>NC_141689.1:1999271286-2001832192 GCF_964263255.1 Lissotriton vulgaris | reverse complement strand
TTTGCGCGGACGTGTCAATGCCCACCGGCAGTGCGGACGATGACCGCTGTGTGTCCCTCAGCGACCGCTGCGGAGCGCGTGCGACCGGCGCTCCGGACTCGGGCAGCAATGCAGCGCCTAGTGACGGGCAAACACCATGGCCCCTCGAGCAGCTAGGCAGGACCGGACGCCGTCCAGATCGCCTCGCCAGGCGTGCCGAGGTGCGATTCACGCACGTGCCACCGAGCACAGTGCGGCACCGGACGGGAAGATCCCGCGGGGGAATGGCCTCGCGCGACCAATTGTGCCTCGAAGCGCAGCAGGGTAGCGTCGGGCAGCGCCGCTCACCTTCAAAGAGCCAGGGATGGAAGTCATCGGCCCTCCAGGTACACCGTGTGGGGGTGGGGGTGGCAGCAAGGCACGAGCACCACGAGCGAATGAGAGCGCTTGCAGCCGCCTCACCCGAGAGTGGGCACACACACGCCCGTAGCGAGGGGTCGGCAACCACCCTCGTCGCCAATTGTTGTGTCCTGCAGATGGGGAGTGATCGCCCTAGGGGTATCAATCTGGGACCTACACTCCGGGGCATCTAATCCTGACTAGGCCTAACACGTGGCCCTAGAATAAGCTCAGTCGGACACTGGGAATAACTTTGTTGCTTGGTCTGCGCGCCTCTGAACGCCAGTGTGCGTGCAAGACCTCTTTTTATTATCAGGAGTCACATGACCAGCGCGCCCCAGGCCCGGGGCGCCAGGGGCGGACCTCCAGGAACATAACAGTGTCTGATCACTTTACAGTATAGAGTAGTATTACCCAAAACTAATAGGCACGTGTATTATAGGTGCTCACAATTGTGGCAAAATATGGAGCTCAGAATAAGGCCATGATCGTGAGCCAATCAGTATCCACTGCATTTTAGTAAAATGCCTAAGTATTCAATTCTCACAAAAAAAGAGTTGCGCCTGTGTTCCATTTTGATGCTGACATTGAAGTTGTTGTTCCTCTGTCCCTAACGTACCCCAAATTAGCTGGCAAACGTAATTTACCGCATCACTTCTTCATGTCGACTGCTTCTTTAGATAGAGTGCCAAATGTTCTTTTTTGAGTAAACACAAAGAAAGATACCCCAAACTCCTCCGCGTTCTGTCCCATAGTCTCCTATACAATTAACAGGCAGATCAGGCTTGAGGAATTGCAGTTCAGCTGTCAGAATTGAAGACGGGGGGATTGTAGCATCATCTAATGTCAGGGAAGTTACCACGAGACCAGGGTATTTGAAGCCGGTTTCATTTGCCATGGGAGAATTTACAGGTGACATTACAGAGAGTGTTATCGCTATTGTAATTTTAGAAGTACTTTTCAGAGCCTCGTTTTCCATCAACATTTGCCCAAACATTTCAAAGTAGATTTTGAAAACATGGCTCGAAAGGTTCATAGAAAGCAGAAAAGTTAAACATCTGAGCAGGTCCAGAAAGTACTTACCAAATAGAGAATTGCACAGATGATCTGTCTTTGGTACTTAGATTATTGCAGATTACAATTCAGTTTAAATGAACATTACTTAAAAAGTGATTGAAGTATCTTCTACCACGAGTTCCAGCCTAATCGTCAAGAAAACAATATGTGAAAGATATCAAAAGGCTAAAGGAATATTCCATGGAAAGTGGGTGGAGGCCCACCTTTAAATTTGGCATTATCAAACGTGGTTTTAGAAACAGTGCATCAGGCACACCTGGAAACGGTTGTATGACACAACCACGCATTTATTTTCCACGCGTTGCTTAACAACGCTCGCGGAACAGCGAATGTGCTCGAACCACACATTTCATTTATAACACAAGCCTTTACTACAACTTGCCTTAGGGGGTGCTGAACTTTATGGTTTACTATTCCAACTCCAGTCACCATAACAGTAGAGAAAGCATTGGACTTTAAAGTCCAACGCCACTTAACCTAACGTATATCGCTGTAACGACTTGGTTGTAAATGTAATGCATGGTTCAGACACATTCGTTATTCCGCCCGCGTTGCATAGGCAACGGATTGTTCGGTGGCCATTGTATTTGCTGTTTCCCATCAGGATTCTGATACCTTGCTAGTCAGTATGCCAGACAGGATACCATGCTGGAAACAACTCACAGTGCAGACCGCATGCAGTCAGACTGTCATACTCCGATTGATAAGCACAATGTCAGACAGAATGTGTTGGGATTAAGTATCCACAGTAACAAAAGTCTGGTTATTTGGGATTTTAAATTTCTTTTGCACTTCAGCACACATGACAATTATAAATGCTTGTATGTTGAGAGGCCATTGTAAAACGGAATGCAACCCAGTGCTGTCACTGTAGCCTGGGAGGGCACATTGCGTGCACCCCTCTTCTCTGAGGTTGACTACCATTAGCGCAGCAGGCTCTGGGGGGCTGGAAGAGGAAAATTATATTTTCAGGGCAGGACTTTTTGCCTGTTGCTTGCACTAGCCTCTCCTGTTTAAATTGTCTGTCCGTCCTAGCAACTGGCTTCTTTGCTCCATCCAGGAGGGACTTGGATGGCACATTCATGTTCACCATATTTATGGGCAGTGGGATGGGTGTGTACTATGTTTGCTGTGAATGCTTTTGGCAGCACAGACATCAATTTTAATGTCCTGTGAATGAATGGTGCATTTACATTTACAAGGAGGTTGGTGAGAGACTCCTAGATAAGAATGTGAATTACAGGGCTTCCCCAAAGAGGTCCTTTGTAGTGGATCGAAATCTAAGGTGTGGGTGATAAATGATATTAGGTCCCTTTGAAGCATCCTTTACCTCCTTTCTAATCCATTCTTCCCAGAGGTGTTACTACCAAAAGGTTCAAAGGTAGTTGAGCCTCTTTAGAGCTTTGCTTTGGGTCTCTCAGCTCTACCACTTATTTCTGACGACACAAGTGGACAAAGACAGTGGCTGGACCAGTTTGGGAGCAATAAGCAAAATTCAGGAACTGCCTAAAACTGGTCTCAGAGATGGATTTGTGGACAGGGGTGGTGTGTCCATTAGGGCGCTGGGGTGTTGCCCCACAATACGCCCGCGCCTGCAGCTCCCTCGGCGTCTCTGAATTTAAGTAAACTCTCATTTTACTTAAGTTCAGAGAAGCAGAGGGACAACTGGCAATCATGTCAGTCAGCATGACGTCGGACCCTCCCACCACCTTCAGAGTCTGCAGGGGGTGGGCGGTCCCAGGGCCGGACTGAGAACAGAAACCGGCCCTGGCAAACTGCTCAGCTGCCCCACGCCCCCACCCCCGGGGTGAGGGGGAGTGCAGCTTAGCAGTTTGCGATGGCCCGTTTCGGCCGATTTTGTTACAGGGGGCCGATATTTCTGACCCCGGTAACAAAAACGGACCCCCAGGGGCCCAAAACCACCCCCAACCCTAGCGGCCTACCGGGGAAACGCCCGGTGCCCGCTATGGGCAGTCCGGCCCTGGGCGGTCCGACGTCATGTTGACTGACATGATTGTCAGACCAGGGGCAGCAGGCTGCACCACAAGTGCGAATGACTGGGGAAGGTCGGCGAATTTTTCCACCGTGCCCAGTCATGCGCACTAGAGTCTGCACATGCTCAAACCTCGTTTCCTAATGGGCATGCCTGGATTTGCTAAGAGGGGTTGCCACCCACTTGCCAGCAGTGATGCGGCTGTTCCGTTCCTATAGGCGCCAAGAAACCTGAGGCGGCGCAGACCTGCTCAGGTAGGATTTTTTAATTTATTTTATAACTCCCGCTCCCCCCCCGTACCCCCATCCACACGCAACTGCCCTCCCGCGAGCTGCGACTGTGTGCAGGCAGAGTTTCGGGTGCGTTTATGGTAGCGGTTCTATTCCACAGCGCTGTGTGAGTCGGCCTCGGGGCACATTAAACACCATACAGTAGCCAACATGGCCTTAGGAAACTGGAAAGTCGGACAGGGGGTACAAAAGCAGCATTAAAGCATCGAAACAAGTCCGAAAAGCGGGGTACATCAGGCGCGCAACACCCATTGAACTCACCGGGCTTCAACCCCCCTCCCCCCCTCCCTTCCGTCGTGTGTGGCAGCCCGGGATGAGACAGATCCCGGGCGCACACAGAGCCGCACCCGAACGTTTCACAGGTCTTTAAAAGACCATTTATATGTTAATTAGGCCTTGCAGTTGTTTCACCCCTTCTAAGAGCCCCTGCAGCTCCACTCTGCCTACTGATTAAAGGTACAGCGCCCCCCTCCCCCCCCCCCCCGAAATTTGGCTCTAGTTGCGCCTCTGGGGTACATTACAATAGAAGCGTAAGCAACAAGAGGGGTATCGTCGTGAAATGCAAGCAGGCCGTAAGAGGGGGTGTTAAACAATACTCTGGGAACATAAAAGGGGGCTTATATTATAATATTCAAGAAAAGCGCAAACCCATCTCATTACAGCTTATGAGGAATTCACAAAAGCGACGCACTCTGTACAGACCGTGCAGTAAGTGGGTACCCTCGAACATAAAGCAGGTCACAAAAGGGGCACTTTTTTGCTTTCAGGCGGGGGCATAGTGGGCAGGGTGATGGCAAGCCACGAGACTGGAACATTTCACACGTACATTTTGCCTTTACGCGCACACACACACGGTCTTGTTAACACATTCTCCCTACTGAGCTCTCCCTTTTTTTGGGGGGAGGGGGGGGGGGGGTCACTTCCCCTCTACTTTTAACAAAGCGGTGGGCCTGTGTCTGTTTGCAGTGTTTAAGTTAACAGCCTGGATGCCAAGCACCACCCAGGCAGAAATGCCACAGCCCCTCACACGCCTTTCTTTTCTTTAATTGCACATAATAGTTACCGAAGTCAAACATCTTCAGAAACCGCGGAACTAAGACAGAGAGGAAGATGGGGAGGAAGACTCTTTGGGCGAGGAGGGTGCCTGGGCTGGTAATTGGCCAAGGTGTTCGCTTCTCCCAGGATCTCTTGCCTCTTTTGGCCCCAAAGTGGCCTCTCAGAAGTCCCCTCAAGTGGCTTTCACGAGGCGCAGTGATGAAGAGAGGAGAATATGACGAACAGAGTAGTATATCTGATAAACTGGGACATTTTAAGTGTTGATGGTATTGAGACGGGATAGTACATAATTGCACACACGTGTACAGTTTGCAGATTTTAATAAATTTTTAGAAGTTTTGATAAGGATGTGTCTGGGCCTTCACGCCATCTATCGCCTACCTTGCTCTCAAATATGACATCTGTTAACGCAGTGTTCCCTTTGCCTAAAGCGGTTTTCACAGCAGACTGTGGTGTCTGAAATATCACCATAAATAAACTCAACTTTTATTGGACAAAATGCTCTGAAATGTGCGATTGCCCTCACCTTCTGCAAACAAGCATTTACTGAGAAGCCCCAAACCACCCATAAGAACCGGGGCTCCAAAATCTAATCTATTTAGTAGTTTCATTAGGTTTGACCTGCTAAAAGTACTTCTAGAAAAATGCAGTGTGTGCGGTATGTATTGAACAACTCTAGTCTTAATAGCAATGTGTGGGGTAACAGGCATAACAGCAAATAGCTCTATTTCATGAGGCATATTTTATATGGATTAGCCCTTTCAGAAGTTAAAGGGTCCATTTCAATACCTTTAATATTATCATACCCCCTTTTTATTATCCCGGATTTGTTCAGGTTTCAAAATCCTACATTGAAAATCTCTTGGAGCTGTGTGTTGCTGGGGATTCCAGCTACTCAAACTGTTTTTTCTCCAGTAAGCACAGTTGACATATATCCTACATCCAGACGTGTTGCATAGCAGTTTACAAGCGTAATTGTTAATTTAGGTTAATTTGCATACAGGTATGCTGGGGTAACTAGCAGTGCACATTTTTGAGTCTCTATAGATTTTGGGGCTTTGGCTGAGTAGGTGAATCCAAGCTGGTTGGAAAGCTGATTGAGTTTGCCAGAAGTTATTCTTGTGACAAACTTGACAGATATCTTATCTGCTTTATAACAAGTGATGCAGCATATAGTGGTATAATGCTTGTGATGGAGTAACCCATCCACCAAACTCTAAATCTGTCCCTTAGGCTGCTTTTCGAAGGTTGACCTGTGTCTACTTTGGTGATCAAAGGTTTGTTTTCTGAAAGCTGATTGGTTGACTTGTTGAATGATCATGTGGATCTTGAAATTTTTTCGGGAGGCTGATGATTTGGAGGTGTGTTGGAACTCAATGATCTCAGTTTCTATTGTTTAAGGCAGACAAGTTGGCATGCTAAAAGGAAGACAGACCATTGTTTATGAATGCTAACTTTTTGGGTGAAGAGGTGGGTTTTGGATTGTTGTAATGTCACTCAGCAGACTTTTTGGGTCACCCTGGGGCTCCTCAGCTAGCATGTTTGGGGCAACATTTGCATCCTGAGTTTCCAAAAACCACAGAATTAACAAATGAGAAAAGCAGTGTCTGACCCCCTCTATTTTAACAGAGAAAAAGGCTGAGCTTGATCACTGGATTTGAAGGAAGTGCAATTGTAGCGAGACTTGCAATTTAAAAAAGATAAAAAGAAGTTACTAGTAGTAACAAATCAGAGCGAACATCAATCTGCATTTATAATCTATAATATTAATGGCCTTCCTTTCTCATACATGTGCATCAGAGTTTCTCTGATATTATATTCCTGCGAGTAGTCCTTAGCTCTACTGTTCTTGCAATCTCAATTTGTCATTTTTAATCTCACAGTTTTTTAAATTATATTTTTAGTTCTATGTTTCTATTTTCTTCTTTATCATGGTACCCAAGATTGATCGATATCGATAGACCGTTCTTAAGAAATGTTCTTTCTCATTTATGTTGCATGCCTTTGTATCCCATTTTGTTTTTTTCGCCCCTAATGTCCATAGTTATCCTAAAATGCTTCTTGGGTGATGGACAAGACATCAGAAAGTGATACATTTTCTTGAGTTCCATTCCTATTTGAAGCGTTTTTCCAACATTGTAAAACTATTAGAATGCTTTTCACGAATCTACCTCTATAGCATGATCTGAAATTTTAGGTAGCCCTAGTTATTTGTTTAAATGTTCTCATGCAAATAACTCTTCCCTGCACAAAGCTAATCAAACTCACTAGAAGAAATTTCTGCAGAACTGCATTATCGGGTGCCAGTTCAATTGAGAAGGATGCCATTGGCAATAGGTGGGTTTTAAAGAGACACATACGCCCAGTCTGCTTACCTTCCAATCTTCAAGGAATTTGATTCAAAGGTAAATGCAACTGTTTATTACTGTTGTATCCAGCGTGCTGTCTGCCTCACTCATTTCATTCCTTGTGCATGCTGCCAGGATTCAGGTAGAGCACCTTCCTCCTCCAGGTAATACATCTGGACTTACACCACCTTGTGAGGCTTGCCCTCTGCTTAAGGCCTAAGGATGATACAAGAGACTCAGGTGACAAAAGGATTCCCACAGCTGCCACTAGATTCTGGAGGTGAGGGGGATAACACCACTTTCATCACTTGTATTTTATTCACAGCCATGCAAAACCTTTGGAGTTTGAGCTTGAAAACGCACCATTTCCCACTCTTTTTTCAAAATCTTCTCGGGGAAGAACCCCCTTAAGATGTTCGGCACAGTGCACTCTGACACAAAGTTTATGCCTCACCAGTTTCAAATGTCACCAGCCACCACTGTTTGTGGAAAACATATACACTACAAACTTGGTATCAGTAGGGGGCAGAAATATTCAGTATTTGTGGCAGGATTTCTCATCAACCAGTACCAGGAGTCCCACATCAGCGGAAACCCCCAGGGATGATGTGGTGTCGAGGAACAAGCGACACTGGTAAGTGTGAAATAAATATATTGTAATGCAGATAAATATGTCTGTAGTACAAAGAGCATCATCCATGAATGATTGTCCCAGCAATCTATTCCAACATTCTGTGGGATGTGCCAAGTGGACAGCACATAAGCTAAAGTCGAGGGTGGTAACAGGTGCAGAGATTAGTGAATATTTCAGATGGGGAAAGATTCCTAATGATTGAAGGAAGAAACCCACTGATTGCTGAAGAGGTGAATTGGGAGTTATCCCTGCCTGAAGGCATGACTGGAGTGGGAACAGAAACCAGCCCTGGCAATTCTGCTCGACTGTCCCCCGGGTTTGTTACAGAGAAGCTGCGGCACCGGGGCGGGATGGGCAGTGGGGAGGGCACCCTTTCGACCTACCAGGGAAATGCCTGGTGCCCGCTATTGCCAGTATGACCCTGTCTGAAGGAAAGGCTGCATATAAGAGGAGATATTGAGGAGCTAGGAATGAGGACTGGAGCCCGGGAAAGCATCTGCACCACAACCCGTGTGTCAAGGGCTTTTGACCCTGGGCTCTCTGCAGTACGCCAGGAGTAATGTAGCTTGCTTCTCAACAAAAGCAGAAGTGCCTGTGATGGCTTGGCACTAAGGAAACTTGCAAAACACTCAGTATTTTCATCAAAAGAAAAAGAAGCACCTTTGGTAGCTTGGCACTAGAACAACTCCCAACCTCTATAGGCAGTTGCCCATCACAGACCCTTATTCAAGATCACTGCTACGACCTGAAGGAAGTGACCAGATTAAGGTCACCCGGGTCACTCGCAACCACCCCTCAGTCTTCCATACAAATGAAGAGTCGGTCAGACAGTAGAGAATACAAACCAAATAATGTATTAGTATACGCTCGAGCGGAGCCTGGGCTGACCAGCCTTCTTAGATTGCTGCAGAGGGACTGACTCCTGCCAACATTATAATACATAATATACATTTCCAGTATCCCTAAGGACACGCCCAGACTGAAATTTTCCAGTTAGTAGTGGTAAACAAAGGAGATACAGAAGGATGAGCTACAATCCTTATACCGGGTACATGCAATCTCAGTTTCACGGTTACTCTGCCCGTACCCGCCACTCTAAGAGTAGGAGCAGGCCTATTCTAACGAGAAAGGTATGTAGTGGCAAAACAGTCTGACTTATTTTCGGTCATGGTACAAAATGGGGCAGAATACATAGTGCAGCAAATGCTAACTTAAATCGCACAATGCAAAGGGAAGTCGACCAAAAACATTTTCCATTCCAACAGACCCTCCTTTTAGCATTTGGTAACTATTTTGTCTACCATTAGGAATCAAACAACTTCTTGCAAATGAGGAACACTACTAGTACAGGTTAATACACACATTAATAATATTCAAAAATACCTTCATCTATTGACATTAGTTCTTGGCCAACCTGCATCATCATAGCCATAGGCTTATTATCATGTACTGTAGGGTTCGGTGTGGGTGTCAATTTTTCGACACAATATTTCCATTTCCATTTCCATTTTAATTCATTTGTATCACGCGTAAATCACCCGAAGGTCTCAGAGCGCTGGCAGATAACAAGGATCCTTATGACCAACTGATCCAGGAAGTAGGGGAGCTCAGCCAGGTTTTTAGTTGTTTTCGGAATTTCAAATGATCTGGCTCTACTCTCAATTGAATGGGGAGGGAGTTCCATGCTTCTGGGGCGGTTTTGCTGAAGGCTCTATCTCTGTTTCTTACTGTTCGGACTCTGGGAACAGAGAGAAGGGCTTTACTGGAGGAGCGTAGCGTCCTGCTTGGGACGTGAGCCTTGAGCTTCTGTTCAAGATAGACAGGTCCATGTCCATTTACTGCCTTATGGACTAGGCAGCAGAGCTTGAACTTTATGCGCTTTTGTATGGAGAGCCAGTGCAGTGTCCTAAGGCAGGCTGCTGAGGAGGTGCGAGGAGGTAGATCTAGTGTTTTAGTAATAAGCACAGTGAGCAGGAAGGCAATGTATGCACAGGCAAAATGTGAAAATTATACCCGCAATTGCTCCAAGAAAGATAAGGATCTTCTATACCAAGGATGATAGTAGACCGCCGAACCAACCAGAAAGAATCCAAGTGCTATTCTCTTGGTGTATGTCAGAGGCGAGCCTATGCAATCTCTGAAAGCAGCATATACATTTGTGGCGTGGTCTGGTATGTACACGCAGCAACTGCTGCCAATGATGCGACAGGCCCCTCCTCAGTCAGAAAGGCTGACGTCTAACACCATCCAGTTCTGCAGAACAACAAGCCTCGTAGCCTGGTGCTCAGCTTTATTATTGGTCAAAATTCCTGCTGTGGTATTAATGACCCCGTCTACAACCCTGGTGAGCCGACGAATGTTAAGACTATTGGACATAGGGCCCCAAAAGGGTATTGTTAGAACTGGGGTCTCTAGTTGGCAGGGGTATTCACCCTAGTCCAAGTAGGGACCACCGCTTCCGACCCGATAGCTTGGCGCAAAGCAGCAAAGGCGTAACTTCAGAGGTAATGTGTAAAGTACTTGTGCAACACACCAACAGTTCCCAGTAAAACACGCACAAAAGAAAGAGACACTACACCAATTTGTATATAAAAATATAAAGATCTTTATCTAAGAATTATGCAACATCCAAGAATGACACACTCAATAATCCGGGGACTCCAGATGCATATAAAGCATGTCAAGCATCAAATAAATCCCACTTCCAGGCAAAGTAAATAATTAATAGAAACAAATCCACATCCCAGGCAAGATCAATCATCAAGAATCACGATTCCTGTTCCCCGGCAAGGTCAATCATTAATCAAAATGCACCCAAAAGCTCATGTGTGCCAAGGGCTTGTACTGGTACTGTCTTTCTCCCAGTGTCCTCAGGGTGGGAAACAATATGGCACGGGTAGGTCTTTTAGGGGTTCCCAGTTACTGAAGCCAGCACATTAGCCTTGGCACCACGGGAGTTAGCTTCCCGGCGTTAATGCTCTCAGTGAGGATGTGGTGGCTAATGTGGGGATCGCGCTGTCGGAGGTACTTTGTAGATGCCCCAACACAAAGCAAGTTCGCAATCTTGGCCCACGTTCACTCTAATGATCACAATCCAGTTTTCAGGACAGTCCTGGGCGGCCCGCTAGCAAGCTACATAGCCCTGGCATCCCGCTTCCCAGTGGAGCAGCTTCCCCAAGAGGCCTCCCGCCCAACACAATGATAGGCGCGGGAGGCTCTGCACATACACGGGCTTTACCTGGGAGCCGGATGGGGGCTGGCGGCAGTTCGGTTCTCCTCCGGTCCTCGGTGCAACTCTCTCTGTTCTGGCCGGCTCTGGGGAAGCCCTCGGGGCAACCACCAATCCCAGCGCGGCCCTTCTATGACGAGCAGGGAATCCTGGAGGCTCAGGGCCAATCACAGCGCGGCCTGGGGCTGACGTCGCACCAATCCCAGCGCGGCTTCTCCTGAGGGCTGGGATGATGCGCCCCGGGCTCCCGAAGCACGGTGGTGATCACGGAGAGAAAGCAAAGTGTTCAGAGCGGTCCTGGTGCACTTTCAGCCCAGGCTGCGGTGGTGACGATCGGGAGGCAGTTTCCTAAAGTATCCTCTAATTCCAGAGCGCAGCGCTCCCGTTGCCACAGCGCTCACACTCTACACTTTGCCCAGGTGTCCAGGTGGTGGCAGTGGGGACGGAATCGCGGCGCTTTTACTTCATAGCGCTATACCACGCCATAGGGGTTCCTGAGGGCACCAGGTCTTCAGCGCTTCAGTCCCTTCACAGCGCTACGTGGCACACTTCGGCCCCGGGCAGCGGCGGTGACTTTGGGGGTGCTAGAGAAAAGGATTCCACACCCCCTGGGCGGCAGAGGCAGTCTTTAAAGGTCCCAGGGCCAGTGATGCTGTCTGCAGGCACAGAGATGCAGGGACAAGTCCTTATGAGAGTTGTTTTCCCCAAAAGGCAGTCCTTAAACCGATGTGTCCCAAGCAGGATAGTTCTCTGTGAGTTAAAAAGGATACAGTCCCAAAGAGGCAGTTCTTGTGAATATGGTGGAGACACTCTGGTGGTGTTTTCTTCAGTCTCCTCTTGCAGGGCAGGATCAGCAAACAGTAGGGCAGCTCAGCAGGTTGTGGGGCAGCAGTTCCTTGGAGCAGTCAGCCTCCTTCCCAGCGGCAATCCTCCTGCGCAGCAGTCCTCACTCCAGCAGGGTTTCTTCCAGGTCCAGTAGTGTAACAAAGAAGTGAGGCCAGGACCCTCCCTTACATATCTTTCAGTCTAAGGGCTAGAAAGTGGTAGAAGTCTCTGGAAGGGTCTGGGGGCAGGGGCTTCTGGAAGAGTCCAGGGAGTTCTGGTATGTTCCCTGCCTTCCCTGACCTTGCTGTCAAAGTGACGAGAGACAGGCCGTTAAGGCTACAGTGGGCAGCCCATCACAGCTCATCCCAGGGAAGAAGGTGTGAATCACCACTCCCACCTCCCAACCCAGGCAGGCTATCAGTATGCAGAGGGGAGGGGGGAGTCTGCAGAGCCTAATCTAAGTGTAGGCAGGAAAAGGCCCACTTTATAAAAGTGGGATCCCTAGCGTAGTAGTGCCCAAACCCCATATATCATTAGAAAGGGTTCCTCGCCCGAGTCCAACAAGACCAAACATGACAGACTTATTAGGTCCATGTCAGAAGTTATCCCATAAGGGGAGGTTCCCAATATTAGCCTATGGAGGGTTAGCCTTACTGCGGTAGCAGTGGCTTGTGGCAGATATGCCAGCCTCACAAGGTTTTAGGGGAGAGCACCTGCACCCCAGCACTGTTTAGCAGTGGTGAGGCGCCCAGAGTCCTAAGTCCAACAAAAGGTAAGGTAAAATGGGAGGCAAAAGGGCAAAAATGTAGGGGAGACCACCCTAAGGCTGACAGGTCTAACAGGTATGATACCCTTCATAGCATCTATATACTGCTGCAGAGTGGTGTCTGTCTGGTCTATGTCTTCTGTAATAATAACTCTTCAAATTCAGAACGGATGGGCACTCCTATGCTGCAATCGACAGTAACCTATGATAATTGGGCGGTGCTATGGACACTGGGGGAAGGAGGAAAGTGTCAGGATTCACCGAGTAGCCACTGTAGTTTCCCCAAGACTGTGGGTTAGCTCCCTGCCTTGGCCCCGCTCTGCACGAGCTAATGTGTGGTTTCCTTGTCCCTCCGGCAGACTGAGAAATTCCAGAGGTAATCCGAGTCAATGAACTAATGAACTGCTAAGACTGTATATAGTTTCCCTCCCTAAGATGGCCGCTCAATGTTCCATTTACTGCATCCAATCGATGCGCCCTCTAGTGGACTTCGGGAAGACGCGCGCTCCTAACTGCGCACTTCAACGAAGATTCCGTTCTAGAAGCTTGTTCTTGTCGCTGCTCCGCGTCAACTATTCATGACGGGAGATTAACAGCAATTATCAAAGACTTTCTAAGTACCATAGTATCAGAGTTTTCAGAGACTTTCATGAGAGAACTCTTTGTCGTGCGCTCTCATTACTCAGAGAGGCACCTTGGTCAAGCGAAGTTCTCCGTCGCAGTCCCAGAGCTGTGACAGCTGTCATCCACTATCCTGCGGTTCGTCAGAAGAAGACGAGTGTCAACGAGGATTCAACCTGACAAGACGTAGTTGAGTATTCAGCCTGAAGAGAAACTTGAACTCTACAAGTAAGGTGTTTCATCTTCTCGTCAAGTCAACCAAAATCCAAACTGTATTGCTTCACTCGCATTCCCCCGCAGTCGTTCCCCCGTGCGCTTCTCCTTGCCTTTCCTCCCCTTTGTACCTACCCTTTTCCTTTTTGCGTGCTTCATGGAATTTGTGAACTTTAGCTTGCACCTCTAACCTGAAGATATCTCTGCACAGAACCCCAAGACAAAGTCTGACGAAGAACTTCACAGGTACAATTTGGGTTCATAGAGAGAGCGTGTGTCTGGGTCGAGCTATTCTGAGGAGAGATACTAATGTTCGTATATGTCTTCACTGCAGGAAGTTCAGTCGGATAACATTCCAAAATATAGAAGAGAGGCAAATACCTGGGCAGAAACTGGTAGGACAAGTTTCGTTTATCATTTATGAATAGTCAGCACAGTGTGAGAAGGTTTGTGGTATATTCTCTCTCTCTCCCCCTTCTGTGTATTAGGCACCTTTCGAAATGGCGGCAAGATGAATAGCAGTCGCTGGAAGTAGGGTGCCAGTCGAAGTACAGGTATTCTCTTCTCTGTCCACTTCCCCTTTCCCTGCTGCTGGTGGTCTTGCTCTTGTAGCGAGGGTACCGGTGGAAGGGTGATCGGGACATTCGTCAGTACTGCCTCTGCGAAGCGTTGGAGCACCTGGATTCCTGATAGTTTGAAGTGCCCACGTATTTTACCTTCGCCCGGGCAGTATGGCTGAGGGAATGGATTTAAAAGAATACCTGGATCGATATCTTGCGAATGGATTTATCCGGCCCTCTCAGTCCCCAGTTTCCTCACCTCTGTTCTTCATACCGAAGAAGCAAGAAGGTAGTCTCAGAACTTGCATAGACTATCGTGCCTTGAATCAGGTCACCATTAAAAATAGATACCCGTTGCCGTTGATTTCAGTTCTTCTGGATCAGATTAAGGAAGCACAAATCTTCACCAAACTGGATTTACGAGGAGCTTATCACTTGGTTCGAATGAAGGAAGGGCATGAGTGGACGACCGCCTTTCGAACCAAGTTTGGTCTTTTCGAGTATTGTGTTATGCCATTCGGCCTTTGTAATGCTCCTGCAGTGTTTCAACACTTTATCAACGACATTATGAGCGATCTTATGGATAAGATTGCCATCGTCTATCTGGATGATATCTTGATTTACTCGCAGAATCCCCAGGAACACACCCAGCATGTACGTTTGGTCCTGGAACGATTGCAAGCAAACCAGCTATTTGTTAAATTGGAAAAGTGTGTTTTTCATGTGTCTCAAGTGGAGTTTTTGGGATTCGTTATTTCGCCTCAAGGAGTGACCATGGACCCAAGAAAAGTACAAGCAGTGGAAGATTGGCCAGCTCCCAAGAATGTGAAAGAAATTCAAAGGTTTCTGGGGTTTGCCAATTTCTATCGGCGATTTATTCAAGGATTTTCACAATTGATTACTCCCATCACAGTTCTCTTGAAGAAAGGAGTAAAATTTGAATGGACTGATGAGTCAAACTCCGCTTTCCTGAATTTGAAGAAACAATTCACCTCTGCCCCTATCTTACTGCATGCGGATCCTGCTGAACCGTTTTACGTGGAAGCTGATGCTTCAGATCAGGCCATCGGGGGGGTTCTCTCTCAACGCCATCCAAAGACTGGGCAGTTGCATCCTGTGGCGTACCGCTCCAGAAAATTGAACTCTGCTGAAATAAATTATACCATCACAGAGAAAGAGCTATTGGCAGTAAAGGATGCTTTTGAGGACTGGAGACACTATCTGTTGGGGGCACGTCACACAGTCACCGTCTATTCTGATCACAAGAACCTGCAATTTTTGAAGACGGCTAAGACCTTGACTCCTCGTCAGTTGCGTTGGTCCCTTTACTTCGCGGACTTCGACTTCGTGATTACATATCGACCTGGCCCCAAGAATGGGAAAGCGGATGCGCTGTCTCGACTTCAAACCGAAGAATCTGAGCATACCGTAGAAGCGAAACCAATCATCCCAGAAACAAAGATCGTGGGGGTGCTTACGTTGGACAATTTCAAAGAAGAGGTCCGTAAGAGTTTAACCTCAGAAGAAATTCAACAGTGGGTGTTACTCGGAGAAGAGCGTCAGTGTCGACAACAGTTACCATATGTCAAGGAAGCCTTATATCTTCCAACCCTCGAGCTTCAGGAAAAAGCTTTGCGAAATTGTCATGACCATCCTCTTGCGGGTCACAAAGGAATTGCCAAGACTCAAGAATTAGTGCAACGTTATTTTTGGTGGCCTGGAATGTCCGATCAGATCAAAAAGTATGTTCAGTCTTGCGAATCTTGTGCTCGGAGTAAACCCACTAGACAGGCTCCCCAAGGGTTGCTTCAGCCTTTGCCCACTCCCCCTTCCCCGTGGCATACGATTTCCTTAGATCTCATCGTGGACTTACCTTTGAGCAAGGGATTTGATACCATCCTGGTGGTGGTAGATACATTCACGAAAATGAGTCATTTCGTCCCTTTGTCAGGAATTCCCACGGCAGTCCAATTAGCTAGAGTATTCAGTGAAAATATTGTCAAAATTCATGGTGTCCCTAAAATAGTGGTCTCAGACCGAGATCCCCAATTTATTTCCCATTTCTGGAAGGCCTTCCTAAGGGGGATGGGGATAGAGGGTAGATTGTCCACTAGCTACCACCCAGAATCCGATGGGCAGACAGAGAGGACCAATCAAGAATTAGAACAGTACTTGAGGCTATTCTTGTTGGATCAAGGTGGGGAATGGTCCGAAAAGTTGTGGATGGCCGAGTTTGCCTGCAATAATGCGAAGAGTGCATCTACTGGTTACTCTCCGTTTTATTTGAACTTTGGTAGACATCCAAACTTTATGGTGCTACAAGAGGAGTTAGACGTCCCTGCAGCCAAGAGGGCCCTTTTAGACTTGAGTTCTTTGCATAAATCAGCTGAAAAGAATCTAGAGAAAGCTAAGGCGTCCTATAAAAGGTTTGCAGATTCACATAGGAAAAAACCCCCACAGTACCAAGCAGGAGATCAGGTGTGGTTGTCCACTAAAAATTTACATTTGAAAGGTAACAGAAAATTTCAGCCTAGATTTGTGGGTCCTTATACTATTGAGAAGGTGTTAGGACCAGTTACAGTAAAACTGAAACTCCCAGCCAAGATAGGTGTACACCCAGTTTTTCATGTATCCTTGCTGAAAAAGGTCCAATTGCCTATACGGCTTACCAAACCTCCAGATCCACTTACAGTCCAAGGGCATCCAGAATATGAGGTTAAGGACATTTTAGATTCCAAGTATGTAAAAGGGAATTTGAAGTATTTAGTGGATTGGAAAGGGTTTGGCCCAGAAGAAAGGTCTTGGGAACCGGTCAGCAACATTCACGCCCCACAACTGTTGAAACGCTTTCATTCCAGATTTCCACACAAACCAAGACCGATAAATCGGTCCTCGGGAGGGGGTACTGTCAGGATTCACCGAGTAGCCACTGTAGTTTCCCCAAGACTGTGGGTTAGCTCCCTGCCTTGGCCCCGCTCTGCACGAGCTAATGTGTGGTTTCCTTGTCCCTCCGGCAGACTGAGAAATTCCAGAGGTAATCCGAGTCAATGAACTAATGAACTGCTAAGACTGTATATAGTTTCCCTCCCTAAGATGGCCGCTCAATGTTCCATTTACTGCATCCAATCGATGCGCCCTCTAGTGGACTTCGGGAAGACGCGCGCTCCTAACTGCGCACTTCAACGAAGATTCCGTTCTAGAAGCTTGTTCTTGTCGCTGCTCCGCGTCAACTATTCATGACGGGAGATTAACAGCAATTATCAAAGACTTTCTAAGTACCATAGTATCAGAGTTTTCAGAGACTTTCATGAGAGAACTCTTTGTCGTGCGCTCTCATTACTCAGAGAGGCACCTTGGTCAAGCGAAGTTCTCCGTCGCAGTCCCAGAGCTGTGACAGCTGTCATCCACTATCCTTGCGGTTCGTCAGAAGAAGACGAGTGTCAACGAGGATTCAACCTGACAAGACGTAGTTGAGTATTCAGCCTGAAGAGAAACTTGAACTCTACAAGTAAGGTGTTTCATCTTCTCGTCAAGTCAACCAAAATCAAAACTGTATTGCTTCACTCGCATTCCCCCGCAGTCGTTCCCCCGTGCGCTTCTCCTTGCCTTTCCTCCCCTTTGTACCTACCCTTTTCCTTTTTGCGTGCTTCATGGAATTTGTGAACTTTAGCTTGCACCTCTAACCTGAAGATATCTCTGCACAGAACCCCAAGACAAAGTCTGACGAAGAACTTCACAGGTACAATTTGGGTTCATAGAGAGAGCGTGTGTCTGGGTCGAGCTATTCTGAGGAGAGATACTAATGTTCGTATATGTCTTCACTGCAGGAAGTTCAGTCAGATAACATTCCAAAATATAGAAGAGAGGCAAATACCTGGGCAGAAACTGGTAGGACAAGTTTCGTTTATCATTTATGAATAGTCAGCACAGTGTGAGAAGGTTTGTGGTATATTCTCTCTCTCTCCCCCTTCTGTGTATTAGGCACCTTTCGAAATGGCGGCAAGATGAATAGCAGTCGCTGGAAGTAGGGTGCCAGTCGAAGTACAGGTATTCTCTTCTCTGTCCACTTCCCCTTTCCCTGCTGCTGGTGGTCTTGCTCTTGTAGCGAGGGTACCGGTGGAAGGGTGATCGGGACATTCGTCAGTACTGCCTCTGCGAAGCGTTGGAGCACCTGGATTCCTGATAGAAAGAGAGGTACCCTATACCTGACCATCCCCTAGGAAGTCAAACATAAGCTTGAGATCCACACGCAAAGTAGATATTATGTGGTGGGAGCAAAGGCAGGCTACAGCTCGTGCTCAACGTATATGTATAGTTGCAATTACTCTCTCCCACTTTTACCTTCCCAAGCCCACAAACACAGAATCTAGCTGTCATGTTGACTACTGACACTGGCATTGCCTCATCCGGAGTAATATTGCACATTTGGAAGGAGCGAAAATATTCAGTGACCTTGAACCACTGAAAAGACAACATTTCATTTTGAAGCCATGTTACTTTTTTCTCTCTCTCATAGACGTTCATGCAAGATGTGGGAGACAATGAATCAGGGGTCCCTTGTTCTGCTGGGGTAAACCCTGGGTGAACACGTATATATTCTAACACTGTGTGATAATCAGCAGATGTTTATTTATTTATTTTAGTGTTTTATAGGGCGCAAAGTCGACTTGTGAGGGTATCAGAGAGCTTTACAAGATATACAGAGGAGTACAAACAACGTTAAGGTGCAGTAATATACATACAAAACTGTACAGCCGGATGGCGATGGGCCGGGGTGTAGGGAACATGGGGATACTGGTGATACACAATACAAATGCAATCATATTTAAAGTCGGCAAATAATAGGAATAAAATAGTAAAACAATAAAAGTAAAAATAAGGGACCCGAAAATTCTCTGCGGGGAGAGTTGGTGGTCTGAGGGAGAATCACTAGTCTGAGAAACATCATACTTGTGGTCAGGCATGTCAGGCATTTAGATGAAGAATTTACCCATGAGAAGGCTTTGGCCTCCTTCTTAAAAAGTGCGAGAGAGGGGATTCTTCTGATGTTAGGTGGGAAGGAGTTCCAGATTCTAGGAGCTGCCCTATTATAGGTTTTTTTTCTGGTAGAAGGCGGGTTGGAATAAGAGGTTTCTGGCGGACCGGGAGTTCCTGCTTCCTCCAGATATATCTAGTTTTTGTGCCAGATAAGCAGGGGAGTTTGAGTAAAGAGCCTTGTGTGCGATGCATGCCAGCCAGTTTCAGCTGAATTCTGGCCTCTAGGGGGAGCCAGTTCAGTGCTTTCAAATGTGGAGAGGTGTGGTAATATTTCCTGGTGCAGGTGAGTAGTCTGGCGACGTTTTGAGGCATGCTTTTAAGGGTGCAAGGGAGATCTTGGGTAGACCAGTGAGGGTGGAGCAACCATATTCCAGTATGGAGATGACTAGTGCTTGCACTGCCATTTTTAAGTCAGCAGCCTCAATGAAAGGTTTCAGCTTCCAAAGATAGCTCAAGTGGAATCTAGCTGCTTTAGCCATTGAGTTGATCTGGTCCCGCATGTTCAAATTACAGTCTAGGATTATGCCCAGAGATTTGGCAGAGTCCACAACAGTCGGCTGGCAGTTTAGGGCTGTGATGGCCTTGATCCACGTCTGAATCTCATGGTTGGCTTTAGAAGGGGAGAGTAGGAGAAATTCGGTTTTCTGTGCGTTGAGTTTTAGTTGGTAGCGGCTAGCCACTGGACAGTCAGTTTCAAGGTCTCGTTCAGGGAGAGGATCGCCTCCAATGAAGAGATCCTGATGTATATTTGGGTATCGTCTGCGTACATGTGGTAGGAGATGTTGGCGGTACGAAGAACTTCAGTGAGTGGCTCTAAGTAAAGATTAAAGAGGGTGTGGGATAGGGTTTTATCCTTGGGGGACTCCAACCGTGACCGGGGAGGGAGCTGATAGGTTGCCGTTGATGAGGAATCTCTGTGATCAATTATGGAGGAAGGACCTGAACCATTTTAGTACCACACCATCCCATCCTGAGATTGAGGCGTTCAAGAAGTTTATCATGAATGACTGTGTCGAAGGCGGAGGATAGGTGTAAGAGGATTAACAGGCAGGTTTTGCCTTGGTCTAGGGCTTGGAGAGCATCCTCCATGATGTGGAGCATAGTGGTTTCAGTGCTATGCCCTGGTCTGAACCCAGATTGGAAGTCATCAAGTAGGAGGAAGTTACTGATGTGCTGACTTAGTTGTTGCTGTACACATTTCTCAAGTACTTTGGTTAGTAGTGGGATATTGGAGATGGGTCTGAAATTGTCGGGGGAGGATGGATCCAGTGCTGGGTTTTTTAAGATGTGGGGGACTTAGCCAGCTTTCAAGGGGTCCGGAATCGATCCCTGTTGGAGAGAGGTGTTTATTATTGTAGTCCAGCAAGGAACAATGAATTGGGAGGCAGCAGTGAGGCAGTTGGAAAGTAGGGGGTCATTAAAATGATTGTTAGGTTTTAGGGTAAGAGGATTTTGGAGATGGAGTCTTCGTCAGAATATTCAAAGTCAGACCAACAGGCTTGGTTTTTAGGAGAGGCCATAGGGGGTGGAGCAGGGAAAGGGGGCAGGTCAGGAGGAGGTTGTGAGTAGGAGGCAGTACTGAGTTCAGTTCCTAAAGCTGTGATTTTATCCGTGAAGAAAGAGGAGAATTCCTCTGACGAAATTTGAGATTTGGGGGATTCTTTCGGTGTTTTAGCCAGTTTGTTGGATTGGTGTTTGACCAGTTCAAAAAGTTTACGGGGTCTATTCTTGGCGTTGCCCAGTTCAGATCTGAAATATTCTTTTGAGGATGTGCTTGTTGTAGGAGTTTCTCGCCTGGCGGAGAAGTTTAAGAAGCGTCACAGAGGGTTGTTGTCTGCAGTTTCTTTCACATTGCTTTACGGACCTCCTCTCCATGTTGAGGGCACCGGTGAATCAGGGATTCCTGTCTTTGACTTGTGTTCCTTTTTAGCTTTAGAGGGGCAAGGTCGTTCAGAATGATTGAGATAGTTGATGAGTAATGCTCATTTAGGTCTCTGACCGCAGTTATGTGCAGAGGTGGTAGGAGGTCAAATTTGCAGCGAGCCTCCAGCTCCATAAGGTCAATGATTTTAGTATCTCTGGTCCAGAGTTTTGGGATCCCCGGTTGCAATGTCTTAGAGTTGCTGGTCCCAGGCAAAATGAAGGAGATGGAGTGGTGATCAGACCAGTCACATGGGTCTATGGAGATGAGCTTGACTGATGATCCAGTCAAGGATGGCCCCTTTTGAGTGAGTTGTCTGAGAACAGGCTTGGGTTAGGGCTTGGTCAGTTAGTAGGACTTTGATAGCGTTGACGTGGGGATCTTCAGAGTCGTTCCAGTATAGGTTGAAATCACCCAGGAAAATCTGTTTAGCATTGGAGGAAATCTTAGTTGGAATGATTTCCAAGAGGTGATCAGTAAAGGAGTCGTTGGAGCCTGGAGGGTGGTAGAAGATGTGTAAGTTGCAGAGATGTAGTGAGCTGCTGCAGATGGAGAGTGCGAGGTATTCGCAGGAGTCAGTGGTGTCCGTCAAGAGTTCAGTGACAAGGAGGGAGGATCGATAGATGCAGGCAATGCCTCCACCTTTCTTGTGGGAGCGTCTGTCTAGTCTAGAGATATTGTACTTGGGGGGACTAATAAGTCCAGGCAAGGGGAGGAGTATTCATTGTGCCAAGATTCTGTTAGTATAGCTAGGTCTAAGTTTTTGTTCAGGATGAGGTCAGCAATATGAGCAGCATGCATGACTGCTGAACGGCAATTGATTAAGAGACCATATAAGGGGGCTCAGGGGAGGTGACCGGGGTCTGGACGGTCAGGACTACCGGCGCGAGGTTACTTTCCATCACACTTCTGTCATGGAGGGTAGGTGGCCTGTTGGGGTTGATGTTGACCGTGCTGATGGGGTGACTCAGACTGGTGCTTTGCGGAAAAGGGATGGCTTGGGCAGAGTTGTGGTCTTGGAGGATGGCTAGGATTTTGTTTCCCATAAGGTCAGGAGGGTTAGAAGTGGTGGTGATTGAGGTGTAGGAGAGTGAGAGAGCACGGGTTTCATCCTCTGAGAGTTGGACGGGATGTTTGCGCGGGCGGAGATGTCTCAGAGGTAGCTGGAGTGGGTGCTTGGGAGGCTCAGTGATCAGTGGGGGGAGGAATGAGGTGACTTGAGGTTAGCAAGGGAGAGCTCGGCCTGGTGAAGGAGGTTCATAAGGTCCTGAATGGAGCTATGGGTGCTCTGGGTTAGTTTAGTTGCTTTGGAGTGTGCAGTTTCAAGATCAATAAGAGCTTGGGGTGCTTGCGGGCAAAGGGGCCAAGGTTCGGGAGCAGGAGCGGTCAAGGCGACATGTAAGGGTGGAGGGGAAGGTAGGTTGATTTGAACAGATTCCGGGGTCTTTGGATTACCTAGCTCGCGAATTTGGTGGAATGCAGGTGGGGAGGAGGTAGGAGGTCTGGCGGTTCTACTGGGGTTGCCAGTGGGTGAGTTGTAACGGTGAGGGTGATCTGTGTTGGGAGTCATAATGTGGTTAGTATGGATTGCGTCTGGGGTCAGTGAGAGAGTACTAGTCACCCCGTAGGTGGGGGGTGCTGGGAGGGCAGCAATCGGGGGTGCCAGGGATCATCTGTGGTCGAGGTCAGTGGGCATGCTAGGGGGGATGGGGAGAACTGTAGTAGAGAACCTTTGGGGGGGTGTGCGGTGGTCGGGCTGGGTGGACTTGCAGGACAGTGGATTATTGGAGTAGGTGTTAGTCACCCTATATGAGTCGTGCACATGGTTTCTGCGGAGGGTGAAAAGGTCTGCAAATTTATTGAGGTTAATGGGAGAGGCTTGGATCAGAATGATGCCATTTCTATAGAGGGTGACAGCGAGGTCCGCGCGCAGGGTGGAAGAGGAAGCAATTGTGAGTTTGGTACCGTACGGGACGTTTCTGTTAGAGCGAACGTTAAGAAGGTGTGTCAGGGTTTTGGGCCAGGCGGCTGTCCTTCTTGAGAAGAAGATAATGTCATTTATGCACATGCCATTGCCCACGTTAGAGTGCAGGTCATATATCAGCATCTCAGGAATGCTCTTTAGGGTGGCATGCTTGACGGATTTTGCGGCGGGTTTGGAGAGTTTCGGGGGGTAGATCAGCATGTAGGAATTTTACCCTGTCCACGTCAAGCCAGAACGTGCCATGATCGTTGGGGATCAACACTGATGAGGGTAGTGGGGTAAAGTTCGGAAGTGCCCTAGTGTAGGCAGGGTCAGTTGAGGTAGTGATCTACACTATACATTAAGTAAGGTAACTGGCGTAGAGTGGAGGTGAAATGATGCCCATTGGAGCAGTAGAGATGTGAGGCGGCGCCATCTTAAGGTCAGGCACTGAGGAGCAAAGTCAGGATGTCTAGGGTGGTCGCCATTTTAAAGTCAGGCATTGAGTGAGGGCAGAGCGAGCAGGTAATTTTCAAAATCCAACGTCACTCGTAGGAGTACAAGAATGATAGTACAAGAATGATAATGAATGTATACCATAGTAAACAATTCAAACCATCCATCACAGCTCCCCAGATAGGACAAGGGCAACAATAACAGACTATCACCCTTATGTGTAACTGAAGGGAGCAGACCACATATCCAACAATTAGTATCATTAGAAGTATCATGGGCTTGGTGGAGCGTTTGTAAAAACATATTATCTACATATATCTTTCTGTGCTAACCTTTATGAGGGGCTATAGTAATGTGTTCAGGGGGAACTGACGTTGTACCAATCAGGGAGTGCACATGATATTTCTCCTCAAGGAACCACACTATTCCAAGTACCGCTATCAAGTAAATCAGAATAATCACCATCAAAACTATTTTGCTCTTGGTTGACCAACTGGACCAACCAGACTCATCCTGCTCTACATGCGGGGCTGCAAATGGCTGTTCCTCCTCAATTATGGGATGACCACGGGGATACATTGTAACCAGAGGAAAGGAAATGCAATGGAGCTGACAACTAGAAAACAAGAAGTTCCCAGTGTCCTTCTGAGCCTCACTGGTAGACTCCTACTGTTCATCAACGTTGGCGCTGTTAAGCATAAGCATAAGCGATGGAGATGGGCAATCCCAGCTCTTCTGAAGAAATCCCACGTCACTCAGGATAAGGTACCCCCTTCCAGGGGAGCACGCTCTATTTCCCTATCCAATGTCTGAACAATGCACCAATTTCGCCTCTCCCTATTCTACTGCTACCTGACTTATCAAGTCCGTCCCTGCTAATCTGAGTTTTCCTTTGGTGCACTGTTCTTCTGTCGGGGGAGCAAATTATACCTAGCTACTCCAGGCACAGAAGGGTGAGCAAAAAGGTGTTCAGACACAGAGGGGCCAGTGGGCTGGGACTCAAGCACAGATGGGCTAGCAGAGCGGGGTTCCTGAATGGCCCAGACCTTAGGGGGGCACCGATGCATTCAACAATGCAGCAATCTCATTCTCCGTTTGGGTCCACGTTAGCTGGGCATCCGAAAAGGAGGCAAAGCGGGTGACCTGTACCCACTCTGAGTCCCAAATGACATCAAGAACCCACAGATCGCAAGGCAGGGCAAAGAAACTCGGCTGCAGTAATTGGTATGAATCCATTTCTTTCCGCCGGTGACCTTCACAGCGGTGCGGGTGGCAAGGAGCACCTGCACTGCTTCTTCCACTGTGGCTCCAAACTTCCTTTCCTCTGGAAATGTTGCACCAATACTAAATCACCGGGCCTAATATCGTGTCCTGGCCCCTCAGGTGCTGGCGGAAGGGCATCATGGATCTGTTGGTGAATAGAACGCAGACTTTTAGTTAACTCATATAGGTAATCTACCAACAGAGGATATTCAATTTCTGAGAATTTACGAGGCCGCGGTATACCCCATACATTTGCTGGGGCATCTGAACACGACCTCATAAGGTGACAGTTCTGTCCTAGAGTGTGCCGTAACTGTCATAGACAAAAGGGCTAATGGTAAAGCAAAAGGCCATTGCAACCCTGTGCTCTCCTGAATCTTTACCATTTTCAGTTTGAGAGTGTAGCTGTACTTCTAAACTAAGCCTGCTGACTGGGGTGATGAGCGGCATGACATTTCTGTCTGATATATAGACCTTCACATACTAACTGAATGACTTGCGAATTAAACTGCTGCAATTATCACTCCAAATCAAACAGAGGAAACCAAAACGAGTGCCTTCGCAGTGGCCACAGCTCTATTTTCTTTAGTGGGGTAAGCCACAATCATTTACTGAAGGCACAAATAACCCCTAACACATATTTCAAATTATTGACTCGCTCCAGTTCAATAAAATTCATCGGGAGGACCTCAAAAGGAAAAGTGAGAGTGGCAAAATTACCAGGGGGTGTAAGGGTACCTTTCCCAGGATTATGCATCATGTATACCATACAATATTTGACCAAGTGGGCAGCCGTCCTTGGGATATTTTCATTCTACCATACAGGATCTAACAGTTTGCAAATACCCTAAGCACTGATACGGGCTGGGCCATGGTCCATTGTTACAACAGGTAGAACACATGTATCTGGCAACATCCGTCTCTGCTTCCCTGACTTATCAATCCAACATCCCTCGTCATTCATATTCCCTGTACTTTCTTGCCACACCACTAATTCCTCTACCGTGGCCTCGCTCTGGATCTCCTTCACATTTTCAAGTGTAACCTCAAACATAGAGAACTCAGTCACCCACCTCGCGATACCTGCTAAAACATTCTTTTTATTTTAGTTTGTGCTGCCTCCTTAGCTGTCTGATCTGCAAAAGTGTTCACCTTACCTACATCGTCAGTGACTATCTTATGGGTGCTGCACTTTATTATGGCCAATTTCTTAGGAAGTGTAAAAGCGCTTTTTGTTTGCCTGATTCAGAGAAAGAAAAAATAGAAGGACTACTGACTCCAGGAGGGCCCAATTGACAACAGATGATTGGACCCTGCAGGAAACCTGCAAACCTGGATGGAGAGAGACCTGGGGCCTCATTTATGATGCTGTGCGTCACTTTTATGCCACCAGTGCGTCACTTTTTGTGACGCATCAGTGGCGCAAATATTTACAAAGTGACACATCTAGGTAGATGCGTCACTTTGTAAACCCCTGCGCCACATTATACCTGCGCCAGGTATAAAGTATGCAAGAGGGGCATATTGACGGAAGGAAGGGTCGTAGAAGTGGTCGTAGAAGGGTCGTAGAAGTGACGCAGTGAAATCAATGAGATTTCACTGCATCACTTTTAGGATGCCGTTGCGTCAAAATCTTGTGCCTGCCTCACAGTAGGCGTAAGACTGAATCAGGCCTTTTCACATGGGGCTTGCCCCATGTGAAAGGACACATTGCTGGAGTTGTGTTACTTTTGTGACACACTCCAGCAATGCGCTTACAGATACGTCAGAAATACTGACGTATCTGTATCTCCTTGCGACATGATGCGTCATACATTAAATATGAAGCATCAGGAATGTCGCAAGGAGTGCGCACTGAGAAGTGACACATCGCTGCTTTCACGCAGCGATGCGTCATTTCTCATAAATGAGGCCCCTGGAACCTAGAAGCTTGCCTTAAGGAGATGGGGGCTGCAAGACTGACTAGGAAGAACATTCCCAACATCCTAAACAGTTGGAACTTAATAATTTCTCCCACATTCTGAGGACTGAAACAAAGTGCTGAGGCTTTCCAAGGGAGGTCTCTCCCAAGGTGGACAAGAAAACTAGCTTTGTGCCACTCAGCACTTTTTGACCCCCTGAATAGTAATTCAGCAACACCTAATGGAGACCTCATGGCACCCTGCAAGGATACGCCTTTCAGCCATGCTCCTGTGGAGGAATTTGACTTCCATAAAAAGGGACTAAGGTGATGAAGCAAGGTTTCATACGTACAGAAACTTGCTTGTACTCAACTCTCTCGAAATAACCTGTAATACATTAACCAATATGTTTTGTTAACTAATATTTGCATTTCAAAACATTTCTAGTATCTAGGGGAAGCTCGCGTATGTGCTTTTACTAACAGTAACTCTAATGCATTAAAATGGCCACTGCAACGGGGGAATTTCCCTGCGCAAGCGTCTGTCACACTCACGTGGTGTGACTTCTTTTCTAAATCAGTTGGCGGACTTTCAGGTTGGTGGAAATGGCTCAAAGTCCAAAAGTAAAAGTTCAGACTGGGGAGAGGTGGCAAATCTATCTGACCCATGAATCAGTCTCAGCTTCTTTGAAATGCAGGTTTGTCCTGATCGGAGCTTTAGGCACCAAAAAGAATGCCTACAGTGGGAGCTTGACAAGAATGCTTCCGACTCCGAGAAACACTTGCCTGCTAAAGCCTTACACCGTTCCCCCATGGAAGATTTTGACTTCCATTTTGGATACTAAGTCCAAAGATAAAAACTTTGACCAGGCCAACCTGAAATCAAGCTTAGGTTGTAGTCAACCACAAACTGACTTTTGATTGACAAATTTCTGTTTTTTTAGACTTAGCACTAAAACTTTGAAAGTTTATCTAAATGTTCTTTCTTAACATATTTTAAAAGCTTGATTGTTTTTTGCTCATTGACCCTTTCTTACTTTTTTTAAACTGGTTTGGGAATTTTATTGCGAAGTATTCTTTACTTTTAAAATGTTAGAGCTACCAGGGGTTGAGCAGAGATTCTTTCTGAAGTTTGTTCTGACCAAACCATAGTGGGTTTATTGAGTTGGTCGGAGTACCCCTTCCCAGATAATGACCCCATTCCTGACAGATACATTTGTGTTTTGATCAATACAAAAAGTATACCTTTTTAACTTTGTTGCATACAAAAATTGAGCGTGTAAAATCTAAAACTAGATCATGTGTTCTTCTCTGGAACCAGGCGATTCCTGGCTCATACATTAGAGATAAATGTTACCACAACTCAATTTGCATTGTGCACTTCACTCACAACGTGGTCAATACTGTTAAGAGGTGTTATTTGGTGCTATTTAGCCCCGTGCATCTGCTCACATTTAGTCTGCTTTGCAACTCCTGTAATTTATTTAACCTGAGTAATGACCATGATTTGTGATTTTTTTTGTACCATCTGGTGTTATGTGACTTTCTTCAATTATTCTTTAACAAAATACTACATCCTTGAGGTCATTTGAAAAAGAGTACTTAGAGGTCTGAGAGTCTAAGTCCATGTGATATTATTTTATATGAGGGGTCACTTTGTTCATGCTGCCTGCTAATGTGCTACTATAAATGCCCATTTCGTTATATTTTTTTCAAGTTTAAATGTTTAGTTCAGAATAATATTTCACATAATATTGAAATGGAGTAAGATTAAGAAGGGGCAGATTATATCCTGGTGGATGTGCGCTGACCATCGAGAATCGCTGGTGTACCCATACCATGCCATGACTGGCCGCCCGTCCAATTTATCTGTCAGCTGTATGATGGACAAAACTCTGTCAATCCTCCTCCATCGCTTTCAGGGCAATCCGTCGAGTATTGGCCTAAAAACGGCTGATGGTGGCTTTTTAGGCAGAAATCTGCCCGCCCAAGTATGACTTGGCTTCTTGTTGGCGCATCCATGGCAGCTAAATTTCGACAAATGACCTGGAATTCTTGAACTGATAAAAAGGTCCAACACCTTTTATCATTCCTAATCGTCCCTTCACCATGGATCTGATACTACTTGGCTTTGGTTGCCAGGGGCAACAGGCACAGGTAACAGCGGTGGGGCGGGGTGGTGGGGGAGTCGACAGATGACGGGATAGGGAAAGTAAAATAAAATAAATAATAAAACCACTTACCTTGCGCTCACCACATTGCCAACTTTATTTTCTTATTTTACTTTCCCTATCCCGTTGCCTGTCGACTTCCTACCCACCCAGCCCCCGCAGTGCCCCATCGCTGTTACCTGTTCCGGTCATGCCTGTTGGTTACCTGCTGCTCGATATGATGGGGAAACGCTGGGGGAGGGTCAGTGTGGTAAGAGGAGGGGTCCGGAGATGGAGGGGTAAGTGGTGATGTGGTGGAGAAAGTGCTGTTAAAGGCGGCTGTTCTCCAGGCCAGGCATCTCTGTATGGCACACACAACTGAGTGTATGCCATCCAAGAATGCAACTAACTGACTGAGCTACTGACTCATTCCCTGGATAATACACAACTCTGCAGACTGCCCTAAAGAGAGGGTTCACAAGAGATCAACAGCCTCCTCCTAGAGCACAGGGGCAGGGCTGAGGTGCCTGGGGCAAAGGATACCCATACCTTATTGGGGGATGCGTGTTGGTCTACGCTGGGGTAACAGGAGGGAGGGTGCTGAAGGATAGGTTGGTGGTGATAGAGCTGGGTAAATGCCACAGAAGGCATGCAATCCATCATCACTTGGGGTTGGTCCAATGTGGAGGTCTCAGAATCGGTTGAAGTGTTGGCCTTCAGTACAGCCCATCACCCTCCATGCGACTAGGTCTTTCTGTGTCAATGTTGCCATCTTCAGACTCCCAGCCGACGTCCAGGTTCTTGGCCAACCTCCACTTCTCTTGCTCGAGAGGATGCTTAAATGAGACAGGCAAAAACATTAATTTAATGATACATTGTACTTTTGCGATATTTCTATGTTCATTACTGTAAGACTTGGCACCATTTCCATTTCTCTTCAGAACATTTGTCACTTATGAGCACTATTTTGTGGAGATAGAATGTTTCTTGCTATTAGGGCTCGGAGCAGTTTACCCTGGTAACCACTAATAAAGGCCTGCTGTCTGTAATCTGAGTGCAAGAGTGGACCTGCTTACCTGTTCCAAAGGATACCAGAAGCTGCTGTAACTGCCAGATGACTGGCATCCTGTCGAAGCAACAGGGACACAAGTCTCTATAGACCTACTTATGCAATAATTTAGCACCTTTTCAACTACTTTGGCTATTTTGTGCCTCCCCTGGAAACTGCCCAGCACAACAGTGCCATGTGGACCAGCACTGGACTCTTATTTAGCCCTTGCTGGAGTGTGTCTTAGCCCCCAAGAGGTGTCTACTCAGGTCCTTGACATTTTATTTAGTCCTAAATTGTTCTCCTTTGGCCTAGCCCTTAAAGTTGGAACTTACAAAACTTTTCTACAAAACATGCTTGCAGAACCACCAGGAGAAGACCAGAGCCAGCCTGAAAGGCAAGCTGCATAAGGTGCATCACCAATGGGATTGACTTACATGCAGGTCCTGCTTCGTTCCACTCCGCAGCAGGAAATGCGATTCAGTGGGACTTCTTGACAAAGTCATCCGCCCTCGTGGAGTCCTTTTCAGCTACAGCCTACAGCCTTGCCACGCTGAACAACTTGCCTTCTCACATTTATTTGGAAGCCAACTTTATAACCCAAACCTAGTCCTTGCAACCGACCCACTATCCACTGTTGGCTTTAATTATTGACTTTGCCCTGTTGTTTCATGTCCAAATACCATGTGTTTGGTGCGTTGTGCTTTTTGGTGCAATCTTCTCATTTAAACGTAAGAAATTCCAAATCTGCTTCTAGATATTGGTGTTTTGTTGTTTTGCTGTCATTTCATTTATTATAATATACACTATTTTTCTAAATGGGATTGATATTGTTTTGTGTTTGCACTTTGTTGCTGTTTTGGGTGTTTAAAAATACTTTACATGTTGCCTGTAAATTATGGCTGACTGCTTGTTGACAAGTTAACAGAGGGTTGAGCACAGATTTTTAGTTATTTATGGTTCACCCTGACAAGGATTGTATTTATTATTTGAGTTGCCATTCAACCCCTCTTAAATAATAACACCATTTTTTTTACAATGATCATTCATCAAAAAGAGCATACTGAAGACACTAGTATGAAGTAACACAGCAAATGTCACGCACTTTTCTTTTATGTAAATGGATAAAAAAGACCAAATAATTCATTTGATTCTGTCAATATGTCAATCTTCTCCTGTCTTAGACTATATTGTAGGCCACAAAATACACATGATTTAAAAATATCCATTTAATGTTGATTTTATCACAATATGTTGTAACAGTTAATAAAGTACTGAAGTTTGTCGTTTTTGTACAGGAACACCCTGCCACCTAGCTTGGTGGGGGCGTCCCAGAGGACTACCCGACAGGACCAAAAACATATATTTTTTTATAAAAATTTTAAAGCAAGTTTGGAGGATGAGAAAGGACCCAGGGGTGTGGCAAAATAAATTAAATTAAATTAAATGGATCTTGTAAAGCGCACTGCTTCTCAATGGAGTTTCCCGGCGCTGAGCTTTCAGTGATCAACTTTGTGCAGTGAGATCACCTAGTCTTGTTGGAAGAGCCAAGTCTTCAACCTTTTCTTGAACAAGGTAGTAGCTTAAGTAGCTAAGTAGCTACGCTCCAGTGGGAGTTTATTCCACGCCACTGGTGTCTAAAGTAAGAGAAGGTCCTCCCACCCATTCTCATGCAATAGAGCTTAGGGATGCTTGCCAGAAAGCAGTGGGCTGGCATCAAGTTTCTGGAAGGGGCATAGAAACTAATTCTGGCCCTGAGTTAGCCTGAACCCTGGAGCAGCGCTGTATGGACTAGGACTAACGTTTTGAGGAGAATTCTCTTCTTTATCGCAAGCGAGTGGAGAGCAGCCAGGTGTCCTGTCAGCCGCGCATGCTCATTTACACAGCCGTGAAGTTGGCGTCTGTTAGACCAATGCCCATGTGCTCACGGAAGCCCATTTGATCTACACCCCCCTTTAATATGGCACTTGTCTTTCGCTCTAAGGGCTTCTATGAGTGCATGACACCCGTTTGGGTGTATGAGGGCTTCAATTCCAAAAGGAACAGACCTCATGTCCGTTAACTTAGACATTGACTGACCTTTCAATCTTTCCTCCTTTCTCATTTCTTTATAGGAACTGTAAACTTTTTTTGAGATCATTGATATTTCTGAGGGGTGTTTATGCTGGACCTACAAGCGCCCCTAATCCCTTTCCATTGTGGAGCTTACCATATTTTTCATAACCACTCCCAGCAGAAGCTGTGTGCCCTTCAGCTGGAGTGCAGAAACCTCTAGTGGTTGGTTCCATGGTTGCAGTTTGAGAATTGAGCAATATTAATAGAAAGACGTACATTTATTTTTTTTAAGATGTTATTGAAAATATTTTATGACAATCACCTTTATTAATTATTGCAGTGTGTGAATATATGAAATATACATTTGAATTATTGGTGACTTTTTGACAAAGCCAGTATGTTTGCCTTACTTCAAAGGACACCCTTTATATTTCTTACACGTAGTCAGTTGTGAGTGCAAGAGCAGCGTTAGACACAGGGCCTAGCCAAAAACTCTGTGGCCCTGTATGAAGTTTGGGGTTAGCCGCCAGAATGGGTTTTGCTGCCAGTGGGGGCTTGGATGCAGGGCCTAGCATCTAACCCCAAGTCGTGCACATCGATGGGCATCCTACTTTGCATTAAAAATAGAACATAAAAATTCACTTTAAAAAACAAAGGTTAAAGTAATGTTATAAATAGGCATGGCAATAAAATGTCACTTTGCACTAATAACACCTTTGAAATTCACTGAAATAAACAAAGTAAAGGGACGTTACATTTAGGTGTAAATTTCAGTTAAGACACACTAGGGTATATTTTCAAACCCCTATTGCCACCACATTATCACGTTTTCGGATGTTGTGGTGACGATAGAGGCTGCGCCTTATTTACAAGGCATAGGGAAAAACAACAGGAGTAAACCCGTAGACCAGATTGAGATCTGGGTGTACATAAGTATGAGGCAACAATATCTCAATCGGATTCAATTAGAAAGCAGATATATTTGCATGTACAGTACGTTACAAAACACCTAAATAAGGAAAAAGAGACTCACAATTTTTGATTTTCAAAAAGTGCTAATCTACTGAACAGATCGCCCGACCGCACCTTGCTCGCCGTAATAATGACGGCGTCCATACCCTAGGCACCCGGTTCACTAACGGAACTGCCCAAGGGATCATACCGTCCGGAGCAGTCCGCCCGGGCTCATCCCTTATCCCGCCTGGCCTGAACGGGGCTCCGTTCACGCCCCCTCCCGCTCCCCACGACTCGCCGAGCCTTCTATGAGGCTTCACTGCCATTCCTGCCTCCTCCTTTGTCCTTCGCCCCACCTACTCTATATCTTCACTTCCCCTGGACCTCACCAATTTCCTGTGGATCCTCTCGCTTCTTGGACCCCTCATTCTCCTTGGACCCTCTCTCTTCCTGCTCCCCACCAGTACGGGCTCCGTATCTGGACTTGAATGCACACTCACTTCCTAATTAAATGATTTGAGGTGGTAAATGTGGAAGGAAGCAATCATTACCCCCTGAAGACAGAAGTATATGGCACAAAGAAGAAAAAACAAAGAGACACTGTGCTACAGGTCCATGTTGATTACCCAAGACGCCTCACAACTAGGATATCAGAAGATTCTCTAGAAAAGTTAGCAGTCCTACAGCTGACACTTTTACTGGAAAATGTTCCGAATAACTGTGAGATTATCTGGTTTAACAATTTGATCGGGAAACTGGTGGAATGTATAAGGGTAAAAATTAAATCAAGACAACCAGGGTGTGGGAGGAAAAACCAACCGCAAAGCATAGAGAGAAAATGGTTTGACGAAGAATGTCGACAAGCGAAAGCAAGTATCAGACATCAAGAAAGAAAACTTAGGGTAAAGTACAAGGTAAAATTACATTACAGTCTCCAGAAACGAAGGCGAAATTATAAAATGATAGTAAGAAATCAAAAAAGATCCTACAAAGAGAGCTGTTGGGTTAGATTGCTAACTGCGATAGAATCTAAAGATTTGAAAGGCTTCTGGCAATTGGTCCAAGGAAGCTCGGGGAAATCTTTAGGTGTCTTGAACTGTGTCTCACCAGAAGAGGATTGGGTTACTTACCTGGGGGAAATTTATGGAAATTGGAAGGAACAGGAGGGGTCAATGCTAAAAATACGGCTAGGAGTGAGAAAGGAAGTCAAGGATCAGTTTAGTATGAGCAAGATAAAAAAAATCATAGCTAATCTAACATTGACCCGAGCAGCTGGCCCATATAACCTCCCGGCAGTGATTATAAAAAATAGGCCTGAGTGGTGTGCATACTTCTTCGCAAAAATGTTTCTGGTGATACTTAATACAGGGAGCATACTGGAAAACTGGAGAGGCACGATAATAAGACCCACCCCAAAAAAGGAGACATAAATGCCCCAAAGAACTATCGAATAATCAACCTCTTAGATATAGGTGAAAAAGTATTCGCCAAAGTAATCTTGGAGAGTCTTAAGGAGTGGATAGAGGCGAACCAGATTGTACCCCCGGAGTAGGGGGGGGGGGGTTTAAGGAGGGACACTCAACGGTCGACCACTGCTTTGCACTCTGGTCCATTGCACGGAAGTCCATTGAGCAAACTGGAAGTATGTATTGTTGCTTTGTGGACTTCCGCTCAGCATTTGATTTAGTGGACCGAGAGAGGCTGTGGGAGACGCTGATTGGTTATGACATACCAAGAGATCCATTAAACCTGATACAAGTACTCCATACCTCCAACTGGGCGCAAGTAATTCTAGATACAGATGGGAGCCTGTCTCAAAAAATAAAGATTGGAAATGGGCTGCGACAGCGGTGTGTTCTGGCCCCCCTGTTATTCTCCCTATTCATTGCAGATTTACCCTCAATCTTAGGCAAAGTTCGGGGGGCCAGCCCAAAGGTAGATGGGAAACATATCCCTTGCCTTATATATGCAGACGATCTAGTAATAGTAGACCAAACAGAGATTGGTCTACAAAGAAAGCTGAACAGTTTCAGTAAATACTGTGGGCATAAAAACTTGTAGTGAATATGGATAAAACAAAGATTATGAGATTTGGGAGAAAGAGAATAAGGTTCAGTTCGTACTTGGGCTCTACAAAGGTGAAAATAGTAGATGAATATAGGTATTTGGGTATGTGGTTCCAGAAAAATATGAACTTGTCTACCCACCTCGAAGCATTGAAAGTAAGGACATCAGCTTCGGTTGGGGGTTTAAAGAAATTCAAAGGAGTATACGGGGAAAAGTCAAACAGACCAGTTTAAAAAGCATATACAGCTATGGCCCCCCACAGTTCCTATATGGAGCGGAACTTTTATACCTGAGTGGGAAAACAGGCTGGGACAGTGAAGAGGGAAGGGCCCTAAAAAACGTCCTTTCCCTGCCCAAATCCTCAATGGTAAAGCAGTAAGGCTAGAAACAGGTATCACCTCATGGAATATAACAGTTGGCATGGCTCTAGTAAGATTCTGGCAGCATCAGGGACTAGGAGAGGATAATAAAGTCTCACAGTGGTGCAGAAACGAGATATTCAGGAGTAATCTAACATGGGCTAAAGGGGTAAGAAAAACCCTGATAAAAGTTTGTACAATGATGAGGCTCAAATTTAGCCCCCGTCCTTCCAAATTGAGACAGAGAGGAGGGAACTTAGGTCTCTGGAGAAAGAAATCTCGCGAGTTAAAGATCAAGAGTACCTAATGGAGAAATAATCGGTATGCTTCATGGCTACTGCGTGGCAACATGAAGGTAATTTCCCATACATTGATAAATTTCCCTGTCGATGACTGAGAAGAGAAGTTTTAAATCTGAGAATCTGTGTTAACCCTTGCTATTCCAATAATGAAGTAAAAAGAGCAATGCTCGATAGTAAGGGGAAATGTTGCTGCTCCATGGGGACAACATGTGATACCATACACATTTTATTGGACTGCCAACTGATTATAGATATACAGAAAGAATTTTTACGTCCAATTTTTAAAAAGTATAGTATAAAAAACAGGGCACAGGGAGCAGAACTTTACTAGAAATGAGAGATTTGGATATAGCCTGTTCAATGGGAAGTTTTATGAAAAAAGTAAAACAATTTTTTAAATGCGAATAGTATCCTAAAGGGTGCCTGATTGCAGGATATTCGTAGGAAGTACAGCTGAAAATAGGATAAATGATCTTACCCTGGATTCGTATGGTGTTGCGTTTAAAGTTGTGCCTCTGGGAGAGTATGCAACAAGCTAAAGTAATTCAAAATGCTCCCAATAATGAGTCTTGTTTTAACCAATGAAACGTATTAGGATATATTTTATGCAGGAAGTTAAGGAATGAACAATTTTTAACTCATTAATTATGATGATGTTTTACTGTTTATTGTGTAATTTGTGATCTTGAAGCACTGTTTTTATGACGATTTGTTTACGTTTAAGGACTGTATAGTCCAAATAAACTTTGTCTCTGAACATTGAACTCTGGCTCAACCCTAATAATACCATCAACCATTACTGTTACTTCTTTCTCTGTAAATCTAGGATTTCTTCTTCCTGTCATTTTACAATAAAAAAATGTAACACAAGCAACGTTAGAAAAAAAGGAAATGTAAAGCTATGGGCACAAGCGTTTTGTCTCCGACTGCTGCAAAATAAGAAAGGCAAAAGGGTTGAGGGTTCAGAAGGGGTGGCGTTTATTGTGTGGATCACAGCTGTGCTTAATGTTCACATCCAGCTCAGGTGTGTTCGATGTATGTGCCCATCATTAAAACAGAAAACCTGTGCAATAAAATTACTCCCTCGCAAGACCCCTACAACAGCGCTGACAGACACATATAAATATGGTGGGCGGTTAATTACAATTGGGGCCCATCGGGAGACGGGGAGGGGAAAGACCAACCGGAGACAAATTAAGGTGTGAAAAAGGCCGCTTTATTGGGAACAGGTGCATCTTAACACAATACCACATCCTTGGCCTTTGCCGTACAAAACTAGACCTAACTAAATATACACATACCTGACCAAACTCCCACCCCCACCCCTAAAAAGTTCCCCCGCAAACAACATAAACATAAGTACCAACTACCCAAACGCCTGCCTCAACTGTTTAAACACTTGCCATATGTACACTCCCTCCCCCTCTGTCCAGGAAACCTCGTTCCTCCTATCCTACCCCCCTTAACTAGGAAAAAGCGCCACCCATACAACATTTTACCAGCACCTGCCCCCAGCGACATCAGATCTCAGCCAACCTAACCAACAAACGCACCTGCTCCCAACAAAACCCCTCTAGGAACAACCCCCAGAACCAGGAATCAAAACCCCCCGCTCAAACCTACCTGTAAACCATGCCTCTTAGGGAGGGCGGGTGGGACAACAACTTTCCTGCCTAACTCGGCTGCTGGGTCACTGTCCCTAAAATGGTGTACAGTGACCCAAAATGGCTGTATTTATAATCCCCAGTCCAAAGGTAGCCCAAGCCAGCCCAAATCCCTCCAAGGAGCCCAACCAGCCCAATCCTGGTTTCCTGTCCCCTGTCATTTCTGCCCCCCCCCCTTTCCTCCCAGGGCCCCAAACTTCCCCGGGGGGGGGGCGAGCCTCTTGCCGGTCGGCCACCCCCGCAAAGCCCCATTGTAACTCTGATGGAGTGCTTTCCAACAGACTCCGAATGCAGCCGCGGTTGGCAGTAGGAGTTCCTGCAGGTAGGTGACGTGGGGACTGCAGGTAGGTGACGTGGGGAGGGGCAGGGTGGGAGGTAGTAATGTATGGATTACGGAGTTTAACAGGTAAGTAAACATATAAATAAATAAAACAAATTTCGTTGCGTGCACTGCATCACCAAATGTGGTGCAGTGTGCGCAACAAATTTTTTTTTATTTATTTATATGTTTACTTACCTGTTAAATTCCTTAATCCATACATTACTACCCCTTGCCCCTCCCGCTCCCCATGTCACCGCCCTGCAGGAACTCCTACTGCCGACTTTGGCTGTCCGAATGAACGCCATGACAGAGGATAAGCATTGGTCATAAAGATTAACCTCTGTCGAAGTAGGAGGAGGTGCTTCCGTCGAATTTATGAGACTGATTGAAACCTCCATCATGGACGACGGATGGCTCAACCGCCAAGATATAAATCGGGCCCTAAGTGCATATACATTTTACAATTCATTATGTATATTAATACATGCCATTACTGTCCTAACATACTTGTTGGTAAAATAATTTTAATAACACAATGACAGTATATATGTAGATTTGGTAAATTATATTTAGGGTCCATAAGTTTAATATATCTTCCCGAATGTAAACCATTAAGAAGAAATGTCAGCAGTAGTTAGTCGAGGAAATCCATTCAACAGCAGAGAAAAGTGCCCTCTCTTACAGCAGAGGGAGGCGATGTGTTCTAGCAGCTGAGTTAATGACCTTGAAGCCTTGTTGCTTGATTTAGAATTGTGTTCTCATCATAGACTTATACTCGAATATACTACTGGAAAAGCATGTGGATGCATTTTCTGTAACCCGGTCTCGAGCACATATCACATATCATAGTGCTATATGTGCAGGACTTGATGCACGAGACGCTTCTACCACGACAGATATGTCCTTTGCAAGGTGCACTGCTGCTCTACGGTACTGGCGGGTGCTAAATCAAATACAACATATATTCTTGGTAAAGTGCTGCACGGCTCCTTTGATCTATGTCATTGCTAAATCAAACACCTTAAATAATACATACAGTGGGGAGTGATGTGTAAGGAAGCCCAAGTAAGTATCTGCAGAACCTCTCACTACCAGTGTCAGTCTGAAAAAGATCAATTGTAGTGTGGACTTCCGGCTTGCTTTGGATTGCTCGCTATCCCTCACCGTGACATTGCCTTGAAATATAGGCGCTGCCAATAGGAGCTTCTATCTCAGGAGCATTTCAACCTACAATTCAGCAGGGTAGTTTTTTTTTTTATCTGAGTGCTAAATAAATCCTCCAACTCCTGAAGAATGGTTGTGCTTAAGGCAATGGAAATTATGGATGACTTTTTACTGCGCATGTCTAGTCAGATCACACATAGCAATGAATGTCTGTTTGCAAAATGTAATTTTTCTGAAAAGATATTAATCTTCCAAATCAAATTCCTCTGTTCTAAAGTGATGGAACTGCTTATCATGCCTTCTACAATGTGACGAGCAGATGCATGATATATCATTTCCCTCACCTGTCCCAAACCTGCCAATTTATATTTCAGAACAAAATTTAAAATCAACATCTTAAATCAGCGAAATGCTCTATCATTCTGTATTTTTCTGTGCTTGCTTCTAGGAATTCTATATTGTTTATTTTGTAAGGAGGCAATGCGATTTTGGTACTTTTATTCCTGTATAAAAACCGATAACTCTCTTTTTGAAAGTGCCATTCTGTTTGCTAGTCATTTATTCCTCACTTTTGACAGATTTTTGTATTCTATAACTTATCTCACCTCAAAAAATATTTAATTCACACGTGTGGGCAGGGCTTTAAGTGGGATAAAAAACTGTGGGCGGGGGTCTCTCAAAGGGGCGTGGCCAATGTAATTAAGGGTTTGGCTTAAAAGCACCTAAGTTAAAAATCTGTGCTTAGCATAGTGTGCCGCCCCCGCCTTGTATTTTGCTGTTTCTGTCATTGCATCCAGATATATGATACCACAAGTACCATCATACCTACAACATGTCACAGCTATTGGCTTTGTCAATGGTTGTTGGTTGCATAAGATAAATAAGCGTCAACTATGGCTTGTATATAATATTGGAAAAGCACCTTTGATTTAAAGCCCAGATGACACCACGACAATGTTGCTGCTCCTGAGATTCAAAAAGAGAAGGGAAATCCAGAGAAAAAATGACTCTCTTTAAAGGTTCATAGAAAATAGTGTTCAAACTACCATTCTCCATTCCACCAGGGATTCGAGCAAAGCCTCCAGTGTGCAGAATACCCAAGAACTTCTCCTCCCAGGGAAAGAGATTGAGAGACCTTGGAGAGCCACCACCAGTCTGCTGGGGCTCTAGGTGCACTCTGGAGGCCAGGGGGCACACTCTCCCATGCAGATCACTCCAGCACTTGCAAACTTTCACCTGTGAGCTCCTGGTGTTGGATACAGCATTCATTTTGGTGACAATGCTGTCCCACATTTGTCTATTCTGTACCATGGTTGTAGTTAGTCTTTATAAGGGCACCAAACAACTCTGGCTCTACCCTAATAATCCCATCAACCATTACTGATATGCGAGGCGCCGTAGCAGCGTTTGAGAAGTTTATTTATTGATTTTTAAATACCACGTTCTGGAAATCTGCTTTTAAATTGTTTTTCTGTGCAACTTACCCTGTTTGTCACTCGGTCACCGCCCCGTTCCACCACGGCTTGTGCCGCTTGTGTGGAGGGCGCTTCTGACCTTTGGCCCGGCCCCTGAACGCGTCACACTTCCGCCAGAGGCGGGACCGATGCCTTCTTAGGCAGCACATCACTCTCCCGCGCAGCGGACGCTCGCGGCGAACCGCCGGTGGGTCTGTGCCCGTCCACGCTGGACCGTCACCAGGCGCCCGGTCCCCTGGCCGGTAGGCAACCAAATGGCCCCCTATGCTCGTGAGGAGGTGATTGCTATCAGGAGTCATGCAAACTGTATGGCACATATGTGGCACCCTGGTTCCCTTTGTGTACAATGTGACCACTGTTGCTTTAAGGCCACAGAGGCCTGTCCGACGCCATTATCTGCTGCCCCAGTGGCAAATAACTTCACAAATTTAAGTATACTGAGCCTAAATTGTAGGTCCCCAGTGAAACACTACGAAGACGTTCATGAACTTCTTACAGATTTTTCCCCCGACCTTTTATTTTTGGCAGAAACGTGGCTAACCGATGACACCCCGGCTGTCAAAACCCTGGCTCTCCCTCCAGGCTACCTTATATGTGCCCAGAACAGACCCATAGGAATGGGGGGTGGCTTAGCAGTAATTTTCAAAAGTAACTATTCCTGCACCCTCAACCCCATAAGCATAGTTAACTGTGAAAGTGCGATATTTAAGGTAAGGGTCTCCAATACTTTTACCCTTATGGGGCTCCTGATATACCGCCCCCCGGGGTCAGCGAGCGCCTTCCAGGACTCACTGGTATCGACCATCTCGGCACTAGCTCTACAATCAGCAAACTTTACTATATTGGGGGACATCAATCTCCATCTTGAGCGTCGTGATTCACCCACTATACTATAGTTTATGGGAGACCTGGAGGTTTGCCAGCTTAACCAGCTAGTCAATGGCCCATCGCATCAGGCCGGTCATCTTTTAGATCCGGTGTTCACAAACATCCAGGAAGTTACAATCACTACTCCTAGTCCCCTCAGTTGGACCGATCATTTCCCGATCCTCATCTCGATTAAGATCCCAGTTAACCGCAGGGAAAAGCTTCCCTCCCTGCTGTGGAGACGCCCCTGGAACAAACTGGATAATGTCCTGTTTGAAACCAGACTGAAAACATCTTGCCCAGTCTGGCCTAGCAATATGGAGGAGGCTGACACAGCTTAGAGGGAATGGATAAATGAGTCACTTGATCATTTCATCCCTATGAAACGGTCGAGGCCCAAGCGTGTGCAGTCCCATCCGTGGTACTCTGAGGCACTCGCAACAAAAAAAAAGCAATGCAAGCTACTGGAGCGCATCTGGAGGCGATCTTATGATCATCTGGCCAAAATCAACTTTAGATCTGCCACTAAAACATATGACAAACTTATAAAGGCGACCAAAGCAAATTATTACACTGCCGTGATCAACTCCAGCAACAACCGCTCCAAAACTATTTTTGCCTTGGTGAAGGACTTGACCAAGGCTCCGAAGGGAACAGGCAACTTGATAGTATCTGACGCACAGTGCGAAGAGCTATCATGTTTCTTTGGATGTTTCTTTTTGGACAAAGTCAAAGGGATTTACAACTCTCTACATACGGTTGGACACACTACGACTCCTAGCCCCATCATAGACCCAGCTGCCCTTCCATACTCACTCCAAATCCTGCCACCCATTGAGCAGACTGAGATGGCACTCCTGGCCCTAAAGGTAAAGTCCGGCTCCCCGGAAGATCCAGTGAAACCTGATTTGTTTGTAACTTTCCAGGACTCTATTCTGCGGGAGGGGCAGACGCTGATCAACAACTCACTTCAGCTAGCAGCCATCTCTAAATCTTGGAAACATGCTATCTCCCTACTTCTGTACCTTGCTAAGGTGACGAAAGTTCATGTGAATTCCATTCTGACCACCTACCTGGAGTCCAACGGAATTCTGGACGAGTCCCAAAACGGATTCCGTGCTAAACACAGCACTGCTGGACTTGGGCGCGGCCTTTGACACGGTCTCCCACAGGATCTTGCTTGAGAGACTGTGGGAGATCGGAGTCAGAGAGAGTGCCTTGAATTGGTTCGCGTCATTTCTATCCGACCGCTCCTTCCAGGTGCACGCCCCGCTGTACTCGTCCAGCCGGCACCCTCTGGAATGTGGGGTTCCGCAGGGGTCTGCGCTCAGCCCCACATTATTAAATGTGTATGTCCGCCCCCTGGCTATGTTGGCTCGAGATCGTAAGTTTAAATTAATATCGTACGCGGACGATACACAACTCATTTTCACCTTCTCCAAAAACACTGTGGTGGACCAAACCAAATTCCAAGAAGATATTCTGGCCATATCAAACTGGTTGTCTCAGAATTGTCTTCAGTTAAATTCTTCCAAAACGGAGGTACTCTTAATAGGCAATGAAACTCAGAGATGGGACAAACACTGCTGGCCCCCACACTAGGACCTCCCCCCATTCCCAAGGAGGTAGTTAAAAATTTGGGCGTGATGTTGGATAACTCACTTTCTCTAGAGGCTCATGCCAAAAAAGTGGCAGGCACCTGTTTTGGTCGCCTACGCTCCCTTAAACCCATTCTCGGTTTCTTTGAGCCTCACACTCGTCAGATTATAGTCCAGGCTCTAGTCTTATCCCATCTAGACTACTGCAATGCCCTCATGCTTGGCTCTAACCTGACAGTGATAAATAGGCTACAAAGAGCTCAGAATGCTGCCGCTCGTATTTTGTTTGCACTACCAAAGACCTGTCATACCTCCCCGATTCTTCGACGCCTGCATTGGCTGCCGATCAAACAACGCATTCAATTTAAAACTCTGTGCTTAACCCATAGAATTCTGTATGGCGCTGGTCCCCAAATTTTGTAGGGACGTTGTTCCCTATATGCCCCCACGCGCAACCTCCGCTCGGCGGATCTATCTCTTGCCCGCACAATTAAGATCCGGAGGAGTAGAGCCGGGGCCGCTCCTTCAGGTAGCTGGCCCCGAAGCTATGGAATTCGATCCCCCTAGGGGCTCGGGCCACCACTAATCACATGCTCTTCCGAAAACAGATTAAAACCTGGTTGTTTTCTTCCATTTAACATATTGTCACCGGCTGCGCTGCTGTACCTTCTGGCATGTCCACAAGCGCTGGGACGCCCCGTTGCTGGGGTAGCCATGTGCTATATAAACAAAATTAACATAACATAACATAACTGTTAATTCTGTCTCTGTAAATATAGGATTTCGTCATCCTGTCATATTACAGATTTTAAAACATACAACACAAGCAAAGATAGGAAAAAAAGGAAATGTAAAGCTATGGGCACAAACGTTTTCTCTACTACTGCTACCAAATAAGAAAGGCAGTGGGTGGAGGGTTCTGAAGGGGTGGCTTTTATAGTATGGTTTACAGCTGTGCTTAATGTTCACATCTAGCGCAGGTGTGTTCGATGTATGTGCCCATCATTAAGACAGAAAACCAGTGCACTAAAATGACTCCCTCGCAAGACACCTGCAACAGCGCTGACAGACACATATAAATATGGCAGGTGGTTAATCACAATTCTAACTTTGATGGAGTGCTTTCCAACGGCCTCCGATTGTACGCCGTGAAGGGGATAAGCATTGGACAAACCTCTGCCGAAGCAGAAGGAGGTGCTAAAAATCTGTGCTTAGCATAGTGTGCTGCCCCGACTTGTAATTTCCTGTTTCTGTCATTGCATCAAGGTATATGATACAAGTACCATCATACCTACAACATGGCCTGGCTATTGGCTTTGTCAATGGTTGTTCGTTGCATAAGATAAATAAGCCTCAACTACGGCTTGTATATAATATTAAAAAAGCAGCTTCGACTATAATCCCTGGTGACACCACGACAATGTTGCTGCTCCTGAGATTCAAAAAGAGAAGGGAAATCCAGAGAAAAAATGACTCTCTTTAGAGGATTTCCCTTCCCCTACAGCGCTCTGATGTCATGCCGTAAATTCTCCACTAGTGGGAAGTGAGCAGTGTGAGCAAGAGCACATCGATGTGCCTGCTGTCACTGCAGTGCAGAAAAAAATAGACCGTCTGTGTCAGGGCACAAAACAGAGCCCGATAGAGACCCGTTTCGAGGCCCCCTTTAAAAAACTGCTGATGCTCAGCACCGGTGAGACCCGGCCCATTTAAAGCCCTGCGTGTGGGTAAGGATCTGTTGACACTATTTATTTTCGACAACAGAAAGAAAATGACAATGTATGGAGTTAAAGCGCATTTTTTGGATACTGTTCTTGGTGCCAAAATAAGTGATGATTCACAAATCTGTACTAATATAATAAAGAGAGATCCCAAACCTTTGAGGCGGGTAATCTCAGGAACCACAGCACCAATCACAACACCCAATACAGCGTTGGAAAGGGCAGTTGCAGCAGAAGGACATAGGCTATGCAGACGCCCACCATATTAATTTAAAAGGTAAAAGAACTGTGCCAGCAAAGTAGTCCCTTGTGGGCGTGTCTGCGTTGTGCTGTGGGCGTGTGCTGGGGGCGTGACAAACACTGGAGGCGTGTGGTACGTTCCGCCCTTCATGCCAGGTCTCATATCGTGTGCTAATCCCACCCTGCTCCCTTTAAATACCCCTACACCCCATAATCATAACCCACCCTTACTCCTTAAAATACCCCAACACCCTTAAACACTCACCTGTCTTAACCCTATAAATATACCCTGTACCTCAAAACCCAAACCTATCCCTAAAGCCTAAAAATACCCCTTTACCCCAAACCCAAACCTACCTCTGAACTCTATAAATACCCCTGTACCCCAAAACCCAAACCTACCCCTGAACCCTAAAAATACCACTGTACCCCAAAACCCAAACCTACCCCTCAACCCTAAAATACCCATGTTCCCCAAAACCCAAACCTAGCCCTGACCCTTTAAAATACCCCTGTACCCCATAACCCAATTGTACCCCTGAACCCTAAAAATACCCCTGTACCCCAAAACCCAAACCTAGCACTGAACCCTAAAAATAACCCTGTACCCCAAAACCCAAACCTACCCCTGAGCCCTAAAATACCCTTGTACCCCAAAACCCAAACCTAGCCCTGAACCCTAAAAATACCCCTGAACCCAATAACCCAAAACTATATCTGAACCCTTAAAATACCCAAACACTCCAAAACATATACCTCAGTACCCCAAAACATATACCCCTATACCCCTATACCCATACTTACCTTATCCAAAGATTTAAAAAAAAACATGCTTTTACCAATCATGCATTTACAACGAATTTCGTTGTAAATGTATGCATGGTAAAAGCATATAAAATGTAATGCCATGCGTTATAATGGCATTGCGGAGTCATGGTACTTTCGTAATGAAAGTATGCGGAGTGATGGTATTTGGAAAGAAAGTTGCGGAATAATGGGTGTCTACCCTCCCCCGGTAAGTACATTGGTGGCACAGCGGCCCACATCTCCAGCAACATACTCATATTTTTTCACTACCCATTTGAAAAATGCACAGGTCTCTCTCATTGATGGCCAGCACCGACATACACTTTTAGACACACCTCCCGCCACAAGTTCTAGAATTACGAACTTTAGAGCTGGGGAGCTACGTTCGAATCTCGGCATCAGCTCAACATCCTGTGATTCCAGGCAAATCACTTTGTCTCCCCATGCCTACTACAAATGAATGTGTTCTTCTGTAAATTGTGCTCATGCCATGTTGTCGAGTTTGCGCTATATAATATTGCAAGGAAAAATAATGTAGGGAAACTTGAGTTCACACACTACTGAACACGCACTCTTAAGTGCATCAGCAGTGCACTGTGAATCGGAGCGTTTCACTGGCCTGTCACAGATAAGAAATGCTATCAAAACGAAATCCTACAAAACAATATACTACTGGTTGGCAGCAATTCATACCCGGACAACGTCGGGATGGGCTGCTAGTAAGTTTATAAACATTGAAAATATATGAATACTTAAGTACTCTTTGCGCAGTTTCTACATTTTAGGGGATTCAGACAAATCTTCTGAAGAGGGCATTACAATCTATGCAAGTCCTGGATTTCAACCAATGCTGCTTCTTCACTAATTTACTCTTCCTGGTAATCCACGGGCACAGCTGTCAAGTTTCCGAGGCTCAAACATGAATCATGTGTCCTAGCTGTTACTTTGCATTTTGGGACTTGTAGTCCTGTTTATCCCAATTTAACACCAGAGCTAAAAGGTCAAGAATGCAAAGCAAATACACCTGTGGCCATATAACGAATACGGAGCACATTTCTTGTTGGCGCCATGGCACACCTTTCATAAGGTGTGCCCAGCACAAACAAGAAAAGTGTGCCATATTAGTAGGATTGTGCTGCCCTCAGGTCAGCTACAAACTTGTGCTGCCCTGGGGGCAGCGCATTCAAGTGAAATACGGAGCAGCTGTTTAAAACATGCTCCGTCTTTCACAGTGCAGATGGTAACCCGCCAGCACTTTTAAGGGGGATTAGAGATCGCCTTGAAGGCGGATACAGTGAGTGACTTCACCCGCCTCCAGGTGGATGTCTGAGAGGTCGATGAGACCTTGTTTCTCCACCCAGATGGCTGCCTTTAGGACATGTACTGAATGTGTGCCACCTTTTTGTGGTGCACTTTTACTGGACCTCTAAAAAGCGTATTTGCCTCTGTGCCCACGCAAGTAATATGGCATTAGACCACAAACCCATTCAAATGAGGGTACCTACCCCATCTCATGATAGTGCTGGCGCAACATATGCACCACCACTATCTGTATTACAGAAGGGAACGCACAAGTGTCTGTGACTGTTTCTGTAATACCATTGTGGTGGTTTCCTCCACCTTTCTTTCACGCCGCACTATCCGCAAGGTCTCCCGCTTCTTCTCCTTTTCTGCCCTCAAACTAATCATACTAGCAATGGTCGTCTCTCGCTTGGACTACGGCAAAGCCCTTTACTTCGGTATGCCCGCCTACAACGTACGACGACTGCAACTGGTTCAAAACCAAGCTGCCCGTCTGGTCCACAATCTAGCCAAATCCCATCACGTCACCCCCCTCCTAAAATCCCTGCACTGGCTCCCCATCCGCGAACGCTCCCAGTTCAAGTTGGGTTGCATCACTTTCCAGGCTCAGCTGGGCTTTGCTCCAGCATTTATCTCCTCGGAGATCAAAACCTACGCCCCCACTAGGGAATTGCGCTCATCCTCTCAACACCTGTTGATAGTGCCCCGCTTTCGCCGAAAAAAATGGGGAGGCTCAAAATTCTACACACTGGCCCCCACTTTTTGGGATTCCCTCCCAGCCCACATCAGATCCTCCACCCAATATTCTCTCTTCAGAAAGGCACTAAAAACTTTCCTGTTCTCGCAAGCCTTCCCTCAGTAATTTTCTTCCATGTCCTCCCCCCGCCCCGCCCCTTGAGGCATCAGTAAACTATAGCGCCAAGAAACCGCAAGGTGTACGCGCGCTTTAGAAATATTTTTAAACTCAAACTCATTGTGCCCTGGGGGCACTCAAGGCGGGCACACAAGCCTTTGCACCCCCGGAGCACAGTGTATAATACAGGCCCTGGACTGCACGAGCTACTCACACAAGGACATGGGAAACTTGGAAGCATTAAGAAGAATTAAGTCATGGGGAAATTTGCATTAACACACCTGTTGCAAGCCTTACACCCTTTGTACTCCATTGTCATTCTCACTCATGAAATACACTTACTTCAGCTTTTAATCAAGAGTAGATGTGCGAGTAATTCCAGGGAAGAGATGGTCTTACAAAATGCTTGTGAAAACCCATAAAGTTCTGGGGGAAACCTGCAACTGCGAAAAAAGTACAAACCGTTATATTGTTCTCAGTCAAAGCTTACATGCATGGGAGCATATCCTCATGTTTCCGATTCTTCAAAGAAAAGATATGGGAAATTAAGTCGAGAAACATTTCATTTTTGCACATAGGTTTGACTAAGATGCCTAAATAAGTTAGTGGATTGCACCAATAGCCATAACCACACCGAGGGTCATATTTTCAAAACTTGATGTAATGGCACTCTGTAAAATAATCTGTGAGAATCAGTAAAGTATGTATGTGCTGGCTATTTCTACAGCAAGACTCTAGGCAGAGGGCAGCGCGGCACGGTACAGAGTCAAAGATAAGCTTAAAGTGATAAGAGAGATTGCTGGGTTGTCAGTGCTTAATGCATTGCAATGTACTATCCTTTGAAGAGATAAGTGGTCAACTCTTTCATTAAATGTAGCAGCGTTGGTGTGGTCCTAATAAATATGGGGATGTTGTTCGAGATCCTAGGTGTATAGATGGAAAAGGCCTGCTCTCCTTTTTAAATTTATTCCACTTCTCAATGTGCGGTCTATTGGTGCACTGACTGTGTGGCTTTGTAGTGACGTCTCACCAATCCCAGCGCTGCTCCTTGGCTGACTAACTAGTAGCAGCTCAACTTCACTGTGAATGAGGAAAACGGTTGTAAAATCTTTCTAATTCAATTTACGCTGAATAACTCGTATGCTCAAACTAAATAAAGAAATTCAGTAACTTAAAGTAAAGCAAATCTCTGAGAAAACCAGAGTAACAAGAACAGCACTCTTGACAGTACCATTTGAAATCATAATTCACACTAAGCACATCCCCGTCCAGCATCAATCCACTCTGGTTAATGCTCTTATTCCTGTGCACCATCCCGTATCAGCCACGCAACCTTAAAAAGGAAAAAATAATTAATTCAGAAACCCTTATTTGTGTGCATGTGGCGCCTCGCACTACACATTTTCTTATGCAGACAAATAAGATCATAATATCTCATAATATCTCAAGATCTTGGATTTCAACAAATCCGATAGCCAAACAAAAAATAATAATAAAATAATTCCCTCAAAAAAAATCACAAATAAGAATAACACAGTGTCACAACAGTGATGAATCCGCCAATTGAACCCTGAATCTCATTGCATAGCCAAAACGTCACATACAGCATAGAAGTCCATTTTAACAACTCAATCTTTCAACACTACAAAACAAACTTGATAAAAAAATACACAACTCACAAAGTCATTCTGTTTATACTTACACTTCAACTCGTTCAAGAACAGCACTGCATGTCAGACTTCTCACCAAGATTTCAACACTGGGAACTGCAAGCAGAGTTGAAGAAAATCCACTATTTTCTCAGACTGGACATTTTGGGACAGATGTATCAAGATACCCATTTGCGATTCTCAAATAGCGATTTTTTGAGAATCGCTATTTGAGAATTGCAAAATGGTATGTATCTAGAAATTCGCTATTTTTTAGCGATTTCTTAAAATTCCTTAATTGCAATTAGCAAAAGGGTGGAGGAGGAGCCCAGCACTTCCGGGCTCAGGGCTGCACGGTCAGCGCTCTAGCTGCGCTGTATGTGTGAGTGAATAAAAACCCTCCTTTGGCACACCCGCGTGGTGGAGACGAGTCTAGCCGGTGGCAGTGGCTGATTCTATCCGCTAACGCTGTGTGTTACAAGACCTGCACTGCGAGCGCTGATTACATAGCGTCTTTTTAAAACTTAGCGATTTGCTTCTAATTTTAATTGTACAGTGTACTTCTTGTGTAAAATTTTAAACTGTGCCTCACCTGTAGGCTGACGTAATTTTGCTTGGGAATTCACTCTTAAACTCCCGCCCTGGTCCGCCGCGTCCATTTTGGGCGTTTGAAGCGGAGGGTGGAGGAGGAGCCCAGCACTTCCGGGCTCAGGGCTGCACGGTCAGCGCTCTAGCTGCCCCTACCTCTCCTATAAAATGTGCGTAGGACCGCGACCGCGCAGCGGACGCGTGCAGCGGGCGCGCCGGAAGCGCGCTGAAGTCGAGCCAAAGTCAAGCCCGTCTGCGCCTGTCCGCGGCCGGACGGGGTGCGGGGCCAGGAATCCTAGTCTTCCAAAATCCCCCAAGATACGGTATGATAGACAGGAGCTGTTGAATCTCTGTCCCGCTGTCACCCTACCCTGTAAACACACTATGGAGGCGCTAACGCTGCATGTCTGCCCTCTGTGCCCTTTCACGCCTGATGAAGTACCGACTAAGGTGCCCTCTAAAAGGCAGATTAAGGCAGGATTGATAAACTGCAGATCTCTTGGCAAACATAGTATTCAAATATATCACCTACTTGAGGATGAAGGATTTGATATTTTGTTTTTCACTGAGACCTGGCTAGGAGAACTCTCAGACCCTGACATCATAGAGGCCATGCCTCCTGGTTACTCCCTCTCCAGACTGGACAGGAAGGAGGGCAGGGGTGGAGGTATAGCAATTGCGATTAAAGCTCCCATTGAATGTTCCCTATCTCCCCTAACGATCGATCACTGTGAAGCAGGCTCTTTCACTATCATCATAGGACCTCAACACTCCCTCTCGGGCATTCTTGTGTACAGACCCCCAGGTAGGCTGTATGATTTCACTACTAGCCTGACAGAAGCCACAGCACACCTAGCAATAAGAAAAAGTAGATTTTTGGTGCTTGGTGACATGAATGTTCACTTTGATGATCTCCTTGACAAAGATGCTAAGGACATCAGGTTAGAACTTCACTCCCTACAACTAGACCTAATAAATCATGACCCCACTCACAGACTTGGTCATCTCCTTGACCCCATCTTCGGGAACTGGACCGGAGTGCAAGCTATATCTCCGATACCGGTACCCTGGTCTGATCACTCCCTAATTCCGTTTCACATTCAGTCATCTGAGTCTGATCCTAAAAAAGATTGTGATCACCGTTACCAGTGTCGGAAATGGAAAAATTTCTCCCAGGACACTTTTAACGAAATACTCGAAACAGGAGGACCTCCAGGAGGCACAGACTGTGAAACAGCCTATAGTCGCCTACAGAACCGCATTTCAACGGCCCTAGATAACACTGCTCCTATTCGAAATATGAAAAACTCTAAAAATGCGAGAAAATCCACCCCGTGGTATACTCCTGAACTCCAGGCTGCTAAATCCGCCTGTAAAAAACTAGAACGAGAATGGCGTATCAACTTCTGCCCGGCTATGAAAACACAATATAAAAAAGCGCAAAAGGACTATAATAAAAAAATACGTACTACCAAAGCCTTGCATTACAAAATTCGCATAGGGGAAGCAGAGAACTCCTCTAAAGAGCTCTTCAAAATCTTTAAAGAAATCTCTGTGCTCACAACTGATAATACGTCCCACACTGACTCTGTGGAAACCTGCAATAAAATTGCCAAATACTTCTCTGGGAAAATTACCGACATCTATGCCAACTTTTCTGGAAACCTGACATCTGGTCATGATTTTATGGAAAGTGAAGGAGTTAGTCTTACAGAGTCATGCCTACAGTGCTTTTCGGTCCCCCCTCCTGAAATGCTTGTAAGCGTCTGTAAAAGCATCAAGTCGGGCTCCCCCTGTGACCCGGCCCCTCCGAAAGTACTTGGAGCAAGTCTAAAAGTATTGGAACCTCACTTCAGGCACGTTATCCAAGTCTCCTTTTCCTCAGCCTGCCTTCCGGAGGATTGGAAGAAAGCATTAGTACTACCAATCAAAAAAAAAAAACAATGTTAGCCAGGATACCCTGGAAAACTTACGACCCATCTCTCTCTTGCCTTACCTAGCGAAAGTGGCCGAAAAAATAGCCAATAAACAACTTATGGCTCACTTAGAATCTAATAACTCCCTGCATAGCTCCCAATCTGGTTTCCGGACGAGCTATTCCACTGAGACAGCCCTCCTGAGAGCGACTGAAACTCTACGGGCAGGAGCTGACGAGGGTCACACGATGGCACTTATTATGCTGGACCTCAGTGCTGCGTTTGACACTGTAGCACACTCCATCTTGCTACAGTGTCTAAACAAAGCTGGGGTCACCAAGGCGGCACTAGGATGGCTGAAAGCTTTCCTCACAGACCGCTGCTTCCAGGTGCAGAGAGGTGCATTCCTCTCAGACAGCATTGCTTTAGAACAGGGGGTGCCTCAGGGCTCTGCCCTGAGCCCCACCCTGTTCAACCTTTACATGGCCCAGCTGGCAGATGTGGTTCAATCATACGGCATAGAATTAGTATCCTACGCCGACGATACCCAACTGCTCATTTCCCTATCATAGGCTCCCACCTTAGCAGCCGCCAACTTCAAAACCTGCATGCAGGAGCTTGCAGGCTGGATGAACCAACACTGCTTGAAGCTCAATGGCTCTAAAACAGAGGTTCTTGTGATAGGAGGAAATGATGCTAGTTGGACTCAGGAATGGTGGCCACCTTGTCTTGGTCCTTTACCTACCCCTTGCAAGGAAGCAAAGAACTTGGGTGTCTGGGTGGATCCCAAACTCTCCTTTGATGGCAATGTCCATAAAGTAGTAGGTAAATGTTTTGGGGTTCTGAAGACCCTAAACCGTACTTTGGACCTTCTTCCTCTTGAGGCCAGACGCACCACGACCCAAGCATTAGTCACCTCCCGTATTGATTATGGCAATGTGCTACTTTTAGGGACAACGGAAAAGAACATCAGAAGACTGCAGGTTCTCCAAAACACGGCAGCATGGCTAGTCCTCAGGCTACCCAAAAGAGCAGTCTCAAAGCCTACCTTGGCCGCTCTCCACTGGCTTCCTATAAAAAAGAGGATCCTATTAAAAGCGCTTTTAATATGCTACAGAATAACCTCACAAAAAGCCCCTGAATACCTGAAGGATCTAGCCATCCCCTACGAGCCCAATAGAGCACTTCGCTCTAGGGGAACTGGTCTACTTAAAATCCCCCGGATAAAAAAAAGCCAGAATGGGAGGCCGCTCCTTTCGAGTGTTGGCAGCCAACAAATGGAATTCTCTCCGACTGAACATCAGACTAGCAGAGACTGAAACCATATTTAGGAAACTTCTAAAGACCCACCTGTATACCCTGTAGATCCCTCCCACTTCTCCTGCTGCTCTCTCCACAGCGCGGGGACGCGCCGGGACGGCGTCACCAGGCGCTTTACAAACCCCTTTAATATTATTATTATTATTAAATTGCTAATCACAATTAAGGAATAATTTTCCATTCATTTCAATGGACCAGGAGGCCCATAGGAAGGAATGGGAAATTATTCTCAATTTGTGATTCGCAATTTGCTAATCACAAATTGAGAATAATTTCAAGGGTGCAAGGGTGTCTTAAGGACACCCTGCTGCACCCCTGAAATTTACATGTGTACACATATGGCGCACATACATGCCCTAAGGCCATGTATGAGCGCCACATGGCACCTTTACAAATGTCAAAAAGTGCATTTGAAAAAGAAATCGCAAATAAACACCAACAACAAGTTGGTGGTAATTTGCGATTTCTTAGTGTAAATTCGCAAAACCTGAATGCTTTATTCATAGCATTTAAGGAATCGCAATTTGTGATTCCTTACATGCAGATGCAAACTTAAGGAATCACAAATTTTCCGATTCCTTAAGTTTGCGATGCGATTTCAATGATACATCGCATTTTCCGATTTTTTATCGCAAACGCTGCTATTTTGCAATTTGCTGCGTTTGCGACAAAAAACATGTTTGTTACATCTGCCCCTTTCTTAGGAATGAAACCTAAAGAGGTGATCTTTAATTTCCAACCATCCTCTGCTACCATTATATTTGAGAGCAAAACCATACCCCAAAATGTTTACACTTCAAAATGTCTTTACCCTGTGCAGTTCTCCCATGGATTGATCTTGCATGTAAGGCAAACCCCCAACATCAGTTAGCAGAGTAAACAATTTAAAATTAATAGGGCCCACTCCATGCTTGAGTTCTATATCAATTTAAAGTTAAAGGACTATATTTAAAAATTAAAAAATTAAATGGTAGAGAATCAATGACATTAAAGGCTCTCAAATACAGAGTAATACAGCAAAATACTAAATCAGAAATTATTCAAAGTCTCAAATGTGCAGCAAAATCGGAAAAAATTGGTCAGACAGCATCCCTAATGTTCAGGAAAATCTCCTGTCTCTCCTTGAAAATCAAGGGGTTCCTATCCACAGTTGTTGCCTAAAAATTAGACAAACGGCAAAAACATCATGGTGTGAGCAAATCTAACTGTTCTTTAGCACACGACTAAAATGTACATCATTACCTTAACACAAAATCACCATCCTAAGTCTGCCGATTATTATTCAACGCCCTCCATGAACGTCATCCGCAGATGTTTAACAAATATGAAACTTTAAAAATGTGATCTTCAATTGCAGAATAAAGTAGTTACATCACAGCGGAAGGGCCTTGAGAATGTTACACACCCTTGGGAACAAGTGTTCATCAAATGTAATGTAAATAAACCATATATGTTTGCTTGGTTGTGCTCTGCAGAGCCTATGAGGAGAGGATGCATGCTTAGACACGAGTGAGTGACAGAGATTGAATCGATCTTGTTTAAAATGGTGTTTCATATAGAAATGTGTCATAACTACAACATATTAAAAAATCAATTTCTACACATTGTAGGAAAATTGAATAAACTGTAAACACATTAATTTAGTCTGCATATGCAAACTCATAAGTAACAAAACACACTAGCCATCATTTCTAAAACACAAAAACGCAAACCCCAGTTAACAATCGAAGACAATTACAACCACACATTTAAAAGGAGATCATAAGATACTTCACTACCTGAACGGGGCTATGAAGTGCTGTGTGAATGCAGTAGTTCAATGCAACACAAAAGATTACAACCATACACGGAGTTAAAACGAATTAGATGCCCATGCATATTATGGGCTTATACTAGACATTCTTCAAGTGGTAGTAGTTCATGAGGCATTTCTTGGAAGCTGGCTCTCTATATAGTGTACAACACTAATGCTCTATTGTGTGGTACTGTGAGTGAGTAGTTAAGCTTATCAGAGGGTAATGCACATTTTTTCTTGTTCTAACAGAGGCAATACATGAGATACAAACTCAAAGAATAATTATGATACTGAGTTAGAAAAATAGCACTTCATTTTCATATGTTTTAAAACCAAGAACTTCATTAAAAAGTAAGTACTGTTTTCAATAGCAATTCGTATAGCTAAGTAAAGCTTTTAATCTGTGCACCTTTATGCACAATTGAACCCTATCGTAGGAAAAGTCAGAGATGCATAAAGGTAGGTACAGTTGGTTTCGGGGGTTCCCCATAAGGGTCCGGAGTTTTAGTGAACTAAGGCCCAAAGTACTACCGGCAGTTCTTCAGGAACTGCCCAGGTCCTGCAGGGAGCAGGATGCTGGCAAATTTGGCCAGCCAATTATAGGCCTATCTCCCTCTTACCCTATTCTTCTAAACTATTGGAGGCCCATGTCACAACCTGTCTGTCAGCGTTCATTGAGAGCTCTGGCTTCCTGGAACCTAACCAGGCAGGTTTCAGGCCAGCCCATTCTACCGAGGCAGTCATCGTAAAAGTCTTTGATACTCTTCGGGAGAATGCCGATAGAGGGTCCCCCCAGGCACTAATCCTTCTGGACCTCTCGGCCGCGTTCGACACGGTGGATCATGACATCTTACTCCACCGTGTCGGACAAGCTGGCATCCAGGGCCCTGCACAGGATTGGATTAAGTCCTTCCTTTCTGGCAGAGTGCAAACAGTCCACCTAGGCCCCTTCACTGCAACCCAGGTACCCACCACCTGTGGAGTCCCTCAGGGATCCTCCCTTTCACCTCTACTTTTCAATCTGTATCTTCGTCCGCTAATTCAGTCACTTAGCAACTGGCACTGCACCGTCCTCAACTATGCAGATGATATGCAGATCATCTTTCCCTTAGACACCCCGGACGCGACATCCAATTTCCAGGCTGTAATGCTGCACATCCAACAATGGATGATGTTTAATCAACTAAAACTAAATCCGGAAAAAACAGAACTCCTCCTGCCTTGTTCTAGCTCTGCCCACTGGGGACCCCAATTCTGGCCAGCTGAACTGGGCACTGCCCCTACTCCATCGAGTTCAGTAAAAAGTCTGGGTGTCACCATTGATAAAGATCTCTCCCTGAAAACTCATGTCGGAGCCATTATCTCTGCTAGTATGTTCCAGCTTCGCAAAATCCGGAAAATTTCTCATCTGCTCTCTCACGAGGCCTTGGTGCAAATTGTCATCTCCCTCGTTCTTTCCCGCCTCGACTTTTCCAACGCCCTTTACTGGGGCCTCTCCAGGTCCCTGCTCCATCGCCTCCAGATGGTGCAGAACCAGGCTGCAAGGCTTATTTGTAAAGTCCCTAAATGGCAATCTGCTAGACCTCTCCTGGCCAAGCTGCACTGGCTTCCCATTGAGCAAAGGGCCGCCTTCAAGATCGGATGCATAACCTACAAAGCACAGCATACCAAATGCCCGACCTTTCTGAAATCCCTCATCAACCCCCACCGCCCGACCCGCAATCTCCGCTCTGCTCACCTTCATCTTCTCACCTCCCCAGTGTTCAAGCTAAAAAAATTGGGTGGCCGGAGATTCAGCTCCCTGGCACCCAAGCTGTGGAACTCCATCCCCCTACACATTAAAACCTCTGACACCTTGCTGAGCTTCAGAAAAGGCTTAAAGACCTGGCTCTTTTCAAACTCTCACTAGCCCTTTCTCCTGCCCCATTTTCAATCTCAGCGCCAGGAAACCTCCGGTGTCAGTGCGCTTTACAAATGTAGCTTAACATTAACATTAACATTAACATTAACAGAGAAGGGGGGTCACCCAGAGCTGGACTGGGAACTGAAAGCAGCCCTGGCAAATTTTGCCCAATCAGCCCTCATCAGGCACCCAGGGCACTAAGCATGAAAATGTCACACATGAGCCTCTAGGTCAATAAGGCCAGAAACTATGGAAATAGCACACATAAGAACCCAGGCCAGAAAGCATGGAAACGTCACACATAAGCACCCAGGCTGCCACTGCCAGAAGGCATGGAAATGTCTCACATGGCACCCAAGCCACAAAGCATGAAAAATTCACTCAAAGGCACCCAGGCCAGTGGCACTGGAACACTTTTCAGAGTGTGGGTGCTGCCATCAATGTTACCTGTACATCACTGAAGTCAACATGGGATTGTGAAAAATGTAAGAATCAGACAAAGAACAAGGGTAACAATTGAGCCTCGCCTATTCCGGGACATATAAAACTGCCTTATGAAAAGGGCTTGCACTAGTGGTGACATCCTGGTGACATATGTAGTAAAAGGGAATATTTTTTGGCCTGTCAAAAGTTTCCTTTTGCCAGGCCAAAATGGCAGTTTTACAACTGCACAGGCAGACTGCAAGGACAAGCTCTGACCTTGACACATGTTTAAATAGGCTACTTGCATGGGTGGCACAATAAGTGTCGCAGGCCCACTAGCAGCATTTAATTTACAGTCCCTGGGTACATGTAGAACTACATTTCTATCGACTTACAAGTAAATTCAATTTGTCAATTTGGTGTAAGCCAATTTTACCATGTTTAAAGAAAAGGGTGCAAGCACTTTAGAGGTGGTAAAGTGCACTGAGCCCTAAGAGGCAACAAAAATGGATATTTTTTGATGTAATAAATCAGATCAAACCTGAATTTAATTTGGAGGACTCTGAGGCCGACAAGGACTTATCTAACCATGTCTCAGCAGTCAGTATGAACAATATGTATCTAAAAACACTTCACAAGGGAGGCGTGTGGAAGACTAGTGCTACAGCTCACCATCCATGAAGAGCATCGCCCCATGAAGTCCCAGTATCATTTTGAATGTTTAACAAAGGAGAGAGCTTACGGATGCATATTCTTTAAAGTTCTTTTAAAGTATTCTGAGTGTTATGTGAAGCAGATTAGCAGAAACGTACGTCTATTTCCTTTGAGGAGTTAATAATTGGCATATTCCACTGCCATTGTATCAGCAGCAAATAGTTACAGACCCTACCACCAAATATTTAGCTCAACCGTGAACATGAAGCATAGGTTGTCCTCGAGGCCACTTATGTGACAATTCACTTGTGTGACAACTTGTAGGACACTTTATGACAGGTATGTGCTTTACATGTGCATCGCATGTGTGCAGCATTTTGAATCTCAAAAGAACATGGAGGGGACTACGGAGAGTAATCCCATTTAAATGGATGAATATATGGATGGATGGATGAGCTTTAATGAGAGAACAAAGATGTCTGCGAAGGACATTGTAAGAGTTTTGCCCAACAGCTTTATCACAATATATCTAAGATAAAGCCCTTGCAGGTTCAAAATACAAACAGTACACCATCATATATTATAATCGCACGGCCTATGCACATATTGTGTTAATGCATTCAATTAAAAAATCTGGGTTTACAATCCGGCATATCTGTTCCATCTCCCACTTGTACAAAGTCGAATAAAAGCGTAGTAGCCATCTCCACTTCTTGTTAGGGCGGACACAATGCCTGCGCCCACCAAATCAAAAATGTTAATTATGATGATTGTCACATTGTCGAGGTATTTAAAATGATCATTTGCCCTTAGAAGAATAGACACTTTCTATACGTCTATATGGTCCCCTGCTATCAGCATATACATCGTTTTCTGCATTAACTAAGAAATCAGACGTGTCCCCACATATATCCTATAGATGCATATCTGGGCAAAGATCGTTCAGGGTCTTCTATGCGTATTAAAATATTATCCACATTTAGCAAAATCCTGTCTTCCTTGGATGACCCTTCACCGAAACAACTGATCTACACAATAGCACCGGATCCATGCGACTGATTGTTCAATAACCTGTGTAAACAGAAGGGGAAGGAGGGGGCACCACTGCCTTAGTTGTGCCCCTTTGGATAAGGGGCAGACGCAGACAGACAAGTTCCTATTAACCAAGACCGCCGCCCAGGTGCCCTTAGTGAGGACCCTCACATGCCTCTGAAAACGTTTAGCAAAATTCATCCGGGCCTGGCTGGTAGTTGGAACAAAACCAGTTCATTGAGTCAAAGCCTTCTTAACATCAGTTAAGACAAGGGCACGCTCTTATTGCAGTACTGGGGTCATTCCAGGGTGCCAATTAGACGTCTTAGTCTAGAGAGAATGTCTTATACTGCAACCGGGTATAAAGGCAACTACTGCGTTCTGGTCACTGTGTATCAGTGAGTGACTAAGCAGCTTTGTACAATCTAGTTTCCAGAATTTTGTCCTAGATTTTAGCTTCTAGGTTCATGAAAATAATGAGGCAACAGGAGGAGCATTATGCTGGGGGCCTCCAGGATAACTAAAATTGTTGCAGCACATGACTCATAAGGCAGTGTCCCTGCCTGCGCAGGCCGGCCCCAGTGAGTGAGTACTGACTAGCCCTCGAACTGCACGACCCTCCCCCCTGGCCCCACCGCTCTAATCATCAGAGGTGCAGCTTGGGCGAAACCAGAGATAGACTGCTGCACGGTTGCACTTCAGAATCACTCTGTGTAAGAGTAGGAGCTGTCTTTGTGATTGACCTGGTGTTGCATTGATGCCTTTTCCTTCTGCTTCACCCAGAAACACCAACTCCCTTCAATCAGCCAAAACGGCGTCAGTGACACTGTTTTGGCTGATTAAAGAGAGTTGGTTTTCTGGGCGAAGCAGAAGGAAAAGGCATCGAGGCAACACCAGAGTAGTGAACACATCATCATCATCGCTGCTGCTCCTCACGGATAGCCTAGAGCCAGGCTAGCCACAGGGCAGTAGAGCTCATCACAATTCACAGAGCACTGGCAAACATTCAGAGGAAATTTAAATAGTGTTTATTCTTTCGTGGTGCACCATTTTCAACGTGTCACTTAAAAATGAAAGCAGCAAAATGCTTTGCTTATCTGGAAAATATGCTTCGTGTCGTTTGGCATGTAAGTTAGAACTCTGCATAGCACGGTGATGGCCAAAGGGAAGGGGGGCGCCTGGATGCTGTCGGCCAGTGGTGCATAGCCAGTGAATTCCTTGTTTGTGGCTTGGCTAAGCGATAACACAGATTAAAAATACGTCCATACACACGGCTCATATCTTTGACATGTTTAGATCCCAAGATACCAATATCTGTTGTTCTGAGTGTGGTGGGATGTGGCAATGAGGCAGATATTTTCAGGGCCGGCCTTAACACAGGTGGCGCCCTGTGCGACAATGTCTTTTGGCGCCCCCCCAATGACCACCTCTGTCACGGATTCCATCACTAGCACCCTTTAACAGTGCCCCCTCAAGTCTCCGTAACCACTGACACTCAGATTCATTTCATTTTATAGCATAACTCATACCAGTGGAGGTGTCAGAGCACTTTACATCCCACAAACTGCGCACAGAGACAATCATATGTGTGTAAATCAGCGTGTAGGAAATGTTACATCAGACAGTAGGGCAAGGTGTAGTGTAGGAGTGACATGTCATTGATACTGATAGGCAATATAGTTTAAGATTCCTTATTATGGTAAGGCCTTGAGAGAGCGCAATTTGAATGAAAAGTATATCTGTACCATATTCACAAGCATATCGCATAAACGTAGCACTTGTAATGTGAAGTTAGCACTTGTAGCGTAAAGTTAGCCGATGTAACCAATATAATAGGAAATGTATTTGTATTTACACTAGAATGCTTTAGACTTAGAAAGGCCCGTATACATATAGGATGGGCTAATATGGAAATGTGTAGAAATGCTTAAGAACAGTAGAACGTGCTGAATAGATGTACATATGTAGTTATAAAACGGAGAAAGAAGATGAAATGCTAAAGTGAAGAAATGTGCAGAATATATAGCACTGTATAAGAAGAGAGTATAACGTTGTATTTTATGTAACATGGATTCAAGTATAATCAAATGATTTGCTAATTCAAATATATGTGTGTTAAAAGTCATACTGTGTAGAAGAGTTTGTAGGAATGTTAGCATAGTGTGGTCATGTGTGATTTTAACCTAACTGACCAAGGGTTCGCAAGAGTGTAGTTCACTGCATGTAATTTAGTGGGCTCACAGGAATAGGGGATAGATTTGATCTGTACTTGCGAGCCAAGAGTCAAAGGTCTTGTTAAATTTAGAGTGACAATGCTGGACGAAGTTTATGGCCTAAATGAGATAAGAGACGCTTGGAATTTGGAGTCTTGTTTTAAGTGACCGTTCGCAGGACCAAAGGAGGTTATAATCACAATCGTAAAGAATAGAGTTCTGTTGAGGTGATAGACTTTGCTTTGAAAGTGTCAACTGGAATGTCAATGAAGTCACCAGCACGAAGATGAAGATGGCGCCTAAGAAGCAAGGTCAACTTAACGGACGACGTGAAGAGACGAAGCTATGGAAAGAACTAGAATGAGATCATGTGAATGTGTACGTGGTGGGCGTCAAAGGGGCGTTCCACCTATACTGTGATTGTGTATTTAGGGACAGCACCCAGGGGAGAGGGTAGCTCAGAGCAGATGGCCTGAAGACATAGCGAAGAGCTCAGAGCGCAGAAAGAGCAGAGCGCAAGAGAGCAGTAGGCCGAGGACCCTTAGAGAGCGGATGGGTAGGCAGAAAGGGTACTGCTTCTCGACATAGGTTACCATTAGAGGCTAAGAGAGTTTGAACTTCTTTTGGAAGTCAAACTGCTGACACCTTTTTTAGGTAAAAGTGCTTGCTAGTAGGGATGTCATCTAGCATAGAGTAGGGACAGATTTAACTTGTTTATTCTTTTTGTAGATGACGCAACAGAGCCACCTTGTATCTATGCTTTTAATTAAAATTGATTTTAATTGTATTCTTTTGTAGACTTAGGTTCTTTAGGGAATTTATGTTCCTTTTAGTTCCTGTATATTTGTTGAATCTTATCCTGAGAGGATTGTATTTGCAATTATCTATGATTTTATATTAAACTTTTAAACTTTACCAGTCGTAAGTGGTTCTTCAGAGTTGCGTCAGTCTATGGGGTTGATTTAACCTATGTGGGGTTTGCCTTTTACTCAATGACAGATAATAATCGATCCAAAATTGGAAGAATGAGATAGGTATCTAGGTGATCAGAAAAGGTATCAAAATCTCATTCCCCGCAGTTGGTAGCAGAGAAAGATGGTTTACTTCTTGAGGAAGGCAACCTAGGTCAGGTCTAGATTACCCCAAGGTCCCTAGTCATCGACGACCAGAAGAAGAATCCCTGCCGAAGAAGGTGCTGACGGTGCGAGAGAAAAAGCAGCAGAGTCGGTCGAGAGTGAGTATAAGGGTCATGCGTTGCCAGATTGCGGTGTTTTATGTTGTACCTGTGTTGTAATGTCAAGCGGAGTTGAATGCCTGTAGTGTGATTGAGGGAAGGTTGTGAGCGCGCGCAACCTGATAAAATCTTAAGTCCAGAGAAGGGCTTAAGTGGTTCGGGTGTATCGAACACCCAGAGTAATTGTCTACCATTGAAAAGGGGGTCATGAGGTACCATTGATCGCCCGCAGGACCGATGATAGGGGGAGTGTAAGAGTGAGTGTATGAGTAACGGACGCTGGTTGTACGTTTACTGTGTGTAAGTAACCTATCAGTTAAAGCGAGCGTCCGAGGTGAGAGGAAGACGTTTCGTCAGTTGAGGTGACAATTACAGTTAGACTGTGGACGTACAGTCAAGAAAAGTGATTGCTTGGACGGAAGTAGTCATTTTTCGGCGTATGAATGAGACGTATGCAAGACCGCGAGGCAAGCTGAGAAAGGAGGGGAACTGCTGCAGAGGGGACGAGTGACGTCAGCGTAGAGCCGCGCTGAGATTGGCCGGTTGGTGTAGAACCGCGCTGGGATAGGCTGGTTAGCGAGAGCCGCGCAGGGATTGGTGGTTTGTCATCGGGAAGTAAATAAGGAAGAGTAATTAAGGAAAATCGTAGATTCTTGAAAATGAAGTGTTTTAAACGTTTAAGGGCGATCTTTAAGAGAGATAGAGGAAACTCGTATGCAGGGGAAGAAGCCCCACCAGAAGGCACACCAGCTTATTATATGGCTGTGAATGTAGGGTTACACTCAATACTATGGATCTCCGAGTGGAGTAAGCTAACGGAAGGAAATGAGGAACTGACGTTCCCGAGATACGGGACGTTTAGGGTAGAAGCATTGAACCAACTAAAAGCGGTAATGCTCGCAACGAGACCTCTACCGAGGCCAACACAGTTCGAAGCCCTTAATGCATGGTTCAGGGCGGCACATGATAAGAGCTTGAATAGACGCCAAGAAAGAGTGAGACGATCGGTAAAAGCAGTGCAGGATGCTAAATGGGACGATGAAGCTAAAAAGTGGAGGGTGCAAAAGATAGAAGCAGACAAATTGTACCCAATGCTAGAGGCTACGGGAGAAAAGAAACCTCTAGAAGAAGATGAGGATAGCGAGCCGGATGAGGATCTGATAGAGAGGCTATTATTAGATAGACCACCTCCGTATAACAGAGAAGCCGAAAGTCCCGAACTACAGCAAGGGGACGGGGCTAGGTGGGGGGAATATAAACCGCTCCCCACATCAGAGTGGGACCCCAAGAAAGGTGAGGAAGTACCTCAATCTAGTCCCGTACAGAGAGTAGTAGGAAGATTCGTGGTCCAGAAGGTGCCAGAAACGGAGCATGCAAGGTCGTATCAATTGCCCGATGCTCTTCAAGTACCTGTTACCATAGGTCCTATAGTGTCAATCTACAACCCAGAGGGAGCCCAGCAGGAGGAACAGGCACGATGGGACAGGGAAAGGGCAGAGATGGAAAGTAGGAATAATACGATCAATTCCCAAAGGCAGTTGCTAGAACCAAAGAGTCGGAGTACCCCATTGGATTCAGCAACTGGTCCCTGGATAGAACAGGGGGGTCAGAGAGGACATATGGATTTGAGGGGACCGAAACCGAAATCCTTTAAGGAATTAAGGGAGTACTTGAAAGAATGGGATGCTGCCGTAGAGACTCAGAATAAAAGAATAGAAACAGAAACAGAATGGAGAGATCAGGATAACAGGATCCTCTCTCACTGCGGAGCTGGCGAAAGCAGTCCGGAGTGGGAGGGAGGGAGTCAAGGAAGCAAAGAAGATACTTGCCATACCATCAGTGGCAATAGACAATTGTGTGAGGACAAGAGTACAGGATGTGGGGGAGTGCCTCGCCTCATCCTTAGTGAGGGAGAACGAAAGACGCAGGAGTACCGAGATAGTTTCAGGTGCACTCACCATGCCCCGGGCGAAAATGTGCGACATTGGAGTCACGAGAATATAGGGAGTCGCGAAGGGTCTCGCCATGCATCCGGTGATCACGGACGAGATCGCGGGAACATGGAGGGCCGTGAAGGACCTTATCGTTTATTGAGCGACACCAGACAGCAAGGGAGTTGCAGTGATTTAGAACAGAATGGAGGATCCTATCTCGCAGCTAAAGAGTCCGAACCGAAAAGACAGGATGCAGTGATGGGGAATAGATCATTGTTCCACCATACCCCAAGGGAATATGGGAAAGCTTGGGATCTAGAGAGGTGGGAACAAAGAGAAGCAAGAAGGACGCCTCATAACTCACCTGTACCTAGACGTAGGACTCGTAGTGGGGGTGAGAGGGATGTAAAGGAACCACCTAGGAGTGAGGTACTGAGAGCTGAGATAAAGGCAAAACGGCTCGACGTAATGAGTTTAAAATCAGACTTAGAGGAAATCATAGACGGCACATTGCCAATGGAAAGGATAGAGCTGTACGAACCGGATGAAATACTGTTTATGTATAAAGACGTTACTCGGAAAGCGAGGTCAGTTCATGAAAAATTATCTGAGTTGGCAAACAGATATATGATAGACCTATCACAAACTAAAGCTTTACAGGGTAACCATAGGCTAAATTGCACGGATCAGGATCTAGATGAGCGTAGGACGATTGGGCTGAAAATCCACATCAAGGAACTGATCCTGAGTATTAGATTGTGGAGGAATTTGGATAAATGGGAGGAAAGATGGTCCAAGAGGGGATCCGTCAGAAGGAGTACACTTACGAGGTCCCCGGATGGAGAGCTAATGCGAATGGAAGCTTTCCCTTTGCGAGAAATCGCGAACGGAAGCTACGTGCATGTTCCCTGGAGTAGGGGGGATTTAGCGGCATTTACCAATTCCTTTCCAAAGCTAAGGGAGAATCCCGTCGAGTGGTACAAACAGGTAGAGAGGTTCGTGAAGATCTCTAAGGTGCTGTGGGTCGACTTGAACACCCTGTTTGACATTGTAGTACCCGGAGATTTGTGGACGGCATGCAAACTTAGTGTCGAATGGCCCATTTGTGAACCCGATAGGGATGCCAGGACGAATGGTCCATCAGAGAGAGTAATGGAAAAGTACGAGAGGGTAATTGCATGGTTAAAAGAGAAGGTGCCGTTGCAGGACATAGACTGGGTTAAGATAGATCGAACCACTCAGGAACCTAAAGAGACCATTCACGAGTTCTATGAGAGATTGCTGAAAGCATTCAAACAGTACAGTGGATTGGACGTGATGGACCCCAAAGACATAGGACAGTTTGTGTCGAAGTTCGTCCTGGGATTGCGACCAGACATAAGCTTGATGATTCAACAGCATTTGATCTGTTGGCAAAACAAACCTTTAGATGAGATTCTGAGGTATGCGAGGTACTGTAGCGATGAAATAGATTCGAAAGCAAAGAAACTTAAGGAGAAGCTGATGCTGGTGCAGATGCAATCAGCTGGAAAGGGTGGACAGCGACAACAGGGAACAGGAACACTAGGAAAGAAACAGAATAATCAGAGCAGAGATGAGGAGGAAAGACCGAGACCGAGGATAGATATCGCGACACTGAAAAAGACAACGAGGTGCCATCAGTGTAACGAGGTAGGACATTGGAGACGTGAGTGTCCCTATAATGTCGAGATGGGGGAATTAGAACAGGAGGAGGATGAGGTTCAGAACAGCATGGTAAAGGGAACAGTGGTTCCGAAGGGGAAGTTTATCAAAGGGGGGACTCAGACTCCTCGAGCCCAGTTCCCTCAACCGCCTTGCATTGCAAATGGAGGGAAAACCTATAGACAACTGCCACTGTTCGTAGGAGGAGAAGAATGCTACTACGTTGATCCTCTTACGGGACAACGAGTGAATAGAGAAGAAGACTGTACTCTAGGAGCAGCCCTGGAGGTAGATCAGAGAGGACCATACGTAGAGGCTGAAGTAGCTGGATGTCCTACGACCTTTTTGGTGGATACGGGGGCCACTCGATCCACTTTGAGATCGGCGGTAGTCCCAGGTCTGCCAATGTCGGGAGAGACGATTCAGGTGGTAGGAGTCGCAAATAGGAGAATGACGAATCCTCTGACAGAACCAGTGTCAGTGAAGATAGGAAATTACAGTGATGAACACCAGTTTGTGATTTGTGATTCTAGCCCTGTGTGTCTGCTAGGAAGAGATCTGTTGTGTAAACTAAACTGCACAATATATTGCACACCTGAAGGAGTAGAAGTGCAGAGTAACGATGATGATGCCGATTTTAAGGTTGTAAACTCGCAGGGATGCGTGGAACTATATCCTACCTTAACGGTGGAGGAGCTTCCACAGGATTTGAAGGAGACTGTGTCAGCTGAGGTGTGGGATTTTACTGGAGAAGAAATAGGACTGATCAAAGGGGTAGAACCGGTAAAGATCATGGTAAAACCCAATGCCGAGTATCCAAGAACACCACAATATAAGTTGACACCGGAGACGATTGCAGGAATAAAGCCTGTGATCGAATCCATGATTAAACAGGGAATACTGAAGGAGATCGTGGGAAGTCCATGTAACTCCCCGATTATGGGTTTGCAGAAGCCTAGTGGGAAATACAGAATAGTGCAGGACCTTCGAAAGATTAATAATATCGTTGTTTCATGTTGTCCAGTGGTACCGAATCCATCAGTGATATTGTTTCAGATACCGTTCCAAGCTGAATGGTTCACAGTGATAGACTTGTGCCAGGCTTTCTTTTCAATCCCTTTAGATGAGGAGAGCCAGTATCTGTTCGCTTTTAAGCTGGAAAATCGCGTTTTAACATGGTGTCGTATTCCCCAGGGGTATACAGAAAGCCCATCGATTTTTAACCAGCTGTTGAAGAAAAATCTTGAAAGTCTAGTACTGCCTATGAACTCGGTTCTGGTCCAGTACATAGACGACCTACTTGTGGCGTCAGAAACTGAGGAAGCTTGCAAAACAGACACCATCACCTTATTAAATCATTTGGCCGAGAACGGACACAAGGTGTCTCCAAGTAAATTGCAGTATTGTCTGAACAAAGTGCAATACTTGGGCCACAGGATTGAAAAGGGAAAACGGAAGGTGTCTCCAGACAGAATAGAGGCGATCATGAAAATGAATGCGCCTAAAACACAAAGAGAAGTCAAGATGTTTCTAGGCATGGTTGGTTATTGTCGGCAGTGGATAGCCAACTTTTCACTGAAGGCAAAACCTTTACTAAAACTGACGCACAAGGGGGTGAGTGATCCGGTACCATGGGACAAAGATTGTTTGATGGCATTTTAGCAGCTGAGGGAGGACTTGTGTCGTGCCCCGGCTTTGGGAATGCCTGATTATGAGAAACCATTCTTGCTTTACTGCTGTGAAAGGGAAGGTTGCGCTTTAGCAGTTTTGGCCCAGATACACGGAAATGCGCGTAGGCCAGTTGCGTATTTTTCGGCTACATTAGATCCAGTAGCCGCAGCGTTGCCCGGATGTCTTAAATCCGTTGCTGCAACGGGTGTCAGCATTGAAAGGTGTGAAAATGTGGTTATGGGACATCAGTTAGTGGTGTATGTACCGCATTCTGTGGAATTGTTAATGACCAGGACCAAGACTCAGCATCTGACGAATAGCAGGCTCACACGCTAAGAGCAAGTCATATTGGCTGCTGAGAATGTGACCCTGAAGAGATGCTCTGTTTTGAATCCTGCTACTTTGATGCCACTTCCAAATGATATTGATGATGAAATTTGTACAGATCATGACTGCCTTGATGTAACTGAACTATGCACCAAACCGAGACCAGATATCGTAGATGAGCCATTGACTGACCCCGATGAAATATTCTTTGTTGATGGTTCATGCGTAAGAGACGATATTGGTCAGCTGAGAGCAGCATATGCAGTTTGTACAATTACCGGAGTAGTGGAAGCCGCCTGCCTGGAAGGAGTACATTCCGCTCAGGTAGCTGAAATCATTGCTTTGACCCGTGCCTGTTTGGCAGGCAACAAAATTCGAGTCACCATATACACCGATAGCCAGTATGGTTTCGGGGTAGTTCACGACTATGGGCAGTTGTGGTCTCAAAGAGGTTACATGACCTCCTCGGGTTCTCCTATTAGGAATGGAGAATTCGTGAGATTATTGTTAGAAGCATTACAAGGACCAACAGCTATTGCAGTTGTCAAATGCGCCGCGCACACAAAGAATACAGATTTTGTGTCGCAAGGTAACAGATACGCAGACGAGGTAGCACGTTATTGTGCGGAACAGGGGTATTCTCACACCAATGTAGAAGTGGGGGGAATACAGGAGAGAACTGATTTGACTATGTTGTTAGACACTGTAGAGACGTAGGATGAACTGAAGTGTGTCCAGGAGAATGCACCTGATTTTGAGAAGAAAGCATGGGAAACAGCAGGTTGTACCAAAAGTGAGATGAATTTTTGGATTTCTGCAGATGGGAGAGCAGTTTTACCAAACGAACTTGTTAGTCCAATGGCAAGGAGATTGCATGGGCCAGCACACATAGGTAGAGATGCTATGGTGAGAGTATTCAGACAAACGTGGTATAATCCGAAGTTTAGAGTAGCGGCAGAAGCAGTATGTCAGCGTTGTGCGATCTGTCAGCAACTAAACGTAGGGAAAAGAACACCAGTCACATTAAGTCACATAGGGAGGTCTGGGGGGCCTTTCAATAGGATGCAGCTGGATTTTATTGAAATGCCTAAGTGCAATCGACTCAGATACGTCTTAGTGATTGTCTGTATATTTTCCAGATGGGTTGAAGCTTATCCTACACGTAGGTGCGATACACTTACAGTAGCAAAATTGTTGCTTAGAGAGTTAATACCGAGGTTTGGGGTGCCAGCCTCTTTGGAATCAGACAGAGGAACTCATTTCAACAGCGAAATAGTGAAGATGCTATGCTCAGCCTTGAGCATAGACCAGAAGCTCCATTGTAGTTATCGACCAGAAGCTTCGGGGATTGTAGAACAAATCAACAGCACAATAAAGTCCAGACTCGCCAAAGTTTGTTCATCGACATCCCTGAGTTGGCCTGATGCACTTCCATTGGTTCTTATGAGCATACGTAGCACACCAGATAGAAGAACAGGTCTCTCTCCACACGAGGTGCTAATGGGGAGAGCTATGAGACTGCCATCGGTTCCGACTGCAGCATTGTTGAACATCACAGACGATTTGATCTTGGACTACTGCAAGGGACTATCTGATGCCATTCATTCTGTGTCCCTCCAGGTCCAGGCTGCAGAGGTTCCGTCAGCTCAAGACCTGTGCCATGACCTGTGTCCAGGGGACTGGGTCCTGGTGAAGAAGCATGTCAGGAAGAACTGTCTAGACGTGCGCTGGCGTGGACCATTCCAAGTCATACTAGTTACGAACACTGCAGTAAAGTGTGGAGGCTTGCCCAATTGGATACACGCCTCACACACCCGAAGAGTTCCAGCACCTCTGGAAGAAACAGCTCCTCTCTTGGATGAAAATCCAGCAGAAAGCGGAGAAGCCACAGAGAGGGAAAGTCAAGCTATAGAGGTGATTGAAGGGGCTGAGCCTGTGTCGGAGCAGGCTGATGATGGTCAAGACACCAGTAAGACCGAAGCTGTCTCAGAAGAGGAAAGTAGCTGGGAATTCGAGTCAGACACCGAACAAGCTATAAGTGATCAAGAGACGAGTCCAAGAACAAGGAGCAGGAGGACAAGGAATGGGGAAGCTAGTTGGCCGGAAAGAAGGAGAAGGTCAACCTTGAGAGCAAGTCCAGAGAGCACCCTTGTCCCGATCTCAGAAGATTCGGATCTAGACGAAGAAGCTACGGATTCAGGCTCTGAGAGTCCGAGAAGATCAAGGAGGGTACGTGTGCCCTGCAGAAGGTACGCCACCCCAGAGTGGACTTATCTAGCAGATGTCTTGGGGACAGAGATCTGGGAGAGTGAGAGAAGTGCAAGTGATCCATCTCGATCTGATTGTGGCGGTGGAGATATGGATGTTGACGCCTGGAATCGAGACTGAGGGGTTACTGACTTTCACACTTCCCATTCGCCTTTACCTAAGTCGGATCAAAGACCTAGTGCTAAATCGATTAGAGTTTCCGACTTTTGGGCATCAAATACCAGCACAAGAAGAAAAGGTCATTCGTTTAGAACTATTGGAACATGTTATTAGAGCTGCAGGTACGAGAATCATTGTAGATGCATAAAGACTTTTGTGTTTAAGCTATAAAGAAGAAGATAACCTAGCGCCGAGTGGAAAGAAGAATAAAATTAGGGATTACATTTAGAGGACAGAGAAGGGTTAGGGTTGTCTGTTGCTGAAGAGAAAAAGACATTGTTGTGAAAAAGAGACTTTTTGTTGATTAAAAGAGCTTCACAGACTGAGAAATTAAATAAAGCAAATAAAGACTTGAAAAAGAAAACTTTTCCAGGAGAAAGAAAGAGCTACATTGTTTGATAACATGGAGAATGGCAACCCAAACCGAAAAGCCAAATGCATAATAGGTACACTAATAGCAGTAGTAATTTTTCTCATTATCACAGTAGTTACCATATCATACATAGTAGGACATACAAGCGTAAAGGAGACAACAGATGTAAAGCCTATAACGACTTTGAAACCTGCTCTTGTTGGGAAGAAGGAGGAGAGCAATGTAAACCGTGAAAAGGCGTTACTGGCAAATGAAGCTTGTAGGTTACACGTAGACGAGTCGCAGGGAAATTTTAGATCAAACGCATATGCCAAACTATTGTATGAGTATATCGATGCCATGGAGGCCAAAGATTGTTATGTTTGTATGCAATTGCCGGCTTCTGTAGATGAAGGCATCAGATATCATCATCTCCCACTGACATATGGGATAACATGTAGTTTATTGCTCAGTATATTTTATGGTAGAGAAGGGTTCGAGTACTACTTTTCAAATTATGATTCGGTACTGCCTGAAGTCCCGAATTATAAACAAATGAATAAGTGGGACTATTATAAAAAGGAAGATAGATTGGCAAAATTCTTTCTTCCTTGGGATACATTAGATACTTCATATGCACGCAGAAATAATCTGACTTGCAAAGTGTCAGAGATTGAGAAGAAATTCATTGGACAAGTAGATGACAGATACAGGAGGCAGAAGATTCTCAAGATGTCAGGACAGTGGAAAACCGATTGGACCGAAGAGGAAAAAGCACACAAAAGGAAAGGTAGTAATGGTACAATAGCTTTGGATAGAAGGCAGAAAGGAAAGTTATGTTTAACTCGAAGCAAGACATATTATGAGAGTGTATTTGTAGGTGAAGTAAATTGTGAACATGCTTTCAGGTTAGAGTATTATACGAAAGATTTTATGAAAGAGATGCAAGCGATTCCTAATGTATATTTTGTATGTGGAAGAAGTGCCTATGTAAAACTGCCTGACAATTGGTATGGTTCGTGTTACTTGGCAATTGTCTTCCCCAAAATATATCATGCAAAGGATTTAGAGATCATAGAAGGAAAGGCTTCGATAAGAGCGAAAAGAGAAGTAGGAGATGCTGAAGTAGTTGGAGACATATTTGGAGCAATGTTTCCTATTTTAGGTTTGGTACTTAACGATGTTAAGATCAGGAGACTAGCTACAGTTGTGGATAGATTATCTGCAAGTACTGCAAGATCATTGATGCTAGTAGAAGGAGAGATGCAGTCGTTTAGAGCAATGGTTCTTCAGAACCGTCTTGCTTTAGATGTTCTGCTAGCGAAAGAGGGCGGAGTCTGCAAGGCTTTGAAGGTCCAGGAATGTTGTACTTATATTCCAGACAATTCAAAACCACTTGAGAAAGTCATACAGAACATTACAGAGATACATCAAGAAATCGAAGATTTAACAAGAATAAATGTTTGGGAAAAAGTAGGTCATGGAATGGGAAGAGTTGGAGATTGGTTTGCCAATCTAGGTAAAAGTGTTGTGTGGTATATATTGAAACCTGTCTTAATAATATTGATTTGCATAATCATATTGTTGGGGTTAGTGAGACTGTACAAATGGTGTAGGACGAACCGGTTACAAAGGTCCATGAGAGAGCAAGAGAGGAGATTAGCTGCTTTACAAGACCAACAGTATAAAAGTTTAAGAGCTCTCGAAACGATAAAAAGAGGGAATCTTGTAACTAGTTCTGTGTAAAGGTGTCATTCAAATTGCAACTTTAGTGATGACCCCTAGAGGTCATCAAAGGGGGGAACTGAGAGAGCGCAATTTGAATGAAAAGTATATCTGTACCATATTCACAAGCATATCGCATAAACGTAGCACTTGTAATGTGAAGTTAGCACTTGTAGCGTAAAGTTAGCCGATGTAACCAATATAATAGGAAATGTATTTGTATTTACACTAGAATGCTTTAGACTTAGAAAGGCCCGTATACATATAGGATGGGCTAATATGGAAATGTGTAGAAATGCTTAAGAACAGTAGAACGTGCTGAATAGATGTACATATGTAGTTACAAAAACGGAGAAAGAAGATGAAATGCTAAAGTGAAGAAATGTGCAGAATATATAGCACTGTATAAGAAGAGAGTATAACGTTGTATTTTATGTAACATGGATTCAAGTATAATCAAATGATTTGCTAATTCAAATATATGTGTGTTAAAAGTCATACTGTGTAGAAGAGTTTGTAGGAATGTTAGCATAGTGTGGTCATGTGTGATTTTAACCTAACTGACCAAGGGTTCGCAAGAGTGTAGTTCACTGCATGTAATTTAGTGGGCTCACAGGAATAGGGGATAGCTTTGATCTGTACTTGCGAGCCAAGAGTCAAAGGTCTTGTTAAATTTAGAGTGACAATGCTGGACGAAGTTTATGGCCTAAATGAGATAAGAGACGCTTGGAATTTGGAGTCTTGTTTTAAGTGACCGTTCGCAGGACCAAAGGAGGTTATAATCACAATCGTAAAGAATAGAGTTCTGTTGAGGTGATAGACTTTGCTTTGAAAGTGTCAACTGGAATGTCAATGAAGTCACCAGCACGAAGATGAAGATGGCGCCTAAGAAGCAAGGTCAACTTAACGGACGACGTGAAGAGACGAAGCTATGGAAAGAACTAGAATGAGATCATGTGAATGTGTACGTGGTGGGCGTCAAAGGGGCGTTCCACCTATACTGTGATTGTGTATTTAGGGACAGCACCCAGGGGAGAGGTTAGCTCAGAGCAGATGGCCTGAAGACATAGCGAAGAGCTCAGAGCGCAGAAAGAGCAGAGCACAAGAGAGCAGTAGGCCGAGGACCCTTAGAGAGCGGATGGGTAGGCAGAAAGGGTACTGCTTCTCGACATAGGTTACCATTAGAGGCTAAGAGAGTTTGAACTTCTTTTGGAAGTCAAACTGCTGACACCTTTTTTAGGTAAAAGGACTTGCTAGTAGGGATGTCATCTAGCATAGAGTAGGGACAGATTTAACTTGTTTATTCTTTTTGTAGATGACGCAACAGAGCCACTTTGTATCTATGCTTTTAATCTGTTGATTCTGGAATTGATTTTAATTGTATTCTTTTGTAGACTTAGGTTCTTTAGGGAATTTATGTTCCTTTTAGTTCCTGTATATTTGTTGAATCTTATCCTGAGAGGATTGTATTTGCAATTATCTATGATTTTATATTAAACTTTTAAACTTTACCAGTCGTAAGTGGTTCTTCAGAGTTGCGTCAGTCTATGGGGTTGATTTAACCTATGTGGGGTTTGCCTTTTACTCAATGACAGATAATAATCGATCCAAAATTGGAAGAATGAGATAGGTATCTAGGTGATCAGAAAAGGTATCAAAATCTCATTCCCCGCAGCCTAAATTCAGATTGTAAAATAAATCATTGTTTAGGGTGTCGTTTTTATTAATAAGAATTGTTTTCTAACCAAATGAACCCTTTTGGCAAGATTAGGATAATGAAAGACTGGGCAAAAAAACATATAACTCTAACATATAACTTGCAGTTTGCATGCACCTCTTTCGTGGCAGTTAATAACTCAACGTTATATGTTAGGATTTTGACTTATAAACAACAAGTAACAGAAGGAGCTCTCTCACAGAAGCAGTAACCTACTGACCTATTTACATTATATGCACTTCATTATCTGCATGTTACAGGACAGGTTCTTAGCAGTGTAGTTCAGTAGTTTGAGGGTCTGAGGTTCGGTGGTTCCGAATAAAGGTCGTCAGAAATAGACGATTTTTTGTATTTTCGCATTAATCGATCAATGAGAACACTACGTATTCAGGGATTTCGTTTGAACCCTCGGGTTCCATTTTGTGGACGGCAGCCATTTCGTGTGGTTGCCCTCACATAGGCCGATGACTGCGGCCGAGCGAGTCCTTGGGACACGTACACCTTAGCTGACTCCTGAGTGGCCTGGCCGAACTGACTCCCTTGCCCGAGGCTGACCTCGCTGAGCCAGTTCCTTGTTAGGCAGCTGGTCAGATAAAGATCAAAGAGCAGGACATTGCTGAATTTACAGTACACTGCACCCACCCTTCTATCTTGCTTCCAATCTGTTTCAGCTCCTTCCTTTACGACATAATCACTGATTTGGTTTAAGGTTTCATGATGGGTTTGTCCGGCCTGATCAAACAGGAAAGTTGGAATTTGCTTGGTCATTTCTGGTGGGCTGGACAACGGAAAATGGGATTGTCGTCATGCGCTACTTTTGAAATGTCACATTGTCATTGGTCAGTTTATGTGTAACCGATGCTACTTTGGAATGTGATTTTTGGCATAAAAGACCATGCTCCGCTCATTGAAATTGTGCAGTCTCTAGCGAACCACCCGTGTTGTGCTTCGTAGATCTCTGTTCCTGGTTGCAGCCAATAAACTTTGGTCTTTGACGTCATCGAGAAGTGTCCCGTGTCTCTGTTTGCCGAGGCAGGGGAATCCGAAGACTTCGAGCATTTTCCCTGGCGCTGCTGGGTTCTAAAACCCGGTTCTTCAGTTGGCACCCAACGTGGGGCAACTTCAGCGGTACCGGTCCAAGCCCGAAGATCGTGGAGAGCTTCGTGTGGAAATTCTGGAGGAAGGCCTGCCACTTCATCGACCCCTGTATGTCGTCGTGGTCCAAAAGTCTTTGCTGCGCGGTTCCCCGCCTTCCGACGGCTACGAAGGACTGCTGCCCTGACTGTCGCCCTGTCTTGGAGCCATAGACGATTTGTAGAGCGAGACGATAGACGGGTCTTCTGGTGACGCCATCGACATTTCGGTTAAGTATGAGTGGAGCGTCTCCCAGTCCTTAGTTTGTTTTGGTATCCCTTCGAGGATCACTTTGATTTGGTACCTGCAGGCCCTAAAGCCAAGGGACTCGTGTATTCACGAGACTATCGTTTTTGAGATTGCCCTTGAAGTTTGAAGCTAAGCTAGTGAGCGAAGATGCCTGGTCTTAGCCGACTTTGAAAGATATTTAGTTGTGGTTGTTCTAAGGATTCCCGGTTGGAGGATTCGTGTCCGGTTCCTCCGATTGGAACTCTGACCTATGAGCTATACGTAAAGCATGGTGTGGGCCCCATTGGTTATAATGACATTTGGGTGAAGTATACGAGGAAAGACGGTGTCCTACAGTGGCCCCGTTACGGTAGCTTTGAAACAGAGATTTTAGACAATCTCGAAGTTGAACTGTTCAAGAAGAAAGCCCGGCCGGCAATGTTTGACTCTTTCCGCATCTGGCGCAAAGAAGCCAAACAGAAAGAAATTAAATTAGCAAAGAAGAATAAAAGAGAACGAGGTTTGTCAATGGTGCAAGCTGCTATAGCGTTTAGGGATAATGAGGAAGAGCAAGAGAGCGAATAGATGCTTAGGGTTAGGAAGTTAGCGGTAGATAAGTGCAACCCAGCCTTGCCACCTAAAGAGCAGGAAAAGAAGAAACATCTTGCGAAAAATCCTTTAATGTCGCATCTATTGAGTTTCCCACCCCCTTATGCACAGAATGCTACGGCACCACCGCCACCAGTTGTAGTTGCGCAACCTCCGGTTGCTTTGCCACCTGCGATTCCTCCACAGCCAGCTCCTCTTCCGTTGGCTACTATTCCTTTGGCGCAGCCTCCTCAGGGGCCGCCAACTTTGCCTCCCCCTTAGTCTGCTACTCCTATGCCTATCTATAATACTCCTTCTGTTCCGACTTTGGATTCTTCTACCATTGTTCCGTCTTCTCTTATTCTTTCACCTTCTCCTTCTACTAGACAGAGAGTGGCTGCTGCAGTTTCTAGCTTCTTTTCTCCTTTGTTGGGACCATTAGGTATGTCTCCTGTTGTCGAGTGTAGACAATCACGTAGTCAATTGCCTGATGCTAATGAGCATACAGTTTTGGATCACATGGCGCGTAAATGGGTTACGTACGCTACACAGTATGATCTTGAGGGTGTTATGGATGTTTTCCTTCAATGGGAAGCACCAAAGTAACGGTACGACTTTGAGATGATGTGTGTGTTCCTCCATAAACAATGGGTTGACGAAGTAGGTAAAGCTCCTTCTGAGTTGTACCGTATACGTTCCGAATTTGCGAAAGGGACCGTTGTGGGTCCTCATGATGTTGAGAAAGCAGTTGCGACCTTATTGTAATTTCATAGTGACACTCCTTCTGAGCGACTGTTTGAGCCTGATTCGTCAGTTAGGAGAGCAGCGCGTCAGTATCCAATGCGTGAGGTTCCTCCAGTCTGGAGACCTGACGATGCAGCTGCTAATACAGCCATTCCGCCATATTTTCAGCGTGTTTGGGTACATGTTCCTTGGAAGCGTGTTGAAGTTTTAGCTATTAAGAAGTCTTTGCCTGATCCGCGCAAAAATCCAGCAGGATACTATAAAGAGCTCACTCAGACTGTGGGTTCGTGTATCATGAATCTGGCGGACATAGACATGTTGTTTGGGAATGTTGTTCCACAGCCTATTTGGAGTAAGATTCGTCATACGGATCACGCGGATGAATTAGGTGACACTTGGGTTCATCTTAGAGATGCCGATAATAGACAAGTAGGTGGCGCTAAGCCTGAGGATTTGATTACTGAACTCCCTGGTAAGATTATTACCTATATGAAGACTTTGATGCCTGAAGTGCGTGTCAATTGGGACAAGTTGTCTGCGTGCAAGCAGAAGAAAGATGAAACGGTGTCTGACTATTTCACGCGGTTTGAAGATACATTTGTAGACCACAGTGGTCAGGACATGGCTACTGAGGGTGGCCAGAGATTGTTCGTCGACAAATTCGTACATAATTTGCTTCCCGAGTTGTGCAATAAACTGAAAGATTCTGAGAGTGCCAGGGCTGTTTCCACTTAAGTGCAAACTTTAGCTACGGCTCAGTACTATGAAAATAGGCACAAAGATGAGGTAGAGAAAGCGGATAAGAAAACTAAGGAATTGAAGACTAAAGTTCTTCTACAACAAGCTTATCCACCCCGTACTAATAATCAACGCGATTATCAGCAGAATCAGCAATATTCGAGGAACTCGCAAAGGAACGAGTCTTCTCAACAACATTTTCCGTATGGGCATAATCAGTGTGCGTATTGCAAAGAAGATGGCCATTTTAAGAATAGTTGTCCGGTTTTGTTACAGCGCACGAATGGTGCTTCTGGTGTGAGAGGTCGAGGTGCTCAACAAGTGCCTAGAGGTAGAGGCCGTGGGCAGAATGTGCGTTCTTTGCCTCCACAGAACTCAATGAATAGTTTTGATCAGCAGAATGGTTTGTCTGGTAGGACAGCTCAGTACTATACGGACGATTACTACGTCGAAGGTGAGGAAGTGGATGGTAATGATTGCTATGACAGCCATAGACAAAGAGAGGGAGTTGTTTCAGTTCCAGTAGATCAGAGTGGACCCTATGTTGAAGTGATTGCATAAGGTGTGTCAGAGCCTTTTCTGTTGGATACTGGTGCTGCGAAGAGTTCTATCATGCACTCTAAACTCCCTGGCGCACCATTGACTGGCTTTGAGAATGTTTCTGTAGGTTTTTCTGGCGCCCCGGTTACGAATCCGATTTCTACTCCGTTGCCTCTTTCTGTTGGACCTCGTAGATTTGAAGCACCCCTCATTTTGACTACAGGTTGTGGTGAGAACTTGTTGGGATTGGATTTGTTGAAGAGATTGTATGCGACGCTGTATTGTTCTCCGACAGGAGTACATCTTACGTTGGGTGATCTCTCCGATGTATATATCTAAAGATGGACTTCCACCGGAATTGTCTTCTTTACCCAATTCATTGTGGGCTACTGGTCCGAATGATGTAGGCCTCTTGGAGATTCCGCCCTATGTTGTGACACTGAAAGCGAATGCTAAGTTACCGCGTATTCCACAGTACCGTATCTCGAGTGATGGTGAGCGAGCACTTTTGGCGATCATTTATGATCTGATCGAAAAGAGTGTGATTGAGGAAACGAGAGGTAATGTGTGCAATATTCCGGTTTTGCCTGTTCTCAAGAGAACTGATTCTTTACAGCCTCCTGTATATAGGTTTGTGATCGATCTTCGCGAGTTGAACAAGATTGTTGTTCCGCAATTTCCTGTTGTACCTGATATCACAGCTTTGTTGACTTTGATCCCGGCTACAGCCACATGGTTTTCGGTGATTGACTTGAAGAATGCTTTCTTCAGCATCCCGATTGCCATGGAGAGTAGATATATCTTTGGATTCTCTTTAGGAGGACGAAGTTTCCGCTTTAAGCGCGCTCCTCAAGGCTATTGCGAGAGTCCATCGATCTATAGCCAAGCTTTGAAAACGCAACTTGATCTGTTGGTTTTACCAGATGGTGCTGCCCTTATTCAATATGTTGACGACTTACTAGCTGCTGCTGACAATGAAGTGCTTTGTAGAGAAGCTACCTTGTCGTTATTATGCCACTTGTCTGATTTTCATCACAAAGTTTCTCTCTCCAAATTGCAATATTGTCGACAAGAAATAACCTATTTAGGTCACCTCTTATCGAAGGAGGGAAGGAAACTGACCCCAGAAAGAATTCAAGCAATTGCGAAAATGAGTGTGCCTACGACACAGAGAGAAGTACGTGCGTTCTTGGGTATTACGTCGTACTGTAGACAGTGGATCCCTAATTCTTCCTTGTTAGCGAAGCCTTTGATAGCTCTTACTGTTAAGGATACTCCAAATCCTATTCCTTGGACTGACGAATGTCAAAAGAGCTTTTCAGAATTACGCAATGCGTTGTGTTCGGCTCCTGTGTTGGGTACCACCGACTACAGTAAGCCTTTCACATTGTATGTTCACGAGAGAGAGAAATGTGCATTGTCAGTGTTGACTCAACAGTTCAGTGATAAGCAACGTCCATGTGCTTATTTTTTGTCGACTTTAGATCCGGTAGCTAGAGCGTTGCCGAGTTGTCTGAGAGCAACAGCAGCAGCGGCTGTTTCGATTCGACAGTCTGCTGGTTTGGTTATGGACAATACATTGATTGTGATGGTTCCACATGCAGTGGATACCTTGTTGAATCGTACCAAGACACAGCATTTAACTAGTGCTCGGTTGTCAGGTTACGAATTGACCTTGTTAGCGAGTCACATGCATATAAAGAGATACAACAAGTTGAATCCAGCTACGTTGTTGCCGATTTCAGCTGAGACAGATAATGTTGAAGAACAGCATGATTGTTTCCTTACAACTGAGGAAGAAACGAAAGGGAGAATAGACTATAGGGATACTCCTCTTCCAGAGTGTGATGGTACTTTGTGGGTTGATGGTTCGTGCTTTAAGCTACCGAATGGTGATACGACTGCAGCATATGCGGTTACGACTTTGCATACGGTGTTGAAGCTGCATGTATCCCACACAATTCAGCACAAGCAGCAGAGTTGATTGCATTAACGAGAGCATGTGTGTTGGCAAAAGGAAAGCGAGTGAATGTGTACACTGACTGTCAGTATGCGTTTGGTGTGGCTCATAGTTTTGGACGTTTGTGGCGTGAACGTGGGTTCTAGACTTCGCATGGAACGAAAATCCAACATGGTCAGTTGGTGAATGAACCTCTTAAATCACTTACTTTGCCATTGCAAGTAGCCATTGTGAAATGCAGTGCCCATAAGAAAGTTACGGATGATGTTGGTCGTGGAAATGTGTTTGCGGACGAAGTTGCGAAAGAAACTGCGAGAAATGTGATGAGCCGAATGTATGTTGCAGGTCCGGCGAGATGGGTTCCAGAGAAAAGTATGTGTGAAGATACGATTGAGAGTGTGAAATCCATCCAAGCTGAAGCTACAGAGAAAGAGTTGAATGAATGGAGAGAAAGTAAGGGTAGATTGGATTCGAATGGTTGTTGGACTGATTTGTCTGAGCATCAAAGATGGTTGTTGCCCGACGCGTATGTGCTTCCAGTTGTTACGATGGCTCATGGGATGGCACATATTAGCTTGAAAGGGATTTGCAAGTTGTTGGCTCCGGTTTGGCAGAATGTGGGAATTCCTAAATGTATAGAGAATTTGGTTAAGAACTGTATGGTGTGTTTGATGTACAATCCTGGTAAGGGAACTCCAAAACCAGCTGGTCATTTTGCTCCTCCTACGTATCCGTTCGAGGCTTTGCAGCTAGATTTCATCCACATGGAGAGGTGCAACAACCTGAAATATGTTTTGGTGGTTGTTTGCTCTTTTTCTAGATGGGTGAAAGCTTACCCTTTGAAGGACAATACTGGCTTGTCCACAGCGAAGCCCTTATCAAAGAGTTTTTCCCGAGATTTGGATTGCCGAGAATTATCTGGAGTGACAATGGGAGTGAATTTGTGGGTCAAGTGATGAAGAGAGTATGTGAGGGATTAGGTATCCGGCAGAAGTTCCACGCTGCAAATCACCCCCAATCAGCTGGTTTAGTCGAGTGCTATAATGGCACTTTAAAATTAAAGTTGGCCAAAATCCAAGCGAGCTCTGGTTTACAATGGCCAGATGCTTTGCCTTTAACACTTTTGTCCACAAGAATGACTGTGCATTCGCGAATGGGTTTGAGTCCGTATGAGGTTGTGTTTGGTCGCCCGGCGAATATTTGGGGCGTGCCAAGACCAACAAAGTTCAGTGAGCTTGAATACCCTGTGCTACTTGATTACTTGTAGGAACTGACGGCTAAATTGCGTGTCTTACACCAACAGGTTCACGATAGTCTACCACAGGCTTCTGAAGATCCAGGTCACACCATTGAACCCGGTGATTGTATTTTCGTGAAGAACTTTCAGCGGAGCAAGAACGAGAAGGCCCGCTGGACAGGACCGCACCTGGTCCTCCTGTCTACACGTTCTGAAGTTTGAGTGCAAGGCAAGAAAAACTGGATCCTGGCGTACACTGCAAACGGGCTCCGTTGCCCTTACCGTACGACCGGTGGGTCCAGAAAGGACTTCCAGACTCTGAAACTGAAACTGTGCCACGTTTTTTGCCATTCAGCGATGCCCGTTTGATTGGAACGAACACTGAGAAAGAAAGTGACGATATTTTGAAAGAAGCTGTGCCTCCTTTGAATCGATTGAACACTATCGAGCCTGAACTCTTGTTTAAGGAACAGACATTGCCTGGGAAAGATCGTTATAATTTACGACCGAGAGTCGTGGACAAATAAAAAATAAATGAAGTTTTTTATGATTTTTCTGTTTACAGGTTAACTCTCCTCCGAGGAACTACTTATTTTTGTTGTTCGAACCGCCATCCGGGTTCAGCTGTAGGGTCGCGGTAGACAAGTCTTTGGAGTGCAAGCCCGAGACACTAGGTCGACAGTTCTGGTTGGCCTAAGGGAGTTGCCCTGGATTGACAGAGGCATTCCTTAGCTTAGAACACCCTACCACCGCGAGCAGCATATTTAGTGAGGATGGATTTCTTCGAGTTGGAGAGACCTGTAGAGACACTACGTTTTAAAAGTAAGATACACAAACTGATAACACGAAAAAGATTTTTAATATTGTGCTTATTTATGCTACTGAGTTTAATGATATTTTTAATTGGTTATGTGACATTCTCTTTTAAAGTGACGTTTATTCCCACTGTGCAACCTACACCTACACCTACTATTTCTTCTCATTCCTTTCACCCTCTGCCTGAACATGAAGTAGTTAGAAGACTGGAATTTGCCAACAATTCCTTTATTCAACTTTTGGACCAACACCAGTTAGTTATGAACACAACGAATTGTTGGATTTGTGGCCTAATGCCCCATACGACCGGTAAAGGTATTCCGTACTTTGTTTTGCCTTTCAGCCTTAATGGTTCTATTGGGGCTTATAGAACGATGTTCATCTATGCCCATAGTGTATATCCCCTACGTTCACCGAAAGACAATCCGAAGAATAGTGCTTTAGCTAGAGGCATAGTCGGCATGGTTAAAGAGACTAATGCAGTTGAGACTATTCCGAAAGATGAGAAAGGACCATATAGTGGTTGGGACGTTACTGGATATGGAGTTAGTCTGAGTGTTAACCAGCGAGCGAAAAGTTCTCCACCGATTTGGATAGTGTCCCATCAGGGTCGCTATTGTCTGCAGGGTAATGGCAAGAATCCGAAAGCTCAGCTAGGGAAGAGTGTCTCCACTGACACCAATGTATTTACGTCTCAGACTTCCCCAGCATTCCTAGCCGCTAAGGGTTCCTTTTTTGTTTGTTATGACAAAGCATATACATGGTTGCCCCCTGACTTTTCGGGTACATGTTTTGTTTCATTCCTGTTGCCCCCCACTTTTACAGCTGCGGCAGATTACCATAAGACGAGAGTTGCTAGAGGTGTCTTCAGTCAGGAAGATACCGCAGGGCAAGAGTTGGGAGATTTCTTTGAGGGTTTTCTGCTGTTCTGGGGACCGATGGCTAACAGCAGGAACATTCGCCAGTTGACGAGAGTGGTTGAGTCCACCATAGTCGAAACTGCCGGTACCCATAGTAACTTGACTGCTGAGCTCCAGTCGGATAGACTTATGACACTTCAGAATAGAGTTGCTCTTGACATCATACTTGCAGACCGAGGTGGAGTATGTAAACTGATTCAATGGAGCTGCTGCGTTTTCATTCCAGACAACGCTCCATCAGTCTTCCAGGCCATTTCCAAACTACATAAAATCTCCGATTCTGTCCATATAGACAAAGGAGATTGGTTATTGATGGGATGGTTTTGGGGATTGATATCCACTTGGGGATGGAAAATTCTGATGGTCATTGGGATGGTTTTAACTATCCTTTTCCTGTTCTGTCTCTGTGTTCAGTGTGCTCCTGCTATTTGTGGCCTTTGTGCTACTTTGTGTGCAAGGAGACCTGTCCAGAGGGAGGTACTAAGTACTAGGATGATGCTACAGCAACATATCGATGATCTGATGAAAATAGACCTAGATTCAGATTGACATGGGTTTGGGTTTATTGCCTATGTAAGGGCAAAAGGAGGGGCTGTAGTTCCGTAGTTTGAGGGTCTGAGGTTCGGTGGTTCCGAACCCGTTCAATAAAGGTCGTCGGAAATAGACGATTTTGCTGTCAGCGGACCGCAAATCACGAGTGCGGTGTGTACGAGTATTTTCGCATTAATCAATCAATGAGAACACTACGTATTCAGGGATTTCCTTTGAACCCTTGGGTTCCATTTTGTGGACGGCAGCCATTTTGTGTGGTTGCCCTCACATAGGCCGATGACTGCGGCCGAGCGAGTCCTTGGGACACGTACACCTTAGCTGACTCCTGAGTAACCTGGCTGAACTGACTCCCTTGCCCGAGGCTGACCTCGCTGAGCCAGTTCCTTGTTAGGCAGCTGGCCAGATAAAGATCAAAGAGCATGATATTGCCGAATTTACAGTACACTGCACCCACTCTTCTATCTTGCTTCCAATCTGTTTCTGCTCCTTCCTTTACGACATAATCACTGATTTGGGTTAAGGTTTTATGATGGGTTTGTCCGGCCTGATCGAATAGGAAAGTTGGAATTTGCTTGGTCATTTCTGGTGGGCTGGACAACGGAAAATGGGATTGTCGTCATGCGCTACTTTTGAAATGTCACATTGTCATTGGTCAGTTTGTATGTAACCGATGCTACTTTGGAATGTGATTTTTGGCATAAAAGACCATGCTCCGCTCATTGAAATTGTGCAGTCTCTAGCGAACCACCCGTGTTGTGCTTCGTAGATCTCTGTTCCTGGTTGCAGCCAATAAACTTTGGTCTTTGATGTCATCGAGAAGTGTCCCGTGTCTCTGTTTGCCGAGGCAGGGGAATCCGAAGACTTCGAGCGTTTTCCCTGGCGCTGCTGGGTTCTAAAACCCGGTTCTTCAGCAGCAGGCATTTTAACCCTCTGGGCAACCTTAGGACCAGTCAAAACTTCCACTAGACAAACCTCGGTCTGTTTCCAGAAAGTGTACGAAGTGAAAGATGCATATGTTTACTAATGTTTGGCCTACTTGAACAGAATACTGGCCTTCTCAGTACCCAATTTGTACTCCTTCCTGCGGTACTGGTCATAGGGCATGCTTGCAAACCATGCCCTCTGAGCACTGCTGCAGGAAGTGCATGTTTGGTTGCTCAAAGCATGGCACTTGTTAGAGGGCAAGGCCAGTGACAGGATCAACTAAGCATAGCCATGACTAGATATAAGAGCAGATAAGAGCTTTTTAGCTGCGGTCTATGGCTAAAATGTATAGGTTGTGAAGGTGGAGATGCTCTGTTACCATACCTGACCATGTTTTGTGAAAGGCAATGGTTTTAGCTTGTGGATCATTAGTAGAATATCCTTTAAGCAACAATTTCAAAAGTCACATTTCACAGGAATGTAATTCTAATTATTTATTTTTATTATTATTTTATTATTATTTATCACAATATTAATCAATAGTAAGACTAGAAATAAGTGTAATGTAGTATGCTACAGCAGTGAAATGTGTTTTCAAGACATATTTTAATGTTTTAAAAACCTGTGATGTTAAAAGTACATACCATAAAGTTATGAAGATCTAGTGAGATTAACAAATCACCACCTCATATTTGAATATCATTTAACTATGCAAATAAATATAGTAATGCAAATTATGATATTGCCGTTCCTTTGCATCACATCCATCCTATTGCTTGACGATGTACAGGACATCCAACTGCAGGGAACTGTTTTTCCTGCGGCCATTAAATGCTGAGAGCCAACATGGAAATGGTATATTTCACCTTGACTGCCACTGGAATGCCTGCCCTGGACCACCAGTACTGGAGAAAGGGACGTAAGCATCTCATCAGAACCAGTAAGAAAGGGTTGCCTAATGATGTGATTACGGCCCATACAACAAAGGGATCATTTTAAAATGCTTCGTCAGCTTCATGCATCTCAAATTTCAAGAGGTTAAAAAATATATATGTAAAGGACTGAGATCTCAACTCCACGGATCTCTATATGGAACCATAATACCTAATTGTTAAATATTATCCTCTGTATGTCAAATTAACAAGCTGTATTCTCAAAAGGTAAATTCTGTCATAAACATAGGTTTATGGCCAAATGTAACTGTTTTTGCACCTGCAAAGAATTAATAAAGGAACTCCGGACAGTCGACTATGCATTTATTACTGGGGATTTCTCCACCAAGAGTGGAGATCAATCCCCTACAGTAAACCCCACTTAAGGTGTGACAATTGAGTGTTATAAGGTGCCATTCACCTTAGAACCTTTTAGGAACACCCACAAGCATATACAATTCTTCTGGGTGGTCTTTCCACTCTGGAAACAGCTGGAGTAACTTTGATTCCTGGAACCGATGGGGAACAGATCAACTTCAGGTATACTATGGGAGTAGAGCAATAGCTTTCTCAATCAGAAAATGTTTCTATACACACAAATAAAAGAGAAAAAAGTGCATTTGCACTGGAGACTCCATTCCCCCTCTGTGGAGTGATTTACTATGGAGAACTCCAATGGAGTGAAAGAAAAACCTCCTCAAAAAGTCTGATACTAACCCCTCTTATCCCCCTGAAAACCTCTGCCTGGCTCACTCTATCACCCATACTATTGGGATTGTTTATGAGTTGATTTGGGATTTAATGGCTGATAAATTTGAATTGGGGGTAATCAGAATTTAAGATTTAGCAGCTGATATGTCAATTTAATTCTAAGTCTGCACGTCATGCTATTAGCATAGGCAAAAATTACTGCCCCATTCTGGTAAATTTTCAAACGCTGAAATAAGGATCTGTGTTGTTGAGGTTTGTGCACAAGATTCATCTCTGGACCACGGTATTACCGGGCAAATCGGATTGCCAAGATCAGGCGCAGTGTTCAAGGTCAACTTCTTAAAAGGGCCTTGGTCACTGGGCTAATCTAATGCGGTTTTTACCAGGAGTTCAGGATGAAATAGGTGCAGGCTACAACAAAAAAATATATCTCATAAATTGTATCTTGACAAAAAAGCACACAGTGCTATGCAGAATTCATTGCAGCTTCTGAATCATCATCAATAAGCCAAGACTTCCTTTAACTTACACTGAAACCTTTATTTTTTTATTGAACAAATATGTCTCATGTAGTGCTTGGCATATTATATTCCTTCATAAAATATATTTACCCACATTGCACCATTATAAAGCATTCTAAGTAGTAAGAATTTGTATTTGTCAAACCAGTGACTTCCACTTTATGAACTCCAGAAGGATGAAATGCTGAGAAGCCCCCACTGGTGTACAAAACAGTGTACTTCCTGTTTACACGTGTCACCATAGAAGTCACAAAACTGCCACTGATAACTATCTAAATTCACAAGCATACCATGTGAATTAAGCATAATGGTCTATAGAATGTTCTTTTATTAACTAACTGTCACACCCTTTTAGGAAAGGCCTTACTGTAGAAAGAAAATAAAACAAACCACTACTATAATATATGTACTCTAAAGAGAGGGAGAGAGAGAGGTGTGTGTGTTTGTGTACACATGTGCGTGACATGAGAGAGGTGTGTGTGTGTTGGAGAACCGGGCCTTATGGGACTGGCGGCGCAGGGCACGCCTTAAATATTCAAGTTCACCTGCCTTGTCGAACAGACACAAGACACTCTGTTGGGTGTAGAAAACCAGGTTTATTAGCTGCAGCTAAGCACAGTTGTCCCAGAAGTACAGCGTATATTCTGAGGAGACTGCCACTTTAGTCCGTGGCGCACAATCTTTTATAGCACACATATTTACAACGTATACTCCCAGTATATACAAAGCAAGCCAATAGGAAAAGTTGGAAAGCAAGCTATCAGGTGTCCCAAATACGCCCCTCTTTCAAACCCTGTGTGTCACCACTCCCCACGGGCCAATCGGATAAAATAATGTAAGGAAAGAATAGGAGAAGCCAAATAGTCAGTAGAGACAAGAATCAATCAACCCAGACATGGATTAGTGAACTCGGCCAGACCCTGATATCGGTTTCGTAAACAAGGGCAGGGGGTTACTTTTTAACAGAAGAGACACGTAGCAATTGAGAAAAGCAAAAACACTCCGTTTGCCGTGCTGCCTGAGTGAGGGCAACACAAAATGGCGACGGGACACAAAATGGCGGCTAAATACGGGAAGAAGTCGGAAACCGAAGAACCTCAGTGTGTGTACACATGTGCATGACATTTGGGTACAGGACACCCAATTGCTATAGGAGCTTGCAATCACTGTATTTTGCTGTAGTGGGAGTATCAGATACCCTGGTGTTCTTTGGTGTGCGGAGACAACACCAACATTTGTGCCTGCACTGGCTCCCGGTCAACAAGAGGATCACGTTCAGGATCCTCACCCACGCCCACAAGTCTCTCCACGACCTGGGCCCCAAGTACCTCAACGACCGCCTGACCTTCTACACGCCCACCCGCCAGCTACGGTCTACCAGCCTCGCCCTTGCCACCGTACCACGCATCCGAAGAGCCACCACCGGAGGCAGATCCTTCTCCTACCTGGTGGCCAAGACGTGGAACTCCCTCCCCATCCACCTTCGGCTGACCCAGGACCACCTCGCCTTCAGGAGACAACTCAAGACCTGGCTGTTCGAGCAGTAGCGGACCCCTTTCCCCAAGCGCCTTGAGACCCTTCCGGGTGAGTAGCGCGCTATACAAATGTTGTGATTGATTGATTGATTGACTTGCAAACCTATGCATGCAGATACTTTTAGGAGCCTAAGTCAACACCATACAAGTCAGGTGATTAAACAAAGTGTAAGAGCATACACACACTCGAAAAACAAAAAACAAATGGACTCTCTTTGCTTGGGTGCCGACCTTTGGGATGGCCAGGGGTTTTCTTAGGTGGGCCTGGCCAACCCGGCCCTTCCTCTAGAACCAGACCTGCCTGGGAGGTGCCAGAGATTGGTACACTCCTCTGGCGAAGCCATTATGCCCTATAATTGCACACTTAAGAAGGCCTGAACTGAAGAAGAAATGCAAGGTGTTGCTGGTCCATGAACAGCTGTGCCTATCCTACTTCACTCCAGGGCATAACCTGACTCCTGAAATCGCCTGCTTTCGTCTCGTGTCTATTTGTCTAATGTCTCCGTCTCCACAAGTTACCGGGCCTGGACCTGGGCCTATGGTGACGCGCCCCCAGACAGTGCCGCCACGAATAAGGGATTGCAACATGCACTTTAAATGACTCACTTGCAGGCGGCAGACTGGGGGGCTAGAAATAATTACATTATGGGGTGCATGCGTGCCTGTGCCTCTTTTTCTTCCATCTCTCTCTCTGGCCTCTGCTCTGAGATCACGAGATACCTGCAGCCTGCCTTTTTGACCTCACCTCACCGCACACGCACTTTGCACGAGCCCGGCCCATATGCGCAAGATCATCATCCTGACCCCCACCCCACCTTAAGGGTGAACTAGACCGTGGGGCGGTGACATCTGCGCACTGCTTGCAGCATGGATGGTGCTGCATTTATTTAATAAATTACTCATGATTAGGACACGGACGGACCGATGCTTGCAGTGCCAGGTGTGTAGCACCAGCCAGGCAACATTAATTATGCAGATAGACTTGTTGATGATAGTTGTGCTACTGAACTGACTCAGGTCGGTCAGGGACCAGGGTACAAATCAGCCCCAGCCACAAAATGCCCCCCCCCTTGTCTCAAAACTAGCCCCCACCCCATCCAGCTTACCGGGGGATTGCCCGGTGCCCTGAATTATCAGTCCGGACCTGGGGTCACCAACAAAACAGGTTGCACAGTGGGAGATGGGGACAAGTCAGAGAGCTCCAAATGGAGGGGTTGGGTCGCAAGGGTGTTTTGAGCAAGGGGGCACAGCTGGTTTGTCAGGGCTTGGGTGCAAAGTGGTTAGTGCGCAAAGATGCTCCTTGCAGTCAGGGAAAACCAGCAGGCAGTGGCAAAATCAAGGCAGCTGGGCCACTCTAGAAGTGGGTCTCAGTGATTGAGACATCTCTCAACAGCTGCTTGGTCCTGGTGCAGTGGGAGTCCGGACTGAATTTTGGTGCAGGTCATCCAGTACCTGAACAGTTGGTGCTACACAACTCTGGTTGGTCCTGGTGTCTTCATAATCATTTGGTAAACAGTTCCAGCATTCCAGACCACGGTTCCTTCTTCTGGTCATCTGCAGCATCGGTCATGCCCGGGAGCTGCAAGATGGTGGACCGGACTCTGCTTGTTCGTGCCTGCAGACTTCAGGGGAGTAGCTCCTCTGCTGCGAAGGAGACTATAGGTGATTCTCAAAGTGCTGGCAGGCTACCCAAGACTTTGGTAATTCTCCAACTTGCAGGAAATTGTAGAGAGAGCTGCGAGCAGGTAGGGTTTTGCACCAAAAGTTCTCAGATCTTCTGCTGATCTCTCCAGGCAGTGACTGTTCTTTGTCCTTCTTCTCTTGATCTATCTAATCTGAGTTCTTGGGTTCAGGGGTGCTACAAAAATAATTTATTTAGGGTGTTTAAGCGAACTGGCAGGTAGCTAATAAGCTACCTACCTTTAGGGTGTCGACACCCTCTGTATGATCACTACCTGTGGGAAGTGGGCATAGCCCTGGCCCTATAATGTTCATTCTGTACAAAACAAGATGGGGGAATCTGAAAAGCGGGGTCCACATCAGCTAGCCCACCCTAGTGGTGATGATGTCTGAATGTGGGCACACCTACTAATCTTCCCACCTGTCTTGGTGCCAAAGTTGGGAGCAAGACAGAGGGGTTGGCATCTCCACTATCTAGAGAGACTGGGTCACATAACAAAGGCGGAAGGGCCTTTGAAGCTTCATGTCCTGGATTGCACATCCTGCGTGGAGAAGGTGTGAACACCTCTGCCCAGAGCAGGGTTTGTTCCTGTCCTCCGGGAGTGAAGGCTTTCACCTCAGGAGGTCAGAAACCGGTCTATGGTGGCAGACTGGTCACGCTGCCCTCTGGGTGCATTGCTTAATAAATCCACCACTGGCATCAATATGGGTTTATCAAGACGAGTGTTTGGTACCAAGCACCTTGGGATACAGGGAAGCCATCATGTAGCAAAGGAACTCGTAACCATGAACGTCCAGCTTATGTACTCATCATGGCTTCCCAGTGCAATTGTAATATCTAAGGTTCTGCTTAGATATCGGAGGGACACATCCACTCACGCAGATATGCCCACAAATAGGGTATAGAGCGCGCTGCCTTAGGGCTGTAATGTCTGCTGTAGAGGCGACTCACCTATACTACATGCAGGCACATAGGGGTGTGTAATTCCATATGTTGTGGTACGTCATTTCGCTCCAACTACAAATTGCACAGCACATTCATGAAATATCCAAATTAATCCATTCTCTGTCAAATAATCCACTTTAATTCATATTAATCCAAAGCAATTTTTCACATGTTTTCCACTACTTTCTCCATTCGCATGAAAGGCACTGTGATTCCTAATTTTTCAAATGCTGAAAAAATACCCATCCGGGCCTTTTTCTGGCACGTAGGAAATCATTGTTCATCCTGGGAAGCCTTATTCACATAACCCCAATGCATTTCAGGCTCAACAACCCTTCCTCAGTGGGAACTGCAATGTTAAAAGACCAAAATAAGAAGCTACTGTTAGGTAAGACAAAGACTCTCTTAGAGTCCTGGTCCACCAAATTCATAACATGGTGGGGTAGAATAGAAACAGTCAAGATGATGATCTCCCCGATGATTAACTACTTGCTGAATATGCTCCCACTCATACTCACAGACGACTTCCACATCAAACTGGACAAAATGATTAATAAATTACTAATGCGGGGAAAAAAAGCAAAGATAAGCGTAACAAAACTAAGACTAGACAAAAAATCAGGAGGTCTGATCCTAGCAGACAACAGAACCTTCCAAACCACATTCATAGCTAAACAAGTAGCATACTGGCTGTCACCCCCTCAGGACTACACGCCAGTATGGCTATTAATCAAGCGAGCCATCCTAAATAATCTAGAGCCAATGGTACTCCTAACAGCCAATAACCACACACATGCCTCCAACCCAATATTCAAAAACACAAAAGTGGCCCTGCTCAAAATTTGATAAGAAAATGGAATACAGTATAAAAATCTCACAGTGGGTCTCCTTGTAGGCGAACACCAAGATTAAATATAGGAGGAAACACCTATCCATAGAGACATGGAAGACAATGGGAATCTCCTACCCAGCCCTGCTGGAAGAGGGAGGCAACCCCACCACGTTCAGCATGCTAAAAGAGAAACATAGCTTACCCGACATCGAGCTCTATAACTTCCTAAAAATCAGAACAGCCCTGACAAATGCAAGCTTAGCACAACACAACCTGTCAATCATACATGACAAGGCTCAACAGAATAGGTCACCAGGTATCACACCTCTACAAGCTACTATGCCCTAGTGCCACCAAAATTAATGATAAACCAGCGGAATACTGGGCAAAACAACATGGTACCACACTAAGACAAAATGATCTGAATCTCTTCTGGGCGTCCCCCTCAAGGAACAAAATCTCCCCAGCACTAGCCCAGACAAAATTCTGGCTATTACACAAAACCTACTGGACCCCTGCTCGCCTAGCAGCGCTAGGCCTCAGGGAAACGACCTGTGCTGGAACTGCGAGAACGAAAAGGGGGATCTTCTTCTGCCCCAAAGTTAAAAGGTTCTGGGAGAAAATATTCATTTTCATAAAAAAGCTCTGGGGTGCACACTAAAACCAGAATTCTCCATCCTTGCCATTGCGTTTATGACCACTCAGCTAGATTTACAGCACAACAGGGATCTGCCAGACCTCCTTCTGACCTCAGCAGTGAAAATGGTACTTTCCAAATGGAAGGATACAGCTAAGGCGACATTCGAGGGTTGGCTCAATTGGGTGACGTACCTCAGAGGCGCAGAAGGTACCGCCCTGCGGAACTCACCCTGGAGACCAGCAACCAGGGGCATGTGGGCATCACTGGATGAATACCTAGACCCCTACAAACCCCCGTGAACCCAGGTGAAGAAGGGCGCCTGCCCAAAAATAATTTCCCCGCAGGCCAGAACAGACACACAATTGTAAATATCTTCTTGTGTACTATCTTCTCCCTTCTCTTCTCTATTCTCTTCTACTCTTTTTCTTTCCCATTTTACCCACTATTATTCCTTTAGGAAGACTGCTGAAAAGGTGACAGCCAAACATGTATACCACTTACCTGTATCTTTTGCAAGGACAGCCAGTTTAGGATGTTACCCTGTAATGGTAAAGCGATAACTGTATGTAGAAAACATTTTTTAATAAAATACTTTGAAATTTAATACGAACATCAGTAATATACAAACACTTGCATCAAACTTAAAATAATGAATGAAAATATTTTAACCCCTTATTGTATATTCCAATGGACCAAACAAATACCACCTGTATAATTACAACAACCCTTTGCTTCACGGAGTCTACACCAAACTTGTCCCTGCCATTATCATGAAAAACCCTATAAATCAAATGTCCAAAACATACAATAAATGAAATCGTCATGAAATAAAGTGCGTCCATTGATCGCCTGATTTACAACCACTGTGAAAAACAGAACTCCAACAACGTGAAAGATTCCTAGTCTTGTGAGACAGCTCATCTGTACCTGCAAAATCTTAACTCCGTGACCGGCAGTGTAACCACTTCATCCGCCGTCCATAATGCCAGCATGATTGTGTGCAGTGCATACTGAGTGAAAATGATGCCAATTAAATAGGGTGACCAGAATTTTAAAGCTAAAAATCGGTACATTTCACAAAAATAGAAGGACTGCAATTTTACTTCAAGCGATGAGAGCGCTACTCAGCAGAGAATTACAGAGAACATACATAAAATGCCATTTTTAAGCCCAATAGCTTGCCTGTTAATTAAAATGCTTTCTCTAAACAACTGCTAACTATCCCTGCTTTGTAAAACATAAAAAACACCTCCCACCGTTTTCAGTCGACCCTCTCTAAAAACAGGGACAGCGACGGCTCGTGGAGGGAGTTACGGTGGGGCAGGAGGGTGGGGAGGGGGAGGGGCAGGGTGGAGGTTGCTAAAAACCGGCATATGGATAATTGCAGGTAAGTAAACAATTTAATTAATAAAACGAATTTCGTAGTGCGCCTTGCATCGCAAAATGCAATGCAGTGCGAGCTACGAAATTCGTTTTATTAATTAAATTGTTTACTTACCTGCAATTATCCATATGCCGGTTTTTAGCAACCTCCACCCTGCCCCTCCCCCTCCCCGCCCTCCTGCCCCACCGTAACTCCCTCCACGAGCCGTCGCTGAACAGGGACATGAGCTAAATTTCTTGAAATTTGCTGGGACAGCTGGTTAAAAACAGGGACCGTCCAGGGCAAAACGGGGACGCCTGGTCAGCCTAAAATTAAACCACCTCAAGTGCAGTCCATCTATTTAGCAGCACGCAAACTTTAAACCAAACAAGTGACTGTGACTCCCAATTACAACCCCAAGCTACAAATAATTACATGTCCCACCCTTCATCCTAAACATATCCTACATACAACTACATTAAAAAAACACTCTAAATGTGTCAAGAAATAATTACATATTAGAAATCGATGTACAATGCTTTAGCAAATATGCATATTAAATAACAACAATGACAAATAATAAAAAAATATTGAAAATGTGTTATATGTTATAAGATCCTCTGTAGGATAAACATCAGTTCTTAAAATAGTGGAATAGGCTCCCTCATGTGAACTCGATATTTCCAGCCAACCTTCAACATGTAATTGTATTTCCTTCTTTTTTAATCCACTCTGTCATAGGGGTGCAAACGACCGTAGAGGAAAAAAAAATTACTTCAATCTCAATACAAATGATACAATGCACACCTATATACTCAACTTCCACAGTTTTAAAGGAATGTTCATGGCAGAATTCTTGCGTGCAGATTTGTAACGTGCCTTGCCCCATTGCCAAGGAGTGCAAATTGTGAAACAATGGTACAGTTTAGGAGAAGAACACTGTGTAATAAAGATGGTACACTGTCAGGAATTGATGAAAGGTGGTTTGTTAGGCAAGTGTTAGTAAGCAAGTACAAGAGTATGTCCTTCCCACACAGGGCAGACAGCAACTGACACCAAGAAATCAAGTGTACACACCAGAGAACTAAGATTCTAGATTCTAGAACGCAATGACACGCAGGTCATTCCAGGGAGAATGTGATGAAACATAAAATACGATGACACTCAGATTCCAAATGCGACCATCACTTAACGTGACCGCATTTAGAAAAAGTTTTTTAACAACATAAGGTGAGGAAAACTTTCAAGTACCAGCAGATCTTTGTGGAAGGCGAACTCGCACGCGATCACCCACACGCAAACGAGTTTGAGTGGCAGCATGTCAAGAGTCAAAGTATGTCTTTCTCTTAGCACCTTTCGATTCTTGACAGGCTCGCCAAGAAGCAGAACCATGGAAGGTAACAGTGTCCTGAGACTTTGTATTCTCATCTCTCATCCATGATTGAAACACACAGGTATGGCTTTTCGACCACGACAGAGTTCAAAGGGAACCTTAGATGTGGTTGAATGGGGAGTAAGACGATAGGTCATTACTCTTTCTTCTATTTCTGCTTTTCAATCTTTGTTTTGAGATTTAGCCAGCTGAATGGAGTCTTTCAACACACGGTTGAACCTCTCCACCATAGCGTTAGTTTCGGGATGGTAGCGGGTGCAGAATTTGTGTCTGATCCCTTTCTCAGTAAGGTAGGTCTCCATCTCTTTTGAAACTAACTAAACTCCATTATCAATAAGGAGACAATCAGGAAATCCCTCACAAGAAAAAATCTCATCTAGAAATTCGATGACATCCTTAGTCTCGATACTGTGGCAGATTTTAATCTCCGGCCACCTTGAGAATAGATCAATTAAGACTAAGCCAAACGACTGACCGGAGTTACTGAAAACAGGGCCTAGAATATCCAGAGCTACTTCTTGCCAACAACGAAAAGGAGCATCACGTACAGCCATAGGTTGTACTCTAGTTTTACAGATTTGGTCAGAAGTGTTGCATTCTTGACAGTCTCTCACCATACGATCAACCAACAGATCAATCCCGGGCCACCAGAACTGCAGCGATAATGGGCTTGCTAATATGCATTATAGAATTCCAATAGAAGCCCAGGTTAAATGTCCTGCACATCTAACCTGGGCTTCTATTAGAATTCTATAATGTATATTAGCAAGCCAATTATCGCCGTTTTAGCGGCAGTTTCCTGCCGCTAAAACGGCGATAATTTTAATGGGATTCTTGCTAATATGCCCCTAAGATTTTAGAATCAAGAATGCAATGACACGCAGGTCATTCCAGGGAGAACATGATGAAGCATAAAATATGATGACACTCAGGTAAGATGATTACACACTGGTACTAGGGACCTGGTTAGCAGGAGCTCAGTACACTTTCAGTCAAAGTTGCACCAGATACCAGGCAAAAAGTGGGGGGGGTTAACAATGTCCAAAGGGGCCTTTACTACAGAACTCTGTCAATGGCTGACCCAGGGCCATTGCTGGTTTTCCAGGTGCTCTCTCTGGGGACCTGTACTGCTCTTCTGTGTACACACTGAAAGATCATATTTGTCAGTGGGACTCCTCTTTGTTAAGTGGGAATGGTCACAATCTGAGCTGCGTGGGAGCTAAGTTGTGCTGCATATTACAAGCTATTAGGCTTGTTGGTCTATATAGGCCTCCAGTTATGAGGAAGGTGTATCATGGCCATTACCCACCTCCTAAGAGTTGATGAAGCAATCTAGATTCAGCTTACTGCTGCTGCCCCTGTTACTTTAAACCGAACGCCAGAGCAGCGAGGCAAGGTTACTTGAACCGCGGACCGTGGTGATCCACTCCCGCCGGGACCATGTACTTTAACTGATCTACCCTGCATAAACTACCAAATTACCTTCCTGCCTCAAACAATACCGGAACACTATGGACTGTGATGTAAATGGAAGACCCAGACTAAACTGAACGCTAAGCCGTGATTAAATTGGTCTAGCTTTGACCATAGAAAACTCAGCCGTTGGACTTATTCACTAAGCCTTCAATTCCGAATCCTTATACCTGATGGAACTTAAACTCACCCATCCATCTAAGTAAAGCTCACCACGTCCTGATGATGATCTAAAATTGTTTAGATCGAAACGCCGTCGACCCAACCAAGGAAACTCCCCTACCCTACTGTATATATTTGCGGGAAGACCCTTGTTTGTGACACTTTGTATATAGTTTTATTTTAATTTTTCACTAAGTCACTATAAGCACTTTGTCACTCATGTGAGCACCTGAAAACTACATGTACTATAAATCTAATAAAGTAATTTTTGTATGTTACCCTACAAAACCTTCTCCCAGGATTGACTTTAATAATATAGTCATACCCTTTTCTAACAGGACCTTTTGAGGCCATCAGAAACCATGGTTCCTTCTATAAAAAGCCCCTGTTACTTTGGCACCATGTTCCTACATGTACTGATATAGAAAGAGAAACTCTTTGGGAAATTATTCTGCTGCCTACAGTGTTACTGTTGAAATACCTGAAAAATGGAAAAATCTTACTGCGAGTAAGAAAAAACTGGTAGTACTCTTGAGCATAGAATGTGCACAATGTATTCCCAATGTATTTCAAAAGGAAGGTAAATATTTATTCCAGGATGCTTGTCGAAATTTCAACAATTTATTTGTTTAGATATCATATTGACTTCATATGATTGAACAGTCACGACGTAATTTTTAGGCATCAATCATACATATACATCATGTATAAGATCCACATAGGTTTTAGATTCCCCAATGCATTTCGCACAACAGTGCGCTTCCTCAGGGGGTCTGTAAAGTGAAAAGAAATAGGACTACTAAGTAATGGTAGAACACGAGGGGCACGGAATACAAGATAAAGAGAGATGTAGCTTCTAAAGAGCATGCTTTTCACCCTGATGTGACGTAGAATATTAAATGTGCAAAACAGTGTGGTAAATGAGATAAATAAAGTGAATACTAGAACAACTAGAAGTGTACTGACAAAACAGTGACTTTGAAAAAGTGCCAAAACTGTGAGTCCTAAAAGTAATGAAAAGTACCAACATAACGTGCCCAGTGTATACTCATGAAAATAAATAGGTGCAAACGAAAAAACACCAAAGAACTATATAGAACCCAACAGATCCCGACCTCACGCTAAGTGCAGGAAATTCGCCGTGTCAACAGGTGAAAAAACGGGTCTTACCGCGTTATCGAAGCAATAGGAAAGTTAAACGGCAAAGCGCCGTGAAGACGCCACGCATGCACGTGTGAGTGTCTAAAAAGGTTTGATCCTGTGTTCCTCAATCTTTTCTCACCATCCGACTTTTATGCTTCGATATATATTTTGTTTATTTACATGTCTTTCCGTTCTTCCGTTTCACCCGTTTTCACGTCCCCTCTTTATGTTCACCATTTCTAACCTTTTTAGACACTCACACGCGCATGTGTGGCGTCTTCCGGGTTCCTCCTGTGAGCGGAGCCTGGCTTTCGCCTACACACGGCGCTTTGCCGTTTAACTTTCCTATTGCTTCGATAACGCGGTAAGACCCGTTTTTTCACCTGTTGACACGGCGAATTTCCTGCACTTAGCGTGAGGTCGGGATCTGTTGGGTTCTATATAGTTCTTTGGTGTTTTTTCGTTTGCACCTATTTATTTTCATGAGTATACACTGGGCACGTTATGTTGGTACTTTTCATTACTTTTAGGACTCACAGTTTTGGCACTTTTTCAAAGTCACTGTTTTGTCAGTACACTTCTAGTTGTTCTAGTATTCACTTTATTTATCTCATTTACCACACTGTTTTGCACATTTAATATTCTACGTCACATCAGGGTGAAAAGCATGCTCTTTAGAAGCTACATCTCTCTTTATCTTGTATTCCGTGCCCCTCGTGTTCTACCATTACTTAGTAGTCCTATTTCTTTTCACTTTACAGACCCCCTGAGGAAGCGCACTGTTGTGCGAAATGCATTGGGGAATCTAAAACCTATGTGGATCTTATACATGATGTATATGTATGATTGATGCCTAAAAATTACGTCGTGACTGTTCAATCATATGAAGTCAATATGATATCTAAACAAATAAATTGTTGAAATTTCGACAAGCATCCTGGAATAAATATTTACCTTCCTTTTGAAATACATTGGGAATACATTGTGCACATTCTATGCTCAAGAGTACTACCAGTTTTTTCTTACTCGCAGTAAGATTTTTCCATTTTTCAATTGTCAAGCACCTCGGGACCCAGGAGGTGAACACTTGTAGTACCTATAAAAATTATAAAGTGATTACAACTTTTGGAACTTTTCTACAAGGGAGTGCAGCGGTTTTCTTCATATTTTCACTGTTGAAATACCTGACACATGCATACTTTACTGACTTACACAGAAACTTTTTACAGAGTGGCATTACATCACGTTTTGTAAATGTGGCCCCCAGTGTTTTAATGGCTAATGGTGCAATTCACTAACTTATTTAGGCATCTTAGTGAGTCTTCCATTGCACTGCAATTCCCGCAATCAGCACACCTGAGGCTGCATTATCACACGATTAAGTTGCCCTGTAAGGGCTACAGATTGGTTTTGCAGAAGGATCCACCAGACCACATCTGAAACACTAAATCGATGCCTACTGTTGTAGTGAGAGACGTCATTAGACCCTGTCCGCACTACCTTTGGCTGATATCCATCTGCCTTTGTAATCCAGATTGAATAAACAATGCTTAAAGTTTCCAAACAAAATTTATTGTTATGGTTATTTTCTGTGTTTTTCAAAATTCATTCACTTATATATATCAAGATTGATACTTGTTCATGCTTTTGTTACTCAAATGTTCAATTCACTGATTTGGTAAACAGAACACGCAAATGAATAGGAAAAAAAGATAATTTTCTTCTCCCAATGCATTTCGGGATTCTATCCCTTCGTCAGGGGCACTGAAAAACATAAATATTGTAAACATTTTTATCCTATGGCAATCAGCACACAGTGTAGTAAATTATTTAGTTTAACAAACTAGGATTCATGGATCACAAAAAACATATGCCTCTTTTTTAGAAATTAACTTTGTTGGACATACTGATAAATCAACATCATACATTGCAAACATTGCGAGGTGCTACATAATTTCATTCCATCAAGTTCATAGGATGTTATTCTATTTCAAGCCCAGAAAATAGTTTTTTCTTTTTGAATCTTGTGCTTGCGTGAGTGTAAATAAAATAAAAAGAGAGGGTAAATGGAACTATAATGGTTTGCCGGGTTAGTTGTATGAAATGGAAAAACTCACACCTATGAAAAAGCTCATTTGGAACTTTTTGATGTCATGTGAAGCTAAATATACATGTAAACTCCCAAAAACCGCAGAGGTTACTCTTTAAACTTAGAAAACAGAATGATAGAGTTGAGATTTTTCAAGACACAATACAGTGCTGAGTTTCATACCGTATCTTGAGTGTCCGTTGTTGCTGGGATCTGTTTCTTTAAAAATTGATTGATGACAAATTCTATGGATGAGACTGCTGCGAAGTCTACAAGATAGACAATAATAGTGTGGTTCAAAATCAGATATATAAGCACAATCCTTTCCGGATTAACTGAAAAGTAAAAGTCTGAAGGGTCACCTGTATGCTCTCAATAATTCGAACGTGGTTTTCGAGAGCGACGCCCTCTTGGAAATCGTCAGTACTGTAATGGATGGACACGTGCGAGGATTCTACAAAGTGTAAGAAGATATAGAGACTTTATAATGGGATAGTGACCAAGTAGGGTCATATTGAAAAAAATATAGACGCGAATGTACCTATTTTGTTTAAAATAAGATTTCCTGTAAATACGTGATGTCATCTGGCAATGGTAACTAGAAGGTCCGCTTCCATTCGAGTGTAAACTGATTTTCAAAAACAAAGACAGATCATTGTAGATACATTGTCACAAGAGAGTCCTTGCGCTTAATGTCTATGTAACACAGAAGAAGTACCTGTAATTCCAAAATAATCCTGAAAGATGGGAGCTCCGTTAAGCTGTGGTGTCTATCACGGGTGCAGCTAAATGCGAAAATCTCGGTGCTCGTCTAAAATTAAGGTATAAATAATTAATCATGTGATTCTTAATAGAATCTTCCTGCGTTAAATGACTTACTAAGACTGAGTAAGTACCTGTGGTAGCAGAGTGCACCTGGTTAACAGAAGTTCCGGTTAACTCTGAAGTAAATTACCAATGCCGCTAGTTACAAAGTCTTGGTGCCCGTCTAAAATAAGATTAAAGAAATTAATTCTGTGATCTTAAGTCTCGGAAAACTGTATAAAAATACTGTGCTATGAAGCGTAAATACCTGTGCAACAAAGGTTCGCGTTTTAAGATCGGCGTCTAGACCACGGAAACGAGAGAAGGTCCTCCATGATCTCGCCTGTGACTACGAGCGCAAAGATAAAGAACGGACTACGGAAGTGAGAACGCGAGCGTTGCGATGTAAACAGAAAAATGGAAAAAATACTGCCTGTTTCGGCGATTATGATCCAAGTGTTTCCTCCAAAAAATGGAAGTATTTGTGATGTATTGCGGAATGAAAGGATTACCAGCATAATTAAAATGAATAATAACGAAGATGAATGATACAGAAACCCGAGATGTGAGGGTAGAAATGAAATAAAATAAATCAAAAGAAAAAGAAAAAATACTATCACTCACTATAGTAGTACTGGAAAGAATAATGAAGAAAGACACCGAGTGAATAAGAAAAAATGTGAAATGTGAATATGGTCTGTGTGTAGTCTGCTATTATGCAGACTTGTGCAGTCTATTCGTAACATTACTCGTGACATTGTCTGAGTAAGAAAGCTGTTTTGGTCACTGCGCGATCCCCCGACGAAGGGCAGGCCGCCGTGGACCCCCCTATGCTTCTGGCCAGCGTTTGGAGGCCGTTGTGCGCCCCGCTGGCATCGCACCTACTGCCGGGCTAGACCACCAGCCTTGGTTCGCCCCTCCCAACCGGGTCGTCACAACCAGGTGGGCCCAAGCACCACCAGGCCTCGTGCTGTGCTGGCAGTCCCTCACCCCTGTCCCCTATACCCTTCACCGCGCCACCTGCAAACTACGGCTGGAAACCCGACGCCCGCCCTCCCCCCCCATTCCTCCCATGCCGTGAACCCCCAGCTATGTCCAGTGCAAAATGGCCAACTAACTGGCGCAGGTTCCAATAATGGATGGGCCCATACCTCCACATCGCTGCTAGGAAAGGATATACGCCTGATGGAACCAGTACCAGCCCCCGAGCATCGTCTTTAAAAGATGCCCACAGCCCACTACCCGCCACACAAAAAAAAGCCAGCTACACAATTAAGGTGCCCTTGCCTGGAGTAAGGGATGGGATGCCACCGAAAAAACGAGAAACAGCTGCCATCAAAGTTCAATCCCAAAGCTTAATATGGGACCAAGAAACGCCCCCGCCACCACCCCACTATAGGCACCACGACACGGCCCCCTCCCCCCAAGCCAGAAAGCGGGAGAGAACCCACCACCACCGCTAAGATGTTCCCACGCAGTTGCGCACGCTGGCTCCAGCCCCATCCCCCACCCTCCCCCCCGAGGGCGAAGACAGCATGCAACGCAACCACTGCTAGCACAACCGCAGCTAACGAGGCGGAGGGCGCGCGCGCAGCGAGACTCCACCGCCCGCCCCCAGCACTGAATGCCCCCCCTTACCTGCCACATCCAACGTGTCCAACGGCGGCACCTCCATGCAAAACTACCACCGCTGCAGCACCCGCCCGTCCCTCGCATGTGCACAACTTTTCCTCGCAAAAACCCATCCAAGCCTAGGCCTGCTGTACATGTCCTCCTTGATCTCTTCCCTCGGCCCGCTCAGACTCGCACGCACCTCGTGGCAAAGCCAGCCGCCGCGCCGCAAACCTCCCTGGGGGCACCACAAAAGGAAACGATCTCCCTGCCACGACACGTTGCTAACCCCCTTACCCCCCGGCCGGTCGACAAATCAGCCTCCTATACCCAAGTCACCCCCCAAACTACCACAACCCTAACAAACTTTCTAAAACCTCCCGGTGGTGCTCAGGTGTCAAGAAGTGGCCAGGTCTTCCTCTCCTGACACCTTATATGGCCTCCCAATCCCACCCCTTCCTTTAACCCCTCTAGCCCCTCCCCCCACCTTGTCCTTCCGCCATTGCGCGAATACCCCGGGGGAAGACTGGTCTGCGACCTTCACTTCCCCCGGGGGCTACATAATAACTGAAATGCTGCCCCTAAAAAAGACGTGGAGCAACAGCACAAGCCAAAGTGACGTTTACACATACACGTGATACTGAGCATTTTAGACAGCATTAAGAAATAGAGAGGACGGTCCTAGTGTGCACCCGGACTTCATGGCGCATGCGCGCACCTGAGCCGGGCTCAGTTCGGTTTCAAGGACAACCTTTGCATTTCTTCCACTAAGAGAAAAGTCAATCAACGTGTTCCCTGACACGAAAGACAAGAGGGCATGAAAATCTATACTCATTATATCGATCGGAATATTGACAGAAGAAAAACACCTGTGGGGAACATGGTAAAACATCGTTTAGAAGGGATATCTGGCATTTGTTTCTGCACATGTATATTGTATGAATACTGGTACCTTGTATTTTTAGATGCAATGCATGAATTAGTCGTACATGCAATGCTGAGGGAGAACGACACACCTTACGCGTGTATATTAAAAGATGCTTAAGTGAAGAGCTACTGAATATCTAAAGCCTTGTAAAAGCAGTTTATTTAGTAAACACCAAAAGCCAGGAGAAAAGCAATTGCATTTTACGACACCGTTGCCATTAGGCAGTGGTTAATTTGAGCCGGCGGGGTCACCCTCACTTATTTTTGTGGACCAACACTTATTTTTTTGCATCACATAATTATAGAGGGCAAAGGAAGTAAAACACACAGATCGGAAAGACGGAAGAAGAGGAAGACGGAAACCTGTTTCAAATGCAAGAAACACAGATCTGTAAGATTGAGGTAGAGGCACGAAGCGTTTAGGTCTGCCAGCCTTGGTAAGCGGTGCACCGATGTTAAATGCACCGGCCGCAGGCTTCTGCGCAGACATTCGGGCACCGGCACTTATTATTTGACAAATTAAACCTTGATTACCCATATGTACAGTAGAGGTGTGCGGGTCAAGAAATTAAAAGGGAGAGTCGAGGCAGAGCGAGGAAGGGTCTTGCTTGGCCTCTTCCAGCCCGTGCCCTATCGAAGCCTGAAAATGTTTACATGCACATCAAGCCACAAATATTACGTAAAATACAATAGAGTAATTTCTAAATTCTAAAAAGTGTATTTTTTTTATCACGCGGTGGTTATGACATTAATATGTCACATTATATCACTGCAGTCAGAGACGCTTCTAAAAAAAGACTGTTCTAAAGCATGATCTGAGAACCGTCCCTGCCCCCAGCCTTGGGGACAATGCCCTTAGTGAACTAAGAGGCAAGTCCGTTGTCACGTGCAGCCTGAAATGTGGCCTAGATTCTTGTCGATAGAACAACCCTGTAGACTGTGGGCCTCATTTACGATGACATATAGTCAAAGACTGTAAACAGGTCAACACCACTATTTACACACAACTTTGCATTTCCTGTATATATTAACAGGAATTGCACATCCCAAAACATTAAACAAAACATTTTGACCTCTAGAGTAAAACAAGCATTGGAAATGCAATAGGGCTCGCATTAGGAAAGTTTGAGCTATTGGTGTTATAAATGAATTATTTTTAATTATGTGTTTTTTTTAAAATAGCTAAATTAATAGCTTTGTCATTTACAATGCCAATAGTTATAACTTTCGCAAATGTGACACCTATAGCATTTGCAATGCAACATGTTTTGTATTTACGTGACTTAGATGTATTGATATTACAAATAACAATGGCTTTTAATTTTTTAAAATAATTAATACTTAAATAATTTATTTAATTTGTCATGGCAATAGCTTAAACTTTTGTAAGTAACATTTGTGAAGATTATGTTCAGTGTTTTTTATTGTGACGAAAATCCAAGAACAGAAGTGAAATATTAACATCTTTTTGTGATTTGTAATAAAGCGTGAAAGCTTGAAAAATTGAAAGAACATATTTGAACCAGTGATGCTGTGGTTGCGCTGAGTGGTGTGTGCATTGGTGGAGCTTAGTTGGAGCATCGGTGGAGCTGTGTGGTGGGTGCCACGGCGGAACTGTGTGGTGGGTGCCACGGCGGAACTGCGTGGTGGATGCATTGGTGGAGCTGTGTGGTGGGTGCATCGGTGAAGCTTCGTGGATGCATTGGTGGAGCTGTGTGGTGGGTGCATTGGTGGAGCTTAGTTGGAGCATCGGCGGAGCTGTGTGGTGGGTGCATTGGTGGAGCTTAGTTGGAGCATTGGCGGAGCTGTGTGGTGGGTGCATTGGTGGAGCTTAGTTGGAGCATCGGCGGAGCTGTGTGGTGGGTGCCTCGGCGGAGCTGTGTGGTGGGTGCATCGGCGGAGCTGTGTGGTGGGTGCATCGGCGGAGCTGTGTGGTGGGTGCATCGGCGGAGCTGTGTGGTGGGTGCATCGGCGAAGCTGTGTGGTGGGTGCATCGGCGGAGCTGTGTGGTGGGTGCATCGGCGGAGCTGTGTGGTGGGTGCCTCGGGGGAGCTGTGTGGTGAGTGCCTCAGCGGAGCTGTGTGGTGGGTGCATCGGTGGAGCTGTGTGGTGGGTGCATCTGTGGAGCTGTGTGGTGGGTGCATCGGCGGAGCTGTGTGGTGGGTGCATCGGCGGAGCTGTGTGGTGGGTGCATCGGCGGAGCTGTGTGGTGGGTGCATTGGCAGAGCTGTGTGGTGGGTGCATCGGCGGAGCTGTGTGGTGGGTGCATTGGCGGAGCTGTGTGGTGGGTGCATCGGTGGAGCTGTGTGGTGGGTGCATCGGTGGAGCTGTGTGGTGGGTGCATCGGTGGAGCTGTGTGGTGGGTGCATCGGTGGAGCTGTGTGGTGGGTGCATCAGTGGAGCTGTGTGGTGGGTGCATCAGTGGAGCTGTGTGGTGGTTGCATCAGTGGAGCTGTGTGGTGGGTGCATCGGTGGAGCTGTGTGGTGGGTGCATCGGTGGAGCTGTGTGGTGGGTGCATTGGTGGAGCTGTGTGAAGGGGGCATCTGTGGAGCTGTGTGGTGGGGGCATGTGTGGTGGGTGCATCGGTGGAGGTGTGTGGTGGGTGCATCGGTGGAGCTGTGTGGTGGGTGCATCAGTGGAGCTGTGTGGTGGGTGCATCGGTGGAGCTGTGTGGTGGGTGCATTGGTGGAGCTGTGTGGAGGGGGCATCTGTGGAGCTGTGTGGTGGGGGCATGTGTGGTGGGTGCATCGGTGGAGGTGTGTTGTGGGTGCATCGGTGGAGCTGTGTGGTGGGTGCCTCTGTGGAGCTGTGTGGTGGGTGCCTCTGTGGAGCTGTGTGGTGGGTGCCTCTGTGGAGCTGTGTGGTGGGTGCCTCTGTGGAGCTGTGTGGTGGGTGCATCGGTGGAGCTGTGTAGGTGGAGCTGTGTGGTGGGTGGCACTTTTTATAAATCATTAGTAAAAGATCAATGAAATTCAACTAAAACCCATATATAGCAGAAGCTCTAGTAACGGGATGCAGAATGAATGTATTCCTTTGAAGCAAATCGCCAGCATGTGAAAGGTGTAAAATAGCAATCAGCATAAAATGAAAATGCCAGCAAAAAATTTATAAAATTCTGTGTGGCCCTGATAAAATAATTAGAGCGTTTAATTATATCATAACCAACAACGGTTATTATTTCAGGAGCAGCGTGGGAGATGGTTAGGCTGCAATATAAACAATCCCTCGGCATTGCTGTGGTGGGAAGGGGGGGTGAGGAGAGGCAAGAAGGGAAGAATAGCGGCCGGGAGCAGCAGCCTTTGATGTGCCGGCCGGCCGGCCTTGCAGTGAATAATTAGGGGAGGAGAAATGTCGGCTGGGGGAAGCTTAAGATGCCTAAGGAGGCTGGTGGCTTTGATGTGCACGCGCTTCGGGCACTGCAACAAATCGCCGAGTTAGGTAAACTCTGTTTAAGCTGCAATATAGCTCGCCAGCTATGCGCAAGCGCATCAGCAGGCGAGCCCTAAAAAGACGCAACACCATTAAGCGTGATATTTTTCAGCCGCTGCGTCAGCTAAAAATGATGCTTCCCAGCGGATGAGCGATAAAAACAGCATTGTCCATTTTCAGGCCTTTTTTGGAATCAACAGATTAACCGCTTTGCTGCTGGGGGTAATTCCCCCACGGTACGGGAGGGGGCTGGGGGGCTATGGCGCTGCGGTGCTCGTGACGAGCCTAGCTCGTCATGAGTCACAGTGGAGCTGTGCTCATGACGACCTGGGCTCGTCACAACCCCGATCACTGATTAATTCTCCCACACAGGCGGGGAATCAATCGCGCGTGGGCGGACCACGGATGTTATGACGAGCCCAGCTCTTCATGAGCACAGCTCCACTGCGACTCATAACGAACTGGGCTCGTCATGTGCATGGAAGGAGTTAAGCGGTAGCCTAAAAAGAAATGACGCATTGGTTAAAAATGTGCCACATCCGTCCAGGAAGTTAAGTAATGAATAAAAGGAAGCAATGTATTGGACGACACACAGAAATGGGGATCAAACCACCTGCACCAGTCCTAACGTCCCTGATAATTATATCAAGCAAGATAAGGTGTAACCGGCTTAAGACACGATCCCCTAGGTCCCTAGTACATTTCTGAATTTTAAAGGATACGAATAAAGAAATACTTTTAACAACACAAGATCTTATTGACTTTTTTCTCTTGGGAAAATAACTGTTCATTGTAAGTCTATCTCATTGTGAATGTGGTCTAATAATGACATGTACATGCATTTAACACATGGAAGTGTGCAGGGCTGTTCTGCTTATAAAGTAATGTAATGGATCCTGCATGCTGCAAACCAGGGACTGTGAAGTTACTTTCACTTTCACAATAAGTCACAGTTTTACTGTCTGAGTTTGGGAGTGGTGGTGTTTTGCTTGTGCTGGAGAGGGGTTAAGGTGTTGTTGGAGCTGGTGTGTCGTGTCTGATGTCCGTGGTGTGTCCCTCATATCATATTTGTGCGCATTTGTTCTATATTGTTGTTTATTGTCCTGTTTGCTGTCGCGTGCTTTGTCTTTTGGGGTATATTTGCTTTAGGGGTAGTAGTAGGTTATTGGGAGGTTCTGTAGTGTTTTGGGGTGTTGAAAGTTGTGTGAGATCATGCCAGGGAAGAGTCGGTCTCATGTCAAGAACGAGCACGATTTTGGGGCCGTGTAATGCAGGGCTACCCTGTGAAGGTCTGGAAGAATCAATAGGAATTCATGCACCTTCAGATGCAGAGACTCTTTGGAGTGGACCGGGACACCCAGCAGCTGAAATGTCCGTGAGCTGATGTGGTCAGAAAGGAGTTGGTCCTGCTTGACTCTGTGGGCATATAAGTTGGTAGGGCAACATGTAAGTACACATGATTTGTCTGCTATCCTATATGTCTCATGCACCCATTGATGCTTTACGGTCACATTAAGTATGTTTCACATGCATTTTTTGCTCCAATAAGCCAGATAAGTCCCGGGGAAGCATGGAGCTAATGTACATTGACATAGCCCATCCCGACAAATCACATGATGACAGAGCAGGTAGTGCAGATGTGCTCCAGAGCAGCTTATTTCACAACAGGCATTTCACATGTACAGTTGTGATGTGCCATTACAGAACATACATTACACATTTAGGGACTTATTTACAAGGCCCTTGTACTGCTGGCAAGCCACTTCTTTACAATGTCAAATGTGATGCACCGGCTGAGCAAGAGCCTTGTAAAGAAGCCCTGTAGTGATGTGCTGATGATCCTCCTTGGCATACCTCCCCTGAGTTATCAAGCATTAATGAGGCCTGCCATGGCTTACACTGCTTACCTCACCTCTGAATGGGGCAATACAGATGACACTGGTCTTAAATAGCATTTCTTATATACTAAGTAGAGTTCCTTGATGTCCACTATGGCTATGCCATACTTTACACTGGTTTGACAGACTACATACCTCTGACTGCATAGCAAATCCCACATGCTGCATATGCATGGCCTCATGGAGGTGTTTTTGAGTCCAGAGCCACTGGAGTTGTCCTTACATATGAAACTCACATAGCACATGACTCCAGTATGAGAGGCTAACTGTATGTCAGAAGGGAGCCCACTCACATGCTCTATATCCAAGGGTATGCAAGCCTCAATGGGACACATCGCAACAATACCATACGTGTTAAAGTTCAATCATATAATTTTTCCCTTAGGTATGCATGGGACATATGTGTACAATATCATACACTCAGCAGCACTGACTGGTACAGTACTCACCTTACTTAGGGAACAAGTATGCATGAAGTGAGATCTATGTAGGGTACTCATTTCCTGGTGACAGCATTTAAGGGGGACTCTGTATAGCATCACCTTAGAGAGTATGGTATGTGAATTATGTAGGTGCAGAGCATCATCCAAGTCAGCTACCATTGTGTAATTTGGTAGTGATGAGGTTTATTACCTTGTTCTGCAAAATGGCCAACAGGTGTATGTTTAAGTTCTTCACATCTATGATCTCCTCAGCCAGTCTTACCAATGTGTATCATTCAGGCATGTTAACTCTGTCATTTAAACACTTACAACCTGAAGGGATACATAGCCAATAGCCATGCAGATGTACTGTGCTTTTGTTGTGTGTCAAATATGTGTAGTATGCTTACAGATATAATTCACATGTTATGTCTTGTAGCTGGACCCCCATCATACACAAAACCTGAGGTGGAGAACTACAAGAACACCAACTTCACTTGTGAGTGCCTTCATCAGTACTAAATGCGTAGTGTACGGAGTGAGTGTGATGCCAGATGCTGTGGGATTTGTCAGATTCAATGTGCATCTTTATCACTAATGAACTTTTGGAAGGAGGTAAATAGATCATGAAAAGTTGAGGTGACATGTTGCATGTCTATCCGCCTCTGACTACTGTCAAGGAGAACACTTTGCCAATCTGGGATGGATCACATGATTGTTTTTTCAACAGGGGAGCCATGATCCCAGTGGTAGACTATGCAAATATTTGTGGTGGTGGATACACATCGAAAATAGATGTGGCTGTGAATAAAACAGAATGCATGTTAGTTGCATATCCTATGTTATTGGGAGCATGTATTGAGCGGTGGCATGGTCCAACATGCACTTACTACAGCTCAAATATGAGAGGTTTCAAACGCCTCTGTATGAGGTGAGGTACTAATACTGCGTCCATTGTTACATGTCATACCTGCCATGTTTTCTGTATAGGTAGCAATGTGTCCTGATATGGCTCCTTGCCTTATCAATTATACAATGATGTGAGACAATACATGTACTGTCAAGACACAGCACTTCTAACTATGGCAAATGCCAATAACATAATGGCCATTGTAGGATGCATAAGGCACACTAATATAGAGTGATGGTGAAAATGTGTACCATTCCATGGGTATCAAAAATCATTGTTCCAAAGCATAGTCAGCACTGAGTTTGCAAATGGTATTGTAATCGCATTGTGTAACAATTGGTCTACCTTTGCAATTAGGGCTGAGGACATCTGATATGATATATAATAGGCATGTATGTGGTCACTCTAAACTGCAAGATTAATTTAGGTTGTACGGGCTGCTACCTTAGATGTAATGTAAAAATGTATATTTCTTGATGTTGATACCAGTTCCTAGTCACCCTTTGACTGACATGTATCCTCATTGCTGGGGGCGTGGCTTGGACGCCGATCGGGATAGCGGCGTGAGCTTGCAGCTCCGCGCAGGATCCCGCTATTTCTCCTGAAAACTACACCCGGGGAGACCCCTGATCGGCGCAACTGGCCTGCGAGGTGTTGGGGAACCACTGGAGAGCGGCTGAGAGCTCTTGGGGGACCGCTAGTGCCACTGAGACCTTGAGAGACGACGCCCGAGGTGTTGCCCGGAGTGTGAAGAAAATGGCGGCGGAGAGGGTCGATGGTCTCTGAACCGAAACTGAGGAGGATTGGCGTCGGCCTGCGGGGTGGCCCGCCTTCTGCGAGATTGGAGTTACGGGGGCTTGCTGGCACAGAACTGTGGGGCAAAGCTGGGGGCTCGGAAGCCAGCATTGGACTGGTGCACTAGTTGTACGCACTCCATTGTACCTTCCCCCGCCCCCCTCCCCCTGGTCCTGGCGACAGTGGAGCGGGCGGCCCTGGTACTCCTGGTTCTTTGAGTTGACGGCACAGCGGAGGTACCCTACCACAATAACTGTTGGTGCGCACGTCCCCCGGGCAGGGGATACCGGGCCCTGGTGAAGATCGGGCGTGCCCGTGCGACGACGACAGAGGCACCTAAGATGGCGGCTGCGGGAGGAGCGGCCACTACGGAGCAGGGCCGGGAGGACTCGACCGTGCTATCCCAGGTCAGTGAGGCCCCCCCGATGATGATGGAACAGGAGCAGAGACTGAACCGATGCCTGGATACTATCTTGGAGGCCATCACCTCGACCAAGGAGGCATTGCAGCAGGACATTGCGCAGGTCACCACGGGGCTGGGTCTCCTGAGGGCGGATCATGCCAAGCTGGCGGACAAAGTAAAGGACCATGAGCAGCTGCTTCTAGACCTGAAACCGGCGGTGGTGACCGCGGAACATAAGATTACGGACATCCTCAACCGATTGGACACGCTGGAGAGACGTGCGGAGGATGCCGAAAGCCGTAATAGACGGAACAACGTGCGGGTCGTAGGCCTGCCGGAGAGAATTGAAGGGGATGATGCGGTGGCCTACATGGAGAACTGGTTCCGGACGGTGGTGGCACCGGAGGGCCTCACTTCCTTCTTCACGTTAGAACGAGCACACAGGGTGCCGACTCGCCCACCGGCGCTCGGCCGCCCCCCCTAGACCGATGGTGGTGAAGCTCCTCCATTATAAAGATCGGAACTTGTTAATTCAGAAAGCTCGAGCATCGGGCCCATTTGAGGTGGAAAATAGTCGAGTCACGATTTTCCCGGATTACACACAGGCGGTCCAGAAAAATAGAGCATCCTTTCTGGCGGTGAAAAAGGAGCTGAGGGAGGAGGGCATCCAGTACTCATTGTTCTTCCCGGCTAAGCTGCGAGTAATCCTGGATGGGAACACTCGATTTTTCCAGACTCCTGATGAAGCGTGGTCATGGTTAGAATTGTATCGCGCCGGCATGGACAGGACTGGCAACAGTCAGCGAGAGAGGCCTAAACCGCTTCAGGTCCGGAAATCCCAACGGATTCGCTCCCGCAACAAGCTTCAGAGAGCGAAACGGGAGGCTCAAATGGCTGCGGACAAAAGAGGGGCGCTGGCAGCGACGGCGAGCATCACACGGCCGCAACAGGAGAGTGACCTGGCTGTGTCGGACTCTGGCGAGGACGGCGGCAGGACTGGAGAGGAATTATCGGAGGCGGAGAGCTCGAAGGGCCCGGTGGTCACCCCACAGACATCCGACGAGATCTTTCATGGCTGACTCATGTATGGGACTTGTGACACTGTATTTCTCGCAGGGAAATGTTCAGTTGGTAATAGAAGGGCTGCCAGGTAGGGTGTGGCATCAGCACTGCGGGATGGAAGGCGCGGGGCGCGGGCTCTGCCTGCCCGGGGTCGGCGATAACTCACCCCCTCGGGGCCCTTAAGGCCTTCTGTGGTGGCGACCACAGATTAGTCGGATGTGTGTTTTGTTTAAGGTTTGGATCAGGGCTGAAACTGGGTTTGTAGGCTCTGTCCTGGGGAGTGGGGTTTGGGGAGTTTTTTCTATGGTTCTTTTGGGGGGGGGCAACTGCTACGATGTGGGCAATGAATGGCTACTCCTGAACTGGATCGTTATGCTTTGGCATGGGGACGTTACCTAACTTGAAATGCCTAACATGGAATGTCCGTGGACTGCCAACTATGGTCAAACGCCACAAAGTGCATGCTTATTTGGTGAGGCGGGGGGTCCAGATTGCCATGTTGCAGGAGACTCATCTAACGAAACAGGAATGCACTGCGTTACAGAAGAGATGGCGAGGTCAGGTCTTTGGAACCACTTATTCCGCGTTCGCTAGAGGGGTACTGATATGGGTGCGAGCGGGGGTACCGTTCCAGATGTTGAATCAGCTGGTGGATCCTGAGGGTAGATATGTGGCGGTGGAGGGAAGGTTGTATGGCCGGTATGTGGTCTTGTGCTGTGTATATGCTCCGAATGTTGACCAGGCTCGCTTTTTTGATGGCTTGTCCTGTTCACTGGCCTCTTTCTTGGCGGGTCCTGTGCTTCTGGGAGGGAACTTTAACTCGATCACGGATGTAGCATTGGATAGGTCTCACCCACCACTGGTCGATTCCCCAGTACGTAGACTAGCAGCACACAGGAAGGATTGGCAGGGAAGATGGGGACTTCTGGATGTGTGGCGGGAGCAACACCAGGGTAGTAGGGATTATTCTTTTTTCTCGGCCCTCCATGCTCTACATGTTAGGATTGACTCGGTCCTGTGCAGTGGGTCCCTAGCTACATTGGTCACTCATACGGAGTACCTGGCAAGGACCATCTCGGATCATAATCTTTTGCTGGTGCACGTACAATGGCAGCGTGCGAGATCCGCGATTCCAACATGGCGGCTTCGGCCCGACACCTTGGAGGACTCGGTGTTTAGTGACGCGGTCCAACGGGGCATAGACCAATACTTTGATGAGAATGAGGGGACAGCTACTTGTAGGTCCACTGAATGGGACGCGATGAAAGTGGTGGTGAGAGGAGTGTGCATGGGTAGGTTTTCGAATGCCCGAACGTCGGTGTTGAATGCGCTTGCCAGGGCGGAAGAGAAGTTGAGGGATCTGGAACAGCGTAGACCGGACCGACCGGACTTACAAGCCCGGTTATTGGAAGCCAAGGAGGTGGTGGCTACCGAAACGGAACGGCTGCGGAGTTATGATTATAGACAATATGCCGTTAAAGCACATGCTGAAAGGGATAAGGTAGGCACGTTACTGGCCAGGCTCGCTAATCCTGAACTCAGAGGCTGCCCAATCTTGAGCATAAAAAATGCACTGGGGAGATGGTTTATTCACAAACAGCGGTGATGGAATGCTTTCGGACCTATTATGCTGAGTTATATGAGAGCCAACTGGGGGTGGAGGCCTGGGAGATCAGTGAATACTTGGAATCGATGCAGCTTCCGGTGCTGGATGACGACGATGCGAAGGGCTTGGGGGGACCTATCACGCTCGCCGAGATCACGGCGGCCATTAAACATATGGCGAGGAATAAAACGCCCGGGGTAGATGGCCTGCCGATTGAATTTTATCAGAAGTATGTTGATGGTTTGGCGCCTAGATTACTGGTGGCGTATGGGGAGGCTCACAGGCTGGGGAGTCTGCCCAGATCAATGAGGGAGGCGTTGATAGTGCCATTGTTGAAACCCGGCAGAGAGGCGTCCGATGTAAGATCATATAGGCCGTTGTCCATGTTGACAGTGGACTACAAGATATTGAGCCGTATTTTGGCCACCAGGTTGGCCCCGCATATGACCGGGCTGGTGCACAGGGACCAAGCGGGGTTTATCCCTACGAGGAACACGGCGCTTAATATTCGTCGTCTGATTGGGATATTGGACGGCGCAACGGAAGCGGACGGTGACCCGGCGGTGTTATCTGTGGATATTGAGAAAGCCTTTGATAGTCTGGAGTGGGTCTACTTAGATGAAGTCCTAGTAAAGTTTGGCATTGGCGAGGGGTTTCGTAGATGGGCGAAGGTGTTGTATTCCTCGGCTACAGCGCGGGTACGCCTGGGCACTCTGGTATCCGCGGCTTATCCAGTTTGTAGAGGAACGAGACCGGGGTGTTCCCTCTCCCCACTGCTGTTCGCACTGGCGATGAAACCGTTAGCGGCGCGCGCCAGGTTGGGAGTCATGTACACGGGGATCGACAGAGGCGGGCAGTCGCACTATATATCATTGTATGCAGACGATTTGCTGATGTACATGGCGGACGCGGAGCGGGCTCTGGAGGGGGCGATGGATATGTTGTCCGAGTTTGGTCGGTTGTCGGGCCTCAAGGTTAACTGGACGAAGACTTGTGTCTTCCCGCTCAGGGCAGACGCACCGTGTCCCTCTCGCGATATAGGGGTGGTCTGGGAGCCATCTTGCTTCACTTATTTGGGAGTCCGAATCTACCACGAGGTCGCGAACTTATTGGAGGGTAATATTGGGCGACGTATAAGAGCGCTGAGAGGCTGTATGTCCTTTTGGGCCTCCCTCCCTTTGTCGGTGTTGGGTAGAGTGGCTCTACTGAAGATGGTAGCGCTCCCGCGGCTACTGTATTACTTTCGCACGCTGCCCATTTGGATCCCTCAGAGAATCTGTAGGGACCTGCGGACGATGATAATCGATTTCCTTTGGGGGCACGGTCGACGTAGGGTAGCATTGAAAACTTTGCTTCGACCCAAGCTTGAGGGGGGGATGGCGGTCCCCAACTTTGAGTTGTACTACTTGGCCGCGCAGCTTCAGGATCTCACACAGCACGTGGCAAGGGTATTTAGAGAGCCAGAACACGAACGAGAGCATGGTATACAACGTCATGTCCTGGCCTACATTATCATGCAGCAGAGACTGGAGTTGCGAGGCCTCACTATGGAGGAGAAGACGCTCAGGTTGTGTTGGCAAAGGAGTTTGAGAGAGCGAAGGCGTCCCGACCGTATGCGCCGGAGATACCGTTGGGAATGTTGACTGCGCTGCCGCATGGAGCCGATTGGTCTCCGCTACTGGAGTGGGAGGAGCTGGGACTGCAGGTGGTGGGGGATCTATATCTTGATGGGACGCTGGTCCCCTTCCAGACGCTGCAGGAACAGTTTGGGCTGCCGGAGGGGAGCTTCCTCTTGCATGCGGCTGTGGTAGCGGCCATGCAGAAGCACTGGAAAGGGGGGCTCATTGAACCGGAAACGACTATGGCTTGCCAGTATGTCGTGATGGCCGCTGGTACCTTTAAAGCGGTGACCTGCCTCCATAATAGGATGTTGCATGAGGGGTTGGATCCGCTCCTGGGCCTGAAATTGAGGTGGGAACTTAGCATAGGTAGGCCCATTCCAGACACGGTGTGGGGTCATATCCTTAAGCGTACGTGGAAGGGTACAAGGAACGCACGCTTTCAGCAGGTAAATTTTTACGTGTTGCACAGGGCCTACCTTACCCCGGAGAAGATTAAACGGTATTTCCAGGTGCGGGAGGCGAGATGTCCGAGACGCCTGGCACTGGAGGCAGATCTAGATCATTTGTTATGGGCATGCCCAAAGCTGGAGATTTACTGGGCGGAGGTTGGGGAACTCCTAAATGCAGTGACCGATCGGGAAGTGGATTTTGACATGGCGGCGTGCTTGTTGCTCTGGTTCCCACACACGAAGAATACTAAGGTGACGAGTAAATTCATTGACCTGGGGCTGATACTGGCGCAGAGGGAAATCACTTGGCACTGGAAGTCCAGGAAGGGACCGTCTATGAGGAGATGGGTGAATGAACTACTGAGGTGGGCTGAATGCGAGAGTGTGCTCCGTATGAGACAGGCAGTCAAGCTTGACAATGAAAAGAGCCTAGAAACAGCGCAAGCGTGGGAGATGATAGTCCAGGCGCTGCGTGACTCCATGGTGGAGGACGAAGACTGAATTGATGGTGTATGAGGACTCCATGAGGCTTATGAGTATGGAGGTATCCATTGAGCTGTAGCGGGACCCATAGTGGCGTTAGGAGCATGGCCCACATCATTAGCGGTTGCTGGGGGGGGAGGGGATGGGGGTTGTTTTTGGATTGTTGGGGGGGGGGGGTTGGCACCGGGACCCAGGTCGGGAGGCAGTAGTGATCCCCGGGGTTGGAACTCTCCTAGCGTGACGGGAGAGATTGGATAGATGGCGGGGTAATGACAGGGACACATGGAACTGTCATGATAGGGGCCCACCACCGAATGGACTGGGGGTTAGGATTGTAAATATCGCCATGTGACTGGACTGTTAGGATATGCTGGACGGTGTTGGGGGAGGGTTAGGTGTTTAGGGGGTAAAATGCAGATACACGAAGCGATTGTCGACCAATTGTCCCTCAGGGATGCTCACTGTGATGTTCTTGCTGGAAGTTTGGATTACTGCGCCGCCCGGCCTCCGGGATACGGGCTGAATGGCTGTGTACGATCTATGGTTTATTTGATCCATGCGGGGGGACACCATGAGTGTGCTGGTTGATTTATTATATGCGATAGTTTCTAATTCTGCAATAAAAACAAATTAAAAAAAAAATGTATCCTCATTGCTTCAGCAGACAAACCGAGCCTAGATCAGCTGAGGTAATACAATCAGCACAGGGAGCATTTTCCTCACCTTCAATGGGTTGCCAAGGTGCACAGGGCCATGAAGAGGAGGAATGAGGAGGAGAAGGCACAAGGGAAGTGGTCTAGCTTTCCAATGGGACCATCAACCACCACCAAGGGTAGCTCTGCCAGGCATGGACAATCTGCGACCGGTACCTCACACCCAGCCTTACCAAGTACCTCCACCAGCAGCCCAACTATTCCCCCTGGACCCACACCTCAGGCTACAGAAGGGCCCACAAGCTTTGGGATGGACATAAGAAAGGACGTCCACTACATGCGGCAGTCCTGAAAAATAAAATGGACCAGGCTTTATCCGTGCTGCAGGAAATAAAGGAGGCAGTTGGCCAACCTAAACAGAAATAGCCACAGGGACCCTTTCTGCCCTTCCTCCTACATTACATGTTGATTTTTTAACATAAGGTTTTTATTGCTTAGTTTAGGTTAGTGTACGTATAGTGATAGTGTAGAGATAGTGGTTTTAGTTTTTTTAGGGGTTGGTTAGATTGTTAGTGGGTAGGGGTACTTTGGGTTATTTAAGGTGGGGGGTTGATGTGTTTTATATTTACTAAAACAATTACATCATTTTATAAAAATATGCATAAAAATATATCATTGTGTAGGTTTCTGTGTGTAGGTAGTTGATGTTTAGGTGTGGTTTATGTTGTCATTTTGTGAAGACATGACTTAAGAGGGGTGGGGATTGATGTTTATCATGTTATGCTCAATGTTTAGAGTAAGATAAGTTACGTTGAGGTAGGTTTATGTAGTAGGTAGGCTAAGATAATGTAGGATAGGTAGTAAGTATAGGGTAGATAGTTTTTTCTTATTTAACTTTTCTATTGATGTTAAATATAATTGTTTGCTACATACATGTGTACGTCATGATGTACTGTGTGGGAGTTAGCATGTGGGCTCAGGTGAAGTTTTGTACATGCATATTTGTCTTTGCTAGCAGTGACTGGCAAAATGTGTGAGTAGATGTCTTATCTATGGACAGGGATCTATCAGACTGCCCATGACTTTACATAATCTTACGATCAGACATTGTTAAGCAGAGGACCTGGCAATTGTGAATGAATTATGACACAGTGGTCATCATGTGTTCACATACAAGATCTATTTGTGAGTTGCTAATGCAACATGCCTTGGAGGGAAGTTGTAGTCAAAAACATTTGCACTAAAGTAGGATTTTGGACTCATATACTTATGGCTGCCCCGTACCCACTCACACTTGCAGCGTTTACTTGTCAATCGAATGTTGTATGCTTGCTAGTAACCAGTGATGGACCCAACACTTGTGGTGTAACTTAATTTACCATTCACACTGACGGCATAACATCAGTAGAAATTAATGCTTGCAACCATCAATCAGCATTTAGTAGTCATCACACAAATAGTGATTACAAAATATGTTACACTCTCACTGCCTAGCTTTGCCCCAGACTCCACAAAAAAACATGTCCTTTTGGCTAGTAGTTGGTGTAGTAGACTCCCAAAATGGCCAAAGGTCAACCTGGTCCTGACTCCTAGAGACACAACACAGGTAGTTCAAGTGCATTTATTTACATGTGAAAATGTTGAAGGGTTTCCCAGGTAAAGTTCATTGGACAACAACCCCAAAGGATGTTTTAAGCCAGTTCAGTTTGAAAGCTTTATTCGATTATTCAATAAACAATCATAAAAGCACACAAAATATTAAATACAGCACCAATAAAATTATTAAAACGATTACAGTATAATACATGATTTAAGACAGACAGTTTTGATATATTGGTAGCACTTACGGGGTCACTAAAAACATCCAGATCAAACACTTCTTTATAAGTAGTCAGAACATATTTTAACCAGGGGATCTGACTGACTTTATCCAGGCGAAGACAATCTTCTATTATTCGCCTGGTGAAGCCTGTTTTATCCTTGGCCCAGATTGACCTCCAGGCCATGAGGGGCCTCAATCCAGTTAAATCGGTCAGATATTCCAGCCCCACCTCATTATGAATCAGTTCGGTAGATACAGATGTTGGGAGTCAAAGAAGCCTCTTTAAAAATGTATTTTCAGCTACTTGCAATTCCCCTTGTTGGCAGTGTCCCATACACCCGAACCGTTAAGAGCAACTGAAGCACATCTATGCCGGTAAACATTTAGCATATCAGGTATGCGACGACTGCCTAGTTTTGAGGGAAATCGAAAAACTCCTGAGGACCCCTTGCCCATCTTGGCCTTAATGTTAAGTAACTCTGGGGCCCACGAGCCACTGTTGCTGAAGGTAATTCCTAAATAGCAGAATTTGTCCACCACTTCGATTCTGTGATCCTTAAACTGGAACGGTTTAAGCTGTTTCACCTTTTTCCCGCAAGTCATGATAAAAGTTTTAGAATTATTAATTTTTAATTTCCTCCCCATTATAAAATCATAAAAAGGGTTCATTAATCTTTGCAGACCAATAGGTGTTCTCGAGAGTAGGACAGTGTCGTCTGCGTAAAGCAGTACCGGAATTGCTTGACCCTCTACTTGGGGAGCATCTGCTTGGACCTTCTTCAGATCAGAGTCCATGGCATTTATAAAAAGGGAGAAAAGTAACGGGCCAAAAACACAACCTTGCCTAATACCAGATTTGACCTTGATCTTCTTTGTACATTCCCCCGCTTGGCCAAAGCGAATCTGCGCTGACAACTTGTTATATAATCTGGCCAGAAAATAAATAATTGCAGCGAGGGCTCCCATTTCGAGTAATGTGGAGCACAAAAGAGCGTGATCCACCAGGTCAAAGGCACTGGAAAGATCTGCGAAGCAGAGAAATAAAGAGCTCTGTTTAGCTTTAGTGTATTTCCCGATGATTAGATTTAAATTGATACACTGCTCAATAGTGTCAAGACCCTTGCGGAAACCAAATTGCGAATCCGCAAGGATATTGTTAGCTTCAGCCCATTCCTCCAGACGTAGTAATAGAACCCTACTAATAATTTTCAACGAAGAATCTAGGAGGGAGATAGGGCGGTAGTTCTTAGCCTCTCCTCTATCTCCCTTCTTGTAAATCTGCAAAATTATCGATTCACCCATGTAGAGGGTGTACATTCTATGACAGAGGCATTAAAGACCTGTGTCAGGAGGGGGCTCCATAACGATAAATCAGTTTTATACAAGTCGACCGGAACTCCGTCCGGTCCTGGGGCCTTCCCTCCCTTGCTGTTACGGATAGCATTATCAACTTCTAATAATGTAATCTCCAAAGGTAACTTTTACCCAATATTGTCAGCACTTAAGCTAGCATGGTTCTCCCCGGCCGGGTCAAAGATTCCGGTAAAATATTGGACCCAGCTATCCTCGCTGATCTGAGCTGTTAAGACTGGGAATTCCTCCTTTTGGAGGAATGGGCTGTTAACAGTACTCCAGAATAATGTATTATCTCGCAGCTCCGCCGCTTTAGTCAAGTTGTCCTACCCTTGTTCCCTAAGCTCCTGTTTTCTACGGGTCAGATGGAGTTCATAAGTTGCCATCTAATTGGGGCAATCAATACCTAGTAGTTCAAACGAATGAAGAGATGTGTATCGTTATAGTGCAGCCCGTTATACAAAGGTCCTCAAAGGGCCGACAAGCAGTCCCGATCACTGGCAAAGTTAGATGGGCAGACTACATGTCATGATGTATTGAAGTAATACAAGCCACGCACTGAACTAACACAACATTGGAGATGACAGCCCCATGAGATAAAATCTCGTGATAAGAATTAGGAGCCTTTTGGAGAATATTTCCAATATTACAGGAATTAGGCGCCATTTTCACTTCCCTTCCCCCGTCCTGAAGAAGACCCGTCAAAGACCCACAATTTAGGCGTCACTAGGGTCGAAACGTCGACGAATCATTCCCATAGGATCAGTATACTGGGGTCAAGTAATTCTAGTCTACTAGGGTGGCTTACTTGACCAAAGAGACATTATTTGGAAACTGACCTTGAGACAGAATAATTTTTTTGTCTTTTCCCTTTACCTTTTCACAACTGTATATAGAGCACTATTTATGTCACTAAAGTCACGGAATGTCACTATTCACCTTTTATATTGTGGCGCCGTTTAATAGGAAGTATTAATTGCTTCTTTTGTTGTTGTTTTTTCAAAGCATTTTACAGAGGGTCTATCACATGTAAGATATGAACGTTAAATTGAACAAATACAGTGATTAAAACTGTTCATGACCCTTATTCTTTTGGTTGGTCTTGCATTTGGTGAATCTCTTTTGATAAAAACACATGATATGTTGATGTATAACGCATATGTTTGTTGAAAGATTTGTTTCTTACCTGAAAGTGATATTACCCGGCTGTTGTATATACAGCAGCTGAGGTAGGCACACTCACATCAGGGGCTGAATATGTCTATCTCGTGACTGCAGCAGCATTTATCTGTGGCAAAACATGAGGCAGTAAAGCAGCGAGGAGGATCTGCTGGTTTCACAATGCAGCAGCAACTTTGCAGTGGTAGGCAGCGATGGTAGCAACGTGGGAGTACTGCTTCCGCTGCATGAACTCCAAGATGGTTCTGTTTGCCTCTGGCTGGCTGCCCACCTCACTGGTGCCACTTTCGCAGGGCTGTTGGTGATGCCCCTCCTTTATGACACCAGCGATGTTAGCCAGGGTTGTGGTCAATGTTTGGCAGGTTGTCATCATCCCCATCCTTACTGATGCCCGGGACAGGGTGCTGCCAGGAGGTGAGGGTTCATTCTCTGTAATGAGATGAGGAAATGCTATTGGTGATGTCTTCTACAAGTTGACACGAGTAAAGCAGTTGACAAACAAAGTGCAAAACATGACACTTTCAGTTCCTCATTGATGTGTAGTACAGCTTTATGCATGAGAATGTACTGCAAAGAGCACTGTATTTTCCTTTCTGATTACTAAATCTCAGCATTGTTGTCACTACCATTGTGTGCCTACTCTGAGTGGATGAGCCCTGTTATAGTAGTCAAAATCTGACGTTCATGCACTTGTATTTTTTTTTCATCCTCATACGCCATTAAACAATTCCAGAGATATTCGATGTCCACTGTGGCCCCAGACTGATTTGCACCACCTAAACCCTCTGGTCTAAATGGGAAGCACTTTACACAGAGCTATTTGGTTTCAGTCTGCCCCACTCTAGTAATTGGGTGGCCATCAGGACTAACCCAAGTAGTAAAGTATTTCCATGTAGAGGCTTTATCATTGGACATGATTCTCTATTCATTATAAATTATCATGCCAGGTCTTACATGCTATCCAAAACTGCTTTTCTTTTCACTCTAATTTGTCATCGTAGCTCTGTCCAATGTAACTACATATTTAATATAATTTACCCAATCTAAGAAGGTAGGAGGTACAGATTTGATCCAACACTTACAAATTTCTCTCCGAGCTAATATAATAAGGTACAAACACAACTTATTTTTATCCAATGATAATATCTCATAGTTTGGAACTCAACCAAAAAATATCAATAATCCCATCTATTTCGAAACCAAATATTTCCGTCATACCTCTAGTGACTGAACTCCAAAAAAGATTTAACACTGGGCAACTTATGAACATGTGCTCGTCATCTGCTTTATCCGACTGGCATTTTGGACAGCAGGGAACTGAACCCTTCGCAAACTTGGAAAGCTTGTAGGGTGACCAATACACTCTGTGGAGACAGAAAATGTGATTTCTTCTTAAATTGGCAGCATATACAGTAGAATATAGTAGGTCATAAGATACTTGCCATAACGTTTCTGTGCTGGAACCCGGCAAGCATTCTCTCCACAGTTGTGTTAGAAGGTTAACATCTTCATCTGCCAATATAAATTTGACACTTCTTTCTTGTTCCGTTGATTCTTTCTTAAAGTTGACTCCATCTCATTTGTGTTACTGACTGCAAAACCGCTTGACTGGGACCAGCTTTTTATTTGTATATACTTGAATTTAGAAAGTTGGTTATTCGTTATTTCCTTAAGAGTTTCCCATGGTAACATGCTGCCTTCTGGAATCATTTGGGCCATAAATTAAGCCAGCTGCTTTAAGTGGTGCCACTAATACATCTTTAGTCAATTCGGGAGTCCCTGGTGTGCCCCATACAGGAGCCATTGCACTGAAATAACTTATCTTGAGAAGTTTCCTAACTTTATACCAGGTGCTGCCAAGTCTTTTAAAATCTTTAAACGGACCCTCTTAAAAAAAAGGTGGATCTTCAAATGTATGTAGAAAAGCTTGATCTCCACCCTTCACATCTTGCAACATTGCCTTTAACATTTTGCCTATGTCTGAGCTATTTGGTTCCCACATAAGCATTTTCCCTGCTTTTAATAGTAATACCCATGCATAATATATCAGATCTGGCGCACACAAGCCTACCTTGTTCTTCCTCCGTTGTAGCTTTTTATGCGAGATTCTAGTTCCTTTAGAAGCCCAAATAAAAGAGTTTATCTTTCCTTGAATTTTCTTCAATAAAGTTTCTTTAAATGCTAGAGGTATGTTTGAAAAAAAAATACATTTTGGCAGGTGCATCATTTTGAACAGGTTAACCCTACTGATTAAAGTCAAAGGTAAGTACGCCCAGTTTTTAAGGGTTTTGACAATTCTTTATCCCCTCTGTGTAAATTTGTTTCAGTTAAATCATTCATATTTTGAGTGATCCTGATACCCAGATATCATATTTCTTTTTTTAAAGAATAATTGGTAGGCTGCACATCCACATTCCATGCCATGCATTCAGTTTTAGACTGATTTATCTCATATCCGGAGAACTTTCCAAACTGCTCAGCTAAGTTATATATACAGGAAATGGCCATTTCTAAATCAGATGTAAAAATCAGCATATCATCTGCATATAGGGACACTTTTCCCCCCAATTTTTACACTTAAAAGGGAGTATGTGGTCATGCCTTCTAATCTTCTCAGTGAGCGGTTCAATTTACAAATTAAAAAGCAGGGGTGAAAGGGGGCAACCCGGCCTAGTCCCTCTTTGAATTGACATGGGGGAGGAGAGGTTGCTAGTGATTAATATTCTTGCTGTTTGGAGTATGATAAATTGACGGGATTGCCCTACAGAAATTTTTGTCCAAGTTATGTTTGTTTAAAATGAAATTTAAATAGGACCAATTAACCCGGTCAAACGCTTTTGTGGCGTCAAGCGTAATAATAGCCATTGGGGTCTTATATGAAAATGCTATATCTATGGCTCCAATTAAACTATATGTTAAATCCTGAATGCATCTACCTCCCACAAATCCCTTTTGATTTTCATGTATTAAATCAGTTATGATTCCGTTCATTCTCTCTGCTAAAATCTTAGTAAAAATGTTATAGTCCATGTTCAGGAGAGAGATTGGCCTACATGAATCACACTGTCGGGACGACTTATATGGTTTCAATATTAATGCTACCAATGCCTCATCCCAAGAGGGTGGCAATCTTCCCCCTTTTTCAAAGATATGGGAAAATAAACTAACCATTACCGGAACAACAACCTCTCCTAAATTTCAATACAATTCTGCTGGGAGACCATCAGGCCCTGCCGCCTTTCCTTTTTTCCCTGATTCTATTGCCATTTAAATTTCAGTTTGACTTATTGGTCTATTGAGATTATCAGACTTTACATAAGTAATTTTTTTGAAGAAAATATTCTCAAACAATGCTTCTATACTTTTGGCCTGTAATGTTAAATCCTCTTGATAAACTTTGTTGAAATGGCCAAAAAAAGCTTCTTCAATTTTTTGCAGCATTTTATTTAGTTTCCCAGTATTTTCACAAATTATTTATTTTATGTTAGCTTTGGTTCAATCGTTTTTAGTCTTTCAAGCTAGAATGTGGCCACAACCTTCTCCATAGTCAAAATTAGCTAGCTTACATGCTTCCCACCTTTTTTTAAGCCTTGCATCTAGCAGCTCTACCAGCTCTGATCTAAGTGTTTGTAAAGCATCTTTGTGAGGGGTGGCTGCATTCTCTAGATTCTGAATTTTACGTTCAATATTTCCTATTTCTGCCTTATATTTCTTTTGTCTAGTGATTTGAATGGCAGTTATCCTACCTCTCAATAAGGCTTTATAAGCATCCCAAACTATTTCGATAGAGGCAGTTTCCAAGTTAGTCTGAAAGTAGCTTACTGTGTCAGTTGTTAAACTAGTAATAACATCCTGATCTAACAAAATTCACACAATGTAAATGTAAATGTAGTGCTTTTTATATAGTGCCCGAATCACCCCCGAAGGGGTCTCTCAGGCGCTGTGCACATACCGCTGTGGAACCTTTCCTGGCCTTTCCCTGTTAAGTGCCCACTCCTGGGCACCCCCAAGATCAAGCGAGGCATCCTAGCGCTGTTGGAGCCGTCTCTTTTTAATCAGATTACCTTGGAGTTTCAGAGATAATATGGCGGGTACTGTGAGGTTTTCCGTCACCGCGCCTACCTAGACTACAACTCCCATGACTCTTTGCGGCGGGAAGTATTTGTTGGGAAGCGCCCAGACGATGGTGCGCGTAATTCGGAGTCTGTCCTTTGTTTCGGCGGCTAGTTCCGGCTGTCCGTCGTCTGCGGGAGCGGCTGCTTCTGCCACGGAATTCAGCGGTTGCAGAGACATGGAAGTAGAAAGGTACTGTTTGGTGTTTTTAACGTTGGGAGCCGTGCTCGCGTTATTCCCCTCCACCTTTGTTTATGTACTATAGTGCACTCGTATCGGCTGGTACGAGTTGGATCGTTCTGGTGGTTTTGTCCTGTTTTCGGAGCGCTGTGGCCGGTGTGGGGCGCTGCAGTGAAAGCTCTTATCTGTGGTGTTTACTAAGAAATAAGAACGGATCAACAGCGGAGCGTGGTGGTGTTCCACACGTTGCCGTGTGTTATTGGAAGACAGGTCTGGGGCGGTGAGGTGGTCACAACTTCCCGTCGCCGGATAGTGGTGTTGTGGTTGTTGGACCTTCGGTTATTGCGGAGCATAGGAGTGACTTTAACTCCATGCTGCCGTTTCCTACGTTGATTATTTGGATCTTGTTCTATGCGAGAGGAATTGTTTATCATCCGCATTGTAGTGTTGGTATTACCTTACAGAGTGCTACGAGAGATACATCTCCAACTCATGAGGGTTTTCTATACTGGGGACAAAGACTGACAAAGAACTCATATAGGAGTATCAGAAAAAGGGGACATTTAGAAGTTCATCTCCTCATAATAGGGTGTGTGAACACACGTATAATACATGACTATATTTTGTGTGATGCTGATGTGAACTATTATAACGTGTGGTTTTCTTTGTAGGAGTATGAACTGGGAGTTACTTTAGTGCTGGAAGACTTTTTACAGCTTGACAAGGTATAAGGTGTCCTAGCGAGAATTGCTGAGTGTAGTATTGTATGTTGTCTAGTACTTATCCCTGTCCTGTGTTTTGTCATTTCAGAACCCTTGTCCCTGCTGACCCCTTCCCGTCCCCGGTCTTTCTTGTTCTCATTTCTCCCTCACCTGCTGGTTCGGACACCCTGTGAATTATATTTCGGGGTGTTGGTAACAGCTGGAGGTGGAGCCAATTGCTCATCAGCCGGATCCTGCAAGGCGGGCCTTGACAGAATTACGCGCCCAAGATATATGCCTTGCCTGATACGGCTGTTGAGGAATCATGGCTACCCTGGAGGATGTTTTGCAAGCTCTCGTATTGGTGCAACAGGAACTGATAGCGTCCAGAGCAGAGACAACTGCCCTGAGAGACAGGGTGGATAGACTGGCAGGGAACCCATTTGATGCCTCAACTCAGAACCCCCGCATCCAGGTTACTGTGCCTCCTCCTATTCCGCTGGCTAGCCCTGAAAGGTATTCGGGAGACCCCTCTAAAACGCAGGTGTTTCTTACCCAAATCATGTTACACTTCTCGTGTAAACCTGCATCTTTTCCCAATCACCACTCCAGAGTGGCATTTGCCATTTCGTATATGGTGGGGGACGCAGCGAATTGGGCTGTGCCTTTGGTGAGAAAGGATGATCCCATTCTGTCAGATTGGGGGGCATTTAGAGCAGAATTTGAGAGGGGTTTCGATAGGCGTGCAACAACCTTCAGTGCAGATAAGAAGTTATTGGAATTAAGACAGGGTAGGAATGAGCTGGTCACCTATCTAACGACCTTTAATAGGTTAGTGGCGGAATCGTCATGGACCGAAGAAAAACAGATGTCCATATTTTACCAAGGACTTAGAGAAGTATTAAAAGATATCATCGCTCAGATAGACCCTCAACCCACTACTTGTGCAGAAATGATCAGCCTTTCCCTGAGACTGGATGGTCGCATGTCAGAACGCAGTGGGGATAGGAAGAAGTGGGATAGAGGGTATTTCAGACCAGAATATAATACCAAGAAAGGACCATTGGTGTCTGCTGAAGGTAACGAACCTATGGAGATAGGGTCAGTAAGGGCACCATTGACTAGAGAGGAACGGGAAACCCACAGAACACAAGGGTTGTGCATGTACTGCGGGAAAAAAGGACACTATGTTCGGGAGTGTCCTTCTAAGCCCAAGACTACCGGTGGATGGGTCAAGAAAAGATTGGCTGTATCAAACACGGGTCCCAATAATGAATCTTTGGAGGACGGTCCCGGTAAATCCCCTTTGAAACTTCCTTCGCTGGTGTGCGAAGAGATGCAGGATTCGGTGTCGCATATAGTGCTGTCCATGTGCTTAGAGAGTCATCCAGTAATACACCAGGTGTTGGTAATGATAGATTCGGGAGCCACAGGCAATTTTATAGATAGCGGTTTGGTGTCCCTTTTGTCATTGAAACGCATTATTCGGCAACACCCTGAGGAAGTGTGGGCAGTGGATGGCAAACCACTGAAGTCAGGGTTGATCACTGAACAAACCGAAGAAGTATTGTTATCTCTAGAGGTTGTTGAGGGTAAACATTGTGATCATTTGGTTTTGAACATCATAGAAGTGCCTCAATATGAAGTCATATTGGGCATGCCTTGGCTGGCATATCATAAACCCGACATTAACTGGAAGGAGAAAAAGATAACGTTTCAGTCCGCAGAATGTCAGGCACACATGAGACCACACACAGTTACACAGGCAGCAGGGTTATCCTTCCCATTTCATGTCGCCACTGCAGCGGAAAAAGATGTGACGTTACCCATAGAGTATCTCATGTATGAGGATGTATTTGATGAACAAATGGCAAATGAGTTACCACCTCATAAACCCTATGATTGTTGTATTGATCTAGTGGAAGGAGCACTGGTACCTACTTGTAGGGTGTACGCACTGTCAATGCCGGAAACAAAACACTTAAAAGACTACTTAGATCATTACCAGGCAATTGGGTTTATTAGACCTTCCAAGTCTCCGGCTGCTTCGCCGATGTTTTTCATAGCTAAAGCAAACGGCGAATTGAGGGCTTGTGTAGATTACAGGATGCTTAATAAAAATACCATTCGAAACAGGTACCCTCTCCCCCTTGTCTCCGTATTGCTTGATCAAGTCCGGAACGCCCGGATCTAATCCAAACTGGATCTTCGGGGGGCATACCACTTGGTACGCGTGAGACAGGGGGATGAGTGAAAAACAGCCTTTAAGACTCGATACGGGTTGTTTGAATACACCGTTATGCCTTTTCAGTTGTGCTCCGGCGGCGTTCCAGTACTTTTTAAATGACGTCCTGAGAGATCTAGTGGATATCAGCGTCGTCGTATATCGACGACATTCGGATCTATTCAGACCGGGTGGAGGCCCATCAAGAGCACGTCATACAAGTCCTGCAGAGATTGAGAGAGAACAGACTATATTGCAAACTCAGTAAGTGTGAGTTTGGAGTGGACATAGTGGAATTTCTGGGAGTTATGCTTTGTCCTGAAGGGTTGCAAATGGCCGAGAGGAAAGTAAAAGCGGTTCAGACATGGCCGGTACCTAAAACGGTGAGAGATGTCCAGTGCTTTCTGGGCGTTGCAAACTATTATCGGAGATTCATACTGGGATTCTCTCAGATCGCTGCTCCTCTCTCTCGTTTGCTTAGGAAAGGGGTGTCGTTTTTATGGTCGCAAGAAGCGGAGATAGCCTTCTGTGTTCTGAAGGAAGCGTTCATCACTGCTCCCATCCTGGCGCATCCTCAACGTGCATTGCCTTTCATAGTAGAGGCAGATGCTTCAGATGAGGCTGTTGGGGCCATCCTATCGCAAAGAGACCAGCAAACAGGGCAACTTCACCCAGTGGCGTACCTTTCCAAAAAACTAAGCCAGGCTGAAAAGAACTATACTATTGCCAAAAAAGAGCTACTGGCTATAAAAAAGGCATTTCAAGAGTGGAGACAACATTTGTGGGGGCTGCTTATCCTGTAACGGTATACTCTGATCATCATAACTTACAGTATATGAGAACAGCCAGACACCTATCACCAAGACAAATGAGATGGATGTTGTTTTTTGCCGAGTATGATTTTATTATCACTTACCGCCCAGGCAGCGAGAACAGAAAGGCGGACACTTTGTCGCGTCTAGAGGACTCTGAAGCAGTGACCTCCGTCCCTGCAATGGAAGCCATAGTGGAACCAAACAAAGTGATATGCGTACTAAATGCTGACATATTCCTGAAGGAAATAAGGGGTCAAAGAACCCCCAATGCCTGGATCACGTGGAGTAGTAAAGAGGACAATCGTTCCATTAAACAGGGTTTACCCTTTGTATCCAAAAGATTGTTTTTACCTTCGGCGGAAAGCCGGAAAAAGGCATTCGACTGGTGTCATTCATCTTTTGTATCAAGGTGTGAAAAAGACAATACTTCTTATGCAAAGACAGTTCTGGTGGAACACGTTGGCCAAGGATGTTGCATCCTGGGTGGGAAAATGTGATGTCTGTGCTCGAGCTAAGAACCAGCAAGGTCAGAGTAAGGGAAAATTGATCCCCATGCCTACACCCAAAAGGCCATGGCAAAGTATTAGCATGGACTTTATAACAGGATTGCCTTCTGATCATGGGCATAAGGCAGTGTTAGTAGTGGTGGACAGTCTTACAAAGATGGGGCATTTCATCCCTTGCCGAAACCTACCCACTGCTGGCCAAACAGCCCAACTGCTCTTGACCAATGTTTTCCGCTACCATGGGCTTCCTGAGGTGATAATTTCAGACAGGGGTCCGCAGTTCCATTGCTAGCTTTTGGAAGTCCTGGTGTGTGGCACTGCACATTAAATCCTCCTAGTCAACTAGTTTCCATCCCCAAACAGATGGTCAAACTGAACGTTTGAATCAAACATTGAAAAAGTATCTAAGGTGTTATGCAGGAGAGGCACAGGACAATTGGGTGTCTCTTCTTTGGCTTGCTGAATTGGCGTATAATAATGCATGGTATAGCTCCTTGGGTGTGTCTCCATTTTATGCCAACTATGGATTCGATGCCCGAGTTTTGCCCATTACCATTCCTGGGGAGGTGGGTAACCAGCCTTCGGTGATGAGTGAGATCCGTCATTTGCATTCCGTTCAAAGGAAGGTTTCCAAACATCTGAATCAGGCCAAGGCGGTCTACAAGAGTGGGCTGACACGCACCGAGGGGATTGTCCAGTGTACCGTGTAGGGGACAAGGTGTGGTTATCCACCAAGAACATTCGGTTTAAATTGCGGTCAGTGTTTCATCCCAGGTACATTGGTCCTTATGTTATTCTGAAACAAATCAATCCTGTGCCCTATAAACTGAAGCTACCTGCCTCTCTTCGCATTCATCCTGTTTTTCATTGCAGCTTGTTGAAGCCTGCTTTGTCTGCTAAACGCAGGGCTCCGCCGCCTGTGCTACGTGACGGGGGACTGGAGTATGTGGTTCGATGCATCAAAGACTCTAAGCGTTACAGAGGTGCCTTATGGTATTTGGTGGCCTGGAAAGGGTACACAGCGGAGGATGACTCTTGGGAACCGTCCGTGAATGTGCATGCACCTGCTGCGGTCAGGGCGTTCCACAGGAGGTACCCTGCTAAGCCTGGACCTAGGAGGCACTAGGAGGGAGGGCATGATGTGAGGTTTTCCGTCACCGCGCCTACCTATACTAAAACTCCCATGACTGTTTGCGGCGGGAAGTATTTGTTGGGAAGCGCCCAGACGACGGTGCGCGTAATTCGGAGTCTGTCCTTTGTTTCGGGCGGCTAGTTCCGGCTGTCTGTCGTCTGCGGGAGCAGCTGCTTTTGCCATGGAGTTCAGCGGTTGCAGAGACATGGAGGTAGAAAGGTACTGTTTGGGGTTTTAAACGTTGGGAGCCGTGCTCGCGTTATTCCCCTCCACCTTTGTTTATGTACTATAGTGCACTCGTATTGGCTGGTACGATTTGGATCGTTCTGGTGGTTTTGTCCTGTTTTCGGAGCACTGTGGCCGGTGTGGGGCACCGCAGTGAAAGCTCTTTTCTGTGGTGTTTACTAAGAAATAAGAACGGATCAACAGCGGAGCGTGGTGGTGTTCCACACCTTGCCGTGTGTTATTGGAAGACAGGTCTGGGGCGGTGAGGTGGTCACAACTTCCCGTCGCCGGATAGTGGTGTTGTGGTTGTTGGACCTTCGATTATTGCGGAGCATAGGGTTGACTTTAACTCCATGCTGCCGTTTCTTATGTTGATTATTTGGATGGCTATGTAGAGGAGCATAGGGGTGGACGCAACCTCATGCTACCTTGTTCTATGCGAGAGGAATTGTTTATCATCCGCATTGTAGTGTTGGTATTACCTTACAGAGTGCTACGAGAGATACATCTCCAACTCATGAGGGTTTTCTATACTGGGGACAAAGACTGACAAAGAACTCATATAGGAGTATCAGAAAAAGGGGACATTTAGAAGTTCATCTCCTCATATTAGGGTGTTTGAACACACGTATAATACATGACTATATTTTGTGTGATGCTGATGTGAACTATTATAACGTGTGGTTTTCTTTGTAGGAGTGTGAACTGGGAGTTACTTTAGTGCTGGAAGACTATTTACAGCTTGACAAGGTATAAGGTGTCCTAGCGAGAATTGCTGAGTGTAGTATTGTATGTTGTCTAGTACTTATCCCTGTCCTGTGTTTTGTCATTTCAGAACCCTTGTCCCTGCTGACCCCTTCCCGTCCCCGGTCTTTCTTGTTCTCATTTCTCCCTCACCTACTGGTTCGGACACCCTGTGAATTATATTTCGGGGTGTTGGTAACAGCTGGAGGTGGAGCCAATTGCTCATCAGCCGGATCCTGCAAGGCGGGCCTTGACAGGTACATGCTCTAAAATGATCTGAAAGATGACCCCCCTAAGTGTCTTATCTCCTTTACCCATTCTCTCAGCTCTGTGCTAATTCGGAGAAAATCCAATCTGGATTTATGATTACACTTTTTATTATGAAAGGTGTATCCCCTCCTGATACCCATCCTTGCCCTCCATATATCCATCCACATTCATGCACTTGTATGTGTACATGGCTCTTCTGGCTGTCCCAAATTTGACCCTGGCAGACAATTTACTTCCACACAGCGATGGCACCCTGGTCATACATTGACTCTCTTGTGAATACAATACCTACATTTTGGGTGGCCATCTCCAATGGACTGAGATAGCAGACTGTTATAGAATGACATGTGTCAGCAAGCACCACAGAAGGCAGTAGTAGTGGAAATGGTGACTTGTACCAATCGAGGGGCATGTTCACAAAGAAATCGCACAACACAGCAATGCAAGCACTTTAGCTGTGCGACACAGCGCCATTCCACAAACACAGGAAAACACCCCTTTCACAAGGAAACGGTGCACCCCATGTCTTTAACCTTGTGCTGGCAGGGGAAAAAATAGCCAAGCACCAATACAGACACCCTTGCTCCATGGTGCAAGGGTGCCTGTGTTGCTGCACAGCTGTTCTTTTTGCATCAGCGCAGGGGTTAGCATTGGGGTGGCACATATTCCAGCAGATACAGCTCTTTCATGTGTTTGTGAAATGATGCTGCTCGGCACTGCATATTAGTTTGCAACTACGCCCTGCACCTTTTCCCTTTAAATATGGCCTGTGGTCCACTGGTGTATATAACTTCCATTCACCCCCACACACAGTCATGTATATGTAGATGAGAGGAGTTAAGGTGGTCCCTACCATGGTAGCTGACACTGGTGTGGGGTGAGCCTGCATACCAGGACCGCTGCGTACCATGTAGTTTAATCTAGGGGAGTATGGACGTTAGTTTTGAAATGTCCCTATGTATAGGTACTACCCCTGGCACAAATATCCCCCACCCCTCAGGTGTGCTGTTTCTCCTGTGAGATAACAATTGTATGCTAGGGATTTTGAGGCTACGTTAATATGCATGGGCCCAGGTGAGACAAAGTGGCATTAACATAGACATGTGGTGCAGCTTAGTGCAAGAAACCATCTTGTTGCGCCAAGCTGTGTGAAGTGAAAATTACAAGCTTGAGCTGTGTTTACGACAACACAACACATCCCTGTACTTTCCTTTATGCTGGAGCACATTCAGCTGGATATCACCAATGCAGGTATCCTTGAACCGTGGTGTAGGGCTGCCTGGTTTGGGGGACCTCTGCTGTTTGTGCACCATCGCAAGCAGTGTAGAAAATATACATTGCTGCCCTTTCTTTTTGATGTAGGATAGCACAGCTAGAAGACTTGTGATGCTGCCATTTGCTAAGGTATCATTAAAATGCCCATGAGGCTTTTATTGATTACATTACTAACCATAGAGTAGTCAGGTGGCTATCATTGGCCTGCAGACAGTGCTGCAGAGTGCTGGGACATAGCTGCCTGGACTGCACAACATTACGTAGTTCCCGATATTGCCCCTTATTGGTACTTACCCTGTTGCTGCTGTAGTTCGTCATAGCCAGCACTGTCCTGTCCCACAAATCCAACCCCCGACTTCTCAGAGATGACTGTGGACTCCTGCCCCGCCAGCTCCTCATGGATGCCTGTAGATTTGTTGCCAGTTTCTCTTTAGTTTTGTGCTAACATAGTGCCAGCGCTTCTTGCCGTCTGTCACTGTCCACTTGCCTTCAGTTACACTGTTCATCTTGTTTACAACCAATGGACTGCCATATGGTCTTTTCCCTCCCCAATGACACTTTGGAGATGACGAAGAGTTGGTGTTGGTCCTCCGTTACCTCCGTGATCAAGATCCCATTCACCTCCTAACTAAACTTGCACTTCCTCTTCCCCAGGGACTCTGGCTGGTCATCCTGGCTGGTAGTGGGGTTGTTGCCCTATGCTGTGCTCACCCCTGGCTGCTCCTTAGCTGCTTTCAGGAAAGTGTAAAAAACAATTCTCCATTTTGCAGCACTTTTTGTTCACACTAGGTGCACAAAAGTGATGCTAGGCATCCTATCATCTGGTTTTCTGGCAGGCAATAGGCCGAACGTCACTTTTTCTACCATGGTGTGGTTTTTTTGTGACTCAGCGCTGAGATCCACATCTGTTTTTCTGATGCCGGCCTCCTCCTAACTTCATGGAGCGCCGTATTGTAACTACAACGCTAACATGGAGTTGGAAGCTGTCGGACTACAGCGATAACATTTTTGACTCTCTGCTGCAGCAAAACAGCAGTGTCATTTCTTGCAAACATACCCCCATGTTTTTACAGCCATACATGTAAGGGGTGTAAATTTATTTTTTTTTTAGCAGAAGAAAGGTTAGTGTTGAGTTAAAGCAGGCAGGTTAGGTTCCAGGAAGCAAATAAAAGTTGAAGGATTAGGCGAGGCACATGAGAGCACTGAGTGACAGACCAATTTTTTGTTTTATTAAGTAGGGCAAGAACGGTAATATGGTGAACCTAACGGCTTGGCAGAATGCAGAATGGATATAACTGCTCATGGTGTCGTCACAGTATATGAGTATAGACAAGCAGTAGTTTGGTAGGAGGATGAGGCTAGGAGAAGATGGGTGAGAGTTAATATGGGTAAGAGTGCTTAAAATTTGATTAGAGAAGAAGGAAAGAGAGTAATTGACTTGAGGTTGGGCGGGGTACTAATGATGTGAAGATGCAAAAGGAGAGAGTTGATTGTGCTAGAAAAGTCCTGAGGGACACATTTGGGAGAGAACATGAGTTTGGTGTAGCCCAGAGCTTTAGCCATGTCAAGAGCAATGGCCATTGTGTTGTGCACCTTTTTTTTGGACGCAGGATTTTCTCCATCTGTATAACCTTGTGTACAGGTGGGTGGTGTGATCCAACTCTGTAAGTGAGTGTCAGTTGGTTTGAAGCTTCAAAGAAAACTAGCAGAGAGAGAGCAGGGTTTTCTCTATCTGAATCTTTGCTGTAAACATTAAATAACCCCTGCAACTGGTTGCATGGAACTTTGTTCATCGACAAGGAGAAGTAAAAAAAAGCAATCACCAACACATAGCAATACATCATTAAGGGCCAGATGTAGGTAATTTTTATTTTCCGACCTCTTAAATACCGAGTCATACCGACTCGGTATTTTAGAGGTCGGAAAATAAAAATACCGAGATGTAGGTAATTGCAGATGTGCAATTACCGAATCGGAAACAGTCGGTAATTTCCGATGCGGTAAATACCGACCAGTTGATGCCCATGCATTCCTATGGGCTTTGAAGCCCATAGGAATGAACGGGCATTTACCGGTCGGTATTTACCACATCGGTAAATACCGATAGCCACAAGGGTGCAGGGGGTGTCACTTTGACACCCTCTGGCACCCCCAAAAGAGGCTCGGGTGCCATGTGGCAGGCATACCTGCCCTAAGGGCAGGTCTGCCTGTCATATGGCATAGGTGTGCATGCACACATGTGCATGCACACCTGAAACGGTATTTTACCATCAAGTATTATTTGATGGTAAAATACCGATTTTGTACTGCTTGTGGGACTCAGAAGAGTCCCACCTACATACCAATTTACCGGTAGCCATAATGTTACCGACTCGGTATTTTACATACTCGGTAAATTTACCTATCGGTAAATTTACCGAGTCTGTAAATTACAGGGACCTACATGTCAAATTGCTTTTACCGGGTGGTAACGGCCGAATTCGGCCGTTACCACCCGGTAAAAGCCTACCTACATCTGGCCCAAAATGCTTTAAGTACGGTCAATAAAGAGAAATTTTGTGTGAGCTAAAGGGTTTTAATTTCAATTCTTTTGTTTTTCATTATTTAAGTATCAGCTTTAAAAGTTAATATTCGATATCTCAATTTAGGACAAAATACAATATTGGTTAAATGACAGTTAATTATGTAATAATATAGCAAGCAGGTTGCATTAGGGAAATCCCCAAATCTAAATTAAATTAAAGTAAAATAGAGCAAGGTGTCAGTTAAGATACCCAATAAAGAGTACTGATGAGGGAATCAGTGTATAAGCAGAAAGCCTCTGCATATCAAGATGGAAAGTATTCTCAGCTATAAATCAGCTCACACATTTATACAAATAGATTAAGAATGTCTCCTGTGTAGAAAGGTATATAGAAATTCAGAGCTGTGTCTCCATCCTCTCAAAAAGAATAGCTCAAAGGGAATAGCCCTCTCTTCTCTCGAAACACACACTACTATAAACACACAATATTCTAGGTGGCAGCATGCTTTCTTTCGTCTTCCACATCATTCAGTAGGATTTTGGTACGCTCCTGGGAATAAGTAAACTCCCCATTTTCTCACTTCTGTACAATGAGCTAGTCCTTAAAAAGATACACCATTCACAATTTGCTGTCTAGAAAGATCTGATCATAAGTCATCCTTCCTGTTGCCTCCTCTCCTCTTGGTGAGAACCTCACTATCAGTTGTCTAATACAAAACAAATGCCTATTCACTATCCAACAAAAGGCTTCTGGAAAATTAAGTAAAGTCAAAAAAGGTAGAAAGGTACCCCTAAAGTTAATGGTTAGGGAGGGGGCAAATTAAAACAGAAAGTCAGACCCTATTCTATTGTAATACCAGGAACTGCTAATATTACTGAAGAGAGCTAGCAAAATCCTTCTTGAAGAATCACCCATATCGTTGGAACAGGGAGGCCGTATCACCATTTACAGAAAACGCAATCAAAGCCATGGCTTCTTTCGCCCTACAAATTGAACTATCTGCAATTGAAACCCAACGGGGATATCCCCTCGGACATAGAATACCCCATATCATCAAAATATCGCACTGCACAAAAAGACGGTGGTTCCAACGTGCAGATTTTAAAGTGCAAATCATCCTCAAAGGCCAACATACATAAGGCCGCGGAAATTAATATCAAAAAGTGGAATATTGGGGCGAGGAAGGGCAGATGTAGTGGGCATATTGAGGCACAGTTATATCCATGTATGATTGTATACTTACTCATAACAGTGGTGGAGGGACGGAGTGTTGCAGGACGGGGGTGGGGGGGAGGTTGGGTAGTTGTGGGGGGGTGGAGAGTAGGGGGTATTTTCATTAAATGTATCGCACAACATGAACCGTGATTGTAGTCACAGCCCCTCCGGGATTCGGAGCACTGTGGATGTTTATTTCTGCGATTCAATAAAACCAGATTTGAAAAAAAAAGTAGAATATTGCAATTGATGAAGCAAATTTCCATAAAATCTATAAAAGATCTTAAATATACATTTGTCCTGATGAAGGTGAAAAACTGACAAACACCTTTTTACTTATATTTTAATGTTTTTTGTCATTTATATAGTGACGTATTTTTAATTCATGATGCATATTAGATTGTAACCCGATGGGAGGAAATGAATAAAAGCTCTTTTTTTAATGAAGTTTGATACTTTAGCTTCAGTAATTCGTGACACTAATAATGACTGTGATTGTTTATATTTTGTGAAATACTGAATGATAATCAATTTCATTTTGCTAGCTCCCTCCAGTAATATTAGCATTTCTTGGTATTACAATACAATAGGGTCTGACTTTCTGTTCTGAAAAATTACAACATCTAGAGTAAAGGAGAAAACATTATGTGCAAAACAACAGATCATTGTAGAAATCAGACCTGTCAATGTTAATGTGAAACTTCTGTTAATATCTAATCGAAGTTAGGCTAAGTTACATCAGCACTTATTTACTTCACTTTTAGACTTATACCATCTACGCATGATTACCTACCACAATGTTTGTATTTGTGCTATTTAAATGTAGACTTACACATTGCTAATAAAATAGTTTTTGTGTGCAAATGAAATCTGCTCCTGAAGTTTCCCTCTGCTGATAGATGAATAACCATCACAATGTCTTTTTTTTACAAATGAATAACTTATATTCTCTATTCCTGTTCTCTTCCATTTCCAATTCTTCTCTAATTTGCCTTTCTATTTCTTTATTCTTCTTTCTTGTCATATAGCGTCTAGATACTTTATACAAAGCAGATAAGCATATTTAAACAAATGCCAATGATTTGATAATAAAGGTTTTATTATGACTCTAAACAGTAATCCTCCTACCAGAGCAAACTAATTGTCAATAATGGAAACGCCCTTGCCTAAAGCTCCTAACACACTAGTGGTTTCTAAGCATTCTAATTCAGTCTTCAGGTCAGAAATGTTCTTTGCTAATGTTTCTATCTTTCTACTCTCACTGTGTATGTCTGAGCAGCAATGTTGAGCCTTCAACATATTAAAGACCCCACCTTGCTCTGCTTACAATATGTCTAAAGCTAATGAATCTTGCAAAACCATTGATCTAATAGCCACTAAGTCTGTGTTAACTGCTAACAAAGCACCAGATATACTGGTAGCCAGTTTATCTACTACAGCAGATAACTTTCCAATTTTCTCAGCGTTTAAAATTACTCCTTCTGGTGGTATGATTGCCCCAAATTGTCTCCCAATAATCTCTCAATATGAATATAACGGGTAAGTCTATGTGGTGCTGTCATTGTTAAAGCATCTATGCTATTCACATGATATATTTTGGGAAACAATAAAGCTAAATAGCATACACTCTCTCAATCAGCATGTAACTGGAAATAGGTGCCCGGTTCACAAACAAAATAAACTCTGGAATAACTGCTTCTTCACTATGTAAAATTTGAACAAGCCCTCCCCAAACTTCAAATTTATGTTCACAGCTCCTTATATAATATTAAACTGGTTTCTCCTTCTGTAAACAAATCATTTCCCTTTTTGCCATCTATCTGATTTTGAGTTAGGATATCATGTAATGCATGCATCAAGTACGTGATCGGGAGGAACAGATGGTACTGGTATCCATCGACCTAGCCAAGGTATTTGACACGGTAGACTGGGGATACCTTTTCGAGGTGCTATTTGTCTTTGGACCCAAATTCTGTTGCCGGATTTACATACTGTACACGGAACCTTGTGCGAGAGTCAAGGTCAGGGACACGCGCTCAGAAGAATGGCAGCTGGGTAGGGGCACTCGCCAGGGGTGTCCACTCTCGTCCCTATTATTTGCCCTGGCCATAGAACCCTTTGCGGTCCGGGTCAGAGCGGAAATTGATCAGTGGGGAATTACAGTAGGTGACACAAGCCACGTAATCTCCCTGTATGCCGATTATGCCCTTTTTTATTTGGCCAGCCCCCCGGGAACGCACTGCCTGAATTGCTGCATCAATTGGATATATTTGGAGAGGTATCTGGATTGCGGCTCAATCGTAATAAGTCACTGATCTTTCCATTGGCGTGACTAGTCTCGGTGCCTCTAGAGGATCTCCTGGACCTGGGGCTGCAATGGGAGCGGGCGGGTTTTCGGAACCTGGGGATACAGGTTGCGCCAACAGACACACAAGCGCTGGTCATGAACATAGACCGGGTACTCACGTCCCTACAGCACTCGGTGACATTTTGGAACATTCGTCCACTGTCGTTTATGGGCAGGCTGGCCATCTCCAATTTGTTGATGCTTCCCGGGACCCTATATGTCCTCCAGAACTCGCTATGCCCACTACCGCTGCACGTCTTCAGGACCCTGAATATTATTCTCACGTCCCTGCTCTGGGCCGGACGGCGAAGTAGGGTAACCCTTAATACTGTCATACATAGTTATGAGGAGGGTGGCGAGGAGGCTCCACGCTTTGATCTATAGTATTACGCCGCTCAATTACAACCTGCGGCCCATTGGCTGACTGACGCGGACAAATGGGAAAAACGCCTCCTGTCAGGCAGGGTGGATACCCTAGCACTTCAGACTGCGTTAATGCAGGGCAGGGGTGCAGAGGCAACTCTCCCCTACGTGGTGAGACACATGGCTGATGTGTGGCAGCAGTTCATTGAAAAGGTCTTAAGGAAAGCACCATTTCATAGGGAGCTACAGATTTGGATACTGGCTCCATTTACAGACATGGGACTGCATATGTCGTTCCAATCCTGGAGGGAGGGTGGCTGTGAAGTTCTTGCTGACCTTTTCCCCAATGAGACATTTATCACTTATGAGCAGGTGGAGGAGAGCTTTGGCCTCGGGCTGGGGACAATTCTTACACTACAGAGGTATTCAGGAGGTGGTGAAGGTCACCTGGCCATAATACCCGGACATTCAACATGCGACACAAACATTAGGAATCCTGCTTACGTGTGGTGCTGGTCGCAAATTGATCTCTCTCCTCTATAAAGCCATGAAACAGTACTCCACCCCCCAGTACTGCTGTCTAGGGATGCCTGGGAGAAGGATCTGGGCACCCAGTTGGAGAAGAAACAGTAGGCATACATAGGCACCCTCACACGCACGGTCTCCTGTAATGGCAGATTTAAACTGACTCAATTTCTTACATCGCACCTACTTAACCCTGTAACATTAAAACGCATTTCTCGTGACAGGGATGATAGATGCCCGAGGTGCTCCATAGAAAAAGCAGAGTTTCTGCACTTGGCGTGGGAGTGCTCAGTAGTCAGGCAGTCCTGGACGGGGGTGGTCAGTAAGATTAATGAAGCCACGGGACTTCAGTTGAGACCAGAACCATTCTATTTGCCTACTTGCATCCGTAAGGAAGCCCAAGAACAGGAAAACTCCATATAAACTTCTAAAATTAATGCTTGTGCTAGCTAGGCGTATGGTGGTCATTAAAAGGATGGGACAGACATCCCCGGAATTGCCAGTCTGGCTTAAGGATGTGCAGGAGTGGTCACTAGCCGAAGAAGCACATATGAAAATAACCCGTAGGGAAGAGAAACTTCAAGAAGGCCTGATGGACTGGCGAGAAATGTGTACTTCGGGGTTGTCGAAGGGAGAGACCACAGCTCACAATACTCTAGAGCAGAGGTCTTCAGACTTTTTGTTGCCAGGACCCTCTTGTCAAAATTGTTTAGGCGTAAGGACCCCCTTCTGACAAAAATTTGTAGAACCTGCTACACCTCATCATCGACAAATGTTGACAACCTTAAACACCCCAAATTCCCACAGCAAATAACTTTTTACAGTAGGGAAATAATAATACACAGTGTGTAGCAAACCAAGGGTCAGTGAGTGTGGGGGTGTAGTCAAAGGTGTAGCTAACAACAAAGGGCCTCATTTATGAGGAATTGGCATAGGACAACACCGCACGTCTTCCTTCTGCGCTGCCCTACGCCAATGTGAAAGGGAAGGAATGCACCGTATTTATAAAATACGATAAAATACGATGCATTCCTGTCCTTTTCCCTTGTGTTGGCGCACAACTTGCTGCCTAGCACCAGCATAGGCAGGATTGTTTTTGTATAGGAAGGGTACCTTCATTCACAAAAACAATCCTGAGAAAGGTTTTCCTCTTTCTATGTGAGCTGCAGAATGTAGCACACATGGAAAGAGGAAAAAAAAGAGGAGAACTGAAAACATTTCTCGTCGTTGCGCCTCTGCTGGGAGGTGTCCCTTTTTGGAGCTGCCCCAGGTTTACATTATTTTGTAAATATGGGGCAGCTGCAAAATCCATGGGTGTTGTGTGGGAACCCCATGCAAAGCCCATGCAAACCCTCCTTGATGCAGAGTAAGGCAGCACAGTGGCTTGCACTGGTATGCCCTATATCTATGAGGCTATGCAAAGCCATGCAGGTGGCTTTACACCGCCTCATAGGTATGGTTGAGAGGCTGGCGCCGCAGGAGCCTCAACAAAAGTGATGCTCTGGCGATGCAAGCCTCTCATAAATAACCACAAAATATTCTGCACATTTTGTAGGTCTTTCACCATCAGATATCTACATATAAAATAATAGGCAGCGTAAATGAAAAATAAATGTTAAAAAATTGTTACTCAGTGGGAAATGCACTGTAGTACATTATGAAACCTATATTAGTTAATGCACTACAGAGGTCTGTGTGTAACCACAAATCCACATAGTTAAATCTTGATTTGTGCAGTGGAGAAGAGTGACATGTATTTTTAGTGCTACAAGGTGACAGCATGTGACAGTAAGGGCTGTGAATATGTAAGTCATTATATTATACTTGCATTACAAACAGAGTAAGATAGACTGCTACAAAATGCACCAAAAGTTTTACGATAAAATGGCGCTTCCAAAAGTTAGATTTTAGTAATACCAGTGCGTACGTAATGCAATTTTTCTTTTTACATAACTGTCCGTTCAACACCTTACAATTAAAAGCACACACATCATAGCCCAGTTGTTAACTCTTTCCATTACCACTCCAAAAACCCAAATCTTTGTCATCCCAAAGCTTGGAGTGATTGCATCAATTAAAGTCAAAACCAGCTCCCAAGCACCCCTTACAAGTGCAGATTAACTAATAGAGCACATTTGCACTTCATTTAGGCAAGCAGGCTCCCTGGCAGAAAGCTTTTCACACACTAGACAATTGACAAAACCTCAGCTGATAACAATCGAAATTAGCCATCCCAGGACAGCTGCCTTTTCCCAACAGGAAAGCAAACATTTTGAATTGTAGGCACAATTGAAGCTGGGGTATACAGCACCCCCTTCCAGGGACACCACGGCCCCCCTGGGGTCACGCCCCACAGATTGATGACCTCTGCTGTAGAGAGTGGGGAAAGTGGGTCGGACGGGGAAGACCAGCCTGATAATTATGGGGGGGCGAGAGAATTGATTCCAGCAGTCAGCGGCCTGTGTATGTCTGGTGTATCCCATACTTGTACCTCACTGTGTTACACTTATGAATGAATATGTACCCCTATTGTGTCATTATATCTCTAATGCTGCCACCTGTACTGAGTATTACCAACCACATCGAAAGTATACCCCTGTATGCTGTATAGTTGACAATATATTTCTGCTGTTACAAAATGAAAAATAAAGTTAACAAAAAAATTAATTTAGGATACATAAGTTTCTTCTTGTATGGATCTTACTCGTTCTTCCAAACATTATTTAAAACATCCTCCTCCTTGCTTGCCTTATGAAATAAGTGAGCTCTTCTTTCCAAAACTGTTAATAAAAACATCTTTTCTATGGGTCTCATTAAACAGATTAAGTTCTTTTCAGATGCCTTGGCAGTGTCTATAGCTGTGGGAGATCTGAAGAAACACCATGCAATTTCCATGTCTTGTGCGTGTGGGTGAGGATTCATTCTTTTAAAAAGGGGAACCTTAGACAGAAATATATCATAATTGAAAAAATAATATTCAAAAACACTCCTTTCCTAAAAATAAAATAAGTACAATACTACATGTAATTGAATATGAAAGTGGTGACATGTCACATCTTCTGCAGCACAAGAAGATAAGTGTGCACAGAAATAACAATCCTTAGGATTTAAAGTTTGAGTGTATTCCTACACTAATCTAAAATTAACATTTGTTGAGAAAACCTTCTTTTGAGATATGTATAAATGAAGCTTATCACTTCTTCTCATCTATTGTATGTGCAAGTGATGTAGGCACAGGTTTAGATCTAGGTATTTCTATCTCTGGGGTGAAACCCATTCCAACTAAAAGAACTACAAATGTTAGCACAAAAATGATTAATGTGACAATTATCACTATCCTATCATTAGCCTTGGTAATGACGCACATATTTGTGTACAGTCAGACCTTTAGTAGAGTATAACAGCTGACAGATTCAATATTCTGTGTTGACTTCTACTTGTGCAAATGAGCGAACCTTTTGATGATTGCCTTGCAGTTATTTCATTCAGTTAATGTACAAAAGTCTTCATGAGACAACCCTAACCCTACTCCCTCTTCTTCTACTCTTCTACTGCCGCCTTGGCCCTAGGGAATTCTGTTTAATTTTTTGTCTTCTGTGTTAGAGATCACATTCTCTTTTAATTTTGCTTCAGACAGAGTTTATTTGTCGAATCAGATCTTTCAGTTTAGAATTTGTTAAATAGTGCTTGTCAAGTTTTTAGTTGAAATATTACTTCAGAAACCCTAATTAAATCAGTGCTGTTTTAGTGTGACATATCATGGAGGTTCAAATGAGTCTGATCTCAGTTTGTTATGATTTTGATTTCATGCATTAGGCATGTTCTCTAAGTAATGAGTCTATTTGTTTATATATTTATTTGAAGGTTTTATATAGCGCAAACAAGACCCTTGCAAGTATCAGAACGCTTTACAAGTCAGATGAAGAAAACAAGATGTAAGAAAAAACGATATAGGTGAAACAGTTATACATATCTTAAGCACGTACATATAAGCATGCTCGACAAATAAAATGATAACTATGGAGCACATAGACATAGAAAGTTATATTAAACAGTACAAGTAGCTAAAAGGACAGAGTTCACATGAATTTAGCCATGAGGATCGCTTTCACTTCTTTTTTGAAGGAGGCAGTGGACTGGTTCATTCTTGTTTCTGTGGGCAAATCATTCCAGATCCAGGTTTTATTCTTGGCAAATCGTTGTGGTTTTAGAAGAAGTGTCTTGGCACTTCTGGAGGCTCTGATGCCCACAGAGAGCACCAGTTTCTGAGTTAGGTAGTTCAGGGAATTGTGGTGTAAGGCCTTGTGTGTCATTTTAAGATAATTCTAGCTTCAAATGGTAGCCAGTTAAGGGGTCTTAAATCGGGGGATATGTGAGAGTTTCTCTTTGAACCTGTGAAAAGTCTCGCAGCTGAGTTGATAGTGGCTCTTAGAGGGGCTGTTGATGATCTACGGAGGCCGCATAAGGTTACCGCCCCATATTCCACTCTAGGTATTACTAGAGCTTGAACTGCTTGTTTTAAATCGTAGGCTGGCAGAAAGGGTTTCAGTTTTCGCAGGGTCTTCAGGTGGAAGTTAGCTCCTTTTGTGGAGGCGCTGATATGCTTATGCATCGTTAGGTTGCTGTCAAGCGTTATCCCTACCGATTTCGCTGAGTCGACAATGAGAGGTTGTCCTTTGAGAGCTGTTAAGTGCTTTAGCCAATCCAGGATAGTGGGAGTTTTGTTAGAGGGAGCGATTAAGAGGAATTCCGTTTTGAGGGACTTTAGTTTCAAATGGTTTTCGGCCAGCCATGTTTGGGTTTTTGGCAGGGGCGTAGCTAGAGCTTGTGGCGCCCGGGGCTAGCCTTCAGTATGCCGCCCCTTGGGGGGGGAGAGGGGGTGCTCGGGAAAAAGGACGGTGAGCACTTGAAAGATGTCCGAAACACGTAGTATTGACTGGACTAGGGATCTCCTGCATCTGTTAGTCTTTCAGAGCATGAGAGGGTTTGGGGTGTGATTTCCTGTTCTAAATATTTTCCATTGGCCTATCACGAATAGATAGAAAATAGTCCTTTTAATTATTGTGTTTTATTCTACGAAAAGTCCATAACTTTACTTGTTACTTAATTTCTTCCCTCGCACGGCTACTGTCCATTTTGCCAACTTTCTTTTTGCCCATTTTGCATCTTTTTTTTTATTTGGCAATATTAATCACTTGTGCAGTTTACCACCTGGATTACTGGCTGGGCTTTCTCCAATTATCTCCCTTTATTGACATAGGTGCACACAGCACCGCTCTGAGCTGGGTGGTGCATCCACACAACATGTGTTCTCCTGCTACCCCAGCTGCACTGCCTATAACATTGACCATCCATGTAAATCTCTGCCTTGAATATATTAGAAAGTATGACATACCACGAGCAGTGCTTCAGTTGGAAATGTGCAAGTGCTGGCAATACCTATCTCCAAGTACCTGTCTAAATCTGGGAAATGTTGGACCTTTCTCATTCATAGCATTGGGCCACACAGAAGAGCAAGTACTCTCCCTTACTAACTAAAGAAGTGCACATACTTAACACTTAATGGTATCAGGCTCCTTAAAGCACTGGCTGTCAGTTAATTACTTTTGTATGTTGCATGTCTTATTCACACAACTCCTCCTCCACCTCACTGCGTGCTAGGCATTGTGGGTCATGACAAGAAGATAAGAGCAACCCTCTAGTCGCACAATCATGAAATAAACACATGCCTACATATAATCAAAACAAATTCCAAACTTTGCTCACATATGGTCACAAAAAAATAAAACTCTGCCAACCACTTTCATGATCTATTGAGATATCACTTTTTTTTAACTTCTAGCGCAAAATTAATTTTGAATGTGAAGGGTAATCATCTGCACAGCTGATTACACCCCCCCACCTCCTTTCGTGCATGCGCCAGTGCTAATAAAGTAAGCCTGGCCCAGAATCTTGGAAGTATCTTTCACAAGCACAGGAAAGTGTCACAGGACCACACACGCAAGCATCACCTCCCCACTAACCGACGGTGCACTTGTTGCTGCAGCTGCACACAGATTGCAGGACCTCCACATCAGCATCGTTCCTTCCCAACAACACAGTCACACCCATAGAGGTCCAGGCTCCAGGACCAGACGTTATAAGTATTAAGTATTTCCTTCATGGGCTCAAGCTCTAAGTTGCTGTGTTGCCTTACACAGACACCCCGTTGCTCTCCGAATAAACCTTTTCTGTATAACGAAATAAACCAGAAACCATCTATCAGTGAAAACAATTATCTTCCCAATGATAACTAGTTTTACAGGTTGCATAGCACATTTCTGATATTTGTTTTTCCCTCGACTTCATTGCTTGATTTTGCTCAAGAGAAAGCGTCACTCATTGCTGTGGAAATGTCACTCATAATTACACTGAAATAATAAAAATGTCTCACATACTAATCTGAAACCTTGGCAGCTATGCTGGTAATTAGAATTATGCAGTCTCTCACCTCGGCTCTTCATAGTTATAAAAGCTCAGCACTGCCCGCCGGCGACTCTCTACTCCTCACAACGACGAGAGCGTAGTGCTGCGCGTAATGCGTCACCTATCGCGATGCGAGGGGAGGGCTGGCCAAATGTCAATTGCAGGGCCGTCATTGGTAGCGCTACCGCATGCCACAACTGATTGACGGCCCTTGCTGGACAGGGGGGGGGGAGTCAGCCAAGTCAACAACAGACCGTCGGAGCCTGCAAGTGGCAAAAAACGAGTTAGGCCGGCGGGGAGGCGCACCGTAGCACTGGAGGAGGCCGCCTTAATAATTTATTTGGGTTTGGGAGTTGGGACAACTGTGCCAACAACTTTTCAATTCCCAAAATAAATTACAAGCGCCGGGCCTGGCCGGAACAGGCCTCAGTGCTGCACGACCACTGCCGCCTCAAAAATTGTACCGCCTGGGGCGGACCGCCCCCCCACGCCCCCCCCCTAGCTACGCGGCTGGTTTTTGGGAGTGTGGAGTTGAGTGATCTGATGTCTCCAGTGAGTGGATCTTGATGTAGATTCGTGTGTCGTCTGCATACATATGAAAGTGGATCTTGGCGAGGCTGAGAAGATCGGTAAGAGGTTCCATAAAAAGGTTGAAAAGGGTCGGTGAGAGTGAGGAGCCTTGTGGAACTCGTAATGTGACAGGCATGGGGTTGGGCAGGGATTGGTTGACCTTGAATCGTTGGGATCTATTTTGGAGGAAGGAGGCGAACCAGTTAAATACAGTTCCAGACATTCTGTGTTTCAGAAGTTCAAGCAGGTTGTCATGTTTGACGGTGTCAAATGCTGATAACAGGTCGAGTAGGATAAGTAAACAAGCTTCATTTTGGTCCAGGATTTTTAGAGTGTCATAAATTACATGTGTTATGGCTGATTCGGTACTGTGATCTGCTCGGAAGCCTGATTGAAATTGGACGATAGTTATTTAGGTCCGAAGGGTCAGTTGTTGTTTTCTTTAGGATAGGCGACACCTGGCCTGTTTCCAGGATTCCTGGAATGTATCCTTGAAGTGGGAACGTATTTATGATCTTGGTCCAGAGAGGTAATAACAGGGGAATTAAGTCTTTTAAGTAATTAGCCCGGAGTGGGTCTATGAAATGATTGGAGGGTTTCAGAGTGGTTAGCATCTTTAATATGGAATCTTCACTGTAAGTGTTGAAGTGGGACCAAGTTGCATTGTTTTTGAGTTTGAATTTTGGGAGAATGTTAGTTTGTGCACCAGCAAGGGGGACAGAAGAGTTTTTTTCCATGTCTGAGAAGGATAAGAGGTCCATGAGTAGATATGATTTTATGGATTCTGTTTTAGAAGCGAAATAGGAGGCAAATTGATCACAATTGGGTAGATCAAGAGGGATGGCGTTCGGGAGACTGGGTATGTTCTTGGTTTGGGTTTTGATAAGATCGAATAGCTTTTTGGGGCGGTTCCTGGCTTGGTCTAGTTGAGTCCTGAAGAAGTTGGTTTTAGATTTTCTGATCTTTCTAAAATAGGAGTTTCTGGTGATTCTAAGAAGCTTGAGGTGGTCAGCTGAGGGTGCGGCTCTCCAACATGGTTAAATTAATCTGAGAGAGCATCTGTCTTCATTTAGTCTCCCATCATGCCAAGGTTTTGAGTGTTTTGTGGAAGTTCTTTTCAGTTGAAGCAGGGCTATTTTATCTAGTAGGTTGTTCATGGAGTGAAAGTAGTGATCGGTCAGCCCCTGGACATTGTTTAGGTCTTCTGTGGGACATAAAGGGTTTAAGTTAGCTGATGCTATAGGGTAAGAGCCAACGTTTTTCAGGTTTCTCTTCCAGAGCTTAGTTCTCAGGGGTTTTGTTGGGAGTTGTTTAACTGCTTCCAAGATTTGAAATGTAATAATGTGATTGCCAGACCAGTTGCAGGGGAGGCTTGAGTCGAGCTGTGTGGAGTCCACTTTAGAGATGACTAGGTCGAGAGTTGCGCCTTTTTCAGGTGTAGAGCTGTTACATATTTGGTTGAGATTAAGGGTTGTTCTGGTCATCCCAGTGAAGGTTAAAGACCCCCTGCTTCTTTTGTAGGCTGTCATTGGATGCTAGAATATCCATGAATTGTTCTATGAATGTGAGGTTATCTCCAGGCGGGTGGTAGAAAGTGTGGAGAGAACAAATTTGTTTGGTATTACTGGCGATGTTTAAGCAGAGGTATTTACAAGAAGATAAAGTGGGGGCATTGGAGTTGGACACTGATAGGCTGCTCTGATGTATGCAGGCTATCCCACCTCCTGGCCTGTCTGTTCTGTCTAGTCTGGTGATGTCATAGCTGGGGTCCATGGGGCTCTGACGAGGTTGCACGATAGGTGAATCTGCCTTCTTCGATTCTATGCACAAGTTGTAGCATAGATCGCGTGCGGCAACCGGGACGCCCATGAAGCCGATACTTGACGCGCTTTGAGTTTTTTTCTATGAATCCTGGAGAAGAACATCCTTTTTAAACAAACCACGATTTTTGTGGCTTCTGTTTTTCTCATAGTCCAGTACAGTGTACACCTTAGCGCGTGTAGACCTCCCAGACTACCACCACTGGTTTTGACAAAAACCGTATACTTACATCATGGTTGAAACATGTAGACCAATATTTTAACTCACTACATGACTTTTTTGACACCACTAGCCTACCTAATCAGGCCAAGGTGTCCCACATTATTTTATACGATGCCCAATCACTCCAGAATAAATTCTAAGAGTGAGTAGTGTTGGACAACTTTTAAACATCCACTAGTAGCTCTGTACATATAAAAAACAAAAAACCAGCTCCACTGTAGTCAGGTGTCGCAGCACACCCGGATGGCACTCGGCTATCCAGGTGGGACCCCGATGATGAAGCATGTCACCATCTAGGTTGGTGAGTGAGGAGTCTTCTAAAAGGACAGATCTGTCCCCTGTTGTGTGGCACTGTGTGTACCTCATAACCCTGCTAATAGAGGCATTGTAAGATCTCTAGGAGGTACTCCTCCATTTGTTTTTGAATACTGATTAAGGGGGCCAGGAGTTTCCTCCGTACCTAGGGGCTAACACCCTTTCTCTCCCTGTTGTTTCATAATAGCTGGGGGGTAGCAAGATGTCCATGATGGGTGTAGATGTTTGATTTAACCAAGTTTCCGTCAGGATCAGAATGTCAGGTTCGTTAGTGAGAAGTAAGTTAGCTATCTCAGCTGTATGCCTGGATGCAGATCTACAGTTAGGAGAATACAATTTAGCCGCAACTTGTTGGATACTGTGGTTGGTTCGATTGTGAGGGGGGTTCTAGTGAGGTTATTTTCAACTATGCCTCTAGAGTTGTGTCTGGTGGCTCTGTAAGTGTTGATAGGGATAGATTGTATTTGGGAGTCTGTGTGAGAGATAACTGGAAGCCCAGTGTTAAGTGGAGAGGGAGTAAGCTCGTAAGAGCGAAGGAGGGCCCCTACTTCTGAAGTAGATAGAGGGTTTATCATCCTGCTGGGGCGGGATAAGGAATTAGGGTACGGCACTGTACTCCAACTAGGAGATCCCTGAGCCTGGGAGCTTATAGGTAGATGTAGGGTGTGACTAGAGTTCTTGGAGTGAGGGAAAGATCTGTATTCCTGTTTACTGTGAGTGAACTTGGGTTGTTGTATGATAAGGTCGTGTAGGGTACGGGTGTCAGATTTGACTTGCTGAAGTGCTGATAGTATCTGTTCAAGTCTGGGGTTAGGCGTGAGAGTGTCCTTATTGGAAAGATGGACTGCAGGATTAGGCGGAGTATTAGCATCTATGGTGTCGTTTGAGGGGGAGTCGAGGACGGGGACAAAGCTAAGTGCTCTTTCTGTGTGTATGACGATGGAGAGGGGGAGTGAGGAGGTCAGAGCGGGAGGGGACTGATTGACGGTTAAGTCGGGATCAGAGTAAGTAAAGGTGGGGTTGACGGGCTGATGGGAGGTGCTGAGGGTAATGGTGAGGGGGGGTGGGGGAAGAAGAGTAGGGTGAGGGGGCATAGAGACGGCTATGACAGGAACAGTGGGGGTAAAGGTGGTGTTGATGGGCTGATGGGAGGTGCTGGGAGAAGTGGTGAAGGCGGAGAGTGGGGAAGGATGAGTATGGTGAGGGTGCATGGGCTGATGGGAGGTGCTGGGAGAGGTGATGAGGGGGGAGGGGGGGAAAGGACGAGTAGGGTGAGGGGGCAGAGAGATGGCAATGCCAGGATATGTAGGGGTGTAGGTGGGGCTGAGGGGAGGTGCTGGGAGTAATGGTGAGGGGCAAGGGAGGGGGAGGTAGTGCAGGTTGAGGCCACGGAGAAACGGCTAATCCATAATCAGAGGGGAGATAGGTGGGGCTGATGTTTTGAAGGGAGGTGCTGGGAGTAATGGTGAGGGGGGGATGGGGAGAAGGGAAAGTGAGTGTATTGGTAGGGTTAAGGAGTGAGGTGGATATAAGGTGGAATGAGTTCTTAGGTGGGGAGTCGTTGAGGGCTAGAGTTTGTGTCGTAGCAGATGGGGATAGCTGGGAATCCTGAATTAAAACTGGATCAGGATGGGTGCTGAAAATTACAGATCAATTGGATGGAGAGGAGGGGTGGGTTAGGGAGACTCTCTCCTTGATGAGCGGAAATATGTGATCTATCATATTAAGGTTGCGGTCGGTAGATTGTATGAGGATGATTCCATTATGATAGATATTAACGGCGGCTGCAGCATTGAAGAATATAGAGGGTAAGATAGATAGTGTGAATCCGTGCACTGTTTTCTTCATGTGAGAGACCTTGAAGAGAGCGAGAAAGGCTTTTCTCCATTGAGCTCTTCTTTTGGTAAAGAAGATGATGTCATTTTGAATGAGCCCTTTGTTAATAGAGAAGTATGGGTCAGAGAGTGGGGTTTCAGGATGAGATTTTAATAGATTATGTTTGAAGCCTTTACCTGCTTTTTTTTAGAGGTTTGGGGGGTAAGATATGGAGTAAGTGAAGTTCCCGGTGCGCTCTTAGTCCATTCAGATGCTGAATACCTGAAACAAGGTACTCCTTGGTGAATGTTGATCCCTTTCTGTTTCGCTTACCACTAGATTCTGTTTCCTCGATGTGGATTGTGGAATGTCATCAACTCACACACTTGATCTTAATTGCCTCCTACCAGTTGGCCATTTAGATCTCTATAAGGGTCTTCCTCTTCTCACACTTGTCACTTCATCTGGATGATTTGATTGTTTCTGTGATCCTTCAACAGTTCCTTTATCTTCAACTCTCAATTGTTCATTTTCAGTGGGTATTTCCACACCATGTTGCAAGATTTCAGGAACTTGTACAGGTGAGAGATTTCGCTATACTTCAGCACCATCTCTGGTCCTTCAGGACTTAGGGACACAGTAGGTCTCGGACTTGGCTACAAGAATATTACTTCTTCATATGGGCACCTCATTCTCTGGGGTGTGAAGTATGCACCAAATTAGGTATCCTGGCACACTTCACAGCAGGATTAATTAGTAGGGGCCTATCCACCTTGACTCCAGACAGGATTTTCACACATGCGTTTTAATCAAAGGCCAGTCACCAGGGTTAAGATTGTGGCACTGCTCCTGGTGTGTACAGTCAGTAGTAGCTCCAACCTCGTGAGAAACAGAATGCACCAGAATGTACCACATCAGCTAATCCTTTTCAGTAATCCAGTACCATGTCATCTGTGATGTTTACAAGCACATTTCCAGGCACAGGAGGCAGTCGCATGGCAAGTCCCATGTGACTCTTGTGTGTAGATAATCCTGATCTCCTGTCAGAAGTGCTTCAAAGTTTCATCAGCAGTAATGGTAAAGCATCTGGCCAGTTCAAAGAAGTAGATGCACAGATTTTAGCAAATCGAGATTTTAGCATTCCATTCAGCTGTTCAACTATCACCGAAGCCTCGGGACGATATCTACAATGCAATCTCTGTTCTGCTTGAAGTGCCACACACAGCATTCTAAGGTCCTCATATTAAATTGGGTCCCTTGGTCTGATTCCAGAGAAACTGAGATTCTGAACGATGGAATGAGTTCACGTAGCTGCAGTTTAGCTACAGTCAGACTTCCATTTCTTTGTTTTGGGTAGGCTTCCTTCCATCAGGAGAAAATTCACAATATAACCAAGATATCTCAGCCCATTACAAACAGGCATTTCAATAAAGTCCAACTGCATCCTACTAAAGGGTTCTTCCAATCTCCCTAGATGACTTAATGTTACAGGTGTTCTCCTTCCTATATTTATCTGTTGGCATGTCTTGCACCAATGGCATTGCTCTTCAGCTAGAAATCTGAATCAGGGATTTTCAATTTTGGTTTATTTCACTTTCAGGCTCTTGTATTTCACATTATCTTGAAGGAAGCACGGTAGCGATATATCGTGCTGGAGGTAAACTGGCTTAATACTGTTTGGGTGTCATTATGTGTTCTTTTTAGAGAACATGATAATTTATTTTCATCGTTTTTTTGGCAGCTTTTGTCCTGTGGTTGCTGATTGTGTTTTTGGCGGTATGTGTAAACGCTTCCGCCTTAAGGTATTTATTTACCAAAATATTGATTTTTGGAGCCAAAATGTCACTTGAACTATGTAATGTGGCAGTTACTGTATATATGTATATTCTAATTGTACATTTACATGTTACAGAATTCCCTGATGAAGGACTTATGTTAAAAGCCCGAAATGCACTGGGAACTTATGAAGTTTGTCTATGCATGCTAAACACAAGCTGTATCATTTATTCACCTTTGGATTTGATCTGCGAGGACTTTGAATGAAAGCAGATTTCAAATCGCCCCAGGTTTTGAAAAACTTATTTGGAACCTTTGGATTCAATGAAATTAATTAAGTGTGGTGATATTATAGTATATTGAATATTTTGGTGAAGTTCTTGTGATTGAGTTTGTACACTAGAATGTGACTCAACCGTAGTGCACTGGGTCAACCTGGATACACTTCCAGGTACTCTCTTTTCACTTTTAGAAAGTTGGCATTTTCTTACTTTAGCCATTTGGTGCCTTCTGACTGTTTCTGAATACATGCTCGAGTGGGTGACAACTGGGCTTTGTACATTCCCTCTAGACAGCCACACACAAAGGGATCTTAGGTGTGACTTATTGGGCCATCTACAACTTGATGAGCTACGCTGGGCAAGAAGAAAGTGAGGAGCTGAAACTTACACCTGAATAGGCTGCGTCTTGTCCCCACACAAAGGGCTGCATACCCCCCTGTAGCGAGTCTGGGGCCACTGCAGAAAGGGCAGGGACTCAGTGAACTTGAAGGGCTTCTCTTTGAAGTCCTGCCCACTTTAAAGGCACAGCTGTGTATAAGTGCTGGACCTCAGATGCCACCAACTCAGTACACTTCTGGACCTGTGGATACGCTGCAGGAAAAGGACTGTTTTATCCTACAAGGACTGCCACTCTGCTGGCCCGCTACCCTGCTGGACTCCTGCTTTGCTGTGCTGCCCTGATGCCCTCTTTCCAGGTAGTGAGAAGGACTGGACCTGCATCTCTTCAACCCAGAACAAAAATTACTCCAAGGGCGTGCTGGCTTGCTTACTGAGTGAAGTCTCAGGGACATACAAGATTTCCAACTCACCTGCTACAGCACCTGGACTCTGCCATCTGTGAGTCTTGTCCTGTCAAGTGATGCCATTCCAGGCCTGGGCCATTGGAAGCGGGTATAAAGTGCTGCGCGAGTAAAAACCTATGCATTGACGACATTGCTTCGCTTGCGACTTGCACATCTCTATAGATGAGGACGCATCGCCACTTCAGCAAGGATAAAGTGCATCACATCACCGACAGCACTTAACATCTAGACCATTTACGACCCATCTTCAAGTTTGTGCTGCTCATTGACGACTCACCTCTGCTGCAAGGATCGAGCACATTGTATCACCTACTGCATGGCATATTGTATCCATTTCCAATGCATTGCACCTTTTTTTTTTGTTTCTTTTTATTGAAAATTATAAACAAACAAGGCAATAAGGAACATTTTACAGAATACCAGTTCAAACGAAGGAGGAACAAGGCCATACAGAATCATATGCACTCGGCACTGGGATGGGGGGGAAGAAGGGGAGGAACAAGTCAGTGCGTCATTAAGATGATACTTCAGTAGGAACGTGGGGCGAAGGGGAGAGTGAAGCATCAGCGTTAGTTGTACGGGGGAGTGCAGATGCCACCACGGTAACTGTTCCAGGGACCCCATATCTTGTTCCACTTCCGGGGTCGCCCCCGGGCTACGTATACAGTTTTCTCCCTAAACATCGCCCAATCCATAATCTCCCTCCATGCTTCAACGGTAGGTGGCCTCTGGTACCCCCATAACTGTGCTATATCTCTTTTAGCGATCATATTTCCAAGGGTCACCCATTGGGTCTGTGCAGCATTGTGATCTGTTGGCTCCCACACATTCAACAAACAGCGCCTGGCTTCAGGCAAAAGAGCAATACCCGTGGTTTCCTCCATCATTTTATGCACCTCATTCCAGAAGATAGTTACATCATGGCACTCCCAGAGAATGTGGAGAAATGTCCCAACCAGCCCTCATCCCCCCCTTACACAAACCCTCCTCAGAAAATCCCATTCTAACCAGACGGGTCCTGTAACGTAGGTCCTGTGGAGTATCTTGAGCTGCACTAACCTGAGACGGGCCGGAATCGCAACCTCCTTAGGAGAGGAGATCGCCGACTGCCAGTCCTCATCATCCAATTCTAAGCCATCCCGGGTACATGAGTCCCGGAGCTGGACCAGTAGGTCAGCCATATTGTTTATTCGTTTTTTGTAGATCAAGGAGATAGTACTGTCCGGCACATGACCATCCAGCACCCTAACCTCGAATGGGGATGACTCCGGGATCTTCTCACCCTCTGAGAAACAAGACTTCAAGGCATGGCTGATCTGATGATATCGAAAGTATTCTCTATCATTTAATTGGAACTCTGTCTTCAGTGCCTCAAAGGATTTAATATGGTCCTTAAACCAGAGGTCGCCCACCTTACTGATACCTATCAGGTCCCACTTCTCAAACCCCTTGGTCTTCCACAGGTTGCCCAGTCTCTCAGAAGCGAAAAGCGGGCAGCCAGAGTCATGCGATCTTTCCATCCCATCGCATTATTTGCATTATACCCCAGACGCACAGCCGTCCTCGTAGGGCCCGACAGATCCCTATCAGCCGACCTTGTGTACAGTACTCTTTAATAATCACCCCCAGGCAACAACCACCTGTCCATAGTGAACGCAGGGTTAGATGGACCATACATGCCATGATTAATAGCGCTCAGTTGAGACGCCCAATAATACCGCTTAATGTCAGGGAGAGCAATAACCCCATCGTACCAAGGGAGCGTTAGTTTAGCGAGCGCAATATGGGGTCTACCATCCCAAATCAACTTCCTCCTTGAGACCCTCCACTGCACGAAAATAACTAGCCGGAACTATGTCAAGGGTATTTTGGAGTACATAGAGGAACCGTGGCAGAGACATCATTTTGAAGAGCGCAGCCCGGCCGAGCGGCGAAAGCGGAAGCTTACGCCAGCCCGCCATGTCCAATTTCACCCTGTTCAACAGGGGAATCAAATTCTGCTCATAACGAGCCACCGGGTTTAAAGAAATATAAATTCCAAGATACCTGAACCCCGAAGGCGTCACCTGGATGGGACATTCACGTGGGAGAGGAGGGACCTCACTCCACAGCACATACAGACAAGACTTGGTCCAATTTATAACTAGACCAGAATTCTTACCAAAGGAGGTCAGGACGTCGAACAGGACTATCAGCGATTTCCGGGGAGATGTTAAATAAAGCAGGATATCATCTGCGTAGAGCGAAATACGATCCTCGAAGTCAGGGGACCACCGAATACCCTTCATCGAGGGCTCCCACCGTATCCATGCAGCAAGGGGCTCGAGGGCCAGGGCAAACAGTAGTGTGACAAGGGACAACCCTGTCTAGTACCTCTCCCCAGACCGAACGGCTTAGAAACCTGCCCGTAACAACGATCTGCGCCAGGGGTCCCTCATAGAGGAGTCGCACCCAGCCAATAAAGCCTGGACCAAATCCAAACTTAGCGAGGGCAGCCCACAAATACGGCCATTCCACGGTATTGAACGCCATTGTGGCATCTAGAGAGGCCAAGATAGCTGGCTAACGTAACGTCGCCGCCCTCGCGAGAACACCATGCAACCGTCTGAGATTCGGAGTTGTGTTTCTGTGTGGAAGGAAACCCGACTGATCTGGATGAATCAGATCGCTAATCCCAGTAATTAATCCATTGGCCAATACTTTAGCGAGAATCTTCGGTCCCGCATTTAAAAGAGATATCGTCCTATAGGAAGCATACTTATCCCTCGGTTTCCCTTCCTTGTGGATCACCACAATGGTAGCCAGACGCTGATCATCGGGAACGGAGCCTCTCTCACGCGATTCCACAAACATAACCCCGTATATAGGGAGCCATCTTATCGGGACGCACTTTATAGAGTTCAATTGGGAGACCGGTGGGTCCCATAGCCTTCCCCGATCGCAAGGAGTGAATAGCAAGAGCCACTTCATCTACTGTTATCACCGATTCCATTTGTTCCTTATCTGCATCAGACAGGCACGGCAACGCGATATCACGTAATAACAAATGCGAATCCTCTTCTGGCCGCTCTGACACAGGGGAATAGTCTACTTGGAAGTGCTCCGCGAAACACTGGGCGATCTCACCAGGGTCGGTCACCCTTTCACCACTCATTCTCTCAATCACCGGAACAACACGACTCGCCCTATCTCTCTTATCCAGCCACGCTATCAGTTTACCCGCCTTGTCACCAACATCATACAAACGACCCTGCTGCTCCCTATTCATGATCTTCGCCGCATCCGTGGCCAACGCCTTGTATTCCAATTGCTTAAGATGCAAAACATGCAGCTTCTCACAGGTAATCTCCTGTTCGAGGTCACATTCCAGATCCACAATCTCAGATTCAATCTTTACGACTTCCTCATTTCTTCGTTTCTTCACACCCGCGATTAAAGACAATGCCTGGCCTCTAATGACAGTTTTAAAGCCTCCCAAAGGGGCACAGCAGAAGATACAGACCCCTCATTTTCCATGAAATACTGGTCAAGAGACTTTACAAAGGCAGCACGGGTCGTAGGATCACGAAAATACCAGGGGCTAATCGGGGCCACCCTACCCTCAGCACCCGCATGTAACTCCATCTGAATTCACACTGGGGAGTGGTCGGATATACCCCGCGCCAGATGTCTAACCTCGGTAACCGCGAGGGCCTGAGCCCCGGGCATCAGTACATAATCGATCCTGGAAAGGCTACCATGTGCTCCTGAATGAAAGGTGTATTGGCGTCGGGAGGGATGTAACAGCCGCCAACAGTCTACCAGGCCCAGTGTGTCTATAAAGCCGCTGAGCCAAGTCTGGGCACTCGTGAGGTCTCTAGGCGAATGTCGATCCTCTCTACCAGAAACCACTGCATTAAAGTCACCACCCAATACCAAGATTAGCAAAGGTAGTCGATTGCAAGCCCGGGGGGGTCTAAACAGAAACCAAGGAGAGGGTGCGACCCTCCCACCTACCAGTGATAGCAACATAGTGCCCTCTATCATCCAGAACCGTTGCATCGATCTCTAACGGGAGGGAATTCTTCATTAGAATGCCTACCCCCCTAGATCCAGACGTAAAACCGGCATGGGCGACTAAACGATAACCCCTCCTATTCATGGCATGACAAGTGTTACCTATTAAGTGTGTCTCTTGGAGGAGTATCACATCAGGGGATAGACGTTTGAACATTTGCAACACAACCCCACGCTTTATCCTATCACCCAACCCATTCACGTTCCAACTAAGTATTTTCAGTCCCCTACCCCCATCCCAATAATGTAGACAGATCCATCCCTCTCCAGAACTCGGCATTTCAATCAGTCGAGAAAACAGTATGTTGCCTTGCAAAAAACTCAAACACCCAAACCAGGAAACCCCCCACTCCCCAACCATAACCCGTTACTAACCCCCCCGCCCTGCACCCCTGCATAAGCCTAAAAAGCCACCCCAACTTGCAGTGTGCCTGTCGCCCTAGCATCAAACTAAACTACAAATAGTAAAATGGAGGAGGAGAAGACCCACCATTAACCCCGCCACCCCCCAAATTGTCAAATCGTCACTTTAGTTCAAGCCGCTAATATAGCGGACCACTGTCTGAGGCCAGAACAGTCGAGAATCAAAGGCCGAGCGCCTACTCCTGTTCCTCCGATCTGCCCTCCGTTTCTCTAGACTGTCCATCCTGTCCACGCTGATTGGGCAAATTGTCCAGCCAGTCCGCCACAACCTCAGGGCGATCAAAAAAGTATGTCTGCTCCTCAAATTCGATTCTCAATTTGGCCGGGAAGAGCATTGCGTATTTTGGGCCCAAGTCTCTCAGTCTCCTTTTGACACCCATGAAACTTAGTCTCTGTTTCTGGACCGCTTGCATGAAGTCCGGGTAGAAACTCACAGTAGTGTTTTCAAATTTCGTGGGCCCACCCACCCGCGAAGCCTGCAGAATTGCATCTCGATCTCTGAAGTTGAAGATCCAGGCAATGATAGGCCGCGGTGGGGCCCCCTGCTTTGGTTTACCACCCGGAACTCTGTGGGCCCGCTCAACAGTGAAAAACTTGCTCAGTCCTTTAGGTACCAGATGGGAGACTACGAGATTTTCCACAAAGAGATCCGCTGCTGGATTCTCTGCTTTTTCCGGGACCCCGATAATGCGGACGTTATTACGCCTAGCTCTTCCCTCAAATTCCTCCAGATGACGGGCGAAGAGATCGTTGGAGGTACGCAGGTTACGGACCTCGGTTTGTAAATCAGCGACATCCCCCGTCAAGCTAGCAGTCTTGATGTCCAAAGATTTGACCTTCTCTTTCGTTTTGGACAGATCAGTTCGAATCAGATTGACTTCTATAGCCACTGTGTCCAACTTAAAAGCGAGGGTCTCCATTTGCTGTCCGAGGGAGGCTTTACTTCCGTCAATGGCGGCCATAACGTCTTGCAAAGTTAGTTCCGTTGACGAGGAGGGAGCGCCTCCTGTGTCCTCCATCGCTCTACCCGGTCCACTTGGGGATCCCTTTGTTTGGGCGTACCGATCCATGTTGTTGGACTGGGTATATCCACCTTGCCGAGTAGTCTTAGCCTTTGTCTTGTCTCCATCAGTTTTGCTTGCCATCGCGAATGACACGATACTCGAGGCGGGTGCGTCTTGACAAGATGTGGCGGCACAAAGACTTTAAGACAAAGGAGCAGTGGCAGTCAGAGGGGACAGGCCAGGCGTCTGTGCGATACAGCAGTCAGATAAGCGATCTAACGTGCCACGTATATCAGTAGTGTCCAGCCCAGGGGGACATCATCAGGCCAGATCCCCAAAAACGAAAGTGAAAGTCAATCGGACCGCCAGTCCGTCTCTCCTCAGGCCGATGTTGATCAATTACTGCACGGGCAGCATGCCAACTCGAGCCCCGGGCATCACTACAATGTAGGCCGCGATCTTCAGAGCGTCGTATCTTTGGTTCCCGGTGTCCGATTCAAAATCTGACTGCAGATTTCGCCTCCCCGTGGTTCGTCTATACAAATTCGTCGATGAAGATCAGGATATATTACAGGATAGATGCTGGAGGTAGCTAGGGTCTCGGGAGCCCTGTGCTCACGCGGCCATCTTGGTTGCGCGCGAAGCTCCTCCCCCATGCATTGCATCTTTGTTCCTCTTCTCCCCTCTTGGATATCGACACAACCAAGGCACTGTGTCGTGTGCCAAAGCTGGCCCTGTATCTGACCAATGCCCCATCACAATCGGCCTGAACTTTTGGATTTGACCAGGTCTGGTGTGACCAGATAGCCCCTGTTGGGGCTTTATGCTTTTAAGCACAACATTTCAGTTTATTCTTTAAAAAATCATAACTCTGGCTATACTTCTTGGATGTGTTTTGTTTATTAAATTAAGCTTTAATTGTCTAAGCAAGTGTGGTATCTTTTCATGTGGTATTTTCATTTTTTTTACTGTTTGAAGTGTTGTGCAAATACTTTATACATTGCCTCTTAAGTTAAGCCTGCCTGCTCTGTGCCAAGCTACCACGGGGTGAGCACAGGTTAATTTAGGGTGTGTTTGTGGCTTACCCTGACTAGGATTGTGGTTCATGCTTGAACATGGTGCATTCCCCAGCCAACCAAAAACGTACTGTCTAACAGTCCCCTATAAGGAATGGTGAAAATCGCACAAGAACTGAATTGCAAGGCATTTGTAAAGACTCAAGAATATTTTTCAAGATCTGATTAAAGATCAAGGCATACTCTGTATACCCTTGTGGAACTTAGTACCGTACCAAAAATCTATCTCTAAATACAAATGAGAATTCACTGTCACTGTAAATGGAGAGAGAAAAAGGTCTGGCAGAGATCCACAATGCAAAATCGCTCTGCAGTGCAGGGAATCTGAAATAGTATTGTTGCTGGATTTGGTTCCACGGGACATGGAATCACATTATTATTAATTTTTTGAAGATCCTGCACAATCCAATACTTATTGTCAGACTTCTGTAAACCCATCATCAGCAAATTGCAAGGACTTCCAACAGTTTCTTTTAAGATCCCTTGTTTTAGCATGTTTAAAATCAATGGAGTTATTCCAGCCACTGTCTCAGGTGTTAGGTTAAATGGTGGTGTTCTCGGAAATACTGCACGTGGCTTCATGGTGATTCAGACTGGTCCAATGTCTTTCCCTGAAAAATCTCTAATTTTACAGTGTCTATCATATTAGGAGGTAAATTATCTACTGTTCTTACAGGATACAACCCTTCAGCTGTTTCTTGTCAGGCCATTTTAAGTCCAATATCTTCATCATGGGTTAGAAATTCAACAACATCCGGTGTGCACTAAATGGTGCAATTTAACTTGCACAAATGATCTCTTCCTAACAGATTTACAGGACTAGAGTCACAAACCACAAACTGATGATCTTCCTCAAATGAACCTATTTTACAGGCACTTTCTTTGAAACAGGATTAATTATTTGTAATTCCTATGACCTGGATCTTCTTTCCAGAGAGGGGTAGGTCTGGAACTTCAGCTGTTCGAAACAATGGAACGGATAGTACCAGAGTCAATCAGAAAAGACACTTGGTGGCCATTAACCTGTCCTCTACAAATGGTCTACTTTGGTCTACCTCAAAGCTGAGCCAAGTATGCAGTTTTTCTTACCCCAGGCACCGTTCTTTGGGAATTTGTCAGTATCAAAGCTGGCATTCTCAATATGGGGAACTGTTAAAATATTTTCTGATTTTGGAACATATTTGAATTTGCTCTTGGTACATGATTCACAATAAATCTGGTATTATCCACCTTCTGTTGGGCCAACAGAGCTTCTGAGACCTGCATCATAGGAACTTCTGACTCTGTTAAATTCTGTAGTCATTGGACTGGAACCTGAACTGGAACATTTTCCATTTGCATTCAATTTACCCTTTGCATTTGCACATAACCACTCATTTTGATTTGGATTCTGTCTACACTCTCTCTTCCAATGCCTAAGCCTGTTGCAATAGTGACAAGGAGCCAATCTCTTCAATGTTGTAGTGACTATTCCTGAATCTGGATCAACTGAAACACCTCGACCTCTATCCTGAGAAACAGTCTCTCCACCTTGAGTCATCTGTCCTCCATTCTGGAAACCAACACCCTGCATTCCAGCAACATTTCCTGCATATGGCTGATTTTGAAACCCCTTTTGAGCCAGCTAAGTTTGAGCCAGCATAAATTTCTCTTTAGGCATTTTTGCTACATCTCTTGCTCCTCACTACAGTATTTTGCATACCTCAAGATCTCATCTAAGGGCTTTGTCTGCCAACTAATCACATTCTATTGTATGTTCATGCTGGTTTTTGGCCAAAACCTAAGAACGAATGGTGAAACAAAACTCCCCATATCTCCCTGATTTGAATTTTCATCTCTACTGTACTGTTTAAACACCTGTAACAATCATTCATAATGAGCATGAACTGATTATTTACCTTCCTGGGTAGTTCTATGGATCTTTAACCAATCTATCAGGCACATGCTTCAAAAGAAAAACCGGTCGCAAACGGGCAGATTCTCAAAAATCGCAATTTAGGTATTGCATTTAAGGAATCGCAAATTGAGATTCCTTAAATGCAATGCATTAAAGTAAAAAAATCAGTGATTTCGCTAATAGGGGGGCGCAAATTACCTTGAAGTTGAACTTAATGGTAATTTGCAAAAACTTTGAAAAATGCACTTTTGTGCATTTTTCAAAGTTTCATGTTGTGCACACACATGCCCTCAGGGCATGTGTGTTCGCAACATATGTGCACAGATCAATTTCAGGGGTACAACAGGGTACCCTTGCACCCTGAAATTGCTTGCGCAATTTGCCATGACCTATTGGTACCCGCAAATTACGCATGCAATTTCCCATTCATTCCTCCGGGCCTGTAGGCCCATAGGAATGAATGGGAAGCCATTCCTTATTTGAGACTCGCAATTTGCGAGTCACAAATAAGGAATGTGTAGGAATTGCTATTTTCACAGCGATTCCTACATGAATAGGCTTTTGTGAGTCCTTAAATGCGATTCTTTAATTATCACAATTAAGGACTCGCAAAATCCTCCCTTGATGCATGTGCCTGTATAAACCTTTCTGGAACTTTTTCTTTTAAAAAAAGTAATCACCTCGTCATACTTTGTCATTCCCACAGGTGAAGGTGTAGGAGAACACACATCCCATGAGGCTCAGTATGTGGCCATTGCACAGGTATCTTATATTCAGCCCATAGATCACTCAGTACCACAATATAAAAGAAAGCATTCAAGTCACTCCAAAAAAACTTTGACATTTTAACAAAAATATCAACTTGCCTATACCACTGGACTATTTTCTCTCTTAGTTTTGGAAAGTTATTTGTAAATGTCACAAGATCACCTCTACTCCATGGTAGATGAGCATGCCCTTCACCTGGGATCTCCCTCATAGGGAAAGTTAAGCCTTATCTTCATTTAGGGGTACTGGTGGTGACTTACCATTTGCTTCTGTAGCATCTGATTGTTTCTTTTTCTTTCTCTGTTTCTTTGCCCAATTGCATTCTAATCTGTTAAAATTGCTCCATGTTTAACGCACTTCACCAACACCGCGATGTGTAATCTCATTCCTGCGAATCACAATCACTTCATCATCTAACTGTGCCCTGAAACTTTTATGTAAAAGAACACTATTAGAGAGATCCACCTCGTATTTTCCTGCCAATTCGGTTAACCTATCATGTGTGTTAACTGCACATCTTGTGATTTCATTACTCAAATATATGAATTCATTTTCCTGATATTGATTCAAATTTGTAATACCCAGACATCCTCGAATATTGCTTTCTAATTCCACATTTAATTTTGGCACATCTAGAGGCCTTACCCTTTCCTGATTAATAAATGGTACCTTTGTATCTCCCATCCTTGTATTTTCTTGAGTTTCCTCAAACCATGGTGGAAACAATCCTATCATCAAATGGTCTTGTCTCTCCTTGTGCAATTAGTGCTGTAAATACAATCCTCCTCCCTTCTTTTAATGATCAAACATTTTTGTGGTGGCGTCCACGCAATATCCTGTAAGCACGATAAACAAATAATTTTGTCTGTCCGTGAAGGAATACTAAATAGTTTATTCATACAAGAAACAAATCAGAAATCAGGTTTTAGTTCCCTCTGACTTACTTACATTCATGCAAATGCAAACTCAATCAGCGGAAATCACACTGATTGATATAGTTTCGCCTGTGCGAAATAGTTTCCACTAACACCAATCAATATTAGTGCAATCACAATAAATTGTTATTGCACCAATCACAATTGTGTAGTCGATGCTACCTCATGGATCTGCGCCACAAACTTTAGCAGACAAATAACAGCACAACATATTATTTATTAACTGTCCCGGGATCTTGGACTACTCCAAGTCCGATAACAACTTCAACTGGTCAACATCAAGCACTTAAACACTACTAATCTATCAGCCTCTACCAAAATACCTAACACATAACTTCAAGAAAATTAGAACTCTTAATTAAAAAATGTGTGGTGCATAGTCTTATTGATACTCACACCTCTGCAACCACCTCAGCAACTGCGGACTCCTTCAGTCTTTAAGTTTGGGCTTTGGACTTAAAGGACAAGGGCAATTCTAAACGTGGGCGCATTATTTCAGCACCTTTTCTTTTGTGACATAAATCGACCTCTCACTAACACTTGACTGTTGGGGTTTTCTATATCTCAATCTTCAGGTGTAATCATTAAATAACCCCACCACTGGTAATATGGACCTTTGTTCGTTGACAAGGAGAAATAAAAAGGAGCAATCATCGACACAAAGCAAAAAGTTATTAAAGGCTTTTAGTACAGTCAATAAAGAGAAATTTTGTGTGAGTTTAACGGTTTTATTTTCAATTCTTTCGTTTTTCATTTTTTATTCAATAAGAATTAATCTTTACACATCAGCATTAAAAGTTACTGTAATCCAATAACCGATATTTCTATATAGGGAAGAACACAATATTGGTTAAAATTACAGTTACCATTGTAATAATACATGAAGCGCGTTTAATAAAGGAAATTCCCTAATCTAAATTAAAGTGGAATAAAATAGAATAAGGTGCTAGTTCAGATGCCTAATAAAGAGTACTGATGAGAGGTTCAATGCATAAGCATAAAGCCTCTGCATATGATGTTAGAAAGTATTCTCAGCTATTAATCAGCACAAATCAAACAAATAGATTAAGCGTACCTCCCATGTAGAGATGCATGTAGAAACTCAGATATGAGTCTCCAGCAAGTGCAAATGAGACAAGCTTTAAGGAAAAAGCCCCCTTTAAGAGAAAAGCTCAAAGGGAAAAGCTCTCTCTGATCTTGGAACACGCACTAATATAAGCACATAATAATCTAGGTGGCAAAACGTTTTCTTTTGTCTTCCGAATCATCCAATAGGATTTGGGTAAGCTCCTGTGAATAAATAAAGACTCCATCTTCTCACGTCTGTACAATAGTCTATAGACTTTAGTTTTGGAAAAGATACATCATTTACAATTTAAGGTCCAGACTGTTCTCATGAGTCATCCTTCCTGTTGCCTCCTCTCCTCCTGGTGAGAACTTCAATTGTTTAATTCAAAAGAAATCCCTATTTACTAACTTGCAGAAGATTTCTGGTATATTACAATATCTGCAGCAAAGAGGAATGCGTGCATTTCAAAAGCTAAATGTAGAAAATAGGCCTTTCAATGTTAATGTGAAACCTCTGGTACTATGGCATCAGAAGTTAATCTAAGTTAAACCAGTACTTATTTACTTCACTGGTAAGCGTATAACATCTAAGTATGATTAACTACTATAAAGCTTGAGTTTAGTATAATTGCTATTCAATTGAAGACTTTTACACATTTTTAATAAAAAGTGTTGTTGTTTGCAAGTGAAATTTGCTCCTGCATGGTTAAAAGTGATGAATAGTTTACTGAAAAAGTTTTCAAAGGACAACATATAGTTTAAAAGCACAACAGCTTTCTTAATTAAGAATCTTTAATGAATTGTAGGTAGATTCTGGGGTGATTCAGCAAGAATTAATTCAGGAAGTAAAAAATTGAATGTTTTTAGGCATAGATCTAGACAAAATTTGAAGAAATTTGAGACATCCTAATAGATGAATGAATTAAAACAGATAATGCAGCTAACAGAGTGAAACAGTAGCAGCCACTGCCAACAGCACAGGTCCACAAAAGAATGAAGCAAATTTGATTTAAAGACTTTAACAGCTAATGAACTGATGACTACATAATGCGCCTTGAACTGGAACGGTCTTCTATATGTACCTCAACTGCTTTACCTGTAAAAGGTAAAGGGGTCTGTACCTGTATTGATCTACTAGGAACGGACAGAACCAATATGATGTAATTTCAAGTGTTGTTACTTACACAAGGCCTTACAGTGTGGCGGAGATAGGTCTAGCTGAAAGCAATGTTAATGGAGGCCCTTTACCCAGAAGAATCCATTGTCAACCATAAAACTATTGATGGAGCAAGGATTCGCACACAAAGCGACTTGCTTGTATTCATGAGCCTCAAATAAAGTTAATAAAGTAACCAACATGTTTGTTTTATTAATATGCATATTTTACATCAACTTTGGGTGTCCGAGTGAAGCTTGCTTATGTGTTTACTAAACCATAATACGCTTGCATATAAGATGGATGCTGCTACGCGAGGGTTTCTACTGCGCATGCGTCTGGCATACTCACGTGACAGGACGTATTCTTTGCTTTGGAGGGAATCTGCCGCAACTGCGCACTAGTGCAAATATGGCTGCTCTGTGTTCTCACATGCGAGAAGCTTGCACTGCTGCTTTTGCTAAGCTGTTCGTTCTGCCTAATCCTAATGCTATAGTTAAATATTAGATAATTGGTATAGAGTAGAAATACATGGTATACAGTGTACTCATTTATTCCGTGTTCTAAAACTGTTTCTCTTATACTTTTCATGTATCGTAATCTTTGGGCTTGGGAGGTGCTATTACTCCATTCTGAAAGTCCTTCTGCGCATGACAAGCTCCAGAGAGAAGCTGAAAACATTTGTCATTGAATGGGAGCCAAAGACGGTTACAGGCAAGATGCGCCTGGGAAGCTGAACCTTAACCCTTCTAGAAGAAGCTGAACTGTACTCAAAATATTACAATGTATTTAATGTTAAATTCGCCATTGTTAGGTGGAAGGAATATGTCATGTGAAAATAAATTGATGGGCGGGAACGTAAAATTAATATTCAACACTGAAGTAACAGAATTTGAGGTGGTGTGACAACTTCTCCTTCTTTCTTGTCCAATCCAAATTGGGGATCCTTACCCTTGCAACATTGGGGGGTGGTACACTGCCCTGGAAATTGGTATAACAAGAGTAGGCTAGATAGTTAATTTGTCCGACTTGTCTGAATAGCTGACCTGTCACTGACCCAACGCATTCAATAGGTGACTAAGAGCAGAGGGCTGCGGAGCACTCTGTTGGAAGATTCGCTGACCCAATCGGGGTTCTGGGAAGCTGAGGTGCTGGCGAAGCACTTTGTCGGTGAAATCGATAGCCCAATCAGGGTTCTGACTGTTAGCTGCAGAGAGGGAGTAGCGCAGGCGTTGCAACTGAACTGCGGGTGCTGGTCTTAACCTTTGGTGGTCCTGTCCTGATCCAAATCTGGTTTTCCTGTCCTGATTATGATCTGCACCTGCTGGCCTACTGGCACTGGAACTTTTGGGGTTTTCGTCTTTCAACTGACCTGTGGCCACAGTTGGTCTTCACACCATTCTAGGTAAATATAAATCTGTGTGGGTTTCGTCATTATATTTTTGTTCCTTCTCTCCACCCTCCCTAATTGTTAAAGTTTCGAATTGCATATGTTTCCTTTTTCACCTTTCCCTTGGTAAATGATAAGTTCGTTATTTGATTTAATAAGTGTGTTCCATTTTCTTACCCTTCCCATAGCTGACTGTTAAAATAGATTTCGTGATTGCAAATTGTGTTCCTTTTCTTACTCTCCCTATATCTGAATGTACAAATTGTTCTTGTGATTATATAGTATGTTCCTTTTCCTTACCCACCCTTAGGAAATTGCTTAAATTTGTTTTATTAAATAGCATGTTCCTTGTTCTTACCTTCCCTTTAAAATTAATTAAATGATTGGCATCATATTTCTTTTGCCTAGTTATACATTATTTTTGATCTTGGTTATTGACAGTCTTAGTGCCATCAATCTTTGGATCATGACCATTTATGAAATTTAGATAAAGAGTTTAAAACTTTCCCGAGTCTGTGGTTATTATATGAGTGCAAATGTTATTTTACCTTTTATGCTAACACCCTGATCCAATAGGTTACAGGTACCAGTGACAAGAATTGGTAAGTCAATGGTATAGGACCTAGTAGAATAAAATATCTGGTAGTTAGAGCATAGGTTACCTGACTAGGAAGGTGTGTTATTGATTATGGGCCCAGGTGAGTATGGTAAATTTATAGTAGGGTGACCTGTGCGCTCTATCACTATCTTATTTTATATACTTAAAGATATTTTTCTCTTCTATTAGGTACTGTTAAACAGATGAAGAGGAGGTTGTCGACGCCATTAATTTGAGAGGAGGGCAAAAACAAAAGTGGTATTGTGGTTCATTTCAGCTATATTTTTAGAAATTCTGAACCATCTGCTCGAACATATGAATATTAATGCACTCTGTACCTGTGGTTGCGGCACAACTTTAAATATTATGGGGTATATTTATCATGGTTTGCATCACCCTTGCGCGATGCAATGGGCGCAAGGGTGACATAAAACCTAGAATTACATTTACCAAGCCACGCACGGCCACCTTGTGTGGCTTGGTAAATGTGGAGTAACACAAGGTGGCATAAGTTGCTGCCTTGTTTTACTCTGCACCAGGGAGGCCCTCCATGACAGGAGAGTGGGTGTTCCCACACATCCATCCATGGACTTTCATATTCACAGACTTACCCTTAGTGGAGGACCTGGGAATGCATCAACATTCTATGCATCCCAGAGGAGGAGTAACGAGGAGAAATATGCTTATTTATCCCAGTTTTTTACTCTTTCATAGAAAGGGGAATAAGCAGCAGAGGATTATTTTTGTACAGATCAATCCTGCCTGTGACACAGGCACCCTTGTATCATGGTGAAAAGGTGCCTGCATTGGTGCTAAAGCAAACACAAGGAGTTGATGGACGGAGCGCTGAAACTTTCCAGACACTCAGCTCCAGTCACAGCTCTGGATTGCATCAATCATCGTTCTTTAGCTCTCTTCGCCACCCCAGTTCATTGATGCTAGGCATCATATTTTGCACCAGCGCAGGCAGAGAGCAGGAATGCACCTTATATTTTTAAATATAGTATATTCCTTCCCTCTTCCTTTCACACTGTGCAGCATGGTGGCTTGCTGCTTTGTGTTGCATGAAATTATGCCTGCATGGCTTTAGTAAGCTCAACAATAAAGAGGCCCATTTATCAAGAAATCACGCAGCACAGCAAGCCACATTGCTGCTCTGCAGTGCATGATTGGGAAAGGGTAGGAATGTGCCATATTTAGCATTACACAGCGCATTCCAGTCTTTTCCCTGTGATAATGCACAATATGCTGCCTAGTGCTATGGTGCCTGCGTTGTAAGCAGGATTGTTTTTGTGCAGGAAGGTGTCCCTAAAACAATCCTCTGAGGCAATTTCCTCAGAATGCAGCACACATAGAAAGAGGAAACAACAATTTATTTATTTAGGAAATGTATTGAGTGCACAAATACCCGTGGGTGTTTCGGCGCTATGGGTCCACTAGACTGTGCAAAAATTGATGCTTACTGGTTAAAAAGCCACGTTTTTATTTGCTTGCGAAAGGAAAGCAGAGAAGTGCAAGTCTTAATTTGGGATGGGAGACTGTTCCAAAGTTTGATGGTAGTTACTATGAAAGATCTGTCACCCCATGAGACTTTCTTGGTTCTTGGGACCTGAAGTAGGCATGCAGTGGATGAGCGGAGAGATCTTGAAGGAGTATAAGGACGGAAAGAGTCTTTTAAAAAAGCAGGTCCTAAAGCATGAATTGCCTTGTGCGCAATGCAGAGAGCCTTAAATTTAGTTCTTTTTCTTACTGGTAGCCAGTGAAGCTGTTTGATAGTACTGGAGATGGGTTTAAATTTAGGGGTGCCTGTGATCAGTCTGGCTGCAGCATTCTGCACCAACTGTAGCTTATTCATAACTCCTTCTTGGGCATTGACCAAGAGCCCATTGCAATAATCGATGCGAGACATCACTAGTGTACTAACTAGCGTCTTGGCCGCATCCAAAGGAAGATAGGGAAGAAGTTTCTTAATCATTCTCATGGTGTAAAATGAGGACGAAACCACGGCATTTGCGTGATGCATAAAGGACAGTTAACTGTCCAGCAGAACCCCCAGATTTCTTACTTTGGCCACTGGGGGTGGTGGAGATCCCAAAGTTACAGGCCACCATATGGGTGACCAGACTGGAGAGAGATTTCCAAAAATCATCACCTCCGTTTTATCGGAGTTAAGCTTGAGGCAATTTGTTTACATCCAGTCACTTATTGCCAGCATTCCAAGTTGAAAATTGCATGCCACTTTATCTCCGTTGTTGTTAATGGCCAGCACGATTTGAGTATCATCTGCATAAGATGTCACTGCCAGGTGATGGAGTTTAATGACCCTCGCCAAGTCCGACACATAGATGTTAAATAGTGTCGGGCTTAGCGAGGATCCCTGGGGTACACCACAAGGCAGAGTGAAAGGCGGCGAGTTGAATTTGCCAAGGGAGACAGATTGGAAGCGATCTGAGAGAAAGGAGGAGAGGAGGTCCCTGGCACTGTGTGTGATCCCTACCTCCGAGACACGGTCGATCGGAGTGACGTGATCGACCGTGTCAAATGCGGCGGACAGATCCAACAGAAAAAGCACTGCCGACACCCCCCCCCCATCAAGTATCATCCTAATCTCGTCAGTGGCTTTAATCAGTGCAGTTTCCGTCCCGTGCCCCCTCCAAAATCCAAATTGCGCGTCATCCAGACAGTTGTTATGATCAATAAACTCTGATATCTGGGAATTCATAATCTTCTCTACAATTTTCGCAGGGAAAGGAAGTCATGCTATCGGTCTGTAACAAGTAACTTTAGAAGGGTCTAAAGAGCTCTTTTTAATAAGGGGTTTGATAGTAGCTTTCTTCCAAATTGAGGGAAAAATACTTGAAGAGAACATGGTATTAAAAATCTCAGTGAGTTTGAGACCTATGATCTCAGGGAACACCTTCAGGGTGGAGGGAGGACAAGGAACTTCCGGGGAGCCAGAGTTAAACGTGGCGAGTAGTTGCAGTACCAGTTCTGGAGGGGCCTGGGTGAAATTCGGAAAGGAGGGGGGTGATATGAGATCAAGCGGGATAGTGTCCAAGCTGCCCAGATTTCTGTGATCATTCGATGAGACAAGTGAAGGTGAGTTAATAATTTTATGTGACTTAAATTGAGTGTAGATGTCAATGACTTTCCCTTGAAAGTGCCCAGCCAAAGAGTCGCAAAGGTCTTGAGTAGCGACTATGGGAGCTGATGTAGTTTGCCCAGATAGACACGTGACAACATGAAAAAGCTGTTTCAGTGAGTCATGTGCAAGGTTGATTTGAGCACTGTAGAATTAACTTTTTTCTGTAATAATGAGTTGTTTGTATCTGGACATCATTTGTTTATAGCGTAGTTTATGATCCGGGTCATAATCTAGTCTCCATTTACGTTCCTGCCGTCTACACATTTGTTTTTCATGTCTGAGGGTTTCATTATACCAAGGCGCAGACTTAAGGTCCCTGTTAGTAGACTTTTTCTTTAGTGGGACCGTCACATTGACTGTATCCACAATCCAGTTAGTGTAATCAATAGCTGCCATCTCGGGTTCGGTCACAGTAGGCGGCCGCGAGGTGGATAGTATTGATTTAGATGCATCAATGTCAATACTTTTCCAAGCTTTAAAATGATTAGAAGTAGAAAGATCATTGGGCGAGACACGGCTGGGTCTAAGTGCAATGTCAAAAAGAACCACATAATGGTCGGTCCAGGTCAGGGGGAGAGCATCTCCAACCGAAAGAGACCAGTGATTGGAAAAAAGACCGTCCGGAGTATGGCCAGCAGTGTGGGCAGGAGCAGAGACTAATTGAGTGAGACCTACTGCTTCCAGCTCTGAAAGAAGAGCTGCGGTGTCTAAATGATCTTAAACCTCCAGATGAAAGTTAAAATTGCCCAATATGGTGTAGTGATTTTCGCCTGCAAGTGGTTCAAGAAGACACCCCATATTCGTAAGGAATGTACTTCGAGGTCCAGGGGGGAGATAGAGAAGAATTCCCCTGAAGGGGGTAGAGTGAGGAATAGAGATAGAGAAGCTAATTGCTTCACAGGTCGTGATGGGGACAGGTTCTGTTCGCACTGAGAGTCTTACGATATATAATAGCGAGACCACCTCCCTTTTTCGGGGGTGCTCTGTCTAGTCTCAAATTAGTGAACCCCTCAGGGGTAGCGGTGGTAAAATCAGGGCCACTAGCGGGATCACCCCAGGTTTCTGTCAAGAAAAGCAAATCAAGATTCCGATCCTCAATGAAGCTCAACACCTCATATTTGTGTTTGGGCAGGGAACGTACATTTATTAGAGCGGCATGGAGGGGGTTAAGTATATGTCCCTTACTGTTAATGTTACCGACCAGTGAGCGTTGATAAATATTTGTCATAAAAGAGCAAGCAGCGAAAAAGAAAAGGAAGAGAGTAAGGTTGGCAAGGTAGATTGACACGCACGCAGCCATGATAAGGTTTATTTAATGAGTGGATTTGCTCTGAACTGTAAGTGAGACCCTTACAAGAGCTTAGTAGAGAACAGGCAGGGGGGGGGCCCTAGGCCCGACCCAGGTGCGGACGGGCGCAGACGGGCTTGCCTTTGGCACGCCTTCGGCGCGCCGCCGGCGCGCGTCCGCTGCGCGTTGCTGGGGGCATGATGGATATATAACGAAGAGGCGGCCAACTAGCCTGCTAAAATAAACATATTTCTCCTCGTTACGCCTCACCTTGTGTGGCATAGCATTTTAAACATTCTCAGGTCTACTAGCAACAGTAGATCTATGAATGCGCCCAAATCCTTGGGTGGATGCGTGGTTTCACCGATGCCCTGCCCATGGAATGTCTCCCTGGGAAGGGAGTAACGCAATGCAGCGATTTGCGCTACGTTACCTTATTCTAGATTTGTCAAGTAAATCAGGGCCAGGCGATCTTGCGTGGTTTGATAAATCTAACTTAGTAATTGCACAACCCTTGCACCCCCTTGTTTGGCGCAAAGGTGACACAAGTATTTCATAAATATGCCCCTAAGTCTTTTATGTTTAATAAGGAAGAAGAATACGTTTCTTTATTCCAGAAGAGCAGTATACAAAGGATTGCGAATTCTATAATAATAGTAAAAATAAGATAAATATGATACATAATATTTAATATATAATATATACAAAGAATGCTAACTATATTCGTATTATTCAGCAGAAATGAGAGAGAAAAATGCAAAGAAAGAGAAGAGAAGAAAAAAGCAAAAAGGAGCCATGTACCAAAATGAGAGGTAGACAGAGGGCAATTAGGGTCTGTCTTAGATCTTGGCAGACGGGTTATTTCGTCACGGCGGTGACGGATATCCCGTCCACCGAAATATAAATCCCATTATAGCCTAAGGGATTTATATTTCGGCAGACGGGATATCCGTCACTGTTGTGATAGAGTAACCCGCCCGCCAGGATCTAAATCAGGCCCTAAGTTTCATAACCCTTGTGCAAGACTGTCTTACTGATTTAAAAACCTTACTTGTATAGAGTTATTAATTCACAGTGAGCTGGGATGAGTTAATGAGGCCAAGATAACCCACATTGAAAAGTGAACCGACTATATTGCACCCCAGTCTAAATCTGCAAGAGTGTTAATTTGTTACACCAATTACTGAAGGACAGTTTTTATGTATATATAAACTCTATATTAGATACCTAAGCACATTACCAGCACATTGAGTTGCTCGTTTATCTAGCGGGTTCCTAATTGGTCTTTTGCTAATATGCCATTGTATTTTAATTTGATGCATCTGAAATAGGCCAATGTAAACGTAAACAAATAAACTGACGCAGATTTAAGTAGAAAAGCACTAATTTTCTGCAATATTTCTCCCTGGAACCTAATAAATGCATATTTTTTGGGAGACTATAGATCAGTAGAAAACGTTGTGCTAATTAGCATGCATTTTCAGGTTGAGGGGTGTCAGTGTCAGTGTCAGTATACAAAGTCAAACATTAGTAAATATCCCAGAATTAGCTAATGAAAAGTGACCTAATTCTTGGTGCCTACGAGTATCAAAGAGAGCTATGGCTTCAGAAAGCAGGCGTGGAAAGAGACAGTTTTACTGTACCATCTAAAATTGAATACTGAAGCAACACACGAGTATGGTTCAGTGAACTGGAGAGTAAGAGGGAACATTCATAAGTGCTAAATTGGCAGAAAGAATGTTTCTGGCAGGTGTGTATGCAGAGACTTTTTTAAGACATGAGCAAGTTGGGCAATTGCCCAGGACGCCCACCTGCCAAGGGGGCCCCTGGGAAACTGAACTTTCCATTTCACATCTGTCTATTTCTCCATCTCGGCCTTTAGTCTGTTATTATATATTGTTTGGCATCATGGGTCTAAACTTAATCGAAAATGAGTAAAAAAAAATGCAAAGCTGTTCTGGACAGAAGCCCCTAAAGTTTGTCTTGCCCGGGGTCTCAAAAATCCTTACGCTGACACTGTTTGTGTGTCCAGGAATTAGGCCTGCATGCAACAAAGTAGTTCTTGCTTGTTCCATTGGGCATGCAGGACAGAGCCCAATCATAAGTGTCCTAGGGTTGCCAGAGGAGCTACTGTTGTGATATGCCCTCTTCATCACAATGTAGTAGAAGCAGCTTTGCAGCCTTACAGTTTCATCACATCTTAATGCTGACTGGAGCTCAAACTTGGAAAATAAACTGTGCATTTGAGACATCAGCAAGTACCCCATCCAAGATGTGTAGTTTACATTTTTTAAGAAGAAAGTTGTCGTATGTAATTACATATTGTACTGATATATATAAATACAAGCTGTCTTGTTAGAATGTAGAATGATCTTTGTTTAGAATGTTAGGTGACGCTGTGCTGCTAGATGGTGGGCTGTTGCCTGCTGCCCTTCAGTCTGGTGGCCATGCTATCGCCATGGGACCTATTCAATAAACGTGCTGCTGTTGACAAGAAAAACTGGCTGCCTGATGACTAACTCCTTCATCACTTCAAAGACGCTTCACCTCTACTACATGTGGTACCAGGAGTGTGGCCCGAAGTCTGTCTACCTGTCTGCCAGTGAGCTGTTCCGGGTAAAGAGACCCACCGGCAGAAAAACACTACCGGGCTCCAGGTTTTTTTTGGCTTATCGTTAACTATGAGGATTCCTGCACTCTCCGTGGTAGCTTTCAGCAAGGGTTATATGTGGTACCTGTGTGCCCAATTTCTTCACTGTTAGCAATGGTTGAGGCACACAGTTACAGTGTAAGGGTGGGCAAGGGATCCTGCACATTTGTTTCCTCTGATGTGGATCTAGGATTCTATACTTCACCTGCCCCGGTGTGCTTCCAGTGAATGGCATTGCATGAATTGTGGCATAGCAGTGCGATTATGTCATACAGCTGGAGGCCATTGTAATTTGGGTTAAAACCTTATTTGCTGGGGGCGTGGCTTGAACGCCGTACAAGATGGCGGCTTGACCTCGGAGCTCCGTCAGCCGTTCACCGGAGCCGGCGATTTTCTCCGCATTCACTGGACGAATGCGAGCGCTGATGCCAGATTACGCCGCCGGAACATGAGGTGAGCAGGGAGAACTAAACTGCTCTCCTCAACACCGGCGGTGTACGATTTTCTCACCAGTGACGCGCTTCGCTCCTTAGCGGCCGCCATTTTATCCAGTTTTTACCGCGCAACTTTCTCTTTCACCAAACGCCGCTTTTACACTTCAGCGCACGTAATGCGGATATTTCAAACATCGAACTCTTGGTACAACAGTCTCTTCTCCACCACCTTATCGCTTCACCTGTGATGTATGTTTATTGGCTCTTTGGCAGGAAACAACGCTGTATTTTCTCTCAGCCTAATTAAGCGCTACTTCCTCATGTCTGAGATATTACTTTACACAACAAACTGTCACGCTGTTCCGCATTGACTCTATGACCTCCCTATGTCATATTAGCGCTTCAGTTTGTTTTCTCCCTGACATGAGGTGATACTCTCTCTCCACAATCTTCCGGTTCTCTCTGAGGGGACAATATATGTTTCAGTGACGACCATTTTGCTGCGTCTCATCATTGCTCGTTGTGCTTTTTTCACCATAAGGCTTGTTTCCTGCATCATATTTACAACATTTTTCTCCTCAGCAAGTTGTGGTGTCATTGTGCTTCCTTTCCCCGTTATTTATGGGGAAGCTTCGTAACCTCAAGCTTACAGCCTCCAAGACCAAACCGCAACTTTCCTCAGACTCTGACTCTGCGCCACACACTATGGATGATTCCGTTTCCATCAAACCAAATGCTGCTCATGGCGCAATTCCTAAAGCTAATGCGCCCAGTAAGCTTCTACAACCCGCTTCAATAAAACGTCTTAAAAAAGAACCTCCCTCTCCAGATTCTTCAGCACATTCTGCGTCAATGGATCTTTTTCTGGAGGAGCTTCGTGCACTCAAACCCTTCATGGCTGAGACGACTAAAACTTTACAATTCCTTCACGACAAATGGTCTACTTTGGAGTCGAGGGATCTATTGGTGGAACAATCTACAGAAACTCTTCAAACTTCCTGCGCAAAAATTACACTCTTAGAAAAGGATATCTCTCTCCTGAAGCGACAGTCGGAAGAGTTGGAAAATCGCAACCGGAGGAATAACCTTCGCCTTTATAATCTTCCGGAACTTACAGAGGGATCCAATCCAACAGCTTTCTTCCAAACATTTTTGCCAAAAATTTTGGATCTTCCTTCTTCCACCTCTCTTAATATTCAACGTGCGCACAGACTTGGTCCTAAAGTCTCCACCAAGCCCCGAGGAGTCATCATGCTGTTCCTCCAGTATACTGATCTTCTTCAAGTGTTATCAGCAGCAAAGACTAAAAAACAAATTATATGGGAAGGTCATAGGTTATACCTTTCTCAGGACGTTGCTAAAGTCACAGCTGATCGTCGGAAGCAGTTCCTTGATTTAAGACCACGTTTGAGAGACCTTGGCGCCCGTTATGGACTGCTACATCCATGCCTCTTCAAGGTGACCTACAAGGAAAGAACAACTACTTTTGAAGATCCACTTGTCCTTGAAGAGTTCCTTCGTCGTCACGAAACCGTTAACATGGACACTGCAAGACCTGTTTAACCATCTTTGTTTTAACATGTTTTCTCATTTGTCTGCCTCTATGTATCCTGCCGTCACTTGTTTCTAATGCCTGTATTTGAATGACTACCTCCTACCTTTATATATCCTACCCCTATTGTGTATTTATTATTGTGCTCTCTTCTTATCTTACTTTTCGTATGTTCCTCTAATGTTTCTTCTAATTTTTATCTTTTTTACAGATTCCAACCTCGTGTCTCCTCATCCCGGTGTATCCGTATTTCCCTTCATTTGTTCCTTCGCTGGTTCCTCCGGTGTTCGACGATGTGAGTCTCCGTTGTTGATGTCGTCCTCTTCTGACGTCGTCATCCCTCCGTTCTCTTGACTTGTTCGCTATTAGTTGAGATGTTACTCCTTTCTGTACTCACTGCTCTATTTTTTCTATTGCTTCTCTCTTATTCTCTTCCCTTATTCAATTCTTTCTCTTTTCTTCCTCTAAGATATCATCTCCATTCTCTTTTGTTCTCTTTCTCTTACATTTACTGTTTTTCGCATTCTCATTCCGCTTCTCTTCTTTTTCTCGCTTATCTCTTAATGTATCTTATCTCATATCATTTTTCTAAAGTTACAAATTCCGAGTAGTTACTTGGAATGTTAAGGGGTTAAATAACCCCATTAAACGTCAACGTGTCCTAACCCACTTGGCACGGCTCAAAGCCGATGTAGCTCTTTTACAAGAATCCCATCTTTCGGACAAAGAAGCTACTAAACTTAAACGTTGCTGGGTAGGACATGTTTTTCACTCTCCTGCTTTAGGTAAGAAAAATGGTACTGTTATTTTATGTCATAAAAAGTTAAATGTTTCAGTGGTAACTCATGAAAATGATGATAATGGCCGTTGGGTTATTACCAATCTCCTCATTGATAAAATACCTATCGTTATCTTTAATGTTTACGCTCCTACAGGTGTTGATAAGTTATTTTGGCCTGCTATTTCTGACAAATTGGTTACTCTTAATGAACAATATGTTATTTTTGGTGGTGATTGCAACCAAGTTCTAGACCCTTTTCTTGACAGAAATTCCAAAGTTAAATTTATCCCCTCCAAGATGCATTCCCAATTTATTACTTCAATTCAAAACTATGCTCTAGTTGACATATGGAGATTATGTAACCCTGACCTTAAAGAATACACGTTTTATTCCCCCACCCATCACTCTCAATCTCGTATTGACTACCTTTTCCTCAGCAAATCCCTAGACCAACTAGCCACCCATTCAGATATTGGTTCCATTTTAATCTCTGACCATGCCCCAGTTTTTGTCGATATTGACCTTATTCCCTTCTCCCCTCATTCGGGACGCTGGAGATTTAATAACTCTTTACTCCTAGATCCCATTTTCTCCACTAAGTTTAAAGCTTTTGCCTCTGAGTTCTTTACACTAAACCACCTTTGTCACAGTTTGGGACTCTTTCAAAGCAGCTGCTAGAGGTTTTATCATCAATTTTGTTTCTCAAAAGAAAAAACAGTCGATTATCAAGTCAACTCAAATTTTGGATAAAATTAAGAAACTAGAATATACATATTATAACTCCACCTCTGATTCTTCACTTCGTGAACTTATCTCTGCTAAAATTGAGTTTAATAAGTTTACTACTAACGCAGCTTCAAACTCTCTCCTTAAATGTAACTCCCGCTATTATGGAGGCCAAAACAAAATGGGCAAACTTCTAGCTAATTACCTTAAAATACGCAAGGAAAAAACAAAGATTGAGTCCTTACTAGATTCTGCTGGTGTTTCTTTGTTCAAAGACAAAGATATATTAGCTCAATTTGTCTCTTTTTACCAAACTTTATACACTCCTGAGTCTAGCCCTGATCCTGATGACCTTCTATCTTACTTCCAGAATATTCCTTCCCCTCACTCTTCTCATGTTGATTTTCAATCATTAAATTTAGACATTTCTCTCTCTGAAATTTCACATGCTGTTTCAATCCTCCGTAGAGGCAAAGCCCCAGGACCAGACGGTTTTACTATTGAGTTTTACAATCACTTCTCCTCTCTTCTCCTCCCTAAGCTTTTACTATTGTTTCAATCCTTTGTCCAATCTGGCTCTTCTCAGGGAACTTTTCAAGAAGCATTAATTTGTCTCATACCCAAACCAGATAAAGATCATACATTATGTAAAAATTATCGCCCAATTTCCCTGGTAAATACTGATTATAAAATTTTCGCCAAAATTATAGCTCTTAGATTAGACCCTCTGCTACCAGAACTTATAGGTCCGGAGCAATCCGGATTCGTTAAAGGTCGTTTGTCATCAGATAATTCTCGTGTTTTCTTTAACATTTTAAGTAGAGCTGCCTCTCTTCCGTCTCCATTGGCTGCCATTTCTCTCGATGCCAAAAAGGCCTTTGATAGAATAGGCTGGGATTTTATGTTTCAAGCTCTTCGTTGGTTTGGTTTTCCACCTAAATTCATTTCTCTTATTTCTTTACTTTATTCCAGTCCCCATGCCTCCATTTTTGCTAACGGTATCACTTCTGATTACTTTCCTCTTCGCAGAGGAGTCCGTCAAGGATGTCCTCTATCTCCTCTTCTGTTTATCCTAGCTTTAGAACCCTTCTTAACCAAAATTAGACGGGACGAGAATATTTCTGGTTTTCAATATGGCCTCCAACAACTAATTAAGTTATCGGTCTACGCTGATGATATTTTATTTTACTGCTCCGATCCTCAAACAACCTTACCTTCCTTCCTTAATCAAGTATCTGCTTTCTCTAATGTATCTGGATATAAACTTAATACGGACAAATGTGAAATCCTCCCCCTGAATCCGTTATGCCTCAAGCATCTATTTGACACCTCTGGTTTTTCCTGGCAACCCTCTAAGATTAAATATTTAGGTGTCTGGTTCGCCCCTCGTCTCTCTGATACCCTCAAATATAATTTCGAATCTCTCTCTACTAAGATCACTACTTCTACCAGCCGTTGGAACCCTCTCTTTCTTTCTTGGTGGGGTCGCTTGGACTCCATAAAAATGATGCTAGCTCCTTTGGTCCTCTACACTATTTCTATGACTCCTATTCACATCCCTAATCATTACTTCAAGTCAATAGATTCTATTCTGCTGAAGTTTTTATGGAAAGGTAAAAAATCTCGAATAGCTCTTTCTGTTTTAAAGAGGGATAAATCTCTGGGTGGGGTCAAATTTCCCAATTTTAAATCGTACCATACTGCCTTTTCTTTAAAACAAGCCTTACGTTGGCTCTCTTCAGATCTTCCGTATTTTCCTCCACTCTGGCTAACACTAGAATCATCCTTCCTCTATCCCTATGACTTTAACGAAGTTTTTTCTTTTTCTTCAAATGTCTCTTCTCTTCGATCTCCTATCATTTCTCATACACGTTCCCTTCTTCAGCCTTACTTGTTATCCTCCTATCCTTCTGCTTCTTCTGTTCACACCCAACCTATTTGGCATAATAAGCACCTTCAAATTCGCAATCGCTCACTTTATTGGAAATCTTGGCATTCTCGTGGTTTAAAATGGATTTCTCAACTTATTTCTGATACTGGTCCTCTTCCGTTTCACCTTCTACGAAACCAATTTTCATTACCTTCCTCTTCTCGTAAACAATATTTATTGCTAATCCCCTCCCTTGTCCAATATCTCTCCTCCCTTCCTACTACCAACTCTATTCCTATACCTCACCTTCCCATTTCTACTGCCCTTGACCAGTCCCCCTCTGCCTCTTTTCTATATAAAGCTCTACAATCATCGACTGAACGCACTAAATCTAAGGTTGAGTTGGCTTGGGAAGGAGACTTGTCTCAAAACTGGCTCCCTATCTTTTGGGATAAAATTTGGTCTAAAATTCACAGTACATCTAGAGCTGCCAATACTACCCAAACCTTATTTTTCATTTATAATTGTACATTATATACTCCCTTAATTCTATCTTCTTTCTCCTTGGACACTCCTTCCACCTGTTGGTCCTGTTCTTGTCCTATAGCTGATTTGAAACACATGCTTTTTGACTGTCCTCCCATTCTCCATTTCTGGCATTTAGTTTGGTCCCAAATCCAAAAACTTTTCAACATCACTCTTCCCTTTTCCATCCTTCACATTTTTCTAGGTTCCCTTTCCCCTGATCTTTCTGGACCCCACCATAAACACAAACTACTCGATCTCCTGATAGCCATAGCCTTTCATCATATTACATCACATTGGAAACAGGCTAAAGACGTTTCCTTCACTGCATGGTGGAACGCAGTGTGTTTTAATCATCGTCTAGACACAAATTTTGTCTCCCCTATTTCACTAGCAATTAAACGTGACCTTCTATGGATCCCCCTTACCGAATATCTATCCAGGATCTCCAGACCTTCTCCCATCTCTCCATTACGTAATGTCGAAGTTCAAAAACCACCGTGATTGTTTTATCTTAAATATCTATGAGTTTTATTGGTACAAACTATGTATTCTTATTGCTACTTCTAAGTTATATATTTCTAATGATTTCCCTTACCCTCAATTTTTCTGACTTTTTTAATACATATTGTTCTATTATTCCGTTATTTCTATGAACAATTCCATTGTAATGTAAGAGAGATTTCTTGTTTTTATAACTTATGACTGTTTCTTCATGTACTGTCTTTTCCTCTTTATGCCTTAATAAACTTCAAACTTAAAAAAAAAAAAAAAACTTATTTGCTTCACGGATTGACAGTGTGATATTTCCATAACTGCGCAGCATTCATTTCTGCCTGATCCACTTCTATTTTACCAGCAGTGAAGCAGTGTGCATTTAAAAAGCTTGGGCCAGGCTGGAGCGTTTATTTAGAAATTTGCATTTATTTTCTCTGACAACATTTATAACTCCGTTACTTTATTGAATGGCTACCAGTCAGAATGTTGTACAACCATCACTGGTTCCACAGAAGCCTGGTAAAGGCAGAAATCAAGTGGAAGCAGTGGGTGCAAATCTTTGAGAACTACCTGGTAGCTATTGATGCCTGAGGTCTGCGCTTCCTAGAAAATTGGCACTGTTATTTAATCATCTAGGTACTGCAGCACACAATGTTTTTGACAATCTTCCTATGGTGGCAGCACCACGTGACAGCACCAAGTGGGGATGGGGAGTGGAATGTCTATTTGGAGGCAAACGAAAGGATGAAAAGGCAATAATCAGAGGAGGCTACTGTGCTTCTAGTGAAACATAATTATTCCAAACGCAAACAAAGTAATGACCAATTGGTGAAGGAATTTGTTACACCTTCCTGTGTTTTGGCATCCACATGTGAGTTTCAAAACTGTGCTGAGAGACATATTAGAAACCAATTTGTTTTGAACATCTTTATTACAAAAATGAAGGAGAGACTATCAACTTGCAGAAATGTGTTGCTTTCAGAAGTGGTAGACATTTCAAAGCGTATTGAGAGATCCATTGTCTCATCTCAAGCATTGGGTAACCAGAAAGGTCTTTCTACTGTGTCTTATATGTCAGAAGAAAATGCTATTTGTGCAATTAGTTCAAGGGGATACAAAGAAAAGAAAAAACTAACATTTTGTTACCAATGTGAGTCTAAGAAACATATTGGTAACAATTTGTCATGCCCTGTTATAAGTGCAAGAGAATAGGATATATTCAAGCAGTTAGTAGAACACAAACTAATGGTGGTTAAGGCTTAAAAATCAATAATGTGTTTGTACAAGGTTGCACAGATACATTTAGTAATGTGCTACTCACTATGGCTGACCCTCAAGTGACCAAGAAAGAAGTGAGAATTAAGGGTCCTATTTGTCAGGCTGTGATTATTTTATTTATCAACGGAATTGATGCTATTTTAAAAAAAGTCAATGCAGATGCCCCTCAGATTAAAGGCGCCCCAGTACCAGTGTTATTGTATGCCGATGACGCTGTACTATTATCAAGGACCCCTGTGGGATTACAGCGACTAATGGATAGTTTTTCCTCTTTTATTAAAGACAGAAAATTATTAATTAATAAAGGGAAAACACATACAATGACCTGTGGGGCCAAAAGCAAATTTTTCAATGCCTTTTTTATTGACGGTGAAAAGGTGCAACAGGTTGAAAAATTCTGTTATTTAGGTATTACCTTCTCCAAGGATAGTAAATGGACTAGTGAGTTTATTAATATACAGAACAAAATGGCTAAGAATGCCTATGGTGTCTTCAGATTTCCTGCAAAGGTTGGGGAAAGGCGTACACTGGATATGCTTAAGATCTACCAGGCTAGATGTTTGTCCATAGCATTATATGGGGTGGGAGTATGGGGTCACAGCTGCAACTATAGGTTGCAGCTGGAAGAAAACCACTTCTTAAAAAGCTCCTGTGTTTGCCAACATCTGCCCCAACCGAATTAATTCACCAAGAATTAGCCATCAACTACTTAACCGATCTGTTATCCCTTAGACCACTGATGGTTTGGCGATCTATCTGGCTAAAGGAGGAGAAATCATTTAACAGATCAATAATTGAGGACTGTTTATCACTGGACAAATATCTTGAGATCCCATGGGTTAAATATGTTGTTGTCTGTTTCTTGGACATATTCGAGGTGAATATTTTAACCGACCCCTGTGCAGCATCGAAGATCCCAAAAGCCTAGATAAAAAGTACATTTATGGCATTTGTAGGGAAGAAGCGGGCATTTACCTCTGGATTGCTGTCCACTGTTAAGTTCTATAATAGATACAGTATGGGGGAAGAATTTCCTATTTATTTAACCATGGTGACTAGGCAGTCACATAAATTTGTGCTCACTAGACTTAGACTTGGTATGGCACATTATTTAGTGGCCCATCCGAATATTAAGAAACATCCAATGGGGCCATGTATGTGTGATGGTGTGTCTACTCAGAGCAAGTTGCACTTTTTGCTGTTTTGTAAACTGTACATGAACTTCCGTACTAGATTTCTGAAACCCATGTTTGTTAATTACGGTGCACGTACAGTTAAACAGGCTATGGATTTAATTTTTAACTTACAATCTGCGGATACCTGTTTTTATACTGCAACGTTTTTAAATAAGTGCATTAACTCCAGGAGAAATATGTGTTTCAATGAACTCTGATTGTTAATTTTATTTGTAAATAGCTTTTAAATTTAACATTTTTATGAATTACTGTATATTGTCTGCCTGTGCTTTTATGGTCATTCATTTGTACGGAATAAAGCTTCATGAATTAAATTGAAATTGATTAGTGGTTAATCTATTGAAGTTATGGCTGATTCTGGGGCCTGGCAGATGGAACCTTTTTCTCTCATTGGCCTGTTACATTTAAACTTGAGAAACCGGACATTAATCCCAAAGCACAATATTGATTTATTTTAATTCCTTACCGCAATGTCTGGAAACGAGTGTATGGAGAAAAGTTTATGTTGCTATTAATGGTTGAGACATTATTGGCTGGAAAGAGTCAGCCAAACTAAGGATCAATTTGAAACCTGGTCATGAGGATCCCATTGTCTTAGGCGAAATGCCCATCTTGTCCGTAGAGTTGGATTCTGATATACTTCCCAGTATGATATTGAAATATCCATCAATCTTCAAAGATGAAATAGTTACTGGTTCAAGTTTTGATCGTGGGATAAAATGTTTTTAAAAAATCCATTCCTATTGTACACAAAGCGAGATCAGTCCCTATTAGTACATGCCAAGACTTAAAAATAATTTTTGACAGACTATGTCCTGAAGAGGTTATTACTCCTACTAATTCTCCGAAAGGATTTCCCCTGTGGTTCTCACTAGAAATAAAACTGGTGACCTTTACCTGTGTGTAGATTTACGTTATTTGAACAGTAATATTTTAGTTGATTGTCACCCATTGCTTCACATACAGGAAATGATTGCTAATAACGGAGAATCTAAGTATTTTTCTACTTTTGAGCTTCATCCAGCTCACCATCAGATAGATTTGAACAATGATTCTCAAGATTTGACCCCTTTCGTAACTACCCTTGGGGCTTCAAAGTATTGAAGACTACCTTTTGGTCTTGCGTCTGCAACAAGGGTATTTAAAGAAAACTATAGACATTTTGTTTGGTAATGTTAGTAATGTTCAGGCCTTTCACGATGATATCCTTATATTTACAAATAATGAAGAGGAATCTTTGAAGGTATCTGAGAATGTGCTGTAAATTCTCAAAGAGAGAGGTATGACGGTGAAACCTGGGAAATGCAAGCTATTAATTCAACAAGTTGAGTACCTAAGACACAATATTTCTGCAGAAGGACATAGACTAAAGTTTTGTAATTTGGATGCTATACTTAAAGCACCTTCTCCAGAATATAAAGATTCTTTAAGTTCTTTCTTCGGTCTTTGTGAGTGTTATGCCCGGTTTGTACCAGGCTCAGTACAACCTTTGAGGTCATTATTAAAGAAGGGTGCCAAGTTTGATTGGTATTTTTAGGTGAGTATTGCCTTCACTAAAGTTACAGATTTAGTTGTGCATGTCCCGGCTCTGAGTCCTTATGTGCCTGGTGTTACGTGTTTCATTACTGTGAAGTATGAAATGTATTGGAGCTGTGGTTGGTCAGTGCACTTACAGTAAGCAAATCACTGTAGCATTGGCTTTAAGGACACTACCTGAAGTGAAAACCAGGTATACTACAATTGAAAGGGAGGATTTGATGTGTGTCTTGGTAGTTCAGAAGTTTGAGACATATTTATGGAGAATGTCCATTGATGTGTTTACTGATCATAAACCCCTAGTATATCTTTTGAGTGGGAATGGATTAGGCAAAGCCTCTGCTCGCCTTGTCTGTCTACTTTCTTATTTGCAAGAATATGTTATGTGTACTAAAAAGGTTCAACGAGGGAAAAATGTCTGTTCTGACTGTCACACATACCTCTGCCCAATTGTAATGCATCAGATTTTATTTATTTATTTATTTATTTATTTATTTAAGCTTGTATCGCGCACAGCTACCCACAATGGGTTTCCCGGCGCCAGGGATAGACTGTAGAAGAAGAGGGAATGTCACCTTGACTTGAGGCCTCGGCCGACTATTGGTCACGCTTAGTAAAGAGCCGGGTCTTCAAAGCCTTACGGAAGCGGAGTAAGTTGGTCTCAGATTTTAATGCCAATGGGAGGGAGTTCCAGTATTTAGGACCCAGAGTGGAAAAGGAGCGGCCTCCCATTTTTGTCAGCTTCCATCTTGGTACTGTGAAATTGCCAGTGTCCGATGACCTTAATGAGCTCAGGGGTCTGTAGGGTTTTACCAGCCCCTGAACATATACTGGGGCGCTGCCCTGCTTAGCCTTGAACATGTAGCAGAGTGCCTTGAATTTAATGCGTTCTGGGATGCTCAACCAATGGAGGTTACGCAAGGCGGCATTGGCTGAGGTGCGTCTGGGGACGTTCTTTAGCAGGCGCGCGGCCGCATTTTGCACCACCTGCAGCACATGTATAGTGGCTTTATCTGCACCCAAATAGAGAATGTTGCCATAGTCCAGGCGTGATGTTACAAGTGCCTGGACTACAGTTCTGCGAGAGGAGAGGGGGAGCATCCACAAAATCTTGTGAAGCCATCGAAAGGTTGAAAAGCAGATGGCTGAAACCTTAGTAGCCTGTTGTCTCATAGTTAGCCTGTCGTCAATAATGACACCCAGGTTACGAACTGCAGTAGATGGTGTAGGCGCATTTCCCAGTTCGATGGGCCAATGGCGAGGACCCCATAGATGTTTGTTGTGTCCCAGAATGACCACCTCGGTCTTCTCCCCATTCAGCTTGAGACAATTTCTCCGCATCCAATCGGCCACAAGAGTGAGGCCCGACTTGAGTGCGGAGATGTTGTTTACGTCTCTCCCTGATAAGGAGAAGACGATCTGGGTGTCATCTGCGTAGGAAAACAGGGTTAACCCAGCTTGTTCGACTATGGTTGCCAAGGGTTTAACGTAAATGTTAAATAATAAAGGGCTAAGAATTGAGCCCTGGGGGACGCCGCGGGTGGATGGGCAGATGGTGGAGGCTGCTTTAGAAGAAAACACTTGGAAGCTTCGGTCGTTAAGGAAAGACGCCAGCCAGGCCAAGGCCTGGCCTGCCACACCTAGAGATTTCAGAGAGTCAATGAGGATGGAATGTGATACGGTGTCGAAGGCTGCGCTCAAATCCAGCAGGATGAGCACCATGGTGTTTCCTTGATCGACACTGTGCCTAAGACTCTCTGTCACCCCCAGGAGGGCTGTCTCAGTTGAGTGCCTAGGCCGGAAGCCCGATTGAGAAGGATGGAGAAAACCGGTGTTTTCAACCAATTTGGAGAGCTGAGAACTTATATGTCTCTCCAGTATCTTTGAGAAGATTGGCAACAAAGATATAGGGCGAAAGTTAGCAGGATTTGAAGGATCTGCACCCAGTTTTTTCAATAACGGTACAACCATGGCGTGTTTCCAAGGTTGTGGGACATGGGCCTCGCTCAGAGAAGCGTTGAGTAATTTAATGATGGGGGGATGAGTGAGGGGATCTAATTGTTTTAGTATTTTGGCCGGGAGAGTGTCCTGTGGGGAGCCCGATCTCACACTATTTAAACAGGAGAGGAAGGAAATGGCATCTAAGGGCTGCCAAGTAGTGACTACTGCGTCGGTGTTTTCCAATTCCTGGACTATGTCAGGGGCAGTGTACGTAGTACCTGGAAGTGTAGTGAAATTTTCATAGATAAGATCAACTTTATTTATAAAGTAATCCGGTAAGGACTGACACTGAGTGGCATCAAGTGCCGGAGGAGATGGGGTAGAGTTAGCACCAGTCTATTTTTTGACAACAGAGAATAGCACCTTTGGGCAGTTTTGTGCATCAGTCACAGTTTTTCTTGTGTAGTCTGCTTTAGCAGTTTTACAACTGTTGTGGTATTTTTTCAAGGCTTCTTTATATATAGCTTTGCGTGAAGGAGAATAGCCTTGTCTCCATTTACGCTCCAAGGTCTTACAATGTGAGCGGAGGCTTTTAAGTTGTTCCGAGTACCATGGAGCAGGGGGATGGTGTGAAAAAGCGGGCTTTGATGTCATTGGAAGCGCTGTATTGACTGCAGTGGTTAGCCAGAGTTCGGTGGCGCAATTGAGTGCGGCAGTTGGTAGTTCAACACACGGAAGTGTTTTGATCAGTAGTTTATTGAGTTCTGGCATGTTAATCTTCCCCCAATTCCGAAATGGCCGCGTAGTTTCCACCTCAGGTCTTATTGCTATATCAGCCATGTCAAAGGAGAAGGGGACAGCTAAGTGGTCGGACCAGGTGATTTGTAGGGCTTCACGAGAACAATCTAGGGACAGGTTGGATAAGATCGGGTCCAGTAAGTGACCAGCACAGTGAGTGGGACCTGTGTTTAGAAGTTGCAGGTTAAAGGCTTCCAGAATAGAGAGAAGCTGATTCCTATTAGGGCACTCATGGTCATCTAAATGTATATTTAGGTCCCCTAAGATTGTGAAATTCGGCGCCTTAAGCATTACTGGAGCTAGGAAATCCGGTAATGATGTTATCCAAGGGTTCGCTGTCCCAGGGGGACGGTATACCAGTAGTCCTGACAGCGTGAATTGGGGGGTAATGGACAATTTAAAAAGGGCTGATTCACAATCTTTTTGAGTGGTGTCTGCCAATTTACAAGTATATACATTCTTGTAAATAATTGCAATTCCTCCACCCCTACCGGAAACTCTATCTTGACGAAGAATGGCATAATTAGAGGGAATGGCGTCTGCAACATCCGGGCCTGAGCAATCTCTGAGCCACGTCTCGGTCAGGAATATAGCATCAGGTTGATTTTGAACAAGAAAATCGTGGATATTGTATCTGTGTTGTGGTAAGGATCGGCAATTTATGCTCCAAAATCTTAAGAGGGGGCGAGTTGAAGTTGTCTTAGAGCATACCTGTCTTTTTCGTCTGCCTTGATGTTGGAGGGATCTGCATGTGGTAGGGGTTTTTAGTGAAAAACTACAGCGAGGACAGCAGAACTTACGAGGCGGGAAAGGGTAGGTGGAGCAGTTATTATTGGGAACACCACGTAGTGCAAATAACTCTTCGGAGGAATATGTAAGAGTCATGGTGGATATAGTGGCTTTACTCACCAATAAGGGGTATGCCAGAGCCCAGAGCCCGGCCTAGCGCGGACGAGCGCAGACGGGCAGGACTCTGGCTGGACTCCGGCGCGACTATGGCGTGCCTGCTGTACGCGTTCGCTGCGCGAAGCAATGGCCGTCTGTTTTTATACTGTCCCTATCCAAAATGGCCGCCGCCGTCTGATCGAGCGTGGCCCTGCTGAGTCAGCCCTGAATCGGCTGTGCACCCAGGGAAGGAGGCAGGTGAGCGAAAATGCAGCGCTCCCTCCAGTAAGTAAGCTCAGTATTTTAAATCGCCTGAGCGGTAATATGTCGAGCAGCGCGATAATTCCGCGTGTGCTTGCAGGGGGGGGGTAGGACACAAAGGGTAATCACAGTAACAAATAAAATCTGATTCAGAGCGTTTTTAAAAGGTAGCAACCCGGCTCAAGCCTCAGGCAATAGTGAAGGTGATCTCCTCGCGAGCAAGTCCTTTTACTATTTTTATACTGTCCCTATCCAAAATGGCCGCCGCCGTCTGATCGAGCGTGGCCCTGCTGAGTCAGCCCTGAATCGGCTGTGCACCCAGGGAAGGAGGCAGGTGAGCGAAAATGCAGCGCTCCCTCCAGTAAGTAAGCTCAGTATTTTAAATCGCCTGAGCGGTAATATGTCGAGCAGCGTGATAATTCCGCGTGTGCTTGCAGGGGGGGGTAGGACACAAAGGGTAATCACAGTAACAAATAAAATCTGATTCAGAGCGTTTTTAAAAGGTAGCAACCCGGCTCAAGCCTCAGGCAATAGTGAAGGTGATCTCCTCGCGAGCAAGTCCTTTTACTATTTTTATACTGTCCCTATCCAAAATGGCCGCCGCCGTCTGATCGAGCGTGGCCCTGCTGAGTCAGCCCTGAATCGGCTGTGCACCCAGGGAAGGAGGCAGGTGAGCGAAAATGCAGCGCTCCCTCCAGTAAGTAAGCTCAGTATTTTAAATCGCCTGAGCGGTAATATGTCGAGCAGCGCAATAATTCCGCGTGTGCTTGCAGGGGGTGGTAGGACACAAAGGGTAATCACAGTAACAAATAAAATCTGATTCAGAGCGTTTTTAAAAGGTAGCAGCCCGGCTCAAGCCTCAGGCAATAGTGAAGGTGATTCTAGAGAGGATATTCATAAATTTGTTGTTGCTGTTCCTGATGCGGTTTCTGTATCTAATGGTTCTATTTCTGAGCAGGATTGGTCATATGCCTCTTAATGTGATACTGTTTTTGATTATCTACGGGATGGCTGGCTAATTCCTTAAACATTTGCAGAGATTTCTTCTGAGCTTTAGTGTGAGAATGGTATTTGTGTAAGGGATGGTGTGTGTGCCACCAATGGAATTACGTGAATGAATTGTAAAATAAGGTCATAAAGAACACTTGGATATTTCTGCAACTAGTAAGACGTTGTGAGAGCAATATTGATGTCCCCCCATGGATGCTCATGTTGCATCCTTTGTTAAAATGTGCCCACAAAAGCATTGTCACGGAAAAACTTTCGGACTCTGAAAACAGTTGAGAAACCTCTCCAGACAGTTCCATTACCTGAGGGCCCGTGGCATGACCTGGCACTTGACTTTTTAGGTCAGCTTCATCTTCTGCTTTCCTGTAACATGTTTCTGATTGTTTTAACTGATTATTTTCCTAAATTGATTAATTTTCCTTTTGTGGATTCAACTTCTACACATAATGCCTTACATTTTCTTGAGGATGTGTCTCATTTGGAGGGAGTTAAAAAAGAAATTGTGAGGGACAATGGAACTAATTTTGTGTCTAATATGAAATTGTTTTAACCTTGCATGATATTAAACATTTTCAAGTTGTACAGCGCACAGCCAACAGCAGGGACTGCAACCCCCATCGGCCCCAGCAGACGCCCCTGCACCTCGTCAGAGCGCTAGTGCCATGAGGTGCTTTAAGAACTCGCGAGGGCTACCGCGGCGCGGGACGCGCCCAGGCGTGCCGCCCAGGCAAAGCCCGGGCCAAAGGCGGGCCCATCCGCGCCCGTCGGAGACCAGAGGAGGCTGGGCTGGGCCACCTCCCTGACATCTGTTTTCAACTGAAAGGAATAATACGATACTGTGAAGGTCCTATCTTACTTGCACTGTGCTTTATTTAGTAGGCTGGACACCGATTTACCTTTTCCAATATGAGTAAGAAAAAGGGAGCTGTGGGTACTTTGGACTCATTCCTTCTGAGGGCAGAATCTTTGATAACTCAGGAAATCCAGATTGCTGAACGCCGCTTGTCATTGGATCCGGCTCTGTGGCAGCCCTGTCTGCAAGCCCACTAGTAGCAATTAATTTACAGACCCTGGGTACATTTAGTACCACATTACTGGGGACATATAAGTAAACTAAATATGCCAATTGAGGATAAGCCAATATTACCATGTTTAGAGAAGAGAGTACAAGCACTTTAGCAATGGTAAGCAGTGGTAAAGTGCACAGAATCCTAATACCATAAAAACAAGGTCAGACAAAGTGAAGGAAGGAAAAATGTTTGTGGGAAGATCACCCTGTGACTGACAGGCCTATGGCGTGTCCACTAGCTAAAGGTGTGTAGAACTACCCAAACGTTTGGGAGTTCTCTTCACTAAGGTGAAAGAACCTGGATAGACCATCTGCATTGGCATGGTCTGATCCAGGATGGTGGTCTCCCATAAAGTCCATTCTCTGTGGGGAAATGGACCACCTCAACAGTTTGAAATATTCACCCCTCATTTGCATGAGCCATGAGAGGGGATTGTGATCTGTCTGAACCCGGAAGTGAGTTCCAAACAAGTATGGTCTGAGCTTCTTCAGTGCCCCAACCCCAGCAAATGCCTCACTTTCAATCTCACTCCACCTCTGTTCCTGTGGATGTAACCTCCGGCTAATGAAGATAACCAGTTGGCCTATGCCCTCATCATTTAATTGTGCTAAGGCTGCTCCTATGCCATGCTCTGAAGCATCTGTCTGAACTATCTGAACTATAAACTCCTTAGAGAAGTCAGGAGCCTTAAAAACAGGTACTGTATTCATGGCCTCCTTGAGGGTATCAGAGGCTTTCTGGCATGCCTCTGTTCAGATCACCTGTCCGGGTTGCTTCTTTGAAGTTAGCTCTGTTAAGGAGGCAACAACGGTGCCATATCTATTAAAAAATCTCCTATCGTTACCCGTAAGGTCAAGGAAGGCCCTCACTTCTGTTTGTACTTTAGGGGGTTGCCAGGATAGTTTCAATCTTTGCCTGCAGTGGCTGCACCTTGCCCCCGCCCATTATATAGCCCAGTTAAACCAGGGAAACATGTTCTATATGGCAATTACTGGCCTTGATAGTCAGCCCTGCCTGCTACAGGGCCTGAAGCACCTCCTGGAGGTAGTACAGGTGTTCCTGCTAGCTAGAGCTGTAGACATCTGTGTTGTCCAGGTAGGTGGCGCAGAATGCCTCCTTCCCAGCCAGGACCTTGTGAATCTAACCTCTGAAAGGTGGCAGGGGTATTCTTCAAACCAAAGTGCATCACCCAGAGCTGAATGTGGCCCTCTGAGGTTGAGAATGCAGACATCTTTTTTACCCACTTAGTAAGAGCTATCTTCCAGTACCATGATATTAACTCAAAATGACTGAGAAATTTGGCAGCGCCAAGACTCAGTATGAGCTCATCAACTCGAGGAATGGGGTGTGCATCAGTATTAGTGGCGGAATCCAGATCCCAGTATTCCATGCAAAACCGGAGTTCTAGAGTGGTATCTGGTGGGGCAGCAATGGGTACCACGACCACAGGGCTGGTTCAGGGACTGTTGAAGGGCTCAATCACCATTAATGCCAGCATCTTGGAGACCTCCTCCTTGATACTGACCCTCACCTTGTCTAACAAACTGCAAATTTTATTTTTAACAGGTGGACTATCTCCAGTGTTAATGTCATGGACACACAGGTGTGTGAGTCCAGGGGTAAGGGAAAATAGGGTTCAAACTGCCTCAGCAGCCGACGGCATTCACATTGCTGTTCTGGGGCCAATCTAAGAAAGAGTTTGATATGCCAAACTGTCTGAGGGAGTGCAGGGAGCTAGGGACATTTTTCCATCCCATCTGGAGCTGCCCCAGAATAGTGAAATACTGGATGGCAGTGATGAGGATGCTCTCCCAGGTCACAGGAGTCACGGTGCTGCCAGAGCCGAGGTGCTGCCTACTCAATATATGGAGGCCAACTGACTTGAGCACGAAGGCTCTGGGATGGGTGACTTTTGGCATTACAGTGGCAAAGTGGAATATTGCACAGAGATGGGGGTCTAGGAGTGACCCTACTCTTGCCCAGTGGTGTAAGGACATGGCCCTGGCAATGGTAGCGGAAAAGTCAGTCTTTATTTATCGGGCTGTCCGAAAAAGTGGGAAAAGGTCTGGGGGGGATGGAACTCCTATCGGGGTGATATATGCGAACCACCGCCCGAGGACTATGATTCAGAAGCAAGTGCTTAAATACACCAACCAAAGTAGACTGTTAGAGAATGTATGTGTGGACAAAGGAAAGGTTTGTAAGGGTATTATCCGTACGTGGGACTATGGGAATGGTGGAAATGTTGATATACCTAATACTGTGATCGATGGACACGTCATGCCAATTATATTGTCTGGAAATTGCATTAATTATTTAAATAAAAATTGTTTTTAAAAAAAAAGAAAGAGTTTGATGCCCTCCACTGATTTTTTTGTTCCTAGGCATACAGGAGGTTAGGGAGAGTCCCACTCTTCTCTTCCACTCCCTCATCTGTGACCAGGAGCATGTTTACTTCGGACCTCTCAAAGTGTGGTTTTAGGTGATTTACATGGAGCACACCTGAGGGATTCCTAGGGCTTTGGAGATACACCTAGTAGGTAAACTCCCCCTTCCGTTCCTTCACCTTGTATGGGCCTGTTAGCACAGCACTGCAATGCTCAATGGGCCCCACAAGGGGGCTCTTGTCGGAGATCTTTTACCTGTGGCTTACACCATCTGATGAAGTGGGTGTGTGTGGAATCTCTGGTGTATGCACAAAGGTGAGTAGAGTGTGGGATGAATGGAGTTAAAAATAACTAGAGGAACTCACTGGGTGAGCTTTATTTTGCAGGTTCCCTGTTATGTTTAAAAACCTCTGATGCTTGTTAAGGGAGATTGTCAATGGTTTTGTCAAGATTTGTGAGTCAGGATAGGCCACTATCCCCAGGTAAAGTATCTCAGACAAAGAGCCCACTTGTGGAGCCCGTTGCGCATTGCAGCATCAGCCCAATGAGGAGCTGCCTTATGATAAAGCATTACACCTTTCGGGGTGTGTGAGGGCCCTTGCTCTTTATTGGAGCTATTCCCCCCTTTCTGAACTGACCCCGCTCCCTCTGCTAGGAGCAGCACACCTTGGTATTGATAAGTTCGAATGTTGGCCCTTGGTCCCTGTTGTACATCTTCACCCTTCTCAAAATGGCTCTCAGCCATTGTAAAGCCTTTTCTCTATGTTCCTTTTCCTTTCCCCTTCTAAAAACCTGCGAGTATTCTAGCATCTTGATATTGAGATTCTACAGATGTAAGTTGTTTGTCTGGTCAGCTGGTGAAGTGTTCACTCAATTCTTTCTCCAAATAAACCTATGTGTCTTACCTCAAGAAGTTATCGAGCAGCATTCTTTATGTATGACAATTTTAGCGACAATCGGAAGCAGTGCTGACCAGACCACAGAAGACCAGCTGCCTACAGAGATCCGAAGACGGTCCTGATTCCAGCTTGTCGTGAACGTGAAGTACAGCTGAGAGACGGACACTTAAGACTAAGTACCCATGGAGGTCCATGAAATTGATGCCATCGTGCCGCAAAGTTCCTGGGTTTTGGGAGAAAGCGACTCGCAAGTTCCCATGAAGTCACTTAAAAAACGTGAGTCAGTTGCTTGCGTGCCCAAGGCTCTGTGAGCATACATCATTTCGTCTTGCACAGCAACCATTGTTCAAAACTGCATTCCTAAGTCAGCGTTACAGTGGGCGGACTTTGCGTCATCGTGCAACGTCTGTCAGCCATCTTTAGTACTCAGACGCTTTATGAAAACAAGTGTTCTAGCTTTTAATGATGTACGTCAGCACGCTACATCATTCGGCCATTTTCATGTATCAAAAAGTCGAAATTCTCGCTGCAGTTTTCGACGCAGTGCAAGAATTACTTGCGTCACGTTCACTTGTTATCTCGTTAGCACTTCAGTGACAAGCACACCGCTAACACTTCGGTGGCACGTACACCTCTGGTCGACAACAGCTGACACAATGCTGCAACCAGACATAATTCGCTTCACAGACACTTTGATATCCTCATCATGTGCATGTTCCACTGTGATGTGCACACCTTCGAGTCAAAATAACATTATCAACATTCTGATTTAACCATCCATTCTGTGTAGTTTTTTTTCCTAGCATCAATTTTAACATGTATTCACAGCAAATTGCTGTTGCTCTACCGCCCCAATTTTTAAATGAGCCTGGCAACCCTTCCATACCTTGGGAAGAATGGATAGTGATTTGCGAAATACCAGGTCGCCATGCACATACAATGTGAACATCCAAATGATAAGAACTTCACTTTTTGTGGCATTGACCATGTCAAGATGCCTGAAAGAGGAGGTGATAGGGAGTTGATTCTCCGGCAACGAGAGGCGTCATGGATATGCCTTCTCAGGACTGTAAAGTTTGGGCTTAACATCAACGATGAGTTGCATCGGTTTTTGTGAGACAATCGAAAAATCTTCTTTATAAATGTCTAATATTGAAAAATATAATTCTGCTTATGTCTTGTGCTCAATTGGACAGTAAACACTGCCTTTCGTGCTATACTCTGTTTTAGAGTTATTGGACTATTACATAGATGGATTGACCTTCCTAAGAAAAGGGGGCTTTTAGGAATTGGTCTCACATAATCTAATGTTTGAAATGAATCCATTTACCATCTGAGTCACAATTAAAAAACTTGTGCGATCAACATAGATTTACGACGTTATGTGACATATCTGCTTACACGATCTATTAAAATGAATTCTCTGTTGCAACAGGACTAGATACTGTTGTGGGGAAGGGGGAGTGATCTTTCGTTTGATGCTAGGCATCGTGATGCAGGTGAGTCGCCTGTATAGTTTTGAATATTATGGTTTTCATACATTCACATTGAAATCAACCTACTATAGTACGCACAAGGTACACTTACACTTGCAGCGTGTATTGTGTCTTTTGATTATGTTGGGGTCAGATTGGAATATTAACGCTATATAAAGTACTAAATATATGGCCCACATATGTAATATTTATAATTTGAAAAAAATAGTGGGACTACCATTGTACTCTAGACTTTATATTTGCAGACTATCATTCAAATATGTTCAACGGGTTTTGGGTAGTGGCTCCGATTGATGGCATACAATAAACAACAGAGAGAACCATTTATAACAAAGAAGATTTTATTATGACTGCCTAAGCCTCCAACTCACTTTGTGAAAAGCTGAGTTGATCAGTTAAATAGCATGCGCACATAATGCATTTATGTGCGCTACCACAATCATAGCAATCTTTTGCTTATATGCATGAGCATTGAATTGTCACTATCTTATAGATGTCCCGGTCCTATATGACATTTTTAAATCGTACAACAGGACATATAGTGTGGGGATAAAACACATTTCCCTATGTACTTCAATGTTTCAAGATGGCCACTATTCTCGTACATTTTTGGGCATTGTTTGCAGGTCATCATTAGACAACAGGTGTCTCTCATTTCCGGGCGGGGGGTTTAAAAATGCCCGCTTGCGAATGCTCGGTTTAGAACTGAAACACGAGGACCACACAAGCTGCGGGTTATTATGCCACTGCTGGTGAGTGCTATTGCGACATGTTATGAGTGAAGTAGTGTGGCTCACTGGTTAGAGGCGGCAGACCCGAGAGCAGAGGACGGCCCGGGACCAGGGTTCGATTCCCGGCGCTGCAGGTTTCGGGACCAGGGTCAGCGGACTCGATAATTCTCTCGCCTCGTGCCCACTCTGATCAGCGATCACACTCGGCAACTCTGGGCATTAGCTTGCCTCATCTTCACTAACGGCCCCACCAGACCGCCGGGGATGCCTGGTCTCACCCTGGAGATTCCCAGTAAGGGACCATCTCTCAGGGAAGCCAGGAAGGGTTTTGCAGCGGTCTAAGCGCCAGGACGCCCACGGGTAGCAGTGCGCTATATAAATGCCTACACATTTACATTTACATTTACATTGCTGTATACATTTTTAGCAAATAACGCACAGTCGCTTTTGTCTTTTTTATAAGAATGTAATAATCGAAGCTAAATATAAACCATTTATCTATACTACTATTATAAAGGAAGAACTTTGAGGCTTTGAGGCGGGTAAACTCGGGAACCACAGCGCCAATCCACACACCCGATACATCGTTGGAATCCTCAGGGCGTGCAGATGGACATAGGCTATATAAAGTGAAAAAATACGTTATATTTAAAAAATTTACATTATAAAAAAAGTAGTCCCCTCGAAGTAGCGCCGGCCGTGACCTGCGTGCTGACGTCAGGAGCACGGGGAGGAGCGGCGTCCAGGAGCGGTGGACATGGCACGGGGAGGAGCGGTGACGAGCGGCGAGGAGCGGTGGACTGAGGAGTGGCAGCTGAGGTAAGGCAGCGGGGGTCTGGGCAGGCGGGGGGACGGGGTGATGTAAGGCTCCAAACTACCACGATCACGCTCATTAGTTTTACCTCAAACACAGCTCAGGAAGTTGAACTGCAGAGCGCCAGCATTTCACCGTTTCAGCTTTAAGGGTTTAGGTTGACACGCGGGCATTATGTTACCATGCTGGAATCTTGGCACGCCGAGCTCCGTCAAGGGTAAACCCCGCTCAAAGAGACCCCACAGGCGAAAGTGATCCGTCAACCTCGGAGCCGTGTTTAAATGTGCCCTCTCTTCATGGTACTTTTCATGTGGATGGGGAAAGCAAACAGGCCGAAGCGCACTGCAGTGACTATCATATGTCGCCTTTTTAAGGCTCCGGGGGACAATGTCGGTGCAGGCGGGGGTCGGGGCAGGCGGGGGACGGGGCGGGCGGGGACAGGGAAAGCAAGCAGCCCGAAGGAAAGCCAGGAAATCTGGTTCGGTTTATCCCCACTCTAAACACATGGAAATGGTAATTTCCAGGCGAAGGCTGGAGTAATAGCTGCAATACAGTGAGACGGTTTTACATTATAGTGAACTGCTGTGACTATCATATGTCGCCTTTTTAAGGCTCCGGGGGACAATGTCGGGGCAAGCGGGGGTCGGGGCAGGCGGGGGAAGGGGCGGGCTGGGGCCCGAAATGCTGGACAATGTCGGGGCAGGCGGGGGTCGGGGAAGCCTGATTGCTCCCGGACAAGGTCGGGACGGGCTGCTAGTAATACAGATAAAGTAATATAGGTTTTGTTTCAAATGCCTATGATACTACAGGCTGTAGCCCACAAAAGTCATCTTTGGTGTAATATTGTGCATTATATATACCGAGTCGTGGGATGCCTAAGATGGCCGCCACTGTTGCTTTTTATCCCAGAAAAATGGGTTTGTTGTGTTCGCTTTTATGGTGAACTTAATATCATTCACCTATTTTTCCTCTAAAGCTTAATTTTTACAAATCTTTAGCTACATAGCTGGCCATTAGGCCATCGCTAATATGAAGCCACTATCTGATACACAATTTGGCCTCCTTCAAAATCGGCGATCTGCGATATAATTGGCTGATGTGAGGTTTTTAAAGATGGCTGCCGTTTTAATATCTCAATACATTATGTGTTTAGACGATTGCTTTTTAGTAATGGGGCTAATCGGTATTTAGTGCCTTGTTCTGTAGAAAAACAGGAATTGTAAATTACACTATTGCTGCAAAAAATATCATCTTGTTTAGCAGCAAAATGGGAATTGTAAATGACACTTTCGCGGTCATAAAATATGGACTGTTCTCTGATCTATTAAAATTGGTGTCACTTACTTTTTAAGATTATACTGTATTTCATATACTGATAGCCGACATTAGTAGAAGTATCTATGGACATACAAGAAATTCAGCTATATTAAAGATGATGTATCCATCATTGGATCAAACAAACATTGCAGGGCTTTATGTATAGGTCTCTCTGGGTTTTTGTTCTCTCCTATCGAGATCACTCATTGAAATAAGATTATGTGAAGGATATTTTAAATAAATGATTCCTTGATAAGTAAATGTAACATGATCAATTATGGAATTGTGTTAAATATAAATTGCTTAGGCTGTATAATAATGGGCAGTACAGAAATATAAGTTGACTCTTATTTATACATATGTACATTGAATGAACAAGAACGAGATGTTGTCTTATAATTTACATATCTGTTATTTTAGACATTGTATACTTTATAGAAGTTTTCCAAATATTGGATTTTCAAACAGCTGAACTGCACAATCATCTATATGAATTTACTTTGTGCCACACTGTGAAGGTATAACGTTCATTATAATAATGTAATAACTAATGAAGTTTTTTTATTAAATCATGCTCTTAAGTTTAATCTGTGAGTTGTTTGATATAGTGCTCATTATATTGCAGTACTTTCTTGTGTAACTGTCCCCAATGAGAAATAATGTATATAGGTTTATGTATAGTCTAAGATATACTCACATGTTTTACTCGAACAAACCTTTTCACTATATATTTTTGTAAAAATGTGTATTTCCTATTTAAATGTATTGTTAATGTCTTTGTATGTTCGAAATCACTTTTAAAAACTATATTTGTATGTATCTTTTAATAGCCTTGAAGAAGTCTCTTTGGGAGACGAAACGCGTTGGCTATGGCTATTATTCTCTGCCTTTGGAAAAATAAAGAAAAATCATTTTAAGAAAAATAAAGAGAAACCATTTCAAGAAACACACATCTTGGATTTGGATATCTTTTCGTGTGCTACTGTCTTGAAATTTAATGCGGCATCTTTATAATATGCGGTATAGTGCTGAACCTTTTTGCATTTAATGATTTTCGATGGCTATCTGGATGAATTGGATGGACAAGAATTTTCAGAAAAGCTCAAGAAAGCATTGCTTCTCAGCGCGTTGGGGAAAGAAGGTCAAGAAGTGTTCAGGTTTCTCCCACAAGCTTTGCAAGCAAATGGCCAACCGATGCTTGATGAATATAAAGAGGCGATATATAGATTAGAGGCAAGAAAGGCAAAGGAGGAGAACTTAGTGATGAATCACTATAAATGTTATACTCTCCGACAACATAGCGAAGAGACCATCGGCAAGTTTGTTGCGAGACTGAGAGAACTCTCTGTCCAATAAAAAATGTATTTGGAGCGATGTATGATGAACTAATAAGAGACCAGTTAATTGTCCAGTGTAATAATCGCAAAATCAAAGAGAGACTGTGCGCAGAAAAGATCCCCTTGTTAAAAATAGCTATTGACCTAGCAACAGTCATTGAACAATCCGAGAGTTAAATGAAGGAGCTACAAAAAGGAGCGTTCAACAATATGTGTCTGAAGTCTCTGAAAAAAGTATGGGTGAAGAGAGTGACCTAGGTGATGACAATTCTATAACGTTAGTTAAGAACAAGAACAGGTCCTTTAACAGAAAAACTACTTTTGCAAGAACACCGAACAGATTTTGCTCCAGATGTGGCAGCAATGGGCACACGTCTGTGTCAAAATTCTGTTTTGCCTCTAATAAAGAATTTTTGAAGTGAGGCCGCCTTGGTCACTTCTCAAGAATTTGTAAAACTAAAACTTGTTCCAAAGTAGCAGTAGTACAAGAATCTCCCACAGATACTAAGAAGGAGAAAGAAAGATTATTGGTAGTTGATGATAGCAATGTTACCACAGAAAATCAAAACCAAGTGAATAGACCCAAGCTTTATTCTTAATAGATGAACACCAAGTATCCCTCATGGTTGACATGGGGCCTAGGTACACTATAATACCAAGATCAATGTTAGAAAAGGAGGGTAGTGGAAGAATCTTACAGTCCAGTGATATCTCACCTGCAGGGTACCAAGGAGCTACCATAGACTTGTTTGGTTATTTTGAAGCAGATATGGTCTTCGCAAACAGGTCTACCAAAGGCAAGATCTATGTCGCTGGTGATGAACCGCCTATTTTAGGTTGGATCCATCAATACGATCTCCACATCATTGTAAACCCCAGGGTGCCTTCACAGGTCATGGTTGTAGATGATGTCACTGTTGATGATATACTCCAAGAGGCTAGTACGGTATTCAGGAACGAATTAGGTGAACTTAAAAGTTATGTACACAAAATTCTCTTGAAAAAAAACACATTACCTGTCCAACACAAACTTCGAAGAGTTCCCTTAGTAGTTAGGGATGAAGTCAAGTCTCTTATAGATGAGATGCTACAAGGTGGTGTGATTTAAACAGTTGAGGCGTCTAGTTGGGTCTCTCCAGTTGTAATCATGAAAAAAGATGACGCAAGATTAGTTTCTGTGTGGACTTGAGATCTTTAAATAATTGTGTGGTCGCAGACACCTTCCCTTTACCCAATATTGGCGAATTGATGTCCACGTTGAAAGGTACTAAGGGCCAGATGTATCAAGGCTTTTGCGACTCGCAAAGGCCGAAATTCTCAGAATTTCAGCCTTTGCGACTCGCAAACAGCCTGTTAGCATTTCATATAAGTTGAAGAACAATACTGGCAGGGAATTTCCAAACTCCAGCTCCAAAGAAGCAGACAGAAGGTTCCACCTAGTGTAAATTGTGTCCTTGCTCAATGCAACAGTATAATTCGCATTGTGGAGTGTACAGGAGGTTAAGCGGTTGCAGGAGTATGGACGTGCACCCCTTCTCTTCAAGATTATAACAATTAAATTAGTTTATTGAATAGTGCATATTGTGTAACGAATTATCCTTTGTGAGTAGGTGTCTTCAAAGACATGGGCATCAATTCACCAAAATGCATAGGGTAGTGGAAGTTACATCACTTTGAACTTTATAACATCACTAGAAGTGAAATCATGTGACCCTTGCCTGATTTGTTCAAGAAAGGCATGTTACATGGCCCTAACATCACAACATGCAAGCAAGACCTCTGACCTCCCGGTCTGAGAACTGCTCTGTCCCCAGTAGCTCCGCTGTCTGTGCCTTCGCCGCTGACTCTGCTTCACCTCCTCCCAGTAGGAGTTTGAGGCTGCCCAGGACAGAGATTGCGCCCTCTCTGCTGTTTTGTGGTTTCTGCTCTGCCTTCCACAGTGTTATTCTCTGTTTAACTGTTGCCTGCATTGGACTTTGTTTTGTTTAATTATTGTGTCTGTCTCTGTAAATCATTGTCCTGGACCACTGACTGTTGGCTGCTTTGCTTATTGAGCCCATTTTTCTCTCTAATTTTTTCCCCGCTTCCTCCGCCCTGCTGAAGCCCCTGCGGCCCCTCCGTCCTGCTGGTACCTGCCTCCCAACTGCACTTCTCTGCCCCTTCCCTATTTAATGGCGGCCGCTGTGCGGTCATGTATCGGACGCGCCAATGGCGCACTTAAGGCAAGCCTGTCTGCCACCCGACTGTGGCCCAACCACGGTCAACGCCAGGAACCCTGGATCTATGACCTACCACCACTACCACTCCGCCACCCTCCTCGCACTCAACCCGGAAGGAACAACAACTGCCAGGGATCAGCGCTGAACCCACGGCCAGTTCTCCTGCCTACACTGCTGACAATCCTTCACCATCGAAAGCTCCCCCACGACTGCTGAACCCAGGCCAGACGCCCGTAGCACCGAAGCCCTGATGTGCATCCTCCTCAATGTGTGCTCCTTACACAGACACGCCGTAGAGATCTGGGATGTGCTCGACAGCCTCTCACCAGACGTTGCCTTCTTCATTGAAACATGGACCAACGCCACCTCCACCCCCGACATCCCCACCGCCATCCCCGAAGGATACAAGATCCAGAGAAAGGGCCGCCTTGACTGCCCAAGAGAAAGACTCGCCAATGCGCACAAGAGCTCCCTCCGACTCTCCACCTCCAGCACGAGCAATCCCCTCTCCAACACTGAGCACCTGCACTTCCAGATCCAGACCAGCCATGTCTACATTAGATACCACCTATATTATGGTGTTGACTTGATCTTGGAAGGCATAATACTTGCCCCGAATGATAGTGAGGGAACAAAGCAAGTAAGCCACACCTCATCAATGTGTTTGTTTCTCCTTAGACAAATTTGGAAAGAATGGAGTGAAACTATACTTTAATGCACAATTTTCACATATATTTGCTAAAATGCTATGAGCATAGAAAGGACATCCATTAAATATTTAAATTCTTTCATGGTGTTCCAAGCCAATGAAATCTGATATTCCCCATGAGTTGAACCCATTTCTTTTTCAAAATGTGGTATGGGTGTCCCCATATGTCAGAAATTACCTCCATTGTGCCAGGGCCAGCATATTCCCATGGGTGGCCCCTTACATAAACAAATATTGGCAAAGCCAAGAGGTCTGGCGGCGTTTGCCAGCTTTTGACAATCCTTGTTTTGTCATGGGTTTTGGAAAACATTATTGTTTGGAAAGCTGCCAGATGTTGTCAATCTAAAAGAAACATTGACTAAAGAAAAAAAGTTGTTTTTGTCTAAAAAAAAAGTAATTATCAAAGTAATCCCTGGCACTAAAGGGAACTACTTTGTGTGTGAATGTGCTCATCGTCAAAGGACAGCATATTATTTGAGCAGAACCCCAATTTTACAATGCACCCTAAAATTTAGATCACACAAAGTTTTACCTCAGGAGGTTCTGCTCTAGCACCCTTGATCTTACGATGAGTCACCACCCTCCTCAATATCAGGCCCAACAAATTTATCTGAATAATAAATAACTGAAATATAGATCAAGTAAGGTTAAAGGATTTTATTTACAAATAACTCAAATTGGCTTTATCGAGATAGTGGAAAATATATGCCTTGAAGGCTCAAATACAGAATACAGAGTGAGAAATCAGAATTATTTTAAGCCCCAATAAGCAGCAAAAATCATAAGAAGAACCAACAGTGTCACTACCTAATAGATGTTCAGGAAAATGTCTGAATAAATGAGTCCCAAGTAGAAAGGGAAGGCATCTGGCTCATCCCCGAAACAAGGGATTTTCATACACATTTTATGACTGCAAAGTCATCATGACATGACTAGTTAATAACACATACTGAGCATATCAGAATTCAGACCGTCACAAATAAACACTTAATAATAGCCCATAGTTAATGAAAACTCAAGCAGCTTCTGTGCTGTTGCTGTCCGGAGATGTATAACAAAATATGAAACATTTTTCAAACAAAGACTCGTACACTAGTGTATTCTAACAGACCCACATCAGAACTTCTTGTGAAAATGTCCTTGGAATTGGTACATTCAGCACACAAAAAGAAGTTTATTCACAATACACACTCTCTAAGGAAAATAACCAGTTATGTCACAGTGTGCTGTACTCTACGAAGACATTTGAGGGGATAAGACACACAGAGGGACATTAATTGGAAAAGTAATGAGCAGGAGCAAGGTGAGCAGAACACCAAAGCAACATCCATATTAATGAAATTGGTGCCTCTGTAAAAATGTGGCACAACAAAACTACATTAATCAAACACTTTTCTGCACATCTAATAAATAATTAAAAATAATTAACAATTAGCGATCTGATCTCCTCCACTAAAAGAAGAGTGCAATGGAGAAAAGCACTCTGCTCACTACTCCAGACCTCTTCCTCTAAGAAATTCCCACAATGGCCTAAGACTCTCTGTAGCCTCTTCACCTACATACAGAGCACTGCTACCATCTCCATGTATAACAATGGGACTATCCTCATACAAGCCTCAGACCATAATCTAAGGGTTTTTGATGAAACAATGACCCTGACAAATCAACTACGTGTCCTAGCCCTTCACCCATTCCACAGGATCCCCAAGCAGTCTCCTTACGTAGCCTCAAACACTTAAGCACTACACCCTCCACCATGAGTAGCACATATATTCCCATTGTGCCACCACTTCCAGGAGGGTCTAATTCTATCCAGACAGCACCACTACCATTCCTCGAAAGCTGGGGGCACAGACATACATAGCAATGGATCCTTATCACCCACTCCAATCCAACCCATTTCTGTCGAAAGTACTGGCTTTCACGTAACTAACTTGCCCTTACACTTTCCTTGGATCACTGATTGACTACCTTGAAGCCTGATCCCTCAAGCCCTAATAAAATCAATACTCTGCTATCCCGAGTACTTCCTCAGATACGATCTTGACTCCCCAGCCGCCCAACCTTATCCACCCCTCCAATCAAACCTCCCCATCTCTGGTCCAATCAGGCCAGCAGTAGCCAAACACAGCTATCAGTGGCAGGCCGTCTGCATCTTGTCCTTAGATCCATACCGGGAATACTTATCACCACCCCTGTCCCACTTCCTGACTTGAGGAGATCACCAGGGAGCTTCAAAAACTTAAGGCTGACTTACAAACACACATAAACATCATCTCAGATTGGCTAGCGCCTTATTATCTAACAGGTCATCAGGGAAGATCAGACTTACTCAAGCGCCTAGCTACCACTCTAAGCTACCTGCCCTTCTTTCAGCTTAGAGGATCAACCCTAATTAGGCATCTCCCTTCTGGATTTGAAGAACCACTCCCTACCCGAACGCCCCTCCAGACCCCTTTGATGTAAGAATTATCTAACAGACACTGACATTCACTCGCTCCTCCTAGCATACAGTCCAAAACACATAGGCAAGTCAGACAATCAGGACCTTATGCAAACTAATCAGCTGAACCCTCATAGCGCACCCAGACATAACTCTATAATATTTCCAACCTTAAGCAAGTTCACATCACACAATCTACTTCCACTGACTTGAAAGCACACATGAATGCATGCTTCTCAACTGCAGATCAGCTGTGAAGCATGCCATGGGCATAGCTGACTTCATCCTAGTTTATGAACTTGGCTCCTAATCGTTACAGTAACTTGGCTAAATGATTACTCTGGTCGTGTTCTGGACATTCTAGTCCCTCCTAGCCACAACATTATCAGACTAGACAGACCTAGGAGATCTGGTGGAGGCATCGCCTGTATATACCACAATAGTCTTACAACAAAACATTCCCCCACCGCAATTCTCTCCTCTTGTGAATATCTTTGCATAGACATCACTAGCCAACACAGACCTCTATGCAACCTGCATGCCTTTTACCATCTGCCAGGAGACAACCTTTCTTATGTAGAACAAATTATGGAAACCATCTCATCCAACTTGGGGCAACATTGTCCCCAGATCTTCCTCTGAGACTTCAATCCACACTGGAATGGCCTGAACGATCTGTCTGTGAACAGCCATTAAAACATTGCTAGTGGATCTCAACCTGATTCAGCTTTGTGACAGCCTCAAGCACACCTTGGGTTCGATCCTGGATCTAATTATTTCTAATCCCAATTCCACTCATCTGAAGTCGACTGTCCATTGTGACTGTTTGGATCATCACTATATAACCTTCCACATAATAGAACTATGGATCAAAAAAAATCCCAACCAAAGAAACAGACATTGGAAAAGCTCCTTGAAAAATGCAAACTTGAATGAAATCATATCCCATAACAATAAGACCTTGCCTCCTCCTATTGTCATGCCTGAAGTCCATGGCTTCAATGAGTATTGCAATAATTCCATGTTGAACATTCTTAATGCAATTGCCCCCTTTCAACTAAAATGAAAGTCCAACAAAGATTCCACACCATGGTTCAATGGCAATTGAAATTCAGACAGACTCAACCTGCGATTAGCTGAATTATCTTGGATAAGCTCCCATCCCTTGAACACCTTAAACTCCTAAAATCGAGAATGAGTATGTGTAATAAACACATCAGAAATGCAATAGCCATCTTCTTCAGAAACCAACTTGCAGAAGTCAGAAATCACCCAAAAAAACGGTTTGAATTAATTAAACTTCAATCAAACACCCTTACCAATCTATCACCAATGGTTTCCAGTCCACAACCAAACTGTGAGCACTTTGCCTCCTTCTTCCTTTAAAAGATGAATAAGATTGAATCTGATCTTTGGACTGCCATTAGACAATTAACAACCCTACCCTCTTCCAATTCCTCCTCCCCTCTGACCCCCGGCTTCATCCTGCAAAAACAATTCCTATTGGGGTCAATTCACAACCCTTAACAATACCATCATATTCAACATTTGTTCAACCCTAAAACCCTCAAATCACTTTAAAGAACTCCTTCCCTCTAGTTTCTTTAAAGATTTGAAGAGATCCTTAGTCTCACTCTGGACCAAGATAGTAAATACCTCCCCACTGCAAGGTGAGATCCCAAATCGCCTAAAACTGGGGCAGGTTACACCCACTCTTAAAAAACCCACTGCACTTCCAGAGGACCTTAATAACTTCCAGCCAATCACTAACATCACAACTCCTTCAGAAATGTGTACATGTCCAACTATTTAACCACATTGATGAATACCAGCATCTTGAACAATTCCAGTCTGGTATCCGTCATGGTAACAGGACCAAAACAGGCCTCACTCACATAGTCGATGATGCGCTTACAATGCTTGATCAGAATGAATCCTGCCTTCTAATCCTCCTCGACCTCTCGTCAGCTTTTGATACAGTCAAACATGGCAATCTCCTGGACCTACTGGAACATACAATGGGGCTTTCTAGCTCAATGTTGAAATGGTTTGCCTCATTTCTCCACAATAGAACACAAAGAAATAAAGTCAATCAATCCCTATCCAACTCCTCTCCATTCACACTAGGGATACCTCAGGGCTCCCCTCTCTCACCCACACTCTTCAACTTATTCATGGAGTCTCTTATTGAAATCCTCAAACCATTTAACATCCACTATCACATGTATGCTGACGACACCCAATTGTACTTGAAAATCTCTTCCTCAGAAGATATCAAGACACTCAACACATCTTGCCTCAAAACCCCAAACTGGCTAACCTCCAACCATCTTAAACTTAACTCCCTCAAAACAGAATCCCTCCTAATCTCCCCACCCAAGCAATAGCCCATTATTGAAGAATATTTGAAAAATCTTACTGTTCTCAACTGCATAACGAACATCTTATCTCTGGGAAAAACACTGGATAAGAACTTGAACATGCAGGATTACATCAGCACAACTGCCAAAGGAGCAAACTTCCAACTGAGCAACCTGAGAAAAATAAAACCCTTCCTTCCCCCCTGATAACTTCAATTCTACTGTTCAAGCCTAAGTAATCTCAAGGTTGGCGTATGGCAATGCAACCCTTTGCAGTCTACCTAGCAACAACTTGGTTCTTCTTAGGACTTCTCTGAACGCTGCTGCAATCCTCATAACAGAGTCCCAAAAAAGTAACTACATCTCTCTGGATTTAAAATCCCTAAATTTGCTCCCATATGAGGCCAGGATACAACAAACAAATTGCCTGCATAACCCATAAAGCCCTTAATTTCAGTTCCTTGCTAAACACTGGAACACTCTGCCGTTTGCTAATTCACTAGGCGCTCCAGCACCCTGCTGCTGAAACCAAAACAATTTCAAAGAATGAAAACATACAATCAGGCCTTCTCTGGCATTGCCCAGAGAATCTGGAAATCCCTGCCTTCGGACACCAGATTGAATCCTTCAACAGTGTCTTACAAAAGGAAGTGAAAGCTTTTTCTGATGAATAATTTTCTGAATTAGTATTTAGCTATTATCTACAGTCTTGTCAGGCGGGCTCTATAAGAGCCTCCTCGCCCAGGGTGGCGTTGTTACATCCCTTATCATTCCTGAACATTTTGCTGTATTCAACAACCATCTTCTTTTGCTTACTTATGGTATTGTATATTTACGTAATACTAATCCTCCTCCGTTAGTTTGGAGGTGATTGCCTGTATGTGTTACGACCATTTTGCTGTTTTACCTCACTTTTCTCCTCCCATTTGTTCATGAATCTTTGTAAAGTGCTCTGATACCCTCTTGGGTCATGTTTGCCCTATATAAAACTTTTTAAATATCTAAAATAAAATAAAATAAATTAATTTGGTTGTAGGCATGATCCTTGCGGCACTTCAATTCTATCTCGATTTAAATTTTTCTTTTCTTTAACCCATTTTCACCTTTACTTTAATTTTTATATCTACTAATAATACACTCAGAAAAGTTTAGCAAAATAAATTGCACAATTGCACAAATCATTATGATTGTTATAGGGGTTAGGATCACCTGAAAGATATTTCTACCTAAATTACATAACCACACACCAACCTTACGAAAACTCTTTCCTAACTCACGAAACCATGAACCTACAGTTTCACATAAGCCAGGTTCTTCGAAAGATTTAGGGCCTGATTTAGATCTCGGCGCATGGGTTACTCACCCCATCTGCCAAATCTAAATCCCATTGTACTCTATGGGATTTATATTTGGGTGAACGGGATATCTGTCACCATTGTGATGGAGTAACCCGTCCACCGAGATCTAAATCAGGCCCTCAATCTCATTTGAAAGATTATTTAAATTAGTTACAAACGAATCAATAACTCTACTATTAGCTGGTATAAATGTGCAGCACTTTCTAGCCTTTATTGCCCTATAAACTCTGCCATCATTCAGTGAAAGAATATCTAATGCTAGATGATTTTGCATTACCATAGCCCTAACAGCTACCATTTCTATATTTACTTACTTAAATGACCCTGCTGTATCTACTGTAAGCCTATCCACACTGAAGAGAAAAGTCTAATTTTCACATCCTTTATTGCCACACCTCCAGAAGGAATGATAGCGCCTACTATAGCTAAAATTACTTGTCCAATACTACATCTCACTTTTCTCGTACTGTGTTTGTTATCGAATTAAATCATATGATAGACTCTAGGAGATCATAAAGCGAAAGAACATGAACCAACCCAATTCCTGGGCAAATTGAAATAGGGAGTTTTCTCAGAGACATAATAAATACCCCTCAAAATAGGTTCTCCACCTAGGAACTAGACTCCAACAACTTCATAAGTTTTATCACACACACTTTCTCCTACAAATTCTACCTGACCTCCTTTTCAAGAACTATGCCTTACCATACATAAATCACCATTCTTTTCCTGTCCCATTTTCAATCTAGGATATTAAATGGACAATCTGAATTACTCTTCCTCTCATCTGTTCTAATGCAACCTTCTGTTCTTCCATAGTTCTCAAAAACGTTACTACTCTCCTTACTACTCAAAATCACACTTAACCTTGATTAATATTAGTATCATATTTGTTTTGTGCAACCACTCTCAAAATGTTATTATATTTAACTTTGCTATTGTCTTCTCTAATAGACAAATAATCTACGAGCACGTTAAAATCAGTCTAATGAAGAGAAAGACATTTGCCATAGTTAAAAATAGCTATGTACATGCTATTAGAAAGCAAATAGGAAATAGAAAGCTGTAGAAATTGAACCCTCCGTAGCTGATGTACGAGGTATGCACAAACATAACATTCACCAACTTTCATTATATCTACATATTCTCTAATCATTTTAGTATACACCTTACCCTTAAATCCCCTAACCACATTTTCTTTATGCACAAGTACACCATATTTGACTCATTTCTTTAAGTAGTACACTCAACATTAGCATCATTAATGTGATCTGAAGCATATCCCAAAGCAGTACGAAAGCACAACAACAGTTCCACTAAAGCTATTAATATTATTATTAATCTCACGATCCCTACAATTTTACCACATTTGCTCTATTCCATCTCCTAACTGAGAAAAAAACGTATTATGGTAAAAAATCCAAAAATCAACAAAACCCTTTCTTTAAAACAATAATATTTTTCTTCTTATTTTAGTAAAACAATAATCAAAAACAGAAATTCAAAATAATTTTCTCAGTTTTCTTTCTTAAAGTTGTTTTTCAACAGTAAATTTCCATTTGATTCTCTTGATTGGCGGAGGCGAGGAGCAGTTGGACACACCTCTGCTGATGTTTGTAGTAATTCAAGTGGTCTCAATCTTTTAATTGTTTAATGTTTTAACATTTTAATGCCTCATTGCAAGTTTTTTTTAAACAGATTCTTGTGGTGTGTGGGGGCTTTCAGTTTTGCACTCCTTCACCTCACCTAGCCTTTTAGGTGGCATCCCGCCTTTCCCCTCGTTTCTGGGCTTTCCTTCTTCTCCTCCCTCGTTTCTTCAGGGTCTCTCCGGTCCGCCTCAGGTTCTCCCGATTGTGTGAAGAGAGTCCCCTGCACCAGAACTTTCCCCTGGCTGGCTGCCATTCTGGAGTTTGGCCGTCCAGCGTTACATAAACTTCTGGGTTGGGGCTTTAAATGCTGACGCAACCCCGGATGTGCCATTTGGGGCACTGGAGGCGCACCAAAGGTAAGCCCGTCTGCGCCCGTCCGTGCCTGGACGGCGCCAGGGGCCAGGTACGCTGCCCATTTACCCCAGGGAACCTACTCTAGGACTGGTCTCCTTGAGCTATGTCCTAAACTTTTCACAGGGTGTGCAGCTAAGCTTGACTTCTCTTCTGGGGAGCCAGTACACTGCCAGCACTGCAATTTCAGATCCACCTATGGTCTGGCCCCTGTCCTTGGCACCCATATGAGACCCCAGGAACTGGGGGGTGAAAATACGACAGGGACCAATGCCATGGCTGGTCTCATGTCCAGTTGTATTAGGGGGGAAGCTGATAAATGCGCGCTCCATGCCCAAACGCCGAAATTGCTCTGACCATCCAAACACTCATTTTGGACTGCCTATTTGTCACTGAGACATGGGTCAAGGACAATTCGGATCCTGACCTGGTGGATGCTGTCCCCCCTGGATATACTATTCTCAGATGTGACCAAATTGATCACAGAGGTGGCAGTCTGGCTTTGGTGGCCATGGACTCTCTTAGTTGCACCCTCACCACAGTGGATGGGGACCCTGGCTCGCCATTGGAAGCAGCTTTTTTTGGAATTAAGCTGTCCAACAACTAGAATTTTTCAGGCCTTCTAGTGTATCGCCCACCAGGTCCGAGAATCAGGTTCACGGAATCATGGGGCAAAACACTGGAAACATGCATCACCACGACTCATCTCACCATTTTAGGGGATTTTAACTATCATCTCGAAAACAAACAGGACAATGATTCAGTACACCTCCTAGAACTCATGACATCCATGGGACTTGAGTAACGTGTTCAATTTCCCACTCATACCGCCGGCCATACCTTGGACGGCATTTTCAGCAACCACGATAACTTAGTGGTTGAGAATGTTCAGCGCCTTAACTGGTGGACAACTGTTTGAATGAGTTCAAAGTCTGTCCTATCCTTCCCATTACTGTGAAGGAGGGCATCACACCTTGGTGCATTCACTCTAGGGGACTGAACTAGCTCACAACCTCTAATTGGGAGGCCACATTGGCCACGGCCTCTGCGGAGAGGCACAGCCCATTCCCCCTCATGGTGGAGGGTTTCCGCAACTGGATCAATGAGGCCCTTGAAACTGATGCCCCTTTTAAAAATTGCATCATTAGAAGAGCTAAACCAGCGGCCTCATGGTTCCCAGAAGAACTCAGATCCCTCAGACAGGAGTGCAGTAGACAAGAACGTAGATGGGCAAGGGAAAAGGCCAAGCAGAAATCTCTGCTGCAGATATATAAACTCGCCATCTTCCAAGCCAAATCCAATTTCCCTACCGAAAAGATCCTTGCAGCGGACAATTCCTCTAGCATGCTTTTCAAGATCATCAAGGAGATCTGTGAGCCACCAGGGACACAGTTGTTGTCCCCCTCCCAAGACTTCTGTGACAGAATAGCCGCTTACTTCTGTGGTGTGCGCTCTAGTCTATGAGCGTGTACGCGATGACGCGTCACGCCATAGACTAGAGCGGAGAGCGCGCGCATGCGCAGGAGAAGGAGATCAAAGGCGCGAACGGGGAAAACGACAGTTGGCGACCGGAGCTAGCAGCGAGTAGACGCTCGGCGCCCTACTGCTCATGATAACGTGTCTATGTACAATAAAGCAGTTATCCACCTACAGAGGCTCAGTACAGTGTGTTGGGGGGGCAAGGAAGGAACATTATATTGGCGACGAGGCTGGCACCAAGAACACCATCGTGCACAGAGGACAGGAGCAGCACCCTCCGACAGCCCCACACCAGCCAGAGGAACAGAACAGCAGCCAGCACGAGCATAGGGCGTGGCAGCAGCGCAGCAGCAACAGAAAAGTCAGAATACAGCATAAGCTTCCAGGTCAGTGCTGCCCAAGGGAACAGAGCCAACAGCCAGCACCCTGGCAACCAAAGGCATCACCCCCAAGCCAGAGGAAGAGGCACAGGCAGACCACCCCACGCAGTCCACAAGGGACAGTACCCCAGGTAGTCCCAGGAGTCAAGGGGACGCAGCAGGGAGTGCAGGAGCATCCAGGGTGTCCGACCAGCCCAGTGCTCAAGTGGCAGACCCCAGTGGTGAAGCCAGAATGGCAAATCAAGCCTCAAACCTGATGGCACCTGTTCCATTCCTGCCCAGACCGGGTGAGCCGCAGTTAAAATGGGAGGACTGGAAAGAATACTTTCTGAATTACATTGAGGCTCTGGAGGATGAGAGCGAAGGGGAATACACCCCGGAAAGACGAAAGAGACTGTTGCTCCACAATTTAGGCCCGGAAGGGGTGAGGGTGTTCAAGAACCTAGTACCCAAGGAAAGGGGTGCAACGGAGACAGACGTCTTCAAGAATGCACTGGACGACTTGGACAGCCATTACCGCCCAGCAGTTTGCGTCTCCATAGATCGCTACAACTTTCAGCAGAGAAAACAAGAGGTGGGTGAATCCATTGACGACTATGTGGCGGCTCTCCGACGCCTGGCCATCACGTGTCAGTATGGTGCTCTCCAAGACGAATACATAAAAGATCAGATCGTGATGCATACCACCAGCAGAGCCGTCCAGGACAAACTATGGGCGATGAACGAGACGTCTCTCAAGGAAGTGGTGGCGATGGTCAAGAAAGCAGAAATGTCAAAACGAGGCGCCGACGCGGCAAAAAGGGAAAGTGTGCCGAGACAAATGATCAACAAGATCGATGAGGCACCACAGTCCAGTAAGCCCAAAGGCACGTATGGAGACCAGAGGAAAGACACAAGATGGACGGGTAAACAAACGGTCCGCCCCAGCAGTAAGTTTGCGTGCTACAGGTGTGGCAGCTCAGCGCATGCGGCTCAGGACAAACGATGTCCCGCGTTCCGAGCCAGGTGCTCGTTCTGTGGCCTGACCGGCCATTTTGAAAAGGTGTGTCGGAAGAAGGGGACGAAGTCCACGGTCAAGTGCGTCGAAGCAGCCACTGCGGACGAGAGCGATGAAGATGACCGAGATGAGGGTGATTTGGTGCTGTGCATCGAGGACCAAGTGCTGGAAGTGGCAGGGAAGCGAAGTGATAAGCCCCGCATGGACATGCTCATAGGAGGGGTGAAAGTACACGTGGCAGTCGATTCGGGATCCCCCTGGACTATCGTACAAAGGTCCATCTGGGAAGAAGACTTTGCACCGGTCGTGGGGCCAGACCTATGGCCTCCGGACATCAAGCCCATATCGTATACAGAGAATGCCATCCCCCTGGTGGGGTGCCGGGACTTCGCGTTTGAATTCAGAGGGAGGTCGGCCACGTGCACCCTGTATGTGGCGGAAAAGGGCCCGTCGGTTCTGGGATGGAGAGACGCTGGGGATCTTGGCATCATACTCAACCCAGGTGGGAAGGAACAGATACTATTAACAGACGAATGGCCCCTCCACAAGGATGAAGACTGGAAAGCTGCATACCCCAAAGTTTTTGAAGGCACAGTGGGCAAACTGGACAAATTCGTGCACAGAATGGTCCTCAAGGAAGGAGCAGTACCGGTGGTCCACAAGGTCCGGAACATACCCATATCCACGAGCGGAGCGGTACAACAGGAATTGCGGAGGCTGGAGGAGCAAGGCATTATAGAGCCGGTGGACAGTGCGGAGTGGCTATCGCCCTTGGTGGTGGTCAAGAAACCAAATGGCAAGGTCCGCCTCTGTGTGGACCTTCGTGAGCTCAACAAAAATCTCATCGTGGAGAGATTTCCACTTCCCAGAATCGAGGAGATGCTGGCGAGAACGAAAGGAGTCACCCATTTCTCCACCATAGATCTAACGTCAGCGTACTACCAGATAGAGCTGCACCCAGCGAGCAGGAAGTACACATCCTTCATTACACCCTTTGGGTGTTACCAATTCCGGAGGATGCCCTTTGGCCTGGCATCCGCTGCGGCCGTATTCCAGAAGCTGATGCATAGACTGTTCAAGGACATCTCAGGGGTGCAGTATTTTCAAGATGACATCCTGGTGATGGGCTCCTCCAAAGGAGATCACGACAAGAAGCTGCATAGAGTCCTGGGAGTGCTGCAAAGCAAAGGCATGACGGCGGAATGGAGTAAGTGTAGAATTGGGACTCAATCAGTGACATACTTAGGTCATGAAATAGGGACACATGGCATCTCACCGAAAGAACAGAATGTGACAGCAATCAGGAACGCCAAAGCCCCATGCACCAAGGAAGAAGTGCGGTCATTCCTGGGAATGGCCGAGTATTACAGCAAGTTTGTGAGACACTTTGCCACCAGAACATACAAAATGAGACAACTAATCAGGGACAAGTCCAAATTCGAGTGGGATGCAGAAGCACAATTGGAATTTGACACGATAAAGGATTGCATCAGCCAAGCTGTCCCACTACAAGGGTACGACCCTACTGGCAAGACGATAGTAACAACAGATGCGAGCGACAAGGGCTTAGGGGCGGTCTTGGCACAGGAAAGAGGAGACGGGTCCACAGAAACGATTAGCTTCGCGTCACGAGCGCTATCTCCGACGGAACAGAGGTACAGCGTTATTGAAAAGGAGATGCTGGCGGTCACCTGGGCAATGAACAAGTTTCAGCAGTTTATTTGGGGTACCAGATTCAAACTCCAAACAGACCACAAGCCACTCATCAAGGTCTTGACGTCCTCGGGCCATGATACTGCGACCCCAAGAATCGCAAAAATGACTTTAAAACTATTGGATTACACCTACGACGTGGAATATCTTCCAGGGACACAAAACAGGGTCGCTGATTACCTCAGCCGGGCCGCGGCTATGGAGGATGCGCCGGAGGAGGCCCCGGACAGGGAGGAGATGGTAGCCAGCATGGAAGACCATGAGACGACGATCAGTGCTCAGGAATGGGAGGCCGCCTATGTACTGGATGCGGAGAAGGAGGAGGTGAAAAGGCACCTCACCTCCAGCTGGCCGGACAAAAAGAAGCTCGCAGAAGGAGTGCGGAGGTTCTATGAGATGAGGGAAGAACTGTCCCTGAGTGATTCGGGAATTTTCTTGTATAGAGGTGAAAGGGTCGTGCCCCCGGAATCCCTGATACCCAAACTGTTGAAGCAGCTGCACGAAGGTCATTTGGGTATTGTAAAAACCAAGGCAAGAGTCAAGCAGATGTACTGGTGGCCAGGCATGGACGCCCACATTGAAAGACAAGTGAGGGAGTGTGGGCAGTGCCAAGGAGCGGACAAGGTGTTACGACCACTCAGACCAGCATTGGGAAAGTTTGACACCCCGCAAAGCACCTGGGAGAACGTGGCCATAGACATACTGGGGCCCGTCCTGGACAGCAGAGGCGTGAACAAATATTTATGTGTGGTGATAGATAAGTATTCAAAATGGCCTGAAGTGGACATACAAGAGTCCATGGAAACGGACACAATACTGAAATTTCTGACGTCTGTGTTCTTAAGAGAAGGTATACCCAAATCCATCCTCAGAGACAATGGACCACAATTTGTATCGGACAAATGGGTCCGATTTATGAGGAGGAATGGGATCGAGTCAAGACACACGGCCGTCTACCACCCAGCATGCAACGGCCAAGTGGAGCGGTTTAACCGCGTGCTAATGGGATCCATACAGGCAGCCATCTCACAGGGAAAAGACTGGGAGACCGAAGTGATGAGCATGCTGTGGACCTACAGGATCACCCCCACAGTGGTGGGGTACAGCCCGTTCCAAGTGCTAAGAGGACGACATCCATTCACACGGGACAACGTAGTGTGGAGGGAAAAGACCATCACCAGCAAGTGGTCCCCTGCAGTGGTGCAGTACAACCTGGAGAAGGCCCAGAAGATTTATGCCGCACACTACGACAAACGACGAAATGTGAAAGAAACAGAGCTGGAAGAAGGAGAATGGGTCAGGGTCAAACTCCCTACCATACAAAAGAAGGGTGAAAGCAAGTTTAGCCAGCCCTTACAGGTCAAGGAGGTGCGAGGCAGGGCGGCTCTCCTTAGCGACGGCAAGGTATGGTCCCAAGACCGCATGGCCAGAGTTAACAAGATAGTAGTGTGGCCCAAGTCCGAGGAGGAGGAGACACCGGAGGAGGTCCAGGATGCAAGACTTCCACTGGGACAGAATGCCCAAGACCTGTGGGACGGAGCAGGAGACGATAGAGAAGGAGAAACTCCCAACACAGAGTCCACAGACAGAGAAGGTGCACCGGCCGGTGTAGTACAGAGAAGAGATCAGAGAGACGGTGAGGAATCTCGAGGAGAGAGAGAGGTGGAAGAGAGCATGCCGGTAAGACACACCCGCAGTGGTAGGGCAGTCACCATGCCCTCTCGCTATAGAGACTTTGAAATGAATGGACCCTAGTTAGCTGGCACCGCCACTGTCCTGGTGCTCTCTAGAGACACAGACTATGGGACTAAGGGACATTCACAGAGTTGGGGGGTAATGTTAATTTATCACTGTTAAAGGGGGGAGATATGTGGTGTGCGCTCTAGTCTATGAGCGTGTACGCGATGACGCGTCACGCCATAGACTAGAGCGGAGAGCGCGCGCATGCGCAGGAGAAGGAGATCAAAGGCGCGAACGGGGAAAACGACAGTTGGCGACCGGAGCTAGCAGCGAGTAGACGCTCGGCGCCCTACTGCTCATGATAACGTGTCTATGTACAATAAAGCAGTTATCCACCTACAGAGGCTCAGTACAGTGTGTTGGGGGGGCAAGGAAGGAACATTATAACTTCCATGACAAGGTCCTTAAAGTCTTTCAAGAGTTCGATCATACGGAAATTGAAAAACCTAATGCCGAGGAGGTCATTCAGGACCCTGATAAGTACGTTCTTAAAGTCATCCACAAATTACTGTTCATCAAACCCAGGATCTCCTAATGGGCCTTAAATCCGGCTCACCCTTAAACTCAAGCTGGCCCCCGACCAAGTTGCAGATTTCCTGTGCAGGGTGTTAAACAACATTAGCTACTCGGATACCTGAAAAGAGGCTACTGTTTCACCATTCCTTAAAAAGTTAACGCTGACCCCTCAGAACTTTAGAACTTTCGCCCTATCTCCCTTATACCTGCCCCTGCAAAAATCTTGGAGAAATTCACCAACACTGAGCTGATGAATTACGTTGAATCCCACAGGATCTTAGACCATTCTTATAATGGGTTCTGCACCGGTCACAGCACTGAGTCTGCCCTCATTGCTGCCACTGATCATATCTGCATGTAGGTAGATCAGGGTGGATCATCAGTGTACATTATGCTCGATCTGTTGGCAGCATGAAATCCTTTTTCCCTCCATGCACATGGTTCAACGTCTGCAGGAACTGGGAGTTATGGGAAAGGCCTTGCAGCTTCTCCACTCCTTTATGACAGGGAGAATGGTCATCGTCAGCTGCAGATGTTTCAGAGCTAAGGCCTTTAGCTACACTTGCGGGGTTCCCCTGGGCTCCTCATTAAGCCTCACTCCCTTTAATATTTACGTGACCCCCTCTAGCTGAGCTGTTGAGATCTTTTGGGTTCCAGGTGATTTCCTTTCTGGACGACACGCGAATCATTGTTTCCATCTCTAATGATTTGCAATTGGCTGCAGAATAATGTAACCTTTTGCATGTCAAGCATTATCGACTGGTTGAAGAATAACTCCCTTAAGATTAATGCAGATAAAACCGAGATTCTAGTTTTTGGTCTAGTATTTTTCCAGTATTTTTTGAATATTCTAATCACACTATCCCTACCGGGTGGACCTGTTATGCTGAAATGTACACATGGGGTATAACATTGACTCAGGAAGGATATATTTCTGCTCAGCATTCACTTAAAATTCTTGATAATTTCTCTACCATTATATTTTTCTAATCTTCTGGGGCATCCTCATGTAAACCCCTCACTTCCCTCAAATACGTCTGCACCAAATTTATAAAGAAACAGTTTCTGCATTTTGTTCTGAATTTGATCTCTGTTCAGCACTTTGAACTTCTTGTACACCTATCTCATCCTGTAATGCACACTATTTTGTTACTTGCTCCACATACTTCTTTCTAAGTTTGGCCATGCCTTTTACAGCCTTTTTACAACAGCAATTTATTTTGAGAATTGAATGACTTTTAACAAATCCAGTATGTGAACACTATTTTTATAAGGGCATTTTAGGATGTCATAACACCCCTTTGTGACCATAACAGACCATAGTCCATAGCATTGGGGGAGCAGTAGCTCCCCCATTGCGACCAATAGTTAGTGGCATTGGTTCCCTTTTAGAACAGTTCAGTCAATATGCAGATTCGTTTGTAAAACCATTGGTTGTTAAACAGAAATCATAAGTTAGAGACTCAGCACATATAGGGCCATATGTATCAACATCCAGAGTTGCGAATCTCAAATAGCGATTTTTTAGAAATCGCTATTTGAGATTTGCAAATTGGTATGTCTGTAGAAAATCACATTTTTTTGTGATTTCTTGAAATTCCTTAATTGCGATTAGCAAATTGCGAATCGCAATTAAGGAATAATTTCCCATTCATTACTATGGGCCAGGAGGCCCATGGGAATGAATGGGAAGGTATTCTCAATTTGCGATTCACAATTTGAGAATCGCAAATTGAGAATAATTTCAAGGGTCCAGGGGTGTCTAAAGGACACCCTGTTGCACCCCTGAAATTAGCATGGGTGGTGCACATGTGGCGCACATACATGCCCTAAAGGCATGTATGTGCTTCACATTGCACTTTGAAAAATGCAAAAAAGTGAATTTTTCAAGGAATTCGCAAATTACCACCAACATGAAGTTGGTGGTCATTTACGATTCCTTAAGGGCAATTTGCATTTTTCTAATGCTTCTTACATAGCATTTAAGGAATCTCAAAATTTGCGATTCCTTAAATGCAATCGCAAAATAAGGAATCACAAATTTTGCGATTCCTTATTTTGCACTCAATTTTGCTACATACATACCATTTGAATGAATGAATGAATGAATGAATGAGGAGTTTCTTGTAACGCGCGTACTTAGCCCAGTGGGCGTCAAGGCGCCTAGATCAAATAAAGAAGTTTGCATCTTAATCTGGTCCTATTCTATCATAAGTACGCCTTCTTAAAGAAATAGGTTTTTAGAGCCTTTTTGAAAGACTCGATGGAGGGGAGAGTTTTTATTTCCGTGGGGATGGAGTTCCACAGCTGTGGAGCGACAACGGAAAAGGCTCTGGCTCCCCATCTGACAAGTTTAACACGGGGGACAACTAGTTGACAAAGTCCCGCAGAGCGAAGACTTCTGGTGGGGACATAACGCAGAAGAAGGGAACCAATAGCACTAGCAGGACCATCCATCAATGCTCTATGGGTAAGACAGAGAATTTTGAAGGCGATTCTGTGCTGTACCGGAAGCCAATGAAGCTCCTTCCTGGCTGAGGTGGCAGAGGAGGCTTTAGGAAGATCCAAAACAAAACGCGCTGCAGCGTTCTGAAGAATCTGCAGACGGTGGATCAGACCTTTGTTGGCTTCCATATACAGGGAGTTGCAGTAATCCAGCCTCGAACCTACCAAATGAGTTGGCAAACGCCGAAATTCGCAGAATTTTGGCGTTTGCGAACCCATTTGAGCTTCATACATATGGTCCATAATCTCTATGGTCGAGGGCACCACCTTTGATGATAACAAACAATGGTTTGTGACCCTCGACATAGAAGCATTAAATACTAACATCCCTCAGGATGATACTATTAGAGTAATCGGTAAGCTTCTTACGCCTTATGTTGTTAGAGGTGCTAATAAAGATTTTATTATTAAGAGCATCACTTTGGTACTTAAGAACAATATGTTTTTATTCAAAGAGGATCTTTATCTGCAGTGCAAGGGTACCAGCATTGGGGCCACCTGTGTGCCGAGCCTGGCATGCCTGTATGTGGGCAGTTTTGAGAAGAGGCATATATACAATGAGGCGGCGCTTCATTGATGATATTTTTTTCATTTGGGAGGGTGAAGAAACTACACTTCTTGAATTTTTAGAGTGTTTGAACCTGGGAGATTCTATTCTTAAGTTTACAGCTCAAAAGGACAATATCACAGTTAACTTCCTAGATATCACTATTAAAAACACATTAGGTTTACTTACAGTTGAACTTTTCACAAAACCAACAGATAAGAATACATTATTACATTATAGGAGCTATCACCCTCGCGCCCAGAGAGACAATATACCATTTGGCCAATTTCTCCAGTTGCAGAGAAACTGCACCTCTTTGGACGATTTTTATAAACATTCCGAGAACCTGAAAAGTAAACTCTCAGATCGAGGGTATCCAAAGAAATTTATAAAACAAGGATTCAAACGTGCCAGGTTTTATAACTGTGAGAGCATGTTAGAGGAGAATCATCCGGAAAAAAAGTAGAAGGACAAGGTGACTGACAAACGCCTGGTGTTTGTGACACAATTTTCAAATGTCAGCAATAAACTGAAATAAACTGAAAAATGTGATCAACTCTAATTGGAATATCCAAAATGAAGGACAGGAATTAAACTCCCCAAATCCCTATTTGCGTTCAAGCGCAATGATAATATTCGTAAAAACTTGGTCAATACCTACAGAGCCAGTAGACCACAAATACAGGCCACATTCCAGATGAACAAAGTTTTACGGAACTTTAAATGTGGTACGTGCAGTATTTGTGAACATTGTTTGGTCACAAAGTCAGTCACTCATAATGGATTCACGATGTCCACCAAAAGTATGAGCAACTGTAGGAGCTGCAATTTTGTTTACCTTGTGGGCTGCCCATGGGGGCTATGAGGTAATATAAATTTTATGGTCATGTTGTGTTCCCTAGCGAGTACCCCACCGACTCCATGTACGAGTTAAAAGTGCATGTAACTTCCCTCCTGTACCAGCTATGAAGACGCAAATACATTTGCGTCCAACGTTAACTTGTCCTCTTTCAGACCCACCATGAATGGGTTTGATGGTCCGTTCCTAAGTATGCTATGCCAACGTCTTTTTGAAGTGTACTCCTACGTTTTTCAGCCTGGCTGAAAGTAGGCCCTGAATCTCTGCCACCGAGCCTCTTTTCTGGCTTCTGACTGCGAGGGCCTCTGCCCAAGCAGCCCCCGTACCCGTGAACTCTGACTTACTTCTAGCGCGGCCCTCCGTGCTCAGCTCAGCCTGCTGCCTGCCAAGATTGACTATAATCTTCGAGTTATCTGTTTTCCTCCCCGAAGATACATTCCAGCCTGCTAGCTTCAGTAAACATCCTTCCTCAGCTACAGGGCTAAAGGGCCGACCTGTCTTTATGCAAGTAATTCATAGCCTCTGTTGCCATGCTTCCATGGAAGGCCCCATGCCCCCACGCTTCTCATACAGACACTCAGGCGCTTATACACGCACTCACAGCAAGTATAGAATAGCTTCTGCTCTAGAGACCTTTCTGCCCAGATAGCTTAGTTCCTAAACATCAGATATCAGATATGATAGAAGCACAAGTTGATCTGACATGCCAGACTTCTGTCTCTTTCCGCCAGTGTAAATGTCAAGTCCCCTGCACCCCGTCTATCACACGTCATGCAGCTGCGCGCGCATCCAAGCTTCCGATTTCTGCTGACATTGCAACATTCTGTTAGCACCACCCCTTGGTGCCACCCACTTGCGTCACCTATCAGTGACGTTTCTAGCACACACCCTAGTTCACGCCTAGTTTACGCCTCTTGATGATGTACTAGCACCACGTGTATACTGTTATCTTGTCTTCTCTCAGCTGTTACGCCTCTTACATTGAACATTATGATGTAAATCAAGTATATAAGCTATGTATTGTCAATAAACGACAGCGCGCTCATCTATCCCTTCTGACATCCTGTGTGGTGGTCAGAACATGATATCCTGATTCCTTTATGAGGAATAAAACCCTTAGAAACTCTTACACCACGGACTCTGTTTTCCTTCATTTCGATTGAGTTATTATTGATTAAGTACTTATCTGCATAGAAATTAAGAGAGTAAATTAATTATTTACATCATTTTGGCGCCCGAATAGGGACCCCTCCCCCACCTCACGCGCCGGAAGGTGCGTTGCAATCCGTGTCCCCTGCCATCAGTTAGACGGACCACACGTGTACTGGCAGGATTTCCTGCATCCCCCTCTGACACACGGAGGTGACGAAGACTGCGATCAGTGCCCAGACGAGGCGGTGAGGAGTGCGGAGGATCCCGACCAGAGCCCAGCCGAAGGAAGCAAGGTCCGAGGTGTGAAGAGGCCCACCAGTTTTCCGAAGTTTTCCGAAGTTTTCCGAAGTTTTCCGAAGTTTTCCGAAGTTTTCCGAAGTTCCGAGTCGAGTCCAGTCGAGTTTTCCGAGGCCTTCTGTTTTCCGTGCTTCCCGGTGAGTACCATTGCTGGGTCGTATCTAGACGGGTTTGGGTACGCAAGTCCGGTCTGCACTGTTTTTAGGCAGTGTATCTGTACTGTTTAGCAGTATATAAAGTATTCCGAATTTCTGCACTGTTACAGCAGTGTATCTGTATCGTTGAGCGGTACATTCAGAGTAGGGGGAAGTTAGCTATGTCTTTAAATGTTTCATGTGATTAATGTCGTGGTATGAATGTGATTGTTTTTGTGCATTATTGTGTTTTTTTTTGTTTAAATAGTTACAGGCGAAATTAAGTATTAAGGATCAAGCATTTCAGTATCAAGTAGGCACAATGCCGTTTTTTAACAAATTAAAGCAGATAGGAACTAGGAAAGGGATGTTAGAGGAAGAGATTCCAATCCCCCCTAGGGACACTCCAGGTAATTTCATGTATAATAAGCATGGCATAGACGCCATCTTGTATCTAGAGTTATGGACAGATTATACCAAGCACCTAGAGGAAAGATACCGATGGCCAGTTAACGGAACATGGGATGCCGAGTGCATCATAAAGGTAGAAGAAATATTACGGAAAAAGAAAGCTAGACAATCTCAGAAAGACGCCATAGAATTTTGGCGTAAGGAATCACGTAAGCGTGCTGATAGAGCACTCCGTAGAGAAGACAGGCTTAAAGAATCAGAAAAGGCCCAAGAAAACGAATTAGTTACTGAGGGAATTCGAGTAAAAGTAGAACAAATAGATCGTATCCAAAATGGCAAAGTGAACAACATGTATCTTTTGGCCGATGGTACCCCTGACGCCATTTCAGAAATACCGAAAAATTTGCCGTCACCATTAGTTCCAACTAAAGTAATGCATAAGACTACTAAAGACATATTCCTAAATTCATATCTCGAAGATGTAGCGCCAGCTTACACCAATCTGCCTGTTCGTGCCCTGCCTACTGACAGGGCCGGGGGTGGTACTGCCCCCCAAGATCACTCTCAGCCGACACCGAAAAAGACTAGTTCCGTTCCGCCAGCTCCGCCACTTCCCTCACCTAAAACTGATCTGCCGAAACCACTTCAATCAGATCCTACTAAAAGACAAATTCAGATACTGACTACACACAGAGATAATGCCCAAGTTTCCGCTTCAGGAGGTGCGACCGCGGGTCTCCAGACCCCGCCACCGACTCACAGATTAAATCTCAGAGGTATGCAGAGTCCTCTTACGCACAGATCCCCCCGTTCTTCTAATTCATCCCGTCTTGATGCACTAAAAGAAAATATGTCAGTTTGTAGATATGATCCAGAACCTGGACAGGACGACTTAATGATATTAGCGTCTTTACGGTTAAGATCTGCTACTGATAGTTTGTTATGTTATGCAGGAATGAAGGAGCGCCTAGATAGAATATATGAGTTCGTTCAAACGGGAAAGGACCCCGACAGTATTAAGGATGCCCTGGAGAAACAGAAAGTTAACATGCAAGCACTGATACTACGATTTTTCATAAATTGTCTAATAAGAGAACGAGACAGGCCCGGAACAGATCAGAGTGAATTAGATGCATTGAACAAGTGGGGTCAAAATATAGCTGATGGAAAACATGACAGACAAAATTGCATAGAGGCCATGTATAAAAAGATTAAGAAAGCAGTGATAGCAGTACACGAGAAAGAGAAAGAAAAGGCTCCCTCCGAGGAGGAAGAAGAATCTGAAGAACTAGAACCGACTACAAGCACTATAGCATATGTAGGTAAGGGAACTTATCTTAGGAAGGGTATCCGTCCAGAAAGCAAGAGAGTTTTCTTCTCTGCCTTAACGAATCCGAATTCTGCTGAGCATCAGTTCCAGGAAACTGATAAACGGCTTCGAGATCGAGTGGGGTACCATGTACTCAATTCTATGGATGAACAAGAATTAGCCCGATCAGCGGTATCATGGGCCGAAAATGCAGACATATATAATGATGACACCGTAGCACAGACATTTCTGAACCTCTCCCCCGACGAACAGAAATTAGCAGGGGTATATATGATTCAGCACCTTCTCATTAAGTACAGAAAACATTATTCCGATCCAGGTCCCTTACATGAGACACTAGAAGCACTACTGATGGATAGATGGAGAGGCCTAAGCACTAAATTAGTTCAAATAATTCTAGAACAACGACGCAGATATGATACCTTTGTAAGTCCTGAATATGTCCCCGCCCCACCTCCAGAAAGGAAAATGTACCATATGCAGTGCGGGGGTGGTATTGAAAGTCAGAACCCCTTACGAGAAGTACACCCTGTTATGGGTGAGGACAAGGTTTTGAAACGCGTGTATGTGCACACGCCTCTGACTAAATTAGAACTGTTAGAAATGAAGAAATTAGTACCATGCCATGATAAAGACCCTGCAGGTTTCCATAGAGAGCTTAAAGACATGTTATTAATGGGGGACTACACATATGATGATATCATGAAAATGTTGAAAGTATTATTGCCTACGGGTATATTCGAGAAATTAAAGGAAAAGGAATGGGAGGTGGGAGACACAAAGATTGCCTGGGCAGAAATAGAAGACGAAGAGAAAAAACGGGTTCCAGGGTTAGGCCTTGGGGACAAAACTAAAGCATTACCAGGTTTGATAGTACAGGTCCTGCCCAGATTATTGACAACTAGAAAGGAGGATTGGGATGCAATCTCGTCCTGTAAACAGAAACATGATGAAGATACTAGCGACTTTTATTCAAGATTCGAGAAATGTTTTATTATCAATAGTGGCCTCCAGCCAAGTAGCGAGTCGTACCCACATCTTTTTGTATCAAAGTTAGTCGAGAATTCCCTACCGTTAGTTAAAAATAGAGTGTATAAAGTCGAGAGTACATGGCAAGCAAATACGCCATCCCAGATGTTACAAATGTTACAATATCACCAGAATAGAATTAGGGAAGAACAAGATCAGGAACAGAAGCGCATGAAAGACACGAAAATGAAAATGTTAGTAGCCCAGACGGTCCCATCCGACAGTCACAGGAAAGGTACGACCCAGACAAGTCACGCTGCAGCTCCTGTTAAAGGGACATGCAATTATTGCAAGCAGCCAGGTCACTACGTACACGAATGTGCAGTTCTGAAACATAACATAGCGACAGGTAAAACTAAAGAGAGACCGCATCCGCCTAGACAAGACCATAACCAGCATCAGTCTACACAGAATACACAGCCCATGCATGCATCTGCACAGACAGCACAGACCGTAGCAGTACCACAGCCACAGCCCATTGCTGCAACTCAGCAAGTCTCACAACAGATGTACCAGTATGCCCAGTCTGCTTACCCCGAATATTCCCGATATACATGAAACAGCCTAGAGAGGGAAGGTGGCTTGCCTCTTATCGAGATTCCTGTAGATCAAGAAGGTCCTTATGTACACAGTCAAGTATTGGGGAAAGATAGAAAGTTTTTAATTGACACAGGGGCAAGTCGCACTACAATAAGTCATGACGAAGTTCCAGGGGCACCCCTCTCAGGCTCACAAAATGTTTCCCTTGGTTTTTCAGGACAACCTATTGTAAATGAAGTATCAGAACCAGTTCCCCTGGCTGTGGGTCCATTATCACGCGTTACAGACCTGTTGCTAACAAAATCATGTCCGGAAAATCTGTTAGGAATTAAAACACTGAAGGCTCTAGGAGCTATAATATGCTGCTCCCCGGAGGGGGTTAGACTCTTTCTGCGGGATTTCAAGGGTCATTACGTCCTTCGTGAGTTTGACGTCAGATTGAAAAATGTACCTGATTACTTGTGGGCAAAAGGCCCAACTGATGTAGGATGTATGCACATTACACCATACCGCGTTACCCTCAAGGCAGGTGTTGTATTACCCAGAATCAGACAATACAAGTTACCACCCGATGCTGTAGCGGCTTTACTGAAAATCATTGAAGAGCTCATTGCCCAAGGAGTGGTCGTCGAGACCGACTCCAATATCTGTAACTCACCCATCATTCCGATTCTTAAACGTACTGATCCCAATGCACCGCCAGTATATCGGCTGGTGATTGATCTTCGAGAATTGAATAAATGCATTATCCCACAGTATCCTGTGGTCCCCGATATATCATCTCTCTTGACTGCTATTGATTCAGAAGCAACGTTCTTTACTGTAATTGATCTCAAGAACGCCTTCTTCAGCGTGCCTATTGATCCAGAGAGCCAATATCTCTTCGGATTCTGTTTAAATGGACGCAGTTTCAAATTTTCGCGCGCACCTCAAGGATTCACAGAAAGCCCCAGCATCTATAGTCAAGCACTGAAAAGACAACTAGATTGTATTCAAATGCCAGTTAACACCGCTTTACTACAATACGTCGATGATCTGCTGATCACCGCACGAAGTGAGCCCGAATGTGAAAAAGCATCACTGACAGTTTTACATTTCCTGGCCGACAAGGGACACAAGGTGTCTCCTTCGAAGCTACAATTCTGTGTTCAGCAAGTTGTGTACTTGGGTCACTTGCTGTCCAAAGTGGGGAGACAGCTCACTCCCGATCGCATTCAGTTAATTGTGAACATGCCGCAACCCAAGACACAAAAGGAAGTGCGGGCCTTCATAGGCCTCACCTCGTACTGCAGACAATGGATTCCCCAGTATGCATTTCTAGCTAAACCACTCATCCAGTTAACGACACAGGAGGCAGCGACTTCGACTGTCCTCCCTTGGACTCAGGAACACACACAAGCTTTTGAAGAATTAAAGAAAGTTTTATGCCAAGCACCAGTTTTAGCGACACCATGTTACAGCAAACCGTTTACACTTTTTGTTACAGAACGTGATGGCACAGCGTTGTCTGTCCTCACTCAAGACCAAGCAGGTTCACATAAGCCTTGTGCTTATTTTTCTAGTACATTGGATTCAGTAGCTCAAGCACTCCCTGCGTGCTTAAAGTCAGTAGCAGCAACAGCGTTAGCAATAAGACAAAGTGATTCAATTGTTTTAGGTCATCAGTTAACAGTTCAAGTACCACATTCTGTAGAGGTTTTGTTAAACAGAACCCAGACTCAACACTTAACTATAGCACGACTGACAGGTTATGAATTAACACTATTCCAGCCACACATAGAAATCAGACGTTGCAGCATCCTGAACCCAGCAACACTGTTACCTACAGTTATGACAGATCCAGCTCCGCATGATTGTATAGAAATAATTAATGCAGTAACTAAGCCTAGACGAGACTTAACAGATGTCCCATTGACAAATCCAGACCTGACACTTTATGTGGATGGTTCATGCATGAGAACAAGTACAGGAGAATTAGTGGCCGCGTACGCCGTGACCACTGAAACTGAAATTAAAGAAACACATCGTATTGACACACTGTCTGCTCAAGCGGCAGAGCTCATCGCTCTGACTCGAGCCTGTATTCTAGCCAAGAACAGAAATGTTAACATATACACAGATTCCCGCTATGCCTTCGGAGTTGTACACGACTTCGGAGTCCTCTGGCAAGAACGAGGTTTTCTGACTTCCCATGGGGCCAAGATCCAACATGGCCCCCTCATTCAAGCACTGTTAGAAGCAATACATTTGCCCTCGGGCATATCAGTCATGAAGTGTAAGGCACATACTAAAGTCACAGATTCTGTTTCCCAGGGTAACGACCTGGCAGACCAGACAGCAAAACATACAGCACTGACTCACACCCAGACTACTGATGTGACAAAGACAATAGTCCAGACCCAGTGTATGGCAGTTAGAGATCCCGCCCTAGATGTAATTGATATCCAGACACATGCTACTCCAGAGGAGATAAAGAAATGGACTGAACTAGGAGGGATTCAGACAGATCAAGGTTGGGTGACGAAGGGAAAATCTATATGGTTTCTCCCCGACTCAATGGTTCAAGTCATGATAAATACAGCACATAGTCCTGCCCATCTTGGAGAGAAAGCCATGTTAGACAGTTTACAGAATCTCTGGTACAACAAACACTTACGAGCAGCAGCAAAACAGAAAGTGCGTACTTGCATGATCTGTTGTCAGTTCAATCCAGGTAAAAGTGTCCCTGTTGAGCAAGGTGGATTTCATCCTCCCGATCACCCTTTTGAAGTCCTCCAGATGGATTATATCCAGATGAATAGCTGTAGAGGATTTAAGTATGTCCTTGTAATTGTTTGTGCTCTGTCCCGCTGGACCGAAGCATACCCAGTCCCAGACTACACTGCTCCGACCACTGCCAGACAGTTGGTTCGTGAATTCTTCCCACGGTACGGTTTGCCCCGTGTCGTGTATTCAGATAACGGACAGCCGTTCTCGTCCGAGCTGATGAGACAAGTTTCCCTCTTGCTAGGATATCAGTGGAGGTTCCACTGTGTCCGACATCCCGAAGCAGCTGGCCTTGTAGAAAGGCATAATCAGACACTAAAAATCCGTCTTGCCAAGATCTGTCAGGAAAAAGGGGTCGACTGGATAGTCGCCCTGCCCGTGGCACTATTCTACATGAGAATGGTCGCCCACTCGAGATCAGGGCTATCCCCGTACGAAGTGGTCTTTGGCAGACCGCCGAATATGTGGGGGACGCCCGTTCCGAAAAAGATCACTGATATTGATTGTAACATGTTGACAGATTACCTTGCCTCCTTGATGTCTGCACTCCAATCATGTCGTTCACAGGTTGCCGCAGCCTTCCCTGACAACACCGATGTAAAGGCGCATGAGGTCCGTCCAGGGGACCTGGTACTCGTCCGGAATTTCGACCGGAAAAGTCCGCTGGAGCCCCGCTGGAAGTCTCCAAAGACCGTTCTGCTTACCACCAGGACCGCCGTGAAAATCGAGGGGAGAAAGGGGTGGGTCCACACGAGTCACATCAAACTATGCAATGAACTAAAAAACGGACTGAAACAGGACTCTGACTCGTCCACCCCCACCAAAGACTGTGTTGAAGCACAAGACGTTACTGTGCCTAAAAGAGAAAAGACTCCTCAAGAACTTTACCGTATGAAGCTTCGATCTAGCAAGTCAGACAGTTTAATTGTTTAAGTCCTCCCCTAGGTGAATCGGTTAAATAGTTTCTGACATGTATCCCCTAGATCGAGTTAGAGAGAGAGAGGAAAAGAGAAGAACATATTGCAAATCACTTCGTAGTCACTGCATAGTGACACTAATAATCATGTTTATTCTGAGTATTCTAATTATTATTGCCAGCATTCTGCTTCCTATGTACTGGCCTATTTTCAGGCGTGAACAATCTGCTTACAATGTCTCTGCTGAACACACTTTTAGTGAACTTCCCGCACATGAACTCTCTTACAGACTTGCGCTGCGCAACAATACATTCATTAGTATGTTACACCATTCCCATCAGACAAATAATGCTACAGACTGTTGGATATGTGGCCGACTCCCTCCCTACCAGAATTACAAGGGAGCTCTGCCTCTCTTTCCGTACCCATTCACTCACAATGGCTCCTGTGGAGCATGGTTTAAAATAATTAATTCTTTAGATCCTGATATTGCTGTTTTCGATGGGGGCTGGGTTTGGGGAAACTTGAACTTAGTCCTGCTCAACGTCTGTTATCCTGATAAAGAGGGACTTCCCACTCGAATAGGAACTGATCTAGAAAATGAAGTATATGGATTAGGTAATTACACAATTAGCCTTATGATCCTCACTGTTGAATCTGAAACTGCTCCAGTTCTGCCCCATATGTTAGTACTACCAGTCACAGGTGAATTATGTGTTAGCAAGAAAGGTTCAGTACACGTAGGTCATAGTAAATGCACTACTGTGGTCGAGTTCAGTGACCATGGTAAATCGTCCTTTAAAGCTATCAGTCATTCCTACTTTGTTTGTGGTCATACCGCATACATACGTTTGCCTCCAGATTGGGATGGTACCTGTTACATTGCCTTCCTCCTGCCACCTGTTTTTCTAGCTCCCCCTGATTACCATAGAAATACGAATCTAGCACCGAATAGACCCAAAAGAGATATTCCCCTTGTCGACTACACAGAAACGGCATGGGAACAGTACACTGATTTCAATAAAGGATTCTTTTTCTTCCTAGGGCCTGTCCAAAACAGTAAATTAATACGCAGATTAACGAGAACACTCGAAGCAGTAGTGAACGAAACTGCCTCCGCTCTAGGTAACTTAACAGAGGAGCAGTCTGCTATACGGACTGTTGTCCTTCAAAATCGCCTTGTGATTGACGTCATCTTGGCAGATAGAGGTGGAGCCTGTAAGGTCATCGGGTCAAGTTGCTGTGTTTTCATTCCACAAAACGCACCATCTGTCTATCAAGCTATCACCCGTTTACATAAAATTGCAAATCAGATACATCAGAATCCAGGCACCTGGACTTGGTCCGGTTGGTTCTGGACTACGTTAACAGCTTGGGGATGGAAGATCTTATCCTTCCTAGGCATTGGCCTTGTTATAGTATTCAGTTGTTGCCTGTGCCTGCAGTGTGGGCCAGCGATATGTGGACTGTGTGCCACATCCTGCATTGAGCATTCCAGTTGCCTCTCAAACAGTCAAAGAAAGAAAGACGAACATATAATGTTACAAGAACAAACTGATCGATTTATGAGGATCGATATATCATGAAGGGTCCGTAGGGAACAAGGAGGGAATGAGGTAATATAAATTTTATGGTCATGTTGTGTTCCCTAGCGAGTACCCCACCGACTCCATGTACGAGTTAAAAGTGCATGTAACTTCCCTCCTGTACCAGCTATGAAGACGCAAATACATTTGCGTCCAACGTTAACTTGTCCTCTTTCAGACCCACCATGAATGGGTTTGATGGTCCGTTCCTAAGTATGCTATGCCAACGTCTTTTTGAAGTGTACTCCTACGTTTTTCAGCCTGGCTGAAAGTAGGCCCTGAATCTCTGCCACCGAGCCTCTTTTCTGGCTTCTGACTGCGAGGGCCTCTGCCCAAGCAGCCCCCGTACCCGTGAACTCTGACTTACTTCTAGCGCGGCCCTCCGTGCTCAGCTCAGCCTGCTGCCTGCCAAGATTGACTATAATCTTCGAGTTATCTGTTTTCCTCCCCGAAGATACATTCCAGCCTGCTAGCTTCAGTAAACATCCTTCCTCAGCTACAGGGCTAAAGGGCCGACCTGTCTTTATGCAAGTAATTCATAGCCTCTGTTGCCATGCTTCCATGGAAGGCCCCATGCCCCCACGCTTCTCATACAGACACTCAGGCGCTTATACACGCACTCACAGCAAGTATAGAATAGCTTCTGCTCTAGAGACCTTTCTGCCCAGATAGCTTAGTTCCTAAACATCAGATATCAGATATGATAGAAGCACAAGTTGATCTGACATGCCAGACTTCTGTCTCTTTCCGCCAGTGTAAATGTCAAGTCCCCTGCACCCCGTCTATCACACGTCATGCAGCTGCGCGCGCATCCAAGCTTCCGATTTCTGCTGACATTGCAACATTCTGTTAGCACCACCCCTTGGTGCCACCCACTTGCGTCACCTATCAGTGACGTTTCTAGCACACACCCTAGTTCACGCCTAGTTTACGCCTCTTGATGATGTACTAGCACCACGTGTATACTGTTATCTTGTCTTCTCTCAGCTGTTACGCCTCTTACATTGAACATTATGATGTAAATCAAGTATATAAGCTATGTATTGTCAATAAACGACAGCGCGCTCATCTATCCCTTCTGACATCCTGTGTGGTGGTCAGAACATGATATCCTGATTCCTTTATGAGGAATAAAACCCTTAGAAACTCTTACACCACGGACTCTGTTTTCCTTCATTTCGATTGAGTTATTATTGATTAAGTACTTATCTGCATAGAAATTAAGAGAGTAAATTAATTATTTACATCAGCTAGCATACGTATGTGAAACAGGCAGGGAACTTAGGCTACACATATTGGAACACAGATGAGTCCTGAAAATAAAAAAACATAATGCTCCTCTAGTGGAGCATTATACCTTAGCCAAACACAAACACACTGATTTTAAGTGGTTTATAATTGAAAAAATCACAGGTAACATTAGGGGTGGCAGCATGGAATTGAAAAGAAAAAATAGGGAACAATGGTATATTTCCATCCTCAATACCATAGATATAGGACTCAATACCAAAGAGGACTAGATCTAACTTATTGCATAATTTAATTTCATTTCGGTTCCTCTTAATAGTATGTGTACATCAGTCATAATAATAATATCAGGTCACAGCATGACATCGATATAGGCATGGCATGAGTTAGGAGTGTGTGGTTAACACGTGGGTTAGTAGAATAAATAACTGAGCTAATCAATAAAGTCTTTTAACTTTTAACATGTAGGATTGGTCACACCAGAGGTGGGTAACTAACTGTGGCATAACTATTATGAGGATTTTCATTTAGTAATTTAAGAGTCAACACGCTGGCAAATAGAATAAATAACTGAGCAAATCAATAACGTTTCTTAACTTTGAATATGTAGGATTATTCAAACTAGAAGTGGGTTACTAACCGTAGCATAACTAATATGAGGAACTCCATAGAGTTACATAAGAGTTTTTTACTAATCCTGGATCCCATTATAATAATATTTTTAAGAAAGTTGGTGCTCTTTGTGGATTAGCTACAGGAGGGCAAGTATTTCGGCCCGTCTTTATCATTTAACATGGAGGCGCCTGTTTAGGCATGAGGCAGTCCAACCAGGTAGTTACTGAAGCGTTTCATTCTTTATTTCTTGATGGTCACATGCACGTTGTCACATGTATATAATACGTCTGTCGACGTGGGCTTACGTTTTATCGTCGGAAACAGAGACGCTGTGCACGGCTTTCATACTCCAGGCTTTTGGAGCTATAGAGGTAAGGAGGGTTTATGAGTGAGGGCGCACGATTTATAGCTTTACCCCATCCCTTTAGCAGTGCAAAAGACGTTCGGTTTATATATATATATATATATATATATATATATATATATATATATATATATATATATATATATATATATATATATATATATATATATATATATATATAAATGTTCTATAATCGTGCATTGGTACTATGAACGGGTCAGCACCAGTGGTAGCATGAATATACACAACCATCGGTTCTCGACTGAGTACCCATTTGCGTACGGCTTGGGAGACCCGCGTTATAGTTTATTAACATTTTGGCCCTCCCTTAAATCCCAATATTGAGAACAAGGTTGTCTCGGTTATATCTAATGGACATGACGGTTGTAGAACCACACTATGACAGCTCCAATTATATAAGCGGGATATCTATTGTTTGGTACCGCTTTACAGATTAGGTTCAACTATTTTGTGAGATAACCGCCTCTGGTTAGAGAAAGACCAATAAGTAGGGCCCTGTCTTACGTTTACATTAAAGTGTAGATCTTCAAATAGATGGCACAATGCAATTTCCAAAAGGGACTTAAACATTCCGGGAGGTTGCACTCGTAGGACAATTGAAAATTTGAAGTTTGCGTGCTCTTCATTACCAATAAAATTCCTTTTTCATCCTTTCCCTACACAGCCCATTTAACAAGCTTCAGGAAACAGGATGATACTCTAAAAGAATATTAATACATTTTTTAAAACAACTACAAAGGATAAACTTTCCTGTCCATGCAAGTTGAAGACAGCGTTTTAATTTATAGATGAGTTACAGCAATATAAATTAATATAAGTATTCTATATCAATAGGAGCTAGTCGTACTTAGAGACTGTGACTTGTATTTATTGATCTATGTTTATAGAAAGACCGGGAATTCTTCCGGCAACTCTGGACATTTAAGATCCACTATGTAATTGAAGACGGAATTGCTTAATCCAAGGTTGCTTTCTATTTTTAATTGAAGTGAGCCCCGCAATAATGGCTTAATCATTTTACTGTTATGTACTCAATACTTGTTTTTCATTTAGACATATTGAGGACTATATCTGTTATTTCAACAGGCATGTGCCTTTAAACAGATATTCAGCTTCGGATTATCAGATGTATTCCACTATTTAGAATACCACGAATTGAACAAAGGTAATTGGACTGTGCAAAATTGTGTGCACTTTTGGTGTGGGATCATAGCTAAATTGAATAAGGACCATCCAATAATATATAAGCCTCCACATATAAATGGGGGTGCTCACACAATCAGCCCTAACCAGTTTTTATATTTAAGGAATTTGTAGACTTGCGCTCCTAATTTGAGTGATATGCAGGCGTGTGGGATATGGGGTGTGTGCATTGGAACACTCCTACAGGATATGTATGTATTTTTACAGTGTTGGTCCTTTTTTTACCTCTTGTTTTAAATCAAAAAATTGTTTTAGATAAAATAACTTTGTGTAAAAAAGATTTGTTTAATGTATTTTAGAAAAATATGTTATTCTTAATTTTATTTGTATTATGTTTTATGTTAGATACACTGATTGATACTGAATAAGGAAGGAATATCTTTGTTAGTCCTGAAGAAGGTGGTCTTATCCATTTAGTCCCACCGAAACGCGTCAAAGCAGAAAGTTGTGTTAAATTTGAATTGGGACAAGAAGCATAGAGAGCAGAATTAATTGTTCTTTGGCTTGTCTACATTCGCTTCAAATTAACTCTGTAAAGGCATATTTTGACTGCCCTATACATGCTCCTTCCATGTGGTATTGTTTTTCAATTATGAGATGTCTATTGTAGAATTCATGTATTTTCAATGTGTTTTTTAATCTCTGTAGGGCACTTTGTTACCCTTTGAAATGTTTTATTCTCTATTTGTATGTGATCATTCGACATTGTGATTCTTATTATCGATATATTAATAAATCCTTTTTTTAATATAAGGACTGCTGTATTCTGAATGGAGTTGTTCCAAGTGTGACAGTGCTGACTGAGTGTTATGGCAGTTGGTGTTTTGAGTTAAATGAAGCATACTAGTTCAAAGGGAATCTTTACAACTACACAACTCCAAAACCAAACTGACTGCATAAATTGCTACATCCAAATTTTCTGATAAGCATCAAGATCACACCAATGTAACCTATTCTGCTACTTGTATGGAAGTATTGTATAGAAGAAAAGATGCTTTCAAAGTCACAGAAATTAAACATACTGCATAGGTGGCTCTCAATGCTTCTCATTGGTCTCCTAAGCAAGAACCATAAACAAACAATGTCCGATAAGTCATTTCCAAAGGTGTTTATTTAATGTCCAGTCATTTTTGTATACATAACTAAGTGCCTGCTTTAGATCTCAGCGGATGGGTAACTCCATCACAATGGTGATGGATAACCTGTCCGCCAAATTATAAATTCCATTACATCCTACGGGACACATATTTCGGTAGACGGGTTATCCATCACTGTTGTGATGGAGTAACCCGTCTGCTGAGATCTAAATCAGGCCCTAAGTCACTTCTATATAATTATGGTCTTATTAATCATCAATCTAATCATTTTTGCTTTTTTTGCAATTCTTGTCTGGAATAGGAAGCAGTATTGCTGGGTTCAAAACATGAGGGATGTTTTCTGCTGCAAGAATGATCTGCTCATTCTGAGTCAGTCTGCTGTTAGTTATATAGATGTATTCTCATTCTGGTCAAAAGAATCTCAACCGAATGTGAGACCTATATCGTGAAAGTATGGCCCATTACAATACCTTCACTATGTTCAATGGCAATGCAAGCAACTGCAACTGATTTTAAACAACCTGGGTACAACACAGCAGAAATATAATCCCACTGAGTTCATTAATCCTCCATGTTTCTGTGTAAGGATCGAAAGTGCACATCCATTTCTCTCATGGCAAAACAGAATAAACCTTATACTGTAATGAGGCGTCCGGAGTGGGCGCATGACACAAACTCTCTTTCAATTCCTAAATAATTCAGAGCATTCGTTGACAAGTGGTATCGGATCATTGACATCACTACATGTTAACCTTACTAATAGTTTTGCAGTCAAGGAAACATTTGGAATTCACTGAAAACAGTAGCCAAAATTTCCAAGAATCATTCGAACCTCCCTCTCGATGGCCAGCTGACTCATTTTCATAATTGCAGTAACACATTCTTTTGAGACTTTCCTCACACACTTTACTTTATGGTGTCGAAGATAGATGTTTTCCTTCTTACAATACTACATTTCAGTTGGGGAAACCTTAGATCAATTTTCAGCCAGGTGTTTTAACGTAGCAATTGTATCAAATTTACAGTTCTCTTTTGTCTTAGATGCGACCAGTAGGACATTATTATACTGCACTAAGACTGAATTGCATAGCAAACTCTCAAAATATTTCTTCAGAATTTGACAAAAAATCGAAGGACTTTGTGTACCCTTGTGGGATTCTACACCACCTTTATTCAAAAATTAAAATGTTAAAAGGGGCTGTGATGCTTGTTGCATAAAAACTGAGACGAACCCTGGCATATGTCAATGACTGCATATCATTTTACTTCTAATGGAATCTGAGACAAAATTACAGTTGTATTCGGAACCAGTGAGCAACATAAAACAACAACCTTGTTCATCTTGTGAAAATCTTGCACTCTTCTCTGCTTCCATTCGACTTTTAAATTCACTTAACATTAGCATTACAAGGAATATCAATTATCTCCCGGAGAATTCTCGGTTCAGTCATCTTTTCATTTGCTAGTTTCATTCCTTCTTCTCCCTCTTTGGTAAGTCTAAATTGTCTAGTTCTAGGAAAATTTGCATCTGGCTTCACTTTTACTTTGACTGGCTTCCTATTTGTTGATGTCGACTGCAGTGACTGCTGGTGAGAGAGAGAGATCATGATGATGCCATTCAGAGCGGATCTGGAAGATGGAGGAGGGCAGCTCCGGCTGGCACACCATCATTGCTGACGTGAGGGACCACCGGAGGGGGCCAGGACTTCATCCTCCAGCCTTCTTTATGGCTTGTTGCCGCCGGCATCATCCCGTTCGCGCCAGGAGGTGCTTTAAATCCAGTGGAGGGCTCGCAGCTGACTCAAGGGACCAGTGGAGGGGGCCAGGACTTCACCCTCCTGCCTGCTTTGCGGCTCGTTGCCACCTCCATCATCCCGTTTGCACCAGGAGGCGCTTAAAACCTGTAGAGGGCTCCCGTAGCATGGGACGCATGCGGGCCATGCGCAGGCGGACCCCGGGACAAGGGCAGGCCTGTCCTGTGCCCGTCAGTGCCCTGAGGAGGCTGGGCTGTGGACTGTCTTTCCGCTAAGGTACTGCACACCATTGATCATCTAATCTGCATATTGTCCCCTATTGTCAAATTGCACTTACCTCTCACTGTAGTATTGACTTGTTGACATGGGGAAAAGGAAAGTGACTGAGGGCAGGTCGAGAGGTGCAGGAAAGAAAAAAACTAAGAAACTGACTCAGAACTCAAGCCCTGAACTCAGCAGGAAAAGGGTGCACAGGGTGAATGTGCTAGATGGCATTAATAATATTATTGCAGACTGCGAGGGTCTGCTTGCAACACCTGCACCATCTACTGACACTCCTGCCCCCACCCATATGGCCTCTCAAGCAGACACATCTGTTGGGCTTACTAATACAGGGCACAGGAGTATACCACGTTAATTTACAAAAAGTGGCTATAAGACACTCCCAATGACAGTCCCAGAAGCCCCAAAAGACCCCCCTGTAGGCCTTTGAGTGAAGCATGCACGCCCAAATGCGTCATGTTAGCTTATCTCCTCCTGAGTAATTGCTTTGCACCTCTTGCAGAGCAATCCTCCACAAATGTTGCACATATATGCACAACAGAATTGGAACCCACGAGCACAGTGATAATAGGCTCAATACGAGCTCCTCTCAGGGTGAAAGGTTGGCAGCTAGCGAACCCTCACCCTCTAACTTAGATCTACAGAGGGAAATAGTAGCCCTGAAAGGTATAACTGAGACTTTGACTGCCTTAATAAAAGGTTGTACCTTAAACTAGAAGAAAGTAGCAGATCCGAGGACTCTCCACCTGTGCCCACTTGAAATATGAACACAAATCCAATGTTGAGTTCTGCCACCCCCCCTGCATGCACACCCATTATAATGCTTTGAATACTATTTCTGTCTCTCTGTTTGACTCTATGGACCGCAATTATATGGCTCCTAGCATTCTAACAACCGTACTTGGCAGGTACCAGGAAGGACCAGGCACTCCTCTGGCCCGGTGGGGCCAGGGATGTTGGCAGAGGAAGCACCACTGCGATCGAACACAGGCTGTAGTATGGCGCCTCTATTTCGCCATCCGTTATATTCCATCCATACTGCTCCCCTATTTACAACTGTTTACATGACCAATCTTCCTAAGGTTGACTGCAATAGAACTATACACAGGAATGGTGAAGCCTTAGAAAATAAAGTCATACATTGGAGGAGGCACACAAAGGGAATGCAAATCTATAATAAGGGACAATATTGTGTGGGCAGAAAGATTTATTTATTTATTTTGAAAGTTTTATAGAGTGCGAACAAGATCCTTGCGGATATCAGAGTGCTTCACATTACATCAGGGTAATTATACAAAACGGAAAGATGCATGTAAGTAACATATACAAAAAACTCGTGCAAAGGGAGGCAGTAGGGTACAAACAGAAACAGAAAGTCCACTGAATCAAGTAGAGGTCAGATAAAGTGTGACTAGAATGAATGAATGGACCCTTGTCGCAGTGAGGATTACCAGTAAGGGTACGAATAAACTTTGAGTTTCTTTGGTCTAAGAGCCGGTGAATTTTGCCATAAGAATCGCTTTTACTTCCTTTTTGAACGATGCGGTAGAGGCATTCAGTCTGGTTTCTGGGGGGAGACAATTCCATATCCTGGGCGCCATCCCAGAGAAGGTTTGTTTATAAGTTTTCTTTCTGTTGAATCTATCTGGTTTCAACAGGAGGTTTTCCCCACTTCTTGAGGATCGTGTCCCACCAGATATCGTCAGCTTCTGTGCTAGATAGCTGGGAGTCTTGTGATATATAGCCTTATGGGTCATGCACGCTATTTGTAGGTGAATTCTGGCTTCAAATGGTGGCCAACTTAGAGCTTTTAGGTCTGGGGAAATGTGGGAGTTTCTTTATGAGCCAGTGATGAGCCTCGCTGCCGCATTTATTGAGGTTTTAAGGGGTGTTGTTGTAGCTTTTGGGAGGCCACACAGAGAGACAATTCCGTATTCCACTTGAGGGATAACTAGCGCTTGTACTGCCAGCTTAAAGTCATTGACTGGTAGAAACGGTTTCAGTTTCCTCAATGTGTTTATCTGAAAGTTAGCTCCCTTTGTAGCATTACTAATGCGTTTCTGCATAGTGAGGTTGCTGTCAAGAGTTATTCCCAGGGAGTTCGCTGAGTCTACAATGTTTGGTTGAACGTTGAGTGCAGTAATAAGTTTGATCAGATCTTGCCTAATGGGGACTTTGGCGGGAGGGGCTATAAGGAGGAATTTGGTCTTCAAAGCATTCAATTTGAGATGGTTTTCTGCCAGCCAAGTCTGGGTGTTCCGGAGCATTGTGATGAACACTTTAATGTCTTCAAGGGTGTGGATCTTGAGGTAGAGTTGTGTGTCGTTGGCGTACATATGATATTGCACATTGGAAGCATGAAGCATTTCGGTGAGAGGCTCCAGAAACAAGTTAAACAATGTCAGAGACAGTGATGACCCTTGCGGTACCCCCAACTTTACTGGTACAGGCTTGGAGAGAGTGTTGTTGACCTTGAATTTTTGCGTTTGGTTATGGAGAAACGAAGTAAACCAGTTTTGCACTGATACTGATAAACCCATTCTATGTTGCAGCAGGTCTATCAAATTATCGTGTTTCACTGTATCAAAGGCAGAGGATAGGTCTAGCAGGATGAGAAGGCATGATCCATTCTGATCGAGGATTTGTAGTGCATCGTTAATGATGTGTGTCATGGCTGATTCTGTGCTTTGACCTGTTCTGAAGCCTGATTGGTAATTTGTTAAGGAGGTCAAAGTGATCAATATGTTTAGTCAATTCGTGGTGTACACGTTTTTCGAGTAGTTTGGCCAAGGTAGGAATATTGGAGATAGGACGATAGTTGCTTAACCCCTTCCCCACTGGGCTATATCCCCCGCTGTGCTGGAGAGAGGGGGGTCACGCACAGCGCAGCGGTGCTCGTGACGACCTCAGCTCGTCACGCAGCATGGTGGTGCTGTGCTCATGACGAGCTCAGCTTGTCATGACCACGCCCATTTCTGTAGAACGCTCAGCACAGCGGGGGAATTATCCCCGCGTGTGAGCGCCGCACGTGTCTTGACAAGCTCAGCTCGTCATGAGCACAGCGCAACCGTGACTCATGACGAGCTCAGCTCGTCATGAGCACGGATGAGATTAAGTCAGTGGGGTCGGCTGTAGGTTTTTTTAGGATGGGTGATACCTGTCCGACTTTGAGGGAGTCCGGGATGCAGCCTTGTTGAAGTGAACTGTTAAAAATGTTGGTCCATAGAGGCAGAAGCCAAGGGGTTAAGTCTTTTACAGCATTAACCAGGAGGGGATCGGTGAGGTGATTGGCTGGCTTCAGGGCCATAGGAATCTTGCCTAAAGCTTCTTCACTGTAAGTAGCAAAGGATGACCAGGCTGCGTTGTTTTTTAAGTCAAACTTAGAGGGGATTTGGTGTGGTGCAGATGGGAGTGGAGGAGAGGTGTTTGTAGGAGGATCGAAGAGTAGTAATTGGTCATTTAGGAGATCCTTCTTGATGTTTTCAGTCTTCTGCTTAAAGAAGGCATACAAAATCTTCACAATTTGGTGGGGGCGGGCTATGTCTTGTATCCGTTGAGGGGTCCTTAGATTGTGTTCTGATTAGCTCAAAAAGTGTTTGGGGGCGATTTCTTGCTTGGTCTAGTTGGTGGCTGAAAAAGTCAGCTTGATCTTTCTATAATAAGCATTTCTCTTTTTTCCTTAGTAACTTGAGGTTATTAGAAGATGGGACTTATCTCCAAGTGTGTTCATGAGATCTGAGAGACCGCCTATCCTCGTTAAGTAGACCGTTGTACCAGGGCTTAGTGTCTTTAGTGGACTCTCTCCTTAGTTGAAGGGGTGCTACCTCGTTAATGACCGAGGTCATAGAATTGAGGCAGTAATTGGTTAGATCATGATCGTAGGAAAATCCTACAGGGGGCAGGAGACGGTTGTAGCTGGAAGGAGTTAAAGTGTTGGGGTTGAGTTTTTTCAGGTCTCTTTTCCAGATCTTTGGTTTTGTGGATTGAACTGAGTTAAGTTTCAATGTTGCATTGATAAAGAAGGTGATAATATAATGGTCTGACTAATCACAGGGTTGGATCAACTCAAGCTGAGTGACGTCACTTTTGGAGATTATTAAATCCAGGATTGGGCCTTTTTTATGAGTCCGGCTGGTGCAGATTTGGGTGAGGGCTAAATCCTCAAGGAAGAGTTTGAGACTATTGACCACTACGTTGTTGTGGTTGTTTCAATGAAGATTGAAGTCGCCCAGGAAAATTTGGGTATTTTGTCAGCCAGAGTTCGTTGAGACTATATCCATGAAGTGTTCGGTGAAGATGAGGTTGTCTCCAGGAGGATGATAGATGATGTGCAGTGAGCAAACTGGTTTGCTGTTGTTGCTAAAGTCAAGACATATACTCGCATGAGGGGGGAGACAGGGGATATGGCTCTGTTTACAGTGATGTTGCTGCGGTGTATGCATGCAATACCTCCCCCTATCTTATCGATTCTATCCAATCTAATGATGTCGTAGTTGGGGGGCACTAGTATGTCGATGAGTGGGGTGGAGGATTCCGTTAGCCAAGTTTCAGTTAAAATGATCAGGTCCAGTTCCTGTGAGATGATGAGTTCAGCTATATCCGCTGCGTGTCGAGAGGCAGATCTACTGTTTAGGAGTGTGCATTTAAGACGGGGTGCGATAAGGGAAGCTGAGGGATCCTGAGTGAGAGGGACTCTTCTTAGATTGTTGTTGACGATTCCTCTCTTGTTGTGTGTAGAGGACCTGGATGGGTTAGGGGGAAGGTAGGTATGGACATCTGAATGGGAGTTACGGGGTTAGTAAAATTGGGTATGTAAGAGTGTAGTAGAGAGAAGATATCGCTCTGAGAGAGCAGATTGATGGTTCGCATTGGACGTGTTAAGCAGTTACTGGAGGGGACTGTTTTCCATTTAGGAAGAGTAAGTTTTGAGGTGGGAGTGGGGTGATTTGGGCGCTCGTTAGGTGTTGAGGTTCTTGATTGAGTAGTACGCCATGATTGTCTCGACATCATCCCTTTAAAAGATTGGAGTTCCTTTTTGATTTGTGATTTAGTGAAGTGCGGACATAATCTCATCCAATCTTGGGTCTGGTGCGGTTATGCTTGAGGTAAGTGGCAGTGTTATGCGTGTGGATGATTGTGAAGTGTTAAGGTTGGTAGTGTGATCAGGTGCAGGAGTGTACAATGTTGCGGGTATGGATGGGTGGGTTGTGGAAGCCGGTAGCTGGGATGTGGGGGTGGCTGTCTGTAACGTGGGAGTGAGAGAGGTAGTTGGGAGCGGGGTGTGTTCTAATGGCATTGTGTTTTCAGAATGATGGTGGGGAGCCCCATTGTGTGCAGACACCTGGCCTGGGAGGTGGTAGCCGTCATTGGGGAAGTAAGTATAAAAAGTAGCATAATGGGGCACGGATGAGGTCGTGGGTGAGATGGTTATGGGAGGGATGATGCTCGGAGGAAGGGGAGCTAAGATCATACACTGATGCGGTTTACTATCTAAAGGGGGCATGTGATCTGTCTCAGATGTGCTGGGTAGCATGTGTGGGTTTGGTGAGGTGGTGTGTGGTATGTTGGTGGGAGGGGTGGTCTGGGTAGCAGTATCTTATGAATCAGATGTCAGAGGTGGATGGGGTTCAGTATCTAATTAGGGCTGGGGGTAGATTTAGGGTTTAGGGTAGTGCAGTGGTGTTTGTGTAGTGTTTGCGGATTTGTGCTGGGGTAGTGTTTTAGGGTTTAGGGTACTACAGTGGTGTTTGTGTAGTGTAGGGGGTCATGCTGGGGTAGTGTTTTAGGGTTTAGGGTATTGCAGTGGTGCTTGTGTAGTGTAGGGGGTAGTGTTTTAGGGTTTAGGGTAGTGCAGTGCTGTTTGTGTAGTGTAGTAGGTCATGCTGGGGGTAGTGTTTTAGGTTTAAGGGTAGTGCAGTGGTGTTTGTGTAGTGTAGGGGGTTGTGTTTTAAGGTTTAGGGTAGTGCAGTGGTGTTAGGGTAGTGTAGGGGCTCGTGCTGGGGTAGATTTAGAGATTAGGGTAGTGCAGTGGTGTTTGGGTAGTGTAGGGGGTCATGCTGGGGTAGTGTTTTAGGGTTTAGGGTAGTGCAGAGGTGTTTGGGTAGTGTAGGGGGTTGTGCTGGGGTAGTGTTTAGGGTTTAAGATAACGCAGTGGTGTTTGGGTAGTGTAGGGAGTCGTGCTGGGGTAGTGTGTTAGGGTTTAGGGTAGTACAGTAGTGTTTGCGTAGTGTAGGGGGTCGTGCTGGGGGTAGTGTTTTAGGGTTTAGGGTGGTGCAGTTGTGTTTGGGTAGTGTAGAGGGTCTTGTTGGTGGTATTGTTTTAGGGTTTACGGTAGTGCAGTGATGTATGGGTAGTGTAGGGGGTCGTGCGGGGTAGTGTTTTAGGGTTTAGGGAAGCGCAGTGGTGTTTGTGTAGGTTAGGGGGTCGTGTCTGGGGTAGTGGTTTAGGGTTTAGGGTAGCGCAGTGATTTTTGGGAAGTGTAAGCCCATTCTGTAAGTCTTTCCAGGATTATTTTTGTAAAGGCCTTTTCTACCACATCCAGTAGAATGATCAACCTATAATTTTTCGGTGCTTTCATGTCTCTCCCACCCTCCCCACCCCCTCTATTTATGGTGTTGTGTTCTATCTAGGACACCGATCAATATTGTGACCTCATGCCCCTATACGGCTATAATCAATAGATATCCCTATAATGGCATAAATGATCAGAGCTATATTTCAGTAACTCGTCTCTGCAGCTCATTACAGTACATGACACAGCAGAAGCCACTTCCTTAGATTCCTAGATAACACATCGAGTTCTTTCGACAACTCAAACCCCCCAGCAACCTGGGAAAGCCCTGCTTGCTTTGTTTTGATTAGTAATAGAACTCTTGCAAGCACTGTAAGAACGACCAGTTCTTAGTGACATCTTTATTGACGTCTTATGTCCAAAAACTTACATCAAACTCGGCACCTTTCAGGTATAAATATGCCAACGTTGCCTTAAGCAAACACGGTGGTGGTGAATACTGGAGCAGAACAGCTGTCCCTTGCAGAGAGCTCAGCAGATGCGAGAAGCCCACGGACGCTGCCCCTCCTCCTTGACGCGCTGAGAAAGATGCTGTCTTTTCTCCTGCCAAGAAAATCCAGCTCCGGCGTTTCCAGCCTACCCTTGCGGGTAACTGGAATATCGAGTCCTGAGAGGAGATACCAGACCTCCAACATTCTATTCCAGAGGTACGGTGCTGACTAAACCCTTAGAGAGAATTCTTGAAGCAAACCCTTGGCAAAACCAACTTAACTTAAACTGCTACTTACTTACTCCCTCCCATGTATTAGGCTTAGGTCAGGTACACCGGGGTAGGCGTAGTTAGAAGCACCAGTTTAGGACTTTAGCCAAATGTATATATGAATGTATATATTTTATTCATTTTAACCATCTTATGGCTAAGAAACCATATCAATGCTTTTACAGTATTATTTTGCAATACTCCTTTTACTGTACGCACTTTTTATAATAACAAGTCTTGCAATTGTGGCAATTCATTTCTCTTGCATGAGAAGGAAGACTGTTCAATAAATAATATCTTTTATTGAAAACGCCCGTCTCTCTATTCTCTGCATACTGGTGAAAGAAATTCTGCACAACTGACTGAGTGAAATAGCTGTCTATTGTTTCACACGACTCTAGAGATTGACTCTTATTCTGAGGAACAAAGTTGTCATGTTAATGCGGTTGTTGGAAAACTGAATACCTTCTTCTCTGAGCCAGGGAAGCTGATCACTTCCTATTCAGTCAAGAAAGTTTCCAGGGACCTCTGAGCTAGCTGGTACAAACCCAATTAAGTCTAACATAGTCAGTAGAGACCTAGAGGACCGCAGTCCTACGTCTACACTGCTGTTTATGTTATTCCAATGCGCAGGGCCTATAGGGAAAATAGGAACTACACTACATGGCGCCCAACGTTTGGTAAGGCGATAAAACTAACGCAAGACGTTAGAGTAACTCAGTCGTGCTTTTTCACACAGACCCTTTCTCCCGTAAATACTCCAATAGACGTCTGGAGTGGGTGAAAGGTTAAAATCCGCCTGAACTTAGTAGGAATAGATTCCTATGTAAAGCTTCTGGTTTATTCAACGTTGAAGGATACAGTGTTCCAAAATATTGTGCACCTAATCTTTGTCTCCTTGAGACCTTCCTGACAGTAAAATGCCAGGAGAAGGCGGGAACAACGGGACCGCTGAAGCCGCAGTAAATGCGACTCAGCAGGGTCCCGATGATACAGGAATTAATGAACCGGATGCGATTATCATCCCGGCAAACATAAGAAAAACTATAACGTTAAAACTTATAGAAAACGGACTGACCTCACGAGGTGGTACCGTCATTTTCGTGATAGAGGCACACGAATATCGGCAGACAGAGGTATTCTATTCATGGATAAACTTTCCAGCGGCAAACACTACAACAAACAAATTCCACTATTACAAAATAGAGGAACCACCGGAGGAGTACGCTCCTTTCGAGGAGATTGAAATTCCATTAAAATACCAAGAGCACCTGCTCTGGTTTAAAGGCGCCCTAAAACACAATGATCACATCACCTGGCTCGGTCCACTAGGTAGACCAGGAGAAACGTGGCCGGTTCTAGCCAGCTACACACAGCAGCGGTGCGTCCATTGGGGCGTAGGGGCGTAGCCCCACTAAGCCTGGTGGACGCACCTGCTGACAACGAGCTTTCCGTCCTAATAATATAAATATAAAAGCTTTCAGCGGGGGTTCCAGCCGGGACACACCCGCTGAAATAGGGAGTGCGTAGGGGGTGGGGCCGGGTTGGCTGGCATTTAAACTCAGGGCTGTAGGAAACGGGAGTTGCGCTGCGCATTAAGGGCAGAAACTTACCCGAGCATGCGCGTCAGCGTCATGTAGACGGTGAGAAAGACAGAAGGGGCGAGGGGGGGCGCGTTTAGCCAGCCCCGTCGTTTGGAAGGCGAGAGGGCGAGTGCTGTGTGGGCCCCCCTAGCCAATCCTGGCGCTGTATAAGCACCAGGATTGGCTGGTGAACAGCGCGAAGGACAGGCAAATCGATCATTGGATGCCGCGTGGGTGGCTCAGGCAGGCCGCTCAGCATTGACTGTATGCTGGCCAATCACTGTGACTTCACATATGAAGCCATTCAGTGATTGGCCATGCGCACCGTTAGAAGTTCAAGTTGTTCTGGAATCATCCCTCTCTCTGCGACTGTCTGTGAGACGAGAGTCACACTCATCCGCCGTCTGAAGAAGAAGGAAGACTCAAGAGATCGTCGATTTTAGTAGGTACTGCCAGGCAGCAAGTAGGCTGTGTGTTTCCTTTCTGTCTCAATAATGCGGTTATTTGAACTTATTTCTGAGATCTGAATCGTCGGGCACTCTCGTTTAAGATTCTAGCCAAGTCGTAAACGTCACAGTATAAACAAGAAGATTTGCATCAGGACGTTTTAATTTTAAGTGCCTGACTCCCATAAGCAATGACGGGAATTTCATTGACTTAACAAGGATAGGTCTATTCCGCTAGGATTCGAACCCATTACTGCGGGTGCCTGCTCCAGCATCTTGGTTTCACTCCGGTTTCAGGTCTCTATGTGAGAAGTAGGTGCAAACGAGTGAAAAACAAACAAACATACCTGATAGCCCATTTGAAGATCTCTTGGCACTTGGCAGGCAGTTTCGGTTCCCAGTCCGGTCCTGTCTCTCTGGCTCCACGTGCGAGTGGTCAGCACCCTCTGGGATCACGCTAGCTGCGGTCTACACCGGCCCGCACCTGTCTTCGGGGCCTGCGAGATGGGAATGCGGCCCCTCGTCCATAAAACAGGGTAAGAGAGACGCTAATATCTGACGGTTGGTGAGGGTGCTGTATTCTTATAAAATGTCTCTTTTTCCAGGAGCTTTGATCAGTGATCACCCTGAAATACTACTACTGCCCGTGCTTTATATTCGTTTTTAAGGAGGCCTGACTACATAAAAAAAATACAAGATTCCAATACGTAGCAGGTGGTAAGCACACGCTCTGATTTTAGGGTACTGTTGTGTCTTGGGCCCTAGGCCCACATCTACGCAGACACTGAATTATTGCTCCCACTTCAGTCCCCTTGCTCTCTGTGTGCTGCTCCCCTTCACCACCCCGCTCTCCACAACTTTCACTCATTAAAAAAAATGATTTTAAAACCACCACCTACCATGCCCCTTTGTTTATCCCCCTGTTGATCAGATCCTCATACCCCTCCAACACTCCCCCCCTATACCCACAATGCCTTCCCAGCAAAAAAAAATCGTAAGGCACAGCAGCTGCGTTTTGTTTCTGGGTCGCTCCTTTCTATGAAGAAAAAGCTTCAGTGCACTTTTGTTATCTACCATTTCAAGCTGTTGCGTCGTGACGTGCGCAGCCATGTGTGGTGATACATGCGTGGTGAGCTGGAGCGACGAGCCTCATGACGAATACATGTGTGCATACACAACATCACCTTTTTAAAAAAAAACTTGTATCCCCAAACCTGTTCAGCATTAGGGATATTATGTTTTTGTTTTTTTGGGCCAGTTCTGTACGTCTTTTGCAAAACCACTAGGCCAGCATTGGCAAAGACAGAAGGCGAAACCTATTGCCTTTGTCAAAGTTTGTTCTTTTACTTTTTCTGCCATGTGAGGTGGAGTGATCTTCAACCGTAAGCCTATGTAAGAAGCTATTTCTAACTAGACCCATTCACCCCTCCCTGCTCCCTCTGCCTACAGTGGTCCTCATGGAAGCTTCATAAATTATGATTGCTCAGTTTCCTGGGACTTCTGTGACCCATCCCAGTGAGCTGGCGAATTAGTCTGAAGAGCTGTCACGGGAGCCTTTGAACACTGCAATTTACAAGACACGTGTTCAATTCAAATTGAGATACCTCTGTGGGTTAATGCACCTACTGGCGGGGTCTGTTAAAATGTTGAAGCATACAGCTCAAACCCCTCCCCTCAGACCTGACCTATATGCCTCCGAGTTGTGTGCGCGCGCGCCTGGGGAGGGAGGGGGGTGGTGGTGGTGGTGGGGCGGGGGCTGGGGAGAGGGGGACGAGGGGTATATGAGCGTTGTGTAGAGCCAGCGGCTCTCATGTGTGTGTTTCTGATGTCTGTGCACTGGCGTGCTTCAGAACAGTAGCTCCATGGTTTCTGTGTGAAACTCCTTGGTTTCTGGAAGGCATGTCTACAGCATTAAGGATGTAATGTGAACACAAGAGTCTTTCATGTGACTGGATTAAAAGGAAAAATGTATGACAAGAAGTGGATAAAATGAAAAATAAAATACGGATGAAATTGTATTAATGGTGGCATCTTTGTTATGCACTAAGGAATGCTGTGCTTCCAGTGTGGGGTGTGATCTCACCCCACCTCTTCCAGGGATTCATGTATACGTGGTTGGGCAGTCCACGGTTCTGGGCTTGCATGCAAACAGAGTAAAAGAAATAACTAACTGGCGAAATTTGAAATGAATAAGGTGTGCACTCTGTCACTTTCTCTTGTGATGTTTGGCTGAGGTGCCTGCCTTGCTCAGGTCTCTGTGGTATCTCTGAGGTGGCATCTCTTTGAGGAAGGGACCTCAAACCGTTTCTATGATAAAAGGTACTACTTATGTTCAATAAAAATCATCCAGAGCCACAAATATGATCAGTGTTGTAACTGTGACCGCATCAGACAAGTGGCCACTCCGTGCAAGATTACCAGCTAGTGATGACCGTAGTGCACCAGTAGTAATATTGAAAAATTATTTATCAGTGCGGAATGCTGTAGCATATACAACAAATAACGGCCACATCTGTGATGCCTTTGGCACCAAGGTGATATTAGTAAGGTTTTTTTTAGTGGAGCAGGATTTAGCATTCAAATATCCACTTGATATATATTTTGAAAATTCAACCATTTTTCTGCAAAAATCAGCTTATGAGTTATGAAGATTCACACATTTTTCAAATGTAGTATATGTTAAACCAAGCAAAAGCTTGTTTTAAAATGTGTAAATAACATTCTTTTGCTATTTGGAATGTCTTGGCATAGCACCACATTAATATTAGTGATGCCTCCTCAATGAACCATGTTTTCAATTCAACTAGCAGGTTTAAATACCGTCTACTTTTTTCTCCAAACATCAGCTTATGAGTCTTGAAAATACACACATTTTTCAAATGTTGTATTCAGACATTAATTAAAACAAACAAAAGATGAATAGGTTGGGCGGCAGAGAGAGAGGAGCTACTTACTGGTAGCTGGAGAGCTACCAGTGGCTCATGAACTACTCCGAGAAGCCTGCTGTAAGGTTAGTCTTTTTGAGGGTTTCACTGAGTTTTTGTAGCTTTAAAGTTACTCTCTCGGAGGTTGGTATCAACGAGTTGCCTCTCTCTGCAGGGTGTGGAGGGTGTCATTTCTATCAGAGGGTGTCTAACTAATGAAGGTCTCTGACAGCCATTTCCTTTCTCTTTCTTCGAGAGATGCATCTTATTTGTGTCTCAGAGGTGTCTCTTCAAGGCTTGTCTCTTTACTTAGATGTCTCCCTGGGGCGAGATATCTGACGGGATTGTGTCTAATGAGTGTATAAAACTGAGTGTGGGATTACCCAAAGGCTGTTGTATCTGAATGGGGGATTTTGTGGGGTTGAGGGATTTCCCTCTACTGAGGTGTCTCAGAATCTTTTTGCCATTGCTTAATTAATACCGGGTACATGTGCTGATGAAAAATATCGTATTTACTGCATTTCAGAGAAAACGCTGATGCATTGTTGACCCGCTGAAAAATAACACGGTGCTTGTGTGTGGTGGTGCTTACTGTCGCCGCGTGTGCTGTGAGGAGATATAAGTAACATGTTATTGTTACCAAACTTAACGGCAATAATGTGAAAGAACTTGCAAGGGCGAGCGTTTGATCCACCCCTCCGTGACCAAACCTGAGAACTGCGGAATGTTACACAAGTCTCAGCCCGAGCAGGCGCCTTATCCTGCAGAACTATATTACCAGCATTGGGGGCGGGAGGGGGCAGCAGGGAGACCCGGTGTAGTGCAGAGGGTTATCATGCCAGCTGCAAAGAACGTGTACCAATCAAATCACAAAGTGCATATAATGTAAATAGGGCAGTGGATTACTGCTTTTGTCAAAGAGATTCTTTTGTTATTTGCAGTTTCTAAGTTAAAATTCTAATGTAGAATAGTGAGCTATTAACCGTCATCAAAGAGCTGCCTACACACTTTAAGGCATAGATTAGAGGGTTATGATTTTTTCCCCCAGCCTTTGATTATCATAATGTTGCAAAAACAGTTCATTTGGGAAGAAATCAATTCTTAATATTTTAGTGAACCACCAACCATGGTGTTACATTTTTAAATTCTGAGTTTATTCTTCTCCAGACCAAGCACTCTTAAACTATCCTGCCTACCAGTAGGGATGAAATGTGATTACTACACCTTGTAGTCCTCTGTCTTATGTAACATTTCCTATAAACTGATTTATACACTTATGATTCATTGTCTCTGTGTAATGTGTGTGTGCTGTAATGTGCTCTGACATCCCACACTGCCATGGGCGACGCTATAACATGAATCAAATGCAGGAGGCAGTACGGCTGTATTTTAGCAGTCATTTTGTGGGAAGGGGAGCTGTTGGAGATGTATTTGTACTGAAATTTCATATTATTGCACTCCACCTTATACGTTGTACTTTGATTATTGACAGGTTTATCAGCAAACAAGAAGAGGACCCCAACCTCCTCCTTTGCTGCTCTCTCACCCGACCCCAGCTACAACCCAGCAAACACCAGCGACCAGTGTTAAAGGTAAGGAAACTGATGCTATATATTCTTTTTACATGGGAGTTAGGGCTATGTATCGGGTCACTCTCCAGGCCCTGAAACAGTGTCTCTTTCAGTGCCTCCAGCAACCACTATGGCACAGAGAGGCAGGAGCGAGTGCGGCTCTATTTTAGCAGTCATTTTGTGGGAAGGGGTGCTGTTGGAGATGTATTTGTATTTGAACTGAAATTTCATATTATTGCACTCCACCTTATACGTTGTACTTTGATTATTGACAGGTTTATCAGCAAACAACAAGAGGACCCCAACCTCCTTTGCTGCTCTCTCACCTGACCCCAGCTACAACCCAGCAAACAACAGTGACCAGTGTTAAAGGTAAGGAAACTGATGCTATATCTTCTTTTTACATGGGAGTTAGGGCTATGTATCGGGTAACTCTCCAGGCCCTGAAGCAGTGTCTCTTTCAGTGCCTCCAGCAACCACTATGGCACAGAGAGGCAGGAGCGAGTGCGGCTCTATTTTAGCAGTCATTTTGTGGGAAGGGGTGCTGTTGGAGATGTATTTGTATTTGAACTGAAATTTCATATTATTGCACTCCACCTTATACGTTGTACTTTGATTATTGACAGGTTTATCAGCAAACAACAAGAGGACCCCAACCTCCTTTGCTGCTCTCTCACCTGACCCAAGCTACAACCCAGCAAACACCAGTGACCAGTGTTAAAGGTAAGGAAACTGATGCTATATATTCTTTTTACATGGGAGTTAGGGCTATGTATCGGGTCACTCTCCAGGCCCTGAAGCAGTGTCTCTTTCAGTGCCTCCAGCAACCACTATGGCACAGAGAGGCAGGAGCGAGTGCGGCTCTATTTTAGCAGTCATTTTGTGGGAAGGGGTGCTGTTGGAGATGTATTTGTATTTGAACTGAAATTTCATATTATTGCACTCCACCTTATACGTTGTACTTTGATTATTGACAGGTTTATCAGCAAACAACAAGAGGACCCCAACCTCCTTTGCTGCTCTCTCACCTGACCCCAGCTACAACCCAGCAAACACCAGTGACCAGTGTCAAAGGTAAGGAAACTGATGCTATATATTCTTTTTACATGGACGTTAGGGCTATGTATCGGGTCACTCTCCAGGCCCTGAAGCAGTGTCTCTTTCAGTGCCTCCAGCAACCACTATGGCACAGAGAGGCAGGAGCGAGTGCGGCTCTATTTTAGCAGTCATTTTGTGGGAAGGGGTGCTGTTGGAGATGTATTTGTATTTGAACTGAAATGTCATATTATTGCACTCCACCTTATATGTTGTACTTTGATTATTGACAGGTTTATCAGCAAACAACAAGAGGACCCCAACCTCCTTTGCTGCTCTATCACCTGACCCCAGCTACAACCCAGCAAACACCAGTGACCAGTGTTAAAGGTAAGGAAACTGATGCTATATATTCTTTTTACATGGGAGTTAGGGCTATGTATCTGGTCACTCTCCAGGCCCTGAAGCAGTGTCTCTTTCAGTGCCTCCAGCAACCACTATGGCACAGAGAGGCAGGAGCGAGTACGGCTCTATTTTTAGCAGTCATTTGAGATGTATTAGGATAATCCACAAGATATATGTATAATGTATTTATACTGAAATTTGATATTATTGCACTGCACCTTATACGTTGTACTTTGATTATTGACAGGTTTCTTTAATATATATATATTGGTAAGGCCAGCAACACACCATCATGAATACAGTACAGGAGCTGGTTACAAAGTCATTCCAGTCACGGACACTTGAACAAAAACTACAGATAAAACAATTAGGACCTCATCAGCCTGAAATAAACCTACAGCAAACTACCCAGGACAGAGGAAAAATGTCAAAACGTACATTCTCAAATGCCTGGTACAAAAAAGCTGATTGGCTTACAGGGTGCCCTATAAGAAATTCTCTGTTCTGCTTCCCCTGCCTGCTGTTTGGCGGTGACTTTTCTTGGACACGGCAAGGAATGGTCGACCTGAAGCACATCGCTGAAAAAATAAAGAAGCATGCGCTCACAAGAAATCATCTGGAAAACCTGACAAGACTATGAATGTTGGGGGAAGACGCACCAATTGAGCAGCAGATAAATGATGCGTATCGCAAATCCATTCAAAAACACAATGAAGCTGTTGATAAGAACAGACAAAATCTATCCAGGATCATTGATTGCATTCGTTTCTGTGGTGCTTTCGAACTGGCATTGCGAGGCCATGACGAATCAGAAACTTCCTCAAAACCTGGGATCTTCCGAGGCCTAGTGGATTTAATGTCAACCATAGACCAGGATTTGGAAAGACATTTAGCACGTGCTACAGTCTTTAAGGGCACCTCTAATACAATACAAAATGAACTCCTTGACTGTATGCTCGAAGTTATAAGAAGCCATATTGTGCAAGAGTTGCAAAACACAGACTTTGTGGCTATTCAGGCTGATGACACCACTGATGTGTCCACTCAAACACAGTCCGTGTTAGTGTTTCGGTACCTTGACAGTGACAGAAACGTTGTGGAAAGATTTTATGGCTTCACACATTTAAGTGACTCTAGTGCAGCAACCATCACTAAAGCAATACTGGATCAACTGGACTTAATTTTCCCGGACCTGCCTCAAAAACAAAAACTGATCGCACAAAGCTATGATGGTGCGTCCGTAATGAGTGGAAGCCTTAGTGGAGTACAGAAACGAATTCGAGATGTGTACCCTAATGCTCATTTTGTGCACTGTTACGCCCACCAACTCAATCTTATTATGCAACAGGCGGTATCAAAGATCAGAGAGACACGAGTTTTCTTTCAGGATATCGGAGGCATAGCAGCATTCTTCACACGTTCCCCAAAAAGAACAGAAGCCCTTCATGAGATTGTGGACAAAAGTGTACCAAGGGGATCCTCAACTCGTTGGAACTTTCACACTCGTACAGTCAACTTAATCTTTGAACAGAGGGAGGGCCTTCATAAATGTTTTGTCGCCATAGCATCCAGAGCAGACTTTGATCACACAAGTCAGGGTGAAGCCCATGGCTTTATTAGAACACTAGAAGACAAAGAGTTTCAGTTCTTACTGTTTTTATTTCATGGCATAATAACTCCTGTTGAGGTGTTATATGATCAGTTGCAAAAAAAAGACCTAGATACTGTCTCTGTGAAAGCCAATACATCTGCATTTGTACAACAGATTATGAAAGTGAGAGATGGGGTTGACGATTTAGAGAGCAAACTGCCGGAGGATTCTATTTTTGCAAACCGCAGACAAAACATCACCTCTCTGGTTCGAATTGGAAAGGAGGTATGTGACATTGTAATTGTGCAGGCAAAAGAACGTTTTTCATTCACAAAACATTTGGTGAGTGCAACTTTATTGCAAAGTAAAGAGTTTGCACAATATGATGAATCCTTCCCTGAGCGTGCTCTGAATCAGGCTGTGGAAGCATATCCTATGCTCATAAAAGAGCAGCTGAGAACTGAGCTATCTGTACTCTACAGAATGCCTGTGTACCGGAAGGCCAAAAGCGCCTTGACTTTGCTGAGTTTAATTCATAAACTGCATATGGAAAACTCACTTACAGAGATAGTGACTTTACTAAAAATTGTGATTACGACTCCAATGACAACAGTAGAAGCTGAACGATGTTTTTCAGCCTTAAAGCGCATAAAGACATTCCTCAGGAACACCATGCTAGAGGAAAGACTAAATGCTTTGGCAATGCTATCTGTAGAGAGCAAGCTAGTCCAAAAGATACCGGACTTCAACATGAAAGTAATTGACTAGTTTGCTACACTGAAAGAAAGACGTGCGGATTTCATTTACAAAAAGTGAATGCTGCTACTTGTTTGTTGAATACAAAAATTCTGATTGAGGTAAGAAATGCATTGTTATCTCTGTTTTTAAAAGTTTTGTAGTGTTTGTTCTATTTGGAGACTACACAGATTTGCTCACCTTTGTTCACTGGCCGGACCTGTCTCCCGCAGGGTGAACGATTCGTTGCTTGTGTTGCCTATCAAAACGTTCCCCTTGGCAAATTACGAAAACCTTTATACCATTTATATTTGGGGTACTTGCGTGGACCTATGTGAAGTGTGTGTACAGAGCTCAGCTCAACCAGAATCACGGTAACAGCGCATTGCGCTGCCCCTTTTATATTCAGTATATTGTAAGACTGTTTTTCTTCCCCCGCCTTTCCTTGTTTTGTTTCCCTGTTTTCCCCTTGCTTGCCATTTGTTACTCTAGAGTCTAATATTCTGTATGTTGCAAGACTGTTTTTCTTCCCCCGCCTTTCCTTGTTTTGTTTCCCTGTTTTCCCCTTGCGTGCCATTCGTTACTCTAGAGTCTAATAGAGTCGGAAGGCCGTAGGGGAAGACTGTGGACTTTTCTTCAAGTTCCTGACGCTCCTGCGGAACGAGCCTGGCAACCATTACACTGCTGTGCAACTTCTTCTACTCTTAGAGCTGGGATTTCCATGAAAGTCTTATAGTCTGAATCAGCACCTGAGCATAATAGGACAGAATGTATGAAGCTCTGTGGTAATACTGAATAAGCAGCTACCTATGTTATGCCATCTATTAATGTAATAACTGCACTTTCACAATTGCTTTATTGACCTTCCTGCTTTATCAAATTTGCTTGAAAATGCACGATTTGTCTTCTTTTTTTTCAAAATTTTCTAGGTGGGGGTAATCCCCCCAAACCCCCCTTTTGGGGTTCGGGCTCGCTCGCTGTGCTCGCTCGCTACGGTGCTGTATGCTAATTAGTTTGCGCCCCACCACTTTAAAATCTCACCCACCGCTACTGGCTACACACCACATCCGAACATTGAAAAAATGTCTCGCGAAGAGCTGTTAGCACAGCTAAAAACATTAATTAAAATACATAGGCAGTTAGTCCAATATGTAATGCGGACTGCAACAGTCCAAACAGCTGTTAATGTTCAACATAAAAGGAGAAGCAGCATCTGTGGCGATCCGCTAGAAATTGAAAGAAACAGATATAACAGATCAACCAATTGAGCTTGCCAGAATTATAGAAAAATGCTATGAAGAATTAGGTAGAGATAGTTTGGGTGGGAAACCTGTAAACCCCCAACTACTCGAAAATCCTAAAAAAATGATTTATTAAAAATAATCTAAACACTCCTAAAAAGAGCTGGGATGGAAATAAACAGTCCACTCCCAAGGAAAAAAGGTTTCCAGTCCAGAGGAAAGAACTCCGACTCGAGAACACCAGTCTCCCCAGAGGGAGCACTCTGAGAAAAGATATAACCTTAGAAATAGGGATAACTTGAAAAAGCCTGATAGATATCAAAGTATGATACACGTCCCTCTCGATCTTTTTCGCAGAAATCGGAAAGAAGAGGACGGTCAGACCCAGGAGAGCACACCAAGTCCAAAGACAAGGAACCTGCTCAAAGTAAAAAATTACAATTTCCAAGAAAGAAGGTAGCCAGTATTAGAGTAATCGAACATGCCGAGAATACTGAGGACACAGCTGAAAAACGGAGAGTGGGCACAGACAATGCTAGACAGTGCAGCAGAAATCAGCATAGCTTGCAAGATCCTGATGAGTCATCTGGAGACAGTGGACACGAATGAATACATTCAAGTAGAAACTGCAGACATCAGAGTTAGCGAACCTCATAAGATATACGAAATAACATTGCGTATAGAGGGAGATAAGACTAGAAAAATAAAGGGTCTATTTTGGGATAACCTCTCAAAAGGCTATGATATCCTGTTAGCCGAGAAAGATTGGCCCCCGGAGTTTGTCAGGGAGCGCCCTTATGGCGAAGAAATGATTATGCCTGCCTTCTCAAATCAAATTCCAATTCACACTATATATGCAAGGTAATGGGCAGTAGCCCAGGCACCAGCATTATATAAAAATCATGTAGGATGGGATGAGGACTCTCCTCCCCACAAAATCCAGTTAAAATGTCAACCTACTGCACAAAGGCAGTACCCTATTAAGCAAGAAGCTAAAAAACAGGTCAGGGAGATTTTAGATCAACTTGAATACCAAGGGGTGATTGAAACATGCACCTCTCAAATGAACAATCCTTTGTTTCCTGTCTCCAAACCAGACGATTCGTATTGTCTAGTCCTGGACTACAGACACCTTAGCTTGTGTTGCAAAACATTTGCGGTACAGAACTCGCACAGTGCGGCACTGATAAATAACATAGTTCGGAAAAAATACAAAACAACATTAGACATATCTAATGGATTCTTTTGTCAAAATATTGCACCAGAAAGCAGGTACTTGACAGCTTTCTCAATAATGGGGTCACAGAAAAATTTCTGTAGGCTCCCACAGGGGTTCAAGAATAGCCCGGGATTATTTTCAGCCAGAGTAACAGAATTACTACAAATATATGATGATGAGGCATTATCTTATGTCGATGACATCTATCTCACAGACGACGACTTGGATACTCACTTGAAAAGGGTGAACACCATAATACTTGGGTTCGCAGCAGAGGGTTACAAATTCAACTTTAAAAAGTCACGAATTACCCATCTGACAGTCTTATTTTTAGGATACGAAGTATCAAGTGAAGGAAAAAGCCTAGCAGACAACTTCTTAGAGAAGTGCGCTGTACTCCAAGCACCATGTTGGACAGGCCACATGACGGGCCATTCTCCCCCGGCTCGACCAGGCCCGAGCCCAGTCACGCAAGCACCACACATCACCATTGCCCGTCCTACGTCCCCTCAGGGACCCCTGCCCTCGAACATGATAACCTCGTGGGTCCGATCCACTGCCGGCCCATGCGCCCAGCCCGGGCCGCCATCTTGGACACTTCGCCACGAGGCCGCCTGGCCCCCGATCGACCTCAACCCTGGGCCTAGCCCGGCCTCAGACATTCCGGCACCACCCTCCAACCAGGAGGTAAGCGGGCTACTTGGCAAGTCAATGGGAGAAAGAGGTGCCGATGGCTCTCCCCCGCCCAGTGCCGCTCGCCCATCGCCTCCCCGGGCGCTGGCTCCACCCCCCTGCTGGGTGTCTGGACTCCCTCATCCCGGACCCCCCGACCTCCAAGTGCGAGGGTCCGGACATCAAAGCACGCCAGCCCTATAACTGGGGCAGCTCCAGAGCAGGAAGACAGTTGTATCTTGGAGTCGAGAGACGTAAAGAGGAACTCATCCTGGACGGACTACTGGCGCTGCCGTAGCTCTGTCCTGTGCACCATCGTCCTGCCTGTTGGCGCCGCCACAGCCGTCGTAACCTTCATCCTTCATCGCCACCGGGACCTGCAGGCTCCGCCGCGGACCGTCGTCCTTCATCCATTCCGGGACCTGCTTGGCTCCTCCACGGCCCGACCATCTAAGAACGCCGAGCTCGAGGATTGTGAGCTATTTTGAACTCATTGGTAACTAAGACTGTCCCGCTACCCTTTTCCTCAACCAGAGATCAGAACCGAGGGGACCCCTGAGTCCAGACCTCCTTGTATCATATCAACGTAACCTAAGAATTGCATATAAAGACTCGTTAACCTTCAATCTTGTGTGGTGTCCGTCTGTGGGGGGGGAAGTTACTTATCTGTACAGTCGTTGGAGACGGCTCTCCCTGGAGACCTCTCCCCGTAATCTCGGCCGACCCTCCCGGTCCGTCTAACATTGGTGGCAGCGGTGGGATCCGAATCACCGCATAACGTACAGAGAGTAGCTCACCCCACAACGAACCACAATGTCGACTAAAGAGAGCGGATCAACTGAGAAGTTCCAAATGGAAAAACTAGAGGAATACAGCCATCGTGAACTAAAGCAGTTCTGCATCGAACTAGGTATCGCTACCACCGGACTAAGTACCAAGGACGATTTTAAGCACGCCCTAGAATCTTGGGCAGAGACTGGGGATGTCGAAGCCCCTGAGCAAAGCACCGCGAAAAATACCAACACGGCCCCTGAGGGGCAAAGAACCAGCCTCTCGCAAGACGAGATCCAAGAACGAGAAAAAGCCCGACTACACGAACTCGAAATGGCCCGACTCAAGATGGACATAGAACTCAAATTGGCCGAGCAAAAAATAAACTTAGAGCACCTTCGCCTCCGAGAAGAAAGAGAGGAGAAACAGAGGCAAAGGGAGCTCGAGGAAAAAAGACTAACGTACGAGCACGAACGGAACCTAGCCGAGATCAACCTGCGCAAGCAGAATAAAGAGTTAGGGGTGCCCGACAGACCGTCCACCCCAGGGACCACGGAGAAAAAAGTGCACATCCCCAAGGATGTGGTCCGAGAATATTTTCGAGAAGACGACATCCAGCAATGGTTTAAGGCCTATGAAATCGCGATGACTGCGCACCGGATCGATAGAGCCGACTGGGGAGCCGGCCTATGGGGCAAATTCCTCAATGAGGGCCGCGATACTCTGTTACAGCTCCCAGACCACCAGATGACCTCCTACGACCATATGAAAGCGGCCCTCCTCACCCGCTATGGCCTCACGCCCGAGATGTACCGTCAGAGGTTCCGAGACTGCACACGCATTCCAGGTACAACTTGGGTGGACTATGTAACGTACTTTAGCCGAGCCTTCGAAGGCTGGATCAGAGGGAACAACGTCACGACCTACGAGCAGCTGTTCAATCTGATGGTATGGGAGCATCTGTCCAACAATTGCTTCATTGAACTACGCCAACACCTCCTCGACAGTAAGTTAACCGATCCCCGGCAGCTCGCAGCCGAAGCTGACCGGTGGGAGATCACCAGAGTGGGCCGGAATGGGTTCTACGAGCAGAACAGGAACAACAATGGTCACCACCGACCCAGAGGAGGAGGAGGGGGCCAAGGACGAGGAAGAGACAACACTCCGGCCGCCCCCACTACCAGCACCACCCCCCCGGCCAACCGGGGCAGCACCCCGGCGCGACCGGGATACAGAGCCAATGTTACATGTCACCGATGCCAACGAGTCGGCCACTATGCAAACGACCCAAGCTGCCCGCAGTATCAGAGTCCAAAACCCCGCCATGTGGCCGCCGCGGCACTAGGGGAAGAACAGATCTCCGAAGAACAAGAAACAGACGAGCAAGAGTATCAAGAGTGGGAGCCAGCCGCCATGACTCTCGCGTGCTTAGGGGGAAGAGACATGGTCCCGCGGGTCCCCCTACCCGCTAACACCCAGAAGTACAGCCAATGGGTGAGCATCAATGGACAACGGGCCGAAGCCCTTCGAGACACCGGGGCCAGTGTGACAGCCGTCCGCTGTCATCTGGTGACCCCAGAACAATATCTACCGAACATTCTCTGCCCTGTGCGATCAGCCGACAACTCGGAGAGTCTGTGTCGGATGGCCTGCGTCCCCTTTGAGTGGGGAGGGGTCTCCGGCATGTTGAAGGTAACGGTCCGAGACGACGCCCCCGTGGACTGCCTCCTCGGAAATGACCTGGAAAGCTCCCCGTGGGCAGCCGTGGAGCGAAAAGAACACTTGGGGATGTTGGGCGTCCCAGACTGGGCGTGCGTCACCACCCGGTCCATGGCCGCCCGTGCCAACCATCACCCGGAAGAACCAGAATGGCCGGCGCCACCACCTCCGGTCGCCCCCGCCGAGACCCCCGACCATGGCATCCCCCTCGAACTTGCTCAACCTTCCGACCTCGCTAATCTTGACCAGTGGGCTCAAGAAGGGGGACCCACACAAGAACAATTTCGTCAGGAACAGAAGACCTGTCCCTCCCTTGAGGGACTCCGACAACAAGCGCTCGCCCAAAGCGCAGGGGATACCTCCGGAACTCATTGGGTCTACTGGGACAATGATCTATTGTACAGCGAGCAACGAATCGCCGAGCTGGGGGCCAACCGAGTACTAGTGGTGCCCCTCCGCTTTAGAGACTTCCTGCTAAATCTGGCCCACGATGTCCCCCTGGCAGGGCACCTGGGACAAGATAAAACCTACAGCCGCCTAGTGACCCACTTCTTCTGGCCCAAAATGAGAAACGATGTGCACCAGCATTGCCGATCTTGCCCCACGTGCCAAGCCAGTGGAAAGAGCGGCCGCAAATTAAAGGCCCCCCTGCAACCCTTTCCAGTAGTCACGACCCCATTTGAGAGGGTCGGGATAGACATTGTGGGACCCCTGGACCCGCGTACAAGACAAGGCCATCGCTTCATCCTGGTGCTAGTGGACCACGCCACCCGCTACCCTGAGGCTATTCCTCTCCGGACCGTGACAGCCCCAGTGGTCGGCCGGGCCCTGATGGGGATCTTCTCCCGTGTGGGGTTCCCCCGAGAAGTCGTCAGTGACAGAGGCACGAACTTTATTTCTAAATATATGAAGTCCCTCTGGCAACAGTGTGGGGTCACCTACCGCTTCACGACCCCCTATCACCCCCAAGGAAACGGACTTGTTGAACGGTTCAATCGCACGCTAAAAGGGATGATCGGGGGATTGGAAGAGCCCCTCCGTCGCCAGTGGGACGTGCTACTGCCGTGCCTCCTCTTCGCCTACCGGGAGGTCCCACAGAAGTCCCTAGGCTTTAGCCCATTCGAGCTGCTCTATGGGCACCCAGTACGGGGGCCACTCAGCCTGATCAAAGAAGGCTGGGAGACGCCTCCGGCCAAGAGTCCTCCAGATGTCTTCCGGTACCTCCTCACCCTCCGCAACCAGTCCCGGCGGTTCAGAGACCTAGCAAAAGCCAACCTAGAGGCCAGTCAAGAGGACATGAAGAAATGGTATGACCAGAACGCCTCATCCATTGAATTCGAGCCGGGGCAACAGGTCTGGGTAATGTCCCCCACAGAGCCGTGCGCTCTCCAAGACAAATGGACGGGACCCTTCAAGGTAATCGAGCGCAAGGGTCCTGCCACCTATCTGATCGATATGGAGTCCGCCCGGAATCCGCTCCGAGTCCTCCACACCAACAGACTGAAACCCCACTTTGCACGAACAGAACTCAGCCTCTTGATGGCCACAGACAATGGGGTTGAAGACGACTCCGAGCCTCTCCCTGACCTCTTGCGGACCCAGGAGCAAGACGGCTCCATGGATGGGGTCCGACTCTCGGAGACCCTCACCAGAGAACAACGCCAAGAGTGCCAAGCCCTCCTATCACGGTTCGCCAGTCTGTTCTCCCTCACCCCAGGTGTCACTTCCTGGTGTGTGCACGATGTGGACACCGGAGACAGCCCTCCTATCCGCCACCGGGCCTACCGCGTACCTGATCGGGTACGGGCCTGCATCCAGGCGGAAGTAGCTAAGATGCTCACGCTCGGGGTCATCGAGCCCTCAGACAGTCCATGGGCCAGCCCGGTCGTACTGGTCCCCAAAGCAGCCGCCCCCGGAACCACACCAGAACTCCGGTTCTGTGTCGACTACCGGGGCCTGAATGAAGTCACCAGAACGGACGCACACCCCATCCCCCGGGCAGATGAACTTGTCGACCGAATGGGCGCTGCCCGCTACCTCAGCATCTTCGACCTGACGGCAGGTTATTGGCAGATCGGCCTCACCCCCCGAGCGCAAGAACGTTCTGCCTTCTCCACCCCCGATGGCCACTATCATTTTACGGTCATGCCCTTCGGCATGAAGAATGCCCCAGCGACTTTCCAACGGCTCGTCAATCAGGTCCTGGCGGGGCTCGAAGAGTTCAGCGCCGCCTACCTGGACGACATCGCTGTGTACAGCCACCATTGGACCGAGCACCTCCACCACCTCCAAGCAGTGCTGCAAGCCCTTCAGCGAGCTGGCCTCACGATCAAGGCCAGCAAATGCCAAATTGGACAAGGGTCGGTGACCTACCTCGGACACCAAGTGGGAAGCGGCCTAGTGGCCCCTCTACAGCTGAAAATCGCCGCCATCCAGAACTGGCAACCCCCTATCACTCAAACTGAGGTGCGAGCCTTCCTGGGCCTCACGGGCTACTACCGAAGGTTCGTGAAAGACTATGGTACCATCGTGGGGCCCCTCACCGAACTCACGTCAAAAAATCAGCCCAAGAAGGTGAACTGGACCCCAGAGTGTCAAGCGGCATTCGAACAGTTAAAGGCCGCCATGTGTTCCGCTCCTGTGCTCCAGGCCCCAGACTACAGCCGGGAGTTCGTCGTCCAGACGGACGCCTCCGACCGGGGCATTGGGGCGGTCCTGTCCCAAGTGAACACCGAAGGCCTTGATCAACCGGTGGCCTTCATCAGCCGGAGACTCCTACCACGGGAACAACGCTGGAGCACCATAGAGAGGGAAGCCTTCGCGGTGGTGTGGGCCCTCAAGAAGCTCCGGCCCTACCTTTTTGGCACCCACTTTCGGGTGCAGACTGACCACCGACCCCTGCAGTGGTTGATGCATATGCGGGGGGAAAACCCAAAATTGCTACGCTGGTCCATCTCCTTGCAAGGTATGGACTTCACAGTCGAACACCGGCCTGGGTCCGACCACGCCAACGCGGATGGCCTGTCCCGGTTTTTCCGCCTCGACGAAGAGAGTCCCCAAGAGGATGGGTAACTCTCCCCGCCTTCAGCTGGGGGGGACGCATGTTGGACAGGCCACATGACGGGCCATTCTCCCCCGGCTCGACCAGGCCCGAGCCCAGTCACGCAAGCACCACACATCACCATTGCCCGTCCTACGTCCCCTCAGGGACCCCTGCCCTCGAACATGATAACCTCGTGGGTCCGATCCACTGCCGGCCCATGCGCCCAGCCCGGGCCGCCATCTTGGACACTTCGCCACGAGGCCGCCTGGCCCCCGATCGACCTCAACCCTGGGCCTAGCCCGGCCTCAGACATTCCGGCACCACCCTCCAACCAGGAGGTAAGCGGGCTACTTGGCAAGTCAATGGGAGAAAGAGGTGCCGATGGCTCTCCCCCGCCCAGTGCCGCTCGCCCATCGCCTCCCCGGGCGCTGGCTCCACCCCCCTGCTGGGTGTCTGGACTCCCTCATCCCGGACCCCCCGACCTCCAAGTGCGAGGGTCCGGACATCAAAGCACGCCAGCCCTATAACTGGGGCAGCTCCAGAGCAGGAAGACAGTTGTATCTTGGAGTCGAGAGACGTAAAGAGGAACTCATCCTGGACGGACTACTGGCGCTGCCGTAGCTCTGTCCTGTGCACCATCGTCCTGCCTGTTGGCGCCGCCACAGCCGTCGTAACCTTCATCCTTCATCGCCACCGGGACCTGCAGGCTCCGCCGCGGACCGTCGTCCTTCATCCATTCCGGGACCTGCTTGGCTCCTCCACGGCCCGACCATCTAAGAACGCCGAGCTCGAGGATTGTGAGCTATTTTGAACTCATTGGTAACTAAGACTGTCCCGCTACCCTTTTCCTCAACCAGAGATCAGAACCGAGGGGACCCCTGAGTCCAGACCTCCTTGTATCATATCAACGTAACCTAAGAATTGCATATAAAGACTCGTTAACCTTCAATCTTGTGTGGTGTCCGTCTGTGGGGGGGGAAGTTACTTATCTGTACAGTCGTTGGAGACGGCTCTCCCTGGAGACCTCTCCCCGTAATCTCGGCCGACCCTCCCGGTCCGTCTAACACACCAAAAACGCCGATGAACTTACAATCGATTCTAGGCTTCCTGAATTTCGGAAGAACTTACATTCTAAACTATGCAGAGAGGATTAAACCTCTCTACGAATTAACTAAACCTGATTTTAAACCAATCAACTGGACTCAAAAACACACAGAAATTTTGAGATCACTGCAAACAGACATGTTAGCAAAAACACAATTAGAAACACGTGACAATACACGCAACCTTGTAATCCGAATAATCCCAGGAAGATGCGTATTCACGTACCTGACCTCTAATGAGAGAGAAACGGTACCAATAGCTTACAAATCTCATTTGTACACACAAGCAGAAAAAACATTCAGTCTCACAGAAAATACTGTGAAGGCAGTGCAAACTGCTATAGCGAAAGAACGAGAATTAGCACAAGCTAAAAGGATCACTGTTCTCACAGCGGAATCTGCCTTCGAGGCACTATTCAGCCCAGTAAACCTGCCTACAGTGTCACTAGATCCGAAATGGATACAGTGGCAAAAATCTCTTGATGCAGAAGACGTGAAATACTATTTCGCCCCGCACATGAAAAAACGGAATGATTTAAATTATGAAAAAGAATATCCTCTGCCAATCGAAATTCTCCCTCTATAACAGTACTCCTGTATAATCTATACAGACAGATTTGTACAGCATTACAATGTAGAAAATAAATCCTACGATGCAGCCTGTGCGATTGTTAAAGGTCGCTGGCTCTGCGGTAAATTCAGACGAAAATAACAAAAACTGAATCACTGAGAAAATGTTCGGCTCAGCGAGCTGAAATCAGATCTTTAAAGATGGTGCTTGAAAATGCCGAACGTGAAATTCCGACACTAATCGTGTGCGATTCGCATTTTTGTGTCAACTCCTACAATAATGATTTGCAGAACTGGATTCAAAATGATTACAAAGATGACACAGGTGCCACAATCAAGCATAAAATGCTTTGGAAACAAGTAGTTCTTTTACAGAAAGAACTACAAAAGACTCACGTGATACACACTCTGAGTCATCAACGTGATGGCGTTCACGTTGCAGGGAATTCATTGGCTAATACAGCCATAGCGGAAGCAAGTAAACCGGCTTCCGTAGCCACAAAAAAGCGTTCAGAAAAATACATAGACGGGGAAACCATGCTGGCAGTAAAAACGTCCTTAAAAGGCGACTGTGCAGCACTACCCATGAACTATCCACTCAATTATACATAGGTAATTGATGCAAACTCCGTTCCTTTTGCTCGAATCCCTGGAGTGGGGGATAGGGTAATTCCAAACACGAACCAGAGAAAGTTATTAATAGCAGACGCACACATGGGTGAAGGTCCAAGGCACAAACAGATGAAGGAATCTCTGTCTGAATTACAAGCAGTATACTGGTGGCCGGAGATGAACCTGCACCATTATAAATTTGTAAAGAGCTGTCCAGACTGCGACAGAGACCGCAGTAACTAGTCAAGTGGAGTAATGCCATGACCTTGTATGAAGGTAGCATAGAGCTATTTACACATGCAATCCAGTGTCCTATTAATTGTTTAAGACTACATTCACTATAAAAATGTGGCCCCAGCGCTCAGCTGACGCCAAAACTGTTATAAAAGATCTGCGAGTCTTTATCGGCACATACGCAATTGCCATGCTTCATTCTGACCAGGGTCCTGCTTTTAGCTCTCGAGCCTATAAGGAGGCCATGACCAGTATGGGCATTGGATTGCGATTCTCTTGTCCATTCCACCCTGAGGGAAAAAGTGTAGTGGAAAGAAAAAACCGAGACATAAAGCAATCTAGAACAGCGAAGGTATTACGTTCGGGTGATGGGTGGGCCAAACATTTAATAAGTGTCCAACGTAGTCTTAATAATTTGCCAAGAAATTCTCTAAAAGGTTTCAGCCCGTACGAACTATTGTTCGGAACTAGAATATATATTCAGGATCTTGATAGTCAGGCTTCAGTGATAAAAGATAAAAATAAAGACTTTGACATCAAAGATCGTTTGGCTGTTTTATAGGACTTGAATGAAACAAGAAAATCCTTAAGCAACATAAAGTTAAAACAACAGCCAGCTACGACTGAAGACACACCACCTGTCCCAGCAAGACCTGTCTGGATTCCAAAGATTGGGGATCTGGTCAGAGAAAAAATTGCGGTGAAGAAGGAATTTGGGCCTTCTTACAGAAAAGCAGTACCTGTCTTATCAATCAACGGAACAATATCAGTTGTACTACCGCCCCTTGCTGGTAAAAAGGAGAACCGAGTTGTATCCATCGACCTGGTGAAATCACAAGCATGTGGCCTATAATCAACAGTAGGCCAAGTGGACTCCCAAGAAATAACAGAATACCCAAATTTGCAACAATCCAAGAGGTTCAAACTGAAAGACTAATCACATTTGATAAACCTGCAGTGCACAGAGAAGGACTATGCAATAATGCCATGGAACTCGTGCCTCTTGGAACTCAAATTGAAACAGTTCGTCATGAAACACCAGTCTACAATGATGTGGCATCAGAATGTGCTAATGAAAAGCAAATGGAGAAAACAATTCCAACAATCGACAGAACTGCCTCTGGCTACTTCATCAATTTCGATAACTTTTCTGAAGATCAAAGCGACCCTGAAGTAACGCCAGAAACAAAGACTTATAAAGAAAAAGCAACAGAACTCTTTCATCAACTCAAGGAAACTTATCTTAATTCTCCATGGTTAGAGTTTTGGTTTGGGCTAGGTGTATTTTTCCTCCTGCTTTGGCTCATCATGGTACTTTGTTTGGGAAAATTCATTGAGGGAAAATACAGTTCAATGGACACAGCAAGTCAGAACATCAACTTAGTTCTGAAACCTCACAAATCATCTCACGTCAAAAAAAGAGAACTATCATCAGTAAATGTCACAGCCATTCCAATACCCGGCGGGGTAGTGTGGGACAAGACTGACTATGAAATATATGGCCCGGTCGAGATCTTGAAATCTCCTCACCAGTTCAAGGTTTCATTAAGTGACTTTGTAAAACCGAGTACATTCTCTGATGATTGGGACTTTGAAAGTATAAATAATATGATGTTGGATTTAGTGTTGTCAGCTAAATTTACAGAACATGATTATTTACAAGGTTCATCTAATTATGTACGCAGACCACTATTTACATAAATCTGCTCAACCTAGAAATGTTTTTAAATATAACCAATGAGAACATTGTGCTACTCCACCTAAAAGCAGTTCAAAAACATTCTATGAGAAATTCCAATACTTCTCAGGGTTTAACACGAGTAATGCAGAAACATTTTATTATAAACTGTTGGATAAAACAGGGATGAAAACCATGCTGACAAATACTAAATTGATATATTCAGAAGCATTTTATGAAAAAATGATTACATTTGGTTTTGATTTCTGGAAAAACAACATTGAAACAAAAACAATCTGGGGTACAAAAGATTGGCAGGTACAAGGCCTAGAAGCATTATTTCGAGCCTGCATGATCCCAGAACAAATAATGTTCTTAAATGACACAATTCACCAAACAACCTGTCTTGGCCTAGCTAAGATTAAGGACCTAAGCAAACGGTCTATTCCAAAGCCAATACCTGATAATGCTACTACAGATATTGAAATAGACGTATACCAAATTTTACATCAAAACAGAACACATCCTGATTAGAAAAAGTGGTTAATCTGGCGAGAAGACACTAATAACTGTCAAGATAGATTCCTGAACAAAACTCAGGGGTTAAAAATGACCAGACAAGACCCTAGATACTCCCATAGACAACATCCAGGGATAGTAACAACATACAGTGTAAGGAAACTGTGCCTTGAATGGCTAGAAACATCCACACTGGCAGAAATTAAGCAACACTTATCTTTACTTAAAGATGGTGTTGACTTGCGTGATTTCATTATGGGACCACGCAAACAGCGTCAAAAACGTTTCATAGCGGCAAGTGTATATGCGGCATACAACGAGGCATGAAAAGTAATGCAAATTGAAACAGCAGAAAAAATACGAGAAATTGATCGTATTCATTTGGAAAAATCACTTTCTGTTGTGGACAATGGGTTAATGACTCTGTCCTCCAGAATATATTCACTGGACAGTATTGTATCATCTGCCATCGATATAATAGATAAAGTCTTGCTATTCTTACAACATCTTTAACCTCACTGATAAACAAATCAGTTTGGCACAGAAAGGAGCAGACTATATAATCCTGAGCATCGAAAAACTTGAGAGATTACCATTGACAATGTCAGAAAGACCTGTCATTGAATGGATAATACACGGGATTATCACAATTCCGATAACAACTTTCCGATTTAAAAATTGCCTTGAGTATATACCGACAGGCCAGTATGAAAGGTTGGGTAAAGGGTACATTAAGTCATCATGGAAAATACCATATACACACACATGCTACGGTGACAATGACAAAAATGTATTTCTTAGTGGTGAAAATTGCAAACATTCACTAAGCGGTATACTTTTGTGCCAGGGTATTAATTTACATGGGGCCTGTGAAGGGACTTCAAACAACCTTTCATGCCACCAGCATGTCACACCTGCAACAAAGATAGAGCCCTTCTTTAGGCAACTTTCTAACGGGAGTTACATTCTAATAACGGATCACAGCTGTTGTGGCTTGGTGCCAGGGAAAGCATATCTCGTAAGCGTGACTTCCAAGGTCACTTGCTGTATGCAATCATTGTTTCCAAACGGCCCTGGAGATTCCGAGACGCCGATTTGGCCTCCTTTGAATATCTCTTCTATACGAATTGATACTTTAAGCAGAATGAAGTCTGTGCTTTTGCAGACAACAGTGCCCATCACGTCATCAAAAGAAACGTATGATCTCCAAGTTGCAAGGACAACATCGGAGATACATGAACTTTTATCAACAAATTGCCCCGTGTATTTCACAGAAATGCTCAGCCAAATCCTAAATATGTCGGATGCCATTGGTATCTCAAACGTATTTAAGACAATTTTTCCGGGACTGTTAACACCATTCAAAGCAGTTCTGGGCATTATTCCCAATTTTGTCCATTCAGTCTTTGGCGGCCTACCACTAATTTTGGGACTCGTAGCAGGCATTTTATTTTTGACCCTTCTGCTCCGATATGGCAAGCCAAAACACAGACATGACTCCGGCAAGAATGGAAGAAACGATCCTAGCAATACGCTATCGGGACCGCATAACTAAGGTCCTTGGATTGGCCCGGCTGAGAGATCTGAACATGACCTGGTTTCTTTCATTCAGACCTATATGGCAGACCTGCATCTTACCTGTGCTTCGATGTATGCTATGCGGAGAAGAATGCGTGTTAGACACCTGTCTTGCACTACCATCAGCAGTACCAATGGATATCGATTCTTTGCTAAGTCCTGTAACGGCTCACGCATCGTGTTGTCCCCAGCGGCTACCAATCCTGATGACGGCATTCGTTGAGACTCCTGCGCTACGACTAGGTGGCGGTAGTGAAGCAATAAATGAAAGCAGCATCACCCAGGTAGGACCTTCTGTGAGCATTGCTGATCCAGACATCGATGATAGCAATCATTCTCACAACTGCCAGGTTACTGCAATATCGAACCTGGTAGAACTGTCACCTGAATATGTAGACCTATTCTTTGAGAGCCTGTCTGATATGATGTTCTCCCCTGAACAGAAACAATAAATTTTTTAAAACAATCCGGCGCACAGCGTTCCCATGAACTCTGAATTCGGCCTTCAGTTTTGATCAACAAAAACTACTGAATAGCGTTCGGAACTCTATTTTCCTGCTCCCCATGAAAATTTTTGGGGGAATCAGACATTTTTCAAAATATTTACTTTTTTTTCTGGCACAAATACTTTTGCTTAAAGTAGAAATATTCATAAAGAACAGAGCTTTTATTTTTAAATAGACCTAGAGACAAAAAACTTTACCTCAGTCTCTAGCACATTTTACAGCAATTGTATTTATATGTGATGAAATAGTCTCGCTCTTTTTTCTGTATTAAGAGACATTTCATGTGTAATTTTTTCGCAAAATCGTTCAACTGATTACATATGCAATAATTTTTGAATGAATACTATGCTTGAAAACGTACAGTACCTATATTCTCATGTATTTCATATACGCCATTTCGAATGCAATATGTATTTTGGGGTGGGTAGGAATACACGCGCATCTAATTGCTTAGTTTTTAGTAATTTGATGGACATAAATTTGTGGAGTGGGTGTTGTGTTCTATCTAGGACCCTGATCAATATTGTGACCTCATGCCCCTATACAGCTATAATCAATAGATATCCCTATAATGGCATAAACGATCAGAGCCATATTTCAGTAACTCGTCTCTACAGCTCATTACAGTACATGACACAGCAGAAGCCACTTCCTTAGATTCCTAGATAACACACCGAGTTCTTTCGACAGCTCAAACCCCCCAGCAACCTGGGAAAGCCTTGCTTGCTTTGTTTTGATTAGTAATAGAACTCTTGCAAGCACTGTAAGAACGACCAGTTCTTAGTGACATCTTTATTGACGTCTTATGTCCAAAAACGTACGTCAAACTCGGCACCTTTCAGGTATAAATATGCCAAAGTTGCCTTAAGCAAACACGGTGGTGGTGAATACTGGAGCAGAACAGCTGTCCCTTGCAGAGAGCCCAGCAGATGCGAGAAGCCCACGGACGCTGCCCCTCCTCCTTGACGTGCTGAGAAAGATGCTGTCTTTTCTCCTGCCGAGAAAATCCAGCTCCGGCGTTTCCAGCCTACCCTTGCGGGTAACTGGAATATCGAGTCCTGAGAGGAGATACCAGACCTCCAACATTCTATTCCAGAGGTACAGTGCTGACTAAACCCTTAGAGAGAATTCTTGAAGCAAACCCTTGGCAAAACCAACTTAACTTAAACTGCTACTTACTTACTCCCTCCCATGTATTAGGCTTAGGTCAGGTACACCGGGGTAGGCATAGCTAGAAGCACTAGTTGAGGACTTTAGCCAAATGTATATATGAATGTATATATTTTATTCATTTTAACCATCTTATGGCTAAGAAACCATATCAATGCTTTTACAGTATTATTTCGCAATACTCCTTTTACTGTACGCACTTTTTATAATAACAAGTCTTGCAATTGTGGCAATTCATTTCTCTTGCATGAGAAGGAAGACTGTTCAATAAATAATACCTTTTATTGAAAACGCCCGTCTCTCTATTCTCTGCATACTGGTGAAAGTAATTCTGCACAACTGACTGAGTGAAATAGCTGTCTATTGTTTCACACGACTCTAGAGATTGACTCTTATTCTGAGGAGCAAAGTTGTCATGTTAATGCGGTTGTTGGAAAACTGAACCCCTTCTTGTCTGAGCCAGGGAAGCTGATCACTTCCTATTCAGTCAAGAAAGTTTCCAGTGACCTCTGAGCTAGCTGGTACAAACCCAATTAAGCCTAACATAGTCAGTAGAGACCTAGAAGACCGCAGTCCTACGTCTACACTGCTGTCTATGTTATTCCAATGCGCAGGGCCTATAGGGAAAATAGGAACTACACTACAATGGATGGGTCTAATAATTGCCCCTCTCCAGATTTCGAGCATCTGACGATCATCTAGTATTCCAACAAACATTTTTTAGAAGGATTCTGCCCACCAATCGGGCCGGATCTTTATATGACTGCTGGGAGATTATTGGAAAGGGGAGACCACTCAGTCACCCCGAACGTATGGCTGGGTGCTCCGATCCCCCGGGAAACCTTTGCGGGCGGGGGGCGTGTCCCGGCCGGTATGCCCATAGTGGCGTGGTTGGAGCACGCCCCCGCCGCCTAAAAGGGTTGTCCTAACACCCGCCTGGAAGTCCGTGCACTTCTGGGCGGGATGGGGATGCTGCCCCGCCTTCCCGCTGCAAGATAAAAGGCGCGGGAATCCAGGCAGGCGTCCTCTTGTTCTTGCGCTCTGAAGGCTGCACCACTCGTCGCTTGTGAGCCCTCAAGGGAACAAGCTGCACTTTTTTGAACGTGTAATCGTTGTTTTTCTGTTTCAGTCGTCAAGGCGTAGCTGGAGTTCGAGTCGCGACTGGAATACAGGCAGAGACAAAAGTAGAACGCAAATATGCCTGGTAAGAAGAGTGGAAAGAGCTCCGAGATTGAACGAATGCTGCGCACACTAGTGAACCAAGTGTCGGGGATGGACAGGAAATTCGGTAAAGTAGACCAGCTGGGTCGCGGCCTAGTGGCCCTCCGGAAAGAAGTGTAGGCCCAAGCAGGGCCCTCAGGGCGACCTAAGAGGATTGTGAGGCCTGCTTTGCCAAACATTACCCCAGGGGGGGATAAGGGGAAAAAGAGGAAGGGGAAAGAGGGTCCTAGCGAGGCCCCAGTCCCGATGGAGGTCCCGCTGGTCCCAGTAGCACCAGCGTCCAGCCCGGTACCTACACCGGATGGGGGATTGCCAATCCCCGTGGTTATCACACCGCTGGATAATGACCAAATGCCTCCCGAGCTAGCACTTCAGTTGGCGGCTGTGTTACCCTGGTTGAAAAAGGGAGCGGGGGATCCGCGGCTGTGGAAGACCCAGCCGAAGAAGCTAGGCAGATTGTCGAGCAGCTCAGGCAGTCAAGGGGCGCTGGGGCAGCAAACGTGCCTTCTATTTCTCCACAGGTGGCGACCTTGGCCGCAGTCGAAAACTGGAATAAGTCGACGGACACGACCGGAGGTACAACAGAGACCGGTAAGAGATCGCTCCCAATAATGGGGGAGGGCGCTGTACCCTCAAGGCGGGAATACTTGGCGTAACATGTCCCTATGGCAACTAAAGAAATGGTGTGGGCAAACAAATATATCAATATGTTTTCATTGTTGACAGATAATTGTGAGTTAGAATATGCCAAGACTCAGAAGGATTTATGGCACCCCAGTGTATGGAGGGCAAAAATGGCAGAATTCAGGGTAGAAGAGTCTATGATAAACTGGATCAGGGCTTTTTCTATTTTTGTAGCAATTATGGGTGAGCAATCACCAGAACTGTTGGGAGACCTGGCTTGCTACCAGAGCAGGATCACGGGCTTCCATGAGAAGTATGGAGGAGAAGAATGGAAAGGGTATGACGTGGCATTTAGAAAAGCGAAAGAGTTTAATGAAACATTGACTTGGGATTGTTTGGATACTGTATCTTGGCATGCGCAGTTCTTGCCGGGCTCAGCGGGTGGATCAGGGTCGAGTGCAAACGGCTCCAGGGCCTTTCAGCAGAAGCATCCACAGCCCTTTCGACCAACCTACGGGGGAGATACTCAGTCTAGATCGGGCCGGAATGGGAATAAGCGAGGGGTATGTTGGGGTTTCAACAAAGGAATGTGTAGCAGGCCGCAGGGAACATGCAGGTTCAGGCATGCCTGCGCAGGTTGTGGTAATACCTCCCACCCCGAGACTAGCTGCCGAACCAGAGGCAATAGTGCAGGAGGGAAAGGGGGTACCAAACAGGATTGACACGGTACCCCGGAGGTCCAAACAATCACCCGTGGATATTATGGCTTTGACTCCCTGGCTGAACAAATACCCTGATCATGTGTCCGCTGGGATCCTGCGAGATGTTTTCTTGTATGGCTTCAGGATCCCGGCGGGTGATTTTCGGGGGGCCCCCTCATGCAGAAACCAACTGTCCGTTAAGCACAACCCGGCGGTGGCCGCCACAAAAATCGCAAAAGAGGTTCGCTTGGGGCGGGTTGCAGGACCGTTCGGTGAACCACCAACGGCCAATTTTGTGTGTTCCCCATTAGGGGTAGTTCCCATGAAGGAGCCGGGAGAATTCAGGCTCATTCATAATTTATCTGCACCAAGGGGAGCTTCCGTTAATGAGGCGATCGATGCAGACATTTGCAGTGTGAGGTATGCATCATTCGATGACGCAGTGGTAATGTTGAATCGCCTAGGCCCCGGTGCATTGTTAGCAAAATCAGACATTGAATCCGCATTTAGGTTGCTTCCGGTGCATCCCCAGGATCAGCACCTGTTGGGTTTTGCATTTCAGGGGAAGTACTACATGGATATGTGCATGCCGATGGGTTGTTCAATTTCGTGTGCCTATTTTGAAATGTTTAGCTCATTTCTGGAGTGGGTATTCTCAAAGGCCTCAGGGCACCAACATGTGATGCATTATCTCGATGATTTCCTGTTTCTTGGCCCAGCGGGCTCTCGGGACTGTGCACGGGCATTGTGGGATGCCTGCGTGCTCATCCGGGGTTTCGGGGTTCCGTTGGCACCAGGTAAGACAGTGGGTCCGACTACCTCCCTGGAGTTTCTGGGTATCGAACTAGACTCCGTGGAGGGTTGCTTCCGTTTGCCGGCGGAGAAGATCGCCAAATTCAGGGCCTCATTGTTGCAATGTCTCCGGAACGACAAAGTGACACTGCACCAACTACAGCAAACAGTGGGTCAGCTTAACTTTGCATTGAGGGTTATACCGATGGCTCGCCCCTTCTCCCGATCAATTGCTCAGGGGATGGTGGGCCTCAAGGTAGGGCACCATCATACGAGGCTGTCGGCAGAGGTTCGCCAGGACATGCTCATTTGGCTGGCATTCCTGGCAGATTTCAACGGCTGTGTATTCTGGAGCAAAGCCCCGACCTTGTCAGCAGAATGAGGTGTATGGACTGACTCTGCGGGCAGTGTGGGGTTTGGCGCGATCCTTGGTAACAGATGGTCGGCCCAGAAATGGCCAGCATGGTGGGAAACAAGTGGCTTGACGAGCAACATTGGTTTCCTAGAGTTATTCCCTATCTGGGTAGCGTTGTCGGCCTGGCCAGAAGAGTTCCGAAACCGCTCAGTGATATTTTGGTCTGATAACATGACTGTGGTTGAGTGCATTAACCAGCAGGCAGCACGCTGCAAGTGGATATTGCGATTGTTGAAAGAAATTGTGTTGAAATGCTTGAGACTAAATGTACAATTCAGGGCAAAACATGTGCCGGGAGTACTGAATAATGCAGCTGATGCGCTCTCTCGTTTCAAAATGCAGGCTTTCAGGGATTGTTTACCCTCAGCGGAGCTAGTGGCAGCACCATTTCCCGAAGCACTATGGCAAATCGGCGCCCCGGACTACAAAACCTTGTGGCAGCCAGTTTAGTGCCCAGGGCAAGAAAAGCTTATGAAGGGGCGTTCCGCTCGTACTGCGCCTTTTTGGGCCCTGCATGGGAACATAGATGGGGTCAGGAGGGGCCCTTTACCCAATTTTTAGTGGCACTTCATGAGGAGGGCCGGTCGGTGGCAACCGCCAGTCGGTATAAGGCCGCCATATGATTTATGGCTCAGCTCCAGGGGATTAGGGACCCGACGGATCTCTTTGTAGTCAGAAAGGCGCTGCGTGGCTGGCGGCGTCTAGAGGGTCGCATAAAGGATACCAGGCACCCGATAGGTTTTGACAGATTGGCCTCCTTGTTGTCTAAACTGGAGGAGACATGCTCCTCACCTAGTGAGGTCATCCTATTCCGGGCAGCATTTGCTTTGGCGTTCTATGGGGCCCTGCGGGTAAGCGAACTAGTGGCTGCCAACAAAAGAGATATCGATGGGGGTCTGCGCAGGGACCGCATGCAAGTGAAGGGGGATTACCTGCTGATCACGATAGCCAGGTCAAAGACAGACCAGGAGGCCCAGGGGAATAGCATTGTGTTGCAGCGCGCTCTGGGTAGTCCCTGTTGTCCAGTAAGGCATGTTGAGGCCTACATAAAACAAAGGGTGACTACATGGGGGGGGGCCTTGCTGCGGCATGCTGACGGCACCCCGTTAACAAAGTTTCAGTTCCAGAGGGTGCTGGCAATCACGATTGCAGCCGCGGGCTTGAACCAGAGTGATTTTGGGACTCATTCATTCAGGATAAGAACCGCTACAGAAGCTACGGCTGGGGGTCTGCGGGCAGACAATGTTAAACAATTAGGCCGCTGGCCATCGAATTGTTTCAAACGGTATGTGCGGCTGCACATGTTGTAAGTTACTGAAGAAGTGCACTCACGCTTGTTGTCTTTTGTTTGGATTACAGTTTCACGAGCCTGTGACGCAGGGCGGAAATTGGGACCGGCCCAGTGTCAGCTAACCACCACTTCAGGAGCAAAGAATGGAAGGCGAGTGGTCTGGGTCATGGGCCACTCATACGTGAGGCGTGCCGCGGACATATTCAAGACAGGGGATGCGATCCACACATCTGAGGAATATGGTTTCAGGGTGTCCTTCCATGGGAAGGGCGGTCTATGTATTGACCGACTGCAAAGTTTTGTGGAAGAATTGTTAGGGCGGCAGAGGTCACCGCCATCAGTAGTCATAGTGCACGTTGGGGGCAATAACTTGGTAAGGTTGGGCAGACGAGCTTTAATCGAGCACATACTTTCAGCAGTTAGTTGGTTAGCAAAGACGCTCCCGGGGTGCACAATAGCGCGGTCACACATGATCCCGAGGAGGGTATGGAGGGGTGGTTTGGCCACGACAGCGTTGAACCATTCGGTAAAGAGGGTCAACAATAAAATTGAGAAATTGTTTCGCTCTGCTCATCTTCAAAGCATACCTCATGGGTGCATCTGGGGGGACCACTGTTATTCGGACGATTGGGGTACACCTGTCCAGGGTGGGCAATGACTTATTGATAGGGGATATGATAGCTTGGGTAGTGGGATTGAGGAGACATGCCCTTTAGGAGGTGTGGGGGGCCAGATAGTCGGTCAACTATCTGGCCTGTGGCGGTAAGGTCATGATCGGTGAGCAGTGATTTCAAGGTCCCTAGTGGGGGCGCCACCCATTATGGATGGGAGCACCCGGGGGGAGGCGGCCATTGGCCCCTCCCACGGGGGGGCGGCACCCATTACGGATGGGTCGCCCAGGGGGAGACAGCCATAGGCCCCTCCCAGGGGGAGACAGCTATATGCCCCTCCCACGAATTTCCCGGGGGCCAGATATCCGCTCCGGCGGAAGAGAGTGCGGGGAAAGGGGGGGGAGTCCACGCTGTCCTTCTTACGGATACCCCGCAATGGAACTCGGACGACCTTAAGATGGCGTCGAGTGAAAGGGGGCCCCATGACAAGGGAAGTTACAGTTGCTACGAGGGTAAAGCCCTCTGCGCATGCGCCACTCACACGTGAGGCCGGGAATTTGGTGATAGGGATCTGACACCGGTTAAGACATTGCTGTTGGCCCCTAACGATAGGAAGTACAAAATTCGTATGTAATGCATTATGTCATGATGTTAGATTCGGTTAGGAAAATCTTTGTATTAGAGATTTATTAAGGTTAGCCTGGATACCTGTCTTCATCAAGTGTAATGAAAGTTGAATTTTGTACATGATACATGAAACGTTTTAATTAAAAATTTTAAATTTTGTTTCATATTTTAATAAATACGGCCGGGAAGGTCGTGAGGCCCCCTGCCTTCCAAAAGTTCAAACTGTGTCTGTCTCCTACCATTGGGATTGGTGGTGGAAGGGGTGGCGGGCATCCCTGACCATATGGAAAGGGGAGACCACTCGGTCACCCCGAACGTATGGCTGGGTGCTCCGATCCCCGGGAAACCTTTGCGGGCGGGGGGCATGTCCCGGCCGGTATGCCCATAGTGGCGTGGTTGGAGCACGCCCCCGCCACCTAAAAGGGTTGTCCTAACACCCGCCCGGAAATCCGTGCACTTCTGGGCGGGATGGGGATGCTGCCCCGCCTTCCCGCTGCAAGATAAAAGGCGCGGGAATCCAGGCAGGCGTCCTCTTGTTCCTGCACTCTGAAGGCTGCACCACTCGTCGCTCGTGAGCCCTCAAGGGAAGAGGCTGCACTTTTTTGACCCACCCACCATCCCCTGTGGCAGAAGTTTGGGAGTAAACAAAATTCGAATTTGTAATTGAATGCAATAAATAAAGCGTCTTGTTGGAATCGTTTCTCGCATCTTCAATGGATGCCAAGAATGTGCATGCAACTGAAAACTCGCCTATAGGTCTTTTTTCCTTTGTAGAAATGTAATGAACTATATGCAATAAAAGCGTTCTCTGTGATAGGACCTTTTTCCTTTGTAGCAATGTTATAGTTTATTGGATATATCTAGCTGTAATTTGAGATTAAGCATAGGATTTTTCCCCTTAGTAGGTAACTAACTGTCGTATTTATTTAGTCTTCGGTCGGGCGGTAAGGTCATGATCGGTGAGCAGTGATTTCAAGGTCCCTAGTGGGGGCGCCAGCCATTATGGATGGGAGCGCCCGGGGGGAGGCGTCCATTGGCCCCTCCCACGGGGGGGCGGCACCCATTACGGATGGGTCGCCCAGGGGGAGACGGCCATAGGCCCCTCCCAGTGGAGACGGCTATATGCCCCTCCCATGAATTTCCCGGGGGGGGCGGATATCCGCTACGGCGGAAGAGAGTGAGGGGAAAGGGGGGTAGTCCACGCTCTCTTTCTTACGGATACCCAGCACGGGAACTTGGACGACCTTAAGATGGCGTTGAGTGAAAGGGGGCCCCCATGACAAGGGAAGTTACAGTTGGCTACGAGGGTAAAGCCCTCTGCGCATGCGCCACTCACACGTGAGGGCGGGAATTTGGTGATAGGGATCTGACACCGGTTAAGACCTTGCCGTTGGCCCCTAACGATAGGATGTACAAAATTTGTATGCAATGCATTATGTTATGATGTTAGACTCGGTTAGGAAAATCTTTGTATTAGAGATTTGTTAAGTTTAGCCTGGATACCTGTCTTCATCAAGTGTAATGAAAGTTGAATTTTGTACATGATACATGAAACGTTTTAATTTAAATTTTTAAATTTTGTTTCATATTTTAATAAATACGGCGGGGGGGGTCGTGAGGCCCCCCTGCCTTCTAAAAGTTCAAACTGTGTCTGTCTCCTACCATTGGGATTGGTGGTGGAAGGGGTGGCGGGCATCACTGACCATACTGGAAAAGTGGCTCGGGTCAGTTTTAAGTTTTCTTTAATTCGCCTGAGATTACTTGCTGTAAAGAAGGACCGAATATCCTCCTCAATACCTGCCAAAGATGTACTTCTCTTTCTCAATGGGTCTGTCCATTTCCAATATACTTCTCCCAGTTATCCCTTCCAAGCATCTTCTGTCACAGCACAGTTCACAGTCCTCTGTGTCTTGTCTGAGCCTTCTTGGACTAGCTCCCAAAACTGTTTTAAATTTTTTGATTCTATTGCTGCCAATAGGTTTCCTCAGCATATATCTTTATAAATTTTTCTTTGATTCCTAATGACCATTTTGTGTGTTTTCCTTAGTTTCTTAAGGCGATTGAACACCTCCAAATCTTACTTTAGCCTCAGACTTCTTTACCCTCTTCTTATACTCGCTTTTAGTTTCCAACATTCCTCATTAAACCAGTTATTATCTCTACTCTGGTTTCTCTTTTTCCTACATTCATCAAACTGTTCGTTTGTATTTCAACTCTTAAACACTGGACCAGTTGGCTAGTTACATTTTCAAACCATGCTAAAGTATTAGTATTAGGGGTACTTCCTAACAATTGACTCTGCTGAAAGGTGGCCAGTTTTTCCATATGCATCTCTGTAATGCGAGTGGTGAGCCGCTTGGGGTAATCCATTTGTACACGAATGACTGTATCTCCTTGCAAATGTAGACAGCCCACTTTTTTCCTTTTGGTCACCTGGTCCCCTATTGGGGTTGAGAGTCATTTGTTTAGAACCAAACCTTCAACAGCCTTTTCTGTGTATCTGCAGCGGTCATCATCCAAAACAACATGCTGCCCTCTGCTATTAAGTGTGAATCGCTCCGAGGAAAAGAGAACAAAGAGAACTGCTGAAATGTGCAGGTGTGACCTCCTCCAGCAGGATGACTACTGGGTGGCGGCCACAGATGGCCCAGGGTCAAAGAGTCTACAGCCTCAGTGAAGCAGCAAATGGTGATCATATCTTCACTTGCCCCATCATTTGAGTAGACAGTCAGACTGGCATCTCCTCCAGAGGAGGAAAACCAGTTGCCAAACCAGTTTTCTCAGAGGTGAAGCTCATTATGCTGGGTACACTCTCGGGTGTGTCCAGGGCTCCTCAGGGGAAAGGCCACTTGTACCATCTTGGTTTAGCGTACAGAGTACAGACGGGTGTCCTGGGATTGTTTGATGTTCAAATCCCAAGGAAGTGATGTAAAGTGGGAAGGGTAGCCTTGTGGGAACAATTGCCCCATTGGCTGGTGAGTCCTCCCGTCCCTCAAAAAAGCAGAAGGCATAAAAATTGACCCCCTGAACCACAGTCCTCAGATCACTGCTGGTCTGGAAAGAAGAACAAAGAAGTACTGCCCTGCTGATTTCTGGACCCAGCAAAGAGAAGCTAGACCAAGGAAGGACTGCTCCTGCCCCCTGTTCAACACCAGGAACACAAGAACTGAAGGGAGCCTGCATCTGTGTAAGCCCAGCTACTTATGATTGCCATTCCGCCAGAGGACGCCATAGTGCCTGCTGGGAGAATGAGTCCTGACCTGCTGGGGTGTCTCAAAGTCTGTGAGACCTGTGGCCATCGTTGAAGTGGCCATTGTTGAAGTGGACCCTGATCCTGCTGCAAGAAAGACAATCACTGAATACTGTTGTAACCAGAGACCACCCGACCTGTGGCAGCTGGACCTGCACTCTACTGGAGCATCATGAAAGATTGAGACCTGAGGACAGAGATTACCCATGAAATATGTGGACCCTGGGGTGGCCCAGGAATACCTATGGCATCTCTTCCACAGCTCCAGCTTCCTCAGCATCTTCAGCATCTTCTCAGGATCCTGCATCCCTAACATCAGGACCACTTCTTGGTTGCAACTGCGTTCCAGGTGAAATCTTCCAGGATCCTGAGACTGATTGACCTGATATACAACTGTCTCATTGGATCTTACCCATTGTGGCCAGTCCAAGAGAGGATTTGAAGTCGTACTAGCCTGTTGGCTCATAAATGGAGAGAGACGCTGATTACAAAGATTTACTGGAACTTAAAAGAATGTACTTAAAATCATATCACTGTACCACTGGATCTAAGTTGCACCCTACTGTGTCATATTTAATTATTTATAAAATTATATATATTGCAAACCTGATCCTGGAGGATATCAGAGCGCTTTACAATTTGAAGCAAAGGTAAGACAGAGTGAGGGCGATAGATATATAGAGTGAGGGCGATAGATAGACAAACCGCGATTGGGTCAGATGCAGACCCTTCTCCCTTCCCCAACTAGATCTCACAGTAGCCTTTTATTCACAACAATCCAAGTAATTTACCACTGACCATTACTCAAGAAAAGAATCCTTCTTGGATATATAAGAATTATTCGCAGCATCACACTTTAGCTGCATCAACATGTCAACTGCAGTAAGGAAATTAGGTATGACATTAAACTTTAACTCGGCAGTACACTAGAACAACTTGGCCATACATTTGAACATTACACTTTAACTTTTTTAACTCTGCCGTACACTGGAACTTGGCCATACATTTGAACTTGGCTGTCTCGGCCACCAATGTCACACTCTGCTGCGCACATTGTGCCGGCAGGCCCCAAAGCACTACAGCCTACAGTTGCACTACTTGACATCCAGGGCACCGCATACCGCACCGGCCCGCCGGGGTGCCTGAACACAGGCAGCCTCACTAAGATATTACTCAATCCATACATTGTGGGTTAGGGCAGTAAAGTCCAGGACTACCGGTAGGTCAGTCCCTCCTCCACGCCGACCCACTGCACACGTGGAATCTACCCCCTCCTGGGGTCCATCGAACGGCTGCACCTCCATTGTTGTGCATCCCTCTTTGTTGTTAACTGTCAGCGCTCGCCGCGCTCTGCCTCTGCAAAGCCTTGCTCTTCTGCCGGGTGGGTGGGTGGTCAACAACATTCCTGTAACGCAGGCTGTAGTCCGAGGGGACAAAGAGAACAAAACCCCCCGAGACACAGCCTTAAATAACTTGCTAGTTTTCGTTTCTGCTAAGTTTTGTTTGTCCATGCCTCAAAATGACATCACCATGGGAAACATCCTTTTACAACGCAACTTTTACCACGCAGTGCTATTACAACGCAGGTTTTACAACGAAAACCATTACAACGCATTGCGCTGGGGGCGCTCTAGGATAGGGAATAGATTTCATTTACTATCCAACACCTTCCCTAGTGTCCACGGGGACTGGAGTTGGAATAGTAAATTAAACTATTCACTATCCAGCACCCCAAAGCGATATGCGTTGTAATGGTATGCGTAGTAAAACCTGCGTTGTAACAGCATGCGTGGTAAAAGCATGCGTTGCAACGTCATACATCCCATCACCACAGCCAGCCAACCCCCTTCCTTGTCCAGGGGCGCCGGAGGAGGGTCAGCCCCGTGGCACAACTAAGGGCGCCCCTCCCCTAGGCGCGGGGGGCGCCTGTTCATAGTATGTGCACAACGTGACATTCCCTCCTCCCCAAATTCTGTCACCTTACCGCCCACTACGCCCAAAACTCTCAGAATCAGGGTATGTTGTCCACGGCGTAGCCTTTTTTTCACAACAATCCAAGTAATTTACCACTGACCATTACTCAAGAAAAGTATCCTTCTTGGATATATAAGAATTATTCGCAGTATCACACTTTAGCTGCATCAACATATCAACGGCAGTAAGGAAATTAGGTACGACATTCCACTTTGACTCGGCCGTACACTAGAACAACTTGGCCGTACATTTGAACATTACACTTTAACTATCTATCTATCGCCCTCCCTCTATCTATCACCCTCACTCCATCTATCACCCTCACTCCATCTATCGCCCTCACTCTATCTATTGATCACCCTCACTCTATCTGTCGCCCTCACTCTATCTTACCTTTGCCTCAAATTGTAAAGCGCTCTGATACCCTCCGAGATCAAGTTTGCGCTATATAAAACTTTATAAATAAAATAAATAAAATATAATTCTCAAGGATACAATGTTATGGCTAAACAAAGTGCACATTCATATAAAGAGTCACTTGGATTTTAGACACAATGTTTAAGTAATGATGTGCTTTAACCCCTGTTAAATATCACGGTGGTACAACAAACAACCTTTTTGCCATACACATCACGTCACGTATGCGCATGAGGCAGATTAATATTCAAACGCCCAAGGAAGTGCTTCAGCGCTATGTATCAGGGTTCAAAATATGCAAATGTCCTGGAAGCGCTTCAGCATGATGTGACAGAATGCCAAAGCCATCAGGTATGCAAATGCCCTCCAAAAGCGCCTCTGCGCGATGTGCCCCAAATGCCAGAGTCATCAATATGTAAATGTCGAAAGAGCACTTCAGCGCGATGTGAGAAGTTGCTAAAATCACCAAACATGTAAATGACCAAAGAGCACTTCAGCGTGATGTACAAAAATGCCAAAATCACCAAACATGTAAAACAGTGCCAAAATGATCAAACATGTAAATGACTAATGAGCGCTTCAGCACGATGTACAACAGTGCCAAAATGACCAAATATGTAAATGCTGAAAAGGCGCTGCAGTGCAATGTGCAACTTTCTATCAAAATGTAAAATAACAAAAACAGCACGTAGTTCCTTTCACAATGCTGTTGGTTAAGAAAGGAACGAGCCTACTTGAACAGCTGCTGCTCAAGCTCAGGGTTCTAAATAACCAGCAAAGAGAACAGGGTGTGGCCCCTATTTAAAGGGCTCAGGAAGAAGCTTCCAGAACAGGGTGTGGTCCCTATTAGCGTCCAGATGCCAGCTCACAGGTAAAATACTGGAGCTGAGAAGGGACAATAGGCCTTGATATCATCATAGTCTGCAAAAAGCATTGGCACAGACAAGTGGCAAAGTCACAACAAGCATTGGCAAAAACAATTGAAAACAGTAAACACATAACATCACAGTCTGCAACAAGCATTAGCACAGACAAGTGGCAAAAGCACAACAAGCATTGGCAAAAACAATAGAAAACAGTAAACAGGTGCCAGACAAAGTGCACCAGGAAACTGACGTGGCAGAATCATGACAGTTTTGGTCACTTTTGCCTAAGGGCAATTTTGAAAGATCTCCCCCTTTGGCCAATAATATCCCTGCTATGGTGTGGCAAAAACACTTCAGTGCTCTGTATTCCATTACCTGCACCCAAGACACCCAAGACAGAGCTCCAATGCTACTTGACATAGGTCAGCCAGAATGTAGCCTCTCATTTACCAGAAAGGAGATTTTGACCTCCCTGGAGGCAATTTTAGCAGGAAAACCCCGGGCCCGGACGGTATCCCTAGTGAACTTTTTTGCACAGATAGGGGAAACTGGGGTACTTACCTCAAGACACTGTCCAATGACGTCACTGGCGGGAGATTGATTTCAAAATCATGGAAAGGGGCAAAGTAATTCCCATTTTTAAGAAAGGCGACAGGTTGAAGCCCTTTAACTACCGCCCGATGAGCTTGATCGATTGTGCCCAAAAGGTCTTCTGCCGCTCTTTCCTAGTTAAGATCCAAGATTGGATGGATGAGAATCACATCCTCTCTCCGCTCCAAGCGGGCATTCGGCGGAAGACCGGCACTACTGATCAAGTTTTTTGTCTTGTCATGCTATACTGGAAGGTGGTTTTGTTGGGCAAGGGTACTCTATATATAGCTTTTATAGACTTAAAAACAGCCTTCGACCTTGTTCCCAGAAATCTATTGTGGTGGGTGCTCAGGGATATGGGAATTCTGAAACTCCTAATTATGTTGCATGAAGATAATTTTGCCCGTGTAAGATGGAGTAACCAAGGTCACACTTCCGAGCCCATCAAGATACAGCGGGGATCCACCAGGGATGTGTCTTAGCCCCAACCCTCTTCTATTTGTATATCAATCAAGTAGCTGAGCTTCTATCCTCCATTTCAGCCGATGTCCTATAGTTGGCAAACCATAACATTTCCACACTTTCATTTGCAGACGATACCCTTCTCGTTTCTAAAACTCCCATGGGCCTGCAAATACTATTGAACCAATTTAAGGCTTTTTGTGATGGGAGGTGCTTGGACATTAACACCTCCAAAACCAAGTTAATGCTGCTGAATCCCCACAAGTCCTTCAAGGTAAATCTGCTCCTGGACAATGCTCCGCTTGAGAGAGTTAGCTCCTTTGACTACCAGGGAATCAGGCTGTTGGAGGGAATGACTTGGAAGCTCAATCTTAAGAAGGCCTTTCTTAACATTTCCCAGGTAACTGGGTTCTGAGTCAGGAGCATTGTCTCTTGTACACCAAGCCAGTAGCACCTGCTCTCAAAATATATAGCTGCAAGGCCGTGAGCAGAGTCCTATACAGGGCTGAGTTGTGGGACATGATAAATGCAAATGTCCTTTTAGCAGTGGAGAACACATTTCTTCGAAATTTGGTATCCCTCCCACAAAGCACCCTCCTGCCACTTAAACTTGATTTTGGCAATAAACCTATCAATGATCTTGCAAGGCTTCACCCACTGTTGTTTTGGCACAGAATGGTCACCACTCCAGGTCTGGCACCTTATGCTGCGCCTTTCAGTGAGGTTTGCGCTCTGGATAACACTAAAATGTTGGCTGGATCAAACATGTAAATAGCCTTTGGTCCAGCATTGGTTTGCCAAAGCACAACACTGGCTGTCCACCAACCTACACTAGATGCCTGGTCAAATTATTATATTGGGCATGGGCTGAGCAGAACACATTTTCTAAAACCAAACATAGAAGCCTAAAGAAGCTTTAGGAGACTTGAAAACCAGCCATGTTTTAGAGAGCTATCTGGATATCATCAAGGTCCCAGCCAATAGGAAACTTTATATCTAATTCAGGCATGGCAGCCTACCAATTAATGCTTTCACAAACTCTTCGCTGATTACCAAATCTCAACCCAAGGGCTGCCCCTGTTGTTTTTGCTCACATGAATCGATCGGCTATGTTCTCTTCGCTTGTACAGCCTATGGGAAACTAGCTCCAGTGTGTAGACAACTTGGGACTCGAAATTCCAAAGTGGCCTTGCACATATTGAAATCAGATGCTAGACCTTTATTCGCTTGCAAAACTGCAAAATATTTAGGCCATTTTCGGGGGATTAGAAGGAGGGCATTGCTAATCCCTTGCCCAGCCCTGAGAGTAAGTAATGTGACGACTCACCTACACAAGATCAATTGCTATGGATGTCACTATCTTTTATTTTGTAAATAGCCATCCTTGTACTAATATTAATTGCTTTTTTTTAACTTCATCATCGCTGTTTGATTATGAATAATGATGATTTTAATATGTTTTTATGTATTGTCTTGTGTCATGCTTGGATTGTAAACTTAGGTCTGTCTCACACAAAATGTATTAAATGCAATTGCACTTTAGTCATGGGTTTTCATTGCTTTGTTACAAATTGCTAGAGGCATTATATATTTTCTTTTTAAATATTTGTATTCATTCTTTTTCACCCATTTTATGCAAGAGGAAACAGCAGAAAATAATATCATTTACATGAGACAGTAGCAAAATGCAATTACAGAGAAAAACAAACAAAATAAAAAATTAGAAAACAAAAATACAATTTCTCCTCATATCCAATCCATAATGGGAGCCCATAGATCTTTTTTTCCGACCCTTAGTTCTATATATGGCCATTTCAAGATTATACATGGATAATAGGCGAGCGCCAAGTCTCAAATGAAGGGGGAACGGGATTTATCAAGTCTTGTGTTTTACACGCCCGTACTAACGCCATACAAACAAACAAAAATCTTTTCCTGTCTTCAGAGCAGCTGTCTTCGGTTATACCTATCAATACCAATACCCCCGTTATAATAATCGAAGTTCCCAATAGGGTATCCAAGAATTTTTCTATAGAGGAAAATAAATCTGATAATTTTGGACACGAAAAAAACATATGTAATGAGTCAGCCGCAAATTCACCACATCTACTGCATGTAATCCCAACATTCGTCCCCCATTTTACAATCTTACCAGGCGTATAAAAAAATGCCCTTCCCTTCCCTTGAAATGCTGTGATCACGCCCTTCCTGTAATTAAAATAGTATTAGGCAAACTTATTGAATCTTCTATATTAATTTAACTCCTACCTTACATTATTGACCATTTGGTTTGACAAGCCACTAAGTCATCCTGACATAAAGAGATAAGAAGTTTATAATATTGACCAATTGATGTTTTCCTAAACATATCTTCAATTAGGGGAGTTCTCTGCAGTTGAGATTCTACTTGGGAGCCTAAAGAATTAAAATAACTGCGGATCTGTAAGTATTTGAAAAAATCCCTTTCTACTAGATTACATTTATTTTTTTAGATCAGTAAAAGACAGGAGTTGTCCATCAAGCGTTACATCACCCAAGTATTGAATTCCCTTACTACGCCAACTGTTGATTAGAGGATCGTAAAAAATAGGAGGAAGAATACCTGGTGCTGCTAAAGGTGTATAGGGAGTATTCTTAGTAATACAGAGATGCCGCTTAATAAGTTTCCACGCCAAATAAGCTGATTTCAAGATCTTAAATTTAGTTTTTTTGTAATAGCTAGGTTTCTATCACTTTAAGAAAGCAGCCTCGGTATTCCTCACCCAATGCAAACTCAAAAATAGAGTGGGAGTGACATTGTAAAATTCGTGCCCTTTCACCAATCACCAAGGGGTTAATAAATTGCAAAACAGATGCTAGATAATAAAAGAAAAAATGTGGGATACCCCAACTTCCCCGATCTTTAGAAAGTATCATCTTTTTATATGCCCGCCTCTGACATTTATAGCCCCATAAGAATCAAGCGGACATCCTTTCTAATTGTTTAAAGCTTTTCAATGGAAATTCAAGCGGTATAGCCCAAAACATATATAAAAATTTAGGGAGAACCGACATTTTTAAAACATTAGCACGCCCACACAAAGATAAATGAAAATGATCTATTCTCTCCAACATTGAGGTAACTTTTGTCAGAACAGTATTTATGTTTAATTCCGGAATAGTGGAGAGTGGTAACGCAATTTTAACACCTAGGTATGTAACTTCCGTCTCTGTTCTAATATTAGCTGGAGAGTCTGGGCCAGTATATAGTGTTTGAGTCTTAGCTATGTTTAATTTATAGCCTGAAAAAGTTCCAAATTGGTATGCCAAGCCCTCTATAGTTGGAATTGCTCGCTGAATATCAGTGGTTACTACAACAATGTCATCCGCATAAGCGAAAGCCCTATAATTCATATGGGAAACTTGAATTGGCTTGATATTCTCAGCCTGATTTAACTTATTTACAAATACATCAATATAAAGGGCAAATAATAACGGGGAACACGGACACCCTTGCCGCGTTCCTCTAGCAATGGAAAAAGAAGCGGATTCCTTACCGGCCAGTTTGATTGAAGCCGTTGGATAGGGAAAGAGAACCTTTAATGCAGAGATTATTTTTGGACCAAAACCCTTCTGAGAGAGAATGTCACATAAATATGGCCAAGCTACCCTGTCGAATGCCTTTTCTGCATCCAACAAGGTAAATCCTATTGCCGTGTCGGAGCCCAATCCACAAGAGCTATTAAGTGACGAATGTGATCAGTGGTATCACAATTTGGAATAAATCCGTGCTGAAAATGAGAGACAATAGATGGGATTATGGCTGCAATTTGAGAAGCTAAGATCTTCGAGTAAACTTTGCTATCAGCATTAATTAAAGATATAGGTCTATAATGAAATGAAATGAAATGAAAATTGTATTTGTAGAGAGCAAACTACCCTAAGGCCTCGTAGCGCTTAAAGATTGCAGGAAGAGGGACAAGGGATCAAGGAAGATTGCCGAAAAGATGGGTCTTGAGAAGTTTGCGAAAGACAAGAATGTTGGGTTCGCGGCGCAGAGGAAGAGGCAGAGAGTTCCACAAATTGAAAGCATTTAGGGAGAAGGATCGGCCGCCCCACCTGGCCCGGCGGACCTTCTTGGTAGTAGCGAGAAAGGCTGAGCTAGAGCGGAGGTTCCTTAAGGGTTTATAGGGTGTAATGAGGGAATGTAAGATGGCTGGGCCGGTTTATCACATGGCTTTGTGGACTTGACATAGGAATTTGAACTGAACTCTTGCCTGAATGGGGAGCCAGTGCAGCGTCCTCAAGGCGCGTTTGGCCGAATGTCTACGGGGGATTTGGAGCAGTAGGCTCGCTGCACTGTTCTGCACCACCTGGAGTTTTTGAAGGGTGGACTGTGGGGCGCTAGGATACAGTGCGTTCCCATAGTCGAGGCGTGATAAGATTAGGGCCTGCACCATAATCCTTCTGGCGGCGAAGGAGAGTAGGGGCAGGATCTTCCTGAGCATCTTAAGCAAGCCATAGCAATTTGCAGCTAACATGGTGGCCTGATGGCTGAAGCACAGAGAGGCTCTTAATCTGCTGTTTAGGACTGGGCATAGGATCCAAACAGGTCGGCCATATATGTGTAGATAGGGGGGGTGGTGATCTGCCTAGGAACATGATCTCGGACTTATCGCTGTTTAGCTTTAGATGGGAAAGATTCATCCAATTGGCTACTGCCTCTAAGCAGCCGCTCAGCGAGCACGGTGCACCCTTTGGGTGATATAGGGATACCACCAGTTGGGTGTCATCGGCATAAGTTATTATTTCTATTCCAAATGGTAGGACAACCTCGGCCAAAGGCGACATATAAGCATTAAAGAATGTGGGGCTCAGGGAGGAGCCCTGAGGAACCCCACACCCGAGCGGCCAACAGTCTGAGAAGACATTATCTTCAAACACCTGAAAAGTCCGGTCTTTAAGAAAAGATTGTAGCCACAAGAAGGCTGACTGAGTGACTCCCACATTTTCCAGCCGACTCAGCAGAATCTTGTGGTCCACAGTGTCAAAAGCGGCACTGAGGTCCAACAAGATGATAGCCCCTGAGCCGCCTTGATCCATAAGTCTTCGGGCCTCTTCAGTCACGGCCAGCAAAGACGTCCGAGTCCCTTGACAAGGCCGAAAGCCTGGCTGAGACGTGTGGAGTAGGTTGATGTACTAGGACCGAGTTAACATGTTTTTCGGTTATCTTGCTAAGCCAGGGAAGGAGGGATATGGGTCGGAAGTTAGACAAATTGGGCGGATCCAAATTTGTTTTTTTCAGCAGGGCCTTCACTGAGGCCCGTTTCCATTCACGGGGAACCGTGGCCACAGAGATTAAGGCATTTATAATGGTCAGGATTGCCGGACTTATTGTATTGGTAACCAATGAGAGAAATCGGGGGGGGGGGCTGAGTCCAAAGGGGAGCCCGAGGTTACTTTGGGTATAATTCTTTTCAAGGAGTCCTCATCTAATAGAGGGAATTCCACAAGGGGGCAACATGGAGGGTTCCTGGTGTTAGTTCTGCCGCCAACGTCCTGGGAAATCTGAAAGGGGTGGATGATAAGTAAAAAAATTTTGATGGAAGAATTCTGCAAGACTGTTGCATCTAGAGGGGGCATCTTCCTGACTGGGGTTTTCTTGAGGTAGGGTGATCAGACTGATTTGGCTATTTGGAAAATTTCCTTAGGGGAATTTTCTGCCGCACAGATCTTTTATTCATAGAAGATAGCTTGTGCAGATTTTATTTCTTCCTTATATTTCCTTATTGCCTCACGATAGCTAGCTTTATTCTTTTCTGTGGAATTCAGTCTCCAGTTCCTTTCCAGCTTCCTACAGTTTTGTTTAAGCTCTTTAAGTTTAGGGGAAAACCATGGTGCTGGCCGACGGTTTGATCTCTTGTGAGTGGTTCTGATGGGGGCTAGAGTATCTAAGGTGTTTGAGATCCAGAGGTTAAAGTTGAGGTTTGCCCTATCTGGGTCTGTATTAAAAGGTAGTAGGGTGTTCTCTAGGAGGCTGGACCATTGACCTGCACAGAGATTCAGCCATTTCTTGTTATGTGATTTTGAGACGTTCAGAGGGAACGTGCTTCTGGATGAGAGCCAAATAAGTGGAATTAGAGAGTGGTCGGTTCAAGGGAGAGATATCAGGGGATTACTCTGGAGACGCTGGGAGTTGCTAAACACGGCGTCCAGCAGGTGACCTTTCATATGGGTGGGAGCAGTGCCCTGAAGGATAATTTGTAGGGCTGATAGGTTAGATACCAGTTCATTGGCCTGTGTATCTGAGGGATCATCAAAATGAATATTAAGATCACCTAAAATCGTGTAGTTGGGCGGGGAGAGGGCTAAATTTGCAACAATGGTAGGGAGCGTACTCATAAATTGGCCTAGGGGGCCTGGAGGGCGGTAAAGCAAGAGGCCAGAGAAGGTATTCGTAGGTGAAAATTTTAAAGAAAAGTTCATATTTTCACAGTCTGGGAGATCCTCTGTGGAAAAACGGCCATCGAACTTGTCCTTGTAAATTATGGCTAACACTCCTCCCCTACCAGTTTTACGGTCCGCTCAGCAGATTAAGTAACAAGGGGGTAGAGTTTGAACAACAGTTGGGTCTGACTCGGGCTGGAGCCATGTCTCCGTGAGAAATAAGACATCTGGGTTAAGATCTCCTAATAGGAGTTGAAGCTCAGTAGAATGTTTAGCCATCGAACGGCAGTTTAGTAGATAGAGTTTCAGGGGGGGTCAGGGAGCTGGGCTGTTACCCTTCCAGTGTGGAATTTGAAGTGGCATTGGGAGCAACCGGTCGATCCAGATGCGACATCTATTGCATGCATTCATTTTGGATCTGAGGGGCCTGCCAGACTCTGTAGTGTGAAGGCGCTGTACCTAAGGGTATTTTTTGGCGATTTACCAGGGGTTGTGGCCCCTGGGCCCGGTCTGGCGCGGCGCGCCCCCTGCGCGCGTCTGTGTAGGTGGTGTCATATATACTGGTGAGAGCGTCAGTGCAGGGCAGCTAGACCGCTAACCCCCACCTCTCTCAAGATGGAGGCCAAAATTGTCCGTTCCACGCCAACGCCAGCACCTCCTCGGCTGTGCGTGGGGGAGCGCGATGGTGCGACTTAGAGTGCAATAAGTCTGGTTAAAATAATCTGACAAAGACAACAATTTATAAAAGTTAATTAAATTGGGCACTCAGTTCTAAGAGGCCGGCAGGGAAGATATTTTGTATTTTTTCAAGAATGCAAGTATTGTTGAGTGACGCCAGGATTCCGGAGCCATGCCTTTCGTGCTGATTGAAAGGTTATCAAAAGATCTTCCTTCAAAAGATGGCAAAACATCCTATAAAATTCCAGTGGGATGCCATCCGGGCCCACGGCCTTTCCTACTGCAAGTGATAAAATGGCAGCCTCAATTTCCTCCCACGTTATATCTTTCTCTAAATCTGCTGCCTTATTTAGCGTTATTTTAGATATCTCCATACTGCCAATGAAGTCAAAGGAAAGATCTGAGGAGTACAGTATTGGTTCGTCTGTGTATAATTTGCTATAGAATTGTCTAAAAACCTCCAGGATTTCATCAGGCGTTTCATAAATTTGACCACTATCATCTTGAATACTGTCTATAGTATTATAGGTCTGTCTTTGCCGAATCTTTTTTGCTAATATGCGACCCGTATTTTCCCCCATCTCATACATATGTGAGCGATTAACTGCTATCTGTGCCGTCACTTTTCTTGCTAAGTTCACATAAAAGCTTTGATTTAGGAATAGCCAACTCTACCTTAATTTGTTCCAAATCTTGAGACGACTTATAAGCTGTTATTAGTTTGAGTTCAAGTTCTTGAATTTTCAACAGTTGATCTGCTAATTTCTTGCGTAATTTCTTTTGACTATTGTGTTACGTGGGAATCTAGGACCCTAGTGTAACTTTTCCCGATCCATGCCCATATATAGGTATAAACCATCCAGTCCTTATACAGGCATAAAGAATCATTTTAGTTATAGCCGGCGCTGCCCTAATACGGCATGGCTACTTCCACTAAACTCCGAGAATCCACATTGATTTCGAGGTAAAACCAGCCCTCAGCTGTCAGGAACCTCCCCCTGCTTGAATACTGATTTATCCAAGAAATCCGAGAGTTTTCAAGGAACTAAGGCACTAGTGACGATATTATGTCCAATCTTACGTCAGACTCTGCACCTTCAGGGTTATAAATATGCCTGCATTTGCCCAGTCAAACACACGGTGGTTCCGGAGCAGATCGACTAACTACTTGCCCGACGCCCTGCTGATGCAAGTGCTGAAGGAAGCCGACCCTCCAACTGACGCACTGAAAAGACGCTGTCTTTTCTCCTGCCGAGAAATCCAGCTCCAGTGTTTCCAGGCTACCCTTGCAGGTTGCTGGGAGATCGAGTCCCTAGAGAGAGATTCAAGACCTCTATCATACTAAAACCAAGGTACGGAGCTGATTAGACGGATTGGTGTCGTTACAACGCAGGCTATTACAACGCCTGCTGTTACAACGCGGTTTTTACATCGCATACCATTACAACGCATAGTGCTTTTAAGCGCTGGATAGTGAATTATTTAATTTACTATTCCAACTCCAGTCCCCGTGGATAGTAGGGAAGGTGTTGGATAGTAAATTAAATATATTCCCTATCCTAGAGCGCCCCCCAGCGCAATGCGTTGTAATGGTTTGCGTTGTAATGGTTGCGTTGTAATGGTAGTGCGTTGTAATAAATGCGTTGTAAGTGATGTTTCCCGATTAGACCCCTAGAGAATTCTTGAACAGATTCTTGGCAGAAAAATACTAAAACTTAAACTTACTCCTCACTTACTCCTCCCTCGTACTAGGCTTAGGTTAGGTACACTGGGGTAGGCGTACGTTAGAAGCACCAGTTGAGTACTTTTAGCCATCATTTTTATCACTGTATGTATTTTATGCATTTTATGTATTCTATGTTTATGGCTTAGAAACCATATCATGCTTTTACAGTACTATTTTATGCCACGTACTTCTTAACTAGCATTTCAATTGTAGCAGTGCATTTCTTATGCTTAAGAAATAAGACTGTTCAATAAATACTTTTATTGAAAACGCCCGTCTCTATATTTCTAAAAGCAATTCTAGTGAAACTAAGCATGCACGATTGACTGAGTGAAATAGCCATCTATTGTTTCCGCGACTCTAGAGACACGTTTCATTCTGGGGAAACAAAGTTGTCATGTTATATGGTTGTCAGAGACTAATCCCTTCTTGTACTTTTGAGAAAGTTTCTAGTGAACTCTGAGCTAGCTGGCACACACAATTAAGTGTAATATATTCGGTAGAGACCTAGTCGACCTCAGTCCTACGTCTAAACTACAGTATATATTATTCCAATGCGCAGAGCCTATTGGGAATATAGGGACTACACTACAATTAATTGAATAAGACAGCGTCTCCCCACGCACCCCAGAATTAAAAGCATCCCAGACCATCTGTATAGAAGTTGAATCATGATTGAACTCAAAATATTTGGTGATCCACTTCCCCATATGTTCAATATAGGGTGGATCAGCCAGTAACTTGCGCTCAAAAGTCCACGGACGAATACCAGGTATGTCGCTACATTCCAACTCTATCTCCAGTATCAATGGGTTATGGTCTGGCACTATTTTAGGAAAAATGTTGATCCTGGTATTCTTAAGGAATCTGGAGGTATTAAAAAAATTATCTAAGCAAACAAATTTATGATGGGGGGGCTGAAAAAAAGTAAAACCAGGAACCCCCTTATCTGCATAATGACCTACATCTGATAACCCATACTCTTTAACTAAAACTCTTATAGCCTTATATACCTGCTTTTATTTACCTAGGTACGGAGAATCACTAGCTATATCAAAATGTGGTTCCAAGTGGATATTAAAATCTCCACATAAAATTTATTGGGCGGGCCATCCAGCTAATTCAATACTGAGGTAATTCAGTATCTCAGGGTCGTTTAGGTTAGATCCATATATAGCACAGATAGTCCATGAAGAACCTCCCATAATAATTTCACTAATCACCCAGCGAAAAAAAGAATCAACTTTTACCCATTTACAAGACCGTCCACCCCGCCTTCTCATAATTTCCACCCCTCTTCTAGTAGTGCCTTGTCTCGTACAACCCAGAATTTCCATACCTAAGTCATTAAGAAAGTATTGGTTATTCCAGGGAAGATGTGTTTCTTGCAAACACAAAAAAATCTATTCTCATAGGATTGAGAATATGGGCCACTATTCCTCTTTTCTTTTGATCATTTAAACCACAAATGTTCCAAGAGCAAACTCTGAGTTTAACCATTATCTTGTTTTAATGAATTACTTATCAGTAGCACGTAGGTTATACAGCCTACAATTACATCTATAATATTAGTCTAAAAAATGATAGTAATTTTACATAGCCAGATACAACAATTGCTAACATTTATAACAGCTGCTCTGTTCCTACTGCTGGAGGCATTATAATCATGAATTATTTGACAATTGTTTTACCTGCACCCTTTCGTATACTGTTATTACTATGTTAATTCCAGCCATTTCTAATTGTAACTTGTTTTAATATTCATTTGAATCTTGTTTCGCAAGCCAGAATGTACTAAACATGACTTCTATGACTGTACCTACCTTTTATGTTTTTTTAACCAAAATAAAGAATTTGATTGATTGACTGGCTTTGCTTGTTTAATCAATTAAATTTATTTTCCAGTAAATTCCCATACCTCATCTTTGACAGTATATCTCAAATCCAGAGGCAAATCTTCTTTGGCTAAAAGTGGGAATAACTCAAATTTCAAATCTGGTGAATTTATCTAAAACATGGAATCCTCACCTTGCATTTCAATCGCAGCACCATCATGTGTGGAATTAATTACACAATTAATTTTACAGAGCAAATCCCTTCCCAATAGGTACTCAGGAGTTGAATCATACAAAATAAATTGGTGCTTAATCTCCATCTGACCCAGTTTTAACTGGAACATCAGCTGTAACCTGATTAACAATTTGTTTTTGCTGATCCCTACAACCTGGACTTCTCGTTCCGAGATGTGTAGGTTTGGAACTTTCAATTGGTAGCCCCAAATCAATCAAAAATTAAACGGGTTGGCCATTGACTTCTCCATCAATGTATAGATCACTTTAGTATACTTCTAGAACTGCTCCAAGAAAGCAATACACATTCCCCCTCAGGCACCGTCATTGTGAACTACTCCCTGCCAACTTAATATCTCATCACAAAAGTGGACAAACATCCAGATACACCATATTTGATGTGGTTGTCTACTCCACTTTATCTTTAGGAAATCTACATAAGCCTCTAATAAAAGGCATGCACTGACTCTTTTCGCTCTTGTGAAGTTCTAATAATGTTATTCCAATTTATATCCTTCTCAAGAACTCGTTTTTTCAAATACTAAATCACATTCTTATATTTGGTAGCTACGTCTTCAGAAGAAGCACCACTCGTCATAATTCTAGCCAGTTGCTCTGTAGTCCATCCAACAACAGCCTTATACTAAATCCACAAATCAGAAGGTGTCCCTTTCTGCACATAAACAACCAATAATGGTGATGTGTTACTTCTATGCGTGCTGCAGATTGCAGCACGCATAGAAGTAGCAAATCACCATTATTTAATAATAGTTTATGTGCAGGAAGGAACACCAATGGCGCTGTGCTCTTTCACAGAAAACGCAAAAATGAGGAGAAATAAAAGAATTTCACCTAGTTTCACCATTCTAAAGCCTGCTGTTGTAGGTTTTTGGTGCTGCCTCACATTTACACATCCTTGTAAATCTGGGCAGTGTCAAAAAGCAATGGGTGTTGCGATGGAACGCCCAAAGCAACACACTTTGCACGCCCCTTTCACATAAGGTGATGTGTGTAAAGGGTCCATATTTACAAAGCAGCATTAAGCCACAAAAAGTGGCTTAACGCTACTTTGTTAATATGGAGAAGAGCTCAGCACCAACAGAACATCGCTAGAAGTGGCGTTCTGATGGTGCTATCCCCTTGTAATTATACACCTAAAACTGCCCCTTTCCCAACTTTCACATCACTTGCGACACCTTTCGACTACCTTCAGTCCCTTTTATTATATATTTATTTGCTGTACCTTTCTTCCATCTTTCTCAACATTATTTCAAATCACTCCAATCCCTTATTTTTTCAATTAAAGCTTTAATATGGGCTCTCAGTATGATTAAACCCATCACTGTAATTTCATCATGCGTCAAATTCATTCTGTAATTTAGTTTCACATTTTTCATCCTGCTCATGTCAACCTCTAATTCATTAGATAATTCTTCTTATTTATTGTGTGCTTCATTTACACACCTGGCTGCTTCTTTGATAAAAAATTTAATTTCATCAGCATTGTAAGTCAAAAATCTATTAAGGTCAACATTTATTTTTAACATTTCACCAAATTCAATTTTTGAAATGCAATTATTAATTTATTTAGGAACTTCTTCAACTACCACTGCTCTTACAGGTGTTACAGCCTAAATCTGTATTTTCAATTGTGTATTTCCACTTGTGCTAGGCACAGCAGTCATTGCTGTCTCTGGACTTTGTACCAAACAAAAATTACGGCACGCTATCCATTTCACACATTCTTGCTATTTACAAAGTTTGTGTCTCTTTGTCTTTTAGTGAAATTATTGGTCCTGAGGAGAACCCTTTACTCAGTTGGGTTCGAAACGCGTCGACCGATCAGGTTCCGGGTCAAATAGAATATAAGACCGTAATTGTGATTGTGAATAGCAAGAGGGTGTTTTCTTTAATCGGATTACCAAAAAAACTGTAATTTAGAGAAAAACTTTTTCCTTATTTTGTATTTCTGCAGTTTTGTTGACACCGGGACCTTTTGTGTGTTTAAGTGTGTATAGTGGCAGTGTGGGGTGAATGTTTGGCCAAGAATGTGTGAAATGGATAGCGTGCCATAATTTTTGTTTGGTAACAATTGTATTATTGATGTATGTATATATATGTATATAGTCTGTATGTTTCATTGGTATTTCCATGCACAAACAATTTTGTGTAAAAATTCAGTGATGTGTAAAAAAGAGTAATAAAAGCTTATTCTTGCAAATTTAAAAGCAGGTTATTATGTTATGTTCATAACAACCATTTCTCCCCCCAAAAATAGCAGGCTAAATATTTTTTCTCAGCGCTGGCATTTGTGTTGTTTGATTGTCTCACGAATCCCAGCATTGCTCTCTCACTGACTAACCAACCACAGCACGACTTGTCCATAAACAGGAAAACAACTGCAAAACCTCTTTTAAACCAATAAACTAAATAAACCCTTGTCTCTTTACTGTAGATAGGACGAAAAAGTCAGTAAATCAAGTAAGACAATTCAATCACAAACCATGTAACTTAAAAAAAAGAACAAAATTTAAAATCAAGAACAGAAAATGGAACGCGGTTCACATTAACGTGTCCGTTTCCCCGTAACTACAGTTGACACTAGGCAGAGTGCTGTCCAGCCAAAATCCACATTAGTCACTGCACTTGCTCCTGTGTCCTCAAGAGCAAGAATCACCAACTCAAATTAAGAACTAAAAAGGAAACTCATTCGTTTAGAATCCTCATCAATGTGTATGTGGAGCCTAGCTCTAGACACCACTTTATAAACCAATATATCTCAAGATTTTGGATTTCAAAGAATCTGAACCAAACAAAACCTAAACATATCAATTCAAATGTGGTTACAAATATAAATACTACATCAATGCGCCAATAATCAATCCACCTATTGAACCCACAGTCATTGTTGCATATCCAAACAACTGACAGCAGAAACAGAAATCCATCCCTCAAACATATACTCCGACATACATCACAAATACATACACCATACACAAATCAGTCCATCTTATTCATATCCCTTCTCAGGAATCTCCAGTACTGGAAACTTTGACAGAGTTACAAAAGCACCTTTCTCCCTCATAATGGGCACTAAGGACCCATTACAAATGAGGAGGGGCTCTTACGCAACCCTATTCTGCTACCAACATGTGTGGGAGCTGAACCCCAATGTTCCAATGCATCTCAAAATTTAGATCACCTCAAAATCTACCTCAGGTGGTCCCGCTCCAGCATCCTTGATCTTGCAGTAAGAGTCACCACACTCCTCAGCACCAGGCCCAACAAAATTATCAGACGAATAAGTAACTAAGACCACTCAAAAACTGAGTTCCAGATCAGGGACAGGTAAATGACTTTATTTACAAATATCTCAAACTAGGCATTAGGCAGACAATGCAAAATATAACTTATGAACACTCAGATACAGAGTGCATAGTCAGAAATTAGAATTAGTCTAAGACCCAATAAACAGCTAAAATCATAAGAGGAATAGACAGTATCCCTAGCTAATAGATGTTCAGGAAAATATCTGAATAGATTTATTTTGTAGATTTTTCTATGGCGCGAACTAGACCCGAGAAATCAGGTATCAGAGCACATTACATGAGCACCAGTTTCGTTACAGATGGACACATTCATTTTTGTTAAGCATAGGGAGATTAAGTAATTTGCCCAGAATCACAGGATGTTGAGCGTCATTACCGAGACATGAACCCAGTTCCCCTGCTTCGAGATTGACTGCTTCTCTCCCTAAATGGAAAGAATCCCAATTAGAAAGGGAAGTCATATGGCTCACCCCCAAAACTAAGGGTGTTCTATACAAGTTTGATGAATAGGTAATAAACAAAGCTACAAATTCAGCAGCATGACATGACTAGTGATAATATAAACTGAGCAAAAGAAAAATTCTGATCATCACAAATAAACACATAATACTAACCCCTTATTAAGGAAAACTCCAACAGCTTCTGCACTGTTGATGTTCAGAAATGAACAACACAATATGGAAACATTTTCACACATAGAACCCATACACCAGAATATTCTAGCAGGACCATATTGGAACTTCTTGCAAAAAATCCCTGGGAATTGTTATAGTCAGCACACAAAGAAAGATTTTTTTTTCACAATACACACTCTCTAATGAAAATAACTTGTTACATCACAGAGTCCTGTCTGCTGCAAAGACTGTGTAGAGAGAAGGCATGCAGGGGACATTGACTGGGAAGGGTATTGAGCAGCAGAGCAAGATGAAAAGAGCACCAAACAGCATTGATATTAAATAAAATTGTGTATGTAAAAATATTGCAAAACTAAACCACATTAATAAATACAGTTCTTCACATCTAATACAAATAATTTGAAGTGCAACATTAATATTTCTTCAATTACAACTAGATTCATCATAAAAATTATTAGTATTCAAAGAACAATTTGGCACCCAAAATTGCGCTTTGTGATAAATTTTCAACAATACCGTAACCCATAGTTAGGTGAGCCAATGGCGGACGTGGACTCACGCATTGGCCCTTGATGCATGCTTGAGTGGTTTGTAGATAAATGTGAATGACACAACTGCAGATAAATGGATTTAGTGTGGATGAAAACATCTATACGTAACTTCGTTATACGCATAATTTTAGTAAAATCAAAAAGTCTTGATTAACACTGATCTAAAAAAGCTGATTGTTCTGCCATTGGTTGCCAGCCTCTTGCCTTTGACAAAGGAAGGAAGTAGGCAAGAAAGAAGGAAGAAAAGAAGGAAAGGTAGAAAAGAAGGAGGGAAAGGTAGAAAAGAAGGAATGGAAGGAAGAAAAGAAGAAAAGAAGGATGGGAAAGAAAGAAACAAAGAAACAAAGAAACAAATAAAGAAACAAAGAAAGAGAAGAAAGAAAGAAACAAAGAAAGAAAGGATAGAAAGACACTAACAAACAAACAATCGAACAATCAAAGAAAAAGAAAGAAAAAAAATTAAGGAAGAATGAAGGAAGAAACAAAGAATGACAGAAGAAGGAAGTAAATAAAAATGTGTTGCAAGTGCTGCAAATTAAACACGGCAAAGGCATGTTTTCTTCATGGGCAAAGTTTATTAAAGAACCATTGGTCATATTGAGTCCAGAATAAACATGTTCTGAAGAATTGTCCATTTATAAATTCACATGTATAATATTAAAAATTACTGCAAGCATAGTAAAAATACAATAAGTGAATGGAGAACAGTTTCAAATGATAATCGGTGCTGCTGTTTCTTAAACATAGGGCACTTCAAGAGGCAGGAACTGATAACGTTTGGGATGTGTCCTTTGCTCACATCTGGTAGAAAGGTCGTACTTTCACCAAGGGCTCTAAACACAAAGGCCACACTAAAGTAATTAAAGTAAAAATTACAATTCTGGAACTACCTTGTGTGTGGATGTGCCCATTGTGAAAGGGAAAAATGCAGTCACTCCAAGTGAGGTTGACCAGTGGCTGAATTACACTGACCCACTGCCCACTGCTGTATGCTGTTGTTGGCGGAAGCAAAATGTGAATGACACAAAAACAGACCAATTGATGAAGAGATGTGACTGAAAGTCATAAGAGGTGGATGAAAGCCCCTATAAGTAAGTATATTATACATATAATGTATTCAAATCAAACGATCTTGGCTAACAGACTAAAAAATAAAAAATGCCAGTGCCAGAATTTTGAAATTTATCCCGTCCATATTGCACAGGTAACCCCTATGTTAAAAATTACCTCAGAATATCATGGTCAGCATTTTCTCATAGTTGTCACTACCCCACATGCCAGGTTGACCACCTTTATGCCAGAAATTCCCTCTAATGTGCTAATAACGGCATTTTGCAACTGGTGTCCACATGCCAAGAATTTCCTTAAGTATGCCAGTATTTTTCCATGGGTGCCCTATATGAAGTGAATTACCTTAAGTACGCCAGTGGCAGTTTTTTACCATTTGTGCCATTTATGTCAAAAATCATTGCCTGTTCCAGTATTTTGTCACAGGTCATGCAAAAAATTGGTGCAACTATGCCAGCACCAGTATTTTGCCCTGGGTATCTCTTATAAGATAATAATAACCTTCAGTATGCCAGGGCAAATGACTAACTCGCACTTATCACATCACTTTGTTGCTCACATTCACATTCACTCATTCACATTCACACTCATTCTCACACTCATTAATTTTCACTCACACTCTCTTAAACCCTCTTAGACTCCTTCTTATTCATTTTCACTCACTTGCATTCACTCTCAGTCATACTTACTGACACTCAGGCCGAGATTTACCAACTCTTTGTGCTGGGTGTGCACGACTTTTGTAACACAATCCTAGCGCAGATTGGTTAGGTGGGATTTACTATCCAATGCAACTCAGGATTGCCATTGGATTATATCTCAAAGTAACGCAAAGTTGTGCTATGCACTGATTTGCAGTATTTTAGTTCAAGGGGGCGTTCCTTAGGTGGTGCATGGGCGTTCCAATGGAACCATCCATGGGCTTTGACACGAAACTCTATCTACAAATATTAGTAGACAGGAATTTGTGTCAAAGTCTCACGCCTTAATGAGGGAGGCACAACAAGGAATTATTTTTTATTTCTACACGATTTTTCAACTTAGCACGTGTGCTGCACTGTAAGACCACATACAGTGGAAAAAGCCTTAAACATTTTCTACTAGAAGGGACCCCTACTAGTACAAAACTTATGTTTCAGAGAATACACCCATGCTTGTACTGTGGCACAGGGGTTTGGGCTTGGCACATGGCTGCCAGAAGTTTGCCAGAGCACAGGAAGAGAAACAATACACCATATCTTAACAGATATGGTGCATTCTTTTCAATCTCACACAATTTCATGTACTACCCGTCACTGACTCTCACTCACAAATTCTGGCACAGAAATACACTTGCTCACACATAAACACACTCTCTCATATAAACACACTCTCACCTGCAAGCATGCAAAAAACATACATTTAAAACCATTTTACTTATCACCCCTGCCACCAAAGTTCCTGATCTAGCTAGGTGTGCTCCATTGTTTATTACACTAGTAGTGGATAATAGAATATTATTCACTATTAGCATAATGCCAAATTAGTAACAATAAGGAATGCAGAAGTGTCCCTGTGTTCTTGACACTGATTTTACCACTTCTAATGCCAGGGGTCGCAAAGGCAGTGTCAGCGATCACATAGAGCAACCCTTGTGACTCCTAAATTAGGTAAATTTTCACATGTACACATTTATTGCAAGACCCAAAGAGAAGCCCACCACAGGATTGCGAGTTTCTTAATAATGAATTGGGTATCACCTTTTCTAAGAGGTGCACAATTGGTGAGACATTCAGTTCATGGCACAAGGGTGCTGATTTTGATGTTGTTCTTTAGTGCAATGGAAATTTTTCTTAGAAGAGATAGGCTATTTTCCTTGCAATCTAGGTTTGTGATTCTGGAATATTTATGTTCAAGGAAGCTAATTATGGACACCCACAAAGTTAAAAACTAGGTAAATACATTTTTTTTTTTTTTTTTTTTTTTTTTTTGGTGTAAAACTTTTATTGATATTCATCATCCAAGTTACAACAGTACAATTACACAGTAATCATGACAGGAGATAAGAGCAGAATGTCACGTACTTTTACACAGCTATTCAGCCGACAACCCTCCGGTCCGGCAGCACAGGATGAGGATGATATGGCAGACCAACAGGATGTAAATACCGGAGTCATGAAGTTTTACTTTTAAGGTTCAATGTGTCTTGTTCCATTTATGAAAAATCAAAACCAAACCAAACATAGTGGCTCAATAGTAGTGTATAGACATGAAGCAATATAGAACAGAAGATGCTAGTAGAACACGCCGACCCCCAACCCCAGGCCTACCCCCATCATCCCCCCGCATAGCGTGAGCTGAGTTTCCAACTACAAGAGTACATTTCTAGTCCCACCCCTCAGAGATCCACAGGTTAAGCAATCATTCCCTCCTCATCTTCTGAATCCTCGTCTTCGTCCTCCTGCAGCGGGTCACACAGATCCCCTCTGTACCTATTCCAAGCCTCCCACACCTTGTTCCACTTCTTTGGGTTCGCTCTGAGTTTGTATACAGTTCTTTCAGTTATCATCAATTTGTCCATGTTTTTACACCATAGCGCCAAAGTAGGTAGCTCCGCCACCCCCCATCTCTGCGCCATATCACGCTTCGCCACCATTGTTCCAATTGTAACCCATTGCTGTTGTCTGAGGTTAAGATCAGTGCCCTCCCATATATTCAGGAGACAAAGGCGCGGCTCGGGTGTAAGGGAGGTATCAAGGGCCTGTGAGATCGTGCGCATGACCTGCTGCCAGTATCTGGCAATGAGAGGGCAACCCCACAGCGTGTGCAACAATGTGCCCTCCTCCCCACATTCCCTAAGACAATGAGGGGAGTCAGCCCCGTGCATTTTGTGTAGGGTGGTCCTCGTGTAGTACGTTCTGTGTAGTATTTTTAACTGTATGAGTCTGAATCTGGCCGAAACCCCAGCCTCTCTCGGGGACGCCATCGCAGCATTCCAATCCGTCTCATCCATAGCACCCAATTCATCCTCCCATTTTTCTCGCAATTTCTGTAGGGGGTCTGGGAGATTATTTAGCAATTTACGGTATGTGAGTGAGGTGGCCCTTGTTTGCATGTAGTCCGTGAGGAGCCGGTCTTCTAGGGGGGAGGATTCCGGGACTGTAGTTCCCGGTTCCAACACCGCCAGGAGAGCGTGTCTGATTTGGATATATCTGTATGTTTCTGTGGGGCCCAGGGCATATTGCTGTTGAAGTTGCTCGAATGAAACCACCCCTGTGGACGTCCAGAGATCTCCCACCGTAGAGATGCCTATATTGTCCCACTGGGTGAACCCTTTACTGGTCCGTAGGCAGCCCAGTTTTTTGGTATCCCAAAGCGGGGTAAGCTTCGTGATGATTCCCTTCCACTGTAGCTTGGTGAGGGCTCTGTACCATAAGGTAACTGTGTGTCTAGTGGGGCCAATCAGGTCCTTAAGGAGACCTGGGTTATAGAGGGGGGCCAGGAGAGTTTGTGTTCCCAGTTGGGCCCTGTCCCTGTCCGCCATGTAAGCCGGGTCAGTGTGTGACGCATGGATCCACTGGTTGAGTACCTTGAGTTGGGATGCCCAGTAATAAAGCTGCACATTCGGTAGCGCAATTCCACCATCGTACCAGCCGCGATTAAGTTTGAGGTGAGCTATTCTCGGGGGACGCTCACCCCAAAGCAGAGTGGTGACAACTGCGGTGATTTTCTGCAAGTAGGAGGGCGGGATCATAGCTGGCGTATTTTCAAAGACGTATAGGAAGCGCGGGAGCGCCATCATTTTAAACAGAGCAGCGCGGCCTAAGAGTGTGAGTGGTAGGGACGACCAGTGTCTCACGTCTGCCTTCAGACGGAGGAGGGGGGGTGTCAGGTTCCGGTCGGTAAAGACGGCCGTATCGCTAGTGACATGGATGCCCAAATATTTGAAGGAGACATCGGTCACCACCAGCGGACAGTGCTCAGGGAGGACTGGCCGCGGGCCCATCAAAACATAAAGGACCGATTTCGTCCAGTTGATTGTGTAGCCAGAGGCCGCACCGTGTTTGTCGCAGAGTGCCAATAAAATCGGAACACTCAGTTCGGGGGATGACACGTACACCAACATATCATCCGCATACAACGATATTCTATCCTCCCAGGTCTCCGTCCATCTGATGCCCTTCAACAGTGGTGTTGTTCTGAGAACGATCGCAAGGGGTTCAAGGACCAATGCGAACAGCAACGGGGACAAGGGGCAGCCCTGGCGAGTCCCCCGCGCTAAAGAGATCGCTCGGGAGATATGGCCATTGGCCGCCACGTGGGCCATTGGGCCTGTGTAGAGTAGTCGAACCCACGACAGAAACTTCGGTCCGAAGCCCATCCGATGTAGAACTGCGAACAGGTACTGCCACTCTACCATATCGAAGGCCATCCTGGCGTCTAGTGACAAGATGGCCGCCGGTTCTGTCAGGGAGTGTGCCCGTGCCAACGCGCCGTGCACTCTACGGAGATTCAGTGCCGTACTCCTGTGCGGCATAAAGCCGGACTGGTCTGGGTGGATCAGCTGAGAGAGGTGTGGGGTCAATCTATTAGCAATCACCTTCGCCAGGATCTTCGCCTCTGCATTGATGAGCGAGATCGGGCGATAGGATGTACAACATTCTGGAGGTTTATCAGGTTTTGGGATAGCCACTATTGTTGCCAAGCGCTGGTCTAAGGGTAGCGTTCCGGTTTCACGGCAGTTCTCGAACATGGCCAACAATGGCGGGCCTAGTGTGTCTGACATCGTTTGGAACCATTCGATTGGTATCCCATTGGGGCCCAGCGCTCTGCCCGTGTGCAGCGCGCCTATCGCCGTATGGAGTTCCTCTACCGTGAGATCCGCTTCTAATTCAGTTTGCGCCTCCGGCGTTAACACCTCCACTTCTACTTCTTGAAGTGCCAGTTCCGCCCTTTCTGCCGTGACCACCACCTCTGGGGTGTACACCCCTTGGAAGTGGTCTGCCAGGAGGTCAACAATCGTAGGAGGGTGTGTGTGATAAATCCCCATGTTGTCCCGTAACTGCAGAATGTGCCTGCCTCCGTCCCGCTTTTTGTCCAGCCAAGCCAGCAATTTGTTGGCTTTGTCGCCCACATCATATACTCTACATGCTGTCGATTCCATACGCTCTAACACCCGTCGGCGGAGAAGATCGTCGTGCTTTTGCTGGCAGAGAGTCAGCGCGTGTCGGGTGGTCTCTGACGGCGTGGTCATATGAGTCACGTTAGCCTGTTCCAGCTGTAGTTCCAGTTCTACCAGTTCTATTTTTTGTTTGCGTTTGTGATCGGTTATGGTCGCAATGGCCTGGCCCCTTAGTACCGTCTTGTATGCTTCCCAGAGAATCGTCGGTGAGGACACCGACCCGGAGTTCTCCTGGAAATAGTGTTTAGTGGCAGTTTTGAGAGATTTTCGGATCGGGGGAATTTTTAGATAACCAGGGTAAATGGGATAAAGACGTGTGCGAGCCGTGGCCGAACAGGACAGTGCAGCGATCAAGGGAGAATGGTCTGAAATGCCCCGTGGTGCAATCTGTACTTTGTCAAAAGTGAGTTTGCCGCCCCCCAGTGTGAGAAAATAGTCTATGTGTGACAGGCAAGCATGGGTGGAGGAATAGTATGAATAATGGCGATCAGTAGGGTGAAGTTGTCTCCAAATGTCCACCAGACCCTGTGCATCCAAGAAGTCCCTAAATTTCGTCGGGCCAGTAGGGAGGGAGCGAGCCGGGAACCTGTCCATATCAGTATCAGCCAATGCATTAAAGTCTCCGCCCACTAACAGATCCCCTTCCGGGAGTTCCAGAAGAAATTTGCCTAGGTCCGGAAGTGCCGATGAATGTAGCGCTGGTGGGATGTACGCAGACACCACGTTAATGGGCACGCCCTCCCACTGCCCACACACCGCCGCAAAGCGGCCATGTTTGTCCGCTTTCGTGGAGTGATGTATGAATCGTGACGCCCTCTTCACCCAGACACCCGTCCCCCGGGACCCCGAAGTAAAGTCCGAGTGTATTAACATGCGGTATCCTCTTCTATCCTGGAGGAGGGCGATATCACAGCTCAGTCTTTTAATACATTGCAAGACCAGCCCTCTCTTCACTTTATCTCCTAATCCCCGAACATTCCAGGACACTACCCGCAGCGGCGGTACCGCCCCCACCCCAGTGTCATGTGTTACTACAGCGGGTCGTGGGGAATACGCCATATTGTGATCAAGCGTGCAATTGGGTGTCCTAGAGGGCGGGACGGAGCCATATCAAGTAGGGGGTCCCCCAACCCCGTGCATCGAGGCGTGTGTTTGCGCCGATACAATGTTCGAGGATCAGAGGCAGTATACCCGGTGTCAGGAATACGGTCATATGTGACCACCAGCATTTTCAAAATGAGAAGTAGAGCCAAACATTTCAAACCAATCAACCAACATAACCCCATACCCAACGTCCCCACCCTCCCTGCTTCCCTGCTACACGGACTCCAAACTGCCCGCCACCCCAATTTAGCAGAGTGCTTAAACCCACCCCAAAGAAAACACACAGTTACTTGCTCGTTGGGGGTGAGGAGTACTCCGGAATTAGCGACCCCTCATACCCTCCACGGAGGCCCTCGGCCCAGTGTCCTTGGCGGTTCCAGCCGCAGGCCCAAACTTCAATAGCACGTGCATGTGTTCAAGGGTCCACCTCCAGACTCAGAGTAGCCTCATCTCGTACCGGAGAGCTTCTGCCACTGTTCGTACCCTCGGCTCCTGCAGCGTTGCGATCCGAGTGTGGCGAGCCGTTCTTAGTCCGACCAGGACGGCGAGAGTGAGAAGCAGGACGCCAGCCGTCCAGCCAGTCTCGCGCAGTGCTTGGGTCGTCAAAAAACCATGTCCTATTCTCCGCCACCACCCGAAGCCTGGCTGGGAAGATCATAGAATAAGGGAGTTCACGTTTCCTAAGTTCCTTTTTGACATCCAAGAATGTTTTTCGCCGCCTGGCCACCTCCGCCGTGTAGTCCGGGAAAAATGCCACTGTTGAGTTGAGGATTTTTACCGGTGGCGAGACACGTGCCGCCTGTAGGATGGTGTCCCGGTCGCGGTAGTTAAACAGTCTCGCTAGGATTGGCCGCGGCGCGGCCCCTGGTTTTGGTTGACCTCCCGGGACCCTGTGGGCTCGCTCCACAGAAAAGAAGGTCGATAGGCCTTTGGGTTGAAGATGAGTCTTGATGAGTTCCTCCACGTATAGATCCGTAGCCCTCACACCTTCAGACTCCGGAACGCCAAGAATGCGCACATTGTTCCGCCTGGAGCGGCCCTCCTGGTCGTCGAGCTTGTCCTTAAGGAGCTTGTTTTCCGCCATGACCGCCTCCATGGCCGTCTGCAGTTCCGAAACATCCTCCACCAGCGATTTTGTGACAAGCTCTAAAGAGCCTACCTTTTCGGCCATCTTGTGAAAGTCAGCGCGGATAAGGGTGATCTCGGTCGAGATAGAGCCCACCGTTGTTTGGACCTGTGAGAGAGCCTTCATGACATCGTCCAGCGTCGCCTTCTTCGGTCCCCCAGACTCGCCCGGTTTTACGGGGGGAGTTCTTCCCTCCGCCGGAGGGGAAGCAGTCCTATCGTTTGTGAAGCGGTCGATACGAGTCTGGGTTGTGCCGCCTTTCACACCTTTCCCGGCCATCGTTCGTTCGCGGAGGGAATACAGTTCGTCGGTCCGGTGGGGTACCAAGTGAATACGCAGTCACTACGCTGATCTCGGTTCAAGATGGAGGGGGCTTCCGTCCCCAAAAGCGGGACGCCTTGATGGTCCCCGCAGGGCAGGCTGTCGGGCAAAGTGCGGTTGAAAGTCTTGAGAAAGTACGGCCACCCTTCCAATGAGTCTTCGCTAGATATAGCGAGCCGAGTGACGCGGAGCAGGACCGCCACTGGGTGTGGGCCTCTTGCGCCGACCACTTCCTGTCTTTAGCAACCGAGCAGGCTGCACTTCCGGTCGGTCTCAGCGATCACTTGAGGGCCCGGAGGTGGGCCTGTGCTCCGGTTGATTCAACATTCGACGATAACTCCGTCATCCAATGTGCGATTTTCGTCCGGGAGCCTGCCGCCAGTCCCGCCCGGTCCCGGGCATTCGGTGCTACCGTTGGAGGTAACAAATAATCACGGATTATCGTGCGGATAGATGGAGAGGTCGCTTCCTCGCCGGAGCTAGTCCTCTATGCTGCCGCCATGCTCGGCCGCCAGCCACGCCCCCCAGGTAAATACATTTTTAATTAGAAAACCTAGGAATACACTTGGTAGCCATGACCATAAACGTAGATAAAGTGTTTCTGTTTCACCTTACCAATATTAAAGTTGTGAAACCAATCAGTAAGATGCAGTAAAAAGAAGACAAATTTAAGGAACAAAACCATATCAAAATGGCATGAATCAGATCAGAAGACACAGAGATACCTATTTTATCTATCAATCAATCAAAGTGCATTTGTAAAGAACAACACTGTAATCCCAGGGATATCTAGGTGCTGTGACTCCGTCTGAGAGCCAGGTCTTGAGTCTATTGCAGAAGCCTGCCAGCAAGGAAGCTGTATGGAGCTGGAGGGAAGGTCATTCCAGGTCTTTGCAGTGATGTGGGAGAAGGAGTGGCCACCTCTGCAGCTGCGACGGATGTGAGGGTGAGTGAAGAGGAGCACAGGGTTGGTGGAGGTTCAGTCAATGGTCGTGGAGTGCTTTATAGGTGTGAGTGAGGATCTTGAAATGGCAACTCTTCTGGATAGGGAGCCAGTGGAAGTCTCTCTGGTGGGGAGTGATGTTTGGGGAGTTCCAGGATGTGTCTGACTGCAATGTTCCCTATTGAGCGGAGTGTTCTGAGGAGCTGGGTGGAGATGCCTGAATGGAGGGCATTGCCGTAGTCGAGAAAGCTGGTAATGAGGGCCTGAGTGACCGTCTTTCTGGGGTTGGTTAGGATCCATCTGAAGATTCTGTGGAGCATGTGGAGTGTGTGGACGCAGGAGGAGGGGACTGCGTTATCTTATAATTTCATGGTCAGTGGCTATCTAGGATGATGCAGAGGTTGTGTGCACGGTCGGCCGGTGTGGGTGTAGGTCCGAATTATGCAGGCCACCAGCTGTGGTTCTATGTTGAGGTGTTGTTCTTTCCGAATATCAGTACTTGGGTTTTGTCAGAATAGAGTTGGAGGCCTTTGTCTCTCATTCATTTGGCTATGATGGTCATGGCATCACAGAAGTTGGATTTGGCATTGGATTTGGTGTTGGAGGGGTTCTCGGGGAGCGAGAGGATCAGTTGTTTTATCTGCATGGGAGATTATGTTGAGTTGGCGGACTCCGACGACATCTGCAAGGGGGGTCATGTAGATGTTTAGCAGGGTGGGGCTGAGGGATGATCCTTGCACAACACCGTGTATGATGTCTTTGGATGTGGAGGTTAAGGGAGGCAACCAGATGCTCTCTATCTATCCTATAAGGAAGGTGGCAATCCATTTGAGGGTGCCTTGCTGTAAGCATATGTTGTAGAGTCTGTTGATGAGGGTTTTGTGGGAGATGGTGTTGAATGCTATGGAGTGGTTGAGGAGGATCAGGGCCACAGTTTCTCCACAGTTGATGAATGTTTTGATGTTGTCTGTGGTGGTGGTAACCAGCATGGTCTCAGTGCTGTGGTTGGCATGGAACCCTGAGTGTGAGGTGTCCAGTAGGTGGTTTTGTTCCAGGAATTTAGTGAGCTGCTGATTAATGACTTTCTCGAGTACTTTGGCTGGATATTGGAGCAGAGAGATCGGATGATAATTTTTTAGTTTGCTGGGGTTGGAAGAGGCTTTCTTTAGGAGGGGTCTGATGTCCGTGTTTTCCCATTTGTCCAGGAAGGTTGCTGTGGAGATGAAGGTGTTGAGGATAATGGTGAGTTGTGTGCTGATTAGGGTTGTTACGGGGTTGTATAGGTGGTGGGGGCAGGGATCAGTGGGTGCCCCGGAGTGGATGGAAGACATGATGGCTGAGGTGGTTAATGCAGTGAGCTGAAACCAGGTGATAGTGGTTTGGCTGATGTTCGTGGTTGGTTGATGTTTGCTGGTTGGTTGAGGTCGCTGGTTTGGCTGATGTTCGCTGGTTGGCTGAGGTCGATTGAGGTTACATTTTAAATGTCAAAAAGCATCAAGAAATTTCAAAGCACATAGAAATATTGATTCACCACTGTTGCTCAGTGGTTGTGGGGGACCCTTTCTAAGGTGCTTTTCTAAGGTTGGGCACTACGGAGATCAGGTTGGATACATTCTAATGGCGCAACCTGATCAACGGTTTTATCTTCCGACTTCGGAAGAAATTATAGAAGGTAATATGTTCCAGCAGGGCAAGACAGGATAATGTGGACAGAAAAGGGTCTACGTGAATGGGTATTGTGAATATGGACTGTTGCTGAAGCCTGGAGTTTTAGCACAAGACAACTCCAAATGGGGCAAACTTAGCTGCTAAGGTTGCCACCCCAGTGTGATGACGTTGCTACCATTTATCATTCTCGAGTTTTACCTTCAAACTTAGAAGGAATTATTTAGATTGAAATCCTCTTAGTGGATGAGATTGAGAGCATTAGCTGATCAGGACTCCGCTAGGTTTGTACTTTCTGCACATGCAAAATGGAATTAGCTTGCTTCTATAATGATGAGATTGAAGGAATTAAATCGCTGCATTAGCCCTTTTCCATTGTAAAAGCTTTCTAAAAACAAATGTAATATTTCCCAAAAGCTAGTTTTGGGAATGCAAAAAGAAAAAACATGCTGAGCACCATTGTTATAGTTAGCAGAATTTAATAACAAACTTAGATTTTTAGGAAATTTGCTGTAAAAATTGGTTATGGAAAATGTTATTCTTCTCTGCTGGAGCCTGCATATTCCCTTAGAGTGACAATAATTAAATCCTCCATCTCTGCTGATTCGGTGTTGAGTGGTTATCAGGCATGACAAAATCACCCCATGAGACTGAGAGCCTGTTGACAGAACTCTGGCAGAAAGATAATATATGTGGTCATAAATCCTATTTTTCAAAGCAAGGTATATGGATTAGAAATTAAGGGCAATTCTTCAGTGTTCACAGTCTACTTCATTGATTGAAAAAAGGGAGGAATGCAGGTTAATGGCCCAGAAAATCAAGAACTCCTCATTCCAGGTATTGAGAAATTCAAGAATGAGGAATACCTGTGCAGTCCAACTTTCAGCACTATAAGGGGCCTGCGATAGTGTGGTTACCTCAATGGCAATTACATTATGTTATTTACAATGGCCGGGCCCCTGACAATGCTCTTCAAAGCACTTTTCCCAGCAGGGGAACTTGTTTGTGGTGCATGACTTCTTCAATAGAAGAGTCCTTCAAACTTCCTTACTGGTAAATTTTCTTTAACAGGCAGTCATAGGTCAGGGCTACGTAATTCCCATAATGCACTCATAGAAATAGGAAAATGCCTCTTGTGATTATTTTTGTGCAGGAGGGTTTCCCTTCCTGCACAAAAATAATAATTCACACAATGCAGGAACCCTTGCACCATGGTGCAAAGATGCCTGAGTTGGCGCCCAGCAGCCCATTGTGCACCGGCGCAGGGGAAAATGACAGGAAAGCGCTGCATCTTTAAGATACTGCCCCTTCCTGCCCTTTTTTATTGTCATAGGGCCGTGAAGCAGCAAGACCTGCTGTGCTACCCAACGACAAAAAAAACATAAATGAGGCCCTCAGTGTTCTTCTCTGGAACCTACTCAGTTACTGGACTTGCAACAGGTTTGTTAGGAAGATAGAGAGAGAACTCAGCTATGATCATATAGCAGTGGTCCCTTGCTGCTATATTACCCTCTTGGAAGCTCACACGTTGCACTTCAGTTTGAAGAAAAATTAAAACACTCCTGCAAGCATCCTTTACTTGCAGGTGTTTTGTGACATACCTAGTATTTATAAAAGGAATTGGTAGACAGGGGAGGAGTAGAGCTTATGTTTCAAAGTACCCTGTGCCATTATGTCCAAAAGCATCAAGGAGGAAATCCATGGACGTTGAATCTCTAACTGTTGTGTAGTTCCTATAAAACCTATATAGGATCTGCACATTTAGATTAACATACACTGTAGGACTGGTGTCAGACTGATTCTGACGCCCCCACCGGGTATGTTGGCCAGTGTACCAGCTAGCTCACAGTTCCACTAGAAACTCCTCTTACCAAGGAGAGAATAGTTATTTGCAACTATCGAACATGACCAACCTGACCCTGGGGTTCTACCTTGCTGTGCCACTTGTCGGACTTAGGATGACATTAGGAATGAACTTTATACATAGTTATTATGCAGGAGATGGTAGTCCTGCTGAGTTTCCAAAAATCCTCATGCATAATGTGTGAGGCTTTTACCAGGGAAATCCCACATTCTGTGTGCAGTGTCATATCTAGGTAAAGGGTAAGTCGCCAAGAACCGTTATGTGGGTAATGTAGGAGAGAGTATAGGTGAAGGAGAGAGTATAGGTGAAAGGTTGCAATGTTACCTGAGTCTATATTGGGGTACCTACATGGAATATAACACTAAAGACTACCACCAACCCAGGTTTCTTTACCAGCCTGAAGGTATTGAAGATAGGCTAAATGACCAATAGTCCACAAAGCATGAGTAACTTAGATGCACACATCTATAGTCAAGCTCAGGAGCAAGTTTCTGTTCAGAAAATAGTGAGCAAGGAAATACTGAACCCACTTTAATGAAGGATAAGGAAACTGAAGCACAAAAATCACAAAGCCTGTTGCTATTGGAATTCACTCTATCAGATATAGACATTTTACATTCAAATGCAATCACAATGGAGACTATGTCCAACTCTCTGTGGCGCTACAAGTTTTAAAGAGAATCTTAGGCTCAATATTAACATGACTGGGAAAAAACTTCACACTCAAACCTCATCCTAGAGATGCATTACCCCTGTGATAGGTGTAAAGAGAAAGCAAACTCCTGGTCTTTTCTCGCGGGTGTCCTCAATTGCAACAAACAATGTGAGCATAATTGCCCATTAATAATTTGCTGGCCACTACAGGATGCTAGTAAGTTGCAATTCCTAACAGCTATTATTTGCCTTCAGGAAACCTGATGTATAGTGACTTCTTTTTAGATAATACCAATGTAATTAGTAGCCATGCCTTAATGTCCACAAAGGGCGTGCCAAACATGTCTGAAAAGTGGCAGTGCTCTGTCCATCATCTTTTTGCATTTGTATTGTTCATCCTATGCTGGCAGGGTATGCCCACACATGGGGCCCTTGCTCACTTTGCCACTAGATTCAAGCTAGTCTGGCTGATGAGGGATGTTACCCCCAAAGTTGGTCCCTGGATGCTTTTTTCCAGTCCAGGGAAGACCTGGCTTGGCAATTTGGGCTGGACTGTTCGCATGAGGAGCAGGGTCAATACTGATTTGCATATGGCTGGGTCTGAAGTGGAGTGGCGGAATGAGCTAAATAACGATGATGGATTTAACAAAGATCTAATAGTGACTGGGGGTGAGTGTCTGAAAAGTTTCAGTGCTCCGTCGATCATCTTATTGTGTTTGCATAGTTATTTTACTATCAGACAATTATTCATGGTACTATGAAGCTTTTCATCACCCTAGTAAAATAATTTAGGGCATAAGGTTTAATTTCCATTGATTCACAATGAGTCAAAAATGTTCCTACTTTTTTTAATCCCTCCTGGATCTGAGAACAATATGCATCTGTTGACAACTCTTGATTTTTTAATTGAAAAGGTGCATGACGTTTGGCTGTTAATTATGTGAGATTTCAATGTTAAAAGTTGCAATCAGGTACTAAACCTGAATAATTACAAAGACATGGAGGAGATACCTAGTCCATTCCTAGAGTAACGCCAGCACATCGTTATCAGTCAGACAAATGTGATGTTATTTTGCTTTCAAAACTGTGGAAACTGGAAAGGGACTAATAATAGCCGCATTGAAGACAACATTCCAGCTAAGCCAGCTCATAAGGGCTCACTTTATTCTCATTAAATGACTACATGATATTCAATGAAGCTTCGTTTGTACTGCTGTGAGCTGTCAGGTACTCAAGAACACATTAAGTGATCACTTAATGTTATGTTGGGACGTTTTTTTCATCCGAATAAAGAGTCGCTGACTAGACTGTGGCGTAACATTAGCCCTCACAGGCTATGTGGTGCAGGGGCGAGCTGCAGGTGGCCCCTCATGCACCATGCACGGGTGACAGACCTCTGGCCTGAGAGCTCCTGAGGGTGTCTGAAGAGGGTGGGGCTTAGGGAGGGGCACAGGGTCACTGTGCAGCTGATCTCTGTAGGTTCTGAAAGGATTGGAGGTGGTCTAACTCGCTGTGTTCGGCTAGTAAGGAAGTAGTGGATCCAGTCCTGAGCCCTGTTGTAGATGCAGGCATCATGGAGTCTCGTTATTAGGGTGCAGTGGGTGATGGTATCAAAGGTGGCCGAGTGGTCCAGTAGGATGAGGGCTGTGATTTTGCCTTGGTTAAGGAGGGAGCAGATGTCATCGGTGGCGGCGAGGAGTGCAGTCTCCACAGATACATTCGTGAATGTACATGCTCCTGGCTGGATCAGATCCCTATAACATGGTTAAAAAAGGGTAACTGATCATCTTCCCTGGTTCAACATTGCTTTATGAGAGCTATTCCATACTCCAAGAATGGAAGCATATTGTGACACCTTTTTTTAAAAGTATTTGCAAAAGTTACCACAAACCTACAGAAAGATAACATGCTTAAATTCTATGTGGAACATTTTGCTAATGACATTACACAGCATATTTGGACATAGGCTACAGAGAAAGGCATTTTTCCCTGCCTATTTACATTTGGGATTTAGGATTAAATTGTTTGACACTCAATAACATCTCCATAGTACAAATTATACTAAAGAGGTATGTTTGCGGGTAACAAGTCTATACATTGATTTTTCAACATTCTTTGACCAACTTTGAAAGACCTACTCTCTTGAAAAAAAGGGTATAGATTTTGAGATGCCTATGACCATTCTGAAAATAATAAGTGTTGTACATTTCTCCAAGTGGTGTAATAAATTAATGGGACCAGGTAGTGTACCCTCTGCACGAATCTAAACACAGACTAGCCTAAAACATGGCTGCTTATTAGCTCCACACTGTTCCTATCATGCTTGATTTAACAAGAGTATGTACTCATCTGGACAAATTCCTCAGCCCTGTTAATATCAAATCACATGCACACCCTAATGTTGGCAGATGATTTCATTCTGTTTGATGCTATGGTAATCGGCCTGCAATGCATCTTGAATTAACTATTTTGCTTTGCTACCAACCACTTCCTTAGGATCCACTTGCTAAAGATTAAGGGTTTGACCTTCATTGTAGAAAGAAAAATAGTTCCCATAATTCAGTATTAAGGGTGTGATAGACAAAGAGGTATTAGGCTGGCTGGGATGGACTGAAGCTAGACAGAATCCACCGTCCTAGCTAGGATGAGTACAAATCACTTGTCCGATAACCTGTGCTCACCCTTGGGTATCTTGGCACAGACCAATTATCCTCAGGGTCAAAGTGTAAAGCAGTGCTACTCAAAGTATGGCCCGTGGGCCACATGCGACCCTCCTGATTTTCACATGCGGTCCCTTGGTGAGCAGCAGTCCTGGGCTGCTGTTTACTTAAGAGAGCGCTCACTTTGAGAAAGATGGTAAATAAACGGCAATCACTTGTTTACAAGATAACCGAAGTAAAAGAACAGAAGCGAAATATAGGTATCCTGCACCACTTCAAAATTCAAAATGTTTTTTAATTAACATACAGAAGCGTTCACCTTAGTAAATAAGATTGTACTAGTGCATTTAGAAGTATTTTATAAAAGTTATAGTTTTTAAAAATGAACATAGAAACATTTATGCCTCCTCCTACCGTGACAATAATTCAAATAGTGAACGAAGGGGCAAGTCAGTTGCTGTGTTGAACACTCTGGTTGGCTTGGGTTCCTATTATACACGGATACCATTATAGTTTATTAAATCAAACACATCGGAAGGTTTTGTACCCTGCATACCCTGAACATGAATATTTCAAGGCGCTCTTAAATGTGAACTGAAGAAAAAGGAGGCAAAGTGAAATAAAACAATTGCATTTGATCACACAGTTTGGTCAAGTGGGGAAGCAGGGATTGAACGCAGGTTTTTTGGTTTCACATTCTGCAATTCTATTTCTTTCCAATTCAATAATGGAGTTACTTCTTTTTCACACTGGACTTTCCAGAGGCAGTGATATCGGCATATGAATCAGTACCGGAAGTGTATAGTTCCAGTACAAATCCTGTGTTAGACAGCTCGAATGACTCACCCCTGCACCATGGCGCGAGAATGTGCATCTTGCCAGGCAGCCAGTTTGGGCACCAGTGCATGGAATGACAGTCGCAGCGGGTCAATCTTAGTAAATAGGATTCTGCGCAGTGTTTTTACCCTTGCGCAACGAGGTGGGGCACAGCAATTTGGCGGACATGTTTGTTGCTTGAAAAATCAGTAAATCTAACCCTTGATGTTTCTTTTTATCACATCTTTTTGGCCTACAATAGGATGATAGGGATATGGTCAAACTCCCAGAATTAATTTTTCAAACAAAAATATGTTTAGTCAGAAGTAAAATTGGCCACTTCATGGCATGGCAATGTCCGAATAGTCTTTCTGTTGCTCCCTGTGCAGCAACGCATGATTGGAAAACCGTTCATGTTACACAAGGTTTTATCCGAGGCTTGTTCCCTTTGGGGTTCCAACAAAGATAAACAAGCTATTAATGTATAAACGTATGCACACAAAATTATCAAAAGCTTTGAGGTGATTAACAGCTCATTTCAATGCGTTAGATATGGTGAAAGAAGTCTGTTTTGCTCGACACATTGGCAACATGTTTTATTGACAAGGCTTGACTCTGCAGAGGTTTTAACATCTCTTTGAAAGCAGGCCAACATATATCCCATGGAGCAACTCACTCTGCTGAGCTGGCAACTGAGCAAATGGTCTGAAAATCCCAACTAAAACAGGAAGGCAAAAACATTTGACCCACTGTGCTGCAGATAAAGGATTACCAATAAAAAAAAAATCAATTGGCAGTTCCTCATTCAAGCAGAAATACCATCTCGGGGCTTAGAGGTGTCCAAACATTTCCATTGCTCAAGTCTATGAGACACAAATTGAGGAAAAGGAAATATTTTGAAAACAGAAAGTTAATTAGACAACAATACTGGGGAAACCCTCAAAGCATCACGTGGCTTAGACTAGCCTGTCTTAAAATGGCACAATAAATTCTTTTGAAGATACTAATCTTTAGTCACACGATTTGCAGATTTGGTAAAATGTCGCATGTCTACATATTCATGAATGAGTCTTATTATAAAATGCATAACCCAGAATATTCGTGCAAAATAATTAGCCGATTAATGGTGACAAGCGAGGCCAGGACTTGGGCAGATTTAATTTCCTCTTAAAAATCGCTTACATGTGCAAGCCTTGAGTATCTGCTGCTGCCAAAGAAATCCACTATATTAAGAAATCTCTCTTGGTAGAAGGCACGCATCATTTCAGATCAAGCTGATTATGCTCAAAAGGATGTAAAGAATAGAACATAATTTATTCCTTCAATGTCCTTTACCTGGAACTTGATGGAATAATTTTTGCTACTAATGATGCCAGGTCGCATGGTAATGGCTCGAGTTCCTCTTCCTACTTGATTGGTGCCTCTACCTCTTTTCATTACTCGTTTCGTAGAATTGTGTGCCCGCCATTAGTAGCAAAGGGACTGACTGCACAATGTGACAGATAAGCACGAGTATTCAAAGAACACATCATGCAAAGTATATGATCCCCGGCCTACAATGTGGCAGTCCAATTAGCAAGAATGCAAAAATTGCAGTTCTGTTTTGTCATGTCGCTTTAAAATGCTGTATTTCTGCATGAGGATGACCTACAATTAAATCATTCAGATTAAAACTGTCTTACATCCTAGCTATTTCTGTCACACGAGATTGCTGCATTGTGACTGCAGTATCATACATTCATAATGTCAATGTGTAGAACAATGAAAATGAGAAATGTACAACTTTGACCCAAATAGTTTGGTTTTAATAGCAGTGTTCCCAGAACAGCATGAGCAACTCATTCGGGATCTCTGAATGTCATGCTACTTCCAATTCTATTCAAACACATCTCCATGTATTGAATGCACAACTACTACCATTTTTTCTCTCCAGTTACAGTTTTCCCAAGCAAGTTAAATATTAAGAAAATGAATAGTTGATGATGCCCTTGTACGTATTTGAAAAGGCAAATACTCAGTGTCGTTATTTCCACCTCTTGCATTGGACGTAAATCACGATTTAACAAGTTTGGTAGTTTCTTTTTGAGTCCAGAAATGGGTCCAGTTAATGTGTCCATGATGGTGGGCAGTGCCCTCTGTAAATGCATTTTCCTGCCCCTGATCATTTTTTTCCTTAGGGTACTTCGAGGACGGGCACTTGGCCTCGAAAGAGAGTGAAGTATCTTACATCGCGACATGTTCTGTATACATTATTATTAAGTACTCGTAGAAAAGGCCGCTAGCGTGAAAAAGTGTGACTGCAAGCACTAGGGTGGTCCCCGGGAACGGGAGGCATCAGTTCATGGAGGAAAGGGAGATGGTGAAGAGGTGGCTCTTTAGTTTTATACTAAAGGGTTATGGTTCAGTGAGAGTCAAAGGTTTATGGTTAGCAAGTTCGACAGCCATGGGGCCTTAAAGGAAATAGCAAGTTTCCTTGCATGGGCCTCATTAACTAGCACGGTTTAATTGTGTAGATCACACAGGACTCATCGACGTGGATATGACTAGCAGAGTGGGCAAGTTAACTTACTCGTTTTGGGAGATGGGTTTGAGTGTTACTTGTTTCTTGATCAAGCAGGCCGCTCATGCAGGTACTTCTTCCTGGGATAGCAGTCAACTCCTCATTTACCCCGTCTACTTGTGAAAGCATAGGTGCATTGCCCCCATCTACTTGTGAAAGCATAGGAGCATTGCCCCGTCTACCTGTGAAAGCATAGGAGCATTGCCATCGTCGACTTGTGAAAGCATAGGAGCATTGCCCCGTCTACCTGTGAAAGCATAGGAGCATTGCCATCGTCGACTTGTGAAAGCATAGGAGCATTGCCCCATCTACTTGTGAAAGCGTAGGATCATTAGGGCAATGATCCTACGCTTTCACAAGTAGATGTCTACTTGTGAAAGCATAGGATCATTGCCCTGTCTACTTGTGAAAGCATAGGATCATTGCCCTGTCTACTTGTGAAAGCATAGGAGCATTGCCCTGTCTACTTGTGAAAGCATAGGAGCATTGCCTTTGTCTACTTGTCAAAGCATAAGAGCATTGCCCCCATCTACTTGTGAAAGCATAGAAGCATTGCCCCATCTACTTGTGAAAGCATAGGAGCATTACCATTGTCGACTTGTGAAAGCATAGGAGCATTGCCCCATCTACTTGTGAAAGTATAGGACCATTACCACGTCTACTTGTGAAAGCATAAGAGCATTGCCCCGTCTACTTGTGAAAGCATAGGAGCATTGCCCCCATCTACTTGTGAAAGCATAGGAGCATTGCCCCGTCTACTTGTGAAAGAATAGGAGCATTGCCCCGCCTACTTGTGAAAGCAAAGGAGCATTGCCCTGTCTACTTGTGAAAGCATAGGAGCATTGCCCCGTGTACTTGTGAAAGAATAGGAGCATTGCCCCGCCTACTTGTGAAAGCATAGGAGCATTGCCCCCGTCTACTTGTGAAAGCGTAGGAGCATTGCCCCGTCTACCTGTGAAAGCATAGGAGCATTGCACCGTCTACTTGTGAAAGCATAGGAGCATTGCCCCGTCTACTTGTGAAAGCATAGGAGCATTGCCCCCGTCTACTTGTGAAAGCATAGGAGCATTACCCCGTCTACCTGTGAAAGCATAGGAGCATTGCCCCGTCTGCTTGTGAAAGCATAGGAGCATTGGCCCGGTCTACTTGTGAAATCATAGGAGACTTGATAGGTGAATAAGACTTGCTTGGCGGCACTAAAGGCTTGAGTATGCAGGTGGGATTGAGGCTTGATTTTGGACAATAGACTTAGGGGCATATTTTTAATGGAAGTGACGGAGCCCGGCATTAGCCTTCTTGACTTAGAGCCGCACTCCGCCACTTCTGAAATGCAGGGGTGCACCATATTTACAACAATATGTTGCAGCCCTGCGTTTCCTCCTGCACTGGCGCTAAATTCAGCTGCCTAGTGCCAAGGCAGGCACCCTTGCACCATAGTACAAGGGTGCCTGACTTGCAGGGGAAGATTGTTTATGTGCAGGAAGGAGTCCCTTCCTACACATAAACAATATTTGAATGGCGTTTTGCAACTTCTATGTGTGATGCTTAATTCAGCACACACAGAAGTTGAAAAAAATGTTTTAATGATCGTTGATGTGCAGGAAGTGACACCTTCCTGCACATAAACAATCATTCATGACGTGTTGCTGTTTCCATGTGTGCTGCCAATGCTGCACACATGGAAACAACAAAAACGAGGAGAAATTAAACATGTCTCCTCGTTTTGCCAGGGTAAGACCAGGTTTTCCCTGGCCTTGATTTTGGGGCTGCCCCATATTTACGCCACACTTGTAAATATGGGGCAGTGTCAAAATTAATGGGTGTTGCAGTGGAACGCCCACCACAACACCCATTGCCCTCCCCTTTCACGCTAAGTATAGTGTGAAAACGTGCCTTATTTACAAGGCAGTGTTGAGCCATGTTAAGTGGCTTAACACTGCCTTGTAAATAAAGCGAAGCCCCTAGCGCTACCACAACGTCCAAAAAAGTGACGTTGTGGTGGTGATGATAGGGGCTTGTAAATATCCTCCTGGGATAGAATTAAACTGTTCCTTAAAGACAAGTTGATATCATTGTAGAGGCCAAGCGACACCTACAGAACCATGTGAGGAAGTGATATAGCCAGGGCTGCCACAAGAGTGGTATAGCCATGGCCATTTGCCCCAGGCCCCACACTTAAAGAGGGTCTCGCTCCACGAGAAGCATTTGTCATGATAGATGGAAGGCCCAATAAGGCTGAGAACGGACATTCAAGCCAACGCAGTAATGGGGTCCTACCAATACAGACTGCCTTACGGGTTCAGCAAGTTCTTCTCTTCCTTAATTCAGACTACCCTGCTATGATATATCAGAGTGAGGCTGTCATTGGTTAGTGTCTCTGTGGGCAGGCAGGGTTATTCCATGATCCATTGAGGGACATTCTGGTTCTTTGATACATCTCGTCCAGCACCTGCCTGCTTTACTGTCTCCAACAAGGATTAATTGTGAACCTGAACATGCTTCCCTCCCTCGGGCCTGCTCAGGATTCAACCATTGAGAAAAAGAGTATGGGCCAGATTTACAAGCCCCTTGCGCATCTTTTACGCCACTGTTGCGTCACTTTTGTGACGCAGCGGCGGCGCAAATCCAGCGCCATGATGCTGTGTACTTACAACGTGAAGCATCTGGGAGATGCGTCACGTTGTAAAGCCCTGAGCCACAAGAAGAGAAGAACAACAAGGGTTTTGGCCTAACAACGCAGTAAGGCTGCGCCAATTCAAAATTGAACAAACAAAATGCCAGTACTGCACATTTATTCACAAGCTGAAAGTAATTGAGTAGCGATTCCTCAATTACAAAGACCACTCTTTCAGTCAAGTTTAATAAACCTTTAACTCAATTTATTTTCATTTTTCCTTTGTCGATAATTTCAATTGTTTTTCCAGTAGATTGATAGTAGCAAAGCAATATTCAAGTGGCTCCTACTAATTTAGCTGTATTTCACATACATGAACAGAAAAAATTGGATAATTAGTGGTGAGGGTATTGTTGAAAAGAGGTTTGTGGGTGAGAATGTGTTGTGGAGGAACACGAAAACATTGAATGAACTATAGACAGTGCATTTAATTGCCACATAAACATACAAGACCAGACAAATAGAGGAGTGGTGAGAGGGGGAAGAGAAACAGTGAAGGGGGTGTGTGTGTGCCCTAAACTAGTCCTATTTAATGGAACAGGTGCTCACACCTCCACTAGATGGAACAGTAAAAGATTCAAAATGTTATGACTTTAATCAAAGCAATAGACCATCAATGAATTAGACATTTAGACTGTAATCACATAGGATTGGTCTAGACAAAGAGTGAAGGGGGTCGACGCGTTTCGAATCCCTTTTGGTAGTGGGATTCTCATCAGGACCATGTGGACAAGAGCTAGAAAAATAAATTAAAAACATACTGTCAGTCATACTATAAAGCAACTCTCAACTTAACATTCAGTCCCTCATACACTTAGCCGTACCTGGATTTCTGTCAAAGTGCGTTGGTCCCCGAAGGGCAGAAATGATTTTGCTGAAATTAAGAGACAGTGTTCGTCAGTTTCAGCATAGGATACGGTGTGGAATAATGAGAAATAAAACATTCAGGGAATTGGTGCTCACTTGGACGAATGAGAGGATGGATCTCTTTGGTTTTTCCAAAATATTGTGTCTTATATTGTCTTATTCGGTTTTTAGAAGAGCAATACAATTCATCCGTATATGGTGTTTTCTGAAAAAGAGCAGTGCAATTGAAGAGGTTGAGTTTCTAGATTTTTATTTATTGGATGATAGATGATCTCAGTTCATTTAATTACAGGTGCCCATTAAGTTGCGCATCGGGCTTGGCTGATGCATGTACGTTTACACGCTCGTAATTAACATAATATTGTGGGGCTCAAAGAGTACTAGATTATCACAATCGGTGTTTATTGGATCGAGACCAATAAACACCGATTGTGATAATCTAGTACTCTAGTAAATCTAGTAAATAAAATCTAGAAACTCAACCTCTTCACTTGCACTGCTCTTTTTCAGAAAACACCATATACGGATGAATTGTATTGCACTTCTAAAAACCAAATATGACAATATAAGACACAATATTTTGGAAAAACCAAAGAGATCCATCCTCTCATTCGTCCAAGTGAGTACCAATTCCCTGAATGTTTTATTTCTCACTATTCCACACCTTATCCTATGCTGAAACAGACGAACACCGTCTCTTAATTTCAGCAAAATCATTTCTGCCCTTCGGGGACCAACGCACTTCGACAGAAATCCAGGTACGGCTAAGTGTATGAGGGACTGAATGTTAAGTTGAGAGTTGCTTTATAGTATGACTGACAGTATGTTTTTAATTTATTTTTCTAGATCTTGTCCACATGGTCCTGATGAGAATCCCACTACCAAAAGGGATTCGAAACGCGTCGACCCCCTTCACTCTTTGTCTAGACCAATCCTATGTGATTACAGTCTAAATGTCTAATTCATTGATGGTCTATTGCTTTGATTAAAGTCATAACATTTTGAATCTTTTACTTTTCCATCTAGTGGAGGTGTGAGCACCTGTTCCATTAAATAGGACTAGTTCAGGGCACACACACACCCCTTCACTGTTTCTCTTCCCCCTCTCACCACTCCTCTATTTGTCTGGTCTTGTATGTTTATGTGGCAATTAAATGCACTGTCTATAGTTCATTCAATGTTTTCGTGTTCCTCCACAACACATTCTCACCCACAAACCACTTTTCAACAATACCCTCACCACTAATTATCCAATTTTTTCTGTTCATGTATGTGAAATACAGCTAAATTAGTAGGAGCCACTTGAATATTGCTTTGCTACTATTAATCTACTGGAAAAACAATTGAAATTATCGAAAAAAGAAAAAGAAAGAAAAATGAAAATAAATTGAGTTAAAGGTTTATTAAACTTGACTGAAAGAGTGGTCTTTGTAATTGAGGAATCGCTACTCAATTACTTTCAGCTTGTGAATAAATGCGCAGTACTGGCATTCTGAGCCACAAGAAGGCGTTCCTGCGCAGGGGGCCCTGCTGTGCAGGAACGCCTCCTAAAAGTGGCTGAGTTAAACCTACAAGATTTCACTCAGTCACTTTCAGGGCCATGTTGGGTCAAAACCCTGCGCCTGCTTGAAGCAAGCGTAAGGATTGACCCAGCATGTTAAAGATAGGGCACCCGAGCCTTGCTTTAGCTGCATCGCGCTTGCGACGCAACTCCAGCAATGCACCGAATTTCACCCAGGGATGCGTCACGCATCTGCCCATCTGAGTGCCACGGTGTGCCGCAGTGTAAATGCAGCGCATCAGTGGTGGTGGAAGGGTGGACAGATGCGTCGCAACTCTTCTGGCGTATCTCTGCTGATTAGCAGAGATGCGCCAGAAGTCGTAAATCTGCCCCCAAGTGTCTGCTCGAAAGTTCAAGACTCTGAATGTGTGTCAGAAAGGCTTGTTGAGGGCGAGAGAGAGAGGGAGTGTGTGTGTGTCTGTCAGCTCAACAGAACCACAGCTTATGAAGACCATGTAGTATACCGAAAGAGGGTGACAATATATATGTGTGTGTGTGTGTGTATATGTATGTGTAAGCTGTATGTGTATGCTGTAGTTATACTTAAGAAGCCAGCATATTCTACCGATGTAGAGCAGAAAGGTCCCCAGCTTCCAGAGTGATGCTGCGCCCAAAGATGAGACCTGTGTTTGATATGTGTTGCCCTTGATGAGAAACTCTGAGTGTACCTCTGGGATTGCCAATGTCTCAGTGCTGGGTCATGCACGGTAGTCTAGTCGGTGACGGCCCAGTCAAGGACATATCCTGAAACGGGTGCTGGGTGATCACAAAGTTTATTTTTATTAACATTATTAACATTTCCATGAAAGAACCGGTGCACATTATGAATTTATGACAAATGGGAATGGGAGTCTTTGGAAATTTGTGCTCAATTGGTTTAATATAACTATCGTACTGCCACTTGAAATGATTTCCAACTCTACCCCTCTAACAAAAAGCATACTGCCCGCACATCCTCGTTCACTTTGCCTCTCCAAAAGTCACTTCAAATGATTCAAGTTTTTTCTTTAACAAAATAATGTAACTTAAAATATGTTGGTAACAGCAGAAGAAAGGATAAAATAGAAAACGCCAATGATGTTTTATAAAGAACACTAAAAGTATGAAAACATATACAAAAGAAATTCCCTGTTAACATTAAAAGTAGTTGATACTAAGACTTCCATATTAAAAAATACTCCCTGCGGGCTGTAAAAAAAATGCAACGTTTGTACCAGCAACATTATTATTTATATAAAATAAAACCACACCACAAGAAAGAGATACAAAAGTAACTAGGATTCTCTCAATATGTTAGGACTTTCCTATTGAGCAGGCACTGGTCAACAACCAACATCCCAGCTACTGGGTACAAACGATTCTATAATTAAGACCCCTGCAGTAAGCTAACTCCTCACTCACTCTTCAGAGAGAGAGGGTAGAGTGGTGAGTCTTGGCCTCTGTAGCTGCAACAATCAGTTTCAAAAGCTGACCCCCTACCGCTTTTGGAAAAGGTTCTGCCCTCCCCACTATGTGGGAGGAATGTTTGTCCCATCATGACTGGAATCACTGCCTATCTGCCAGACAAGCACACCACGTCCGGAGGCTCTGAGTACACCTACAACCACAACCAGGACACCATCTGACTGCAGACAAAGAAGTACAAAAAAGGAAATAACAAGGCACTAGGTCATTTCCAGCTATGCACCAACGATCTGGAACAACATCACCATATCTTACAGGACTGCCACAACCCTGCTCCACTTTAGGAAAGAGACTCGGGCACACCTCTTTGAAGAACACTTCTTAAAAAATACCACAGCATAACAGAGTAACAGTCTACTTCTGCTCACAAAACTGAGCTACCCGTCGAATCACTTTACCATCCCCCAAAATAAAGCCATTAATTGTATCGGGAAACGTACAAAGATAGGACTGACGTTTTCACAATGGAGATTCTTCTCAGAATCAACAGTGCTAGATTTTACACATTTTAAGGGTTGTTTTGCATGGCAAGGGGTGGAAATTTGTTATCTCATTTTTCCTGAATACCAGGATGAGATAAACAATCAGGGTTTCTATGACTCTCTTTGTTCTATGTAAATTAAAATTGATGGGCAAGTGGGTTAATGGTTCACTGAGAGAGTGAGACTTAAAGCTTCGCATTTTGTTATGTTATGTTATGTTAAAATGCGTTTGTATAGCGCTCGGCTACCCGAAAATAGTGTCCCGGCGCTTTCCACGGGCTGAAGTGTATAACAACATAACAAGAAAAACAGATTCCAAAGAAGAAGAAACCCGCCTAAACAGAAAGATTAAAAAGCCAAGTCTTCAAATTTTTTCTAAATTGAAGCAGATTAGGGGTACTGAGAAATGCCAGTGGGAGCGAATTCCACAGCTGGGGGGCCTTGAGGCTAAAAGAGCGCCCCCCAATGCGGGCCTTCCTCACACACGGGACCACAGCTGTGAAAAGGGATTCAGAACGCAGTGAGCGAGCAGGGCGATAGAAAGCCAATCTCTTCTGCAGATATCCCGCGCCTGAGCCAAACAGAGCTTTGTGCATCAGCGTCAGGGATTTGAACATAATCCGCTTCCGGATCGGCAACCAATGAAGCGTCTGCAGCAGCCCAGAAGCCCGTGCTCGTCTATGCAGACCATAAATCGCACGGGCTGCAGAATTCTGTACCACCTGCAGACGCTGGACCAAGTAATCAGGAAGGCCTAAGAAAAGGGCATTGGCATAGTCTAGCCTGGATCCGATGAGCGCCTGCACCGTAATCCGCCTGTGCTCCGCAGATAGTAGAGGAAGAAATTTGCGGAGCATTTTCAGAATGCCGAAACAAGTGCCGGACAGGCCAAGAACGTGCGCTCTCAATGAGAGCTTGTTATCCAGCTTAACACCAAGGTTCTTGGCAACCAAGGAGGATTGTGCCGGGGGACACATGGCAGCCGGCCACCATTGCCGCCACTCGGGATCGATGGCACAGCCGAAGAATAAAACCTCCGACTTACTGGAGTTGGCCTTCAGACTATTCCGCTGGAACCACCCATAGACCATGTCAGGCAGCCCCGAATTCTCTCCCCATCAAATGGCTGATCTTTGCCACATGTGAAGAGGAGTTGCGTTTCGTCGGCGTAGGACACGATCTGGGCTCCGTAAGCCTCCACCGCAGCCGCCAGAGGGGACATAAAGATGTTAAACAACGTCGGGCTCAACACAGAACCCTGTGGAACCCCAACTCCCAATGGCGGCATCTCGGCGGTGGGGGACGGTGTCGAAGGCCGCCGACAGGTCCAACATGACTAACATGGCCTTGTCACCCACATCCAAGGTCTCCCTGATGATCTCGGAGACCTCCACCAACGCCGTTTCCGTACTAAAATTCGGACGGAAACCGGATTGGGATGGATGGAGCAAATTGTTGGATTCTAAGAAGCTCGACAAGACGCCATGGACATGTTTCTCAGTGATCTTGGCCAAAGCCGGGAGCAGAGAAATTGGCCTATAATTGGCCAGAACCTCGGCATCAAGACCCGGCTTTTTCAGGAGGGTGATCACCATCGCCCTTTTCCAGGTGCTTGGGACACTCCCTTCCCTCAGGGAGGCATTGAGGATTGGGTTGACCAGAGGGTTCACCACTGCCGCCATCCCGGCTAAAAATTTGGCGGGGCAGGGGTCGAGTGGCGAGCCAGATTTAAGGCTGGCCAGCAGAATCCGGGATGCATCACTGGAGACAGGTGGAAAGTCCGCCAGTACTGCCGTTGACAAGGACGATGTTCCGAGTCCTGCCCCGAGGTCACAGCAACCCTCCTCCGGGCTCTCCGAGAAGGAGGCCTGAATTGCCTTGATCTTGTTGGTGAAAAAAGTGGCAAGATCACACGCCCACGCATCAGATGATATAGGCGGGGGTGAGTAGGAGCTAGGGGACGTGAACTCCTTCACAATCGTGAAGATCTCCTTCCAGGAGTTCGCCGACGCCTCAATCCTCCTGGCAAGGTATTCCCGCTTGGCACCAAGAATGTCGCTGTGATAGGCCTTCACAGCCGACCTATAGGCGAGTTTAGCCTCCCCATCATATTGAAGGCGCCAGGCATGCTCAGCAACCTTACATTGGCTGCGAGCCACACGCAGCGCCTCCGTAAACCACGGCGCAGATTGCAGTATCGCCGTGGACCGAGGTGTTACCCTAGGGGCAAGATCGTCCAACCTCTCAGCCAGCCATCGCTGCAGAGCCTCAGTGTCTCTTTCCGGATCCCCCGAGAGATGACAAGGATGTTCCGTGAGCGCCTGCTCCAACATAGCAGGGGTCACTCTGTGCAACGCTCTCGAGGCTGACCTGGGCACCGTGGGGGCGCAGGTGTCGGACCGCCCATTCTCCAACACGGAAAACCCAATCAGCCTGTGATCCGACCAGAGCACCGGCCGCGTTTCAATGTCAACAATTGGGACTGAGGAGAACACTTGATCGAGGGTGTGCCCTTTCTCATGTGTAGGCCCTGACACAAACGGTGCCAGGCCAAGCGGAGATGTAATATCCAACAATTTAACCCCATCCAGATCGTCCGAGTATCAAGATGAAAATTGAAATCGCCTGCCAGCAAACAGTGCTGTGCAGACAGCGCCAGCTCCGAAATGGCTGTCTGTAGGTCCTCCCAAAAGGAGCCCACCGGGCCAGGTGGCCTGTAGACCAACAGTCCTTTGAGTGCTTGACCCGGAGACAGTCTGAGCATAAAACCAAGGGATTCAGAGCCCTCGATGGAATTCACGGGAAGAACTGAGCAAGAAATGTTCTACCTCACCACCACAGCAACTCCGCCCCCCTTCCCTTAGCTCTATCTTGGCGGAAGATGTTATAGGTTGAAGGGATAGCAGTAAAGATATCCGGATTAGACGCCTCTCCCAACCAAGTTTCGGTCAAAAGCAGACATAAAGGGTTTTCCCTGACAAGAAGATCGTAGATATGCAGGGCATAACTTCCTACCGACCTTGTATTAAGCAGCAGACAAAGATGTTTCGCGTGTGCCTCGGTTGTCCTGAGGACGCCGACCGGTGCCCCAGTGGGAAATACTGAGCGACACAAGCTAGATGTGGTGCGCATGGCGCGAAGCGTCGCCGAGGTATAGTGAATCATCCTCGCGCACGCCTGACCGGAGTCTTCCGACGCCCCGCCGCCTCCGGGACGCTGACGGGCGCAGACGGGCGCAGACGGGCAGGACTCCGGCACGACTCAGGCTAAGCAAAGGCGTCCACCTGCGCGTCCCGCTGCGCGTAGGGAGCGACTTTAAATAGGCTCTCCAGTGAGCCCTTGGCGCGCGAGTCCGCTCAAAGATGGCGGCCGCCGCCGAATGACAAGCCCCAAACAAAGATGGGGCCCGAAATGGAATCTCAGGACCCGGACCCACCAAAGTGGTGGTGCTTTGGAGGCACAGAGGTGCACTTTTTAAATGCAGTAAGGGGAGCGGGGCGCAGGCTACAAGCAAGCAAGTTAAAAACAGGGGTAAGTTTAACACAAAAAATAACCCAAATATAAAACGAAGGAGGATTTAAAAATACACAGCGCTAATCCAGCGCGCTCGCAGCAGTGTGGTAGGTGGTAGAGACCACCACCACACGAAAGACCGCCTTAAATAGGCTCTCCAGTGAGCCCTTGGCGCGCGAGTCCGCTCAAAGATGGCGGCCGCCGCCGAATGACAAGCCCCAAACAAAGATGGCGCCCGAAATGGAATCCCAGGACCCGGACCCACCAAAGTGGTGGTGCTTTGGAGGCACAGAAGTGCACTTTTTAAATGCAGTAAGGGGAGCGGGGCGCAGGCTACAAGCAAGAAAGTTAAAAACAGGGGTAAGTTTAACACAAAAAATAACCCAAATATAAAACGAAGGAGGATTTAAAAATACACAGCGCTAATCCAGGGCGCTCGCAGCAGTGTGGTAGGTGGTAGAGATTTTGTAATGTTGTATGCTTTGAAAAGTTTCCAGTCCAATTAATATGGGGGCTTGAAAGTTCACCAAATCTGCCAGTGTCTCACTGAGATCATCCTTAAAAAAACATAAGTGTGAATTCAACTATTCTAGCTGATGCTCCTTTCATATCTCTATCTACCCAGGTCATTTGTACTAGGCTCTCCATGGTGAGGACAAAAAACAGCGACCAGACCTGCCTTGTAGGTCTGGATACTGGGATCATCGCTGACAAGCATTTATTCTAGATGTTGGAATTTAGTACCTGTCCAGTGTCTATGCTTAGTAGTTCTCATCAATATCCATATGCTGCAAAGTCGAGTCAGGAGAGCGTTGGTAAACCTGGTCAAAACATAGGCCTTGTGTAACTCTGTTGTTGGTGGAAACGTAGAGCCTCCTTGTTCCATGTGAAGTAAATAAAGTTGTGTATGATGTTCACTAGCAGAGATCAGTATAGGTCGGTCAGATCCCTGCTAAAACTTGGGTTGCATGCCATCAATCACTGCTCCATATTAGCTCCCTCTTATAGCTTTGCATAAGCCCTCTCACATAGTTACATGGGCAGGATGTGTTGCGCATACCCCAACTCTAATTAACTCTCAGGCTTTTGGTAGATGCTGATGAAGTTGTAGCCTCATAAAGTTAAGTGGCTTTCCATTTTCCTTTTGATGGAAGCATAGGCATTACATGCAAGGCAGCTGGGGCTTTCAAGAAGCAAGATAGAACAATTAATGCTCAATAAAAGGTTTACCTCTGCTCTCGGGCTAGCCGACACCTGGTGAGTCCATAACCTCACATCTCAACACATTCCATTCCACTCAGGGTCACACAGTAGTCTATCACACATTGTTTATATCATTACCTTGGCTTCATAACTTCCATGATTCACCAATGTTCAACACTTGACGAGGGGTATTTCTGACCACACCTCAGTATGGGCGACATATGGCCAACCTCCTCGACATTCTCACAGGAGGATGGTGCTCAACCACTGGTATCCCAAGATACCCCTCATTCTTAAAGACCTCTGCGAGGCTATGGAGCAATACTCCCTAGAGAACAAGGATTCTGTCATGTCGACAAAGACCTTGAGGCCTACAGGACAGGTATAAGGGGCCTGGACCTCTTCCTGGTGATGGGACATAGATAAGAAAAAAAAGGGCTTGCATGGAGATGCTAGAGAGGAAAATCCAGACCCTTGAGTGGCAAAACATTGCCCCAAGCACTGTGGACCGTAATAAAATCCTTCACGTCTTAACCTAAAACAACAAGAGTGCAGGAATACAGCTGAAGAGGCAGAGAGGGCCTCCTACCAGGCCACCCAACGATGTCTTTAAGAAACAGGGGACAGGGCTGTGAATCTCGTAGCATGATTAGACATGAAAGAAATGATAAATAGATGGGTCCTTACAGTAGTCAAGGAGGACGGTGACCTGGCTTGCTCTGGCCAAGACATAACAAAGACCATCACGACCTTTTACTCCCGTCTCTACTCCCCGACATCCACAGCCTCTGCTGAAGAATCCTGTGTGCTCCTAGCTGACGTGCATATACCGGTGCTTACACCCGAGGATAGGGCACTCTTAGAACAGGTAATTACAGTAGGTTAAATTACCCAAGTGATCCAAGACCTGGCCCTGGGCTTGGACCCAATGGGCTCCCAATTGAGCTATATAAACTCACAGCCAAAGTGGTGGCGACCAGCCTACTCCAAATGTTTAGAGAGTCAAGATGCAGGCATTTTACAACGGGACCAGAAATTATCCAATGTTGTAGGAATATATAAGAAAGGCAAGCCCCCAGATATGTGCAGTTCTTACAGTCCTATATCACTACAGAATGCCAAAGTTAAAATACTGAAAAAATGTATGGCCACCAGACTCCTCCAGGTTATAACATCACTGATACACCCAGATAAGTCTGGCTTTATGTCGGGGCACAACACCTCGCTTAACATACGCCACCTTCATAGGGTCTTGGGTGAGCTAATGGGCTTCGAGAGGAAGCCCTGGTACTATCTCTTGATGCACGGTTGGCCTTTGACACCATCAAGTGGCTATATATGTTCTGGGCCTGAGCAGACTGGGCCTTGGCACACTCTTCTTAACATGGATTCGCCTAGATGGGCGTGGCTTGGATGCCGATCGGGATGGCGGCGTGAGTTGCAGCTCCGCGCATGGTCCCGCTATTTCGCCTGAAAACTACACCCTTGGCGTCCCCGGAACGGCGATTTCCTTCTGCGAAGTGCTGAGGAAACATCGGAGAGCAGCTGAGGGCTCTCGGGAGACCGAATATACCGCTGAGACCCGAAAGTGGAGGCCGGAGGTGCTGCGCCGTGAAGGAGGAAAATGGCGGCTTAGAGGGACGGCGGTCTCTGTGCAAGGGACGAGGCAGTCCGGAATCGAACCGAAGTGTGAGCCTCCTTCAATAGGGCTGGTGAAGCTAGGGCCCACCTGAACGGGTCTGGGGAGTGGACTCTGAGGTGCAGAGGCCCGCGTTGGACTGCGGTACGGCTTACACGACATTCGCCTCTACCCTTCCCTCCCCCCAACCCCGGCCTTGGTGATTTTGAGACGGGCGGCCCCGGCATTCAGAGGCTGTTGGCACTGTCGGAGAGGACCACGGCTCGGCAGCCCAGTTGGGGTGTTTGCTCTGAGACCGACGATAGAGGGCACGGCTCCCGAGACGGGGATCACGAGACCAGGAGGAAGGCCTGCGGCGGCAGTATGACGACGCCCGAATTGACTAAGGAGGCGGCTGCTGGCGGGGCCGCCGTCGTGGAACAGGGCCGGGACGACTCGACTGCGCTGACCCGAGATGGTGAGGCCCGGGCTTCCCCGTTGGTGACGGAGCAGGAACAGAGGCTGTACCAGCGATTGGACAACATTTTGGAAGCAATAACTGCGACTAAGGAGGCTTTGCATCAGGACATCGCACAGGTTGCCACAGGGCTGGGTCTCCTGAGAGCGGATCATGCCAAGCTATCGGACAAAGTAAAAGACCATGAACAATTGCTTCAAGACCTGAAACCGGCGGTGGTGACCGCGGAACATAAACTAACGGATATCCTCAGCCGCCTGGACACACTAGAGAGAGACGAGCAGAGGATGCGGAAAGTCGTAATCGGAGGAACAACGTGAGGGTTGTAGGCCTGCCGGAGAAAATCGAAGGGGAAGACGCAGTGGCCTATATGGAGAACTGGCTCAAGACGGTGGTGGCGCCAGAGGCCTATCTCCCTTCTTCTCCCTGGAACGGGCACACAGGGTACCAGCTCGCCCGCCGACGCTAGGCCGACCACCTAGGCCGATGGTGGTGAAACTCCTGCACTACAAAGATCGGGACCTGTTAATACAGAGAGCTCGCACGTTGGGCCCCTTTCAGGTGGACAATAGTCGTGTTACGATCTTCCCGGATTATACACAGGAAGTCCAAAAGAGCAGAGCGTCCTTCCTAGCGGTTAAAAAGGAGTTGAGGGAGGAAGGCATTCAATACTCCTTGCTCTTCCCGGCTAAGCTACGTGTTATCCTGGATGGGAACGCCCAATTCTTCCAGACCCCTGATGAAGCGTGGTCGTGGCTTGAGTTGTATCGAGCCGGCACGGACCGGACTGGTAAGAATCGGGAGAGACCCAAACCGCTCCAGATCCGAAAATCGCAACGAATCCGCTCCCGAAACAAGCTCAAGAGAGCGGAGCGGGAGGGTCAGATGGCCGCGGATAAGAAGGGGGCGCTGGCAGCAACAGCGAGTATCACGAGGTCGCAACAGGAGAGGGAACTGGTTGAATCGGACTCTGGTGAGGACGGAGGCAGAACTGGAGAAGAACTATCGGAGGCGGAGAGTTCGAAGGGCCCTGCGGTTACCCCACAGACATCAGATGGACTCTTTAATGAGTGACTTTTGATTGGGACTGCCGATATCGTTGTTTCTACGGGGGCAGACTCTACTAGTGCTTGAAGGGCTGGCAGGTATGGTGGTGCATAAGCAGTGCGGGATGGGTAGCGCGGGGCGGGGGGCTCCGACTGCCCTGGGTCGGCGATAATCCACCCCCTTGTGGCCCTTAAGGCCTTCTGTGGTGGCGACCACAGATTAGTCTGATGTGTGTTGTGCTACAGGTTTGGAACGGGGCTGAAACTGGGTTATTAGGCTCTGTCCTGGGGAGTGGGGTTTGGGGTTTTGTTTCAACAGTTATTTTGGGGGGAAGCAACTGCAACGATGTGGGCAGCAACTGGTTGCAACTGAATTGGTACAGTATTGATTACCATGGGGACGTTACCTAATTTGAAATGCCTAACATGGAATGTCCGGGGACTGCGAACAATGGTCAAACGCCACAAAGTGCATGCTTATCTGGTGAGGCGGGGTGTTCAGATTGCAATGTTACAGGAAACTCACTTAACTAAACAAGAATGCACTGCACTACAGAAGAGGTGGCGGGGGCAGGTATTTGGCACCACTAATTCAGCGTTTGCTAGAGGGGTGCTGATATGGGTAAGGGCGGGCATACCGTTCCAGGTTATGAACCAGTTGGTGGACCCTGAGGGTAGATATGTGGTGGTGGAGGGGAGGTTATATGGCAGAGATGTGGTTTTATGCAGTATATACGCCCCAAATGTTGATCAGGCTCACTTTTTTGATGGCCTTACGAGCTCACTGGCCTCCTTCCTGGCGGGCCCTGTGATCCTAGGAGGGGACTTCAACTTGATTACTAATGTGGCACTCGATAGGTCGCACCCACCGCTGGCTGACTCCCCGGTACGAAGATTAGCCGCACATAGGAAGGATTGGCAGGGGAGGTGGGGATTGCTGGATGTATGGAGGGAGCAACATCCTGATAGTAGGGACTATTCTTTTTTTTCGGCCCTCCATGCGTTACACGTTAGGATCGATTCGGTCTTATGTAGTGGCTCCCTGGCTGCCATGGTCACCCACACAGAATACCTGACCAGGACCATCTCAGATCATAATCCCTTATTGATATTAGTGCAGTGGCAACATGCGAGATCAGCAGTTCCAACATGGCGGCTTAGGCCTGACACCTTAGAAGATTCGGTGTTTAGTGATACAGTTCAGCGGGGAATAGAACACTACTTTGACGAAAACGAAGGTTCAGCCAATACCAGGTCCACAGAATGGGATGCGATGAAAGTGGTGGTGAGAGGAGTATGCATGGGCAGGTTCTCGAATGCACGAACGTCAGTTTTGAATGCACTTGCAAAAGCGGAGGAGGTATTAAGGGACTTGGAACGGCGTAGACCAGAACGACCGGACTTACAAGCCCGGTTATTAGAGGCCATAGAGGTAGTGGAGACTGAAACGGAACGGCTGCGGAATTATGATTATAAGCAATATGCCATTAAAGCGCATGCCGAGAGGGATAAAGTAGGTACGCTACTTGCCAGGATTGCTAATCCGGAAATCAGAGGCTGCCCAATTATGAGCATAAAAACTGAGTCAGGAGAGATGGTTTATTCGCAGGCAGCGGTGATGGAGCGTTTTCGGTCTTATTACGCGAAGTTGTATGAATGCCACTTAGAAGTGGAGGCCTCGGAAATCAGGGCTTACCTGGATTCGGTGCAGCTCCCGGTGCTGGATGAAGACGATGCGAAGGAGTTAGGAGGGCCTATAACGCTAACCGAAATTAGGGTGGTCATTAAACACATGGCAAGGAACAAAACACCTGGGGTAGATGGCCTGCCGATCGAAGTTTATCAGAAATACGTGGATATTTTGACGCCCAGACTATTGGTGGTGTATGCGGAGGCTGGAAGATTGGGGTACCTGCCCAGATCAATGAGGGAGGCACTGGTAGTACCGTTGCTGAAACCCGGTAGAGAGGCATCTGATGTAACGTCCTATAGGCCTCTGTCCATGCTGACTGTGGACTATAAGATATTAAGCCGTATCCTGGCCACCAGATTGGCTCCGCACATGACTAGACTGGTGCACGGGGACCAAGCAGGGTTCATTCCTACTAGGAACACAACGCTAAATATACGCCGACTAATTAGGATATTGGACGGTGCCGTGGACACGGATGGAAGACCGGCGGTCTTATCAGTTGATATTGAAAAAGCTTTTGATAGCCTGGAATGGGCTTACTTAGAAGAGGTACTGGGGAAGTTTGGTATTGGTGAGGGGTTTGGTAGGTGGACGAGAGTGTTGTACTCATCGGCAACGGCAAGGGTGCGCCTGGGCGCAATTGTATCTTCGGATTATCCGGTCCGTAGAGGGACGAGACAGGGGTGTTCGTTGTCCCCGTTGCTGTTTGCACTAGCAGTGGAACCATTGGCGGCACAGGGCCAGGTCAGGAGCCATGTATCAGGGGATCGATCAGGGTGGGCTATCACACTACATATCTCTGTATGCAGACGATTTGTTGTTGTATCTGGCAGATGTGGGACAGGCTCTAGTGGGGGCGATGGACATGTTGTCTAGGTTTGGTCAGTTGTCGGGACTTAAGGTGAATTGGAATAAAACTTGTATCTTTCCGCTTAGGGCGGACACGCAGTGTCCCCCTCGTGATTTGGGCGTGATCTGGGAGCCATCTTGCTTCACATATTTGGGAGTCCGCATCTACCGTGAGGTCGCGAATCTGTTGGAGGGTAACATAGGGCGTTGTATACGTGCATTAAGAGGTTGTATATGTTTCTGGGCCTCTCTCCCTCTATCAGTGTTGGGCCGAGTGGCACTACTGAAAATGGTGGCGCTCCCGAGGTTGCTCGATTACTTCCGCACATTGCCCGTCTGGATCCCTCAGCAGATCTTTAAAGAACTAAGGATGTTGTAACGGACTTCCTCTGGGGTCACGGACGACGCAGAGTAGCATTGACTACTTTACTTAGACCCAAGCTCGAAGGGGGGATTGCAGTCCCCGACTTTGAGTTGTACTATTTGGCGGCGCAGCTTCAGATATTCACGCAGCACGTGGCCAGGGAATTTAGAGGACCGGAACACGAACAAGGAAATGGTATACAACGTCACGTCCTGGCTTACATAGTTATGCAACAGAAACTAGAGTTGAGGGGCCTTACTATAGAAGAAAAGACGCTCAGGTTGTGTTGGCACAGGAGTATGAAGAGGACAAAGAAGTCCCGGCCTTATGCCCCAGAGATACCACTGGGAATGTTGACTGCGCTACCACATGGAGGTGATTGGTCTCCGCTGTTGGAATGGGAGGAGTTAGGTTTACAGATGGTGGGAGATCTGTATGTGGATGGAATGTTGGTCCCCTTCCAGACGTTGCAGGAACAGTTTGGACTACCGGACGGGAGCTTCCTTTTGCATGCGGCAGTGGTGGCGGCGATACAGAAACACTGGAAAGGAGGGCTCCTCGAGCCAGAGACGACCATGGCCTGCCAGTATGTAGTGATGGCCGCGGGTACATTTAAAGCGGTGACCTGCCTACATGACAGGATGCTACACGAGGGGTTGGACCCGCTTCTGGGGTTGAAATCGAAATGGGAGGATAGTATAGGTAGGCCCATTCCAGACACAGTGTGGGGACATATTCTGAAGCGAACATGGAAGGGGACAAGGAATGCACGTTTTCAACAGGTACACTTTTACATCCTACATAGGGCTTACCTGACCCCAGAAAAGATCAAAAGATACTTCTGGGTGAATGAAGCGCTGTGCCCGAGGTGCCTGGCACCAGAGGTTGACATAGATCACCTGTTGTGGGGCTGTCCAAAGTTGGGGTCGTATTGGCTAGAGGTAGGGGAACTCCTGAATGTGGTGACTGATCGGGAGGTGGATTTTGACATGGCGGCGTGTCTATTGCTCTGGTTTCCACACACAAAAAACACAAAAGTAACGAGCAAATTCATTGATCTGGGGCTTATACTGGCGCAAAGAGAAATTACTTGGCACTGGAAGTCTAAGGAGGGACCATCGGTGAGGAGATGGGTGAATGAACTGCTGAAATGGTCCGAATGTGAGAGTGTGCTCTGGATGAGACAGGCGGTCAGGATTGATAATGAAAAGAGCTTGGAAATGTCAAGGGCGTGGGAGACGATAGTCCAGGCGTTACTTGACTACGTGGTGGAGGACGAAGAATAGACTAATTGTAGACCTGGGGCTCCATGAGGCTTGAGAGAGTAAAGGCATCACTCGATCTGTAGCGAGCTCTGTGGTAGCGTTAGCAAGACCAGGCCCACATCAGCAGCGGTTGCAGGGGGGGGAGAGGGCGTTGTTTGGGGGAAGTGTTAGGCACCGAGGCCATGATCAGAGAGGCACTGCCTTTGAACCTAGGGTTAGATATGTTTCCAAGAGTACCGAGAGGGCCCAGACAGGCGGCGAGGGCGATGTGGAGACACACTAGGTCGACACGATAGGTGTCCATTGGTAGATGGGTATGAGACCAGGATTACAAGTGTGAAGTCGCTCAGCTGGATCGCTAGAGAATGCTGGCTGGTGTAGGGGGGGGGTTGGGAGTTTAGGGGGGTAAAATGCAGATACAGAATGATGCCATTGACCAGTTATCCCTCTGGGATGATCACTGTGATGTTCTTGCTGGAAGTATGGATTGATGCGCCGCCCGGCCTCCGGGTTGTGGGCTAAATGGCTGTGTACGATATTCTGCTTACTTTATCCATGCATTGGGATACCAAGAGTGTACTGGTTAATCTATTATGTGTACTGGTCTCTAATTCTGCAATAAAAACAAATAAAAAAAATAAAAAAACATGGATTCGCCTATTGTACGCAACACTCCTTGCTCAGGTGACAGTCAATGTTGGTACATCCTCTGTGTTTCATTTACTATGTGGACTTGCCAGGGCAGCCCCCTTTTACCACTCATATTTGCTTTGGTCCTTGAACCACTTGCGGCATGGATTAGAAGGGACCTCCTGATTTGGGCACTTTGATGAACGGACGGATGGGAGGGCTGCTTCTCCTTATAAGCGGATTACATTCTCTTATATGTCTCTGACCCCACCCCATCCTTGAACAGAATAATGCAAATTCTCACAATATTCAGCCACTACTCAGGATACACTATTAATTGGGACAAATCTCTTATATACCTCTTACATGGTAAAGTCATGCGACTACACCAAGACTGTGCGGTGAACGTCACGGAGGGAGGGTTTAGATACGTGGGAATTTACATCTCCACAAATCTTGAGACCTTTTATGCCAAAAATCTGGAGCTACACCTGATGCGTCTCCAAAGAGATATCCAGCATTGGAGAGCCCTACCAATGTCCCTCCTTGGGAATGCTGCCATGTTCAAAATTATGCCATTACCCTGTTTTCTCTATATACTTCAAAATACACCCTATTTAATGCCCCCCTCCTACTTTTAGGCCATAAACAAAGAACTCTATACCCTACTCTGGGATGGGGCCTTGCTTGCATTGCTCTACAGAAATTAATGAGAGGATGGTATGATGGTAGAAATGCCCTTCCAGACGCCCAACTATATTACTGGGCAGCGCAACTCGCCGTAATTAATCATTGGGCCTCGCTTCCAGATGGGGAACCAACTTACTGGCTGGATATGGTGGGCATGCAATCGGGGGCGGGGGGATATTTATGTGAATATACAGCAATTTACACCCTCTGACTTTTACACTCACCACAGCAACCACACTGAGCCTTTGACTCTCAGTGCTTCGGGCGCTGGGCTGGACAGGCATAATGACCTCTGCCTCCCCGCTTTGGACAGTGCTCTGCTGGGGATGTTGGAAACAGGCACAGGGCTTTGATAAATGGAATCTCATCAACATTTCTAAGGTGGATGACCTGTGGAGACAGGGCGGAATCATTACATTTGTGGGACTGCAGCAAGAATACCACATGGCACCCCCACAGACACCCCCACTGTGTCATCGAGGTTGCAATCAAAACAGGAAATGTTTCCACATGATCTGGGAATGCACATCCATCTGGAACTATTGGTATACTGGGACTTCTTATCTAAACGAGGTGTGTGGGGGTGATGAGATGGCCTCTGCTAAATGGTGTTTACTCAATATATGGGAGGCCACGGACCTCGCCTGCATGGATCAAATATTCATGACTGTGGTGTTGATGGTTGCCAAACACAACATTGCACGTGAATGGAGTGCCGTCCAAGGGGCCCATGAGAGCTTTGAAAAAGGACATAGATTTGTGTATGCTGGCATCGAGGACTGTATCTGAAGGGAGAGGCTTCCCCAAGAAATGGGTCAAGATTTGGGGGAAATGGAACGATTTTAGAAGTGGCTTATGCACTAGGCCTGTCTCTTCTGATTCCAATGTCCTTGACTTGGGACTCCGATCTCCTGTGGAAGGGCGGGATGGTGAACAAGACAGTACTGTATAATCTTTTATACATCCATGAATACTGAAGTCTGCTGTGATGTCATGCTGATTATCAATTTATGTCTTCGCTTCTTTCTCAATAAAAAGATTTATAAAAAAAAAAGGTGTACCACCCTGCCTACCCAAAGAGGAAAATCGCTTGCAGAACTGGGCCTCCTATCAGGCACAAAGGGAACTACACAGAGGCCAGGTTATGGCTTGTGTGTAATATGCCAGAAATGGAACAAGGTGATTTCCCAACTTAAGCAGCAGAATTCAGTGGCATCTTGGTCAGAGCCTGAGTGTGACCATACAGAAAACACATCTGAACATTACTCTCCAAGGGCGCAATCTTGTGTAAAAAGGAATTGGAACATTAGCCATAGACAGGTGCACCACAGCATGGTGGACAGCAATTAAAAATGGATGATAGAGATGTTAGCGAAGAAAGCTCTGGAAAGTCAGTCAGGACCACAGAAATATTATACAGGTAAGGGGAAACAAGAAAGCCAGCCCTGATGATGCTGGCAAAGCATGGACATAAATACGATTGGACCAGAGCCAGAGAAGATAGACAGAAAATTAGTCAGAGCTACTTTTTTCAGTAAAATAGATTCAGAAAGCCCAAAGCTAGTCCTTGCTTCAGGGGAGATTAATAATTTGAAGGACTCACAGATGGGACTGTTAGCACAAGCTAATCAAATAAATGAATATCTTCAGTTCACTGACAGACGCCACAGCCTACCCCAGGAGCTAGACCTGAGGAAAGAGTCAAACAACCCCAAAATGAATCAAAGACCTGATATATACCCCCAGGGTAGATGGAGAGGCTGAGATGAAAAATGCAATAACTGCCCCAAGTGGGTAAGGAGCAAGAACAGCCACAACACTTCAATTCAGCAGATAAGGTGTCAGGAAAAAGATGTGTTGCTAGGCAGCCACCAGAAACAACCCCCCTCATTAGGACAAAAACTTCTAGGTTGCAGTAACTAAGAGTAAGTTCAATATCAAATTTGTTTTTATAAACAAAACACAGATAACCTAGCCAAAAAGAGGCATCTATAAAACATTTTACCTGCTTAACAGCTCCCAACCGTCCCGCTCTAAACATCTTAGGTCAAAAGAAACACATGAGAATTGTTCACAGGACATGAATCAGGTAATATTTCAGTGATATCTCCTTTGAGCCTGAGGCAGCAGTTGGAGTGGTGGGCTATGTGCAGGCAATATTTCAGGGAAACCATGATTTATATGTTGGAATGCTAGATTCTATTCTTAAAGAAGTCAGAGAAGCTAAGATATTGTGGGATAACACAGACTTGCCTTAAAACTGGAAATATAGGATATTGAGTTCAAACTTGAACGTGGAGTAGGGACTACTACAGAATTGGATCAAAAGCTCTTTGACGTTGAAGACTAGTTTCAGGAAACTCAGTCCTCATAACTGCACTTACAAACTAAATTGCACAAGTGAAAGGAAAACATGAAGATCTCAAAAAAAGACCAAGAAGATCTCACAGAAACCAGAGAAGCAGGGTCTAGCCTATAACCCCGATTTCTGATAATATTCAGACATTTGTATTGCTGGGGTATCATGGTGACTTAACTAGTATAAAAACAAACGCAGTTCCTTCTTTGATTCCTGAACAGGCTACTATCTTAGTTGATTCTGCAGGCTTCTGTATCAAGAAGTGAACATTAACACAAGGGACCCATTTCAAGTTTTGATGAACAAAGTACTCGTTCACAAAGTGATGGAGCACCCTGTCCACCTTTGTAATTCTGAGATGGGCAGGACGCCAGGTTTACACTGGTGGAGTAAAATGTACACTGTCAGCACAAATCTTACTCTGATGGCCTGAAGTAGTATGGGCCATCGGAGCTAGACCATATGACTATCTCCCCTAATAAGAGTGGGTAGTGGGATGGCTTTTTAGACTGTCCGTTACTGCCAGGAATATCCTGGAGGTGAGAAACAGTAAAAATTAAAACAATGACCCCCATACCATGAGAGAAAATTCCCAACACGGGACCATTAGTTTATAGTTTTATTAAAAGATTTTAAAAGTTTGGTGTAAGCATTCATCACCAATGATGGAAGCACACCAAACTTTTAAATAGGTTTGTAAGAACCTTTGTGATGGAGATTCATACAAACCCATAGGTTTCACCACTGGACCAGTAGTGAACTCTAAATAGAACAGGTGGTGTAACGGCAGGCTGCCAGATGTAAAGCCTTTTCTCTGTCCGACAAACACATTTTCATTCTACATCCTTGAATAGGACAGTAAAAATCAACAAGAAAAGATGGAAATTGAAGCAAATGCTCTCAAAGTTCAGATCAGCAGGATTGCAGGCTTCAACAAGCTACACTGAATGTGATATGCAATAGCAAGATTATTGTAGTCCCTGATGCAGAGAAAGCAAACAATATTTTTAGCCAATAAGACCCGAAATAGAAGAATGATAGCTGGGAACTTTGGATTGTTTTCAGCATAAAAATATAATTGTATTTCTTTTAGTATCTCAACTTTCACTGTCCTCAAAGGATTACAAAATACCTTCATATATCTTTTGATTTTGTCTTCTTGACTTCTTTTTTCATCTCTGTCTTTTTCAGTGCTGCGCTAATCACAGAAGCCAGGCACAAGACATTAAACTAATCAATAACTCAAAGAACGGGTTAGGAAGTGGTCTAGATAGTGCACTGTGGACCTGGCCCTCTCTACAAGGTCACACCCAAACATTTTGCCTTTGACTATCATTATTTTGTTGAATTTGTTTTTGTTGGCATTAGGACTCTGTGTACTTTACCATTGCAAACCAATGCTAAAGTGCTTGTGCTCAATTCCCTAAACATGGTAATATTATCTTACACTGAACTGGGACTTTTAATTTACTTATAAGTCCAGTTGTGCCAGCCTCCCATTCTATGTGATGGGGCATGGGTCGGGCAGGGGCAGCGCAGGGAAAAATAAATAACTAATAAATAAATATACACTTACCTTTGCGCCTCGCTAATCCTTTCCTACCAACACTGCAGTTCCATGAGCACAGACTCCCAGCTCACCATGCAATCCCAGTGCTTTTCTCATAGTATTACTACCAACATGAGAGAAGCACTGGCATTGGGAAGAGCAGGCCATTTTCATGCTCCAGCATGGAATGGGAGCCTGTGCTCCCAAGTCCTGCAGATATCTCCAAGGAATACCTGGGGATATACAAGTGTGTATGTCAGTTTGGCCAGACGTGGATGGCGGGCCAAACTGACATGAGCACTTTCAGTGCCCACTACTCCTCCTCCCCCTGCTGGTGACACTGGGCCCTGACCTGCTCTGCCCCAGACTCAGCAGACTGAGCACACTCAGTCGAGCCAATTAAAAATAAAATCATAAAACTGTTTTCTTATTTTATTTTTTATTTTCTTCCTTTAAACAGTGGGGTAACTCTCCTCCGCCATAGCGGAGGAGCCGCCCCTGTATAAGTCCCTTGTTGAGTGGTATCCCATATGCCCAGGGCCTGAAAATTAAATGCTACTAGCGAGCCTGCAGCACTTATTGTGCCACCCACTTAAGTAGCCCCTCAAAACATGTCCCAGGTCTGCCATTGCACTAAGAACAGAGGGAAGTCTAGGACTAACCTTCTTGTCTATCTGCCCAAGGTGCATCACCGGTCAGCCTGACTTCACAGTAGCTCCCGCTGCTTTCTTCTCCGTAGCAACAAATTCTGTTCAGCGTTTCTACGCCATAGGGGTATCCGGCATCCTGGAACTATTGTCGCTATGGTCTCCTGACTCATCCTGCTGAAGATTTTTTACTTCCAAAAAAGAGACTAAGTCTGAATGTAGAAATCTTAACCGTGACTTGTCCAGCAGCTCCCCGACTACAAAGCTTCCTCCTCAGACACCACCTGCAGCCTGCCCCCTTTTACCTTCTCAGAGAGTCTTTCTTAAGAATTTCTTCCAAACCCAAAGGTAATTGCCGACTGGTTCCAATTCACTTCTTGTAACCGGCCCACACTCCATTGCCGTCAGCCACGACAAGGAAAAGGGCACTGAACTCTCAGCGTGGTTGGTCGATACGGATGGTGGGGCCCGCTGTCTCCCTCAGAGGATTGATTTGCCCAGCTGGACAGTCAGTTCCTGGGCTCACCTTTACAAAACTGGTTACCGTTGCCAGAGGGCGCCGTCATTTGGACTCTCGCGCTCGGGCTCCGAGGTGTCTTCGCCGCTGGTGAGTTTCCCTTGTGTGACGCCTACTGCATCTGGTTCATGCCGTTGCCCCCCTTCTTGTGTAGAAAGGGCTGGGTAATCAGGATTTAACACAGGATTCGCATTGGGCTGTTGGAGCCTCCAGGAGATGTGTCTTCTCCGCCATCGCATTGTCAATGCACCCGGTAAAGTCGTATATAAATATATATTTTTTGATTTCCAAAACCTTTATTAACCCCTTCGATGCTGATGGCGGAGCGGTTCTGTCATCAGCATCGGTTGGGCTGTGCTGATGACGGAACCGCTCCGTCATCAGTACAGCCCTGGGAGGGAGCGCTGGCGCTCCCCCCCCTGTGCAGTGATCTTTCTTTTTTTTGCAGGGGTGGCAGCGGAAGACTTTCCGCTGCCACCCCCTGGCCCCCCCACGCTTCCTGGTGACGTCATGAGAGAAAATTCCCAACACGGGACCATTAGTTTATAGTTTTAGTAAAAACTTTTAAAAGTTTGGTGTGAGCCTCATTCACCAATTATGGAAGCACAGCAAACTTTTAAATAGGTTTTTAAGAACCTTTGTGATGGAGACTCATACAAACCCATAGGTTTCACCACTGGACCAGTAGTGAACTCTAAATAGAGCAGGTGGAGTAAAGGCAGGCTGCCAAATGTAAAGCCTTTTCTCTGTCCGACAAACTAAATCGGGCTCCGAAATTTTCAAAATTGATTATAAATTGTCATTCTACATCCTTGAATAGGTCAGTAAAAATCAACAAGAAAAGATGGAAATTGAAGCAAATGCTCCCAAAGTTCAGATCAGCAGGACTGCAGGCTTCAACAAGCTACACGGAATGTGATATGCAATAGGAAGATGATTGTAGTCCCTGATGCAGAGAAAGCAAACAATATTTTTAGCCAATAAGACCCGAAATAGAAGAATGATAGCTGGGAACTTTGGATTGTTTTCAGCATAAAAATATAATTGTATTTCTTTTAGTATCTCAACTTTCACTGTCCTCAAAGGATTACAAAATACCTTCATATATCTTTTGATTTTGTCTTCTTGACTTCTTTTTTCATCTCTGTCTTCTTCAGTGCGGCGCTAATCACAGAAGCTAGGCACAAGACATGAAACTAATCAATAACTCAAAGAACGGGTTAGGAAGTGGTCTAGATAGTGCACTGTGGACCTGGCCCTCTCTACAAGGTCACACCCAAACATTTTGCCTTTGACTATCATTATTTTGTTGAATTTGTTTTTGTTGGCATTAGGACTCTGTGTACTTTACCATTGCAAACCAATGCTAAAGTGCTTGTGCTCAATTCCCTAAACATGGTAATATTATGTTACACTGAACTGGGACTTTTAATTTACTTATAAGTCCAGTTGTGGCTGCCTCCCATTCTATGTGATGGGGCAGGGTAGGGCAGGGGCAGCGCAGGGAAAAATAAATAACTAATAAATAAATATACACTTACCTTTGCCCCTTGCTAATCCTTTCCTACCAACACTGCAGTTTCCATGAGCACAGACTCCAAGCTCACCACGCAATCCCAGTGCTTCTCTCATAGTCTTACTACCAACATGAGAGAAGCACTGGCATTGGGAAGAGCAGGCCATTTTCATGCTCCAGCATGGAATGGGAGCCTGTGCTCCCAAGCCCTGCAGATATCTCCAAGGAATACCTGGAGATATCCAAATGTGTATGTCAGTTTGGCCAGACGTAGATGGCGGGCCAAACTGACATGAGCACTTTCAGTGCCCACTACTCCTCCTCCCCCTGCTGGTGACACTGGGCCCTGACCTGCTCTGCCCCAGACTCAGCAGACTGAGCACACTCAGTCGAGCCAATTAAAAATAAAATCATAAAACTGTTTTATTTTATTTTTCCTTTTCTTCCTTTAAACGGTGGGGTGACTCTCCTCCGCCATAGCGGAGGAGCCACCCCTGTATAAGTCCCTTGTTGATTGGTATCCCATATGCCCAGGGCCTGAAAATTAAATGCTACTAGCGAGCCTGCAGCACTTATTGTACCACCCATTTAAGTAGCCCCTCAAAACATGTTCCAGGTCTGCCATTGCACTGAGAACAGAGGGAAGTCTAGGACTAACCTTGTCTATATGCCCAAGGTGCATCACCGGTCAGCCTGACCTCACAGTAGCTCCTGCTGCTTTCTTCTCCGTAGCAGCAAATTCTGTTCAGCGGTTCTACGCCAAAGGGGTATCCGGCATCCTGGAACTCTTGTCGCTATGGCCTCCTGACTCATCCTGCTGAAGATTTTTTACTTCCAAAAAAGAGACGAAGTCTGAATGTAGAAATCTTAACCGTGACTTGTCCAGCAGCTCCCCGACTACAAAGCTTCCTCCTCAGACACCACCTGCAGCCTGCCCCCCCTTTTACCTTCTCAGAGAGTCTTTCTTAAGAATTTCTTCCAAACCCAAAGGTAATTGCCGACTGGTTCCAATTCACTTCTTGTAACCGGCCCACACTCCATTGCCATCAGCCGCGACAAGGAAAAGGGCACTGAACTCTCAGCGTGGGCGGTCGATACGGATGGTGGGGCCCGCTGTCTCCCTCAGAGGATTGATTTGCCCAGCTGGACAGTCAATTCATGGGCTCACCTTTACAAAACTGGTTACCGTTGCCAGAGGGCGCCGTCATGTGGACTCTCGCGCTCGGGCTCCGAGGTGTCTTCGCCACTGGTGAGTTTCCCCTGCGTGACGCCTACTGCATTTGGTTCATGCCGTTGCCCCCCTTCTTGTGTAGAAAGGGCTGGGTAATCAGGATTTAACACAGGATTCGCATTGGGCTGTTGAAGCCTACAGGAGATGTCTCTTCTCCGCCATCGCACTGGCAATGCTCCCGGTAAAGTCGTATTTTTATGTTTAAAGTATTTTATTGAAGCAGGGTGGGGTAGGACACAATAGGGCAAGGAAAAGATAAACCACAGGAACCGCACAATCGGTGCGCATTATACAGCAGGTACAACAATGCAGGTACAACTTTCCAAGAGGCTTCATCTGACTCGGGAGCACAGCTTTCGCACCTGTGGTCACATACAAATAACGAGGGGGGGGGGCAAGGGGGAGGGAAGGAAGGACGGGGGAGGGGAGAGGAAGGGAAAATTAGGGGGGGACAAAGAAAAAATAAATAAAAAGGGGGGGGGAGAAGGGGAAAAAAAAAAGGGGGGGGGGGAAAGGGTGGAGAAACATCCCCGCTCCAAAACCTACCTAACCATACAGAACCCCCAACTACCATACCCCAACCCACCCCATGTACTGTGCCATTACCTTCAGCTCCCTCTTCATTCAACCCTCCAGTAATCCCCGCTATACAGTGCCGACCCCATCCGGTCAGACAGGCGGGTCCGGTGGCGGCGTCAGCCGTAACAACCTAAGGTATCTGGGACAGGTGATCTCCCGAAACTCAGAACATAACAGGTTATGAAAGGGCGCCCACAGTTCCTCAAAGGTATCAGTATCCCCCAGGGCTACTAAGGACATCTTCTCCATTCCAAGGACATGCCATAATCTATGCAGCCAGCCAACTACAGAGGGAAGTGTGGTAGTTTGCCAATGTATGAGAATATTTTGCACCGCTGACCCCAGAGCAATTGCGATCTGCCTACCCCTCCTGGACCTAAGGGGATACATCAACCCATTTGGCAACCCCAGTAGGACATAGGCAGGGAACCTCAGCAGTTCTATCCCAAAGCATTTGTCCACCTCACCCAAGACCTCTTCCCAATAAGGAGCCAGTAGGGGGCATTCCCACAGTATGTGTGTTAGTGTACCAGTATTGCCACAGTTGCGCCAGCACGTCCCCGGTATTGCCCTGTCTATCTCGTGCAGTTTCTCCGGAGTGCGGTACCAGTAGGTCGAGATTTTGGTGAAGGTCTCCGTGAGACCCGTGTGATAGGCCGAGTGACGTGCACGGAAGGAGATGTGTTCCCATTCCTTGTGGCTCAACACTCGCCCGAGCTCCCGCTCCCATCGTTCCCGACCTGGGTTGTGAATGTGAAAGGAGGGGGGCTGCAGCATTTTGTACAAATCTGAGATCAGTTTAGCGTCCGACGTGCAAGTGATTAACCAGCGCTCATACACCGTGATCTCCCGGTTTGCCGCATCGCGCACCTGGGGTTGTAGTGCCCAGTGACGCGCCTGCATATATCGCATGCGCTCCGCTTCTGGGAGGCCATAATCCCGCCGCAAGTCCTGGAAGGGGACAACTCCCTTAGGGCTGTACAAGTGATACAAAGTGCAGCAGCGGGCCGCCCGCCAGCGCTCATAAGCACCCTGCTCCATCCCGGGGTCGAAGTCCGGGTTGCCAATGAGCGGCGTAAAGGGAGAGGGGAAGGTAGTAAGCTCGTGCCTAACAGCCACCGAGTCCCACGTCCGAAGCGGGACCCGCGTCACCAAAGACGCGTAGAGGTTAGGGGGTCGATGGGCCCGCTTCAAGAATGGTATTTCCTGTAGCGTCCTGCCCGCCACCGCCTGATCCTGGAACAGCCAGTGCTTATCAGACTCCCACCGGCTCCATTCCACCAGATAGCGGAGTTGGGCGGCCTGGAAATATTTCCGCAAGTCCGGTATCCCCAGCCCCCCAGAGTCGGGCGCTAGCATAGCGATGCTCCTCTTGATCCTTGGCCTGTGGCCCTGCCATACAAACAACGCGATGGCAGACTGGGTCTCCGCAAGCCACCCCGTGGGAGGCTGGAGCGGCAACGCTCTGAAGAGGTAAAGCACCTGAGGCAGAAGGGTCATCTTCACCGCGGCCACCCTACCTAACAGCGACAGCGTACCCTTATCCCACCGGCCTAATTCCTCCCTGATTTTCGTGCTCAGAGCCGCATAATTGGCCATGACCATCTCCGGGAGGGAGGGCGCCAACAGGATCCCCAAATACGGAATCCGGTCCTTGGACCAGCTCAGAGGGTAAAGCCTCTGTAGTTCCGCTCTAGTGGCGTTAGTAAGCGAAATGTCAAGGGCGGCTGACTTCCCCAGGTTCACCTTGAGCCCGCCACGCCGGCGAATAGGTCCAGTTCCTCAATGCAAGCCGGCAGCGACCTCCGCGGGTCATCTAGTGTCAGAATGACATCATCCGCGTACAGGCTGATCGCATGATGGAATTCACCCATCTTGACACCGACAATGTCGGGGTTCCGCCTAACCCTTTGAGCAAATGGCTCCATGTATAGGGCAAAGAGCAAAGGGGACAGTGGGCACCCCTGTCGCGTACCCCGTTCAATGGGAAAGGGCCGAGAGCTGCCTCCGTTCACTCGGACTACTGCAGATGGGAACCGGTAACAATTGAAGATCAGATGACGGAACTTCTCCCCGATCCCGAACTTGCCCAGGACCTTCTCTAGGTAGGGCCAATGTACCCTATCGAAAGCCTTCTCCGCGTCTATGGACAGGAGCATCCTCTCCCCTGGGATCCTGGAAGCTTTCTCAAGGATGTGGGTCACCCTCTTTGTGTTATCTACTGTTTGCCTACCAGGCACAAAGCCCGCTTGGTCCGAATCAACCATGCCCGGGAGGTGCAACGCCAGGCGTGCAGCTAATATGCTGGTGAACACTTTCAAATCCGTGTTCAACAGCGAGATAGGACGGTAGGACCCACAGGCGGTCCTGTCCTTGCCCGGCTTCGGGATCACGGAAACCGTGGCCTGGAGAAATTCGGAGGGGATGGCACCCGGCTCCGCGAAGGAGTTGAAAAGGCGGGTCAGTAGAGGCGCCAACTCCTGACAGAAGGTCTTATAAAACAAAAGGATAAAGCCATCCGGACCTGGGGCCTTGCCCAGTTTGAGCCGGGATATCGCCGTGATCACCTCCTCAACACGGATGTCGCGTTCCAAATACTGAGACTGATCCAGCGTCAACGACGGGAGCGGCACCGAATCCAGGTAGTCCACCTCAGCCTGGGCCGAGGAGGCCTCTCCGGTGTAGAGGTCAGCGTAAAAGCTGCGAAAGACGTATGCTATTTGCTCGTCAGCCGTAACCCTACCTCCGGTCGGGTCCACTAGCTCCTTCACTCGGTGCTGTTGGTGTTGCACCCTGAGTTTGTTGGCCAAGAGCCGTCCGCACCGGTCGCCCCCGTGTAATATTTGTGTTTCAGGCGGAGCATCGCATACTCCGCCCGGTCCGTATCAAGGGCTGCCAAGAGTTTCCGTGCCGCCTTCAGCTGCCTCCAAACCCTGGGGGCCCCTGTCCTATGATGAACCTGTTCCAGCTCCCTCACCTGCCGGGTGAGCTCAACCCTCTTGAGCTGTCGGTCCTTATTCTCGGCCGAGGAGATAGCTATAAATTCGCCCCGGAGCACAGCCTTCGGGGCTGCCCACTGTGTCGCACGAGAAGTATCCTCATTATCGTTCACGGTCTGAAAATTCAAAATGGCCGCTCGGATCTGGTTTACTATCGACCGCCTATGCAATAGCGTATCTCGGAGCCGCCAGACCCCTCTCGGCCGAACCACCGGCGGCAGAGTGAAAGCGCCCTCCACCGGCGCGTGGTCGGAAAGAGAGAGGACCCCCATATCTGCGTTCGAGGCCAGAAGGAGCATTGGACCCGACACAAGCAGATGGTCCAGTCGCGCATAGGATCTGTGGGCATGTGAGAAGTAGGAGTATGCGCGGGTGGTAGGGTGAAGGTGACGCCACATGTCATGCAAGTCCAGCTCCTCAAGTCGAGTGCGTATCGAGCCCGAAAGCTCACCCAACTGGTGGCGCCGCTGCACAGACCTGTCCATTGCCGCATCGAAAACCAGGTTCAAATCACCCCCCAACACTGTGCCTATCAGAGGTGGACGTCACGTCCTCCAGTGCCCTGTGCAAGAATTGGTCCTGATGATCATTGGGGCAGTAGATGGTGCCAACAGTCAGTGCTAAACCCCCCATCTTGATCTTATATGCCAGAAGACTCCCTTTCTGTTCTGCTACCTTGCACAAGACCTCTCCCCTGAACCCCCTAGAGAACAAGATCGCCACCCCTGCCGTCTTAGAAGCGCTAGAGGAGAACAGCTGCGTGGGGAACTTGGGGGTACGCATCCTTGAGCAGTCCTTAGCTAGCAAATGGGTCTCCTGCAACAGGCAGATATCCGCCTGTGAGTTTTCCAACAAAGATAACACTGCCCGCCTCTTAACCGGATTATTCAGCCCTTTCACATTTAAAGTGAGCACTTTAAGAGCCATCAAGGAGGGGAATCAGTGGGGCACATACCAAGAAGCAAAGCCCAGCAGGCAGACACTAAAGGCGCCACACGGGGCCTCAACACAAAGCAACTTTGAACATTCCCATGGCACAGTACAGTCCCCGAACCCCAACACCCCGCAACTGGAAAGACCCCTCCCTCCCCCCGAGATCCCACACAACCAAATCCACACCACTCCCAGCAACAAACCCCCCCAATAGGCCCCGAAATCAACGCATCCCCCTGCCAGTCCCGTCCCCACACCCCACTTCTCAAACTTTGCAAAAAAGACATTGTCCCAGTCCGGTCCTTAACGGACAAGGCCGTGGTAAATTAGTCTAGTGGACGTCCAGCCACCACCTCCAGCTCTCGCCATTCCTCCCCGTCCTCCCCCCGAATCCCCGCACCTGCAAAAAGATCAAGCTAGAGCAGACTCCCACCGGAGTAAGTTCAGGCCGTCAGGGCCACTTCGCCATTCGCCGCCACTCTGGAGGCCTCCTGGATGGCGGCCGCCATGTCCGCCCGGATCGTGGGCGAGCCTGGTCGTTCCGACGGTGGAGAGCTCCTCTCTCCCACCTGCTGCCATCCGTCACGAGTGCTTCGCCTCCGACGCGGAGCCGGGGTATCCGTATCTGATGCTGTGAGGCCCAGCACCGCGCAGATATCCTGGAGGGATCGGAGCTGGTGCAAGATACCGTTCCATCTAAAAATCAGGCGGAAAGGGTGCCCCCAAGAGTACCGTGTCCCTTGCTCCCGAAGGAAGTCAGTAGCGATCTTGAACGATTTCCTCTTCTGCAGCGTGACCGTGGATAAGTCCTGGTACAGGGTCACAGGGTGGTCTCGGAATCGGAAAGGCTGCTGCCCACGCGCTTCTCGTAGGATCCGCTCCTTCAGGGGGAAGTCCGGGAGGAAGGCCAGAATGTCTGGGGCGGGCGCCGTGGCTCTGCGGGGGCGACCCACCCGATGTGCTCGGTCTATGCGGATCCGAAAGTCTTCCGACTCCCCCAAGATTGCACGGAAGAGGGCCACTAGGTATGCAGTCACGTCTTCACCCTCCTCGCCGGACGGCACTCCGCGGACCCGGATGTTATTCCGCCTGGATCGATTCTCAAGGTCCTCGGCGTGGGCCTGCAATTCAATCTGTTGTTCCCGCAGTCGCAGGACCTCCTGCTGTAGATGGGTGATCTCCTCGTCCCTGGAGTGACCCGCTTCCTCCACTGTATTGCCATGCTCCCCCAGGGAGTCCATCTCTCTCCGTACTTCACGGACCTCCCCGTCCACCTCACGCTTGAGCGTTTGAAAGTCCTCCCGTAGGGAGCTGAAGAGCGACTCAAGAAATGATCTTGTCACTGGGGGCTCTCCGCCATCTGCACCCCTGGCCGGGGCCGGGGAGGTCGTGGTGGGTTGCGTTCCTCCACTACGCAGGGCGCCGCGCCCCAGCATGTCCGGCAAGGTCCGGTCGCCCCGTCTCTGTCCTCTAGCGTTCGACATTGCAGCTGAGTAGAGGACGTCGAAGCTTTCTGTCCGGCAAAGAGAGCAGCCGTACCGGCGCGGCTATACACCAGCCGGGGGCAGCGCCACACCAAGAGCACCAGGAAGGCCGAGCTGCCAGGCCGGAGTTCACAAAATGGCCGCCCTGTGATATCGAGAGGCCAACGCCCAAGATGGAGGTCCCTTCCCTGTCTCGGGTCCGGCAGCTAGAAATCCAGCCAGTAGGCGAACTCACGGAGTGATGGTCGCCGGGGCACGCAATCCCGGGGGGAGATCTGCTCCAGGAGCACAACTTCACTGCTCCACCACCGACAGCTGGCCGGAGCGGCCTCGCAGTACGAGCCCCCTCAAGCCACGGGCCGGCGTAGCAAGTCGATGCCGGCTCCGCCTCCGCCCATCACCTCCGCTCAGCTCCGCTCCGTACATCCGCCGTTGGACCGCTCCGTTTCGCTCGCAAAGTCGCCGCCGACTCCCACTCCGGCAGCACAGGCACTACAGCGGGCTTCACACAGGCCGCAGAGCGCTACGTCAGGCTCCGAGGGTCGGGGGTCTCGCGGCTCCCGGCTCACACACAGGCCACTCAGCGGGCTTTGACCCAAGCTTTTCCGGTCAGGATATCACCCCCGACGGTGCAAACAAGGCTCAGCAGTCACTCCACACCTCTACCGGGGGCACCAGGCTCAGTCGCCGCGTGATCCGGGGGGGAATCAGCGGTTACGAGCGGTGCAGGAATTCAGGGGTCCGGGAACTCTCGGCGAGTGCGACCTCTCAGCCCGCCATCTTGGCCACGCCCCTCAAGTCGTATTTTTAATCACATTTCTGAAAATGCCACTTTTAGAAAGTGCACAAAAACATATAGAAATGACCGGTCTTCTATGTGTTGCTGTACAAGAGACTGAGAAAACGGGACTCATGCAAATAGTGAAAGAGTTACAACTGTCTGAGATATTCCCATCAGACCACCCTTCTGGCGGAGTTTCATCATATGGGATGTTTGTTAGTCCATCCAACCACCCGCCCAACCCATCAGTTGATGGTGCGGATATGGATGTGGAATAGAAAACTCTAGCCAGACTGTTACTCAAAGAGTAGTGCTCAGGGTGTGTGGTGCAGTGCTGTGGTGAAAAATTTAAAATTAACGACTCAGACAGAAAATATATTTAATGGAAAGTGTCTAAATGTTCAACTTAAAACCACACCTGGTAGCCTGAATATATAACTACACTATGGCGCTGTGCAGGACGGTCAACATGTTTCAGCCAAATTGGAATCTATCCGTCTTTCATCAGGACCTAGATGGTAAGCTACTGCAACATGATAAACGTGAGTGCAAAAACAATTATTAAATTAAATTATAGGAATACATATATCTACCAGGAACTTGGAGCCCCAATGTTCACAAGGAAGATGTATATTGTGTCTTAATCCTGTTGAGAAAAAGCACAAGAACAAACACATATTCACATGTATATCCGTGTATTCACAAGAGACTGTACAGACAACAAAACAAGCATAAGGAATTCGTGCTTAACTTATTCTCGAGTATACTCGCTCTTATACAGAAAAAACATTAATAAATAATCTATCTGTGGGTACTCACCGCGCTTTGCGTGGGAGATGACCTCACCTCGCCCGGCAACCGCTCGAGAATATGAGGCCCCGCTCTAAGGTGCAAAGGGAAGAAAAGGGCATAAATCTCAAGGTTGTATGCCCTAGCTATTGGCTATTGCATCCTATCTCTAACTTTCCAAATGTGGACTGAGTCAGTCTAAACCACAGTCACAAAAACACAGGAGAAGCACACCGATTGCTCTATGTTACAAACTAGGTAGTTATTTAATAAAAGGTTCAATTATGAGCTTGTCAGAAACTACCCAGTACCCAAATGGAGGAGTCCTTACCTGTCCGTCGGTACCTCTCTCTGTCATCCGAGAGGAAGTGGAGGTACCGACTTGAACCAGACTCCTCCCTTTTATACAATGGTAATTGGATGATTAGTTCGTTTAGGCTCCGTATTGCCCGCCAAAAATAAAGGTGATTACGAAGCGCTTGTTGAATTGCGCATGTGTGTAATCACCTCAGAGTTTAACAATCAATGCCAGAACTTGCGTAGTTGATGAATTTTAGCAAAGAGTGCACGCTAGCCCTTGACGCATGCGCATGAGAAAAACGAAGCGTCACACTTTAGCAAGGAGCGTACGCTAGCTCTTAACGCATGCGCATGAGAGAGTAAAGCGTCACACGTCCGGTAAACGGTGGGACTGCTAGTCTCTCGCACAGCCGCCCTAGCAAGTAGGCTGAACGAGACATGGCACTCCTATATCCCGTACTGGTTAACAAAAAAGGAAGTGTGAAAAGAATGAAAGAAGGCACCCTCTAGTGCCTACAGCAGACCCATGAGCAAGTTTTCTCATTTTTGTTACCAACATCTGGTTTTTTGTCTCCTAAAAATTAGCATTTCGCTGAACTGTATATATTTTGACTGCGCGGGAGACAAGCACCACACTGCATTACGGTCGCGCATTCGCCGCATTCTATTTAATTATCTGGATGTCCCGATTTTCTTCCGCCGATTTTGCGGCGATTCCATAGCTGTTACCACCTGCCAGCCTTCCTTTTTTGTTAACCAGTACAGGATATAGGAGTACCATGTCTCGTTTTGCCTACTTGCTAGGGCGGCTGTGCGAGAGACTAGCAGTCCCACCGTTTACCGGACGTGTGACGCTTTACTCTCTCATGCGCATGCGTTAAGAGCTAGCGTACGCTCCTTGCTAAAGTGTGACGCTTCGTTTTTCTCATGCGCATGCGTCAAGGGCTAGCGTGCACTCTTTGCTAAAATTCATCAACTACGCAAGTTCTGGCATTGATTGTTAAACTCTGAGGTGATTACACACATGTGCAATACAACAAGCGCTTTGTAATCACCTTTATTTTTGGCGGGCAATACGGAGCCTAAACGAACTAATCATCCAATTACCATTGGTATAAAAGGGAGGAGTCCGGTCCAAGTTGGTACCTCCACTTCCTCTCGGATGACAGAGAGAGGTACCAACGGACAGGTAAGGACTCCTCCATTTGGGTACTGGGTAGTTTCTGACAAGGGGTCAATATGTCATGGGCATATTTACTCTTGCCCTAGAGGTTACACCTAGCTATCACATGTTACATTTTGTTACATTTTGGGTTTTCACTACTCTGTTTGTATTGTGTTGAGGTTTAGACTGACAGTGACTGACATGACATATTGACCCCTTGATACTTATTGTGTATTTGAGTATGTTATTTTGGGGTATGTATCTAGTTGGGGTCGTTAAACTTACCCTTGGACCCTTTCTCTAACCGTTTTTTGTATTATAGTTTCTGACAAGCTCATAATTGAACCTTTTACTAAATAACTACCTAGTTTGTTAAATAGAGCAATCAGTGTGCTTCTCCTGTGTTTTTGTGACTGTGGTTTAGACTGACTCAGTCCACATTTGGAAAGTTAGAGATAGGATGCAATAGCCAATAGCTAGGGCATACAACCTTGAGATTTATGCCCTTTTCTTCCCATTGCACCTTAGAGCGGGGCCTTATATTCCCGAGCTGTTGCCGGGCGGGGTGAGGTCATCTCCCACGCAAAGCGCGGTGAGTACCCACAGATAGATTATTTATTAATGTTTATTCTGTGTAAGAGTGAGTATACTCATGAATAAGCTAAGCACGAATTCCTTATGCTTGTTGTGTTGTCTGTACAGTCTCTTGTGAATACACGGATATACATGTGAATATGTGTTTGTTCTTGTGCTTTTTCTCAACAGGATTAAGACACAATATACATCTTCCTTGTGAACATTGGGGCTCCAAGTTCCTGGTAGATATATGTATTCCTATCATTTAATTGAATAATTGTTTTTGCACTCACGTTTATCATGTTGCAGTACCTTACCATCTAGGTCCTGATGAAAGCCGGATAGATTCCAATTTGGCTGAAACATGTTGACCGTCCTGCACAGCACCATAGTGTAGTTATATATTCAGGCTACCAGGCGTGGTTTTAAGTTTAACACTTAGACACTTTCCATTAAATATATTTTCTGTCTGAGTCGTTAATTTTAAATTTTTCACCACAGCACTGCACCACACACCCTGAGCACTACCCTTTGAGTAACAGTCTGGCTAGAGTTTTCTATTCCACATCCATATCCGCACCATCAACTGATGGGTTGGGGGGCTGGTTGGATGGACTAACAAACATCCCATATGATGAAACTCCGCCAGAAGGGTGGTCTGATGGGAATATCTCAGACAGTTGTAACTCTTTTACTATTTGCATGAGTCCCGTTTTCTCAGTCTCTTGTACAGCAACACATAGAAGACCGGTCATTTCTATATGTTTTTGTGTTATGTCTATGATGCAGGGAAATGAAATGATAGATTGTTAAATATTTTCCCTTGACCCTCTTTAAATTTGGTTATTGGTATTCAGAGCAACTGTGTTGCGGGTCAGTTCTTCTAGTGTGAACCGATTTGTTCACACTTGTTCACTCACCTAACTCTCCTTTGTGGCGTGGCGTGTCGACCATGGCTGACTTCATGGGATTGGCATTTGATGATGAAGCACTAAACTCCATCTTGGAAAACAACCCAAGTATGTTAGATTCCTTACCCGACACTGTGGTTGCTAAAAAGGATGACTGGCTGACTTTATTAAATGTAAAGAAAAATCTTTCCCGTATCTCCATACACGGCATAGTAATGGCTGAGTACTTACGAGGTACATTTTTTCCAACTGGCCTTGTTGTAACAAATTCTCCACGACTCTTCTTAACAAATAAAGAGTTTCTTCGTGACTGGTCCCTCATCGCATGGCGGTGCACGCGAGATTGGTTGATCCTCATAATCAACACTGCAAAGAAAACTGCTGGTGCTATTCTAATAGAAATACAGCTGCTTGAGGGACAAATTAAAACCACTCTCACAAGCCCTATTTTTAAAAAACAACTAGAAGATTATAATGACAACATTGTCTTTTCCAAACTAGAGAAATGTAAGAAGGATCTAGCGCGTTTTTCAACGACAAAAATCTTCCCATATGCCAGTGATGATTGGGTGGCCCCAGACTTTAACAACAGGGGCACGCGCTATGGCTCTAACTACTCCTCATCTGGGTCAGACCGTGATTCAGATTCTGACAACTCCGGTGCAGGGGTTTCACAAATTAAAAGAGGTGGACAACAGCGGAGCTTTAACAAAAGAAGAGGTACACGTGGGTTTTATCAGAACCAAGGCCAATGGTGGCCACCAGGGCCCTGGGGTTTTCAGCCACCGTTTGCACAACATATGCAGGCATTTCCTCCACATCCCCAATTCTTCCACGACCTGTCTTTTTTAGGACAAGGTCGGGGCCGCAACTACGGAAGAAGAAGAGGACAACAGAACGTTCAATGGGAAGCAGAACAGACCTTCCCCAACACCAGGAGTCGGAGGGTAGCTCAGGCAACACCGACTACGACAGGAACCTAATAGTGAACCTTAGTTCACGGGAACTGTCAGCAGATGAACAGTCAGTATTGAGAAAAGGTTTGGGTTTTGTACCCACAAATAAGGGGGATCCCTTCGAGACTCGTTGCGAATTGGAAAGATTTTTTAGGAAAGTTCGCCTTCACTTCTTCTTTAATACACAGGAGAATGTTTTGCCTACAGAGGCACATGATCAGTCGACCAATACAGGGCTACGCCCTAAGTCTACTTTCACCCCATTAGGACATCAAGTTCCCTCCAAAGTCACAATGTTCGAACAAGCAGTGACCCATGATGTAATGGCCCTATTTGATAAGGACCAACGTAATTTTCAAAATCTGACCACCAAAGAAAAAATTGCTCTGGCCCACCTATCCACTGATCAGTCCGTCATTATAAAGCCGGCGGACAAAGGTTGTGCCATTGTTGTTTTAGACATGGCCAACTATCGCCAAGAATGTCAAAGACAATTGGACAATACCAACTCTTACCAACGTCTAGCCAGCGATCCCACCCCTCGCCTCCTCACAGAGATCAAGACCTTAGTGGAGGAAGGAAGTTTGGAAGGGTGGATTACACCCAACGAAGCTAAATCCTTGGTCACCAACAGACCAGTTATGCCTGGGTTTTACTGTTTGCCAAAAATCCACAAACCCACTCGCCCCCCCCCAGGACGCCCGATTATTTCGGGTATTGGCTCCTTATTGGAGCCCCTATCCACCTTTGTGGATTTCTTCTTGAGGCCTCTTGTAAAAGAGATGCCAACATATTTGCAAAATACGGCTGATGTCCTAAGACTCCTACCGGAGGTGGAATTTGACGTTGGGACTGATCTATTGGTCAGTTTCGACGTGGAGTCCTTATACACCTGCATACCGCAGGAAGAAACCTTGGAGGCCATTAGATCTCTTCTTGCCACACGTGATCTACAAAGCATCACTCCAGTGAATTTCATCATGGAGTGTGCCAGATTGGCAATAATGGAAAACTATTTCAAATTTGAAGATCAGATCTATCTTCAGACCTCAGGAACATCTATGGGGAGTATTTTTGCCCCCAGCCTCGCCAACCTTTATGTTCACCTGTTTGAACAGAATCATGTTCTCAACCATAGCAACCCCTACTTCCATCAGGTGGTGCTATGGAATAGATACATTGTAGACATCCTTCTGGTTTGGCGAGGTACGCCATCAGAGGTGAAATCATTTCATGATTGGCTGAACAACCAAAATCAATACCTCAAATTCACTGTTGAGTTTAGCCGGGTGGAATTGCCATTCCTGGATATTCTCATATTTCCCAAAGATGGTACACTTGAATGCGAACTTTATAAAAAACTAATATCACGGAATTCTCTGTTGGCCTTTTCTAGTCATCATCCCCGGGCCTTATAGGAGAATCTCCCAGTAGGACAGTTTATGAGAATTCGAAGAAACTGTTCATCTAAACCTCTTTTTGATAAACATGCCTGCATTCTGTCTAAACAACTAGAAGATTGGCAGGGCTCACGCCATCTGGTACGAAAAGCTTGGAAACGGACCTCCAATAATAACAGGGAGGCTCTCCTGGAGAGAAGACCTGAAAAGGAACCCTTGGATAGGCTCACTCACTTTTGTCAGCACTTTCAGTGTCCTCTCAAATAAAATCCAAAAGACAGTGCGAAAACATTGGGATATTTTAAATACAGCCCAAACCAACATTTCTCTACCCTTGTTCTATTTCAAGGATGCACGTAGTCTTAAAGATAGTCTGGTCCACACAAGACCTAGACTAAAAATGACAGAAACATCCAACACATTGTGGAACATGCAACCAGTACGTGGCCATTTTCCATGTGGTTCCTGTAGCGCATTCCCTCAGACATACAAAACAGACCAAGTTGACATAGGTACAGGGAACCTTTGGTTACTCCGTAAACATACCAACTGCAATACCGATGGGGTTATATACATGATTAACTGCCCGTGTTTGCTCAAGTACATTGGCCATACTACACGGAAAATGAAGGTTCGCATCAGCGAACATAAAAGCACAATCCGCTGTCACAAACAGTCCACTCGTCTTACCAATCACTTTTTATCAATGAAACATCAAGCAGAGGATTTAAAGTGGATGATCCTAGAACATCCGTACATTCCACCTCATATCAGTGACAAATCCAAGTTTCTATTCATTAAGGAGCAAAAATGGATCTTTAAGCTCCGTAGTGACAGTAGAGGATTGAATGATTCGATTCCGTGGATTTTGTATATGAGCATTCTTGCTTTACATCCACCCATCTCTCTGTCTCTATTTTTGGAGGGACAGGAATACTCCAATCTTGTCATCTGTCCTGACACAATCACCCACCTATCGAATATGGTATTCCACTCTGACTCTTTATATTGTGCATATTATCAGGGACCCTGGGTTTCCTTTATCATCCATTTTAGTTTTGGTACGACCGGTCTGTATATGATATAAGACGCGTAGTTCTCTACAGCAGACACATGAGCAAGTTTTCTCATTTTTGTTACCAACATCCGTTTTTTTGTCTCCTAAAAATGAGCATTTAGCTGAACTGTATATATTATGACTGCGCGGGAGACAAGCGCCACGCTGCATTACGGTCGCGCATGCGCCGCATTTTATTTAATTATCTGGATGCCCCGATTTTCTTCCGCCGATTTTGCAGCGATTCCATAGCTGTTACCATCGCCAGCCTCCCTTTTTTGTTAACCAGTACTGGAGTACCATGTCTCGTTCAGCCTACTTGCTAGGGCGGCTGTGCGAGAGACTAGCAGTCCCACCGTTTACCGGACGTGTGATGCTTTACTCTCTCATGCGCATGCGTTAAGAGCTACCGTACGACCCCGCCTCCGCCAGAGCCAACCTGCACGAAGGGATGAAAGAGGTAGCCGAGTGGATGACGACCAGCCGCCTGAAACTGAACTCTGACAAGACGGACGTCCTCATCCTGGGCTCTTCCCCCTCCGCCTGGGACGACTCCTGGTGGCCTCCCGCCCTGGGCACCGCACCCAAACCGACAGACCATGCACGCAACCTGGGCTTCATCCTGGACTCCTCCCTCTCCATGACCAGGCAAGTCAACAACGTCTCCTCGGCGTGCTTCAACATCCTACGCATGCTACGGAAGATCTTCCGGTGGATCCCCACCGAGACCAGGAAGACCGTCACCCAGGCCCTCGTCACCAGCCGACTGGACTACGGCAACGCCCTCTACGCCGGTACCACCGCCAAGCTCCAGAAGAGACTCCAGCGGATCCAGAACGCCTCAGCCAGACTCATCCTCGACATCCCACGAACCAGCCACATCACCGGACATCTGAGAGACCTTCACTGGCTCCCCGTCAACAAAAGAATCAACTTCCGCCTCCTCACCCACGCACACAAAGCCCTACACGACCAAGGCCCGAGCTACCTCAACAGCCGGATCAACTTCTACGCTCCCAAACGCCACCTCCGATCAGCCAACCACGCCCTCGCCGCCGTCCCCCGCATCCGAAGAGCGACTACAGGAGGAAGGTCCTTCTCCTACCTGGCCGCCAAGACCTGGAACTCCCTCCCTCCCGACCTGCGCCTGACCCAAGACCACCTCTCCTTCAGGAAGAAGCTGAAGACCTGGCTGTTCGAGCAGTAGCTGCACCCCCCCCCCCCCCCCCAGCGCCTTGAGACCCTACGGATATGTAGCGCGCTCTATAAGTGTCACTGATTGATTGATTGATTGACCGTACGCTCCTTGCTAAAGTGTGACGCTTTGTTTTTCGCATTCGTCAAGGGCTAGCGTGCACTCTTTGCTAAAATTCATCAACTACGCAAGTTCTGGCATTGATTGTTAAACTCCGAGGTGATAACACACATGCGCAATACAACAAGCGCTTCGTAATCACCTTTATTTTTGGCGGGCAATACGGAGCATAAACGAACTAATCATCCAATTACCATTGGTATAAAAGGGAGGAGTCCGGTCCAAGTCGGTACCTCCACTTCCTCTCGGATGACAGAGAGAGGTAGCGACGGACAGGTAAGGACTCCTCCATTTGGGTACTGGGTAGTTTCTGACAAGCTCATAATTGAACCTTTTACTAAATAACTACAGAGTTTTTAACATAGAGCAATCAGTGTGCTTCTCCTGTGTTTTTGTGACTGTGGTTTAGACTGACTCAGTCCACATTTGGAAAGTTAGAGATAGGATGCAATAGCCAATAGCTAGGGCATACAACCTTGAGATTTATGCCCTTTTCTTCCCTTTGCACCTTAGAGCGGGGCCTCATATTCCCGAGCGGTTGCGGGGCGAGGTGAGGTCATCTCCCACGCAAAGCGCGGTGGGTACCCACAGATAGATTATTTATTAATGTTTATTCTGTGTAAGAGTGAGTATACTCATGAATAAGCTAAGCACGAATTCCTTATGCTTGTTGTGCTGTCTGTACAGTCTGTTGTGAATACACGGATATACTTCCGCTGCGGTCGCTCCCCACGCAGCTACCCGCACTGACTGTCGTGGTATCGTAGCGCTTACTCGCATTGCTCCTTCTTCATTTTGTACTCTGCTTGCCTGGCTGCTTCTAATTAATTTACCGTAGCACTTTTGCATTTGTGGTATTGTAGCGCTTACTCGCATTGCTCCCACTTAATTGCTGCCTGTGTGCTTTTAACGAAATCACCGTAGCGCTATTACTGTTGTGATATCGTAGCGCTTACTCGCATTGCTCCCACTTATTGTTGCCTGTCTGCTTTAATTTATTCATCATAGCGCTTGAGCTCGTTAAGGCGCATTGGTGCCTGTCTGCTGTTTAGCTAATTAATTATCGTCGCGCTATATTCAGAAAGCGCGCAGCCAGTAGAATTGTATTGTGCTTGGCTACCTTTGGTTGTATTGTTTCAATAGTGCATAGCGTCCATTTCAGGTTGTGCCCCCAATCCAGTTTCGATTTTGGCCTGCTGCCATTTTGTGCTTTGTTGTTGTGCCTCCCTGCCCAGACCTCCGCCCCGCTCCCGCCTCCCAGCTGCTCCTCCCTCCCACTGATACTGTAGGCTTTACCATCCGGCACACACGCTGTGACCGCCCTGAAGCCTTCAGCTGCGGTCGCTCCCCACGCAGCTCCCCGCACTGACTGTCGTGGTATCGTAGCGCTTACTCGCATTGCTCCTTCTTCATTTTGTACTCTGCTTGCCTGTCTGCTTCTAATTAATTTACCGTAGCGCTTTTGCATTTGTGGTATCGTAGCGCTTACTTGCATTGCTCCCACTTAATTGCTGCCTGTGTACTTTTAAGGAAATCACTGTAGCGCTATTACTGTTTTGATATCGTAGCGCTTACTCGCATTGCTCCCACTTATTGTTGCCTGTCTGCTTTAATTTATTCATCGTAGCGCTTGAGCTCGTTAAGGTGCATTGGTGCCTGTCTGCTGTTTAGCTAATTAATTATCGTTGTGCTATATTCAGAAAGCGCGCAGCCAGTAGAATTGTATTGTGCTTGGCTACCTTTGATTGTATTGTTTCAATAGTGCATAGCGTCCATTTCAGGTTGTGCCCCAATCCAGTTTCGATTTTGGCCTGCTGCCATTTTGTGCTTTGTTGTTGTGCCTCCCTGCCCGGACCTCTGCCCCGCTCCCGCCTCCCAGCTGCTCCTCCCTCACCCCTCCCCCCTCCAGCACCTACATATGACAGATGCTTTTGCGCGCAGTGTTCATGCGCAGCGGAAGCGCCCCATGCGCGCCGAAGGTGCGCCAAAGGTAAGCCCGTCTACGCCCGTCCGCGCCTGGACCGCGCCCAGCGCCAGACTCCCTAGCCCTCGCAAAACCCACTCCACCCGCATAACGTACGATTCCGCTACCCTATCAGCACTCAACTCCGACCACCTCCCAGACTGCTTCCTAGCCGCACCAGGACACACCCATGGACCCTTCACCTGCCACTTCCGCAAGTTCGACTGCATCAAGACCCACACCAAACCCACTGACTCCAAACAGAACTCCGACACTAACCACCTGAAGTGCATCCTACTCAACACCCGCTGGATCCACAGACACTCCATTGAACTCTGGAACCTACTCGATACTACATTACCGGACGTCGCCTTTCTCACAGAAACATAGATGAACGCCTCATCAACGCCTGACATCGCCATAGCCATCCCGGACGGCTACAAGATCATCCGAAAGGACCGCATCAACCGAACCGGAGGAGGCATCGCCATCGTCCATAGGAACACCATCCGCATCACGACCAGTTCCGACGATAACCTCACTACCGCCGAACACCTTCACTTCCAGATACACACCGACCACAAAACCACACTCAGAGGCACCCTCATCTACAGCCCTCCAGGACCCCGCACACAATTCAGTGAAGACATCACTGACTACATCAGCCCTCATGCCCTCCCCTCCGAGAACTACATCCTCCTGGGAGACCTCAACTTTCACCTGGAAAAGAAAAACGACAGCAACACCACCACCCTTCTGGACAACCTGGCCAATCTCAGACTCAAACAACTTGTTGACACCCCCACCCACCTTGCCGGACACACGCTAGACCCTATCTTCACCTCCAGCAAGCACATCTTCTTTGATCACACCTCAGCCCTCCGTTGGACGGACCATAGCTGCGTTCATTTCAGCTACAAAAAGACCTCGACCCACAACCCCCCACATCCTATTCGCCGAAGAAATTGGAACAAAATCACCACCGACCAGCTCTTCACTTCGCTCCACCAAAACCCCCCTGCCATATCATCGGACCCAAAAAAAGCAGCCACCAACCTCACACAATGGATCACCCACAGCCCGGACGAACTAGCACCCTTGAAGAACCATTCTCACAAGCACAATAGCAAAAAAGCCCCCTGATTCAACGATGAACTTAAGAAATCCAAGAAGATCTGTCGTACTCTCAAGAAAGCCTGGAGAAAAAACCCAACCTCTGACAACCTGGCCACCTTCAAGAACGCCACCCGCAAACACCACCAACTGATCCGATCCACCAAGAAATCAGCATTCAAGGATCAACTCAACATCAATGCCCAAAACAGCAAGGAACTATTCAACATCGTCAAAGAATTTACCAACCCCACCGCCGGCACCAACGACATCACTCCCTCCCAAGACCTCTGTGACTCTCTTTCCTCATTCTTCTACAACAAAATTGCCGACATACATAACAGTTTCGAAAACCAGTCCGAACACCAGCCCACTCCACCCTCCTCCGAACCAAAACCGCAACCTAACAACCTCTGCGCCTGGAACCCAATCACCACCGAAGACACCATCCGCCTGATGAACTCCATCCACTCAGGATCGCCAACCAACCCTTGCCCCCACCACATTTTCAACAAAGAAGACTCCATCATCGCACCTCATCTCCGCGATGTCATCAACTGCTCCTTCAACTCCGCTACCTTCCCGGAAAGCTGGAAACATGCCGAACTCAGCGCCCTTCTGAAGAAACCCACAGCAGACCCCACTGAACTCAAGAATTACCGCCCCATCTTGCTCCTCCCATTCCCTGCCAAAGTCATTGAGAAAGCTGTCAACAGTCAACTCGCAGCCTTCCTCGAATCCAACAAATCCCTCGACCCTTTACAGTCCGGCATCCGAGCCAAACACAGCACCGAGACCGCCCTCATCGCAGCAACAGACGACATCCGAACTCTACTGGACAACGGAGAAACAGCTGCCCTCATCCTACTTGACCTCTCCGCAGCCATCGACACAGTCTGTCATAGCACCCTTATACAACGCCTCAGCAACGTCGGGATACAAGGAAAAGCATTGGACTGGATCATCTCGTTCCTCGCCGGAAGAACCCAAAGAGTCTGCCTTCCCCCTTTTAAATCAGAGGCCACCGAAGTCATCTGCGGCGTACCACAAGGATCAGCTCTCAGCCCCATCCTCTTCAATGTATACATGAGTCCCCTCGCATCCATCGCGCGCCAACACAACCTCAACATCATCTCCTACGCAGACGACACCCAGCTGATCCTTTACCTCACCAAAGACCCAAACACCGCCAAAACCAACTTACACGAAGGAATGAAAGAAGTAGCAGAGTGGATGAAGAACAGCCGTTTAAAACTTAACTCGGACAAAACAGAAGTCCTCATCTTAGGATCATCCCCCTCTGCCTGGGACGACTCATGGTGGCCACCAGCCCTGGGAACCGCACCCATACCTAGGGACCATGCACGCAACCTGGGCTTCATCCTGGACTCCTCCCTCTCGATGACCAGACAAGTCAACGCCGTCTCATCATCATGCTTCAACATCCTACGCATGCTCAAAAAAATCTTCCGTTGGATCCCCACCGAAACAAGAAAGACGGTCACCCACACACTGGTCACAAGCCGACTGGATTACGGAAACACCCTTTACGCCGGAACCACAGCCAAACTACTGAAAAAACTCCAATGCATACAAAACGCCTCAGCCAGACTCATATTGGACATCCCTCGGCAAGCTCACATTTCCGGCCACCTGAAAGACCTCCATTGGCTCCCCGTCAACAAGAGAATAACGTTCCGTCTCCTCACCCATGCACACAAAGCCCTCTACGACCTAGGACCAGAATGACTCAACACGCGAATATCCTTCTACACCCCCTCCCGCCAACTACGTTCGTCCAACCAAGCCCTCGCCACAATTCCGCGCATCCATAGATCCACCATGGGGGGAAGATCCTTCTCCTACTTAGCAGCCAAGACCTGGAATTCTCTCCCCACCCACCTCCGCCTTACACAGAACCACCTCTCCTTCAGAAAGCAACTAAAAAGCTGGATATTCGATAAGTAAAGCACCCCCCTCCCTCAAGCGCCTTGAGACCCTCTGGGTGAGTAGTGCGCTATACAAATTTTGAACTTGAACTTGTTTGTTCTTGTGCTTTTTCTCAACAGGATTAAGACACAATATACATCTTCCTTGTGAACATTGGGGCTCCAAGATCCTGGTAGATATATGTATTTCTATAATTTAATTTAATAATTGTTTTTGCACTCACGTTTATCATGTTGCAGTAGCTTACCATCTAGGTCCTGATGAAAGCCGGATAGATTCCAATTTGGCTGAAACATGTTGACCGTCCTGCACAGCGCCATAGTGTAGTTATATATTCAGGCTACCAGGCGTGGTTTTAAGTTGAACACTTAGACACTTTCCATTAAATATATTTTCTGTCTGAGCCGTTAATTTAAAATTTTTCACCACAGCACTGCACCACACACCCTGAGCACTACCCTTTGAGTAACAGTCTGGCTAGAGTTTTCTATTCCACATCCATATCCGCACCATCAACTGATGGGTTGGGCGGCTGGTCGGATGGACTAACAAACATCCCATATGATGAAACTCCGCCAGAAGGGTGGTCTGATGGGAATATCTCAGCCAGTTGTAACTCTTTCACTATTTGCATGAGTCCCGTTTTCTCAGTCTCTTGTACAGCAACACATAGAAGACCGGTCATTTCTATATGTTTTTATGTTATGTCTATGATGTAGGGAAATGAAATGATAGGTCGTTAAATATTTTCCCTTGACCCTCTTTAAATTTGGTTATTGACTTTTAGAAAGTGACCATTATGAAACAATGGAATTATGAAACATTATGAAACATTATGAAACCCAATAAGCGTCACAGGACCTGAGGGCAATATATTATGAAAGGGTGGTCCTTAACTGAATTAAAGGAAGTATTTAAATAGGAAAATAATTATGCAAGGGTTGCCAGGAGGGTCAACCACAGGTAATGAAGACAATGCACCTATGAAAACACACCCTAGAAAAACAATGAATTCCTCAGAAATATACAAACTGCACCCACAAGTATTTCATTTGAGTAGGTTCATTGTTTTTTATATTTTTTGTAATCAAGTACAAACATCAAACAATATGTAATGTTATTCCCATATAGAGCTGAGAAAAGGTTGCAAAAGGGATAGGAAAAAGAAGTGCTTGTGGGAAGAGAATGAAAATCAGGAGGTTTAAAGATACACACTGTTCCTTATTTCGCGACGAACTGATGGTCAGCATCCTCAAGAGGTATGGAATGTGAGGTGGTTGTCAGGGGGTTTTGCATCCATACGGCTCATGGGGTCCGGCCGAAACTCGAGAGGGACATCAAAGTTTTAGGAAATAACCTAGCCGAGCTGGAGGCGGTGCTACACATGGACCCTGGTTGCTTGAGTAAATGGTGGGAGTTACAGGAGGAGCTGTTAGCGGGGCTAGATAGGCTTGAAAAATTGCATTACACTGCATATCGACAGCGACTACATGTGGAGGGGGATCATTCTGGGGCGCTACTTGCCAGATTAATCAGTAATGAGAAATCGGTGGCCTCCATCACCCAGATGGGTTCCGCCGATGGACGGACAGTATACAGGCAGGAAAAAATCTTAGACACGCTAGCTGATCATTTAGCCTGGGTATATGCCAGATGCCCTCTGCCCGCTCTGGAAGTTCCTCGCTACACTGAATTTACCCTTTAGAGCGGTTAGCCAATTATTGGACGACCCGATCTCAAAAGAGGAAATCTTAGAAGGTATAAAGTCCCTGAAGCCTGCAAAATGCCTGGGTATTGACGCCAACCAGCCGAATTCTACAAGAAATTCGCAACCCTGCTGGCGGACCGCCTTTTGGAGGTATATTATGAAGTGTCCCAAAACTGCACCCTCTTGTCCCCATGAATAAAGCACTGGTGATCATGATCCCAAGGCTGAAAGGGATACTCAACTGCCGGGATCATATAGGCCTATCTCTTTGTTGAATATGGACATAAAAGTTCTTAGCGGGATCATGGCTGCCCGACTGCAACCATATATGCAACATTTAATACATCCTGCTCAGCCGGGATTCATCCTCAAACGAAGCACAGCTCATAACTTGAGGCGGCTGGCACTGTAGAAGTGAGATTCCTATCAGTCTCATCAGTGCAGGGACACACTCTTGTCTACGGGTTCAGTAAATGAGGATTGATACTGGAGTAGAACAAAACACAAGTTTATTATATCTCATGAGATTGCTCAGTATTAAGGACACTGCAAGTGCCTGAGAGGGTACAAACTAGAACAATCTAAGACCTGTCTTTTATACATTTTGGGTATCATAGGATTTCACCAAAAAACGGTTTGTCATGGTTACATCACATTTTACATAAACCCTCTTATGGCATTTTTACATAACACTTACACAACCCCTTACACAACACCTTACGCAACCCCTTACACAATGCTTACATGCTGAACTGTGGAATCCTGATGAACCCCCACCCACATCATTTTGTAGATAGACAAGCGAGGTTACAGGCGTTTGTGGGCAAACAGATTAGACATCTGTGCATGTAGGCCCTTCGGCAGGGCATGGCTGCTTACTCTGCCACACGAGCATTATCAGTACAACCAGCTTTCAGTGAACACGTTATGTTATGTTATGTTATGTTATGTTATGTTATATTGATTTATTATGCGCACAGAAACCCCAGCCAAGGGGCGTCCCGGCGCAGAGACAAGGTAGAACATAACACAACAGGAAACTAAAAACATGAAAGCAGCTAAAACAGGAAAGTTTTTAAAGCCCTCCGGAAAGTCAAGAGGTCCTCCATCAGACGAATTTCAACAGGAAGGGAGTTCCATGCTGACGCGGCCTTTACACTAAACGAGCGGCCACCCATGCGACTAAGCCTAAATCTGGGGACCACCGCAAGGGCCAAACCCTGGGGACGGAGGGTGCGGGTGGGAACATAAAAGGAAAGACAGCTGGATAGGATTTCCGGGCCAATACCTCTCAGAATCTTAAAAGCGAGACACAAGACCTTAAAAAGGATGCGCTTCCTGACAGGGAGCCAATGTAGGGTACGAAGGACAGTTGCCACCGAGCTGAATCTGGGCAGGCCGACAATCACCCTCGCCGCAGCATTCTGAACCCGCTGCAGACGGGTTAGCTCGGCCTGGTTAGCCCCAGCCAGAAGAGAGCTGGCATAATCCAGGCGGGAGATGATAGTTGCCTGGATCACCAGCTGCCTGGTCGGGGCGTCAAAGAACTTGAGAACAGGTCTCAAGCCCCTTAGGAGACCGAAACAACAGGCCGCAGTTTTTTTAGTATGCCCTACAAAGGATAGGCCCGCATCCAGCCAGACCCCCAGATTTTTCATCTCAGATACCGGGGTCGGAGTGGGTCCCAGCTCAGAGGGCCACCATTGGTCACCCCACAGCTCCACTCCCTTACCGACAACCATCACCTCCGTTTTTGTGGCATTTAGCTGAAGGCAGTTGCCTGTCAACCAGCTAGCCACCGCCTTCAGTCCAGACTGAAACCTGGGGGCCTCAGTCTCTGCATCCCCGCTGAGAGTAACCGCCAGCTGTGTGTCGTCGGCATATGAGACCAAAGTTAGGCCCCACTGCCTAGCGACATCAGCCAGCGGTCTCACGTAAAGATTGAACAACGTGGGACTCAGCGAGGACCCTTGCGGAACCCCCATGGCCAGCGGTTGGAAATTGGACTTGAAGGGAGGGATGGCAACACAGAAGGAGCGGTTATCTAGAAAGGAGTGGAACCATTGCAACACCTGACCGCCAATGCCGGTCTCCTCAAGCCGATGCAGGAGGATGCTGTGGTCTACCGTGTCAAAGGCGGCGCTAAGGTCTAACAATATAAGCGCCGCCGTTTGACCAGCATCCAACCTTGCACGGAGATGTTCCACCATCACAAGTAACGCGGTTTCCGTGCTGTGGCCGGCACGGAATCCGTTTTGTGTGGGGTCGAGGGCATTGGTCCGTACAAGATGTTCAGACAGGGCCAAGTTGACATGGGCCTCAGTGATCTTGGCTGGCCAAGGTAGCAACGAAATGGGGCGATAGCTTTCAGGCTTGGCCGGGTCCAGGGAGGGCTTTTTGATAATTGGGGACACCACAGCTTGCTTCCACTTAGCTGGAACTTCTGACTTCTAACTTCTGACTGTATGAAAGTCCCAGCAGAAACACAGAAATGGGGGCTGGTTGATAAGATGGAAGAGGAGCAGAGGCTAACTTAACAGAATACTTACCGTTCAACAGCTCACGTGTGGCATTCGCCCCTCGTACCACAGGAAGAATGTGTCTTACGTGCATTAAGTGTGGGGCCACAATTCCTGAAATGGGTGCAGATGTTATACTCAGGCCCTAGTGCTAGAATCAGAGTCGGGCGCTGGTGTCACAGGCTTTTAGATTGCACCGCGGCACTGGACAAGGTTGCCCCCTGTCACCACTTCTTTTTGCCATGGCAGTGGAACCCTTAGTGGCAAGCTTGCAGAAGGAGATGGAGGCCTTTGGGATTAAGCTGGGGGAGACTACTCATGTGGTGTCCATGTATGTGGACAACACATTGGTGTACCTATGAAACCCGGCTCGGGCGATACCGATACTCCTTGATGTTCTTGTAAGGTTTGCACACGTCAGGACTACGGATTAACTCATGGAAGTCAAAACAAATTCCATTGGGTAGACTGGCCTCGCTTCCGGACAGGGGATTGCCGGAGGTGGGACTCCCGTGGGCAAGATCATCACCAAGATATCCAGGAGTTAGACTAGCGGAAAGGGCCGAGCAATACCTGACGCCCAACCTAGGGAAAATCATTGTGGAACTGTGAGGTTCAGTTCACTTCTAGCGTGAGCTACCCCTGTCCCTTATGGGGAGAATAGCCCTGTCCAAAATGGGCGTCCTACTCAGATGCCTCTATGCAATGCAACACTCCTTTTTTAGGATCCCCAACACTTTTTTGTAACTTTGGATAGACTCCTAACTGACTTACTGTGGGGGCCTAAGCATAGACGGGTAAGCTTGCCCACTTTGCAGACCGGGGGACTGGAAGTTCCCAGTCTGGAATTTTACTACGCAGCTTTACAGTTGCAACACGCGGTACATTTGACTGGATGATGATGAGAACTGGGAGAAGGCCCTGCTTCGGGGACTTCCGGAAGTGCAACACTCCCTGAATTATTAATGTTGGGAGCACAGATTCCACTAACAAGCCCCTATATCATCCAGCATGTGGTTGAGATATGGGAGCTTGTTGTTCGGGCGGTGCTTAAAAGGGCCCCCTACGCTCCGGACATGCCCCTGTGGGCAATACAACCTTTTCACCAGATTTCTGCATCCATGGCTGTGCGCGGATGGCAGGAAGGGGGATGCTGCACCATTGGGGACCTGTCTAAAACAGTACGTCACATGAGCAGTCGGTAGTGGACAGACCACCACTGCATCCACTTCTCCTTCCGAAAACCCCTTGCACACCACCGTGCCCTTCAGACCCCCGCCGCTGCTGGGGCAAAGTCACTGAAGAACAACTACAGACAAGCCTCACACTCAACCCACCGACCAACCCCACCAACCCCGATGATGGTGCCCTCACCCTCGAACGCTGGATGAACGACTGCGCCAACACCGTAGCCCCGCTGAAAAAACCATCCAACAGAGACACCAGCAAAAGAGTCAGCTGGTTCACCCCGGAACTCCTCGACTCAAAGCACACCTGCCGAAAATTGGAGAACATATGGAACAACGACAAGACGCCGGACAGCCGCCCACAAAGACGCCATCCGCAACCACCACCACCTGATCAGGGCCGTCAAAAGAACCTCCTTCACAGACCGCCTCGACAACAGCGCACACAGCAGCAAGGAACTCTTCACCATTGTGAAGGAACTCTCCAACCCCAGCTCCAGCGCCAACGACATCCCGCCATCGCAAGCCCTGTGCGACTCCCTCGCCACCTTCTTTCACCGGAAAATCACCGACATCCATGACAGCTTCAAACCCCGGACGACTCCTGTAGACCTCGCCACACTGGACCCACCACACCCCACCACCCATGACACCCTGACAACCTGGGCCACCGTGAGCATCCAGGATGAAATCAAGACCATGGGCACAATCCACTCCGGATCCCCGTCCGACCCTCTACCACACCATATCTTCAACAAAGCCAGCAATTCCATCGCACCCCACCTGCACAAAATCATCAACCTCTCCTTCGAGACCGCTACCTTCCCTGAGAACTGGAAACACTCAGAGATCAACGCCCTACTGAAGAAACCCAAGGCCGATCCGAGCGACCTCAAGAACCTCCGACCCATCTCCCTGCTCCCGTTCCCAGCAAAGGTCATCGAGAAGATAGTTAACACCCAGCTCACCCGTCACCTCGAAGACAACAACATCCTGGACCCATCCCAATCAGGATTCCGCAGCAACCAAGGCACCAACACCGCGCACATCACCGCCACAGACGACATCAGGATCCTTCTTGACAACAGCGAGACAGCGGCCCTCATCCTCTTGGATCTCTCCTCCGCCTTCCACACCATCTGCCGCCGCACACTACGCACGCGTCTTCAAGACACAGGGATCCGGGAAAAGGCCCTGGACTGGACCACCTCCTTCCTCTCCAGCAGAACTCAGAGAGTCCGCCTTCCTCCGTTCCGGTCCGAGGCCTCCCGAGATCATCTGCGGCGTCCCACAAGGATCTTTCCTCAGCCCGACGCTGTTCAACGTCTACATGGCACCACTAGCACAGATCGTCCGGCAGCATGACCTCAACATATTCTCCTACGCCGACGACACTCAGCTGATCCTCTCCCTCACCAAGGACCCTCTCACCGCCAAATCCAACCTCCACCAGGGAATGAAGGAAGTCGCCGACTGGATGAAGGAAAGCCGACTTAAGCTGAACTCAGACAAAACGGAGATCCTCATCCTAGGGTCCAACCCCTCAGGATGAGATGACTCATGGTGGTCCGCATCACTGGGGACCCCGCCCAGCCCCCACCGACCACCCATGCAACCTGGGAGTCATCCTCGACTCGAAACTCACCATGACCAAACAAGTCAACGCTGTCTCCTCCACGTGCTTCAACACCCTCCGCATGCTTCGCAAGATCTACAGATGGATCCCAACAAACACAAGGAAATCAGTCACCCAGGCTCTAGTCAGCAGCGGACTCGACTACCGGAACGCCCTCTATGCCGGAGCCCCGTCCAAGCTCACCAACAGACTGCAAAGAATCCAGAACACCTCGGCACGCCTGATCCTCGACGTCCAGTGCCGTGACCACATCACCCCCCACCTGAGGAACCTGCACTGGCTCCCCATCGACAGGAGAATCTCCTTCAAGCTCCTGATCCACGCACACAAGGCACTCCACAAGACCGGACCAGCCTATCTCAACAGTCGACTCTTCTTCTACGTAACCAACAGGAAACTCTGTTCTGCTGACCACGCCCTGGCCACGGTCCTGCGCCTCCGTAGAACCACTTCTGGAGGCAGGTCTTTCTCCCACCGCGCCGTCAAGACCTGGAACACCCTCCCCCTACACCTAAGACAAACCGAAGACCTACTGACCTTCAGGAGACAGCTCAAGACCTGGCTCTTCGACCAGTAGCAGCAGCAAAACCCCCACCCCCCCACCCCCCACCACACCTTGAAACCCTCGCGGGTGAGTAGCGCGCTTTACAAATTAAATGATTGATTGAAGCTTTTATGCTGGGACCAGGACAGTTCCTGCAGTATGGGAAAAGTTGTGGCCCATGTTTCCTGCAGAGCCCCTGTCTCTAATGTGCTACGGTCTATGATATTGATGGCTAAATGGCGCAGACTGATGTTGCATCTACACCGAGCAATCTGCGACGATAAGGTGGTCCAGACTCTGCCGATTCAGACAATATGGGAGACACTGACGGAAGACCCCATAACGGAGAAAGACTGGATAAAAATCCATGAATGGTTAAAAAGGTGAGCTCGAACGCAAGGTTCAAGCTGATTCAGTTTAATTATGTACACCATACGTACCCTACCCCCAAGAAGTTACACAGGATATACTCGGAGCGGTCGGGGCAATGTCCCAGATGTTGGGAGGCGGAGACTATATATATTCTTCTGGTTTGGTCTTGCCCAGAACTTCAGTTATACTGGACGGACGTTTTGACTACGCTGCAAGACGCAACAGGTGGGAAATAATTAGAAAGATCCGGGTGGTGTTGCTTGGGTTGCTGTCCAGTCCTTAGAAAAAGAACCTTAGTAGGAAGTTTCTCCGGTTGGGACTGGTGTTAGTGGTAGCTATTTCCTGGCTAAGTTGCAAACCACCCAAAATTATGAAATGGGTATGAGACATGAAGGAATGGGCAACAGCTGAGCTGATTCAGATGCAAAGGTCAGGCATGACAAAAAAACTAGAGGTTGATGTGAGGGCATGGAGGGCATTCTTGGTTGGGACACAAAACCATAGGAATAGACAAGGAGCCAAGGGAGGAGGCCAACGTGACTGTACAATCTTGTGGTGAGCCAGAGGAAAATTAACTGAAAGGGGACGCACTTGCCGGCGACATAAAGGATAGTGCATTGATATGAATAAATATCTATGGACACAGGTTTACATTCCAGAGATGCACGCAAGGCATAGGGGGGTAGGTTTTAGCTCTGGGTGGGGGGAGGATAGACGTTTGATTTAGTTGATATAGAAATGTTTCTGAGTGTACTGAAAACTTGACCTTAAGAATTAAGGGCTGAGGAAACGAGGATTGTTGAGGTGGAATGTACGGTGATGGGACAACATTTTTTTTAACTGTTGGCGTAACACATATGCATTGATTGTATCTGATGCAGTTAACCTGGTAATCCCTAACGCATAATCGCTGAGAATGTCCAAGTTGTTCTGTTCAAATAGTTACAAATGCCAATAAAGATATTTTTAAAAAAAAGGTTCTGTCTGAGCACTCTTATAAAGGGTTTGGCACTTGTCTATTGTAACCCTAGACAAGCTGGGGCCAAGACACAGAGGGAGGGGATGCCCGACGACTCGGGGAAGGAACCTCAAGAAGCTTTCTTTACTTCAAAGTGGGCACTAGGTGTTTATGTTGGACCCTTAGTCCCAACTCTTCAGTACACATCTAGACCTGTGGATTCTGTCAGGAAGAAGGACTTTTGTCCCACTTTGCATCCGTAAATTGAGTTTGATAGCCCCTCATCCATTTTTTCTAATTGTCAGTATCTATGTAGGTTTATCTCTTTGCAAGCTCCTGAATAGAAAGTCTAAGACACCCAGACACAGTGATATTATCTCCATCAGCATCTCAGACTCTAAGAGTCTACACTATCACAGACAGCTCTACATAATCTGGTGTATAGGAGGAAGTGTCAAGGATGTCCACATGCTCCTTTCTTGCAAAGTTAAAGGTGTGTAGATTTTAGAAATCACATATAGCGCCCATTAAGGCATAGCCCCGATTCACCTACCCTACTGCTCGAGGTAAACCTTTCAGAGCTCTTTCAGTCACCGTGTCTGTGTTGTCATCTGCAAGAAAGGCATCTTTCTGAGGATACATTTGGATGCCCTGTTCCATTTGTGGGACATCAAGTATTCAAGATGGACCCTTAGTCTTCCAGGAAAGAGGCAAAACATTGGTATCTAACATCCATATAAGCATCCCCTCAATAACTTACTCTATATGTTTAATACATCATTTAGCGACTCAGGGAGGTGTTGCAGTTGGAACGCAAGATAATAGCAGCCTGACTCAGAAACAACTGGCGCATCCTTCTGACATGGAAATATTTCCCTGATCAGCTTAATCCTAGATCGTTCAGTGAAGTTGAACTGTTTAGTTCTCAGAATATCTTTCTAGGTATTAAGCAAAAATCTCCTTTGAAAACATAGAAACAATATAGTAGCACTACTACCATTGTCAGGCCCACCCTGCCCACTATAGAAAGGGGCAGACTCAACCAGAAATATTTAGATTTGCCTTTGCTTGAGATCACTCAAATCAGTTTCAGTTCTATATAGGTGTCTGTGCCATGTTCCTGCTGAATGCCCAGGTATCTTAGACCATCCTTTCACCATGAAAGACCCATATTTGGAAGAGATATGAAATATCTGATAGCCATCTCTTGAGTAGAGATAGGTGGGACTTAGTCCAGCTCATGTTGAGTCTGGCAAGTGCTCTGTATTCACTTAGGACCCAAGGCATAAAGGAGGCCTACAGTGCCAGTTTTTTAAGGTATAACAAAGTCATTAGCATAAAAGGGCACAAGATTTACTGTTTCTGCTGTCCGAATTCCTCATTGTACCATGCATGCTCTCAAAACATTGACCCGAGGCTCAATGACTACGGGAAATAAACGTAGTGACAGTGGGCAAACTTTGAGGGTATTGTCACAGACTCTGCCTTTCAGATATATATTTCCTGGTTTGAAATGTTCCTGTGGTCTAGAATGTAACCACTTAATTCATTTTAATATATTGGTCACACGTAAAATCATTTGTAGAGTCTGAAACATGAACTCTGAGGACACCATCTCACTTGATTTCTCTATGTTGAGCAAGGCTATTGTGTATTACCTCTCCAGTTGTTTTAGGTAAAATTGTATGTTGGAATGGGACAGCCAATATTGCCTGTGACGAGTACTCTGGTCTGGAAGTAATTCAAACTGGTCTAGATGTATTAAATTGGGCACAATTGCTAACAGCTTATTCACTATTGCTTCATTCAAAATCAGTGTCTACACGGTCATCATAGTCATCAGATGAAAGGATTTAAAGCTTTTGGCTCTTTTTTTCTGGTCTTTACACTCAGTGTGGGTACTGTTATAAGTAATACGTCTCTCATTGAATCTGGAAGTAGCTTGTGCCCATGGAATCAACGCATGCTTTTAACAATTCATCCACTCTAAGACTTTTCTTTTATGACATAAAATTCAGGGAAGCCCATTGTTCCTCTATGCAAAAACAACAAGGTGATGGATAGAATGCTTGAATTAATCTCAGTCAATGGAAGTCACTCAGTTGCATCCCAATCCAGTGTTTTTGCCCACCATACCACCTCAGTTTGGACTCAGCCATATGCAAATCAGTGTTGACCCTGCTCCTCATGGGAAAAGCCCACCCTGAACTGCCAGACCAGGTCCTCCCTGAACCCGAACACAAGCAACCTAGGACTGGTTTTGCTCTAGTTAGGGCTCTTCAGCCAAGTATAGCTTGGTTCCAGTGGCACAGTGAGCCCGGGGAACACATCTGGGCATACCCGGTGCACTTAGGGGAACAAATGCAAAAACAACAAGGTGATGGATAGAACGTTTCTCTCTGGTCAGCGGGTCAAGTGACATCCTTTGCTCCAGTGCCAACCTGAGAAGTACAGCCTCATCCAAGAAGATCTGCAATAACAATGGGTTACTGGGTGAGTTGATTGAAGCATTTATGGCATTTTGGAGTGCAGTAACTCCGCCCAGTGCTGAAACTATGTCTACTTTAAGTCCTGTTACATAGATCAAACTGAGTCTCTGTAGGGCTTTCATTAGCCCACCTAGTGCTGAGACCTTTTTTTATTTTTGGGAGAGTGTGTGCTTAAGCCTTCATAACTTTTTCCACAAAGGTATGCAGGCCAAATCTATACCCTTTTATACCCACAATGTGGTACTTCCATGAAGGAACTGAGAAAACAGCCAAAAAGTTGCTAAATGGTTGGGATTTGCTTTGGACAAATGCGAAATATGATGTGAAAGTAAGTATGCGATTTTTGTAGAAATGGGATCAACGAAAGGTTTGCTATGTTAAGATTGCACTCTTCCTAGTCTACAAGAACATGCAGAGTTCTCAAAAAAATATTTTAACAACGGTTTTCTATTGGGTAGTCAACTTTTCTATTTTTGTTGATTCCACCAACTTGCAGTTTGTTGTGGAAATAGTAGTGGCGTTTCTAGAGGACGTGAGAAGGGCAGATGGGTTCTGTGTTCCAAATCTATTTGTTCTGGCCCCCCTAGTGCCCCACCACCACAGCTGCTGAATGTGTCAGGAGGCAACACATAAAAGACAGACACTGCACCTTGCCATTCACATGAATTTACCCAACTCTCTTTCATAACAAAGCAGTGCTTTTTTTACAATGTTTTCATCTGATTTGTGGAGTGTGGCTAGCAGCCAAGTATGGAGGACGCGCTTGTCTACAGTTCCACCTCCTGGCTCAGAAAAACCTCTGGATCTAGCCCAGGATCCCCAGAAACCAACAAAATAAAGATCAGATCAGACGATGAACCTTGCACTACACTGAATCGGAACACTCCTTTCAAACCTGCACGAATGACGCTGTGAGGAGCAGCATTTTGGGCCATGCCCTGAAAGGCTGTGGGGAGACATGGAACCTGGGAGACAGGGTGACGCCTTCCTTCCTCACACATTTGGTGCATTGAGGCTCCTGGATCCAGAGCTCGTGGGCCTCCTTCGAGCCCCAGGTTCAGCGGTGTCGAATTCTGGGCCTAGGGCAGCCCTAGGTCCAGCAGGTACATTGGTGGAAGATCGGCCTCAAGGAGGGGCCAGCAAGCTCTCGGCCATGTCTAATACACCAGGGAGACTCTAGTGAGTGGGGTACCACAGGGAACCACTATAAGACCAAAATGTTGTGGGGGCCACCCATGAGTCTGAATATTAATTTTCTCCTTCATTGGACAGCATTGTAGAATGCTTATCCCCGCTCACCGGCTTCCTCCCACCATTTGCAGCTTTCTCGATGGGGCACTTAACAGCTGGACGGCCTGATCATGACAGTATCATCAATGGAGAACCATGCCCTGTATGAGACTGTGATGCAATTGCTCCTTAAGTGGAGGTTCTCTTCCCTGAGATGTGGCTCTCTTTCCCCACTTCCTAGTTCATTCCTGGTCATACCCTGGGGAGCCTCCAGAGAGCCCTGCCATGACAGGGGGCTGGACTCTGACTTCCGGCTCCTTTTTGAAACACCTGTGGCAGCTGCTCGAGCTCGCACCATACGCGAGAACCAGAGTGAGGTTTGTCAGATGGGCCACTCCCTCCCAGGCCATCAAACCCCTTTTGCAGGAGCATACCCAAAAGCCTGGGCATATTCTGGGCCAATTGATTTTTCAAACAATGGGCAGACATCAAGTGATGATTGCAGAGGCCTGCAAAACAACACAATGGAGGAAATCAAGGCTCTGAAGGACCATCCCAGGACTCTCAGTCATCAAACCTCACCTCGGACACTGCTGCTAAAGAGACCTACAAATTAGACTTGATCCTAGCAACAATTAGTGACACCGGAGTAGCGCTGAGAATTAAAATGTATGCCCTGGACCTTGGTCTCTTCTGTGAGGATCAACATAAATTGAAGGAAATAGACCATCAGAATGAGGTCACTCTCAAATACCTTCGACTCGCATAAACAAGCTGGGCAAAGATATTGAAGAAATTATGGACCGCATCCATTTCCTTGAAGGTTGAGTCGAAAATGCTGATGGGCGCGTGAGTCGAAAATGCTGATGGGCACGTGAGGAGAAATAATCTCAGAATAGTAGCCTTGCCAGAAGACATGGAGGACATGGGCGTAACCTGCTACATCACAAACTGGATCCAAAATGAAACCGCACCACAGGGTTTATTCCCCATGTTTGTGGTGGATGATCAAGCCCAGAGAGTTCTGGCCAGGAGCCCCACACCTGGTGGCCCTCCTAGACGCATCGTCGCAAAAATATTAAATTATTGGGACCCTGATTGCATCCTACAGAAATCTAGATTTAAAGGTCTGGTGATGGTGGGCTCAGCCAGGGTGAGGATATTTCCAGACTTCACTTTGGCGGTACAATGCCTAAGTCACTCCTTTATGAGAGAGAAGAAGAGACTCTGGGAACTCAACATCAAATAAGCCCTGCTTTTCCCAGTCCACCTGAGAATAGTTGCAAACCAGTGCACACACTTCTTCACATACTCCACAAAGGCTTGGACCTGGTGTGAACGGTTCCAGGATCACACAATGCCAACTTGCAGAGAAATACCTTCATCCAATTCTTTTTGGAAGAAATGCCCATGAAATGGTCCACGGGGAAGGACCATTGGGATGACCCCCTCACAGGAGAAGATCCAAGAGGGCTGCAGAGTTGTTCTCGACTCAGCCACGGCGGTGAAGATACCTCTGAGTTATCCCTCTGAGGGATCAGAAAAAACAAGTAAATGTTATGATAACCGCTGCACTCCAAAAGTAAGCTTTAGATCAAAAGGTCAGATATTTGCAATTTTATAGGTGCTCCGGGAGATCACCTTCTGGTTCAAAAAGGTGCAAAATGATATCAGAACATAGAAAGCCTTACGGGGGTAAGGACTATCCCTGGGCACTCTTGCTGCACGGCAGTGCGTCAATAGGTAAATGTTCAAATATACTTCATAAGTTAGCAATGTAGTTATTTATTGGTATAATCCAAATGGTAATCAAAACAGTCTCATCTTAGCATATTGCTTCATATGTTAATGGCGTTTTGATGTAGACATTGTAATTTGAATCAAAAGAATACTTCAATTCATAATTTCATGACAGGTTAAAGCCCCGATGCATTTCGTGCTAAACAGCACTTCTTCAGGGGGAATGTGTCTAGGAAAAATGGAGAACAAAAGACGGTATAGAAGGCTGATATCTAGGAGCGACATGGACGTTTGATGCGGAGGGCGAGGAGGAGCCTTGCACATCCGGGCTCTGGGAGCAGAGGTCAGCGCTCTAGCGACGCTGAAGGTAACGAGGGTATTTAAATCAGCTGTGATACTGCGCTCGCTGTGGAGTAGTGTGTTGCCGGTGGCAGAGGCAGCCCCCTTCACTTTGCGCTGACAATTGCTGTTTTGTGTTCTACACTGTGCGCGCTGTTGTAACAGCGAATGTTTTTAAAGTAGCGACTGAGGCTATTGCTTTTAAAACGTTCAGTGTGGGTGAATCACTGTTTATTTGCATTGCTGCTTAGTTACTCTCCCACTCCCGCCCCGGTCCGCCGCGTCCAATCATGGACGTTTGATGCGGAGGGCGAGGAGGAGCCTTGCACATCCGGGCTCTGGGAGCAGAGGTCAGCGCTCTAGCGACCCCTCCCTCTAGTATAAATGTGCTTAGGGCAGCGACCGCGCAGCGGACGCGTGCAGCGGGCGCGCCGGAAGCGCGCCGAAGCCGAGCCAAAGTCCAGCCCGTCTGCGCCCGTCCGTGACTGGACGGGGCGCGGGGCCACAGACCCTGGTAGACTGACACAAACTTCCATAAGGTATGATAGACATACATTACTTGCATTACAACCCGACACGCCTGCCATTTGCAAGCACACCATGCTGGCCCAGTCACTCACAAAATGCTGGAGGTGCCGCTTTTATCCCCTCCTTCAAGTCCCGGATACTAGCACCGGGCCTACCATCAAAGCAGCATTACTGAATTGTAGATCTTTACGCAAACATGCTTTGGAAATCTACCACTTGCTTGATGACCAGAATCTTAACATCCTCTTCTTAACGGAAACCTGGCTGGATGAACACTCGGATCCGGACATTATCCAGGCCTTACCTAACGGATATTCCATATCTAGGCTAGATAGAAAGGACGGTAGAGGAGGTGGCATCGCCATTGTTACTAGAGCTCCTCTCGTCTGCTCCCTTGCACACATACAGGTTGATCATAGTGAAGCTGGCACCTTTACAATCAACACTGGTCCCAATCATTCGATCTCCGGTATTTTGATATATCGACCACCGGGTAGATTATATGACTTCACATCCACCCTTATGGAGGCGGTCACCCATCTAGCATTAAGGAAATCTAAATTGTTAGTTCTAGGAGATCTCAATGCTCATTTCGAAGATCAGTTAGATAAAGACGCAGCTGATATTCGAATGGAACTGCAATCGGTTCAATTTGAGCTAAAAAATAAAGAACCTTCACACCAACTAGGACATTTGCTAGACCCCGTCTTTGGCAACTGGCTGGGAGTGCATACTTCTGATCCTATACCCATACCCTGGTCGGATCATTATATTATTCCCATTTCAGTCCAACTTGACAAAGCGGAGCTCTTTCGTCATCAATCCCTGCGATACAAACGCAGAAAATGGAAGAATTTTACTTTAGATTCTTTCATTCAAATTGTTCAAGACGAAGGTCCTCCTAAAGGAACTGACTGTGAGGTAGCTAATGAAAATCTAAACAATATCGTTACTAAGGCCCTGGACATCACAGCCCCTAGCCGCACCATGTCCAGTGTTAGGAGGCCTAAGAAAACTGCTCCATGGTTCGGCCAAGAACTACAGACCTTGAAAACGGCTTGTAAGAAACTTGAGAGAGCCTGGCGCCATAACTTCTGTGTAGATACTAAAATACTATATAAAACAGCACAGAGAGAATATTACAAATCTGTTCGCCTGGCCAAAGCTGAGCATTATCACACTCGTATTACGGAAGCAGGCAACTCCTCTAGGGAACTGTTTCAAATATATAAAGAGATATCCATAGTGGAGGTGTCCTCCTCCACCCAAAATGATTCTGTGGAATCGTGCAATAATATTGCTCAGTATTTTGCTGGCAAAATTAGTAAAATCTACACTAGTTTCTCTAAACAGGGAGCCCCGGCCACGGACTTTACTGAAAATGATAAAATTGTAAGTACTCCTGTGTGCCTCAAATCTTTTGTAGTTCCCTCCCATGAGATTTTGTCCAAAATGTGCAATAAAATTAAATCAGGATCGCCCCGGGACCCGGCACCACCAAAAATTTTAGCCGAAGCCTTTTCAGTATTGGAACCTCATCTGAGGCACCTACTACAAACCTCCTTTTCAACCTCTTGTCTCCCGGAGGAATGGAAACAGGCAATAGTGCTACCCATTAAGAAAAAACCCAACATCAGTTTGGACATAATGGATAATTTACGACCTATATCCCTGCTACCTTATGTGGCCAAGTTAGCAGAGAAAATCGCTAACACTCAACTGATGGAACATCTTGAGACCCATAATGTTTTCCATAAATCTCAGTCGGGTTTCAGATCTGGTTTCTCTACGGAGACAGCTCTCCTGAGGGCCACAGAAACCCTACGTGAGGGAGCAGATGAGGGAAAGACAATGGCCCTCATCATGCTTGATCTCAGTGCCGCTTTTGACACTGTAGCACACTCCATCTTGCTACAGTGTCTAAACAAAGCGGGAGTCACCAATAAGGCACTGGGATGGCTGAAAGCTTTCTTGCTTAACAGGAGCTTCCAAGTCCAAAGGGGGACTTCTCTCTCCGACAGGGTGATGCTTGAGCAGGGGGTTCCTCAGGGCTCTGCCCTGAGTCCCACCCTGTTTAATTTATACATGGCCCCATTGGCAGAGGTAGTGCAGTCGTTCGGCGTGGAGCTTGTCTCCTACGCCGACGACACGCAATTTCTTATATCTCTGACCCAAGCTCCTTCTAAGGAAGCTGATAACTTCAATGCCTGCATGACCGAACTTGCCACATGGATGAATGACCATTGTCTGAAACTTAATGGGACAAAGACAGAGGTCCTCATTATTGGTGGCAACGAGGTCAAATGGACGACAGAGTGGTGGCCCAGCTGCCTTGGTCCTTTGCCCTCCCCCTCTCGAGAGGCGAAGAATTTGGGTGTGTGGGTGGATAATAAACTGTCCTTTGATAGCCACATAAGAAAAACTGTAGGCAAATGCTTTGGGGTGATGAAAACTCTGAACCGCACCCTTGACCTGTTACCCATCAATTCCAGGCGTACCATGATGCAAGCACTGATAACGTCCCGTATTGATTACGGAAATGTGCTGCTCATGGGGACATCACAGAAAAACATCAAAAAGCTACAGGTTTTACAAAATTCGGCAGCTCGCCTGGTCTTAAGGCTTCCCCGCAGAGCTCCTTCACTCCCCTCTCTCGCAGCCCTCCACTGGTTACCTATCAGGAAGAGGATTGATTTTAAAGCTATGCTATGGTGCCATAAAATAATTCATCACAGAGCACCGGCTTATATGTCGGATTTGGCATATGTTTATGAACCTAGCAGGTCGCTTAGATCTAAAGGAATGGGTCTGCTCAGAACTACCTGCCCCAAAAAAGCTAGAATGGGAGGCAGATCATTCCGTACTCTAGCTGCTAGGAAATGGAACCTTCTTCCTTTGGATATCAGGATGGAGAATAATGAAATCATGTTTAGGAAGAAGTTGAAAACCTGCCTCTTTACCTTGTGATTGGTTTCCTCTACACTATTTCACACTCACTCCACAGCGCGGGGACACGCCGGGAGGCGTCACCAGGCGCTCTACAAACTCCTTTAAATAAATAAATAAAGGTTTGAATGAGAAGAATGCTCAAGGTGATGAGTTGGAAGGTACCCGTGAATTTACAAATGTGAATACGAGTCAACACTGGACTGATGTGCACCCGTGACTATGGGGAAATATTAAAATAAGGAGATGGGTGAAAATTAAAATACATATATATGAGTGTGGAGCCATAACGCGGTTAAGACACCCAAAAATGCCCGAGCTTAAAAGAAATTAACCCGAAGGCGGTGTAGAAGGTAAATATGAAGGTGAGGTGAACTGGGTGAAAGCTGCAGTGAATGTGCCGCCAGAGTGCGGGAAATTGTGGGAAAGTGCAAATTATCGTGCATGATGTATGATCGGTGCCGTTTCCAGCCCGTAAATAAAAACAATTATACTAACGCTTACCTGGCATGGAGGTAGATAGATCACGGTGACAAAGGTAATGGGTCCGGTCTGACCGAACGGCAACCCGGAAGACGCCGAGCATGCGTACATGCTCCTAATTAGAGAGTGAAGGCATAAACATAAAAATAGGACTCTGCAGTGGAGTTAGAATCGTAGGGTAAGTGAGGTGATGAGGGTTCAAGTGGATATGAGGAAATAGGAAAATACGTGTGGGGAAAAAAGACAGACCTAAAAAGAAGCGCTGACCAGTGAAAAGATAGAGGATGAGAATTGTATACCAGGTGGTACTCTATTAATGTGAATAAAGAGAGAAAAAAGAGAGAAAGAATCAAAAGTCAAAACATGGAAGATACAGTGAAATCAAATAAAATTACATTGGGGGTATACATGTAAATGGGTAATCACAGGAAAGAGAGAGATCAAGTAAATGTTGTACAACAAACAGGATACTAGGCAGTAATCATAAGTGACAGCTAAATTCTAATCTGTCATTGAGTCCCTTCGGTCGTAACGCATGGAGAAGGTATATCCAATGCAATTCGCGTTGTAGTAAGTGTTTACTGTTGTCTTTGTGGGGTAATTATTTAACCACTTCTAGAATTAGAAACCGAATTTGACTCGGATTGTGAGATTGTGCAACAAAGTGAGCGGCAATACAAGACTTCAGATTCTTCGTACGAATGTTACTACGGTGCTCAGTGAGTCTCGTTTTAATTTTTCGTTCCGTTTTTCCCACGTATGGGAAGCCGCAGGGGAACTTTAGCATGTATACAACATTAGTTGAATCACAAGTAGCGTTCACTTGAAGATGAATTGGGGTGCCTTTTGTGGGGTGAGAGAGAATGTTACCCGGTATAATACTGCTACAATGTCCGCAGTTATGGCACTGTATAGTTCCTCTGAAAACAGCCAGAGTGGACAATGTGGGTTGTTTTAAAAGAGATCGTATATTTTTGGAACGCTGGTAAGCAAAAATTGGTGGTTTCTCAAAAATCTTATTGAAGTCAGTTTCCAATTGTAACATTGGCCAGTGTTTGGGAATCGACTCCTTTATTTAGTTGATTGGATAGAAAATTTGGATACAAATACAAGACGTTTATCATCTTCCTGGTGGGTATTTTTAGGTTTCAGTAAGTCTTCCCTTGTTCGAACCAATGCTAAAGTGCCCGTCCGGCCTCCCATACGTGGGAAAAACGGAACGAAAAATCAAAACGAGACTCTCTGAGCACCGTAGTAACATTCGTACGAAGAATCTGAAGTCTTGTATTGCCGCTCACTTTGTTGCACAATCTCACAATCCGAGTCAAATTCGGTTTCTAATTCTAGAAGTGGTTAACAAATTACCCCACAAAGACAACAGTAAACACTTACTACAACGCGAATTGCATTGGATATACCTTCTCCATGGGTTACAACCGAAGGGACTCAATGACAGATTAGAATTTAGCTGTCACTTATGATTACTGCCTAGTATCCTGTTTGTTGTACAACATTTACTTGATCTCTCTCTTGCCTGTGATTACCCATTTACATGTATACCCCCAATGTAATTTTATTTGATTTCACTGTATCTTCCATGTTTTGACTTTTGATTCTTTCTCTCTTTTTTCTCTCTTTATTTACATTAATAGAGAACCACCTGGTATACAATTCTCATCCTCTATCTTTTCACTGGTCAGCGCTTCTTTTTAGGTCTGTCTTTTTTCCCCACACATATTTTCCTATTTGCTCATATCCACTTGAACCCTCATCACCTCACTTACCCTACGATTCTAACTCCACTGCAGAGTCCTATTTTTATGTTTATGCCTTCACTCTCTAATTAGGAGCATGTATGCATGCTCCGCGTCTTCCGGGTTGCCGTTCGGTCAGACCGGACCCATTACCTTTGTCACCGCGATCTATCTACCTCCATGCCTGGTAAGCGTTAGTATAATTGTTTTTATTTACGGGCTGGAAACGGCACCGATCATACTGCATGCACGATAATTTGCACTTTCCCATAATTTCCCGCACTCTGGTGGCACATTCACTGCAGCTTTCACCCCGTGCACCTCACCTTCATATTTACCTTCTCCACCGCCTTCGGGTTCATTTCTTTTAAGCTCGGGCATTTTTGGGTGTCTTAACCGCGTTATGGCTCCACACACATTTTAATGTATTTTAATTTTCACCCATCTCCTTATTTTAATATTTCCCCATAGTCACGGGTGCACATCAGTCCAGTGTTGACTCGTATTCACATTTGTAAATTCACGGGTACCTTCCAACTCATCACCTTGAGCATTCTTCTCATTCAAACCTTTCAACTCCATGTCACTCCTAGATATCAGCCTTCTATGCCGTCTTTTGATCTCCATTTTTCCTAGACACATTCCCCCTGAAGAAGTGCTGTTTAGCACGAAATGCATCGGGGCTTTAACCGGTCATGGAATTATGAATTGAAGTATTCTTTTGATTCAAATTACAATGTCTACATCAAAACCCCATTAACATATGAAGCAATATGCTAAGATAAGACTGTTTTGATTACCATTTGGATTATACCAATAAATAACTACATTGCTAACTTCTGAAGTATATTTGAACATTTACCTATTGACGCACTGCCGTGCAGCAAGAGGATCAGAAAAAACATTATCCACCTCAGACTCTATGTTCTTGATACACTGGGTACTGTTGGTCATGCCTCAAACAGCGGGTGTCCTATTTTGATCTCTGAAACTGTCAATATAATGTGGCTTTAAGGCTGCAAGTAATGAGTCATGCAATTAATACATTAATTCTGTACATTAGGTTTTCTGCTGCCATTCTCTTTTGCAGCATATATTACTTTCTGTATTTCTATAATTCTTGTGGTATGATGGTTGGCGCCCCCCTGTCTCCAAGGAAATTCCTGCTAAAATGATACTGTCCTCTGTGGTTCCCCTGAAGATGGTGATGAATTTCCCTGAACAGCTTCAACAGCGACCTTCGTCCTTACGATTTATGGAAGGAGATCCCTGATCATATTATCAGGCATTAAAGACCATATTTTGGGCCCAGCTTTAAGTGTGAACGTATTGCTCTTCATTGGTACTAGCTTTCCCCCAAGCAGGCTTTATGCATATTGTCATACAGCCTGTACTACTGTTTCATTAGACGACTCTTAGGACCCTATATTACTGTTCTCAGTTAAGGTTTCTTTTTTTCTTCCTTACAATGGAAAGGACCTTGTCACAACATATTCCCTTGCAGACCCCACTTGGCCACTGTATTTAACTGCAGGCAGTGCGCAAATTGATTCAAGGTATTGTCCCATTTAACAAATATGCTTATCACATGAATACCCAAGGTAAATACACGTTTCTAATGTCGAACACTAGAGGGATGAGTTTCATGACTTATCGCCATAAGGTAGCGATGTAGTTAAAAAGGCGGGGAGCACATATGGTCTTCCTCCAGGAGACCCATCTACACCTGACAGAAGGAGACCATCTCTGTCGCAGTTGGAGAGGTCAGCTCATTCACGCCACTTTCTCCTACGTTGTCAGGGTAGATACCACCTGGATACATCCTGGCACCTTCAGAGGGTAGATATGTTATGGTGAAAGGCTGTGTGGACAGAAACCACCCTATCATTGGGTTGCCTATATGCCACAAATTCTGCGTGAGACACTTTTTTGCAATTTCTTTCATCCAAACTTACAGGGTTAGCAGATTCTCCCTGGTGAATGGGTGGGGATTTCAAATGGGTCCTTGAAATTTCCCTGGATCGTTCCTATCCTCCCCTTCTGGGAACGCCAGCTATTCATTCATAACACCCAAAAAACACTGGCTACATTGCTCTGGAACTGTTTGATGATAGAACCGTCAACACAGAGAATTTTCCTATTTCTCTGCCACACACAGGTTACATGTCGGTCTTGATCCTTTTGTCTGCTTCTCTATCCAACAACCAAATCTACCACACTTACTACCTTGGGAAAATGTGCTCCAATCATAAAACCTTAGAAATAGGCTAATTCTGGGGAAGAGTCTAATCCTGAATACCTATCTGGCACTTACAGATGAATTGCTTAGAAGATGTGGTATACAGGAGCACACTCTGAAAAGCAATAACTGGATATTGTATGGGGAATACTTCAGCGGCTAGGGGAGGCTTTCAAAATGGTTATTCATGGATTGGACATACAAACAATAGTGGAGGTACAGCGAGTTCTTGATCAAAATTTGAAAAAGGTGGAAACCTCCCATTGTATGCTGGAGGTTAAAGTAACTGATCCTGCACACTCATAAGAATTATGACAGCTACTAGGTCAACACGGCGAATTGGTAGAATGGCTCCGCTGCATGGACATGGTGACATACACAATCAAAACACATTCTGAAGCAGACAAACCTGGCAGGCTCCTAGTGTGGCTAGTTAAGCCATCATACTCAGGACCTCCCAACCTTTCTCCTTGAACATTAAAGCTCCCAGGTCTATGATCATGGAGAAATGAACGCAGTAGTTTGGCCCTTTTACCATTCTTCTATGCAGCTGTGCTAACCGTGGGGACGTCGATTGACACGCATTTATGTCCAGCCTCTTTCTTCCTTGGGTTCCCCCTGATCAATCAGACCAAGAAATTTGTCAAGAAATTCAAGCCCTCCACAAAGGGAAGACACTGGGCTCTAATGGCCTGTCCATCACATTTTATGAAATTTATGAGACATCCTTAATCCCCCAATTGCGGCTGCTATTTAACCCCTTCGATGCTGATGACGAGCTCAGCTCGTCATCACCCACGGGGGTCGTGTGCTGATGACGAGCTGAGCTCGTCATGAATATATGGCAACAAGAGTTTTCCAGCACTGGGGGCGAAAACGCCTAGCATCCAAATGGTTAAAGCTGCTAAGTCTAATGATAGTTTGTCAGCCACCACTAGCAAGGCCATTGTTGTACCACTTATGAAACCAGGGCGAAACCCCTTGATTCCAGTATCACTCTGACCTATTTCAATACTTAGTTAGGTATAACAAATTCTAAGCCAAATCATGGCAGAACATCTACTCCTTCTCCGACCAGAGCTAGACCATGAGACAAAAATTGATTGATTCCTTGACGCAGTACCTTGAAAGGTTCTAACTCATACTAGAAGAAGGAGACTACACCTTCCATCAGAGCCTCCCCAAATGTCAGATCAAGTTGGGAGATGCAGTACTCCCCTGCTCCCCAACACTTTCTGCTACCTAGTCATACAAATATACCACACACATAGGGACCCACTTGAGGGCAACCTAGGAAAGGAAATAAGCTCAATAAGATTGCAAATTCGATTCTGCAGCACACTCCCCATAACATTAACAGGACGAGCGCATAGGGTGCCGGGTGGCAGGCCGAGGCCTGGAGCCCCCTGCGTCTAGTGTTGGCACACATCTTCAACTTTCGTGATAGGGATGCCATTCTTCAAACGCCCAGGGTAGCACCGCCCATCCGAGTGCAAAACTCTGTGATATCATTCTTCCCGGACTATACGGCGGCAGTCTCGGCGCGCAGCAGAAGTTTCTTCGAGGTCAAAAAGGCCCTGAGAGCCCATTAACTATCATATTCCATGCTCTTCCCGGCGAAGCTCCTAGTAGTCGCTGATGGAAAAACCTGGTTCTTTGACACGCCGGAGGAGGCTACTGACTGGCTGGAAGGGTGGCGAATGACAGGAAAGCCCGGATGAGCGCAGAGGGGGCGAAGACGTCTGGTGCGAGAAGATGACTCGGAGACCGTTGAACAGGACGGAGGGGACGACAAACAATCACAGAAGGAGGCAGGAGAATAAGCTCTTTTAAACAGCACCACCTCCATGTAGGGAGGATGTCCTCTGTTTACTATTTTCAGCCCACTTCGGCATGGCGACCGAGACGACTCCACCTTGCTTTAATGACTGTAATGGAATTGCTGATGACTGAGGACTCTGGGACCAGGGGATTGAATGGTCTTCCTCGGACTTCCCACCCCTGTACATGCAAATAAAGTTCCAGGGACGGGGTTCTAAGCACTCTGCTGAGTTGGGGTGGCGGGCAGTTCTGGGTCCACAAGACAGGGAGGCAGGGAGGGGGGTTGAGGGGCAGGGACTGTTTTCATGTTTTTTGTATTTGATATATGTTATCGTTCGTTCTGGAGATGGTTATGCAGTACTAGCGAGCACAGGGACGCACTGGTGTTCCACTTTGACACAAGTCACTAGCTTTAATAGATCTGTTGGCTATAGCAATGGGAGACGAAACACAGAATGACACAGCGGGGGATTCCAACACCATGATACCATCCCTCTCAGTGCTCACTTGGAATGTGCGTGGGCTGGGTGATAAAATTAAGCGAGGCCTGGTTTTACAATGCATTAAGAAAGAAGGTCCGGCAGTGATACTGATGCAAGAGACACATCTCACAGGCACGTCCACCAAAGCGATGGACAGGTGGGGGTATAGAATGGTGGTACATTCCGAATTTACATCTAGCTCCAGAGGGGTAGGAATATTAGTGAAGAAGCAGTTTCCCCTAATTGTAAAAGAAGTTAAGTCTGAAGGATCGGGGAGATTTGCTGCCATATACGCGCAGTGGGAGGGGAGGCCCTTAAATATAGTTTCGGTTTACATCCCCCCGGCATTGCACACAGTGGCCTTCCCAGATCTAAGTGCGTTCTTGCTAGGTATACCGGCAGGGGAGCTGCTTCACGGTGGAGACTTTAACACGGTTGCAAGCGACTCCATGGACAGATTCCCTCTGAGGACGGGTACGACCGGCACATCACGACTTGTGAGTTTCATGGAGGCAATGGGACTGATAGATGTATGTAGGAGATACCACCCCACAGAACGTCAATTCACATATCATTCCAGTGTCCTTAATAGCCTCACAAGAATAGATTACTTCCTAGATTCGATGGGTAGCCTTCCACATGCCCCCCCGCCAACTACGTTCTTCCAGCCAAGCCCTCGCCACTGTACCTCGCATCAACAAGACCACCATGGGAGGCAGATCCTTCTCATACCTGGCTGCTAAAACATGGAACTCACTCCCCACCTACCTTCGCCTTACCCAGAACCACCTAGCATTCAGAAAGCAACTTAAAACGTGGATATTTGACAAGTAATCCTCCTCCCCTCCCTAAGCGTCTTGAGACCCTCTGGGTATGTAGTGCGCTATATAAATTCTTTGACTTGACTTGACTTGACTTGACTTGACTTGACCACTCTGTGGGAAGCGTTTAAGACAGTCATCAGGGGACAGGCTATAGCTTCCATCACAGCTCACAAGCGGGAGGGACAGCTGGAATTGCAGACTCTGGAGTCCGAATTGACCATTGTAGATGCACAACACACTAGAGACCCAACCCCCGACACAGCACACAACTGACACCTCGCACAGCGGCGTCATAAAGAACACCTGACGGAAATGACCAAGCAGCAGCTAGCGAGCACGCGACACAAAATATACGGCATTGGCGACAAGGCAGGGAAGCTACTGGCGTGGCTAGATAAATGAGAGAAGAGTGACAGATGAATAGCGCAGCTTAATACAGGGGTGGACCGTCCCTCAACGGACACACGCTCAATAGTACAAACACTGGCACAACACTTCCAGACAGTATACTCCTCAGACTCCGATATATCAGTAGATGAGGCACTGACTTATATTAAAGACCTCGACATCCCCAAGCTGACCCCTGAAGAAGCGCAGGAATTAGAGGCTGACCTCACGGCGGAGGAGATACAAGCAGCCATCCGTACGCTGCAATCAGGCAAGACGGTAGGACCAAATGGCATACCGATCGAATTCTATAAGAAGATGTCAGATTCCATTATGCCCCACATGTTAAGCCTGTTCACTGACAGTCTGCAGGTGGGAGAGCTCCCGCCGGACCAACGTACGGCCATCATAGAGGCTATTTTAAAACCTGGGAAACCTGCGGATATCTGTGCCTCATATCGACCTATTTCCCTCATAAATGCTGAGGCTAAAATTCTCGCAAAACTTCTGGCGCTCCGGCTCACGCCACACCTGACAAAGCTCATACATCTGGACCAGTCCAGCTTTATGCCTGGCAGGAACACAGCGATCAAAATAAGGAGGTTGCATGGGGTGCTTCCGCGCTCAGTGTACGTGCAAGAATCGGCGGTGGTGCTGTCGTTGGACGCACATATGGCGTTCAACATGGTCCATTGTCCCTTTCTTTTTGCAGCACTGCGCCATTTCGGGTTCTGTCCAAAGTTCTGTTCGTGGGTCAGTTGCTTTACACCAAGCCAATGGCACATGTTGCTGCTAATGGCCACATCTCCGATGACTTTCCCTTAGCAAGAGGCACGCGCCAGGGCTGCCCTTTGTCGCTGCTGCTGTTTGTGTTGTTACTAGAACCACTGGCAGCATGGATACGCTGGGAACCAACAATACGAGGCCTCAAATGGACCGATACATAGGAAGATTAAATCTCCCTATACGCCGACGATATCCTGTTATATCTGACCTACCCTAGGCGCTCCATAATCACCCGTCTAGATATGTGCACAGCTTATGATCGGGCATCCGGGTACACCCTTAACTGGTCTAAGTCCATTATGTACGTGCTGCACGGCCCGCCACCGCATCTTCCTGACAATTGCCCGCTTCAAATAGCAGAGCATACATTCAAATACTTAGGGGTCTACATCACAACTGACCTAAGAGATTTCTACAATAAAAATCTGCAGCCACCACTAGATTGTCTCAAAAGAGACATGCGTCCCTGGGAAACACTACCGCTGACTTTGCTGGGGAAGGCAGCACTTTTTAAAATGATGGCCCTGCCTCGATTTCTATACATTTTGGAAAATACGCCATACCCGGTGACATCCTCCTACTTTGAAGCTATTACAGCACAGGTCACTAATTTGCTGTGGGGCAATAAACCAGCACGTATTACGCAGGCCAAGCTAGTGCGCGGCTGTTATGATGGGGGAATAGCGCTTCCTGGTGTACAACTTTATTATTGAACAGCGCAACTGAAAGTGATTAATCAATGGGTAAGTCTCCCACGATCAGACCCGGCATTTCAGGCAGATCGAGCGCAATTAGGTGTAAGGGATATGTTGGCTCCACTCTATGATAAAAAATTGGCAATGGCACGGTTTGGACCGCTGGGACATACCCTCGGACTGTGGCATACGGCTCAGGCGAGATTAGGGTGCCGGGGGTAATAACCCAGCTCACTCCATTGTGGGATACGAAACAGTTAGGAAAACTCAGACATTGTAAGGGATTTTACCGATGGGACGACATTGGGTTATCAACGGTAGGAGACATATGGCAGAAGGGGGAAGTGGTTTCCTTCGAGAGTTTACGACAGCAATATGAATTGGCCCCCTCCTATGGAGGATAGATCGTTAACTGATTACATGCTAAAGAAGGCGACCTCTTTAACCTACCGCAAACTTGGAAAACAACCTGCCTGACCTGACGGGACCCCTGAGGGATAAATGGGCCCACGATATTGGCAAAATTGATGATTCAGAGTGGCAGGAAGCATTAGCATCCCCAAGGGAGGTGGGTATACCCTCACGACTTAGGTTGGTGCAGTTACGCATTTTACACCGCTCTTATTACACTAGGCACACCTTGCACAAGATAGGAAGGGCAGAGCATCCCTACTGCCTGAGAGGCTGCGGAGAGGAAGGGACCTTTTATCACACCATATGGGATTGTCCCAGAATAGCGGAATATTGGCAAAAGTGCTGAGAACAATCTCGCAGGCGGAGGGGGTCTCGCTGTTACCGGAGCCCAGGCGCTGCCTGTTAAGCATGTGGGAGCCAAACGACCTCACACGCTCCGGGCAAAGTTGGGTTACATTGGGCATGACGGTTGCCAAGAGGAATATAGCGCAGAAATGGGGAGGAGTGGAGGTGCCTACCCTGGCGGCATGGGGTAAAGATATGGATGCAGCCATGATAGCTGAGAGGGCGGTATTTTGTAACAGAGGTTGCCCTAAAAAGTGGAATAAAATGTGGGGGGCATGGAATACGTACAGGGGTGAGCTTTGTGATCCACCATCAGACCGAGAGGCCAGTGACTCGGACTCAGAGGAGGTCTGATGTCCCAGAAATGCCTAAAGGACGTTGGGTGTCCGGTGTTGTGGAACTGCATACTTGTGACTTTGTAATAATTCAAAATGTGTCTGATAATAATGTGCGGGCTGTAATGCATGTTTATGCTTCAGTTTGTTTTATTGCGTTATCAGCATGAAAACAAATAAAAAGTTTTTTTTAAAAAGCAGTAAAACGTCCAACAGGCTGAACCAGAGCTAAATATCATCCTTCAAACACAACACGCAATAAGACACGGCTGAGACTGGTCACCTAGTTATATGAAGCAATCAGGAATGAACAGGTTACTCCCCCGAGAGCTAAATGGAAGGAGCCAATTGGGCACTCCTTTAACAACACAGACTGGTTATAAATCATAGATTAACCCCAAAAGGTCTCACGCAATGCCCGTTTTCAGTGCATTCAATTTAATCTCCTACATGAAACTTATCTAACCCCACATATGATTCACAATATATACCCAGCAACGCCGGATTCCTGCACTTTATGCCAATGCCGCACAAGCTGATATTGCCCATTTTAGATGTTCATAGGACATTCTGGGTAAAAAAAACCTTATGAGACAGATACAATCTACACCATTCTGGATTCCCCGGGGTCTCTAGGTTTCAGAAATGTCCAGGGTTGATAGGCTTCCCTAATTACAGGCCCGCCCTGATCCCAAATAATGCAACCATGGCATGTGAGAAGAAATTGGGATTTCTTTGGACAGTTTTGACATGTTGACTGGTGGAGAGGGGTTAAACCTGAGAAGCGTTGATGACCCGTTTCCTTTCCTTGTAGGCACTTGCGCTGCCATTGTACTGGGAGGTGCCTTATTTTTAGCTACACCATAGTGTCTACGAAGGTTGAATTCCTTTGTTTTAATTGATTTTCTGTTTTTTTACTTTCACCCGATTTTTAAAATGTATTTTAATTTCGCCAGTAGTACACAGTCTGCAGGGAAGCCTGCGACTGACTACAGGAGCAGATGGATCCTTATTTGCTATTTTGAGATGCCCAATCATTTTGGTGCTTGACGCACTGCTCCACACACAAGCTGTGCGCGCAAGACATACCCGCCTGTCACGCCCCCGCTGGAGCAGCGGGCTATTTCAAGATTTCTACAAAGTCAAAGGCAAGCCCGTCTACACCTGTCCACGCCCAGACCACACCTAGCGCCCTTCCCCCTGGCTGTTTTGGGTCAGACCTTTGCCCACACCTTTACTCTTGTGAGGGGTTTCTTGCCCTTAACCCTGGTAAGAACACTAATTGTCTTACATTAGACTGCAACTTCATTACGTCCAACATGCGGTACACTTGTCAGACCTGTGGCTCACAGGTACTCATGGCTATGTTACTCGCTCTAACCCCACATAAAACAATACCTATAAATTAGGCACAAACACCTATTAAATACTCAGAAGCGAATGTTCCTTCACACACCATACATTACATGCTTATTAACGCCAGATCATTAATTAAACATAGCACTGAATTCCTTTTGTTTATGGACACCTTTAAACTTGATATGGTGTTGATAACGGAAACCTGGGCGAACCACTCCTGCAAACCGGACTCATTAGCAGCATTACCTAATGGCTTTTCATTGCCAGCCAAAACTGGTTACTTGAGCGGGTGGCATTGTGATAGTACACAGAGCTGAACTAGCGATCACCTGCCGTCCTGCACCTTCACATCTCTGTGAATAGGTCTCCTTTAAAATAAAAATATCAAACACTAAAACTTTCAAGGGCTTGTTAATCTACCGTCCACCTGGCCCATGACCAGTCTTCACACAGGAGATCAGATGCCTCCTTGACGAACACATCCTGTCCTCTGATTTTACATTTAAGGGGACTTCAATTTCCACTTGGAAGTGCACCAAGACACTGAAATGTTAGCTCTTCTTCAGACCTCAGATGGGCTCAGACTCTCCCAAATTGTTGTCCGCTACACCCACCAGGTGGGTCACATTCTTGTTGGGATCTTTACAAACAACAATGCATTAGGCAACGTGCAAACACTCCCCTTAGTCTGGTCAGACCACTGCTCAGTCTTCTTAGACCTTGCTGTTAACCAGCCCAGTCCCAACATCAAAGCTAGACCCATCATAACCATATGCGCACCAGGCACAATTTTCAAGCAGACCTGTTTTTTCAACGTTTTTTTTTTCACAACTGCGTTTATTAACTGTTTAGGCATAGCATAGGCACAGTTCTCCACAATCAGGAGGACACTGTCAAATGGCAAACATATAGCAGGATGCATACATAGCCTAAACGCTTAACTCGCCCCCCTCCGACACCCCTCCAACCACCCAACGCCCCTACTACCCACCCCTTATCCCACCCTAACCCAATGCACGTGATCACCTTCAACCGCAGCACATGAATAGAGTACAGTAGGTATCGAGCGCCCTCCTAGGCCCCGAGGTCCCCATCTGCAGGCAGTCCATCATCTAAGTCAATTGGGGGCTCCAAGGTTAACCCCCTATAATCCGCCCACCGCTTCCAGATCCTGTAATGTGTCCGGGGGCATCCCCTGGCTTCAAACACTGGTAATTCTAACCCCATGAGATAATCCAGGCCCGCTTTCCAGGCGCTTAGTGGAGGAGCACGGTCACTCTTCCATTCCCTCGCCAGATCTCGCTTGGCCACTACTAGACCCAACAACAGGAGGTGACGCTTGTAGATGTTCCCACCCACATTCTCCAGGACATGCAGAAGACCCAGCCTGGGCGTACGGGGAAGGTCCCACCCCAGCACCTCCGACAAACAATTCCACACCCCATTCCAGAATCGGGTCAGACCCACACAGGACCACACAGTATGTAGCAGCGTACCTCTCTCAGTCCCACAGCGGATTGCCTTATGTAGGCAAAACCGAACGAAAGATCAAAGTTCGCTTAACCGAACACAAAAGCACCATCAGGAACAGATTAACTAAAGCACCATTAGCTGCTCACTTCATCACACACCAGCACAACGTGAGCCAACTCAAGTTCCTTGTTTTGGAGGTTGTCCCACTGAAAGCAGGCGTCGATAATAAGAAACGACTACTCCAAAGGGAAACAGTGTGGATCAAGAGACTAGATGCTTGCCAGCCCAAGGGGCTTAATGACAGACTTGAATACAGTTGCTTCCTATAGATAATTGTTGTCTCAACCTGTATAGATTCATTTATTTTCTGTCTGCAAATATATACTTATATCTTGTTTTTCCACGCCTTCACCTTCCCCACTTTCTCCTCTCTTCTATTTCAGTGTACGGCTGTAATTTCTCGCTCTAACTTTTCTCTGACTCTTCACATTTTAATTTCCCCCTGTCTATAATCTCTCCGACATAAGTTTCTCTACCTTTTTTATTTCATTTTTTATTTTCATTTTTTTCTTAAACTTAGGGTCCTTGTTATTTAATTCAGCTGCCTTTCCACTTTTTTTTCTTCACTTACTGTTTTCCCATACCTCTTGTCTATATTTTTTTATCCATTTATCGTCATATCTGCTATGTTACCACAGTGTATGTATACCATCCAGAGCCCATTCCAAGATGTCCGCCACTTTCGAGTATGAGTGTTGTGTAAGCTCACGTAAATGTTTGGCTTTTATTTTCACTTGATATGTCGGATTAATGTTTTGCAATAATGTTCCTTTGCGCTTCATGATGTTTCTAACTCTATTGAGTATTTACCGATATGACATTTCCTATCACCCACATTTCCGCTAGTCCGTTTTTTACCTTTACGGCAGTTTACTTATTTCCGCATCACTCTCGCTTGCTCACCAACCTTTTGGCAACACGGCGCTTGGCGCGTTGCGACTTTGACCCATCGGTAAGCTTTTCTCCCCCCCACCCTTACTCGTTTGGCTATTTCTTTTACTGGCACCTCGTTAAAACCCCACCATTTGTATTTCCGACTTCCAACTCGTTTGGCTATTTCTTTTACTGGCACCTCGTTAAAACCCCACCATTTGTATTTCCGACTTCCAACTTCACGCGCACGCAATGGGCTTTAGATCTATTTGGTGCTTTTCCGGTTTCCTTTTGTCTATGACACGGTGATTCTTTTTACCTACTTTGAGCTTCTCTTTAACCCTTGACAGCACGACATGGTCGACACTGGCTCACTTTGTGCACATCGTTTTCTTGTTCCTCGGACGTTACTTCAGACATGCATGTTTTTATTTCACCCACATAGAATGTTTCATTTAACCTGTGGTTGCGAGCTCCCCTTCCTGATATCGATTCATTTACTTACAGATTCTTTGCTATCCCCTGACGAAGGGCTCCGCCCGAAATGCATAGGGATGATGCATAGACCTATGGTTGTTGTTTAATCGTCTTCATTTCACAAAGGAGTTACTATGAAGATTTAATATGTGACCCACCAAATAAACTACCTTTTAAGAAAGATCACCTCGACTACGCTTGTTTGAACTATACAAAACGTACTGATAAAATTATAATTTAGGAGTTTTTTCTCCAACTGGAGTGCCCCTGGAAACAGTGCAAGCCCCCCTTGCACTCCTTCGTCTATTGTTCAAATTCTAGTTCCTACCGGCCGGAAGGAACCATTTCCTGGCACCCTAAAATACTTACCATTGGTTTACCCTATTCATTTGATGAACACTGCATACCCCGTGTGACGCCACCTCTTACTCATTTTGCTTACCATGACCAGTCTTCACACAGGAGATCAGATGCCTCCTTGACGAACACATCCTGTCCTCTGATTTTACATTTAAGGGGACTTCAATTTCCACTTGGAAGTGCACCAAGACACTGAAACGTTAGCTCTTCTTCAGACCTCAGATGGGCTCAGACTCTCCCAAATTGTTGTCCGCTACACCCACCAGGTGGGTCACATTCTTGTTGGGATCTTTACAAACAACAATGCATTAGGCAACGTGCAAACACTCCCCTTAGTCTGGTCAGACCACTGCTCAGTCTTCTTAGACCTTGCTGTTAACCAGCCCAGTCCCAACATCAAAGCTAGACCCATCATAACCATATGCGCACCAGGCACAATTTTCAAGCAGACCTGTTTTTTCAACGTTTTTTTTTTCACAACTGCGTTTATTAACTGTTTAGGCATAGCATAGGCACAGTTCTCCACAATCAGGAGGACACTGTCAAATGGCAAACATATAGCAGGATGCATACATAGCCTAAACGCTTAACTCGCCCCCCTCCCACACCCCTCCAACCACCCAACGCCCCTACTACCCACCCCTTATCCCACCCTAACCCAATGCACGTGATCACCTTCAACCGCAGCACATGAATAGAGTACAGTAGGTATCGAGCGCCCTCCTAGGCCCCGAGGTCCCCATCTGCAGGCAGTCCATCATCTAAGTCAATTGGGGGCTCCAAGGTTAACCCCCTATAATCCGCCCACCGCTTCCAGATCCTGTAATGTGTCCGGGGGCATCCCCTGGCTTCAAACACTGGTAATTCTAACCCCATGAGATAATCCAGGCCCGCTTTCCAGGCGCTTAGTGGAGGAGCACGGTCACTCTTCCATGCCCTCGCCAGATCTCGCTTGGCCACTACTAGACCCAACAACAGGAGGTGACGCTTGTAGATGTTCCCACCCACATTATTGTTGGGATCTTTACAAACAACAATGCATTAGGCAACGTGCAAACACTCCCCTTAGTCTGGTCAGACCACTGCTCAGTCTTCTTAGACCTTGCTGTTAACCAGCCCAGTCCCAACATCAAAGCTAGACCCATCATAACTATATGCGCACCAGGCACAATTTTCAAGCAGACCTGTTTTTTCAACGTTTTTTTTTTCACAACTGCGTTTATTAACTGTTTAGGCATAACATAGGCACAGTTCTCCACAATCAGGAGGACACTGTCAAATGGCAAACATATAGCAGGATGCATACATAGCCTAAACGCTTAACTCGCCCCCCTCCCACACCCCTCCAACCACCCAACGCCCCTACTACCCACCCCTTATCCCACCCTAACCCAATGCACGTGATCACCTTCAACCGCAGCACATGAATAGAGTACAGTAGGTATCGAGCGCCCTCCTAGGCCCCGAGGTCCCCATCTGCAGGCAGTCCATCATCTAAGTCAATTGGGGGCTCCAAGGTTAACCCCCTATAATCCGCCCACCGCTTCCAGATCCTGTAATGTGTCCGGGGGCATCCCCTGGCTTCAAACACTGGTAATTCTAACCCCATGAGATAATCCAGGCCCGCTTTCCAGGCGCTTAGTGGAGGAGCACGGTCACTCTTCCATGCCCTCGCCAGATCTCGCTTGGCCACTACTAGACCCAACAACAGGAGGTGACGCTTGTAGATGTTCCCACCCACACCCCAGCACCTCCGACAAACAATTCCACACCCCATTCCAGAATCGGGTCAGACCCACACAGGACCACACAGTATGTAGCAGCGTACCTCTCTCAGTCCCACAGCGCAGACACTCCGGGGCCGCAATGAGGCCAGCCTTCCACAGTCTCTCTCTGGTGTAATAGGCCCTATGTAGGTACTTGAACTGTATGAACCGGAGTCGCACGGCTATGGCAGCCCCCCGGGGGGACTCCAGGGCCTCCCTCCAGTCATCCTCATCCAAAGGATCAATGTCCGTCTCCCAGGAGGCTTTCAGCGGCAGTAGGGAAGAGGAGCAATGGGTGACCAGTGTTTGGTATATTTTGGAGACTTTCTTATCCCCCAGATCTCCCATGAAGAGCTTGGCTTCCACTGGGCAAAATTCGGGAAGCTGGTCCAACCCAACCAGACTAGGTGCAAGCGCATGACGGAATTGTAGGTATTTAAAGAATTGGGTCTTGGGCATACTAAATTCAGAGCTAAGGTCTTGGAAGGATTTGAGTGTAACCCCAGTAAGAACATGACCGAGCGACGAAATTCCGATAGAGTCCCAGCCACCAAACCCCGTCAACGAGGCCAGTGCGGGGAGCTGTCCATTGTTCCATAGTGGGGTTTCCGCCGTCAGTCTACCCCACCAGCCCATGCGGCGCAATGCCTGTCTCCAGATCATGAAGACCACCTGGGTGACCTGCGGCAGTTTCTTCCGCCGCCCAGCCGAGTACAACAGCGTATGTAACGTGGCGCCACCCATCAACACGTGTTCCAGTGCGTATGCAGGGTCATTGCGATCACCGTACCACCACTCGTTCAGAACCAATAAGTGGGAGGCCTGGTAGTAGGACAGAAGGTCTGATGTAGCTAGACCTCCACAATATGTGGATAAGAAGCAAGTCCGTAGCGCCACCCTGGAGGCACCCCCCGCCCACAGAAAGCGGCCCAGCACCGAATTTACCCGACGGAACCACTGTGGTTTGATCTTATGTGGATGGTTCTGCAGTTGATACAAGAGACGCGGGAGGGCGACCATTTTGAAGATTGCAGACCTACCATAGATATTGAGAGGCATGCAAGACCAGGTTTTAATGTCCGATTGGACTCTATCCCACACAGGCAGCACGTTGCGCTCCCAGGCAATTGCGGCGGACTCAGACAGGAAGACTCCTAGGTATTTTAGACCACCGACTGCCACCCGCAAGGCCGATGCCCAGGGGTATATCCCTGACTCTCCGCCCAGTACTCACAGGGTCGACTTGCGCAGGTTGAGGAAGAGTCCTGACACCTCTCCAAATATACGCATGATTTCCAATATTCGAGGGCCAGAGCGGTTAAGATCAGTCATAAAGAAGAGGACATCATCCGCATACAGCGCGATCTATCCGAGAGTCCCGCCCCCCACACAAAGCCACAAAGTGTTTTTTCAACGTTTTTAACGATTCTCCAGCCACACTTTTCTCTGATCCTGACACGGCAGTCTCTCCATATACAGAATGGCAAGACACTGCAGTCAGTCTCTTAGCCCCAACAAACAAGTTGAGGTCCAAATGGAACAACAGATCAGCCCCATGGATCACTGCAGAGTTTAAAGCGCTCAAGCAAAGCTGTCGCAAATAAGAAAAAAAATGAAGGGCTAGTTTCAATACTGAGGAAAAATACAAATATAAGCTATGCCTAGCTACCTATAAAACTCTTATCACCAAAGAAAAAGCCAAATTCTTTACCATGAAGATAAAAGAAGCCAAAGATTCTATCAAATACTGATTTCAAACCGTAACCATGTTGACTAAGGACTCGCCTAAAAATACTGCCCTCCCAGCCAATCCTTTTGTAACTCTCTTGCCACCTTTTTTATGCAAAAGGTGGAGATAATATTTACCAAATGTACTTCTTCCACCTCCCTCACCTGCAGTGACAGGCCTTCCTTGCTTCAGGCTAAACCGAATTGCTTTAACAAGTTAATCTTACCTTCCTTAGAAATGGTCACCAATCTACTGAGATATACATCTTCTGGCTCCCCTGCTGACCCATGCCCCACTAGAGTAGCCAAACTAGTGGCACAGGACATCACCCCTCAACTCACAACCATTTTCTGTCACATGTTTCAGTCCGGGCTCTTACCACCTGCGTGGAAGAAAGCATCTGTGCTACCCATGTTCAAAAAGGCCACCTTGGATCTTAAAGATCCAAACAACTACTGTCCTATTTCTTGTCTACCTTTGCCCGCTAAAATCATAGAAGAAATCATGAGCATCCAACTAACTGAGTAGATCCAATCTAATAACATTTTGGACGCCACTCAATTTTGTTTCTGCAGTGGACATAGCATGGAGACTGCCCTGATCAAGGCTAAAGAGGAAATCAAGGCACGCGCTCGATCATGGAAGGAGAGCCCTCATCCTGCTTGATCTCTAGATGGCCTTTGACACTTTCAGTCACCAGCTGCTACTGGATCAACTATCTAAAATAGGTATTTGTGGTTCAGCCTGGCATCTGCTGAAATCTATTTCACTCCGGTTGGGGGCAGTTGGTGCAGATCGGCGAGCTTGTCTCTCATTCTTACTCGCTCACCTGCGGGGTACTCAATTAGTCCAACACTTTTCAATCTCTACGTTACCCCTCTGGCTGAGCTAATACAATCTTTCGGCTTCTCCTTAGCCTCTAATGCAGACGATACTCAAATTGTCGTCTCCTTAGCTACGACAAGTCAGGCGCAGGATCAAAATTCTGTGACTGTAAACAGGTGGTTAACAGTTGGATGGGCAGGAACTGCTTAAAATTTAATTTAGACAAAACTGAAGTGATTCTTTTTGGTGCCCAATCCTCCTTCTGGACCCACGACCTGTTTGCCACTGGAAATAGGTTCCTTACCTACACCTGTCAGAACGGCATGTAATCTTGGATTTCTCATTGATGACAAACTGTGTTACACCGTTCAAGTCAACGCGTTGACATCCTCAGCCTTTCTAATGCTAGAACTCAAACAAAGATACTTGCATACATTCCTGTTCATCTCCAGAAATCATTGGACACGTCAATAGTGATTGCGAAATTAGACTACTGTAATAGCCTCTTCCTCAATGCTCAACAATACATCCTAAATAAATTGCAAACCTTGCAGGATGCTGCAGCTAGGCTCCTCTTAAAAATCCCGAAATACCAATCTGTATCCAAGTCATTCAGGAAATTACATTGTCTTCCTGTTAGGCAGAGGATCCTTTTCAAGTCACTTTGTATGGTTTACAAATCTCTTCAGGATTCTGGCCCTGAATTTTTACAACACAGACTTAGCTGGTACTCCCCAGGCAGAACCTTCTGCTCAACCAATGCCAAACTCTTAGTTGTCCCTAGATTCAAGCGGGCAGCTTGGCGCGGAAGGAACTTCTTTTTGGGTGCCTCGGAATGCTTGAATGCACTTTTGTTGCATATCATAAATCCACCAACCTACTGGCCTTCTGGTAAATGCTGAAGACCTGGCTTTTTAACTCTCCTTAGTCTCCCAGTATCTTCCCCTCTATGTCATTCAGTACCTTTTTAGCTAGCACTAAGATACCGCAAGATATTCGTAGCACTTTAGAAGTCCTAATATCATACCATAACGTAACAATGTGCTTACTTCATGGGGAAGAAATAATGTCTGATGCTGGAGCACGATGTGAAGATGTTTCAGTGTCGACCCCATTTCTTTTCCTCGTGATTTTCTCTAAAAGGCCGGTGTCCTTAAAGACCCCATGGGTTATCAGATTGGATAGTTTACGACCTACCTGATCACTCCGGGGGTTGGAGGGGCAGAAATCTCACCTGACCATCAGGGGGGGAAAGTGAGGAACACCATGGGTGTGGTGCTTGCCCTTTCTGGCATCGCCATTCAACCCTGATCCCAAGAATCCCGTCTAGTGTCAGGACGGACTGACCCGCAGTCCATTTTTTTAAAACAAACATTTTTGAGTTTTCCACGCCCGGAGCAAATTGAGATAACTCTTCCAATCTGACCCCTAATTATACTAATCTGTGAATAGAATGTCTTGCTTCTACTCCTCTTTTTGTGTATGCTTAATAGATTAGAGATGAGGGTGTACAATTACCAGACAATTGAGACGCATTATAGCAGGTGAATAGCAATCCCCATTTTACAACATGTTCACTATTGCTCTGCTATGGAACCACCTGAGTGGATTGTTTACATGCATTTCCCTATGAAGGGTACTCTGGTGCACTGAATCATTGAGTGATAGTGAACAATATATTTTCTGCCAATCCGAATCGCACTATCTTTCCATTTTAGCTGTGCGCGTTTTGCCATTTCATGCTCATTATTACTTTACATATATATATATATATATATATATATATATATATATATATATATATATATATATATATATATGATTTTTTGTTGGCACCACGCTGTTCACAGCGTTTACAGGATTCGAGGGATCGAGATATCCGGTGTCCGCCAGTATCTTGAGGCCGGCATGGGTGGACTGAGGTATTTCACCTCCTTTGAGCGCTATGTCTCTACTTGACTGCCCCGGCCCAATCGCGGTCTTGTTGGGACTGGCTGCAGCAGTACGAGGGGACTTGAGGCAATGGCCGTGGATTTTAAAATGCTCTGAGGATTCCTTCACCACCCACCTGCAGGCAAGCACTTACCTACTGTTTATACTCCCCCACGCCACCAACCCAGTCATGCTGACACTATGCTTTCTGGGAGTTGTAGTCTAGCACATACATCGCAAGCAATAACAGGTGTGCCGATTGCATCAGGGGGAGGAGATTATGGTGCGAGCACGCATTTAGAAGCAGGATTGGAACAGTTGGGAGAAGGACTCGTTACAGTGCAGAGTCCTGAGGAAGGCAGTTTGCCGAAATGCATTCGCCGCCACTGGGACATTTTAATAAAGCGAGTTACCTGCCTTGAAACCCTCTCTGGCCTCTGATTTCTTCAACTGAAGGGATGTGGTGTGATATTTACTGCGCTTGCCAGAGGCGCAGCACAGATGGCCCTGCTACACGAAGCGGCCCAGATTTTTTGCTGGCACCACGCTGTTCACGGCGTTTACAGGGTTCGAGGGATCGAGATATTCTGTGTCGGCCAGTGTCCTCAGGACGGCATGGGTGGACTGAGGTATTTCACCTCTATTGGGCACTATGCTTTCTGGGAGTTGTAGTCTAGCGCATACATCGCAAGCAATAACAGGTGTGCCGATTGCATCAGGGGGAGGAGAGGAAGGCAGTTTGCCGAAATGCATTCGCCGCCACTGGGATATTTTAATAAAGCGGGTTACCTGCCTTGAAACCCCCTCTGGCCTCTGATTTCTTCAACTGAAGGGATATGGTGTGATTTATATATATATATATATATATACACATATATATACATATATATATATAATGAAATAATATTCAGCAGTTGTGTCTTTACAAAGCCTCCGAACCTTAGCTGGACATTCATGTCTTTGTCGCAACTGTTTTTTACTGTAACCAGAGTGAACCTCAAACTACCCCCCTTGAGTTAATCTTTGACTGCTGTTCCACAGTCATGCAGAGAGCTATAGACTGCATACTCAGCATCCTTGTTAGTGGTATACACTATTAACATAGATTGTTTTCTTGGTCTAGTCTAGGTAATTCCACTTCGTCTTACTGTGATGCCATTCATTTGTGCTTCCAATTTAAGACAGAGTGTTGTAAGGAAGACTCTTAATGCAGTTGAAGGTAAGAACGTCCTTTATTTGTCACCCACTCTCCGACACTGCTTTGTGGCTGTGAACATTCCAAAGCAGACTCCAGTGGAACATACCATCAGGAAGGGGACAAGAGGGGGGCAGGAATGTACCAATGAGATTATACATTAAGGTGGGGGCAGGTTACAACCGTACCTCCATAATTGTACTGCTGTAATTAACATTTTAATATAAGCAGATTACAACACATCTCCCTTCGCTTGAGGAGGAACAAAGGAGACAGAAGGAAGGAAGGAAGGAAGGAAGAAAAGAACGAAAAGGGAGAGAGAGACCTTACACTGTTGACACACAAAAGTAAGTGCAGAAACAACACACCTACCCTAGGCCAACAAACAAGAAAGCCTCAGAGAGAGGAGAGATAAAAGGGTGCAGGAGGAAGGAAAAACGGGAGCAACCCAGGCAGGATGCCAGGAGGATTGAAGGGTAGGGATAGAGAACAGATGCAAAAGATAATTCCATCATAAGGCTAACAGAAAACACGCAACAAGGGAGCGATCACGAATGCATCTATATATCCTCCCTAGAGGACGCAAAGCTAAATACATTCTGTTTGAATAAAGAGAACATTCATATGCTCATGTATACCGGCAAATCTTGTCATATATCCTCAAATGTACCTTCAGAATGCCTTACCCTACTGACGGGTTCTACAAGTGGATAAATCTCCAAAAATATACTCCTTAGAGGACACATGGCAAAATGCAACTGTAAGAAGAAAGGAACAATCCATATACTCCTGTAATGCAGGAAAATCTTGATAAAGATATGTACCTTTCCTGCAGGAGGTGATAACTTCAATTGCGCACTATAAAGTACACTTCATGTAGCAACAGAACAACACTATTTGTGAAGCATAAGGGTGAAATGCAAAAGGTTTTGGACTTATATGTCATAAATAGTACGATATCGCTGAGGATTCTGAGAACATGAAGAATGCACACCTTGAAATCCATTCCCAGTAATGCATTAAAGCACAGCTAGAAGGCGCAGTATAGGGTGAACTGAAAGTAAATGTAAAGTTGAAAACTCTAACTTATGAGTGGCGTGTCCCTGTGGGAACAGGAAACCTGCAGGTGAAGAATCTGAAAGGAGGGTAAAGTAGACTGGAGTGTGTATCACCCAGGGGACGCCGTGACACACCTAGGAGGAAGAGAAGAGGTATGGCACCCTAACGGGGAAGAGGACCTTTCTATGAACACCGTAAGTGCTCTTCTGGCGCATTAACTGTACAATCTGATTAAGATTGATTTACTAGAACTACCCACTAACCTCAGCAATCTAACTTAACTATTTAGAAGGAGTAATTTTAACTGTGATTTACCTCTCACCTCTACAACACAGCACTATAAGTTTAATGAATGTTCGCCAAACAGAAGTGCAGTTGCATAACAACCTCTGTAGAAGGCCCAACTAAACACATGTACCCCAAGGGCAGGAGGAAATGTCCCACTAGGCCTTCATCTTTACCATGCCCCTCAGGTGTATGGGCTCCCCAGCATAGCTGATTAGCGATACCTTGTGTTTAGACACACTAAGAATGGAAGAGCTAACCAGATCATTCTTCTTACGTGGTTCCTCCCTAATGCGGGGATTGTGGGTACACACTGTAGACTGGTCCCTGACGGACATGGACGGAGCAGCCATAGAGGAAGGAAAGGGTGTGGGAACCCCCTTAATATGTGAAGGCAGGAGCAAAGGACAATAGCTGGGGGTAATTCAGCACTCTCACCACTGCACGGTGCACCGCAGAATGTACCTGATGTACCAAACTGTCACAATTATCCACTGTGAACAGAATGTCACAATGCACAGAACCATGTAAACTGAATTAGTAAGGTACCAGAAGATCATAACCACCCCAAAACCTGAATCAGTAGGAATGTACGCATTTGTAAACAGCCTAGGGAAAACTGATTACAATTTACCATTAATGTTCCCTGGAAATAACGTTGTTCACAGAGGCACACAGAGAACACTTGTAATATCACCTAATTACTCAAACTCCAAAAGAAGAGATAACAAAAGGGTAATATCCTTGCGAGCAATGTAGAGCAAAAATGACTGTCCCACACCATAAATTAGACATTAAACACAGTACAGAGTGAACCATGCAAAGATATTGTATACTGCACCACAGGTCCTGAAAATTAATTAGTGTCCCATTGAAATATAGCGTGTATCACCGTGTCACCTTGAAGAATAAGTGCTCACCAACGGGTGTGGAAGTCCTAGGGCACTGAATGTCCAAATAGTCGCAAATACAGGAGGAATAATGTTGACGCCTCCAACGGAAAAATGTGCCACCGCAGAGATAGACAGTCATGCTGACACAAAAACTATCACAAGGAGATAGCTCTGAAGAATGTACCCCTGTAACGGACGAACACGATGTGGCAATACCTGGAATGATAATAACTGGAGAGCAGGACCTGTGCTGAGGTAGGAGACAGGCTAGGTGAACACTTGAAGATTGGTGAGGTGCGATCGATGTCCAGAAGACAGAACCGGTGCTGAGGCGGCTGGAAACTGACGAGACGATGGCCGGAAGGCAGGACCGGTGCTGAGGCGGCTGGAGCGCCGGAAAACTGACGAGATTCGACCTGAGGAGACGTGACGCACTGATTCTGACAGGAGCCCCTGGAGGATCTGGTGCGCGCAGTCGGTGTACTTTGAACAGACGAAAGGCAAGCAGAGTGAAATGATATTCAGCACTGGCAGTAAAATTCACATAACTCTTGAGGAATCGCCAGCTGCCTCCTGTGAATTTGCACGCGCTGCTGGTGCCAGGAATTTACTGGAGGTACAGAGGGAACCAATATGGCTAAAAACTTGACGTTCGCACTCCTGTACCAAGGTTCATATTAAACGCCCAGAAAGCAGTTGTAAATCGGAACACGGTGACAAGCTTAGGCGGTGCAAAAGGACCAGAACTGGACTGTGGTCTGACTAAGGCAAGGAGGAGGATAATGTACTCGAAGCACTAACAGCCAGGGACTTAAACCAAAGCTCTGCAAAGCGCTGTTAGTTTAAGCAGAAAGTGTAGTCCTGCTACGGAAGTCCCCGTTGGATCGGACCCCATAGAGATTGGTCACTCCGTGAACAAACACAGGCAGGGTTGTACTCACACTTCCTAAGGCTCTTGATCTGCTGGAAGAAGTTTCCCTCTATTCACCGCACTTCTCGTCATCCGCTTGTCACTAGCACCACATCACTGAAGAACCGGGCACCAGGCACAATAAACTGTCAGCTCTCAGAGCAGGAGGCAGTTTTCTTCATTTTTCGCATCAAATGGAGAGAGCACTGAAAGGGGAGGTGACAGTACGGCCCCCTTCGCCAGTTTTCATTACAACTTCACTTCACACTTTGATCACGCTCTGCAGTTTCCGAGAATCTTTTGTCAGCTGGATGTGTCGAGTGAAGATCCTCTTATAATTCCCCGATAATGGTGAAATAAATAATATCACTTCAGCACACATGTACAGATTGGGCAGCTTTCTTCAAGCAACGCATCGCATTCACCAGTAACTATAGCACATGTTCACCGGATGGAGAGAGTACTGAAAGGGGAGGTGACAGCAAGGCCCCCTGCGCCAGGTTCTTCACCTCGTCGCCAGTGTTGTAAGGAAGACTCTTAATGCAGTTGAAGGTAAGAACGTCCTTTATTTGTCACCCACTCTCCGACACTGCTTTGTGGCTGTGAACATTCCAAAGCAGACTCCAGTGGAACATACCATCAGGAAGGGGACAAGAGGGGGGCAGGAATGTACCAATGAGATTATACATTAAGGTGGGGGCAGGTTACAACCGTACCTCCATTGTACTGCTGTAATTAACATTTTAATATAAGCAGATTACAACACAGAGGTATCTGGTATTATAATAACCATAGGGCTGAAGTCTGACGTTCTTGTTTATTCTCCATTGCAGACTTTTGTAAGATTTTTCTGAGACAATTACTAAATGATCCCAATCCACCCACATCGCCTTCTCATCAAGTATGTGATTAGGGCTATAATATGCATTCCTAAAGGGATCCTGTGCATACATGGCATATGTAGCTACTTTAATGCACATCATAATTCCTTATATTTTCATTACAGTCCTGACTGTCAGATTCAGATTGTGAAATGTGGTTAGAGACCTGTTTTCATAGAAATGTCACCACTCTCTAAATTTGAACAAACCGAGGCTGGTATCGGAATTGAATCAACTCGAAGAAATTGCATCCCTTGAATGGGTGGACTTAGGCATGATGTTTTCAAGTTCACTGTTAATTCAGTATCATCCTGGCTGTGCCTTTCTGCCATTACAGGATAGGATTCCCCTTCACTAGCCAGCCACCTAGATATGTGTAAACATGGACTGGATTTAAGCATAAATGATCATGTTCAACTGTTACAAATTTGGTAAAAACCCAATGAGAAGACATTAGGGTGAATGGAAATACTGCACACAGTTCATGTTTTCTCTTACGTCATTAACAAACTGATGTGCCTGGGCAGACCAGTGTGCTTTGAATCAATACTTTCAAAGATGTCTTCCTGCAATGACAGGACTTTCTGGAATAGGGTAATCTTGAATAGTGTTGTCATTACATGTCTGTTTAGTGGGCACAAACCCTGCATAGGCTGCAGAGTTCCATTTAGTTCATGGTAAAAAAAAAAAAATTACTTGTTATTGTACCTTGAATAGTATCTACGCTTAATCTCTTTGTTGACAAGAGCGATCTAAAAATCAACAATTTACGCCTTGCTGGATGCTTTCTTGGTGTTCGATTCAATACAGTACCCATATATGACTCTTGGGTGCTCATTTGTCTTACTGCCTAGTGTTCGTTCGATCTAGGACAAAACTCAAAATTGCTGTGATTGGAATTCCACACATCATTATTTGGTAGAGATTCCACTTATGGCCAAGTGGCCTATTTTCTGGATCTTGCATTGCTATGATAAAAATCTGTGTTTGGCACTGGTGATTAATGCCATGTATTTGAATTTCATCTCCACCTATTATATGAAGCATAGCCAGTCGCTTTGCAAAATGAATATGCTGTAAAGTCCCAGTGTACTTCTGGTTATTTTTTTTCTTGGTTGTTTCTGGTGCTTACTCTAATCTTTGGGCCATTGAATGACGTGTTGAACTGGTTTAATACTTCTGCCTGTAATTTATTACTATGCCTTGGCACTATTAGCTGTAAGAGCATCTATTCCTAAATCCAGTAATTTCTTGCTTTCTGTCCTTTCTACTCATAACTTTTTCCAGGTATCTAATGATATTGCCTTCTGACAAAGGGCAAACATAAATGTAATTGACTCCTCAAATTGCACCTATCACATAGGCCTGTAATTAAGAAACAGGGGCTGCCCTTTACAATATCTAGAACATGGGGCACATGCTAGGCAACCAACAACAGTTCCATGTATCAAATTTCTACAAAAATCAATGGATGAGAATTTTGAAAATGTCAAAATACAAAAAATGAAGCAGAGAGACAGAAGCAAGTACCTCAGATTTGTACTGCTATGCAAAAAAAGCTCACAAGTGTGTACATAGTGATAAACGACAAACAAATAATGGAGTGAATACACAAATAAAATGAGCAAAGGAACCCCAAACAGTAGATAGTCGATGTTCCTTAATGTACTTTCAATTTCTTTCAATAGATCCAATCCTATAGCCTTATAGCCCGGTGTAGTGGGCTATACCGGATATTAAAGGCCCGCTGCAGCGTTAAAGGCCCGAGCCGTAGGCAAGGGACTTTAACAAGGCAGCGGGGCTTTAATAACTGGTATAGCCCTGCTACGAAGGGCTATAAGGCTATTAGAACATTCTTCCACTAGAGGGCAGAATGTTCTAACAAATTAAACAAAGGCTTCAAGGAGCGCGAGGGGATTGAAATCCCCTCAGGCTCCCTGAAGCTTTTGTTCACAGCCATAAATAAGCATTGGAATGTTGGAGCTCCTGGCTTATACCAGCCATTATAAGCCCAGAGCTACTCCATTGTTTTCAATGGAGCTTCCAACGTTCCAATGTTCTAAAATAGGTTTGATGCGCACTTTATGTCAACATTTTGACCCTAGCCTTGTTATAAACCCTCTGCTCTCAATACAGGGTCTATCAGAATAAGAGGAGACCAGTTCTGCTTGGCCATCTTCAGGATACAGTTGATCAGCAGCAGAGGTAAAAATGCATAAAACAGGCCTGAGCACTGCCAAAGATGAAAAGCATCTCCTAGGAGCACTTGAGGAGGAAACTTCCAGGCAAAAAAGGCATGGCATGAGTGTCCTCAGAGGTGGGGGCGTGGCTAAGCACGCAATGGCGACGGACGCCCTGAGGTAGAGCTCCGATCCGAGCTCCCTTTCCTCAGGCCACTAACCTGTCAAATTTATCCGAATCCAGCTGTTCTTCATGGCGAAGCATTGGAGAGCGGCTGCCTACTGCTCTGTGAACTTTGGGGCAGAACACACACTCCTGGCCGTGCCGGAGGCTCCGCGGCCGACACTGCTGCCCTTGCTGCTGCCTACCCGGCGGGCCCATTGACGTGAGGCCAAACCTTGCGACTCCTCAGGCCCCGGACGCGGCCCGGGAAATCGAGTGGCGGCGAAGGACCGGAGGCGCTGTCCCTGCCGAGAATGACTGACGACGCGGCTGGGCGACACATTGCCGCCGTGCCACCCGCCTTCCTGATATCGGTCCCGAGTGCCCCCCCTGGTTTGAGGTGCCGAGTCCATGGTCTGGCCCTGCCCGCTGAGCCGACGGCGGTGGCATATTCCCGGCGGGGCGACAGCAAAGAGCGCTGCCTGCATGTCCTGTTTCAGCCTTCGGGTGTGCTGGTCTCCTCGAGGGATAGTGTGGATGCCCCCACTGGACTGCCGGACTTCCTTCATTTAAGTCTCGCTGCCCTGATTGCAACCTGTGACGCTGTGAGAGACTGTCTAACTAGCCGCTGCCCTCGCGGGGGAGCTCTGAGATACGACCCCTCCCCCCTCCTCTGTGTGGTAAGTAAACAGGACTCTTTAGTAGTGCAAATTGTTAGGTTTATTGAAGATGATTCATCCGAGTGGAAATGCGTGGCTCTCCCTCTGGCTGGTCGGTAGGCAACTGCCAGAGAGTGGAACTGTCAGCTATCAGGGAATGTAGAACGCACTGAGCACAGTACTCTACAATCCAGAGCTGACATAGAAGATTACAACATGCACTGTGCCGTGGGGTGCTGCCCTGCCATTGTGCGGTCGTGGGTGTGGAGAATGCCCGGGCAAGTTTGGAGCCCCCGTGGTGTCGCCTGCTGGTTCCTGGGCTGCGCCCTCCCTGATCTAGCTCCAAGCTGGCGAGAACTAGAAGGTAACAAGACACGTGTGAACGCCGCCTTTGTCTCCTGTGCTACCCTGGCTTCTTGAAGCGGAAGAGCCCCCGCCGGCGTGCTGGAGCAGTCTGCTTGATATATTGACTGACCTGCCTGTCTCCACTGACTGCGCGGCGCTGCTGCGGTACGTGCGCCCCCACCGGTGAAGTTGGTAAAGATCTGTTCGGCAATCTTCTTTGGTGTACCGGCTGGCTGGGAAGGAGGGGCGGCTGAGGCCCTGGTTGCAGTGCTGGCGTGCCAGGGGAGGTCGCTGCTTGTTGCCCAGCTGGCACTTACTGCGGAGGAGGCGGCGAAACCCCATAAGGTTGCGCTCTTTGGATAGCCAGTTTGTACTACGCGGCTTCGCTGGGAACGGACCGCGGCTTGTGGAGGGTGTCCATGGTGGCGCACTAGGGGACCATTTCCCGGAACTGAGCGGAGTACCGGCCAGCCCTGGGAGAAGGTATTGGTTGCCCCTCCTACCAACGCTCCATTATCCCGTGGCGGACCACCAAGGCATGACGCATCTGACGCACCCAGTGGAGTAGTCTCCTTGCAGCCCCCTGCGCCCGGGCGCCTGCCCTCCCCCATCGCCTGTGGTACCTGCCGGGGCTCTGCGAACTGTTGGACACTGCTACACTAGGCACCGGCTCCTTACCCACCGCGCCGCTCATGTCTGGTGGTACCAGAGTGAGAACTGGCACTGGAGGTACGCAATCGAAAGGGAGGATGGAAAAGTCCGCAAAAACAACAGATCCGGACCCAACTGCGGCTAAGCTCGACACAATGCCGGCAGCTATGGAGCGGCTGGAGGAATCAGTACAGCTCACCCGCACTTCTCTGGAGACCAAGATAGACAGCGTGGCTGTTGATCTCACGCATCTGCGTGCCGACCATAAGAAATTGGCAGACCGCACCACTACTCTGGAGGGCGCCGTAGCGGACCTTACGCCCCGGGTTACCCAGACTGACAAACAGGTGCAAGACCTTCTCAACAGGGTCGAATTCTTAGAAGATCGCGCCGAGGATGCGGAAGGGCGGGCACGGAGATATAACGTGAGAATCGTAGGCATGCCGGAGTGATGGGAGGGAAAAGAGCCTGCAACACATATGGAGAACTGGCTGAAAACTCTACTGCCGGATGGAGCGTTGTCACCTCACTTTGTTGTAGAGCAGCCACACAGTGTACCGACAAGGCCGCTTCCTACGGGGTCTAACCCTCGACAAATGCTCTTCAGAATATTGAATTATATTGATCGAGACTCCATACTGCGAGAAACTGGGCAGCTTCGAGACGTCCGCATTGACAATGCCAAAATCATGTTGTTTCCAAATTACACGATACATGTTCAGCGCCAAAGGCACTCCTTCCTAGCAGTTAAGCAACGAATACGTCAGCTGGACCTCAAGTACTCCCTTCTCTTCCCCGCTAGATTGCGGGTGAAAGCACAGGATGAAACGCACTTCTTTGCCAACCCGGAGGAAGTTGAGGCGTGGCTGGACGGTGGAGTGACCTCGGAATCCCGGCCAACATCAGTGCCTTCATCTTTGCTGCATTTCCGAGTACCCCAACGCCGCCGCAGGAATAAGTCGTCACCAGCCCATAGGACACGAGCAGAGATGGAAATCGGCCCGCCTGCGGAACTCATTCACAGTGAGCAGCGAGATGCCCTCCAAATGGTGGTGGAACTCAGTGGCTCCCCGAGCACGGAGGCCGCTCTGGACGCCAACCCGCGAGAACTGCCCAGCGATGATGAAAACATCTATGGATTGCCCGACTCCCAGATGTCCGTGGAACGGCCAGATGTAACCCCGCAAACGGCAGATCTGATTCATTGATTGGACAATTGTATTATTTGAGACTGTTCGCTTGCTCCGCAGTGACTCTGTTCTGCTACCTGACCAGGGATCGGCCAGGCCCTGGCGATACCAGGAGCCTGGATACCTATTGCTCTCTTTGTCATCGGCACAAGGCGCAGTGAGTACTAATGCTGTGGTGGATGGCCTCTGGGGAGGAGGTGTCCTGGTGGGGGCTTTCCAGTGAACTGCCTGGGCATGACAGAGCTGGCGCCTCGCCGGCTGGGTGGGGAGCTGCTGAGACTGATTGGCCTTCCGGTAGAACCTCTGGCACTAGGATAAGCACCTAGCAGGCCGTGAAATTTCTAGCTGGAACATTTTGTATCAGCCACGACTGACACAGGCTGCCTGAGGAGGGAGACGTTCCCTCTGCTTATCCAGCAGTTGTAGCATCACAGCTGTGCTAAGTGCGCAGCAACACCCCTGGACTTAAAAGTTTGTTACCTCATTGGAGAGTTTGGATGGTGGCATGTTCAGCTGTCGACCTCTTGGCATTATTCACCTGTTGTGTTTCCTTTAGTTTAATGCACTATTTGGTTTGCATTTTTATTTATATTTTGCGCAGCTTTTGTAAGTATTTCTTGGTGTGTCTTTGGTGATTATGTGCGGGGGCAATGGGAGCACCGGATTGGCTGCCTGCTGTGGGAGTGTGGCGTGGTGGGGGTGGGGGGAATCACCTAAAGTTGTACATGTCAACGATAAAGATATGTACGAGGCATGCATACACCCTCACGCAGGTACCAAATTTATTCTTATCTTAAACGGCACCATATCCATATAGCTCTCTTACAGGAGACGCACCTGAATGGCGCAGAAGTACAGAAACTGCTTCGCAGGTGGCGAGGGCAACTCTATGCCACTGAGTATTCGACTTATGCCCGTGGGACACTGTTGTGGGTGAGGCCCAGGACCCCTTTTGCGATCTTGCACTCCCGCATTGACCCACAGGGCAGATTTGTGATTGTGTGTGCCTGAATAATAAGAATATATTTTCGTGCTCGGGTTACGACTCTGCCAGACGTCGTGCTTTGTGATTGTTCAGGGTAAACTGGATGGTCAGCCGGTGGTTCTGGCTTCATTATATTCCCCTAATACAGATCAGGGGGGTTTCTTTGCGCAGTTGTCTGCGGTATTGGTGCCTTGGCATGGGGTCCCCTGGGTGTTGGGGGGTGACTATAATTGCATACTTGATATTGCTCTGGACCGCTCTTTCCCGCCCCTATCTGGCACTCCTGTGCATGGGGCTATGAAAGCACTCACAAACTGGGACTTACAGTGGGATTTGCACGACGTCTGGCGGAGTCGTAACCCGAGCACGAAAATATGTTCTTATTATTCAGGCACACACGCACTACATGTCAGGCTAGACAGGTACATGTTATCGGGTGAGCTACTCCCCATGTCACTGACACCTAGTATATGGGTCGCACCCACTCTGATCACAATCCACACGTCCGGGAGATGGCATGGGAACATCCACACACGCCTATACCCACCTGGAGGCTTCAACCTGACCTGCTACTTGACGCTCCCTTTCGCAACTCACTATGCACATGTCTTGTTCAATATTTCGAAGAGAACAACTGCACTGCATCCATCCCCCAAATTAAGTGGGACACATTCAAGGTTGTAATTATAGGTCACTGTCTGGGTACACAGGCTGGTATAATTAGAGGTCACTGTCTGGGTACACAGGCTGGTATGCAGAAACAGTTGGATAAAGAACTGACACACATCGAGGCTGACCTGCTTCGGAGGGAGCTGGAAGCGGTGGAGGGAGACGGTGAGTCGCTGCTGGAGGCACACAAGGAGCATGCACGGCTACTAGAGAGGTTATGTCATCTTAATTTTGTGGCCCACTCGGCGCGCACTCACCATCTCGATGACAAACCGGGAAAACTGCTGGCCTGGTTGGTCAAACAAGATGCAAGGACAGCGCCTGTGGCTGCAATACGCATCGGTCAGGGGAACGTGGTATATACACTACAAGGCATTATATCGCTCTAGGCTGCGAGTCCCTGTTGCTGACATAACTGAATACCTCTCTGACATAACACTGCCATGCAACGCGATGATTTAGAAGCCCCACTTACACCAGAAGAATTACATACGGTCATTTTTTCCCTTTCTAATGGCAATTCCCCAGGCCCAGATGTGCTGCCGGCCGAATTTTTTAAAGCCTACTCTGATCTTTTGATCCCTGAACTTCTAAGAGTATATACGGCGGCCATTTCAGATTCCTCACTCCCCCCCACGTTGAATGAGGCCAACCTCATTTCCCTCCCCAAGCCTGGCAGGGACTGCACACCACTAGGCTCCTATCGCCCACTGGCTGTTCTCAATACTGATTATAAGATACTAGCTTCTACACTAGCTCAGCCATAAGCCCCCTTGGTCCCCACCCTTGTGCACAGCGACCAAAATGGTTTTGTACCCTCTCGAAGCACCTCACATAATATCCGACGCTTGTTCAGAGTGCAAAGCTATGCCACGCAGCGGTGGCCCCAGTCCGGGTGCTTGGTACTCGATCTCGAAAAGGCTTTCGACTATGTGGAGTGGCCCTACCTTGTAGCAGTGTTGAGGAAATTTGACCTGGGGGACGATTACATCCAAATGGTAGGCTTACTATATCAGAAACCCACAGTGCGAGTACGCTCTGGTAGATTGTTATCAGACACCATCCGTGTCAAAAGGGGAACCAGGCAGGGATGCCCTCTGTCCCCGCTACTTTTCTCACTGGTGATGGAACATCTAGCAGCACTACTGAGAGCACAAGGCATAGAGTGGGGGATTTCCCTAGCGGATGGCCTACACGCGGTCTCTTTATATGCTGACGACTTACTCTTACATGTCAGAGATCTGACCCGCTTGCCGCTGACCCTGTCTGACACCTTCCGCACTTTTGAGACTATGTCGGGGCTTAAGGTTAACTGGGCCAAGTCTGGAGTGTATTCCTTCAGTACAGATACGCAGGAGTGTGAGATCAGCATTAGCAATGAGAGACTCACTTGGTATCCCACTACGTTCCGCTATCTCGGAATCTATATCTATAGAACTCTGCCTGATGTGTTAGAGGGCAACCTGGTCCGAGCCATCTCCTCCCTACAAGCACAGATGACCTTTTGGAAGACCCTCCTCCTAAATGTGCCCGCTCGTGTCACGCTGACAAAGATGATAATCTTACCTAGACTATTGTACTATTATGCTAACATCCCGGTGTACGTCTCGACCCGTATATTTCGGGAGCCAGAAACCTCACTCGGAGGTCTTATATGGAACGCTGGGAGACCTTGCGTGGCACTGAAGAAACTCTACGCACCGCCGGACGCTGGAGTCCTGGCAGTTCCCAATCAGGCACTCTACTACTTAGCGGCACAGCTGCAATGGGTAGCCAGATGGCTGAGCGAGAAGAATCTGTGTGATACCGCCACGGTCTGGACCCACACACAAATCCACACACTGTTTCACCCTTTAACCAAAACTTCCTGCCCGTCACAGTTACACCTAGCAGTAGCTCACAAATGCTATGTGAGAAGCCTAAAGCTCACCCGTGCTGTGGACCGTACGCCCCGATGCTTTCGCTGCTAGGTACGCCCAGGGACGGAGGCGTGGTAACAGAGGTGGTAGTGATGGAGCAAGGATTCGCACGTAACGCGACTTGCTCTCTTCATGAACCTCGCCTGAATCATAACTGTACTAACTCCGATTGTTTGTCATTTTATTTGTATTTCCCCAACACACGGGTGTCCCTAGGAGGCTTGCCTATGTGTTTTTCATCATAATCAAGCTTGCACACTAATAAAATGGCCGCTTTGCAGAAATCCAGTCTGCGCATGCGTCGGTCATACCCATGTGATGTGACGCACTCGCAATCTGGAGGGAAAAGTTCGCTCCTGCGCAGTGGTGTTAAAATGGCCGCTTGTCACTAATCATGCTTCATGCTATCTTAAGCCGCTTTTGTATATGCATCTTTTCTGCACTAACTCTTAATGCAATAAGTATTATAAAATAAGGGATTAAGAGTAGTTGGTCATGGTGTACAGTGTATTCATTTTATTCCGTGTTATTAATTTGTTTTCGCTTACTTTTCATGTACCGCGTAAATGAGGGCCTTGAAGTAGGGGATGGACTCCATTTTGAAGCTGACGTATCCCTCATCACGTGATCAAAGATCTGGGACGTGCAGCAATGGAACCTGACCAGATTGGCCATTGAAAAGGGGACTGTCCTTTCCTGACGCACCTTTGCCCTTGAAGATGTGCTATTTCTATTCTGAATGTGCAACAATGTTGCAAACCTTTTCTTCACAATTGTACTTTCCCACACGTAGGCCTGGGAACCCAGGTGTTAGGGGGAGGGTAATGTCACGTGAAGTATAGGTGGTACCTATGATCTAACCACCTCCCTTGACCAATCAGAAGATGGGGCTTTGTCATTTTGCAACATTTATGGGTGGTCTTGGGGACTTAAAATTGTATAAATAGCCTAGGTTAGCTTAGAGAAATTGTCCGACTTGTCCGAGTAGCAGACCTGTCACTGACCCTACGAACTCTATAGGTGCCTGATACAGAGTGCTGCGAAGCATTCTGCCTGAAACTTTCCACAAACTCCAAGGGGTGGAAATTAGTCCTAAGTGCTAAGCGAAGCACTTTGCTGGGAGATTCGAAAACCCAATCGGGGTTATTGGCGGATTCCGTGCAGAAGAGGGGGTAACGCTGGTGTTGCATCTGAACCTGTGAGGGGTTGGTCGTGCCTTGGTGAACCCAGTCCTGACCCAGACCTGAGGGGTATCCTGTCCTGACTGTCCATGAGCTGTACCTGCTCACCTTCTGATATTTCCTGAATCCTTGAGGGTCCTTGTCCCGTTCTTTCCCAGATTGACCCGTGACCAGGGTTAATCCTCATTCTCACCTAGGTAAATATTGACATAGGTGTCTGTCTATACTATATCCTTAACTTTTCCTTTTTCCAATTAAAGCAATCTTGCCTGTGATATTCTCCATATCTCCTTTGAATGTCATTTTTATGCAATTGATTATTAGTAAATGTTCCACTTCTTACCCTTCCTTTAGGACATTGTTGAACCCGACTGTTTATCTAGATTGTTCCACTTATTCCCTTTCCCTTAGTATGGTTGCCGTGAAGTTAGTAAAGATAGCATGAGGTTTAGGAATTAGTATAAAGGTATTAGGCTACACATTAGGTCTTTCTCACGTCCTTGCCCTAGTTTTAAACCATATTAGTTAATATGTTTATTGTGATTCATGCCCTATAGTGTCCCCTTTTACTCTATGATACTCACTTTAATCCATAGCTATATTCTGGTTCTGATTCTTATCATCGATGTATTGCTTTGCATTTGCCTACTTGTAATGGCATTTTCGTCCTAAACTTTTACTATATAAAACCCTTAAAACCATCAAGGTGTCTGTGGTCATTATACATTAACGTGGAATTAAAGGTATTTAATGTGTGAAGTAGAATTTTCTCCCTTTTAGGAAAACCCTTATCACCTGTCCACTGCTAGCTCCTGATCCGTCAGGAGTAATGTGCCTGTGGTAAGTCAGGTACATGAATAGTAAGTGGTGTAAGAGTCACCCACTCCATTACTCATAGAGCGTGGCAGAGGTTTCACCCGGTTCATTGCAAAACACTGTCATCGTATGCACGACAGGGCCCAGTGCGTGGAAAATTTGGTAAGCTAAGTGAGCCGGGTGACCCGCGCGCTCTATCAGTAATTTCTGGTAGCAAGAGGAATGGTTAGGACTAGTAAGATAGGTAGATAAGATAGTTAGGAAATAAAACCGTGAAAAATAAATGTGCTGCTAAAATTGTTTTAATATTAATTATGTTACTTAATATTTTATTGCGCAACTGTTTTTAAAAAATATTTTACATGTTTTGAGAAAATTTTATATATATGTATTGCTGCTAAATATTATATGTTTTATTAACCAATTGTGTGTGATTGTTGAGTGTTGTCTGAAATCCCCGGGGAAATAACGGATGGTGAGTAGAATCCATCGCGTTCTGAGGTCATTTGTAGGGAGGAAAGGTTAGTGCATGGTTCAAGTGGAACTGGAAGCGCTAATTAGGTCTTTTTCGGAAAACTGTATGAATGATAGTGACGGGACTGCTGATAGAAACCTTGGTCTGATATCACCTAGTAAGGGTCACACTAAGGGAGTAATAGAGTCATCGGAGCTTGTATGATAGCAAAGGGAAGCGCTGACGAACCCCAGGCTTAGTATATATCCCGGAAAGTGGATGAGACTGGGTAATAGCAGGTTTTCTAATGCTTGCGTGAGGGTAGGCAAGAGAAGTCTATCCGAAGTGTATGAAAAGTAGACAGAAGTGGTTTACTTGCAGTAAAAGAAGAATTTTCTATCTCTTTAGAACACTCCTACACAATGGCGAATGTTACACGTTGTTGACTAAAGTTAGTAGTAGCATCTTAGAGAAAATACAAAGTTTCCGTTACCTTGTAAAGGAGGGAGTCAGTCGAAGGGCTGCTCTGACGTCACTCCGTGCCGCGCTGGGATTAGTTAAACCAGCGGGTGTGTAGTGAAGCCGAAATTGTAAGGGAGGGGTGAGTGCCTGAGCGTGAGAACGCGTCTCGCGAAAAGGCCGCACACCCATTGGTCAAGAACTTTTGCAACCTCTACACTGATTGGTTGTTGAGAAATTGGAGTCGCGCTAGCATTGGAAGCACAAACGAAGTAAACATTTTTCGCACCGAGCTTATAGATTGTTACGAGCGGTGTATGTGGTACCCTGATTTTCTGCCTGATCCAAGGAATCTAGGGTGTCATAAGGAGTTGATGAGTAAAGGCAGACCTCACAACATGTACGGAGGAAAGAGAAAAATGTCATTTGTCAGCAAAATAAAAAATGTCTTCAAAACTGACAAACCCGTACGAACTAGGGAAGGCGTGATCATTCCTCCGCCAAATACTCCAGCCTCTTTCATGATGTTAGAAAAAGGGTATCATACCTGTGTATGGTTAGAGAACTGGGTAAAGTACACTGCGGAGGATGGAGTTTTAGCCTTTCCCATTGATGGTACTTTTAACGGGAGAATCCTATTTAACCTGAGGACCCGAATGAATGAATTACATCCCAGACCTAGATTAACTCAGTATGAAGCTTTAGAGGAATGGGAGATTGAGGCTCTAGAACGAGACAGACCCCGGATGGACAAGGGAGTGACCCGATGGTATCCAAAAATGGTAAAAGAAACCAAGGAGCAGAAATTGAAACAGTGGAGACAAAATATGATGGTAGAAGGGTTATTCCCCATGTTCGGAGCTAATGAAATGGTGGGAGGGAAGAAATGTACTGAGAAAACCCGACACATGATGCCCCTGGGTGAATCGGAAGATGAGTTTTTAGAAGACTTATTCATGAAAAATCCCCCGCCTTATAATGAAGAAACCAGATCTCAAAGCTTAACTACTCCAGTGAGACCTTCAGGAAGAAGAAGTACTAGTGAAGCCGATTCCACAGGGATAGAACAGAGAAGAGCGGGAGGAGAGGGATTTGGTAGACCCGACCCCGTGGTCCCGAATTACAACCCCTTTGGTGAGGGACTAGTTTTATCGACTCCCTCAGCTCCGAATATTTATCCTTCCCTAGTACCCCAAATGATACAGGATCCCCCCATGAATCGAGTATTACACGAGCAGGAAAGGGATGCCCTGAGAGGACAGCGGAATGATCTCATACATGCCATAGCTCAGATTAATCCAAATCCTGAAGCCCTGACGATTCCCGTAACCATTGGTCCAGTTTTTCCTCTATATGGGGACAGAATGAATACTCCAAAAACTCCAGTCATAACCCCGATGATGCCCCCGCCCAGAAGGGAACCACTCATTATTGATGACCAGACAAGTGAATGTGAGTCCATGGTTTCCTTGATGGATCTACCTAATAGGGAACAGGGACCTAGTATGTCTCGAACTGGACATCAGACTAGGAACAAAGACGTACTAATAGAGTCTTCATCAGGAACTCAAAGTGCGACAGTGGTAACTCCCGAGGAAATAGAAAGGTGGACCCGAGAATTAGAAAAGGGAACCCCTCATCCGAGACCTCTAGATATTTATAAGCTAAGAATAGAGCTAGAGGAACTGAGCGCAGGGAATGTGAGTTTAGACCGATTGAATGTCCGGGAGGAAGATGAGTTGTTGTTCATGTGCAAACACCTTACTCGGAACGCAAAATCATACTATGACAAATTAATGGACACAGCAGTATGTATGGGAATAGATATCAGCAGATCTAAGGTACTACAGAAATCCTACAGGGTAGAATTTTCAGACAAAGATCTAGAAAACCTGAATACCACAGGGAAGAAAACGCAGATTAAGGAACTGATAAACTTAGCACAGAAATGGGGAGATCTAGACAAGTGGAAAGCCAGATGGGCAAAGAAAAAGGAGGACAGCAAGGAGAGACCACGGACTGCTGAGTACGTCCTACAAGAAGTTGACAAACCAGAAAAATGTTGTCCCATGAGGGAAGTCCCAGGGGGAAAATATGTCCATGTCCCTTGGTCCAGACAAGATATAGTATCATTTACCAATGACTTCCCTAAATTGAGGGAGAAGCCGGTTGAGTGGTACCGACAGGTTGAACGCTTCATAAAGGTTCAGAAATGTCTCCTGAAAGACCTGGATGGGTTTTTCGACATTGTAGTACCTGTAGATTTGTGGACCGAATGCAAAACTGAAATTGATTGGCCAAATGAGGAATATGCACGAGATGACAGAACAGGAGCTCCCTCACCTGATGTAATGAGAAAATATAACCAAGTCATACAATACCTAAAGAAAAAGGTACCTGCAAAAGAAACTGATTGGACCCGTATAGATAGAACTACCCAAAAGCGTGATGAATCAGTCCACTCCTTTTATGAAAGGTTACTACAGGTGTTCAAAACTTACAGTGGAATCGATAATGTGGACATGAAGGATATGACCCATTTCAGTTATCGATTCGTGTTGGGATTGAGACCTGAAATATCCCAGTGGATTAGAGATAACAAAATCAGTTGGCAAGGGAAACCCATTGATGATGTTCTCAAATATGCCAAATACTGCGAAGATGAGATCGAGAACAAAAAGAAAGCCCTAAAGGAGAAAGTGATGTGGGCTCAGGTGAAGTTAGCTGAACAACAAGAAAAACAGTTAAGTAAAATGACTAACAGTAATAATGCTACAAATCCGAATACTGGGGGTGGAGGCAGGCCCCGGGTAAAAATGAGTAGAGAAGATGCTATGGAAAAATTCCCCTGTCACGGATGTGGTCAGATGGGGCATTGGAGAGATAAATGTCCGCACTTGCAGGCTGGTAATGCCCCCGTAAATGGTTTAAATCCACAGGTGCAGAAAGAGGGGATCCGAAAGACCCAACAGCAGGTAAATCAACCCCCAGTGCCACGCGCTCCTAGACAGAATTATAGGAATCAGGGTCAAGAGAATGAAAGGGTCGAAGTGTGGGAAAGAGAGAATGAAAGAAATGCACCCATTCCTCAGTACCTGTTAAATGATACTTTCCTCTGCGATGATCAATACTGACGGGGCCTGAGAGGGGAGGACAAGGAGTGCGTGCTTGGCGCTTCCTTACCGGTAGACCAGACTGGACCATACATTGAAGGAAAGGTTGAAGGGACAGATGTCACCTTTCTGTTGGACACTGGTGCTACCCGTTCCACTGTGAGAACAGTGGACGTTCCTAACCTACCCCTCTCGGGAGATGCTATCCAAGTAGTGGGAGTTTCAAATCAGATAATCAGTACTCCGGTAACTGAGCCTATGGAAATTTCCATAGGGAATTTCAAGGAAATGCACAGATTTGTGGTCTGTGATTCTAGTCCCGTGAACCTATTAGGACGAGATTTGTTGTGCAAAATGCGTTGCACCATCTTTTGCTCACCAAATGGTGTTGAAATCCAGACCCCAGATGAAGATGGCCTGTATAAATTGATGCTGCTGAGGCCCGACACAGAAATTAAGCCCATGTCTATTGAAAGTCTACCTGAAGAACTACAATCGAGCGTAATACCTGAAGTTTGGGATTTTACTGGAAAAGATGTAGGCTTAATGGCAAATGTAGACCCAGTGAAAATAGCTATAAAAGCAAATGCGGTATACCCAAATACCAAACAGTATAAAATGAGTGCAGAAGTGAAAGAAGGAGTTGCAAAGGAATTAAACAGATTGCTCAAAGCAAACATCATTCAGGAAGTGATGAGCAGTCCCTGTAATTCGCCCATACTTGGAATTAAGAAACCTAGCGGAAAGTACAGGGTAGTGCAGGACCTGCGCAAGGTAAACCAAATTGTAGTACCTTGCTGTCCCATAGTACCAAACCCTGCAGTAATACTGTATCAAATTCCTTGGGATGCGGAATGGTTCACTGTCATTGACCTGTGCCATGCCTTCTTTTCCATCCCATTGCATCCAGAAAGCAAATTCCTTTTCAGTTTTGAATTCAACAACCAGGTCTATGTCTGGAATCGTGTCCCCCAGGGGTACACCGAAAGTCCATCGATTTTCAACCAGATTCTAAAGAAATGCCTTGAATCTCTAGTTCTTCCAAAAGAGTCTGTCCTGGTGCAGTACATAGATGACCTCCTGGTAGCGTCTAGAAGTCAAGACGACTGTGTCACTGATACCATTGCCTTGCTGAATCACCTAGGAAAGGGAGGACATAAGGTTTCACCAGACAAGCTACAGTTCTGCAAAACCTCAGTAAAATATCTGGGGCACCAGATAGAGAAAGGGATCCGAAAGGTCACTTCAGAAAGAATCAGGATCATTCGAGAAATGTCACTACCAGTAACTCAGAAAGAAGTAAGAATGTTCCTAGGAGTTGTTGGGTACTGCAGACAGTGGATCGTGGGTTTCGCGGCTATAGCTAAACCCTTGATTAACATGACAAAGAAAGGAGCGGAAGACCCAGTTTGCTGGAATGATGAATGCATGACTGCTTGGGTAAAATTGCGAAATTGTCTGTGCACAGCTCCAGCCTTAGGAATGCCTGACTACACTAAGAACTTTGAACTGTTCTGTGACACGAGAGACAATTGTGCGCTCTCGGTCTTAACCCAGGAACATGGTCTGATTAGACGTCCTGTGGCCTACTTTTCAGCCACCCTAGATCCAGTGGCTGCTGGATTACCGGGATGCCTGAAAGCAGTAGCTGCTACCTGTACAAGTCTAGAGCAGAGTGAGAACATTGTGATGGGACATCCTGTCATTGTATTTGTTCCACATTCAGTTGTGATCTTGCTCACCCGAACTAAGACACAGTATCTCACCCCTAGTCGGCTGACTAAATATGAGAGGATTCTCATTGGTGCAGAAAATGTAATAATTTCCCGATGCAACATTTTAAACCCTGCCACTCTATTGCCCCTTCCCATTGATGTAGAAGCAGGAGATGAAATTGAGCATAACTGCATAGACTTGACTGAATTTAGCACAAAACCCCGTCCTGATATCAGAGAAGTGGCCTTGGTTGATGAAGACCTCAAAATGTTTGTGGATGGTTCATGCTTGAGACATGAGAATGGAGGTTTGAGTGCTGCCTATGCTGTAGTCACTTTGGAAAAGACCCTGGAAGCTTCTTATCTTTTCGAAGTTAAATCTGCTCAAGTAGCGGAGCTCATTGCTCTAACAAGAGCTTGTAAAATTGGGAAAAACAAAAGAGTGACTGTTTATACTGACAGTCAGTACTGTTACGGGGTTGTTCATGACTTCGGCCAGCTCTGGTTGCAAAGAGAATTCATGACTTCCTCCGGTTCTCCTATCCGGAATGGGAAACCAGTACAAAACCTACTAGAAGCCATCCAATTGCCCAAAGAATTGGCTGTGGTCAAGTGTGCGGCTCACCGATCTGGAAATGACGAGGTGACAGCCGGAAACAGATATGCTGACCAAATTGCCCAGTACTGCGCCCGACATAAAATGTCTCTCCTAATTAAATTATGGGGAGGTGAAAGCAGCTGCCAACTGATGTTGTTTGAAAGGTTGGGAACATGGGATGAATTGAGAGAACTACAGCAGACAACAGACAAGAAAGAAAGGGACATGTGGAGGCAGGATGAATGTCAACCCAGGAAAGGGGATGGTGTAGTGGTCCATGTAACTGGTAGGCCTGTACTCCCCGAACGACTGGTTACCGCAATGGCACGGATAATACATGAACCAACACATATTGGGAGGGATGCCATGTGCCGAATGTTTGAAAAGGTGTTCTACAGTTCAAAATTCAGGAGCACAGCGGACAAACTTTGCCAGAGGTGTTTAGTGTGTCAACAGTTCAATGCAGGAAAGAAGACAGTAGTGGAACAAAGTACCATTGGGAGAGCAGAAGGTCCTTTCATTAGGATGCAGGCAGACTTCATAAAACTGCCCCTGTGCAAGGGATATCAATATGTCCTAGTCATAGTTTGCTTGTTTTCTCGGTGGGTGGAGGCTTATCCAACAAAGAAGAATGATGCCCTGACTGTAGCTAAATTATTACTTAGGGAACTGATCCCCCGCTTTGGAATTCCTGAGACAATTGAAACAGACCAAGGTGGACATTTTTCAAACGAAATCCTAAAAGAACTCTGCAAAGCATTCAAAATGGAGCAAAGGCTGCACTGTGCCTATCATCCAGAGGCTTCTGGGATAGTCGAGCAAATAAACGGCACTCTCAAGTCCAGGCTGGCCAAACTGTGTGACTCCACTAAAATGAATTGGATAGAAGCTTTGCCCATGGTGCTGATGAGCTTGAGAAGTATTCCAAACAGAAAGACAGGCCTAAGCCCCCATGAAGTACTGATGGGAAGAATGATGCGACAGGCATGGGTACCTGGACACAAACTGCTAAGTATTTCTGATGATATGGTGCTAGAATACTGCAGGCAGTTGGGTGACCAAGTGCGTTCTATCTCTCACCAGATTGGAGAGACTGCTGTCGAATGGCCTACAACTCCAGCACACAACCTGAGACCAGGTGATTGGGTAGTGTTAAAGAAACATACCCGGAAGAGTTGCCTTGGACCGAAGTGGGGCAAGCCTCGACAAGTGATCCTTGTCACCACAACTGCTGTGAAGTGTGCTGGTGTACCAAAGTGGATCCATGCAAGTCACACGAAGAAGGTGACTGGAGAAAACGCGACTGAAGCCGAAGGTAGTCCAGCTGAGGAGACTCCAGAAGAGGGTCCGGATCCCGCTGACATCGAACTACCAGGCACAAGTCAAGAAGTTGAATGGTTTCCTGCTGATGACCAGGTTCTTGATCCTATAAGAACCAGAAAATACTCTTACCTAGGTAGTGAGTGGGACAGTGCAGGTGAGTCAGAACAAGAAGGAGAAGGTCAGATCATCAAAGCCATCATCAAATCTGATCAGGGAATAGGCCAAGTAGGGACAGATCAAGTCATCGACACTCCTTCTCAGACAGAGGAGGCTGGAAAGGGACAGATAGTAGTCAAAGCGGAAGTTCATGCGGAAGAAAATCAAGAGATCGAAGAGCATGAACTAGGCCAGTTAGAAATAGATGAACGTGTTCAGGAAGAAGAGTCTAGTGAATCACTCACAAACGGAGATCACATACAGCCTAAACCTGAACTAGGTCAGAGTAAGGACCAGGCAGAAGAAATAGATGAAAGACCTGGAACTAGTCAGACAGGAAGGGAAAAAGACACTGCTGAAGCAATAGTGCGACCAAGAAGAAAAAGCAAAAGAGTTCACGAGGAAGAGCAAGTTTCCTCGACTACAAATAGGATCGAAAAGAAGGATGAACCCCGATATGTAAAGAGACTAAGAATAAGAATAAAAACAGTCGAAGAAAAACTGAAAGACCGGAAACGGGCTGAGGGTGAAAGAAAAGAAGCCCGAGGAAAATCAATCCGAAAGGGCGGCAGAGTAAAGAAACAGAACAAACTGTATCAGAGCCCTGAATGGACTTATCTGGTGTTGGAAGAAATTGATGAGCCCGAAGCCTGTGGCAAAAGCGACAAAGGGTCCATTGCTGATCGGAGTTCTGACGAAGACCCTCCTTGAGGTGAAGCGAAATAAAACCTCTGCTGAGAAGAAACGAAGAGGGGTTGAAAAGCCACCTGTAAGATAAAATGTCTGATTCAAATGTCACTGGAAGATCCAGATTTAGCTGTTGTAAAACCTGCTGTAAAATATGCATCTGTAGTGTAGTACTAGTGGTAATGATATGGATAGGATTAACAGTGTTTATACCTTTTATGATAAGCAAAGACCCTAACCTATATCCTACAGACTTGACGACACAAGACGCAGAAGCTGTACATACTGAAGAAACACCACGAAGAGTAGAAAGACGTGACAATTCAGTGAGTCTGAGACATACACGACCTGACTTAGAAGCATCAGATGAGGGTGAACTACATTATCACCAAATGAAGAACAGGACACACTTAAATGTTTTCGCTAATCTTTTAGTGCACTATGTAGAAGCTATGGAAATAGAAGATTGCTATGTCTGCATGATGCTACCTACTTCAGTAGCTGAAGGCGTGACATACCACCATTTACCCCTGACCTATGGAATTTCCTGTAGTATATTAGCAAGCTTATTCTATAGAAGCACTTTACAGTACTATTACTCAAACACTGACGTTATCTTTTCAGAACTTCCTATTAGAGGAAATCTGAACCTTGTACATACCCTTGGTGGAGTAACTCGCTACATGGGGGAATACTTCCTGACGATAGGTGACATAGATCTGAATGAAGCTCGTAGAGACAACTTGACGTGTTCCTTACATGCACAAGAGAAAATGTTCTTGAAGATGGCAGAGAAGAGAAGGGAAAAGTTTCAGAAAAAGGCAAATGACGAGAAGGACAGAACACCTAGATGGGCAGAAAACATGGATAACACCTCACAAAGCGAAGTTACTCCTGCTCTGTTGCTGGATTTTGAACGGAAAGGGAAACTCTGTCTTCATAGAGAAAAGACTAGTTATTATAACAATGTATTCATTGGTTCCAGCGAGTGTGAACACAATTACAAGGTAATTGGAGGTTGGGGTTTCAAAAATGGGTCAGAACCTGTGTTTCCAGGAATTTATTATATATGTGGAAACAAGGCTTATTTCAAATTACCGGATCACTGGTATGGAAGCTGCTACTTTGGCATTGTCTTTCCGAAAATATACCATGTGAACAATGCAGCTGGAAGCAATGAGATTACTAATGGCTTAGTGCGTAGAAAACGTGAAAGTGTAGGAGAAATTGTAGGTGATATTTTTAGTGCACTGATACCTGGAATGGGGGTAGTTCTGAATACTCACAGAATCTGCAAATTATCTACAGTAGTGGATCGGTTATCAACTGACACTGCTGCTGGATTTCTGATGATCAATACTGAAATGGTTGCGATCAGATCAATGGTTTTACAGAATCGCCTTGCTCTTGATACCTTATTGGCAAAAGAGGGCGGAGTCTGCAGGATGCTGAGGGCACAACATTGTTGCACTTACATTCCTGATAAAAGTGTCGAAATTAAGAAATATATAAGAAATATTACTAATTTGGAAAAAGAACTCAAACCATTGGAGGTTGACAGTGCCTGGAAGAGACTGACTGATGGTCTCTCCTCTGTAGGTAGTTGGTTCTCTAACTTAGGTAAAAGTCTTATATGGAAAATACTGATGCCAATAGCTGGAATAGGTTTGATTGTTCTGATCATATTCATCTGTTGCAAATGCCAGAAGTGCAGAAAATATATAGTGAATAAAAGAGGAAAGCGAAAGGCTGAAGAACTAGAATTAGAAGAATAGGAGGCTATGTGTTTTTCATCATAATCAATCTTGCACACTAATAAAATGGCCGCTTTGCAGAAATCCAGTCTGCGCATGCGTCGGTCATACCCATGTGATGTGACGCACTCGCAATCTGGAGGGAAAAGTTCGCTCCTGCGCAGTGGTGTTAAAATGGCCGCTTGTCACTAATCATGCTTCATGCTATCTTAAGCCGCTTTTGTATATGCATCTTTTCTGCACTAACTCTTAATGCAATAAGTATTATAAAATAAGGGATTAAGAGTAGTCATGGTGTACAGTGTATTCATTTTATTCCGTGTTATTAATTTGTTTTCGCTTACTTTTCATGTACCGCGTAAATGAGGGCCTTGAAGTAGGGGATGGACTCCATTTTGAAGCTGACGTATCCCTCATCACGTGATCAAAGATCTGGGACGTGCAGCAATGGAACCTGACCAGATTGGCCATTGAAAAGGGGACTGTCCTTTCCTGACGCACCTTTGCCCTTGAAGATGTGCTATTTCTATTCTGAATGTGCAACAATGTTGCAAACCTTTTCTTCACTATTGTACTTTCCCACACGTAGGCCTGGGAACCCAGGTGTTAGGGGGAGGGTAATGTCACGTGAAGTATAGGTGGTACCTATGATCTAACCACCTCCCTTGACCAATCAGAAGATGGGGCTTTGTCATTTTGCAACATTTATGGGTGGTCTTGGGGACTTAAAATTGTATAAATAGCCTAGGTTAGCTTAGAGAAATTGTCCGACTTGTCCGAGTAGCAGACCTGTCACTGACCCTACGAACTCTATAGGTGCCTGATACAGAGTGCTGCGGAGCATTCTGCCTGAAACTTTCCACAAACTCCAAGGGGTGGAAATTAGTCCTAAGTGCTAAGCGAAGCACTTTGCTGGGAGATTCGAAAACCCAATCGGGGTTATTGGCGGATTCCGTGCAGAAGAGGGGGTAACGCTGGCGTTGCATCTGAACCTGTGAGGGGTTGGTCGTGCCTTGGTGAACCCAGTCCTGACCCAGACCTGAGGGGTATCCTGTCCTGACTGTCCATGAGCTGTACCTGCTCACCTTCTGATATTTCCTGAATCCTTGAGGGTCCTTGTCCCGTTCTTTCCCAGATTGACCCGTGACCAGGGTTAATCCTCATTCTCACCTAGGTAAATATTGACATAGGTGTCTGTCTATACTATATCCTTAACTTTTCCTTTTTCCAATTAAAGCAATCTTGCCTGTGATATTCTCCATATCTCCTTTGAATGTAATTTTTATGCAATTGATTATTAGTAAATGTTCCACTTCTTACCCTTCCTTTAGGACATTGTTGAACCCGACTGTTTATCTAGATTGTTCCACTTATTCCCTTTCCCTTAGTATGGTTGCCGTGAAGTTAGTAAAGATAGCATGAGGTTTAGGAATTAGTATAAAGGTATTAGGCTACACATTAGGTCTTTCTCACGTCCTTGCCCTAGTTTTAAACCATATTAGTTAATATGTTTATTGTGATTCATGCCCTATAGTGTCCCCTTTTACTCTATGATACTCACTTTAATCCATAGCTATATTCTGGTTCTGATTCTTATCATCGATGTATTGCTTTGCATTTGCCTACTTGTAATGGCATTTTCGTCCTAAACTTTTACTATATAAAACCCTTAAAACCATCAAGGTGTCTGTGGTCATTATACATTAACGTGGAATTAAAGGTATTTAATGTGTGAAGTAGAATTTTCTCCCTTTTAGGAAAACCCTTATCACCTGTCCACTGCTAGCTCCTGATCCGTCAGGAGTAATGTGCCTGTGGTAAGTCAGGTACATGAATAGTAAGTGGTGTAAGAGTCACCCACTCCATTACTCATAGAGCGTGGCAGAGGTTTCACCCGGTTCATTGCAAAACACTGTCATCGTATGCACGACAGGGCCCAGTGCGTGGAAAATTTGGTAAGCTAAGTGAGCCGGGTGACCCGCGCGCTCTATCAGTAGTAGAACAATGGACACAAGCCGGGAGACTTATATGCTGAAGGCACCCTGGTTCCCTTTGGGACACTAGCAGCAGACACGGGCCTTCCAGCCGGGCAGTTTCTCCTACATGCACCGCTCGCTTATACACACGCTCTTACAGACTTGGGGTTACCTTTCTGAGGGATTGCCGACACACTCACTGGTGCAGTTCCTACATGTTATGGGAAATGGCTCCCATGTGGTTCATTGGCTGGTACAGGCTCTCCTGACCCACACGCAGTGCTCCTCCCAAATCCTGCGAGACAAATGGGCAGAAGACAGGGGAAGGGCATGGACAGAAAAGGAATGGGCGGTGGTGCTGGCCGGTGCCACCAATATCCTGCGCAACTCCCGCTTTAAACTCATTCAATTCTATATAATACACCGCGCATATTTGTCACCTGATAAAATCAACAGGTATTTCAGAGTCACAACATCTGTGTGCCCGAAATGCTCGCTTATAGGTGCAGATCTCCTCCATATGCTGTGGTCATGTCCCACACTGCAGGCGTACTGGCACACTGTGACGGCTATACTGGCGGAGGGTGTTGGCAAAGATCTGCGACAAACATGGGAGATATGCATATTGGGCCTATACAAGAGAACGAAACAAAATAAGGTGCCTTCTAGATTCTGGGACCTTGGGCTTATCACGGCGAAGAGACTAATCACTAAACATTGGCAATGTAGCGAACCGCCACAGGCAATACATTGGTGTAGCTCTTTCGATAATTGGGCAAAGGCGGAAAGTGCAACCCTACATAGGGAGGAAAAGGCGGGACTGCGGAAATACCCCATTGCGCAGCTCTGGGATGATACCCTGAAGTCTTTCCATCGGGTGTGTCTTAGTAGAGGAGTCGATTAGACATGTCCTCCTCTGGTCCTACCAGGGAAGTCAAAGAACACCATGAAGTCTTGGGGGATCAAGACAAACTGAACCTGGACAAGCAGTATAATGTTCAACTACTTCTCATTCTAGATAAAAAATGATCCGGTTTCTGAGATTGAAGACTGGCCTCAGTCTCTGGTGTTGCTAGGGAACAAGAAACATTGAGAATACCCCTCTCTGCTTTCATCGTACCCTTGCCAAGCTGCTAATGTACTACTCTGGAGAAAATATTGTCATGCTCTACCAACCTTAGTTAAGAAATATAGGGTGTAACCAAAGTAAACAAGGTAATCACACACCGATCAAAAAGACGACCAGTTGAAACCAGACCTCTACCAACCTCAGGTGACTGCAGGAGGGGAAACTAAAATGGCTTGGCAGTTGGAGGGGAGGACTGTTTCATTCGTTTTTGGTCCCATCCCTTACCAGCACACTTGCTCTAGGAGCTACAAAAAGGAAGAGACAGATGCTGGACAGGCTTCAAGGGTTGCTTCTTGACATCTCAGATACTGCTGATATAACTGATGAGCAGAGTAAAGTAAACCCAAAGAATTTGACATAGCTCTGCCAACTCTGAATCTGCCTTTTCACTAACAGTGTGGGCCTATCAAGAGCATGTTCATGAGGTTAGCTTGGACATCCCTAGAAAACCCAGAGGCGCGCACTCAAGCAAGACATTGGAACACACTTGTGCCCATAGACTTGGCAAAGAGTCCACTGTACCCAGGCCAGAGCTCAAAAAGTATTTTTCTGCATCCTGGCCATCCTGTATAGTTTGGGTCAAGGATTTCTGGATCGCTTCAGTCAAGGCAGACAAGATTTCACTTACCATATCTCTGTCCATTGATGAAGTGGGAAATGGGCTTAGATTAACTTTACTTCTAGAAAGTACGTTACAAGACTCACAGGAGTAGGGTGTTGCTTCAAGATGATTGGATCACATGGTGCAAGTCTATTAATAAACAATAAGGTAACTCACAGACAGCAAGGTCTGCAGCAGGTCGCAATGAAGCACTCAATAAATACTTTGAAGCAAGGATTCTGAAATAGAGTATTTAAGCCAGGGGTCTCCAAACAGGTCCTGGAGGGCCGGATAAATGCCAGATTTTTTGGATATCCCCATTGAGATACATGTAGTTATTTTAAAAATCTGGCATGGATCCGGCCCTCCAGGACCAGTTTGGGGACCCCTGATTTAAGCTATAAAGTTTACATCAAAATGTTAGCATTAGTTTCAACAGTGGCCAACTGTAAATTCAACATTTCTGAAGCTACCACCCTAAAAGAGGCAATCTGTTCCATTGGGGGCCCAAATGGCCAATCAATTCTGTTTCTGGAGAAATGTCCAAACCACTGCAAATGACAGGTCACAATGCAAGCCAGCATCAGTATAATGAGGGGAGTAAGAAGTCTATCTCATTCTCGTCATTATTATGAGATTCATGCTCTAATCCTCGAAAATGCAGTGACTCAGGCTAATGAGGGACCCATCATATTAAAATTTTGCTTCGGAGGCAAGCGGATGGAAGGAGTTTCATCCTTACCCTGAGATTATGCATGGCAACTGTGTAGCACAGCATAGGTTGAACCCTTGCTGACATCATCACAGGATCCGTCAATGGAGTCAGATTGAAATCTGGAGCCTCAGGAGATGTGATTGGGGATGAAATGGGAACAACTAGAGGAGTCTGTGACAAAGGAGCTAAGGAATGGATTGGTGTCAAAGGATGACCCATCTGAGGCTAAACATGGTCAGTTGGCACTGGGGAATGATTCATCAGTGGTGGTCTGACTCTAGGCTAGATTGATATGTGGGGCCCAAAGGTGCACCAGTAGAATCTGGAACCATTTTGAAACGTTGCTTCCCTGAAGGCCACAATCCACTGCAAAGTCAAAGATGACTCCGGGAAATCAGAGCAAATTGGCTTCATAAGCAGAATTGGGTTTGAATCGGACATTGAAGTTGGGATTGGTCCGGAGGCAAGATGGCGTCTGGCTAGTCGTATCGGGAGAATGCTCCCGAAGTCACCGAGCGAAACGCTGGAAAATGTGCAAATGATGGACGTACCTAAGTGAAAAGGTTCATGGAAACAGGGCAAGAGGTTGACGAGTTATTCCCGGTAGCTGAGAAGCTGATTACAGAGCTTCTTACAAAGGAAAAACAAGGTAAAGCCTACGGACCACTATTATGTCTGTCTAGTTATAAGACTGGATACCATCAATTGTCCAATCTTAAATTATTCATTCGCAAAACAAATTAATCGCAATCATTTTTGACAAAGAGTATCTCCAAGCAGATAGCCAAATGCACAGAACAATCAAATGTGTAATTCAACTTATTTTTTAATTAAACCACATTAAACCTTCATTAATGGTATCTTACATAAAACAAAACTGTACACAATTCATATATACAAACAAAACACATATACATTTGTTTTACATATATACACTTCTTTTAGGAACCAAACTCGCTGTTCTAATGCCCCACTTCTTTAAACAAGGATGTCAATGTATCATTCTTTAACATAACATTCCTTCACTTTAGATCACCAAAACAAAGCAAAACCTAAACCAAAATGAGTGTGTGAGGTTTAACCACTTTTGACCTCTCTCAAAGATAGCACTCTCTTAAATAGATTTTTTATATATACAGTGTTCCACAATTTTTTGTTTTGGAGTCTTCCAAAGAGTGTGTCGACGCGTTTCAGCCTCTGTTCATCAATCCAGGCCTCATCAGGACTATGAGGGCAAACATACTAGAACCCAACTTCCAATTATTTTGTAGCCAAAGGTACAGAGTCCACTTTCTGATGCTACTGCTTTTAATCACAAGGGCTTAAAATTAGAAATCCTTCCAAATGGGCTGCCACCCCACCGGACAAGAAAGCCTCCTCGACTCTTCCAACGGGTTCTTCTGCTATTACACAACGGTACTGGATAACAGTTTAATGATCCCCTGAGCTCTATTACTGTGCTCACCGAGCCGTTAGAAACGCTAACGGCTCAGTGAGCACAGTAATAGAGCTCAGGGGATCATTAAACTGTGATCCAGTACCATTGTGTAATAGCAGAAGAACCCGTTGGAAGAGTCGAGGAGGCTTTCTTGTCCGGTGGGGTGGCAGCCCATTTGGAAGGATTTCTAATTTTAAGCCCTTATGATTGAAAGCAGTAGCATCAGAAAGTGGACTCTGTACCTTTGGCTACAATAAATTGGAAGTTGGGTTCTAGTATGTTTGCCCTCGTAGTCCTGATGAGGCCTGGATTGAACAGAGGTTGAAACGCGTCAACACACTCTTTGGAAGACTCCAAAACAAAAAATTGTGGAACACTGTATATATAAAAAATCTATTTAAGAGAGTGCTATCTTTGAGAGAGGTCAAAAGTGGTTAAACCTCACACACACCTTTTGGTTTAGGTTTTGGTGATCTAAAGTGAAGGAATGTTATGTTAAAGAATGATACATTGACATCCTTGTTTAAAGAAGTGGGGCATTAGAACCGCAAGTTTGGTTCCTAAAAGAAGTGTATATATGTAAAACAAATGTATATGTGTTTTGTTTGTATATATGAATTGTGTACAGTTTTGTTTTATGTAAGATACCAATAATCAAGGTTTATTGTGGTTTAATTAAAAAATAAGTTGAATTACACATTTGATTGTTCTGTGCATTTGGCTATCTGCTTGGAGATACTCTTTGTCAAAAATGATTGCAATTAATTTGTTTTGCGAATGATTAATTTAAGATTGGACAATTGATGGTATCCAGTCTTATAACTAGACAGACATAATAGTGGTCCGTAGGCTTCACCTTGTTTTTCCTTTGTTTGATACCCAAAAGCCTATGGGTTATATGGGTGACCCCTGCAGTTTATTCATGTTTTTTACAGAGCTTCTTACAGCGGCTCTCGAAGTAGGGGAGCTGTGGCTGAAACGGCGTGTGGAGTCCGCGGCAGCTAGTACAATCACCGTGGGAGACAAAGCTGAAGGCGGAGTCGGTAATCCCCGCTGCAAACCTTACGGGCTAACAGGTGGCTGCTGGTACTGCAGTGGAAGCAGCTGGGCTGAAGTAAGAAGCGAAGCTCCGAGCAGGACAGTAGCAGCGTGTTTGGTGGAGAAAGAGAGTGAAAATAAAAGAGCAGCGAAATGAGCGGAGCTAAGTGTGCTAAGGACAGTCTGGCTGCTCAGAGTGCTGTGGTAGGGACTGTCTGCTGGGATGGCACTCAAAACCACGCGGGGAGGTAAAGGAAAAGTTCCGAAAGAGCAGCAAATGCCCACGCAAGTGAAGGACCTGGGCAGAGATGGAGGTAAAGATACCAGAAGAGAGCTGGGGGAGAAAAATCAAGGTGAGGACGGGGGTATTAAAAAAAAAAAGACTAACACTAACATTGGAACCTGGAATATTACAAGGGGTAAAAAACTGTGGTAGAATAAAATCCGGTGCACAGAGTAATAGTATAACTGGGCTTTTCTCTCCAGTAAATCAAAATGAAGCAATTAAAAAACACACAGTAATGGGGGAGCCTCCGGGAAGTATGGATGTAAGTCTTGGAGATGAGCACTCAGTGCAGCCAGGGGGGCCAACAATAACGTTGCCTCAGATAGCCCAGGCAGCTACAGCAGGAGACACTGCACAGTGGAGCGAGATGGTAGAGGCAGAGATTGAAGCAGAAACCCTTAACAATCAAGAAGCCCCGGATAAAAACATAGCTGCTTCTCCTAATACTTATACAATGACAGAAATTCTGAAAAAAGGGATGGAGACGCAAAAAGAGAAGCAAAAAGAGACGTCAGAACACAGACATGTACAATAAGATAGAAGAGGCGGGATAAGAACTGACCAAATAACAACCAAGACTTTAATTCAAGAAGTTATTGCAAGTAGTGGCCCCAGTGGCCCCGAAGAAACTATTGATAATTTCTTCTCAGTTACAGACGGATCAGAAGGGTCAGAAGGCACTCCCTCGGAGCTAGAGGAGAGTGAAAGAAGGGATACACCAGATTTAAGCTTTATCTCAAGCTCCGAGGCTAGGAGAGGGTCTTCGAGAGAGAGAGAGACAGCTATAAGAAAGAAAAGGCTATCACGCAGGCAAAGGGACACGCATTCCCAGGAAAAAGCGGGGGTTGGGCAAAAGCCGACAAGCGGATTGAATCCTGAACCGGTTTTGAGATGGGATTACTCGGCCACACGAAATGTGTATCCAGAGCAGCCACTACAGGGGGGAGGTTCTAGAGATTATAGAGAGGCCTCCTCACTACAGCTTATTTTCGGGTCAATTAAGCAGGTGCAGGATGAAATCAAGGCAGAGGGGAAGAAGAATAGGCTGGCAAATAAGAACCTGCAGGGAGCAATCCGGAAGGTGGCTAAAATCTGTACTGATACAAATGCCAGGGAGGCCCAGCTAGAGTCAAGGGTCAGCACTCTAGAAGATAGTCGGGATAAAGACACAACATCTAGCATCTAGGAGTGGCGGTGAGAAAATGATGACTGATCTCCAATGGAAGCTAGAAGAGTTAGAGAATCAGCAACGTCGCAACAACTTGAGGGTTCTGGTTATTGAGAAAAAAGCCGAAGGGAATGACATTAAGGCTTTTGTAGTGAAATTGATCAGAGGGGCTTTTCCAGAAATAAATCACTGGGATTGGGAGAAGAAAATCCAGAGGGTTCACAGATTTCCAATGATGGCAAAAAAGAACCAGCCCACCTCGCAAGATGGAACCCCTAGGCCAAGAGCAATTTTAATATACTTTGGCAATTTTCTATTAAGAGAAGAGGTATACTCCAACGCGCGGCCTTACTCAAAGCGCTCCTTTGAGTCTCAATCTTTTTTTACAACTCCGGACTTCTGCAATTCCACGGTTTAAAGGCAGTGGAGACTATGAGAACTGATAGAGCCATGTCAACAGATGGGACTTCAAGCCTATTTAATGAATCCTGCTAGGCTTAAAATTATTTACAAGAACACTACCAGAGTTTTTACTTCAGAAATTCAAGCAAGAGAGTACATGGACTCATTAAAATCAGATACACCGGTCGTAAGAATCTGATGAGCTGCTGACCAGGAATATTTTATTCTAGTCTGCCTTTTGTGTATCTCTTGATTTTGTGATTTTCATTCTCTCTCTTTATTGACACGTAATCGGAAACAGGAAGGAAGATAGTGGATTAGATTCAGATATGGATTATTTATTAATTTCTTTCATTCCGCAATATAATTAGTGAGAATATCACTGGGTAGGGGGTTTTCTTGTTAATTAAAAAAAAAGGGGGGGAACAACATCAGGTCGGTGGGTAAAAATGCACAGATAAATATTAGATGATTCTAGGGTGAAGGAGGGAAGTCGACCGCCAGACACTATCACAGAGGCCTTAAGCCTGCTTGCCTCATTGGGTGGAGGGGGGGTGGGGGGTTGGCTGAGAGGTGGGGGGGGGGGGAGAGGGGGGGTAATCAGGGGAGAAAATGGGGGGGAAATTCATCATCAGAAAAAGAAAGAAATCGGATACAGACATAAGGGGAGGGGAACGCAGATGTTAAAGAAAAACTGGTTGTATAGGAAATTGAATAGAGACACAAAAAAAATGTATGCGTATAGTTACAATTAATGTATGTGGTTTAAATGATGCAAGAAAAAGAAGGGATTTGAAAGAATACTTTAAGACATTCAAGCCGATTTAATTTGTGTTCAGGAAGCGCATGTCGAGATCTTGCAGAAATTTTAACTGGAACAACTGGGGTACAAATTGCTGACCTGCACGACTCGGGGGACAAAAACCCATGGGGTAGCGATATTGGCACGAGGAAATACTGTTATACTGTAAAAACAGCAGGTAGATAAATACAGTCGATGGGTCTTAGCTGAATGTTAAATACAAAATTTTAATTTTACATTGTGCTCTATTTACGCGCCTACAGTTGATGACCCGGAGACCCTTATTCACATAAACTCACAGTTGCCCAATTGGCCTCTCCCTATTATAATGTGTGGCGATTTTAATATAAATGGCCTTAATGGGCTGTGGAAAAATGATCCCGGCAGGTTTAAAGGTAAAAAGGAAAAAAGTCATAGAGCTTTGATACATCTTATGCAGGATAACGGGCTGATTGATACTTGGGAACAGATAATGGGAGGGGGAGGCAGCACATACTATTCGGCCCCCCATAAAACTCTAGCGCGTTTGTGTTATTTTTTTATTTTTCCCTCTCTGATACCAATGGTGAAGATTAAAAAAATGCCTAGATTGATGTCAGACCTCAACCCGCTCTCCATGGAAATCTCTTTATTAAATGTACAGAAAAGCACAATTAGCTGGACATTTGAGAGAGCGTTATTGCAGGATGTAGAATATATTGCCCATATGGAAAATTGGCTAAGGGAATTCTTGGAGAATAATAGGGGTACGGCACTATCAGAAATAGTGTGGGACGCCCTGAAGGCAGGTATTAGGGGGGAAACCATAAGTTATTCTCTTAGACGTAATAAGCTGCAAAAAGAAGCAATAGAGAAGAAGATACATTTAGTAGCGATGTTAGAGGAAGAGCTGGTTAAGATCATAAGAGTTAAAGGGGATGCGACAGGAGCAAAACAATACTTAGCCCTGGCTAAAGCAGCAGTAGGCGAAGTAGATGCGTTAAAGGCAGCAGGAAAATATTTAGCTAGGAGGGAAGAGCAACACGAGTATAGTGAACAAGTCGGGCGGATTCTAGCGATAAGAACACGACAGGCGGCTACTAGGGGGCAGATAACAGAAATGATTACGGAGGCAGGGGCAGCAGTAAAAACTCCAAAGGAAATTTGTTCAGTATTTCAGAACTTTTATAAGAAACTATATAGCCATGAGGTTCCGTGACAATTGTAAGTGGTGCTTTCGACTCGTACGAATATGGTCGAGTCTGGTATCTATGAACCGCAAATGACGAGTTTAGTAAGTGTGCGCAGTTTCGCTGTGCTAGCTTAAACCGTTCATTTGTTATGTGGGTTTTTCATCTGTACCCACGGGTTCCATCTTAGATACGGCATCCATTTTGTCTCTTGCCCTCAAGTAGCCAGCGAACGGACGTTGTCCGCTTCGCGACCCTGGGACTCCCAAGATATTTGCGGAAGACACATGTTCTTTGTAAATGTCTTTATGACGAGGGGGATGCTACTGTAAGGCAGATGACGCCGCATGAGGCTCATCTTGCCGCACGGGCTTATTGTCTCAGCCGTGCATCTCATTAGGCACGTCCCTTTGATTCCTGCATCTCGTGTTTCCCGTTACCTCCCCTTTTACACCCTTTCCGATCTCCCCACTGTCTCCGTCTTCCTCTACACCTGTCCTTGTTCCTATTTCGATCTGTTTTACTGCTGATTGGAATTTGCTAATGGTGGGAAGATGGGTTTTTACAGTTGGGAATCGCCAAATGTTTCCGCACTAATGTTTCGGACCTTATGTGTTTCAAAGTGACCAAAGCGACCCCTCTGGGGGATAATTGTGGGAACCGGGTTGTAAACTTTTGTGTTCAATGTTGTCTTATGGGTAAAAACTGTATAAAAGGAGCGATCCACAGAACCAATTTGAAGCAGTCTCCCCAAGTTGCACGCTGTGTACTTGTTGTGATCTCTGTGTTCCCTGCAGCAAATAAACCTTGAATCTTTGACGCCGAAGGAAGTGTCCCGTGTCTCTGTGACTTGTACGCCGGAGCAGGTTACCCACGAAGGTTTCAGGTGTTGTGCCCTGGCACCGCTGGGTCTTACAGAACCCAGTCCTTCAGTTGGCGCCCAACGTGGGGCTGCATCAGTGGTACCGGTCCAAGCCCGACGATCGTGAGGAACTTCGTGTGAAATCTCCGAGGGAAGGTGCACTCCGCTTCATCGATCCTGTTGTCGAAATAAGTGGCCCGAAGACTTTTCCCGTGAAGATTCCCGCCTCCTGACGGCTGCGACGGACTGCTGCCCTGACTGTAGACCTGTTTTGGCGCCTGGCGTAGACCTTGGTATAGCGAGACGATTGACGGGCCTTCCTGGTGACGCCATCGATTTTTGAGTTAAGTATTTGTGGGTCGCTCCCATAGCTCTTGGTTGTTGAGACTTTAGCGAGTGTTTTTGTTGTACACGCTGTGTGAGTGTTTTTGTCGGTGACACTTTGCTAGCGTACTTTGTTGTGTTGTTTGACGACTGCAGCCGCCAAAGACCGAGGGTTTTGTTCTTTGCTGGGACTTGGTAAATCCCGTAACCCTCGAAGTTTGTGAAACTCGGCTAGTGTGCAAGATGCCTGGTCGCAGTACTTTGTTTAGTTGTTTCAGATCTTGTGGTGCGGATTCCCGACTGGAGGACTCGTGTCCGATACCTCCGGTTGGAACTCCTACTTATGATCTATATAGCAAACATGGGCTAGGCCCAATTACCTTTAACGATTATTGGATTAAATATACAAAGAAGGACGGCGACCTTCGTTGGCCACCTCACGGTAGCTTCGAGGCGTCAATCTTAGATAATCTAGAAATGAAGTTGTTCGAACGAAAATCAAGGCCGGCCATGTTTGATGCTTTTCGGTTGTGGCGCAAAGAAGCCCGACAGAAAGAAATCAGACAGAATAAACGTAGTCAGCGAGATAATGTTGCTACCATAGTGAAGAAAGCTGAGCAGTTCCAGCGTGATAAGGAGGTTAAGGATAAGGAAGTGTTTGAGAGACTACAGCGTATGACCATAGATAAATGTTATCCTGCTTTGCCTACGGAGTCGGACAAGAAGGAAGAGGTAGTTGAGGATCCTTTAATGTCCTACCTTATGAAGTCGCCACCTCCGTACGTACAGGGTACCGCAGCACCTGTGGTCCCTGCCGTACCTGCTCTTCCACCTATTCCTCCTCCACCTGTTCCTCAACCTGCACCCGTCCTTCCGACTGTTCCTGCTCCTTTGTCTGTTTCTATCCCTACTGCTCCTCCGCTTCCTCATACTCCTGCTCCCGCTACTGCTCCTGTTTTGTTAACACCTGCTGTCGCTACTGTTTCTACCCCTTCTCTTGTTAGCCCTGTGTCTTATTCTTCTCCCTCTACCCGTAGCCGCAATTCTCCTCTTGCGGCTAGCTTCTTTCATTCGCTCGGACCTGTTCATGGGTCCGCTGGTTCCGATGGTCCTCAGAGACGAAGTCAGCTTCCTGGAAACAGAGAACGCGTTGCGCTATATAATATGGCGATGGGTTGGATGGTAAATCCGCAGAGAAATCCACCACGTGTTGTCCTCGAAACGTTTTGTCAATTCAATATACCAACCCAGAGATACGTGTTTGATGAAATGTGTAAGTTCCTTCATGATCAGATAGCGGCCGATGCGCCTGACGAGGTACTGACCGCCCTGTCTGAGCTTCGGCTTCAGTTCGCAACTGGACTGATAGTAGATACCAATGTCCGACGTGCTATCGAGCGGTTACTATCTTTTCGTCCCGCTCCGATACCTTATGCATTGTTTGTTGAGGATATTGAGAAACAACCAGATGAGTCTGGCCAATACCCCATGCGGGAAGTTCCACCAGTGTGGATGCCAGGCGATGCTACTGCTGTTCCTATTATTCCACCGCATTTTCAGAGAGTATGGATACATCTCCCTTGGAAACGATCGGAAGTGCTACAGGTGAAGCAATCTTTGCCTGACCCTCGCAAAAATCCTGCAGGGTATTACAAAGAATTATCGCAGCTCGTAGATGCTACGATAATGAACCTTGCTGATATCGACATGTTGTTTGGCAATGTCGTACCACAACCGGTATGGGCTAAGATTCGCCAGCAAGATCACGCAAATGAATTAGGTGGTGATTGGGCGGCCATCTTGGCGGCAGATGCTTTACAAACCGGTGGAGCTAAACCTGAACAGTTGATTGCTGCCCTTCCCCAAAGAATATTAACGTTAATGAAGACTCTTATGCCAGCTATGAAGGTAAACTGGGACAAATTGTCAGCTTGTAAGCAAAAGAAAGATGAAAGTGTTTCCGACTTCTTTACGAGGTTTGAGGAAGCATTCATCGACCATAGTGGTCAGGATATGGGTACTGAGGGTGGTCAAAGGTTGTTTGTGGATAAATTTGTTTCAAATTTATTGCCCGACTTGAGCAATAAATTGAGAAATTCGGAGAGTGCATGGGCCGTTTCCACCTCAGCTCAGATATTGGCTACGGCACAATATTATGAAAACAGAGAGAAAGAGGAGAATGACCGTGCTGACAAAAAGACGAAAGAGCTGAAAACTAAAGTGTTGTTGCAACAAGCGTATCCTCCACGGTCAAATCAGAACAATTCACAACAGAATCGATCGCAGTCGCAATCGAATCGGTCACAGTCGCGTAATGATTCCTCCTCCCAAAGATCATCGTTAGGGTACAATCAATGTGCTTATTGTAGACAGGAGGGACACATTAAATTTAACTGCCCTGTTTTAAACGAACGCAATAGTGGTAATTCGTCTAAAGGGGGTCGTGGTGGTTCGCAACAGGCGTCACGTGGTAGAGGTCGTGGTGCTCAGAATGATCGCTCAGATAACTCATCTAATTCTAATAACTGTTTTGATCAACGTGGATCATCGCAAGGACGATCTGCGCAGTACAATGTAGACGATTATTACGTCGATCAGGGAACTGACGACAGTAATTACTAGGACAGCCAAAGACAAGGAGAGGGAGTGGTATCAGTTCCGGTTGATCAGAGAGGGCCTTATGTCGCAGTTGCTACATCGGGCGTCGTTGAGCCTTTTCTGTTGGACACTGGTGCAGCGAAAAGTTCTATCATGCATTCTAAACTCCCTGGCGCACCTTTGGCTGGCTTAACAAATGTTTCCGTTGGATTCTCTGGCGCCCCCGTTAGCAATCCAGTTTCACGCCCTTTGCCCCTTCAAATTGGGCCACGTGAGCTAGAAGCTCCGTTGATTTTAACCACGGGTTGTGGCGAGAATCTTTTGGGCCTGGATTTGCTTAAACGTTTGTACGCAACTTTGTATTGTTCTCCTGCGGGTGTAAAGCTTACGTTAGGAGAGAGGGTTGTCTCTCCTATGTACTTGTCTCTTGATAAGCTTCCACCGGAATTGAGTTCTCTTCCTGCGTCTTTGTGGGCGACGGGTCCAAATGACGTGGGCCTACTTGATATCTCCCCTTATGTTGTTCAGTTGAAAGCTAATGTGCGATTGCCACGTATTCCCCAGTATCGTATCTCCCTTGATGGTGAACGAGCGCTGTTGGCGATCATCTATGATTTGATCGAGAAAGATGTTATTGAGGAGACTCGGGGAAACGTGTGCAATAGCCCTGTACTGCCTATTCTTAAACGCACAGATCCTACAAAACCGCCTGTTTATCGTTTTGTTATCGATTTACGGGAGGTGAATAAAATTGTGGTTCCTCAATTCCCTGTTGTGCCTGACATCACGGCGCTCCTGACTCTGATTCCAGCTACTGCATCATGGTTTTCGGTGATTGATTTGAAAAATGCGTTTTTCAGCATCCCGATTGCCGAAGAGAGCAGGGACCTTTTCGGTTTCTCTCTCGGTGGACGAAGCTTCCGGTTCAAACGCGCTCCTCAGGGCTACTGTGAAAGTCCATCGATTTACAGTCAAGCCTTGAAGGGTCAACTGGATGCGTTTCGGTTGCCGGTTGGTGCGGCTTTGATCCAATACGTCGATGACTTATTGGTGGCTGCCGATACTCAGGACATTTGCAAACTTGCTACGGTGTCATTGCTGCAACATCTCTGTGAGCTAAATCATAAGGTGTCCCCTTCTAAACTCCAATATTGTTGTCAAGAAGTAACCTATCTAGGTCACTTATTGTCAAAGGAGGGAAGGAGATTGACCCCAGAGAGAATTGCAGCGATTGCGCGAATGGCTGTGCCAAAAACCCAAAGAGATGTGCGTGCCTTTCTAGGCATCACGTCGTACTGCAGGCAATGGATTCCTAATTTTTCATTGCTAGCAAAACCATTAGTGGCTCTTACGTGCAAGGATGTTTCGACTCCTTTACCATGGACGGAAGAATGTCAGAAAAGTTTTTCCGAATTACGTGATTCATTGTGTTCGGCTCCTGTGTTGGGTACTCCTGACTATAGCAAGCCGTTTACATTATATGTTCACGAGAGAGAAGGTTGTGCTTTGAGTGTCTTGACGCAACCTTTTGGTGGTAAGCAGCGTCATTGTGCATATTTTTCCTCGACCTTGGACCCAGTAGCTAGAGCATTGCCGAGTTGTTTACGAGCAACAGCGGCAGCTGCGGTCTCCATCCGACAATCAGCAGGATTGGTCATGGATAATATGCTTACGGTGATGGTTCCGCATGCAGTCGATACTCTTTTAAATCGTACGAAAACTCAGCACTTGACGAGTGCGAGGTTGTCTGGGTACGAGTTGACGTTATTGGCAAGCCATATTCAGATAAAACGTTGTAATGTCTTAAATCCGGCAACTTTGTTACCAATTAGTGCAGAGTCAGATGAAGTAGCAGAACATGACTGCTACTTGAGGACTGAAGAGGAAACAAAAGGTCGAGTGGACCTTAAAAACACCCCATTGGAAGATCCGGATGGTACTCTGTATGTGGATGGGTCATGTTTTAAGTTGCCGAATGGTGATGTGACTACTGCTTATGCAGTTGTAACATTGAATACTGTTGTTGAGACTGCAAGATTGAATCAGAATTCTGCCCAAGCTGCGGAATTGATTGCTCTCACTAGAGCATGTGTGTTAGCAAAAGGTAAACGTGTGAATGTGTACACCGACAGCCAATACGCTTTTGGTGTAGCGCATAGTTTTGGACGATTGTGGCGAGAGAGAGGTTTCTTGACGTCGCACGGTACGAAGATTCAGCATGGCCAGCTTGTGAATGATCTTTTGGATGCATTGACTTTGCCTACGCAAGTTGCGATTGTTAAATGTAGTGCGCATCGTAAGGTGACGGATGATGTTGGTCGTGGTAACGCGTTTGCAGATGAGATTGCTAAGGAGACTGCCCGGAACCTTAGTACTCGAATGTATGTGACGAGTTCGGTTAGGTGGCCTACGGAATCGAGTATGTGTGAAGACACCATTGAAAGTGTGAAAGAAATTCAGAATGAGGCCACCGAGACTGAAAAGGCGAAGTGGAAAGAAAGTACGGGAAAGTTGGATGCGAGTGGTTGTTGGATTGACTTGTCGGATCAGAAAAGATGGTTGTTGCCTGATGCGTATGTACTGGCCGTTGTGACAATGGCACATGGGTTAGCACATATTAGCGTGAAAGGCATTTGTAAATTATTGTCGCCTGTGTGGAAGAATGATGGAATTACGAAATGTGCTGAACAATTGGTGAAGAATTGTATGGTGTGTATGATGTACAATCCTGGCAAAGGAACCCCAACTCCTCCTGGCAGTTTTGCTCCCCCTTCGTATCCCTTTGAGGTGATTCAATTGGACTTCATCCATATGGAGCGATGCAATAACCTGAAATACGTGTTAGTTGTGGTTTGCGCATTCTCCCGATGGATTGAGGCCTATCCTCTCAAAGACAATACTGCTTTGTCTACTGCGAAAATCCTATTGAAGGAATATTTTCCTCGGTATGGAATGCCTAGAGTCGTGTGGTCAGATAACGGAAGTGAGTTTGTTGGAAGTGTGATGAAAAGTGTGTGTAAGGGCCTTGGAATAAATCAAAAATTCCACAGCGCCAATCATCCCCAGTCAGCTGGATTGGTTGAAGGGTACAACGGCACCCTTAAACTAAAGCTAGCGAAGATTCAGGCTACGACTGGTCTTTCGTGGCCTGACGCTTTGCCCTTAGCATTACTGTCAACTAGGGCGACTGTACACTCCCGAATAGGGCTTAGTCCCTACGAAATAGTGTTCGGCCGTCCTGCGAATGTGTGGGGGGTTCCTAGGCCAGGAATGTTTTCTGATCTTGAGTATCCAATGTTGATTGACTATTTACATGACTTGACTGCTAAACTGAGGTTAATTCACCAACAGGTTTACGACGCATTGCCGACGCAGACGGAGGGTCCAGGCCACCAGCTCCAGCCTGGAGACTGGGTGGTGACACGCAACTTTTCACGCAAGAATAATCTGGACCCGAGGTTCACCGGACCTTACCAGGTGCTCCTGGCCACGAGGACTGCCGTTCGTCTTGAGGGGCGTAAAAATTGGGTGCATGCCACCCATACGAAGCGAGTCCCTATCCCTTTACCGGCAGACCTGTGGGTAAGGAAAGGCATTGCGTCAACAGAAACAGAAACATTGCCGGCGTTTGTACCTTTCAGCGACGCGCAGCCTGTTGGAGAATCCTCAGCGCAGCAGAAAGGCACTGTTGAACAATTGTCAGCAAAAGACTCAAGACCAGAACAATCGACTGATCAGCAGGACGCTGTCTCTTCAACGGATCCTTTGTTCGACGAGCAGACACGTCCCGGGAAACACCGATATTCTTTGCGATCTCGCACTAAGGACAAATAAAAAATTTTGCTTTTCTGAATTAACGACTGCATTATCCCCGTTTCCCGTGATCAGTTTTGAATATTCGTATCACTGTGATTTTATATATATATATATATATTGAGCTTCCTCCCTTGTATCTTTTTACTTCCACAGCCGAGAGACTTTGTGTTTGTATATACATATTGTGTATTGAAGGCCGTAGGGCCGCGCGCGTACTTCCTTCTGGATAGTAGGTCTTGACGCTAGGTCAAAGGCCGTCGGTTCCCAGGAACTCCTGGGGATTGACTATTGCTACACAGAACGAAGTGCGTCAAGAAACGTTGCGGACGGTCGTAGGGAATGGCATTCTCGAAGCTGAATGATTTGGAGGGAGCTAAGGCGCACAGACTTAAGCTGCAGCAACTCAGTCGTACCGAATGTTTTATATTTCAATTGTTTGTGTTATTTTTGACTGCTTCTGCATTATTGGCGGGTGGGGTGTACTATACGATGTCTTACTTCTTACCTGCTACACCTACTCCTACTCCTTACCCTAATCTTACCTCTACTGCTTCTCCCCATTCCTTTCACATGTTACCGGAACACGAGCAGGCTAGACGTGTAGAATTCCGCAACAATTCCTTTATTCAGCTCCTCCATCAGCATCAGTTAGTGGTTAACACTACTAATTGTTGGGTGTGTGGGTTGATGCCACATACTACGGATAAGGGAATTCCATATCTGGTGTTACCGTATAGTTCCCAAGGGTCAGCTCGAGCGTTCCAAACAATGTTTCGGAGCGCACTGGGTTTCCACCCCATTCGAGAACCACGTTCCCCCTACTCTGGTCCTACCTCGTATCAGAAGCCTTTGTCGATAGCCATAGAGGATTTAGATAGCGATATCTATGATCCCTCGCTTATCCCTGAAGAAGAGGTACAAGCCTATAGAGTCCTGAGTAGAGGTGAATATAGTGTGTTCACTAGCGAAAAGCAGCTTAAAAGCTCGCCTCCAATATGGGTCGTACCCCACACTGGTAATTTTTGTCTTATGGGTCGTGGTCGAAGATCGCAAGCCCGACTTGGAGCAAGTGCTTGCACTGAAAATTACATTCTGCCGATGTCCTCGTCCCCTGTGTTTCTGGCTGCCAAGGGTACATACTTTATCTGCTATGACCGTGCATATGCATGGTTGCCCGCTGACTTCATGGGCTCATGCTTCATTGCAAATTTGTTGCCTCCGACGTTCACTGTAGATGCCGATTATCACAAGACTAGAGTTGTACGAGGCGTAATTAGCGAAGAGGATACTGCCGGTCAAGAGGCAGGAGACTTTTTCAAGGGTTTCCTCCCGTTTTGGGGACCTATGGTTAACAGTAGGAACCTGAGACAGTTGACTCGAGTGGTAGAATCGACAGCTAATATTACTGCCAGTGCCCTTGGTAATATCACCACAGAACTTCAGGCGGAGAGACTTATGACGTTACAAAACCGTATGGTTTTAGATGTCATCTTAGCAGATCGCGGTGGGGTATGTAAGGTGATCCATTCGAGCTGCTGCATTTTCATTCCAGATAATGCTCCAACTGTTTATCAAGCCATCTCGAGGTTGCATAAGATCTCCGAATCCATACACGTGGATGTAGGGGATTGGACGCTGCTGGGGTGGTTTTGGGGCCTGATGTCGACTTGGGGTTGGAAAATTTTGATGATCATCGGAGTTGTGGTAGTGTTCCTGTTCACGTGTTGCCTTTGTGTGCAGTGTGGTCCTGCCTTATGTGGCCTTTGTGCTACAACGTGTATGAGACAACCATCTGTTACCAAGGGGACTCAGTTGGACAGAGCTATGCTACAGCGACATCTCGATGGTCTGATGAATATCGAATATGATTCCGACTAGTGCTTGCCTACATGAGGGCAAAAGGAGCGTCTGAGGTTCCGTGACAATTGTAAGTGGTGCTTTCGACTCGTACGAATATGGTCGAGTCTGGTATCTATGAACCGCAAATGACGAGTTTAGTAAGTGTGCGCAGTTTCGCTGTGCTAGCTTAAACCGTTCATTTGTTATGTGGGTTTTTCATCTGTACCCACGGGTTCCATCTTAGATACGGCATCCATTTTGTCTCTTGCCCTCAAGTAGCCAGCGAACGGACGTTGTCCGCTTCGCGACCCTGGGACTCCCAAGATATTTGCGGAAGACACATGTTCTTTGTAAATGTCTTTATGACGAGGGGGATGCTACTGTAAGGCAGATGACGCCGCATGAGGCTCATCTTGCCGCACGGGCTTATTGTCTCAGCCGTGCATCTCATTAGGCACGTCCCTTTGATTCCTGCATCTCGTGTTTCCCGTTACCTCCCCTTTTACACCCTTTCCGATCTCCCCACTGTCTCCGTCTTCCTCTACACCTGTCCTTGTTCCTATTTCGATCTGTTTTACTGCTGATTGGAATTTGCTAATGGTGGGAAGATGGGTTTTTACAGTTGGGAATCGCCAAATGTTTCCGCACTAATGTTTCGGACCTTATGTGTTTCAAAGTGACCAAAGCGACCCCTCTGGGGGATAATTGTGGGAACCGGGTTGTAAACTTTTGTGTTCAATGTTGTCTTATGGGTAAAAACTGTATAAAAGGAGCGATCCACAGAACCAATTTGAAGCAGTCTCCCCAAGTTGCACGCTGTGTACTTGTTGTGATCTCTGTGTTCCCTGCAGCAAATAAACCTTGAATCTTTGACGCCGAAGGAAGTGTCCCGTGTCTCTGTGACTTGTACGCCGGAGCAGGTTACCCACGAAGGTTTCAGGTGTTGTGCCCTGGCACCGCTGGGTCTTACAGAACCCAGTCCTTCAGCCAAGAGAGCAAAGATCCAGATGCTGCGGAAATTGAGGGGTATCTAGAGGCTGCCTCAGTAGATAAACTCACATAGGATGATAGGAATATCTTGGAGGTAAATTTTACTCGAGAAGAAATACAAAGGGCTTTTAAGGACCTTCCTTCGAGGCAAGCAGTAGGACCTGATTTAATACCGCTACAATTTTATAAGAAATTGTTTTTAATTCTAGAAGCGGATATTAATATACTGATGGTTTCAATTCAAAATGGAGCAGTGCCGCCGGGGTCTTGGGGAGAAGCGTCAATGGTGGTTTTTCTAAAGAAGAATAACATTTCTACTGATCTCGGTTCATATAGACCAATTCGCCTGATGAACAGCGACACCAAGGCTTATTCTAAAGTTATGGCTAATAGGTTGAGCTTGGTAATTGGTAAGGTGGTTTTCCCCCGGCAGCCCGGGTTTATTCCGGGGAGGGGCACAGCTGATCACATTAGAAGGGTATTTACTCTGTTTGACAGCACGGCAGCCTCACGAGACCCTATGTCTTTAATATTGCTGGACGCTGAAAAAGCCTTTGATAGGGTCTCGTGGGGTTTTTTGTGGGCAATAATGAGTAAATTCAATTTCGGGAAAAAATGCATAGTTGCATTAAAAGCCCTATATAGATGTCCGGGTATTAGGCTGAGAGTAGCGGGGGAACAGAGCGAGGTTATAAAAATTGAGCGTGGAACTAGGCAAGGGTGCCCCTGTTCCCCGCTGCTTTTTGCCTTTTACATTGATTCATTTATAAGACATATAGAAATGAATGAGGAGATCTGTCCAATTGTTTTGAATGGTTATGAGACCAACATTTTGGGATATGCAGATGATTTGGCAATTACATCATCAGTACCAACTATAGCGCTAGCGGAAATTGAGAAAGAGGCAAACAAATATGGGCTCCTGTCAGGATATAAGTTGAATCAAGGGAAAACACAAATAGTTGTAAATCAATTTGCCATGATAAATGATGAGAGAGTTACAAATTCTGCTGTTTATTTGGGCATCACGATAATGTCCGATTTATCTAAGGTTGTGGAGGAAAACCTGACCCCAGTGATCAGAAAGGCTAAATTAGATTTAGATAGGATGGACAATTTACATCTAACAATAATCGGACGCTGCAATGTTATAAAGATGTTATTCTTGCCCAAGATTTTATATTTTTTTCTAACAATTCCTTTAATATTTAGCAATAATTGGTTTAAGGAAATTGATGGGGTCTGCAATCGATTTATATGGGCGAAGGGCAAAACTCGAAGGGTCATAAAACTGCTGGCACTTTCTAAAGAACGGGGAGGTCTGGCGGTACCTAATTTTAAGGGTTATTATTTGGCAGCAGCCCTGCAATATTTTAGAGGACTCCTAGGGGGGAGCACGAATGATATATGGAGAGGTAGCACTGGCAGTCCGGACATATATGATTTGCTGGTCCGGGATTCTAATAAGGGACTTCTTACATTTAAGGAATTAACTACTATAAAAGAACGAAGTTTAAGGTTCTCGGCGCTGCTATATCAGTTTGGTCTATTGTCCGGAAAAAAATTAAGTTAGGGAGAATGAATTTTTATACCCCTTTGTATATGAACAAGCTTCTCCCAGAGGTGTTCCATGATCAAGTGATGAAGCGGTGGGTTAACTCCGGGGTTGGAGCAATAGGAGATATTACGGACGATTCCGGTATAATTTCATTTGAAAGGGCACGTCAGCTATATAATTTAGATTGCAGAGATTTTTTCAAATATTTACAGATAAGATCAGTTATACAAAGAAAACAGGCAGGGAATTGCAAGTTTAAAAGGGTGGATCTCATGTAGCACCTTCAAGATGAGAAGGGCTGTTCAATTTCACAACTTTATGGGGCATTATGTCAGTATAATGATGACAATAGAGTAAAAGTATTTGATAAATGGAGAATTAAATTGAATTTAGCCGGGAATGAGGGTGAAAAATCACTTACGCTAGCAAATTCTATTGTAAAGGTTGGAAATCTGCAGGCACAGTGCTATTAGACGATCTATGAATTGTATTATACACCGCACAGAATAGCCCGTTGGGTGGGGAACGAGTGGGATATCCTGCCCACGATGTCAAAGCTTACAGGCGGACACAATTCATATGTTTGCATCTTGCCCAAATCTAGACCCTTTTAAACAAGCAATGGAAAAATCTTTTAAGGAGGAACTGGGGATTCCTGTTAAGCTAACAAATGAGGTTATGATTTTGGGGGTAGGGAAAGAGGGGCAGGATATACCCCATCAAGAATTTATATTTATTGCAATGGCGTTAAGTCGGTTATGCATCGCAACTGTAAGGAAGGACCCTAATCCTCCGTCATTCCACCAATGGCTTTCAAAAATGCTAGCTATGTATAGCCTGGAGAAAGCTTTATATGAAAAAAAAAGGGCTGAAAGCGATGCAGCTTGGTAAACGGGTTTGGGCTCCGGTCGAACAATGGAAACTAAGAGTAGAGGGTTAAAAGGGGAAATGTTACGTTCATACAGATAGGAAAATAGCTGGTCTTGTTGATATTGTTTGACATCCAGTTTTATGCTTTGATTTTTTTCTCTCTTCTCTATTACTTTATCCAGTCATTTCAACTCCTCTTCTCTGTATATCCCTTTTTATCATTTTTTGCAATTTGTTCTGTGTCTCAAGATACTAAGTTTCTAATGGCGAGCACTTGTTGTATTATATATATATATTGAATTGAACAATTGCTGAAATTATATTATCTGATGATGAACAATAAAAAAAATGTTAAAAAAAGGTTGGGATTGGTCCCTTTGTGCTTCAACTGTGCAACTTCACCATGGAACTGGAGTGTCAGGGAAGTGACTCATTTGGACTTTGTCTTTCGACTTTGTCCTGGACTGACCCAAAAATGGCAAACGGGAACTGGCGTAGGAATTATCTTGTAACTTATCGAGTAAGACCAGCCTTTCTTCTTGTGTTTAGTAATAAAATTTGACTACTCAACCCCGGTTGGCCTCGGATGCATCAGGGAGCATAAGTCGAAGGGCTTGGAGTCAGAACTGGCACTAAGCCACCAACAGCAGAAATTGTGTGGGTCGTTGGACGAATATACACTTGCAACATGCAAGGCTTAAATCCTGTCCTTTTGGGGGAGACATCCCTGTGCAATGTCAGGCGTTTTTAGAAAACTTCAGTAAAAAGAAATCAAAAACTCTATGAGTGGAGCTCCAGATCTGCATCAAAGGGCATGGAAAAAAGGAAATTAATTCAGCACACAGAGGTTTTGCCTATATGTGGCTCTGTGTCTTCATGCCTGGAGGGTGGACAGAGTCCCGCTGGAGACTGACGGAGCTATCTGCTTGCACACAGGAGCTGTTGTAAAGATTTTTCCATTAGTCTGGGGAAATTCACAACGTGAGGTATCTGAGGTTAGATAAAATATTTACCAGAAAGAAGCTCATCTATAGCTAAAACTATAAGGCCCATTAAAGTTCTTGATCCATTGTGCCTGCCATCATTTTTACTTCAGCTGTTTAGGTCAATAGTTTTTAACATTTCTTGGAGTGAATTAATTACATACTCCTCTCGTGTTTAAAATAACTATCCACATATGCTGACTATGTATATTCAAGAACAATAACATGTTCTTCTTGACAAGGAACCAAACATACTTAATAATTCAGCAATAGAGGAAAGGCGATCTAGTGAAGATACACACCTAAATATATTGTTGCTGAATCGTGGCATTGTACCAGATGTTTTACTTATTTGGGCCTGATTACTATGGCGGTCGGTCGGACGACTGACTGCCGTCATATCGGGCAGGTAACCATTCGACAATGAGTCGATGGTCCCACCTGCCCTAATAGGACAGGACCGTTGTGCAGGCAGTCGTAAAATGCTTTTATCTGCTACAGCTTGTTCTGTGGCCCAGGAAAAGGACTCCAGCACAAGCCGCAGAGGAAAAAGGCACTTTGTGTACATCCATGCACTGTGTGCCAGGCACATGGTGCAAGGATTTGTCGGGGGCACTACATGTGCACCCCAGGCCACTTAGCAGTGGCCCATGGGGGACGGAGGCCCTGTTTGGGGCCCCCAAAGTCTGTTTCTATCTGCCTTTCCATGGCGGTGGGACCACCATGAAAAGGCAGTCAGAAAAGGGACATCCTAATTCCTACAGCAGTGCCTGAGCAGGTACCGCCTCCATTGTAGGGATAGGAGTCAGACCGCCTCCCAGAAGGGTCTATGCTCCGACCACCAGTATTGTAATCCGGTGGTGGGGCTGATGGCCTCGGTGTCTGGTGAAATGACAGCCCATCGGTGGCGGTCCGTGCGCCATTGTAATTAGGCCCATAGTGTCTAGTGTTGACATTCTGTAGGAAATGTTTGCACAGAACACAGGTTGCTTTTTAAATAGATAAAGACGCTTTATACTATTAGAATGTTCAACTGTTTAGAGGTCTGTACAAGTAGACTTTTATGATGACCTCCAAGCAGAACAATATATGTATTAGGAGTTGCATTAAAACCAAATGTGAGGAAATATACTGCCACAAGTATGGAAACAATGGTCTTAATGCACTCAAACGTGTAAAATCAAGCTTTTGAGATCTGCAACTCTGATATAACAAGTGAACTGTGAAAAACAACTGAAACATCCACAATGGAACGGGAGGACTTAGAGAGAAGAGCTATTAATGGTGGGATACACAAATAGTGAAGCTTGTTTGTCAGAGTGTAGTCGTATTAAAGATTTTTGACAAATCTGGTTCATGGAGTGCAATGTTCAGAGGTGGTAAGAGGAGCAAAAAAACAAAAAAAATATCATGTAGACAGCAAAAAGTGTCAAGCTGCCAAAATGATCAAATATATGCCAATCCATTTTCCAATATCCAGATTTCAGATGTTCAGCACCATATGGTGTATTTTTTCACTCTGTATTGTCTGTTGAAAGAACATTAAACAACTCATCCTCCTATATATGGTTGTAAGATCAACTATCGATATTAGCGTAATAAAACAAGCTACATTTTTCTTTTTTGTGGCTTTCTGTAGCGCAAGTAACATATTATATTTTGCAACCAGTGGTAGGAGGGAAGAAAATGCCAATCAAATTGTAGTACACAAATATGAAAACTTGAAGCACAGATACATATGTAAAATGTAGTAGGCGTACAGGAAATATTCCATAGCAAGGTTACAAGACAGATAAAAAAGAGAAGACACCTCTCAAAAATCAACAGTTTCCTATTTTTATAATTTTATTTTTTTGTATAAACCCTTTTGAAACACTTTACATAAATTAACTCCTCTGAGACTAATATTTGATGTACAGTAAATTGTTATTCTTATAAAAATCCATAAACAACTTGTCGCACATAATTTACAAAAAAAGACTCTGGGTTTCCCCTGCATGTCCATTTCAAGGGTTTGACTCGCCATGTTTTTCTCACAAGGTAAACCATGTCGGCATTGTAAAATCCATGATTAAACTTCCATGGTAGCATATGTCACTTGTGCCAATGTCCTTCTACAAAGCAGCACAGTAAAAGCTGTTTTATCATCTATAAACAGTAATTTTCTCCAACATATTTAAAATTAACAGAGATATATACCACATCCTATGCAGAGAAAGAGAGACAGAGAAGAGAGACTACTTCCTGTAAGCAAAGGTCAACATGTTGTTAATATTCAGAAACACTGTTTGAACCGTTTAGTGAAGAACAGTGCTTCAAAGAACACAGATACAGCCTACTGAAAAACCTATAGGCTTCAGTTATACTGTCCAGTCCGAGTGCTGTGATATGCATATGTAAACATACTTTTTAAAGCAAATCACCTTTAAGGTCATTCAGAGAAATACAAAGTTTTTGTTAGTCGGGAAATCAATCCCGTGCAAGGCTCTTTCTTTTTAGAGTCCAAGTCAGATTGTGCTACAGAAAAAATTCTGAGCAAACATGTCGTTTAGGCTCAAGAAGTGATGCAGCAAAATAGCTTCTATCTTCTTTTCAGAAGATGTGTACTCAGTCTCTTTGGCAGCCTACAAAAGGCCAGTGTGTTACCTTTTACCAATTTCACTTTGTCTCAGAAACTGCATGTTATTGGCACTGTCTGCTAGCTCTGGGTATTGCTCCACTGAGAGTACATAGTACCCATCATATCCTTGTACTTTGCCCGCACTTAGCAGCTGCCTTTTCTCACCCTCTGTCCACAGCCGGGCACCCTCCTCTCCATCCCGCACTCTCTGTTGGTCTCTGGCCCAAGCGTTTGAAAGTGCCCGTTGCCTGGCCTGCTCCAGAATTCGCGCTTTCTCCTCATCCAGGGTCATGCCGTAGCGAACATGGAGCGCCAGGGCGCCATACTGCATTTCCACGTCAGCAAACCTGCGCGTCCTGCCATTCACAACCGTGGTCGACTGGGATACGGTCACATTGATGCCATTCTCCAAGGCCTTACGACCACTTGTCAGACGCAGGGTGCCAAGATCACTTTCCGGCGACGTGGTTTTGATGAAGTAGTGAGTATCCTTCCCCTCGATGGTGAAGTGGAGATTTTCAAGGTAGAAGGCATTGTTCAAAACAGCAGCCACCTTTATGCAGTCCTCGTTTGCAATGTTGAGAACGTTGGTGAACACTTTGCCTTGGCTTACAGCCAGCATTACTCCTTTTCCAATCAGGGATTTGACAGTGGCAAACCAGAGCCATGATTTCTCACCACTGGACCTGCGCCGGCTTATCTGAACTTCTGGCATTTTTCCCAGAGACAAGAATGCCTTTGCCTGCCTTACCACTTGCTGCTGTACTCCAGAAATGGGCTAAAAAGAAAACAAAAAAAGAGAGGTTGTAAGAAACACAAATGATATACAAGACACAGCAGCTGATGTGCTTTTAAAATCATATAAAATGGAATATTCACCCTAGGTAGTTATTTTTTAAGTTAAGGGCTTGGATTAGTGCAGCATTCTAGATACCTATATCCATATTGCGGTCATAACATTATATTGAGTTTTCGTGCTCATAATCTAATGAGGGTTGGCAGAATTTTATGAACACACAGTACAGTTGTGCGTGCTGGAATTCTGCAAATATGGTGGAATTTCAGCATCTGCAAATTTAGATTAAGGGTATGGTCTTGGTACTTTGTCATTTCCTGCCCATACATTAGCTTGTTCTTTAATACTACACTTACCTGCTCTGATGAAGACCACAGACTATAGCAATAGGGCTGAACTGTGAACTTTTACTTCTGGGACAGAACACAAAACGTATTCAAAGCACTGTCAACTGCACGGACGTTTTTCGTTGTTGTGGTTTGTAACATATTTGACCATATTCTCATATTAAATTTCAATTTCATTCTATATACTTTTTGGTCATTTAAAGTATAAAAAACAATTCTTGTAGACACATATTGAACAGTTTGTATGTGTAAATACAGAATCATTGCGTGTTTTGGGATTTATTCTGCAATGTACTCGGAATTCATATCCTAGGGAACAATTGTGTTCCCCACTTAGAAAGAATATGATATTTATATTAAGATCTATACTTAACTATACTGGAGATTTTTTTTAATGTGGAGTTTTGTTTTTCATGATTATTATCAAACTTGGAGAGAGTTCCGTTGATAAAATACTTACATCTTGAAATACAAACTTCCTAAATAGAATACGTCAAAAAGTGTTGCTCAAAAAATATATGTCATGAAGTTCTAAACCTCGATTTCAGAGCACATACTAAATATTCTGGTCTGATAAAGGTTCGAATTTTATGTTGAGGTAAACTCACAACAATCTGGCCTCATTTATGTATTCACTTCCATAGGGAAAGGCACTGTCTTCGTGGAATAGCACTTTCCCATCGTCTTGCAGAAAGGACAAAATACGGAATAACCCAAAATGCACTCTTTTAAATTACAAAACCTGTTCCTTATGGAAAAATCACCGCCTGGCGCAAATGCAATCCCGCAATAATGGAACCGCTTCCGTCACTCGAGCCGGCCTGTTTAGTGGCCACGCCATGACAGCACTGCTCTTCTGGGGCTCTCCTCCCTCGTCTGCAATTGTGGAAGGCCTTGTGCCTTCGGTTTTTGATCTCGGAATGCATGAAAATAATACCTTTGTTCACTCGATCAAAAATTCCGCTTTGCAGTTTAGCACCCCACTTACCTTCTTTCATGTGAAGTGCTGGAGCGTCGCGCGCATTTCCCTAAATGAAGGAGTTGTGAACGCGCCCTGTGTTTATCATCTCGGCTGCTGGACTGTCAGCAGGAGATTGCACAATTCTGCCACTGCCCATTTGAATACTACAGAGTGGGTACGACCGGCGGACGTCACGCCCTGCTACGGGTGCCGCCAGGTAAGTCACCAGCCCATGATTTACATGCTTTTTCATGTCTGCGTCTTCCGCTGCCTTTGTTATGTTTACTGCGGGGTTTCATTGCCTGCCCCCAGACATAGTTTGAGATGAATCCAATATTTTAAAGCTTCCACTGGGAAACTTTCCCGTCTAAAAAGGTATTCGATGCTCTATTATTCATCACGGGTTTGTCTGTGGGTTGTTGTTCCATCTGCTTTGTTGAAAACAAATTAGGCATTGCTGCAAAACTCTGCCTAATGCAACAAACGCAAAAGAAACAGTCAAAAGAATTTTAAGTATTGCCCAGGCATTTCAAACGAACAATTTAACGGCAGAGTGGATCACAACGCGGCGCCTGGATCAGGAGAACAAAAGTCCGCAGGCACCGAGGAATACGCGGATGCCTTGGAATAGCTGTGCTTGTTTAATCATTGCGCCTCTGTTTATCCTTGGTTTTGTTTCTGGAGCAGAAGAGAAAATTAAGCTGGGAGCGAAGGGAAGGGCGTGAAGCAAGAGCGCGCGCTTCTTACCGGTACGTCGTCCCATTGCTGGCTCTTCAAAAGTTCATACGACGGCTCTCTCAGATCGAATTTGGGAATAGGGAAGCCAGGAATAGCGTTGTGTAGATGGAAGCCAAATGTCACCAGCCAGCTGTTAACATCTGCATTGAAGAGAGACAAGGTAGATAAATGTCACAAAACACGTAAATTGGTTTTGGCGCCCTTTTATCGTCTTTATAGATCAGGTCCCATTGGGTCTGGTGCCCCAAAACAAAGAAATCTCTAGTTGCTAAAATAATAGCTTCAGAATTGCTGGGGCTACCTACATCATCTGAAATTCTTCGCGTGTGGATTCACAATAGTGTTGCAATTCCCTCTCCTCCAATATTCCCTGTAGAAACCCAGCCACATTCACATTATCTTTGCGACTGCAGCGGCAATCGGTAAGATTTAGAATGGCTATGCCGCAGGCCCCCCTCGCTTGCCAACCCCTGTCAACACCCATTAAGGCGCCGGCGGTAAATGGACTGACAAAACTGATTTAAGCCAACTATTACCGCCTGCGCGCCTTCCACTGGGAGAGGAGCGGCCCGCATCACTAAAGAGGGTACACTTTCTTTAATCTGGCAGGTGTGAGAAGTTTAAATTGGTGAGACCCTCAAGAAAATAGTAAGAACTCTGAGATAATAGATCCTATGATTTGGAAAAAAATCCGCTCATTTGACTATTCCCTGTACACCTACAATGTGCTATTTCCTCACCTAACCCTGTGGAAGATTTTTGAAAAGTGAAGCGACTAGAAATGGAGATGGGGACATAAAACGTGGTGCATTCATGCAGGCAATCATGAAAGACCGGTTCTTTCTTATCTGCAAATATTCAGTTGCCTGTGGATTAGGAGAGTGCTAATAAGTCGAGCGACACACTTTTTCATTGTAAATTAAAAACCTATTAGCTTTATGTGCCGTCTCTGGTCGTTCCCTTTGATGTGCTCTGTGATCACAGCAGGATCAAATGAGAAAGTGGCTCTGAGCAATCTTCTACTGGACCCTACTGTGAAGCTGGAGCATATGAAAAAGGACAAGCCTAAAAATCATTAGGAAATTGTGTCGAATGTCTCATGTTTCAGGGGCATTGAACACAGCTGGAACCAAAGATCCCTCCGTGACTAGTAAGTGGAACATTTTGGAACAGGGTTAGAGAAGGTTTTATCTGTTGGCTGAAGGTACAGCCTAAGGCAACACTGGAACGAAGCCACAGATTCCTCTCTTTCAGGATGTAAATTGATATTTCGAATGTAGTCGAGTTCTTTTTGAGAATGTATCCACATCACTATTCACGCCTCTCCCCACAACTCACAAACAGCTGGTCTCAATAGAGTCCACTAATTTTGGGCATGTGGATTCCAAGTCAGCAAGCTTTTTCTGTAGTTAGCTGTGCCTCACTTGAATTACAGAAATTTCGACACGTGACTCACACCGACACACTTTACTCCGCGGTGTTTGTCCTGTAAAGCTTTGATCATAGCTCACATTTAAGAATGCCAGAAATTAGATTGGGACTTAGAAAATGGATCACAACCTTTTCACTTAGTTTTCTAATCCGTATTTTCACCTCAACTTCGAATGTTTTTACTTTGAAACGTGTGGTTCGTTTTTACTCTTTTTAATTTCCCTATCAGTAGATGGGGAGAGCTAAACTATCTAATCTTCAGTCCCCCTCCTCTATGAATTCAGCAATGTTTTTTAAGCCAATTCTGAAAATTATTTGTAGCCATGCTCTTTAACAGTGTGGATGCTGTTCAGCATGGCTAAAAATTATAATGCAAAAATAGGATCATAATACATTCGGTGCTAACACACATTTTATAAATAAAAAAGCTCATTAACCCTGGCAGAGTCATAGCACTTTTAAAAATTATTTTTAGCCACACTGCAAAGCATCCGCACTGCTGTACAGCATGGCTACAAAACATTGGCAAAGGCAATAGCTCCCATAGGCAACACCAATTGGCTTTGCCAATGTTTGTTATTCTTTCCTATTATTCTACATGATGACCTTAATGTAGACGCCTTCAATGTCTGCTTTTTCACTTACAATGGTCTTTCTTCTCAATCGGGAAGACTTCTGCTGCTCTGCGGCTATGCATTTCTTTTACTGGCTGTGACCTCCTATCGAATAGCTGTGTCAGGAAGGAAATAGCACCCTAATTGTCCTGCCAGTGTTTTTCCTCATGTAACAATTCCTTTTCTTGTGCTAATGTCTTATCTTTTCAATGTAGCAAACTTACTGGACTATTTTTGTTAAGTTTCACATTCAAAAAATGTTAAAGCCTAGTGTTGAAATCCCACTAGTAGGTAATAGCAGAAAAAACATTGCTCCAATCACTATGGTCAATGCTGTTTAGAACCTGCCCCGGCTAGACCTTCTCAAATGAAGGCTTGGCATAGACTTTATGTCTAAAAAAAATAGCTGTGTTGGTTATGGGCACCAGGATTTAGATTTTCTAGCAGATCGACGATTGTCCTCTTTAATTACACACATTAAATTAATGTATACTTCTAAAAAGCAGTCCAAAGCCACAAAATACATGTCGCACTGCCAGCAGGGATCAGCTGACCCCAGATGAGGAGAAACAATTCCTGGTGCTGGATTTAGTGACCTGGTTTCAGTTCACAAAGCACCTTAAAATGTAATGTAAGTTAAGAAGGGCATAAGGGACAGTAGAATTCCCATTTTGTAATTAAAGAAGGGACGCGTAGTAGTCAATGATTCTTCAACATTTATTTAGATCTTGCTCTACGACCCTCTCTTTAGAGGGGAAGTATTACAATGCAAGTTATTAAGAGGGGATTCAAACATATCACTTGCAAATACCGGCTTACAGCTCTTCGAAATCCGGTGGGGAATAGTACTGCAAGCATCTCTTGGGGCCATTTAAAGCTTGGACACTGGAACACTCTTTCTTTCCCGTTGAACAAGCTGGCCTTAGGAAAAACAAATGAGGTAGTCCCTGCATGCCACATTCACTGATAGCTATCAAAAAATACAAGCACCCAATGCGGTGGAGGAAACTGGAGAGAATGAGTATTTGCTCATTTGATCACAGTGGTCAGGTTTGAGACAGGGACAATACACAAGCTAAATAGAAAAAAATGATCCATTTCATTGATTAAGCACCCTCCTTTCATCTTGACCCATATTCCATTATTTTTTTTTTTTTATTGCACAAACTCAATTGATACAGCTTCAGGCCTATAACCTCTCGGGCCGGCCGCATCGCAAGCATATCAGGCAAGACTAGATCTTATATTACACAGCCCGTCGGCCGACAACCCGGGCAAGTATATGATTTGCATGAATTGTTATTTTGTTATAATTCTTACTCCCAAGTTAGGGAATAGAGATGTGGCACCATTAAGGAATGCAGATAATGGGTAATTAATATATTTGACACCAACAGTGTAAGTTACAATTGGTTGCGACCTACTCTATATATATATATATTTTACTTTCTAACAAAATATGACATAGGTGTCACATGACGAACTGCATTAGTCTCAAGGGAAGACCTATAAAAACGGATTATGGTTCATCTTTACTAATTTGGGCAAAGCGATGTTTATGTCAATAAAACAATCTGTCAATCCAAGATACCCTCTACTTTGCTCTACGGTCCTAAATATTTTTCACAGCCAAGCATAATCTTTACACGGAAACTGTTATATTACATTTCACACTTGGAGGCATTAAAGTCAAGCTAAGTCTGGTTATATAATGATGTGCTACAGACTCATGGGAGCGCCTTCTGAGATGCTAATGTGGATGATATACAGAGAATTTTGAGCAACTTAAGTTATGAATTTATTTTGAATAAATGTACAATATAAGTACTAGATACTGAGCTTTCATTTGGATTCCTTGGTAGAATAGTATCTATGCACAAAAGAAATAAAAAGCTGCTTAAGACAAATTAAAAACAAAATGTCAAATTAATGTATTGCTTCGTTTTGACATTGAAAGGCTCTTTCCTGCGTGTTTAACTATTTCTTTAGTATTTTAATATTCCTAGTAGTTTAAGCTGCCCATATAGTGGGCATAATATGCGTGTCAGGTTACACAGTTTTCACCAAATACTATTGGATAGTTTGAAATGCTTTTCAAGAACGGTCACTTACATCCTACTTATCATGCACAATTCCACATGTGTAGGTGGCAACTAAGCAAAGTATTTGTGAGCGTTACCAAGAGAGTGAAAGGGGTCTAGACCAGCCGCGCAACACCCATTGGGCTCACAGGGCTTCAGCCCCCCCCTCCCCCCCCCCCCCCGTCGTGTGTGTCAGCCCGGGCTGACACAGCTTTGCAGGCTGGCGAGCATCTAATTGCAGCCGCACCCAAATACTTAACAGGTCTTTAAAAGAACATTTACTTGTAAATGAGGCTTTTGTTGTGTGTTCACACCTTCTTACAGCCACTCTGTCAATCACTGGAAGAATTAGCCCCCCGTCAGAAATATTTTACAGCACCCCCTACCCCCGAAATTTGGCTCTAGTTGCCCGCCTGGTCTAGACAATACAGTCAAAATGCAGTGAACACCAACAGATTCTTCGTGGGCTGTCGAAAACATTTGAAATGTTTTCCCAACAGTGTGAGCGACGGGAAGCCTTCTATGCATAATGTTTAGTTAAAAGAATAACTAAAACATTTTTTTTTACTATTTAGCTAATGATGTAAGCCTTTTCCCCCAATTCTCTGCATTCTATAGACATACACTTATGAATCTAGAGATTTACGGTTTCTCTATGAATGGAGCCCAAATATTTCACACTGGAATAATGTCTGACAGATATGAATACTGACTATCTGAACTGTCAATATTATTTCATTATTTAAAGAATTTAAATATAGTGGACTAACTAAAGAGCCAATCAAAAGATGTAAAGTAAAAAACAAAAGTGAAACATTTTTCTGACAAACAGTATCCCGTAACAGTTAGATTGTATACATGAGTAATTTAAATTGTTAGTGTAACACCAAACTCTGAATTATCTGTGCCCATGCATCAATGTATATTTACCTGTTATATAATCTTTAACATCGTGTATTTTGCTAACTGGATTGTTGTTCCTAAACATGTATAGGTTGAATGGTGCAGGATCCTTTCCAACCCTTTTCCAGATCCCAATGTCTGGCGTAGTCCACCGACCTGCCAGAATGTCATAGTCTCTTTCTCCAAAATGAATCAACTTTGTTAAGGAATCATAAAGGCCTCCATGGAATCCAATCACCAACTGAAAATCAGGGTTGGAGTCAAAATAGATCTCACCATAAGCTGTATATTGAATTTGTTTAAGCATTAGACCATTTCGGCTAAACACAGCCAGTGGTGTTCCAGTATTGTCTGAAGCAATGTAAAACTCTTCACCGTTGCTAAACTCCATGGCAAAAAGGTGTCCTTGAAGGTCATAGTACATGCAGGTAATCTGTGAGCTAGAATGGTCATAGACATGAGTTATCCTGGTTGGGTAATTCAGATCTGCATAAAAAAACTGAAGGTGCTTCCCAAGACTGGTTTTACTGGAAACTCGACGACCAAACCCATCATGACGATATACCACTGTCCAGCCACTACCTTTGCTATAGACTCTGGTGAGAAGGCCCTTTGAACTATATTCAAATATCTCAGTCCCTCTTTGACGCAAAAATCCATCTTCATCCAGCCGGTACTGAATATCGCCTAGCCGAGTTATCCTGTCTCTTAGATCGTAGCGCAGTGGAGTCAGACGTCCACTGTTGCTTGGGTTGAGCAAGTGAAGATTGCCATTCAGATCATAGTTGTAGCGCCACATGATCTTTTCATTCAGATAAACTGTTTGGAGCTGCCCGTCAACATCATACTCATAAGCATATTTTGTTGTGTTTGCAAATGGCCCGATCTTAATCTCTCGTTTGGTGACTCGCCCCATATTATCATACTGAATAGTAATCCAGTACATTAATGATCGCAAGATTTCATACTGAATTTCTTTGATGCGGCCATGAGCATCAAAATGTTTTGTGTATGTCATCTCAGCTGTCGAAATAATCTGGTTTATATCATAATAGATGACACCATATTTTCCAAACTGGTCTACTTTTCCGGAAATGTCATCAAATTGATAAAGCTCAATGGGCAGTGGAGTTTCATTGATAACCCCTTGCATGCTTGTTACTCTGAAGCTATTATCATAAGAGTATTCAAACTTTGCATTCACCATGCCGTCCTCTGTAAAGCGAAATATCTGTCTATCAATCAACGGTCCACTCTGCCGATATCGAATGGTGCAGGTAAAGCCATCATTCTGGAGGTTGACCATTTTCAACACCCCTGCCATTTCATCATACGTGAAACTTACTCTGGTGCTATCGTACAGTATCTCAGAGAGTTTTGTCTGCCGTCTGTATTTAAACAAAACTCTCCGACCAGTTCCCAGAAAAGCAGTTTGCAACAGCTGCCCTTCCTCGTTGTAGTCCATTATCACCGAGGCATTGCTTTCAGGGGGGTTGTATATGTTCCGGTAGTATCCAATAGAACGGATAGTCTGCATGGTGTGACGAGCGACGCTTGGCATTGTGATGGCAGACAGTCGATCGAGCAAATCATATTCGAAGATGTACTGCCGCTGACTGTGAAGCAGAAGGACCATGGTCTGAAAAAGAAATAATATACTCTCAACATTGGTCACAAAGCAATACTCAAAATATTACACATTTTTTAACATAAAAAATAAAAGAAGAAACTTTCAAAAATTAAATGAATTCTCAAATGAGTTCTCTTGGAACCATACTGTTGTGAATAAATCCCAACCATTCGTCTGGATACCTAATTTAAAGAGCTCTGTAATGATTTGACTCGGGTTTATACCCATCTGTGTGTTACAACTGCACTGTTCGTTCGTCAGGCACTTCCAGCCATGCAGCAGATTCGCAAAGGGTCTGGAGAAGTCACATATACTAACACAAGCCAGATCAAGGTTGGATTTTGAGAAGCAATGTTTTAACAGCATAAGGGGAAAGCAATGCTATGCCTAGGTAGTGTCTAGTTACAGACATGTCCATGTAAAGCCACTCACTCCCTGACACGGTTTCATTTATTGTCAGTAATACATTTCCATTCTACAGAATATGTATGGGTATATGCTGCTTTATACACATGTAATTAACAGTAATTGATTTATGCACATTGTAAATATAATATTTAGTCTGAAGCTGGTAAAAAATCTGTCACGGCTTAGATTTACATTGTACCTCAATTCGCAAACCAGAAATAATATACACGGCAATTGTTTAATCAGTCAATTTCATTTGATTTACACCAAAAACAAAGGAAGGTGCTAATTAGTTCCTAGTAGTTGTGATTCATGTTGTCATTTTAAGACCCTCCGCACTCTCAATTTTCTCTTAGAAAGTTGCCATCTGTGTGCAAGACGGCCTATGCTGGCCATGCCACAGAACAGATGTATGTGATTGCAGTTGTTTCAATGTACATTTTTCTCTCTCTCTCTCTCTCTCTCTCCCTCTCTCTCTCTCTCTCTCTCTCAGGATCCAGAAAAGTTTTCATGGATTGGTCCTGAGAGGAATTCATGCATCTACCTCGGTGGCGGGAGGATATCTCAATAAGCAAATGAGAACAACCTTTAGAGCACTCCTGACTCTCAGTTTCTCCCTACTGGACCCCTCTTGGACAGCGCTTAGAGACCTCTTCGGTGATAATGCGCTATATAAATACCCCATAACATAACATAACATAACATAACATAACATAACATAACATAACATAACATAACATAACATAACATAACATAACAGAGAAGCAGCAAAGGAGAAAATAAAGAACAAAAACAAAGATGCTCCATTTCAATGACACTTCAAAATAGTTGAGGGATTATTTCCTAATCTAAAACCTGGCGTAGACATAGCCTGTTTTACATGAAACACGCCACCTGCATCACACTCAAAGCTATCGGAAACTGAACCGATTCAATCCATGCAGAGAAAACTACCATCGCAGATGGTCAGCAACACGCTAGAAGCTAGGGCATTGCTGACGAGAAACAAAAAAATAAAATTGAAAAAATGAGAAGGAATGTCAGGCCTTCTCGATCTAGGCTTCGAGCATGTGAAACAACATGCCCCTCTACATAAAAATGGCCCCAATTCTCCTGCAATTCAGAAAATGTTTGAGTTACCTTTTCAAAGAACACCACACCTCTAAAAAACGTGATTCATTGTTTTACTGTAGGCGTAGGGCCTGAATCACATATATTTTTTGTCCACCAAAGCTGAACTTGGCGCCATAAAAAGTGATCTGTGTGCATAAATTGTGAGAGCCCGATTTGCGTTGTCCAGTTCTGTGGGGTTTTACATTAGTACATTGCAAATTGTGTGGTAAACAAAATGCAAGTATAGTGAATTTTCTCTCTATACCAAATTTAGTTTTGGTAAAGAAAGATGCTACAGCTGCTAAGAACACCCACAAACCTGTATATTTGTTGAAATTGACAAACATTTTGTAATACCTTTCATAATTGGAATTGCAATGTAAACTATCCTGAAAAAGGGAAGAGTAGCTGTGTTTCCGATGTGGGACAAAAAAGGGTACCCTACCATATTTCCTGCCAGTTTCATCATGACTGATGGTTTTTTAGAGTATTAATTGCATGAAAGGTGCCACCACCCTACCACCTCACCTTACTGTATTTGCCTTTGGACGTCATACAAGGCCCTGTATATCAGCTGCACCACGACCATCGTGGTTTTTGTAAATATCGGGTCCAACACAGTGAGGTCAGTCTCGTCATGCTTTTTTCCAGGTGGCTCCGAGATTATGCTTTATTCATGCTAAATCTACCATTCATTCGGCTGCTTTTCTGTTCAGCATTAAATATGACATTCAGCGATCACAGGCTTATGTCCTTTCCATGATCAGTTTAAGATGTGATGTGAAAGGCTTTTTCTACAAATTCTTTTGCAGTTGCAAATATATCTTCTAATTTTGAAAGTGCGTAGACCTGATATTCACAGTTGGAATTGATGCTGCCCTCAAGGCTTGAAATGAACTGACTGCACCCCACAATGTTCCTCATTAAAATTTGAGGTGTCTACTGTAGGTTATGTGGATGGCCAGCTTGATGACAAATTTCAGACTCAATAATTTCTAAGTCACCTGTCAGTTCAGATACTTCAAAAGAAGCGATGGTCCTATTCAGGGTTAAAATCATAACACAAGCAAAAGGCATGTTATCAGGAAAACTGGATAGAGAACCTTCTCCCCATGCAAAATAGCTCCAAGTGCCACAGACATCTAGGACACGCATTCCAATGAAACCAATTTGAGCTGACCTAGTTACACTACTGCTGGGTCAATGACAGCAGTTTTAGCCAAGCGGAAGTCATTGTTGTAAAAGCCACTGTGCTGCTCCAATGAGGGCTACTAAAGGCAAGCACGCACAGTAGCACGCGCCCTTTGGCAGTGTTGAACTTTACTAAGGCATTTGAATAACACATTCCACTAAGGACCCACGCGCTGTCGTTCAAGTGCAGCCAAATTTCCTCCATCTTGCTTTAAAACAAGATCCCCCAGTGCTCTCCTGCTATTTTGAAGCAAAGCTATAAACAATGTATGAGCTAGCAGATCCAACTACACGGATACCGGAATTCTTCTGCCTGACACACACATAAAAAGCATCCGCAAGCTTATTCATGAATTATTTACAGATGACTTAAGTTATCAAGATCCTGCTCGTGTAGATATGCTTTATGTGTTGAAAGGGCAGGTCCTGTAGATGTAGCTGTGACTTGTGAATTTTAAGAATAAATTATTTATAAGGGTTACGGTTATCAGAAGCTAACGAACAAAAGATGGCTTCCCTAATACAGAAACATCAATCACTCCTGTTGCTGCGGATTACAAATAGCAGTCTAAAAATGCTCTGATCTACTGATTTCAGCTTAGCAGGTGCCTTGATGGAAGCGACAATAGAGGTCTGGAATACGAAGTGTGAATTAAGATGTTAATCATTGCATGCACGCACTCACACACAAATATATATATATATATATATATATATATATATATATATATATATATATAGGGAAGAACAATAATGCAGTATTAGAACATAAACAAAATAAAAATTCACATTTATTGAAATGTTCTACATATTTATACATCACTGAAAAAAGGTTGAAGTGACTGTCAGAGTTGAAATATAATAAAAACGAATGTTTAAAAAGAAAAAAAAAACACTGTGATTCACCAGGTATAGTTTACAGAGCTAACTTTTATTTGCACCCCAGCCATGCACTCACTGCCAATGACTTCATGTATTGCATAACTCATGACATGTTAAATGACATCATTGATGACATCTCAAATTAGGTCATTCTTGACATTATTGATAACATCATAGTTATGCACAGCGCAGAGTTATTGAGTGTACGTACATGTGTGGGCTCATGAAATGGACACAGCACATATCTTGGAGGGAATGGGAATGGTTTATGTAGAAATTGATATGGTGAACCAATTGCAAATCACTAAAGTTTGCTTTGCAGGTATTACTCCACGTTGAACAAGGTAAAGGCTGTGACGACCTGATCTGGGTGACAGAGGTAGGTTTGAAAGTAGGATGTGACAAAGTCAAAGCTTGTTCACAAAAATCAGTGAGGAAGGCCAAAGCTTCTGTTGACATTGAATTATCCACCAGTGGAATCTGGGCATGTACCCTTTGTTAAATAATCGTAATACAGTGCTATGGACACATTCTGTGAATAAAGTGTGGTTGTTTATTTTTGGAACTTTGCTGAACATTTTGAGGAAATACCGATTGTTGAATAATGTAAAATGTAGAGATATCCCACTTAGAAGTGGTTTATTTAACACTGGTGTTGTAAGCATCGCTATAAGGTTGTATGCCATTGTGCCCATCTCAGAAATGTTTGCAGTGCATTTTACTAATCTACAGAGGTTTGTCCATAGGACCTGGATGGTGGTGTCTTTTTAGTGGAAAATGTGTACCTGGTAACCTCTTGACTTAAAATTATAGGTCATGTGAAGTCTTTAAGAGGGTAATCACATTAAGGGGAGTTGAAAATGATACACATGTGTGGTGCCTTGCATTACTTGAAGTCTGCAAACCCTATTGGTGGTAGCACAATGGCTATATACCATCAGTACTGATGTCAATCCCGTAAATTGAGAATGCATCAGTGAAGTCATCTTTGGTTTGGTTTTTAAACACTAGTTTTTTATCTTATATGAACATCTAACTAAAACATCACTTTAACCTTTGTTTTTTCAGTGAATTTCTAGGGAATATTGATGAAAACTAAGCTCTTTTTACCACACACAACTATCACATCAGTTTAACTGAGGGTATTTTCAGTCAATATCAGTTTTTAAAATTTGATATCCAACGAACTCCACCAATGCACACAGCATCTGGCCAGGCCATTCACCAAACTCCAGCATTGGTGGCCAACCCCAGCAGCACAAAGCCATGGGCTGTGTGTAGTGAGGGTGGGTCGTTGTGCCCAATTGAGCAACATGTAAATGTAAATTGATACTTGTATAGCGCACTACTCACCCGCAAGGGTCTCAAGGCGCTTGTACGAATACCGCTGTGGAACCCATCCTGGCATTCCCTGTGAGGCATCCACTCCTGGGCACCCCCAAGGTGGAGGCCAGGCATCCTTAGCGTTGTGGGAGCCGTTGTGGAGATTAAGCAAGCTATTGCCCAGAGTTGCAGACTTGGACTCCATGATTGGAATAGGCACCGAGGCGAGAATTATCAGGTCCGTGGAATTTTGAGCCCAAGACCCGCCAAGGCGGGGAATTGTACCCTGGTCCCGGGCTAGACCTCTGCATCAGGGTCTGCCGCTCTAATCATTGAGCCACACTTGCTGCCATGCTCCCAACTCCTTGCAGACGCCTGCCCCACATTTTGTTTTTGTAATTTTTTTTGCAGTTACCACACTACTTCTGCAATACCTGCCACATAAGCTTCAACTCCAAGGTTGCTGCAGGGAAGCTTGCACTGAACTGTGGTACCATGGGGGGAAAGCTTGAGCAGTGGCTCCTGTGGGAGTACAGCGGTACTGCACAGGAAGGGCGCACTGGGTTCAGCAACCTAACTCTGGTGGGGGGAGGGGTTGGAGGTGGGGATAATCCCTCTGGGTCCTGCTAAAAGCGCCTAGGAGTCAGGCTGCCCTTGCCAACCCTTTGATAGCTGTAAAAAACTTTTGGGGGATACATGGACTGAATCCCCGAGTCCTGTAATGGCAGTAGTGACATTCTGTTCTGAGTTGCTGCCAGCCAATCAAATCACTTGGTACAACAGAACTGTTTCTGTAGTACCGAATTGGCTGACAGGAATAAAAGCTCTCTCATGGGCGAATCTCTCATTCTGGGTAGAACATTAAAAACCGAAGAGCTATAATAAACATTCCATCAATTATAGATATCAACATTTACTCATCTTACATTAATTTCTTGTCAAAGCTGGATTATACACACACAACACATGCACAATTAAATAATCATAACTCCAAAGGACTGTGACTATTCACATACTGAACCCTTTCTCATGCCTTCCCACTACTACTCACCTTTTCGAGATATGTATAGCTCCAGGTCTTCCCATCAGCAAAGAGTCGAGACACAATCCTTCCCTGGCCATCATAGTCCACTTTCTCGCTGGTGGTTCCACGCTGTATGCTGGCAATTTGACCAGTGGATGAATAGGTAACATTGACTGCCATAAGCTTACTGCTTGGGAGCCAGAGGGTTGGGTGTCCTGAAGTATCATATGCGATCCTCAGCAGAAATTTTCGGTGGTCATCGTAAATCTTTTCTGTTTTTAAGATTCGATCATAATCTACTGAGAGGAGGTTTCTGCCATTAACCTATAGAAAAACAAATAACAAAGAGCAATAATTATCAAGTTGTTGTACTACCAATAAGTTATCACTCATTAGACCGCAGCTATTTAAACACCATTTAGTATGATTGATCCCCTTTGTCAGTGAATTAATTTAGCAACTTCTCGGTATAAGTGCAGGGCATTAGATTAACTGCTGTTTTAAAAGGTTTCATTAAACACTGAGACAGTCTGGCATTTGTTCAATGTCTTTCAAATTAAGTCCTTTGAAGGTTAGTCAACTGTTAACAAAATGCTAGATTGTTTTAATTGAAAAGTCGCACATCTAGAATTTCCGCCTTTACTGGGAAAGTGCTCCTTTGTGCACTCAGTTTAGATATTGGGTTCAATTGATTTTGTGTCTTTTGAAAATACATGCATAGGATCAGCCTTTGTCTGCAAATGTGAATGACTTTCACGTATAGGTACTGCTCAATGAGTACCTTGAATGCCAACATTGAAAATAAGCTTCAGCAACCAACATTTGTATTAGTTGTAAACATTGAGGAACATAGAAAATGTATGCATTGTAGACTTAGACCATCAATTTCCATAAGTATACGCATCTTGAGGGTAATCACACAATCCTTAACAAGACACAAGGAAATATATCCAAATCTTAAATGTCCATGCTTTCTTCAACTAACCAAGTTCACTTCTGAAGGCTGGCTAGTGTCCCGACAATTCACTGGAGTACACAAAATGGAAATATGCAAATATGCTTTTCATGTTTAATTATTTTATTTCATATAGAAAATAGTTTACTTATGGCCTTTTGCTCTCTCTGCAAACACTTCATAGAGCCCAGGGACAAAATCCCTTCCCTCAACCCGGATGGCATCTTCCTCACAGAAACCTGGCTTGAGATACTGCTATCCCCAAAGAATACAAGATGGCACACCCGGTCTGAATCAACAAACATGGAGGGGGAATCGGAATCATCTACAGGGACACCATCCACAGCATTACATCCACTGACGACCACATACCAGTAATGGAACACCTCAACTTCCAACTCTACACGGCCAGAAAAAACACCATCAGGGGCACCCTCACCTATAATAATAATAATAATCCACATTTGTAAAGCGCACAATCACCCGTAAGGGTCTCTAGGCGCTGGGGGCCGTCGGGAAGATTAAGCAAGCTATTGCCCAAAGTCATATGGTGCTGGACTAATCTGCCGCCGGTGCCGGGGATCGAACCATGATCCCCAGATTCCGGAGTCAGTCGCCCTGGCCGTGGCGCCACACCTCCAGACCACCAGGACCATACCTGGGCTTCTGCAACACCTTTCCGGAACTCATCGCCCTGCTTGTAATCGACTCTGAGCATTACATCTTCTTAGGGGAACCCCAACTTTCAGCTCAACTACCCCAGTGATCTCAACATCCTAGAGAGCAAGAGCAACATTAACCTCAGGAGGTCATCACAGACCCCACCCACACACGCTCCACTCCATAGTCATCTCCAGAGACACAGTCGGGTACAACCACACCACACAACTTACCTGGACCGACCACCACAGCGTAAACTTCACAATCTCAGGACACACATGCTCCAGCCAACCACACCCCCACATATAGTGGCTGGCCAAGCTCAAAACATCACCCGCCCGACAGACCACGCCTGTAACCTAAGCATCATCTTGGATAGCAAGCTATCCATGAAGAAACACATCAACACATTCTCATCCGACTGCTACCAAACCCTTCGTATGCTCTGCAAAAGCTTCAGGTTGCTCCCAGTCAACACGAGAAGGACTGTCACTCAGGCCCTCATCAACAACAGACTGAACTACGGGTACACACTCTGCATAGGAATCACTGCACACGTCCTGAAAAGACTCCAGATCTCAGCATCAAGGTTTATACTCAACCTCCCCAGCAGGACCCACATCACACCCCATCTTAAGAGATTACACTAGCTCCCGATCCAGAAGAGATTCCAGTTCAAGATGGTAACCCACGCCTACGAGGCACTGTACAATGAAGGACCAGAATACATCAACAAACACCTGACTGTTTACCAACCAACCAGACACCTCCGATTAGCTTCTCTGTCCCTCACAAGCATCCCATGGATCTGCACAACCAACAGCGGAGGACGCTCCTTCCTGCATCTGGCAGCCAAGGCTTGAAACAGCCTCTCCCTCAGGACCACATCGTCACTCCAGCAATTCAGATGAGAACTAAAGACATGGACGTTTGACCTATCAGACCTCCAAGCAGCAGCCAACAGCTCCCGCGCCTTTATACCCTCACAGGTGATGTGCCGCGTGTTATAATGCTTGATTGACTGATGGTGAAAATGCCTCACTACACCCACTAAAACGTGGGTTTCCTTGAGAAATCTTCAAGCCTAAGTTGCACAATTTCTCAAGCATTTTTAAAATCAAGAGTGCAAACTGGATTTCAAATTCTGGCCTGTTTGTAAATACCCACTTAATTACAGCTTTGTGCATGGCCAACTCTAATTCCAAGTTCATAAAATTTGACATCCTGATGAAACTATACACTTGTACCTATACTGAATGTAGTTCAGGAGATTTTTTTCCCTGCTCATTGCACTCTTGAACAAAACCAATTATGTTATGGCTTAGCAAGTAAAACACGCAAACTAGAAATCACTATCAGAACTCTGAGATGTAATGAAGCTTGAAAGATCAGATATGATTTACACTTTTTTATATCCCACCCAAAGGATTTTCCACGTTGACTTAATTTAGTTTAAGATCCATGTGGAAATCCGTCATCTCTCAATGTCCCCTAGAACGCACTGGCACAGAACATGATTGTGACATATTCAGTTCTACAAAGAAAAGAGCACAGCACATAAGGTAAAGGTTTACCAGCGATACAATAATAGTAGATGTAGGTCACATGAGACTGGAGCTCCAGGAGAAAGATGTGATAATACAATAGGATATATATATGTATAATAGCACTTTCATACAAGGGTAAGGTTTCTTTATAGAAAGTGCATGGTGGAAGTAAAAACGAATTATATGAACATGTAACAGACTAATAACCAGAGAAAATCTGTGACCTGAATAAGACCAGCAAAGCTATAGTAAGCAGAGATTTTGCTGACCAGATAGTCCTCTTTCTATGAAATTCACCTGCTGTATTACACATTAATGCCTATCACTGTGAGAAAATCTTATGCAACATTTTCACAGTTTGAGAGACCCCTACATAGTGAATGTGGAAGTTGAAGCAGAGAGCACCATGGAAGGTGGACAAAGAAAAATGCAGACCATATTAAGATATGTCTCTCTTGGAGCTCTGGGTGAGAATATACCATTCTTTTTTTTTTACTTATGATACTTTGTGTAACTGCTGGCTGTGTGGGAAGTGAAGTGAAAATGATGGTAGAAGAAAGAATGTAGACCGGCATAAGAAGTTTGACTCCCAAGTTCAATGTTTCTTTTCCTTCTTACACCTCTTAATCCGTGCTTAAGGAAAGCGTACCAAGCCAACTTAATGGACCATGTCTTTCTTGATCTACAGCATTGAGAGCCAAAGGGTGGTGAAGATATTTGGCTAATTCTGTATTATTCTATTTGTTGGATGTGGCTTATGGTTGATCCACATGACAGTGAACCAGTAGAACAAGTTACCTTAAGTAACACCTTATCTGGTGAGGTCTCTAACTGCAGATTCATTATCTTAGAATTATATCCAGTCATCAGATTGGATCAGGAAATCTTTCATAAGCAGTATACCTGCACACCTGTAGGTGGTGTCATTCAGCTCTGCATGACGTCATCCACGCTAGAAGTGACAGTGCCTATGTAGGTGTTACCCCAGTGCAGTGATGCAAGTTTCTTTTTGTGACTTTCTATGCCAGGAGCGCGGAGCCACAAAAACACTGACCACTGGTGTGGAAAACTAGGGCCGTGAAAAGGGAAACAGCCCTGTCCCTAGAAATTATTTTGCAGAGCATGGAGGATGGGTAAGTCATTAAGGAATCTGCGGCTATATAGAGTCTCTATCAGATATGGCGTTACAGAAGGGAAGTAACTTGTTAATCTCAAAGGGACTTCTAGGTACAGATTCTTTACCTTAGAATTAATACTCGAGCAATACCTCCCGACAGGTGGGTGCATGAAATTGATTGCTCATTCGGTCCTGCAGGACTTTATACTATCAAAGTGCCCATCCCAGTGGACCTAACTGCTCAGGTAGTAGCGCTTTGTGAATGTGCATAGAGATGTCTATGTTGATGCTTGGTAGATAATCAGGCCTGGAACTCCTTGCGCTAAGACTGTGGTAGCAGGCTTAGGTCTGCTAGAATGAGGATGCAAACCCTCAGCAAGCCCCAGTGCGTAGCAGATTTTGATGCAGAGCACGATCCATCGGGACGTGGACCACTCCTACATTGACTTTCCCTTCTTTGCTCCTAAATACCAGATGAAGAGTTGGTCGTCCACCCAGAACTCTCTTGTGTGGTCAAGGTAGAACAACAATGCTCTTTTTGGGTCCTGTTGCGGCAGTTCCTCCTCTTCCTTAGAGGTATGTGTCGGAGCGTAAAAAAGGAGGCAGGGTGATGGCCTGGCCTATATGAAAAGGAGTAACTACGTTCTGCAGAAAGGAAGCTCTAGTGAGAAGAGCCAGCTTGTCTGGGTAGATGCTCATGTATGTAGGAGCCTCATGCTCATGTATGTGTGGAATTAGTAGAGACTCCACTGGAACCTGCGGGACCCAAAAGCCCGCCGGTAGGAACAGGCCGCTCAAATATGAAGTATATGGCCTCATAAAACTCCTGAAGTTGAGTGGGGGACGCCTCGGCTCCTGGAAACTCTGGGAGGTGCGAAATCAGCCCAGGCGCAGGCTCAAACATGGAGCCCTGCCTCAAATGACTATGCTCATCCATGGATCCGAAGACCACGACATTTGGGGCAAAGTTGAGTACCTCTTCGACGTCTTGCTTTTCTTCTTTTTGTGAGATTTGCTTGAGTGGCCCGATGACTTAGGATGTGATGAGGATCTTGGACTTCATGACTGATCCCAGAGCCTTCCTCTCGAAAAGGATCAAGACCATCGAGCCTCCGCACGTCGTGTGGCAAGGTGATTGAGGGGCCCCCTCCCTCAAGGCCTTGGGAAGCATGACACGGCAGGTCTTTACAGCATGGTTGCACTCCAGGCACCAGCGGCAAACAAGATGGGGGTCCGTCACTTACATCTGTCGATGACAGGCACCACAGGGTTTGAAGCCAGCCTTCCTAGTGGACATCCCTGCCACGCCAGGAGAAAAACTCTTAAAAAAAGATTTTGATAAAGGTCGAAAAAAGCTTTGTAAAAAATTGACTGGGGGTAGCTCTCTTAGGTCTGTGCTAACTGGCGTGGAAAGAAAAGATCGTACATTAACGTGCTGTGGTGGCAGATGATGAGAATGGAAATAATGCTGCATGACAGTAGGTCTCATGATTTACATGCCTTCTGTATGAGCACAGAAAAATCCCCTTGAAAAGATGACAAACGCTTTAGTAGAAAAACACTGTTTTCATCATGGACTCTTCCAGAGCTGGTTAAAAGCTTGTAATGATGAGCTAACATATCTCTTAAAGTCATTTCCTTAATATCCCTTCTGTTACATGCAATACTACAAGAAGTAAAGTGTAACTGAGGCAGGTGGCTAATCGGTCCTAACTAAATTCATACATCCAAAATAAATAATGCAAGACAGTTGGGGCATTGACAGAAGACGGACCGGCCACAGAGGGTAGCATAGCACAATATGCACAACAGCTGTGTATAACACACAACCATGTGGATTCACAGAGTACATTTAGTGATGGTCACATGGCAAGTAAAGAACATATCACATTAGAATGAGAGGAGGTTAAATGGAGATTAGTCCTTGAGCTGTAGGTTTAAGGAAATATCCTCCCAAAGAAAAAAGGAGACACAAATAATGAAGAAAACAGTATTTATCTTCAGATTTCATCTTGAGATAATAGATCTTCAATGTTGCAGTGGCCTGACACTATATCAATTTTTCAGATAACTTGAGCAGATAACTTCATGTTTAAGTGGTTTTCTCATGTTTACTTTATTTGATAATACATATACATTTCTTTGATATATGTGTAAATAGCACACAATGTGAACTCGATGCAAAAAGGAACATATCCACAAAAACATCTGCACTACAATTCCCGTACAACACCTAAATGAGGTTTCATAAGGCCAAGAGCATGTATTCAATGGTCAAAGACCCAAAGTCTTGGTGTGCAACAATTTGAAATAAGAATATATGACTATACTGAAAAACAAGCGAAACACTTTGTTAAGAGTGGTAGATGAGACAACACTTTTTTCAATGTCCTACAAATCTGTTCCATAAACAAACAAAACTTGTTTAAAAAAAATTGTAGTGTTCTCTCTAAATGCAGTATGAATTTCACTGATATGGCATCATGATTTAAGAACAAAAATAGCTACCAAGTACATATTTGGTTACATTTACAATATTTCCTCACCCTAAGTTTCCGACCAATCACATTGACTTTCCCTTGGGCTTGCTCTTTTCGATATCTCCACTCTACCACATTCTGCCCATTCTCGCCCGGAAGGGTCATATTTCGCCTTGCAACCGTTGGATTAACTGGGCCAGCTAGAATGTGGGGCTCCGTTTGGTAGTGAGAATCCATGCCATTTCCATAGATAATTCGGATGGACCCATCATAACCAATCTGGTAACTGTTCCTAAACTGATCTGATAAAGAAATAAACGGAAAACATTTAAAATGATTCACAAAGACAATAAAAGTTAGAAAATAACTACAGACACAAATACATTTAATATTGATGTTAATCCAAAATCAACCATGAAATCCTTTTAGATAGGATAGATCCACCATTTTACACTATATTTTGTAGCTTTACATTTTAGATACACACAGACTAGGTACATAAATAATAAATATTAATTATAGTCTGATCAGTTCCATATATACAGAGGCAAGAAAAAAAAGCGCTATACTGTCATTTTGTGCATACTAGATGCATTCAATTACTCAGGCTCTAGTATATCGCTGTATCAGAATAATAAATATGTTGCATGAGTGTAGAAAAATAGTTTCTTAATCCAAATCATATCTACATATAGAAAAAATTGTAAATATCATACACTTAAAAGCCATGGTTTAGACAATTTGTATGGTCTTGGTTCACAGCTCAGCTGTCAGCAACAAATTATGTGAGCATCATTAGATAGGAGCTATGGCTCTACCCATATGTTGGAACCAGGAGTACAGGGTTTGATTGGACAGAAGTTGTGTCCTTCCACAAAATAAGTGCTTGTCCTCCACGCAGCTATGATCATTTTGTTTGTTCATCTGGCTGCCAAAGCTTGAAATTTCAGGGTTATACACCTGACATTGGAATGCTATTAAAGTGTCTAAGAAAACTGGATACTTTAGTTTTTTTTCTTCTGTCAGCAGCACATATTGGAGGCAGTCATTAACTTACATAGAATTTTAGGTCTATCTTGACAGTGCAACAGTCACTGACCTTTTAACCTACACCAATATTATTCTACAGTTCTTTACTTCCACACAAATGCAGATCTATGGTAATGCTATTAACTTGTAATGCTTCACATTATCATACAACATTCCTTTAAAGATAAACCTACTGGCATTGCCAATGCCTGTTTTTAGTGCAACTTATTACTGGCATTAGAGTTATTACCTTGAAGCATTGTGTAGAAAGAATCAATTGAGGATAAGTTGGACGTAATGCTGACGTCATCTTCCCTGCTTGATGACTCAATGTCCACTGTAATGGCTCGGTCCATTTCTCCATGAAGATTTGTGACCACTCCAGTTGGGAATGTGACGTTTGTAAGGCGCCCTTCGCTGTCGTAACTACAAATCAAGATTAGGGAATCAGAAAAGGTATGTTTAACAAAACCATAAAATGTTACATTTTTAACATAAGGCTACCAAGTTCCAAATGTGTGCTTCTGGAAAATGGGATATGCAGAATGACAACTTCAGACAAGCTTTGAAATAATCAAAAGGCCGTTCACATATGCTGAAGCCAATGCAGCACTGCCATGCATATAAAAGGATGTACTTTACTCTTTGAAGTATGACTAAAACTTGCAGTACATCTAATTTAGGTTTTCAAAGGGAACGTGCACAGATGCTGGTAAAATATTTCAGAGCATACAAAACTGAAATCTTATTAGTTTTAGATCATGCCTAGCTTTCTACTTACCTAATATGTATTAGGCTGCCGATGTTTGTCTCAAACAGAAATAACTCCTGCTAACTGCAGCTCAAGGTGTCTCCAATACTAATGTTATTTTATTTCTGAGCTCTTGGCAATTTTTTACAGCAACAGTGTCCAGTGACCTAACACTTTATAATGTTGGTGTGAAAATGAAGGGCAGAGTTGGACGTAAAAGGACGCAATTTACTAGTAGCAAAAAACACAATCCGCGCCGTCTTCTATTGCAGTTATGCAGTGAAACGAACATCTAGTGTCTGAATTGCACAATGGAAAACCAGAAAACCTGGGATCAATCTCTGCTTTCTCCTTGACCAAACTGTGTGATCCTACGCATTTTTTGCACGTAGTCTTCTTTTTTCTTCATTAAGGAATATAGGAGGACCTCGACATACTTGAGTTCAGACTTTGCTATGTATAAAACCTGCTGTATTTGATTATGTTGTCCACATATATTAGCAACCTAAGCCACCCGATGGGGCACATGACATCTGGCTTGCCTTCTAGTTCACTATTGGCATTGTTGTCAGGGTGGGTAAGCATGAATATTTCTAAATTCATGTTTGAAAACTATCACTCAAAAAAAAAACAATATCTCTCAATGCTGTGGTATGGTAAAACGCTTCTGCATGTTAATGAAAGACACTTTTTTGAATTTCGAAGAAACGTAATCCTTTTTTTACATAATCCTATTTTTACACATTTTTGCAAGATTTCTTTAAAAATAAAGGTGTTTCTAAGGTTAAGTGGCGCAGGACACCAGCATAGTTACTTCATGACTTCCGTTAACCTTCAAATAAATGACTGCCAGTTTATTTAACATGTTTTTCTGAATATTAGTGCTCAGCAGGTAAACAGCAGCCTGTGCTGCTGATCACCAGGTTTGGAGGTGGCATGGATGTAATGGTCAAGAGGACAGCAAGCGGCCATTGGGCAGTACTTAGATTACTGGTATAGAGGAATAATGTACCTTCTGCAAAGCACAGGATGAATTAGAAGGTCAGATATTTGTATTTTACATAGACAGCTTAATAGGTTACTACTTCGTTGTACACCACCTTGTGTTATCGGAAGGTCTCAAGTTACAATTGTTGGTAATATAGCTGAGTGAGCCACTACACCACACTCAAAAGATGGGGGAGGGTGAATGGATGTTAGGCTACGCTCAGCTCGGTGGTGTCACCTACAGATACACTTTTGAAACTTAGTATTTTTAATTCTGTATTGTAAATTAGTACCAATCAGAATAGAATATACCATTCAAACCTGGCACCTGATTTTTGTGTTATTCATTTTTATTGTATGTATGGCATTTTCTTCTTTAGCCTCAGCAATGACGTTATAATGCTGCATTTGTAAAATATACGCTGCTTATATTAAACATATTCCTGATCAGCAGAATGGGTGTAAGCCAAAAGGGAACCATGCATTGATAAGCCCACAGATTGTGCAAAGTTAACTGAAAGGAGTGCTCACTGCCCAAGGACGGGAGCACGGGCACCTACCCACAACTATGAACGGAGTGGGAAAAACCACATGACTGAGCAAAAATAGGCTTGGGCACCCTAAAAAAAAAGTGGCCCATACTTGCGGATTGCGCGTTTTTAGGCATGCTTTCTTAACTTCACTGACAAAAACAAAATGCAAATGTTGCCAGGACTAATTGTGCACGGATTTGTTCATAATGGTGAACTGTACCTGAAAACAAATAAGGCAACTTCTGCTAAGGCACCCTGCTCAATCTGCATTAACTAACGGGTCAGCCCAGCGAGGGACTGGGAATGACCAGGTGCGACCAGCGCAGCTAAATAAAAGTGGTGGGCTGGGGTGGGGTGGGGGGGGAAGTCGTCAGACAATGGGATAGGTAAAATTAAATAAAAAAATTAATAAAACCACTTACCTTGCGCCTGCCACATCGCCCTCTTGAGCAAGGAAAGTGGTTTTATTATTTTTTTTAATTTAATTTTACCTCTTAAAACAGATGGTGGATCGGATGCGCAGCGGGAGCTGAAGTTGCGCCTAAGAAAAGCCTGTCTGTGCCTGTCCGCCCAGGGCCAGAAACCCTGGTCCTCTGCAACCAGAAATTAGATCTTATACTCCTTTGGTTTTACACAGTTTAAGGCCTACCATCAACACTCATTGTCAGGTTTCTAGCCCTGTCAAACTTCCACCCTCTTGTGCTTTCTGCCAGTTTGAACACATTCCTAACCACCAGCCTAAGGCTTTATATGAACCTCAGGTCAGGGAGGTTGCGCCTGAGATAATCCCCAGCTGCCGGGCTGATCCTTCCCCGCCCCAAGAATTTCGGTGCTTCGGTTTAAACTGGCGCTCTCTCTACAAGCAACAGCGACATATATTTATTTTCCTCTGTGATGCTAGCCCAGACACAGTATTTCTTACAAAAACTTGGCTTGATGACTTCTTTTAACCCAATCTTATTTCAGCACTCCCTGGCAACTTTGCTCTGATGAGGACAAATATACCTCACAGAAGAGGCGGAGGTATTGCAATCATTTTGGAAAAGATCTAGAAGTGTAAAATTGAGGACCTCCAGATTCCTAACTGTGAAGCCCTGCTATTTACTCTTTTTCCCTGAATTTACTTTCTCTGGGGCGCTAATCTATCATCCTCCTGGGTTTCCCAGCGACTGGTACTCAGCTTTTCCTGATTCACTGCCCCCCATGTTTTGCGGGTAGCCAATTTTACTTTGCTTGGTGATATCTACCTTCATCTTGAGGACACCAATAATAACCTAGCTTTGGCTTTCATAGATGACTTGGGCACTCTAAATCTCTTCCTCTTCAACTCTGCACCTACTCATGGTGGGTAGGGGGTCACCTTCAGGACCCTATTTTTTCCAGCTTAACTTTATCCGTCGCACCTTCTCTACAACTCTGCTGGATGGATCACTTTTCAGAGCCCTTCAGTATCAAGGTCATTTCCACTCTCCTTTTTCGGCCTGCTCTGAAACTTAGAACCAGGAACTGGTCCAAACTCGACATGGCTGAGTTAAATAAGTTGTTTAACCACGAAATAGCTACCCTCATCTCTCAACCTGACCCAGACCAAATCTCTGTGCACCGATGGCTTACGGAGGCCACTGACTCGATCTTGACACTTATGTCTAAATTGCAATGCAGAATGTATCCTACAGCTCCTTGGTTCACCCGAGTCCCTCGAACATGAAAAAAAAAACATTTTAAAACTGTAGAAAGACAGTGGAGGAAACATTATCCGACTGAGGCAAAGTCCGATTATGCACTCTGTTAAACAGATCATCCTACGTATTTTACGGAGTGGATTACTAACTCCCAATATTGCTAGAAGACTCTTTTCAAATTAGTGAACGAACTATCTGCAGCTAGCAAAACTCTGACTCCACCTTCTCTTTCCCAAAATAAGTGCATCGAGTTAGCTACATTTTTTCAAAGCAAAGTTGAGTCAATTCATCATCAACTAGCTGTAGAAGCCACTAAATTAGTGAGCCTGGTGCTTTCTGTAACCCCAGTGGATGGACATCAGAAAGTGAATTCTTCGGCTAATAAGCCTGCGGAACCTTCCAAAATCATGGCTTTATCCTCTCTGGATATGGCAACATTAGAAAAAGTGCTAGGATCCATCAAGTCCGGCTCCCGCTAGATCCTCTTCCTCCTGCAAAACTTAGTACTCTGCCCTAATTGTGATTCTTAAACTCCTCAATACTTCCTTGAGCGAAGATTATGTATCTCATGCAGTTGTCCTCCCCTTGCTAAAAAAAGGTTGATCTATACCCTTCCTGTCCGTCAGATTTTCGTCCAATTTCCCTTCTTTCTGTCTTCTCCAAGATTCTGGAAAGGCATATCAATACCCAACTCTCCTCATTTGTTGAGACCCGCAAGTTTCTCCATCCACCAGAGTCCGGTTTTAGGGCTGGTCACAGTGCCGAATCTGCTCTCCTTGGGGTCATAGAATGTCTTAGGCAACAGCTCGATTCTGGTGGTATGGCCACTCTCATCCTGCTTGATTTAGGTGCCGCGTTTGATAGTGTCGCATCCCATTCTGGCAGTCAGAATTGAGGATTTGTGCATTGAAGGTTTGGCCTTTCGGTTGGTGACTTCCTTTTTAAAAGATCGCACCTTCCAGGTCGCCTCGGCCAACATAAGATCTGGGACATTAGCTCTGACCTCTGGGGCCCTTCAGGGTTCCATTTTGAGCCCACTTCTCTTCAACATTTATGTTCGCCCCTTGGCAGATGTAATTAAGAAGTTGCGGTTCACCCTCATCTCATACGCTGACGATACTCAGATCATCTATTCATTATCAGCTGCTCAGCATTAAGATCCCTCCTCACTTCATCTCGGTCTGAGGAATGTTTCCCTCTGGATGAATAAAAATGCACTGAGGCTTAATGATGAAACAACTAAGGTCCTGGTTCTGGGAAACCCTGAAGTTTGCAGAGTCAATCATTGGCCAGATTCTCTTGGGCCGCTACCAACTTCGGCAACTAAGGTCAAGAATCTTGGCTTTTTTATTAGCAACAATCTCTCCCTCCAGCCTCAGGTGTCCAAGGTCACGGCCACTTGTTTCTCAAGTGGCTCTAAAAGATCCTCTGGCTAATTCCTCCAGTCATCCACAGAACAGTAATGCAAGCTCTGGTGACGTCCAGATTGGATTATGGCAATGTACTATACTTGGTCGCAGACAAATCCTTGATCCATCGTCTGCAGATCATTCAGAACGCAGCTGCTCGCCTTGTTTTCCGACTGCCTAGACATGCTTCAACTTCTCTGTTGCTTCACGAACTGCACTGGTTTACAGTTGACAAGCGTATCGAATTCAAAGCTTTGTACTATATATTCCGGGCCAGACATGGTTTGTCCCCCTTATACATTCAAGATATAGTGAAATCGTATGTGCCTACCAGCCAGCTGAGATCATCCAACCTCGCACTGTTCACAACACCCAGGTTTTGTTTTGCTCGCATGAAGGGTCGCTCGTTTTCCTACCTGGGACTGAAACTCTGGAATTCTCTCCCGGTTTCTCTTAGGAACAGTCACTCTGTGATTACCTCTTGTAGGAATCTGAAGACATAGCATTTTAGCTGCCATGTCTGTTTTCTGCTTACTTTGGGGTTTTAGCTGCCCATTGCGGCTTCCAACTGCTACGCCGGGAGACCCTTTACGCGCTATACATATATATATATATTTCAACATGCAGGCTGTTTCTTTCTCTGACACAGCAAACTAGGTCATCCTCACTAAGCATTAGCGCCCCATCTAAAATAATCCCACTTTTGGACAGACTACTGCACAGGGCAAGGAGGAGCACGTGCAGTGCACTGGGAGGTGCTGGCAGGTGTTGCGCTGCCTTTTCTCGATTTCTCGTCAGTCGAGGCAATTCTTCATGCAAGAGGCAGAGAACGAGGGAGTGCAAAATTTAAGAACTATTTTAATGTCTGCAGCACAGACAATCAACCCAAGGAGATCTGCATACAGACTTAGGCTAATTCCATTTAATATTCTTCAGAAGAGCAATCTTGTGAATCAAATCAATTGTTTCGCTGAATTGTACATTTGGGCATATCTAGACTGTAAGACAACGTGCCTGTTCATCTGTTTCCTGTGCTCTTTGAGTTACAGCATGTTAGAAGGATAGAGTTCCATTTTAGAAATCTAGAAATAGATAAGTGATCCACTGTTTTTATTTCCAAGGGTTCCCGTGCAATTACTGTATGTCACCCAGGTTTAGAAATATTAGAACAAGTTGGCCGGTTTACTGGATGGAGTCCAGTGTCACAGGTAGAAGAATGCAGAATGATGCGATAAATGCTAGTGATATAACTGGTAGATTTGTGGTCTTCTTAGTCATGCCCAAGTGGGATCATTACTGTGGGAAGTCATGTAACATGCTGCAGTGGAGCCCAACAAACTACAGCCAATCCACTCAGGCTCGAGGAATGTTGCCTCATACTCTCTTGAGTGGCTGTAATAAGGAAGGCAATGCCACGGTCTGCTGAGCCAACCAGTGCCTTATTGAGGAATAAGGATTATTCCAATGCAGTGCTGATGCAAAATTACATTTTGGTGGGCATCTTAAAGAAGTATGGTAGTCATGCTGAGATGTGCCAGTACTAGTGAAGAGGTGATATGATGGGTTTCTGAGCTGTATTTCAGCCAGACATCTGTCACTATGACCTATTGGCCACTATAAGAGATGAAAACACTGTGTTATCACTCTAGGGGCAGAGTTTCTATGGTTGCTTACAGCTCTCCAATCCATGAAGGTATCCATCATTTCTGTGAGCAGGTGAGTAGTGCTAATGTTGTATTCTTCTTAGGGTCTATTGGTTTCTACAAGTTAACAGCTCTGGAAGTGCACTGAGCGATCTAGTTAGTGTACGGGGTATATATTCAATAGCTTAGATGCTGGAGGTGGATACTATATTGATTGAGTTTTATATGCCTAAAATGTTATTTTGTTCTTAGGTGGTGAAACTGTTGATATGTCCTTTTTGATGAATTAATAACAACTGTACATAAGTTTACATTAAACCATCCATTGTATGCCTAGTGATCTAGTCTTAAATTTGGTAGCAACATAAAATTCTTGGTACTCTCTACATAAACCAGAAACAGTTTGGAATAGGACTGGAAAGAAAAACAATTTAATTTTGTGGTTAACGTTCACCTGAATGTTAAGTTAAGTGGTTTAGCCTTTGTGGTTGTAGTGACTTATGGTCAGGAGTTATTGATAGGTCATAGTGTACATTTATGAGATCTTGGAAGGGACGTGGGGCACTATAAAATTTACACTAGACTATCCGTAGGGATGGACCGAATGAAGTTTAGCGTTCCAGTCGTTCAGCGCAATAATCTGCAGGTCAGTTGAAATAAGATGTGGTTCATTACTGAGACTGTAAAATAGAAGAGTGGATTACCTGGGGAGAGCTGCTACTGATGTAGGCACTAGTGCACAATTCTATAGCAGCGGTAAACCAAAAATAAAGTAAAACGACAGAGAGTGGTAGATATTTATTTGAATAAGTTGTTGTTATAGTAGCATTTAATTTCGGTTGTCTTTTTTATGTACCACTTTGTTAACTTGAAGTGTCATTTTCATATAAGCACGTCAGCCCAGCCAGCTCAAATTGCATGTTTTGTACGGACATACCTTTTCAAAAATGGAGAAGTATCAATAGTGTTTCCTTAACCAGCAATACAGCAAACTGATATGAGTAAAATAATGCAAATGGTAGGTAGGGCTTGGTATTATTGCAAATAGGTGATACAATTTCCTTTAACAGCAGGGCACCAAATTTGAGTGTATATCATTAATTAGCAGCAAATTGGCACGTGATAGCTACACAACTTGAGTGTGCTGCAAAGAAAATTGAATATATCTACGACTTGATTTATTAGATATTTCTGGCCACTGTAATTAACTTCTATAAGTAAGGGCACAAGTGTGTATATTCCTTTTCTGATCAGTGCCAAGAAAATAGAATTATCCTTTTATGATAAAATTAACATCTCTAGGATGTTATTACAATTCAAAATTAGTGAGAGGCTGTGAATCTTAAATTGATTTCGATGTGGTAAATAATTTGCCATATTGTTTTTTTTACTGTGTCAGAAGAATAGAATTTTGCTTGGTATAAAAAAGCTAGTGACTGTTTCAAATGTCATAAACAGAATAAAAAAATAAAATAAAGTTAGGCAATAGCTAGTATGCCTTTTGGTATTACATGTTAAAGATGACCTCGAAAGCAATAACATAATAATTGGGGTATGGTAAATAATTACAATCCTGGTGTTTATCAGGTAGTTACATTAATGAATTTGTTTCGTTGGAATAATGTATTCTGTTTTTGATTTTCTAATCAATTGCAGATCAATACAATTTTGTATTTTTGGTGGTGGTGTATGTATCCAAGACATATGACTCCCTAAGCATCTGTCCTGATGAAAGACACTTAGAATAACTTTAGAGCATTGAAACTTCAACCATGCCACGTCTAGAAGGGTCTATGGGACACGCTGATAGACTTATTTTATGTATGGTAATAAAATATGAAAAACATACAAACAGATTGCGCAGGTGTTTTTCACTCCAGTTGGTTTTCTCCTCAGATGTGAACTCACGGGGTGGGTAATACCATTAAAGTGTTGCTACCTGACAGAACAATATACATTCTGTGGTTCAGTTATTCAGTACTTGTTTTCAAACAAGTGACTTGATATAGAAGTCTAGGGGGCATTGTCCCCACAACAACTCAGATCACAGGCTGATCTTAGAGGTCATGCGAAGAACCTCTTAACCTCATTTTGGGCTTTTTATGGGACGTTTTACCGGCTCAGAGAGAAAGGCTTGCAATGTCTCAGCGCTGATTCCAGTGGCAGAGGTCAAGATGAGATCTTTCTTGTATGTGAATTATTGTGTTATCAAAAGAGACTCGCTTAAATATGACCGTATTGTTAGGACTCTGATTAGATTTGTCATGGGCACCTCGTTGGTGAGTTCATGAAGCCCTCACCCACCAACCTAGCTGGTGGCATGCTTCATCATCGGGCCCACCCAGTGACACCTACTGTGTCACGGGTGTGCTGCGACGCCTGATTACAGTGGAGCTGGTATTATTACTGAGAGTGCAGTGTGGGGTTTAAAGTGAAGTGTGAGTTAAAACGGCTTGGCGAGGGTCCCAGTACCCGAGGGTAAATTAAATTTTAATAACTGGGCCCCCGTCAGCGGTTAAAATAAGGCTTGGGGATGTTTAAGGGAGGCGAGTTACTACCCCCTACATCCGTCAGTTGGTCGACATGTTTCAGCCAGTGCCTTAAATTAAATCTGGCTTTCCTCAGGACCAATTATTGTGTTATGTCTGCAAATGGGACTTTGTGACAGATCTTGAGATTAATCAAACATGGGAGTGCAATGCATAATTCCTAAAAAGGTATATATAAATAATTGCAAATAATCCCTAAGGAACAATTGTTGTAATATGTATGCGAAATAAGGCTGCCACAAAGGAGGTAACCATGATGGGCATTACAAAAGAGAATGAGAGACAGAAGGTGGTGAGAAGAGAATACCTAGAAAGAGATTGTCAGAAATAGGATTATTATGTGGGGTGGGTGATTACCCAACTCAAGAACTAATCACAACCTATTTCAGGGTAAACTTTTAAAGTAATTAAATTAATGTGAGCTCGACCCAAAGGTAGCCAAGGCACAGAATAGATGGGTTTAACCTAGGGAAATGAGTAAAGTATTTATGCAGTACCAAAACACTAATAAAGTCAAAATGCAACGCAATAAAAATCCCAAAACCAAATTAGAAAAAGAGTTTAAAATGTAATAACCACAAGGACATCAAAATCACAAAAATACAATAAGAGGAACTGGGGATATAATTTTTTTAAGTTTTAAGTAGGAATAGTGCCAAGAAGCATACAGTGTCAATGGTAGTCAACAGTAGCAGTAGAACAAGAGAAAAAGACATAGGCGCATTTTGACACCGGTTGGACACATCAATTAGGTTCATCTGGTCAAAGATTTTACCTTCTGACTTCAGTCATTTAAGTCACACTCAACCACAGGAGTAAACTTATAAAAGACCCCAGAACCTAAGGAGAGGAACTTAGAAACTCACAAGGCCAGACAGCAGGGTCTACTTCAAGTCCCATTGCCACGGTTCAGGTAAAGGCCTCTTGTTCCTTTTTTTATCCCTATAGCTTTAACATGAGGTCAGCTTTAGGACCCTTGGCGTCCACTTCTTTGTCCTGGGTGCAAGAGAGAGCAGCTCAAGACCTTTCATGGCTCTTTTCAGGTTGTAGACAGTAGGTGTATCCCTCTTTTGATCTTCCTCAAGTCCAGGAGTGTTCTGAACTGGAAGTCTGGAGATGCCAAATGAATGCCTGGCAGGAGCTAGTGGGTTGGAATGACTCCTAAGCACGCCCTAACCAATGTGGTAAATGTTCCTGGGGTGAACTGTACCCTCTTTGGATATTTTCAAGATGCAGAGGTCTTCAGTCACACTACTCTTGGGCTCTGAGGACTGGGTGTGCATGAAAGTATTGTACTATGGTAATCATAGTGTCTTCCCACATGCAACACCAACGTCTAGTTTCACCAAGCCATGATACCCACATTAAACTCTTGAGACAGACATAAGGTAGTATGAATCAGGGTTTTCCAGCAACCAGACAGTGAATGCACAAGAGTTATTTGGTATCCTGTTTCCCTTTCCTTTCAAGAGTGCCTCCCAGTGTTATACATAAACCCAGCTGACTTGTCAAACTGAATTTGACACTGTAAGGTCGTAAAGGAATGCTCACAGTCTCACACTGCATATTCTGTCAGATTAGGGTCAGCCTATTGTTTGCTCCTGGGAGGCATTTCACATCCATTACACCTATTCCAATGCTAATTGCTGGCTGGGAGAGCAAATGCAAATGGACCTCCAGGGGCTTTGAACAGGGAAACCGTGACATTCTAAAAATATCTTTTCCTTAATATGTATCAAAAATCATATTTCAGTATTGAATTTCTAATAACTATTACAAGCCATTGTTCAATAATTTTTGCCACAGTTTCTTAACCAAAATTACCATTATTAAATGTAATAACATTACTCCGTGTTTTCCTATGGAACAGTCAGCCTTACTACAATTAAAATACCTTTTGGGGCCTCCAAGGACATGTTTAACAAAATCCTACATGTCCTACTTTTAAATACTATGCAGTCTCATTATGGCCAATAAGGCCTACATAGAGGTGACTTTATTAAAATGGTCAGCTTTGATATGTCATAAGAGGTTATTTTGACAGGTCGAAATTGCAGTTTAAAACTGCAACAGCCAAGCTAGGAATTGTAGGCATGCAGTCATGTTTGTACTCTCACTGAAGTGGATAGCACAATGAGTTCTGTAGTTCATTACTGACGTATAACTTCCTGGCCCTGGGAACACTTTGTAACATATATTACAGACTTAATGATAAGCTAAATATGCCAAACAAGTATATACCAATTTCATCATGTTGAAAGGGGGAAGCATTGGTATTTTATCACTGGTTAGTAGGGGCAAAGCGCACAGAGTTCTACAGCCAACAAAAATATACGGTCCTGCAAAAAGATTAAAAATCTGGGCTTGATATATGGCAAATTTCGATTAGAGATAATGGGACCTCAGGCACACAGCCCTGTACTGACAATGCTCCATTACAACCCCCACTGTGCGGACAATGTATTAAGCTTCCTATATTACAAAAACACAGCACCAATGTTTGGGTGGGCTGACTCGAAAATCTTTTACTTACGTGGGTCCACCATAAATAATGTCAAGATCACTGCTTATGACACCCAGTATTCCAAGGATTCCATCCTTCTGAGAAACTGATATTTTTTGCCCTCTCGCCCTTCCTCCCAGGCAAAACACTTACAAATGTAATTTAAGGATAGTATTTACAGCGGGTAAACAGTTGACAATGAAAACGTCACTGCAGGATTGTTAGAGGTCTCTGCCAGGGAAGGACAGCTGCTGGAAAAAATGGTAGCCCTCATAACTTTATGTCTCAGCTCTGGGGTCCTTATAACTATGTCTCAGCTCTGAGAGTCTGCACATGGGAAAACAGTAGGAATCCGAGGAAGACTATTATGAAACTCATCATAAGAAGCCCACCACAGCAGACAAGTGCATTTTCTATTTTGAACCAGAGGCAGTGCAATCTTATTCACACATCAAGATGCTTTTGCCTCCTAAGCATAATTTTCTAAAGAAAACTAAGTATAATGTATTATCTTTTTACAAATCCTCGAATTCAGAACACCTCTACATTGATACTCCTGAGAGCTAGCCGCACGATGGATCCGCTGGAGGCGCTATTATTGCGGGTCCATTATGCGGTATCTGCAAGTTGAGTCTTACCGCACTGAAACATGCATCATGGACTCTGGTAAGGATGGGCACTGTATGATTGTGAGGAGAGATCATATTATAGCGATTGTTTACAATAAACACGCATTCACAAAAGTCATCCTAAGAAAAGGCATCACATTAACAAATCTGAAACAATAATAAAATCCAACAAAGCAACATAAATATGGAACTTATGTAACGATTTTACCAAAGACATCTAAGCAGGATTATGATTAGCCAACTGAAGTAAAGAGCAAAGCCATCAGAAGAATCCCTTCTCTAGCACGTTTCAAAAACGAGGCCAAAACCTTCCTCAAGGGTAAATTCCTCGTCTAAGGCCTGCCCGCAACCACCGCATCATGCATTCCTAATCCAAGACTACCGCTTTCCCAGACTACCAACTCCTCACGCCAAGATCATATGGGTCCTTTGCTCCTACAGACTATCACTCTGATTGTAACCCTACATGTTGATCTTGTATATTTCTGCACTTTAAACATTTTGTTTGTTCATCATTGTATACCATGTAAAGCGCTCTGATACCTTCACAGGTCAAGTTTGCGCTCTATAAAACACACAAAAATAAAAAAATAAAAATAAAGATGAGGCGGCCCTGCCAGGATTCAAGCCAGTAACCTGTAGATCACACCGTCAATCCCAGCAGCAAGCACACAACTCACTGAGCTATCATTCCTACTCTGTGGCGCATTGTATCAGCGAAGACATTTGCCCAAAGGCACATTATTTAACTTGTTTTATAAAACCTAACTAGGATTACTTTGCTTAGTGAAGGAAAGTTGTGCTACATTTTGAGAACGCTTGAAAAGCCTGGCACTAATATTTGAGAAAACATCAAGAGCTCCGAGGAAACATTCCCCTGCCATAAAAAAGGTTCATGATTAAAATCGATAAATACAGTTCACGGATGACATACAATATGGGAGCAATGATGTTTCATTTTGTTGGATTTGCTACCTTCTTTTCTTTTAAAACGTGGAATCGTTGATCAGGGCATTCGTCTAACTGCACACTGTAAAATCGTCCTGATCAAAGCCTGAAGGTAAGATTTCAACCTTCAGGTCTCTCTTGGCCAGGGGTCTCAAACGAACAGCTGGAGAACTACTGGTAGCTCTACAGCTGCATGTAAGTAGCACTTCTATGTGCAGCCCAGCCTACTAAATTAGAGGCTATTGCTTGGATGAATTATCATAGGTAAACCAAAAATAGAAAAGTGTGTATTCAAGATGAATATATGAATTTCCAAAATACATCTCATTCAAAGTTGCTAAAACCTTTCTTGCATTACTCCGGAGAACCCCGCCTGGTGCACTGAGTTAATCACCTCTGGCAGTCTTGCATGGGGTGACTACTAATGTAATGTTGTCTGGTGTGGTAACTATACAGTGCTAATAACACTGGTAGCTCTGCATGATTTAAATTGAACATAAGTAGCTCTTATTACAGAAAAGGTTGGAAACCCCAGCTCTAGGTACGCAGGATTTACTTCCCACTATCACTGCTGAGCCAGAGGACGCGGTGTGACATCAGACAGAGGCAGTGCTCTCTACCACAGTTCATTCTGACACAAATCCTTACCTCAAATTCATTAAACAACGCTAACAATAGGCAGTAAAATATTTTATGATGTTACTTATTGAAATGCATAATCCATGAGCAAGCTCCCTAAAGAATCACATTGTTATGTGCTGGTGTAATGTCCATGTGCAGCAGGCGGTGCCAGGCAGCAACGGTGGGCTGCCAGTCTCTGTGGATAACAGAGTCAGGCAGGCCTCCTCAGGAGATAGGAGACCTTAATTTCTAGTACTTCTCTGCCTCTACTTCCTATCCAGGTTTAGGTTCATGCATGTGCTAAGGCTATTAATTCAGGAAAGAAGTAGTTGAAGCCTGCGTACTACAGAATGGTCTGGTAAAAGGAGGACCGCGGTTAGTGTTGCACCTGCAACCTAGCTTCTTTACAGGGCCAGCCGATGAGAAATCCAACTCAATGAGAGCTTCTCGATTTGCAATAATGGTGTACATGTGCTTACAAGACTAGTCTGAATAAAGAAGCTGTGGCACAAAAAAACCACACTGGATTGACTTCCAATGGCTGCTTTATTTCCTGACCCACCAGACATCACCAGCAGATGATAGAAGCACAGATGGTGTTTCGTACCATAACTCCCTTTACCTTATCTAGTCTCAACTATCACATTTGATGGGACAGCACCTATCACATCATTCAATACTCTCAAACACCATCTTGCCCCATTTCATCCTGTTTCTACTCAATGTTATCAAATTACAACCCATCGATCTGTCCTTTGAGAGACAATCCCTGCACATCCCCTGACATTCCACCATTCTCTACTTACAAACACTGTCGTATCAATCTCCTCTATTACGTCCTCTCATTCTTACATAGTTTCAAATAATGCCTTTTCCAATTGTATACCATCATTCTGTACTTTCAATCATTATCATATCCTGCCCAACCCTATCACATTTTATTCTAAACGTAAACACTATCCTATCAACCCATACTTTCAGTCACTATCTTATCATTCTATATCATCAGGCAATATTCTACGCTAACACATCCCTGACTTTCCATTATCCTATACTTGGAGACAGTGGCCTAGCCTATTCCATCCTATATTATATCATTCAATATTTCACTCAATAACCTATTCCTTCTTATATCCCTCATTCTATGCTTTCATACACGATCTTATCTCATTCCACCCTAATATTTCCTATCTTTCTATAATTACAGACAGCATCCTGTCATGCTATACATTCATTCACTACTCTTGTATGTAATCCCATCCCTTCTTCCCGTCTACAGGGTCCTCTCATATCAAATCCTCATTCTGCGGTATCCCATCTCAATACAATAGGATCTATAAAGAGCACGGCTGCCTCTGAAGAGGCATCCCGGCACGAGTAGTTCTAAAGTACACTAAATGATTGAACCACAACCCATGTGGGGTGCCTAATTATCAAACAGATATGTTTTCAAGAGTTTATGGAAAACTGATTCAGAGGGCGCAAAGCGGAGGGTTAAAGGCAAAGAGTTCCAAAGTTTGGCAGTTAAGTAGGAAAAGGAACGACCACCTCTTCTTGCAGTACTTACCCTCGGGACAAAAAGGTTTTTGTACATTGGAGAGAAGTGCTCTCTTCTGATGGTAGGTAATCAATCTTTTTCTCAGGTAGCCAGGGCCTTTATGCTCACATGCTCTGTAGGTGAGTGTTAGGACTTTAAATTTGATGTGGCTAACAATGGGCAGCCAATGAAGACTGCGCAAGGGAGCCGTGTCAGAGGTGCAAGCAGGTAACAACTTCAAGATCAGCCAGGCGGCAGCATTCTGAATGATCTGCAGGCAGTGGAGGAGATAGGAAGGTAAACCTATGTGCAGGCTGTTCGCATTGTCTAGCTTTGATGTAACCAGAGTGTGAATGACAGATTTACGGCTCTCCCCTGGGATCAAGTAAATCATCTTCCTAACCAATTTCTGCATGAGAAAACAGATGGCAGACACAGATCTAACCTGAGGTTCAAAAGACAGATCGGAGTCAAATTTGACCCCAAGGCTTTGTTCCACCAAGCTCTGAGGACCACCAGTTATAAGCGTTTGGATGACAGTCAATGTAAAAAAATGAATTTCTGTTGTTTAAAACTTTAACTTGAGGCAGTTCACATTCATCCATTAACCAACAGCCTTCAGGCAACACTTGAGCGCAGTCAAAGCAAGCCTCTCCTTCTCCTGGAATGAGCGCATCAACTGCATATCACTTACATAAGAAATTATCCTTATGCCCTATGCCTCCAATATCTTAGCCAAGGGGGCCAAGTAAATATTAAAAAGCGTTGGGCTCAGGGCAAAGCGCTGATGTACCCCGCAATCAAGTGGTTCGCTGTGAATGTAAAAGGAGGGAGAAAACCCTTTGTGAATGGTCCTCCAAATAAGACTTCAACCAAGCCCAAGCTGGACATTGGATACCCACATCCCATAATCTGTCCAGGAGATAAGAGTGGGGACCGTATTGAAGGCTACTGACAAGTCTAGAAGGACAACCATGGCTACCGAGCCCTGTTCAAAATTGACCTTAATGAAATCAGCAACCTCCAAAAGAGTGGAGTCCATGCTATAGCCTGCATGGAATCCCATTCGAGTGTCATGGAACAAGTTGTTGTTTTCCAAAAAACTAGAGATGTCGGTTGACCAACTGCTCTGACATTTTTTACAACAGCCGGAAGCAAGGTGACAGGCCAAAAATTGCTATGCACCTTAGGATCCACATTAGCTTTCTTCAGTAAAGGTAGAAGCATAGCCTGCTTCCAGGCATGTGGCACTATCGCGGTCTCCAGCCTAGCATTCATCAGCTTATGAACAATGAGGTTGATTATCGGTGCAGCCATTTTGAGGATCTCTGGGGGGGCATGAGTCCAATGAGGACCCAGATTTACAGCTGGTCAATAGGGTGGCAGAGTCCATAAGAATGAGGGAATCTAGGATGCCTAGTAAAGGGCCTGGATGGGAGATCCTGTTGGCGATGGCAATCGGAGCTACTTGTGGGGGAAACTTGGCATAAGTCATTTGGATTTTATAATAAAAGAAGTCAGAGAGCTCTTCGCACATTGTGGCCAACCGAATCAAGGTGCTTTGTGAAGCACTAGGTGACATAAAGTAGTTCACCACTTTGAAAAGTTCACGAGGTTTATTAGCGGTGGTGTTAATAGAAGATAAAATAAACTCTTTATGTGCCTTGCGTACTCACTCCGCAAACAATTTAGCGCTTTTTTGTCTGTTTATTTTGCATCAGGGTCATAGGATTTTCTCCACCTGCATTCAAGGAGTGTACAGTGTGATCTCCCTGTTTTTTAGTGCAGCAGTTCGCCAGGGGGCAGACGGAGTTGATCTCCGTTGGGATAAAGCTTTTAGAGGAGCGATGCGATCAAGGGCTGAAGTTAGCCAGTTATTGAACTTGGTCCGGCCAAGGCATTCTGCAACTGAGAGTTCAAGCAGAGTAGCCTGTAATGCTTTTGAGAATAGGGGTTCAGATACTTGCTTCCACGGCCTAGAAATTTTCTGCAAGGGAGTTGCTGCTTCTCCGGGCAGACCCAGACCATTTTAAAAGGTTCTAAGAAGTGATCTGATCATGTTCATTTAATGATCGGGTCCATCTGCATACTCAAGGAATGTGAAAAAATAAGGTTGAGTGTATGTCCAGCTTTATGGGTCGGCCCTATGACGTGTTGAGGCCAAAGAGCAGTTATGATTGTCAATATGTGGTTTGAAATCGCCCAGCCGCAGAAAGTTAGAGTGAGTGCTGGAAAGTTGACCTATCAGGTCTGTTAAAAAATTCAGTGATTATGACGCACCATTGGGTGGTCAATAGACTAGTAGCCCTGCAAGCGTGAAGGAGGAGTTTAGGGAGATTACAAAAGACAGGCCCACAATATTCCCCGTATTAAGAGGTAGATAAATAGAGCACTGAAAATAAACTCTGTAAACTATTGCCGGCCTCCTGCCGTGTTTTTCCATTCTATCTAAATGCTGAATTTGAAAGGAGGTCGGGTTAGAAAAGGCTATGTCTGGGGCAGAAGCGTCTGAAAGTCATGTTTCTGTCAAGAACAGAAGATTGCAATTATTTCCTGTGAGTAACTCGCTAATTTCAAAGGACTCCCATTCCACCTCATGTCTCTCTAGCCGAAACAAAAACCAGCCTGTTATCACCTGCTTTGTTATTTCACAGCTCGTACCTGCTACAATTCTATCATTTCACCCTATGTTGTATCGTGTTATTCCACTCTATGTTATATCGCTCTAGACTAGAGCATCATTCCAACATAGTGCCCACAACGCCATCGCTCGCTCCACCATACACCCCATACACTTACAAACCAAGAAGACTCGTGAGACATAATTGTGGGAAAACGGTGGTGCAGGTTTATTGCATACAAGTAGCAGATAGGTGGGTCATCTTACAGGCGATCCAAAGCGGCAGCCCCTCGCTGACCCGCATGCCTAATTAGCCAATTTGCACGGTAAGTCGATGCTCTTGACGGTGCAATACTTTGATAGTTATCTCGTTTACTCCCGCCCCCCCTGTCAGGGCGGAGCGATGAGGCACACCCCCGGTCGGTTCAGGCCCCCCCGACCGCCCGAAGGACTAACGGGGCGCCGACGTTGTTTCCTGGAACCCCCTCGGCTCCAGGTTCTTGGCTCGGGCACCCCTACTGTGCCAGGCAGAGGTATTGCTGTCCCCTTCTGCCGCAGAGGTACCCTTACTGTCCATCTGCTTCCAGATCGCCCTGTGACTCCGCCTGCAACACAAAACAGACCATTAATTGCTCACACCAAGCTGCTGCTCTGCTGCTGGGTCAGGGCCAGGGTGGGAACAGCGCAGAGCAGTCAGGACGAAACGCGGCGGAAAGAGGAAGGCCATAACCACGCTGACCTAGATAAAGGTCCTAGGACCGCCTCCCCCTTCACATGCTCATCCTGCATTGGCCACCTCCTAAAGGGGGGCGGCAACCCGACCGGCGCGCTGATGACGTTCTGCTCGCGAGGCATGTGTCACTAAGACGCTGTCTCGCGTTATCTCCCCTTCGTGTCGCGCGGCCAGCGGCATAGTGCCCACAACGCCATCGCTCGCTCCACCATACACCCCATACACTTACAAACCAAGAAGACTCGTGAGACATAATTGTGGGAAAACGGTGGTGCAGGTTTATTGCATACAAGTAGCAGATAGGTGGGTCATCTTACAGGCGATCCAAAGCGGCAGCCCCTCGCTGACCCGCATGCCTAATTAGCCAATTTGCACGGTAAGTCGATGCTCTTGACGGTGCAATACTTTGATAGTTATCTTGTTTACTCCCGCCCCCCCTGTCAGGGCGGAGCGATGAGGCACACCCCCGGTCGGTTCAGGCCCCCCGACCGCCCGAAGGACTAACGGGGCGCCGACGTTGTTTCCTGGAACCCCCTCGGCTCCAGGTTCTTGGCTCGGGCACCCCTACTGTGCCAGGCAGAGGTATTGCTGTCCCCTTCTGCCGTAGAGGTACCCTTACTGTCCATCTGCTTCCAGATCGCCCTGTGACTCCGCCACAGCTCTGGAGGAGGCCCCCGTCGATGACAGAGCCCCCCACCCACCTAGCTACTTCAACTCGCTGTTTTGTACCACTTGTACCTAGGAGGGATATGTTCACCCCCAGACCAGACAGCGTACCCAACCTAAGAGCATTCTTACCAGGCAACGATTTTAAAGCCCGCAGATGGTGCGGCACGTGTAATTCGGCCCTAGACGTTAAGCCACGTTCTCCCCCTGCAGCGCACCTGGAGTTAGCTGCACGCTCCGAGGGCACCAGTGTAGCCAAACCGAGCTATCAAACCTGATCCGATCACTCAAGGACCATAACATGCCTTTCAGAGAAACCACGCTAGCCCCACGGTAAGTTCCGCTATTCTCTTGACAATCGCGTTGCACGCTAAGGATCCATAACAAAGGGCACTGCCGGCATATTATCACAACAGAACAGAGTGGTATGTAGGTGAAACACAGCAAACGACGTGTGGCTGAGTAAAGTTGACTGGTTTGCACATGGCCTGTTCTGGCCTGTGATCTGACGCTGATGAGTGGGGTGGCCCACCAAATGGCGCGCAGCAGAGACTACCAAATGCAAACTAGGGCAAGGCGGGCACGCGCTCAGAGCGCCGCGCTGTACACGCTATCCCATAGAAGGACAATGAAAGCAACCACTGTTGTTCAAAATCACAACACCGACAATGAGCACAAGGGCACAGGGTAGAAGACGCAACAGCGCAGAGCAGTCAGGACGAAACGCGGCGGAAAGAGGAAGTCCATAACCACGCTGACCTAGATAAAGGTCCTAGGACCGCCTCCCCCTTCACATGCTCATCCTGCATTGGCCACCTCCTAAAGGGGGGCGGCAACCCGACCGGCGCGCTGATGACGTTCTGCTCGCGAGGCATGTGTCACTAAGACGCTGTCTCGCGTTATCTCCCCTTCGTGTCGCGCGGCCAGCGGCATAGTCTGTTCTAGTTTGTTGACACACTGCAGCTTCCTGAGCCGTCTCCTAAATTCCCTTCATCTGCAGGACTCACAAGTCACAAAAGGGAGGTAATTGCAGTAGATTGTGCAATCAAGCTACATTTGCTCAAATCACTATCATTTTTGTAACAGAAAGGCACAGACAGCTCTTTTCACTATTTTCTCCCAGCGTACACATTCCCGTCGTTGGCGTTCAGTTTGATTTACTGCTTTAGCAGCTAACTTTGTATTTTATTGAAAGTAAGAAATGGGGGGGGGGAGGGGGTGTTTCCGTTTGCTCATCCCTCTTTTCTGCTTACAAAAAAATCAAATTTCTGCATTTCTTTCAATGCTCTGCTTTCCTTCGTTTTTTACTCCCACAGGTGGCATTTCATTGGTAGTGTTGCATATATTTCATGCAGCAGCTGTCACGCCTGATTTGCCTTCTACGTATTCTGGTTGTCTCGAAGCTTCACAATGTGAGGAGCGCACAGCAGACATCAGCACATCACTCCTCGCAATCTTTCAGCACAAACACAAGGAGAGCAAGCCGATGAGAGTCCTACAACACCCCCTAGCAAGCCCCAGCCTTTATTTAATGAATGTGCCTGGGACGAGTGTACATTGGTAAACATGATCTCTCTAGGGAACAACTTAACATGGCTCGTAATCCCTAATAACAAAGGCACCAGGACACTTTATTTTCTGGCTTTTATTTTTTTAATACTTCCTAAATTGAACTTTATAGATAATGAATAAGGTAGTCACCTTTCCTATCATAATATTTTATGACCAACAAAGAAAGTAATACACAATCCCTAATTTACTTTTCATTAAGTCAGAACCCCTACTCTTCCTCTAGGACTATGTAAAATACGGCACTGCATTAATTGTGACTGCTCTTGATGAAAAATATTTATTTGCAGCCACCGAAAATGTGTTGTTTGTCTTGGAACTCACATCTTCACAATGCATATTAATCACTAGTAAAAGAAAACAAAGATAAATAAACTAAGGTGGCAAATGGATCTTCAATCATAATGATGCTCAGGAAAGGGGTATCTTTTTCCAACCAGGCAGATTAACAAGTTAGAGATGGACTACATATAACACATGGACATGACCTTGCAGTCAAGTCAATGAAGGGAGGCTTGCTGCCAAGCGGTGAAGAGTTGTGGCAGAGGTAGATTCACTCACAGGTGGGAGGCAGGTGGTGCAGCACAGCACCTCCTTTCATCCGAAGGGGTGCGTGTTCTGCAGCTGCGCACAGGTCTCCAGGAGCGCTAGAGGTGGTTCCAAGCAGCACCACGCCAAGTAAGATGCACCACAGCCAGGCCTTACTCGTTTGATTATCAGCTCTACTGCCTCAGTGTGAAGAGGCTGGGAGAGGATCACAATGATGATACTAGGAGGGCTGAAGATTACATTTACATGGGGAACTTCATTGAGCAAATGTGGCCGCCCATTAGAAGAACAGCACAGCAGTGCACAGCACAAACAAGGGGGCACAGCACAGAAGTCTAGCCTTCTTCAAAAGACAACAAAACAGCGGTCAATCACCACTGAGTTTAGCTTTTTGTTTTGCCTGCTGGTACCTGACGCCCCCTTAAATTATGTTGATGTTATGTCTGAGTATATTATGTTAATTTAGTCAACATTCCTAACATGCTGAAGGTGAATAAGAAAAAGAAAACTTAGTTAGAACTCTGAACCAGAACCATAAAGGGATTGCCAAGAAACACAGTTACTGTTTGACGCACAAGCACGTTAATGTAACCTGCACTTCATGATAGTGAACACAGAGGGACCAAGATGAGTTTAGGAAACAACTATAGATGACGTGAGATACAGAACGAACCATGATAATGCTCGGTGGTGCACTGATACAGCAACTTTCGATAATGCTTATGATAAATGTGATGCGATTGGCTTCACAAACAACAAAGTGAAAAATCATAAAGCAGCTTAGCTGGTCACAAGTAGACATTGTGAACCTACAAGAGATGCAACAGTTGTGGGTACTTTGGATAAGGCCTCGAAAAGAAGATCTTACCCAAACCCCGCCAGATGTAAAGAAAACTCGAGCGGCTTTGTCATTTGTGCAGACTCCTTCAGCACCAACCAGGAGATAATAATGATTAAACCCAAGCATTGGTGCGATTAACTATGAGAGTCTCTCAGTCAATGCCCAAACAATAACCTCAAATAACTGATCCTTGAACAACCACTGAATATCACCCGGTACCTGGGCAGGCTCTGTGCCAAATACGCACCACCCACCTCTGAAAGAGTCAGACGTTTCAAATAAGACTGGCTTCACAGATGCACGACAAACAGCCTTTTTCTTGCCTCCACACACATCATAGGTCATATTTTAATAAGCGTCACGTCGCCGGTCATTTACGAAAAGCACAATTATCTCCACGGAGATAACCTCCTACGCACAAGCAATGCAGTCTTTCCATTGGCTGTAAGGAAGGCAACCTGAGCCCTGGAAATCAGATATTCACACCCGCCTGGATGCAGGGGGTGAGGCCTCGATGCTAAACACGGGAAATCATTTAGGAAGGTTATCAGAGGCACACCCTTTCCAGTAAACGCAGAGAAAGTAGATGTAATTACAACTGGCGCGTGGCGAGGTAAAAACACAGACCACAAACCAGATCTCGTAATAGCGTTATGAATGCACGCTCGACTTTATCAGACAGGAGGGTGTCGAGCTGTTCATACATAATGATTAACTTACAGGCCGATGAGGTAAACTGCAGCGATGTCAGGAAGTTTGGCTCTGTTTTCTATCAATTGCTTACCAGTGAAGAATGATTTAATCAACAACGACCGATAGTGAAACAACAACAAAAACACCAGCTTGCGGTAGGTTCGCGCAAACATCCTTTCTAGACTAGAACACAATTGGGCAATAGAGGCACAAAACTGTCCAGTCCCAGTACAAAAATAATAAACCCCCCCAAAAAATGGTCTCATAAATGAATCCCCATCCATGTCCAGCTTAACACCCCACTGAATCAAAAGGGACATATTATGAAACGGGAAGCAAAGTAGGACAGTTGGACAGCATCTTGAACAGGCAATAGCATGCCCAGGCAGAATCAGAAAAATAGCGGGGCTCCTGTGGTGGATAAACGTAGGAAACTGAGAGCCGATGCTATGAATCAATGCGCCGAGCAGAGGCTGCGGGACCTCCTTGGCTTTTTTTGATCTGGAAGCCCCAGTATGCAAGGCTGACGTCCAGAGCGCTATTAGCGCACTTACTGACAACAAGGCACCATGGCTGGGTGTACACACACCATTATCCATAAAGTACGTTGCCCCCTACGCCCCAGTGCGACCCCCATTATATGCACAAAACTACACGTATTGATTTATTCCCATACCTAGCAGCACTGCTGAGACACCGGGCAGCAGCAAGATGAGTTCTGAGGCTAGCCAATAATCGTCGTAAACGGAGACCAAAACCGAAGCAATATTCTGTCTCGAAGTGCCTCGGAACTTTAGATCTGCCTTGACACCTTTAAATGTCAGCTAGACGGATAGCAACGAATATATGCAAAGTGGGCTATGGAGTATTTCCCTCTGGCAGTCATTCAACTGGCAGGTTGGAGTATCCTTCCACCTATAATGGAGTGCATCTGTCCTTTACAATGCAAGGTACATTCCCTGGACTATTTTACATTTGAGAAGCAGAATGAAACATCAACCTTTTTGTTCACACTCAATCTTAAAAACAACCAACACTTTTTCACTGCACTGCTCCTGTATTTGTCAGGAATCGAGAGTGAACCTGACTCTTACACAGCCATATTATTGGCTTTTCTTTTCGCGGCTTCGGGTGGCCAGACCCGAAGATGGCTGCCTGAAGTCTTTCGGGATTAGTAATAAAAGCAGCCATGTTACAAGACGTAGGGGTGGCCATTTCAGGGTCTGCGTCTCAATCTCAAACTAACAACTCACCAGTCTTACTTAGAGAAGGCGCGTCAGCTCACTGTCAACATTCCATGATGCCGGGCAAGCCATGGCACCATTAGCGTCACTGCCTCTCTCCTTTCCCACACAGCGGACTAAACGCTGGCAGCTCCTCAACCATGGCTCTAGACTGAGTTGGCAAGGTCGCCCCAGCCTTTATTTCTCTCCATCCTGGCTTAGAAGGGCACTGCTCCCCATGCTTCTCACACTGCTGACTGCATGCTTCCTGCTCATGCACTACAGCTTTAAAGTGGTGTCGGCAAAGCATCCTGGCCTTTTATTTCTCCATGCTGGTTTAAACGGTTAATAAGCCTTGGAGAAGCCAACAGGCCTGCCTTGTTTGTGCTAACGCATGCCAATATGCACACACAAGTATTGGATCTACACACTGGCACATTAAAGCTAGACCTATTGACATGGCAAATACTTGTTCTAACAGACCCCAATCAAGTCAGTTTCGAGCTGCGTCATCAAAGTTTCAACACAATTAGGAATGTCACCCACCTAATCAACATCAACTCGGAGATGACATCTGATCAAGTGGACAGGGGTCTCGTACCTATATGGCTCTAACTAAAAGAGTTTGAACACATGGATTCAGTTCAAACCATTACAAAAGGCACATGTAAGGGACCCTCTCACACAGTATGCCATTTGCTTTATAAGCTTGACAACCAAGACTTTCATCCTTCTGAGGTCTGTAACAGAGTAACAGTAAATAGTATAAGTTAGGCATCTGTTATCTAGAGTGTTTAAAACATGGTTACAAAGAGCTTTATAAAAACGTGTTTGTTACCCAAAGCCAGGGTAAAAAATAAGCTCTTCGAGTTAAGCACTCATAGATAACATCAGGTATAATCTTGCAAATCACAAATTTGTCTCTCGAGGGGGCTAACACACCTTTCTCCATCTGAGATCAAAGAGCTAAATTGCAGTGCCTAAACAATGGGCTCAAGCGCTACATAAGAGTCATTACTATTACACAATGGGAACGCTATCGACAAGCATTTGACAACTTCCTATCACGATATACAACTATACATTTGAATTAGGAGTCAACACCAGAAGCACTTAGTAGCAAGACTACTGATAAAATCTGAATATACATATTTCATATGGAAAGCAAGTAGAAGGGCCTTTATGCCAATATTTAGCAAACCTAGCAGCAGCACAAACACAACCCGCAGAAATATATGATGAAGTGAGTAGAAAGTGTTGTAAGGAAGATGGCAACAACTAGTGTTTAATTTGAGCCAGTGGTTACAGGTGCTTGGCGCCAGCGCTTAATTGCCAGCACTAATAACAGTCTACCACATGGTTGCGCTGTTTGTTGAAAACAGAGTGAACACAACTACTTTTTATTAATTCAACGGGGGTGTGGAATTTAATAACATTTCTACTTGTCCATGGGACAGGTTGCTTTATAAATCTACTTGTCCTGTAAAGACAATACACTTGTCTCTTTGATGCCACATAGTGTGACAACAAATGATGGCAGCAATCTTATTATATGAGAGCTCAGATAAGAGCCTGTTTGATTATGCCAGGGCTCATACTTTAGTAGGGTTTGAATGCTAGCAATTCACTGATTTTGCTACCTTTCCGTACATTTACATACTATGGGCTGGCGGTAGCGGTAAGCAATAGTTTCAGTGTTGGAATGCCCTTTTAAGTCTGTGCATACCTACTAACTTTCATGTTATGGTGGTTTTCTCCTGCTCTTCTCTAATCTTTTCGCATTCTGCCAAAAGTTGGAAATTTACTTCGGCCAAGAGCAGAAGAAAAAATTCTTCCAGGGTTGGGAAAAAAGGGGATGGAAGAAAAGTGATCTTGTAAACGCTCAGCAGACTATCACATGAACAAATCTACACACACATATTTGCTCATGCTAAAATGCAGTTTACAAATATTTTCTAGAAGTACAATTTCCTGGCCTACTTCTGTAAATTCTTGAAAACGTAAGAATGCAGTAATTCTGCACTAATGTAAGAACATATTCCATAAGCGCACTTCTATGACTTTTTTTAAGAGTTGGGCCCCTGCCTAGGTCTAGCGTTAGCCAAGACCTTTTGTTTTTATTAAAGTTCTATCTCTCTATCGGCTGGCTTCACTGCGAGTAACAGCATTCTACTCCCACAGGGAGCATATCTGCACTCATTGCCAGGGACTATTGAGGTAATGTGTGCTTTTTGAGATTAAAAAGTATTTTTGCAAATATTGGTTATAAATGGTGAAGGCCTGGGCAGTCCCACAACAATAAAGTTTTACTAAAACCATGTCAAGACCGCATTGACAAAACCAAAACGCTGAATACGAATGTCAGACCTATTGGATTTGCCAGTGCTCGTTTTTTTTATGTTTCCCATTATCTTGTTGAAACTGGTTACACTTACTTTTCATTATGAATATTTTTGGAAATGCTAACATGTATCTTACTAAACGATGCTTCAAAGAAATGGTACCTATAATTTCACAGTAGTTTAGCAAAACATTTTCCAGTATTGGATTTTTTGTGAACATTTTATTTTAAAAGGAAAACATCCTCAATTTTGATTTCAAGCTTCTGCAAATATTTACATCTAATCGGAGAGCATTATGGGAGAATTAAACGCAGCTTCTTATTGGTAAACTCTGCAAACGTGTGTACACATTTTTATCCTTGAGCCACAGTCATTAGCGCAGTCCAGGCTTACGACATTTCTTTAGAGAGCTCACTCTAATAATAAAGGCTTTGCATTAATGAACCATAAATAGGCGTTTGAACAACATTAACGTTTGGAGACAAATATTACCTTAACTGCAGATAATGCCCTTCCCTGATCCGTAATCTACTGCAAACAGGCAGCCAAACTATTTGTGCTATAGGAGGTTGTGCCTACTTGTCCCAAGGACAAAATAAACATGAACACTTGTCCTTGCCCCCCAAAAATATGCCCTCGGCGTCAGGCTACAGGAATTCCACACCCCTGATTCAATACACATTAAAAATGACATGACTGCTGCCCAAGCCATTCTTATAGATTTGGGGGCCATGAATAGTCTGAACTGTCACACCTGTAAGGGCTCATGGTAAGTAGTTATGTTGGTTCTGTCACTGGCGGCGATGCCGGGGGCAATGTAAATGTAAAAATGTAAATGGATACTTGTATAGCGCACTACTCACCCGCAAGGGTCTCAAGGCGCTTGTACGAATACCGTTGTGGAACCCATCCTGGCGTTCCCTGTGAGGCGTCCACTCCTGGGCACCCCCAAGGTGGAGGCCAGGCATCCTTAGCGTTGTGGGGGCCGTTGTGGAGATTAAGCAAGCTATTGCCCAGAGTTGCAGAGTGGGACTCCATGATTGGAATAGGCACCGAGGCGAGAATTATCAGGTCCGTGGAATTTTGAGCCCAAGCCTGCCGAGGCGGGGAATTGAACCCTGGTCCCGGGCTAGACCTCTGCATCAGGGTCTGCCGCTCTAACCATTGAGCCACACTTCTTGGATGGTGCAAGCTGCAGTGGCCTCCTGACGAGGGCCCTGACACTTATTGTTTTATAAATTAAGCACTGGCAACAACAGCTGTCTAGAAGCCTGAGTATGTGCTGAACAAAGAAGCTGCATGCCTATGGAAATAACCCTACCCAGGACCCACTGCAGAAGAAGATGGACTGGAAAGCAATGTTCCTGTAAGCGTGGTAGAAACCTGACAACTATGCTGAACATCATAGACCAAACAATGTGTCTAATTCTCCCTCTGAGTGAACTGATAATAGTGATGGAAGTTGTGGTGGCAAACATACTGGAACCGAAATGGTACAAGAGTGCCCAGACCACACTTCATCGACTTGTTGCTCTGGAGTCAATATGTGAGTTCACACAATGAATATGGAACGAGGGAGCCACTGAGACTCTAATTAGGGCAATGTGAGGCTGAGGAACGAAAACAAAGTTACCAGATGAACAAAACAGACAGCTAGTATTAGAGCAAGTATTTGAAGTAGCATTATAAGCAGGATATGCCCGTCTTATGAAGGCTTTATAAAAGCAAGGAGTAGTGATGGCAGAATTGTGGGGTAGGGATGGAAAAAGCACTACCCCCACAGTAAGCACAAACGAGGAACAAACAGAAACAAGGATGTGGCTTAACAGGTAGAGCGGACGACCTAGACGCTGGGGAATCAGGTTCGAGTCTGGTGGGTGGCTCAAACATCCTGTGATTCTGGGCAAATACTTAATCTCCAAGTCCCTAGAAATTAATGCATCTGTTTGTAATTCAACTGGTGCTCTTATACCTTCGGGTCGGGTTTGCGCTATATAAAACTGCAAAGAAAAAGCAAGGAGGTGAGTGGGGCATGCCAATGGAGTCTGGCTGCCCAGCACTTGGACCTGAGCCTATTAAAGACACAATGTGCAGAACAGAGCACATTAAAATAAATTCACTGTACCACATGTAGACAAAGGTGGCAACGACGGGATAGGAGCCATGGTCGTACAACCTGACTTTCACAGTGTGAAAGAACGGCTAGCTGTGACCCATCTTCGAAGGGAGACCGAGTTCATATCTACTACCCTGCTCTGACTCGGATAATAAATCCTGCTCCTACCGCAGGGCCTGCACAAGCTGAAAAACAAAATGCACATTCTGTCTCAGCAGGCTCAATGCTTGGGCTATACTAGCAATAAATGACTAAGAGTAAAACCCATTTGCCGGAGCTTACTTTGATAAAAACGTAAGTGCCAGGACATTGACAGGAGGCCACAGCAGAATGTACCACCCATTGCTCCTGCCAGCGCGACCAATGACGGTAACAATACAACTACTAACACACTCTTCCGAGTGTGATAATTCAGACAATTCCAGGTTTCAAAAGCTATAAGTATGGCTTGGGAGGCAGACATTAGTCCTTTGTAAGGTATATTGAATTAACAAAACTGTTGTTGTGCTCTTCTCTAAATTGGACAAACAGTGTCACCAAGCGGCAGGCTATCATATGCACCAGTATTGACAATTAAATTCCCACCGAGCACAGTAAACTACCGGCTCAAATTAAGCAGTGACACTTGAGCTCTATGTGCATTGTACAAGTCCAAATAGAGCAGGGTGCTGACCTGTCCAAACTTAATAAAGAATGGCCACAGACCATGTGTTTGACGACGGAGCACACGTGCAGAGGAACACATCAATGTGATGTGCACTCAGAAGTGTTGGGGAGAATTTGAAGACTAAAGTGCACACACAGACTACAAAACATGGTCCAACAAGTAAGGGTCAGGGAGATGAGGGTTACGTTGAATATTCCGCTCCTGTATACAAATGTGACAAGGCAATGGCTTACAGTCAGACCTTCAGTTAAATTATTGTATTTCTGACTTCACTAGGTCTGCGCCCTGTATGAAATATCTGATGCACACTCATTGGTTGCACACCAGTAAAATATCTTCTACATCAGAAAGTGCAATGCTCCATCTGCTTTTCTGTTTCAGAGATATTTCCTTGGCCATAAACACTGAAGGGTCAAATAAATCTCTTAGGTGCTACACACACTGGCTGTTTTCACTCAATCCAATGTTTTCTAAAACTAAATATAGTGCTCTGACTAGTGAATATCCTTTTTTTCCCAAACTAGAGACCGCATATTCTGTATATTTAGTTAGGCAGTTTGAACGCTGTCGTTACATGCAAACCTTCTAAATTTACAGCAGAAACACGTCTCTGCAGTCTGAACTATGTCAATCAACAAGGCTGAGGTAATTTCCTTACAACAACGTTCACATTGACCCAGTATAGACAGCTGTCAGCTTAGAAAGATCACCGTACTTACTCAAAGAAAGTAGTCCAGCCAGTTTCATCACTTTTCGTTGCTAGGAGGCCACTGTTGCCATGGTAGGTAAACAGCACCAGCTCCTGCCCTTGCGCAGTCATGCTTTTCAAGCAGCCGTTGGTTCCTATGGTCAGCCAGATGACTTGGTTGTCGGGAGACACAACTCGCACCGGCATGCGATTGGGGTCCCGCCGGATGCGAAGCGTGTTTCCATTGCTGTCCGTCACTGCAGTGATGTCGTTTTCATTGCTGTAGCTGAAATTGTAGATGTAGTCCCCAGTGACTAAGCTGAGAGTGTACTGATGTGTACCATTGACATCGAAGATGTAGAGTTCCTGCTCGGTTGGTGAAGCCACTTCGTAGTAATTCATAGAATTCAACAGGGGCTTGTTCTTCGAGACAGCTCGTATCCGGATATTTGCGAGGTCAGCAATGTATAACGTGCCCTCGGGAGATGCGGCCAGGGATGAGGGTGCATTGAGTTTGGCGTCCTTGGCATAACCATCTCCCGTTTGGTAACAGTCACAATTGGCATCATTCTTGCAGTCACAGTCAGAGGGTATGCCGGCGAGCAGAGAGATCTCGCCGTCTGTCGTGACTTGCCGGATCCTGTTAATCTTCTTCTCGTCTGTTTCTGTAATATAAAGGACGCCGCTGTATGATACGGAGATGGCAGTCGCCGACTCCAGCGTGGTTTGCACAGCGTGTTTGCCAACCGAGTACTCCACACCTGGGACCTGACAGTACATGGGTCTCCCAGCAGCGATGCGCACCTGCCGATTTTCGCTGATTTGCAAAACCACATTGTTGTCCAGGACGTAAATGGAGTTATCCATTGGATTGATTGCCAAGTCAGTGGGCCATTCCAGGCGAACCTAAACAAAGAAATATCTCACAATTATTCATGTAATGTGCCATCTTCTATTTTAATGCAACATGCATTTGAATTGTTTAATTGAAAACACCAATCCATGTCAATGCACCATCAAAAGCATAAAAGCAAACTGCAATTTCATAAGGTCAAGCACATTCTCATTAAATTTATATGATGCATTTCTGGCCTTGGTGTGGATCTATCCCCTTAGAAAGCATGTAGGGTGTTTGTCGCTGTGATGTGGGAGGTACTGCCCAGATGATCTGGACTGTGATCCAGTTGTATTCTAGGACATATGGTGGCCAAGGTTGATGGTGTTGAGAGCAGAAGGATTCGAAGAGGCTGTGCGGATTCTTAGCATTGTTTCCCTCTCGTAGTGAGGACACTGGTGATGTGCGTGTGTGTCTGTGTAGGTGATTCATGCAAAGTTCAACAAGGCACTTCAATTGTGGCACAGAGAGTAGAAGTTTGGTGCAGCCACGTTAGAGAAGCTCACAATGTGATACGATAAAATCCTGTGTCGTTTTAGGAAAATTAAAACATTGATAAACTTGTTTTCCTTAACATACAGAACATGTGCATACATTTCAGTGATGTGGTACAATGTTAGCTGCTTGGACGTTTCCCTAAAACGTTTTTAAAAAATCATTATGATCAGCAAAGGAATCACCCTTTCCCCCTCAAATCCGGTTCATTGCTTCAGTGTCGAGTCTCTGAGGGTAACTACGCACAGGATAGCAGTTCTACATTCATAAATAAGTATATATATATATATATATATATATATATTTCTCTTTATAAATACAACAGTATTGAAATGTTCAGTTCTATATTCTCCCAGGTATTAATTTGGACTCTACAACTTTTTCATCCTAGCTGTCCCATGTTTTCATTTACAGTAAGGTCCTCAGAGACTTAGCTATCCCACCAGTACAGCTCTCTGAGAATATATACATAGCAATGGAATGGGCAGGCCACTGACAATATTCGCTTGACAATCAGTTCATGTTACTGCCTGCTTTGCAGATACACACTATTATGGCAGCCAAACCCGGTATCAGTCTCATATTAACAGTGTCAATGTTCCCGTGAGGTACTTGCAAATACTCAACCCGTGCAGGGTTTCTGTCATCAAAAAGGAGAGCAGTCTGGAAATAACATAATAAAAAGGGAATTATGCAAATGCATGCGGACTAGTTACTCTACAAGACATTTAAGCCGTTTAAAATTGCATTGTTAAAAATACCTCGCTGATGTGCATGCTGGTGTCACAGGTTAAAGGCCGCGCAGAGGTCAAATCGTTGGAGCCGAGAAGGGTTGAGATAATTCCATTTTGATCCACTTTTCGAATCACCTTCCCATCAACAAAGTAAATGATTCCATTCTTATCAACAGCGATCCCTTTTTATGAAAGAATAGCAAATATTAGTTTGTTTGTACATAAAGATATTGTAGTCTAAATAGACCCAGTGCCCAATATGTTTGCAGGCAGTCTAGCTCAGTACCAGAGTTTGAGGGTACCCGCTGTCTATGTAACTAATTTGCATTCAAAATATTAGTATATACATTTACCATGTGGAAAATGTGGCAAGGAGCTGGCACTCCTGGACCTGTGTTGGGCACCACTGCGTTAAATGGCTACTATCAGTCGAAGAAAATGGCACATGTCCCCACTAGTGTTAATAAATCATCCTGTCATTGATCACTGCCCATTGTATAGATGATTGTCAGTTTCAAGCTTTAGAGAACCACACCTGAAGCTAATGTATTAATAAACACAGGATATTGGTTCTCAGTTTATGGTCGAATCGTAAAACACCAGTGAACGCAAACTGACTGGTGGATCTTCCAAACACCAAGGGACATAAATAGCCTGAATTATAAAATCAGCAACTCAGAAGATGAGTTAAGATAAAAACCAGTGGCGTGGGTTTATGTCAGGATTGAGCATTTTCTTAGAGCAGAGTGAACAGTGACATTAATCAGTTTCTCACAAGCTCCCAGATTGCGGGAATATGTGTTACTTGTGTTATTAGAGGAGAATATACTATGAGAGCCACACTTCCAGCTGTTTATGAGAACACAAACACTTGGGGGCTTTAACACCCGGCTGGCACCATCATCTAATAGTCAACTGAAAAAGCTGAGACAGAGAGAAGGATGTGTTATATATGTGTTTTATCTCGCCTACCAATTAACATCCTTTCAGTTCCCCAGCTCAGATTTGTCCATACTTAAACAACATTTTGTTTTCTTACACTTACAAGAGTCAGAGACCAAATGAAAGCTGCAAATACCATACCAAATTTTGCAGATGCTGCAGCATCAAAATGGTGTCCAAATATGTTGTTTACTAAACATTCCTATATTGTTCAACAGTGTGCTACCGAAGGGAAGCACAGGCAATTTGCAGATTTTGAGGTCAAGTGCCAGGAGCATGGCGGAAAGTTGTAAAGCATTAGCAGAAGTGATGCGGCCACAGACAGCTGTGGAGCATAGAGACAGTGGGCTGGTTTATCACCCTAAGGGCAATGGACCATTCTCCCCTCCATACCTACTTAGGCTCTAGTGGGTCACGTGAGACAGGTTTATCTGACATTGATAGGGGGGTTTGGCCCGTCTAAAAGTAAATGAAGCCCCTCACACTGGTCAAAGTCCATCTTTGGGTGTCTCACATTACTGCTGTCCACTAGGTAATGTCTCCAACCAAAACAGCTGGCCGCCATTCCAAGATGGCTGCCAATGTATGAAGGGCTACAGCTTCATACAAACTATCACGGGTTTCTAAAGGAACAGATCTTGCTGGTCAGGTGGATCCTACCTTCCTCCTGAAAAGCAGACCACTAATGCTGTTACTCTGCCTCCCCGCTTTATTAGCTACTGGAGCACAGGTCTAGTCCTGCGAGCTGCAGTCATGCTGGTTCCTGTTCTACTCCGCAACCAGGTTCTTGAACTCTGATGGGACTTTCATGTCTTTTGGTTTCTTTTTCTATGGCATAATCTTGCCCTATCTCGACAAAGTAATGAAGAAGAGACCTGTGAGGACATCCTTGACAGTCGTATGTCAAGACCTTTTATTTCCCTCCAAAACTTCATGACAGCAACCGTGGTGAAAATTAAAGTGTGTCTGTTTTGTGAACACAGTTGTGAACAGTAAGTTATTTTTAGTTCATAATAAAATAGCCAATCTTCTCAAAACAAGAAAAAGTAAAAGCACATGAAGCCTAGAATATAACTGAAACATGAGATTTGCAAAGCGTCATATTATGGTACACCCCGAAATCTGTGCCAGGGTCTGAGCCATATAGGTTACAGGTATATATATTTTTAGGACCCTCAGCTTAGAAAAGGCACAGCATTTCAGTCTGAAATATACTGAAAAATTCTTACAAAATACTCATGACTTCAAGACCATTGCTGACATTAGAGCTGCTGTGTAAATTCAACAGTATTTGCATTTTCACCAGTGTTACAGGGGAAACTGTATCTCATTAGCGGTATTGCAGTATGTGCTTGGCCCAGTGACTATACAGCAGGTCTGTCAACAAGCATGCCCGGGAGTTCAGTGCTAGAGAAAGTCGACCACCCACATGGAGGACTAGAGACATCAGCGAGACAAAGATTGTTGGAAATGAAAAAGCGGTTTACCTTTTGGGGTTGTGAGTGTTGCTTCCACCGCTTTGCCGCCTTCGCCACACCTTGCCTCATCGAAGGGCGTGCACTGCTCTCCCGTACCTGCGACGACCTCAGCGTTCTTTGTCAGGTCTTTGGTGCCAAGCAGTGATTTTGGTCGATATATTTTGCGAGTGTTGGTGTCAGAAACATACAAATCTCCAGTGACGGGGTCTGTCGCCAGGTAATACCTGTGAGCCAGGTTATTGCTGTGAAGAAACCAAACAATGCAGGGTAAAATAGTCTGCGGAGAACAGTCTTGAAACATGAACATCCACACGGAGATCATTACACAAGAAATGCTCCTATACCAATAGGTTACAAGCTATTTTTGTCATGTAGTGACACTATGATCCCTATACCATTCCTGGTGGAGCCTCGTCTGTGCTCTGTCAATTAACAGCAATGCAGGGTGAATGGTTTCATAGACCTTTATGCAAGATCTCGAAGCACCCATGCTGTTACTAAGGCAAGGCTGGAGTCCGCTATGCGTGGGATTGTGGAGCAAGAATAGAACTAGATGGGAAGCCTGAGCAATGCTAATGACCTGAGCATCCACCCACAGCAGGCTGGTTCATTTGCTGCATGAGTGAGGAAGAGTAAACAGTAAGTGTTATGATCATTTCCTAGCAGTGGAAGGTCCTGGAGAAGCCTCTCCTTCCGCTGGTATGACTCATGACCTAGTTCGTAATGCGGACTCTGCTCCCCTTGTACAAAGAGGTCGTTTGAGTCCAGGGGACTCTCAGTTGGCCTTCTGACGCAGCGAGATCGAGTGCCGCAGCAGATTCATGTTTAATTCATTTGTGGGAATACAACATTTCTCTTACCGTTTGCACAACACTAGGCCCCTCGCTGCCTTTTTTTGACGGATGCTATCCATTCGGATGTATGAACAGGCCCTTGGTCGCACTTATTTATTTATTTTTATTTTACTTTTAGAGTTTTCTATAGCGCGGACCAGGGAAGGGTATCAGAGCGCTTTACAGTGAGGGCACAATACAAATAAAACTATTTGCAAAAAGAATAGCATACATAAGAACAACTTATTTTACAAAGTTCGTAAGGTCGCAGGCGTGAGAGTATTTCTAAGCAACGGGTCGAGAGCAGCGAAGGTGCCTTTCGAGGGATAGAATTTATGGGCCTCATTTATGAGCCCTTGCGTCACTTTTACGCCGCTGGTGCGTCACTTTTTGTGACACACCAGTGGCGTAAAAAATGCACCTTGTTGCGCTATATTTACAAAGTGACGCATCTAGGTAGATGCGTCCCTTTGTAAACCCCTGCGCCACATAATACCTGCGCCAGGTATAATGTATGCATGGGGGGCGTATTGACGCAAGAAAGGGTCGTAAAGTGACGCAGTGAAATCTATGAGATTTCACTGCGTCACTTCTAGGACGCCCTTGCGTCAAAATCTTGTGCCTGCCTCACAGCAGGCGTAAGACTGACGCAGGCCCCTTCACATGGGGCTTGCCCCATGTGAAACGACGCATTGCTGGAGTTGCGTCACTTTTGTGACACACTCCAGCAATGCGTCACTTTTGCGCTTACAGATACATCAGAAATACTGACGTATCTGTAACTCCTTGCGACATGATGCGTCATAATATAAATATGACGCATCATTGGTGTCGCAAGGAGAGCGCAATGAAAAGTGACGCATCGCTGTTTTCACGCAGCGATGCGTCACTTTTCATAAATGAGGCCCTATGTATATAAATGAAACGCGTTGCCAAGAGATGAATGCCTATTCCAGCGCCCTGATCCCTAACTAGTACACCTGAGTACTGGCTAAAATATCACTGTACAGGGTCAGGTTGCCAGGCAGAGTGAGTGAAATGTATCTTTCTGGTTGAATCTTTTTTTTTTTGTGAAGAACTGGAGATTTCTCTTGTCTGAGTGATGAGTAAAAAATGTTTTGCATTTGAATCATTACAACGATGCTAAATCCATCCACCTTACCCTGACTCTAAACTTAGCCTGAAAACTTAGGGTTCATTTTACCCCATCCATGAAATTGGAAGCCTTTATCACTAGCACACTAGCGCAGCACACATCCATTTAATGAACATATGGAAGATACAAACACACATACCTTAGGCAAGCCAGATCACTATTCATTCACCCTGTTAGTGTCTGAAGAAAGGATTATTGAAAGTGTTTCCTACTCGCTTTCTCACATCACTAAACAAGATCATCCATTTTGCCACCGGAGCTCGTGTATCTTTCTGAACACGCCCATACCTTAGCTTGCCACCACCAAGTCAAATGGCTCACTGCTATAAACTGACCCTTTAAAAAGTTCCTGAATCTTATTCAAAAAGTAGTGAACAGTTTCGTTTCAATCTACCCAACATCGGATCCCGATGCACCCCTGCTCAAAAACTCTGATACACCACGCACACATTTCTGGCTACACCTAAACTACAGTGCGCTGCCTCTAAGCTTCTAATGTTTCATCCATCTATGCCTTTTGAACTGGAACTTGTTATCCTCAGATACTGGAAATGCTACTGGTGGGATTACTTTGTCTCAAATAATACACACCCTCAGACTAATATGTCTCAGAGTAACTCCACTACACACACATTTTCACATTCCTTACTACTACAGCACAAACATCACAATCCAGTTAATTTTCACAGTACAACAAAACTCACATTATAAAAACACAGTTTACTGGCAAACAGATTGCATCCCCTCATTACTTTTCATAGTGAAAAACGAAACTACTCAACAAATAGTCATAAGACCTCTATGAATGAGATGTGTCCTTACTGCACTAATTTAACACCTTGCTGCCTGGTTTTGGTTAACTATATTAAAAAAAATACTCGAAAAATACCATGAGATACACCATGCATGCAGATGTGCAGAGTATATGCTATTTATTACAACTGTTAAGAGAGGGGAATCATGATCTATTGAAGCTTAGCCTCTCGTGAGCAATGCCCCTCACACTTTACAATAGTAATAGCAGGCTACACTCTGCTCATCTGAGTGTGTCTGTTTATGTAGACCAGTGAGAAAGGCAACATGCCGAAACACATCAATGCTTGCAGATGAATGGCAAATATACCAGTTCACTGCAGAACCTGTGTGCAGGCCGTGGTCCTTATTGGATATGGTGGAGGACTTGTGTTGGTGAAATATGCCATGATAGTGAAAACACATGTAACAGTCTAACCGAATAACACGTGCAATATGGAACACCTGAACCACTAAACACACATTCACACACTTATTGCTATAGTGCAAATGTCAAATTAATTTCTAGTACCACAGTATTGACATTGTTGTAACAATGACTTTACATAGGTAAAAAAAACTCCTTATAGTCAGGAAGTTTATTCAATGTGGTTTATCTTACAGCGCAAACTTATCAACTTGTATCCTGTTTTTTTTATAAATAATTTTTGTTAAAACAAAGACACATAAAATAATGCCTTGGCAGATGTGCAGAATGTAACATGTTATTTATTACTATTGTTGAAAGAGGATAGGAGCATATTGACCCGCTATAGGCTTTGGCTCTTTAGTCATGTCCCCTACCCACATTCAAAAATGGCAATAACTAGCAGATTACACCCTGTGTATCTGCATTTGTTCTGCATATTATACACTTGCCTCAGCTTCAGACAAAAATGCATCTCTACATTTGATGACAGCAGATGTGTATTTGCCAATTAACTATTCAGGACAGGATGCTTTCAAATTAGTAAACAAAACGTTGCCAGAAACGTTAAAAAACAAAAACAAAAAAAAAACCCTTTCGCTTGTAATCGTTCAAGGGTAAAAAAAAAAAAAAAAAAAACCAAAAAGGCGTAAAACGTACTACCAAGCAATGAATAAAAACAAGATTTGCAATCTCCTCTCCGTGGAAACTATAATTGACAATAAGAATGTTAACATAGTCTGCTTCCTTCAGGCAAAACAAGTATTGGCTAGATGAGAAAAATGCCTCACTATGCACAGATCGCTTGAACGCTCTTAAAATGTAAAAAGCCTTCCTATGTCTGGTTCCTTGGGCTCAAAAGACTGCCGAAGTCTGTGTGCTCGAAAAAGCCAAATAGAATTCTGAACTTCTAACACCGAGAAGCAAACTACTTTCTTGAAAGTAAAAGGTTCATTGACCCCGCTGTGATGAAAGAGAGAGAGAGTCCTTTGAACATTATTAGCTTTCCACCTTTGCAAAATGTTAATCTGAGCAAGCTGGAGCTTAAAATACTGGTTGTGTGATGCAGCAGTACAAAAAAGGCTTTAAAAATATCCAGAAATGAAGATTATATTCACAATTGAGCAGCATAGAAACAAGGTAAGAAACCATACAGGGCTCCAAGAACATCACACGTCACCCTCAAAGCTAATCCTTGCATGAAAATAAAAGGAGAGGCGTGCACAATGTACAATAAAATGCACCACCAACAGCTCAGTAACCAATCACTGTGACTCTATTAACACCTCTTATATTTGTTGGGCTAAGCAAAACCTAGATGAGACAAAATGACCTTGCCACTCTTGCTGCTGCTCTTCATAGTGATCACTACCCATTTGTACACAGCCAGACTGCAAAAAAGGGAAGAGGGAATGCAAAACTTCAACAAATCCCCTCCTATCTCCACCCGCTAGTCGCCTGACTTTTCAAACAACTACTTTTAAACACTTGGCTGTTTGCCATATTCTTCCTGATTAATAATAAAATGTAAACTTTTGTTTGGTCAAAATGTAGACAATCTGGTCATTTTCTTCGCTTTACCCTCTCACCCCCTTCAGCTAAGTAAGCATGCTCACATTCTTCATTCTAAAAATCCCTGAAAGGTCCAATCTTAACTGGTCGATGTACACATTTCCAAAGTCTTTAAACCACGCACCCTAACTCAACCAATTGTTTCTATTCATCCGATTCTGCTATCTTTATCTGTGTTTCTGGTCAACTCAAATCATGAAACCCTTTGACAGCACATGTATCCCTTCTAACTGTTGCATAGCGCCACCCACCATGTCAAAATTATTTAAATACGTGGGGTTCAACAGACTAACTCACCACCTATCCAAACATACCAATCCAATCATCATCACCCTAGTTTCTAAGCAGCCCACTTTACTAATACCAACTATAGGTTTATTTGACAGGAAGAAGCTCTGGTATAAATTTGAGCAATGGGAAACCCCACAGGCTTACTATCTATGCAGCCTAACCTGCAATCAGAAAATAGGGCCGTGTGGAAGTTGATCTTCAGGTTAGTGTACAAGGCAAACTAATACTCAACTGCCTGAAGCAGGACCAGTGAGTTGGCCCATTTGTGAAGGCTTTCACTAGCCGGCCTTTCCAGCTTTTCTGTTCCACATCCACTCTTTCTCTCCAAAGAGGAAGGGTGTCCATATACCATTTTATTATAAGCAGATGAACTAGTGAGTTTTTTCACCGGTCTACATTACAAAATGAATGTTTTTCAAACCATTTAACAGCCATGGTGAGTAAGATTTGGATCCTCTTTTTCAATAGTCACAAAAAAACCTTTTGGGGTAAGTGAATAGTTCTACTTTAGAGCACGCACGGAGTTTTAAGTAAATGGGGTTATTGCTCACTCATACTTTTAGCTAGTGTGATCATTTCTATGAATTCTCAACATCCTTCATTGGCCAAAATTTCGGAGTTGCTGAAGGTCAATCAGGAGTTTGGAGGTGGATTGATGGCATCCTACTCAGCTTCATGTTATGGTGCAGAGCTATTTACTTTTGATGAGTCCTCTAGGTTGTGTTAGAAACAAGTAGTTAAAATGGCTATTCAACATCTCAACCACCCTATGGTTCATGCCTTTCAGTGTTTTTTTCTTCATCAATAACCGTAGGTATTAGATCCCTGTGTTTTTAAAAACAATTAGTGAATGTGAATAGTAAGACAACAGTGCAATGTTGACTGCAATTGTATCAGTGTGAGTTGCAATGGGTCCATGGTGTGATTTTCCTAATTATTTTTACATTTCTATAGGATAACACTGAATTACATTTACCTGCAATTTCATATGGCTTTTTTCATTTTAATGTTCAGTTCGAATATCTGCTTTCCTTCATTTTGATTTTGTTTTATTACACTTTTGTCTTTCTAACTGTCTTTGGACCTTTCAAGTTCATCTTGTCTACCTGTTGGACTTGGCCCTTTTTGCAGCGTCATCCCTGAACTTGTTGCCTTCCTCTTGTATTTTGTCTGACCTGTTTTTGTTGTTTTTATGACTCTGGGCACTTTACCACTGCCGATCAGTGCTAAAGTGCATATGCTCTACCGATTATAAATTGCTGTATGGATTAGTGACTCCATGATTGGCTGATTTGGTTTACTTGTCAGACCCATGTACAGTGCACTGGGGCTTGTAAACCAAATGCTGCTGGTGGGCTAGCAGAACTGGTTGTGCCACCCACGGAAGCAGCCTCGTAAAATGTCTCTCAGGTCTGCCATCGCAGAGCTTGTGTGCAGTCCGGTACTGCTGTGTCGACTAGCCCAGTGCACCCACTTGCCAGTCCCTAAACCTTCCCTTTTCTGCATATTAGTCACCCCTATGGTAGGCCAGAGGGCAGGGTGCATTGTAGGTAAAAGGTAGGACATGCCTTGATGTGTGGGGCATGTCCCAATAGTGAATTACATCCCTTTTCATGTTTCACTATTGCAAGGCTACCTGTTCCGCATAGGCCAGAATGGGCACTTTGATTATTACATCTTATAATACTAACTGACCCAAGGAATATAGTAGAAATTTGAGATTAGTATGCCTGAACTCAGAATGATAAAATATATCTTTTAGTGAAGTTGGTTTTAACATTCTGTGTTTGAAAATACCACTTTTAGAAAGTAGGTATTTTCTTGTCTAACCATCCAAGCCTGCCTCTGCTGAGTTGTGTATTCCTTGTCTGAAGTTTCAGTGACAGGGGTTGGGGGATTCCAGGAGACAAAGTGAGTCAGCACACAGCGGAATAGAGAGATCTACATGTAGATGGGAGGGAGGAGTTGCACCTGGGACCTGAATAGGGCCGTGCCTTCCCTCCACAATGCAGGCTCCACCTCCTGTGCTGCGTCTGATGTCCTTGGCCTATACTCTGAAAGGAAAGCCGGAGTGTTGTCAAAGGAGTGCCTAGTCCAAACAAGTTCTGGAGCAAAGGCTTCTCTGCTGCCAGAGAACAAAGGAAAACTGTGTATGAAAAGGGGGGCTCAGACCCCAGAGATCAGATCACTTTTGGGAAACAAGAAGAAACCTCTGCAGAGGAGAGGAACCAGAGAAACTGAGGAGGGACTATCCCTAAGCGTGAGGGATTGGCCTGCAGTGGTTGCCTTACTGCCAACAAGAGAAGAGAGGAACTTTGTGTGTACTTTCATCAACTTGTGACGGATCTCCAAGGGCTTGAGAGAGAGCTTGCCCCCTGACCGAAGTCTCAGGACCAGTAGACTTCACCAACCTATGTGCACTGCTTCTGGAAACGCGGTTTTAGTCGCTACAGAGAAAAGGGAGCTGTGACCGACTCCGATGACCGCCTCTGTGTCCTGACGGCACCGCCCAGAGGCAACACCCGCATCTTGCAACGCAACCCTGGTCTCACCGACCGCGACGTTCCATGCCGCCGCCAACGAGCCGCTGCTTGCACCGTGACCTGTGGGCACCGCACTGCGCACCACCTCGCTTCACTGAAGCAAACTGGTTTGACCGACATCAACTCCCGCCAACCGGCACCGCCGCTGCACCGCAACCTGCCAGCACCGCATCGAGCAACGTCTCGCCCTGCAACGCACGGCCTTGGTCTCAACGACGCCGTCTCGACGACATCACCAGGCCGCTGTCTGCACAGCTGCCTGCACCGCATCGAGAGGACACCGCGTCCTGCACCGCTTCCATCTTGCAACGCAACCGCGACGGTTGCCACAATGAGTAAAGGTACTGTGACCAAGTCTGTCCCGCTGTGCTGACCCCTCTCGACGTGGTCATCTGGAATTGCAAGACTTTGTTGTGGTAACATCGCCGTAGCCGGAGGAGGCTACCGACTTGTAAGGAACTTGGAATCAAGTATTCCTAAGAAGAACTCTTTTTTTGATAACCGTACTGCGGATCTTTTTACGTTTAATAGTCTTGTGATAAACCTACATAAAGCTACTTATTTTTGATAAACAACTTGTGTGGCCTCCCTTTGTATGTTGTAACTTGATTACTGTATGTGTTCACAAATGCTTTACACGCTGCCTCTGAGATAAGCCTGTCTGCTCGTGCCAAGCTACCAAGGGGGTGAGCAGGGGTTATTTTAGGAGTGTACCCCTTTACCCTGACCAGATGGAAGGGTCCCTATTTGTCAAAGGTACCTACCTCTGCCGACCAGAGACCCCAAAATCTAACACTACCTAGTTGTTGCATACATACCACCTGCAATTTTAAAGAGTACGGCCTTGCAACTTCTGAAAAGCTATCAATGGTGAGACAGAGATCAATTATAGACACAAACTCATCATAATGTGTTGGATTGTTTGACCCATGTGGGAGTTTGGACGCAACAATTAAGATCTTGCCCCTCCGTCTCCAAAAGCCTAAAATGCCAATTAATACTGTAACTCGCTGAATTAAGCCAAATGGATCCCAAGTGGATATCAGTATTCGTCTCATACATACAAAATTGAAAACAATGTATTCCTATAATATTACTATTACAGCCAGTAATGATTGACCTCTTTCTGCACTTTTGCCATATGGTTTGCGGTTATCCACTTCAATGGCTCTCACTTCACCAAATTCAAGTGGCTGGAAAACTAAGTTTGCCTTACTGGAATTTAAATACATTGCCTGTGAATCACAGCAATTATTACCCATGTTTTTTATCCCCTCCCTGACTGCATTCTCTACTTTATCCATGCAGAAAACCTCAAAGCACGTAGACACAGAAACAGGACTATTAATTCCACTACAGAACAGCTTTCTTTCGCCATCTCCTAACTATGCACAAGATTCCTTTCCACTCACATTCTGAATATCTTTATTGTTAGATCAGCAGAATCTTGCAAAATTCTTCTCTTCATCTTTCTCATCCACTCCTTACAGCCCACTGACAAAACCAGGGTTGACCAAGTATGTTCTAGCCCGCCCATGTGACACCATGCTGATCGGAAGAGTACCAGAGAAAAGTGTACAAATCCCTCACATTTATCCTCAAAATTATCAATTGCTCCAAAGACGATTTCTTGATTCACTGGCCTCATTTTACACAAACGCACACAAGCGTCTGCCCTCACTCCTCTCAAAAACTCCATCCTTGGACCACGACAATTTCGCCTGTGCATCTTGCGATTCTGATATTCGCTGCTTTTTGCTACCAGCAACTGAACTTCCTACCTGTGGACCTCTACATCACCAACAGAAGCTCCTTCACATTAAATATGTTACAAAGAACCTACTACAATTTATTGGATAATCCGAAACCGTGTGTTGAGCCACATTATAGCCTATGGTGCTTCTCATAATCCCTAGAATTTAAGGCACTACGATTGCGCCATTGATGTGGTTACTCAATACTAACCTATCTTCCACTCATTCTCTTCACTTCCTGGTCCCCATTAAATATATTTATCTCCTTATTTTTTCCTGTTATATTATATGACCACTCTGGTAATTTTAAAAAACTTCATTTTTATTATCAAAATCACATTTGGTTAAAAAGGAGAAAGAAATGGGAACATCCAGTGGTATTGAGAAATTATTATTAAAAGCATCAATAGTAACAGTTTGCCTCCAAGGTCATGTCTGTACTGCTATATATAAGAACATTTAAATTAATATTGTTGATGAACATATTATTTTAAATGTGTTATTGTCCTTTCAGCACAACAGTAGCAGTATAAACTTGAAAAAATAATCTGATCAGCAAGGACCAAGAGTGTTCTCCCCCAGGTACAGCCCCTTCTATCCAAAGGAATGGATAGGGGCTCAGTTTGGCCCACATGATAAGTCTGCACCCCTGCATCACAAGAGAAGCACAATGTTTTAGTTTATATGCTAATCACTTCAGGAAACATGCCAATGTTTACATTGTCACATAACCCCGACACAGTGGGTGCAATCGGTGCAACAGCCAGGAAACAGAAGCAACTGCTCAGTGTAAAATGCTTACCTATGCCTAAAATCTTTATTTCTTGAAGGATGCAAGCAAAGAAAAGGGTAAGAAAGATAAGAGTTAGTAATGCAAGATAGCTTTAGTAAACATGGACATAAGCAGAAACAGGAAAAAGAAGAATTAGACGGGAGTAAATGACACACTACTGCCAGATTCTTCAGATATAGGGAATGTTAATATTTTGCCATTTGGTGCTTGCTTACCCCAAGCAACAAGACCACGTCACCATTGTACGCCTTTCGTTGCAATCTTGTGCCCTCTTGGGGTCATTTACGGTAGCACAGAACGAGACCTACCTACAGTGGCCGTACCTGGACCCTGGTCTTTTGAGAATAAGAGTCACCAAGAAGATACAGATAACACAGAATGGGACCTGGTATTTCTCCCCTTTCCTGCCCAGCCCACAGGAAGCTTGAGTGCCCTCTAGTCTCATAAAAGTAACTTTGTCTATGTGTATGACTAGTTTAGTGGGGGGTCACCTGATAGATGTATGTTATATTAAAGCCAGACTGCCACTGGTATATGCTTCCTAATGTTCGCGTGTCCCTGTTACTCTATCTCAGTGATCTGTTGGTCTCCACGGTGTGTCTATAGGGCGAGATGGAGAGAGAGGTACAAGGACGCCACCAGAGCAATGTTAGGTAGGCAGATCAAAGTAAAATAGTTAAGATGAAGGCAAAAGTGATACAGTATGTAGAAAGCTTGGCTAAATGGGAGAAAAGCACCACATTTAGACGTGTCGGGTAGGAGCGTCTCGCAGCTGTGGGACGTACAAGAGAATGGAATTAAATCACAGATGACAGAAAGAGAACACATACTGACAAGGAGCCAAACTCAATAGTATAAGCCCTATAGCAAGTCTGTAAAATGGAGCACATGTATAATTAGGCAGTACTGGTGTACAATAATGCCATGATTCCAAGTCCAAGACAATGAGCGTAGGGCCTCTTCTTGGAGCAGTCTAGAGAGGGACGCATTTTATTACCTGCAATGGCATGCTTACGGTAATGTGCACTATTACCACATATCAGGTCTAGGCAATGCCCCAGTTACACATATCAGGCCTAGGCAATACCCCAGTTACACATAGCAGGTCTAGGCAATGCCCCAGTTACACATAGCAGGTCTAGGCAATGCCTCAGTTACACATAGCAGGTCTAAGCAATGCCCTAGTTATACATAGCAGGTCTAGGAAATGCCCCAGTTACACATAGCAGGTCTAGGTAATTCCCCAGTTACACATTTCAGGTCTAGGCAATACCCCAGTTACACATAGCAGGTCTAGGCAATGCCCCAGTTACACATAGCAGGTCTAGGCAATGCCTCAGTTACACATAGCAGGTCTAGGCAATGCCCTAGTTATACATAGCAGGTCTAGGCAATGCCCCAGTTACACATAACAGGTCTAGGTAATTCCCCAGTTACACATAGCAGGTTTAGGCAATGCCCTAGTTACACATGGCAGGTCTAGGCAATGCTCTAGTTACACATGCGCTATATAAAACTTTATAAATAAATAGCAGGTCTAGGCAGTGCCCCAGTTACACGTAGCAGATCTAGCCAATGCCCCAGTTACACATTGCAGGTTTAGGAAATGCCTTAGTTACACATAGTAGGTCTAGGCAATCGCCCAGTTACACATAGCAGGTCTAGGCAATGCCCCCGTTACACATAGCAGGCTAGGCAATGCCCTATTTACTGGTCTGGAAGTATATATTTAGTCTTCTACAAGCATCAAGAGAACACCTACTGCTCTGATAAAGGGAGAGAATGCGCTGTCGAAAATTCCCACCTACAACCCCAGCTTCAGACAGTGCTGCAGCATACTGTCAAAGAACACACTGGAAAATAAGTGTATATAAATGTACAGAATTCATATTTTTGTAGTATTATTTGGTAATAAGTAAGTTACTTCAGAGAACGTCTGAGACTAGAGGCAGCCCAGACTGTCGCCGCCATTAGGGAATAAGTCTCTGAAGAGGTGGCGGCATGTTGTGTAACATTACGCTGCTGTCCGCTAGCCAAAGGCAGGCACTACACACTTGAGCTGGTACACCATCTCTCTCTGCTCGGTAATACATGCACATGCATGTGTCTGAAGCAGCGTCATGAACAACTAAACTCAAAAAAGAATCCTCTTTAATTTGAGCATATTGCTGCCAATGCTAATGTGAAATGTGCCCCTCATATAAAACACTGAAGGGAAACGTTTTGTGAAATCCACAGCTTTAAAAAGCATTTCATACGCAAAGTAACAAACTCTGTAGCTTAATACAAACACAAATAAATACATATTTATATCTTATTTTTAGTAAAGACTTTGTTTCCAATTAAAGACGGTTGTTTAGTATTTATAATACACCTATCTGAAAATGATCACTAATGTCACAAAATGCCTTTGGTTTATGTCCACTATTAACAGGGATGAAATACGGAAAAATGGTTCACTTTAGGATGTTTTTCAACAGCATCATAATAAAGGCGGCTTTAACTGATATCCAACCCACTCGTTGTCGGTGCACCCACATTAATTCTGAAGTAACATCAGTGATGGAATTTGCAAATGGCAGGGGCGGCCTTAGGCATGTGCAAGCTGTGCACCTGCACAGGGCCGCCAAACCCCAGGGGCCGCCACGCCAATATATATCCTTAATATAATAATCCTCTGAGGATGGATACATATTTGCGTGGTGGCCCCTGGCAGGGATTTGGTGGCCTTAGGCTCTGTTCCACTTCCAAACACCCTGACCCCTCCCCCCTCTCCCCCTCCCCTCTTCACTGGCCTCCGCGCTCCGCCCCGCCTGGACCCCCTCTTCCGGGGCCCCCCACATACGCTCCCTGTCCAGGGCCGCCATGAGCCTAGAGCCGCCCCTGCAAATGGGATGCGGAATCCGTGTATCGCTACTCCAGTTTCTGAAGACTACGACGCTTAGTGTGATAGTGGTAAACACTTGTGACCCACTCAAAACTGAAACTCTACAATGTTCCGTGCAATCCATAAACTGTGGCATATTAACATATTGCCACTCGGATAGCCCAGGATGGCACCTTCACGCAGTGCCATAGGAAGGGGGTTGAGAGCACCATTCAAGAAACAATGTCTTCTAACCACCACATAAGCAGACTATTCAGGACATTAGGCGAGACTGCGCATGCCATAGCAAAGACCAATCACACAGCACAACCGTGTTGACGCATACCTCAGCTCAAGGACACTTGTCACATTTCCAGAGGGGAATATCCTGCGGACAAAGTTGAAGTCTCCCACATACAGGCTTCCATCTATTCCACACGCCAGGGCAACTGGAGCCAGGAGCTTGTTTCCATCAGCCTGGCCGTTGCAGCTTGGGCACGAAATGCTGCGCCTTCGGCCATTACCCATAATGCTGCTGATCACCGTAGGCTGCTGGGAAATGAACTGGTTTTCCCCATTCCCTTTATAGAGGATTCCTAGGGGGAGAACAAAGTTATTACTAGTTCCATCAATACAGTGACTAATTTAAAGCATTCCTATAAAGTTTCATGCTAACATTTCAATGGTGCTGGAACTGTAATGTTACACATTTATTTTAAATACATTGTTTTTCTTAAAGGTGCACACATTAAATGAGCAAGTCCTCAGTATTTATAACAATGGAACTAACTGACTTAAAACACATAATACTTTAGCTTTAAGATAAAGGAAGTATGGAAAGCAAAACAATCTACCATAATTTTTAATTAGAAACGTACAGACTAGCAGCAACGATAATAAGGAGAAAAGAGACGAATACTAGCTCGTCAGCAGGAACAATTTGAAGCCCTGAATTAATTGCAATGTTTGACCTATTAATGCCAAAACACTTACTGCATTAGCAAGCACACTTATACAGGAGCTCAAATATAATGAGTCCCAAGCCTCTCCATTCTGGTATCAAGACAATTCAAAGGCTGCTTCTGTCAGGTTAGCGTAACACGTCTTCTGCGAGCCTGGATTCTCGGGCTGCCTTTACGCTCTAGGTTTACACCATACATACATTGTACAAAATTGCTGCATAGACCCTGAGTAACCAGCCACTGCAACAGAAAGCCCCTTTTATTAATTATTGTATGGTCCACAATGTCCCCTCCTAGCTGAGGCTTGCTCTTTGAAATTGTCAGTATCCAGTCCCAGTATGAGATCCTTGAAGACCAGCCAGACACAAAGCCCACCTGATTTCTAGTTAAAAGTGAGAGGATGATGTTTTGGGGTCTGAAGTCCAGTATCTTTATCAGTAAATTCATATCAGAATGTATAAGGGTTATTGGTCTGTAGGTAGTGCAGTAGAAATGTTCATTTCCTGGTTTGGAGATCAGTGTGATGACTGCCCAGTTATGTTCCGTGTAAAGTCCCCCAAATTTTCAACATCTCTGAAGGTCCTAGACAATACGAGGCTATCGTGGAGGCTCAGATTTTGTAAAATTAATTGGTAAGTTATCCTCTCCAGGAGCCTGGTTCTGATGGCTTCCACTATTTCTTCCTCCATCAGATAATCCTCGGGAGGTCTCTTTAAACTAGAGTAGGCGAAGGTCCCATAAAAAATACTTGGCTTCCTTTTCAGACAACCGGTCAGTAGCTGATGTCTATAAAGTTGTAAAGAAGGTAGCACATTATTTTAATATTAGTATCAGGTGGTTAAGGGACTGGTCTTTGTCAGAGGAAATTCAGGTAGTACTTGGCTTTAATCAAGGGCGGCAGAAGTGTGGGTGTTGGAGCATCACAGTAACGTGAGGAAACTCATTGCACCTTCATCTTCTGTTTAGACGCTGCTTCATGCCAGGCCACAGCTGGGTCCCTTATTATCATGGCAGTGCCCTAAAATGTTTGGGTAAGGATACAGAGTGGCCATCCAGAGCCAGGAAATCCTACGGGTGTTCTTTTAACCATCTTTTTAGATCTCATCTTTGCCAGAGCAATCACGCTTGGTGGAAAGATCATTTGTTAACAAAAAACAAGAAACAAAAACTTCAAGGGATCTTAGAGACCGTCCGTCATTTACCACTGGATGCATTCATCTTACTCTTGTTTCCTTACTTTCGATTGGTCAGTGCCTACTGGTTTCACTTCCTCTTTGCATATTCAATGGAGCATTGACCCTGTACTGATTAATGTATTTATTGGTGTTCTTTCACTGCTTGCAGATTGAGGAGCTTTGTTTACCTTCTAACTTCATTATTGGTGTTTCCCCTATTGCAATAGCTCTTTGTTGTTGTTTATTCCCCCCTTCTTGCTTGCCAGTTGTTTGTGCTTGTCCCAAATCCCATCTATGCTTGCCGCGGTTTATGTTTGCCCCTCCCTGCTCCCTTCACTGGTGTCTGGGTTATTCTATGAAGGTGACTTGCTGTTTGACCGGGTACAGGGACATTCAATGCTGTTAGTAGTGATTTACTTTCCTTCGAGTGCCCCAGGGTACAATTGTAACTGCGTCTTATTTTATTTATTTATTCAGTAATTGCATAGTTTTCTATTCCCAACACTGAAGACTCAACAAATATAGCACTGGGTGTCTTCATCAATAGTATGGACTGTGTAAAGAACAAGATAAGAAAAAATAGAGAAAGGGTGTTCAGTGTAAGGCGAATGACAAGTAGATCGTAAAATCCTGAAATAACCCCTTTGTGTAAACCCCAATGTTTCAAATCTTGAAATGTGGGGGAGATAAGTGTAGACCATGATAATGGTCCCATTTTACTCATAAGACAATGCGTCAGATGCAGATAATTCCATGTGTGAGTCATAGGCAAGCAGAAATCCTCCCCCAAGGCCGAATAATTGCTCAATGGAAAGGAACGTTTTGCCTCTACCTCATTGGATGGGGCGACCTCCAAAGCAAACTCCTGCATTATTCCATAATGGTTCTTTATTGTGCAATCTATGGACCAACTGTACCAATTTATGAATGTGGATCCATTTTCAGGCCATGGTGTATGACACTGTATTAGAGGATAGAGATGTGGGTGTCTTGTTTACATAGAGTAGTTTTAGGCCAGGACCGCAGGCTGTGAGTCGGCATTCAGTAAGGACCCACAGAGGGGTACCACTTATCCTAGGCCACAAATTGGCCAGGTGGGACAGATGTAAGGCTGTGTAGTAGTGCTCAGTGCCTGTGAGGCTAAGGCCTCCGCAGTCCCTGTGAGCAATCAGCTTCAAGATCCACAGTCTTGGTTTCCTCCCATCCCAGAGGGAGTCTTTAATACCCTTATCGATAGAACATATGATAGGTGTAATGACAAGCAGGGGGAGAATCCCAAGAAAAAAAGGTGAATTTCGAGGGCACTACCATCTTGACAGTGTTCAGCCTGCTGCATAAGGAAAGATGCAGCTGAGACCACTTTGCGTTGTCACTTTGGGTTTTAGCGATATGAGGGTCTAAATTAATGGCCACCATGTTTTCATGGACTCTAGTGATATAGATTCTCAAATGTTTAACTTTGTTGGGCTTCCATTGTAAGTTATACCCATTTAAGACTGCTTTTGTTGTCCCGCGTGACATGGGCCATGATTCGCTCTTATCCCAATTCACATTCAGAGATGGCTGAGAATTCATTTATGATTGACATGAGCAAAGGGATAAAGGTGTGTAAGGTGGTAGGAGTAAGGAGGATATAATCAGCGTACAGCAATATCTCGGAAGGGCCTGCCAGTGTATTAATACCATGAATATGGGGGACTTGCTTACGGCAGCGAACAGAGGCTCCAACAGCAACAGGGACAGAGTTGCAATGCTTTCTTTCCCCCCTATCGAAAAGGATCCAAAAGGTAACACTCACAAATGACTTGTGTGGTAAGGGCATCATAGTCCCTCCAATTATGGAGTTAGTGTTGTCTTCTCCCAAGCTCGGTCTTCGAAGGGTTCAAAACATGTACGCCCATTTTTTGCGACCAAATTCTTTTTTCACATCCTCAGAAATGGCCAAGGAATCCTCAGGAGCATCCCAGGAGAGCCAAAGCAAGTGTGCTGGTGTCCACATGTGGTTTGGAAGGTTGTCCCCGGAGCAAAAACGACCTGTGAGTGATGGATCAAAGTGGGAAGGACCTGCTTGCGATGCATTACTAGGATTGCGTCCTAATATTTAAAATATTTTAATATCAACGTTGAAGAGCGATATGGGGTGGTAGCTGTCACAGAGCAGATGGCCCTTCCCTGGCTTCGGGAAGACTGTGATTCAGCACTTACTGGAGAAGGAGGCTAAGCAACAAGCTTGCTCTTACTCTTTAAAGGTGTCCTAAAGGACCTCAGTCAGATCGTCCTTAGCTCACCTATAAAACTCCCCTGAGAAGTGGTCTTCACCTGGGGTTTTATTATACGCAAGACTCAAAATTTGCTGTCAATTTCTTCCTTCAATTTTTTCGCCTTCCAAGAGGTTTCTCCGATTCACATTGAGGAATAGAAACCTTATTGCATCAAAGAATAAGTCTTTCTTAATTGCATCATAGTCTTATTCAATGGTTCAAGGAGTTTTATAAAATGTGGCAAATGTTCCCACAGTGTCATATGGTTCCCTGAGGGTGTTTCCCCTGCTATCTTTGATGCCTGGAATAGCCATCATGGATTCTTGCTCTTGCAACTGAGCCACTAATAGGCATCCTAGCTTGTCACCTTGTCCATAATGGTGTGCTTTCAGCCGATATAAGATGTACTCAGCTTTTGAAGTAATTGGGTGATCAAGGTCCTTTTTTGCCCGTTCTATACTAGCCCTGGCCTGGGGGTAGGATGAACAGTGTATGCATGAGTTAAAGTTTTGATAGTGGCTTCTAGTGTAGCCTCTTGGGCTCTTCCTGTTGGCTATTGCAGAGTTGCACGTGACGTGCCCTCGAAAATTGACCATGGCCACTTCTCATAGGACCTACGACAAGGTCATGGAACCCTTAATGTTAGCTAGGTATGTGTAGAGGTGCGATTTCAGAAGCAATTTCTCGACTGTGGCATATTAATGAGAGACAGCGAGATGCCATGGTTTCCAGACAGCTATGTTCAATCGCCAATCCACAAACAGACGAACAAGGTAGTGGTCTGTGATGGGGCCCTCAAGGATATCACAGTCTAGCACCGTAGAAACTGTGGAGTGTGAAATCAGGTAAAAATCTAGCCGCGATTATGTGCCATGTGCAGCCAAGATGAGTGTGAATACTTTGTCCATTGGGTGGGGAAGTTGCCAAATGTCAATCAGGCCATGATCCGCCATCAGGACCCCAAGCATTGCCCCAGCCCAACTGTTGGGTAAACGCTTCTTAATAACCCCTTTTTCCCTCAGAGGAGGGTTGATTGCTTACCTCTGGGGCACCTAATATGTACTGCATTAATATTGTCTACTTCCTGCCTCGGCAGAATAGCTATTTTTTGCTGGAGGAAGAGCAGAAAGGCCAAGAAAGAATACACTTGACCTCTACTCACTCCTATCTGCAAGTGATACATTTGCATAATGATTTACATCACCCTTACTGTGACTCACAACTGCAACTCAGGTAAAGCTTATAAAATAAGTGTGAACGTCCAACTAAATAAATCTAAAACAAGGCCATCATAGTAAGTTGTTTATGAATACAAAGGGTAAACAGAAGCAGGGCGGTTTGTTTGCTCTCCGTTATGCAATGTATAGGGTAAACAGAAGCAGGGCGGTTTGTTTTCTCTCTTTTATGCAATGCATAGGGTAAACAGAAGCAGGGCGGTTTGTTTGCTCTCTTCTATGCAATGAATCGAGTAAACAGAAGCAGGGCGGTTTGTTTGCTCTCTTCTATGCAATGAATCTGGTAAACAGAAGCAGGGCGGTTTGTTTGCTCTCTGTTATGCAATGCATAGGGTAAACAGAAGCAGGGCGGTTTGTTTGCTCTCTTTTATGCAATGCATAGGGTTAACAGAAGCAGGGCGGTTTGTTTGCTCTCTTTTATGCAATGCATAGGGTTAACAGAAGCAGGGCGGTTTGTTTGCTCTCTTTTATGCAATGCATAGGGTAAACAGAAGCAGGGCGGTTTGTTTGCTCTCTTCTATGCAATGAATCGGGTAAACAAATAGGGCGGTTTGTTTGCTCTCTTTTATGCAATGCATAGGGTAAACAGAAGCAGGGCGGTTTGTTTGCTCTCTTTTATGCAATGCATAGGGTAAACAGAAGCAGGGCGGTTTGTTTGCTCTCTTCTATGCAATGAATCGGGTAAACAAATAGGGCGGTTTGTTTGCTCTCTTTTATGCAATGCATAGGGTAAACAGAAGCAGGGCGGTTTGTTTGCTCTCTTTTATGCAATGCATAGGGTAAACAGAAGCAGGGCGGTTTGTTTGCTCTCTTTTATGCAATGCATAGGGTAAACAGAAGCAGGGCGGTTTGTTTGCTCTCTTTTATGCAATGCATAGGGTAAACAGAAGCAGGGCGGTTTGTTTGCTCTCTTTTATGCAATGCATAGGGTAAACAGGAGCAGGGCGGTTTGTTTGCTCTATTCTATGCAATGAATCGGGTAAACAGAAGCAGTGTGGTTTGTTTACTCTCTTCTATGCAATGCACGCTTTTTGGTGGCTGCCTATCTAACCTGACTGAGACCGAGATAACATTCTCTTCTTTTTAAAAAAAATTGACCATCTTACCCTGATTCCCATAGCAAAATGTCCACATAAACCATCTTCGCAATTGTTACTTATAAGCAATCTTAATGACCGTCTTAGCAGAGAGGCATTGTACTGGATGGGAAAACAATAATTGTGCTATTGTAACCAATAAAAGCGTCACAAACACCAGAGACATTTTAGGCAGGCTAAGTTTTCAAAGCCTAACCCTTCAAAATGTGTTTCAAGAAACAAAACCCTGGCCTGTTGCAAAAACAGAACTGGTAAAGCCATTAGGAAAGCCAGTAGGCACTGACTTTTTTTGTAACTGCTGTTAAGTACTGTCCAAAAGAAAAAGAAAAGTGGTGTGATGATGTAAATGTATTCATTGCATCATCACATGTGCGCTCATGTTAACCATCACACACGCACATTTCATCATGGTATGGCGGTGATAGGGTGGTGACATATAAATGACAACGCGTAATGATGCAATCCAGATTTGGAGTCTTTTTTTATTTAGTGTTAAGGGATGACAAATGCACTGCTGCAAACAAAAAACAAAAAAAATAAGACAGTACAGGCAAGGCAGAGTAGCGAGTAAGGGGGAGGGAAGTGCAAATAAAAACAGGTGATGATCTTCAGTATCAGACATGGAGGACAGGTGGTCAATGGAGGGAGGGGTCTGAAGGGCGATGCAGCATGCAGTGGAGAGAAGAAGAAACACTCATGAACTGCTAGAAGCAGAAGAAAAAAAATAGGTTATCGAGTGAGCAGTGGAAAGATACAAGCTTCGAATCAAAAGAATGGTCAATAAGTGAGGACACAGGGAAGAGGCCAACACGAAAAGATAAAGAAGAAAAGCCATTGAATAAGAAGCAATTAAATGCGATTGCCAAGAAAGTCAACCATTGATAAGCAGTGGGCTAACCCAAAGCCCTGGGGTGCCCAACCTGTCCCATCGAGTACCTTATTAACTCACGCCTATAGGCATACACCCCGCAAAACTTGTAACATTATTAACTCCACAATAGTCGCTTGGCAGGCTTTGAGTCGAGAGGCAGGTAAATGACCATTATACTCACCACTTTCACCAGTAGCATACCATTCGAACATTTCACTAGCACACGAACAGGGAGCGCTGACTACACTTGTGCAAGTGGGCATCACCAAGTTGAAGGATCTATTTCAGTCTGGCACTTTTCTGACAGATACGGACATGGATTACATTCAGAATAAGACACCACTTTTTGTGTTCTATATGCACAGGCTAAAGAGAGCGCAAATTCACTATCCTACATTCCCTGCGGAACCGCAAGAGACATTGGCGCTGCGCACACTTACTTTGGCCGCCACTCATCACAACAGGATTACAAAGTTATATCGCGCTGCGCAGGAAGACAGACCTCTCACAAGTAGCAAGAGTCTTGGCGCCTGGTATGAATACCTTGACCCACCACTTACACAGCGAGAAGGGGAGGTCTGCTGCCAGCTCACTAGTGCCCTAACATCTAATGGGAATTAACAAATTATACATTTTAAATATCTACATCAAGTGTACTATACTCCACATAAACTTTTGGGCTCCGAGACACGGATGTCTGTAGGAGATGTGGGGCGAGTGGGCAGATTTCTGGCACTTGGCGTGGACATGTGGACAAGTGTCGACATACTGGATAGCTGTGATCAATACTCTAGCAAAGATTATTGGGACTCCATTGCAGTGCACTCCACAGATATGTTTATTCGGTTATGTGCCATTTCTGAAAGGCACGGTGGGGAGGCTGGTACGAGTGGCACTTGTAGCCAAGCGTTGAGTGGCGATGGTGTGGGACAGCAAACTAAGACCTAAGGTGGAACAGTGGCTGAAGGGTCTGTCCTTTTGTAGAGAAAAGTTAGTAATATACACGGAGGAGCTACCACCAATGTCCAGGCCTGGTGATATATGGGAGCCCCTAATATTGTTTTTGCGCACTGTAGCTCAACCCAACTCACCTGCAGCTGTTTCTATATAAGCAAATATGTCATGAGCAATATGTAGTAATGCTGTTGGAGACTATCTAGATGAGGATGCCGTGTATGGAGATGTACTTTTGATACTCCGTTTAATTTTTTCTCTTTTGACTATTATGCTATGTTTTTGTATGACGTAGAAGATCTTCTGAAAATCAATAAAAAAATATTTAAAAAAAGGAAAAAGTATTCGAATAGTCCACAATAGGTCTTTTAATAACAGACAGCTGACGCAGTTTGCACGTGAGACCAAAACAAATAAAAGAATCTAAAAAAAGGTGTTACATTTGAAATTTACGCGAACTCTAAGAACTGCCATGTCTTCATACACATAAATGCCTTTTCCAGGGATGGGGCTCCTATCACGGTTACTGGCTTTAGTCATAATAAATCTCAATGTGTTAGAATCCAGCCAAACCACATCACTTTTTGATTTATTACCCAGCAGAATTCATCATCGGGGTGTTCTGAGCTCCAGCACCCGCGAATCATGGAGCTGAATGTCCTTCTGTTTGAATAGACCCAGTACCACTTAAAGACCAGCCTGAATATATGACCCACCTCCAATGGTAAACAAAAGGCCTTAGAATACTTAAAAGAAGTTGTGATTTGGAGGTACAAAGATGTTTTTAAAAATTCACACCTGCAAGCAATGTCACCACTGCTTCGTCTGCATTGCATTCGGAGGCTGAAAGAGTGTACATGGGTCACCACAGCCTGGCACGCCGCCCCTCCCCCGCCTGATATCTTTTACAACAATCATGCATCATCATTTTGCTGAGGTAGCCGAGTTCTATAATTTTCATCAGAGGGCTCCTCCAAGTCAGCGCCCTGCACAATTGTGGCTGATTTATTCTGTCATTACTTTGAAAAATTGCTCCCTCGCTGGCTCATTCTCCTCTATTATCATGGGATGGGAAGACGAACATTAGAATATTTATGACAGTGTTTCAGGGTGCTGGCGCAAACACCTGTCACCGCCTGGAACCCATTCCTCCAGCTCATCCGCGTTGTCATTTCGGCTTGCCACGTCGTTTATTCAATTAGACACATGTCACTTTGAGGAAACCCTCTCTGCCTCACTCTTTCCCTTGTCCCCCTGTCCTCTTCCCCATAATTTAACGCCACACTAAATCTACTTTTCTGGATCATAGCCAAAATGGAGTTTTAAGGCATAATGTGTTTGAAAGCTGTCAGGAAGGCATCACTATTATGCATATTATAGTCACACTGAGTGCACCCACTGGCAGATTGCTAGAGTAATTTCTTTAATTTTCAACAGTTAATTCAGGTAGTTCATCAAATTGAAATGGAATCCTATTTGCACAAACATAGCACGATTGAAGGCGTTCATATTTAAATGAGCGGAAAGGATAACAGTTTCCTCGTGAAGAGGCAATGGATGCTCGCCACAGTGCACATCACGTGTTGCAGTTGCATGTCTGATCCCACCCGCTTCCGTTTCCGCCGTTCGATCGGAACCGGAAGCCATTTCAAACCCATCTAAGAATCCCCGGCCTGTGTTTAGGGTGGGGCATCTCACAGCACGCAGCTTCTTTTCAAGCGACAGCTCAGGTAACTTAAAAATACGATGGGAATGACGTCATGAAGCTTCAATAAAAAGCAATTTTTTTGGTCTGTAACCTCTAAAGATTCTACGACGAATGCAATAGCACTGGGAACCAGCTCATGATTCTGACACTATAACACAATGTTTGTAACTGACCAGAACCGTTACACGACATTGATCGGTTTACTGCCACTTGGCTCACTCAGGACACATTCCTACTCTTAAACTGATATACACATACGAGTCTGCCTTGCATCGATTCCTAGCCCAAGTTTACTTCCCACAACAACAATTCTACATCTCTCTCTCTCTCCTACAACCCCACCACTGAATGTACGGATACGTTCTTCCACGAATTCTGGAACATTGAGCAGAATACATGTTCATACCCTTTTGAATTAAAGTCTCAATGAGATTATCTAGACTTTTTTTTTTTTTTTTGCGGGACTCTCGAAAATGAACATTCCGCATAGTACTTCTTTTGTTGTTGCCCAGCGGGGCTGCCAGCCCTCAGTCACTGTCACGTACTAGTGTTTCAATGGGTATTCCTCCCTTCAGAAGAGTAGACCAATCAGGGTTCGGGTTTACCAAAAGGAAACGAGGTAAGAGGATTGGGAGACAATGTGATCTCCATGAGAGAAGGTGACAGACCTGTGTGGGGACCAGCGCTGGTAAGAGTTGGCCTTCTGTACGCCTCACAAGTTAATAATCTTATGTCCTATTCCGTATGCACTACAAGCAAGTTCCGAAAGGCACATGATTCAGTACCACTGAACGACCCACATTAGGATTTGCAAATATGTTTCATCCATATCGAATTAAATGATAGAACATATTCTATTGCTACAGCTGGCCGATGTTGGGATTGTTCAGTGGATCTTGAAGAGTAATCACTATGGTAAAAAATACAGACAATATCAGAACCCACAACAAATGAGCTGCACATTACCCAACAAACATGCCTGTCTGGTAGAGGTACATTAAAAGTTGAGAATTCTATGTCACATATGGAGTGGATAAATACACTTGTTTTTTGGGTTGTGAAGTTCATGTCTCCAGGTTTAAGCAGGTGAAAAGATACATTCCCTTAAGGTTTTCCATCATTATGTTTCTAATTATTCTTAACTATGTTAAGTTGTACCGAACAACAAACACATTAGCTGGCAGAATGGCTGACTGGCGGCCTATTCGATAATCATATGTAGGTATGCAGCCTCACCTCATGCATCCACACTATCAGTTAAACCATTTATTGTTAATTTTGTATAGGTCCATATGGTTCCAAACTCTAAAACACTGCAGCTGTGGGACACATTACATGCATCCCCAAATATTGTCCCCTAGTAATTTGACACTTCACGCGGCAAAATGCTGTGTCGAAACCCAACTCCAAAATAATAGATGCCAGGGGGCGAATTAAATGGGCTACACTGTCCAGACAAAAGAGTGAGTGCACAGTTCAGCCAGGGCAACATCATTTTAAGAGGCAACAGTAAACAAACATCCTTATCAATCGACAGCTATCACACTTCGCACTGCTATTAAGCAGCAGTGTGTCATCTAGTGACGCCACACTCCCAGTTTCGGTAAAGCTGTATTTACCTGCAGTCAGCTCCATAAGAAGTCAGCGTGTAATTGTGCATAATTATACCACTTGTTCGACAAAGAACTGACATTTATAAGTCTCTACTACCAGGCAGCACAAGCTTTCTTTTAGGCAAAAAGATCAGTTGACATCTTCCAGTTAAGGCTCCCTGTTTTCCGTTTTTACTGATTTTTACAGATAAATACAGGCAGAAAATTCATTTTCTTGTCTGTATTTATTTTTAAATGTGGATAAAAACGGAATTTGAGTTGCTTTTGAGTAATTCTAAATACTGTCTACCATGACTGGCATGCCAATAGATGTGTGGATTGGTTGCATATTTTCATATAAGTGCACCGATTTATCTTCTGAGGGTGTTCACAGCACTGAAACCAAGCAGACATTCAAGCATGAGTGCATATTAATTGGTTAAATAATTGTGGAAATATACGAATTTCAGCTTGATTTTTCCACAAATCACAAAATAAATATGGAACCGGGAGCCCTACCTCGTATACATATAGCCCTCCCACTAATTACCATTGGATGGCTGCATTGTCACTCTCGCTGGCTTTACCTCGTGACCTTTCTTGTGCGTGTCCCTCCCCTGGAGCATTGCTGCATTATCTGTGTCTTCCTGCTCCTCAATTTTCAAGCACGACGTTTTGCTGTTTGGTTATGCACGCCACAAGAATGCATGGGTTTTCAGCTGTCACTGCTGTGTACTTCTCTTGCCTCTGTCACTTTATTTTATTCTTCTTTAACCACATCGCTGCTGTGGTTATTTTTCCCCTGTGCTGGAAAGTGTCATTTTGCTTTATCCATGACGAGCTCAGCTCGTCATCAGCACAGCTCAACTGTGCCTCATGACGAGCTGAGCTCGTCATGAGCATGGAAGGGGTTAAGCATTCTGCATTGCTGTGGGGCAGTTGTACAGCATCACTGAAACCATTGGCAAAGTCAGTCAGCCCAAACGAGAGACCTGCTGGCTTTGCCAATACCCGTTTTAAATTCTATCCTTAGCGCTCCAGGAAATAAAGCAGAAAACTTCCGGATCCTACTGAGAATTCGTTTTATAGCTGTCTTCAAGTTCACAAGCTCACTGGGCCACCATCCAAAATGTCTGGCATTAAGTTGGTCTGGCGGCTTTCGATGCAGCAGCACCCATTTTCCAGTAACTCAGCAATCTAAGTAACGTTGGCAAGGGGTAGAGATACTCTGGGCCGGTTCGCTTGGAGAGCCAGCAGTGCTCTTGCTCTTTAATGCATTGCGCCATATATATTTCAGCTGCACAAAATAAATTATTATCCTTTGCATAAAATTCTCAATTTTTCATTCCAGTCTCCCAGTTGCCCTAACGAAAGAATCACGTAAAACAGTGCACCAATGTTCAGCTTTCTAATCTCATGGAACTCTGTACCCAGAGGTACAATATTAGGCATAGTTACACAATTATGAATAAACACTGTCTACAGTTAGTGCCACAGAGGCACCAGAAGAGGCCATGGTAGGGTATAGAATCATTTTTACTCTCATGAATAGCAATGATTCTGACAATGCCCAGGATACAAAGGTAAAAACAACCAATGATGGACGGAATGTTGTACAATGGCAAAACATTCACCCCCGGTCACAGATCTGGGTTTAATCCATCATTATTTTGCTCATCACACCACCCCAGTTCAGACATGGCCATATGCAAATCAATCTTGACCATGTGCCTCATGGGAACAGTCCAGCCCGTACTGCCAAGCCATGTCTTTCCTGGACCGGAATCAAGCATCCTAGGACCGGTTTCTGGCTATCAGCCGTCATCAGCCAGGATAGCTTGATTCCAGTGGCATGGAGAGCATGGGACTCACGTCTGAGCATACCCATCCCACTCGGGGTGACAAAAGCAAAAACAACAAATGATGGATGGAATGTTGCACAATGGCAAAACATTCACCTCCAGTCCAGATCTGGGTTTAATCCATTGTTGTTTTGCTCACCACACCACCCCAGGTCAGAAATGGCCATATGAAAAATCAGTCTTGACCCTGTGCCTCATGGGAACAGTCCAGTCCGAACTGCCAAAGGTAGACAGTTTTTTATGATATATACTACTCAGTGGCTTAGCAATGAGGCTGGAAACACATTCACTGCCACCCATTCACTTACAACTGCACACAAACTCACAGCCATCCTTTCACAATCAATCACTCAAACACATCCATTTTCAAGTGCACAAACATACACCCACCATTCACAAGCGAAAACACGTGCACATACCCACTCACAGTGTGCAGTCACGCACAGATACACATCCATTTATCCATAAACACATACATGTAAAATTCAAAAAGCACTTATCGGGATTCAGCGTTGACATCGGGTGATGGGAGGGATCAGCATAAAGAAATGGCCTTGATGGTTCCTGGAGTCCTCAGGAAAGGAAGGGATTGACGGAGTATCCTGACATCTCCTCTCATTGGCCGAGCTTGTCGTGGGTCAGCCCATGAGAGGAGCACCTTCCCTAACTCACCACCACAGAGTGGAATGAGGTCAGTGAGAGTTGCTGACCTCTTCGCACCCAGAGTCTTTGATAGTTAGTATTAGGCATTTCAAGGCTTAAAGCTGAAGCACTCAAGTCTGATTCTATCAGTGGCACTCACCCCTCATCATGAGGGGGACGACCCCAGAGTGCTTTGCTGAGCTGATGAGGTCATGCCATCAGGACTGTGAAATCCTTAGCCCGGCAAGGCTTGCTCAGGCTGTCAGGCACCTGTGCATTAGCTCGTTTTATAGCACCTGGCTGCTGACTCAAACACAATGAGTATCTATCTGTCAGGCTGACCTTTGCTCAACCAAATAGACTCATCATGCTTGCTAAATGGAGGGAGGCGGGCCACTCAGCCCTTACCCCCAGGCCTCGCTTGCATTTTCAAACCTTATTTGTATCATTAGATAGCTGTGCTCTATTCACATCGAGAAGCAGCCTTTAAGAGGACAATAATTTAGCACTATATTGGTACCTTCAACTCTTGTCAGTAACACTACATTTAAGAACATATTTCAAATCAAAAGGCTTTTGTGGGAATTTCAATAGTGTGAAAGAAGCCTGGTATCTCTTGACATATTCTGTTTTTTCATAAAATCACAGCATTTTAAGATGAATACTTCTTTATTATATCCTGCTACTATTCAGATGTTATGCATGCAGCATTCCTTACCGTTCTGAACATCCAGTACATGATGTTTATCCAACGTCCAACCACCCATGTTGGAGGCGTCCAGTTCATAGCCTTGCAAAACTGCTGTTCTCTTTTCCCACAATGTCAAGTCCAGGCAAGATTCGTATTCATAACCAACAGATACTGAAATGAAAATGTTTTAGTTCAACCCAGAGGGTGAAGACAGAGTTACACATTTCACTAAGACGGCTTTATAGTCACACTGTAAATAGACATGCCCATTAGAAGTAGAAATTGAAATTATCAAGGCTTCTGTCTTTAGGTTATTCAACATTTTTGTTATTATGAACTAGCCTCATTGTAAATCCAACATCTTTCAGTATTACAGCAAAAAATCATTCAAGAAATTTAGACAAGAAATCCTACTTAAAATAGAGATATGACTAATGCATTGTAAAGAGAAGGTGGGCAGCAAGCAGAGATATCACAAATAAGCATGTGATCAAACCGCTTCAGAGGTGGCTAGTGGACAGAGACCGAGAGTTGCCCAGTGGCAATTTGGTTGCATTTTAAGATGTGCCAATGGACTACGTCTGGGTTCCAACTGACTTGGACACCATACAATCTTCAACATCTTGAGGACTGTTATTGGCAGTCTCAAAGGAAAGTCTAAGAATTGCGATGGCACAGCGTTGAAACACATTCTAAAAGAAAGCCTGTCCCGGCAGCACTGAGGTGCAAAGCTAGGCTTTGTTTTTTTACCCAGTGGTTAAGTGAATGTGTTCATTAACCTTCGGGTCATCTTAATTGTGTACCACAAGCAAAGTCGAGTGAGCCCTTCAGTTAAGATGCTGTGACCAGCTGACAGCTTGCTGCACCAAAAGTTATTGTTGTAATTAGGTTTCACCGAGGCTAATAGTCACAAATGCTCTCAAACATAATTAGGCCAACCACTGTGTATTAGTCTAATATCTGGAATGTAGAATTTAAGTGCATGCCAAGAAATCTGTAGATACCGGTGAACTGAGGGTTACAACACATGCTGTTACCATTGGCTGGAGGCACTACCTAAATGCGGTTAAGTACAACACCTACTGTGTCACACGTACAGTACGAGTGACATAAAATAATAACACTATTCCATCTGGATGATTGCACGTGTCTGGCAGGTTATCACTTCGGTTGGATTAGTTGTTGTCATTCGTTTCATGTCATCATATTTTGGACAACTCACGCTAATGTTCTTCCCTGTACCGATTTTGGACTTTAGTTGTATAAATCATGAATATTATTTACTGTACGTATCTACAACATTAGAACACCGACATATTCATTAGTAAGTTTGCATGCTAAAGAGACTTTAATCCAAAATGTACGGCCAGCTGGTAAATAAGTCTTAATTTATATTTAGCTTTATTTTTCATGCAATATTTTCAGTTGCCTCTGGAAGATACATATATTTAACCTACCAACAGCTTCGGAAAGGCCGTAGACCTTCTGGTTATAGGCATCCGTCTTATCCCATATGAAAGTGTAGGACAAACTGGGCGATGCAGGAAACCATTTTTGGAAAAGTCTCCCTACTACTGCAACCATAAGGTGAACTTTCATTAGGTTGAATGGAATAACCGCATGCGTCATAGTGATCTTGAGAACAGACTTGTATCCTGCTGCCCTAGAGCTTAGGTAGGAGAGTTTCAAGTCAGTTCCAGGGATGGTTGTCTCTTCATGAAGCACCTACAAGCAAATTCACAGTAAAACATTAAGACGACATTCTACAGCAAAAACATTCTATAAAGAACCCCAATTATTTATTATACATAAAAAGACACCAATTGTAGGGTCTCAAATTTGCTTGGCAATACCAAGTTTCCCACAAGTCCTGCATCTCATAACATGTGCTCCAGACATTGGTAACATGTTAAACAGTGATCTGATGAAGATTACTTTGACATAATTACTCAAGGCCTGGTGTGGTGCCGCGGCCAGGGCGACTGACTCCGGAAGCTGGGGATCACGGTTCGATCCCCGGCACCGGAGGCAGATTAGCTCAGCACCATGCGACTCTGGGCAATAGCTCGCTTAATCTTTCCGACGGCCCCCAGCGCCTAGAAACCCTAACGGGTGATTGTGCACTTTACAAATGTGGATTATTATTATTATTATATTATTATTATTATTACATCAACCTCAAGACAGGCTGATGTGTTTTTGCAGTCATATTTGGAATTTAAAAAGTACTAAATCAAGTTTCAAAACCCATCATAGTGTAGCAGACCAACTGGAAGGAAACAGATGGCAACAACTTTGTAATACATGGTTTTGATAAAGATGCACTGGCAAGTTCACAGTAAGTACACCTGTTTTGACTATCTCTTTCCTTCATAGAAAATAGTGGAGGACAAAGGTTAGGCACAGTGCAGGGTGGAACCACTGGAAGGGTTGGGGAGCCAGGACAATGGAAGATGAGGACAGGATAGACTTAAGTTCAAGAAAGGCAGTGCATGCGCTCTTTGGGGGTGAGGGCTAGAAAAGGGCACATGAAGTGACAGGGGTAAAAGGAAACACAGGGAGGAGGGTGGGAGCTGGGCAGTGACAAAAGGAGTGGGGTGACAGAGCCAAACAAAACGCTAGTGGATGCGAACATAGGCATGAGATCAGTATGTGTAGAAATGGAGGCAAAAGAGGTGTTCTCCAGTGGAAATCATATTTAAAAAAATCCATGGTGGGATCAGGGTGCAACACGATTCACAAGTTCTCCTACGCTGACAAGTAATAAACAAGACAAGTGCGGAGGAGAAGAGTGCAGCTGCAACATCAAACTGGCAATAATAGACCTGTAAAGCCTAATAAAATACAACAGCCATAAGACACAGGAGAAGAGAGGTCTATTGTGAGGGGAGGCAGGGCGGAATGATGAAAAATGCAATAAAACAAATTACTGATGAGTGATAGAAGGTGTGCTTAACTTGGCTCTCTCACTTGGAGACCCTGGGAGTTCCATGGAAATGTTACATTGACCTTGGAAGTTTCGCCTTTGAGTACAACTTGGCTCCGTGCCAATAGATAAATAAGGTCTCTGAGGAACAGTAGAACATTATCTGTTGACTAAAGATTCACAGACTGCCAGGGAGGCAATACAGACCGGCTGAGCAGCACCTGGCCCTGTTACGGAGGGGATGGTGTTTAACACGAATCCACCCGCTTCAGTACTTTGCAATTTGCTAATGTCCCTGCAGCAATGATCTATTCATTGGAAGGCAAAATATTTTAGCTACACAGGCAAAATACAACAAAACAGGGAGTACACACGCAGTTAATGTGTTCAGTCCACACCTTTTAACAACAATGCACCAACTGACTGTCAAGTGCAGCTCTAGGCATTACGTTATCACTGCCGTGCCACAAATCCTTCAGCTAAATTATACATTGTGAAACCAAGTTCTGCAACACAAAACCTGCAATTGTATCACAAACTTTGGAATCTTTCAAAGAAATAACCACAGATGGACCGACCCATAGGGACAGCTCGAACCTTCTTTTTCTGTGGTGTTCCAAGACAAGTTATGTTTTTTTAATTATTCCTACTAAGCAATGACATTATATTCCCTTTATGCCTTTCTGTGTTGTTTAAGTTCCCTCTCTGATCCTGCCTACTTTTTTGCTCTGTGTCTAATTTCTTCATTGTTTAACAGCAGCATATGTGTTCCCACCAGCACGCAGGGTCACCCAGCTTCCTCCAAAGCCACCGCGGAGCTGGCAAACAAGTGGGCCTTGCGTGCCCTCTGACTGAGGCTGTCACTCGCCTTTCCGCAAAGATGCCGCCCCGCGACTTATCCGGTCTCTAGGAATCAGGAGGTCACGTTTAAGCTCTGGTCTGCCTTGCTCGTCAGTGCGCTGTAGCTACCAGGATCCCAATGGGTCAGCCTCGGTTGTTCCTTTCTGGAACGATTAGCGTTATTCTCCGAGGATAAACAACTCGCCGGAGGTAAGTCTCTAACAACTAACTTTTTATATCTCAAATCAATTTGAGGCTAAATTCATTCGGATTGGTGTTTTTCCGCCAGTCGAGCTTGAATGACTACCAGCGCTGTACCGCTTACAATGATGCCCTAACATTTGTGGTGGACTTTCAGTTCTAATATCAAAGGTTATATATAAAGGCACTCAGAGGCTGCAAGGTAGATGAGCAGAGCAGAGATACAAAATGGCTTTCCTCGCAGAGGGAAACGGGAGAACCATTCTGATCCCAAGTTCAGTTATTGTTGTTTTCCAGAAGATGTTTTGCTTGACTTTTGGACTGAGTGGATTTCTGTCTTCGAAGGACTGGGCTCAATCAACAAAAAAGCAATCACCTTAATTTGCCCTGAAGAGTTCAATTCCAGATTAGAATTTAGAATGACACAATGCAGCTACACGTCAGCCCTTGGAGCTACCAAGTGCTCTTGACTTGGACACGCTAACCTGAAAGCAATTGCAAAGCAAAATAATTGAAGATATTGCTTCTGTTGGGAAATAGGTTCTGTTTTACATGAACCGCAGTAACACAATGCAACAAAACAGTACTTTTAGTATGTCATGCCGGACCGCTGTGAAAAGTACAGGGCTCCCTGAAACCAGGAGAGTACAAGCACTGAAGCTGTCTAGCTCAGAATTATTTACTTTTATGTTATTCCTCAGACAGTGCTGCCATTGTGAATTGGAATTATATTTAGTGCATTTCATCCTTTGGTTTATTCTCATTTTATTACAGCTGTACACAGCAGCGTAGCCCACACTCCATACTTTAAGCGCTAGCATTATTCAATAGCATTCCGTCCAGTAGCCTTTTTCATTTACTTTCTCTGATCTTGAGGCTGATGGAGGAGCCGGAGGGCCCAACCTATCACAACAAAGTGATTAAAGCTTTATAAACCAATGATAATGCTTCGCGTTCCTCAACATATTCCTTGTGGTATGCACAAGACCACAAGGAATGCTGTGGCAAAGCTGGGCCTTCAGTGATGGGTATTCAGTATGAGGGGAAGGTATTAACAGATATACCAAATCTTATCCAAGGACTACTGTAGCCCATCTGCATGGTCATTTCATGTAGTAAATAATTACCACCAATCATTCTATAAGAATACCTTGCCATTCTCCATTAGGTTTTAACTTTTCTATAATTGAATGTGAATTTTATATTGGAATTTTGATATCCAGAATGTAAATGAGGAACAAAAGTCACTCCCTTTGCTTTTCTTTTTGTCTGACAGCTATTGCAACCCCCATTTTGAAGAAGGGAGCTGTAGGTCTTCCATTTCTTCCGTTCTTTATTTTGAATAGTTACAGAGCTAGTCCCCTTCATCCCCAAACAATTCACATGTAGCTCTGAGCTAAGCGCGAGGCCTGCTGGTTTCTTGCACTGCAAGCAGTAAAACATCCCTAAGCACAGTGCAGATTGTCTGGCCAAACATCACTCTGCAAAATGACTGTGTATTTAACAAATCGATGGCACTGTTGTGCTGTCCTCACTCAGACATTTTAGCTCCTAGCGGTTCAGGATACTCAGGGAGGTAATACTGTTTTAAGAACATTGACAGAAAAAAAACACATTTTATGAACACAGCCAAACTAATTAAATGACTTGGCAGCTGTCAATAATAAATTATTTGCTTCACAATATCAAACTACAAAACAGAGAAAAGAACTTCACCAAAATGGAAATGATCAACCAATTGTAGACCAAAAATGACTTAAAACCAAAAACCAAGTATTAATTCCTTATGACTACCTGACTAGAAAAGGCAGCAGAGATTTATTTTCACACATGACGCCAATATAAATATAATGGGAAGTCAGACATGTTTCAGCTATCGAACTTGTGTGTGTGTAAATCAGAGGATAGTTTCAGAAAATGTGTAATGAACCATCACTGCGACAGGTAATTCATACTAATGTATTAGTAGATATTATCAGTAGACTTTTGTGGCTGACCAGCCTCAGTTACGGTTGTAAACTGATTTCTAAAGCTTCTAATGTTTTGATTATTACATACTAGTTATTGTTAATCTTTAATTACTTTATCTATTCCAGAAAAGTGGGTGAGAATACAGACGTATGGTCGTACCTGCGTCTCCGGTATGATTGGGCTGTCTTCGGGAGAGGACCTGAAGAAGGTCGATAAAGGTGATGATACAATGACAGGGTTTGGCCTCACAAAGCCACTGAGGTCACAGCTCGGGATATCATTCTCTTCCTTCTTCATCACCAGAGTATCCATTACATAGAACACATTCCAGGGAATCCATACAGTGTGGTATTGTGTCAGGAAGGGTGCCCGTTCAAAGACCAGAGTTAGTGATGCTCCACCATTTGACACCAGGTCAAACCTGAGAAAACAAAAAATAGATTATGTAAGTTAAACTCTGACAGTGACAAACAGCTGCATCAGCACACGCCAGGAGGTCAACATCTTGATATATTTAGCTCTCTGTTATTAGAGTTACCCTGTTATAAGACTCAACGAACTGTGCTATGAATTGGGTTTTGGAATGCATGACACTGCATTAACATTCTGCACTTTGATAGCAGTGCTGACAGACCAGCTCAACAATCAACACAAAATTAGCAATGACTGCATCCATGAATGAAGTTCCACCATCATCCAGCACAGAGTGCTGCCACTGGGGATGCCATTGTGCATGTATATATTTCCTAAAGGAAAAGTGAAAAGTGTTATTCTTTAATGCATCTTAGCTAAATATACCCACATTTCTCACCGCCAATGAGGATTGAGGCCTGAACTTTTAGCCGAGGCATCACAGGTTTTTTTTATCACTGGACGAAATAAGCAAAAAAACAAACCCCATCTGTCAGCGAAAGCACACAAGAGTGATTTGAAATTGTAATGTGCCATTACTTTAAAAGGCATTGAAAAATATTTTCTGTATTAACAATATATTGTATTTTTGTGTGATGAATCCAGAAGGGAATACATGCATCTGCTTTCCTTTATAACACTACAGCCTGTTTTTCACACGATTCCCACCTTTTAGAAACAAAATATAAAGCTAGCTTTTTTGCATCTCCCCTACCTGCATTCCATAAGTAGCTGCGAAGAAGCCCTTTTCCCTTGTGGTTCGCTGTGTGCTCCTACTTTCTTTAACATTAGAGTTGGTTCTAACACTGTACCCTCTTATAAAAAATATGCCAGTAAATTGGTCACCTAGTCAATGATCCCTGCTAACCTGCTCTGGGTAGGTTTAAAAGTGAATGGGATATGACTACATCTGACAGAATGAAAACAAAAACAGAAGTGATCCATTCAAGCTCTTCCCACGTTCAGGAAAGTCCACGTTTCTGTCTCCTCAATTCCACTTTCATCTGTAGCATCTTGGAAGATATTGCAACAATTCGAATAGGACCGAAAATCTTCAGAGATGGTAGCTAGTAGAGCAGGCAAAGATCAATAATAAAGGGAAAGAACCGAGAAGGCTTATTTCAGAGCCTAAGAACCTCAAAAACACACTTTGTTTACTTCCAACACTGCAACCCAAATGTCTACTAGTTTCAGTTTCCTTGAGCCAAGAATTACAAAGATATGATCTGACATTTAGGACAGGCACGAAGAACTATTTTACTGGAATAATTGGCATGATTGGGCACTCGCTTAGCTGATTAACTCAACAACGTGTGTGCAGCATATCAACAGAGCCATGCATGGTGGCATGCAAAGTCTGCATGAACCCCTTCACCTTATACCTCTGAATTGCTGAATGCATCGGTCTACATGACCATGAAAAATGCAACAATATCCATCCGGGAGAAACCATTGACAACCTTTACAAAGTTGCCATATTATCTACCTCATTCTAATATCTCATGTTAAAGTTAAATCACATAAGGAGGGGTGACAAAAAACTTCAAAACTTCAGTGATAAGCACAACATTCACCGCAATCAAAATTAACAATCAGGGTCCAGACAACCCTCACCTCACCCAGGTGTACAGAATCTGTTTTGGTTCCATATAGGGACCTCTTTTACTAGATGGATGCAGACCAGGCGTTAGTGGTAATGCTGCTTGGATAGGTGAAAAAGTATGATACAACCAAACACAGGATCAGTCTGGCAAAACTGGTCATGGTCTAGCCCCTCCTCTTAACCAGATGTAGCAGGGTAGGATTAACTCTACAAACACCCACACGATACTAATGAGCTCAGAGTCACTGTACATAGCTGTTAGGCCACTTACATTTTTATCATATTTATAAAAACAAAGCTTTTATAGGATTCATCATAGGAAATGTAGCCTATCTCTGAAAATAGGGATATAATCATTACAGGCATTCTACTTAATGATCATTTCGATTCAAAGAGTTTGAGTTTCAAAAAGTTCTAATCCGTGGGAGACAGTATTATCAATCAAATTTAAATGGGAATAATGATAAGCAATCCATAATTACAACAACTGCACGTTGGCAACAAATACTGAGACAGTGCTTTATTTGTACCGGTGTTTTCTGCGCTCGGCACCTATTTGTCAACACTGTTAATGCAAATCCACCACATAGTGGCGTTGTGTATGTACATTTTCAGCTAAGTTCAATAGTGGACCATTTAACTTTTTTTTTTTATATTTATTAATTATAAAACTCGGACTAATTTAAACTGAAGGTTAAAATTACAAGTGTTGCACCAAATGCCCAGTGGACCCATGTGAAATATCTTGGGTCCTGGCACATAATTTTTGCAAATTAAGCACTGCTTTGAGATAAGACAAATAAAGGATTTAGTAAAGGATCACATAGCTTTAAAAGACAAAAACTAACAGTGTCTCTTAAAAACATCCAAATTTGTCAATTAATCAATGCTCATTTGGGAACAAATGCGTGTTGAGCAATCAATAATATTCTTTTACTACACATTAGATATGGGGAAGATCGAAGTCTTGTAGCAATATAGCAGAGGTAAGTTTCATAGAGACATAACATAACGTGTATTTGTAAAGAACACATTCACCCAAAGGATATCTTGGAACTGAATAACAGATATTTATTGCTATCTAACTCAATGGTACTCATTTTATCAACGTCACTCAGAAGGTTGAAAGGCTATGTGGACGCGCTGGAATTTGAACCTGTGACCATGAAGTCAAACACAAGCCACTACAGTGGACACATTAGTCCACTAAGACACCAGACCCGGCCTTTGAGAGGCAGCCCCGATGGCATTCAAATAATTTGCATTGTGGTATTCCCCATACAACTGTTAACTTTACAGCCTCTAAAGAAACTGTAGCACAATGTCAGACTACATACTTCATGGAGATTGAACACAATCACCAACATTGAAACAACAAATCAAAATCCACTCTTTGTTCTCATGGTGCTTCTGGACACAAAAGCAAGGAAAGTTTGTGTCATAACAGAGTTTAGTGGGCTCCCATATGGTTGTGTCACCTACAGGGAGCATCTAGTGTGAATGCCATTTGCGTAACATAGGAGTATTGTTAGTGATAAAATTAGCTCTATTTGTCCGCTTTATTATGGAAACTGGTGGGAAGTAGTACATTTCTGCGATCCCTCTTTGTCATAAGATGAAATGTCAACAGTAGTTAACATTGTGCTGCTTTTGTCGAACAGTATTTTCTGTACTGAGATCGTGGAATGGGGTTGTGAGAAATCTGTAGTAGATTGGTTACTAGAATTTGCAAAAGGATGCAAGCATTCAAATATATTTGTGTAGGGAATCCACCTTTTCTGTGTGGTCACCCCAGATAGTTTGCCTTTTGCTGGACCATATATGTTTACTGAATTTAGAACTCTGTACACTATACCCTTGCTACCCAATAGTGCAGTGCCTGTGCTTCCCCTTTAAACAAGGTTGAATTGGCATCTCCTAATTGGTATAGTTAACATGCCTGTAAGTCACTTGTATATGGTACAAAATGTACTCAGGCCCTGGAAGTTAAATGCCACATGTGGACTGCAACACTTTTTGTGCTATCCACTTCAGTGGCAGTGCAAACATGGCTTCATGCCTCCCATTATAGCAGTGTGAACCTGCAATTCGCCCTGTCAAATAAATCTTAATAGCTCAAATCTTCTGGTTCAATATTAACAAGTCACCTTATATATGTGCCTTGTATCTAACGAGGCAGGTAGAATAGCAGTTAAAAGTAGGTCATGTAGTACTTTAATGTTAACATATCCTTACAGGCACTAGTACCCAAAAGCTATTTTCACTGTGGCAGGCCAAACTGTTCTATGTAGAAAGTCACAGTACAGATTAAAATACTATTACAATATCTTGTGAATGGGTCCTGCTAGAAAAAGAATCAAACAAATATTTGTAGTAGTTATCAAATGGCCAATTCAATGGTAAAGTTGTATTTTTAATAAATGTTAAGGAAAAATGTACAGTAAAAAAGGTTCCTTTTCACTGCCTGAAGTTCTTGGAGGGTAATTTGTATTGCCTCTCCTGTTTCTCCCAGCCAGTACACCCTGGCTGCAAAAAATTAGCTGCGTTCTCAGATTGATGGGGGCGGAGATGATTGTAATAATGCGCTTCCCGCTGATGAGTTCAGACAGTGCAACTGCAGACACATTTCTACTAATGAGCGATGAGGGAACAGTTCTGATATTTGCTGAGAGTCCTTACTTAGATCTCAGATGGTAAGTATTTCTCATGACAAGTTATTCTGCCAGGCGTTATTGCTCCTAGACAGAGATGGATGCACATTTTTTTTTAATTTGGATGCTGCAACTTGCTGAGTTGAATACTGAGCAAGCATTTAATAATGCACACATGACAGAAAGATTTGAAAACATGTCCAAGCCACTTTCTAATACCGTGGCCCTGTAACAAAGGGGCAACTGATAGGTTTGAAGCAGGCAACCTGCAGTCACTCAAATTGCATCCGACTGCAAAAATCACAAGCTAAAAAAGGGGCCAATCCTGACATCGCACATATTATGCTCTATATGTATGTATGTTCATGGATGTGTGCAATGTAGTAAAGCAAAATCAACAAGAAATGAACAGTCATGCAGATCACAGTTTCTAAAATATTAATTTAGTCAGCTCCTTGTTTAAAGCAGTTTGGGAAACCAGAGTTAATATTCAAAAAAACAAAACTGTATTTATTAAAGAGCTATGTACTTCTTTACAAACTACAGCTTTCATTGATGGCACAAAGTGAAGGGCACACATACTTACATTCCATCCTGACGTGTGATTGTGTAACCGTAGTCTGGATAGTGCAAAAATGAGACATTCACGCCAATGAGTGGCGTCCCGTCGGCAGTAAGTACTTGGCCCCTTATAACTGATGCCAGACTGTAAAAGAAGTGGGAGGAGAGGACAGAGATTACATATTAGACTAGGGATGTGCTGTAAAATCCATTATGTATGTGATTTACAGAAAAGATTACAACAAAACTGGCAATCATTATCCAGCAAACTTGACTCTGTAGACTCCCACGCCACTGCCCGTTTGTAATGGAGCATTATCTGCATTTTAAGTGCTGTCTAGCATAACTTCAATCTTAATATCATGCAGTCTGTGCACAACTGGAGCCTTGAAATAACAACATCTTTGAAGTTTATATTCTATCACACAGAAAAGTACTCTTTTAAGCAGATTTCGAGACGAGTAGATCCACAAAGATCAAAAGGTCAACATTTGAATGACCTTCAAGAAAAAAAACTGCACAGAGCTTCTTTTTAAAATAATTGGATTTATGTAATTCACAGCAGGTGCAACAGTTCAAGCGCACATCAGTGTACTTTGCACAGTATCCACAGAGATTTGGAAATGCTGGTTTATTGGGTAATTTCCACCATCCATGTGGCTTCCTTATTATGAAAGTTACTAATATGCATTATGAGACAGACTTAGCTTGGGAAGCTCACTTGAAAGTGTCCTTTCAGTATCTATTAAATTGATGGCCCTCTAACTGTGATGACTTGAACCCAGAATTTACAGTAGTGATTAATCCAGTCTGCATTCTGTTACTAAACAAACTTTGCCAGGTCAAATTAATACATTGTTCCTTACTGTTTGTTGATCGGAAGTACAGAATGTAGTATCTGAATAAAGGTACAGCAGTGATTCGAAAGTCTCTGCTGACCACCAGCAAAACCTAGCAATTACAACCCTAGTGATGTATTGGTACAGTCACCTCTTATTGAAAGGGTTGTCACCGGGGATGGTGTGAGTGCTGTCTGGTCCAGTCAGGAAACTGATGCGGTCATAAAATGACCTGGCTGCCTGCAGGGAGGGCGACTGCTGGCTCTGGCTGATGATGTCTTGTGGGTCGGGGAGGCCGCGGCAATAGGGCTGGTTCTGGCAGGCGCTCTGCAAGCAGCAATCTGGATCCATGCAGTCGATTAATCCATCTGCGAGAAAAGGAGAGTGCAATCAAGTGTGTGAGTTCACAGTAGACAAGAAAGTCCCGACCCCTTAAAACAAGTGGCCGTTAGTGGGTCCTCACTTTTTGGTAAACGAAACGATCAACTCCCAGCCTTGATCCCCCAAATATCTGGTAATTCATTCACTCAAATGTATTTCAGCAGAAAATTTAAGAGGGTCAAACATTTGAACAGCAGAGAATTTTCGTTGCAAAACTAACAGATTGAGAATTCTGCTTTAGAACATAATTGACTCTGAGATGTAAACAGATTCTCACAATGTTAAAAATACCCTGTACATTTGTAGGAATGGCCGAGAGGTCCCTAAGGGGTAAGCATGTACTTTTCTCAGGAATATAAAATGTGCACAAAATGTACATGAACGGGCTATCTGTCCAGCTGCACCTGTTGTCATCACAAAGCTGGGTAGCGCTGGCCTGTTGGCAGAGTGAATAGATGCATCCATTGCAGAGACCTGTGTTTGACCACATGGTCACGAGACCACTCAGAATTGCGTTGGGTCGTAATTACGTAGCACCAAGAATCCCACTGGGGTGAAAGTCAGCGTTATACGTCAGTAACTTAGCACGGATGCCAGGGGCCCTTCGTGCAAGCAATTTAAAACGGCACCTTTGACTGCTCTGGGGGACGTAAAATACAGCGTTTATCTGGGTCCAATGGCCCATCGCGGTTCTGTGCCCCGGTGGCACTGCACCTGCTGCACCTACGGTAGCTACGCCCGTTACAAATACATGTTATAGGAGGCGACTCCATAGTAGCACTTAAATACATTTAGAACCCAGCCTCTGCCTACTGCGATTTATATTCAACTGTAGTTTCACTTTCTGCGGTTCATTCTGGATGCCCTGGAACCTGTGAACTCTGGAGCCAGCAACACTAACACACAAATTATGTTGACATACCCTCATACAAAGCACGAGCGGAGACACAGAAACGCCCACACGTTAAGACAGCCCATGACATACCCCCATGCACAAAAGTTACAGCCTGGATTTATTTAGAAGAGGCCACGTGCTGTGTGCGTCATTGCCAGAGCATCCTCCCACTTATAAAAAGATCGTACCGCCGCGTGCAAGTTCCGTGAATCACAATGGAGCCTGCCAACCCGCACACCGATTCCGAGCAACTCCCTCCCCTGGCTGGCATTTCCAAACTATTCACAGCTGACCTGCATCGGCCTTCGGTGGGCGCCTGCGCCTGGCACGCCAAGAGCCGAAAGAAGGCTCTGCGACTGCAGGTGTGTTTTAAACCATTTAAGTCCCCCTCGGGCACGGCCAAGGTGTCAGAGGCAAATGCTCATACTTAGCCATCCATCTTTGTTAGTTTATAAAAAGAAAGAGCACATCTGGCATGCAGTCTTCGGGTCATAAAGCGGCATGAGACGCGCGCCTTCTGAACTCATCAGCGGGGCGCGCGTTGTTACAATCCTCTGCGCGCCCATCAATCTGAGCGCGCAGCTCATTTTCCGCAGCCAGGGTGCAGGGCGCACTGTTTGTTAGGTTTCCATGGAGTTTATCAGCGACTTGCCCATGCGAGTGACGGATGGTTATGATCCTGGCACCCCGCAACTCCGGAAAGCATTTTTCATTTTTTTGTTGTCTGCATTTCAGCGCCCAGTGCTATTTAGTGCAGCTAATCTGGAGCAGAGAGTGCCAACAACACGGCCGCTCGGTGGAAGCGCGTCAGCAGCGGCTTGGGCACGTGCGTGCACGTGGACGCTCAGTGGCGCCCTCCTCCTCTGCACAAACACTGGCCGTGACTTCTACTTGGACGAGCCTGGCAGTCGCGCTTTAGAACAAAGCGAACAGCAGGAGGGGCTGTTCTTTTATTTTATACTGTTTGTTGTCTAGAGTTACTGCTTCATGCTGAGGGGGCGCTGGAAAGACATTTTCTACGGAGCAAAAAAGGAGACGCAGATTGATTTTCCATCAGGCGTGTAATCGTGCACTACGCCGAAAACTGAGCAAACTGTGCCAGGAAGTGTATGGCTGCCGATTGGCTAAGTAAGGCAGCCGAAAGATTGTGTCCCAGGTTTAGCGCCGTCTTTTGCACGAATAAAGTCGGGTCATGAATGGTCTATGAGCCTCGTTCCTGAAAAGGAAGGCGAGCATACATATAGGCATCAGGGTGGATCCCATTCGTTGATTGACAGCATGGGGCGGCATACCTATCAGTCTGGCTTGAGATCATGCTACAGTATGGACATCACACCCTTACACATCATAATCAAGAGCCCCTTGACCACAGATGAAGATGACCCCTGCCTCCTGATATTGCTGGGCCTCTCAGCTTCCTTCAACACAGGCACCCTTAAGTCTCGAATGGGATTCACCAGCAATCTCCTTCACTAGTTTCCCTGCTACCTTTCCAACTGACACCAGTTTGTTCAGAAGGACACTTTCAACCCTCAAAAGATCCCTATCGATGCCAGAGTCACCTAGGGCTCCAAATGACTCCTGTCATCTTCAACCTTTACATGGAGGCACTTATGGCCAGATGCAGCAAGCATTTTTCATCTTGCAAACGGGCCGATTTGCAGACTCGGCCCGTTTGTGATCGCAAAAAAATGCTTTTGCCATGCATCAAACCCAATTTTGCGATTCGGTAACCTGTTATCGAATCGCAAAATGGGTTTGCGATTCACTATTTGGAAGGGGTGTGTTTAGGGCGTCCTTTCCAAATAACGAATCCTAACGGTATGCATGAATGTTTTGTGACCATGAATGAGTTTGCAAAACATTCACATTTTACCACCTACTTCAATTAGGTGTTAAGACATTCGCAAATGGGAAGGGGTCTTTGTGAATGTTTGGAAAAGCCTTTTTAAGAGCAGGCAGTGGTCCCATGGACCACTGCCTGCTCTTTCAAAATGAAAAGAATACTTTGCAATTTACTTTTTGTAAAGCATCTTGTTTTCCTTTAAGGAAAAAGGGCTGCTTTACAAAAACAAAAACATTGCTTTATTTAAAAGCCATCACAGACATGGTGGTCTGCTGATCTCAGCACGCCACCATCTCTGTGATCTTTGCTATTCCTAGGGGTCGCAAATTGCGTCCTACCTCATTAATATTCATGAGGTACGTCATTTGCGACCCCTTAGGAATCGCAGAAAGTGTACTGCACACTTTCATGCATGCCGTTTGGCAATTCCCTAATTGCGAATCTCAAAGATTCGCAAAAGGGAATCGCAAACTTTTTTTATGCATCTGGCCCTTAGTGCCCTACTCACTTATAACACCATTAGGATTCACCTTTATGCCAATGATGCACAGCTTTACTCCAACGTTTTCCCTGCTTCAGACCATCAATGCCTCAAACATTGCATGGATGTCATCCAGACATGGATGTCCAGCGCCAACATGAAGCTCAATCAGGCCAAGACAAAATTCCTGTTATTTGCCAGGAACAATAAACAAGGAACAGTACAAACCTGGCTCAATGAGACATGAACCTGGACATGTTTGAAATCTAAATTTGACCAAATGCCAAATCACATGAATTTGCCATGGACACCAGCCTTACTCTCAAAAAACACATGGCCAATACAAGCATTGGCACAGCCAATAGGTCTCGCCTCTCGCCTCGGAGTGTGTGCATCACAGGCAAGCAGTTCCCCAAATGTGTTAGCATGTGTGCTTGAGCGAGGAATGAATGCTATTTGTTTTGAAAAGCATAGCAGAAGTTTGCCCTTTAAGCTTGTTTTTTTTGGCACTGAAAAAAAGTTTATAATAAAACTAAGGTTGTGGTTGAAGGGCAGTCGCAAATATTGTTTTAAGCTGTCCCACTTAATAAATGGAAGGCAGCATTGTCCAAGGTGTAATAAAGGTACATTTAAAGCTGAATGTGAATGTTTCCCCCATGATTGCTTTTTGGACACCTGTAAGCTATAAGTGATGGGTAACATTTTCCCATGTACCTTGCACACACACCATGTGTTTTGTGTAGCAACAACTATTGTTTAAAGCTGTTTAACAAAAGAATTGAAAGACAGCACTGTTCGAGGGGAATACCACTTAGGGCACATTTACAAGTAGCTAGTACCTCAGCTGCGTCATTTTTTTTTTGACACATTAGCGGGGCATTCTCTGCTCCACATTGCCCCATATTTACAAACCAACACATTGAGCCAAATGCGTCAATTTTTGTAGGCCTGCGTCATATTATACCTGCACTAGAACCGACTGTGCCACGCAGTATTTAATGTATGCAGGGTCGGCATTACCTTGTAAAAACCCACTTAGATCTGATGCAGTCAAGTTTCCAAGTTTGCACTGCAATGCTCTAAGCCTGAAATGCGTCAAAATTACGACTCCTCCTTCAACCCAGGCATAGGAATTGATGCAGTGGCTTTACAAGTGGAATCTCCTCTGTGTTTTGAAGCACAGCTGTTGTTGTGTCAGTCTTATGGCCAAATACATCAATGCGCCACATTTGGGCCCACAGATGTGTCAGTATTTCTAACGCATCCATGGATCCTTGCGCCATGGAGACCTGTACTGTAAATATGGAGCAGCCATGACGTCAAAAGGTTATTTGACGCAGGTGCAAGACATCTGACACATCGCTGGCGCAACGATGAATCAGTTCTTATAAATATGCCCGTTCGTTTGTGGTTGAGGTGCAGTTAAAAATATTTTTAAAGCTGTCCCACACAACAAATAAAAGGCATCATCATTCGAGTTGGAATAACGTTAAATGTAAAGGTGAAGACAAATGTTGGCCTCCTGGTCGCATTTTGGACACCCATCAGCTAAAATAAGTGAAGGGTAAAATTTTTCTGGGTACCCTGCACATAACCATTGTCTTTGCAGTCACAACTATTGTTTAAAGCTGTCTAACAAAATAATTGAAAGACCGTAATATTCGAGGGGAATAAAACTTAGTTTGTGGTTGAAGGGCAGTCGAGATATTGTTTAAAGCTGTCTAACTAAACAATTCGAAGGTAACGTTGTTCAAGGGGAATAATAATACTTAGGTCGTGGTTGAGATGCTGCCACAAATATTGATTAAAGCGGTCTAACTTAACAAATAATAGACAGCATAGTCCAAGATGGAATAAAAGTAAATTTAAAGCTAAATAAGCCCTCACATGCAAAGTCCCTTTACTTTGAGATCAGAAAATATGTTTCCCATGCTGCCTTCACTTGCAATGTTAAAAAAGGTTAAGGGGGCTGAATTATTCGGTTTTCTACATGTACACATTAGCCAATTTGCACCACAATCAGAAGAAGTTGTGGCACAGCTGGGACTTCTTGAATGGGGTTCCTCAGCTTCAAAGGCCACAGCTCTGCACATAACAAAACACACAGCAATGTGGGGTCTCATTATCTGCAGATCAATGGCCTTTGAAGATGGGGAACCCATAAAGATCCTGTAAAATGGATGAATGATAAATTAATATTAGTAGTAATTATGTAGCAGAGGTGAACCAACAATGAAATGCAATCACTGAGGGGAAAGAAGGGATTACACTAGTTCTAGGGGACATGTTATTTTTTTTAATATACAGCTGCTGTATAGTACACAGGTTACTTTTTGGTTTAGCATGTGTTTTCTCTAGAGATGTCACTGCATAGAGGATATACTGATTAAGGTCAGTTTGTCCTTACATCATTTTAAAAACACTGTGGATACACTGCTCATCCAGCTGAACAACACATTAAAAGAAGAAAGACAGGAATAAGAACAAGTAGGCATGCCCAAGGCCCAAGCATGAAATAATTAATGATTTTTTCAAATGTCAGTGAAAAATAGTCTGCAAGTACAGATACAAAATATCTCCTTCTGCTCAAAGCATAATTTCTGCTAGATTGGAGGTTACTGCCTTAAGATCCCATATCAGGTTCCTCTTAGTCTGTTTCTTAGGCTTGGTGCTCTTAACGATTTGATAGCAGAGCAAAAGCTTTGCTTGTTTCTCTCTACCAGTGCCCTGAGAAGATGCCGGAACGTGTGGTTTGGTCTGAGGGACGACCCATTAATCAGCTTACGGGGGATGTTTGGCCAAGGCAAACACACAGGAAACGTTCACTATTATAGAGCGACTGGTTAACACACCATGGCACATTTATGATTCCTAATTGATCCTCAATCGTTGATATCTACATCATAACCTTCAATAAAAAAATCAATTGCGGAAGAGAGACATGTATCAGAATGGAAAGGCCTAGAACTGAACACAATTTGCCTTAAACAAACCAATCATTCACATATCCGGTGAAAGGGGCTGTACAACGAAGCGATAAAGCATCTGGTGTTCAGAAAACAATCGCTGTCCATCAGCATCATGGTAGAGATCACCTCTCCTATGTGACTATCATTAAAATTCCCAAACAAATTAGACGATTCACCGTTCAAAGTTTAAGGATTGACTGCTTCCTGTCACTTGTCTTTGGGAAGAAAAGTGATATTGCTCACAGAAAAATATTGCATTTCCATTTCTACTGATTTTAAGTAATGCCAGTAAAGACTGAGGTATTATAAGTTAATGAACAACTGTGTACCCAGTGGTCAATTTCATGCTCAACGTTTCAGAAAAAGTTTTGTATACCCCCCAAGTGCAAATAATTCCTCTTAAATACTACAAACACGTAGAGACCTTTGGTTCTCTAACGTGTGTGATGCTCGACCAATCCTGGCTTTTTGGTTTACATAATTGTGCATTACAATAATATTAGTTTTGTATTTGTTGGAAAAGTTAGTGGTATAAGTGTTAAGTTACAAAGTGAAGTGCGCACAGAGGACAGGATGCACTGAACCTATGAAGTCTTAAGAATGACTACTTTCCGTCTCTGGAATTAACCTGGATGCCAGAAGATTGCAAAAGTAAACATTTAGAGTGATGGAAAATGGCGCCTTGAAGCAGCAGCGTTGCCTTGGGTAACGTATACTAACTGTTCACTTTTCTGTTACAGATAATGGCTTCACGATGAAAAACAATGGTCACCCGGTATAGAATCACAGGAAATTATCTGAATTTTACAATCAACAGCCTCAATAGTTTATCTTGACTGAATATCAATAGAAAGTACACGAACAAAGAGCCTAGCATGGCACATACTGTGGAACTTGAATCAGCTTAAATTTATTTTCGATCAGGCTGTAGAAAATCTAAGAAAAAGGGTCCTCAAATAGTCCAAGCAGCTTTCATCCTCAAGAATAGAAAAGCTGCAGAGCTCGATTTATACAATATTTACTTTCAGCTTAAGCTTTTGCAGGCATGCTGACAAATGGCCACAATTTTTTCTATTCCTATTTTTTTCCTTAGCAATAATTTACCTGTTCTATGAAAGCCATCAGAACACTGCATCATGCGGTGGGTACCACATAGCTGTTAACCCATTATTCGAAGGCTCATGCCGATGATTTTTAATACAAACTGTTCATTTACTCTGCTCCTGGCATAGCATGGGGGACGGCGAACATTCAGGGACACCTAGTGGCATCCCTAAGCATTGATCCTGAGATAATGTGTGTTTACTGGCTTAACCCTTATAGCTAAGTCTCACAAATAATAGTGCTTACCACATTACAATGGACAGACAGAATGTAGGCTTGCAGCAATCTCCTCCCAACACATATCTAAGAGTAGCAGTGCTAAAGATGTAGAGTCCGCCTTAGTTTTGTCTGCAATAAGATTGCCACTACAATATACATTACATATTTTTATTACACCAAAATCGCCAATATTCTTCACTAACTTAATTCATCTGATACTGTTGTATACCCATGTTGGTCTGCAGTCATTCCATGCTGATCAGTTACTATAAGTGTACATTTGCATCCACTGTATAATAACAATTGCATAATTAATATTTGAAGTAACGCTTACGTTCAGTATATAATTCAACTGTGCCGGATAAGCTATTCTGCTACCCATAAAGCAATAATTTATATATAAGCATGTGAAACATTATATACAAGTGTTGCATTTCTTTATTTCACACCCCTGTATTTTTTTTTTCAGGCTGATTTCTGGTGGGGGCTCACATTATGGAGAAGGTAGAATGGTAAGAGAAAAGGAACAAGCCTGTGTAGAATCTTTCACCAGATAGTGGTCTTAGCATCATCCGACATGCACCGCCTCGAGTGGAGAGGTGGCAGAGAAGTTTCTGCCAGGTGTAACATGGGAGGCGTACGTCCATGACTGCAAGCCTTAACAGGTGTAAAGAAAACACTACTCAACTAACCTGCCTGATATAGTCCGCTATGCAAAAAACTCAAAACAAATATTAAAATGTTGCATATGCAAAATGGCGGACCAAACACAAGAACCATATCAAGAAAACGCCTACAACATCAGTTGTGGAATTGGGATAGCCACAGTAAAAGAGAGCATAATTAAGGATTTCTAGATGCCGAGATATGTGCAGCATACACAATACTCTATGAATATGATGCATAGCCTCTCCTAGTGCTAAACTAACCACCTCCTTAAGGAAGTGAAGTATTTCATGAACAGTAAGGTCTTAATGGGAGAATCTCATATTTTCTGGTCCATTTGGTAGCAGTAACATTAAGTTACATTATCATGAAACTATCTGCCTCCGGAAATTACCCTGCCAGCCACGCTTCTATGGTGAGAATTGTGATTTGCTTTTGGCAGGGGTGCGGATCTTGGGAGCTCTCAGGATATGGATGAAAACTATTTCCTCACATCCACCTCTCCCCTGTTATTATATGGGAACCCTCCGACTGTGTTGAACAATCTTACTAAGCTACTCATATGTGGGATTTGGCATGATCATGCTTGTTTTTTAATGTCATAACCTATAGGGGAAAAAAAAGGTTCCCTGCTCCTTCCCATTAGCTATATCTCTCCCTGCCTTTATTTGGTCTAGAGTGTTCTAATCAAATAGAGATCTAATACTAGCGAAAAGGCAAATCACTCATCATTGATAACAGGCAAGCAGGGAAACGTATATAATGTGGCTGCAGGAACTTTAAACAAGCATTGGCATAGCCAACAGGTCTCACCTTTGGGACCTTATAATTGATTAGCCATGCAACAGTTGATGTTGTTGCACCAAGGATATTGTGCTGCAAAATTAAATACTTACAAGGTCCCAAAAGCGAGACCTATTGGCTATGCCAATGCTTGTCTGAGAGGGTCGGCTGATAAGGGTGGGTGGTATCTTTTTATGTTTTGCAAAGCAGGGATAGCTAGCAGCTGTTACAAGAAAGCAATTGAATTAACTTGCATGCACTGGCTTTAAAAATGGCCTTTTATGTATGTTCTTACTGCCTTTTCTGTAATTCACTGCTAAAGACCGCTGTCATTCTCTGTGCTGGGTTGAAGTAAAATTTTAGTCCTTTCATTTTTGGGAAATATCCCGGTTTTAGCTTTTAAATTCTGTTCACCCTTGCTCTGGTCTAGCGTGCTACTTGCCACAAAGCGCTTCATTGCCTCAGCAGGATTAGTAAGCGCTAAATAAATGCAATTTACAATTGCATTTTTTCCACTATCCTTTGGCTCATTTGGGTGTTATTAGCACCCAACATTGCACCGCTGAGGATGCAGACCACGTGCAGCCAGGAAGGAACCATGGCATCCTGCTATAAACTTGCATTTCACTTGACAATTAACTGGGCTTCCTTCGCGTGAAAGGTATTGAAAGGAGGGGGGGAGGTGCGGCTGGGAGGACCGCCTCAGGGTGCTCAAAGTGTTATACTGAGTGCGCGCGTTGTGTGCACACAGAGCAACCCGGCCCCTACCTGCAGGCAGCCACTGAAGAGAGGAACATGGGCTCCTGCCAAGCTGACAAATGGAAGCCAATTCAGCATCTTTCTCTGGCTTGCACCGAATAATTTAGAGCCTCCTTCAGTCAACAGACAATCCAAACAGAAATCCGTGTTATTTCCCCCAAAACATCATGCACGCAGGGGAAGCATGACGTGAGGAGAATGTCACACTGGGGCGGGAAAGTATTGTAAAACTACGTCGGCTGGTCAGCTGCAGGTGTGCAAATAAACACAAACAAAAATGCCTGAATTACAACAAACACTTTGCGGGGTTCGCTGCAGATAACTTCATGGAGATATAAAATGACTGTTTACCGCCCTTTTTCAGGTTTCTTAAACAACTTTTATTTATAGCAGGGGTTCTCCACTGGTGGAACTAAGAAAATGTGTGTTTTGGGACAAAGGTTGGAGAGTGCATGTTCGAAAGGCTTATTCAAAGTCTCCCAGCTCAGTCACCTGCTTTGACAGATAAAAAACCGGGGAACCACGAAAATGTTCATAAACACCATTAGATATGTATACATGTAGCAGAACATAGTAACAGTCCTGACTCACTTCGAGATCTCTTGCATTTTAGAACTAGTATCTCGTTAAAACAAGCGCGCACGCGCCTTCCTCTCCCCCGTCTTACTTAAAGACACACTCAAGATTGTATTACCTTATTTGAAGATGCATTTTGAGATGATAATAAAGGTATATGTTTCTAAGAAAAGAGGTACCCAATAGAACAGTTAGGTTGTCACTCACTGCCAGGCATTGGAGCTGGTTCACTCATCATACAATCCTAAAGCTTCTTGCCTGTGCCGCCCAAAAGCTTCTGAAAGGTGTGAACGAACACAACTGTTACCTTCGGATTGCACAGGATCTCTTTTATCCCCATTTTCAGTATAACTTGGGTCCAACATAAAGATAGGTTTGACCTATTGGTCGCAATGCAGGATCAAAGTTCGCTGGCACCAGACAGATCAAAATACTAACAACAGAAATGCATACAAATGCACGGCACCAAGCATTATCATGAACCGCGGCGTTTCAGCTAACAAATATATCGCCAGAATTACTACCTGCGAAGTATCACTCTGCCAGAATCATCACCGTTTAATCAATAATATCAAATCCGAATTGCCCTATCGGCTAAAAGTATCCCTTTACAATTGTTGTGATTAACATCCAATGGGAATTGGTTGGTCAAAAAATATTCCATCACAATTACAGCGTACCTAAAGAACATACCTTCTGACTTACTGTGTGAAAAAAAAAAACCCGCACTAGATGGAATGTGGCACTTAAGAATATCCCATCAGAGATGAATAGAGCGAGGCATGTTGTGGATTGCAGTTTAAAACCGGGCAGACTGCTTGATTGAAACGTAAAAACACCACGCAAACATCAGAGATCGGAGACAAGTGCAAGGAAAAACAAGCGCGCGCGCCTTGCGATGGAAGTTTAAAAAAAAAACATGTTTTGAGAGGAGGACGCAGTGGGGGGAGGGAAGAGAGGTGGGCCTGCGCCTGATTCCCTTGCGGGAGTGAGCAGGAACCATCTGTTAATTAACATCAGATGGTTTCAAAGCTCGCTCCCGCAAGGGAATCGCCAAACGTGCATGCGTTGCCATTGAAAGCAATGCAAAGCGTGCACGTTTTTGGCAGAAAAAGGGAATTGATTACTAAAGGTCTCCTATCCAGCGCATGCGCGCTGCGTAGGCGAGACCTAAAAATGGGCAGAGGCAGAAAGCACCTTATTACATAGGAAGGTACAGAGAGGTCAAAGGTCACTGGACTTTGCAAGGGCACAGGAAAGTATACTATCTATACTATCTACCATAGCAGATGCCAACGTCTCCAAGGGCAACACGGATGGGGTGGCTGGAGCAGCATGAGCAATGGGAGCAAAGAAATTAAACTGTAGATGAACCGTAGCGGCGCAGTCAGCCCCGCTATTAAGATTTTGAATTGCTGCTGCGGGGGTTGTCTCCCTGTTTTGATCCTTTTCCCCCATTCTTCTGCCCTCTCATACAAACATCACTAAACTGTGCCTCTATTCCAAACAGTCTCAATAGGAGCCCGGTCAGACGGGCCAACAGGCTAGCGAAATGGGAATGTATATGCAGGGCTTTAAGTGGACCGGGTCCCTCCAGGTCTCAAACCCTTTAGTAATTAAAAACAGGCATTGAAATGGGTCCCTATCAGGCCCTACATTCATGTCCTTAATTTTACTGGTTAAAAACACAGGTGATTTCTGAACAAAAAATGTAAAAAACATTAAGGTAATTCATGTCAGTGGTTTAGTTCCTGTTTAAATTTCACATGCTTTTTTGAATTTTGTACTCCATAACTGTGTTTCCAGGATGTCACGTCTTTTTCGTGCTGCACATTACACTTGTATAGTGCATACTTTGAACTGGTAACCTCACGGTTTTTATAACAGGTCACAAGTAAAACCTCTACAGTTGATGCTGAAGGTACTGTGAGTTTCTCATAGTGAATACAGGGTCATCGAGTCATTGGCCTCTATGCAGAGTCTAGAGACAACCACTGACAAAGCCAATAGTCCTCACTGGGTTTAGTTGTATGTCAGCTGTGTTATATAGTTGGATGTAATAACAGAAAGCACAGAGAGGAACCAAAATACCGGTCAGGTGGCACATTGTAGAACTCACAGAAATGTATTTACATTTTGAGCCATTCCTATAATTACTATAGACCACGTCCCTTTTAGACACCCTCCACTTTTTTCTTCTTGTCACTTAAAGCCCTGTGTATGTGTCTTACTAAAGTTAGCATGGTTAAGGGAGTAGACCATCAATTTTGCCCTTTATGTTATAAATAAAGAAAACTGACAGGATGTCCATGTTCTTAAGATCGTGGTTATGAGAATCAATAAAAATATGTTTTAAAAAACAGATAAAAATTCTAAAACACATTTTACGCATGAATCATTTGATTTAAAATTGGCCACTTAAGAGTTATCTATGCGTGTCTTATTAGCACCATTGTCATGATGGAAATTAGCCTGAAGACTTAATCCCATAGGTCTAATGCTCCTCAATTATCGTTTTTCATAGTTTAACTAATGCTTCTCTTCAGAATTATACAGCCAGAGATTAACCGCTTCCCTGCGCGCACGATTTTCCTGCTGTGCGGGCTAATTCTATGCGTGCGCAAATCGGACGACCCCTGGCCGTCCGAGCAACACGCCCACCTCGACGTCGGACGTCCGGCGGCCGTCCGACACATTGAAGAAGTTAAAAGAAGCCTCTTCACAAAACTTAGGCTGGGAGTCGTACCAGTCCTAGCCTGCACAGCAAAATGGCATGCAAATAAGGGATCTCCGGGCTGCACACCATACATAAAAACTCTGATTTGCTCTGCCCTTTGTTCTGGAAGCAAAGTGTAAGGTATTGTAAAGAAGCTAAGATCCTGTATTGTTGGACTAATTCAGCCAGTATTTTCCTTCCAGTAGTCTCTTATATTTCTCTGGCATGGAGATTAATGAGATATTGTTAACAATAGTTCCCTTTTTAAACCTGAGAAGTGCTCTGACCGACCAATTATCTGATTAATCAATTGTATACTTTACTTTAAAGCTATGTACTCTAACCAAATTGCATTGCACTGTGTTTAATTAATTGTATGACCTTTTAGCTGAAACATTACATTTGATTTCATTTGATCTCCAAATGAAAGATTATTGATTTATCAACATTTCCCACAGGCTGCTAATGTACACTGTCACCAAAGCTCTAGATTTGGCTGTTTTGAGGTTCAGAGCTCCTGTGTGACATGGCCTCCTACCACATGCTTCTATCTTTTTTTCTTTCATTTATCACTGGGGTATTCGAGGTAGAGCCCAATATAAGTTGCATAAGGCGGTGCCTGCATGTACTTTGTGCTTGATCTACTGGTTGAGCTGTGGCTCTCAGACAGAAATTCCTTACTAAGAGAAACGCTTCATTTTCAAAGTTCAAAGGGGATAGGCTTTTAGATATGCCAGCACCTAAGTTGCATTTCTCTGAAGTCCATTGAGGGCGAATACAGCTCAAGGAAGTAGGTGTGTACTAGGAACACATTACAAGCCATTATGCAAACTAAGCATCAAATACTTTTCATGCAAATCACTCCACGTCTTTGGCTCACTTTTTAAGAGACAACATACCCATACAACTAAACAACGTATCTTGATTCCCACTACTATCACCCACAAAGGAGAACGCTCGCCTTTATCTACCCTTTCATTTGGTTGGACTGTAATTCTCCCTTCCTTTCCCCATTGCCCTTCTTGATACAGGACTTAAGAATATGAACGAAATGTACAGAATTCCAATACAGAATATTTCTTGTCAGTTAAACCAGGAAACAATGTGCAGCTATTTGTGTTTTTTTTATATTTCATTTGAATTAATCAGCATCATCTGTTATTACTTATGATCGTAGTGCATCAGACCGTACCTCCTTCGTTGTCCTTGCCATCAGTGCAGAGTGTTTCCATGGCGACATCACAGCCTGCTCCCCGCCACCCTGGTTGACAGACACAATGCCAACCATTTTGATCCAAGGCACACCTGCCATTGCTGTTGCACAAGCCTGGGCACCCCTCTGTCAGAACAGGAAACCAAGAGAATATCATGTCAATTAAGTGCTATGTTGATTTAATGTCATATGAACAAATGCATAACATTGACTATTAACAGGCCCTTATAGAAGCAGAAATACTGTAAATGCACATGAATGGAAATCAGTCAGAATACCGAATGAATCTAATTTGTTAAGCAGAAAAAGTAAGGCATTGCAAGATGTACCACACATCTGTACAGATTAGCACAAAATTCAATAATGTCTTCAGACTAGACAAAATGAAAATTGTTCTTTCTTTGTCAAAGCAACAAGGGAACAAAGTAAAACAGAACTGGAGTGCAGAATTAAGGAATTGTTGTGACCAAAGTAGCAATCTCTACTATGCCTATGTAATGATTAGTATTTAGAATTTATGTTAAAATACCTTGTTGCTAATTGTGGATCCGAATTTAATAATGAGACTGTTTTTTGCTGCTCAGTAGAGAAATAATTAGAGGTGCATTGTTGAAAAGCCAAGGTATATCCATGTGAAATTACAGTGCTTTTAATTTGAAAAAAAACGTGCACAAAGTATAGGCCAGTGGACAGACTACACTTTATGCCCAAAGTACATTCCTTTTTACAGAATAAGCAAAGCCTGGGAAATTGTGAAGCAGATCAACATCTATTCTAACAGACAGTGGGGTTCAGGCTGCAAACGGATGGGACAGGACTGACAGGATTTCCAACTAAATGTAACGGCTGTGCAGATTCGATTACTTAGGACAGACATAAATGATACACTATAAGGACCACAATAAAACATTGAGTGAATCAACAAAAAACACGATTGTGACGTGCTTCAAGACAAATAGCAGAGTGATCTTTTTGTGTGACAGTCTCCCTACACCTTTTATGCTTTTACCTTTATATCCCATCTTGTCTGCTTTTATTGAGCAAGAAGGGAAAATTTGGGAAAACATTAAAATAATTTAATATATGATGTTTAAAAGTATTAAAATGGCTTCATTTTAAAAATACATTTAAAATAGAAAATAAAAATCTCTGGTGCTGAAAATATGGCATTTCACCACATGGTAGCCCGTATCATGACGACACGTTACATAAATATGGCAAATACTTTGCCCCTGTCTAATTGTACAGACACTCACAAAAGCAGTCCTTTGATTCCATCTCTTTAGGAATTGGAGGAGAGACATGATTATGAGGGCGACAATATATTGTATCAATGTACAAGTCAAAATATATTAAAAAAATGTATTGCTGAATACACACAAATATATTTTTGGTGTTGAAAAAACTAAGATAGAAGGGTTGCCAGTAAGATGAAGCTTAAGTTAGATGTCATAACAGCTGAAAAGTAAATGTATCACAAGTCATCCTGTTCTATTTAAGTTTTTTCTAGCTTATAAATGCAAAACAAATCTCAATTTCCATCCAAAAGAAGGTTAATACAGAGATTTGTAGCTGGAAATCCTGGACAGATGGGTCCCAACAAACATATCCTTGGTAGGAGGGACTATTGTTTGAAATTCCTGTGAAAAACTAAACGTTTGGAGAAAAACATTTAAAAATAATGTAAGACCATGTCTAAAGACCAAACTAGACAGTGAACTTCACGTTATCTATTTTGTAACTTAAAAAAAAAGGATATCCGTTTTCCTGGATATTTCTTAGGTTCATTTTAGCATCTCCTTCGGTTAATCACTATAAGAGTTGTGGAAAATGTTCTTTCCTGGATTAGACGGTTTTGTAAAATATCCCTATGCTTGCTATCTCGTATATATGCATTAAATAGTTTTTATTATAAATTTTTAAAACAGACATGAAACATGGTTTCACACAAAGTTCAAAACATTTAGGAAAGAAAGGAATGCGAAGCAGCTCAGTACAGAAACACACATATGATCACTCTTTCTACAAATTAATAAAATAATTGCACAAAAATGACAGCTTCTTTTATGCGCTTAGAGACACCAGAATTTGTTGCATGAAAACGCTAGAAATCATTTGTTGTTAAATAACAAATAACAGAACTGTTGCGGGTAACAAAAGTTATCAAAGCAGTCACTTATTCTTCTTCAACAGTAGTTGCCAGAATCAAACAGTTGTCCAGAAAACTACCAGCAAATCCTTTTCTGAACAGCCACACCATGGCGTATTTGCTTTGTTCAATCACAATGATACTTAGACGGCAATTGAGGCTTGGTAATTTCTAATAAATGTGTGGGCAACTAAAATCTCTGGGATTCCATTGCAACCCAAGTCAATGACCTTAAAATGGGTACCTATGTAATGTACTTCTAATATTCAATACATTCAACACATTTTCATTCGTGTTCAGTTTCAATTTGTATGGCCTACTATAAAACTGCATTAGAGCCAAATAGTGTATCCCCCGTAATTCAAAATAGTGAAATTTGTGGTCAGGCTTAGCAAAATGGTCAGAGTCATCCTTTAATGGCAAAGTCCTGAGATGTCAACTTTCTATTTTGCTGGATACACAAACAGCACTGTGAGCCATAGCAATATATATAAAAAATCTATATATACAGGCATATAAACACATAAAAGTGATGCATTCCTATACATGTATTATGTGTATATACATAGAGTACATAGCATGTAACCGTTTTGTATGGTCCCATAACGCTTTATCATTTTATTGAGACATGATAAGCCACACGGACCAAAAGTTGTGATATTAGCAAAGGTCACCATAACACAAAATAGCATTATAAGACCATAATGTACATGTTAACAATTATGTATTTTATTATATTGCATGTGGAAAATATAGCTATTTTGTCTAAGCTTTCCATTTGCGGAAATCCATAATTGATGAGAATGTTATAATTGAAAATAACGCATGTGTATGTAAGGAACACAGTGACTCATCACTACTGCTTGGGGAGAGCAACACCAGAAAAAGTGTATGTGTATGTGAACAGGCCAAACAAAAGAACAATTAATATGACAGAAGTACACAAATTCACATGAAGGTACATATCCGTCATATGCCATGTGTCTTTACAGTTGCATTGTTTCTGCTTCCTCAAAAGTACCCAGCCAATCAGAAGGCACCTTTAAAACACATCCCATTATTCTCTGCTTGGTTTACATTTCAACGTAAACCATTGAAGAAGAAATAGGAAAGAAAAACATTAAATTCGGAAACTCAATTTCAAATGGTACACAATGGGTACATATAAATGCTCAACTGAGTCCAAATGCATGCTACTTTACTGAGGCCGTTTATCATGCATGGGTATACTATATCATACGTGTGAACCGACAACTCACTGCTCAAACACCTGTGGTGGTAATGGTAAGTCTAGCTTTAACAATTGCACAAACACTGTGTGTAACACAAGTCAGTCTTGTACGCCAAAAGACAAATATACAATACAACACAGCATATATTCAATACTCATGCAATGTTGTGACTTAGCCAGTTAAACAAGCACAAGCTATGATGAAAAGAAAAGTAGATGGCCACCATATCAAGAATTAAACAAATAATAAAAATGTGACCCAAGCAGAGTAGCAGTGTTCAGTCATTGCCCCCCACCAGAAGTGTCTTTAAATTAAATTTTATCTTTAAAGACTACTTAGCAAAATCTAAGGCATGCATATGCAATTATACATGTGTATAGTTTCAAGAAGCAAAATACATGTCGACCATACTAAGGTAAATGGGTGGAACAACAAAATGTGTATCGCATCTTACTCCATAGTGAGTAAGTCTGTGGTTAACACTGGGGTAAAACAAGTTTAATACTGAACACGTATGAATATGAACTTATGTAATGGGTTCCAGTTAATTTTGTCAACCAGATGAAATTGAAGCAATGTTTATACATACATGCCGCCTTCTCATAAGAGCAAGGCGTACACATATTCAGTGAAATAAGCACAATCATGTAACAGCGCATGCATCCCATATTCAGTGAACATATATGTATTTAGTGAAGTATGATGATGTATTTACTACAGATAATGTATACGCATATATTCAGCTGTGTCAACAAAGGATTATGGATACAGTACCTTTGACTACCTTTTCCAAATAGTGAGCTTGAGAAATGAAAAGAAAGAAATAGACAAAGCATTTCAGACGTGCAGCATAGGTCCAAACCATCTGAGGCAACACATACATATACAGCTGCGGTCTACAGAACAGAGGCCGCCATCATGCATCAAAGTTACAATGTAAGAAGAAGCAGTTCTGTTTCCAATTCCTGTCGGCATGGTTCCATCAATACATTAGGTGGGGCGTCTTCTGATGAAGACCGTAACATCTAGTATCTGCGTAAGCTACCATTTTCAGAAGTCTTGCCACACGCTTCAGAAATGAAAATGACTTTAATAGGCAATCTGATGTTGTACGTGTGCAACTTGTGACTACTATACCACAGCTGGTTGCCCTATAGGTTCAAATGTTTCTATGTCGGAGTATCTGAAGTTGCTTTGATCAGTACTATCTGATCTTTTAAGAAGGAATAATTACTTCTGTGCACTCCGGCTTGTAAGTCCACTTGTAGCTTATGTAAAGCAGTGGGTTAAGATATGTATGGTTTGTTTATTCATGCTAACAACAGAGCTTCTGGAAAAGCTTGGATCCTAAGGCTTGCATATATATAGGGCTCCCAGTATTATGACTTTTTCTACTTTTTCTGTATTTGTAAACATTTATTGTTTCCATGTTTTCTTGGCATTTACCCATGTTTATTTTACTCTATTTGCCACTGCTCGGACTTATGTTATATGCCAATTATGAGAGTCAACTACTTTTTCCATCTCTTACTCACTGACTTTATGTTTGCTCACAGGGTCAATCATGAAATATTCATCAAGTGGTCTCTTTATGTATAAATTAAATAAAGGTTTTCTTTCTCTCGCAAGTATTCACAAACAATTCATTAGTGGTTAGAGCAGAAACCTTCAGATTGTAAGTGTACCATTACCAATGTCATTTGCATACTATTAAGCGAACAGTATGTATTTTGAACACAAATGTTATTCACTTTTTAGGTTGTGTGTTAAGCAAGACCTTTTAATTTTACTAAAAAAGTATAGGTATAACATACTTACTTATAGAGGCTTTCAGCCACCCCTCTTCATTCATACGTATGTTATTGTCTCATTCATCTTTTTTTCTGCTCACCACAGTATGCATGATACAATGGGTCTGTTCACTTCAGTCATTGGCTGACTTTACTGTGAGAGTCAGCTATCCTTTCTTTTACAAGGCGCACATCCACACATACTGTAGTTCCATTAAGCCCAGAAACTACTATAGCAGTGTTTGTGTTGTGAGAACTAGAATATGCTTTTGCTTTAAGCCAATGCTGCTTTGTAAAGATTGATGTGGGCCCGCAGATTGCCCAACAGGTTTTCCAAAATCATGACAAAACAAAGCAAACACTGACAAAGCCAATAAGGCTGGCCATCCACTGGCTTTGTCAATCCTTGTTTAAATGTAGACCTCACCCCTTTCCTTTCACCTGGGAGATATATTTTTGAGGACATGGCCACATGGTCTACTATTCAATGCCTCAGTTCTCGGTATCAACTTTGTCATAGCAGCTCTACAGCTATTGACACACCTGCACTGAGAGCTGCAGTGTGTGTTGCTAGAAAAAAGTGTTGTGTTATAGCAATGATATCTACTGTATAAAGATGTTCTTGTTACCACAAATCGACTAACAATGCCAGATGTTCATCAGGCCGAGTAAAATAGGCATTTGAACTCTCCAGTAGCAGTGCTAGATTTAGCAATATTAACCACTGGCTGCCCAAGATGCCAGGCAGATAGTAAATGTTAGCAGGCATGCACTTTAAAATTTGCATTCTCTCTTACTAACAAAAGGACAAACACTCTCAGCAATACTCTATTCAATATGTCGAAAGTCCTTCATTTACAGATGGGTTTAAGCGTTTCCATGGAGAGCGTCTTAGTTTAACTGGCAAATTCTAGAGGGGTGCTCCGTGGTAATAAAGGGAAGATTTCCTTGCTTAACAACACCCTGTTAAAAGAAATATGTTCTATCAAGTTTTCTATAGCAACATTCCACACGACTGAACCCTGTAGAAAACAGAAGAAGGCGATTCTTGATTGCAAACACGATATATATTTAACTAGACATATAAAAGTATTCTTGGCCCAGGGTTTGTCTTTAGTGCTTATTCTGCACCGTTATTGCAAGTTAGAACATTCTAGTTTCCAATTATACGCTTTCAAATAGTTCCCGCAAAGGCTGTTTAATGACCGCCATTAGCATCCTACTGAAGAAGCAAATAGGTATCATTCTTAGATTATTCATGTTGCAGTTCCAGTGGCTATGACAGACTGGCAATAATCTGTGAATAAGTATATATTAAACCCACTTATTCAAATCAGCGACTGTTTTAATCAGCGGGATCAGCATACACATTGATTTGATGTCCCTTAATTGGTACTCATGCCACTGTTTTATTACTGATTACCCTGTCGTAAAGGGTTTTATCAGTGACATAATTTTTAACACTGAATAACGACTCCATATTCTTAGCAGTTTCTTCTGGCCCTTTGTCAAATTTCGCTCACCTCCCATAATCTCCCAGTACTGTGCCGATAGAAAAGTATTTTAGGCACCCCCCGCTTCACAAGAACTATGTTTTCATTTTTTGGGACTGCATGCATACTAAAAAAAAACACATCGGTTTTGAAAACTAAGACCATTACAATATAAGATACACAAAACATGACATATGTTATTTCAATGATAATTCATTTTACGAGATTTATAAAGTGCTATGTCCTTGAGAGAAAATATCAAAATACAACCGTAGTGAAAACTGCTAGGGTATCACACCTCGTCTCAGCTCCATCCCCAGACAAGACAGCTATCCCAGATCTAAACTTACTTGTCTAGCTGTTTTCTTTCTTACAACAGTATTTCTAACTTTCACAACGTTCAACAAAATTGGCTGGCTGAAATCATCAGCTCTTTCCGTATAGCCATAGTCTTTTGATTGTTGTACAGAATTCCGCAAAACCCACTGCATTGAGAGGCATATTTTATCCACAAGCCTCCAAAGGCAGAGGCCACTGATCCAGATAAAAAAAAATATGCCACATTGCCAATTCATTTTCTTTGAGTAGATGAAACCACCATCAGCACTCCAATAGATATCTTAGCAGAGGGGCTATTAAACGCTGGAATCGTGATGTGTAAGGCGCACATCCGTAATAGCCTAACAAAGAGGGGGAAAAGACTGAGTAATGTTGTTATCCACCTAATGGCACTTGTTTTCTGAGGCTCCCAAAGAAAACAAGCCAACGAGAGCTTTAGGAATCAAACCCTGGACCAAGTAGCACCAGATTTCTGTGGTAGGTGCATTTACACATGCTGTTGACTGTAATAAAATGTTCTTAAGACAAACAATTGCATAAAAAAAATTGTTTAAACTTTCAGATGAAAAGAGAAGAAGTATATATGTTCAATTCGAGGTATCCATCACTATAATGCAATAGTGCCTAGCAACATCACAGAAAATAATAATGGTCTGGTTTCATCCTTTATTCCTGGGAACTAGACTTCTGCTGTAAGGTAGGAGAGACCCCACTCCTGAACTATATGAATGGTCTTGGATTACTGCATGTTTTAAGCATATCTCCATTTGATGATGACAAACCCATCAAGCAGATTGCGCAGAAAGTTAGATCCAACCTGAGTCTTAAAATACCCAATGCAACAGAGACTTATTTGTAATTGGGCTGTGACACTTATGAACGTTGTTTACCCTTTATGTTCAGAATGAGAATTGTTTGTGTCAAGCTGTTGTTCTAGAAAGGCTGGGCATTACCTGAAGCATTGAGCTTCTGTCCACGTGATTTTAGATCTGTTCAAACTCTGATGCACACTGTTTTATTTTGTAGTTTTGTTGAAAATCTAAATAAATATTGAACACTAACATTGTAAAGCCCTGGCTTCACAAGTTGTAGACCATTTTTTTACATTTACAAGCATCACCTTCTCCATTGGCCTGTTACGCAATGGTTTGTTTTCTACATTTTGCGATTAAGATCAGGGCTGATCTTGCTAATTGATATTATTAGTCGTATTAAGACAGTCAATTGCTTAATTATGTATTTTTTTTCTATTTTGCTGTTTTTATATTGATATAATTTGCATAGGTTTGTCTTTACGGTTCATTTTAATAGCTGTAAATTGAACTTCACCCACTGACACTGCTTTTGTGGGAGATGCTTGTGACTAGTGCATGGCCCTTTGGGGCACTGATCGGACAGAAAGACTGGTGCACTACAATAGTTACCACCAGGATCAATCACTTCCTCCAACTGTATGCTGAAACTACTGGACAAGCGACAGAAAGTTTAGCCAGCTGATCTCTTTCTTTTTTTGCACCATAGCTATCAATAGGTTGGGATCTGAACCTATACCAAAGCGCCTGCCACACAGTTTCCGAAGGCTTCCTTGCTATTTTTCTTATTTTTTTTTAATTTTTAATGGCAAAGTAGTTGTACAGCACATCTGCGACTTGGGTGGCTAAAGATTTAGAATCTCAACATTGGAAAAGCCGAGCATTACATTAAAGGGTCAATTTGCACAAAACATATTGCTTGGTGGCAAAGTTTGAGAACGCAGTAAATCATGTTTTACATCTGGGTATTCCAAGCCACCGTGTCCCGTGGCAGAATCGATTGTGCTGAGACTTAAACATGACAAGGTGAAGAAGGGAAAGAAAGCCTCGCCGGGGAGATTTTCTCTGTCTGCTCCTCAGCCGAGAGAGGCCCATTAAACAAGGATTTCCCAGAGGACTGACGCAATGGAGTAGCTGCATGAAGCCAAAGTGCAGACAACTGCAGGGCACTTGATTCATGAGCGCATCAGGCATTCAGCAGAGATGCCTTGGTTTCTGCTAATGTCGGAGGCATCCTGCACAGGAGCGTGTAAGTCAAACTGCTTCATTGTGGCCGCCGTTACGGTGAACGGAGGAGGAGCAGGCAAACAGGTCACACTGACATAAACATATGTTCCACCGTGAAGCGGAGAAGTCAGGCGAGGACTTACGGTTAATGGATTTCTCAACTGCAAAAACCCATATTTTCAGGGATAAAGGTCTGACTTCACGAGGCGCGCCTGGCAGGGGCGGCTCCTCCGGTAAGGCGGAGGAGCATCGCCCCACTGCTCTCAGAGCAGTGGAAAAAGGAAAAATTAAATGATAAAAACGTTTTTATTTTATTTTTGTTGCTGTGGGGCAGGGTTAGGGTGGGGCAGGGTTGGTGGCACAGGGACGAAGAGTGGTTCATGCACTTAAATGAGCATGACAGTTTGGCCAGCCGTCTTTGTCCGGCCAAACTGTCATGCGCACTTTACATGTTCTCCACTAGGTTGTAATACACAGCCTGGGTGAAGAACAGGCACAGGCTCCCTGTCCCTGTTGGAACGCCAAACCACTGCGCTCAGCAGCTTTGTGATTGGCTTAGAGGATCCTGTATGCTTCCTGCTTCTTTCGGACTCAGTTAGGAAGAGAAGCAGAGAGACGACGAGGAGAGACGGGGGAAGAGGCAAGTGTTTTTTTAAAATATTTTTAAAAACTACCGCTTCTGTGAGCTATTAGATAATTTTCTTATCTTTGGCTTCCGCTTGTTGATGATGCAGTTCTACGTTGGCCCTTTAAAACTTTAAAATAACCAGCATTCACAGCCTTTCCCAATAGAAAGAGTGTTCATGTTCCTGCAAATAATGCAGACTCCAATGCAACCTCTCTAAGAATGATTCAACTATGGAAAATAGGTTAGTGGCCTTTATGTGGCACATAATCTGACACTTTGCATACCTCAGTTTCACTTTCAGTAGTCCAGGGTCAAAGATTCGCTATCAATACTGTCAATGTGTATATGAAAATGCCAAACACAATGAATTGTGTGTAAATATTCTTGGTGTTTGATGGATAAGACAAGAGGGCTGTACCAAATCACTTATGCACTTTCTAGAAATGCTGGCATAAATATATCCGTGTGCTGTTGTCAGCAAGGGGACACCAAACTATTCTCAGCTTTGATGGATGTATGTACAGTAATCTGTCTAACTTGGAGTTTGTGTGCGCCACTATCTATACAGAGTGGTACTTCGTGGCTGTATTGTTAGGATGTTTACTGAGAGAAAGTTGTAAAGTGCGTTTATCTCAGTATCCAGAGGCATGTAATTCTTTTCAGGTATTGGATACAGCATACGTTTCGTTTCCCCTTTGTTTTTAAACATCACAATAAACGGAATTAATTGCTTAATAATTGTTTATTTCGGTGAACTAGACGAGCATACTACGCATCGTGCTTTGGCTTCAGTGGCTTATAAGTATATCGTGTTGAGGGATAAGAAATTGCAGCATCTGGTCTTTCCTTCTAGATGCCAACATATAGAATGCCTATTGTGTTTCACCTATTCCTGTAGACTTGATTAATTTAAGCAGAACATAAGGTTCCAGGTAAAGGGGGTAAGTATCATACTGTGGAAGGAATGGAGGCAGTGAGACTCACTTGTCTTGCTGGTTCTTTTTAATCTGAAAGCGGCACAAACTATTCATTACCATTACATATTACATCGATATTTGTTAGACTATGGCCCTCATTATGAGTGACCCGGTGTTGAGTGCAATATTTACAATAACTGATAAGGGTACGTTATTTATCAGCTGGGACACTTAGTATCCATTATGAGTTTTTTCCCTTAAATGTATAGGGGCTTAACATGCAGAGTTTAGTGCTTGCTGCACCAAAATGCACACGTCCCAGTATATTTTGGGTCTTTCAATCCCAGCAGGTTTAATTTGCTGAAATGTAACAGAGGCTGAGCTTTATAACGCCCAGTATGGACTGGGTGCGAAAAAAAAATAAAACAAATCATAATTACAATATGCACAGTAACATGACTTTATGCACCTACTGGAATTTATTGGACCTCTCATAATGAGGGTCTAGGTGCCCCAGTAACCCTAGTACAGATAAAGAGCACAAACCTTGTGTCAGAAATCTTCCTGCGCTGACTCAGTCATGGAGTGACCACATAAGCTTATATGCAAGCGTCCCCTTCTCACCAAGAGAGATACATGGAAAGCAGACTGGGATCAGCTCCTCGGAAGAATACTTAAGAGTGGCCCACCCAGCTAGTGCATGAAGCTGAACTAAATTGCTAGGAAAACATTTGCATTTATGAGGTCGGATACACTCAGATCCAAACAGCATCCACCCAGATGTTATTTTTGAGGAACAAAGAGAACTGGTTACTTTTCAAGGCAGTAAAGTGTGAGGTTTACATACGTCAGGTAAAGGGCTTAAGAGATTCTGGATGCAATCCTGAGGGACTCCAGCATCTATTTTCTCTACCCTGTTGACTACTGCTTATCACAGTGATGCACTCATAGTTTCACAATGGGGGGCTACTTGTCATCGCCAAAAGGTGGTTTGCGAATATCTTGTGCTCCTGAGCTGTACGATTTTGCGGTGAATTTTACAACTGTCTTTTCGACTTTTCTGGAAGAGGTTGGGCTAAACGGCGAGTTCCCTCAGGAACTAAAATGTAGAATAACTTCCTCCAAATCTTCCCTTTGAACTTTTTTTCCAAGAAGCTGAGGTTCTCTGTAAGATTTAATCCCCTTCCAAAGAGTAAACACACACTTTCAAGCACTTAACATTAGGCAAGGAAGGACTCCTGGGCCGGATCTGCTAGATGTTATCTTGCATTCAACCAGCTAATATGCACATTTTTACATGCAAGAGAAGCATGGTGCAAGTGCAACCAGGCAGCCGCAGCAGGAACCCAAGCATGTCAACACACAGTAAAATGGTGTGCATTGGTTCCTATTATGTTTAGCCCCTTTCCATGCAAATCTTCCCTGTCAGCATCCTTAGCAATAAATATGACCCTAGCCTAACCAAGTACAGGTCGGCCACACATTTCAGCCAATCAGCAAAGCAACCGCTTTAGAGTTTTTCTTGATTCATCAAGGACTAGAAATGCCTAAACTGTGTGCAGTCACTATATACATCTCTTTCATTGTCAATTTCCATGTAATCCTAGTTATGAATGTTTAGTCTTCTTCAATACAACTCTGAATTCGGTTTTCCGGATAATGCACCAGAAAACAAAAAGTAAGACCCCGAGCTGCTCCCACCCGAAGTAAATATAATCACCAAGAGAAATCACAGGTGCGATACAAAGCTCTAAACGTTGCATGCAAATACAATTATAAGGATACCAACATAAGCAACCCAAACAAATCCCTGCTCACCAGGTCGGCAAGTGACTCTATAAAGAAGGTTATATCTTGTCAGCCCCATCTTCACAGTCCACACCAGATATCATGAACTCACCTTCAATGAGAAGACAACGCGATATCCTCAAGAATCACCTGCTCTGACCATCCAGCTTGGGGACCTGAGTCTGCAGTCTGCTTTGCACAGGCACAGTTATTCATACACAATAATCTCTGGTAGGCGCTAATGGGCACCACGCGAGTCCAATCAATACACACACAATAGGTGATCTTTCAGAGTATTTACACGACAGACGGGTTGGTGAGCTGCATTTAGCGAAAGGCAACTATTTCATTAAAGTGACCAGATCTGTAGACACGAGCACATCAAAGATAAAATCAGGCATTTCCTCTTCCTTGAATAACAAATGGCTGCGTTCAAGACCATGTTGTTCCTAATATTTAGCAGTAGTCTCAAAAAATGTCATAGAGGTGACCAGCATTAATTCAGCTTTCCTGAAACCTGCCAGCACTCTCGATGCCTCCTTATCCAGGCATCTCCATGGGGTATCTGCAACCTACAGAAGAGAGGCCGGGTACCACGGCTTCACGGTAAACCATGTGCGAATACCTTTGAATTGGGCGCTGAGCAATATCTCGGGGATTAATTAATGAATCCGTAATGGCATTAGCCGCTATTAGCTCGGTTGATGTTTTACCACATGCGCTCTGTGCATCCATATATAAATATTAATTTGGGGCAGAATGATAATTGTTCAACACCATAACAATTAAACAGCTGTAGTCTGACTCGCGAGTTAAGTGACGGGGCTGCAGGCAAGCTCTGCAAACAGATGGTACTTCCCACCCGTGCTTAATGCTAAAGCCTTTTTCTTTTTTTTTTTAAGGAGGTGCTGGCAAATCAGGGTATGGCAGGATAGTTGCAATGCAAATTGATTCATTTGCAATGCAGATTAGTCTAAAAACTAATTTAGTGTATAAAAAATAATTGTGTTCCAAGCAGCAGGCATTATAAAACTCTTATATGGTAGTTTTCCCATCGACACGATTATTTACTAATTTCGTGGACTGAACGTAGCGTAATGGAAAAACAGCTGGCAAAGTATTCATATTTATCGGTTTCATATGACTGTGGTGGAGCCGCTTATTCCAGCTGTTAGCCAAGGGAGGGCAGAAAACACAGTAATCCACTCACTTTGTAGTGCATCTTCTCTGCTCTGCAAGCACAACAGCATCTACAGAACCAGTCAAGGATCTAGGGTGGACAACTGCCTTTCATTGGTCTTCTTTTATTGCAATATTTGTTTTGATGCTTCATACAAAAACCTCATACATTTAATACTTTTAAGTGAATTTTTTCAAAACTTTTAATTTATTGTGTGAAAACCTTAAAAGAAAATGGCTCTTGGAAATTATGTTCTCGCACCAATCTTACCATCTATGAAGACAGTATGGAGTTGTGGGCTTTAAGTACCAAAAACAACATATTTCGGACTGAAAGCTGCAAACTCCGCCCTTATGCTGGGGGTGGGAAATGGGGTTCGAAGGGGCTTCAGGCAAAAAAAGAGTTTGCTTGATAACCCTCGTGCTTTTCAGAACCAGGTAGAAAAGCAAACGGCTCCTCTAGAATCTAAACAAAGTGAAGAGGTCACTCTAATTCAGAGCAAGCTACAGTACCAACTCGGTATAGTGCATGCCTTAGGTAGTGAGACTGAAGGAAATGTATGGAACCACGAAATGTTCAGGTTTTCAAGGGTGAAGATGAAGCTCCAAAAAGGATACACTATTCTGATTTGATGTATTAATTTTAAAAAAAGTGGTTTATTATTATCTTGATGTTTTATTGCTGCCTTTTTACACCACGAAAATAATTTGTTGTAAGCCACTGGACAAAGTATCTGGTGCCACCCAAAACGGGGTACACTTTTGCAGCCATCCATAAAAAGTGATTGCCTTTCTGACACTGTACTGCAGCGCCATAAGGCAAGTCAAAGACTATTAAGTCTGTTTGACACATGCTCACAAACCAAAATGGATGAATAATCAGAAACATCCTTGTAACATGAATTCAGACTGAATTCAGATTTTGCCTGGGGCTAGACACAATAAATATTTTTGGAAATCCAATTAACATTAGTTGAACTTATATTTCGCTGATTCTAAAGGGGAGTGTTTTTTGTATAAAATGAGACCCATTTGGAATGCTGGAGTTTCAACTACACTAGACATCAATGTGCAAAGTAACCATACCACAAATGGGTACCATCAACCACACAACAGTATTTTTCCCAATCAATTAAGACAACATGGAGGCCAGAAATTTGCATACAGTAGCACAGTAACGAAAATCATGCACAATAAAAAAATAATTTACTACAGAGTTTTAATTTGGAGCTTACACATGAGAACCTCTATATCAGGATCTCCCAAAATCTTCTACAATATTTATCCTACTGCTATTATCGCCACTCAGTAACTGTTCCATTGTGCCAAATCGCCTTTATATATAAGATCTTTCAGACTTCCTCTAACCGGCCTTGATACACACGCCTCCTTTTTCAGTGCCCATATGTGTAAGTATATGCGGACTGACCTCTATGCCTGAGCCAATCATAGAAGCCATTACCCTGCTCCTAGAGACCCTTGGCTAAAAAGGATCATTAGAGCCTTTCAATACTCCACAGCACTGCATCTAACATAGCTCTGTCATTAGCAAGTAAAGGTCCCATCCTCTGTGAAAAAGCTTTTACTCTCACTCCTTTAGATACTACTAAAATGTTAAACCTTCACTCCATATATGTGCTTCAGTTTTCCCTCCCAAATCAGTTAACACATCGGGAACAAACAACTCCCGAACGTCAATGAAAACCACACTTGTTTGATGCAGCTCAAGCAGTCTTTTAGGCCGGGTTATGGCACTGGGGACATCCTGGTCTCATCCCTCAATGTTCTGAGGCTGGTCTTGGATGAAAGATACTCTGAAGCCTTAGTCCTACTAGATCACATTGCAGCTTCGACATGGCCCCTCCACTCCATCTATCTACGAGAGACTGGGATGAGAGGCTGCTCTAGACTGGATCAAATTTTTCTTTTTTGATCATTCCCATGTGGTATCATTTCTTCCTTACACTTTGGAAGCACGCCGCTTTCCATGGTTTGTCCGTAGTCCCTACTTGTTTAATGATTATGAGGTTGCTAAATTACATAATAGATGGTGGGGACAGATATATAAAACAAAATACTCTGGAAACACTAAGGGAAACTGATTTGGATAGCACCTGAGGTCCCGCGTGTAAACAGGGAGCAGTACCGAGACTATGTGGAGAGATTTACAATCGCAGATGACACTGGATGGTAAGGCAACATCACTGCCCCAAACGCGAATCAATCACAACTTCTTGAATCCTTGCACACAAATACGCTGTATTTAGCAGACACTATTTTAATAACTGGGGAGGCAATTTTAACTCTATGCATGATGAAGTAATAGACAAATCTGTTCAGCCACTACATAGAGTTCAAGTCCAGAAAAAAACACAATACCTCACTGACTGAATGTAGAACTGGCAGCCTCTAGGCTTATGGCAGGAGATGAACCAAAATGCACAAGAGTACTACTACTAGTCCATACATGACCTGACATGATACTGTGGACATCTGACCCGAATCACATATCATACAACGGAGAATGATTAGGATGCACAAGGTGTTGGGGGGTGGGGGGCAAGGGGTGCACTCTAGGACTATATGCACAGAATTCTCACTAGGCACATGAGAAGGAGTTAAGTGAGTCAGTGAATTAAGAATCCCCTCACCCACCCCCACCCCACCCCCCTTGCTGGGGCTATCCATTAAACCCCAGTCAGCAACAAAGCAAAATCCACTGTTAGTGACGCTGGACTGCAGAAGACCTAGAACAGCCATAGCCACATGGAGGCTGCAGCCAACTGCGTTGCAAGATGACATGTTAAAACATATAATAGGAGACACTTTAGCCATTTATTTTGCTGAAAATTAAGGCTGGGAACATGACATAGGAACAGAATGGGAAGTCTTTTAATGGTAATAATAAGGGAAATATATATTAAAATATCATATGTGTTGAAAAAGTGCTTGTGAAAGAGACTCTAGACGGAGAACAGAAAATATGTGATTCAAAGAAGATAGCAAAGGTTAACAAGGGCCACATGAACTACAAGAAAACAGAACACAATACATAACCCATCTGATGAGTCTTAGATGTGTTGCCTGTAAAGAATACACAACAATAAAACAAGTGAAATGGAAGAGATTGGGCAGACTGCTTGCGTGGATACTATTGTTTGAAAACAAGATGATTACTTAGTTACTTACCCTGAGGAATGGTTTTGCAGCTTGAAGAGTTTTCTGGATGCACATGATGTGCATTATTCCACCATCTAGTGGTTGGGTCTGAAAGTGTTCCCTTGTATAGAAATTCCTTCTTGCTTTTCACTTTTGTGTTTTTGTTGATGATGGGTATCAACACTTCTGAACATTTGGTGCTTGTTCTAGCCTCCTCTTATGTCAGATGCCCTACCCAGAAGTCCTCATTCTTGCCTGCAATCTTCAGATTCTTTTTATTTTTTTTGCCAATGTTTGTATATTTAATGTCCTGTGGGCTTTCCATGTCTGTACTCCTTCAATGTCTCATGTTTGCTAGTCTTGCCCCATTTCCTGGGAGGCAGACGGGTCGCATGTGAATCTAGAAAAATCTTCAAGCTGCAAAACTACTCATACCGGTAAGTAATCATTTCGTTTTGCTGCATGCATCTTTTCTGTATTCACCTACTGTGCAATGACTTCGTAGCAGTTTTGTTATTGTGGTGGCTGGATTGAGCGTGTAAACAGATATTTCAGAACTCTCTGTCCCACCTGTGCCTCTCAGTTCACCTGTATGTCAATGCAGAAGTGTTTTGTGAACTTGTGTACTGACGACCATAAGGCTGCCATACGTCATTAATAGGGACATTGGCCAGGAAGGCTATTGATGCTTCTATCTTGTCGAATGTGCTCTTGGTTGTGTCTTTAGGTGTATGCCAGCTCTCGTGACAAAGGTGAATTGCTTGAGTTATCCATCTAGTGATGGCGTTCTTGGTAACTGGTTCTCCTTTATTATTGTCTGCAAATGATTTGAAGAGTTAATCACTTTCCTGATTGATTTTGTTTTCTCCATGTACTATATTATCACCCTACAGGCATCCAGTGTGTGTAGTGCTCTTTCTGCTTGAGTCTTTGGCTCATGGAAAAAACTCGGTGTCTGAATAGCTTGTTTTATGTGGAAGTGCTATATGACCTTTTGGTATTTGCATACATGATTCCTGTATGGTGAGTGTTTGTAGCTCGCTTACTCTGCGAAGTGACGTTATAGCAGGTAGAAACACGGTTTTCAATGTGATGAATTAAAAAATGCATTGTGGAGTGGTTTGAATGGTTCCTCATAAATTACGCCAGTAGCATGTTAAAGTTCCACGTGGGTGTAGGGAAACTCCTTGGTAGCGCTGTTCTTTTTGCCCTCTCCAGAACCTTTTGTTTACAGGGGTATTGTGCAGCCCCTTGTGCAGGTTGATATTGCTGCTAGATGTACTTTTAACAACATGTTCAAGAAACAAGTGTGTCTTCACCACTGGGGAGCTATGAATAGGAGTGTCTTCCGCGACTGTTTACATTTGTTTATCACTATTAAGATTAGTGGGATAAGGGCAAAAGCATAAGCACCTTTCCTTGACCAGTCCATCAACAGTCATTTCTAAGGGAGTGGGGCCAAGGGTGCATGGATGCAAAGTATGGACATTTTGCATTTCTAGCATTGCAAACAGGCTATTTTTCATGTTCCCCACCTTTTGAGCACCTTTTCTACCACAGTCCGAGTCAGCTTCAACTTGTGTGCGGTGGATGCGTGTCTGCTCAGTTTGACTGCTGCCACATTGTCTACTCCTGATAGATGTATCCACTGTTATTATCCGTCTCTAGATGGCCCATCTCCATACCTACATCACTAGTTTTGAGAGGGGAAATGTTTTGCCCCGCCCTGTTTATTGAGGTAGGACATTGTTGTCGTAATGTCCATTTGAATTTGTATTTATTTGTTTCACAATTGTTTATGAAAGGCTTTTAAGGCTAGGAATACCATCTTTAACTCCAGTAAGGTTTGTGTGTTGTACTGATTTTTGTGGTTTCCATACCTCTCTGATGTTGATTTTCTCCATATGAGACCCCGTTCCCATGTCTGTGGTGATGGTGACTGTTGGAGATGGCGCCATAAAGGGTATTTCTGGCATTATATCCACTTTTTTCCACCTGTACTCACTGGGTGACAACCACTAGATTTTCCCAGCTCCCTGTGACCATTAGCTTTGGACCCATTTTTGGATATGCCTCATGTGTAGACTCGCATGTGGTATTAGTGGTATGCAGGAAGCCATCATTCCTTATAATCTCCCCACTGTCCTCACTTTCAGAGATTGAACCTTCTGGTAACAGAGAGCATCTTTTGTTATGGCCAGAACTCTTTTCTCTCATGGAAATGTTCTGGCTTGTACTGTGTTTATTCTTGCTCCCAAGAAGAGTTCTCCTGTTCTGGAGTGTGTAAAAACTTCTCCATGTTTGTGTGAACCCCAATCCGTGGAGTGTTTTCATCACGGTTTTTATGCTGCAGTTGCACCTGTGTGTATATCTTGCTATCACCAGCCAGTCCAAGTAGGGGTACACATGTACTCTTTTTCTTCTCAGGTGAGCAGTTACAGCTGCTAGGCACTTTGTGAATACTCTGGGAGCTGATTTTATGCCGTGGGAAAACACTCTGAATTTGTAGTGTGCTTTGTTTATTATGTAGAGCAGGAACTTGTACCTATGATTCATTGAAAGTGCAGATATCCGTCCGTAAAGTCTATGGGTCCCATGTAATTACCTTGCTGGAGTGGAGGGATAATCTCCTGTGGAGTTGCCATATTGGAGTTTTGTGTTCTAATGAATTTGTTTAGGAAGTGATGGTCTAATATGGGTCATACTGAATTGTCTAGTTTCGGTATTAGGAAGCATGTTGTGTAGATGCCTTGATGGACTCTTTTAAGGGTACCTTTTCTATTGCATGTTTTTGTAGCAGCTCTTTTGCTTCTTGTTGAACATAGGTAATTTCTTTCTTTGTGTGGGTGTTGTTCTTTGGGCCCTGAGTTGTTGTGTTTTTCCCGTTCTATGCAATAGCTGTGTTGAATTATGTTGAGAATCCATTTGTTCAATGTGCCCTTCCTTCAATCCTGTTGGAAGTCCAGTTTCAGTGATTCACTTGTTTGTTGTTGCTGCTGCTTTTGACTGGTATCTTTTGGCTCACTCATCTGTGGTAGGGCAGACTCTGCAGTGCGTGCAGCTGCTACTGTTGTCCTGATGTCTGCACCGGACTAGTGTGTTTGAAGGTTTGATGTGATGCCCCTGTTTGAAACCCTCCTCTTCCTGTTGGTCTTCTAATGGGGATGGTTCCCCTTCTCTGCTGGCCGTAAAATGTAGGGCCCCCATCGACTTGGCCATGTTATCGTTTTTGATTTGTTGCAAAGTGCTTTCTGCTGCTTTTCCAAATGGGTGTTCTCTGTTAAAAGGGGTGTTGATGATGTTGGCCTGCACCTAAGTTCTGAACCCCAAGATTCTTAGCCAAGCATGGTGTCTTAGGGTTGTTCCTGTCACCAGTTGTCTCTCTGCTGTGTACGCAGCCTTCCGGGTTGATTTAAAGCATGTGTTGGCTATGTTCCTTCCTTCTTCTATGAGGGCACTTGCCTTCTTCTGGTATTGTTTTGGTAGGTATCTCATCAATTCTGCCATCTCATCCCAGTTCTGATGGGTATACCTGTTAAGCAGGGTGTTGGAGTTTGTTATGTGCCACTGTGCTGCTGCTCCTCTTTCGAATTTTCTTCCCACCATTTCTTTTCTTTTACTTTCTCTATCCGGAGGTGGACGGAAGGAGATTGGTATATTTGTTCTTTTCCTGGCAGCGTCTACAATGATGGAGTTTACCAGCACACTACTCCAAATGTATGCTGGATCCTTAGAGGAATGTTTACATTTTTTCTTGACCCTGGGAGTCACCAACCTGCAGGTTGCCGGCTTTTTAAACTCCTCTCTCCCCTGAACAAAGATGCTTGTGAGCATTGGAAGGAATTGACTTGTTTTTGGAGTGTAGTAGTGTCTCTAATAGGAAACATGTCTGTGGTTTCTCCTCATGCAGTTGGACTCCATACCGCTCTGATGCCTTCTTTAACAGCTAGATATACATAGATATATCATCCAGTGGCGATGGAAACGACGGATATGTGTCTATGGCTTCTTTGGGTGAATCTGCCTCGAGTTTTTGCTAATGTTCTTTGACACCTTCCAACCCCTTGATGTCCTGGTACAGACCTTGTTCTTCTGGGTCCTCCTCCTCATAGAAAAGCTCTTGATCTTCCTCCTCTTACGGATCAAACATCAAAGTGGTTTTAAGTCCCCCCATGTTTTTCTCCTCCTACATGCTTTCCGTCAAAGGTTTAAGTGGTATTTTAAATCCCTAGAGGATTGCGCCAACTGCCTTCTTTTTTTTAAAGGACTGCTCCCATTTTGGCTTTGAGACATCGTTTCTTAAGCTTGATTTTGAAGACACATCTCAGGCGTCGAGAGTAGGCACTGCTCACTTTTTCGGTGTCAAAGTTTCGACTGCTGTTGACTGAAATGCCATGTTCTAGTCTTTCTCTCAACCTTAATTGTCTTTCGATGCCGGTGCCTTCTTTGAGGCCCTTCCATCTGTGGTATCCTTTGTATGGGATCCAAAGAATTCATTTAGCCTCAACTTGCCTTCTATTGGTGAGATCTTCGGCGCTGAGGCAGTCTTATGTGGTTTAGAGTTTGAAGCTTTCAGCGTAACAGTTTTCATCTTTTTTTTTTACGTTACCTGCATGCGCTACTACTTCAGTCTCTTGTGCTTTTTTTCGCATTGATGATAACTCTTTTGGCATCGGAGCCCTCACCTTCAACTTCTTCAGCGGCGTTATCCTCTTCTTCACTCAATAGTCCAAGATCTCAGAGTGAAGTTGTTTACTTCAGCCCTGCATGGCATATTATGCCTGCCTTTGTGTCTTCAGCGCTTTGAGCTTGAACTCGGAGTACGCTTTGCAGAAGTCAGTCTTATGGTCTATTGGCAGACATAGATTGCACACCTGGTGGTTGTCCCTCAGTGTGAGTTTATGGTGGCACTCTGGGCGGGAAGTGAATTGAGTTTCTTCCATTTCACTTGGAGCAGGAAGCCCCCTGTCAGTGCATTCTCCATCATTCTCTCGATGCAAGTTCCACTAACTTTTATGTTTCTTCCTGTATTTTTGGTGGCACTTCTGGGTAGTTGTCCCTTAATATGTAATGGCAATGATCTTCTGCATTTTCCTTGACTAAATCCTGTTTTTTCCTCTACTTTCCCTCGGTGCTTAGAGACCTTAACGATGCTTCCAGACTCAATGGTATAAAAAAGATTCTGAAGATGGTGACCAAGAGTGGGGACTTCCGGGGAGGGCGTCTGATTTCACAGGAACAAGCACCAAATGCTAGGAACCGTCAACGTCCAACATGTACCGAAAAATTAAAAGCAAGAAAGGACTACTATACAAGTGAAGAGCGCCAGACCCAACCACTAGATGGCAGAATAATGCACAGCATGCTAATCAAGAAAAGATTTACACTGCAAAACCCTAAAACACTTGTTTATACAATACATGCTGGAGAAGGGGCATTGGTACATATACAGAAAGACCTTTGCAGATTACTACACTCAACTCTACCTCTCCCCACAGGACGTTGGGTCCCCCCGAAATACAAGCAAACCTTGACAAAAGTGAACTCCCCACAATAATACCACAACAAAGAGATAACCTAAATATGCCATTAACCCCTGAAGAAATATATACACCCATATATCAATTGGCCAGGGGAAAACCATCAGGTTCAAATGGAATCTCTGTGGAATTTCACTTAACATATTCAGCACAGTTGGTACCAAGTCTGCTACAAATGCATAGGGCAGCCAAACAAAAAGGACATTTGGCTCAAAACAATAGAGATGTACTGATAGTAGTTTTGCCAAACACAGGCTGCAATCTGACCAACCTAAAATCTTACCGTCCCCACATCCATGCACAACCTAGATTGTTCAATCTTCGGAAAGGCATTAGCTAATCAATAACTATGCCTTTACTCCAAAGGAAGGTCCATAATCTAAGCCCTTGATGGATTTGTGCCAGCTCAAAACACTTTTCTCAACTTAAGAAGACTGTTCCACATAACTGATGCACCCCCGAATGAAGGGCAGTCATGACGTCATTCGCAAGCGAGTAGGCCATCAACATTTATTGGACTTATTTCCAGTTCTGAAAACAATGGGATTAGTTAAGAAATACATAAATGGATAGGTCTTCTATAGTGTAGACCATGGGCAACACACTGCACTGGGTGCACAATCTTCCAGTGCTGTGAGATAGGTATGGGTAACAGACAAGAGTGTTGGCTATTGTCACTGCTGTTCTCCTTAGCCATGCAGCCATTTGGCATCATACAGGCAAGAGCTTGAAATATGAATGCCCTGCATCCAGAGCAATTGAAAAACATCTGAAGTTCGGGCAAAAGTTACAATAAATGTCTTATTTCTCACATTGATCTGGCTCGCAGCACAAGGCAATTATCAAGGTTTAGTTCCAGGACAGCCAGTGCTTGGCTAATAAAGCAATCTAGAAATTAAAATCACTAAAATATAACCAATATTAATAAAACAGACAATGCAGTATGTGTTCGATTCAACAGGCTGGATAGTATAATAAATCCAAATAGAAGATTCAATACCATTAACTGTGGAGGCCAGACAAAACTATTTACGCATCTCTACCATAATTTTAATCTTTTCTTCTCACTTTTTTTTTACTAGATTTAAAATTGTCACAGAGTGAATAATATTTTAATACTGGTTTTCCCGCTTGCTGACAATGCTGTTTTTGCTTATCCACATTAAACTGGCATTGCACTATCTCGTCATACAGATTTACTAATTGTGGCATTGAAGAGGGTCTACTTGTAAATGAATCTAAAACAAAGTCTACTCTCATGGGAACTAGACCTATGCCCAAGAGCACATTTAGGGAAAATGGTGACCCCTAAAACAGCTAACACTATTTATTACCTGGGCCTGGGATTTGCAAGTTCAAGTTTATGGACACCAGAAATTAGGTAGTATCTTTCACTCTAAAGCAACCTACCAATGCCACTAAGTATTTTAAGCACTAATATGACTGCTCATCCATAAAAAGACTTATTTGAGGCTACAGGCATTGCCCAAGCCACCTATGAGATTCTGAAGTGTGGTCATTATGCACTAGTAATATACAAGAAGAGGTTGAATATATGTTTTGTGGAGGAATTTATCCCAGAGTCTAGGGCAGGGGTCTCCAAACCGGTCCTGGAGGGCCGGATCCATGCCAGATTTTTTGGATATCCCCATTGAGATACATGTAGTAATTTTAAAAATCTGGCATGGATCCGGCCCTCCAGGACCGGTTTGGAGACCCCTGGTGTAGGGAATCAACGGAACCACTTGACGTTGGAGCGGGCCGTCTGTGGCATAGCTGTTTCCATGAAGCTGACAGTGCTCCTATTTTGGATATTTGTGGTTAAAGGAGAATACATAAACCGGCACCGAGTAGGGTGATTAATCTGGAATTGTCATTTTGAGTGCATGAGGTAAATTACATTTCTAAAAGGCTGTGAAGACTTCTGGATAAACCCCAGTTGCATCAAGAAGAAAAATGTAGGTGCTATTAAAAAGAAATCCTGAGAGAAAAAAGCAGAAGCGCAAATAATAACTGCTCTTGACTAGGGATGCAGTTTGTATGATTACTTCCATGCCGAAAATTGTTGTGTAGAGAATAAAAATCTACTTCAGAAATAATGACATGCCTCTTTAGTTGTCTGCTTTTTGTGAAATTTAGACTTAAGGTACTGCCACTGAACACAGCAACCACTGTCCTTGTACCATAGCCCATATACAAACTTATTATATAAGAGCACGAGCATTACGTTAATGAAAGACGCTGTGATAATATGCTATTTTAACCAGACCATTTACCCATACTGATGTTGAGCAGTGTGTCTGAAATTTTAGAGAAGATGCAAATATGTTGACCTCTACTGTACTTTTGCCGATTGGCCATTTGATTATCTGCTTGGGTTTTAACATAGTCGTATTGAATTACTGTTTTATTGTTTATGAATGCATTTACTTGTGAATTTGGAATGTTTTATATGTGTAATTTCAAAAATCAACAGTTCTAATAAAATTGACGAGTAGGTTTGTCATATTTGACTGGAGACGGAATCGCATGGACAAAGTAAAAGACCCCAACTAATCCTCCCCGTATTTCTTTTATTTTATTTAGTTTTTTATTTTATTTTTATTTTAAATTCTAGCACAATCAATGGATGCTTCCGGGCATTTGAGCAAAGGTGGAAACCGCATACAGTTGTGTTCTTCTTTCTTAAATCTGCATTTTAATAAAAAAGATGAGACTTCAGATATGTCTGGAATGTTCTGAAATACGTCTTTGGGCAAAGAAGCAATGTAACGTATTTCCAAAGGGAGGAGCCATGTGAAGCGGAGGACCTTCTGCAAACAAATTCTGTCTCAGCAGGAGCAATCTATCTAGTATTCGGAAATTTTATGGGAAAGTATTATGAAAGCAACATACAATACTTTGCAAACCAGGGCAAGTTTTAAAATGTTACTCTTTTATTAATTTGCAGCCAATTGAGGGAATTCAAGACAGGTGTGATGTGTACAATTCTTCCCAAGTCGAGAAAGAGACAGGTAGCAACGTTCTGCGCTTTTAAGTTTGCTCAACATTTTATATGGAGTCTGTAGTTGGGGAAGGATCTATCGGAGTTGACAGAGACAGGAGTACAAGTTATTGGTCACTTTATCCACTTCAGTGATGTGCGTAAAAGAAATGACCTGGGACTTCAGAGTAAGCTTTATTAAACGGGTCATGGGGCGAGATCAAGGAAAGTACCCTGGGTCCTTCAGGGCTGGGAAGTGGGATCTTCTGTTTTGAGCCATTGTTGAGCCTGTAAGGTAATTAGTACTAGATCAGATGTTCCCAAAAATACTTTGAAACCATGATCTGGGTGTCGCTGCATAAATGTGTTAGCCAATGTTGTGGCCGTCGATGATGGCTTAAAGGCAGCCAGAGTTGTGGAAGATGTTCGGCAAAAGAGAAGGACCTTATACACCCACAGGAAGATTTTAAAGAATGGGGAACAAAGTTCTATCTGATTGTTGACATTTGAGAGATATGATATGAGCCACTGTAGTGTATGTAGCCCCTTCAATGCCAACTTAGTTATCTGACTCTACAGAAGAGTCCTGCAGCCCACAGTGGACAGGCCTGCTGAGGATCAAGGACCAGTTCCATCAAAAACACTCGGCTAATTGAAACGTTAAGAAAATATTCTGCAATTTCTTATATGCAACTCATCTCAAATGGAGAACAGTGGCACTCTTCCAAATCAAATCACCAACCCACAGTTAAGAGATTTATTGTGGTCACCTTTTTCACTCTCACAGTGACCAGCATATCTATGTACCACAAATTGAAACGTAAGAGAATATTTAAGAAATCAGAATATATTATTTCTTTTAGCAATCTAGCTTCAAAGGCAGTTTTTGCATACAGCATCTGTCTACTGCCCTACAAATAATTTTAATATTCGAATGTGCAAGTTACCTGCTCATGTGAAGCAGCGTGAATGAAAACACAGCCGGTAAACAGGCAGCAATCTATTGAAATCTGCACACATGTCCTTCCGCATCCTGTAAAAAAATCTTTATTTTTTAAAGTATGGCACGTCTACTGACAGCGTATTCCTTTTACCCCCATGTAAAAGCTTGTTCCGACAGGTTGCAAGTTGGATTTCTTTTTCACATGACTTGTCTGTTTAATTCCTCAGGTCTATGCTTTTCATTTTCAATTTTCAAATCTCTCAGTTTTCCAAACCCCACACAGGCATGGCGTTCAATGGAGGTATGCATAGTGGCGCACCTCTGGGTAGTGTCTGAGCAAACAAAGACCGCTTTGTGAACATTAATGATCTTGTTTCCCAATGTACCAAAGAAAGAGCATGAAAACAAATAGCTGGTCTTTTCGTAGCTTAGAGGAATTAGGAGTTCCCCTTAGGCCACATTTCCATTTGAATGGCCTGAATGTACATGAAAATCAATGTGGCTCAATAAACAAGTCAAAGCTTAAAGCATCACTAGGCGGGACGACCACAAAAGAGCACCTCCTCTAAATCAGGGCGCTTTATTTGGTCCCTAATATGTGGCATCCCAGGGAACACAAACAGCACAACAAATTACAACCGAGAAAGGATACAAATTAGGGGTTTAGGAGGAAATAGAGCAGCCTTCCTTGAGAAGAGAGTGTTCTTCATTAGGAATTTTTACTGTCCTATAACTAGAAAAGACTGTTCCTTCTGCAATGAAAGTCATGGGCACTTTACCAAAGCAGCCTATGGATTTATTGAGTTAGTTAACGGCTCCATTTACTTAATGGAAAAGCAGCTGCGTTTTTAAGGTTTCGACATTTCGGGTTATTTAAATATTCATTTTGCAAGTAGAATTAGCATTTTCCGAGGTGCCTGCTTCCCCGTTAAGTGCTAAAAATGTAGTTTTAGTCACTTGTTTGGAGCTGCAATAACTCTGTTTCTGCTTTTCTCTTGTGCTTTCCTGTAGGCTTCAGTTAGGCGTTTCACACAGTACTAGACTTGGCTTTCCTGTGACTGATCCAAAACTATGTCATTTGCTTTGTAGCAGACAACACATCGCCACGACTGGGTTCATTGCATGCCGTGCCGGAACTGGATGTACTCCAACCATGAAATAAGTATTGGAGTAACCTACAGGTCTGAGTGCATGTGTTACCATACTGGAGCAAGACACATGGGAAGGAGCCAGCTGGAGCGGACAGAGGGGGCTACAGTTACAAAGTAGTTTGTCTTGCAGTTCAGTGCAAGCACTCCGATGGAGGCAGGCGGAAGGAAACACTGAAACAGCCAATGTCACAGGGTAAGAGGTGAACATTCAACTGAGCGGAGTCAAAAATTGATTGACAAACTCTCAAGCCAATGACTGAAAGAGGACGGTTGGAGATATCCAGTCGTTGAAAATAAATCTGTTTGGCATTCATGCTGTAAAAGCCAGACCTAAAGACCGCCCCTCAGGCTGTAGGTAGAGGAAAGAATACATTTCCAACTAGCAATCAAAATTTTTGGATTAGTGGTGGGTATTGTGAGACCTTGTGCTACAATGTGCTTACAATTGCAAAACTAGAAATTATATTGTATTGATTGAAGATATTCAAAATGGTACTTAACTGTAGCCATCAGTTTGCATCTTGATGTTACAGATTAACATCCTGTGTATTTTCCTGCCATCTAATGTTGGGACTAGTACATTACAACTTGTTTTTTTTGTTTATTCGTGGTTTCGACTTCAGGTATGACTAGAATGACTCCTTTCCAATCCCTAAAGCCCAGGTTTATTATGTAGCTGGTGATTAAAACCACCACTTTTACATGAAAACATCCTTTTCACTGGATACGAAAGTGTGAAAATAACAGACCAACCAGGGATATATTGTTTTTGAGGATTTTTGACACGATTACATAGTGAATAGCAGGGTTTTAGAATTAGATTAAGATATTTTTTATGAAGGATTGATGCAGGAAGCTATTTGCTGATGTATTAACTGCAGCTGTTGTGTTCTAGTTATAACTAAAGTTCCCCATGGGAGAAAAAGTAGTGGATTCTCAATTTGCTATATTTCATTTAAGCTACATAAATCCTGGCAAGATGTGGCGGAGATTGTGCTAATTGTTAAAAAAAAAAATGTTAGTACAGAAAGTGCAGAACGGCAAATACTATAAACCAATAAAAAAATTGGTTCTTCTGTTGGGTATTAGTTCGGAGTGTCAACTGTAGTGCGCTGTTGCGCTCTAAAAATCTACCGTATATTTCTATTTAAATACATCTATATGCTGAGTTATGCAGAATGCAAAATGGTTAATATCAGTGTTGCGTAACTTGTTAACTATTGTAGCATTACATTGTCGCCCACCTTATCCGATCTCAGATTTTAAAATTTCGAAGTGCACTAAGAAAGACAAACTATGTGTTTGGCCTACCAGTAGTACAGTGCTCTCCATTCCAACCCTGGTTGCATTCGCATTTGCCATCTTTGCAGGTGCCGTGCTCTGCGCAGCGAGGGTGACAGGCTCTCTGACTGCAAGAAGGACCAGTCCAACCTTCTTCGCATCGACACACTCCACCCATGCAAACGCCATGTGTACCACAGTCCACAGAACAGATTTCTGTTTGGGGAAGAAATACAAAGATGTTCTTAAAATATGATACAGGGCAGAAGACTAACGTTGGAAACAAAGTACAAATATAAATCCAGCTTCTAGTCAACCCACATGTTTATTAATAAATTGCATACAAGGCAGTCCGATAACTTGGAAGCTAAACAAACTGTACTGTCACACACTTAAATCAATAGCTACATTTTATCTACTGCACACTTATATAACATCTTATTGTGGAAACCTAGCGGAAAACATGCAAATGCTAATTTATTGGGATATATCTGCAACAATGTGCAAAATAGGAGACTTATGCATAGCCAAAGAGTGGTAGGATATACAATCTTCTGCAAAATAATCTGCCACTATATTGCATGTTTTCAAGAGACATAACTTTGCATAATGTGGAAAGTTGACACTGATGCTTTAAAATCTTGCAAACATTTGAATGTCTACTAAATAAAAATGTCCCTTTATATTGTCCGACTGTGTTACTAGGGTGGTCAAATTTAGTTCTTCATCGCATCACGGCAAGCTCAGTACGAAACCGACGCATCACCGTTCCTGCATGTAAGGAACCCAAGCATCGCTTTCCCTGCAACTCTTTCATTGTATAGCGTTATCCATCCAAAGGTACATTGAGTCAAAGTGTCGCATTTTAACACCTGAACAGAACCAAGGTAATTTTACCATTTTAAGTACAGTAGTGTGATTTTTGTTGTTTGTGGTCTAGTGTTAAGTCTATAATAAAAGATACTTATTTTTAATATACAACTTGTGTGGTGTCCATCTGTAGTGTTGTCACTTGATTACAGTATGTGTTCACAAATGCTTTACACACTGCCTCGGAGATAAGCCTGTCTGCTCGTGCCGAGCTACCAAGGGAGTGAGCAGGGGTTACTTTAGGAGTGTACCCCCTTACCCTGACTAGACGCAAGGTCCCCGTTTGTCAAAGGTACCTACCTCTGCCAACTAGAGACCCCCGAATCTAACAAGATCCGACTATCTAATTCCTCTGTATATGTCGTCAGCTACCTTTGGGTACCTTGTTTTCACCAGTATACAGAGTAGCTCTCGTGGGTATTCTTGCAGTGCACTACTCACATTATTGTCAAAACCACCGCATTCTGGGAGGATCTCCTTAGCCTCCACTACACGGAAGGCCGCCTGCTGTCCACCACGAGGGAACACAATTTCCCCTTACAGGACCATAGCGGATGTCTCAAATATTAATTGTCTTCTGGAGAACACTCATTGGTGCAAGACATACAGCCAAGGCGGAGAGACCCAAGAACAGGTGACGTGCCTCTTGGCATGATCCATAGACACCTCAAATGACAAGCTAAGTTAAATATACATAGGCAAGGGCAGCATAGGCTTAAGGTAAGGAAAAGACAGGAGGCCGAGACACCACCACAGAGTACAGCATGTTATTTGTGCACAGGGGGCCTCCAGAGCCCACTCAAAATCATAGTACTGTTGGTGTGAATTGGTAACTAGATTCTAATAATGGTTAGAGAAATTCAGAAAACTGATTGCTCCATACTTTTTTACCCTGTTAGAAAAATGTGAGAAGTTCTAAATAACATAAGATACAACTTTTGAAGGGAATCATTATGTGCACGATAAACTGCACCAAGAAAGAAAAGTTGAAAGTTATCTTTCACCTACAAGAGTTGCCCTAGATGAGTATATGATCAGCTACACAAATGCACCGAGAGTTAACATGACTCCCGGGCCCTTCATTGTTTCCAGAAGAGAGACACAGCAGGGCTGGTAGAGTGTGGTAGGATGCTGGTGCTAGGCACTGGGCAGAGGTGGGAGCAAATGGCAGTGCTTTATGTACATGTTTGAAAGGACTCCATATTTCCACCGCCGGAGGGCTCTAGATTCAAGAGTGTTGAACTATGTAGAATATATTGCAGGAAAGAAATGTTAATTTTCACAAAAGAGGCCTTTCTTTACATCTGAAATGCTTTGCACGCCTGACACATTTTTCATTAAAAGGCATCAGCCGCTATGAGACACATTAGTGAAACCCTGACATAATGACAACTCTCTTAAATATAAAGTATAGTCCCCTCCTTGCTCGCAGTAAATTTGTAATACTGACAGCTATATGCACTGTAGTTTAAATAACGGTAAGTACGTTAAAAACAAATCAGTGTAGGGCTGTACAACCTGTCTCCCAGCACTCTCTCCTAACAAGACCTTGAGAACTGATGGAATAATTGAAAAGCGCACTCGAGACTAACAGTATTTATAGGCCAACAAAAATATGAAAAATGCACCCAAGGCCTTAGAAAACGATATATCAACAGCTGATACAATGTCAGTACATTTTAGTTTGCGTTTGTAGTTTCTTTCTTCCTCTTGGCAGTATTTTCTTGTTTCCAAAGCTTCAATATTGTGACGCAGACCTCAGACTAAATGTGCCCCAGAGAAGCTCTTGGGATTTTAGTGTCGTTATCGGTGGATTCAGACAAGGATGTGATTACAGTATTTGAGACTCCTCTCTTATTCTCGTCACAGGCATGTCTAAGCGCAGTGTCCTGCCACCCTACATAAAACACCCCTTGGATCCTCACCAACTACATCAACTACATCACATGCTTCATAAGTCAGCTACTTTTAATCCACACCATATACCATCCATTCATGCAGTCCCCAACTTGCATTGCAACTGATCAAGTAAGGCATACAAGCTCCGGCCAGCAATAGAAAGCATGCAGCTCCAGATGGAAGCCATCCATGCAAGGTATGCTGGCTCCAGATGGACGCCATTCAGACAAGGTATGCAGGTTTCAGACTGAAGTCATCCAGGCCAGGCATGATGGATTCGGACTGAAGACATTCAGACAAGGCATGCTGGTTCCAGACTGAAGCCATCTATGCAAGGCCTGGTGGCTCCAGACTGAAGCCATTCAGACAAGGCATGCTGGCTCCAGATGGACGCCATTCAGACAAGGTATGCAGGTTTCAGACTGAAGTCATCCAGGCCAGGCATGAGGGATTCGGACTGAAGACATTCAGACAAGGCATGCTGGTTCCAGACTGAAGCCATCTATGCAAGGCCTGGTGGCTCCAGACTGAAGCCATTCAGACAAGGCATGCTGGCTCCAGATGGACGCCATTCAGACAAGGTATGCAGGTTCCAGACTGAAGTCATCTATGCAAGGCCTGGTGGCTCCAGACTGCAATCATCCAGACAAGGCATGCAGGCTCCAGACTGAAGTCATTGGGGCAAAGCATTATGGCTCCGGGCTGAAGCTATTCAGCCCGGAGCATGAAGGCATGCAGGTTCTAGCCTTCAGCAGTTCTAGCAAGGAGTGCAGATTCCCATCTGTATCCATCGAGGCAAGGCATGCAGGCTCCAGTCATTCCGACAAGGCAAGCAAGTTTCAGACTACAAACATTTGGAAAAGGCATCTAAGTTACAGCCTGCGACCATTCAACAGACATGCTGTTCCGCCTGCAATCATTTTTACAAGGCAGGTAGGTTCGGTCGCCAAACAGAAAAACAGGAAAATTGTACTGCACAAATGACAGGTAACAATAATGAGGAAACTGGTCATTCCTAAAATGCACCTCACTCTCTTGCCATCCAAAACACACTGAAGGTCATAAGGACAAGCCAGTTACAAAACAGCAATGTATTGTGGATCAATGCAGCGCAGTCTGGCTCCATTTATAAAGCCATCAACCAAATTCCTTTTTTATTTGCACGTAGTTCTGCAGAAGTCAGCATTTAAATAACTAAACAGAAAAAATGTGCATGGTCTCTTCTAATCCAGTTTCTCCCTCTTTCCTCACTCTTACCCTAAATGCAAAATGTGCTATTTGCAGTCTGAAGGTGCAAAAGGACATCACACACAGCGCAGAAAGCAGTTGGGACTCTTCTTACATGTAGCCGACAGAAAGGTTTACGCAGCAAATGGAGCTTTCAGTGCCCTTTATTTTTTAACCAGAACAATTTCTATCTACTTTGAATTACATTTTTGATTAAGAGACTTGCGATGGTTTGATTAGCTTCAAAGCTACAGAATATCAACTCGGCTCCAGCAGAGAAAGGTTTATTTCAGACATACCCTTTTTCTCCACAATCTAATCAATTTTTCATTAGGGTGAAGGTGTTTATCAGCTTTTAGCACACTAGCTTTGAGCAAGGTGCGTCAATCTTTGTAATGAACTTATTAATTAGAGGTAATTTAACTGAGGTGGAATGGAAGGGCTAATTAACGGACAGACTGCTGATGAAGATAGAGGAAGGCTCTGTTGATTTCTATCCTATAAAGGCGGCGATGAAAAGAATCCATCCTTTGCCTTTAGCAGCTCAACAAACGGGTTCCTGGTGCCTAGATTTACAAAGCTCTCCATTTTAAGACATCTAAAGGTCAGTCGGTGAATTTTCTATCCAAGAACTTGCAACATGTACGATTACCTGTACTGAATACTTTATATGTATTTTTTTGTTTTTTTGTTTACTAAAGTTAATTTGAAATTGTAACTTTACTGAGCAACTATCCAGTGACTTAAACCAAAATGACATGGGAGGGGTAGAGGGCTTCCTTGAAAGCGGAAGGCGTCTTTGACAACTTAGGACCATATAGATAAACAAAAACAACCAAATAAAAGTGATAAGTGGATCGCTTAAATTAACTTCAGCATCTGGTAAATACTTTGGGTCGCAATCCAGTGCATCATATTTTTGCCTACCATGCCACCCAAGATAGAAACCAACCCTATACAAATCAGCCGTGGCCCTGCGCGGATAGGACAGCTCAGCCTGAACTGCCAAGCCTGGCACCTTCAGTGAAGGAACGTAGATCAGTGATGGAACGTAGATCAGTGATGGAACGTAGATCAGTGAGGGAACGTAGATCATTGAGGGAACGTAGATCAGTGAGGGAACGTAGATCAGTTCAGCGTCATCAGTAGGGTACAGCTTGATTTCTATGTCACAGAGAGCACCGGGCGGGGTTTGACTGAAACCAGTCTTGGATTGGTTGGTTGGTTTCCGTTCAGAGGAGCTCAGGCCTGGCAGTCAGGGTGGACTCTTTCTATGGAAAAGAACCAATGCTGATTTTCACATGGCTGATTCCTGAGGTGGCAAAGTAGGCAACAGAACGATGGGCAAGGATTGCTGCCCAGTGTAATTACCAGCAGACTCATTCAAGCATTCCACCCAATGTTTTTTTGTTTCCCATGGTGTGATGCCCTTCCAGATAAATAGAGGCCTACTGCTGAGTGTGGCTCTTAAAAAGGCAGGGAACCCCTGCACAGTAGAAGCTGCATGGGTCTGTGGTAAACACCTGCAACATTCTCTTGATAGCGCTGAAATGAGGCAGGGCAGCCCTCCTTTCCAGACCATGGCAGATTTACATAAGTGAATTACAGTGCCATACCAATATTGTCTAAAATGCCAGATTCCATAGCCAGTTTTGGGACAGACACTATCAGCACATCATCACACAGATCTTAATTTAAATTAGAGCTTTGACATGTTCCACAGCTCTCTGGTTTTAAGCTCACCACTAATTTTAATTGTATGTGAACACAGACATTTTTCACAAGCCTTGTGTCAGCTTTGGACACTTGTATTGAGGAGATGGGGTCAGCCGTGCTTTTCAGAGCCATCTCATTGTCGAGCATAATTGTGTTCCTCCTCTGAAAATAAATACAGTCTGTTAGAAAATAATATAAATGGCTCTAATGGGCAAACTGGGACCTACACCTCTGCCTCTTCCCATTATCTGCAAGGTTGTGCTACCTTGGAGGCATATGAGGCACTTAACATGTATTCTTGTACACTTATTCCCAAGTTTAATGATTACTTTTATCGATCAGTCATATCCAACGTTCGACAAATTCATCCTAAACCAAAAAGATGACTGGCTCGGGGACACAGACAGTGCAGTTTTGCTGCCTGCAACTGATTTTTCAACTGAAAAGCGACTGGTCTATGTTATTGCTTCTCCTTTTGCTCTTTGCTATGTGGCTCCAGAGTAACGCCCTACTCGCTGCAAAACACTTTCTATGCCACATCAGGGGTAGTAAGTGCTATATAAATACAATTTACAATAACAATTAGCATTCAAACCAGCTCAAATATCTGTCCTGTGGCTCCCACTCGATGTGAGAATCCGGTACAGTGTCCTCTGCATTATCCACAAGGTCTACTGATGCAAAGGATCAGGAGGCACACCAAATCTTGGATTCTATTTGTTAGACCTGGCCCTTTTTTGCAGGTTTATCCCCAAACTTTTTGCCTTTTGCCTCCTATTTTTCTGACACGGTTTGTATTGGCTATAGGAATCTGGGCACTTTACCACTGCTGATCAGTGGTAAAGTGCATATGCTATTTTTGTAAATTGTGATTCTGATTGGTTATCAATGATTGGCATATTTGATTTATTGATAAATCCCTAGTAAAATGCACTCAGTGTGCTAGGGCCTGTAAATCAAATGCTACTAGTGGGCTTGCAGTACTGGTTGTGCCACCCACATGGGTATACCTGTACATGTGTCTCAGACCTGCCACTGCAGTGTCTGTGCACGCAGTTTTAAACTGCTATGTCACCCCGGCCAGGGCACCCACTTGCCAGGCCCCGGCTTTCCCCTTTTCTACATGTAAGCCACCCCTAAAGTAGGCCCAAGGTATCCCTGTGTGCAGGTTGCATATGTGAAAGGTAGGACATGTGCTGGTGGGTTTTACATGCCCTTATAGTGAAAAAGTGTGCATTTCGTTTTTCACTGTTGAAAGGCTGTCTGTCCCGTAGGTTAACATGGGAGCTGCCTTGTAACATCTTACAAGTGTAACTTTACATTGGGACATAATAGAAAAATAGAGTTTAGGCTCTGAACTCAGAATTTAATAACGCACATTTTTGTAAAGGTGATTTTGAAATTATAGGTTTCAAAATGCCACTTTTAGAAAGAGGGCATTCATTCTGTGTGCCTCTGCCTGGGTTAGGAGTGACAGGAGCAGAAGATGTGCATTCACTCTAGACAGTCACAAGTCTGTTTGAGGTGGTCCTGCCTTTCCTCGGTTCCTCATGGCCACGCTGAATAGGCCTTTATGCACTTAGAGTGGTGAGAGGCGTTTTCACTAGCAACTGAATAGGCTGTGCCTCATTTGCACAAAGCTGTCTTCATCGCATGTGGTCAAGCTGGGCCAGGGAGGACAAAACTGGTTTGTACTGAGTTCAGGTAATCTCAAACAAAGACTAAAATGTATGAGATCTTAAATCCCCAAACTATAGATCACTTCTGGAAACAATAGGACCCTGCCACAAAAAAAGCTGAAGAGCAGTGTGAGGAGAACTACAATTTCTGTTGTGTGAGGGGTGGGTTGGGCTGACGTTCCTGCTTCTATCTGTGGACAGTGGAAAAGGACTGTTTCTTTTTGCCCTGCTGTGGAATCCTGCTTGAGGAGATTTCCAAGGGCTTGTGTGTGCTTGCCTCCTGTTGGAAGTCTCAAGGAAATCAAAGATATCAAAGTATCCTTGACGGATCAAAAAGGAACTTGCCTGGAAGGGGAGCTTGGAGAGTTGTGTGGGAGCGCTGCCCCTGATATGGTGGGGGCGGCTGAGACCTGAGTTGCTGTTTCTGTCTGGAACAGGAGAAGGACTGGACTGTTCTTAGCCTCAGGTAAAATAAAGCCTGTAAGAGTGTTTTATTTTTCAACTTAGCACGTGTGGAGCGCTATTGTGTAGTCCTGGTTTCTGCGTGGCGAAGCACTTCCACCAGTCCAATTCTTTTGACCCGGAGCTGCTGGTGGAGCATTGAAAACATTGCAAGCGTGCACTTCACAGTGCCCCCGGGGCACAATTGGGGGCACATTCCAGCATGCTTTGTTCACTGTCAGCGCAGTTCCGGATCCCGAAGCTGCAACTGCCTGGAAGTCGGAAGGTCGCGATCCCGCAATTTGAAGAACAGACAGAGGGAGAGCGTAGCGACATCAGCGCCACCTCCTCATACCGATGTGTTGCCTGGTAACGGGAAGCAGCCCGGGTACATCAAGCATGTCCACCCAGCCCGCCTCTAGGAGTACAGTGTAGGCCAAGGGGGGCGGCGTAGGTTCCCACGTGAAGCAGTCTGTCCCGATCCGCAGACCGCCTCAAGGGTGAGTTGGGCTCAGGGGGAATTGGCAGGTGGCTCATGCCTCCTAGACAAAACGGGGGCTTGTTTTGCAGCTGCAACGGCAAACCCAGGCAGCTGCCTTTTATCACACGAAGCAGGGAGGGTCACAGCGTGGTCTCCCCGCTGACTGTGGAGGTGCGCATGTGCCCCCCACACCCAGCTGTAACTTACCTTAGTGACTGGAGACAATAATGGGTAAATCCTTAACGAAGGACCCTAAGTGGAAACTGCCAGCATGTTAGGAAAACTTCCTGGTACTGCCGTATAACCCTTAATGGGTGTACAGAGGCTCTGCAACCTATATTCTGATGGTAATACAGTGATTCATGTGCTGTTTCATAAGCTGCATTGCTTCCTTGCACTCGTGAGGATTCTTGTGATGGATTACTACATCCTGCATATGGGTGATGTGATATGGTGATTTATGTGGTTTCTCCTCTAACTTAACTGCTGCATTTTCATGACCTGAATGTACTGATAAATGTCATGTTGATCCTTGCAAAAACAGGATAGCGAATATCATTTCAGGACCTGCATAATATGTACAGTGATGGTATAGGATGTTCTCAATGATGTGTGCAACCGATAAGTATTTACTTTAGGGCATTGGCTGAAAAGATTATGACAATTGCCTAGTTGGTAAAGTGATTTATGTTTTATGTAATTGTGTTCTACATGTTTATATACAATATATGAGATTTTTTTATAAAACCTGGTGTGGAGCCTCTTTTGTGGTGTATTTGTTGTGTCACTGGTGTGTGTATTTTGCGCAAATGCTGTACACATTGCCTCTGAAAAAAGCCAGACTGTTCTGCCAAGCTTCCTACGGGGTAAGCAGGGGTTATCTTGGGTGTGTAACTTTCTTACCTGACTAGAGTGGGATGGGTTCTGCCTGGGTAGGCGCATACCCTGCCAACCAGAAACCGCATTTCTAACATTGCAATGCCAACAGGATCCTGTACTCAGCTAAGGCATATCCCATCACCTATCGAACATTAAAGCGCAATGGCGTAGGTTAATGCCTGTAAGAGCGGGTGGAGGAGCCGACCCACCAAAAAAACTTGTCCTGCCTGGGGCGGACCATCCCCCTGCTACACCACTGGCAAAAGGACATCATGGGCCATATTATACAAAATGGGGCCGACAGGAACATTACACATCATACATTGATGCAGTAGTCTCACAGATATGCACCCGTAAGATTCTAGTGCCTTTCAATACTAATGTCTACCCGTCCTACTTTACTGCTCTAGTTCTGAGCAATTTTTGGAAATTAGATAAGTTGGTCTCACCCACATGATGTGGCAAGCTTCAACCTTGGTCACCTCACCCCACCCTGTTAAGATAGTACTACCAGGGCTGACTCGACCTCAAGGGGGGACTATCTTGAGGGAGTTCTTAGAAATTAGCTAACTGGATAATGTACCTGGAATGGAGAAACAACCCATACAAATGACAAATATTTTCCCCTTAATATCATGTGGATGCAAAACGTGTACTGACTGTTTCAAGCTATGGGGTAACGGTCTGCAATAAGCATTTCCGGCACCTTCTGTAGCACGTAAGTGCAACTCGAAACAAAAAGCTTGGTCCAACGGTCCACTGCCTATGGGGGTGCTTTTTGTAATACAGCCCCAGTAGTCGAAGGCCACAGACTATGAAACACACTCATGTATGCATGAGGGCAGACTCAAAAACATGTAGGTCTGAAATTTGAGCACTAAATGCCACATAACTTGAGATACTGATTGAGGAGTAATGGACTGGATTCACCAAAAGGTCTTTAACTTTCCCTTCAACACCACATTCAGATTCATCGCTCACCTAGAGCACCGTGAAGAAACTGAATGGTGGTACACAGTGCTAAATAACACAACTTACTAAATGCATCAAATGTGACCGTTTTGCTTATATTGCCAGCTGTGACTTGTCACATATTTTTAACCTTAAATAACAAGTAGAAGAAAATGCCTTAACAATCATTAACATGTGCAAGGAAGACACAGTATTTTGCTTTTAAAGTACATTGCACTACATTACAGCCTGACCACGGTCTAGTATTTTTTCAGTGTTTGCACTTATCCCAGGGCCAAGTTGAGTGCCTGACAGACAATTACTCTTCGTCTGTCTCGAGAAGAAAACCAGTCACGAATAAGAAGGACTACATTTTAAAGCAGGCCTGGCTATAGTGATTTTATAAAACAAATTGCTATAATTTGTTGGCATGTTCAATCCACAACATTCTGAAATTTAATCAGGGTATCGTTAAGCATAAGTTAGGCTCTAACTAATCTGTCCGTGCAACTCAGTAATACAAGATGTACATAGAAAACGACACTCTTTTTGCACTATACAAACAACTATGATTACCATTACTAGATCGCTCTTACAGTTAAAAAATAAAAGACAATGTTATGTATATGTAAACAATGCAATACTCTGTGATGTGTGTTTTCCACTGGCTTTATACAGTTTTCCGACTTGATGACTGATGTCTATGCCATATACTGCACTTACCTACGTTGCCAGCAAACACTGGCCAGATGCACCAACATACTACTCTTATAAAGTGGTCACAGATTACGCATCAACGTTTTGCGACCAAGGTCGGATTTTTCAAAATCGACCTATGTATTATTAGGCCGGTTCGCAAAATCACCATTCGCAGGGGGTCACATAACGACCTGGCTTACGAATATTAATTAGGCAGGTTGGAATGTTCAACCCCCTACAATTGGCTATAAATATAGAGATGGTGGCCTGCAAGGGATAGCAAACCATCAGCCCTCTGTTTGCATTTCGAAACAGAAAGCTTTTGGTTTTCAAAGAAGCCTATGTTCCATAAAATAACTTGTGCTGCTTTCCTCTCGCCACTGGCTACTCCCTCTGAGGTTACCACTGCAATTCCCGCAAGGAAAAGTGTCTCAAAGGAGCCTCGTCCCCTTTCTGAACGAGTTACCCTCTCTTTTGAAGTGTCGGTAACTGTACAGTTGTTCGCCATTGAAACTGTGGTCACAAACCACTGATACATTTAGTACAAAATTGCAATTTGGTTGGAATGCATTTTTTACTCCCCTTCAACATTGTGATTTGGTATGGGTCTTAAAACTCATTTTACAAGTCAGTAAAACGTATCTGACTTGTAAAATGAGTTTTATACATTGCAAAATATAATTTTGTGGTCACAAATTCAATAGTAATTTCAAATTGCAGGATTTGGGATTGCTAAATATACTTAGTACATCTTGTCCTAGGTTCATTCCACATTTGCCAACTCCACTGAGAAAAGGACAGAATGAAAGTAAGTGAAAAAGAAAGGGAGTGATTATTTATTAATTTAACCACCTTACCAGTTGAGCAATCTGGGCCAGTCCAGTTGGGGTCACAGGTGCACATGCCAGACTCCTGAAGATAAGTCCCATGGCCAGAACACTGGTCAGGGCACATGGACTTGAGTATCTCGCAGTTGGTGCCGCCCCATCCTGCGTTGCAATGACATTCCCCATGGATGCAAACTCCATGGTTGGAGCAGGAGGAGTCAAGGCAATCCGCTAGTGAGAAAAAACAAAAACTATGATTATTTTCCTAAAAATCACCAACAGGTGGTATGAACAGACTTTTGGGAGATTTAAGAAAGCATACATTGTTTCAAGCTGGGGAAGCAACCTGGAGTCAAAGTGGACAATAAGCTGGGACCATCGTGGATGACAATAGGTTGTAAAGAAACATTAGTGGTCAATATCTTGAATGGTTTGTTTATCATTTGTATCAGTTATTTTGTGAAAATTGAAAATTCCTTGGGATTTAAATATTTATTTATTAGGATTAAAGGGGGAAACTAACACCTCAGGAACTTAACCATAAATAAATAAAGAATCAAGCTAGATAATTCCCACATGTGTCTTGATCTATGGTTGTAGGGATGAAGCGGTACTTATTTCGTGCAAATCCAGCTGGGAAGCAACGCACTGCTAAACACCAGGGAGAAGGCCTACAACTGCCTTAAACATTACAGCAGCTGAATGGCAGCTTGACAATCAGAAAATAAAGATCAATTTATATAGGAGGCCCAAAAGGTACAGAGGCCAATCTCAGATTCATTCATTCCCAACACTATGTTTAATGCCGAATGGAGGTAGATTCTCATACCTGTCAATGCTGTTATTGTAAACTAAAAACGACACCTTCTTGGGAGACAGCAAGGAAGGAGTGGACTTCAAAGAGCAACTAAAGGTTTTTCTCAGATTCCTCTCAGTTTAAGCCCATGTCCCAGCCATGTTTGGTACCATAGAACATGGACGTGGGTAGGAGAAGCAGCTTTCCCACACTTGAAACTGCAAGAGGGACCTCGTGGCCCTGAGATGTGGCCATAATGTTCCTCAGATACAGCAAACGTTTCACCCACAGCTGTGAGGTTTATTTATTTATTTATAAAGTTTTATATAGCGCAAACTTGATCCCGAAGGATATCAGAGTGCTTTACAATATGAGGCCATAGCCATACGGAATGAAACCGATATTTAAGATTTTCACACCACTGCAGGTGAAATAAAAACCTTCTATTATACAGATATTATCATGACTCTCTCACAACCAACGCTCTCCGCAAATTCAAAAGGGAGACTGCAGCGAATCCCTATAGCTTCGGCCATTTAACGCCTTCGAAAGACAATGCCATTGTACACTCCCTGGTAGATATGGAATAAATCTACAGCTATCGGAGCGTGAGACAGTGAGTCACTTGGTAACATATAGGGTATTATTTGGTCAAAAACGGTAATATCATCCATTTTATATTTTTAACTGTGTTCAAGGAGGCCCCGAACATATGGGTTAAGCACTGTGAATAACAAAAGAGGCAGTGACCACTCATTACATTGTCATATTTAACCCTTTCACTGCGGCGGCTATTCCACCGCAGTGCTAAGGGGGTGGGGCGGCCGCACGGCGGCCGCATGCTGGTGACGGAACCGCTCCGTCACCAGCGTCGGAGGTGCTGTGCTTATGACGGAGCTGTTCCGTCATGGCCCGCCCCGCTCAATGGAACGCTCAGCGCAGGCCCGGAATTCGCGCTGCGCAGGCGCTCCGAGCGGGCCATGACAGAACCGCTCCGTCATCAGCACAGCGCCACCGCAGCTGATGACGGAGCGGTTCCGTCATCAGCAGGCAACGGGTTAAAGAGCTTCGAGTACCAGAATAAACTTAATGCGGAGCTAAAATTGTCAATCTACCTCCATTGATGTCCTAGCAAACTAGCTCAGAAGGGAAAATATACAGTGTTTAAAGAGTTAGTGGCCTATGTGAAATGATTTAAACACACCCTGAATGGCCCTCATCATGATAACAGGTTAACTTTCTATCTACAGATAGTGAAGTATTCATAGATATGACAGCACATGTTGTGTGTGTGTACCTCCACGGATGTTTTAAGAGAACAAGCGATCAAGACACTCGACCTCTAATGGGAGAGTTGGGATGAGTGCATCCTAAGCTACTACTTATACTTAATTAAGGAGGCATCCAGCCAGGACATGGTTTGGCCTGTTGTCACTTCCAAGTCACTATTTGTACAATTAATGATGGCTCTTAAGCTGCATGAATAAAGCAGCAGTGTAGTAAAAGTGCTATAAATGTCAAAGAGTCATAAGACATGCATGTAAAACATGGTTTCCATTTTAATGGACAGAATTGATCTATTTCAAACAGACGTTCTTGTTTTGTTTGTGAAGGTGTGAAATGAAATCAATTACATTTTAAAGAGGAGTGGCAAAGTGCTGAATATGGTGATTAAGATCTAATCACAGCTGATGTATGTTCAAAATGCAGTCACAGCAGAAAGCAAAAAAACAAAAGGTGATCGAGGATGCATGTAACAATACTAACAACTGGCAATCACTCGGAGTAGCGTTCCAACCCATTGTTCTTTAACCGATCATGGCACCTCAGATTTAGACCCGATCATACGGAACCAAGTTACACACAGGTGAAGAGCCCCTCTCGGAGTGAAACACATCTTGGGTTGCTTGTGTTCTGGCTCACAGAGGACATAGTTTGGCAGTTAGGGATGGACTGTTCCTATTGGAGCACGATCAAGCCTCATTTGCATATGGCTAGGTCTAACCTGACGCAGCATGGTGGGCAAAGGAACGATGAGTCGGAATGCTACCAGAGCAATTTCTAGTGGTTAGACTTATTGCAAGCATCCCCTCGTCACCTTTTGTGTGTATGATGTACCGCCTGAAAAGTCCATAGGTATGTCCAGGCGGGAGACTCTTGCTCGCTCTGCCACTGGAGCCAAGTACACCCAAAAGAAGGGCCCCACTCAGGTCGAACAGGTCAAAACCTATCTTGAGTTGCTTGAATTCTGGTTCAGTGAAGACTTGGCCGCTCTGGCTGGACCTTTCCTTTCATAGCAGGGTCAAGACTGATTTGCATATGGCCGATTATGATCTAAGGGTTTATGATCTAAGGGTGCATGATGGGCTAAAAGAACGATGGGTTGGAATACAACCCAAGCGATTGCCAGTGGTTATACTTACTGCCATTTTTTATCTTCTGCCCGCTTGCTGTTTATAACAAACTTTGGCACTGGGCACGTGCAGGATAAAACAAGTGTTCTCTGTGTTGCTTCAAAGCAACACAAAGGAACAAGGACTGGCTTCTCTGAAGGATTTACTATAAGATGACCTGATTGGTTCCCACAGGCCTCTGGCAGACATAGATGGCCACATTTGCCAGTTGAAGCAACAAATGAGTTGCATACTTTCGGGCAGTCTTAATTCACTCTAATGTGCTTCAGATGATTAGATTTAATTCAGTAATTTGACTCAATAAAACTTTACACTTGTAGGGTCAATGGTCTGAAAATTTAATTCTGCAGACTTAATTGCACCGCTTTGTACATGCTGATCAATGAAATCAATTTGATTGAGGAAGGAAAAGGGAACCTCTCCCTACAAGAAAAATAATGGGCTTCACTTTACAGAATGGCTTGGTGGAGATCTTTATTGAAACTTAAAGCACAAACATGTATCTCTTTTCACTCCGTTGCATTTGGATTAGCTTGCCCTACTATTGTTTACATTTGAAATGCTACATAAAATCACCCAAGGGTAGGTGCAAGAGGACTGCATTCCTTCTGTAATGTGGAAAACCACTTCCATCTATTCTTTGTGCCAGCCACATACAGCAGCCCCAAACATCTCCCTAATACTACAGGTTAAAAAGGCAATCGTCTTATGGGTACCAGCGGTCTATCTAGGATGTGAAATACTTTGAAGAACTGAGTGATATGGATTCTATGCAGAATTAAATTGTGGGCACGCCATAGTGAGCCTCAGAACCCATATTTTAAAACTATAAGTGTCTGGTAATAGACCATGCTTGGTTCTCTAAGCTGAGAATGGAACGATTGGACATAACACTGTCGACTCAGTCACTTATGCCAAGTGGCAAATGCTCTTATAGTGACATTAAGACGCATATGTCATACAAGTATTTTTACAATAATGAGAGTGAAGCCCTAAGGTTACAATAATTTTCATTCCTGTTACTGGCGATGAAACAAACTACCCTCCAGAAAATACTTCAGAGTTGATCTAATGTGTGCACCAGGAACTTTGGCCCAATTCCGCGAGTAGTAATGCATCTCTGTACCGGCAGAAATTATGAGAGGAGAGAAGCAGCATGAAATGATTGGGAAAACACACAATCAGTGCTCTATAGGCAAACTAAAACACACAGCCTTTAAAAAAAAGAGTACAATCTCACTGTTGAGGAGTGACTTTTTTTACATTCACATTTCTTAATTTTTATTTGAATGAGGATGTTTTGGGTTTGGAGTCTTGGAGGGAGCAGAAAGGTAGCAGATAGTAAAATTAAGGCGACAGAAGAATGCAATAATCACAGAAGGCATAAAAGCTCTGAAATGTCTGTGTTACGTTTGCAAAACCTTGGGTGAAAAGGAATAACAATCAGGAGAACTGGCCCCTGAAAAAAAACTAGACATTGAAGAGCGAGTGGATTTTTGCTTTGCTCCTGTGGACAATGTCAATTGAAACTTGTATAGCGCACTACTCACCCGCAAGGGTCTCTAGGCGCTTGTACGAATACCGCTGTGGAACCCATCCTGGCTTTCCCTGTGAGGCGTCCACTCCTGGGCACCCCCAAGGTGGAGGCCAGGCATCCTTAGCGTTGTGGGGGCCGTTGTGGAGATTAAGCAAGCTATTGCCCAGAGTTGCAGAGTGGGACTCCATGATTGGAATAGGCACCGAGGCGAGAATTATCAGGTCCGTGGAATTTTTGAGCCCAAGACCCGCTGAGGCAGGGAATCGAACCCTGGTCCCGGGCTAGACCTCTGCATCAGGGTCTGCCACTCTAACCATTGAGCCACACTTCTCCACTCATGTGATAGGTGGTTAGTACTGGGCTAGTACCCAGGGTTGCGCTACATATGAGGGACCATATTGTTCATCAATTAACTGAGCTCTCATACTTGACTACTAGGAGCTGAAGTCTATAATATTACAACAGCCAAGCAGGAGATGCTTAGAAGTAAGCCTCGTGGTAGGCCCAACATCTAATGTTGTGTACTCACTGGACGGCCAAGTGGGTTAAGAATCATCACCTGGAACTACAGCTTGAGTCCCACCACAGTCCCGAAGAGACTGGATGACCGTACCAAATGCTCAATGTCATACATCTGCAGACATATTCATAGCTCGGGAATAGGCCACCCATTCAATAATGCAAGAGGCCATTGTCCACTAATGAAACTGCTAAATTGACTCTTATTTCTAAACTAAAGCCTGTTCTTGAATGTTTCTTGCAGTAATGGTTGTATGGTTTAGAATACTCATGTAGCACCATGAAGTTGTTTAGTAGTGACATCCCACTGACAGATGTACATCCCTTTCAGGCTTTTCTGCTTTGGGGCATCCCAGACAACAATGTGAAGCTGATGATGCTCAAATACTTAACTATACACTAATCTCCAGTCTTATCAGTGGCACTGCAAGAGCCTTTCCTAACAGGAAGTTTTCTGTCCTTAATGTAATGAAAAGTAAATGCGAATCACATTAGAATATTAAAGTACATGCTTTGTTGTGGGTTTTTTTTAACTGCACACAGACTTTTTAATTAAAGAATTTTGGTGGAACGTATAAAATTAAGGATGAGTGACGCTACTCATAGAAACTTTGCAGATGTTTGAAAAATTCAGAAAATATCACACCAATATACAGATAGATAAATACATCCAATCTCTATTGTGTTGATTCACTGCTTAAAAGAATATCACCAGCAATGACCGCTAACTATCACAAGTGACTCCAGTTTATGAAGGGGACAGGAGTAAATCAATTTTCCAATTCCATTTTTTTTTTATTATTAATATTTGCAGCACCAGTTTTACCACATCACATAAGCTTGAATTCTAAATAATTTGAATTGTTTCTCTATCTCTTCTGGATGTCACGTCTATTTCTGAGCTACCATTCGTGGGCTGTAGGTTAGGAAAAGCTTCCTATTTCATATCCGACTTTCCATCTACATGTGGTTCATTCTCCGCTTCGAGGACTAAGGCTGAGTCATACATCATTGTGCTAATAGAAATCAAAGAAAAGGCTCTTTCTCTTTCAGGAAATCACTAGCATTTGACTCATTTATATGTCACACTGCAAAATGTTCTCTATTTTAAGTCTGAGGCTGTGCCTACACTCGGCCTTCTGGACTGAACACGTTCACTGGACTTTCCCCTGGTACGGCTGACGTGATCCTAAGGCAAGGAAAGACTTTTGTTTACTGATCAACCAGATGGTAAACTAAGCATTGTGATGTAGCTGGGAGTTACAAATACTCTCTGTTTTCCAAGGGCAGGAGGTGCCACAGTCAAGACTGCTTTTTAGATCTAGTCTAGGCAGAGGCGCAACTAGAGCCAAATTTCGGGGGGGGGGGGGGGGGGGGGAGGGGGGGGCTAAGAAAAAATTTCGGGGGGAGGGGGCTGAACCTTTAATCAGTAGGCAGAGGGGAGCTGCATGGGCTCTTAGAAGGGGTGAAACAACTGCAAGGCCTAATTAACATTCAAATGGTCTTTTAAAGACCTGTGAAACGTTCGGGTGCGGCTCTGTGTGTGCCCGGGATCGGTCTCATCTCGGGCTGCCACACACGACGGGGGGGGGGCTGAAGCCCGGTGAGTCCATTAGGTGTTGCGCGCCTGCGTCTAGGACAGTGAACACGCTCTCACTCACGAGAGCTACTGTATACAACAAGGGGCTTGCAGCACACCCACTGCTTTTCATTAGTTGGCTTCATTGTCACTCTTATTTGCTGCAGTCTAACTGCCAGCACATGCTGGCTTCACTTCCTCTTCTTTTAGCTGGAGCATGCACCGAGTATGGATTGCTGTAGCTCGATTGCTGTCCTTCTACTGATTGAGCCGTGATTAAGGCACTACTTTTATTTCTTCTTCCATCGTCCTTTGAACCTCTTGCCATTTGTAACTATGTTTTAGAAATCCAGAGGCATTTCAAAGATGCCCTTTTCTTCTTTGAAATGGATGTTTTTTATGACAACAGAGGTTATCTGCTTCTATTGTTTCAGGAGATGCGATCTGCTTCCAGATGTATTTTCACTAAGACACGAACATTGGTGCAAGTGCTTTCTTTATGTGATAGGATTTTTTGCCATATCATATTTTTTTTCCTTTTTCACACATGGGGAGACTACCTGCTTTGTTCGGGCCAGGGGGGTTGTGCCTGGGTCTAACAAGCACTGTCAAAGCCAATAAGCCTCGCCTCTGAAACTGCCAGCTCTACCATTGCGTTTTGCTATTGCTGAGCAGCATGGGCAATGACAACTTTGACAATGATGTGTGGCATGCTGTAAAGCAGTGCGGCTGCTGTGCAATATGGCGAAAAACCTGTATGATGCATCCAGCTCTAGTGCCTGTTAGAAACAAATGTGCACAACCCCTGGCTGCATCATAGCACTTTTTAAAATTACTTTACGCTGCTATGTAGCCTGGTTACCAGGGTCGGACTGGCGACTAGGCGTTTTGGTGTGCTACTGTGGTGGGGATGATTTTGTTGATGGGGACCTGCGTGTGCTTCTAAATAAACAAAGCAAAACCAATGGATTTAAGCACACGCAGGTCCCCATCAACAAAATCAGCCCTTAGCTTGGCAGCACACCAAAAACACCCAGTAGCCAGTCCGGCCGTGATGGTTACAAAACATTGCCAAAGCCAACAGCTTTCATAGGCGAGAACTATTGGCATTGGAAATGCTTGTTTGCCTGTGGCACTAATAATCCTTGCAAAGTTTCAGCCTCTAGGACCTTAGAATATGATGGAACATAAAGCGGCAGCTAAAGGGACTTCTTTGAGGCAATGTCTGTCTGCTCCCTCTCTATTGAAGCAATAGAAGCCACCACATACCAACCCTAGCTTCAACATCTAATGCAAATGACCGCTTTGAACTCAGATCTAGGGTATGAAGCATTTACCAATGAGCATAAACACTATTCCCTCAACTCTTAAGCGTCCACCAACTTTCTATCAACACACCTGGATTCTCGCCCTTTTGTTGAGCACTCTATTGCTATATGTAAATGTAAATGTAAATGTATTGCGATTTATATAGCGCACGTATCACCCGAGGGCATCAAGGCGCTTGCCTTGGGAACCCGTCCTGGTATTTCCCTGTGAGATAACCCCAGCAGGGTATCCACAAGGTGAAAGCCAGGCATCCCGCCACGAGGGGCCGTAGTGGAGATTAAGCAAGCTATTGCCCAGAGTTGCAGAGTGTGAACCCGTGAGTCGAGTATGCACCGGAACAAGAATTATCAAGTACGTGGAATTTTTGAGCCCAAGACACGCCGAGGCGGGGAATTGAACCCTGGTCCAGGACCGATCTCAGCTTCCGGGTCTGCCGCCTCTAACCCCTGAGCCACACTTGCATACCTACATATAGGTATATTGCATACCTATATGTAGGTATGCAATATATATATATATATATATATATATATATATATATATATATATATATATATATATAGACATATATATATAGACATATATATAGACATATATATACACACACAAACACACACACCACAGATAAGACTAAATTGAATTTGGAAAAATAGGATGTTAGCAATTTCCAACACATGCCAATCAAATCAAATACAAATAAAAAAATTAAAAGAGCATCTTCCATTTACCTTCATCGCAGTTTTCTCCTTTGTGGCCCGAATTGCAAACACAGGACCCCATGAGACAAATTCCACGGCCCCCACATGTCGGGTCGAGGCACTGTGTGTTGGGCACGTCGCACTCTGTCCCCTTCCAGCCACTGTAACAGAGACAACGCCCTTTGGAGTACTGCCCATTCCCACTGCACAACACAGGGCAGGCTGCTGTGAAACAAAACATGTCAGGAGAATTACCAGGGATCTTTTCAAAGCAATCCTTTGAAAGAAGGGAAGCTGCCATGAAACAAGCCTTGGCAGTTTCTTTTCCTTCATTCTCTTTTTTTTAATGGAATTAGTCACTACTCGTGTTGCTTCAGTTTAATTTATATCTATTTAAGAAGAGCGTCTAATTCCTATACCTCTTGAACAATCGGGGCCCAGAAATCCGGGAAAGCAATGGCAGGTTCCAGAAACGCATTCTCCATTTCCATGGCAATTTCGGGGGCATTCGACCACAGACTCTGAAGTGGAAAAAAAAAACAGGAGGCAAAATAAGATTATTAGGCCTCTCACAATCACAGTGTTTCCTTAGGTAGACCCTTTCTAAAATGCTGCGGAAACTGACAGCTATTGCAATCACGGCAGCAACTTGCACAGCCGCCTGTAATCCGAGAGCAGCAAATACTGACCAATTTCCTGCAATTACTGCTTAGAGCATGTTATTACCGTCGGGTACAACAGCACACATTTAAGGATTTGCGTATGACAAGCCCATTCACAATACACATAATGCTGCTTGACGAGAACCACAAGCGACATCCTCAGAACTGGCTCCTCAGCCCTCTGCGGCAAGGCGACCAGAGCGCTTTAATGAAGAGCAAATTAACACGGATGTGCTTCTCACAGCACATGGCAGTCACCATCTAGGACTGCAGCTCTGCGTCGCTGTGGCCGATTTATTAGCAGCTCTATATAGCGAGGGCCGTAACCCAGGGGTGTCAAAACTGAACCAAAAAAAACATATAAAGGAAAAAAAAATTGAAACGTCTTATATAATGTAATACGGAAAAACACAATGTTCTCTAGGGCAGCAAATATAGAAAAATTACATCAAAGCAATAATGGCAAAAATACAAATGTCCCATTTTCATAAAGATGTCATAAGAATGTCGACAACAACAAGATTCCAGAGAGCGAGAAATAGGTTTTGTCTAAAGTTGGCAATGGAATAGACAATGATTCATCTCTCTGTTTGAACCTTCCAGGTTCATCCTAATCTCTCGAGGGGGGTTCAGATTCCAGATGCTGGATACACTTCCTTTGGAGGAATGTCAATGCATCCTTTGTTTTTGAAAACTGCCCTTCCAAGGCGAAAGGGGGATTGAGTGCCAACATACAGCATCTGCTTTTTCCAAATCTACAATGATCGTGCACATGGAGGGTTTAAGGATTTACTTTCTCAACACCTGTAGAATTATGTGCCTACCTATAACGATAGTGTTGAAGGAGACCTGCTCAGGGTTTTTGCCATCATTGTAGAAAGCCAGGTGCCAAATTCCTGCATCGAGGTACTGAATGAAACCAGCCTCTTGAACGTTAACTGATCTCGCTTGACGCTCTCCTCGATCCGCCTCAAGTAAGTTACGTTTCTCTCTTGCAATTAGTCGGCTACCATCCAGAAGTTCCACAAAGTCGTACTGCAGAAACACAAAAACAGTTCAGTGACAGCCTTTATAATATACAAACAATTATTTATAAAAATGTACATTGTTTTTTGCACAAAATGAATTAGAATTGGGCTTTATCGTGGATCTCATGATTTGCTATTTCTACTTTATTACCCTTTTAACTTTGAATCCACATATATTTCTCTCACAGTCCTTTGTCAATCACACTCTTTCCCAATTTCTTGATTACACATCTCCTCACTGTGACTTTATTTCTAAATGATCATGTTATAGCTGGGCCATTCGGGCTCATCTATGCAAGCAAGCTTTCTGCAATCTACAGCACCAACATATTTGTGTCTACAACAGCATCATTTATATTTTGTAATTCTACCTAAAACATTGTATTTAGAATGCAGTAGGTTATGGTCAGCCTCCCGTAATCTCGAATCCATCTACCTGCAGCGCCCTCGGTTTGCAGCGATGATATAATTGACATAACTCATATATTTGCAGTGTTTCTCCTTCTAAGGAGTTCCCTTTGGTGGAGGAATCCATATTAACAACTTCATTTGCAACACACGGTTTTACTCAAACTATATTATTTGGAATAAGGACACATGATAGGTATGCAGCCCTGGACATAGTAAAGCTTCCTTTGTGCACGGTTTTCATCTATGACTTGGATGGCCGTGGGTACGGCATGTAGGGGTGTTTATGTGTGCCCTTCCCTCATCTGATTCCATGAGGGTAAGCCGGTTCTGTGGAACGTGATAGTGGAATGAGTAAACAGCACTGCACAGAATAGCTCCAACAAGCTATGCTTCTCTTGACAATTACTTTAAAAACAATATTTAACATGTCCTTATAATGTGTATATGTTGTGAACTTTTAATGGTAACATGTCAATACACTGGGGAAATCTTGTTATGTGCTATAACCGCAGAATCAAGTTGAGATAATCCTGACTGGAGTCTCGATTTTACTGAGTATCAATTGAATTAACAATTCTTAATAAAAAAAACGTAATTCAAGACAGGAGACGATCTCTTCCTACAGAGGAAGGGCAAATGCAATACCTTGTTTGGTGCAGTTCCAGCTATCAAATACTAGGTAAGCCAGACAGGTGATTTCTCAATTTTTTATTTAAAGAGGTTGTTAGGCACCACTAAACATGTTTTAAGTAGTTGACACGCAGGGTTAACAAAATACCTCTCAGTGGCACTTAGGCATTCTGAGCCAATGGCATAACTTTTTGCTGGGTAGTAAGGCAGATCTTGTGACTGTTTACAATGGTCTATGGAAAACGGTGGGATTGTTACACAGGTAGCGATGTTTTGATTGGTTGGCTAGTAGGCTTAACACCTTAAGTGCTGCGCCTATTCCAACGGCCGACGGCACCACTACCTCGGGAGTGCTGCCGTCGGCTGTTGGACGTTCCAACTGCACCTGCGCAATGGAACGTCCAGCACTGGAGCTGGACGCTCCATAGCTGCTAAGGTGTTAAAGAGCTCCCAAATGCTGGGCTACAATTAAACTACATAATACCAAGTTTTAGACAGCATTTTACAGCTCGGCATGGATGGCATTGTGATAATCCAATGCTGTAGAAAAGGCAAAAGACTTCGTCCCATTCGAGATTGGCGTGGATGGCAGTGTGCTAATCACATACTTATAAACTTTACTAGAAAAACAGACATTTGAGGGAGCATATTCAGAGTGTCACTGGTGTTGTAGAGCATCACTGGTTTTGTAGGGTGCTCTACACAGGAGAGGCTCTCTACTTAAACTTTGGAACTACCCTGGGTTTTCTGCTTCTTTTTTGCATAATTTACGTGGCACTTCAACCCTCTGAAAGGGTTTTGTTTTGACTTATATTAGGTAATCCCTTGTGTTTGGGCAAAGTTAAACCTCTCTGAAAAGCTATAGTGATCGCAGAACATGTGTCAGGGGTTGCTTTTATTCATTCCAGTTTCGCTTGGATGGTATTTATACCGATCCAAAGCTGTTATTCAGTGCCTGGAGTGGTAAAAGGCTTTTGTCAATTTACAGCTCGGCGTGGATGGCACTGTGCTAATCCTAAACTTAAAGACTTTGCTGTAGAACGGGCAAAAGACTTTGTCCCTTTCTGTTTCAGCATGGATGGCACTGTGCTAATCCTATACCTAAAAAGTTTGCTTTAAAAACATTTGAGATGTGCATATTCGGAGTGTCCCTGTTGTTGTAGGGTGCTCTATACAGGAGCTGTTCTTCTTCTAAACTAGGGACCTACCCAGAGTTCTCTGCTCCTTTTTTGCAAAAGTTATGTGGCACTCTAACCCTAAAAGGGATATATATATATATTCCTTTGTGCTCATGTTTTTCTGACTGTTTTAAGTGCACATCGAGGATTTAAGCCTCCAATACCATATGATCAGCAGTTTGGATTGTGTAGTGGTTACAATCTTACATTTTATTTTGGGGGAAGGGGGGGGGGGGTTGTTTTGGTCTATACAATATTTTAGGTGTTAATGGTTTTGTATTCCACCTATTGATTTGCATATGGAAAGATGATAACCTTTCTTTCGAGGTGGAATGTGTATCACTCTTTAATTTATTTGAAGACATTAGACACTCCCATTGTTTTATTTGTATAGGGGTGAATTGTTCAGAATACACCCAGTTTTAGGGTGTTTTGTATTCCGCAAGCATAAACCTAATTATCATTGCTAAGAGCACAGGGATTAACTGTACTATGTCTGCCATATAACTGAACCAGGTGAATGTTCACCCTAGGAATATGAGCCACAAACGTGTTGTATTTATGCCTCCTTCCAGAATAGCTTTGCTAAAAAGTCATATTTCTGATTTAAATATTTATTTAAATGCTTCACATTTTTTCCATATTTGGATACATGATTCATTAAAAATTCTAAGTTTCTAAAAACATTTTATTTTCTCATATTTGGTTCCTGGTATGCTTTTATAGTCTAGATACTTACTGATAAGCATTCTCATTATTTTTTGCAAATGAAGGCAAATCAATTACTTTTCTATGTATATAAAAAATCTACCTCTCCTTTCATTTAGTTCTGCTTTAAGCCATCAACGACCTTTGTTATTTGTGAAAGTCTCTTTAAATGAACTTATTGATCTTCTTGTAGCAATACAAGTGACATTTTTAGAAAGGGTCAAAGACGACTTTCAGCCACACATTGATTGCTTTTGAATGTGAGCTATAGTCAATTATTTCTTTATAATTTACAGCTCCAGAAACAGAAGCCAGACACTTGAAATAACAAATCACTCTAAAGCAATGAGTTAAAAAATAAAACATAATACAGCAAACAGGTTCAGCCACATAAAATGTGTGCCCTCGTCATGCACTGCTTATGACCTCTCATATTACATCACTCAAGATATGTTCTATGACATCATTTAGGACATCACTGATGACATTTGAAACACGTAATTGACGATATCACTGATGACTTTATCCAAGCTTCTTTTGTAAACATTACTCTATAAACTAATATGGCATTAGAGGCCTGAAAGTAAGTACAAAATAGCTCAGAATAGTATGAAGCATCATAGATGTTATCACAGACACTTCATGGGTAGCCTATTTCACATTAACAAACAGCAGTCTTTAGTACTGGTCTGCTCACATCCGGTTCCCAAAGAAAATCATTAATAAGTCTGTCATGGCTCCAAAAACAGACTGCCAGATTTTGGCTGAATCTATGGTGGGCAAACCATGTAAAACATTCCTTGAAATCAGTTCACTGGCTCCTGATGGGAGCATGAAACACAAAATACAAGACTTACTTGGGTAGGGTTCCAGGATATCTTTGCTGAATCAATCCTTTTACTCAGCAATAACACACCAGATATCTCAAATGATCCTTCAACAAGATAAAACATGGAGGCAGGTCTCTTTGTTGATATGACCCCAAGTTTTGGAGATCATTGAACGCAAGACCTAAAGTAGAGCATGCTACACCAGTTTTGGGGAAGGCCAGAAAACAGAACTGTTTGCGCTCACAGATAACTCACCTATTCACGCTCTCAGGAGCACTGACTAAGAGTATTGGTTTTGGGTTCCTTTTAGCAAATTCCAACCCTCCATGAGGGTACCACTGCAAATGCTAGAAATAAGCGTTCCAAAGTATCCAAATGTCAATGCTTTATGAAACCTTTCAATGAAGAAAACAGTATTCTAATTATTGCAGGTGAAGGTAAAAGCGGGTTGGGGGAGTTGAAAGACCGACGAGGAAAACTTAAATTTCAAAAAATGAAAACTACCTACCTTGTGCTTTCCACACCTCAGACGCGGTGAGTGCAAGGTAAGTGGTTTTATTATTTTTTTATTTTATTTAAGTTTCCTTCATCGTTGTCTGTAGGCTCACCCTCTTAACACCTGAATTGTGATTCATAAAATAGGCTGTTTACCCTTTAAGTAATAGAAAACCTACCTGGGTGTGCGAAGGTGGTAATCCTTTTCGACCATATACTCCAACCAATGCATCCTTCTGAAGGGAGATATTGAATTTTAGAAACTGGGGTTGGTCAATAAAGAGTTGTGATCTCCAGAACACGCCTGGTGGCACATCTTGTACAGCTCTTCTGCCAATATCAAACTCTCCGGAGTCTATGGTGTTATTTTCTTGTGGAAATCCTCCTTGTTTACCTGAAGATTAAAGCATACTTACATGAAAATGTAGCTGTACAAACCAACAACTAAGTTTTTGCAGTTAAGTGAGAACTATTTGAAAACACATTCACAATTAAATTAAAGCACTATATGAAGTATTCCACAAACACACCTTTTGCCTTCAGTCAAACAGGCAAGGAACCATGAAAGGGTCAAAGATGAGTGCGTAAAGTTGTTTACCTATGCTCCTCTAAAACGTGACAGCCCCAGGACATTGCCGCCAAGTGTGGCTGAAGGTTCCTGCAAAGTCACACCACACCAGGTGTAATATATGCAATGTGGTATGTTATTATACACCAGTTGTATTCGTCCTCAATTACTACCTCTCGGGGGAGTCCACCTGACCTCTTTTCACTCTTCATCCTCTAAATGGATGAAACCTTTTCCCAATATTATTTTCCCAGACTTAGCTCGTCTGGCGAGTTAGATCCTTGTTTTCAATGTTAACGATATAGATTATGTCATTAGTGGTTCTTCAAGGACTCTATTCTCAAGCACAGGAGGTCCTCAATCTCTTAACAGTTTCTGTAAGTCTGGTCATGACATGTTGTAGTTATTCGAATTATATCACTTTCGATGCAAGTATAATCTATTAAAGAAAGTAATTTAAGGCAAACTACTCAATAAACAAGACTGACTACTGGACATACAGGTATGATGAGGCACCGGATGGGCAAGAGGGTTTCTGGTATGCTTCTAACATGTGGGCTGGACATACTACTGCAGAGGAAACCAATGCTCCTGCACACTGCGGATGGCCCTCAAATAAAAAGGCAATGCTGACCTTATTTTTGAAATATTGTTTGGGGATGAATTTTTTAATGGAGAGATTTAGCTTCTATTTGAATGTGTCTATTTATGTTAAAGACGTCCCTAATATCAGTGTGCAAACTTTTTTTTTGCATCCATCGTGAAGATTCCCAAGGCTGCAACGTTTTTCGATTTGCATGAACATTTTGACTGGTGTGAAAATGTTATGTTGCAATTATCTATGTTAAAAACGAGTACAGTGATTCTGTACAAGATATTTCTTCAGAGGAACAGTTTTAGTGCAAAGAAAAAATGTAGGCTTGCAGCATACAAAAAAGATTGCAGACACTTTCCATCTTCCTTGGTTTAGAGAAAACAATATCTAGCAATGTGGTTAAAAAATATCTTCCAGTGCAGTGTAAAAATTTGGACATGCAAAGTAAACAGTTGACTATGAATCATCATGTGCCCTTAATGAACCATGAGCTTTCGAAAACCCTGCAGGTGAAACAACTTGCCGCACCCCTAATTCTTACAGTGTTACTAATTTTGCCTACTAATGCCTGGATTTCTTATCGTAATCTTCATTACACCTATTCCGGAAGTCCCTGTCCCATTCCTGAACCCTTATAGGCTAAGTGCCAAGAGTGGGGGGGCACCCTGCAGCATTTCCAGTTCTTGTTTTCTGTCTCTAGGTGTAGCACCTCCTAAGTAAGGAATGGGACAGGGGGAGTGGAGAACGTAGAGGTATTTATACTTCAACCAATCAGCATGCACTATAAAGAGTGCAATTCAGAAAATGCAGGAGAAAGCCTCTGATGAGGTGGCAATGGGCCGCAGAAACGCGTCAAGCGAGTTCAATTAGCCGGATGGTGAGGGCGAGAGGAATGGTGAAGCCCATCGGGGTGGCACGCTGTCGAGTGCACCCTGGAAAGCTAAGGCATTTGAGATACAAAGAAAGGTAATTATACTTCTGCAGCAATAAGACGTTCCTGCAGGAATGCTGCTTCATTATCATCTCCTGCCTGTTCTTTAGCCATACAAAGAGGTTCTTTAAGCAGCAGACTACCAGAGTCAGCCCAGTGCAGAAGACAGAGCAGCAGCCTTTCGCCGGCTGCACTAATCAGAATGTCCGGAAGCAAGGTGAAACATTTATAGACAATCAATAGCACACCATTTCGTGCCAAGAAATAACCTGTCTGATATGACAGTCTAAAGATCCGTCTGCAAATAGCTGCACACCGGGACTTCACACTGCTGGTAAACTACAAATGCCACACAACCCATTTGAAATCAAACCCTTTCTTGGAAATGTACTTTATTGCAAGAATCAATAGGGCTTCTAATTAAACTATCACACATTACATTAACTTGAAATACTGTAAACATTATCGAGCAGAAAGGCCAATAATGTTGAAGATACTCACACAGTGCTCGTTTTGTATTTAAGTGTTCACTCAGGAGATAGCAGATAACACGTTTTTGGATGATAAAGGAACAAAGGCATCCTTTCTTGTTAGAAATGAACAAATATTGTATATTTTATCATAGTAAGACTTCAAACTAAATCATGCTAACATTCACATGTCATAGACAACCGTGAAATAGGGGTTACAGTGTCAGGGATGCAAGAATTATGCAGGAAAAATAACTAAATTACGCAGCAAGAAACCGCAAATTATGAGACACAATCTCTGGGAGTATTCATCAAATTCAAGCTAGAAACAACATTTCACTGAAATCTACAGTATTCAAATTATGTGGCAAATGTGTTAATTCCATAATTATTGGTAAGTGCCACCACTGCAGAATTTCATAAATCCAATGGCGGCTATGTATTCATGAAACATTAAGCAAACCAAAATATTAAAATTCCAATCAGTGCCCATTGTTAGCTGCATTTTAAAAAGAACAGTTGTTTGTGCTAGGTACACAAAAATAAACAAGCAATATAAAAAAGGCATAATGATTGACAGTGTCCTACTCTGCCATGTCAGGGTTTTAATGATATTTACGAAACACTCGACGTGGGCCATGTGGTTTAAGAGGTTACCAGAACTCATTGATTGCAATATTGAACCATATTACATTTAAGGAGGGCATAACACACACTTTGAAAGACATAAGCATAGTTAAAAAGGAGTATTATTGTCTACTCCAATGGCCACAAGTATTTATGTGTAAGATGAGAACAGTAGTTCCTACTGATCGAATAAGCACATTATTTAAACCAAGAGAGTCAGCTAGAGTGATGCATCTGACCCACGTACAGATTGGAGACAAATTATTTATTTTCACTACAAAAAAGAGATAATTAGATTATAACAAAGTATAAATTCTGAAATATTTAATATTTCTTCATAAAAACAAGATTCATGTTTGATGGTGATTCAAAAGTGTTTACAGTGACAGCACAGTGCTCAGGTGATTCAAGATGTGAAGTGAAACAATAGAAATTAAGTAATTAATTAAGTTTAGAGATTCTTTGGGTGTACCCTATTTGAGCTGAACTGCATAATATAATGATAATGTATACAATTGATTTGTCAAATAGACCCAGGTTACGCTTTGAAATGAAGGCAGTGTAATTCATGCAATTTTGGGAATTTCGTGTTAAACACATTTCTTAAAAATACATCATGTCGCATAACAACATGCCTGGCATTTGGGGCAAAATTCTAACACGAGCGCACATGAATGATACAAGCATAAGAAAGCAAGCAGTTGTTGCTCTTGTCTCTTGTTTTTTCATGTTATTTTTATTACCACAGGATGCATCTACATGGAAAGAATTGAGGTAAGAGGCATTTAGCATTGAATAATTGATTTGCACTTTGATTAATTTTGCGTAATTTTTCTGAAATTCCATGTAAATATATCAAAGCAAATTACGCAATTTTGCACACCCGTACTTTCCAGCCAATGTACATTCAATGGTGAGGTCTTCCTCAGTACGTAAGCCTTATGATATTCAAATTGCATCACTCAGTATATAGTGAGCAGGAATATAAATCAGTTAAATAGAAGGGTGAATCTCAGAACGTTCCAAAAAGTATTTAAATATATATGGACACAAAAACTCATCCAGGATAAAGAGATGTCTCAGACGACTTGCATAAAATAACATCTTCAAACTTTTCATGGATACAGCTATTAGAGGTCGCAAAGGCAACGTGTTTAGGAAGAGAACTGGTTGGGATAATGTGTAACATCTCCTTGACTTCCAATCATGGTAAAAGATGCAACACAACTGAGCTGCTCTCTGGGTTAACCATATCCACCAATCTTTTTTAACCATGACAGTCATTACCTCATGAGCAAAATAATCATTGGTGAATGACTTGTTTGACACTCTAGCACTATTCGGTGCCAATACCACTATAGAAATTTCATCCTAGACTGCATGTGACTGTTTTAAGGTCATTATAGATGGGGTCAACAGAAATAATACACTATGTGCATTTTGAGTCATAGTTGAATGTTTTCATGATGTAACAATACCTGGAAGTACAAGCTTGCTGGAAATTATTATGTTCATCAAGGATCACTATAAGTGATTTGTCTATACTGAACCTCATAATTCCTCCTTATGTTGCCACAATATTTCTTATGTACCACAACAAAGAGCCCACATGTCTGTTCTACAATACATCTAAGTGAATACCAAGCAGAGGGCATGTGATGGGGCCTAATGAATAAATTAATTGTTTCCTGGGGGGAAGAAAGGTGGTCGTGAAGAGAACAATGTCTTCGGGATAAAGAAATACTGTATAAACCTTCCTCATGCCTGAAAAGCGTTCAATATATACTAGCTCTGCATACATTTAACTCATGGTTTCAGATTGTGTAAAGGTTTATAACAAAATTGGCATAGATGAATACTATATTCCAATAGGCAGAGCATATCATAATTAAAATTAATTTGACAGAAAACAGATTGAAACGCCCTGCCTAAAATTCCGTTAAAAATGTATAGATTGATTCTAAGGTAGCTCACCTCCTACAATGTAATTACAAAATATGATCAAGAAAAAATAAAAAAACGCCTGTTGATTTCAAATAAACATTATAAGCTAAGCTACAGACTTAGTCACCTTTTTTCCGCAAATTAGGGGTGAAATCACTTGTAAACTTATGGTAAGCCTGAATGTGTCATTTTAAGCTGAATGCATATTTTCTTATGCAATTACATTCAAGAAAATACTTTGTTTTCTACCTTTTCAACTAATTGAAGCTAATTGTTAAAATCTTTGGCAAACATTGTCAACTATTTCTAGGAATTCCAGGGACTTCTGTTTCATATTAATGACTTTCAGCTAGAGCTAGCCTGCTGTCATTGTTTTACTTATTTTTCTATACTAGGGAATTTCAATAAAAATCAAATCTAAATCGTAATTATGCTCCTAAAATGTTTCCCAGTAGAGCTTAACTATATCAACTATCACTAGAAATAGGGGGAGGGACAGCTTTCCTCAATCTATACTTGATCTTTCAGCGATTACAAATAATTTTAACACTCAACATTCTCAGTTCCAATTAAGAGATGGATCCTTCGGTATCTATCAGTGCTGGCAGTTCTTGGAAATCGAACTATATTTACATGCCTCTAGTTTCTCCATTTTATTAAAACCTCTAATCCGGACATTATGGTCTTGTATTTTCACAATATGCCTTGAAGTTATTGTAATAAATATGAAATGGGTGGGGGGCTCAGGCACTTACTCAGTTTACGCCACCTACGAAGATGTCTGCAATAGGTCTTCTTGGTCAAGACAACTATTAAATTAGCCATTTTTCCATTCTGTAATGTGCCGATAATGGTCATCAAGGCAAATCTGCCAATGATTGCACCATTGCAGACTTTATATAGAAAAATACCAGTAGGAAATTAACAAAAATATGAACAGATGTAACCATCTTACTAAAGTAGACCCAGCTGTGACAAGTCAAAGTGAAAAATGACACTATAATAAAACAATGTGGCTTTATTTTTAATTTATGTTCTTCATCTCTAGCTTCAAGTAAGGGCTTGGATTTAGTCTTCATGCAGTGTATGCCTCAATAAGTAGGTTTTGATTTTTTCCTTTAAGGCTCTGAAACTCAAGAGAGTTATATGTCTACATTTGTTCACTTAATGCAGAACTAGGCTGGGTTACCAGATTCCTATTGTTTTCATGTTTACCGTAGTGCCGGTTCTAATGCCACAATACCAGATTGTTGATCTTGTTATTCACACCTGCTAAGGCATCCATTTCAGTAGTCGCCTAACATCCAAGTGAAATATGAATCTCTTCTCCTTCAAAGTAGCAACGAAATGCTGGTTTAAAGCGGATCCATCTACGTTCCAAATCAGTCACGCTTTAGAATAAGGGTTTGGGTGGTCTGAACGTGTCTGGCACATGAATGTCCCTTAGTCTTGGCAGAGTCGAAGATGGTCCTACAAATATATCAAGTAAGAGTGCCAGCCTCTGTGACCAATTGGCAGCGCCGCAGAATGAGAAATGTCTTGCCAAGAATCAGTCTGGTGGCATGGTGAAGGACAGACCATCTAAAAGCACGAGCCAAGTGATCTGGACAAGGCCTTGGTAATGGTAATCGTTTTATGCAGATTTAATCTTGCTAGGAAAAATGCTCTCTACATTTAGCAACTTTACATTCTGCATGCTTTATTTCCCTAATTCGTCTGCATACAGAATATTGCCCTGGAAGACATCAGCTGCGAGAGAATTAAGTCTATCTAATTTCTGTTGTCAATGTCTGTAGAAGGTGTGATGGAATGTTTGCAGTTTTGTACCACATAAGTACATCCATGCCACAAAGTAGTCCACACTGCCCACGCCGTGCTTCCTTCACCTGAACTTAAGAATACAAGATCCAAAATTTTGTAAGTCTCTTCTTCGGTAAGGAAAACAAGTTCCATTTGTACTCATCCTATATAACTTCTTTATTCATCACTGTGTATTTGCTGGCCTGGCAAACCTATGATGACACAGAGGAGCCTTCATGGGCAATGGAGAAAAGCAGATGTTAACCGAGGACCCCAAGACATCTGGGAATTCAGAGAATGCTAAATGAACTGTTTAATCTTCATAGCGCGATAAATATATTGCATATATTCTACCATGGTGATAGGTTTGGGGGCCTCACATTTCCTGAAGCAGTGCATTTCAGTCATGGAGCTCAGGAGACAGTAAATGGCTCGCAGAGCACATCCAGTGATGTTGACAGACTACGAAAAGCTTTGCCTCTTCAGTGTTGGTCAATGCACAGTGGTACAGGCTATTAGAAAATGCGGGAGGATGAAGTGTCGGAAGCCACACAGGGCTTCTCCCACGTGGCAGCCAGGATGCTAAACTTGACTTAGAACACAGTCTGCCAGCGAAGCTGGCACAGGGGAGGAGCAGCACACGCTGCAATGGCCTACAATGAATGCTGTGCACAGCACATAATGGCGCCTTAGACTCGAAGCGTCCTTTACATAAACTACCAAAACAGAGACAATGACTTCGAAGACATCACTCGTATTTCACGGCAGGGTTCCGAGACTGCCATGGGAAAAGAAAAAGAAACCCTATCAAGAGTGTTAATCTTAGATGTCAGAAAGAACCACGAAAAAATGCGAAATGAAGGAGTCCCTCATGTACTTATGAAAAGTACCTTATCGATTTACACAGTTGCCTTATTCGGAAAAAACTCACAGGGGAATGAAGTGCTGTGTCCATGACTATACTTTAAGATAAAGTAAAAGCAGAAAAAGGCAAGAATGAAACAATACTATCAAGCTAAAGTCAGATGTTCATGAACATGTGATTTCACGAGTACACTTTATGTGACAAGTAGACAAATCACCAAGGAATAAGTAGACAAAAAGTTTAGACAAAATGTCAACTTTATAGGAAACAATCTCTAAAAATACAATGATATAAAAATACTTCTTCTAATGTGCCTAATGAAAACGTGTTCTATTTTTGTATGCGCCACTGCAAACAGATGACACCTAGTTAAGCATTTTTGAGATGCTTGTCTTAAACTGAAAAATTTAGTGACATGTTGGAAACTCGATTAATATTTTTGGAATTATCAGTACCAAACTCAACTTTAAGACAAACACTATACATCGGCTGTACTGTTTGTGTACTCCAATGCAGTAGTATTTCATACTTTAAAACCAATTAAACCAAATAGACAAATCACACTGGTCAACCCACTCAGAATAAATAAACCACAATCAGTGTCATAATAAGTACCCAGAGGTCCTAAACATTCAAAAGAAATTGGTGTATATACCAGATATTCCTCATTTTAAAATGCATGTTCACCTCGAATTGCACCTCTGGGAAAAAAGGGGTGGAGGCACGGTCAACTTTTTGTGATAATTTAATAAAATTGCTGGCTGAAGTGGCCAATCTGTGATGGGAGCAGGTTGGCGAATTATATCTTCTTTCTTTTTGAATGCCCTATGTAGCTTACATTTGCCATGGCTCTCTCACTGCTTTTCCTATGATGTGATTTGAAATGTAATACAAATTCAGTGCTGCTCAGCCAAACACTGTCACATGAGGTATGTTATACCATCTCAGGTTTTCTCCAAGAGTTCATAAATCCTACAGAAATAAAATTTCCCAAATTGGAATTAGGTTTGAACTACCTACTCAGCAAAAACTCGTCTGGGCTTCTCAGTAGAACTTCTACCAGATGTGCCATACCGTTCCTTCTGATGCTTTGAGTGTGAGACCCTCTGTTGTGCTCTTCAACTGGGGATTTGGTGTCCATGAAGATCCCTCCTACCTTTGAACTGGGACCACTTGCATAGTGTCTCTTCTATGCCCGATATGCTTTCTCCTTGCATTACCAACCCCTGCACGTGATCATAAAAACCGCCCACGTTATCACAATTGTATACTATCCCCCTGTGGAAACGTGATCATATCTACATCAGAACTTGATATTGTACGTCCATACGGTAACCTTGCATGCAGATTATGTCTGTATGTCAGCACTGTCAGTCCAGACAGTTAATGCATGTCCGTGCTTGGTAAAGCAAGTATTTTGTGTCTCTATGCTTACACAATTAGCCCACACTGCTATTTCAAGTCTACCTGTTTGCTCATTTTATGACAACACTGTGATTTTGTGCACATACTATCCAATTGCAGTCCTACTGTACGCCCATGTTGTCATCTTGTGTGTAGATTGTGTCTACACTGTTAGCCTACACTAGTATTTTTATGCTTATATAATGAATGCTTGGTGATGCAAGTATATTGTGTCTCCATGACCACATTCTTAACCCACACTCCAACCTCATGCCCCTATGGTGACTTGCTCATTGTATGACAACATAGTGATTTTATGTTGATGTACTAAGTCGACACTGCGCACGTGAGGGTGACCCTACCTTTGAATATGTATTAGACCATGTGTCTTTGATATACTACCTAGGCTGTGGGTATTTACACTGTTTATTTGCCTTCAAATACAAATGGCTCTCCTGCAGACTTGGCCATGAACCCATCCACAAACACACCGCCTAGATAACATAACCAAGAACCTGGAAAAACCATTAGGCCTATTGGCGCATTTCGACATTCAAGCTCCCCATTGCCTCAAACACAGAATCATCAAAGAGCTTCCAGACACCTTAATAACAGACGTCTTGTACAGTCCAACACATGGAGGCCATAAAACGGACTTGATCTTCTACACACAAAAAAAAAACACCAAATGGAGAGAGTACTTCCTACAACACCATTACGTAACAAAGACTACCAATGTCCCTCATGGATCTAAACTCTCTATATCCCCATCCCAGGACTTTAGTGGAGATGTGTCTATAACAATCTACAGAAACTGTAAAATCCGAATACAAGGTTCTGAAAAAAACCTATCCATTGTTTTATTGCCACCTCCTTGCTTTCTCTGCCTCCATGCCAACCCCTTACACCACCACCATCTCCCAGAGTACCCATCTATGCTCAAACTCCTTTACTAGCTGAACCCTGTACCCCAGTCCCTCGCAGACTGCCCCACCCCAATCCCTCCTGCAGCCTTTTCCAGTCCCAGATGCCCTGAAGCTTCGGATTTGCCTCTAGAATTACTTGCCACCCCTCCTCGGTTCACCACCATTGCCCAGCTTGATTTATTTATTTATTTATTTATTTATTAGAGGATTTGTAATGCGCATGTCTGCCTCAGCGACGAGGCGTCCCAGCGCAACCAGAAACCAGACAAGAGCAGGGAAACATAGCATGCAACAGGAATCACAAAGTAGGGAACAACCACGTCTTCAGAGATTTGCGAAACATCAGAAGGCTAGGGGTAGCTCGAATATTTAATGGAAGGGAGTTCCACAGTTTGGCCGCCAAGAGGCCGATCGAACGGCCCCCTGCCCTCGCTTTCCTAACACGGGGGACACAGACCAAACCTTGATTAGCCGAACGCAGAGCTCGGCTAGGCAGGTATGGCTTCAGTAGGCCCAATAGCCCCACTGGGGCTTGGAGCCTTAAGATTTTATGCACAGTGCAGAGCACCTTAAACTGTATGCGCGCTTTGATTGGCAACTAATGCAGCTTCACAAGAACCTGGGCCACAGAGTGAGATTTTGGGAGAGCAACTAGCATGCATGCGGCTGCATTCTGGACCCTCTGCAAGCGCTTGATGATAGCTTTATTGGCACCTAAATAGAAGGCATGCCGTAATCAAGCCTCTCCAGGATGGAAGTCTGCAAGATGGTCTGGCGCACTCTGGGAGGGAAGAAACCAAGCAGAGGTCTCAGTCCTCTCAGAAGCCCAAAACAGACTGCGGCTACAGCTTTTGTCTGCTTATCGAATGTTAGTCCGGTGTCGAGCCAGACACTCAGATTCTTCACCGTCTCCTTGGACAACGGCGCGGGCTTCAGATGATCAGGCCACCATTGCTCTGACCAGAGTCCCTGGTCCTTCCCAAACAATAAGATCTCAGACTTGCTGGCATTTAGTTGGAGGCAATTAGCCTTCATCCAGGCCGAGATGGTCGATAGGTCCTCTTTAAAGTTCTCCAAATTAGTCCTGCATTTTTTAGAAAAGGCAATCACTAGCTGAGTGTCGTCAGCATATGACACCAAGGACAGCCCCCGGCCTCTGGCCACCTCCGCCAAAGGTCCCACAAACAGATTGAATAAAAGTGGGCTCAAGATGGAGCCTTGAGGGACTCCTCTGCCCAGAGAGTGCTCATGAGAATGGAACGGTGGTACGGACACTTGGAAAGACCTCAACTCTCCCATCCCTCTGTCCACAGCAGACTAGATACTACCGTAGCCTCCACTACAGTCTACAACAAGCTCCTTCATAATCCACTCCCCATCATAGACCCAACCGCCTCCCAGCTAATCACTATAATAACCCATACAGAACTCAAAATCAACGCTATCCTGGATGAAATTTCCATTGAATATCTAGTTCATCTTGCCTCTAAAGGCCCCACCCAACCTCATCAAATTTCATGTCATTTATCACCCTCCAGGTGTAAAACAACAATTCTTTGAAGACTTAATAGAGCTAATTACGCAAAACTCTCTAAAAGGCAAACCAGACATTATACTAGGAGACCTGAACAAAGCCGAAGATCCTACAATACAAGCCCCATCCACCCTTCTGGAAGTGAACAACCTTGCCCAACACTTCAATAAACCAACCCACGTGAAAGGCTCCACTCTCGACGCAATCATCTCCTAGCATGACACCGTGTCCCTCCACTCCATCCTGCCCACTGACTGGACTGATCACCACCAAAGCATGTTTAATCTCAGTGCATCCATCCAAAGGACCAAGCACTGGGTGAAGAACATACATCAAACCCCAAAAGCAGAGCTAGAAGGATTAATCTGTACACAAATCTCACCCCCACCCAACCTCCCCTCTGTTGACGAGCTCAAAACCCACTACAACGCAAAAATGGCAGAACTACTGGACACAGTCACCCCTCTGAAACTCGGGAAATCAAGAAATATTCCCTCCATATCCTAGTTTAATAAAGACCTCAACAAATAAAGGTGACAACTCCCATTAGCTGAAAGAAACTGGAGACAACAGCCCTCGCTAACCAATAACTAGAGATGAAATTCAAAAATACAAAAAAGCACATTGTCAGAGAAAAATCAACCTACTTCCAAGCCCACCATGATCGATCTAGAAACAGGCCTAAATAACTCTTCCAACATGATCAAGCAGCAAACCTCCGCTCTCCCTCAACACTCATGCAATGATTCTACCACGCGCTGTGAAGAATTTCCAACATTCTTCAGTAGAAAAATATCTAAAATTGAACTCTCTCACCACCCGTCCTGCATCGTGATTGCCCCCCAGAACACTAAGGGTCAACTCAAGGCCCTACCTCTAACCAATGGCTATCTCCCCTCATGAGCAATCCAGAACACCAACCACAAACCTTTACAATTGTAAAACAATGCAATTTGGACTGAGTTAGACTATATCCTTGAAGAGGTCAGCACACTACTCTCCTGCATGAAGCCAACACTGCATATCGCTGACACCCACCCTAGTGTGCTTGTAAAAAAATCTCAGCCACATCATCTTCCCCATTTGGACCATAATCATGAACTCCTCCCTATCGAGTGGCTCCATGCCGGCCTCCTTAAACTCTGACAAATCACCCCCTCATCAAAAAACACAGATACCGACCTGAATGATTTTAGCAATTACAGACTGATAACTAACCTCATTCTCCATGGCAAAGCCATAGAAAAATGTGTGCTTGCTCAACTCAAAAACCACATTAAAAAACAAAATCTCCATGACACCTTCCAAACCGGGTTCGGGAGTGGCTGCAGTACAGAGACTGCAATACTGAACATCACAGACCTGCACAGATTTCTGGATGATGGACAGCCCTGCCTCCCAGTCCTCCTGGATCTTACAGTGGCCTTTGATATTGGCAACCATGATATCCTCCTGAACTCCCTCTGTCAGTGTGTAGGCATCAATAGAACTGTCCTTTGGTAGTTTGCTTCTTTCCTGAACTAGTAAACACAACTAATCAAACTAAACAGTTACATCTCCACAGCAACAACATTCTCACAAGGAGTCCCCCAAGGATCAATCCTGTCTCCTGCACTATTCAACACATACATCGAACCCCTCAGTATGGTCCTGAAACAAGCAAGAATTGATTATCATCTGCATGCAGATGACACCCAACTCTACATATATATGTCCTCATTTAAAGACATCCAGCCCCTAAACGGTACTCTCTCAGTGTTTCAATCCTGGCAAAGCAGCAACCATCTTAAACTCAACCCCAACAAAACCGAACTCCTCCTCATCCAACCAAAAGAATAGTCCTTTCCTGAGATATCTGGCTTTGCAACCTAACTGCATTAAACCGCAAAATGCGCATCTCCAACTTGGTCAAATTTCTGGGGATTACATTTAACACAAACTTGAACATAAAAGAGCATATTAATGCCTCCGTAAAAATGCCTTCTACATGCTGAAACACCTTAAAAACTGAAAACCTTCCACCACATCGAGAACATAAAGATGGTGGTGCAGTCCGTAGCACTCTCCAGGCTGAACTATGGTAAAGCAACGGTCACAGGCATCCCAAAAACAATTGACCCCTTTGACAGCTACACTAATGCTGCAGCCAGATTACTGTTGAGGGAAAGACCCTTTACCAACATCACTCCCACTCTCAAGAAACTCAACTGGCTACCAATAGAGGCAAGATGTATACTCAAAGCTAACTGCATCACACACAAAGATCTCTACTCAGAAAAAAATCTCTACCTTGCAAACAAACTTTCCAAGGCAAGCCAAAACAGACCTCTTCATAGCTCAAGCAGCCTACTCTTGATTGTGCCCAATCTGAAGAAAGAAAAATCTCGCACCCACTCCTTCTCCCAGGAATGCTCCCAGAATATAGAACTCGCTGCCGCGGGATCTTCGTGACATTCAATCATTCCAGCACTTCAAGCAGAAACTTAAACTTTTACTTCTTAAAAGTACCTAACCCCATCCGCCAAGCCACTGGAATCTCTAAATAAATCTGAATTTCACTACCTACCTCGGGGAAAACTGTACCTCCACTCCCCCATTTTCACTACACTTTACCATAACTACCTCAGAACTGTTTAGTTCACATATCCCCCTGCTTATCCCATACTCTTTGTATACACAGTAACTATATACCTGTATCTATTTCATGTAACTATAATTATTCCATATGTAACTCGTAATATGTATTTATATGTATTTATTGTAATTGTATTTCTCACATTTGCAACTTGTGTAACCTCTATTTTGCAAATTCCATAAAGTGCTGTGCTGCCTACGGGTCAAGTTTGTGATAGACAAAACTCGATAAATAAATAAACTGGAAGGGTATATGTCTCAGTTGTCTTCTAGACCTGGGGGAACATTGAGGTGTGAGAATTTAAAAATCATGAATTAGTAAAGAATGAGAGAAACAAAAAGTATCCAAGAACCTACCAAGGGAGGCAAAAAAAACAATGCTTGCACAGTATAAACAAAGTTGCACAAGACAAGAATAAAGGAGTAGATGGGGGTGTATTGTACTGCAGCACTATATAGTGCTTCGTAGCGCTTGTGAGATGTATGGGATGTGGTTTTCCTATAAGAAGGTATCAGGTGTGTAAATGTGTACATGATAACATGGTGAGTGAAATAGGTATTAGCAATCACAGAAAAAAACAACATTTAAAAACAAGAGCAGTTCAAGAATGCCTTACCATTGTCCCCAGACGGTGATGAAAATGTGTTCGTTGGTATTACATCAGCGTTCACTTTTCCATTCTCAAAGGTGTCATTCTCCGTTTGTTGCAGCTGCCAGTTCAGGCCAAAGAGATGCATGGCTGGTGGGAAGAAGTAAGGAGGGTGAGCATCTTACTGCCCTGGCACAGATAAGCCAGTCTGCATTTAGTAGGGGACTTAGAATGAACCCTCATGTACAAGTTATGACTACATTAACAGCAGATACTAAAAAAACACGCTTTTCCATGAACCTACGCTGCAATGTATGTGTGCGCACATGTGCGAATGACTCCTAATTTATGAGCAGTGATATGTTTATTTAAACTAATTCAGTGCCACAAGGTTGCCGCGCCTCCTTGATTAACCTCTTCGCTGCTGATGACGAGCTCAGCTCGATGCCAAGTGGGTCTATAGGGGTCTTGGAGCCAACAATTACAATATGTCATCACTACGATTCCAATCTTCCTTCTGGGCAAACCATGCAGAAAGGCTGCAATAAGGCCAGATGCAGGCCCTCTACCCTAGGCTCTGTGCGATCTGGTTAACAAGCCTCTCTTGGCGCAAAGACAACACTTAATTCCGACATCAGTAACTTATCCTTCATGCCCCATACTTCGGTTGGAGCCTCTAAGACCTTTTGGGAGTCAGTTTATGGGAAGGGGTGCTACTTAATGTTGTGTTGCATTGTATTGTCCTGCAGCATTTATAGAGTTCTTCAAACGACTGATTATTGCTACAATTTAAATTATATTATGTACGTGTACTACCCATAAACTCAAGACAATCTTTATGGATATAGTCTGAATGGTGCAAAAAAAGAAAGAGGAAAAGGGAAAAAACTAGGAAAAAATAAGTAATTTCAAGCAAAATGTGATGTTTACTCTACAACAATTAAGAAATGAACATAAGAATGATTTTACTATTAAGATGGTCTTTTACTATGGATATTTTCAACAAAACAGTATACCCTAACACTAAGATGACAAGTCCACAAAACTTTCAGAGAGCAACATAGACAGAATGGCATCACCAACCCAGGATAAATTATATTTATCTCGAAATTCTAGTTAGAAAAAATATGTAAACAATACAAATTTCAGAACAGAAGCCGAAAGGATTACTTATTTCGCCCAACTAGGTTTATTTTTTACCCTTAAGAGTCAATCCCTCATCTCTTACTGGCTATTTAAGTGCAGCTCCACTACAATCCTAGTCACACTGTATTTGGATTCCACTCCATATCCGTACCAATTGCCTTTACAGCGCGAAGGAGAGAACATGCACAATAGGTCACCAAAGTGATATTTTAAAGCATCAACATTTTTCTTTCTGTAAGACACATTGATGGAAATAAGTGATTAGTACAAATCAGCGAGAGAGAAATGCAATCAGTTTGAATCACTTAGTTCTCAAATTAATTTCTTTGAAAAGCAATTAGAATGAATAGTTTTAAAATAGCATTAAAAGAACATACGACTTAATTTGAAAACCAAGTCAGATAGACTGGTAGCCAAAGAGAATATTAAAAGGTCAGCAGTGGGTCGAAGTGTTTCGGGCAAACATAGGGGGGGTTGATATTCCCATATTAACCAGAGCAAATGCAAAGTTGAACTAACTGAAGCAATTTGCACTTTCAATGGTAAAAGAAAGGTTACAAACAACTTGATTCAGAAGTCAATGTAAACAAAATTGATTTCAACAATTGCAACAGAATCCAAAAGGACAACGCGTGCTGTTTAAAAGAAACCCTGTTGTGAAAAAGAAAGTGTTCAGGATAGTATTCCTTTTTAAAGAAACATGCCTGTAGATTATTCTACCCATGCAATACAATGTACACCTGGCTGCAAGTGTGTTCTCTGTTTATAGCAATATGCTACAACGCCTAATTTTTGATAGCACCATAAAAATATTTTCCAATGAGTTCTGATTACAGAAATGTACTCAATCTAGCCTCCCCATCTTTAAATACATAGTTCACACAGCTACCATCTGTGCAAAAAAAAAAAAAGAAAACAAGACAAGCTTGAAAGTTATATGTATGTGTTGGTATATACATAAAGTTAACCAGCGGTTATACAATATTGCATTTTTTATAAGAAAATGTGTAGTAGAATATAAATTAGACTACGGATATTTACACTTTACATAATTAGGAAAAATGAAATTCAATTTCAATTGTGTGTCAAGACCAGGATTCGAACCCTGGTCCATGTGTTCAAAGTCGGCAGCGTAGCCACCAAACCACACCTGCTCCCTTATGGTGTCAGCATGTACACAGCATGGACCGGAGTATCACAGCACTTTACAAACTAGGCATTGTGTGACACAATGAGTAGGCAATGGGATAACTAGCGAACCTTACAAAACCACAGAGCAGCAGGCAACAAGAAGACTATAGTCCAGTATTATTTAGAAGGCGTTATACACTACAAAGATTGCAGAATTGACATAATTGAAATATTGTGTATTGTGGAAAATCTGTTGAATATAAATGTCGCCTTCCAATTGTTGCAACAACTAAAGGTAGGTCACAAGGAACTAAATCAGTAAAAAAAATTCTTAACTGAATAGAAAGACACCCACTGATCAGCAACCATCTTGTTATTGATGATGGGATACTGTTCCGGCTGACGGAAACAATCACAAAAAATCAAACAGAACGAGGGTGAATTAACTGTGGATGACAGGCCTTACATGCTAGGTCTAGACTAATTAATGAGCACGCACCACACGTGACTCAAGGCTTCTTCTTTTAATTTTAAGCTCATCAGAATTTTGAAGCAGGCATTTTATATAGTTCCATGAAGGGCAGTGGGAGTTGTGGAGATGAAACTCGAGAATGTTACCAGATCTAGACTCCAAGATCAAAGCGGCTGCATTCAAAGATTGTGCAGTGTTTTTAGGATCCCTGCAGGGCCAAGCTGTGATTAGGAACACATATTTTTCCATAAATTAGCTTCTGTTTTGAGTTTCCTGCTGAGATCATAGACATGTTGATTGAATGAGCAAGTCAAGATATAGGTTTTTAAATCCATTAGTATCTGTTGCTACTTTTTAAATCTTCTATTAATTCGGTATCTGATGCAGAAATATGCCTTAAATAACACTGTTCTTGCTGGATGAGCTCTAAACATGGTCGCCGGATGTTTCATGTCTGACTCTGGAGGCAACCCATGTGAAGGTTTTAATTTAAACAATTGTTACAGCAACAAACGTCCGTTTTTCATTGCAGCGAGATGTATTTTATGTATGCTGCTTATGATACAGCTATGGTTAGAAAATCGGTTACCTACATCTTTAACAAGACAGTAATTACTTTGATGCAATTGAGGCTAACCCCAAAACGGCAGCAGAAAAAAAAATCTTTACAAATGTAGATGTTATTTTATCCTTGCCAAAGGATTTTTTTTATCAGAGAAACAAATATAGAGTGGGAGTATACATATAGATTCATCATCTGCATGTTTTGTGAGTCTGTAATAGAGATTATTAAGGAATCGCTATTACAGACTCCCAAAACGGGATTCATGTAGAAATCGCAATAATTATTGCGATTTCTACAGCTTCCTTATTTGCGATTAGCTTATTGCTAATCGCAAATAAGGAATAACTCCCCATTCATTCCCCATAGGAATGAATGGGAAGACATATCAATGTGCGAATCGCTATTAGCGATTTGCATGTTGAGTTTGCGATTTCAAGGGTGCAGGGGTGTCCAAAGGACACCCTGTTGCACCCCTGAAATGATATTGTATGCTGGTGTTACGCACACACATGTCCCAAGGACATGTGTGTGTGTAACATACAACTTTCTAAGTTTCCGCTATTTACCACGAGGTTTGACTTCGCGGTAAATAGCGCCCCAAAATTGAGAATTCACAATTTTTAAATATTTCATGAATTGCATTTAAGGAATCTCAAATAGAGATTCATTAAATGCAATTCCTGGCAAATTTGTGAATTCTATAATTGCGATTTTTGCATTTGGGATGATGAATCCCAAATGCAAAAATTGCGCTTGCAAAGGGCCAGATTCTCAGAATCTGGCCCTTTGCGAGCCGATTTTACTTTGATGAATCTGGCTGATAGAGCGCTGGGAAAAGAAGGTTGTAGCTTGTTGAGATCCAATGGCAGTACTCCGGTCAAAGGTTCGAATCCCGAATGGGCCAACACGGCCATTAATCTTTCCAGCGAACATAACACGCGAGAGCAGTGCCAAGAGCTGGAATGTGTAGGCAGTGTGAGGAACTATCACGGCAGTGCCAGGCTTTATGCGGAGGAAGTATTACTGGTCAGACTGAGCAGTTCACCCTCTGCAGTGCATGCTGGCCCAATCACTCGCCACCTGGCACCTTTCACCAGCACATGTTCACTCCTAACATTCACGCTACTCTTCGATTGTACCAGGGAGTAAGTATCAATGCGCTTGTACAACCACATCACACCTATTCTGCCACTTTTCCATCTCCATCAATTAGGTACTACTTTAGTAGTACAAAAGTTTTTCAGTATTCATAAGTTTACCTCTCAGTGTGCACCTCACGAGAATGGGCACCTCCTACGGAAATCAAATTGAGTGACCCTGGAAGTAAAATCTTCATAAATGGTATATCGTTTACACTTGTGGCCTCTCCGCTCAAAAATACACCAATATCACCTTTAATGAGCAAAAGCTAGCTTTGCATGTAGAGAGTTCTGCATTTCTCAGGAAAAGTTTGACGAACATTCACAAAAAGTTGAATTTACAAAGGAAAAAGATTTTTGTTCTATAGTCCAAATGAGTTCCACAACCAGGAAGAAACAGGTGCAGCAGGAACTTCCGGATGAAACTCGTGGGAGCCAATTATTCAGATGATCCGACGCAGTTCAGAGTGAATTAAATTGTAGTCATCGGAGCATTTTCGAACAGTTAATAAAACACGATGCTCTGCACACCCTGCTGAGCCATGCTCGTGTCTAAGCGTTGCACTCCTGCAGTGATACAACGGGAGCAACATGGGCCCTCGCACACAACACTCAAAGCCTTCCAGAGTCAGCACACACAGAACCTGGAGAGCCTCTTACGGCACAGCGCTCCGAAGCCACGCATGTAGTATGAAGAGCTATACAAATGCTAATTTTCAAACACCTTGAATATAAGAGGCGGGTTTCGTGGCGGAGCGACGCCCGTAGTTTGGTATTCAAGGTGTTTGTAAATAAGCATTCGTATAGCGCTTCAGAGGAAGGTTTTGTGGCGGAGCGACGCCCGTAGTTTGAAGCGCTACACGAATGCTAATTTTCAAACACCTTGAATAGCAGAGGTAGGTTTTGTGGCGAGGAGAGATGGTCCTGTTTCGAGCATCTTCTCTAATGCGCGGGACACATCTTCTATGCGCTTTAAATCACCTCTGCACTCCAAACTACAAAGAACGCGTTGCCGGCCTATTTTTCATATGATTGACAGAGAGGCAAACATTTATCTTTGGAGCTTCAGCTGTGCATCTAATCTCGAGCCAGTACATCAATCAAACCCAAGACAGGCAGACGGACGAGGTGCTTCTCAAATGCAAACAGGACGGTGGGTGTGACACCTTCCTATCTCTTAACTTCACGTAGGGTGGATTAAGCATAGGTCCTGTTCTTTAGGGGCAGTGACTGAATGCATGTGTTTGAGATGCAAATCCCCTGCAGTCTGTTCCTCCCCCGTGGAACTGAGTGAAGAATGACAGCAGCTTGTCTATTTCACAATCACCCATCAAATTGTGTGTCTTTAGTGGTTTACCACAAGCACCGGATGCTAAAACATTTGGGTGCTGTCATGAGTATGATTAATCGGCACTTCCGTTAAAAGAGTCGTGGATAAGTGATTTCACAGCACGTCAGTGCCACAACTCGGTTAAGAAGTTTTTAAGCCAGCATTAGCTGGATTTTTTTTTTTGCTCCTTTCAACTAAAAGGAAATAATAAACAAGAACTGACAAAAGCAAAAACTTGTTTGTATTTTTTATACTGTGTAAAGTTCACCTGGCACTAGTCTGCACACAGACCGTATACCGCCCTAAGTTTGATGTAGCATTCACTGTCGAAATCGAAGTTCTGTGAGATCCTTGATAATGAGATGCTAGCCAACATCTGAAATTAAATGCACCGGCCTTACTGCTTGAGTACTAAGAAAATGGACATTTTTGCAACAAAAAGAAAAAGATAAAAAGAGGCCAGGCCCTGACGAAGAGAGTCAGTCAAAAAGAATGTTTATTTAGACCATTGGTCCTTAAACACATAAAACATCTCAACTTCCATAAATACATTCTCTTAAATAAGCTATATGAAAGAAGTCAAATCTTAAATAAAATTCCATAAAATACAAGATTCATTAAAAGGCTGCCTTTCTATGCAGGATATATTTAATCATAAGCTTTCTACAAAGCTCCAACTCTATGCATTTTGACAAACTTTTTTTAACTTGGAGCATAAGCCTCCAAATGACACATACCATATCCAAAGTGCAAATTTCGGTTATCAGTCCTACAACTTGTGCACAATTTTCAATATCGTATTTTAAGAACATTGGGCGCAACACATTGCCTGTTGAGCAAGGACCTTAAAACAATCTAAAATTATGTGTAAAATATCGCATTTTGTGCTTAAGATACAGGGACACTTCCGTTTAGTATCAATCATAGCCCTTTTTATCCCCTCGTTGGCATTGCAGGGATTAATTCCAATTCTCAATTTTAGCAGTTTATTTCTAAGCCAATGACTGGGTAGTGCATCTACTTGCAGGTTTTGTTGTTCATTTAGCCATGAGTTAATCATAAAACCCACAGATTTCTTCCCCTCCACATACCGTCAGTCCTGGTCTCTGGATAATTCTTTCCCTAATGTCCTTAGATCCCTTTTGACAATCTCAATTAGTGAATTCTGCTGGCACATCTTGACTCCCATGTCTCTACAAACCTTTGCTATGGTTTCCCAAACCCCCTTTGCCCACTTGAATTCACTCTTCAGTATAACGGTTTTGCACCATTGGGATTTTTTTTGCTTTTCCCTAGAGCCAAAATGCTGCCAGAATCTTGTAAATGCCGTATGTGCCATTATATCCCATGACACCATTCCGTTCTCCGTTCTTACCACCTGAAGCATTGCAGACCTGGGAAGGGATAGTGCGTTTTTTAAGCATTTCCCCTCTTCAATATCCCATCCACTTTTACCACTTACATATAATAATTCAGCTCCATATTGGAACTGCGGTGGTAGCATAGCTAAATAAGCTTTCAAAACACATCCCTAAATACTTGTATTTATTTATCGTTTCCAAATTTGTGGGCCCCAGGAACCAGCTGAATCTTGTTGGCTTTTTACCAAACTTCAGTGCCTTAGTTTTTTCCATATTTACTATAAGTTTTTTGTAGCTACAGTATTCACTGAATGCTTTCAACTTTCTTTGCAGACTAAGATTACAAGATCGTCTGCATAAAGCAGGCAAGCTATGTGTTTTCCATCTAGCATAGGGCTGGCACCCTGTTCCGTGCCCAAAGCAGATAGAAGATCAGCTGTGAATAAGGAGAAAAGTAAGGGGGCCAAGACGCAGCCTTGTCTTAGCCCATTTCCAATTAAAATGTTCTGCTCTGTATCCAAGATAACCTGGGCCCAGTTATCGCTATGTAGCTCTTTGATTATGGCCAGGAGACTTTTAAGAATGCGGCACCTTGTCAATGCCTCCCAAAATCTGTTTGGGTCCACCAGGTCGAATGCCGCTTGGAAGTAGGTAAAGCAGCAGAACAAACTAACTACCCCCCCTGTTCCACCTACTTCCGCACAATGGACCAAAGGGAGAAGCAATGATCAACTGTAGAGTGGCCCTCCTTGAAACCCACCTGTTCTGAAGGCACAATCTTATTATCTACAGCTCATTCAGTAAGTCTTTCCGTGATTATTATTGCAAAGACCTTTTCTCCCACATCTAGTAGCTTGATTAACCTATAATTTTTGGGCGCTTTCATGTCCCCCGTCCCCTCCCCGTTTATGGATGGGTCTAATAATTGCCCTGTTCCAGCTTTCGGGCATCTGCCCATCATCTAGTATACCAACAAACATTTTGAAGAAGAATTCTGCCCACCAATCAGGCCGGATCTTTATAATCCCTGCTGGAAGGTTATCTGGACCAGGTGCTTGGGTCAGTTTTAAGTTTCCTTAATTCGCCTGACATTACTTGCTGTAAAGAGGGACCTAATATCCTCCTCAATACCTGCCAAAGATGTCGTTCTCTTTCTTACTGGGTCTGTCAATTTTCCATATATTTCTCCCAGGTATCCCTCCCACGCATCTTCTGTCACCTCACAGTTCACAGTCCCCTTTGTCTTTTCTGAGCCTTCCTGGACTAGCTTTCAAAACTGTTTATATTTTTTGATTCTATTGGTGCCAATAGGTTTCCCCAGCATATCTTTTTATACATTCTTTTTCACTTCCTAATGACCATTTTATGTGATTTCCTTAGCTTCTGAAGGTGACTGAACACCTCCAAATCTTACTTTAGCCTCCGACTTCTTTCACCCTTTTCTTATACTCGCTTTTAATTTCCAACATTCCTCATTAAACCAGTTTTTATCTCTACTCTGGTTTCTCTTTTTCCTATGTTCATCAAAACATGTTTTTTATTTTGACTCTAAAACATTCGACCAGTTGGCTGGTTAAATTTTCAAACCATTCTAAATTATTAGTATTGGGGGTACTTTCCAACAATTGGCTGAAAGGTGGCCCGTTTTTAGGTCGAGGTATATCCGGTTTTGCCGAAGGCAAAACCGGATGTAAAGAGATCTTATGCTGTGTAGTAGGGCAGTTTAGACCCGCCTCTCAGCTCCGTTCGCTTTCATTGGCTGGCTTCCTAAACAGAGGCCAGCCATTGGAAGAGAAGTGAGTCATTCCAAACAAGCCCCGTCTTTTTCGGATTTGGGGGCGTCATTTTTGCTGTTCTTTAGCTCGTGACGTTGTCCGTCACTCAGGACAGCAAAACACGCCCCCAAATCCGAAAATGGCCGTGCGTTTCTCCAAGGCATTTTCTCCTTGCCTCGGAGAAACGTGGTGGTGTTTTTGGAGCTGCTCGCCTCCCTAGAAGCTGCTCGGCTTCGCTCCTCTCCTCCCTTCCCTCTGCCCTCCTCGTCGCGCTCTCGCCTCCCTCCCCCCCACCCCCCCCACCCCCGCAGCTCTCCTCCGTCGTGCTAAAAATCACATCGGACCGCATTTGGTCCACTTCTTCACTCCTCCCTAGGAGCTGCTCGGCTCCGCTCGCCTCCTCCCTTCCCTCTGCCCTCCTCCGTCACGCTCTCGCTTCCCCCTCCCCCTCCCTCTGCTGCAGCTCTAAGCATTTCCCACGGGTCTTTTGCACAAAGCAGCGATGCTGATCCGACATCTTCTCCTCTTCCCCGTTTCATACTTCCATTACCCCTATCATGTTTCTTCCTGCCCATGCTTCCATCCGTTTCCATTCTTTAGTGGGCGTGGCTTGTATAGGGCCTCTTTCTTTTGCTCATTGTGCTTTTTCCAACAGGCTTCTGAAGTTGGTATTTTATCTATAACGGACTCCGCACGGCCCTTACGGCTGCAAGTTGGGGGAGGCGGAAACACGTCACGGTACTATGCCGGTGCGCGTCCGCAGGAAGCAGTGGAGCCGGAGTTTGTAGCCCGGAGCCTGGGAGAGGCCGAGGCGGCTGCAGGTAGGGGAAAGCAGGAAGGTGGGAGAATGGTGGCAAGAGGAAAGGGCGCCCCTAGTTTCCTTGGTTGTAAACACTGGAAGGGACTCCTGAGCTTTTAGTTTATTTTCACCCTGAATCTCCTACCTATAAAACACCTCTCTACTTCCTATGTGATCCCAACCCGCTCTGCCCGAATCCAGGGCAGCTCCCCAACGAATACTCAGCGCTTCCTAGTTTACTCCCACGTTCACATGACAGCCCAGATCCATTCATGTCTGACACCTTTGTGTAGCTTCTTAAGTCACAGCCTCAGACGGTACACCCATACTTCAGATATAAATTCTAGATGCTTCTTTATACTTTGCTTCTTCCAGCCGGCTTTACACTTTTCACCTTCCATAATACTTCTGACTTTAACCTTCCTAACTGCTACATAACTCGAACCGCGGTTGCTTCCGTCTCATCACTATTCGTGACAATTTTCAGATTGCGCCATACCGGACACCTCCCATGCTGTTCCATACCACATCACACACTACATAGGCTGCTCCGTACCTGACACCCCCAGGCTGCTCCGTACCTGACACCCCCAGGCTGCTCCGTACCTGACACCCCCAGGCTGCCCCGTACTTTCACCCCTCGCACCTAGGCTGCACCGGACCTGGTACCCCAAATGCTGCTTCAGAAGTGGCACCACCACAACTTCTCCAAACTTCACAAGACGACTTGGTAGGCTGCTTCAGACTTGGCCTCCTTCCCTCCGGGCTATTCCATACTAGGCACCACCACCAGGCATCTTCGATTTGGTACTTAGTTGCTCCATGCTTGTACCCAATATCGGCTGCTCCAGACTTGGCGCTACATCCCCCCGGCTGCGCCAGATTTGGCCCGTCACCCACAGGCTGTTGTATTGTTTTGTAATGCAGCATTCAGTTAGCACGCAAGTCTTTACAACAACTTGCCTTAGGGAAGCAGTGGACTTTGAATAGTATCATTTACTATTCCAACTTCAGTCTGCGCAACATAGGGAAGGTGTTGTACTTAAACGTCAACCCCACACCACAAATGGGCTCCCCTAAAGCAAGTCGTTGTAACAACTTGCGTTCTAAAATAATGCATGGCAATGACACGTTTGGTCTATTGCTAGCACTGTAAAGGCACTCCATGATTCCGGGATCATTTTAAAGGATGTTCCCCGGGTAGCACCCTACACATTGTAGGATGTATAGTTGGAAGGATGTGGTCTTTGTTTTGATCTTATGTGGGAATTGTTTCCATGTTGTGTGTTGCATCAGCCTGCCACCCTGCAGGACTCGTGGCCATATTAACTCAAGCGTGCAGCAGTGAACACCGACAGGAATGTGCTTGCACAATAGTTTCTGCATCACCCATCTGTTCTGTGTTAAATCCCTTGCAGCGCCATCATTTTCAGGACAGCAAGTTACAGCTACGCATGTTATATCTACACATGATTTAAAAACCCGTTCTGTAAACACGCTTTAAGAGGATCTTATGGTTCAAGGAGACACAACACGTGGTTGAAACGTGCTGCGCATTCTTAACAGTTCGGAAAGGCAGAGGTGTCCCGGGAAAGCTTATAAATGTAATCCGTATATTCCATTCAGGGGCGGGGGGCTGGAGGCCCCCATCCTTCAGGGATTCCCCATTCCCCTGAAAGCCTATGACTATCTTTCAGATATGGGATGCTGGGGGCCCCTCCTCGTATATTATGCTGCGGGGACACATGGTTTTGTGTTATGCCACTGGTCCAATTCTTGTGAAAACGAGAGAGCACTGTTCTCCTCTTAAATAAATATTTGTTTGTATGAATACACTTTCAGATCAGATCTGATTGTATATTAAACGTATTCTGGTTTTTTCTACAGTCTGTTCTGGGTTTGGCATATTTGACATTCCTGCTCTCTTTAATCATTGAGGGCAGTCTGACCCTGTTTTGTGTTGTTTCAAACGTGGTACCAGAGCAAGTCCATTAACGCTGGACATACCTCCCCAGTACAGTGCCCTGAAGCTTACTGCAGCTAGACTAGATCTGTGCAACAGGTCCCTTAACCCTGTCATCTATCTACAAAGCAGTCTGTTGGTGACTAACAAACTGAGCCACGAATGCCTTACTATAAGTTCCCCTTTGTTTTCAGATTATTTCTGCAGAGTTTATATAAAGTCAGACAATCAGGCGGCAATACTGTGGCTCATATAGGAATGCATTACAACCACTGCATTACAACAAGGGCTGCTTTATCCCTCCCTCTTTTTGGCTCACAACTACCTCACAACTTTACTCTCTATCTCACTCTCTCTCTATCTCACTAGCTCACTCTATTTCTATCTCAATCTCACTCTCACTACCTCAGTATATCACGACTCACTCCCTCAAAAATTCACTACATCACTCCCTCACTAACTCACTCTATCTCACTACCTCACTCTCTCTTTCTATCTCACTAAGTCACTTTCACTCTCTTTCACTACCTCACTCTCTCTCTCACTACCTCACAAACTCACTCCCTGTTTCTATCTCACTACCTCAGAACATCCCTCTACCTCACTCTTTCACTACCTCAGTCTCTGTCTCTCACTACCTCACTCTATCTACCTCTCTCTCATTACATAACTCTCTCTACCTCACTACACCACTCTATCTCACTACCTCACTATCTCACTACCTCACTATCTCACAACTTCTCTCTCTCAAAACATCACTACCTCACTCTCTTACTACCTCACTCTCTTACTACCTCACCCTCTAGCTCACAACTTCACTCTCTCTCTCTAACTCACTACCTCAATCACTCTCTATCTCACTACCTCACTCTTTCTATCTCACTAACTCACCATGAAACCCCTGGGTGTCTGTGCGCTTAAAAAGTTTAGAATAACATAACTCACTTTCACTCTCTTTCACTACCTCTCTCTCTCTCACTACATCACTCTATGCTTATATCACTACCTCACAACATCCCTCTCCCTCCCTCACTCTTTCACTACCTCACTCTCTATCTACCTCACTCTCTCTCACTACCTCACTCTCTCTCTGCTAATGCAATAGGTATCACATATGCAAAAAAAGCTAATGCCGATAGAAATGACAATGCCATTTATTTAGGGATACAAAAAAGATAAAAAAAATAATGAGCAATACCAATAGCTCTACCTATAATATTGCCGAGACCATTGCATTGTAAATTATTATTATTAGTATTGGGGGTACTTTCCAACAATTGGCTGAAAGGTGGCCCGTTTTTCCATATGCTTCTCTGTAATGAGAGTGGTGAGCCGCTTGGGGTAATCCATTTGTACAGGAATGACTGTCTCTTGTTTTTTTATTTTCTCCTTCTATTTTGAGTTTAATTATCAATTCTCTCAGCTCTTGTTACCTCAAAGCCCCCAAATTGTTAAAAATGTCATGCCTGCAAAAAGATATAGTCTATGGGGCATGGTTGATGACCTATCTTAAATGGGTGATTAGCTGGCTGATTGGCCTCCATCCTTCCATTTATACAGAATAAGCCCATCGAGCCCAAAAAGTTCCAGAGGGCTATATCTTGTGCTGCAAGACCAACCTCAGGGAAACTGACAGTATTTATCTTGTATGAGGACAGCAGCTCCTTGCACCATAGATAAACTCTGCAAGGGTCTAATTTGAGATTAAAGTCTCCCATCAAGATGAATAAGTATGTCTGGTATGAGTCAGTTAAAACATGTATATCTTCTTTGAATATTTCCAGTACTAACTTATATTCTGCATCTTCTCTCTCCCCTGCATATAGACATTTGCTATGACTATACCATCATGCTGTCTGTCGGGGTCCAGTAAGAGTACTCTATAGACCATCAACCATTTACATTTGACTTCTAAGGGGACCAATTTCTTGGCTATTTTGGCGGGTTATTTGCCCAACCGATGGTCATCCAAAGTGTCTCCTTCTATCTGAACTATTCAGCTGTCGGAGCTGAATGAGAGTCACTTAAGAGCTGTGGAGGAATACAGTGCCAGTTCTGCATGGTTGACTCCTAAAACAGTCCCTTTTGCACAGAAACATGGACTAGAAGTCCAGGTGGCTGTGCTATGCCCCATCTTACCCATCCTTCGTGATAGCATCTATGCGCCTCTGAATGGTGGCACAGACAGACCTGCGACCTGTGGCAAGAGGGAGGAAGCACGCAGAGGAGATAACAGGACAGGCTATTCGCCATATAAGAATCCTAAAACCTTTTTTTAAGCATGAATTTCAATTAAACCAAATCAGTGCAATATGCTATTGCCAATGTGCACTATAGCATGTTGCACAGCAATGCTTTTATGTAGATGTAGGTAGTCACTTTCTGCCCTAGGCTGCATTCTTCTTGACCTTAATCAAGGATTTATAAAGCATGGCAAATCACCCAAGAGGGTCTGGAGGCACTGATATTGCTAACTGCTTTGTGGTGATCGGTTCATTCGAACAGCCAGGTCCCGAGTTCTTTCCTCAATTGCTGGAGCTATGAGGCTGTTCTGAGGTGCAGGGGAAGGTTGTTTGAAAAGTTTGATTAGATAAGATAGAGGTCTAGGTTCGAGGCTTTTGTAAGGCTATGAATAAGGACTGGAAAGCAGTCTGCATGATAGCCAGATAGGTATGGAAGACAGATATGCAGAGATAAGTAGTAGACAGTGAATGGAATAAAACATGCGTGTTGGTGCATGAGGTGTCCAGCAGCGCCAGATTTAAGCAAATACATTTTAATATTTTTACTGAACACATGACACAAATGTAGGACATTTTAAGCTGCATTTCTGCATATGACCTTGTCTTGCATACCTCTGAATACTGGGACCAAATAGTTGTAACAGTTAATACTGTCACGAATATAGGTATGACAAGAACAACAGAATGTTGTTTAGTAAACAGAATACCCCGTCCACAACACAAATAATCCAGTATAGATACAAACTATTGGCCTCACTGTTGACTAAAAGAAGAGTGGCAATACACTGGATGAGTGCAGAGGGCCTACAATAGGCTCCTGGAGGAAAGACCTCCTGGAATGGGGTCTGGCGGAAGGGGGTGGGATGAAGATGGTCCGACGGATGAGAATGCTCAAGAGAGCTGGGAAATGTGGCGGGAAATTATTGGCTTGTTAATGGGGGGAGCAGCAAATGGCTACCCAATAGGCGCCGAGTCAGAGACGGAAGGGCAGCTAGGACAGGAAGGTTGAATGCATAACAGTAAACCGGTTGGAAAGTCTGGGGTGTAAGAGCAATGGAGAGGACATGGCTGGTCTCAGGGAAAGTACCTTTGAAGAACTTATCAAACTGAATGGTTAGGGGTGGAACTGCCGGTGTACACTAAAAGATCACGGGCGGGGGTGTTAACACATTGTTGCTAAAACGAACTACTTCTCGTGGAGTAAGAGAAGAACAAACCTATGACTGAAGTGATACACAAATAGGCATCACCTGCATGAGTTGTTGCAGCAAAATGACAAATCAAGAGAAAAAATACAAAGTTACTGCGTGTTGAAAGGTAGCAATTTCAATTTTCGCACGTGAAATGTTAGTACAGTGCCTTGTAATATCAGCATTTCCAGTTTTGCAAAGGTGTGTTATTTTCGCCCAGCAAATGGCTTTGCACGTTCCCGACAGTAAATCTGCCCCAGTGTTACGTAATGACAGCTATTACTGAAGTCCAAAGAGACAGTTTTGTCTGTGGTGTGCACTGGGCTAATAATGATCATTATTATTCAATCTTACCACCAGAATCAGTCTGCAATCAGTTACTCTAAATAAGGCGCTTCTTCCAACCAAAAAAAGCATACTGAACAGACAAAACTGGTGACTCGACACATTGAATATGGCATTTTTTAAGGTTAAAATCCTTTTCGGTTTAGGGTTAGCATGGGGACTGCTCTGACTACAAATTGTGGAACTCCCTGCCTGTCCCCCAGAGACAGAATACCAGCCTTTTGAAATGTAGGAAAGAGCTAAAGACATGGCTCTTTGTACAATAGTCCTCGGCCTGGTCTGCCCGCTCCTAAGCACCTGTTCTCAATCTGATGAAGCGCCGGGACACTCCTTTGGAGTAGCTGAGCGCTATATTAAGACAAACTTTAACATAACATAACTACTGAGTCAAAATGTATCGGCCTAGGAGCGCAGCTTCCAAAATTCAAGAATGTGATGCTATGTGTGATCTTCGACAGTGCCTTTTCTCTTCCTGCAACTCTTCAGCCCAGAAAATAGAGTGTCCACGTGAGATGCTTACCAGAAACAACGCTGTAAATTGATAATGCACTCACCTATTGTCCACTCATGTATAATGTATAGCATGGAGGAGGGGGTATAGGATGAGGTTCGCGTGTAGTACACATTTTATTTATTGCAGGACCCTTTGCAGAAGAGCAGGTTGTGTAATTCGCAGGCATTGATGCATTGAGGAAGGGATACAGGATGAGAAGTGGGGGCAAATGAGTGTGCTAATTATACTTGTATGCATTATGGAAACCTTGTGTGACCAAGAGTGCTGCTGCACGTATTCTACACTCCCTCGTAGGAACGCGTAAATATTAATTCAGAGTCAACGCTATTTTCTGGCGTGCAATGAGAGCAGTAAACCTGTCCTCGTTCCCACCTCTGACATTTTCAATCTGCACCTATGATTTACAAAGGGCCATATGTTTTCAACAATAAGGGGAAAAAGATTCCCTCATGCAAAAATATCATTGGCGGCTAGGATGTGTTATTAATAATAAATGATTTTTCAGTACTTAGCAGGAGATTGAAACCAAATGGAAATTTCATACAATTTAAGTGCCTACAGTAACTGGCATTTTATAAAGGTTCACTGCGAGGAACACGTGGAATGTCTGCCAAGTTTCAGCACTCGATGTTGTACAACTTTCACGGACTCCCTTCATTCCTGAGCGGTGAAAACCTACGTTTAACTCCTTGGATGCAGGGGACGGCAAAGCTCCTGCCAGACAATTGGCCGTAATGCTCCAGCCTCCTAAAAGATTTAGCTGATGGATCCATTCACAAACTTCCTTTCAGTCACTCAGTGGCAGCCGGCATGTCCTGATGGTGGTGAGGTGGGTGAGTGGGACAAAGAACCAAATCCGGCCCTGGCAAAGTGCACGGCCGCCCCCTCCCCCCCCCCCCGGGGATGTAGGGGGTGCAGCCAAGCTGTTTGCCACGGCCAGTTTCGGCCGATTTCGTTACAGCGGCCAATATAGCAGCTATGCTGCAAAAACAGCCCTGTAACAAAATCGCCCCCCAGGGACCCAAAACCGCCCCCCAAACCTGGGTACCCACCAGGGAAATGCCCGGTGCCCACTACGGCCAGTCCGGCCCTGGGCACTTAACTGCAAGCACGACATCCTCCTCGATTGTCTACTCTCATCGAGGCAAGCAGGCAGGCTCTAAACTCCCAAGCCAATCCTGATGCTGCTCTCACCAGCATGAGAGCAGCGCCAGGATTGGTGGTAGCGGCCCCTATCAGCTCTCAGAAGAGCATTAGAGACTTATGTCTTAAGACAGCTGGATTAGAGAGGTTTAAAGCGAGTATTTGTAGCTGGCCGTTACAAGACATGTGCACTTTAAACTGAAAGTGCCCTGCTCTATCTGTTGCTGCCAGTCAGCAGCAGTCCTGCCACCATCCTGATGCTCCGTTCGGCACGGGGTGACTAAAAATAAAATGGTAATGAATTAACTTAATTAGCATCTTATTCTTCATCTCTGTGGGCATTTCAGTGGGGCAAGGCTCCTCCGCTCAAACAGAGGAGCCATCCCTGCAGTCACTCATGAAATTAGAGCCACTGAATGTTTGAGGTGGGTGAGCCGCTAAAAGCTCGACCCAGAATCGAGCCTGAAGTCCGCCACCCAGGCCCTCGTCACCAGCCGTCTGGACTACGGCAACTCCCTCTACGCAGGAACCACCGCCAAACTCCAGAAGAGACTTCAGCGGATCCAGAACGCCTCAGCACGACTCATCCTGGACGTCCCCCGTCGCAGCCACATCTCCGAACACCTGAGAGACCTGCACTGGCTCCCGGTCAACAAGAGAATCACCTTCCGTCTCCTCACCCACGCTCACAAAGCCCTACACAACCAAGGACCAGGATACCTCAACACCCGCCTCAACTTCTACGCTCCCAAACGCCAGCTTCGATCGACCGCCCACGCCCTCGCCGCCGTCCCCCGAATCCGAAGAGCCACCACAGGGGGACGGTCCTTCTCCTACCTCGCCGCCAAAACTTGGAACTCCCTCCCGACCCACCTCCGCCTGATCCAGGACCACCTCGCCTTCAGGAAGCAGCTCAAGACCTGGCTGTTCGAGCAGTAGCGGACCCCCCTCCCCTAGCGCCTTGAGACCCTCTGGGTGAGTAGTGCGCTATATAAATGCTTTGATTGATTGATTGATTGATTGACTTGCTCACCTCGAGTTCCTGTTGGAACATCAAGCCCATAACAAGCGGAGTTCTCATATGGCTTCTGCCTGACACCCTCCCTATACCCAAGATATGGCTTAATGGCCACAGCTGCTGACTGATGAACCAGGTTCACGTTTCAGTGTTGGCTCAACATCCTATGATTCTATGCAAATCATTTAAATCTCCCCGTACCTATAAAAAATGATGGGCCTTGTGTAATGTAACTAATGCTCATGCACAGCGCTCCAACACGTTTCAATCAAGTTCGGCTACATAAAAACTGCAAACAAATTTACAAAGAGGTCAAAACAAAGCCTTAACATACTAAAGCAAACAGGAATCATTTAAATGGTTTATTTGATCATAGTGAAACCAGACTACCTGGATAAACCGCAGCTTCTGCACTAATACTGTGTGAGCTTTTGCATATATTTTATTTCACCAAAACTCCTTATTTCATCATTGTGAATTAAAGCGCTCCCAAATTTGTGTTAAGAATACCTATTGTACAAAAACCTACTATGTTTGCTTTATATAATGTTGCTCCATAATATGGGCCATGTATGGGGTTTACAGGACAACTGTCTTGCCTTTTAGGTCACGAATGGTTCCGGTTTAAAAAGTTTCACTTTTAATAAGTACTTCGCTGTGCCATAATGTGACAAATTAATGGCAAAGCTCACACTTGGGATAGAAATAAGCCTTTTTTAATTTTGAAGCGACTTTATAATATCTTACATGATGTTTGCTGTACAATATACAAAGCAAACATTGTAAGGGCTACTCTCGTGCACAGGCTATATATATATGATTCGAGCCAGACCCTTGGGTTAACTCTACTCTCCCTGTTAATTTGTGGCCTGTCCATCTGTATGTGAAACTTAAGAGTTCTCCACGTTTTCTAGGGGTTCTCGGAACCCAGGCACAGATCGTCCAGGCGCACTGCTAGAAGTAAGCCCCAGGTTCCTCAGCATGAGCACTCCTATGGGCCTTTGCCGGTACTTTATGCAGGAAACATAACTGCACAAAATCACCTACTGCACTGTTCATGAAACAGTGAGTGCTGCAGCAAATGGACACACATCTGGAGTATTCTGCATGAGTAACTAATTCATGAGTCACACTAGGAAAAACACTAACCCTACAAACCACTTCAACCACACCACATCGAGAGGGGAAAGTCATTTTACTTGCACACATAGATTGAAAGAGGCAGAGAGTATAGCAACCAATAAAAGGCCAAAGATGTTGTAACTACTATCCTACAAAGGACAGGATGCTGGTTCTGTTGCCACTCTTCTCCACAGGCCAGGCATTTGGTACTGCAGCATTAGACCACAGTCTTACAAATATGTTTCGTGTACATAGTTCAAAGGGTTGCTTCTCCAGCACATTCACAGGTTAAGAGGCTGGTCATGAAGCATATATAAACCCAAGGGGCTGGTTCTCCAGACTATGAACACAGGTCAAGGGGTTGCTTCTGTAACACTTGTAAAATATCCACAGGGGAGTTTCTTCTAAATATGGCGAGTGTAGAGGGTTGGGTGTGGGGCTCATGCCCACAAGTAAGGAAGGTTGGCTCTGATGCACGTGCACACACCAGGGTTTTGGCTTAGCAACATGTGCACTACATACGTAAGTTAGTGTTTCGTCCTAAGTCAAGGGATGGCTCTGAAGAGGAGGTTCAAATGCTTGTTTCTGGAGCATGTGCACATATATAAGTCAGGGAGTTGGTTGAGCAATAGATGTAATATGTGCAGCTCATGCACAGGTTAGGGGCTGGTTCTTCAGCGCACACACAGATCAGAGGGTTTTTCTGAAATTCCTGTCTATAACGGTTGAGGTAGTGTTCTACAGCCAAGAGCCATGTTAGCAGTTCTTGGAGTGATTTTGCGTCATATGTATACTGGCAGAATTGGCAGAGACTTTTGATATTGGCACTAGTGCTGAAATGAGCAAATGAAATAAGTTGCACCCACTTAGCATGAGTGCCTATGTAGAGTGGAGCACAAATTGTATGCACACGCAGTTTGAACTTTTGCTTCGCATCATACCTGCGAGTGCAAAAACGGGAAAAGCATGTACCCAAAATGAGTGTGAATGTCGTCTGCACTGGTTTGTCCAATAGTCGCATATAGGAACATTGAGTGCAAAAACATGGAGATGTTCCAGCTAACATTTAAAATCTGCTGGTGAGTTTTTGTATGTGTCTAAATGACCCCATAAATCTTAAATCATGAGGATTATCAGTAATTATACTACTGTGCATGCAAAACCCCTTAGACTCGTCTTCACTTTACAATTACAGATAAGGATGCTGAAAGTACACTACTAAAAAAATCTAACTTGGGCTTGTTTAAGCAGCAGAAGTTTACAATTGCTATTATTTTCTGCTTGCCTTACATTGTGTGGTTTTTAACCCCTTCCATGCTCATGACAAGGTCAACTCGTCATGGGTGTTACCTGTGTTAAGAGTAATAACCTAAAATATGCTAATGAATGAACAAATTATGTTTATTTAGATAATCAATAATGTTTAAGTAGATAGCCTAAGGCGTATTCTTTTTCTAATATATTATAGAAGAAGAAGGGGTAAGTTTATGGCAAAAAGGTCATCACATATAAGATGCATCCATTCTATGCCATGGACGATCATGCACAGATCTGCAACAATTAAGGTGCATTAGTTAACATTAGTCTACTGGCTGGCCAGTAGCAGAAATCCAGGTTGGTACATTTTAGATGTAGCTTTCGTATCTCTTTAGCAGCATCCATTGGAAATCTTTTGGGGATATAAATGAAGAGAGATGGGTCTGGAATGTAAAATCACAGGATTTGTGATTGCAGTGGAATCCAAGCGCGATGGATGAGGGGTGGAGTTTAGTTATTGGCCAATTAGAACATGCAATTTTCTTGAATCATTTGTGTTTGATTTTAAAGAGGCTTTAGTTCTTACAAGGACGTATTGCTGTCACTAAAAGAGATACACCCACATCACTGGGGAGAGGATGTGGCCTTACGGCTAGAGCAGTTAACCTCGGTGCCTGAGAACCAGGTTTGAGTCTCAGCAGGGACCCTCAACATCCTGTGATTCTGGGCAAATCACTGAAACTCCCTGTGCCTAACAAAACAAAACAAAAAATGAATGTGTCTGCTGTAACGAAACCGGTGCTCATATATAGCACTCCTATACCTTTAGGTCAAGTGTGTGCTATATAAAACTCAGGGGGAAAAAAGTGTCTTAAAAGATTGACCACTTGAGGTATCAGGTTTCCATAAGGAAAGAAATGGTCATGTCACAGGAATATAAGTGGAACTACAGTTTGGCAGCCACAATGGGATACAGAAGAATGATGTAAATGAAAATATAGTGAGATAATAACGTCCCAAGCTTGGCATTTTAGGGATATTCATTGCAAATTTGACCCAGAGACGAATAGCTGACTGCCCCTAGATGTTTAGAGATATGTATGTTTGTTGTTTCCTCACATAGACTTTCATAGACTGGACAGAAAATATATTATGTAGGCTATTGATGCTACAAAGTATAATGGCGGTACAAAGGGGGGTGGTGATGGACGGAGCATCTGAATCAATCAAACACTCACACCCAGTCAAAAGATCTGGGTTTAATCCATCACCGTTCTTTAGCCCACTCTGCCACCCCAGTTCAGACATGGCTATATGCGAATCAGGCTGACCCTGTGCCTCATGGGAACAGTCCAACCCGAACCACCAAGCCATGTCTTCCCTGGACCGGAAACAAGCTTCCGAGGACCGGTTTCTGGCATTCCAGCCGTCTTCAGCCCGGCTTGCTTGAATCCAGTGGCAAAGTGAGCAAGGGACTCACATCTGAGCATACCCTGCCACACTTATGGCGGCCAAAAGCTGTACAAAGGGGGGGGGGGCTTTTTTTTAACTGTTTTTGGGGAATGGTAAATAAAACTACCATGAAGGTGTAGGAAATAAAATTCAACTTTTCCATCCCCCATACCATAACAAATATTCATTCAAACCAGTGCTCATGACCTGGGGTTGGAGGACATATACAACACCTACTCAGGATGTCTGTGATTTAAGAAAATTAAATGATGGGAGCAGATTAATAAAGTATGTATACATTTAAAAAAAATACAAAATGCAAAATAGAAACATTTTAAAAGCTCTATAAATATGGAGGAGGGGTAAAAATTAAGTTGGTGTTCTTAGCTGCATTTGTGGGTGCAGCCCAATCTTCCAGTAGAGTTTCAGCGGGAGCCCACAGAAGTCAAATGGTTAAGAACCGCTGATTTTTACCTTTCCTGGCCTCTTGGGTTGGAGGGTCGCTAGTGGTTGTTCGTCACCATAGTGATTTTGCAGAATTTGTTTGGCAAATATATTTAACTACTTTTCTACTCTAACACTATCCCTGTCTCTGAAGGTGGGGGTGGTTAGTCCTGTGAATGTAGGAGACGAGAAAACAAAAGGAGAGGACGTGTATATCTGGTGGCCAGCGCTTGTGTTGTGTTACTATAAGATGCATGAATGCGTCCTTTGGTCAGGCACATGATCCCGACTGTTAGCCCCTCGGCATGCATGCACTACATATAGTCAAGTGCTGTGTCCACCATCTGGCTTCAGAGCTTCACAAAACAGTTGGCTGATGAGAGTGCGGTGCCATTTCTTACCTATGAAGTATGAGAGAAGAATAGCCAGCAGCACCGAGACCCCTACTGCACAGAGTGCTGTACATTTCCAGCTACAGTACTTCGAAGACTTCTTGAATTTAAAAGCACTTCTTGATAAGGTGTTTCTAGGTAATGGTCGCGTGGGTGGGGAATAGACAGAGCCAGATGCCATTGTATATCCTGGTGTTGCCGTGCTGAACAATGGTGTTGTACCTGTTCCTGTCTTGAAAAGGAAATGCCTGTGGAGAGAAAATAAAGTACATCAGCTTCAGTAATAGAGTTAATCACAGTAATCCATGGCAGATAACTGGTTTCGACTTTAGTTGCAACATTTGTCTTGAGTTGACTAACATTTGTATGACAGCCCTAGATCTGGGATTGAAGTCAGTGTCTTACTGTGGATATTTTACTTGACAGTAAGACTGGTTAATGGAAGAATATTGTCAAACTAACAGTGGATGATGGGTATGCGGTCTGCTGCTTCGAAAGTCTGACAGGTACAAAGCTAATGGGTAGTGCACCACATAAAGTCGTGAAAACATTATGTCTCCACAAAACTGTCACAATTTATTTTCTGTTTCCAAAACTGGTTTCAATTGAAAATTGACTTTTTAAAGCATTTGATAATATATGTTGTAAAAAAAATTATATTTTCTATACTCCGCAAACATCAAATGAACAAAATTAATTTGATTTATTTTGTAAAAGATAATGTCTCAATTAACACATTCATTACGTTGATGTGAGTGAGTTTTCCTTGTTCACATCATTAAAATGAAAGTTCAGACCGACAAGTGTTTCTTGTGGGTATAAGTCGTGAAGAACCTACTGTAAGAAAAATCGAGCGCCTCGGAAGTTGTTTTTGAAAAAACTTATTTTACTTAGAGAAATTGCCAGGAAATGTATTTTTACTAAAGACTCCACACATTGAGTTTCCTGCTTTGAACTATTGTCCATGTTATTCCCCTCTGGCCTTACTCTTGGATTCTGCAGTCCTTCGAGTTCCCATCATTTTTATGCTCATAAAATATCATTTCTAATGATGTTTAATAGGTTTAAACACTTCTTGAGCCCCTAACCAATCAATGGTTGCTAGGCAGCTGTGAAGTGCTAATTGGGGGAGTTAGGATAAATGCCTTGACATGGCAGGCCGGGTTTATGCAGTTCCTTCGGGTATGCTTTTCATCATTCAGACTGCAACAACTGTGCTGCTTAACGTGTCGTGCTAAAGCGCATGAGATGGCAAATCAAATACTTTATTGAATGATGACAACAAGTTCAGTTTTGCAGTAAGTTAGCACGTGCTAGCATCAAAGGATATACATACTGCGATTAGCTGCAGCCAAGACCCTGCTTTTAGAAAGTGGATGGACTCTGCTTTTAATCCGTTGCATGCTTGTGACGGAACCGTTCCGTCACAAGCCTCGGGTGAGCTGGGCTTGTGACGGAACGGTTCCGTCACGGCCCGCTCGCCGCGCCTGCACGCCGTGAAATTCGCGCCTGCGCTGACGAATTAATGGGCGGGCGGGTTCGTGACGGAACCGTTCCGTCACAAGCACAGCTCACCCGCGAGCCGTGACGGAGCGGTTCCGTCACAAGCACGGAACCGCCGCGCGGCCACCCCAACCCCTTAGCGCTGTGGCAGAATAGCCGCCGCAGCAAAGGGGTTAAGGAGCCCACCACTGCATTGCACCACGCATGAAACGTTACATCCTGGTTTCAGCTAGAGGTGTGCCCCCCTTAGCCATTTGGCTGAGGGAGCAGTGCAGCGAGGAAGTGTATTGCTAGCCAAAGAAGGGACAGCTAGTAAAATGTACAACAGAGACTATGCACAGATGTCCTATTTCATCGCCGGCATACAATGCCTCAAAGTACTCTATTATAGAGAAAAACAAAGTTACAACTTTGCTTCCCAAATTAATGTAGGGAGTGACAGGGTCGGATTGGTAATGTGGGCACTCGGGAAATGTCCGAAGGGCCGGTAGCCGAGTTTCAGCTGTGGGCTGCTTTTTCGGGCAGCCTGGGGGCTGTCTGTGCTCTTAAGATGCAGCCAGCGCCCCAGTGAGAGCCCGAGAGGCCTTTCGAGAGGCAGATGGGCTGAGGTATAACTCCCTTTCTCTCTCTGGGCCGGACCATTACTGTATGCTGATTAAGTGGGGGCAGGGGGCCTGATCAGAAGTGGTCTCACTTGCATTCATGTGTGGCACTAATATGTGCATTTTTAAAAAATCTAAGTGAAGTTAATAAAACATGCTCTTCACCCCCTTTCTTTGCATAAAACTTTGCTGAAGTAGTGCTTTGCGGAAAGGCATTATGCAAATGTGGGCCACTTTTTTTTTGGGTGTGCCCGGGATGATTTTTGATCCCAATCCAACCCTGGGGAGTGATGCATCGTGGACCCTAAAGCAAGTACAGGAAATGGGACCTTAATGTGGGCCTCTCCTAGACTAGTAAAAACCGTAATTGGTGGGCTATTCTATTCTATAGGAATGTATGGCTACCCAATAAGGGCCTCCCAGCGCTAACCAGATTAAGTAAAATATGCTATTTCCAGGAAGTTAGGAAATAAATGATTTTAACACCCTTCTGAATTTTGCTTCATACTCTGTTTTCCTTAAATTCTCAGGGAGAGCCCTCCACAGCTTGGGGACCAGGAACACAAATTAGGGCACTCCCACTCTTGGATTTCCTGATCCTGGGAACTTCGAGCAATTGTTGGCTGGTGGAAGGAAACGATCTAGTGGGGTCGTAAGGGGTGACACATTTCTGAGTCAGTCTGAATGAATGAATACGCTTTTGTAGAGCGCATGGCTACCCTTAGGCATCCCAGCGCTATTAGACCAGAGTGCTTCCCTAGACCCTCAGTTGAATAAAAGTGTCTTCAGTTGCTTCCTAAAAGCAAGATGGTCACCTATATGCCTGATGTTATCTGGCAATTTGTTCCAGCATTTGGCAGCCTGAAAGGAGAGCTGACGACCTCCCATTCGGGCTCGCTTCACCCTAGGTACTACAAGCAGATTGCGCTGATTAGATCTTAATGATCTGCAGGATTGATGACAGCGAAACAGAGGGTGAAGGATAGTAGGACCGCCATTCCAGATGGACTTGTGTGCCATACACATGATTTTAAACGTGATTCTCTCATGAATCGGCAGCCAATGGAGAAGCCTTTCTGTGACCCTTTTGGTACATCGCTCAATGACCCATGCACAGTACCTTAAAATTGATTATTTTAGTCACTGGTAACCAGTGCAGGTTGGCCAGCGCTGCAGTTACAGAATGGCATCGATGCATTTTCAGCAACATACGAGCTGGAGCATTTTGAATAACTTGCAGTCTTTTTATAACTGACTTGGGGCTAGCCAGGTACAGGGAGTTGCCTATTCTAGTCGAGATAAGACTAATCCTTGCACCACGATCCTTCTCGAGGATTCTGGTAGCGAGCCCAGTATCTTTCCCAAAGGCCTTAACAGGCCAAAGCAATTCAATGCCATTTTTTTGCTCGATTTGATATTGACAGCTTGTTATCAAGCAATACCCCAGACTCTTGACTTCAGATTTAGGATAGGTTGATTGCCAAGAACGTGAGGCCAATGTAAATCTAGCCACCTCCCTGGTTTGGGTCCCACCACCATCACCTCTGTTTTATACCCATTTCGTTTTAAATTGCTTGCTGCCATCCAATCTACCACTTCCTCACAGCAGTGTTAAGATGGTGAGATGTTTTATCAGTTTGACTGGAGAGGGAGATGATGATCTGGGTGTCATCAGCATATGATATTGAAGAGAAACCATAATCATGGATAATTTCAGATATGGTCTCTTCCGATCCATGAGACATGGTGCCACTGCACATTCTGCATTAAACGCAGATCTGCAACTGACTGTGGCTGGGTTTGTGTCTGCAGGAGCCTAACACCTGCTGCTGCTGCATTGGGCATCATTTTGACTTCGCTGATTATTTATCAAAATGTGAGAGGCCAGATTCTTTTGTTTGCCTTTCATGCAACAACACTTCTGGCACATAGTTGTAAAATACATTTTCATACATCCCCAGGAAAGAATTGTGCATTTAATTGAAATTCAACAAAGGTTTTTTTAAAGATAGTCTTTCAGGCTACACTCCTATATAGACCAGCACCATGAACGTTTTAATGGTTAGATTGATATCTTCGGCAATCCCAAGAAATGTATGTGAGGTGTTCACTGAAAGCGGGTGTTACACATTTCTAACATGGCCAACATGTGACTACATATAGTACACATCTTAAACCATTACATGCACCACTTGCCTTGCAGAATGACACTCAATTTTCTTCACTGAATTAGCATAATCACGAAAGTGGTTCTAAGCCCATGTAAGAAAGTTGTCTTGCATTATATGATCATAAAGAGTCAAAGCATCACTAATGATCTTTGCAAAGTCTAAATACTTTCATTGTAGTATGATTAGTGGTGACTAGGAAGTTAGCTGCCCTTCTTCCCCCCTCAAAACATTGTAGGAGCATTAACATGGTTATGATTTGCTGTCTTGCATTTAGAAGACTTTATATGATAGTTAAACATTAGTGAAAAAGATGACGCAGGGAAATGACCTGCGATAGAAAAATCCAGCTGGAATTACTTACTAAGCTAATAAGAGAAACACAAATGAAAAAAAATAAGGACGTCGAGGCAACCATTCTAACCACAGCATTGTAAATTGGTCTCTGGCAGATAGATTTGCACTCATTATCTTTCTTAAAAATGGAATGCACGTGGGTGTGCACCTTCCTTGTTATCGGTGGGATGATATAAAACCAGTTGCAAAAGAAACAGTGCTTAGTCACCTCTTTTCCGCTACACCAGGTACAAAATAAAGAACAATGAAAATCATACTTCTTGAAATAATTAATCTGCAGTGCTGAGACAGCAGCAATCAGCTGCATATTTTTTATGCCTCCTATCGACCTGGGAATAAGTATATACATTTGTTTTGCTGATAACTCATAGGTCACAGGCTCGTAGAAAATGTACAAACACCTGAATGACTCACATACTGAATAATTAATGCCAGACCACTGTGTACCTGCTACCCCGGCTCTTAACCCGTTGGCTGCTGCCGTCGGCCAACGGTCGTCGCAAGCACTACCTCGGTAGTGCTGCACACGTCCGTTGGCCGACGCGGCCCCACCCGTTTCTTCGAACGTTCAGCACTGGCGCAGAACGTTCGAAGCAGCCAACGGGTTAAGGTGGGTTTGCACGTTTTACCGCGCACTTGGACAACATCTCCGTTTCAGATTTGGGACTTATTTTCAATCAAGAATAGAATAAGTGGCAGGAAAGTCATTGGCCAAGAAGTGATTTGAAAGCGTGGCCATGTCTGAAGAGAAAACAATACTAAATTGCTGGAGAAATGTAACCATTTGTCCTGTTGCACTCTTGGACTTAAGCCGTCAACACATCGCTGTGGTTCAACAAATGAAGCACAGAGCATCAAGCTAAGTTCAAGAACTAATGCAGGAAGCAGACATGATGCACAATAGTGCCATGTGTTAATAGCTGCACATCTTGGTCCTGCAGGCGTTTTGGTACTATGCCTTTATATACCAAAGAGCACCTTAAATGTGCCATATTGATGTAAAAACACAAGTAACAATATGGAAAAAACTTACTGTCTCATTTTGACTATCATGGTAGTAACACCCACAAAACCTTTAAGTTATACACCGTTATGAAGGTTATCAGGTCTTTATGTGCTTTATTATCACTTGAGGTACTAAAGGGTCAATAGTGTTTCTTATAATTGGTTTTGAACATCGAATTACTTCTGCACACACTATAGTTAACTGCATCACTTACATAATTGGTTCATAGTGAAAACCAGGCTCAAGAACCATTTGTGGCAGATTTTATACTTTCTGCAGAATAGAGAATAAGGCGTTTTGAGAGGAAAAGCTAAAGAGACCCAAAGATGGATAGGGGGATTTAAAATGAAAACGAAGTACATAGGTATGGTCTTGTCAAATTAGCACAAAGTCACTTTTGTGTTTATTTTTAATGCAAGCATATGCCACAAAATACTGCCTAAACATGGCGGCCATATGCTTACAAAATTAACCATTGGACAAAGTTTTAAATGAACAGTATGAGTGTATTATATACACATATATATATATATATATATATATATATACACACACCCCCCACACACACACACATGCACAGACTTATTACAGTGTCTGAAACAGTATCTTAGTAGTTCTGGATCAACCAAACTTAGTTGAAAAAGCATTTTTGGATTGTTAATGGCTTTGGTGCTATCTGACCACTCTGAACAACATTTTGGCACCTGGAGGACAATTTGCTGTCCGTTACAACACAAACTATAGACTGGATTTCCATTGAGGTCGGCATGAAAGTAGTTCACTCTGAAAGCGTACATCTATTCAGTAGTTTTTATGCATTTAAAAACCGTCAGGCAGGTAATGAAGAGTTACATTTAGACCTCATTTAGCTGCTAAAGTCGTGAACTATAAACCAGCTAGTTCTGTCAATCACATTTACATTTTTCAGAAGATGATAGCATAATAGACGCCAATAATCAACCTGTTTGCAGATTTGCAAACTCAACAAAATGCATGAATTCTGCGCCATAGTAAAAAAAAAACCAAAAATGACAGAGATAAAGGGAGGCATGATAACTGGTTCTAGGCACCAGAGGTGGGTAGATATAAACACAGAGGTGTGGAAAAATAGTTACAATGCAATTAATGTAGAGTGAATTTAAGAAGTTTTGGAAATTTACTTGCACACAGCTGCCTTTTGAAACTGCCACCATTTTACCAAATGTGTGAGTATTAGAGAATTCTTGATTTCTTGATTTAAAAGTATTTTAAAATTAGTTAAAAAAAAACAAAAAAAAATACCATGGTTAGATACCGGTACTTTGCAGAAGAGGTTGGAGGCAAGGTCTGGCCACAGACTAGGCCCTGTGGCATAACAGGTACTCACAAGTCAGACCCTGAAACAACATCTGCTACCTAAGGCCAGACATAGCAGGGGATACACTCATGGGTCATTAGGAAAGGGGCAAGTTCCAGGCACTGCATCCAAACACCACTGTGCAGAGTGGAAGGATTATGCAGCAGGGACAGGATGCAGTGATCGATGGCCCCGCCTATAACCTCTAATATTCCTTTAATAAAGCATCAACATTTACTGAAAAGGCACAATTAAAAGAGTCATGGTTTAGGTAGTGCAAACATTAAAACATCCACATGGGGCATGAGTTAAAACAGAGTAAAAGTGACAATGATTGAACATCAAAACCTGAAATGTACTAATTTGGTCTGTTACACAAACCATAACTCGGTTCGCCACCTTGAAAACTATAACTCGCCCCAAATATGAACTGCTCATAACCTCACATATGAAGTGACATATGCCATTGCAAAGATGTTGATGACATCAATTAGTGTTATGACATATCACCTTGCCATTTATAGGATATGTGTTGCTATCTGACGATCCAGTGATGCTCATTTCATCGATTTATTGGTATAATTATTTTGAATTCACATACAGGCAATTTGTTTTTTTTCAGTGAATATTACTGTGTATCTATCTATATATATATATATATATATATACATATATACACACACTGTATATTATTAGTATACATTTGAGTACATCAGGCTGCTAAGATACCCCACACTGTCTCTAGGTCAGACCTAAATAGAGCTCAGCAGGGAGTAATTAATCAATTACGCACAGCAACGGTTAATGGATGAGCCATTCATGGGTGCATAATGAAAGTATCAGTGATGCAATTTTTATAATGGAAATATACAATTATCTCTATTAAAATGAATAAAGATGTTCACAATTGCAGTAGACATTAGATGGAAAAACACAGTTGGCTTCAGATTGAAGACTGGCTAAAAGAGAAATACAGAGAGGCAGAGTGAATAATGTGAACAACAATGGTAAGTAAACATTTTTCCTACACCTATGCTGATGGAAAAAGCAGGACTGTAATAGTATTGACCCTCTCCAAAAATGCTGAATGTAAAGGTTTTAACAACTTTGTTACAAAATTCAGTTTTCGGACGACAGTGTCCTTTGAATGGTACACAGGAGTGTACCCCGATTCTAATTGCCAGACTACATGTAAAAGTGGTATCCTGACATTTTATTCTGGGCCCTGTATCCCAATAACCTAGTGTGTACACAGAGTCCTAGGCCTGTCCCTAGTAATTTACAGTCATCAACCACTGCTGTGACCTAGAGGAGTGCACACATCCTCTCAGTGCGCATAGGCCTATTCTCCATACTTGTGATGAGACACATAAATAGGTATCAGCAGTGTATTGAGATTTTGTGAATCAGTAGTTTAGCCAGACTTTTTTCCTTGATGTTTGTGTTAAGTGGGTGAATGTGCAGTGAGAGTGTACTACATGTATAATAGTAAGATTAATTTTGAGGTATGAGTCCATTTCTCCGAACAGTGAGATCTATTTTGGATAGTTTCTGCTTTAGCATGGCACAAGATGGAGGATGATAACATTTCTTCAGACAGTGGAAATGCACTGACTTAATTCCTGTGACTGGATGGTAGAAATCCAGACACTGGAGTGAGAGAGTATGGAAACATGGCTCACTTTCAAAACAAAATGGGGAACTTGTTATCAAAAGGCTGCTGATTTTTTGTGAACACAGCAATTTTGCAGATGGTACAGTGAGATTGTAGTCTCTGTTGTTCTATGTGAGGAAGTTTCTAGGCAGAGCCTGTACTTTTGTCTGGCACATATTTTTGCTTCAGTAATGTAGATGGCAGGCAGGCGAGGAGACCTCACATTTCATTCAGCCCTTGTTCTGGACACTACTGCTTGTAGCCAGTACTAATGCTACCTGCTGTGAGATCCATCACTCTGCACAAAAGCTGTATCCGTGGAGCAGCCTGACAATGATATTTGAAAAAGATCCAACACAAATTGGCCAGATTCTTTATTTCCTGCATAGTTACTTAAAACCATTGCAATATTGTTACATAAAATACAAAAATAAATTCACAAATTCATCAGTGTGTGTATCTAATTAAAACAAAATTTAAAACCCAGGGTTGGGAACATCTTTACCAGTATAAAATCCGAGATAATTGTAGGCGTAATATGAGACTTTGAGTGTCTTACTGCTATGAATTGCAGATACGTGTTATTTTAGTCAACTCATGGGTTTCTTTGCAGGTCGTCATGATTGTTTTGGTCTAGTTATCTCCGCTTGTTGTAAAGGTTAACCCTTTACTTCTGGCAATATGTTCTTATTGTCGTCTGGTTTAGGAACATATGCTTTTTAGTATTGTACAGCACAGGCCTTTTTCAGTTTCCCCTTACATGGGCATTTTTTGTTCAGCCAGCATAAGGAATTTGGCAAATCTACAATTTAGTTGTATATTTTCTGGATTGAAGCATGCTAACACCGCTTGTCTCCTGGTACGAATGCCTTTCTGTCTGAAGGGTTCTTTGAGAAGCTGATTCCGTGCTTGGCGCAGGTCCTTGCATAAGCAAATTAAGTGTAATATGTCGCCTCGTTTGGTGTTGCACAATGTGCACAACTCTTGTGTTAGTGACCTTTGCCATGGTGGAAGATTCTGAGCGCATGGAAGGATTCCCATCCTGTGCCTCAGAAAGTTCATTTTTATGGACTTCGAGTAGCCCTGGTTGAAATACAATTGTAGCGCCAATGTTTTATAGGAGTTAAGGGTCATCCAGGCGTGTGATCTGTTTGAGAAGGTTGCTTTGGCTTCCACCAAAGAGATTTGTTTTAAGGTTTTACAGACCAGTTTTTTTTAAATTGGGATAGCCGATTTGTGCATTCCAGAGTTCTGTAGGTTGGGTAGATTCTAGGGCTAGCTGTAGGTAGCTTCTGGCTTGGGAGTGCTCCCTATGCTGTATGTCCTGCCACAGCAGATAGTTTAGCGTATTTGTAGTGGCACTTCTGATCCTGTGCAAGCAGATGATATACGCACCATGCCTAGCTAGATCTTGTCGTAGGAGACCAAACTCCAGCCTTATTTAAGCAGGTGATGTGTAGGATGGAAGGCTGAACAAGATTCTATAGGCCTTGACCTGTGTGCTTTCCAGCTCCTTTGCATCTCTTCCTGGCATTGCCTCACTGCCATTGGTAATTGAGGGGAGTAGTTTTGCCCGGACTACTTTTGAAAGCAGAGTCAGGGTGGTCCCCGTCAGTTTACTTGCAAGATTTTTCATTGTTAAGGCAATCCGCAAACCTTTCCTTCTAGCTTCCTCTTTCTGACGCCTAAACGTCCCATCCTTTTCGAATGTCACACCAAGGTACTTGTATTCTTAAACTGGGACAAGTTTTGTACCGCCAAGGAACCAGCTTTTTTGGAGGTTCTTTTTATAGTTTATTGACATTGTCTGTGTCTTGCTCAAGTTTATTTTTAGGTTGTTTTCTCAGGCGTAGTTCTGCATTTCCGTCAGTAGATGCTGGAGACCAATATGCGTATTGCTGAGCAAAACTAAGTCGTCGGCGTACATGAGATTGGACAATGTTTTCCCTCCAATCCTTGGTGAATGGGAATTGCAGGCATTGAGCGCCTTAGGAAGTTCAGCCATAAACAGATTAAACAGGGTCGGGGCAAGCACACAGCCCTGTTTCAGACCCTTTGTTGTGGGCACCTTTGCGGAGATGTGTGTGCCGCCACTTAATTTCACCTAGACCCAGGTATCCATGTGCAGAAGTTTTAGCATGTTTAAAGTGTGCCGAGGTATGCCCCATTGTGCCAGTTTTCCCCATAATCTACCCCTGTCTACGTTATTGAAGGCAGTGCTTAAGTCAATATAACACAAATTGGTTCTAAAGCATTAGTGGAAACACATTCCCTGTGCATATAAGTGGAATGAAAATCACCCATGATACCCATCTAACTATATAATACTACATTATGCTGTGTTATTAAAGTACCTTATTTTACTAAGAAAAGCACCAGGCAAGATAAGGCAATATATTTTTGATTGGTTGTGAAAGTTCCCCACTCTACCTCCTTGACAAGCCTCTGACTGTTCGCTCTCACTACCCTGAAAGTCAAGCATGGAAAGGGAATACTTGACAAAATTACTATAGCCATAGTAGCACAGACCCCAGGACACCAGTGTCAACATGCCATCAAGCACCATGGTGTGAGCCCATCAGCCCGTGGTTGTACTTTGGCCCCTCAAACGGGGTCTGACATTCAGCAATGCAAACTTGTAAGTGTAATCATTCTTATATTTTGACGTTATAGAAATTGGGTTGTAGATTGACTGCGGTATGAGCACTAGTCAAGCAACAACCACAATCCTAGTCAGGATAAGAAGGCAAACGATAAATTAACCTGTGCTCACTCTCTAGTAGCATGGCACACAGCAGTCACACTTAACTTAGACGAAGGGCCACTGGACTTATGCAGCAGGAAGAAGTCAAATTATGTGGCACGGTTGAGCAAATTATGTGGCAAGAAATAGCTAAATATGTAGCGTAATGCGGCACATTTTTAATAGTATTACCTCATTATTTTGTACTTTTTACACTTGTTAACACTGCCTGGGCAAAGGGTGTACCTCATTAGAACCAGTTTAATACCCAAATATAGCAATAAGCATCAGAAAGGTGACCAATCAACCTTTGCAAAAGGCCTTCCACTGCACGGCAACACGTGCTGCTACGTTTTTAGTAATCTTAGAACCATTGAACTAGAAACATAATACATTTTGCTATACTTTGAGGGTTATGCAGCAGATGATGGCTTATGTGGCAGGTGTGGCAAATCTATAATTATGTGAAAATCGCCACACAATCGAACAATTCCAGTGGCCCTGCCTAGTAGAGGCAATGTGTATGTGTAAAGTATTTGTGCAACACTTCAAAAAGTACAAAAGTGAAAACACCACATAAAATGATTCCACTACGTGTTAGAAAAATAGAGCATAATTTAATAAATAAAACAAGACGATCGCAGCTAAAATCCAATTAGGATAACTTAAGGTAGAATTTCTAAAGCATAAACTATAAAATAGTGCTTAGAAGCAATAAGCACTTACTTGGGACATCTGGTCACACAGACAGGGACAAAGTCATAAGTTCAGACCGACCACGATAGAGGGGGGATCGGATACAGGGACCCAGTGAGGCCCACTTAACAAAAGTGCCTTGATCCTGGCTGAGTCAGCGTTGAAGATGTGGAGTGCTGCCGAAGCAGTGTGCCGGTGTTGATCCATGCAGTGGCAGGGATGCACTGGCTCTGATCCGCGCAGAAGCAGTGATGCATCTGCTCCAATGAGCAAATAGCTTTGATGTAGATATTTCCCATGATCGTCGAGGATGGTGTTGGCAGGGATGAGAAGGCCTTGCATCAGGCAGAGCGTCACACAGTGGTGGTTCCAAAGGGAATGCTTTGGGCCCAGCCAAGCATAAGAGGCGATGCACTGGTTCTGGTCCAGGCGACAGGGGTGATACACTGGTTCTGAATCATATAGCAGGGGTGGTGCACTGGTTCTGATCACACAGCATGGGTGATGCACCAGTTCGCCACAGGATGCATGGATTTTGCTAGAGAAAGCATCATACACCTACTTCCAAGGGTCCAGGATTGGGGTGGCATAGTTTGGCATGGCAAAGTCCAGCTGCAGAAGCAGGTATGTCCCTGAGACTTCAGATTAGGAGGCCAGCTGGTTAGCCCTTGAAGTCACTCTGAGTTTAAGTGATGCAAGTCCAGTCCTTCTCACCCAGGCAGTGGAACAGCAGGCAGCAGGGCGGCATAGCAAGGCAGGTGTCCAGAAAAGCAGCAATCCAGCAGAATGGCAGTCCTTCAGCAGCACAGCAGTCCTTCTTCCTGGCAGAATCTTCACAGGTCCTGAAGTGTACGGATGTGGTGGGCTCTGAGGTCTAGTACTTCTGCCCAGTTGTGCCTTTGAAGTGTGGGTGACTTCAAAGAGATACCTTTGATGTGCACAGAGTTCCTCCCTTCCGGTCCTGGCTCCAGACTCACTACAGGGGGGTATGCAGCAATTTGTGTGAGGACAGGACACACCCTACTCAGGTGTAAGCGAGGTTGGTTCCAGCTCCTCCCTCTCATCCTGTCAGGGTGGCTCATCACGTCACACCTAAGATCCCATTGTGTGTGGCTTTCTAGAGTGAATACACAGAGCTCAGATGCCACCCTCCACAGATGTGTATCAGAAACAGGCAGCCGACATTATGTTGCTAAAGTAAGAAAATACCACCTTTCTAAAAGTGACATTTTCGGAATTGCAAATTAAAATCCGACTTCACCATAAATTGTTATTTTTAAATTGTGAGTCCAGAGACACCAAGCTTGAAAAGTCACTCTCTTCACGATTAGGATTTACACTTAAAAATGTAATAAGTAAATCCCAATGTTATCCTATGAGGGAGATATGCTTGCAGTAGTGAAAAACGAATTTGAGAGTTTTTCACTACCAGGCCTTGTAAAGTACATGTACTACCTTTTAAATACAGTGCATCCTGCCCTATGAGTTGACAAGGGCCTACATTAGGGGTGACTTACATGCAAACAAAGGGAAGGGTTGGGCCTGGTAAGAGGTTTACTTAGTCAGGTCGAAATGGCAGTATAACTGCACACACAGGTTCTGAAATGGCAGGCCTGAGCCAAGGTTAGATGTCCACTATTAACATTTAACTACAGGCCCTGGGAACATATAGTGCACTTTACTAGGGACTTATAAGATCAATTAAAAATCTGTCAATTAGGAATGAGCCAATGTTAAGGGGAAGAGCACAAGCACTTTGATAATGAATAGCAGTGTTATAGTGCACAGAGTCCTAGGGTCGGCTAAAACAAATTCACAAAAGTGGAGGAGGAAGGCAAAGAATTGGGGGGCAGGGGGGAGACTACCCTAAAGCTGTCAGGTCTAACATGAAGCATATGTGTGCATAGGGCAATGTCCTGACCGGGTCTTCTAGTCCCTTATAGCACAGCCCATGTCATGCATTCCATTCACTGTTTTAAATTTATTATCAGTAAAGTTACCAGATTTCACGGTTTCATTATGTTTTCCATATTTGAATATACATCAAGAATCTCACTTTATGAAGGCCAACTTCTATTTACTTTGGAATCTGAGCTATAATGTACAATGGAAGATGTTTTTTCAAAATGTATCAGTATTTCATGATCTTGTTGAAAATTAGTACACGGCTAACAGTACTAGTACACTTATGCACCCCTACTTTGACCACAAACATGCTTAAGAAACAGAGTGGAATTTACCAGCTGAAGGTCAATGGAAGTGTATCCTCCACCCTGATAGGATATGAACTTGTGACTGCTCGACCGTAAAAATGGAGGAACATTCGCAATTAGTCTGTCCTTGCAATGTCCATTTGAGATTATTGTGGGAAAAAGTGTACTTAAGAGACATGACATAGCAGGTGCTGGATCTTGTTTGTCTCTATGCAACAGCACCAGAAGTATTCTGGTGCAAGATTCTAAAAACGGAGCGATTTTTTAAAACCTAGGTGCAATATTTTGTACAACTTTCACTGCAAAACTTTTGCCTAATAAAACAAATACTTATGATTCACATTGTATGTCCCTTAGGTTACAATTCATAAAATTTTTCATAAATAACATAATTATGTATATGGCAACAAACAAAAAACTAAATGTGTATTTGCTACAGTAAATGTCTTGTGATTCCCTAGATTTAGAAAAAACTGTTGTCCACTTTTTCTCTTTAGCGTGGCAGATAAACTACTGTTCCTCTCATTATGTCTCACAATATTATTTTCTTAGTAAAGAAAGGTTGTCAGAAGGCACTAGTCTTATGGTGGAAAGGAATATGCCATCCAGTTAAAGTGGTGGTACACCACGAATAACACAGGAAGATGCCAGAGATTCAGAATGTAGCAGCAATATTGTTTCAATGCCTGCTCTGTGACATTCATCGGAGTTCCTTATCCAATGGAAATCTTAGGCTTGACACCCAAAATGAACAGCTGTGGCATGCCTGTGTTTATAGATACCTTAATGAGTGGTGACCTGCAGGGCATTTGGACTTAACCAATGTGCAACTATGTGCAAAACATCTTCATGATACACACCTGTTTTCATATCAGACGATTGAATCTGTTGAATGATTGAACTCTTGTTCTCAATGGCATTAGCACGCATACATATCATTGATGCAAACATCTCAATTAAGTGAGCTGAATGGGCACAAAGTTTGAGCACCAATTTTGATAATGCTGCAAAAGGAATGCCAACAGAATTGATCACTGGCAACTGACATTTAACTACACAGTATGAAAATAAATTGATTTTTTTGCTGTGTATCAGCGCGGTTCGGTCATTACTAAGACCGCTAGTGCTCTCAGCAGTCTGGGAAGTGTCCGAATGTATGGTCCTTGAATACCTCACTCAATGCAGCTGTGGTAGTCGGGTATCATTTGGTCTGATTGGTATTCGGTGATGCTTCTATGGGTTTACTGGGGGGGACCACTCTGCTATCTTATTGTATCTTAGAATGTAGTGGATCACGGGTGTGTTTTTTTAAATCTACGCGTGGTAACCAAAGTACTTGGCCATTTGTCTCCTTCCTCTAATGGATTTTCTGTTCATTGCTTGGTGTGTTGTTTCTTTAGTTTGTGTTAAGATACATCATCTAGCCACCTGTATTACTTTAGTGCTGTGTTTCACTACAAGCATAGCTTACTTTAGTAAAATGTTTGGCAAGTGAAATATAGCCGACAGCAGAGTAGACATATTCAAGGCTTTGAAGACACAAAATTACACATCCATGTTGAGTCTCTCTATCGAGGGAGACTGAAAAATCAGCTACCGCACCCCGCTACTGCGCATATGCCATTTTCCAGGCGACCGCTTGCAAAAAGACTTGCTTCGGACTAAGGCTACCAATTCTCGTACAGCAGCTAGAAAGCCGGTTCTTAGCCACACAGATAAATGCAGGACTCGTGGCGCCTCCCAATCCTAGAGATATAGCTCTTGATACAGAGGTTAATGAGACAGGCCCCATTCTGACAGTCATTCGGTAAGACACCGGGGCCCAGGAGGCTTAGACCGTGGGTGTTAGTGGAAGACGGATGGGGTGGCGATAATATAAATAAAATCAATACAGGTCGCAGTGTCCTTTGCGATGAGGGTGTGATTCATACGCTGTGCGCTTTCTATGAGACACAGCATTATTTACAATGTTCCTTTGTTTAGAATGTTTCCAGGGCTCTTCATTTAGAGACATTACGGTTAGCTGATATTAATTTAGGTAACTCAGCAATGAAATCTACCTAGTTTGTGAGCCTTCAAAATGTTGCTGGCAGGGAGTACTGCCTGCTGTGAAAGTTGTCTAAAGATAATAGCGCATCAGCTCAAAAGCATAATAAATTGGAGAATACAACAGGCTATCAGCACGACCATAGTTTATCAGCCTCACTAACAATGCTGTCACAGCTGAGACGACTGCACAGGTTTTCTTCCGCAGTTGTGTGCAAAGCTTGAGAGTTACATTTGATTGCACTGTTGCTTAACATCACAATTTTCATAAAATTGCCACTACCTTGGAGCATATCAAACAGGCCACTGTTGTAGGAAAGAAAGCTACATTTACAACACATTTACTATGCAAAGATGAGACATTAGGTGTAGAGATTTTCCACTGCATGTAAATACCATGTCATAGAACTGTAGACAGCAGGCATGTTTGTTGTTCTGTGTGAAGTACAACTTGCCAAAAATCCTAGTGATGAGGGCTATAGATGAACAGTACTTAACAACTAGAATTTAACATGGGAATAGCAAATCTTAGACAAAAGATACTCATAGTGGGCAGGGCCCATTCGTTGGGTGGGCAGACCCAAAAAACAAACTTCATAATTTGTTATAAACCGGTGTACGTTTGGCTTTAACCAAATACTGGGGGCACAGAACATGAAACCTTCCGTATCTTGGATTTAGCTACTGTGCATTACATAGAGACAAAAAAACTGAGCGCAAGTACAGTCGGACCACCAAGTATTTTATTTTACTTAACCAAAGTGACATATATATCCTCTGACCACAACGGGACTACTTCAAAGCCCAAATATATCAAAGAGTTCAAATTTGTGGACAGATCAGAATTTCCCAATTCGGTCACGGTAACCCGAAACAAACAGGAGGATGCTGCAAACGCAAAAACATCTTAGACATAGCTGTATTTTGACTACATTAAAAATGATTGCATACAGCAAAATGATCATGAAAGCAAAACACTAAAGCGCCTAGCAAAGGGTGAAACACAGACATGGCATAATTCAAGAGAGACTGCAGAAAATGAGTATGGCAATGACAGAGGCAGACCTGGTCTTGTATAAATCATAAGGAACCGTAATATTAATAAAACGTCAAGTGAGCAAAAAACACATAATTCCAAACAAATCAATTAAACTTCCAACCAGCTACAGAACAGTTCTTACAAATTTCAAAGTCCAACTACGTAGAACACCTTGGGTGTAACAGCAGTTTTGGAAAAACCTGAACCTCTTCTGGGAAAAAATATAACAGTCAAAGAAACCATGACAAACAAGCGTTAAACAGCACCTAGACATGTGATGCTGCCAACTAAACTGCAAGCAAAGATCGCATTTGATCAAGAGCAGGAATCAGACAATAAATGGTAAGCCCTGAAGACTGAAATGTTATGATTTATCGTTCAAACCATGCACAGTTGACTTGTATCACTGAGTTCTTTCACACTTTCATCCAGAGATCAAGATTATTAAATGCATCCATATAAGTATATATTACCATGGCCTCTGAAGTATGCTTTTGTCTCACCTGCTAAAGAAAACTAGTGCAAACTCACATGTGTGTACAAACTACATGTCAATCTCAAACCTTCAATACATAAGTAAAGTCCTGTGAAGCGACATGACGTGAGCATGTGGAACTTTCTAAACAACTATCATGCAATACTTTAGCCAAACAGGAGTGTTCAAAACAGAACTTGCTTGACATAATCGATGACTTGCTCATTGCACTGGAATAATACTACATGGATTTTGGTTGACTATCAATCAATCAGTAGATTTGCAGAGCGCTACTTGTCACCCATGAGGGGAACTAGGCACTGGCACTTGATTAGCCGAATAGCCAGGTTTTAAGGGGCTTTCAGACCTCTGGAAGAGATGGGAAGGTCCGGGATAAAAGAGTAGATCATTCTATGTCTTTGCTGCTAGGCAGGAGAAGGAGCAACCTCTGTAACTGTTACATCGGATTTTGGGGGTGAGAGTTAGAGAAAGGGACGTGGGGCAGAGTCGTCTGGTGGGCTAATTAGGACCTTGTATGCATGGGTCAGAATCTTGAATTGGCATCTTTTTTGTACAGGGAGCCAGTGGTGTTCCCTGAGGTCGGGTTGATGTGGGTTTATCTGGAGTGAACCGGGATGAGTCTGGCTGCGGCATTCTGTATGATCTGTAGTCATCGGAGGTGAGCTGTGATCCTTTTGTAGAGTGTTGCTGTAGTCCAGTCGAACGGAGATGAAGGCCTGGGTGATGGTGCATCTTGAAATTTGGGGTAGCCATTGGAACATCTTACGAAGCATGCAGAGGATCAAAAAGCAGGAAAAGGAAACAGAGTTGACAAGAGGCATCAATGTTAGCTTGTTGTCCAGAATGATGCCTAGGTTACTAGCGTGGTTGGAGGTGAAAGGGGGAACGGGAACGCTTACGTCCTTCTGGTGAGGAACAAGGCGATCCATCTGAGAGTGGCTCCTTGGATGCCTCAGTTGTGCAGCCTTGTGATGAGTGTTTGGAGGCAGACGGCATCTACTGAGAGGTCTAGGAGGATCAGAGTTGCAGTCTCTCCTTGGTCGAGTAGGTATCAGATGTCATCAGTAGCTGTGATGAGTGCTGTCTTGGTGCAATGGTTGCTGAGGAATCCAGATTGGGAGGAGTCGAGCAGGAAGTTCCATTCCAGATGTGAGGAGCGTATTTGATTGATGGCTTTTTCTAATACTTTGGCTCGGAATGAGAGCAGGGAGATTGGTTGGTAGTTGTTGATTGTGCTGGGGTCTGCCGAAGTTATTTTTTAGTAGGGCGATGACTTCTGTGTATTTTAGGACCTGGGGGAAGGTGGCTATGGCAATTGAGGTGTTGAACAAGGTGGTGAGTACATGGCTGATTTTGGCTTCCCCTAGGTTGAATATGTGGTGAAGGAATAGGTCTTTTGGGACCCCCGAATGCACTGAGGTGGTGTCATGTGGGGTGAACTGGCTCCATTCTGTAAGTCGGATGTCTGTGTTGGTAGCGGGTGGTTGTGTTGCTTTAAGAAGTTGGTCGCCTTGGGCTGGGGTATGAAGTTTCTGTAGATGTTGGCGATCTTGTCATGAAAAAGTTTGCAAGGTTGTCACATAGTTCCTGTGAGGGAGTAATGTTTGTTGCAGCTGAGGTGTTTGAGATTTCTTTGACGATGTTGAAGAATGAATTGCTGTTATTGGAGCTTGATTCCATGCATGCGGCTGAAGGCCTTTTTCTTCGATTCTCTCAGAGGGCTGTCTTGAAGATGGTCTTGTCAGTTATATCCTTGCTGGTGTGCCATCTCATTAACAGTTGTTTAAATTGTTGTTTAGTGGTTCTGATGCCTTCAGTGTATCAGTTAGCCTGTTAGGTGGACCTTTTGTGGGTGTTGTTGCCAATGGGAGTGGTGTAGTGGGCACAGCAGATGATCCAATTATTGAAGTTTCGGACGTTCTCGTCTAGGTTCTTGGAGGAGATAGGGTGAGTGGTGTTAAGGGTGTTGATCCATGTGCCCTTTGAGACTTTGTTCCAGCTGCCGTGGGGGCATTGGGCAGACTGGGGTAGAGGTCCGCGAGCTGGTGATATTGAAGTGGACAATAGAATGGCCGGTCCAGGTGAGTTCCGTGGTGTGGCTGTACCAGATGTGGTTGCTGGAGGTGAAGATGGGGTCTAGCATATGGCCTGCGGTGTGCGCAGGGTCGTGGTTGAGTTAAATGTTTCTCATTTTACTGAGGATGTCGGTAGTAGATGTGATTGTAGTTGTTGAGATGGAAGTAAAGGTCGCCAAGGAAAATTTCGTTGTTGGAGTCTTTGAGAGGGGGAGATGAAGACAGTTATGAGGTCACAGAAGGCTGGACATGGTGGTGAAGGCGGTAGGGGAGGGTGCCCCTGATGGTGGTTTTGCTTTCTGTTTGGAGTTGGAAGTTGAAGTTTTACCTGGCTAGGGTGATGCCTTTTGTGGTGGTGTATTTGATAGATTCCTTGTGTATGATAGCGATCCCTATGCCAGGCTTTTTGATGCAGTCGAAGTGGGTGATCTTGGATCCTTCGGGTATTGTGATGGCAATGTCGGGTGTGTAAATGGGGTTGAGCCAGGTCTCAGTAAGGACGAGGACGTCGGATGTGACAGTGGAGATGAGGTCTCAAATCTCTGTGGTGTGTTTGCATAGTGAGTATGTGTTGAAAAGGGCACATGCAAGTTGGTATTTTTGATCAAGTGGTGTTTGTGGTGTGTTCAGAGTCACAGCCTTTGAGAAAATGAAAAAAAATTAAGATACACACATTAAAGGGTTGCTTTATGTTCTCTGGTACAGCAGAAGAGTGGATTTAACGACTCCGCCACAGTCAACAACCTGGAATCAGCTCAGTCAAATGATCTACATGCATTTGTCGCTTACCCTATTCTCTGTTGCCACTACTGTTCCATGCATACATGATAGAGGTAAATGCGAGCCACAATCTCAATTTTTAGATGGACCATTTTGATGCATGATTTACCTGCATCTGGTAAAAGTTTCAAGGATCAGAAGCAACACCAATGCCTAACTCATGTATACTTCGGTTTGAAGGATACTGTTCTGCCTAAAATTCAAAACTTTAAACTTCTGTCTGCCATTCTCGAACTTTCAACAGCAGGTAGATTCTCAAAACAGACGCTCTGTGATTTCTGTCCTGTCTTTGAATTTAGGACAATCTCCAAAGATGATCTCATTTGCAATCAGAAAGATTATTGTTTTAATAGATGTTCCCCTCTAGTCGATACACGCCATGGCGTCAAAGAAGTGGCTAGTGTATAGCAAACCGAAGTATAACTTGATGCTCGATTAATAATAAACACATTGAGATTCCTGGCAGTGATGTTACGTAATTAAGGTTTTTTAAAGTACACTAATCACCTAAAAATGGTTGCTTTGTGTTCACTTTAACATGCAACAGAGTTTGCTATCAATTTGACGTTTATCATAACACATTTTTTTTAATTTTTTTCTAGAACTGTAGATGTTGTTCCACTTTCCTCATTTTTAATAGCAGACCAATCTACAAGGATGCAACTGAAACTAATACACCATCAGATAATGTAGTAACACTGCATTAGACAAACAACTGTCCTCTGTTCTTTTTGTGGTCAGAAAACTCCATCAACGTGTGAGTGTTGGCAGATTTTAAACCTCGGATTGTTCATGATGTTGAATTTCTCACACAGGAAATATGCACTACACTGCCACAATACGCTTGGTGGATCATTAAAAAACTCCAGATTCATGAGGTCTTAATACGGATCCCTGAATTCAGTAGCAGCCAACAGAGAACGTTTAGGCCACCATTATGTGGTTGCCCTTTTATTGCTCGAAGCATATTCCGGCTGCCGGATTTTGTGATCTCTTTAGATCGGTAGAAGTAGTTTAGAAGGATTAGCAGATCTACTGGCACTTTCTTCAAAAGTGGAATCATTAATGGCTTGCTTCATGCTGCATGGATTCATTTCAGTAAGCTGGTGAGGTGTTGATTAGTATTGTGATGTCTGTTGTAAGAGGAAGAAGGGATTGCTTCATGCAAGAAGCAGAGGAAGCCTCAAGAAGCACTTTAAAAGGTTTGGTTTTGCGAGCGCGGTTTCCGATGTTGGCTGAGCTGGTCTTACACGGTTGGAATTTATAACCTAGAGACTACTGTGGATGATAACAGTGAGCACTGAGCCTTGTTTGGCCCTAGTGTCACTACTATGTTTCTGCATTTAAAAAAGAGTAAAACCTTCCTCCGTTTGATAAGCTGTAAGTGTTCTCCTCTCCTGTTTCCAAGTTTTACCTTCATTCAGTAGAACACTACCTTCGTTAGAAAAGTGTCTATGTAGAAAACGGATGTTTTGCTCAGGTAAGTGGGGTAGTCTAGGTTTCAGAAGACAAAGCAAGACAAATATTACCGTAATGTTGGAGGTACTGATTGAAGCTGAAAGCTCCTACCCGAAGGAAGTGGGCTAAACAAATTTTTTTGGGGTGCCAGTCCCCTAAAAGCTGAATCCTGGTTGTTTTATTACATTATTTTGTGTGTTCTAGACATTCAAATACCCTTGCTAGGTCAGGATAGTCCGAAGAGCGGTTCTCTTCCGATCACATAGTTATCCTTTTTTTCAGAAAGAAAGAACTGTATGGCTGACAAAAGTCCAGCACCTCAGTTTCAAAGTAAGTCCAAATTTCTAGGTTTCAGAGCACAACAACGTCTCGAGCTTGCCACACCAAAGCCCCACTGTGAAGACAGATACAGGAATTTTTTTCAAAATGAAGACGGTGCACTACAAATCAGTCCAGAGAGCTCTAATTTTCAAAAATAGTCCTTTTTATTATATTTCAAAGTTCTTAAAAGGCCTCAGCCGACGCGTTTCGTTCCGAGTTGGAACTTCTTCAGGGCTCAGAAGATGGTGAATAAACGAGCAGTTGTAGGTGTAGAGGGAATCTCAATTGGTACATGGGTCCACCCCATGTGTCACACAACGCGACACTTGCTCTCCGTGGAGCGATCTTTGGGAAAATATATGTTTAATATGCAGAGTCCCAGAAAAAATATATTTTGGCGACCCTCTTCAAATCAGTGTATGATGAATATACAAAGGACAGAACCCCCTCCACAGGCACCAGTTTAATTTGAGGTAAAGTGTAGAGTGGGGGAAAGATCTGTGTCACCCTAAATGGGGGATCATCCAGCTTAAGGAAAATAAGGGCATATATAACCCCCGAAATTTAAGCAATGACACCTCCTTCCCTTAGGTGACGGGAGAGGCGTACCGGTGTCGTGCAAGTAGAAGCAGAGTTATCCCTGTTCGTGCACCAGCGACCAGTAAGCTCTCTAAAATGATAGAAAATCTAGAGGGATCATATCGGCTCCCTAGTTCATACTTGCTCAGTCATCACTTCTACAGGTGCACATAGGATTTGAATTCTTACGCAATGTATGACCAGGAGCAGGATACAAAGTGGCTAATGCAAAAAGTTGAATTGCTAGTGTCAAACAGCGGGTCCCAGGAGTAAGCAAGTCGCTGCCTGGTGCTTCTATCGGAATGGCAAAGCGATGAATTACATCCACTGTCGCATCACACTGCTCCCAGGCGCTGAAAACTCACTTGAGCATGGAGCCACAGCGCCTGTTCCATGACGAAGAGTGTCCCCTGATGGTTGTCACATAAAAGGAAGAGGAAGCCTCTAAACAAAAGCCTGCGCAGCTCTGTTGTAGGTGACTGATCATCTACTCCACAACATGTCCTTTGAAGCCGCTGTACATTAAATGCACAGGCAGAATCGGGGAAGAAACACAGTCAGAAAAAGAAGATCTTCTGTAAAACGTGAAGTCACATTTCCAACTTATTCTCTTACTTCAAAAACCCGTTCCAAGTGGATCTGGATGAAGCAAACAACAGCGGCGCCAAGAAAGAGGCGGAGAAAGCCAACAAATGACAAACAAATACCGTCTCTGCACTTGCCCCCTTCAATGAAAGAGAAGCGGCAAAGTGCTGATTTATTCATGGCACAGCCCCACGTCATCACATTACTGTCAGCTATCGCCCATCTGCGCCCGGGGAGTTAGAGGGATGGTTATCTCCGTACAACTGACACTCACGTCTCTTATCCCTTTATCTACGCAATGACAGCTGAGAAGAAAAATCACAGGGCGTCTAAATCGGACACAAAAAAGCTGAGCTTAGGTATACGCTAAAATAACTGACCGAGATAAAAACCAATCAGCACAAAGGCAGCGTCCTGGCCCAGATGAATGTATTAATGGAGCAGGAGCAGGGGTCGCTAAGGGGACCCGAAGGGAGACCTTCGCTGTGAGAGAGGGAAAAGCGGAGAACGCAGTGACGGGCCAAGTGAGAATGTTATTGAAACAACTTTGGAAGGAGGGGGCTAGCTGCTCCCCCTTTCGCCATCCTATTTCAGACTTGGAAGCGTCCACGTTTCAAGAATGGAAGAGCTCATTTGGGGTAACTAGGCGGGGGCGGACGCGCGGCCAGAAGGCTGGAAGTGATTTTTCACAGAAAACTGGGAGGATGTGTGAAACTGCGCCAGGCAGGAGTGGAGGAGGGGATGCGGTGGCAGAAAGCAATACTGTCCAAGGCAGACGAGCAAGAACGTCGATTTTCTGTGATTTGTATAAAGGAAAAAAAGGAAGGGTCACTGGTTAGAGAGAACGCAGTGAAAATGTGAATTTACATAGGTGAACATGTGAGTTTACATAGGTGAAATTGTGAGTTTACATAGGTGAAATTGTGAGTTTACATAAGTGAAATTGTGAGTTTACATAGGTGAAAATGTGAGTTTTCATAGGTGAAAATGTTAGTTTGCATAGGTGAACATGTGGGTTTACATAGGTGAAAATGTGAGTTTACATAGATCGAGTGGCATTCATCTGCTAAAAAAACGCCCCAACAACTTGTCAGTGGCTGCAAGAGTTATATACAAATGAAATTACAACACATTAAAATAATAATTACTGTCCCCCTCATGTGGTCAGTAACAGCTCTTAATTACCTGCCCCTACAATAATGGGCTGGGTTGCACACGAGGGCCAATATAGATGAGGCACCTGATTAGGAAACCATTGATGCCCAGCGGGCATGGGCGGTGAAGCTATTAGCACAACCATCCAAAGCATCCTGGGCACAGTGGGAAATGAAGCCCCCGACATGCAGCGCAACTTGGGTTGGCCCTCCCCCTCAGCGAAGGAAGGGACATCATGACAGTCACAGCAGCTTCTCTAGAGTGCAGGCAGGGCTGCAGGTCGGAGGACTCATGTCTCCACACAACTACGGTGTGCTGAAATGAGCACTCACTCCAGTTATGAAGTAAAAGTGAGCCGCCAGACTCTGAGTAGAGGGGTATTTAACAGTGCTTAATTTGAGCCGGTGGTTTCCGGTGCTCAGAACCGGCACCTAACTGTGAACACCGGCACTTATGACAGTCTGCCATATGATGGCGCAGTTTTAAGTGCATAACAACCCGAATCAATATTATAGCTTTGGGGACCTGGAATAGTCTGAAATGTCACACTAAGAGGAATGTGATGCTTGGTAGTTGTATTGGGACTCAGGGCTTTAAGTGAGATGAAAAAACTGGGGGGTCTCTCAAGGGGCGTGGCCAATGTAATTAAGGGCGTGCCTTAAAACATGTAAGCTAAAAATGTGTGCTTAGCATACTGTGCCGCCCGACTTGTAATTTGCTGTTTCTGTCAATGTATCCAGATATATGATACAACAAATAACATCACACCTACAACAAGTCAGGACTATTGGCATTGTCAATGGTTGTTAGTTGCATTAGATAAATAAGCAGCAACTGTGGCTTGTATACAATATTGAAAACGCTTCCACATAAAGCCCTGGTGACCCCACGACAATGTTGCTGCTCTTGCTTCTGAAAAGAGAAGAGAAATCCAGAGAGAAAATGACTCTCTTTAAAGGATTTCCCTTCCCCTATAATGCTCGAAAAAAATCGGACTGCCTGTGCCAGGGCACAAAACAGAGCCTGATAGAGACCCGTTCCAAGGCCTACTTAAGAAAAACTGCCGGTGCTCAGACCCGGTGAGACCCGGCCCACTTAAAGCCCTGTTGGTACTGTCATTGGCAGCCCTGGCAGGGGCATTGGGTGGTGCAAGGTGCAGTGGCTCGACGAGGGCCACTGCAGCTAGGGGTTACAAGGTAAGCACTGAGGACTTGGTGGACGGACAGCGTACACTGGAGGGATAGGTAGCTGCCAGGTATGAGAATTTTCCTGAGAAGATATTTATCTTTAGTCCTAGCTTATAAAGCAAGCATTCTGATTGGGTGTCCCGTGCGGGTTCTGAAGACTTAATTTAACAAGCATTGGCTATGCTAATTGGTCTCGTCTATGGGTGAACTATTAGCATTGGCAATCGGGTGGGTGAGAGTAGCACGAGGGTGGGTGGCGCCGATAGCTTCATAGCTCTTTTTTACCTTTTGTCAGGAGGAAAAACAGGGTCAAATGGAGAAAAAACAGGGATGGGAATGATGGGAGGAATATGGAAGGGAGAAGAAACAGGGTGGGTGGGTGGGTTGGTATTTTGGGTGGGAAGAGATAAGAAACGGGGAAGGAGGGTGGGTGGGTGGGAAGGGAGAAGAAGCAGGGACAGAAAGGTGGGTTTGAGGAAAGAAGAACCAAGGACGGGAAGGCGGGTGTGAGGGAAGAATAAACTGACGGGAGAATGGGTGTGAGCCAAGAAGAAACAGGAATGGGAGGACAGGGAGAAAAAGCAAGGATAGGAGGGCAAAAGAAACAAGGATCGGAGGGCAAAAGAAACAGGGATAAGCGGGCAAAAGAAACAGGGATGGGAAGGCGGTGGGCAGGTGGGAGGGTAAAAGCGACAGGGACGGGAGGGCGGGTGGTAAGAAAAAAAAACAGGGATTGTTCTGGGAAAAGAAACAGGGATGAGAGGGCAGATGGGAGGGGAAAAGTAACAGGGATGAGAGGGCGGGTGGGAGGGGAAAAGAAACCGGGATGAGAGGGTGGGTGGGAGGAGAAAAGAAACAGGGAAGAGAGGGCGGGTGGGAGGGAGGGAGGGAAAAAGAAACCGGGATGGGAGGGCGGGTGGGTGGGAGGGAGGAGAAAAGCAACAGCAGCGGGTGGGAGGGGAGAAGAAACCGGGATGGGAGGGCGGGGGGGGAGAAGAAACAGGGATGGGGAGGTGGGTAGGAGGGGGAGGAAAAAGGGATGAGGGGAGAAGAAAGAGGGATGGGTGGGTGTGATAGAAGAAATAGAGAAGGGTGGGTGGGAAGATAGAAGAAACAGGGACATAGAAGAAACAGGGATGGGTGGGAGGGAGGGTAGAAGAAACAGGGACGGGTGGGTGGGAGCGTAGAAGAAACAGGGACGGTTGGGTGGGTGGGAGGGTAGAAGAAACAGTGACCGGTGGGAGGGTAGAAGAAACAAGGACGGGTGGGGGAAGGGTAGAAGAAATAAGGATGGGAGGGTGGGTGGAAGAGACAGGGAGGGTGGGTGGAAGAGACAGGGACAGGTGGGTGGAAGAAACAGGGACGGGTGGGTGGGAAGGTGGAAGAAGCAGGGACGGGTGGCTGGGAGGGTGGAAGAAACAGGGACATGGAAGAAACAGGGACGGGTGGGTGGAAGAACGGGTGGGTGGGAGGGCGGAAGAAACAGGCACTGGTAGGTGGGAGGTAGAAGAAACAGGGACGGGTGGGTAGGAGGGTAGAAAAAACAAAGGGATAAGAAACAGGGAGGTGGTGGAGAAAAGTACCAAAAAAAAGAAAAGACGAGGTATGAAGCTGACTGCATCATAGCGAAAATAGTATCAGAATCACAGTGTGAGCAGTTGCTGGCCAGCGGAGGCCCTCTAATCAAACCTAACTAACCTGTACTTGGTCCACGCCTAACGGAAAGAAAAGGGAGTGACGTATGAAGTGCAGACCAATGAGAAGGCAGCATAGAAGAGCGACAATGACACCAAAAAATGTAAAGCAATGGTCATGTTCCAAGACCATTTTCAAACACAAGAACATCACTAGTGAGAGCACATTCACTAGTGCATGCTTACACAAGCAAGACCTAAAAACCCTCGAATAAGAACGTACAAGAAAAAAACTGGAAACCATTTATTGACACACTGTAAATTACTTCATCCTCGTGCTGTAAAACACACTAACATCACTTTAAAGTTTTCTGTTTCTGATGTTATGTCATGGAAGATTTGCAATATGCCACCCTGGCATATGGGGACCTTTAGTCCATATTGAAGACACGGTGTGGTGAATGGGGCAGAGGAACCGCTCTAGCTTTTTTTGGAACAGGAATAAAGAACAAGTATGGACAAGGCCAATCATTTTGGTTTTGTAAAGTGAAAGTATTTTACCAAGCTTCATGGATGCATTAGAATGCAAGCTGAACAAAAAAAAAACAACAGATAAACATGACTTTTCTGCAGAGGTGCTCGAGCGCAGTGAGTTCATAAACGGCATCACCACAAACAAGGCAGAAAATATTACAAAGCCACTGAGATGGATGTATGACATTACAACGCATGCTTTTACCACACATGCTGTTACAACGCAGTTTTTACAACGCATGCTGTTACAACGCATAACGCTTTGGGGTGCTGGATAGTGAATAGTTTAATTTACTATTCCAACTCCAGTCCCCGTGGATAGTAGGGAAGGTGTTGGATAGTGAATTAAAACTATTCCCTATCCTAGAGCGCCCCCCAGTGCAATGCGTTGTAATGGTTTTCGTTGTAAAACTTGCGTTGTAAAAGCACTGCGTTGTAAAAGTTTCGTTGTAAAGGATGTTTCCCCACTGAGATATTAAAAGGAAGGTTCGGGGAAAGAGAGAGCTGTAACAAAATCAGAATGAAAGGGATGTGGTGTAATGATTCAGAAATATACATCCCTCCAGCAAGGCATTGCTTAGAGAACAGAGTACAGTTCTGAAGGACTCCTTTAGAATAGATAGTGAAACTCCCTTTCGAGGTCATCTCTTGAATTTTGGGGCTCAAATTGGAGCCCATATCCTAAATGTCATGTCCAGTCTGTCAAGCCTGGATATTATGTTAAGGGCTTGATCGACATCTAAAGGTACAGTTCGCAATGCCTCACCTTGTGGGCAGCTGCGGAGGTCACATCTAGAGCTATTTCTAGTACAGATGCGGGGGTGGGGGGATAGTCAAGCCAGGAGTTTATCTCGAAATTAAAACAAGTATCTAAAGTCCTGACTACTGCAGTCACTACTAGACATCCTCCGAGCTGGAGTATTGTTATTTCAGTATGGTGTCTAAGTCTGGGGGCAAAATCTGGAACCTCATCTTGAGTACTATGGGGTCTATCTACCGGGCTTTATCTGAAATGTGTATGCAGTTGATGGGGTGTTTTATATGGACTAGGCAGCCTCATTAAGAGACTCGAGCCCTATTCTCGTTATCACAATTTAAGTGTTGAGTTCAGTTCTGAAGTACATAGTTGAAGTTTTGTGGAAGGTTATTATTTATTGATAAGTCCGCTGGTATGTGGTGGTTATGTGAACAGGTAGGTTGACGTGAGGAAGGGTAAATGGGTGCACGGATGGGTGTGAGTGAGCAGAGAGGTGAGCAGGTGAATGGAAGAGAGTTTTCAAGGTATTTAGGTAAAGAAGATGGTGTTAAAGGACGTTTGCACAAATAGCTGGGTGTCTAGTTGAGTCAGCTAGCTGATGGTTTAACCCGTTAACCGCTGCGGTAATTCCGCCGCGGTGCGGCGGTTTTCGTGTGCGGGCGGGGCCTCGTCGGCCATTGGCTGACGGCAGCACTGGAGAGGTAGTGCTGCCGTCGGCCAATGGCCGACGGCAGCAATGAAAGGGTTAATAGTTTATGTGTTGATAGGGAAGCAGGAGGATGCGAGCAAGTGCCGTGAAATATGGAAACACTAGAATACAATTCTGGGGGAACAAGTGAATGCAAACAGCAGTAGCCGGTCAAGAGCACAAACAAAGGCTATGAGAACTTAAAAAGAGGCAATCATCTTCCTATGAACTATCAGTGGCTCTAAAGGTGGCTAGCATTTTAGTCGTAGAAAGGGGAGTGACCACTCGCAGCAGCCTTCGTGAAGAAGAGGCATATTTGACAAAAACGGTAAAAGAATTAAAACAAATGCCAGGGAGAAGCACAAGTCCAGTGGAAACAGAGATCAGAATTAAGGCTACATACATTTAGGACCAGTTTATCAGATGTAGGCAGGGAAAGTAATCGAAAGAGGGGATTGGTAGACCTCTTCTTTCATTGGTTTGCAACTCCTTAGAAATGTCATCAAGCATACGTTCGAGTAGTTGCAGTCTATATTTTACCATGTTATCAGTGCCTTCCAAATGCATTCTTTCAAATTTTCAGAAATCATTATCCTTCCATTTATTGATCCCTAGAAATAGCTCCAACTCCTGCACTGTGCAATTAATAATGAATTAAAAATGCCTTTCAAGAACCAGTCTCTACGCGTTTAATATAAATTTGCCAAAACAATTATTCTCAACTGTAACACAATTATGCATATTCGATTTGATGACTCAAGTGGAAAATTACACTCTTTTTTTTAAGTCAGGAAAAAATGTGTAAGTGACAATGGTGAATTACAGTGTTGATTAACTGTTCAGCGAGTGTTAACTAGGTAAATTTAGTGTATGCCAGGGAATCTAGGGTGACTTTTTTTTTCCAGTAAGCATTAGTTTAAAGGGATGATTTGCCTTCAATATATTAAGATATTTGCTTCACAAGCCTTTATTACTATACCCCTGAACCTACGTATCATCTTTAAACCAGGCATGGCGTCTATGTCCAGTCTCGAGTTCTGACATCTAGTGGTCAGGCAGAACATGGATACTTTATTAAGGTTCTATAACATAACATTGGTCCAAGTTTGACTGACCTCAAGATGCCATCTACTTGCACAGGTCGCCAAGTCCAAAGTAGTGGGCAAGATACATAGAGCTCAAAAGAGCTGTGTCCCCTCCAAAAACAGATGGTTAGAACAATTATTCAATAAGATTTATAAAAAGCACTTCAATGTTTTGCACAGCAGTATTTATTTTAATTTTAATTCTCTGTCAAACATTTTCATTAGAGGCAGAAAATAAGGCGAATACCTGCTCTCCAGTGGCACATTACTGCCGAGGACCCAGCTGTCCTGCAGCTGGACGGACTCGGGCGTGGTTTGCAGCTCGGCGGGCAGAGCAGCCGGCGGGGCCGGGCTATGGTTCCTCCTATTGGTCAGCGAGTTGCGGTTGAGAGAGGTGATGGATGGGTGGTGCGGCGCAGGGTGTGGCTTGAGGGTAGGAGGCAGGGGCTGCAGCGTGGATTGGCCCTGGTGATTTTGAGGCTGCTCTGTAAAGAAAACAGAAGGGGAGAAGAAAGTCATTAGTTGCTCTTTGCTATACGCTGGATGTGCTGATCCTGAAAGAGAGTCAAAAGATTAATTTAAGCTCATGCTCCAACATATTTGCATATCATTTATTCTATTAGTAGGCCTTTGGTGACATTCTAAGCAACCGAATTTACCCTTGATACTCACAGCTCTAATTAATATACAACAGATGGTAAAATTGCTCTGGTTGTAATTTATTTGCATTTTTTCATCTGGATTTTATTAACACCTACACGAAACGGCGTGCGACAGCTCCCCCACTGAGCCTTTAGAAACCAGCTTTCTTTTTGTAACAAACCAAGCCGGAGATGAAATGAGTAATTTTGGCGGGAACACAAAGGTTGTCGGAATGCAAATAATCCCTATAATTATTTAATGGAGTTTTTTTTCCAGGCTTTATTTAACGCCAATAAATTATGATTACCGGCTAGTAGCTAAACAGCAGTCGACTACTTGAGTTTAGTGCTGATGTGCTCTGTGCTCCGCTAATAGATGCTAAGTATTCTTCGGCAGAAGGTCACTCGGCTTAGCAGATGTTCCTTCATGGATATTTAACAGACTGAATCAAATCTGATTACAACGTCAAAAGACTCTTATATTTAACGACCGCTCTACCCATTAGAACACACGCGGAACAGATTTTACAATTTTGCACGACTGTCTGTGGTAGGGCTACCTGTCGGAGCAAGTTAAGACCACTGCGGTTGCCAGGCATCAACATGGCGCCACCAGGAGAGGAAGGAAATTCCAGATCCTTCGAGAAATAACTTCTTTCTGCCTTGCTTTGTAGAGCTTTTGATCTCTTTCTGGCACATTCTAATGGTTAGTAATAGCAAGCTCTACATTTTCCTCAATTTTGCTAACAAGATGAAGACATGATATATGAGGATTTCAAAGAAAGCAACATGGGATTGAAGCAGCTCCCTCAATTACAAGCTAAAACACTTGCCGCGTTACAGTAAAACAGACGTGTACGTATATTCCTTCAGCAGCAAGCAGCGATGCCACAAAGAAAAGAGATCAGGCACAAATGAAGGTTAAGGAAAAGGTGGCGGACATACATAAGGAAAGGGCAGCCTTATGCCAGATTTTCAGAATCCCTAATTAACATAAATGAATTCATTTAGAGTCAATGTTTGCACCTTTATAATGTGAGCATCCTAAGAAATTGATAAGCATCTGGCTCCCCTGGATCTCTATTGGTTAAAAAAGTTAAGAACTTAGAAAATAAAATAAAAAGGTTAAATGTGAAGTGTGACTCTCCTGACACTGAGAAAGGAGCCTCGAATGCTATACATTTGGAATAGCTGAGCATCACCATGTCAATGGCAGGTACTCTGAAGCTGAACTGAGTCCTCGGAGACCGGGGACTATGCAGCGCACTGCTGTAAGGTAATTATACCTCAATCAATTTTAACTCTGATTTCCAAAAAATACTTTGTTTATTTTTTTAAACAAAAATTGCTCAAATATTTCAATTGTCAAACGTAATATTAGAGATGCTACAGTAAATCATGAATTCGATAAGACTCATACATGCCTCAATGGAAATGTTGTACATATATGTTAAATGAATAGCAATTTTCAAACAGTAAAAAGAAACACTCTTAAGATAACCCAATGCATTCCGGGTCCCTCCTGACCCTTCCTCAGGGGTATGGTAAGGTTTTCAATGAGCAAGAGTTCAAAATTCAAAATCCTCAGGGATGATTCAGGTAACGTATCTACAACAGAATATGCATGGCATTCAAAATCAAATTTGCATGTATCTCAAAGCATGTCAAAAAACAAGTACAGGTTCTAAAAGTCACACTCATGGTGGTCTCAGGGTGTTGTTTGCATTCTCCCCAATATCCAATATTTAACCCTAAGGGCGTGAAATCTTCAAAAACTTTTGCAAAACAAGAAGTGCTTATATTAGTATGAACAATACAAACTGCCATAGTGTTTCTTTTTACTGTTTGAAAATTGCTATTTATTTAACATATATGTACAACATTTCCATTGATGCATGTATGAGTTATCGAATTCATGATTCACTGTAGCATCTCTAATATTACGTTTGACAATTGAAATATTTGAGTAATTTTTGTTTAAAAAAATAAACAAAGCATTTTTTGGAAATCAGAGTTAAAATTGATTGAGGTATAATTACCTTACAGCAGTGCGCTGCATAGTCCCCGGTCTCCGAGGACTCAGTTCAGATACAGTTCCCAGGGGGGGTGGTACCCTCTCCCTATGTACCGCACGCACATAAATTGATTACAACAACTTTACGTATCGTGATTACATAAGTTTAGTTGAGGTGTGCAGACCCACCCACATTATCTACTAGGTACTCTGAAGCTGTCATGCTTCTCGGAGGCTCTTTTGCAGAATGGATTCCACTGCTGTAAAGGTTCCCTAATAGTGCCACAGCTTCTCTAAAACCTAAAACCGGTAATCCGTTTTACAGCAGCTACAGAGCATCTCCAGTAATGTGGACCAAAGTGATTTTCATTTGTTGTGACCAATGCCACTGTGCATCAATGTGAACTGAAGGCTAGGCAGAGCATATGTGAGGCGGAATAACAAAAATCTGCTGGTCTTTATCCTGCATGGCTTCCAGCTAAGCGCAAAGTCATTTTTTATGAACAATCCTTTTGTAAAAGCAATATCCCTGTGCACCAGGTATGCCCCATTCTTGACAGCTCATTCAAAAAGAGTCGAAGCAGCAGAACCTCCTTCTCAGCGCGATGGCTGCTCAAGTAAGGAGTATTGCCAATCACCTCCCGTACCAGAAAGCAGAAAAAACACGGCTCTTCACATCATGATTACACAAGTTACTGACCATGATCTACACAAGAGGGGAAGTAGATGTGCACAACTGCAGCTCCTCTCACACTATTTGCACCTCTTCACACCTTTGGGCTGTGTGACGTATGGGGTTTCAGGTTTATAGCATATCTTAGGATATGCTACATCTCAGCCAACATATCAAAAAAGGCATACTATACCCAACACTGTTCCGACCTCACACCTCTGAAAACAAGCCTAGGAACTGATGAAAATTGAAGTGCTTCAAAGCTGTGTATGAAGCACTAAACAAGGACTTTAACACAATACAGTACAAAAAAGAACAGATGGCACAAGGCGAACTACTGCACTTAAAAACTCAACCTTAGGCCCTATCACCATTACTCCAAGATGACTGACACCTTTACCTGCCCCTCTCGGACCATTTTCTGACATTGGCAATGCAAAAGCACCAGAGAATCCTCTTCAAGTTAGAATGGAAACAACTGGTAAAGTCAACTTCTGTTTACAGAAACATAGAGCACCCACTGTTTGAAGAAAGTTGTCATGGCCTGGAAGAGGAATTAGATGGTGTTTATCTGCTGTACATTGTTGGCGTTGAAGGTACGATTAGGTCACAGGATAGCAGTTTCGCCAGGAAGATGCCAGGAAGATGCAAGTAGTACGAGGTCGAGGGGGTAGTAGAATGGCAAGGGAGATGCAGTTAGTGTGAGACCCACGTCGAGGGGGTAGTAGGATTGCTAGGGAGATGCAGGTAGTGTAAGCCTGAGGTCAAGGAGGTAAGGCATTATTATTATTATTAATGGTCTTATAAAGCGCACAGCTACCCAAAAAGGGTTTCCCGGCACTAGGCATAGAAAGAGAGACTGGATTACCATCTTAATACTGCAAAGTCTTCAAACCTTTGCAGAAAGCAAGCAGAGATCTCTTAGGGATTTAGGAAGGGAGTTCCACAGTCTTGGACCCGATACTGTGAAAGAACACCCTCCCCTCGGGGCCAAGTACAACCTAGGCACAGTGCAAAAAGCCAGGTTTGAAGATCTGAAACTACATGCAGGGATATAGGGTATCACCAGGTCCTGAATATAACGTGGACCTGTCCTAACTTTGGCCTTAAACATATAGCATAGAGCCTTACATTGAATGTGTTTAGTGACTGTAAGCCAATGAAGCTCAAGAAAAAGACTGAAGCGTGCTTAGGGAGCCGGAACAGCAGTCTAGCCGCTGAATTCTAGACTATTTGAAGACGCGAACAGGCTTGTTTGAGGTTACTTCAAAAGAAACACCCTGACACAGCAAGTGCCTTTTGCTCTTTAAGAAAGGACCGCGCTATTGGTGGTCGAGTAAAAATTCATGAGGGTAGTGTGGGTTTTCTTGTGGGATGTGTGATTGATTGCACTGGGTTTTACATTATGAATAATACAGGTGCAGACAACACTGCTCAGACATGAAACTGCAATGAGGAGTACTTCCAATAAAATCTGGACTTTCATGGGAGTATTTGGTGCAGGGACTGGAATGAGTGTATGAAATGACTGGTATGGGAGTGAATGATAGGGAGCAAGGATGAGCGAGATGATCATAAATAACCCCTGATAGGGACAACGTGGCGTGGCCAAGGACAGGCTTTGCCCCTCATCCAGCCTTTTAATGACTCAAAACCCTTAATGTTTTCTTAATGATGAACAAACAAAAATCACTTGCAGATTTTAAGACGATGTTCAGAATGGAACCTGGGACATTTTTGGCATAGAACAAAGCTAATGCAACTAATCAGCATTAATTTCCCCTCCAGCATAGGTCTGTGGCAACACTTTTAGATACTTTCAAACAGAAAATGCAATTAAGCAATGGTGGTGGCAGAATTTTGGATCTATATTTCACCACATAGCTTCATACACATAGGGGCCGATTATGAGGTCGGTCAGAAAGCCTCCAACTGCAGGTCGGAGGCTTTCCAGCCGACATCTCGGATTTCAAGTCTGACCCCATAATAACAACGTAGGTAGCCGGAATTGAAACTGGCTTGTCATTTCGGCTGGATTCCGATGGGCTCATGGAGCCAGTCGGAGGCCCCAACGTAATCCCCGAGGACGGCTGTCAGGATTATGATGTCAGTTTCCGACAGGCTTTCCATGTTGGGCTTTCCAACATAGAAAGCCTGTCGGAAAGCGACTTTGGGGGCCAATAGCAGGGCCCCCCTTCCTCCAAGGGCTGTGGTTGGGAGCCGAGGGTGCACCTATGTTAATCCCTACACCATGTGGCAGCCACCTTGAGGTGCCTGCCACGCGGTGCAGAGATTAACGGAATCTCCCATTTCTACATGGGAGCTTGTGCTGAAGCCGGTTATGGCCGCAGCACAAACTCCCATAAAAGAAATGGGAGAATGTGATGGCACTATGTGGAATCGCATTGTAATGGCGGTGTCGAGACCGCTGACCGGAGGTCGCTCGGTCGGAGACCGCGGCGCTCCGCCAGACATCGTAATCAGGCCATTAATGTTAATGACGACCTTTTTTATAGCTCCTCACCATTAAATTTATGAAAGGTCCACCTGCAAACCAAAACTACAAATGATAAAACGTGGTACCTCATTGGAGTAAAAATAGAATTTCTTTAAAGTAATGAAATTCCCCCACATTCTCCCACCGTGAATCATTAAAAAAAAAAAGTAAGGTAAGTGTTAAAACCATTTTCAGGCTCTCATGAATGCAAGCTACTAGACCACGAAGCATGGTGTAAACTGATTTAAAGCAGGTTTTTCTGCAGCCAGTGCAAACCCCATAAGAAATCCCTGCTTCTTAATGCTCTCATACCATTGGAACTTGTTGTTGGCACCATTTTATGGACCTTTACCGGTGCTGAGAATTGAGTGCACTGTTGGTAGTTTCAACATTGTGCTAAGGCCTCTCTGTGCTCCCTGAATTTGCACCACACCTGTCGAAATGTAGGCCGCAGAAATATGTCTGAAAAGTTTGGAAATTTCTCCCTCTTCTTTCAGCTGCAGATTCTGTCAGGGAACACAAGCTCTGCCCAAGTGCTGAGTCCATTCTCCTGTTAGTGATTTGTTTAAAAATAGTCATCAGATGTGTATTCCTCATCAGGTTATACCTGATCTGCTTGGAGTCAGGTAAGAAATAGCGGCACATTGGTTATATCTACCATATGGAAGAGCGGTGCTTCCATCTACCAAGATCTCTGTGCTCAAATCTGTCAAGTTTTAGTTCAGTTGAGCCTAGAAAAGGTTTGCACCTTTATTTTAACCCGCTTAACATTTCCTTTTATTCTCAACCCATTGCTGTTTATCCTGCCCACATACATATGCCTTGAGGAAAGTGGCAAGCATAGCCTATGATAGTCTCTCCTATAACCCCTTTAGTTTTTTTGGGTGCAGACTCCCAGGCCATTAAGAGACAACCTTTGCTTATTTCATTAGGAAGAATTACATTTTGAGAAAAACACCTTCACAAATGGTATGCTGATAGTATTTTCAAGCCCTACTACAGGGTTGCATGCTTTTCAAAATCATGATGGTCCCATCATGCACCAAATCAGGTAACATGCTGATAGAAACCCCAACGTAAAAAGAATCAGCGCCCCCATCCCCCATATGCTTTATTGTTTCCTTTTGCGATGTTTCTAATACACACAGACATCTCAGGTTTTCCAGAGACCACATTGGAGAGGAAATGTTACCCATTCGCCATCACTGATACAGCACAGACTGACTCTTTGAAGCCCCTCATTTCAGCCATCTTAGGGAGGCCTGGGATACTGCTGTGATTTCCATGGGACATATTGCTATCCATGTTCTAAGGAGATTGCTGTTGAAACTCGGCATCAGGGAGTTATTAGGTAATCAGAAATATTTAAAGATTCTTGTGTACCAATGAAGTAGCATGTTTAGTCAAAAATGAAACCATAGGAAAATGCAAGTAGAGAGGCGAAAATAGCTCAGGCACAAATGTACAACCAGACACTGGTTAATGAGAAGTCTCTCCCAAAATCTGATCATTTCATCTGCATTAGAAGCACACAGAGACAGCAGGAACGTTTCACGAACACCTTGTCGAAGCTGATTTTCCATTAGGTTGACAAACTATTCCATTATGCATACACTTAGCCTATTTACAGCTATAGAAGCAAATCCTGATATGGGAACTACAGTTAAGTGGATACATCTTTTTGTGAGAAGGCATGTATTTTAGATTGCATGGTGTGCTTGTATTTAAGGAAAACATAATATATGCTACAAGACAGACTATCTAGTAGATATAGTACAATAATAAATCACAAACAACATGCTGACACTGATGAAAGCAACAAAAAAACAAGCACTAGGACCTGCATGCTGTGCAGCATGGCCAAAAGAAGAGGAAAAAAACCTAGGATGCATCAGGCTGCCTCACTTTTAAGTGCGCACACCAAGCAAGTGCACACTAACAAAATGACACAAGCGTGAGCAGGTGGGGGAAAGTAACATATGGTGGAGGGCAAGCAACATGGGAAGCAGGTGAAAGCAACATGGGGTCAGATGGGAGAAAGCAACATGGAGGGCGCCGATGGGAGGAAGCAACATGGGAGGGTGTGGTGAGGGGAAAGAAAACGGGGTGTGGGTGGGGGAAGCAAACAGAGAGCGCAATGTGCAGAGAGGAAGAAAATGGATGAGGGAGCAATATATAGAATTATAGGAAAAGCACATGGGTGATACAGCAACGCAGGGGGGAGAGAAAAGCACACAAGGGTGAACACATCATAGATTGGGTGAGATTAGTAGAGAAATAGCAACACAAGTGTAGCAGAGTTTTTAGAAGGAAGAGAGTATGTTTTCCATTTTTATATACAACTTATTTTAAGGTTGAATCCTGTAATCATGAATTCAAGATGCCACTCAAATGATAAGGTCGCTCCAGTTTTAGAAAAGACAAAAAATGTTATTGGTGCAAATTCGAGCATTGACAGCCGACACGTGTTTCGCCCTCTGTGGCGATTTGCGCCAGGGCTTTCTCAAGGCCAGTTTCAATTTCGATGGTACATTCGGTTAAGTTCTCTAATTTACATCGTAATGTATATGCGACATCACAAGTTACTGGAGTATTTAAATTTGGAGGTAAATCTCCTATGGTCTAACGCGTCTCCTTGGACCTTCCGCTTTCATTTGCTATGAACAAGTGTAGCAGAGGGCGAGAAGTACAAAAGGGAGATGGCCGGAAAACATATGCACCCTTGAGAAGTACTTAAACAAAGAGAAAATAGAAGTGCCTGAGAAATGAGCACTGAAAGGACACAAGTAATGCATCCATGCTTCATAGGAGTAAGTAAAGCCCACGCAAGCTAATGAGTAAGAAGCAAGCAAATGAGAGTAACGATAAAGCCAACAAATGGTAAGCAAAGGGCGGGCTCTAAGCCCACCATAAGCAGACAATGCATCTTGCAATAGACCGCACATGCACTGTATGGGAGGTGAATCCTAAAAACAAACACTAGGACTGGACTGGAAAATACATCTCAAAGAAATGCAAAATACTATACATTTAAACAAAATCATCATTAAGAAGAGCAAATTAGGTATTGTGTGGCCTGTATTATAGACATGCTGCCTTATTGAAAAACAGGAATCACTATGCATCTTACTAAAGACTTCATGCAACACTGCATCGGGGGAGTTAACAAATGTTTACTTGTATTAACGGGTGGGAAATAAAGTCCTAAAGTGAATTTAATGAGCTGCCATCCTGTCTTACTGGCCAGGAATATTTATTTTCCCAGTGTTCAAAAGGGAGAGCAGTGACTTTAATGAGTAAAGCAGCATTCCCTGTAGTGCTCCACCTCCTCTGACTAACAGATATATAGCAATGGCCTTAACGACTGCACAAGCAGGCATTATCAGGAGGGAATTGACTTTCTCATCAGTAGGTTTGCCTTGGCTTCAGCCAGGGATGCATAACTCATTCTGTAGTCGATTGTCTCTCGTTAATGATCACTTCCTGCTGTGATTAAGCCTTAAATTTATGGGGGGCATCCAACACACAGCTGATCAAGGGAGAAAAATGGGACAAAGAGGAATTCCTTCTCAAAGAAAGCAGATTCTGGGATTTCCTACAGTTGGGCCATTCTGATGTAAATTGATTCACCTATATCTGTAAACGGCAGCCCGGTTTCAAAGAACTTTCCCTCAGGCATCTCAAAGCTCTACTTCGCTAGAGACACTGCATATTCTATATTCAACAATCCACGAGCTGCTTCTAAGGGACCAGAACCTGGCGTGCAAGCAGAGTCCGCTTACTTCACTAGATCAATGTTCCTAGGTATCTCCTGCCACGCTCTACCCATTACCAGAACTGGCCGGAAATGGGCACACATTGTGCCTGTGGTCGGGCAGGTATTCCTGGTTGCTCTCATCTCTTAGAAAGTGTACATTAAAATTTGCATGGTTTGCATGGAACATACATTCCCGAATACACAGTCAACTACTACCCCCCTTAGAGGAGAGATAAGATGCCATACCATCAATATGCATAGAAAGGCCAGTAATGCACAATTTAAAACTGTTCTCGGCGCGTTCCCATCAAGACATTTTATAGGCAGCATACATATCACCAATTACAAGTGCTCCGAAATAAAGTGCCCAAGAAGCATTTCTTAGTGGACATGTCAGTCAGATCAGGTATAATCAAAGTATGGCCCGGGGGGCGCATGCGGCTCCCTCATGCACAACAGCAGCACCGGCCCCCTCATGCACAACAGCAGCGCTGCTGTTGACTTCACAGAACACGCACATTCAGAAAGCTATACATTAGATAAGCAAAAGACACAAAGAGGTCCTGCACACCTTACCGTTAAGAACACCTTAATCACTTTAATGCATCAGATTAAATCATAGCATTGAGAGCCATTTATTATAAGTGATCAATTTCAAACAAGAACTTACAAGCGTTCATGCCTCCCCTTCTGGACAACAATGCCATAGGTCAACCAAGAGGCAAGTCATTTATCAGGTGCCCCTCTGTGTGGCCAAGGTTATGACTATTGAAACAACATTATCATTTAATAAATCAAACACAAGTGAAGGCTTTGTACAGCACACCCCATGAAGTCATGCATTTGAAGATTCTCTCATAGGTGGTAATGAAAAAAAGGAGGCAAAGTAAAATAAAACAATTGCCTAGAATCACACAATTTGGCCAAGTGGGGAAGCTGGGATTGAGATTGATTCCAGGTCTTCTTGTTTCACAGTGTGCAATCCACCCACAAAACGAGCATTGCTTCCCCTCTCACGTTTTATATCAAAAGCAAATTATTTGCTTTTACTTCTTGGCGCATGAGGCGAGAGGGAGGGTGGCAGACAGTAGCTATGTAAAGACTTTCTGGGTTGGCCGCACCATTTACATGTTTTGCTTCCCACTACACCCACCTTAAGGCACCCTGACCCTCACCCTGCTCGCATCGATGCGGTCTTCGGGCAGGCAACAGACCATACTTTTTTGCATCTGAGTAAATGTTTGCGAGTACCGATGGTCAAGATGGGGCCCTTATTTAGTCATTCAAAAAAAGATCTGAAAAATTCAGATCCAGAGAACCTGGCTAACTTCCGGAACATGACACCTTAAGGTCTGTTTCAGAAACAGGGAAAGAAAACTTTTTCTTTATAGTCCCCTCACTCACCGGAGTTTCCTCACGGTGACATGCTTCATCATTGGGGCTTCTCAACCCAGCTGCGGGTTGAGGCGTGCTGCGACTATCGCGATTGCAAAGGAGCACTTTTATCTGAAGACTCTATTATGGAACACTAGACACTGTGTTCCATAATAGAGCCAGTTTTTCTAGTAAACCACCCCATTTTTAATATATCCACTAGGGGCCGGAATAAAGTTAGTTTAGCCCACTAGCAGGAAATTTTTAATTCTTTCACTCCACTTCATTTTCCCCTTTCTCTCACACTACACGACACATAGTCTTCAGATAAAAGTGCTCCTTCGCAATCGCGATAGTCGCAGCACGCCTCAACCCGCAGCTGGGTTGAGAAGCCCCAATGATGAAGCATGTCACCGTGAGGAAACTCCGGTGAGTGAGGGGACTATAAAGAAAAAGTTTTCTTTCCCTGTTTCTGAAACAGACCTTAAGGTGTCATGTTCCGGAAGTTAGCCAGGTTCTCTGGATCTGAATTTTTCAGATCTTTTTTTGAATAAGTATTGCCGCGGAGGGCGAACCTGGTTGATCTCTCCCTCTACCTCCCCCCGTTTAGTATTTCATGCCCTTATTTAGTCATCAGGGTAGCAGTGAGTAAGTCAAAACAAGGGGATACTGCAAAATGGGTATCAGCCTGCTGAAAATCGCATGACCCACAACTGCAGAGCAACTCTAGCAGGACTTTAACAAGGATTATAAAATGTGAAGACAATAAAAAGCAATGAAACGGTTTAAAGTTATAACCTGTAACACATTTTAAAGTTATATTGGACGTAACTGCTCGTCTTGTGAAACAAACTGTGACGCCAATTTGAAGCACATTTCAAAACACATCAGAAACTGTATCTCACTGAGCTCTTCTGAAAGAGCCATTCCTGTTATTTGTATTGCTTTTCCGATTGAAAGCATCTATATTTTATTCAAAATCAACCATAAAATGCATTGATTAAGCTGCGTCCATATTGGCTGGGTCACCTTTTCTCCATCTTCTGCTTGTTTTAAGTTGTAAATGCTTTTGACTGCCCTATTGTGTTTTGTTAAACATGAAACAGCAAACTGCAGTGTTTGGCATTCTGGGGGACATCAGTACACACAATGTGTGTTTTTCCACTTCTTGCACTATGCCTCTTCAGTTAATTCTTTGTTGCCAATGACTTAACTATATTTTATGCCTTCATTATGTTGGCGAAATAAAGTTATTCTGACTGACTTACTTAACTATCTTTCTTGTGGATGGTTGAACATTACAGAAAAACTACACAAAGTTGGCAGTAATGGCAAATGCAGCATGGTTTTGATGTCAAAAGTGATAAACATGTAGCCTTAGGTCTGGAAAGGTTACTGAGATTGCAGAAACCAACATACAAGTCATGTGCTGTGTAAACTTGCTCTTGATGTTGTATTAAGTTAAGCCAGGACACTACACGTTTTATGCATGTTTTCCATTTAAATGTTTGCCACTCTCTGCCAAAAAATGCAAAAAGCCCAATTAACTTTAAAAAAAAGTTATTGAAAACAGAGCTCCCCATATTGGTTGAAATGTGGAAAATTATTTTGCAGTGTTCCGTTTTAAACATAATTTTATTAGCATTTGCTTTAGTTTACAACAAGAGCAGCACATGCCTCTCTAAACGGAGGAGTGAGGAAAGAGCTGTTTTGCTTTGTGGTGCAAGTTGCACAGCTCTCATTGAGACCATATATGCTAACTATTCCTAAATAAGGCATGTCATAATTTTACACTGGTACTCAAGACAATCAGTTAGTGCATCAGAGGAGTCAATGATGGAAATAAATCAAAAGAGGTGCACAACCATACAAGCAGGAGGTTTCACAAAATAATGAAAACCCGAGTGACTTTTTCTTTTTATCTGGTAAAACAAAAATGTGCAATGCAATAGGTCTCACATTAGTGAATGTTTGAGCTTTTACCATTGCAAATGTTGATGTTTGTTTTTGTTCTTTTTGCTAAAACAAATACTACAAGTAGCATAAATAATAAGTGAAAAGGCATGAAGCAACAAAAGGGTGCAGTACCACAGGTTGCTACTAGGTGTCTCTGTGGAGTTGTAAAGGCACCTTTATTAGCCTTATAATATACTGCACTCTTAAACCAATTATAAAGAGAAAGACTGCAATAAGGCTGCAGTACCTTATGTGGTTAATAGAGGTCCATTTACAACTCCACAGGGACACCTAGTAACAGCCTGTGGTAATGCACCTTTTGTGTACTACACCCTGGGCGCAGAAGTTGTAAAGATTTTGAGAATGGGAAGGGGCATTGATGCCCTATTATGCTAACGTGTATTCCTAATTCCAAAATCATACACACGACCCGGCATAAGGATGCATATAGCTGGTCAGGTGAACAGTGTGACAAGTCACAAGTCACCTGAGCCCATATTTACTACATTTTTGCACAGGTATTCACAACACAAAGCAAAGATAGTGTCTAAGTAGGTTAAGGCAGAGTAAGATGTTATAGGTTACATAGCATCCACAGAGATCGTGCGTCACAATAAACAAAAGATACATCTATTTACTATTCCGGCTCCAGGTGTTGATAGGAAAGTAACTCGCAATGGGAACTGCTAACAGGGAAAGCAAATGCCACAAGGACTTTATGTCTACCAATCACTCTTTCCTCATGCTACTACTCATTAGTGAAAAGAGGGGTCCAAAGGAATAAGGAATTAGGGAACAAGAAGCAGAGAATAAGAGCTTGAGGGAAACAGGGAGAGTTGAGAAGGAAGAGCAAAGGAACTAAATAGAGAAAGGGGAAAGGTGAGTAAAGAAATTAGGAAAATGGCCCAGAGGCAAGTCAATGAATGAAATAGGCAGTGGGGAAAGAAGGGGGCATGTGAATTGCGAAGAATTGGAGAGCAAGGAAGACAGGAGGATAGAGTGTGTGTGAATAATACATGAGAAGGATGGGTGTAAGGAAAGACGACACTGAGGAGCAAGGGAGTAGAGTCGCTGAGGACTCCATATACCATGTGATCCTGCTAAACACACTGCTCTGATGCATGCCTCGCGCTCCAGTAGGGAGGAGGGTAAAGCTGGCTAGAAATAGAGATTCACAAGATACTGGGCAAGGAAGGTGAGGGGGCAAAAGAGGAAAGATATGTGAAAATGAGAGCGAAGGAACAGATACAAAAGGAAGAAGGAGACCTCATGACAATCTCTACTTACACACCCTTCGCCCCAAACACGCAGAGCTCCCTTCCTCTCTGTGTGACTTACAGCCTCTTACAGTCACAGTCTCTTGGCCACTGAAGAATGTCTTCAATGCATAAACAAACAAGTCGGGAGAGCCGCACATTTTGAAAAGAATACATGTGGCCACCTTTGTTAAAAATGAAGCGGGCGCCTGCGCTGGGGAAAAAACATAGAATGTTGCAAAAATAGAGTGGAGCGACCCGTACACAACAATAGAAAAGTCACGTGGCCGTCATTGTTTAACTTCAAGCACGGCATGCTGCAAAAAAAAAAAAAAAGGTCATTGCATTGCGGGAGAGCGTGTTGTGCCTGCAAAAGCAAGTAGGAGGAAGCCATTTAAGAAAATAGTGCTCACCGACTGGAAATAAAACCTACAGAGCAACAAAACATGTATTGTATTGTAATTCCAATTGTATAGTGCTTACTACCCCTGACGAGGCGCTGAAGTGCTTTTTCGGCGAGTAGCACGCTACTCCGGGACCCATAGAGGATTAGTGTTGAATTAGTATAGTGAAACATGCAAGTAAATTTTAAGTGGTGGATAGGTTAGTAAGTTATTTCGATTCGGAAGGATAGCAGAAGACCAGAATAGGACAAAAGGTTTGTATTTATATAGCGCTTGTTGCCCCTGATGGGGTGTTGTAGCACGCTACTTCGGAAACCCATAAAGGATTAGCAGTGAATTAATATGGTGAAATATGAAAGTAATTTAAGTGGTGGATAATAGTCAGATATTTGGAGTGAGCAGGACAGCGGAGGGATAGAAGGGGAAGAAAGTTTGCATTCATAGAGCACCTGTTATCCCCGATGGGTGTTGAAACTCTTTTCTGGTGAGTAGCACGCTACTCTGGAACCCATAAAGGATTAGAGTTAAAAATTAGTATAGTGAAATAAGAAATCATTTGAGTGGTGGATATATTATTCAGTTATTTGGATAGAGAAGAGTAGATGGCGGGATTGAAGAGGGAAAGAGGTTTGTATTTACATAGCGCTTGCTACCCCTGATGGGTTTTGAAACGCTTTTTTGGCGAGTAGCACTCTACTTTGGAACCCATAAGGATTAGTGTTGAATTAGTATGGTACAACATGAAATTAATTTGAGTGGTGGATATGTAAGAGGAGCAGTCCTCATGGGAGGTTAAAAGAGGAGAAAAAGAGGTACTAAGGAGGATTACTAAGTCTATTCACAAATCAAAAATCAAGACCATACCTGAATACAGCATGCCTCGAAGAGCCAGACCTAAAGAAAAAAGTTGATTCAATGCCTGCTACGAGCGCATGACATAGGGAGGCAGGCTTGCTACCTAGCAGCGACAGCCAACAACGTCAGTCTTTGGAGATTATTAAACCTGCACTACTGAGTTGGGCAATAATAACATGCATTTTACAACACCAAGATACAATTCAGCTTTTTCTATGTCTTATAAATCTTTCAATGATTGTTTTGAGCTTCTATTTTAAAATAATGGGGAGCTGTTAGAACCTGGGTCTCTAGTTGGCAGAGGTCTACACTTTATCCAAGTAGAGGCACACAATCCTAGTCAGGATAAGAGTAGTACACACTAAAAGTTCACCTGTGTAGCTTGGCTCAAAAGAGTTGGGCTAAACTAAGGAGGTAATGTGTAAAGCGTTTATGCACACACAGTAACGCTGTGAAAACACCACAACAGTACTCCACATCAGTTTAGAAATATAGCAAATACTTATCTGATTACAACAAGACCAAAACAACAATAAATCCAACAAACACAAATCAAAATATGAATCTCTTCAAGATTAAATGCAGTTCTAGCACTTAGAAACACAATAGTTCTGGCGGGGCCTATAACGACGTGTTTGACACTCCCACTCTCAAGACAGAAGCAGCATGCCGACACAGCAAAGCAAGCGGCAAATTGGCAGTTCTTCCTGGCAGCACAACAGCTCCTCTTCATTGTAGAGTGTCCTCAGTCCAGAGTGTTCCGAGTCAATGGTGTCAGGGGTCCATACCCATTTTGGCCTCAAAGAAAGGTCTTTGTAGTGCACAAGACCCTGCCCTTATTGGCCCTGGCTCCTGACACACTACAGGGGGATAGGCAGCTCTCTGTGAGCGGACAGGCACAGCCCTATTTAGGTGCAAGTGTCAGCTCCTACCACCATTCTAGCTCAGGAAGACCCATCAGCTTGGGGATAGGTCAACAGGATTTTCAGAGCACACCTCAGCTCCGTTCGCTAGTGACTGTCTAGAATGAATTCACAAACCCCAGCTGTCATCCAACCCAGACATGTATTCTAGGTACAGGCACAGACACAGAATGGTTAAGTAAGATTTGTTTTTAAATTGTGAGGCCAGAGACACAAAAATCCAATTGTCTATCTGTTCCGAACTGGATGAAACACTTGAAGATTGTACAAGGTAGCTCCAATGCTAACCTATGGGACAAATATGCCTTGCTGTAGAAAAAAACGATTTTTGGAGTTTTTCATTACCAGCACAGGTAAAACCATGTGTCGTACCATTTTAAATACACTACACTCTGCCACTAGGGCTACCTAGAGCCTAACTTAGGGGGGCCTTACATGCAGTAAAAGTGAATGTTTAAGCCTGGCAAGTGGGTGTACTTGCCAGGCTGACATGGCAGTTTAAACTGCACACAAACGCAGTGCGATGGCAGGCCTGAGACAGATATGAAGGGCTCCTCATGTGGGTGGCACAATTTGAACTGCAGGCCCACTAGTAGCATTCGATTTACAGGCCCTGGGCGCACACAGTGCATGGTACAAGGGACTTATTAGCAAATCAAATATGCCAATCATGGAGAAATCAAATGCTGTTACATTTTAGACGCAGAGCACATGCACTTTAGCACTGGTCAGCAGTGTTAAAGTGCCCAGAGTTCCAACACCAGCAAAAACGAAGTTCAGCACACAGTCAAAAACAGGAGGATAGAAACAGAAAGACCACTCCAAAAATGCCAGGTCTAACAAGAGCACAAACACTCACTCAAGTTAAACCTAATTTTTTTAATAATGCTTTATAGGTATACTTATAATTTATTTCTTTATAGCTCTATAGAGAACACAACTAAGACAATTTTCACAGCCAGCAAGATTATGTGGGACAGAACCATCTCTGGATAGATAATTGACTGTTTTAATTGCTACAACAAAGTATGTGTATCCTTGAATGACTCTGCCTTGTTTTTATCCCCTTGCTTCAGCAAGTCATACGTCCCCCTCTCCTAGGGCACTCCAAATCATGGGAGGCAGGATTAATACCAGCATCCAACTAGCATTCATATTTGGTGGAAGAAGCGGATCTGTCTCATGAGATTGCCAGACACCAAGACAAAAGAGGAGGCAAAAGGTGACTAACCATCAATAGCCAATCAGTTTACAGGGTCAACCCAAAGTCTAATTGTGGTACAGGTCGTATCGGTGGTCTACATTGCTGTGATGTGCGCAACCAAAGCTTTATGGCCTTCAACATCTAGCATTAAACATCTCTATGCTTCACAGAAGCAAACATATGAAGGAGGAGTGAATACAAATGACCTGAAATATTCTTTTCAGTGTCACAACGGACGTCTGACACTACAGTTTTGCGAAATGCAAACTAACAAACACCACAAGAATTCACAGGGAAACAGAAAATCCACATATAACTTGTAAATTCAGCTGGGTTTCTACTACGGTAGGGAAGGGGTCAGGTTTATGTGGAATTAATGTGTAAGGTCTCGTTCCTTACTGGCCGGTGCTAATTCCAGAGCATGCCGATTCGGTTTCTGACTTGTCGGTGATATAATCTGGATTTCAGACTATAAAACTGTAGGCAATGATAAAGCTACCAGAGTGCATGCTCTATTCCAAACTTCCCTCTTGCATGGAATGTAGGTATTGGATCTCATGGCCTGATCTCGCTCCTCCACATCTCGGTTGTCTTGCCCACTTCTAGGTTACAACTATGCAACCATACACAAAAGCCCATTCCTTTTTCACTGTTCAGGATATATGTGACTAAACACACGCCTACACTCATCTTCTCACTGCTTAATTAATTTGACTCCTTCCTACCAGTGCTGCACAGCTTGTCCCCTTTACCTACGTAAATCAGTCTTCAAACCTCTCCTCGGCAGCTCCACAAACACGTTCCCTGCTCACATCTTCCCGTACCCAGCTGTGCTATGCTGGCTCCCTTGACTTTTCAATCCATAATTATTGGTCTCTGTAGTTACGCAAAGGCATGATTTGTCTCACACACATTTCTTCTCTCACTGAAGTACATGTCCAGACTCACATATACAATAATATACTCTCTGACTGTAAATCATCCATTGGCTTAACATGACAGTCAATATTTGCTACCATTTTCTATGCAGAAAGGTTTCGCGTTTAAAATAATTTGGATTTTTTTAATGGAACAGGATTTTGACCATTATTTCGTAAATAAACTAAAAGTGACCTGCAATGGAAGTTTGGTGCAAACAGTTACATTCCTTTTACTATCTCTTTTTAGAGAGGGGAGGGGAGGGACTGGCAGCTGTCTCACCCCTCTTTTGATCCGTAATTGAAATATATGTAACCTTCTATAAAAGGCACACACAATTCACTTAACATTATAAAGTAACAATGAGGTTTGACCTCAAAAAACCGACAGTCCTGAAATTCAACCCCTTGCGTGCTATGAAACCTTAGCCCGCCACTCCTGCCTGCCGGGAGGATTCTGCACATTAACAGTGGGATGGGGAGTCGAGTTTAATGATTTTCTGTGTGAATGGTCTTGAAGTCAGAACGAGATTATGGAAAATTTGTGGCTATCACATCTAAAAACATTATCTTCAGATGGGCTAAGCATTAATGACACCACCTGATCTGTGCAGAACTCAAGCCTCTATTGATCCTGTGTTCTATTTAGACTCCCTGCTGCTGATGCTCCACAAATGAGTTCTTACCTTACGTGGGGCAGCCACTGAAGCGATTTCTCGATTTGAGCAGCTAATATTTGAAAGAAATGCAATGTCGTGCTGTAGGGTTGCATTGTCAGGTCAGTCGTCCATGTTGTAACATTACGTGGGTCACAGGTACCAGGGGGCAGATTTACAAGCCCCTTGCGCATCATTTACGCCGTCGTTGCGTCACTTTGTGACGCAGCGGTGGCGCAAATCCTGCTCCATGGTGCGGGGGTACTTACAACGTGACGCATCTGGGAGATGGGTCACGTTGTAATGCCCTGCGCCACATGTAGGCGTTCCTGCGCAGGGGGGGCGTTCCGGCGCAGGAACGCCTCCTAAAAGTGGCTGAGTGAAATCTACAAGATTTCACTCAGTCACTTTTAGGCCCATGCTGCGTCAAAACCCTGAGCCTGCCTGAAGCAGGCGTAAGGATTGACGCAGGATTAACTAGATAGGGCCCCACAGCATTGCTGGAGCTGCGTCGCGCTTGCGACGCAACTCCAGCAATGCGTCACTTTTACGGCACAGATGCGTGACGCATCTGTGCCGTTTTTGCACCATGGTGCGCCGCATTGTAAATGCGGCGCATCCATGATGGCGGAGCAGCGGCGCACAATAACTGGCGCATCCCTGCTGATTTGTAAATATGCCCCCAGGTAGTTTGTAATTGTTACCATCACAGGGCCATTGTCTGCCATTACTGGACCATCTCATATTTCTCATATATTCACAGAAGCTTGTTTTTATTCATTGGTTTTAAAAAGAAATCACTGGAGCTGTAATTCCAGCAAAGCATGGATTTTGAACCATCTAGGTTTGCACATCAACAACAGACAATCATGGAACGTGAACTTTGGAATGTGTAGAATGGCGCAGAAAGTGCAGCACCCCCCCCACCCCCCCACCCAACCAACCCACAACCACTGCCTTTTACATATCCCTTCGCATGCATGCTTTTAACTTAGAACCTACAAGCGGCCTTTTCTAAGCACAGTTTATTCATAGCCCTTATCTCTGAAGTATAAACAATGTCATAGCTGGGAAGGGGGCTCCTAAGTTAATAAATCGCACACATTCAGAAACGCGATCCTTTAATGACGAGCACTGCTGTGAGTTTTAGGGAGTTTAAAAACTTAAAAAGAATCCTCAATGTTCAGAAATGACCCTTCTGCATTGACGCTGGAGGGCCGCTATACTTCCAGAACCACACGGCAACCCCTTAGAATGAAGCCCAGCCACTGGGCTCTCTTGCCCACCCCCGCGAGGCAGGATTTGGTAGGCCTGGGGCTCCAATGCACCATCACTGCCTCGGGGAGCAAGGCTGCTGCGGGCCTACTGGCGGAGCAAGAATCCCGAGGGATTCAAATCTATGGTTGCTCTTGCTATGAGAGTGGGAGTGATGTGAAAGCTTTTGGGAGGGTGACAAAAACACACACAAAAAAATACAAAAGGAAACAATAGTAGGTAACAGAAAGGGTGGAGAGGAGATAGAGTTAAGCATACAATACAAAGAGTGTGGACCGCCTTGCTGCGTTATTTCGCTCTGCTGCCTGAAGCTATGCATTTCCCTATCTGTGAAATGCTGGGATTTGCGTTTCAGGGGACAAAGGGCAAATTGAATTCATATGTGTCCTAGTGAGTAAAAAACATTAATTTTCCGGTAAATCCATGAAAGATATGTCAGTTAGGTACCCACTACAACAATTAATCAGAAATGCATTTAAGCACATCAGTGGGTGTCACTGCATTTGATTAGAATCACTACAGAGAGCTTGGAGGCAAATTTCAACAAGCCGACTACAAGGTAATTTATCCAGTCAAAACAGGCAGGCACGTTTCTATGGAAAGGTTGGCGACGGAGCCGCCACATGTTCGGGCACATCTACATAAAGTGTTTTTTAGGTCTCGCCTGTCGATGCGCATGCGCATCGAGCAAGCGAGACTATTGCGAGTTATCCACTCTTTATCCAACTGCAAGGAATCGTGGCGATTCCTTGCAGTGCCCGTGACTTTTAAGGTCAATGCGCATGCGCATTGAGCTTATGCGCATGCGCATTGACCTTAAAAGTCACGGGCGCGTGCACGTCCGTCGTGTTTTACCCGCTCCGCCCCCTCCCGCCGTGTCGCATTTCTCCTCCCCCCTCCCCTCGCGCCGTGTCGCATTTCTCCTCCCCCCTCCCCTCTCTTCCCTCCGTCTTGCTTGTTTCACATTCATCACCTTTGCCTTGATAACGTCAACCTTTTCTCCCAACCATTATACAACTGCCGAGAATCTTTGCCCTGCATCCCACAGTTAACCACCGTCCCCCGGCATCACAATCACTCCCCGGCCCGCACTCCTTCGTGCCCTCACACCCGTCCCCGCTGACTCTTGTTTGGTCTCCATAGTAACCCCGGACGGCGGAAGCACCGCCGTTTGTCACAAAGCTCAGGCCCCGCACAGCCGGGTACACACACACACAGCACCCTTTGAGCACAGCGTAGACACGGACACCCTCAACCAAGCCCTACCCCATCACAACCCCCTTTATCCCCGGAAACAAGGCCCGGCATCCCCGCGCCCGGCGGTCCGAGATCCGGTTTCCCAGAGCCCCCTTCGCGGCGTCGCCATGCTGCACTCACCCGCACTCCGGCCACAGGGGCCCCGGCCTCGTCCGTCACCTTGGGGGACATGGAAGCCCAGAGCAGCACCAGCCCCAGGAACGTGCCGATCACCAGCACACTGCGCAGGAGGAAGCCCACCTTCAGCCGCATCGTCCGCTGCCTGCCCTCGGCCCCACTCGCTCCCCCCGGCTCGCAGCCTCGCTCCCTCCTCCGCCCCTCGGCTCTTCCGGATTACAGTCCGCTCCTTCCCCCGGCTCTGCTGCTCCCGGTGCCCGGCCGCTCTGCTGCGCGTCTCCTGCAGCGGTGCTGCCCCCTGCTTGCTCTTCTGCATACGATAAACTTTTCCGTCAGTGTGTGATCCGCGCAGCGCCTTTCTCACCCCAGCCCGGATCTTTCTCGCCCTTCTCTAGGGCAGCACCTCCCCTCCTCCTCCTCCTGGTCCCTCGCAGATCAGGATGTGTTCCAGGAAGTCCCCTTGGGCTGCTCCACGTGGCTGATTTTGCTGTTCCTATGTTGTCACTGTGTTGTCAACCCTATGCGAGACCCCTCCACTAGACTGCCGCTGCGGTTCTGCTCGCCCCCTCCTAAAGCAAACAGATTAAATTGGTTAAGAAGGCGCCGGGTAGGCGCTGGAGCTAAACAAGGCGCTACCTGCCTCCTCGAGAAGAGCCCTGTTGACTGAGCGGCCAGGGCTCAGTGCAAGTCTGTCAGCGCCCGCCGCTCCTCCAGCCCTGCCCTCTCAACTACACGCGGATACGAACACAACCACGCACCCTCCAGCTCGGATTAGCCATAGTTTTAGCTGCTTAATCTCCCAACGTCCCTTCTCTTGTTTAAAGTTTCATCTCATACTGTCCACAACTATAGCTGCTTGCATGTCTGACAGGTGTAACAGTCATTACAGACCTTTTTACAGCAGGTGGTAGACGCTTGGTAACTCCCCACCCACCGTCATTTGAGGTATACGTACAAGTCCCGAATCTTGTCAACATTATGTGACCAAAAAGAGGGGGTTTCATGGTTTAAACTAGCCACTAATTAATATATTGGCGGCATCGCTGGAAATTCTATTACAAGTCCTTTGGCCCAATTAAGATCTTTACAAAACTAAATTTCTTTAACCCGGATCGAACGAATGGTTGTATTGGAGCAGATTAGGCTGCAGAGGTTTCATACTTGCCTCGCTCGACTGGTAGTTTAACTGGTCAGATGTAGAGTAATGTAAGTGATTTAATGAGGAATGTGCAATCGGAGTAATGAAGATTATCAGCAGGGCAACTGGAATTATGCAGCAGGAGAGGACCAAATTATGCTTCAGGGTTGACTAAATTGCAGCAAAAAAATAATAATTATGCAGCACATTTTGTGTTGGTATTGATTACCTCATTATTTTGGCATTTTTACACATGTTGACACTGTGGGCCAAGGCTTCACCTTATTAGTTCCACTTTAACACCCAAATAAGAAATAAGCAACAGAAAGACCACTAAACCTTTGCGAAAGGCCTCCCACTCACCCTCACTCACCCTCACTCACCCTCACTCACTCACCCTCACTCACCCACCCTCACTCACCCACCCTCACTCACCCACCCTCACCCACCCTCACCCACCCTCACCCACCCTCACTCACCCTCACTCACCCTCACTCACCCTCACTCACCCTCACTCACCCTCAACCCCTCACTCACTCTCAACCCCTCACTCACTCACCCTCACTCACCCTCACTCACCCTCACCCTCACTCACCCTCAACCCCTCACTCACCCTCACTCACCCTCACTCACCCTCACTCACCCTCACTCACCCTCAACCCCTCACCTCACTCACCCTCACTCACCCTCACTCACCCTCACTCACCCTCAACCCCTCACCTCACTCACCCTCACTCACCCTCAACCCCTCACCTCACTCACCCTCACTCACCCTCACTCACCCTCACTCACCCTCACTCACCCTCAACCCCTCACCCTCACTCACCCTCAACCCCTCACCCTCACTCACCCTCACTCACCCTCACTCACCCTCACCCTCACTCACCCTCAACCCCTCACCTCACTCACCCTCAACCCCTCACCCACCCTCAACCCCTCACCCACCCTCAACCCCTCACCCTCACTCACCCTCAACCCCTCACCCTCAACCCCTCACTCACCCTCACCACCTCAGCCTCACCCTCACTCACCCTCAACCCCTCACCCTCACTCACCCTCAACCCCTCACCCTCACTCACCCTCACTCACCCTCAACCTCATGCTAAAGATTTACAAAAAAACCCATAAACAATTCTAAAAGCACTAACTCTAATGCTGCGAGACCTATTGCATTTCTAATGCTTGTTTAACAAAGGCAGACCTGGCAGGCTCTCTGGCACAGGATAGGGAGATTAACTTTCCCTTGATGCATTGTGTACAAACATAAAGGATGTAATCGCTGTGCTGGCCTGTCCTCCCCGCAGACTCTGCAAGGACATTCTTAAGCCCCCTTCGCTATGAGACGCCTTGGACTGTGCTAAATCGTACGCAAGATCCCTGTCTTATACGGAGATCTAGATGGCACAGTGCTCTCTTAATTCTCTCTGGGGCTCATCTTTTAACACCATGCAAAGTATTTATGACAATTACTAAAAAAGGCAAATATATTTATTCCAGTCTAAGCATGTAGGTGACTAATGGAAAACCGGTTCCATTGGTCACTTTTCCTTCCAAGACCCCCGATAAAAATGTACTTTCTATGATCAATGAGTCATATATCTGTTCAGAAAGATGGGCTTTTTGTGCTGTCTAAGTTGCTTTTAGTAGCCTCTTATTCTCCTGTAGTAAACAGTTTTGTCAGTTCGGCACTGACTTAGCCATCATTGTCCCAGATATCCACATTGTTTCATTTCTGAAAGCTCGCAACTCAAAAGTCTGCCAGGAACTTTAGTCCTTATTTTCATTTTGTCATTTTTGGTGTCCCCAACTTGTTTAATATGATGCTAAAACTGAAGAAGATTTTCACTAACAGGAACAAGTGTTCACTAATCTTTGGTCATTATTAACAGGTAACAGTGGTTCTGTTGCTTTGCACTGTTAATTCATATTCAGTGTTGTTGAAGTCTATAAGCTCAAAGAATACAACGTGGGAGGAGGGTCTGAAGGGGAAAATAGTTTAATGACCTAAGTGCACCCTATCCCCTAATCTAACAGAAAAAAACACAAAGGGGGTGCTACTGGTCTGGACAGGCTAGAGAGTGTCTGCTTTCTCATGAAAAGTGTGTGTATAAACTAGTGAGTGCATGGTATTTAGTTTTAACACATTTTGTCACAGTTGCAGTAGTGTTTTAGGAATAGGTCCTGAAGAAAGCCATTATTGGCTGAAACATGTCGACCAGTTAATTTACCAACGGATATTAGTATTTGATGAAACACTCTCTACACTCTGCTTTTAACCTTGTTATCATGGTGACCGTCTTAATAAAATTTGTTTTTAGGCACCATGATAGTCAATTTTAAATATCACTCTTTAAATATCACTCTTTATTAGCACATATTCTTTGAGCACTGCAACTTTTCATTACCCACAGCTCATAACACAACTGCTGCCTGGCTTTCTATCACTGGTGGATCCGATACTAGAGTTTCCTCACGATACTTGCTAGTGAGGAACCTAGTGGATACCAGTTTGTATTAAAAAATCCCAGATGATGTAGTTCCGCCAATAGGTGGACTGATGGGTTTTCTTCTTCACACTCACTAGTTTATACACACACTTTTCATGAGAAAGCAGACACTCTCTAGCCTGTCCAGACCAGTGGAAGTCTATAAGCTGTCAATTAGGTTAGAAGGTATGTTGAATAGATGAAGGAAGAAACCATTACAGTCCATCCTGAAATGTGCCTTGATCCATCTGCTGCAGACCAACAGACCGGTATGCAAGAACAATGCACCCCACCAATGGATTTATGATCCCGGCTGTACCCACTACGAATATAAGGAGAAAAATTTAGAGAACAGTCTAAAAAGGCCCATCAGGGAGTACTTCGATAGAGCCATTAGGTAGCAATAAAAAAACAATAGCCATTCTTGCACCTCCTTGTGAATTCTATGTTTTTAAGATAAGATACATGCTTTATACTAAGTGCTGTACAATGCAATTATTTTGTATCCAAATAAATGCACTTGCATTGGTTGCGCTCTATCCTGTCCTGGTCCCAATTAATTACATATTGTATCTCATCAATGTGCTCTCTCCCTGTGCCTGTTGCTACTGGCAGCAGGCATTCTAACTTAAAAACAATGGAGAATCACCTTACTTTAAACCTTATCAGTTTACAATTGCATAATTTAATGCAGTCAAGGCAGATGAGAAGAGAACCAGGCTTAGGAACAGCATTGGTTCATTGCATCTTTTTAATTTTGATTCATGATTGCATTGTTGTGATCTTAATCATAGCCTTAGTAATCCAGTTTATAGGCACTTAAAATTCAGTTTTATCTTTTGCTAACACTTGTTTGGTACATTGCAGTTTAGGTATCATGTCCTGCAACCATGAGGAGCCTCAGTCATGTCTAAAGGGAAAAGTCATTATTCACAAAAAAAGATGCAGCTCTTAAAACACACTGATTGCTCCACAGACACTTCTGCATCTTGAAACTTTGTCCAAAGAGCTGTCACATACAGTTGCATATATATATATATATATATATATATATATATATATATATATATATATATATATATATATATATATATATATATATATATATTTATGCTCACACACACACACACACATATAAACACTATGGACCTGTCCCCTATCTTTGCGACACCATCTTTTTCAAGCCAAACACTGCCCACCAAACATATTTCAACCTGTGGCCAATAAAGTTATTAATTTTGTTTATAGCACCACCTTGTGTTTGCATCTGGATTTAAATTATTTACTGTTCATTTTGCATGTGTTATTAAATTGGTTTCAATTACGAATGTTTAGATAAATCATTGATGGTACATTCACCAATTGCATAGCTTCTACTTTGAGTCTGACACTCAAGCATCAGGAAAGAACACATACTGTTTGCTTGGAGATTTTAAGGAACACTTGAAATAAAGATTAATGGATGCAAGAGAATATTGATGAACTTCAATTAGCGTCCACCTAAGCATGGGTTTTATAGCAACTCATTTGCATTTGTGGCAAATGGGTGTATTCTTAATTCAATGAATGCACTTTAACATTGTAATATGGAACTGGGTATATTTGTGTTTAGGTATCAGGAAGCAAGAGCAGATATTTAGAATTATTATGAAATTACGGTAAAACTCATTAGCTAGCTTCATGTCTGCTGAACCATATCTTTAGGCTTTAGAATAAATGTAAACAGTACAATAGAACACTATTATACATCAACATTGCAATGTGAAAATCCAAAAAGGGATAGAAAAATGTGGTATTATAACACCCAAATATATGGAAACGCAGTCATATTTTTAAAAGGTCATGGTCAAATTATATGATTTAATGCATATCACCAGAACTTAGAGTGTGCAATTTGCATAGAGAACAAGAAAGTTCAAATGCATAATTTATTAAAGCCTTCTTGAATTAACAGTTTTGCATTGAACTTTGGTAGCCTACATAGACAGTGAAGCGAATTAACACATTAATCCACTTTTCTAACTACTCAGTCACCATACGTGAGGTCACGATGGCCTCTAGAAAATACAACTGCTTATCTGACCCCAGGTTAAGAATAATAGTTAATAGCATTCTGTTCCTTCTGCAACTGCAGAAACTACTAATTTTGAAATCAGAGCAAGCACACATTGAGGATTATTTTTTTAATATTGCTTACATTTGTAGGACTTGCATATACTCCTTAAAATCAAAGAACTCACTGCACACTAAACAGAGGAAAGAGAATATACTGTGACACCAGCGAGGGCACATCATTTCTATATGTAATGACATGAGACAAACAAGAGATCACCTACGTTAAATCACTCTCAGACAAATACACAGCAGAGAGAATAAGGATACACAACAAGGATTTGTTAAGACTCTGTTTGTTCAAAAATGTATTTGCAATCCTGTGTCTTTAGCCTTCATTTACACATTCAACATTTTATCAATTCTTGCCCATCTTGATTCAGGTGTGCTGTATTATTTTCTGGTCCAGTTGCATGTCCCACCTACTATGTCTTGATTTGTAAACCTTACCTTCCACACTTTTTACTGCTATGCTCTAACTTTCAACCCTCGCATGATGGGTGTTCAGAACAGCCACTCAACAACTGTCCCACACTCAAGGATGGTATGGTCTTCCACACTTTCCCACCCATGTTCCTTTAGCCCTTCTTATGTGTCTAAGGACCCTGAAGGCCTTTCCAACCTTGCAGATTACACATCCTTGTCACAATAACATAACAAGAGGGGGCATCTGTTACCATTCGGGTCGTGACCTCAAAGGGCTTGCTTACTAATTTCCATACATGCACAATCCCCTTTATTCATGCATTTCAGCCCTTCCCGACCAATTTCAAAGAGCAGAACGGTATTGTATCTCTCTCCGAGCCAGGGAGGCTCGTATGTCTTTCTTTCTCACAACCACCTCCAACTTCCTTTCATCGACCATTCGGAACTGTTGTCTGATCTCTTCTCCGATCTCATGCCCTCCTTGCCCACAGGGCACACATTTTCCAAAGCCTCTCTTTGACTGCACATTTTCCTTTCTAAATATATCACTGCCTTTCTCATTCTGTGCTTTATTTCTTCCTCGTTGAAAGTCATAATTTCTCTGGGACAAGATCCTTTAATCTTGCCTCAAAGTACATGCTCTTCTCATGTTGGTGGGACTATCAATTCACATACCTGGGGTGGCACTTTAGGTTTTCTTCAGAAGGAATGTTAGTTGGAAGATAAGTGAAATGAACATATCGGATGGAATGGAAATATACAATCTGTATACCCTAAAATGCTGCATAAACAAAAGTTTGTTCCTGTTGGAGTTTAGAAAGCACATTAAGTAAATAGTGCATGCTGTGTTTATTTCCAGTTGTACCAAGCACACGATACAAAAAGTGCATTTGGTGACTGGGTCTGGTTGTACTAAACAACCCTTGGTACAAATAAAGTGTACAGTTTTTGTGTGGTTGTCCTATGCACATGCTACAGATACAGCATGCAGAATGTGTGTGTGGTTGCACTAAGCACATGATACAAATAGTGCATGCAGTGCTTGTGTGTGGTTGTATTAAGCACGATACCAATAGCACAGGCGCTGATTGCGTGTCGAGGGGATTTGGAAGAGATTGCAACTCCCCCAAGAACACTTTTGAAAAACAAAGGGGCAGTATAGAAAAATGTAAGGCACAATTGCCAAATAAATTGGCTGAAAAGCCATAGCTTTAACCTGTGGTACCAAAACTTTCACAGCACAGAGAGCACAACAGTGTGTGTACACGCTGCTCCTTTACATTTCTATTGTCCAGACTTGGCAGTGCCATCTCCTTTGCAGAGCTATCCAGAATGCCCGACCATGCAGCTAATTAAACATACTATTCACACTGTAGCAATAAGAACTATTTGTACTTCAAAGGTCACAGCAGATCAAGAGATGCAAATGTATTTAGAGTGAAAGCATGCATATTTATTCAGAATTAAAATTTGCCGGAGCATCATATCCTTCCTTGAGTCAAAGATGCATTTTTTACTTAACACACAAGAGTATAAATATTTACCAGGTTCCTTGCTGGTTTCTGTTTTATCGTGACCTTTGAAGCCTGCTTGAGGCGTGCGTTTCATCAAACACATACATATTCTTTCCATCATTTTTATCAAATAAAGGAAAACACACAGCAAAACCCTGCCAGGTCAAAAAAACAAACATGTGTGGAAAAGGAAACATTTAAAACTGCTGTTGAAATAAGTTTAGAGAAATGTAAGAAGGTTCAATAAAAAAAAAACAACTCCACATCAGTGAGAAACACACGATGAGAAACTTGATCATTACATTTGACTAAGTTGTACTGAAGTATACTCAAAGAAATGGGCTAGGAGCTCCTCTTTGGTACATGCGCATGTGAAATCCATAAGAATACATGGAGCTCCCGTAGCCTAGCGGGAGATCCTTTTGTGCTTTTGACCATATTGAACAGGTTAACACAAAGGTAGCAGGATATTCTGGTTTCAGTGTGAGAAGGTTTGTGGGATTGAACATACCACACCAAGTTACACACACACCCCACTCTTCAATACCTATTTTTCGGTGTCTACAAGTACCTAAAAAACAATAACTCAGTAGCTAAAAATTCCACCTGAGATACAAACAGTATATGGACTAATCTTTTCTATCTCTAAGTAAAAATGTACTAAAGATGCTTTCATTGAGATATTTTTTTTAAATAAGAAAATGTACTTGAATTATTCTTTTTTTTTTTTAAATGGATGGACTAACATAATTGCCATATCCCCCGATACTTACATGTGTAACATTATTGGACTAAAGAAATGTTATGTTCTTAGTTTTTATTCTTCCTTTTAATATATATATATATATAATGTTTTGTCTTTTATGATATTAATATCGAAATAAAGACTTTATGAAATGAATAACTCAGTTGTGTGGGTTGCATTGCTATGAAGAGATCAATTGCATTCAATTCCATGCAAATCAGTTTCTTATGTGGATGCAATCTAACAAGAATGTGTAGGAAGTAAAACTGGCAAAAGTGGAATTCAGGTTTATTTCTGTCCACATAGTGAAATTCAATTAACACAGGAGCTAGGAATATAAATTTAAGATAAACCTTCAAAGTAAGTCTTAGCCTTCACAATTGCTCTGAAAGAATTTACTACTCCCTCCAATTCATGTAGTGCAAATAACGTTCTGTACATTTATGTTATTATATTGACTCCCATAATGCACACCGAATGTGAATCAACAAGTTAAGTGCTGATATCCCATTACACCAGACCCTCAAGGGATGCGCTGGTTTCTGGTGCTATTTTAGATTCATTTTCAAAGCTCTTAATGGTTGACTCACTGATTACATAAATAAATGGCAACAGGTTTCATTGTACTTTGAATGCACATAAGGTTGAACAATTATCTTGCAATATGCCTATTTATTGAGTCACAATGGCACTATGACCCCTTTTTTTATTTTTGCAGTTTTATGAAGAGCGAACTCGACCCAAAGGTATCGGAGTGCTTTACATGAGCATCAGTTGCATTACAGATGGACACATTCATTTTTAGGCACGGGTATTTGCCCAGAATCACAGGATGCTTGAGCCTACCGCCAGTCTCGAACCGGTTCCCCAGCTTCAAGGTCAGCCACTCTAGCCGTACTCTCTCTCCATAGATTGGTAAAATGTTATAGAGGTGTTTGAGGCATGTTAAGTAGAAGACAATTGGACAGCTGCATACATTAATAAAACTATATACTATAATGTGCACATAGAGAAAATACGAATCTGACTTGGGTGTCCAGCATAACTATTAGCACTGTAGGGACATAAGTCAATACATCCCCTCTTCATCAATATATTCAAAGCAATACGGAAAAGGAAGTTTGCATCTTTATTTTAAGACACAGGTGGTTTTGATGTGTTCAACGTTAGAAAACTGGTACGTGTTACATTAATCATTGGGAATCGCGGAGTTGGGAAAAAGATGTTTTGGAATGACAATACTACTATAGAGCCACAGAATTAAAGTGTGCCCAATATGAGTATGCTAAGCAAAAATAAATTATATTGGGGACGACCGTACAGACACCTACATTTTATATTAATGCAGGGCACCTGGGAGGTAAAACATGTAAGGATGTTCCTGAAATTCACTGTATGTGAGTAGATAGAGGGACCCTGTGTTCGGAAAACATGCTCTTAGTTTTCTTCTACAAGAAATAACCAAGGAGACAAGTTGAAAGAGGACAAATACTAGAACAGGACCTAGGTAATCTCCAAATGTATGCTGATGACACTAGTATTTCAGATGGAAAACAGAATAGTGAACAAAGACAGCATCGCCATATGCCTGGAGTAGGTATTCCATGCAATGAAATCCAGGTTCGGTTGCTTAAATGGGGCCTAGGTTCCGATGGTGGCTGGGAACACTAGATTCTGCATCAATATCTTTGAATTGGCTGCTTATAAGCACATCACAATCAAAATTAAGAACCAGGAAGTCCAATCTAATCCAATTGCAAGTGGAGGTTGGTTTTGGCGGTGTGTGGGTCCTTGGTGAGGGAGAGGATCAGCTGGGTGTCGTCGGCGTAGGAGATGATTTTGAGATCGTGCTGGCGGGCGACGTGGACGAGGGGGGCATGTAGATATTGAACAGCGTCGGGCTGAGGGATGAGCCCTGGGGTATGCCACAGGTGATGTTGGTGGCTTCGGAGTGGAAGGGGGGGGAGGCGGACGCTCTAGGTTCCACCGTGGAGGAAGGACGTGGTCCAGTCAAGGGCCTTCTCTTGGATTCCGGCTTCTTGGAGGCGTGTCTTTAGTGTGCGGTGGCAGACCGTGTCGAAGGCGGCTGACAGGTCCAGGAGGATGAGGGCTGATGTTTCGCCGTTGTCTAGTTGGATCCTGATGTCGTCTGTGGCAGCGATAAGGGCTGTCTCGGTGCTGTGGTTTCTTCGGAATCCGGACTGGGACGGTTCTAGGATGTTGTTGTCCTCGAGTTAGCGGGTGAGTTGCGCGTTGGCGATTTTCTCGATCTCCTTCGCGGGGAACGGGAGTAGGGAGATGGGCCGGAAATTCTGGAGGTCCTTGGGGTCCGCCTTGGGTTTTTTGAGGAGGGCTGCTTGCCATATTTTTATAAATCATCATGCACCTCTATAATGATCACCAAGTGGAACTAATGACAGCTCTAGGGACAACACAATTAGACCATTGCAACACCATTCATACTCGGCTTCCTCAGAAAGTCAATGATTGGCTGCAAAGAATTTGCTCCAGCCTGTGAAGTGTCACACTATAAAAACCAGCCCAAAATGTGTTGAAATCTTTCCCTGTGAAAGCCAGGATCGAGTTCAAAGTCCTTTGTGTCAATTTAGGCAGACTATGGTCACAGGTATCGATATCTGCAGACTATAGCATCACACTACTTGCTAAAGAGGACCCTGACCACATTGACCTGATCACCAACACGAGTTTCAAATGGGTGAATCGAGGACACTGGGAGTCCCGCTCCCACAGCTATATGATACATGGAACCAAAACCTGAAGGCAGACAGACAACTTGTGCTTAAAAAAAGCACTGTAACTGAATTTTTCCAGCTATACAACAGGGGGAGGAGTAGGATTTAACAAAATCAGAATAGGCTGTGCCAACCAGACTAACACTCCCCTCCTCATAACGTAGCTGCTCTCATAACTACAGCAGGCAGAAGTGGCTGTAAGGTGAAAACATTTTAATAACCAGATCATGTGATGTATGAATGGAATATCATGATAAAATATAACACACGCAATCTTGATGTCAATACTTAATGTGAACATTGAGAACAAACTGTTACAGTTTAACCTTTGGAGGAGTAAAATGGCATGCAAAATCCAGTTCTTTGGTGCGGATAACAATGCTGGCGATTATACTTTGGCGAGACTGCGTCATGAGGAGATAGCTTTTGCAAATCAAAGACATTAGCAGTTGAGACAGAGAGCATTTATTAATGTCAGTGTAAGAGATGATTGAATTACAGAAGAGGGCTTGGAGCCTAATGAATATTCTTATCCAGATTAAAACGTCTTCATGCCCATTGCAGTCTTGCTTTTCAGATTGCCAGTTGGATTGGACTTCCAACGTGAGAGCTCTTCTTTACTCTTTTTGGGAAAACTTTGTTTTTGTGTTGCTGTGGAAGGATTCTTAGCAAGCAACCAGAAAAGAAAAAAGCCACTTTTCTCACCTAGCATTGTAAGCAGTCTCATATATAGAAAAGCTGGTGTAAGATCGGCGCTGAACAAAACCCACTCAGGTTAAATTTTGAACTGTACATACCAGCTACTGTACAATCTTGGAGTCATTTTTTGTACTGCGTTTGAACTCTTGCAGAGGGGTGAGTTATTTGCATATAGCTCATAAAAACATATACCCAGATCCATTTTCGCTATCTGCCAAAAATACATAAAAGAGTTAAATAAATAATAAGGTGATAAACTGGGTGACATGCTATGTGGAGCTTTTATTGGACCTGATCACTTACCACACTTGTAATCTAAGCCCAAATAGTTGAGTGAACCATTGAGCACTGCAAAGTACCAACCTATATCATAACCCATTTTAATTCCATGGCTAGGAAAGTATTAGACATTTCACAAAATAATACTTGCGTGCTTAACACAGAAATTGCATTTTGTTCAGAAAAGCACCATTGAACACCACGAGAGAAGATGTGTGTGTGCTTACATTCATGCAAAACAACGGAGACACTGCCCTCTGTGTCGTAAACACCCTCTAGGTAAAGAGATGCTCAATTACTGATGTTCTGCTGTGCTTTACTCTGGCAGGGCAGTGCCTGCTCCACCTCCCCCATCACAATCACACATCAATTCACTGATGATTTGCATTGTAAAGAAAGGACAAGAAAATCACTTTGTCAAACGGATTAGTGAAGTCAGGATATACAGAGCCTCTAGAAACCCACCCTTAGAGAATTCAAGACTCACGCAAAAATCCTTTCCATGTGAGGTCAACATGTTAAAAACTGACCCCATCTAAGTGCTCGGCTGCCTCACATCTTCAGTAATGTTTATTTCTGACAAACCACCATATGGATTTTAGCTGTAAATAAGACGTGCTCCTTTCCCAACTGTATGAACATCATACACAAATCTAAACTACTCCATTTGTTGCAGTGTGTCTTCAGACACATTCAGCTATCGCCGCCTGCCTGAATTAAATGTATTTATTTAACCTGTATGCAAGTTATGCATACGAAGGTACCATCTCATGTTTTTAAAAGAAACAAATACCCCCTGTGGGTCGCCCCAAGTCTATGCAAACTCCTGAGGTCTAATGTAGAACTTTACATTTGCTCTGGCTTAAACACATCTGTGCAAAAACAAGAACACATCACTGCTTAAACTTTAAGAAATGTAAATGAAAACAACATAATTAAAATATACAACGTATATAGTAAGGTTATGGAAGGGTATACTACTCTAGAGCCTCAACTGACAGCGTCCATTCCTAAACAGGAAATTTATGCTACTTTGCAAGCTCGGCAGGCAGACTTTGCTGCCCTTTTAATTTGTTCCGCTTCGGAAAAAAAGTCGTGCTCGTGGCATATTTTTCAAGGAATAAACTTCGAAATCCAACCAGAAAAAAAAAGTTCACATTCAGTCAAATATTGAAGCAATTTTATTAATTCGAGGGAAGCTCTTAGTTTATCCACAAGGAAATAAATACCGCGCATAATCAGCAGCAGAGTGAGAGGGGAGTCCGGATACAGATGGCGTCCAATGAGAAATGGCTTAAATTCCTAAAATAATAAGCACATCAGCCTGGTGCCTTGTGGTCCATTTAGACATGGCTTATAAAGGACACTTAGGTTCCATGTAATTGGAAAGAAAATTATCTTTGCTTTCACTCGACACCAAGAGCAGGGCGGTGACCACGACCACAAAGGGCCTCATTCGTCTTAATTTCTGTTTATAGCCTGTTATGTGGGCAGGGATATATAATTTCTACCCGATGGTATGGAGTTCAGGAGGGTGATCAAATATCCTCAAAATTTCATTTGACGTCAGCCTGCCAGAGGGGGGTGACAGCGTATGCAGCGCATTCTCTGTTTCCTAACCACCTATCCCTGGCACAGGACGGTGTTGAGGCATTGGTGTAACTTGGGCAACAGCTCGTTTTCTTTCCAGTCTAATGTCATGAGTGATGCCAAGAACTGGCGGAAATGGCAGCTGGACCCAACAGTTCATCTTGAATAAGCAACCGCTCATTATATACCTGTAGCGTAACCTTCCCCGAGAATGTTAAATGTGAGGCAGTCATGTGCTTGAAATAGTTACAATTTGGTTTCTAGCTCACTTGTTTAAAAAGCGAGTCATTTTGAAAAAAAAAATATATTGAATTTTTAAACATTTTTCTCCTTTGCATAATTATCTGCAAATGAAGTCTAAGCTTGTGGTTAAAGTACGACTGCCAAGAAGTAAGTCATGCACTCAACAACGTGGCCATATCATTTTACTGAAAGTATCCAGTTTTGGGAAAAAGCTACAAAAGTGAATAGTAACCGATTCCTATTTCCTGTGGGAGGGTATTTGAGTGACAGCCATACTTGCAGGGGTTAGAACGCCAGGAAGTCTTTCAAAGTCTTAGCCTAGATGTATTGTGGAAGACACTCACATTGTGTCAATGTTAAAAGCCTGACCCTTGAGTCAATGTTTGAAGATCGAGTTCAGGTTGTCGTGGTAAGTTCACTACAGTATAGAAGGACTTCAGTTCAACGCGGCCTATATGTATGGCAGTGTTAGACCGAAACATCCTGAATGGACTAGGGTGTTTTATCTTATGTTTTATCTGACTACAAACTCTGTTTTCATGCGTGATGGGTGACTGTAGTTCATATCTTGCCAAAGGAAACAGAAACGTGCTAAATCAAGCATTGGCATAGCCAATCGCTTTTGGCAATGGGAGTGCTTAATTAAGGCTATGCAAGAAGCACTTTATTTTTGACACTACTTGAGTTTGCTCTCGAATATTGAAAGTGACTATATAGCAGTGCACCCAATATGCAGGCAGTACCTAGCCCTCTTCGAGGTACAGTATCGCAGTTCTCGCTCGTTCTCAAAAATTCAGGCGCTATCTATTAGAGTTCTCTCTGAAATGCAAACGCAGATTATTAAAGTTATTTATCTGGAATGCAAGCAAAAGCATTATTGCAGTTCTTGGACTCTCTTTGAAATGCTAGAACAATCTACTCCTGTTCTCTTTTAATTGCGAAAAATTACAAAATATGCCATTTTGTGCTTTAATGGCCATGCGTATGCTTTTTCGAAAATCATGTGGCAAAACTGCCCTAATTCCAGAGGAAGTAATAATAGAAAGTGTGTGGCAGTACAGTGGGGATTACCTCTTCCTATAAGTTTCGGGAGTTTCCACATTCTATGCAGGGAACCGCACTCCCTCGGCGCTTGTCACAAGACTATCATCCAGCAGACAAGAGAAAAAGCGCTTCTTGCGTAAGCCACAGAGCCATAGAGAGAAAAGGGTGGTTAGAGAGGGTTATGAAATCAGAGATAGTGAGCGGCGCAACTAGAGCTGCGCGTGGCTATAGAAAACGGCCTACATCCAAGGTGTACACAAAAAAGAAGGGGACATGAGTGGAAAAAAAGACAACTGCCTTTGGATGCAAAGTACTTCCAAATATTTACTGTACGAATTCTGAGGTGAAACAAAACACTTGGGTATGTTCCTTATGAAATGATGTATTGGAATTCAAGATATTTCTAAACCACTGAAATTTTGATTGTCGGGGTGAGAATGACAATAGCTGACGAGGGAGAACAACATTATCTTTCACCTTCACCGCTGCTTCTCTTCACAAAACAAATACATTTTCTAATACATGTCAGAAGTAAAGCAATCAGTGATCTCACAGAAGTAAGAAAAGCAAAGTAACATTAGCCAGGAGAACAATTCACAAACAAGCCCCGTGCAGGTGAAACAAAGAGAAGTCTGAATGCAGAGTTATACAAATAAAAAAGTAGTCCCGATACAATGCCCTACAATATCCGCTGTGTATGCTTAACAGTTATTGGGCAGTATGCATGGGGAGGGCTAAACACCGGAAGAGGCATGACATATGCATGCCCTTGACAAATGGGGAGAACCCATAATGGAGCAATTATGGTGCCAGCAAATGGGAAGCATAAGTGTGGGCTGTAAGCTCACAATGTAGATACAGCATGTCTAGGGTAGAGACAGCCCATGCGCGCAGTCTAGAGCCGAGACATAAAAGAATGACTGGCCCTTCCACTTGCACAATAACCGCCTTCCCTTCGTTTAAAAGTAGCTCCTTGTTCAACATGGAGTGGTTTATGGGAGAAACAAATCAAATAAGACCCCACGTTTAAAATATCACATTTTTAAGTAAAGAATGAAAATACACAATATGTGACTTCTGTACGGTTCTGTTCTGGAGAAGAGCATCTATACTAGACAACGTAAATTGCATCTGCCTCACAACTAGAGGACATAATGTACAATTTATTAGCTTTAAAGCACTTTACAAACTGGCTAAAAGTATAATAAACTACAAAAGAGAGCCAACCTCTAAAGCAGAGGCACAATTTTAGATTTCTGCAATTTAACGTGGACATTTCGTTTTATGAAAGATAGCTGGAAGTATACTTTATAAAGAAGGTAGGATTAGAGATCAGTGTACAACAATTTGTAAAACATTCAGTTAAAAAAAACATAAAAATACAATGTGTTGTGAAATTCTGGATGCTTTAAAAAGGCTCTCAGGTTTCTCTTAATAGTGTTTCCCCATAGGGATTGCAGCAAGAATGAACCCTGTTCTGACTTCATGTAACTGAGAGTTACCTATGAAAGTGCCCAGATGTGTGGAGTAAGTACTCTCTTGGTGAAATATGAAGCTTCTCCAGTCTAAACTATTGCCACCTGTACAAATTCCAGATGCTATTACTGTGGGGAAGAACATTTTTATACATCGTGCACACTCATACTGCACAACGCCAAAGCCCTTTGGAGAACCGAGTAGATAGATTTAGGAACAGATTCTCAAAGAATGAGTAACTTACTTGTCTATGCATAAAAAACAAATTTGAGCAATTTTATTAATTTGTTACTATTTTCAAAAAGAATCCAGGTATACCAGAGGAACTGTAACACAACAAGTTTGACAGGGTCCAAGGGTAAATTATATTTAATGACCACAGATACCAGTCTATACCCCCAGTGCACATGTAACAAAAACACAAAGGCTAGTAGTGGTCAGCACTAAGCAACGAAGACTGAGCAAGCAGACAGAAGCAAGAAACTATTTGTCGGAAAAACTATGTGTGTGAAGGCTCGGAAATGAATCCCATCAGCCCACCCAAGTGGCGGAGCCTCATCATCTGGGATTGTAACAGGTCAAGGTCTAGATAAGGAGACACACCTAGTGAAAATGTGTTTTTCTCCAGTTCTTCAAGACATCCAGTGATGGATCCAATCCCAAGTATTCTGTGTGGGTAAGATGGTGTGGGAAAATAGATTGCAGTGAAGAGAAAATGAACGGAACTCAGAAAGTGCTAATTAAAGTTGGCTACCATAATACAAGGGAAAACTTTAATGGGGGTGAATTATGGTGTCAAGATTAAAAGAAGTGTATGACAGTCTGAAATAATGGCTGCCCAAGCTAGATGGTTAAGTGGTCAACATGTTTCTGCCATGCAGGGGCATCTCCTCTACCAGGCTTTCATCAGGAGATACACTACTGCAATAACGTACAAAAAATCAAAATAAATGAATGTTACCAAATGATACTGGATACTCTACCGTCCGCGAACTACTTTCTGCTTCGGTGTTTCCAGAATTTCTAATGGATTCTTACCCAAAAATTCTTGGGAGTAAACCTCACCTCTCCTGGCCACTGCTCAGGAAATAGAGGCCCCGCTCTGTCCGTCGGTACCTCTGGCTTCGTCCCCCCGTGGCTCAGGACGAAGCCAGAGGTACCGAGGGATTCAAGCTAGAACCTACATGACCCAACGAAAGTGCAGAATGTTGATTGTCTTCTAAAAATGTTTTAAAACACAAGCTGCCCAGGCTGAACAGAAAATAGTGTTTTCATTCAAAACGTGGTGTAGCAGGACTGTAATAACCTGACAGAGCCTCTGAAAATCTACAAAAATTCACAGCAAAGAAGTGCCTTTATTGCCAAGTCAATCATTAATCCTGTTAACCTCTGTTGTGATATTTGATTTCCGGGAAGGCCACCTCAGCCTTTCATCCTTCCAAGGTAAGTAAACTGGGTAACGCTAAATTGGGAAACGGTAACATTTATTCTTTGGAGCGCTTTGAAGCAAGAGGTGTATGGAAACAAAAGCTTCATAAAACCAATGTTAAATTATTAAAATTAGCATAATGATCAGAGTTTGCTAGACTTTAGTCAACATTTTCTTCAGAGTGAATTAAAAATGTTGCCTGTTTTGGAAACCTGAGACCTGGACTTTGGCAGATCAACTCGCTAGCTCTGGGAACATTAGCCGATCTGCCTTTGAGCCATACTTTTTACTCTTTGTTACACTGTTTCAAAACTCCAAACAATTTATTCTTTTAAACTGCTCCAACTTTCCTCTTTTGTTGTTGTCTGGGACTCGCTTTTATTTGCCTGAATGCAGTATAAAAGCTGCTCATTCTCTAACCAGTTAGGGTTTGGGAGCCTGAGATCTCTTACAGGCCAATGGGGGAATCGGGGCTTTTGTTATAGCTGCAATCTAACCCGATGACATGAGCATGCAGCCAGTTGTCGCAGTTTCCAACCAGCAACACTTCACATGGCGCTAGTAGGCTTACTTATGAGAAGTAAAGTGAAACTACAAGTCCCAGAATGCTTAGTGCTGGTAGCCGAAGACGGAGGACTGGATGAAGGTCAGATTTATGAAGTGAGATGATTTCGCTGCTATGTTTTGCAGGCAGTTTACTGTCCCTGCAGGATAGTAAGATTTTCACGCCCATTGGTCAGCCACATGCTGGCACACTAGACCGAGTCTAACCTCTACTTATATTTGAGTTGAAAACACGGCGCATGCGCCATGAGTCACCCTTGCCTCTCCCAGTTCTAAAATGTTCCTGCCCCCTTCTTTTGCCCTGCTGAGCTGTCGGAGAAACTCGCCAGTCTATTAATAGTACCATGTATCTGTGCACTCGGCGCTGACTGATCAAGCGTAGCAACTTTCAACACGATACTGACAATTGGCCCCACAGGACTGAAGAGGTGTATATTCTTCAGTTGCTACTTAAAAATCTAATGGTGGGAATTGCCCCGGTTACTTACCGGTAATCTTCATTACTCCGAGTCCATGTCTTCCTCGCCACAGTAATTACCCATGAGCCTCTGGCTCCACACAGAACTCCAAGTACAAAAACAGCGCTCTAGTCTCCCTCTCCCTCCTCCAAGATGGCCCCCAGTGGCTCCAGCCAATCCCATAAAGGGACACAGAAGCACCAACACGACCTGAAGAACCAAGCCGCAGACATGAAGCCACCACCAGGGCCGGGAGGGAAGGGAAACTATACTGTGGCGAGGAAGACATGGACTCGGAGTAATGAAGATTACCGGTAAGTAACCGGGGCATTACCTCCTCGTCCTGTCTTCCTCGCCACAGTAATTACCCATGAGCCGATACCAAAGCAATCAGCTTCATGCAAGGAAAACACTCTACAGAAATCATGTAGAGAACACATCCAAACACAAGAGGTACAAATATTCCACAGAAATATACACCTCAAGGAATCCCAGCCGACAGGACAGAGGAGGCAAAGGAAACAGAAACCCCATCCCAATCCGAAGTCGACAATGGGACCCGAAAGTATGCGGGGACGACCAACCGGCCGCCCGGCAAACATCCTCCATGGACACCCCCCAAAAGCGGCCCACGATACAGAAACAGATCCTGTGGACCGACCCTGAACAGTAAGAGGGGGAAGAACAGCAACAGAACCGAAGCCAACCGTATGGTCTCCACAATCCAACGCCTGACAGTGGACAGTGAGGGCTTCAGGCCCTGACGAGACAAACCAAAAATTGACAAACAAAAAGTCAACCTTACAAAAGCAATGAGTGCATGAGAATAAACCAACAATGCACGACGCACATCCAGCAGGCGGAGAAGGTAATCCGCAGTCGAGGAAGGTGCAGGACAAAGAAATGGAAGAACCACTTCAGCAGAACGGTGAAAATAAAAAGCCACCCCAGGAATAAACGTAGGATGAGGGCGCAAGACTGCATGATCAGACAAAATGACCAAACTGGAGTAGACCGTAGGAAGGCACCCAGTACACCAATACGCCAGGCAGAAGGAAGAGCCACAATAAACACCACATTGAGTGCCAAGAACATCAGGCCCACCGACACCAAAGGCTCGAAGGAGCCGACAGCAAGGAACACAATACCAGAGTAAGGTCCCAAGGAGGAGAACACAAGAAAGTACGGGGACGTGGCAAAGAAAATGACTTAAAAAGCTGAGCCATCAAAGGAGAAATTCGAACCAAAGGCAGGACATGAAAAGCCCGAATGGCGGCCCAATGAGCCCCGAGAGTGGAAACGGCCAAGCCCAAAAGGAAACCATGAAGTAAAATCACAGAATCCGATCAGGATCCAAGGAAGCCAACGACAGCCTGTGACCACACCCAAGAGGCAAAGAAATCCCAATGCTTAGCGTAGGACTCCAGAGTAGAAGGCCTCCGATATCGCTGAACGATGCCAGCCACAGACATAGAACAACCTCCATGCCTCAGAGAATCCCACACAAGAGCCAGGCCCGCAGACCCATGGAACGTAACACAGGTAGAGGAAGAAGAGGACCCAACAGAGGGTAAGGCACGAATGGGAAGGCCCACCCTGGAGACACAGCCAATTCCAACAGTAGGGGATATCAAGTGCGACGGATCCAACCTGGAGCAGTCAGAAGTATAAAGGAACCCTTTCCCAGAACTTATGCAAGACCGCCTGAAACAGGGGAACAGGGGGAAAGGCATACAATATGGCCCATGGCCGAAGGAACGACAGAGCGTCCACCAACCAAGCATCCTCGCAAGGCATAAACGTGCAAAAGCAGCGGATTCAGGCAACAGCCCGGGAAGCAAAGAGGCCCACAATCGGAGACCCAAACAACCTCCGCCACCCCATGAACATCAAATGTGTGAGGGACAAAGACTCCATGGAAGGAAACACCAGGACAGAAATTCCATCACAGTGGACGCCGGATCCGGCAGGCAAAAGGCAGATAGCGACGCCAGGCTCGCCTCTGCCCAACAACAAAACAGACGGCTGAGGCAACTGAGGGAACGAACCCTACATCCCCCTTGACGGTCCACAAAAGACCTCACCACCCGACAGTCCGTCCGGACATGCACATGGAGACCCCGAAGAAGATCCGAGAATCCAGCAGATCAAAAAGGACGGCCTCAGCACCACGCATTTGGAGGAACACGACAACACCGACTGAGGCCAAACCCCCAGAGTCGCCGAATCCCCCAGATCAGCACCCCAACCCAGCAGGCGGGCATCGGTAGTGACCACGCGGGTGGGAATAATCAGAAAGGGGCGGCCCCCGGACAGATGACCCTCGTCCAACCACCAAATCAGGACCACCCACCGACATATGAACCAAAACACCCATATCGAGGGAACAGGGGACCTGACGCGACCAAATGTGGGAACACCACCGGGTACATGTGGAGTCGAGCCCATGGCATCGTCAATAAAGAGGCCGATATCACACCTTGAATCCCCAACCACAGGTGTACAGGACGAGAATGCCCCCAACAGGGGATTAACATCAGACATCAGGGACAGAATCCGTGGAGGGGTATGGAACACCATCCCCAAATGAGTCTTGAACAGAACCCCAACGAAAGCCAATCCCCGTGTAGGAACCAGGAAGGACTCCGACACATTCACGAGGAAACTGTGATGCCCCAGGACATGGAACACACTCCGGACATGTAACACCGCCATAGAAAAGAAGAAGCAGAAATGAAAGTGTCGTCCAGAGAAGGAATATACACAAATGCCCTCCCCCTGCAAGAGACCAACAAGAGGAGCCAGACCCATAGTAAAGGACCCGGGAGAAGAGCAGAAACCAAAAGGCAATACCAGGAACCGGTAATGACGACCCAGGACGCAATCCGGAGAAACCGCTGAGAGACGGGATAAAACAGGCACATGTATACAAGCATCTCTCAAGACCAAAGACTCCAGGAAACACCCTGAGACACCAGAGGAAGGATCAACTGTAGTGAAACCATAACTAAATACTGGCGCGGGACGAAAGCCTCGACCTACATCAGGCCCATCACCGGATGAAGATACCCGGTGCGTTTGTACACAATAATATAGTAAGGAATACACGCCCAACCTGAACAGATCGCAGGGCACAGGAAGCACTGCATGACTGGTCATCAGGGAAACAAATGCCTTCCAAAGCATCAACCGCCATAGAGGGGCTCAGGGACAAGGCGCGGACCCGAAACAGCCCGGGGGAGTCCGGGTAAACCCAAGAAGTACACCCTCTGAAACCACTTGAAGAACCCATAGGACTGACACAGTCAAATGCCAAGAGCCCACGAATCAAGTGAGGCGACCCCCAACCGGACCAATACCAGTATCGATCCAGACACGACTTGTAAGCCCAGCACGTCCCCTCCTAGAATGACCAAAAGCATGCTGGGAAACAAAGGCACGGAAGTAACCAGTACGCACAGGAGCAATGAGCTTACGGCCCAACACAGTAGTAATCACCATGCCATGCAAAGGAGGACCAAGCAAAAGAACACCCGAAAAAGGGATCATCACCAGGAGACTCCACTGCGCAGCGTCAGCCTTCCAGGAACGAGTCCACAACTGACGCCTGGTAGCGACAGATGACCCAGCTGCCGAAACCGCCCGCCCCCAATGAATCAAAGGGAACATCAGACATCAGGCGTACATGCCGCTCCAGCATGTCCAGATCAGAAGAAGCATCCCCCCCCTGATCCAACATACAGCCACAGATTGAAAATCCATTAGCAAAGACTGGAACGTGCAAGATGAACAGGCAGCAGCCCTGACAGAAAAATGCATAGCCCAAAAGTGCGCATCACCGCACTATCCACTCTACGGGTAACCGGGACAGTAGAAGAAACCACTGAAACAACAGCCCCTTGAGAAGACATGCTGACCATCAAGGAATCAACCCCCAACGAGGAGGGGCAGTACACAGCAAATCCTGCAGGGGTTTCCTGTACACAAAAAACGCGGAAAGGAACCCTTGTCCAGAACCCCCAAAACTGAAGAATGAAGGGGCAATGACCCAGGTTCAGGGCGCTGATACGGAAAGAATAAAACATCAGCAAGAGGTGACACAGATCCAGGGAAACACCAAATGCTTGTGAATGTGCCCAAGGACCAATGCAAGAACGGCCCCATGCACGAAGCGTTACCAACTCAGGCCCACATCACCGCAGGAACCGGCCCCTGACACCGTAAAGCAGCAGCCACAGCAATTTCAAACATGTGCAGCAACAACTCCATAAAGGGAATCGTCCCCCCAGAAGGAGAACACACAGAGAAGGAGCCAGGATCAGGCACGGCAGAAGCATCACGCCCCATGTCCACTCGAACAAACACCGGCATAAGTGAAAACTACACGCACGGTAAAAAAAAGGACCCTAGGTCGCTAGGCAACCGTCCCAACCACCATAACACACGCCCCCCAACAGAATAGGAGCGCATGCAAACCGGCGCGCTCCGCCTAATTATTCGTGTACAGCAAAAACACACGTCTGAGCACATCACGCCCATCGACAAGCAACAGCACACAGACCCGTCAGAAAGCAAGCGGAGGGGAAGATGAACCGTCACCGCACCCGGCCGCGCCAAGTTAGCTCAGCATGACGCGCGGCCGGGAAAGAGCAGTCCCGAAAACGGTCCCGCTCAGCAGGACCCCAGGAGCCCCTACATAGCGCGAGGTCCAAAGCGACCAAGCACACACAAACAAACGCTCTCAAGGTCCGCTAAAGCAGGACACGGAGCGCGGAGGCAAACGAATGGGGAATAAATGCAAAAGTCACAAAAGGAAATATATTGATTCAGAAACAATAAAAACGACATCACATCCCCCACCGAAATACCCAAGGCCAAAAAGGGGCTGCTCAAGCAAGACCCCAGCCTTCAATAAACAACAACAATCACTCACCTGACCAGCAGGGAACACAGCACTCGGAGAAGTGCAGAAAAAAAGAACAGGTCGTGTTGGTGCTTCTGTGTCCCTTTATGGGATTGGCTGGAGCCACTGGGGGCCATCTTGGAGGAGGGAGAGGGAGACTAGAGCGCTGTTTTTGTACTTGGAGTTCTGTGTGGAGCCGGAGGCTCATGGGTAATTACTGTGGCGAGGAAGACAGGACGAGGAGGTAATGTCCCTGAACCCCCCACTCCAAAATCTGGTGGAAGGGTGATACACACACCACCCCCCGCAGTTTCTACGCCCGCCACGAGCAGGGAGTGTTTACAGGGGCACTTCTCACAGAAGCACGACGAAGAGCTGTAGGTCACGAGTAAGATGCATTGAGTCCGGTTCTTGGTTCCTGGCGATGGCATAGCCCTAGGAACTGCAGGCAGTGGTGGGATAATTCAGGAGAGAGCATGCGGGGGAGTTCCACTGGGGAGGCGTCGCTGTTTCAACTGAGGTGCTGTAGCAGCGTTCAAGGGCTCCTGATACAATGAAGACGAAAGGCGCTGCGAGTCCGTTTTCTTTGCCTACAAATCTGTAATTATTTATTGCAAAAAAATGTTATTAATACAAAAACAACTGGCAGGGCTGCTCCCTTTCAGGTGTGAGGTGCTTTTGCTGAGCAGTATGTTCAGTCTCTTTTGCCGAGATTCCCTACCAGAAGAGATGGCGCTCATAAATAAAAAGAAGTTGGGGAGCTGTTTGGGGTGGGGGTCACAGTTCTGGGATAACAGAGGCTGTGGTTAGTCAGGCCTTAGGTGAACTGGCAAAGACATATGAAAGTGGTGCAGTAGTTTAAATTTGTTTATAATGGGTAGAGCTGTTCTAGGCCTAAGAACCAGGTCATACTTGCTATAGAGAGGATTGGAAGCGCTCTGGTAAAGGTGTGCAGGCGGTTATACCTCACGTCACCATCGAGGTGCACGCGCTGAGCTGAGTGGTGTCCTAAAGCACCAATGAGTGCCGTCTGCATGCACCAAAAAGTGCTGCAGGTCAAGATGGAGGGATTCCAGTAGAGTTTTCCTCAATCTGACTACTGCAATAGCAGGACGTGCTGCAGGTCATGCTTTGATTCCCAGGCATTGCCTTATTACCTTACATGGGATAGTTTTAACCCCTTCCATGCTGATGACGGAACCGCTCCATAATCAGCTACAGTTGAGCTGTGCTGATGACGGAGCGGTTCCGTCATTGCCCGGCCGCCGCGCCTGCGCGGCGCTGATTTCGCGCCTGCGCGGGCGTTCTAATGAGCGGGGCGGGTCATGACGGAACCGCTCCGTCACCAGCATAGCTCAACCGCGGCTGGTGACGGAGCGGCTCCGTCACCAGCATGCGGCCGCCGCGCGGCCGCCCCGCCCCTTTAGCGCTGCGGCGGAATATCCGCCGCAGCGAAGGGGTTAAGATACTTTATACACACAAGTCGGAGATGACGCACATGCGCAGTCCGTGGTTAATTCTGGGTTTGCTGTTCTGTTAATGGATATCTGCTAGAGTCTCTCTTTTAACAGGCTGGGTCTTTTGATCCTTTGTAATGTTTGTGACATGCTAAATTGCTGACTTTACTTTGCTTCTTCTGGTCAGCGGACCTTTCCGCAAGCTCCCTGTTTACATTAAGAGGAGCTGCACTGCACGTCCTCACGCAAGGAGCTAAGGGTGCATTGAGCTTGTGAGGGGGTGGGGGTGGACTTGTATACACAAAGGACACTATGCTACAGGGCCTCACAGATTGTACCTCCTGTACCCAGAAGCCCAAGTTATAAGTGAACTCTGATTCCACGGAGGATAACAAGAAGACGACACACCATGGTACTGATGAGATTAAAGAAAATTACACATTGTTGTGCCATGATAGGCACGTCACTTTCCGCCAGCCAATTTCACTTTAAAGACTGAGATTTTTGTTTCTCCTCTAAACTACAAATCCAGAGGGGGATGGGACAGGTGTGCCCACTGTCGCCTCTCTTGTTTGCCCTGTACATGGAACCACTCGCTCAAAGGATACGTCAAAACCGAGCAGTAACGGGAATTAAATTCGGCGGCTACACACATACCATCAGTCTCTATGCAGACGACATACTGATCTCCCTAGACCATCCACGCTCTGCCGGCTTGTATGGACAAGCTTGACGCCTTTGCTGCGGTGGCTGGGTTTAAAATGAATGCGGACAAGTCAGTTGCCTTGGACTTGTCACTCTATCCTTCCACTAGGGCTTAGCTACAAGACCTCCTCCCCCATCCAGTGGGCATCTGACACTGTTCCCTACTTGGGGATTCAGCTCGCCCCTACACTTCCCAGCATTACTGTAGCGAATTACGCTACTCTCCGCAAACGGATCAGAGAGGAAATGAACCAATGGAAACATCTTCCCCTCTCCTGGCTGGGAAGAATAGCAGCGGTCAAAATGAACATCTTGCCACAATTCCTCTACCTCTTCAGGGCCCTACCGCTACGACCACCCACTGGATGGATTCGGCAAACTCAGGCGGACCTAGCCCAGTTTATCTGGCAAGGCCGGAAGCCCAGACTGAAGAGGACGATAGCCATGCTGGCCCCAGAGGCCGGAGGACTGGTGCATAAGTACTACCAGGCTGCGCAATTGCGCTATTTGGTAGAATGGAGCAAGTGGGAATCTGAAAAGCACTGGCTCTTTCAGGATCAGACGGTGGCAGGATGCCCACTACAGGAGATCCCCTTCCTCCCCAAACCACACAGGCCTGCAAACCTCTATGGTTCCCACGTTACCCGAGTCACATTGGAGGTCTGGGATGCTACCAATAGCACTTATGAACTGACCAAGTTTCCCTCCCCACTTACACCTCTGGTGGATAACCCGGACTTTACCCAGGGAGCGGAGAAAGGGACCTTTGCGCACTGGCGCCCGGCGGGCTGCCGGTTCCTTTATCAGATCTATGGACCAGACGGGGTGCTCCCTTTTCCACTTTTCAAACAGGAATACAGCTTCCCCGAGTCAGAACGCATGCGCTACCTCCAGGTGAGACACTGGGCACTTCAATCGCAAGTCCGGGGGACCACAGACAGACAACTCACACCATATGAACGGTGGCTACTTTCAAGCACCTCTGGCACCAAACTTATCTCGGACATCTATAAAATGATAATGTTAATTGCAGATCACTGCCTCAACATAAAGCAGATATTTACCATCTTTTAATAGAAGAAAAACCATGTGCGGTTTTCCTTACAGAGACCTGGTTGCATGATGGTGCTGGTCCCGATGTAGCGGCCGCACTACCCTCTAATTATGCTATCGCTAGAGTTGATAGGGAAAGACAGGTTGGAGGGGGGATTGCTGTGATTTTTAATAGGGAATTCAATTGTGATTTCCAAACGGTTAATATCCCAGGATGCGAAGCAGCATTTTTTAAAATTGCACTGAACCCTAATTTTACCTTCTCTGGTTTTTTAATTTATCGCCCTCCTGGAGGAAGTAACGTCTGGGCTGCGAATTTGGCCAACGTCATTTCACCTTACTTTCTGAATGCCCAAAATCTGACCATACTGGGTGATTTAAATCTCCATTTGGAGGACACATCAAATAGCACGGTTGTCAACCTTCTGGAAGATTTGAATACTCTCAGCATGACACTGCGGAATGAGGGTCCCACTCACCAAGCTGGCCATTTGCTGGACCCCATAATATCCAACTTACAGGAACTAAAATGGTTGAAAACCGACCCCATCTGTTGGTCGGACCATTTTTTAACCCTTTTTAGCATTACCCCCACTGACCCTAAGCCGTCACTTTCTGCTCGGCCCCCAATTCTTATGAGAAATTGGAAAAGGTTAGACCTGTCCGAGTTGCAGAGTGCACTAAAGATTCACCCCCCCGTATTGGGCACCGACATGGAAGCGATTGCGCGTGAAGTCCATACCTGGCTGGAGAGAGCAGTCGACATCTGTTTGCCCGCTACTAAGTGCAGAGGCAATGTTCATCGCCCTCCAGCCCCTTGGTACAATGATGAATTACAACTAGAAAAAACCAAGTGTAAGGCATTAGAGCGGAAGTGGCGCAAACATTACGATCCTTTAAAAAAGGAAATGTATCGTAGTGCCAGAAACCTCTACCACAGAGCATGCACGAGAGCCAAGGCTTGTTACATAACTGAGACTATCAACACAGCCGCAAACAAAGCACGGACTCTTTTTAACACTGTTAAGGAACTGGCCGGAGCAAATTCTATGGCTGCCGCACCTCCCCTGACCCCTCAAAAATGTCAAAATCTTGCCACGTATTTTGTGGAAAAGATAGAGAAGATTATTGCCAATATTAATCCTCTGATGAGGGACGACGGGGAAGTTCCGTCCCCATTTTTGGCAAATCAAGTAGGACCACGGCTTGACTCTTGGCCACTTATTTCCTTGGACATTCTGAAATCCTTAGCCGCGTCCATTAAATCAGGCTCTCCCTGTGATCCTCTCCCCATCAACATCCTGAGGCAGCTGGACGACCCAGCTCTGGGGACTATTGCTGATACATTAAATGCCTCCATCCATCTGGCAACTGTTCCAGCGGCTTGGAAGCATGCCATGGTCAGCCCTCTATTGAAAAAGCCGGCGGCTGATCCTGAGGTGCTGGCCAACTACCGCCCAATTTCCCTGTTACCTGCGTTCTCTAAGATCTTAGAGAAGCACATTCACGGTGTACTCTCAATGTACACTGAGAACAATAATCTACTCCATTTTACTCAGTCAGGTTTTAGGGCAGGCCATTCCACCGAGTCCGCCCTCTTGGGAGTCACCGAAAAGATTCGGGGACTTTTGGATGAGGGGCAAACGGTTGCTCTTGTCTTACTTGATCTTAGTGCGGCCTTCGACACCATCTCACACAACAGACTACTTGCTAGGCTGAGTGATGATGGTGTCGGAGGGAAAGCGCTTGACTGGATCGCGTCCTACTTGAGCAACCGGACGTTTCAGATCTCATCCTCGCAAGCTCAGTCAGACACCTTTCTGTCTCCACATGGCGTGCCTCAGGGCTCAATCTTGAGCCCGCTGTTTTTCAATCTGTATCTCCGCCCACTCGCCGATCTAGCTGAGCGAGTTGGCTTAGAACTTATGTCCTATGCGGATGATTCGCAGATTATTTTTTCCCTCACCAACGCAAAGCCTTCATCCCCCTCTGCGTTGAAAACAGGCCTTCAGGAAGTCTTCAGCTGGATGTCAACTAATCAGCTGAAGCTTAACGGGGAGAAGACGGAGATTCTTCTCCTAGGGAAAAAGAGAGATCTATGGCAGGATACCCATTGGCCGCCCTCCCTGGGTGCTTTCCCCTGCCCGGCCACTCAAGTCAGAAACTTAGGGGTATGCATTGATGACTCTTTATCAATGAAACAGCAGGTAAACAAAGTAGCTGGCACGTGCTTTACCATCCTGAAATGGTTACGGAAGATCATCTGGATGCTGCCTATGGATACCCAGAAGACCGTAGTCAATGCACTGATTACATCTAGGCTTGACTACGGTAACATCTTATACCTGGGCTCCAATTTAGCTGTGATTAGGCGGCTCCAACTGGTCCAAAATTCCGCCGCCAGGCTGCTTTGTAAGATCCCTAGGACAGCTAGGATATCAAAGCACCTGAAGGACCTTCACTGGCTTAGGGTTGAGAACCGGGTCCGGTTCAAAGCATTGACCTACATGTTTAGGATCAAGGCAGGGACCGCACCAAAGTACCTGCAGAATCTGGTTAGGCCCTACGTTCCTGAACGAAACCTCCGCTCTTCAAATGGAGCCAACTTTGTGGTTCCTAGATTTAAACTGGCCCGTATGGGGGGAAAGTCTTTCTCCCATCTGGGACCAGTTCTTTGGAACTCTTTGCCTTTAGCCCTGCGTAAGGAGGTAAATCTCGCCAGTTTTAAGAAAGGTGTAAAAACCTGGCTCTTTGATAAATAATTGCAGGCTTCTAACAGGTTGTTTTCTGCGCTTTCGGTGTTTTCTCAGCTCTCACATCTTCTGCGCCGGGAAACCCTTTGTGGGTATCTGTGCGCATTATAAGTGCAAAAAATAAATAAATAAATAAATAAATAAATAAATGATACAGACACCGCCAACGCACATTCACAATCCAGGCCGGGAACGTTGGAAAAGGGAGCTGGACAGGGCCCTCAGCCACAAAGAATGGGAAAGGATATCTTACAGAGCACGCCACTCCGTGTATCACACTGGGCTCACCGTGACACTCACAAAAATCTTCACATATTGGTATTACACACCAGAGCGGTTACACGAGATGGATTATACCAAGGATCGGCTCTGATGGAGAGGCTGTGGCCACGTAGGCAACCTGGTCCACTTATTATGGGAATGTCCACACCTCCAATCATACTGGATACAAGTACTTGACGACGTGGATAAACACTTCCAAACAGAATTACCACGTTTCCCCGTGTACGTCCTGCTGGGCCTTCCGAATCCATTGACATACCCCTTGCGTTCTCGTAGGGGACGCCAAATAGCCATTACGTTGGGTTCGGCGCTGCAAAACATCTTCACACATTGGCGCACCACTACAGTTCCCTCCACCACAGGCTGGCTCCACAGGATGTGGCACGTGCTGGGTATGGAAAAATTGTCCCTCACTTTGGCAGGAGATAGAGACCAACTTGAAGAACTCTGGCAGCCATTCCGATCGCTGCTGCTCACGGAATTCAGAGAGATCACTTGTCCCTGCTACCTTCGACTACTGTGTCTTACTGCAACAACGGTCACAGACTCTTGAGGCAATCGCCACTGATGTGACTTCACAGATGTGGGAACCTTGCCAGTTGGGAGAGGGCATGAGCACTGGATGGGGGAAGGGTGGGGGAGGGAGAGAGATTCAGGGGGGCAGAGCTTAGGGGTAGGGGGAATTCACCATGGGTTGCTACTAAATGTGATGTTGCATATTGCCGCTCTTTCCCAGACAGGTCGGACTTTGTCAATAACGCCAGGGCCTTCTTGGGCCTTATGTTCCTCTCGCTGGGCCCTATAGGCAAAGACCTGTATGGTAATTGCGAACGATTTATTTTGCTGCACTGTCTTACAATAAAAAGAATTAAACCTAAACTACAAATCCCAAAATGCAACTGCATTTGCCTATAAAACCAGGACGCGTGGATTCCTGTTGGATTAAAAACATGAGATGGGCCACCGGGCAGTAAATGTAAATGTAAATGTAACGCAGCAGTCATCAACAGACAGTTCTTCCTGAACACCTCCCCTACAGTCGCAGCAGGCAGTGGTCTGGTTTCAGAAGGCTGCTTCCATAATATTTTCACGGCCTGTGCTTCCACTAATGTTGTCTGCTGTTAGAGGACGTGCCTGTACTCCGGATCCCACTGGATGCCCTTTCATTCAACCCTTAACCCCTCCCATGCTCGTGACGGAACCGTTCCGTCACGAGCCTCGGGTGGGCTGTGCTGGTGACGGAACGGTTCAGTCATGGCCCCCGCGCCGCGCCTGTGTGGCGCGAATTCCGCGCCTGCGATAACGTTCTCTAGCGCGGGCGGGGCCGTGACGGAACCGTTCCGTCACAAGCACAGCTCACCCGCGTGCCGTGACGGAGCGGTTCCGTCACGAGCCCGGGACCGTCGCGCGGCCCCCCCACCCCCTTAGTACTGCGGCGGAATAGCCGCCGCAGTGAAGGGGTTAATGCTCCATCACAGGTTTGGCGGGTTGAAACGCCTCTCATTGTAGTGTACGTGTGTACCAGCTGTTACAGTCCCAGTCTTATGACCTCGACCAATCACCTCAGTTGGACCTCTGCTAACCACATGTTCGACACCCCTCCAACGCGGTCATTTGAGCCCCCTTTCCACCTCTTGTCCTGGAAGGGGATTAGTTTCCAAATTACCTTATTTTCAATATTGGAACTGAAAAGCAGCACGGTCGCGAAAGTGAAAACGACCGCGCTAAGTTAATTAGTGACCTGATCCAGGAATGCAGCTGGCACACTGCGCGCTGCAGCTCGCTCCTGAGAACCACAGGCCATGGGAGGGAATGTTTACAGAAAAGGCAGGACATACCCCCGCCTTTGGCCATTTGCTTGCTTTAATTTTTGAAAGCCACACACAATGGCCAATGAAATGTTTGGGTGTGAATAAAATCACAAGGAGAAGTCTCTAGGAAGTTGGGAGTGCTTACAAGAAACCTCCCCATAGAGCGGCGCATGTGTGCTGCACTGGGCTCGACCTAAAAAGGGATAAAGGAGCAAGAACTTACACCCCAACACACAGCCACTTTTTTTTTTTACAAAAACAGGAAGTCAAACTCAGATGTTTATTTTTCTTTCGAAATATGTGTAAAAAAGATGTTTGCATGAATCTTTCCGACCAATTTATGATCCGTATTTAAATGCAAAATTTGGCCGGAATGTCAAAAAATTAGGAAATCTTTTGCATTACATATAAATGCTATTAGGAAAGAAAAATAACACGCTAGCATCCGTTTTATAGTTTGCCTGTTCATATATCCAAAAGCTATGTGTTCCAAGAAAAGGGTACTGTAAAATATTCATAGAGCAACTCCATTTCTAAGATGCAAACTTGGAGAAGAATGACTGCAAATATTTCCAGATGTGCATGTGTATTTTTATTGGATATATTGCCAAGACGCAGCGCAAGAACCGTCGGAGCGTGATGAAATGTAAGACTCCCCATTATGAAAAGTACATTTCCAAATCCCCGATGCTACAGATCTAATTATCTGCAACTTTATTTTCGGGCTGGCGGTTAGCAGAATATTTATTGTGTTTTCTAAGGTACAAAACAGACTTTGTGTGCGCAACAGTAATGGCTTGCAGGAATGCAAAGACTCCATGTCCTATAGCCAACTTTGTTTTTTGGCCATTCGCCTCCACCCTGGGAATCTACATGTTGGATGGAGTTGAATGCCGAATACAAATTGTGTGGTTTATATGCTCTCAGATTACACATTGAGTCTGTTCTGTGTAATCCTAATACACGATTTCGAAATTGGGTGTTCAACATTGTGACTGACCACCTCAAAGTCACTACAATCAGTATGAAACAACAAGCATTGTCAAAGCCCATAGATCTTGCCTACGTGATGTTTTGGCTTTGTCAATGTTTTACTTTAGCCAAAGAAAAGCAATAGGTCGCCGCTGCATCATAGCATTTCTTTTAATGACTAGAGAAAGGTCAAGCACTAGGCAACACAGCAGGTTTACAGCTATATGACGCAGCCGAAGGTGTCCGTTTCATATCATTTTTGTATGGTGGTTGGGTGGAGGGTCAACACAGAAGGTTGAGAAGGAGGATAGGCGTGCACAAGCAAACAGGGACAGCGGTAGAGTGGGGGCAAGACAACAGGAAGACGGGGAGGGAGGCTGGGCCAAGGCAACACTGACAACGAAAGGAAGGGTGGGCGCACGGCAACACTGACAACGGTAGGGAGGGTGGGCGCAAGGTAAAACTTCCAACGAGGAGGAGGTTGAGGGCAAGGCAATACTGACAACGGGAGGGAGGTTGATAGAAAGGCAACGCTAACAACAGGAGGGAGGTTGATAGCAAGGCAACACTGAGAACGGGAGGGAGGGTGGGAGCAAGGCAACACTGAGAACGGGAGGGAGGGTGGGAGCAAGGCAACACTGACAACGGGAGGGAGGGTGGGAGCAAGGCAACACTGACAACGGGAGGGAGGGTGGGAGCAAGGCAATACTGACAACGGGAGGGAGGGTGGGAGCAAGGCAACACTGACAACGGGAGGGAGGGTGGGAGCAAGGCAACACTGACAATGGGAGGGAGGGTGGGAGCAAGGCAAACCTGCCAACGGGAGGGAGGGTGGGGGAAAGGAAATACTGACAACAGGAGGGAGGGTGGGGCAAGGCAGTACGGAAAACAGGAGGGAGGGTGGGGGCAAGGAAACACTGACAACGGGAGGGAGGTGGGATCAAGGCAACACTGACAACGAGAGGGAGGGTGGGATCAAGGCAACACTGATAACAGGAGGGGGAATGGAGGCAACGCTGCACAGACGAGAGGGAGGGTGGGGGCAAGGCAGCAGGGACAACAGGAGGGAGGGTGGGGCAAGCCAACACAGACAGCGGGAGAGGGTGAGGATAAGGAAACACAGAGAGAGGAGGAATCTGGTACATTGAGAAATACATTAGGGAGCCAACTGAAAAAGACACATTGTGGTAGAGTGCTTAAATAGAAAGAAAAAGCAGCATCTAAAAAGCTGAGCAGTGGAAGAACAGAAGTAGCGCGTCCATGCTCTAGGGAAAGGAAAATCGGATTAAGAGGATGGAAGCCTAAAGCAGCTGACCAAGAAGAATTATGGAAAGGAGTGACAATGAAGCCAACCAATGGCAAGTACTAGGCAGGCTTCTAAGCCTACTGTATAAAAAAGAAAAGATCTTGCAAGTGATAGAGCATACATGGTTTTAAGCATGACCTAATAATGCCAATGGCACTTGGAATGCTGCCGCAGACCAGATCCCTGCTCTTACTTTGACTTATTGATCACAAAGGGAGTAAATGAGAAAATACAATTGCCATTACAGTGCTGATTTCTGCTTTCTGTTGCAAACATGTAACTACCAAATTCAACATTTACATATGAACTACCGACGAAGCATCAGGATAGGGTCCAGTAAGGTGCAAGAAGACCCCCCACATTCCAGGGGGTGGGAAGGGCAATCATGGGTTTATTTATTTTATTTTATTTATTTAATTTGTATAGCGCTACAGCTACCCACCAAGGGGTTTCCCGGCGCTAGTAGTTCAGAAATGCGTATTTTGCCAGTCAATATCAGATGTTAAAAAGCCACGTTTTTAATGCTTTCCTAAACTTCACATGGCTGACTTCCGAACGTAAGGAATGAGGCATCTTGTTCCAGAGGGATGGGCCTAAGAAGGCAAAGGATCTTGGGTTCAACACCAACATATATGTATATGTGAGGAAACCTCAAAAAAGCTCAATGTACTGGCAGATATCCAGTTACACCATGGGTTTTGGGAGTTTAATGGGGGTCCCTCGCCCACACAACATTTTCTACAGAGGACCCACAATCCACCACGTGGCATGGTGCCTGAAATGTGCGTTTCATATATAGGTTAAATGCTGTACTCACTCTGTACAGGTAAACACTTGAAATACCATTGGTTGGATGTATACAAATACCTCAGAAGAAATTGCAGGCAAACAAGCCCGGTTCGCTTGTCATGAGACATCAAAGCATGTAGTTAAAATGAAGAAAAAACGCTCCAAAAACAAAACCTACTTCATAAACACTGCTAGAGAAATCAGACACTTCATTAACTCTGGCCCACCAAGAAGCTGTGATTCAGATTTATGTCTGGGTTTTATTAACTAGTATTATAGCAACATTTACGAGAGCGCATCCTTCCGTGGATAGGGCAATTTTCAGCACCTGCTTTTATTGAGCGAACTCCACAGAAACCCAGTCATGGGTGGGTGTCCTCGCAATATGCTACTGCGGGCTCAATAAATCCACCGCGCTATTTTCTCAATGGGATACCAAGGACATCTGATACGGGGAACAACTAGACAGTGTGTTCTGGAAATGCAGTTCCATAAAGCAGCCTTTGTCTCACTGTCATTTCTACACTTTCCAGTGAATCGAGTTTACCCTTTATGATTGCGCGCACAAAAAGGGCTCCTCGGGGGCCCCAGATGGAAGGAGTGGGCCGCCATTTTAAACCGGGCCCACCGGATGCAATATGCACACGTACATGTAACAGATGCTTATGAGGGCAGAAACTATGATTCCGGAGTGCTAATTCATCATTAACACAACCTGAATTTGCTCTCCTAAATGGATTAATTTACACTTGCAATTCTGCCGGAAAGCAAAGTTTTCAGTGTGAGCTCACTAGGGTGGTTCATGGTTGAGTTTGGGGGTAGGGGTTACCTTCCAAATAAAATGAACACCCACAGACTCGGACATTTGCAAACATTCACAAACCTTGACAAGCACAGCCACGCCTGGAATTTGAGGTCAAGCCCTGCCAATGGCAAAAGTAAGTCTTTACCCTGGGTGTTGGTGTGGATGGAGAACCATATACATTGGCAGAGATGTGGCAAAAAGAGATTTTACATGGGAAATATTTACTTAGTGAAGGCAAAAAATGCTAGTGTACATGCACGTTAGTGCTTCACTTGAGAATGTGGAAATATTGACTTGTTACATTTTCTATGCTATGTTGCTTATACAACATCTGTAAAGTTAAAGGATACCAGGTGTATTCATAAAATTCTTTGGGGATTCCAGGAAAAGTCAGACTTTTTCTCAAATTATAGGCATGAGCCTTCAAAGTGAAACTTCCCTTTTTTTCTACCAGGACATTTATGAATGTTCCCCCAGCAGCCTATTATCCACCTCTCTGCCCTTTATTTAGATGTCCTAACTGGACCACCTGTCCAGCACCCTCACCCAGTGTGGTGTTATTTAGAGATGGCTAAACACAGAAGTAGCGACGCCTGTGCTGCTTGCACCATTGAGAATTACTTGGCAAACCCTGTGATTAAATCTGTGTAGCTGCCTATCTAACTCCTCCTGGTTTGTGTCCACTGAGTGTAAATGTATTAAGCCTTGTTCTATCAACAGAAATTATTCAGAAACAGTCAAAGGTCCAGAAAATGTGGTGTGATGCCATGGGGACTAGGGAACGTGATAGCACCCCATAATCAATATATTTTGGTGAAAAGGTGCTAGGGATCGCCCTCACCTGCTAACCCGCTATCTCCAACGAAAATGGAGTAGGTAAAGCAGGGGAGAAAGCAACTTTCTAAGACCATGTCTGCCATCACATTCTATGGATCTGCATAACGAACATCGTATAGAGTGTAAGCCAACTGGCTTTACAATTGTATGACCTACAGCGAGAAGTTGGCCTGGTATATGTTGTCCACTAATTAAAGTGTACAATGCAAAATTGGTCCCAATAGGCGATCATTCAACAACAAACATAACATAGACAGTGAATTAAAATCAAAATCAAAACAACCACGTTGTGTACTTGATGATACAGAAGCCAAACACAACATAACAATATCCAAAAACTGAATAGCCATCATTAAAAACAATATCACAGTGAAACAATCGCTTTTAATTACCTGGCAAGACAACAGTTTTTTGATATTGTTAAGATGTTTTTGGCTTAAGGATGAGCCACTGTTTCATGTAAAAGATTTAAAAGATTATGTGATTTGTACAATATTCTTTCTCTTTGTACCCTTTTATCCTCACTCAAATCACCATACTTTCCCAACACCTTCTGCCTTTTCCCCCTTTGGGCACTTGTTTTTTGAAAGTGTTCGATTCAATCATTTACACAAAAGCTAGTGTATGTTCAGTGAAACACTATCACCAAGTACACAACGTGGTTGTTTTGATTATGCTTTTTATTCACTGTCTATGTTGTTTGCTGTCGAATAATTGCCTACTGGGACCAATTTTGCATTGTACTGTTCAATACCCAGGTTCCAGTGACATTTGGGTCTACCCTTTCTTGTAACCAATAATTAAACTGGGCAACTTGTACCAGTCCAAACAACCCTTATGGTGATTCAAGAGGTCAAAGATAACCTTAGAAAGCTATCCAAGTGGTAGCTGTGGAGATCAGCCTTCAGGCTTAGTCTTGACGGAATGTTAAGCAGCTTGTTTTACCAGAATGCAACCTTATTGTATTGGTTAAATGAAAGGAGAATCACACAGTAGTTATACAAATATGTATTTATTATGATAACACACTCTAAATACTTCACAGTAACTGCTACACGTAGGTAATGACAAAGCACACAATACTGTAGCACAGAAATAATTGTGAGTAGCACTAATACACAGTGGGCTCCAGGGGGAGACCAAACCATATACTAAAATGTAAACGTAAATGTAAATTGATACTTGTATAGCGCACTACTCACCCGCAAGGGTCTCAAGGCGGTCGAAGTTCAGTGGTTTCTTGTTCAGAATCTTGTCCATGTCAAATCTAGGGTCGTACCGTCAGTTAAGCCCTATTGTACCCACGGGAAAGGGTTGGACAGATTCAGGGGACCCTTCCAGGGCAGGGTCAGGACAGTGGGGAGGTTACTCCCATGTCCATTGTCCAGTTTCGCGCCAGAGCAGGAGTCAACGGCTCCCCGGACTGGTTTAAACTGGACTATGCACAGGGACACCAAATGTACCCCTCCTGCAGACTTTAGGTCACTGGCAAGCGCACCCATCCAGACCCAATACACTAAATCCTGTCTAGGAGGTGATAACACCTCCCTGTGACAGGATGCCTATTGTTCTGCCTTCCCCTGCTCGAGCTTGGGTCAGTAGCAGGAGGGTTGAAATGTGTCTCTGGTCGGCAGCAACCATTTTGGGCTGCCCAAGACTAGAAGGCTGGTACCCGGAACACCAGGGACCTCACAAAGCTTGTTTCTGAGGGGTGGAATCATACTACCCACACCAGTTACCGTGTGGGGGTATGATTCCACAATGTTTGATACCAAACACTATAGGGTTACTTTCAGCCACTTTAGAGTTGGTTATCATGCGGTCGCATAATGCCACTCTTATGTCGTAGATGGCTGATACACTGACAACCTGGGAGAATGGACTCTGTAGGCTGCAGGGGTGTCCTGCTCATGCAGGGGCACCCTCTCTCTTACAACCAAGTACCCTGCCTTCAGGATTGATAAGGCCTGCTATAGGGGTGACTAATAGGTTTTAAGTGCAGTAACCCTTAGATATAGGAAACCTATATCTAAAGTAAGAGGTGCAGGCACCATTTTGCACAGGCTGCGATGGCAGGCCTGTAGTTCCATTTTGCTTGGTCTCTAATGGGTGGCATAATTCTGCCCATGGGAGGCCTCTGTGGTACCTATGCCCTGGGTACATGTGTACCGTATACTAAAGACTGACAAGGGTACCCCAGTATCCAATCTGGAGTGTACCTAAGTACATGGCATAACAGTTTAGGGAAAAATCCGATAGACTGGGGTCTTAATTAGCAGGTTCTGAGTCAGACTAGTAAAAAACAGCAGAACACCAGGCAAAAAGTGGGGGTAACTATGCAGTCAGATCCTACCTTCCTACAACTACCTTCATTAAAAATATGCAGTACTCATTTACCAGGTGCAGAGTCAATTACAATCTATTAAGAACCATTTTAGCTGCTGGTTCCTGAAAAGGACAATAACTATTATTGTTGTAATATTTCAAATACATATGCACAGCTTGGTTCTGCTAAGGATTTAAGTGATGCCGAAATGGCCCCACCTTTAACTCTATGTCAACAGCCACCCATGTAGAGAATCTGAGGACTGTCTATGACTAAGTTGTGTTGGCTGACCTGATTATGACAGAACGCCAACCCGACCCACAAAGTGGCATGTTCCCCACCATAGAATTATCATTCCGAATTTAGAGTCAACTGGAAGAAAACCTTATTTATTGAATACATTTGCTCATTCTGCAGGTGGAATAATGGGGTACTCTCTGCAGGGATTGATTTCCTATGGCATAAGGAGGGGCTGCTTGGGGTTTTAAATCAGTGGCGTACTTAGACCTTTTGCCGCCCGAGGTGGTCTCTGGGTTAGCCGACCCGCGAATGCCATGGGTAAGGGGAGAGGCTGACGATTCTGGTGTTTGCCACCCCGCGACAGCTGCAGGTAAGACTGGGGTCGGTGTGTTGGATGCCGCCGCCCCTAAAACTTGTGCCACCTGGGGCGGACCACATACCCCTCCCCCTTGCTATGCCACTGCTTAAAATTGATTAATAAAGCGTTTTGGAGAAAATTTAGATACACAACAGCTTTGAACTCAAAATGCCTCTCCACTGCCATACACTGGTTATGTTATAACTTTTACAACAAGTACTGGCTTCTAAACCAATGGGACAGCCTTGCAGTTTGAGTTCTGGCTGAAACATTAAAGAGCCTTCTTCAGGGATAAAACAAGGCAACATCGTTTGTTTACATTATACAATGCACCTTTGAGATAAAAAAATTAATTTATAATGATTTAAAGTACTTTTGAGATGTAAAATAGTATTTCAAGCATTGTAACAACGCAAGTACTCCATGAAGGTGGCACGATAAACCAAACCACCAAAAGCAGGAGGTGAGAGAAAATGTTCCTCTAGGTGGAGCCAAAGACCATACTGTGCATATTTTAAAGCACTGGTAACAATAGCTCAGCAGACAGCTGCACTGCCGGCTTAGACATTAAAAGAAACAATCATTCAGGCTCTTGTGATTAGGTTTACATGTCACTTCTGATGGATAATCCAGACATCAATATGTTTTGTGGAATGCATGCTTTTCTTGATCTCCTCTAACCTTCAGCTCTTTAAAACCTGCTAATTACGAATTAGAAACTGCCAGTCATTAAAAACACCAAATTACTCTCTCTAATTCAAGAACTGCTCAAGAAAATCATTGTAGCCAAAAGCAATAAATAGAGCTTAATTATGAACTTCCTAAATTAAATTATGAATGTGGCTCAACAGAGGTTTGCGCTTACAGAAAGAAAACATTGGCTTTTTAATAGTTAAATCCGTACAGAAGGCAGGTCGTGTTTGCTTCAGACAGCCACACATGTCCACAGGAGACGAAAAACTCAAACGAAATAGGAAGTCACCCCTTTTGTATGGGTTCTTATTCAAGAGACTTAAAAGTACTATCAGTTAACAACGGATCATTTACCTGTCTAGCTAAAATTGCAACAACATTTATGTAGGGATAAAGGAAAAGACTAGTTAAATAGAAACATACTTTCTATCGGAATGGCTGTTGTATAGTTGCTTTTCCTTCCTGTGCCAAGTGCTTTTTTATAGTGTAAAACTAAAATTATTATATGAAACTATAAAAAGCACATTTCAAGGACAGTCTGGCTAGAGTACAAGGATTTTAACACAGATACTTATGGCAGTCATGTTATATCTCATTTCTACACGCATTACTTCAAGTTCTCAGAACTAAATCACGAAGAGTTGGTAGTATTCAATGATAAAATAACTTTGGCTGTAATGTGCATAAAAAATTAACCCGTACATATATTACAGTGCCTTGCCACAAACAACACTATATGAAGACACGTCATCTAGGAATCAAGAGAAAAGTAAGTGCTCCTGAATTTGTGCCATTAAGAGGCATATTCACGTTGTTTTCTTGGTAGAATATCATGGGGTACATCCAATATATGCAGTTATTGCCGACAACGTGTCTGGGAAAACAAATACAGAGGATACATACTAAAGTATCAGACAGGAAGCCAAAAAAATATACATGAAGAAAGTTTAGTTTAACTCAACAATTGAATTACACTCCAAACATGTAACCGATTTACCGAATAATCTTACATTATTATGAGGCAACTATCATATTGCCGTAGACTCAATTCTATGTGGGTTTATAGAGTTACAGGTAAACTCAAAAAAAGGCAATCATGATCTTTCAAAACTTTTTTTAAGATTGTTGTTTTTATGATTATTGTTAGTAAGCAGGAAATGGAACACTGGTGATCGATTAGAAAAGCGAAAACATATTTGTTTCAATCAAATAAAAATGCAATTTGGATGTTTAAGTAAGACATTAATGTCATTTTGGAGAATTCAGTGTGCACCTCCCAACTGGCGGGTCAAAAAATGTAATCACATCGAAATTGCCTTTGAGTATACCAAACTACAACCATAAAAAACAACAACTATAAAAAAATGAAAAACGATTCTTATTTTTTTAATGCCAGTCACTTAGCATGTAAACCAAGATGAGGATTTTGAGCAATATTTTTCACAAAAAAATGTAACCATGGGGCACATACCTAATTTGCTCCTCATGTCCCCTACAATTTAAAAGGAAGCAATTTTGAGCAATACTTTTCACAAAAAAACAATGGAATCATGTGGCACATGCCTTAATTAGCGAATAGTACTCAATCAGAAGGTTAATAGTTAGCAAACAAGTATATTAACATCAGAATACACTGTACGCTCTAAAGGAACTGCACAGAAACACCACAGCACCTAGACAACGACATGAGCATCGAATGTGCATATTTTAGATCACACTGCATTGTGAACCAGGCAACCTGCAAAAGTCTCTTCAGGAACCTCACTGTGAGATGCATACCCACCAGACTACTGTGCGTCTCTAACAGCATCAAAATCTAGTCCTTTCAATACATTCTTAAGCATTCTCAAAGATCTAACTTTTAAAGCAAGTCTCTGCATGAATGTAACAAGACAGTTCACCACAACTTTAAAATGGCTGGATAAATAAAGTAAATGTTTGTAAGAAAAGAACTATGTAGTATTCTACAGGTATAATAAGAGTTAAGCCTAAGCGTTGAGCCACAAAGTGTGCTAATTAATATTTGAGAACTTTGTTATAGACAAATGAAGTGAGATATAATCGGGGCCACTGAAATTAAGGTGCTATGGGGTACCATATTATGAGAAAGGGCTAAGAACTGGAATCAAGTGCTGGAAAACCCAACAAGTGAAAGGACCCACTCATTCTGCTACACACATCTTGGACTCAATTTTCACCACCTTCAACAACATCTCAGGCAAAAAGTCCACGCTGATCCTCTAGATTCACCATACCCTCATAAAACTCACCATCCATGTTCTGCATCATCACAGAAACAACAGCTCCAAGCTAGCCAGTCTAAACTGGAATAGAGTCCCAAAGGAAGATTGAAGGACCAGACTAAACTCATTGGACACTTACCCCACACAGCAGAAGCCGACCGATTTCATCACAAAAGTCAACAACTGGATCACTGCCTCTGCTGACACATGGGCTCCCCTCAAACCCAAGGCAGTCTCGAAATCGAGACCATAAGCCAGCTGGTACACGAAGTAGCTCAGCATGATGAAGCGACACTGCAAACCACTGAAGCACAGATGGAGTTTGAGCCGTAACACTGTAGACAGGAACACCTTCAATTCTGCCCTCAGACACTACCATCAACAGATTTGGTCCACCAAACACTCCACAATTGCAGGGCACATTTACACCAGTTCCAACAGCAGCAAAGATTTCACCTCCCCTGTGGCCGCCTCCAACAGTACCACCCTCTTGAAGATCCTCTGTACCAAGGGCTCCCAATTTTTCTGCAGCAAGATAACCAGAATTTATGAGCAATTTGACCACTAAAAAGACCCGGAAGCCCTTGCGACAACTCCCCATCTCATCTGAGGTTACCACACTGCCTGTATGGCCTGCCACATCCACGGATAAAACCACCTCCACCATTCTGCCCATGCACTCAAGGGTCCATCGGACTCATGTCCTCTTAAAGTCTTCACCAAAGGAATTTGACCCATCAGCTCAGCACTCACTCGGATTCCGATTTCCTTGATTGCAACTTCCACCTATTCGAATGCTTGGAAGTATGCCACAGTACTCTCATTCATCAAGAAATCTAACAATATTTGCCATTTCAAATGCATCTGACCATCAAAGTCAACGCGGTCATGGCTTCCTGCTTCGCTACCCTGAGTATGCAGAGGAAAATCTTCAAATGGCTCCCCATAAAGCCTCTATGCGAGGAGCAGAAAGCAACTCACCAGGCAACTCCAAACCTTCCAGAACTCTGCAGCCGGAATCACACTTTACCGACCATGTCACACACACATTACACCGCACCTTAGGGAACTACACTGGTCTCCATTTTAAAGAAGGTCCCAGTTCAAACTACTCACACATATTCAAAGTCCGAGTTTATTACATTATGCGGCAAGAAAATGCAAATAATGCGGCATAATGCAGGACATTTATTGATAGCATTACTTTATTATTTTGGAATTTGTCTCAAAGTTTTCTCGTGAAAGGACCTCATAAATTAACTAAAAAACGTCATGGCTTGAAGAAAATCGTAAGGATGGAGAATTTTTTCCATCTAGATTGCTACAGTTCTGCAATTTTTTTCCTATTCATCTTTTCAAATAACATAAGATAATTATTTACTTGAAAGATGTACATCTTCTTGCAGTCTTTCTATGTTTGCATCCAACCTCCATTTCTTGATGTAGCTCACCAGCATTATACTTCTAGCAATAATTCCCTAATGATCGAATTATTTGACTATTCTACAAACTGTTCAAATCACCTTGATGTCCTGCATGGGCTTCCCTATTCCCTTCTATTATCATACTCTGTTTCTTATATTTTATTGATCTTGAAATCAGTGCTCACTCTTCAAAACATTTTAAAATTGAAAAGAGGAAGTGAAAACAAAGGTGTCAATTGGTCAGTGTGTGGCTCATATTCAGATGCAACACAATCCTTATAGTCAGAGGCCTAAAAAATATTTCAATGCCCTCGATGGAATGGAGATCAGCATGCCTAGGCAGAATAAATAGAATTTTGCCTTTTACCACTTACAGAGTTGAGTTGGAAAACAGGGACTAAGGACGTTACAGTCTACCTGAAGCGCGAGCACTAATAACTTAATTGTCTTTACCTCTAATTATGCACCAGATTCACAATTAAGAGTAAGCGAGAATGCAACTGTAATTGTTTTTCTCATGTAGTGAAAATTGCGTGAAATTCAGCACAGTGTGCAAAATGCGCTTGCCGAATTCTCACATGTGAATTGCATGCAAGGCACAGCTCATGTACAAAAGTCATGCAAGATGATGGAAGGTTAGTCTTGTGGCCGCAGCACACAATTTCAGCCAAACATTTTCCTACTCACAACAGTAAATTTGGAGAAAATGATAGGAAATCGTACAACCGTAAAAAAAACCACAATTCACGCAAAACCCAATAATTGTGATTTACGCAGGGTAACGCTTGCAAAAAAAAAAGTAATAATCCCCTGGACCGCCCTCATAACTTAGGGACTCCAAATAAACAGCCATTAATTATCTTTATAAGCATGCCACCAAACGGCCAAAATATATGTCCTTTAATCCTATAATTCAGCAGAATTCAATGCTATGCCGGTGTATGTTCATCTACAGAATTAACGGTCGCTTAATTGTTTTTGGTTTGAGTGAAATGCCAGAAACTGTTAATCTGTGCTCGCAGTGCCTGTGCGCGCCATCTTGCACTGGACCACAGAGATCACAAAGGCAGATCTGTCAGCCATTATCCTCTTTGCCCTAGGTTCAACCAGGTCAGCCTCCAAATTCCAATGTGGTTGCATTCAATAAAACGTGGGCCCTGCTATGTTTTCAATTATTTTTCTACTCTAGGAATATTTTGAAATGCAACCACTGATTCAATATTACACTCCAATATCATGACGTATTATTGTTGCTGGCTTGCCTCCATCACATACACCTTATGGGCTGGTGCATTTGACATTTAATGTGCTACCCCCCTCCTCTAACCAACTCGAGCAGTGCACTTAAAACCCTTCTGTTCCTCAGCTGACTTCACATTAGTCCCTCTAATAGCTGCTCACTGAATACTTTCATGTTACACAGTAGCCCTGTATGTAGAGCCCGATATCTAGGTAAACATCTCAGAAAAGGCCTTATTGAGTGGAGAGTTGATCTCTTATTGGATTAAAACTCCATAAAGTCGTCTAAGAAATGTTGAAGACAAATGAAAAAAAATTGAAAGCTAATGGGATTCAAAGTGTTAAGTTAAAACAGCTTTTTCTTTTACTTACAAGACGCACAGGGCAGGTATTTCTTACTTCAGTATTGGAAACAGCAGGAGAATTCTTAAACCACTGCAGTAGTTTTACACTTCGCTGCTTAACGACTAGGCATAGAAAAAAAAGCACTGTTCATGTGACATTAACAGCAACAGGTTTTCCAATTATCATATTACTGGTGTCTTTTAACAGCCGTCTTACGACTTCTACCTAAATCAAATTTTGCTTTTAACTGTATTCCCACCTTGTACATGATCTCATCAAGGGGTCAGAAAAAATAATGTGGTGTAAAGTTTTACTATGAAATAACCATGCGCTAAAAGAGCCCTACAAATTTGACTTCTTAATAGGATATTTTTTTGCAATGGAAGGTGAAGAAACCATTCATGTGAGGTGGGGGTGTTGAAGAGGGCCATGGGGCTTGTGGAAGCCAAGCATACAGAACATTGAAAGATAACATTAGAATAACTGCTATACAGTGCTTTGGTTACAGCGACGGAGAAAGGCGCTGTGACTCAATGTGAGATTCATACTTTCGTAGTCAATAAATAACTTCCTGTGATGCAATTCCAACATGGTCACCTGTTGATCTTTGCGAAAGGCCTTCCAATCCATCCAAACACATGTTGCCATATTTTTAATAATTTTTGATCCATTTGAGCTAGAAGCAATTTTATTTTTGTTAAAATCTGCAGTTTATGCAGCAAGTGATGGAATATCTAACAAACGCAGAAAATTCCTATTTGTGCAACTTCTCTTGCATACTCCTGAACAACAACTTGCTCATCAAGCATGTTACAGAGATCACCAGACTTGGCAGACAACGCAAGCCCAGTGGCAAATAGCCATCATCTTTCAGGACTACATCAGCTGTACCACTGCCTTGGACACACACCCCATCAACATAGAACACCTGTCTTTCAAGCTCCTTCCCACAGCCAATTCGAACATTAGTGGCATTCTCATCTACTGACTCCCAGGATCACGCACCACCTTCATTACACCATCATAGACTTCGCTGCACCCCTCGTCTTGAACTCCAACTCCAGGACGTTTATCATCTTGTAGCCCTAAATTTCCAACTTGAAGACCACAGACTCAAACATGAGCACACTACTCTAAGAAATGGATAACTGGATTAACATGCTGAATAATCCAATACATGAAAGCACTCATTCACACATGTTGGACCCGATTTTCACCACTTTCAACAACATCTCGGACAAAAAGTCCACGCTGATCCCTTGAACTGACCATACCCTCATGAAACACAACATCCCCTTCCTGCATCATCACAAAACTATCATCTACAAGTTAGCCAGTCGTAACTGGAACAGAGTCCCAAAGGAAGACTAGACAACCAAACTCATGGAATGCTTGCCCGCACACAGCAGCAGCTGACCCGATTGCAATACAAACTTCAACAACAGGATCACTGCCTCTGCTGACAAATAGGCTCCTTTAAAACCCAACAAAGTCTCAAGATCCAAACCACAAGCCAGCTGGTACAAGCAGGAGCTCAGGATGACAAAGCGACACTGCAAACAACTGGAGCACAGATGAAGATTGAGCCGGGACTCCGTGGAATGGAACACCTTCAATTTTGCCCTCAGACACTACCATCAACAGATATTGGCCACCAAACACTCCACAACATGCAGGGCACACTTACACCAGTTCCAACAGTAACAGAGACTTTACCTTCCCTGTGGCCACCTCCAACATTATCACCACTTGAAAATCCTTTGTACCAAGGGCTCCCAATGTTTCTGCAAAAAGATAACCAGAATTTATGAGAAATGTGAGCCCTAAACAGACCCGGCAGCCCACACAACAACTCTCCATCTCATCTGGGGTTACCACGCTGACTGTATGGCCTGCCACTTCCACGGTCATAACCACCTCCACCATGCACTGAAGAGTCCACTAAACCCTTGTCCTCCCGAAGTCTCCACAAAAGGAATACAACCCATCAGCTCAGCACTCACTTGGATCCCGATTGCCTCAATTGCAACAGCCACCTACACGGATGCATGGAAACACGCCACAGTACTCCCACTGATCAGGGAACCTAACACTCTCCAACTACAGATCCCTCTCCCTGTTTCCATATCCAGTCAAAGTATTGGAGAAGCTCATCAAGAAATGCCTAACCAACATCTGTAACGTTCACCAACAACTTGACACCACACAATCTAGGATCAGACCCAAAAACAGCATGGAAACAGCTCTCATTGAGACAGCAGATTACATCGGCATGCTCCTGGACAGAGGAGGCAGCCACCCTCATCCTACTGGACCTCTCTGTTGAATTTGACACAGTGTTAAACCCTATCCTCATCCGATGTCTGCATGACAGAGAAAATCAAGGACGTGCCCTCAATGGTTATGCTCCTTCCTGACCAAAGAACAGTCAATGTGGCTCCTTACTGCTTGGACACCCGTAACATCATCTGCAGGTAATGCTAGGATCTTCACTCAGCCCATCACCCTTCAACACCTACATGATTCTACTTGCAAGCACTATCTGCATCTATGGCATCAAAGCCCTATACTACGCTGACAACACTTATCCGATTCTCTCCCTCTCAGACATGATACCCATCACCTAGACCAAGTTTGCTGCCTGCATGACAAAAATTGCCAACTGCATTAAAAGCAACTGTCTTAAACTGAACACCGATAAAACAGGAGTCATGATTTTTGGGAACAACTTATCGCCATGAGACTCCACCTGGTGGCCCGCAAAACTCCATTTGGCGTCATCTATGAAGTGTTCAAGATAAAAGACTTTTCTTTTAACATTAATGGGATTCAAAGTGTTAAGTTAAAACAGAAGTGCCTTTTACTTACAAGACACACAGGGCAGATAGTTCTTACTTCAGTATTGGAAACAGTAGGAGAATTCTTGAACCACTGCAGTAGTTTTTACACTTCACTCACTGCCAAGAGACTAGCATAGAAAAGCGCAGTGTTCTTGTGACATTAACAGTAAAAAGTTCTACAATTATCGTATTACTGGTGTCCTTTAAAGGGACGCCTTATGACTTATACCTAGATCAAATTATCTTTTTAACTGTATCCCACCTTGTACATGATCTCCCCACTGGTCAGAAAAAATAACGTGGTGCAAAGTTTTACTATGCAGTAACCATGCACCAAAATAGCCCTACAAAGTCAACCTCCTATCATGGTGTAATGTTTCAACATATAAGGGCAAAAGCCTGTGCACATACACAGACAGCCACATTAAAAAATGCATAAACTTGTACACACACAGACAAGCAAAGATGTATGCCATTCCACAACCCCACCTCAAGTTGCAAAATTTTAAGTTTGAAATATTTTTTTTTAAAAGAGTGTACACCGAAGATCTCTTAATGAACCACTTCCACAAGCTAAGAGCAAAGCATTTCATGCACTTTTGGCCAAATAACCAACTGGCGTGTATCTGTTGGCACCGAAACTGTTCGACGAATTGTGTTACTATATCAGAAAGACTTTGTTTGAGGCTACTTTGCTTCAACTCCACAAAGACGGCACAAATAGAGAAACTAGTTCAATAATCTTCACAAGAACAACAGTTGGTCAGCCATTTTGATTTTGCTCATCAGAATGTCGACAACAGCATGACTGTTCGACTTCTAAAAGCAAGGCCCGCTGAAAAGGCTGAGAGTGATTTGTGTTCAAAGTTTGGCTTGGCGTGGAGATAGTTCAAGGCAAAGGAGGCCGGAAGGAGTACCGACACTATGAACTGGAATAAGTGCTTAATAATTTCGTTTAAAAAGCCCTGCCTTTCAGCACAAAACAAAGGGCTCGCGTTAAGCTGGAGCAAGAGATCAAAGCCCTGCTGATAGAACCCCCTGTGCTTCGCTGGGCTTGTCACTAGCACTTTTATGCGAAAGCTCAACCAAGGGTGAATTTGTGATGAAGGCGGACTACGCCTACATAGCCATGCCAGGAGTCTCTCTTTGCATGGCACCTGCTGTTCTACACAAAGGGGATATTTCTAACATCATTATGTGGCATGGAAATAGAAAGTGCTCTGATTGCCGAGACTCATGTTGTTAGTCCAAGCACTGATAACTTTAAAAAGGATCGCTGAAATTAGTACGTCAATATTTAGAAGGCGCTGAAGTCTCGCTGAAAATGCCTACAGATGACCACAACTCGTTGGCACTGGTGCTATTTTGGCATATTAATTTGAAATGGTACAATAAAACAAATCCAATGTTAAAATATTTGTATTTTTTTTTACCTGCATACCACAGCATCTAATTGTTCTTAGAATATTACTGTCGATAAGGCTAATAATTCAGAAAGCAGACCACAGGGTACAAATAATGCAAAATAGAAACGGAAGTTCAATGCCCATTTTAAGAGCAATCAGGATTATTCGGTTGTGTAGAGCACAGAAGACTCCCTCATCTCTCAACTCCTCCATATAGCATCACTACCATCTCAACTGCCCGCTGGCAAATCAATAGCGCGTCATAAATGAGGGAAGAAGATGAAAAGGTACGGCGGGGTACAGCACGCGGCATGGTGGGCCCCTCAACTGTGCTCTATATTGGAGGCTCGTAAACCAATGCAAACGCTCGTCCCCCGCACCTCATGTTGTGCATCTCATCCCAGCTGCAATTGCTGCCAGAGCCCAGCTGAACAAATCCAGTGAAGCTGCTGTGCAGAATGGCAGGGCGAAGAAAAAGCGCCATTCATTAGCCATGCTTGGGTTGTTGTCTGAAGTGTTTGTGCCGCCGAGGTGTCCTACAAGACGGATGCAAGGTCATCCGATTCACAGAGTTTTTCCACTGCTAAAATGGCCACCAGAAATGACAATGCAAGTCTCTCACAAATATACCCCGGTGCAACACTGCATGGGCTCTCTTGGCCAAATGATGAAATCCATCACAAACATGACGCAGATGTTTAAGCGGTGTATACGCCTGAGACTAGTAGACAGGCTTTTAAAGATGCACCCCGCAGGAAAGGGCCGGTCCTGCATTGTACCAGAACAAGCTCTTTTACATGGTCTCCAAGCCCTGTGTTCTAGAGCAATATAACAAACATAATGGTTCTAAGAAACGGTTGCACGATTTTTTTTTTTAAACCTTTTTATTAATTTTCACCGCTTCAACAAATTGAGTCAGTTGTTTACATAAAAAAACCAGCATAGCAACAGTAATAAATAAATCAGCAAGTATTATAAATGCACAGTTTTGACAGTTGTCAGCAATTAATATCAGGCCCCGTCCTGCCACCCTCGGCTTCTCATCCTCCATCCGAGACGATTTTTTTTTTTAATACTCATGCTGCATATCAAGTCTTCATACTGTGCCGCAAAGCTGTGGGATATCATTTTGGAAGCTCCCCTCAAACGACTCTCAAAAATAATCACCCAGATTCAGAGGAAGGGAAATAAAATAAGGCGAATCCTAAGACAGACGCAGAGGAATCAAAGTACTAAGGGCTCAAGGACAAAGGAGTAGACCATGAAGGTATATATATGTGGGTGTGTGCTGACGGCAAGGAACGCACAAACTGGATTGGTCGACTGAACCACAACTGTTGTTGAATCTGTCAGTTTTATCCCCATCCCAAAAGACTCTGAGGGACCACCATACATTGTTTGAAAGGATCATAACAATGCAGCTGAGGTACATTTTTACTAGTGCAGATATCCTTCCAATGTTCCATGGCCATGATTACGAGGAGGACCAAATAAATACAAAAGGTACTTCGGAGGTGCAAGAATTTGAATGAGTTTGGGGACATAGGTCACTGGAACCAGTGTCAGAGCTTTGGGGCAGGTGGAAAGGGAGGTGTGTTGCCCACCTCACCCGTCCAGCTTGGTGCTCCCAATGCACCTTTATTCCTGGCACCCAGTAGTATCTACTGATCTGGCCTGGCACATGCAGGTCAGTGAGCAAATTACTGTTACTGAAGCATGAAACAGGTCAGGACAAGATTCAGGAATAGAGCGTGAGCATCATGGGCATCGAGGAGACAGATAAGTAAAAGAATGCCTTATCTGCTATGCCTATGTACCCGTTGACATATACACTTGTGTGAGTCTGTGCATGTGATTGTTTGTGTGAGAAGAGCGCCTGTGCATTTGTGTGAGGTGAGTATACCTGTGGCAAGTCATGGCATTCAGTGTGGGGTCCAGCACTTGCATTATGGTCATTCTTTGCATACTGGTGAACTCTTGGAATGATAGTGTTCACCCCGGGTAAATTGCTGGCTCCACTAAGTATATTGTGGGCAGTATGGAGTCAATCTCTGGCATTATTCTGGCATAATGGTGCCCAGGCTTGGCATATTGTGGATATTGTTGACAACTTTGTACGCTTTGTGTAATGGTGAAAATCTTTGACAAATTATGACAAATCTGGACATGTGCTGGTTAAACATTTTTTAAAATGACAGCGTGTATAAACAGATACATATTCAACAGTCTTTATTACCTATGGTGTTAGCCTTCAAGGAAAACTATTGCACTCCCGCCCCCTCCAAATACCACCAGAGCAGCAAGAAAGGAGCTGGGACGCCAGCTGTTCAAAACTTTTACTAATAGCCAGTCAGGGCTATCGGAAAGCCGGACAAGCAAGGCTTTGAAGAGCCTGGCTCCAATGGGAAGTCATTGCTATGTTTGTCACTCATTGGTCACAATTTTGCACTTTAATGTAAAAAACATATGGTAAAGAGAACAATCAGCACCACCCACCAATGATATCTTTAGAAAAAAATTAAAGGTGCGGTTTCTGATGCTAAACATCAGGTCACAAAAAGTTACACCTTAAAGAATGTCAGTGCTTCTTGAACTAACTTACGGAAAGGGATAAATGTAATGGATTCTGCATGTGACGGCATTATCTAAATTGATCGAATTAATAAATTAGTGAAGTCGGCATCTGAAAAGAGGAAGCACGCAAGAGCCACTTACCTCTGTGAATAAGTGAAGGGGTAACTGCAGGGGTCTTCTTTACCCATCTCCATGCATACATTTTTAACACCCTGTTCTCCACATTACTTCCTATCAGTACAAACATAGCCTTTTAGCTGTGTGCAGACTGGTGAACCTGGACCACGTGGCCCAGCGATTCTCAGAAGTCCCTGCCTTGGTATTTTGGCTGATCACTGCACCAATAAATTACCCTTAAGCTTGAACTCTAAAGTGCTCACGCCTTTTGTCTGCGCGCTGACTAAATGCTTTGGCAGCGATGCACCAAAAGTGGTCGGTGCCGCAGAGAGCCTTGTAAATAAATAATAATCACTGAAATGAGAAGCTGAAACTGTACGAACAGTGATGGAAGGCGCGGATGCACTGAGATGCCGCTAAACTGATTAACAATGATTTTCGATGCCGCTCCAGAGAGGAAGAAGCATAAAGCAAACATTAGCAACCCTAGCACCTGGCAGAGATAGGGGTGACACCTTTCATCAGTTACGGCATAGATCAACATATCTGTACATATTTTATAGAACATTATTTGCCTTGCTAATGCTACATTAGTCAATACCGTGGTTCTCCTGTTCCTCACCTCCACTTTTTGAATCGAAACACTATTTTTATCAGAGGCGCTCTTTGCAAAAGGTTGCAAAATAACCTGTGAGAGCTGGTGGCGGTCCAGCATACACTAACAAAAGGCGGAGTCAATTCAGTCGCTGAGAGGCGGAGCTCATGTAGTCTAGGAGGCAGGGGATTGAAAGCGATGTCCCTAGGAGTTCATCTAGTCCAGTGTTTCCCAAACTGTGGGTCATCATGAGCTAACTTTTGGTGGGTTGCAAAAGTCAGAGCAATAAATAAAGATGTCTTCAAATTCTGTGTAACCCCTTCCACGCTGATGACGAGCTGGGCTCGTCATGGCGTAGCCTCCTCGCACGCTGATGACGAGCCCAGCTCGTCACGTAACATGCGATTTTAAAAATTACAGCACAGGAGCGGAATTCCGCTAGCACGCATGAAGTTAACTTGTCACATTTGCAGTGATTCAAATATAAAGGTCAAATGTCAGGATGTTTTAGTCTTTTAACAAATCTATTGGTGTTTACTTTTCTTTCTCTGACTGCAAAGTGGGAGAAGTTTTTAAAGTAAGTTATGTAGGACGTCGTTTTTTGCATCACACAAAAAAATGTAAATACCTGTAAATGAACAGTATAAATCCAACAGTCAGGAAAGCAAACACAAGCAATTTTTTGTGTAATTCTTAAGTGTGATGAAAACAGTGATTGTAATAGGGTAAAAACAAATCAAGACACTTATATGGTGATACACAAAGGATAAATATTCACAGAAACCTGATTTCCACACATTATCATGTGTGTGCTATGCAGTTGTACCCATAAAAACTGTATGGCAGTACAAATATAGTAGTCGCAAAAGTTTGTTGTTCTAAAAAGTGGGTCATGGTTGTAAAAAGTTTTGCAACCATCGATCTAGTCAGTGCTAACTGTGACCGCCTAGCTCATGGCGAGCCTGAGGCTGGTTCCACTCAGGTCGATAGGGCAATCTTTGATGCCGCCTAAAGAAGAAGAGGAGTTCTGACTGAAGTTGGAAATAAATCCCTAATTAAAGAATCTCGTTTAATCCCTTCGCAGCTGGGCAAATTCCCATGCTGTGCTGGGGGCGGGTGGGCGCGCACAGAGCCCCTGTGCTTATGACGAGGTCAGCTCGTCATGAGCCACGGTGGTCGTGTGCTCATGACGAGCTGAGCTTGTCATGACCACACCCGTTTCTTTAGAACGTTCGCACAGCAGGGGAATTATCCCAGCGTTCTAAAGGTCATCCTCGTCAATGAGCACACGAGCAGCGTGGCTCATAACGAGCTGAGCTCGTCATGAGATTCGAAGGGGTTAACAAACTGCAATTAGGGAGCACTGGTGGACAGACCTAGAAATGCCCCCAAATCCATTTCTGGCGAGGTCAGTCACCTTCCTATGCCGGAACTGAAACTCCCAGAGTGTTTCTGCCAATGAGGGGGCCGCTTTCGTCTCTGAATAGTGAAGTATGTAATGCAATAAACTATGCCTGAATGGTCGACTCTCCTCACGGCAAGTTACAACGAATCCTCTCTTCCTTTTAAAGGACTTGTCTCTCTACACCGAGCGAACGGGCAAGAGGCCAGGGAAGCTGGTGCTTAAGCAACCAAGACGGAGCAGTGCCTGTGTGCATTTCAATCCCAGCCAACCGCAGTAAATGTTATTGGAGTTCTTGTGCTGTAAAATTGCTGCTTTCATGCCCACTGCATCTGACAATAGGAATCCTTGGCCTAGCGCGAGGGGGGAGGGCGTTGTGCCTTCCAGTCAGATGGCCGCATCCCTGGAACTGAAAGGGCGACTACTCTGGAATGCTCTTAATGGGACAGTGACAGCAAGATTCATGTCAGTGGGGCATCTAAACACAGCGAGATGCACACTAAGTGCAGAGGCCTTTTTCTTTTTTTTTTTTTGCTAAGGAAGGCGAAGAAACCATTCGTGGGGGAGGGGAAGGGTGGAAGAGGAGCTTATGCAAGCCAAGCGCACAGAAACACTGAAAGAGAACATTAGAATAATTGCCTAAAATGCGTTGGTTACAGCGACAGAGAGAGTCACAGCTACTCCATGCGAGAAGAATATTTTCGTAGTCAATAAATGGCTCCCTGTGACGCAGTTCCTTGAGGACCAGCAGGGTCACATGCTGAGCGCAGCCGTAAGAAGGGGCTAAAAAGCAAGGATAGAAACATCGTGGCTTGTAGTGACAATTAAAATCTTTTCATCGTTCCTAATTAGCCCGGGTCTGGCGTTAGTTTCCCAGGCTACATTCTTTTTCCTCACCCCCGTTAATGCTCTCTCGTGCACTGATAGGCACCTTGTCTTAGGAAGTGTATTTGACTCATTAATAAGAAAAATAAAACAATTCAAGCTTTCACTATCTGGCAATTACATTTACCTCGAAATACAATTAAAACTAATTAACGTCACATTAGCCTTCTAAGGTAACTAAAGGCACAGAAGTACAGCTGTCTTTAGAGCTACGGGCCAGTTGTGCTCTCTCACTTCAGGTTCAGGAAAAACAAAACACACAAAGCTAGATCCTGTAAAGTCACTTCCATGCGAAATGTTGAGGCTAACCCTTGACGCCGAAGGTAAAGCATTGCCAAAGCCAATAGATCTGTCCTACTCGCTTAGCCAACGGCTTTTCTTAGTGCTGTACAGCTTCAGGATGCTGTTCATCGTAAAAAAAAAAAAAAGTGCACGATGGTGGTTGCTTCATCCACTAGTTCACAAATGCATCAGAAAGCATGCAAGTGTTACAGAAATTTTACTGGCACTGTGTGCTTTCATTTTTTCCCAATACAAAATGGTAGACATACCTTGGATCCGTAAACAAGAAAAAATAAGATTTTTTAAAGTGAAATCACCAATGGAAAACAACATGCTGGAGGGTAGTCTTAACGGAGGAGCAGGTGTGGGCAAAGAGTAAAAGCAACACATGGAGTGTGGTGGGGAAGCACAAGAGGGAGAGAAGACCACAGAGCACGTGGTTCAGAAAAAGCAACGCAGGAGGGACAGAAGCACTTGGTCGAGACAGAGCAACATGAAGCAAGAGTGTGATATGTACCCAAAGGAGACAGCTGGAAAACACATGCACTCTTCACATGCTTGAGCAGAAAGAAATGAGGGAAACCAGTACGTGGGGATAAAAGCAGGCAGACGAAAGCGAGCAACACATAATGAGAGCAGAGAGAGGCACACGAGAGAGACAGCTGGAAAACACATGCAGTCTTGTGGAGCTCAAGCAAAAAGAAAAAAATGTGAGCAGTGAAAGGAAAAAAGTACACAGGGGAGACACAAGCAAGATTGACTGAATAAGAACAAGCAAATGACAGTGACAATAAAGCTAATCAAAGCTAAATAATAGGTAAGCTTTAAACCCCATGCAAGATCTTGCACCATATGGAAGGCTTGACCTAATAAGTTCCATTCAGATTAATTATATGTACATTTATGCGATATGGATAACATTTAAGCCATATGGATATGAAAGTTGTGCACAGTCTAAGCTCTTGCTTGATCACCTAGATGCTGACGACACCAACATAATCTTTCCATGCCCAATTTCATTACACCTTCTGAAAGACGTATATCCACTTGCCTTACTGCTGTTGACCAATGAATGAAACCTCATGCTGAAATCAGCTGAGACCAATGTCCTATATTTCCCCCTCTTCTCCTACCACTACCTCTAATCCTAACTCTATTTCTCTTTTGAGCACAGTGACATCCAAATGAAACTTTAATGTTCATTTCAAACACTGTTTGGTTTGAATATTTCATCACCACCAATGCTTATACCGTAGGAAATAAGAGTCCTAAATATGCATAAACCCTCATCTTTCATCCCCTTTTACACTGCTAGGTTATTGACACCATCTTCTTGAGGCCTTCCACAACCTGTCTTTGTTCTTACTGAAAGTCTAATTTTCACCAGTAAGATACTATACTATGTCCACAGAAATACCCATAACTTACAATCGGCATTAGGCTGATTGGCACTCAACTTAGAACAGGGCCCAATAAACACTTCTGATGGTAGTCCTTTATGTAATTCATGGCAAATTCCAATACCACCTTACTGACACTTTTTAAAAATAGATTCCCTTCCAGAATCTAGATGTGCTTATCGGCACTTACTAATCATACAAACACCACTCTTCTGACCTACCATACCTCAGCCTTACATTCTAGGACACTCCCATAGAACATCCTTTCCACTGACCATAGAAGATATAATCCAGCACTACAGCAATTGAATTAAAACAAACAACTTACCATGAAGTTTACTTGAAGCTTATGGCGATCCAAAAGTTCACATATTTTAAATCTTGCCATTCACTATTTTGTAATTAATTTTATTTGTAAGTATTTTGTAATTCATTTCTAATTGTAAATAATTGGGGTATTATCTGCCCTTTGTGCTGTACTATATTCAGATATCTCATTGTCCTTGCTGTTTATGGTATCTTAGATCAGTGTAACACTCATCATTTACAATCACACTGTTCCTTCAAATAATCCACAACCCACTTGTTGCCCTAAACACCAAATGATAACTTGTTCCAATGTATCGCATTTCTGATTGAAATGTAGTACGCTGCTACATTTTTAAATGGGTGGTGCACCTCTGATCTGGTAGCAAATTATCATAGTCCAATTACTGTCTGACATAAACGTCGGACAAAAATATTGTGCCCTGAACATCATTGCAATAGTAGTACTCTACTGAAGTTAGAAATAGAAAATCTACACCAAAGGAGACAATATTTTTGTAAACAATATTCACAACGCATTACTATTATCAGATGATATTTCTGACAACTATATTCCAATTTATAGTTGTGTTTTAGTTAATGTAAATTAAAAAGGAAGCTGCCCTCTAGTAATCCTTTGAATTAAAAAAAAACTATATGCCGATGTACAACGATTGTACAACAATCTCCTGTCAAATTACTGTCTGACATAAACGTCGGACAAAAATATTGTGTCCTGGACATCATTGCAATAGTATCACTCTACTGAAGTTAGTAATAGAAAATCTACACCAAAGGAGACAATATTTTTGTAAACAATATTCACGACGCATTACTATTAACAGATGATATTTCTGACAACTATATTCTGATGTATAGTTGTGCTTTAGTTAATGTCAATTAAAAAGGAAACTGCCCTCTAGAAAGCCTTTGAATTAAAAAAAACTATATGCCGATGTACAACCATTGTACGACAATCTCCTGTCAAATTACTGTCTGACATAAACGTCGGACAAAAATATTGTGTCCTGGACATCATTGCAATAGTATCACTCTACTGAAGTTAGTAATAGAAAATCTACACCAAAGGAGACAATATTTTTGTAAACAATATTCACGACGCATTACTATTATCAGATGATATTTCTGACAACTATATTCCAATGTATAGTTGTGTTTTAGTTAATGTAAATTAAAAAGGAAACTGCCCTCTAGTAATCCTTTGAATTAAAAAAAAACTATATGCCGATGTACAACGATTGTACAACAATCTCCTGTCAAATTACTGTCTGACATAAACGTCGGAGAAAAATATTGTGTCCTGAACATCATTGCAATAGTATCACTCTTCTGAAGTTTGTAATAGAAAATCTACACCAAAGGAGACAATATTTTTGTAAACAATATTCACGACGCATTACTATTATCAGATGATATTTCTGCCAACTATATTCCGATGTATAGTTGTGTTTTAGTTAATGTAAATTAAATAGGAAACTGCCCTCTAGAAATCCTTTGAATTAAAAAAACAACTATATGCTGATGTACAACCATTGTACGGCAATCTCATCTCTGATGTTCAAAGGCCCCATTTTAATGGCCACGCAGCTTCATGACACCAGCACTGCTGAAGAACTTCAGCTCATACTCTTCTACATCATTTGTCTGGGCAGCAAGCTGGCCATCTGAGGTCTATAAATCTTCCAGATCACAGCTCCAGTCTCAGAATTACAGAGGTGCTTCATGAGGAAGATCTAGTTTTTTTCTACCCCAACATTTTACACAGCTCATTTTCGATCTGTTACTTCGTCTCGCTGACCATCTCTCATAAATCAAGACCAATGTTCAAAGGCTTCAATCAGTCACTGATTTGTATTCCCTACCATCACCACAGTTCATACTGGGCAACAATCCTGCTCTTCTCCATGCGCATGCTGAACATTTAAATAATTAAATCGATGAGTTTACCTCCCAGTGATTCCTGGTAGTTAAAATGGGGCATATGGAATTCCAGTGAAATATCGCTCTCTTATTTCTTTCATGGACATCATTTAGGGGCCGCCAGGGGTCGCAGTTGTGACCCCTAGTTTGCCCCTTGAAATCCCTGGCACTGCATGTGCGACCGCAGGATTCAGAGTTTGCTAAATTTGCGCCACAAACACAGGGGCACCTTGCCCTTATGGACATCGGTTGGGGCTCCAATCTCTTTGTTTTCTGTCATGTCGTTTAAACTAATAGTGAATCGCAGTATATTATTCACTATTAGTGTAATAAAAAAATGGAGTACAATTAGCTACAATATAACTCTCCATGACAACTGAGGTAAGTAAAAAAATCAAATAAATGTATGCTGTGTGTATGTGTGTGTTTATGTGGGAGAAAGTGTGTGATTGTGAGTTAATGTGTAAGCATCTGTGTGTGAGTGAATGTATAGATCAAATGGGATGTGCTGTCACTTTCGCTACCCTTGACCTTTCGGTGAATTGATGTTCATGCTTTCTATAATTTTCTTTTTTAAAAGGAGCTATATTTACCCGCTGTTTTCCTAAAAGTACCACACAATTTTAAAGCCAAAACGCCACGCCAAAAGCACACCACAATACATTTGTGCATCCATAACATGCTCACTTTTGGAAGTTTTTTGGCTTCCAACCTTTAACATATGAAGAAGAACCAAAGGATTGCACATACAATGGCTTCATTAGTTCTTTTCAATTGCATTACAAAATGCTGTTTGTGGGGGCGTGGTAATCAAAGATAACCAACTCTCTGCCTATCAAGTATTGAATCAGAAAAGGGGGTGGTGATGAACAGAGTGTCTGAATTAAGCAGACCACTCTTACCCAGTCCAAAGATCAGGGCTTGATCCATCACCGTTTTTTAGCTCACTGCACCATCCCAGCTCAGAACTTGGCTATATGCAAATTAGTCTGACCCTGGCCCAGTGCATCATGGGAACAGGGCAGACCAAACTACCAAGCCAATTCTTATACTGGGAAGGAAACAAGCTACCGGGGACCGGTTTCTGACATTTCAGCCGTCTTCGGCCCGGCTTGCTTGAATCCTGATGGTGCAATGAGCTAGGGACTCACATCTGAGAATACCCTTCCACGCTTATGGTGGACAAAAATGATTCAGAAAAGGGGGTGGTGATGAACAGAGTGTCTGAATTAAGCAGACCACTCTTACCCAGTCCAAAGATCAGGGCTTGATCCATCACCGTTTTTTAGCTCACTGCACCATCCCAGCTCAGAACTTGGCTATAAGCAAATTAGTCTGACCCTGGCCCAGTGCATCATGGGAACAGGGCAGACCAAACTACCAAGCCAATTCTTATACTGGGAAGGAAACAAGCTACCGGGGACCGGTTTCTGGCATTTCAGCCGTCTTCGGGCCGGCTTGCTTGTATCCTGATGGTGCAATGAGCTAGGGACTCACATCTGAGTATACCCTTCCACGCTTATGGTGGACAAAAATGATTCAGAAAAGGGGGTGGTGATGAACAGAGTGTCTGAATTAAGCAGACCACTCTTACCCAGTAGAAAGATCAGGGCTTGATCCATCACCGTTTTTTAGCTCACTGCACCATCCCAGCTCAGAACTTGGCTATATGCAAATTAGTCTGACCCTGGCCCAGTGCATCATGGGAACAGGGCAGACCAAACTACCAAGCCAATTCTTATACTGGGAAGGAAACAAGCTACCGGGGACCGGTTTCTGGCATTTCAGCCGTCTTCGGCCCGGCTTGCTTGAATCCTGATGGTGCAATGAGCTAGGGACTCACATCTGAGTATACCCTTCCACGCTTATGGTGGACAAAAATGATTCAGAAAAGGGGGTGGTGATGAACAGAGTGTCTGAATTAAGCAGACCACTCTTACCCAGTCCAAAGATCAGGGCTTGATCCATCACCGTTTTTTAGCTCACTGCACCATCCCAGCTCAGAACTTGGCTATACGCAAATTAGTCTGACCCTGGCCCAGTGCATCATGGGAACAGGGCAGACCAAACTACCAAGCCAATTCTTATACTGGGAAGGAAACAAGCTACCGGGGACCGGTTTCTGGCATTTCAGCCGTCTTCGGCCCGGCTTGCTTGAATCCTGATGGTGCAATGAGCTAGGGACTCACATCTGAGTATACCCTTCCACGCTTATGGTGGACAAAAATGATTCAGAAAAGGGGGTGGTGATGAACAGAGTGTCTGAATTAAGCAGACCACTCTTACCCAGTCCAAAGATCAGGGCTTGATCCATCACCGTTTTTTAGCTCACTGCACCATCCCAGCTCAGAACTTGGCTATATGCAAATTAGTCTGACCCTGGCCCAGTGCATCATGGGAACAGGGCAGACCAAACTACCAAGCCAATTCTTATACTGGGAAGGAAACAAGCTACCGGGGACCGGTTTCTGGCATTTCAGCCGTCTTCGGGCCGGCTTGCTTGTATCCTGATGGTGCAATGAGCTAGGGACTCACATCTGAGTATACCCTTCCACGCTTATGGTGGACAAAAATGATTCAGAAAAGGGGGTGGTGATGAACAGAGTGTCTGAATTAAGCAGATCACTCTTACCCAGTCCAAAGATCAGGGCTTGATCCATCACCGTTTTTTAGCTCACTGCACCATCCCAGCTCAGAACTTGGCTATATGCAAATTAGTCTGACCCTGGCCCAGTGCATCATGGGAACAGGGCAGACCAAACTACCAAGCCAATTCTTATACTGGGAAGGAAACAAGCTACCGGGGACCGGTTTCTGACATTTCAGCCGTCTTCGGCCCGGCTTGCTTGAATCCTGATGGTGCAATGAGCTAGGGACTCACATCTGAGAATACCCTTCCACGCTTATGGTGGACAAAAATGATTCAGAAAAGGGGGTGGTGATGAACAGAGTGTCTGAATTAAGCAGACCACTCTTACCCAGTCCAAAGATCAGGGCTTGATCCATCACCGTTTTTTAGCTCACTGCACCATCCCAGCTCAGAACTTGGCTATAAGCAAATTAGTCTGACCCTGGCCCAGTGCATCATGGGAACAGGGCAGACCAAACTACCAAGCCAATTCTTATACTGGGAAGGAAACAAGCTACCGGGGACCGGTTTCTGGCATTTCAGCCGTCTTCGGGCCGGCTTGCTTGTATCCTGATGGTGCAATGAGCTAGGGACTCACATCTGAGTATACCCTTCCACGCTTATGGTGGACAAAAATGATTCAGAAAAGGGGGTGGTGATGAACAGAGTGTCTGAATTAAGCAGACCACTCTTACCCAGTCCAAAGATCAGGGCTTGATCCATCACCGTTTTTTAGCTCACTGCACCATCCCAGCTCAGAACTTGGCTATACGCAAATTAGTCTGACCCTGGCCCAGTGCATCATGGGAACAGGGCAGACCAAACTACCAAGCCAATTCTTATACTGGGAAGGAAACAAGCTACCGGGGACCGGTTCCTGGCATTTCAGCCGTCTTCGGCCCGGCTTGCTTGAATCCTGATGGTGCAATGAGCTAGGGACTCACATCTGAGTATACCCTTCCACGCTTATGGTGGACAAAAATGATTCAGAAAAGGGGGTGGTGATGAACAGAGTGTCTGAATTAAGCAGACCACTCTTACCCAGTCCAAAGATCAGGGCTTGATCCATCACCGTTTTTTAGCTCACTGCACCATCCCCTTTTCTGAATCGTTTTTGGCCACTATAGGTGTGGCAGGGTATACTCAGACATGAGTCCCTTTCTCACTGCACCATCAGGATTCAAGCAAGCCGGGCCGAAGACGGCTGAAATGCCAGAAACCGGTCCCCGGTAGCTTGTCTCCTTTCTGGTGAAGAATTGGCTTGGTAGTTTAGTCTGCCCTGTTCCCATGATGCACTGGGCCAGGGACAGACTGATTTGCATATAGCCAGGTTCTGAGCTGGGATGGTGCAGTGAGATAAATAACGGTGATGGATCAAGCCCTGATCTTTGGACTGGGTAAGAGTGGTCTGCTTAATTCAGACACTCTGTTCATCACCACCCCCTTTTCTGAATCGTTATCAAGTATTGAAGTCAAAGTAATCTAAATATGCAAGTGACTGAAAAGATGACACCTACTTTCAAAGCTCATGGGTGTGTAACATTAAGCATACAGTAATTATTGAGCAATCTTCTAGAACGTCCCTACGCCATCCCATCTTCACCAATGCTACGAGGTAGAGATTTGTCACAACCAGTTTTAAAAGCCTGTTTTAGCGAATAATATTGCACCACTGGCCTCTAAACTGTTTATATTCTGGCCCCTACTCAGTATGCCATGTAAGCTAAAAAATAGCTATTTTCTATGCTCATACCTAGTAGGTTATATAAAAGTTTTTTAGGGATCTTAACTTAATTCTTCTGACATTCTAGATACACTGGGTACTGACTTCCCATGTACTCACAAAAGTTCACCAGAGTTCAAAAGCAGAAGCTAGAGTACAGCAGCATTTGATTATATGAAATAAACCACTCTAAACTCCATGCCCATGTATCACAGGAAGAAAGAAATGAGGTAACAAAACACATTTTGGTGCCTTGCAGCCAGTCTTTCGCCATCAACTGAAGTTAAATATTTACATATGATCTGCCTTGGAAAGAACTATGACAGCGTGGTGATCTTAAAAAAAAGAATCCAACAAAAGAGTCATCCCATTAACATAAAGGAATAAACTAAATTACCACTTTTATCTCTTTGACAAAGAAACCAGTCTCTCCAAGGAAATATACTCGGGTCTGCCCATCGATGAATAGATCTCTTTAGAAGGAAGCATTGGCTGGAATCCTGCTTTTTGGATTACCAATGCTTTTTTACTAATACTACTCAGCATCGGCAGCAAAAACAAAGCTGCAATGAGGCCTACATCTGTGTGTACATGTGTCATGACATGACACCAGACACAGCTTCATGATATGAGAGTGCATGTGTCTCCAGGCATGCATGGATCCATCACAGCACAATGGGCATTTAGTTTTGTTTAATTATCTGTTCCAAGATATCAGACACCTAGCTTGGAGCCATAATTTTAAATGCATAAATAAGGTGTGCAAAAATACATTTAAAGAAAGGAGCAACCTGGAAGCAATTGGCAGCTGCTGGGCCCCCCTACAGTGGGATGGACAGGAAGGGACAGTGCAGCACAATATTGGGAGAGGAGGGAGGGAAGGCTTAACAACAATAGGGAAATACTGGGTGGGGGTGAGTGTGAAGAGGGAAGCATCACAAAAGGAGGAGGAGGGAGAGCAGGAAAACATATGCACTCCCATTGAGTGTTGAGAGCAAAAGTAAAAGGGATATTCCTGAATATAAGACGTGAAGGGAATGATACTAGGTATGCAATTAATAAGGATGATAAATCAGCTATGCTCAAAGAGAGGAACAAACACAAAGACAGGAAGGAAAGGAATTGAATAAAAGTTGGGCTAAGGAAATTGACAAGAAAGCCACCCAATGAAAGTCAATGAATAGGAAACTAATTAGACATCACACGTGATAGAAGTAAAACAATAAAAGTCTAAAATTAAACCAGATTGTAGAAAAACAGAAGACAGAAAAACAAGATGAAATCACCTTTTCAACTTCAGGACTGTGGCGAAGACCAGGCAACCAACCGCACCAACCACACATGGTTAACACCCTAAATAACTAAATTAAGACAATCAACACTCTTAGCAAACACTTAAATCCAGAGTTATACATTTTAACATCAGTTATTTACTGAGAATGGTTTCTTCTTTCTTCCTACAGAAGCATTCTTTTGTAAAACTTTTTATGTTTAATAAGAGCTAACTTTCTCCATCAGATAAGAAGATCAAAACACACTCGGCTACTTTCCCACAAATAGCATTCCGAGACAAATGCATTGGAGCACACATCTATCACAGTTGCCGTAATTTAATTTTCTGTTGTCAAAATTACTTCGCTTTCCAGCTCTGTGGCAGCTCTAGTTCCGTATTTAAGTAATGCAGAAACCAAGAAACCTCCATTAACTTTGCAAGTGCAAGAACTAGGACATTTTACAATGGCTTCTCTTGATCACTGGAACAGATTGTTACAATTTATGCTACTGAAGTGGCAGGCAGCTACTCCAGACAGCGATCACTGAACATGCTGCTCCTCTCCAGATATCAGACCATCCCCATAAAAGAAGTACCCCGGGGGTTCATGTCATATGTTCGAGGATGTGATATGACGAACAGCATGCAGCCGGGTCCATGAGGTACCGACATCGACAAAACGATGCGCTGCAGTGCAGAGATGTTTACCAAAGCAACCATCAACGCAAAGTAAACCACTACAAAAAAAAAAAAACACTGCAGCATCATGTTTGCACAAAACAGAATCACAATTTTTGGGTGAAAATTGATTTGTTGCCAGTTTCAATAAGCAGAAATAGTCCTATGCGCTTATACATTGCAGTTTCTGAAACAGCTGACATAAAACCAATAATGGGCATGAGGTTGAAATAAAATATTGACAATGTGCCCCTAGCTGCCTCCACTTCAGACAGAGATAAGTGAGAGAACTCGAACGCTACCGAGATAGGAGCTATACTAAAACTTAAAACGTAGAAAGTACATACCATATGTTTTAATTACAAAACGGAAGCCACTGATTCATAATTAATAAATGAGTCTCTAAAACTCGATGGCTAAGTGTGGTCAAATTTACAGAGCAGATCCTTATCTTTGTGAGTCACTGAGAATGTGCCCATTTGCCAGTAATAAAGCATTGGTACTACAGACCCATTTGAAGGATGAATGCCTGGTTTAATATGCAAGAGAGTTTGTTTATAATCAGTATGAAGACAGAGTTGAAGCAGAGACTAGGTCTTCTGACTAGGTCGCCTGACCAGTTCTTTGCTTCCAAAACCACTTAATATATACATTATGGTCAAACGGAAGATGCCAATAAGCTTGCCTGAAGTCTGAATGTGTATGATTTTTTCCACCTGAAACTAAAGGAGTTTGAGATCTAAAATCTTAAACAGTACTCCCTGCCCAGAAAGAAGAATGTTTCGGCCAACCTCAGATGTGGCAGCCCCAAATCACCCACGTGGTCTTAACGTTGCAATGGCGCTGGCTAAATGAATCTCTTCCAAGCCGTCCAATGCAGTGACTGAAAATGTAGCTCTAATTTTGGGGGTTTTGTTAGCCATGAACAGTACTGGATTATTTTAAGCTCTGAGCTTGGGACTGCTCAATTTTGGTTTCCTGATTCAGAGCAAATGAACAATTTTAATTTACAACATTACTACAGCAGTTAGTCCTTAACAACCAAGGTTTTTTTTGGTGGCCAGTGCCAGTTAACTTTGCATGTGCGGAGTTACTGCTGTGAATTGTCTTTGGTCGCTGTAGCATTTCCAAGGTATACTTATAGCATGGTTTGTTTTTGTTATAATACATTCTGTACTGCTAATCTTTGCAACTGTGGCAAATGAAGAGGAGTGCTTGCAAAGGTTTTCCCAAAGGAGAGAGATAGGTCTTGGGTATGTCACCATTTCACTGTAGCCACAAGCGCGGCTATTGATACTTTTGGTTAGAGTGGGCGAAGGCACACCCAGGCACAAAGTTTCACATCTGCCAGAAACTTTCTCCAGTTTAAGCAGGAGTGTGTAAAGAGTACATATCCGTTTTTGTTGAAATGTATCTTGAGCCAAGGCACAGACCATTTAAACAGTTATTTGTTATGAAATTAATTCTGGTCAAATAGTTAATTGTAATGAATTAATAATTGAAGGAATATGAAAGTTCAGATTAAAGTGTTTTTCACAATGAAGTTGTACATAGTAATCTGTTGGGATGAGAGAGGCAGACCATGCTTTTTCCCAAGACCTAGTACTAAGAGAACTTTGCTGAACAAAGTAATAGTTCTTAAGCTCTTTGTGCTTCTACAGGCATCAGCAGGGGTATGTGCTCACTCACTAACTTTTAATTGTTCTTATGAAGAACATTTGATTATTTGTTTTTGAAAGAGTTTGCAGATGTCTCAGAAAGCTTCTTTTTGGTAAACAGCCCGCCGTAGGCAGCAAGCCCTGCGAATAATCTCATAAATGGCACCTTTATGAAATCTGTGAAGCCCTTCATCCCTGTGACCCTGCAAGGGAGAATATACACTTCGAATAGGTTGCATACTCATCTCATGAACGTAGCAGTACTCGCGGAAATGGCTTGCTCTATGGTGAGTTGGAACAGTGTCCTTGTTTCAGGGACAGCTTTGCATATCTAGTGTTACAGGAATTCTGGGAATTTCCTAACTGTTGTCGGGCAAAGAGAAAACACGGCTGAAAGTAGACATCACTTTGGCATAAATGTAAGAAATCTAGTCTGAGTATTTCAAAACTGCTTGGAGGTTCTGTATCTGTATATCAAAGTGGTCCAGGTACTAATCTTAAAATGCTTCGAGTTGGTGTAGGCCAGAAAATTCTTTCTGTAAATGAGATACACATAACACCCTTTGCCTTTACTACAAGCCCTGTGGGATGAATTATGTAATGTAGGACGCTTATTTTTGATTGTTCAAATACTTTTTACTTATCCACCTTTGTAAATAGTCAGTTGATAGGCCCTGTGTGAGCCTTGATCACAGGTCTCAGAATGCTAATAGAAGATAAATATATCAGTGCCTGGATTCTGGGTTCGATCTGCACAACTCACATCAAATGGAGGCAGTAAGTACCTTCTTGACACATAGATTTTGCTAAAACATTGTTTATTTTATAAAGACGAATGTTAAAAAAGATGATTTGTGCACAGGTTAAATCACTTTGTTGATCTGAATGTCTGATTCCTGGATTTCCTGATTCCGATCAACAGAGGTTTGCCCCCAAAGTATAGAAGATTTACCCCAGCCATCTTTAACACATTTACAAAATTTTGCACAAAAGCTTATCTCGAAATGTCTGCATAATTTTGCTGGTTCTAGAGCATCCTGAAGATCCCTCATTTATCTTCAGTTATGCTCAAATTCAAGTCTTTGTGAATTCACTAAGCGGCAGCTGTCACTTTACCTGCACGGTACAGAGAACATCAATGACCGTCACAAGATCAAAGAGTATCATTTTCAATCACTGAATAGTTATTGATGGATTACTGCACATCCAGCATAAAAAAACAAGGCTTGGGCGCTTGGTTGATGCACATAATATATTTTTTAACTTACTATTTTATTATTAATAGAGGAATGAAAAAACAAAATCGAGAATGTTTTTTGTATTATTATTAAGTTCAAACCTCTAATACTATGCCTCTCCTAGGATGATTAATGTATGCTGGTATGTATGATTACCCTTAAGAAGAATTTCCCACATAGAAAACCCCATTCACAATTGAGATGCAAAGAATGGAAGCAGGCAGAAAACCATTTGTTTTCAATTGCTTTAAATGGTCATTTAATTTGTTATGCTAATACGAGAAATCAGTTCTATGTTCAATATGCAAGCAATTCATTTGAAAATAGATTCTGTTTCAATAGAAACCTTGCATTACAAAAACCCTTAGGTCAATTTGCATCAACCTGGACCATAAATAATGTGAAAGTATAACGAAATTAAAATATTTTTTTAAATAGATGTTAGCGCTGTGGGCTTTTAAGTGCTGGTATTGTATGAATATGCCAACTAATCTCTATTAGAATATTAATAAACAGTCATAAAAACAAAATAAAAAAGTCTATATACATTGAAAATCCATTCCATTTATAACAATAAGATGGTGGATACCAATAGTAAAAGGATCAATACATGAAAAAAATTGGTTAAAACAGCAGAGACTTGCGAAGGCGAACAGCTGATTTCAGAAAAGAACATTCATTTCAACAGACTTCCAAGGACAGGAGTTTGTGCAAAGAATATGAAAGAAGAGGTGCATTTTCTTATGCCAGTAGACTTTAAGATTTGAATTAAAAACTGTTTAAAATAAACAAGATAAAATTTGCAAAAGAAGGTTAAGTACATTAGACTCTAGGGTGAGCAATAATTGCGGGGGCATAAACAAATCGACTTACATTTAAGTAGTTGCATTAGGAAACTCAAAGCACATCCAACAAACACCAAATCTAAATAGGGTGTGCAATGAGGTGCTCTCAGGGATCAATTAACAAGTTCAGGTGCATTTCCAAGCCTACATATATTTTGATTTCCACATAAGCTCTAACAGACTTTTTTTTAGATTGTTCACCAGTCTCACCCTTGTCCTTTCTTCAGAAGAAACCTGTTTAGCCATAAGTTGTCCTTACTCTTTATTTGCAACCGATTTGTAAACAGCAGTAGCCAAACCAGGTGGATAGCCATTGTATCTCCTGACTGTGGCCACTCGCTAAACAATCACGTATTATATTTTTGTTCAAGTTAGCATGTTGGTTTCCCCAGATGGAGCACCAGAATAGCAGAGGAACTAGGCTAATTTGGCCTTCACAATGGCCTAATCTTAGTTCCTCATGAATAACAATGGAACACATGATTTTCTTTCACCTGGATACTGCTTGTGTACTTGTACTCCCAGATTCTAGCCTCGTAGGTCAGGACAGGAATATATTTTCTAATGTAGATTTCCATCAGAAAGACTATGGGTTTATCATCTATGATTGCTGTCAGACTAAACATAAAACCAACTGACCGTGCAAAACGTTGTTTTCTAATTGATGAACATTTTTCCCAGGTGCCCATGCTAACAAATCTCACACCTAGTTAAGGAAACTGATAAATTCCTTAAATACATTGCCCCTTTATTGAGAAGGCCCAAGTTCTAATATTTGCCTATCCATATCCACAAGCTACGTAGAATGTCTTAGTTAAATAAACTTCACAACCCAGGACATTCATAAAACTCACGGCGGATTTGATTAAGGTGTTTAAGCTGCTAGCTGTAACCACTAAGGTCGCGTCATCTGCATGCAACAGCACAGGTAACCGATTTGTTCTTAAACACCAGGATGTCATGGTATTGATCACTTAGCTATGCTTCTTGGTCATTTATATAAAGTTGAAACAAAATTGCCACCAAAACACTTTCTTGGCGAATGCCCCAGTATAAGCCAAAATGGGCAGTGCAATCGCCGTTATGCCTAGATGCAATAAGAACTGAACAATTACAATGTAGGGCCATTAGAGTCCTTATACAGATCCATTGGGACCTCATTCGGGCCTGGGCCTTTCTAGATGGACTAAATCAAAAACTATAGCTAAAGGATAGTTTGATTATATCACCCTCAGGCACATCAACGCCATCTATCTGTGAGCTGTAAATTTTAGCAAAATCTATCTGCAGGAATCAATCCAACCAAACTAGATCCTTTTTTTTTTTTTACATATTTGGTAGAAGTGACCACTTTCCAAAAACCTCTAGTGTCCCTTCGTTTACAGGAAAGCACCAAACCTTCCCAAGCCACAGACTGCCGTTTTTCTTTTCCTTTTTTAAGATATTGTTGATAAAACAACCAAACACTAGAATATCAATTCCCTGTCTATATGCTTGCTTTTTAATGTCTGTTGTACTCTTATGTGCAGTGGTACATGCAGTATTCAACCAGCTATCAGAGTTGTGGTGGGTATTTCTTACAGGTTTGGATAACAAATACTTTGTTTAATCCCCCAACAACACTAAAGACTCCATGGCCCTCACTGGCATTGCAGTCCCAGATAAACAGCAATCAAAAAGTTCTTGATTGCGGACTTGACTGTAAATGCACTGTATAAGTTAAATATGCTGCAACTGTATGTTTTGTCGCCTTCCCTGTTTAACACAATAAAAACATGTTAAAAAAAAGTTCTTGATTGGCTGCGGCCAATCTAGACAACAGGGATCCTATATTGCATCCTAAGCAAGCTGTGTTGGAGCTACTATGGTACTAGGGTTCACAAAATCTAAAGCCTTACAAACATCATGCCCCCTCAGATGTTTGTATAATATAACCCCTCTAGTGCCCTGGGCACATATGGTCTCTTCTTGATCAGCACAAATCAATGGATTTGCTATTAGAAGCAAAGATCTACACCGAGCTAGCCGTTTTATATGCTTCTCACTAATGGGTTGTAAAACCACCTAGTTTAACAGAAAAAGTAGGCAAGTTATCTAGGAAGTCCAATAAAACAGAAAAATTCAGATATCTTTGTTCAAAAATTTACCGTTATAAAAAAGAATCAACTGTAAACTTACATTTCCAAGCTACTTTAGGTTAAAAGCTTGTATAAAGGAGCACTCACCTGGATCATAAGACAAGGTAAGATGGTTCTGAACATACAACCCGGATTTTTGGAGAAGCGATTACGGATTGGAAAAGTACATCTATCCATCACAATACAAGTCTTTCTTGGTAATGTTTTGTATATCAGAAAAATTTGAAGGCGAGTCTAAAGCCCCACCAAGACGCATCCATCAGTTTGGAGGAGACTCCTGAAATGTTCCAGCTAGCCCCTCTTTATGTTTGTTCTACTTGACTCTGCACCCCACCTTTCAGCACACAAAACAAGACTGAAAGGGCAGAAGAGGTGATGATATTTTCATCTGGTCAGTGATTATAATCCAAGTCTGAAAGGGAGCAAATCGATTGCTGAGCCTGGGCTCAGCATACCTCTTAGGCAGAGTCCAAGAATAAAAATTTGCACTATAAAGACTCACTGTGGAGCTTAAATGCCTGGTAAAAAAAATAAAAAATAAGCGGAAAGCCCTAATGTGACGTGCTGACAAATCCAAAATTACATCTTTAGCAAGGTGAGGGATCTAAAATTTACAATCAGGCAGTTCCCCCTCAAGGGATTCAGCCTGAGGTCCACTCCATAATGCAGGCATTCTTTGGTGCACCCGTCCTTACACCATTTGTTCTAGCTTGCCCTCTATCGCCTCTAAATGGACTACGAATGGGCACAGGGTTAACTACAATAGAAGTTTAAAATCCTGGCTAAGAACCTACATTAAATCATGAATGTTCACCTCATCATTGACATATAGCTTTTGGCCAGGTGAGGGTTATCGGGCATGCTTCATTGTCTCGGTGCTCACAGGTTTTACTGCTTTTCTCTTCTTTTATGGAGCAAGTTCAGATTAAGAAAGTGAAATTAATGAGTCTGTAATTGCAGTTATAATGGACGGAACAATAGCAGATTCTGATGGTGTGGTAGGGGAGTTGCAACACCGCATGAACTAATGGGAGTGATTGTATGGGAGCAGGCAGATCATTTGTGAGTAGAAGGAGCCATTCAGACAATTCTATTTTTTTAGCAATTACGCCCAGTGCCCTTCCTAGGAAGACATCAGTGGTAGAAACTTTTGCCGCAGCCAGAGGTTTATTATCTCCAGTTTTCTGCTTACCCCTTGTCGGTTGCACAAATGAAAAGGAGATAGCCCGGCCTGGCCTCCTCTGAGCTCCGACAGGCACAGATGAGTCCGGCCTTGGCTTGTGCAGCGACCCGCATCACGGGTGCCAAACGAGCTGTTTGTAGCACTTTAGTCAGGTACCCTGCCACCTCCTCGACCACCACTTGGGAGACAAGAATCTGGGAACTGTAATCCAGATGGTCTACAAGCCGCTATGCTGCACAGAGGGTGCCATGAGCACTTTTTGTAGTGCTTTAATCAGGTGCCCTGCCTCCTCCTCCAACATCTGTGAAACACAGCCTTCTGGGCACTGTAGTACTGATGGTCTGCAAGCGGAATCATGCTTTAGGGACATTTGGGTTGTCATTTATCAAATCATGGCACATTGGTAAATAAAATAGGTTTTAAAAAAATCAGAGCATATGGGTAGTAGCAGTTCTGTAGATGCGGCTTGGGACTGGGAGTTTTGAGCTCCCCATGGATCTTTCATGTTTTTGTGCGCCTGACTTTTGTGGTCTGTGTGTTTGGTAATATGTAATATGCATTCCATTTGTATGGCCACGCCACAGAGTCTTGAGACCCCCAAGGGTGAGTAGCGCGCTTCACATATCCATGATTGATTGATGGTCTTTCTCCCAGAGCATAGCACTGCATGTGATTTTAACCCCTTGCATGCTGCCGCGATTCCGCGCCTGTGAGGCAAAATAGCGAGGGGGTGAATTCATGACGGCCCCCAGCCGTCATCAGCACACGAGCACCTTAGTGCATGACGGATGGGGGCCGTCATCAGCATGCAAGGGGTTAAGGAATGCTGTGGTCTGCAATAATATGCGACAGTACTCTCAAAACCTTCAGCACATACATCAAGCCAAACAATGTAAACGACAACACTTTCATATGGCACACAACCTAATCTGAAAAACCTCTGGCTATACCTTCCAAGCAACAACAACCACTGCAATAAACATACAAACACTTATACTTATGAAAACGCCAGACCAATGATTACCCAACTCAATGAGAAGTCAGACTCTATCACAGAATCCTAAAGACTATGTCCTTAAAGTACCTGAACTCAGACAGCACTTCAAGGCCATAGCAATGGCAATACAGCACTATATAAGGCATGAGCCAACACATATTGGAAAACCAAAGAGTTACCATTGGAAGACTGAAGGTTCAACAACAGAAAAGTAATATGAAACAAGCAGCAGTTTGTAAACCACACCAATTACCCTAAGACACATGGAAAATGTATGGATCACTGTCCAATTGTGCATCAAAATGGTTGTTCATTAAAATGGTTGTTCTGAATTCATGAGTTTACTTTCATATGAAGAGCAGACACTGATCTTGCATACATAGACTAGCTTGGCAGCTATGCATGTTGCCGGAAGCTGTAAAGCAAACGCTCTTTGCATACATGCCTATGCGCTAAATAGCAACAATTACTTGTTTTTGAGAAGATCAGGAATTGCTGGTAACAATTAACCTTTGTCTAATCTCCCTGGTTTTGCGCGGGAAAAAAAAAGATTAAAATAATAATAAGGCTGAAACCCACCACCTGGCTGCCTTTTAATTTGCTGTTCTCCAATTTGCATGAGCAGCCTGCACTCTTCACGCACGCTCTCTTTGTAAAGGAGTATAAAGGAGGATGGCTCTCGAGGAGAGTTGATTTAATTATAATAGAAAACAGCAGATAGGAAGCAGAAGAGGGCACTGAGTGGAAGATGCTGGGCACCCGCACAAGGTAACAGAGAGCCGTGGTTCCCATGGTGCCATGGAAACCCCATCGCTAAAAAGAGCGAATGCTGGGGCGGTTTGTGCTTACTAAAGACTGGAAACAGCACTTGCATTTGAGCCTAAGTGCTCCTTTTATTATATGTGTGTATTCAAAGTGAAATGCGCCCCCCCTGCCAACCTCCATGCGTCATGGCGGATGGGACCACGAAGCAGCGCAAATGTGTGTACAGTAATCTCCATTCATGCAATGGAAAAGTGTTTTTTGAATGCATTGAGCAGTCTCATTTGCCAACTACCCGGTTGCCAGCTTCGAATGCTTTCACTTACTCTTGATACCTTCAATCCTAAAAACGTTTAATAGAACCTTCAAGGCGATTTACATGTTTCGACCAAGAAAGTCTCATAGAAATGAGGCTGCCTCCTGGTTAAGAAGCTACAAACCTCCATTTGGGATACTTAAGTGTGGTGTGCATGTCCAGGAATGAGGAGCAAGGGAAGCTGAGGAAAGATGACAGGACCTAGTCACACTGCAAGTCTGATTGGAAAAGGGACTACATCAATGGCTGACTTTAGGTGCCCATAATCAAGGGCCTATAACCTACTATCCTTCCATCCCATAAATGACCACCAAACAGGAGCCTAATTCTGACCTCCTGCATCACTCCCTCCAGGGCTGGTGCAAGGATATTTGCCTCCGTAGGTAAGGAGACCATTTAGCGCGTCTCTGGGGAAAGATGTGTTACTTGTAAAACACCCACCTGCTTGTGCCACCAAAGGCGGCTGCCTAGTTCACCCCTGATCTCAACAGACACATGGGGGTGAATCGATACTAGGGGATCACCTGCCTCGCTCTGTGCCAAAATGAGTGCAGTCTTACCCCAAGACAGCTATTCCTGCCTTTCTGTGTAAGAGGTTTGTGTTAATGTTCTTAAGAGATCACAGGCAGCATCTTTACTGTAATATAACGCAAATTACTGCTTCCACAGCCTCTGTTAATGAGAAAGAATATTTGTTAGACATGTGCTACTTAAGGTTTACACCACTGAGGGCCGCTCAAGGAGTTTAGAATGGCCACTCTCACTGTGTATAATGGATACCAAGCCTCCAGGGTCCAACACCCATTTCCCAGAGCCAGTGTACAGTTAGTTTTTGCCATCTTGCACAGAGTAACATTTCACCCTGAACAGAGATACCAAGTCATGGTTGTGTGACTGGCTCTGCTAATGGGCCAAGGAGAATAAAGGATTTCTACAGCTTCGATGAATAGCAGACTGCTTGCGTCCTATAAGCGGGAGCTTTGAATTCCTATGAATGCCTTGAAAACTGAAAACAAAATTCTTGCGCAGAATAAACAAGCAACATCGTATCCATTAACCCAATAAATATCCTGGTTGAAAAACCAAGCCTGGCAGGTGCGCCACGGTACTTACGGCGGTGTTCTTTAAATCACAAAAATGTGCTTTTGTCTTCTAACCCAATAATATGAGGGCTTGTTAGGCTACGCACCTCGGCTGAAAACAGTCAGAAAACTGTTGCGACTTTCAAACGTCAGCTGGAGGTGATGAAGATGCCAAGATGGAACGCGGAGCACCACAGCGTACCTGGAGAACTCATTTATCACAATCTCTTCCAAACCGTGCCCATCGTCCGCAGCAGCCAGGAGGAGTCTGAGGCGGAGCACACTCTCCATCTTCCAAGAACTGCTTGACACGCGGGTGCTCTGCAGCTCTGCTGCCACCAAAGACATTTTGAAGGCAACGAGCTCGCTGTAATAGAAGGCGTTCAGCAGAGCGGAAATCTGCATATTTATGGATTAGGCTGTCATGCCACTTAATTGGTGTAAGCTTATTTGCAAGCTAATGAACGGTGTGAGGCGATTCATGAGTAGTAAGGCAACCTTAGGAACATCGCGACCATTGTGAGGGTCAGTTGTTCAATTCCCAGCAGGAAAGAGCTGCAAGGAAAATCGACAGCAGATTTGTGCACAGGGACTCACAGGCAGTACCGTGCTGCTGGAGCCACAAGATGGTTTGTCGCAGACATCCAACTGCTCAAAGAGCAATGCAATCTAAATTGTATAACTAAATGTTGTGGTACCAGAACATAGTCTGACAAATTACAGTCCTAAATACGGATTACAAATATTGTCCTATTTGAGTTTACAGTAGATGTTGGCGAGCCACTTAAAGCTTGACCAAGGCTTGAGCCCAATTGTTGGCTCTGTCTCAGCTTGAGGTCATCTTGGAACGTCTAGCCCATACGAGTTGAGCTTTCACATGAGGTGATGTCGTCTAGCAGCTACAGATCATGCATCTTTGAGAACAGTTTTTGAATTCCAGCATCACCTCAACATATTGTGAATCTCAGCAAATATATGTGTGCTCAGAACAGAAAGTCTAATTTTGTCTCGGTCAGCTGTAAATCACTCTAATGTCCTTCAGAAACGTTAACTCCATGTAAAATTGCCCAAAATAAAGTGTGGAGTCTGTCTGTTACCCACCCTCTACTTTCAACCTCCAATAATTAAGGACAAAACATTAACATTTGATGTCAGGAAGAGACCCATCCAGTGGCTGACTTGCATGCAGTGAAGCTGCAAAATATGGCTTCAATCCCAGCTTCATTGCTTGACCAATTTATGTGATCTCAGGCTAACAGTTTATTTCGCTGCACCTCCTTTGTGTTCTTGTATCACATATGGGAGGACCTTCAAATAAGTCAGTTCTGGATGTGCTCTTGCAAAAAACAAACCCTGACTTTGTGCTTGTTTGCTCTTTGACTAGGTTTGCTTATGTATAAACACAAAGAAGGTTGTGGTGCTTTATGTGCGAGCGTGCGGGTGACTCACTCTCCTGTGATCTAGTCTTCCCAATCCCAAAATGTAAAAATCTCCAATTAAAAATGCTGCTAATGTGAATCACATTGGAGGTGCTTCAACGATTACGATGATGACGCTTTTCCAACACAGACTCATTCCCACACGGATGGTATGTCTATGGCCATAGACCTTTAATTGCTAACAGAATTCTCAATTACTAACGCACTCAAGAAGCCTTCGGTAAGGCTTTAGTATTATACTACGCTGTTTAGTCTTCTCTAACTCCTGCCTTCTTTAACTCTTCCACTCTAGCAACACCAGAGTTCAACAGCAGCATCAACATTTTTAGGAAGTGTCAAGAAAATACAGTGACAGCCAACTATCCCTCCTTCCATCTTACATTGCTTCGCAAAGGCGAGTGCCCTTACCTAATTTCCGCTTTGCAGCTATTTCTACCAGTAGACCTGGAAGCTTTCTTTGTTGCGGGTGATAGTAACTCTGCTTGTGTTAGCTCCTAGCTCCAACAGTTTATTCATCATCATCATAAATCTTTATTTCGGCAATTTTATAGCCACAAAAGATGTCACATAATACAGATAAAATGCATTGCTTGTAAAAACATGAAGTTGAGTTAAAAGGAAAACAGTATCTACAATACAGGAGCAAGTAGAAATCAAAACAGCACCATACATAGTATTACACAAAAAAACAAAAAACAGTTTATTGCCATTCACCTCACTCATAATTGTTATCTGTCAGGTTTCCATTAAAGACAAGGGACAAAGGCTACAGTGCCCGCTGCGTGTATTTTCAGATTATCAGATATGAAGAATCTCTTTATTTATGTCTACTTTGATTTGTTGGAGTCTTGCAACTAAGGATGGGTGAAACTCATTTGTCCCCATCCATCGGAAATAGATGCAAAATTGTAGGCAATATCTTTGTTTTTGCTTCTGCCTGTCCCGGATGCGAAAAAGGGAGAATTACACAAGAAATACTGTACGGTACACGAATTCCTCATCTGGGCATTGAGGAAGGCAGGGAACACTGTCATAAGCCAGGCATTGCAATTAAATGAATGTTAATTATATTACGATAATTAAAATGGCCAGACACTGAGAGTGCTCTTCAAAGAATCTTCCCCAGCATGGGAGCTTGTGTGTGGCGCCTGCTTGCCAGAAAGACCCTTCTTGGCAGGCATGTCACATAGACTTCACTGCAGGGGATTAAAACAAATACAAAGTTGCTTTGAAGTGCACTGTCCGTAGTGCGGGCAAGTATTTTCCTTAATGCAGCTGACATGAAGGTAAATACATTACCCAGCCCCTCCCTCGCAATGCCTCAAAAACCAGCTGTGTTTTGCTGTTGCTCATGAATAAGAGGATCAGTCCCAAATTAGCTCCTTGGGCAGAAAAACATTAACAAAATTCCCGTATTTCCCTCTAAGTGCAGCAATTTCGCACAACTTCATAGCTTAAGACTGTTAAGAATATAAACACCGTTAGCTGATAGAGTCACAGGCCCATTGCTATCCAAGTCACTCCTATGGCTGAAAGCAATGCCTTAAACATGGCCATTCCACGCCCTGCAACAATGCCGTAACTTGCAGAATACCACAGGGCTCACCGCACCACCATTCTCACTGTTTAACTTTTACAAGAAGTTTTTTATTGATCTGCTCAGTCACATGCTATTGAAAGATGATCTGTCAGTCTGTCTGCCATGATAAGAAGACTTCATGGACACCACTCATATCTTATGCTTTCTTGAAAACTGGAGAGGACAGCAACCTCAAACTGAATGATGCAAGTACTGAGTTTCCACTTCCAAGTCCATGTCCTTGAATCAGAGAGGATGTGGCATTATTGCAACAGCTGCTGACTATGGAACTGGAGAACCAGGCTTGAGTCTCGGTTTCGAGTCAACATCCTGTGAGTCTAGGCAAATTACTTCATCTTCCCATACCAACAAAAAAAGAAAGTGACTTGTGTAATATAACTGGTGCTCATGTAATACTTTCAGGTTGAGTTTGCAATATTTACAACAAAACAACTCCATGATTCTCCTTCTTTGCGCTGTCATTAGCCTGCTTTCGCCCATTTAGCCAAAATAGAACCTTTTATATGTCAGTAACCTCAACATATCCTACCAATTACGGTTTGTGGCGAAATTAGGCAGCAAGCTTCAGGAAGGCATGCACTATATACATATCGTGAACATCATTTCTTAAAGGATAGAACCAATAGGACAAGAGTATCACGTTCAGACTCCTCACCCACGCACACAAGGCTCTCCACGACATGGGCCCGAAGTACCTCAACAGCCGCCTCTCTTTCCACACACCAACCCGCCAGCTCCGATCCGCCAACCTCGCCCTCGCCTCCCTCCCACGAATTCAGAATTCCACCGGAGGAAGATCCTTCTCCTACCTGGCAGCCAAGACATGGAACTCCCTTCCCACCCACCTACGGCTGAACCCTGGATCACCTCTCTTTCAGGAAACTACTCAAGACCTGGCTGTTCGAGCAATAGCAACCCCCCCCCCCCTCCGCTCAGCGCCTTGAGACCCTTACGGGTGAGTAGCGCGCCATACAAATTCTTGTGATTGATTCTTGTGAATATCAACTCCAAGTAGGACTAAACTAATGCCCCTTCCGGAGACTTCCGTCTATTAGCTGAAGGTTATATTGAGGTCCAACCATGGTTGCCCAGCTCACACTCAAAAGATGCAGTCCCTTCCTCCGAAGCCTACCCTTGCTCTCTGTCAATGACGTTAAAAGCTTCAAATAATAGGACTAGTCTTCGGATGTCAAGGTGATAATCGCCCCACATTTCTGCATTATTACAAAATGTACGACTCATTTGGGCACTGTACTGCAAACATCCACATCAGCCCCTTACTCCAAATTGCAGGGAAATTAAAATGTCAGCGCCACAATCGATGAACATGGTTTGTATTAACTTACAAAGACTTTATGTTCTCCATTCCATTAGCAGCAACATGTGTAATGTGTGGAAAGGTGGTTCTGAAGTCATGAGTTTCCCCAACTATGGAAAATCAGTGCATCGTGAAACACCCCTTAAAGCTACATGCTTTCCCACCCTGTTGCTAGCTCCAAGAAACAGAAGAGGAACTTTAAACAAATAAAATTAAACATTTTGATGGAATATGTCCATTTTGACAAATGTATTACAGACAAAAGAGAATGGGGGAGAATAACAAATGCAATAAAACCATGAAGGCAGGTTCATCAGCTTACCATGGCATGGGTCACACACTGAAAGAGTGCCGATGTGCACTAGGTAAGAGCTGGCAATGTACTCATCCTCAGGGTCAGACTCCTGCCCTCGCTGGGCGGCATTAGCACTTATTAACCACTTCTGGTTGTCATGCAGGCTGGGTGATGGAGGAGGGGAATGTAAATGTTCAATAACTGATGCGCTAGATGAAGAGGATGGCATGGGAGAACCTAAAAAAAATAAAAAATGTTTTAAAATGCGGGTCAGGACAGGCATGAAGGACAGCTACGCCCTCTGACTCTTAACTTTGAAGAAAAGACTGGCAACTGAACGGACAAGCATTGTGAAAAAAACAAGCTCTCTCAAAACACTGATGGCTAGGCCTGGATACACATCATGGTAGTACAGAAAGATCTCAGAGAAAGACATCGAACGTGGTGCATGAAAACATGGAAAGTGTTATGATGTTAAAATTAAACATGGATGAATATGTTACTAGGCAACCTCTAAATTCATACCTGTGCATAATGCAACTTGCTTTGGACACCATACATTTAATCCATGTTATATAAAACACATTAAACTTCTTATTAATATTAAAAATAGTTAGAGAACATTTTTTTCCCCATAGTTTGGCTGGATATGTTTTGCTGCACAACTTGGTTAATACACAATTACATTTAATGCAGTATACTTGACTATGCACGGAATGGCCTCCGTCAACACATCATCAGTGCCTCTTCGTCACTTCCTGAGCTCGGCAAGGAACTGAAGACCTGGCTCTTCATTTGAGCACCTCGGGAACACACACCTACACACCAACCCAAGCGCTTGGATGCCGTCTCTGGAGATTAGTGCGCTATACAAATCAACATAACATAACAGTATTAAGAGCAGTTGCCCCACGGATTTCAGTTGGTGACTGCAGACCCCCAACGACCTGCTATGGCTCACTTGCCCCATCCGCCGTCTTTGGATGAGGAGTTATAATTCACAATTGTTTTGATTAACTATCCCATGAAAAAGAAACCAACATTGTCAGCATTTCTAAAATGCAGTTTTTATTGCATGCAAATTAATCAGAGCAAAAAGTGAGACTGCGACCATCGTGTAGCACCATTTCGTGATTTTGATGCACTGTGCATTTACTTGGCTTTGAACTCGGTAGGGAGTTATGCCATTTTTCTTTGCTGTAAAATGGCCCATGACTGGAAAATCCTAACATCAAGCCATGAGCAATTGAGACTTGCAGTTTTGTTATTAGATGGTTCGGCCTACAAGAAAAACCCAACTTGCAAACAAAAAAAAAAAAAAGAACTGGTTGAATGTGTAACACAATGCCGGAAGCTTGTCAGTCTGTAAGTTATAAGTGTCACGAGGAAATACGAACCAGATATATCATTGCATCCTCACCAAGATGAGGCCCGACTCTGTCAGTTATATTATACGTGAGGGACTCTCTCAGAAAACACAACATTTCAAACAGTCCAGAGATCCAAAACTTCAAGAGGAACCGAGCCTTTTCTGCAGTCGAGCGCACTACCGCAGTTGGTTTTTACCCAGCAGAACCCTGCTATGAAGCTCGGAAGGCGCCATCCATCCACGCGCGGCGCGCGCTAATTAACCATCTCTGGGCTGCATTCCTGCCTCTAGGGGGAGCAGCCAGGCAGGAAACCAGAAATAACACGGACGGAACACACTGCTCAACTCCAGGCGCGAGCCTTCTTCACGCGATTCATGACTTCACACTTCACTGGGCGGGTGACAGAACAGCATTCAGACGGGGAAACGGATTAGGAGCACTTGCGTTTTCAGTCCATACCTTAATACCAACTATTTCAATAGATTTCTGGTTAGTGGAATCCCTCACAAACACATTATATTACCTGCCCCGTCAAATCTTACCACTGCAATCGCTTTAGCGTCTCGTTATGGGGGGTGGAAGCTCTATATAAAAGACGTTTGTTTCATGCTTGTACGCAATGGTTACCCATTTCTCAAGAAATCTCTGGTTGGGGAGTTGTTTTCGTGGCGGGGGTGCCGAATCATGCACAGCTACCAGGTGTCTGGACATCCTGCCGACTGCTTCAGCCAGTCCTGGCCTTTTTATTTATACAATAATAGCAAGCCACATTCTGGAACTTTTCCTTTTAACATTTATCAGTGACGGCTTCTTGACTTGGGCAGGGGAACATTGCCCCCCTGCCCGCTGGGAGCCTCGCAGGAAAAAGATGTCAATGAAAAGATTTCATTGTCATTTTATTTTTCCAATGTGCGCACTCACCGCCCTGCTGTATCCAGCCTTCCCTGCGCCCAGAGACATGTGGGGCGTGTCTTCTGCTGCCAGACATGAGCCTTGGCAAGTGCGCATGTCACTTTGGCTGGATTTCTTGCGCTGGCTAAAGTGGCATGCGCATTTTGAAGCTCTCCACGTAGCTGTATTAGACAGCTGGGTGGAGACCAAGCTCAGGCCTACAGGGCCTGAAGGAGCTTTCATCCAACCTACTCCATCCAATCCTGGTGCTGCTCTCACAGCATGAGAGCAGCGCCAGGATTGGTTAAGGGAGTTGGTTGGGCCATGCTGCAGGAAAGAAGCCTGGGACCGGAGCGAGGAGTCCAGTCAGGTTAATGATTTATTTTTATTTTCCTCCTGCCCGCTATGCCCATCCTTCCTGCCCACCCCCCAAGAGTTTCCATAGCTGCCAGCCCCCCACTGAACATTTTAAACCGCGTCTCAAGTATTCCAGCATTCAATATGCTGCTGACTCAAATACGGGCCTACCTGCAGGCGTCACACTTTACATGGGGCCTCCTGGCAGCAATGACTGATGTGAAGCTTTTCAATGAAAACCAATTATCAAAGCCTCCGCAGTTTGGGTTGCCTCCCCCAGTTCCTTCTCATTGTAAATGAAAGACAACCCTTAGCTACTATGAGTACATTTATTATAACATATGCCTACCTTTTTCCTCAATATGGGGAAAACAACCTCTCGCGTTGAAGAGAAACAAGGAAGAATCTAATCTTAGATGAAATGGCCAAATGTGTCCACACTTTCACTGTAACCTATCAGTGTGCCTGGTTTATCTGTCATTTTGCTGATAGCTCTTGGACTGAGCACTTTGAGATTAATTGGATCTAGATGGACATAGTTAATGTATGTTTGGATTTTTTCAGCTATGTAACCCTTGATTACATGTACAGAAAACAATGTTTTTCATAATATGATCATTGTGTATGTCTAATTCTTTAGATTTATTCACATGAAAACTTGATGTATGTTTAAATAATTAGTTTAATTCTATTGGCCACCTTGTGGACCTGCAATTCATTTTCAATTTAAAAATATTGATTTTCAAATAAGTCCCTTGTTAGTCATAATATCCTTACTGTGTTTACCTCATAGCGCCCAAGTCACATTACGCACTGAAATATACAGTTGTGCCCTCAGTTAATAAACTTTGTGCGGCACTAATGGGATGTGTCACAATTTAGCACTGTGCATGCACTGAGTTCATTCCTGCTCTTATTCATCTCCTACGTCTGCACGTTTTTACATATACACAGTTTTTTTCCTAAAGTTCCCTGACAGTGCTGATTAGTTTTCAGGAATCTACGCTTGCTAACAAACCAACTTCGCAAGAACACTATCATGATACCTTGACACCTCATGTACAAGGTCTGCACATACATACTGCAAATATGATTATTTGTACATATGGCAACAGAGCTATCTATAACACAAACAATGGCGGCCTGACCAAAATCTTGGCCCACGGCAAGGATGCCTTTTGTTAGAAATAAACATAAGTTTTCGGGTGTTGGCAGAGGAGCACTTTGCTGTGGTTGGTGAGGTCTCTACATGCTTATGCTTTGGCCCAGCAGCTTGCTGATGTCTCTCTGAGGGGTGTCCAGCTTGTGACCACGACGGGGGCCGACATTTTATCCCTACAGGTAACGGGGCTGGATCATTCAGTACGGGATTCTTGGCAGAACACACACACACACACCGTAGGCACTTAGGTTAGGGGACGCATAGAAGGAGTATGCCAAATTTCTATATTGTTTTATATGTTTGCACGTATACATTGTTTTAGCACAATGGTGGAACTTTTATTTCTGTTCAGTGTCCTAATACTTCTAATAACTTTCATTTGCTTCTGTCTATTGATCATTGCAGCACATATATTTTATACAAGACTCACGTTGGCTCAATAAACATTAAAAAAAAATGCCCTCATATGTGTTCCTTGTGTATTCCTCTCCTCTGAGAGAAAGAATGCACGAGTGACTGAGCAAAAGGGTTCTAGGTCAGTTACCATGATTCCTGGCGGATCAAGGCTGTCCTGTTAAGTGGTTCTCTGCGAAAATCTCTTTTTTTGAAAGACTGTTAAGTGGTTGCCAGAACCATACGCTACCCGCCTAGGGGGCTTATGATGGCACTGTGAGCTAGCTGACCTATAGGATGACATCCTGAGGTGGTGCATGGAATCAGTCTGGCATCATCCCAACGGTTATGTTGGCCACAAACACACAGTTCTTACCATAGAGTGGAAACTACACGACAATTAGATTTGCAGGTACAGGTGGGAAACAGACTTGTAAAACACTTGGTACCATTGCTATGCCTGTGTGGGAGATGAACTCTTTTGCATTGTATTTCTCTGTTCACTCCCTTTGGAATGCTTAACGCTACCCTGACAAAGGGAATTTCAGGAGATGATCATTTTTTCTTAGTGCATGTTGCATACACTTACATGATGCTTTTGCATGCACACTTTAGATGTTTTTCTTGTGTGAATCACCACCAAATAACACGTGACCTATGGCATTTTACAGCTCAAGCCATATTTTTTCCACGGGAAAGCATGGTGAACCAGCCTTTTAGAGTCCAGAGTTGGCGTGTGGGGTGCTTCCTTATCTCATGGTGTCCTTCGATGTGAAAGCCTTCAGTGGGATCATGCCAGGTTTCACTGGTTGGCTGGTAATCTGCTCATGACAACCCAGCACTGTGGAAAAGGTTGAGGATGTCCAAGCCTTCAGGAGGGGCTAAACAGAACGGAACGGCTGACTGTCTGCTTTAGTTAAACCAAGGGTGACCTTCTTAGGCACCTGGGAGGTAGCTAGTATTGTGGGGGAGGGGAGGATTGTGGCAGGAAGGGGTCCTCCACATTGTTTTGCAGACCTGAAGATGGAGCAAAGCACTGCTCAACCAAGCAGAGAAATTACAAACAGATCTTCACGCTTATATTAATATTCATTCAAATATTAGTGACATCATATTCATGTGAATGAAACATTAATGCCAGTAAGTGGCAAACAGCCAAGTCTTGTGTGTGGACAATTCAGCACCAAGAAGTAATTTACTAGACATCGCCATCTGTCCGGATGAGGAGACGAGTTAGGAGGGGCTTTGCCTTCAGACTTTATGAGTCAGACGCAAACTCTTAGTTGCTGGCATTAGCGATTAAGACAACCTAGATGAGGGAGAGAAATTGGTGGGGGTGTTCGATGAACTGAGACAAGAGTGGACTAGATGATTGTTTTGGGAATTGTCCAGCTTTGGGTAAATAGTGGAATAGGAGGAAAGGATGGAAAGGTGTACACTTCAGACTTTGTTTGGTGGGGAGGGGGTCTTTCTGATTCGACTATGGCACCCTGGACTGATGGAAATACTGGGGGTCTTTTTCGCAGAACTGCCTCAAAATAAAATAAAACTTTTCTCTACTTTTCAGACGAGATCACTGACGCCAAGTTTAAATAAAATTATACTTTTATATAAAGAGCAAACCAGATGCAAAGTCATTTTTCTCAATTGTCATCAAGTGCCAGAATCCCACTGTAATCTTTCCTGGCAACAAAACACGTGATCCGCTTCATATTGGTAAAGTGCAAATATGATGTGTCCTTTTTATCTGCTAACTCACTCCCTGTAAAACAAGCACTGGCATAGTCAATAGGTCTCGCCTTTGGGACATTATAAGTATTTAATTATGCAGCACAATATCCTTGGTGCAACATCAACTGTTGCATGGCTAAACACTTATAATGTCCCAAAGGCGAGACCTATTGGTTATGCCAATGCTTGTTTTAATTCTGTAGCCCATCTGCTGTTATACACTTTTTTTCCGTTCCTTCTTGGCACAGTAGGTGTACGTTGTTTTTGGTGTTTGAGTTCTTCCGTCCTTGACAGCGGAAGATGGCCTTAGCACGTGGATCCTTAGAAATAAACTGAAGTCTATTTTTAACCTAGGTACCATTGTCTCTTAATTTGTTCATGGTTTTCTGGTGCTCTTCGAGCAGACATGATACTTCTTATGTACTCATCATAAGAATGAACTATACCTCTAATTTTTTTTTATTAATATAAAATTGTTTCTGTTTATAATGAACTTTAAGACACTTTTTAATAACATATTGAAGCGTTCTGTTGCCAGTATACTGAACGTGAAATTTAGAGAGTTCCCACAACAATCTACCCTACTTGTGCTCTGTCAGTGATTGGTGCTATCGCAGCCGTAAGAGCTTGCGTTTCCATAAATATTTGCTTTATGTTTCCCAGCAGGCGGCAGCTGCAGCATCTATTTGTAAATGGGCTCTGTCCACGCAACCAGGCTGGAAGGGCACACAAATGAGACTTAAAGATTATGTAAGTCATAAAAGGCTCCAGGAGTGAAGCGCAGTTCATGGCTATATATCTGTTGGTAGCAACCCACAGGTTCGTCACAGTGGCCCAGTGCCCCCACCCTAATGTGGCACCGGCCAATCAGTGCCTTTAAATAATTATTTTCTGTGACAGTTGTGTGCTATCCAAGTGGTGGAAGTGTCTGTTTTAAAAATATGATCGACTTTCAACGGTTGTAATATGACCTTCATACATGTATACAGTGCAAGTGATAGCCCTTCCCGCCCATGAGCCCTTGAAACACTTGAATTCTGGTCGTTAAGGAAGACGTTGGTAGTGATTTTTGGAGTGTAGGGGCTTCAGTGCTGTCATATATCTCCCTTTTTCTGTAGCAAAAGAAAGGTTGATTCTCACATTAGACCAATTTAGAAACCAAAAAGTGTACATTTTGATAAAATTTGATTTAAAAAAAGACAACAATTGGGGAAAAAAATAATTTAGTAATCGTGAAGTCGTCTTCTACAGATGATGTAAAATGCTCTTTAGAATTCAAAACGGCATAAGAACATGATATTCAATTTAAGGAACTATTAAACTTTCTGTGCCTGTCTCATCTGCAAACGTAACAGTGTAAATAACAGGCATTGACAAACACAAAATGTAAACATGCAAATGAAAAAGAATGTCTTGCACTGACAATCATTTAAAAACAAGCGCGGCCGTGAAAGCCAAGATAACGCTAGTGGAGGTATGCAGCTGGCACAATGCACGCCGCTGCTCGCTCCAGAGACCCCTCTGACTTCTGTGGAGAAGTGTGGCTCAGGGGTTAGAGGCGGCAGACCCGGAAGCTGAGATCGGCCCTGGACCAGGGTTCAATTCCCCGCCTCGGAGGGTCTTGGGCTCACAAAATTCCACAGACTCGATAATTCTCGCTCCGGTGCCTTCTCGACTCACGGGTTCACACTCTGCGACTCTGGGCAATAGCTTGCTTAATCTCCACAACGGCCCCTCGCGGCGGGATGCCTGGCTTTCACCTTGTGGATACCCTGCCGGGGTTATCTCACAGGGGAATACCAGGACGGGTTCCCTAAGCAAGCGCCGGGAAACCCTTTGTGGGTAGCTGTGCGCTATATAAGCTCAAATACATACATACATACATAGGCCATGGGAATAAAAGTTTTGAGGAAAGGCAGGACATGCACCCGTCTTTGGCCATTTGCATGCTTTTATTATTGAAAGCCACACGCAAATGCCAATGGGATGTGTGAGAGAAGGCAGACCCACACGGAGAAGTCCTTTGGAATCTGAAGTGATTCCAAAAGGCCCTCTCCTAGAGCAGCGCATGCGCGCTGCACTAGGCGAGGCCTAAAAACATTACCTAAAAAGTCCCTTATAGTTTAGCACAGTCTAAATTGAAGAGGAATTTTGTTCCATTGTTTTCCCCAAGGCCATGGGGGGAATGCTTTTTTCCAGTTTTGGCAACTCTCCTCATCGCTCTCACACTCAATCAGTAAAGCTTGACACACATCTGAGACAACAATGCCATGGAACTACAACTAAATTAATTCTCATCGCTAACTCCCCCAGGACTGCAGGAGACTCTTGACCTAAGTATCCATCGATCTATCTCAAACCACAAAATCTCACCTCGTCCAACAGATGGACCAAAAAAACCTAGCCAATCCCGATAGGGAAATTCACACTGAAGTACGCAAAGGCAATTTTGGATGGACATTGAAAAAAATTCCAGAGGTCACTGGTGCTATAACTCCACACTAATAGTAAACTGAGCTGTGTAAAATGCTAATAACAAACGAATAACCATTACCTACGCCTACAGTGCAGATTAAGGTTTTAAACCCTTTACATTGCTAATTAATGCATTTAGTAAAACATTTAAATCAGCCCACAGACACAAAATGTTCTTATTCATTCTTGTTAAAAAAAAAAATAATGTTATTTTTTTAATTGAGTGTAAAAAAATACGACTTATCAACCCCTAAATACGTGCATTATCACCCTAAAATTCAACATTTTTCACTCTGCCAACCTAATTTCTATATTATCTCTATAATTCAGTTAAATAAAATAAAACAAATAAAGCGTTAAATGTCAATCCTCTAATTTGTGTTCAATAGATTTCCATACATTTAACAATTATTTCAGACACAAACCCACCCCTCAAACATATCACGATACAACTTTAAAGTACCGACTATAGTCCTGTCATACAATTCCTCAAGCTTAACCTGAGTACAAAGTTATATATTTAAAACCTAAAATGTCATAGAAAAGGAAATGTATTAAGATACTATGTCCTACAAATGCAATTCGAAAACTTTAACATAACACAATATGGTGTCAGAGTGGTACCTCAAAAAACACCCACATCTGGAGGATGTATTAAAGGTTGCCAAGTCTGAAAATAAAACATCCCATTGCCTCTTTCCCATGGCCAGTTAATTAAAATATTCATTTGTTAGGGTTGCCCCCAACATTATAAACAACCCTTGCAATAAGAAAAGAGAAATACAAATTTAATTGAAGCCAGCGGTCTATAAGAGTAATGCTCTTTAGTTCCCATGCATTTCCAAGTGCTTACCTTATTCAGGTAACACAGGAATTGAATAAATACATCAGCCACTCCACCCTCTCTAAAACTTTCCCAATTTATGATATTGCATGTACACTGCACAAAAGAAAAAACTTGTTTACATTATACTCAAGCATTATTAAAAAAAATAGTGAGAAAGAAACGCGTGTACTCGTGTGTACGGAAATTTTAAAGCAAAATAAACTTAGCTAAACCACTGCTCCCTATTGGTCTATGTGGGAAGCAGTCGGGCTCTAAATGTTACAGATCTGTCACGAAAGCCACCACAGATATTTAAGAAATATTCTTTCATTGTACTTTTGTTTTACACTTGCTCAGCTGCACCAGGTGTGTATCAACCACCATAAAGGGTTATCAAACAACAACACTTTAAATATTTTTAAACTGATATTCATCTATATTCTCTCTAGAGACGATGCAAAAGAAAGGCTATACTGAATTAAAAGCAAAGCACATATTTTTTACACCGTTTATACTTGCTGGCTAAGATTCTTCTAAACCAAAGTCTTGATATTGACAGAATGATTAACACTTTTTCTTTTAAAGGTAACAAATATAAGACGTGAGATTGCAACTAGAGTGCCCAGACACAGAATTCCTAATTCATGCCCATTTGTATGACTCACAGAGAAGTTCACAAACCGTAAAGGAGGTTTCTGACATTAACTTTACATAATGGAAAAGTCAAAGTGATCATAAATCAAACAAATTGTTCAAAAAGGCCCACCTGAGAGAGTCGGTGAAGAGGTCTCCCGTTTGTGTTATTAAAATGCCAGAGCCTATTCATACCCAAGGATATCTGTATGATTCAATATATAAGGTTTGCATCAAATCCAAAAACACTGCGATTTTAAAAATCTGTTCCCAAGTGCCATTGTTTGGGTTTCTTTTTTGCATTAAATGCTCATGTGTACTTCTTACAAGAAGCTGACAATGTTATGAGTTGACTTTGTAATTCAACACAGACTTAGTCGAGTATGAGGATGTCATTCGCTTGCATGAGTGCTTTGACCCGGTAATTCCTTACCAGAGGAGGGAATCCTTAATCTTACCTTAGAGGAGTGGCAATCCGACAAAAAAATTTAAGCAGGAGGGGACAGTATGGGGTCATATATCAATGAATTGTGAATATGGCTATACACAGCCTCCAACCCAAATATGTAACTTAGAGCAATATTAGCCAGTGGGAAACAACTTAGAAGTAGTACGCCGACGTAGCCACATGCCTTGCAGAAGCAATTTTGTACAGAAACCCAAGAATAGCAGTTTAATTTACTATTAAATTCCAAATATGGGAGCAGAAGCACATGTGGTGTCATTTTCTAGGTCTTAACTCGCCCGAATATGGATACTGCTATGTTGTTTGAGAAAAATAAGCAGTGTTCTTCAGAAGGTATATAAAAAGAATCCCAAAAACAGTTTTAGCATTGTTAGAATCAAAGAGAGTTAATTTCACCTTGAAATGACCATCAACCTTCCAGGACATAGTTAGAAAAATGTCTTAATATAATAATGTTTAATATAAATATATCCATTGTCCAGGATGCCGAAAGCTGTCCTTCACTCACATCTAGGATGGTTTATGGTTTTAAAGTTTTGCAAACGAAGAACTAAAATTCTGTCCCAGGTGAAGGAAAGCTATAACCGTAACAAATTTACAATGTACACATATTAATGCTTAATACTATGACCTAGATTTTCTCTACTTCAAGGAAAGTTGGTAAGAATTGATGTAATAAGAGCAGTCAATACGTAGCTACTTCTTCCAAAATTGTAGCTGTTTGGTAATAAAAAATAAGCACCAATCAAAGGCGGTTTCAATGAGTGTACTACTAAGTAAATAAAATGAACAATCAATGCTGCAAAAGCTCAACGACAATAAATTAGTAAGACGCAATGGTCACAAGACAGACAGTTTTTAAATTCTTATAAAATATAAACGCTTAACTATAGTGCCTATGAAAATGGCTCTGAAATGGATTGCTGACATATAATTTGGCCTTTGGTATTGGAGCAAATTGCAAATATGTATCATGATAGGATATTTAAAATATTCACAAATGGTCTTTAAAACTAGAAGAACTCATAAAATAATCAATGTAACTATCTGTAACATGAAGAATGAACACCTGATTTGCCAGCTCCATCCTGGGAAACAGTAATTAGAATCTTACACAGTGGACCATTTATTGGTCACTTAATCTTCCATCAGAAAAATTGACTATCTCTCCTGACCTCAAACAAATTACATACGTAAACATATCTGAGAGTCTTGTGTGATATACATTGCCAAGGTAGCAAAATATGGCGATTACAATGTGCTTTCTGTTATTTTACCGGGATTCATTGCTCAAAACATTACCTAGTTCCAACAATATTTCTGATTGTTCTCAAGTGTTCCTATATAATGTCAAAGTTCCTACTTGAAAAACTGTACAGAATAAAAACTCTCTCATCACTAGATCTCTGTATTTGCATAATAGTGTGGCACAGACAGACACAGGATAAATAAACAGATATAGATTAACATGAATATGGTCTTTTTTGTTGACAGGCTACTGAATATGGATGGTCTCGCTTGCTAAAGGGAAAACACAAGAGGTTATGTTTAAATGTACACTATTACATGATCATCCTTCCTAATATGTATGAACGTGGGGACCATCATACATACAGTGAGGGAGGGTAAGAGTACTGACTTCTGGTGCTCCTGTAGAGCTTCAGCATGTACTGTGGCCATATATATGCTCCACTCTCCTACCTTGGCAGACACTGCTAACCATGAGATGAGCACATATGTGGCTGTTGGTTACTAGATTGGTCCATAAACGCACTACAAAATGTAGAGGTCATGGTGGCTGTTCATGACTGACAAAATCTGGGGAGGGTTCACAGTCACTCCTTACAGGAGAAATAGTGCCTCCATAATTCATCAGAAGTGTCTGCATTTATAAGCCCAAAAAAAAAGCTTTTATCACCTAATCTTATTCCCCCTGTGGATCTATGTCCCACCTCTGTTTTTGGGGAAGGTATTAGAAAATGCTTCCATCATAAGTTATTTCAGAGGTGTTCCTCTTATCAGGAAACAGGCGTCAATACTTATGCTTCTTAAGAAGACTAAGGTTGACCATCAGGATCTAAGTATTTTTTTAACATTTCAGTGCTTACCTTTACCATTAAACTGGCAGAAAAGGAAATCCTTTGCTATATATGTGCCTTCATTGAGTCTACCAACCTCCTGAACAATGCTCGGCATGGATTTCTTTATTCCTTTAGTGCTTAAACTGCCTTGCTGGAGGTAGCATTATGACTGAAGGATACAGGGCTGCACTCATTCTCCTCCGTTTGACTGTGCTTTTGATACAGCCTCTCGTGAAACTCTGATCCTTGGTTTAAATTCTCTGAGATGCGAATATGAATAGGTTAAATCTGACAGGTCTCATGTCACTTATCTTCCGCTTTAACAGTCAGATTTTCGCTACTGTAAAGAGGAGACCTTTAGGGGTCTTCCTCGAGTCTTTCTCTTTTTAGTCTTTGCATCACTCGTCTGATCTCACCTATTCATCTTTTATTTTTTCACTAATGTGTGCAAATGATACTCAGATTGCTGCATCATTTAATAACCACCAGGGAGAGGTTCCAGCACAAATCAGGGCTTGCATGTCAGCAGGTGTGAGTTGGACAAGGCAAAAGTTCCTAAAATGTAACAGGGAAAAACATTTTAGTTGACCAACCGCTTTAAGAGTGAGTTCGGACACAGTCTTAAATTAAAAGAAAAGGGAATTCTTCAAGAATGGCTCTGATGCATCTTAAGCGACCAGAACCTAAGGTTAATTCACACTTATCACAGAGAGCGCCAGTAATACAGATGAAAGGGTTATGCTTCCTTCTTGATGGCTGCTGGTTCAACACTAACGAATTCTGTGGTGGTTCCTAACCAAGAATCTGAAATTGGTTAGGTGTATTACGAGGTTTTAGAATGAAACACTATCTATTTCATTTTGTTTTATCTATCGCAATTCGTAATAAGTTATTTGATTACATGGATATGGGACTCAGTTTTTGTTTAACTACCACAATGTGGAAATATGATCATAACAATTGCACCAACAACTGCTTCACTTTTGAAATATTGGGGCGAAATATAAAATAAACATAAATAATTATAAATAAACAAAAAGAAATTATCAAAAGATTAAGAATATGAATAAATATATTATCTTCATGTACAGCTACTCCTATACAGCAATACATGTCCGAGTTTCTAAATATTTATCCAGACATAGACACATGGGACTTTATATAATACAACTTTGTCTTATAATTTTTTTATACATGTGTACCTGCTTAAGTAGTTATGTATCTATATATTTATTACCTTACTGCCACTGTAGAGAAAAACAACTTAACATCTCTCCAATACACTACTTTATGTCTCACCCTATACCTCTTTCAATATATCCTCTGCCTACACTCTCCAACTCATCCCAAGCCTCATTTTATTACTGTGATCTCCCAAATAAACCTTTCCAGACTCTTCCCTCCCCAGCCCTCCTTAGGCTCATTCCAAACCTAATTTTACTAGAATGATCTCCCAAATAACACTTTCTAGACTCTTCCCTCCTCTATTCCTCCTTTATCCTGTTCAAACCAACGAAAATACGGACATGTCCACCGCTCTAATTAATAGCTTATATTTCCCAATACTAATCCACTTTTGGTTCTGGAGTACAGTGCTAGTCGCTGAAAAGCGCTCTGAAGCTTCGTATGGGGTAGTAAGCACTATATGAATACAGTTACAAGTATGATTTGTACCCAAAATCCAGTGTCCAAGACAATCCCGACGTGATTAAGATTGCAGCAAACTAGAGGTTCGCAGGACAAGAGAACGCAAAATGCAAGAATAAATTTACACATTTCAAAGTGGGAGAATGAAATAAGATAGTGCTTTTAAATGTTCCAACTTTGCTTTACCTAACTTCCCAGTTGGTTACTACCATATGTGGATTTCTTCTGTCTTTAAATGTTGGGACAGGTCTCGTGCTTTTAAATGTTTTAGGTCCTGTTTTTCCATCATAAAAATTAAAATACATAAAGTTTTCGCTTGCAGCTTAATATGTCTGTTCATTTGCATTGTGTTGTTACATTTACTTTTACATTTTTTGAAGTTTTATACAGTGCACAATCAGCCCAAGGAAATCGGGGTGCTTTAAATGTGCGCCAGATTACATTACACAAGTTCAGCTGTTTCAGGCTTAATAAAGACAGAGCACTTATCAATTCTATTAAAATGTCTAGGCACCAACGGTCTTTTTAATCATACAGATTTCTGGGGAAAGAACTCATATGGGAAAAACATTACTTTAATAATGTAGGAATAAAGGGGAAAAGTGCTTGAGTACATAAGGCGAAACATGATTCATTTGCCATTGACTGGTACTACGTTTCGGATGTAGCTAGTGAGGCAGAAACATAATGATGGTGAAGGCAAAGTGGGTTCACAACCTCATTCTGTGCCTTATTAGGTGCATATAAGGTTACTTGTATTAAAATTGATGAACTCGAATTCAAAACCAGGGCAAAGCATCTGGCTGCTCGACACAATTGTTTGTTATTTATTTGAATCTGTAAGTGTGCATTAATTTTTAATGCACGTTTATTTGTAGGATTTTAATTTATTAAATATGTATGGTGTAATTTTGGAGAGAGTTGTTTGTGCAGAAAGTGGTATATGACCCTCAGAGGACACAAATGTCCTCAATTTCTCCGCAGTCTGTATAGAGTGTTTATCAGCCCTGAGTAACACCATCAGCAGAGTTGAACCTTCCTGGGTGAGGTAGTGTGGGTTTAGCAGGGCCACATTCTAGCATATATCTTTCACAGGTGTGGCCAGAACCATGTCCAGACTCTTGGAGCGCGCAAAACACATACTGGTCCCCTTCTCACTACCAAGACATCTGCCTAATTTGTCTTACTTTTTCAGTGGTTTCAAGGAGCTAGCTACGCTGCACATATACTATTACCAAAGTAGTCAGACATTTTAGAGTGTTCATGTGCCACTGAGTTGGGCAGTGAGTGGGAGTGCAGCGGACTTCAGAATTCACATTGGAAACATAGGAATGAATAGGATTGCAGAGCACTCTGCAAGTCGGTAGGGAATCTAAGTGAATAGTGCAGCATTCCATAGTAGAAAAGAATAAACAGGAGCAAAGTTATCTTTGGACAAAGGCAAGACAGAACTATCAGCTCTCCACAACCACAGACCCTCAGGACTGAAGGCAGAGCCCAAAAAGACACAGGGAGCAAGTATGGCTTAGGAAGATTCAAATGTGTAGCAAGAAAAACAAACCATAAGTAACCAAGTTAGAACACATACGCCACTACTTACAATTTGAGAATAGCATTTTTATGAGACCGTCTATGGAACAGTCGTACCAAGATCAGATGTAAGCATGTTCCCCAGAAGCACCTATATTGAAAATTATCATACTTGTGGGTGGCTAAGAGGCTACTTCTCATCTCATGTGATGAGACCCACTGAGCACCACCCAGGCCTCTGCCACCTCCACCTTATCCTCCCCTGAAAAGGAGGTGATACCTGCAAATCCAAAGATAACAAGTTTTAAGGTTTTGAGAGGGAGCCATTAAATGCAAGTAAATGCGCAACTCTTGCACATCAAACGTGTACCAGAGGCTTATCACCGAAGACGCCAGGTTAGAGCATCAGACTGGAAGCAAAGGCTCCTGAAGCGTGAGAAAGGAATGCATCTTTGAAGTGCCCAGATGGGGTCTGTATGAAAAGAAAGCCATAGATTTTCCCCAAGGCCTGCCCCTTCGTGATTGATTCGAGAGGAGTGGCATAACTATTGACTCAGCAGCGGATACCTACTTAAAAATGTATGTAACTTGCCTCTGAAGGGAAAGGCATGTTTGCATTCTTCTAGTGCCTTCTTAACAATTACATTGAGTTGATTGTCAATTTCTGAAAGAAGCTTTAGTAATCTGATCTGCTCTTCTTTATAAAATTAGCCTGCCATGTTCATATGTAGATATCTCTTTTGGTCACTACGGATGCACTATGCATATTGTTATGCAATCAAATAGTACACTGGAGAGCAGCTGCACATGTGTCTCTATGGATTCCAGTAGCTCCAAGAAATGCACACTCTCAAGGCAGTTCTTGTAGGAGATTCATGGACTGTGAAGAGAGTATCAAATGTAAGCAGATTCCACATACTTACTGGTGAAGCATCCTAGCCATGTGACCGTCGGCATGACAGGTAGCAACGCATCAGATGTTTCAAACTCTATAGAATCGTGACTACAATTTGATAACATTTTGGCCACAAACACATTTTGGTACAGAGAAATGCTTCTAGATCCTTTCATTCCTTCATTATAGCCTGCTTGATAAATGAATAAGCTGATAGAGAGACAGTCTGGCAGTGGATGTTGATAGACCAAACATGCGGGCTCTGGGCATTAAAAGTTCTAATTGGGCCAGTATTACTTAATAGCCCAGAGATAAAAAAAAAAAAACTATATCGGTTTAGAGACATGCTTTCCTATTGGCACCCTCCCAATTCGTGGTAAAGAAAAAGGGCAAATCTAAGCAAGCTTCCTGCTGAAAAACGTGACATCACTTAGTAGCCGCCCAGTCGGCGGCTGGAGTCAGGATGACACCCAGTGTTTTTTCCCCCCCAAGGTCTTTATTTGATGCATCCACATATGGCCTTTGTTATGCCACCTACCTCTCTACATCTGGAAAGGCCTATTCTTATGTCTTTAAACTTGCACGGTGTGCCTTTCTGCATTTGTTAGCTCGTTTCTCTGTTACATTCAGTATGTAGTTTGGGTGAATAAATGACAAAGAAGGAAACCCCCTTGATCTTTAATCTACATCGAGTCAGTTCCATAAATTGCTGTTTGACCAAGATCTTGCACACATGAGCATCTAAGGTAAATTCTGTGTAACATCAAAACACCACCACACTGTGGCCAGAGCCACCTGCCTTATTTCTGCCCAGAACAAACACATGCACTTTTCTTTCAGGTTATAGGAGTGTCTAGAAGGTCTGCAACTGGGTCTTGCCAGAAATAAGGCCCCAGAAAAGAAGTGCTGATTTTACCAAACCTTAAAATCTGAAGATCATGTGCTTAATTCTCCCTGTATCGACAGGAAAGTGGCATAGTTTCATTCCACATTAAAAGAAGACTATGTTCGTGACTGAACGGATTACATTTCAAACATTCAAATGTACAGTTAAAGAAATTCTAATTCTATATGTTTGGCTGTACCTCAATCGAGTTACATTTTGGTAATCTTTGAAGTTGTGCCACAATCATGACGACACACAAGAAGGGTTTTGCTTTGCTGACCCTGGAGATGACAAGGTGGAAGCAAAATATTTACATCAATTAAGTGCACATTTAACCCCTTGGGCGCGGCCGCGATTCTGCGCCTGTGCGGCACATTCCGATCGTGGGTGCGGTCATGACGGCCGTGAGCCGTCATCAGCACACGAGCACTGTGTGCCAGGACAGTTCCCGGCCGTCATCAGCATGGAAGGGGTTAATATGTAACCATGAAAAACAAGCCCCGGCAACTACAGTAACAGACCTGAGTTGCAACTATTGCAAATCAAACTTGAAACAGTGTGGAGTATTTGGTCCTACGAAAGCAGAAGCGAAAACGTAGTCTCAGAAAATACAACACACATGTCCTAGCTGCCTCTGCTGCAAGCAACCACCTTCCAGGTTTTACATTGGGGATCCGCGGATCGAAGGGTTCCCAAACCTCTCATCTGAATATACAGAAAAGCTTCCTTTTTTTTAAATCCAGCGATTGTAAGCAGACGGTTTATAAATCCACAATTCTGATGGTAATATATTTGTTTTTATTTCCTAGCACCAGGAGGCCCAGCAGCTTTTTAGTTGCTTGATGCTCACTTCATTTGAGGAGGTTACAGGGTTAACCTGATGTTAGCAGCTCTGTAAATAACAAATCGTCTCAGCGCACAGCCCACGTTTTGCATGTGATGCGTAAAAGAAGCATTATTGAATTAACAACAGTAAATAATTATTGATCGTTGTCTCCCAGCAATATTCTCACAAGGAACAGGATATATGCTAGACATTGACGTCTCATTACTGCCGGTGTGTAATTTATTTCCCTGTTGGTAGAAAGCTTATCAAGTGTCTTTGGCCATGCAGAGAAAATATTCCTGCCTAGGAAACTAATTCAAAAACACAAGTAGAGAAGCCAAATGGCTTAATTGAAAGCAACAAACGCGCCACCCAGGTGACTTAATGATACGAATAGCAATGGGAATGCACACTGGATGTGGCATTTTGCAGAGCATCTGAAATCAGTCCCTAAAGTGTTTATGAACAGTACTTTACTGCAGTTGACAGGGAATATACAAAGCCATGAGCTGTGCAATAATTGTTATGCTTAAATATATTTACTGGGCTCCAAATTAACGCATTTATAGAAACCATATACAGAGACACTCTTAAAAACAGAAGCCTTGCTAAATCAATGAGCCAGTTTAATATTGTGCTTTTGTATTGTGACTTCTGTTTTTTGTCATAGAATCGTTGATTCTCTGCTTCTCTATGGTACAGTGCTGTTTATACCGATCACACAATCTTTCTTATAATTGTAACACTCTAATAAAAGGGAGAGGGACCCCAGAACCAAAGGGATAGGGTTCCACAATTGACACAAGTCAAAATATAATTCCCTTTGGGCGAATTACCGAAGAAAAACAAATTCTTACAGACATAAACATATAAACTCACCAATATCAAATCATAACAAGGAAGCAATATAAAATATATTTAAAAAAGCAGTGAAAACACACTGTGTTATAATTGTAACAGCCAAGACTTTCTGATGAAATCTAGCACTAGTCTTCCCATGCTTAAACTCCAGACTTTGTGCTAGCAATGGTCATTCATTGCATAGGTTTCTTGGTGGTAGGTGCTTTCATTTTTTTCAAACATGTAGTGTTATGGTGATACTGTTCTGCCGTTTGTTTGTGTAAGGCGCGTGTAGTGATTTCGGCAGCCCTACTGCTAAGTCACTTGTCTGTCAGAACATAGTTTCTTCAATTTGTATACCTAGAGCCTGCGATTTGCACTAGATGGACAGATAAATCAACAAACGAATATAGCCTGGAGTGGTGGATGTTATGTGGAAATGATGCTTTCTATTTTTATTGTTTGTTTCTATTGCTTTGGCCATGCGCACTTAGTAGCTCTGATAGCATTAAGCATGCAGCTACACTCTCTGGTATACCACAGCCTTGACAGGCTTTCCAGGCTTTCACCTGTCAAACTGAGGAACAGGAGCCTTCACAAAAGTATTTAGAGTTAAAATACTCCTTGCCATTAACATGCATACTCACGTTCATTCTCTGCTCTGTATCTTCCCCCTCTTCCTTCTAATTCTCTCCAAAAGCCATGCAAGCAGCAATCAACTGGCAGCCGCGAGTCTTCGTTGCCATGTTCTGCATGTGAGAACACCGGCGAGCGACCTAATGTTTTCTGTAGGAACTGTAGGCACTGCGCTCTGGGGTGTACCATTGGGAAGCATGTGCTTGCCAACTATATGGCTTTGGTGCTATTTTGTATATGAATGACATAAGTCTGGTAAACGTATGCAGTTACTTATATATTTTTTTACGTTTTTATTTTCGTTATTTATAAAAAAGGATGTAACAAATATGTGGGAAAATGCCACGCTACATATCAAAATAGCACCGTCAGCATCAAAGAGGTGTAAACAGTGTCAAACAGTAAACGCTGCCCCATCCCCTCTCCCACCCCCCCCCCATACCCAGACCACCGTCAGCCAATGCACCCTCACAATATAATAGAAATACATTTACAGTTGCCACATCTCTACTCAAGACTAGGCATGGCTGTTAACAGTCAAGTTTCTCCTCATCTCTCCTCATCACCGTTCAGGAGATCTAAGGAATAGTAAGCAAGCCGAGGACCTGAGATCTTTTGACACTTGCGGGGCCAGTTCCTACTGGCATAGGTAACCTTTTCCGCCATCATATACATGTCCATGCCTCTTTTCCATTCCTACAGGGTCGGCATTCTCTGGCTCCACAATGCAGAGCCATGTCCCTTTTCGCAGAAACCAGCCTTAGGTTACAAAACCATAGTTTGCATCTAGGAAGATCAATGACATGGAGTATCCCCAGGATAATGAATTTGGGGTTGAGCGGAATAGCTTCGCCCTAGTTCCCTGGTTGTTGTCATCCAGTAGCCCTGCATATGTGGGCAACCCATATCGTGTGAAGGAAAGTTCCCTCACTCCTTCTGTAGCGCAGGCACTGAGGGTGTTGTGCCCTTTTCATCACAGGTAGATTACTTCTATGGTAGGATATAGTGTTATAGACTGCTCCTTAGCATTAGAACTTATATTTTAGTTTCACAAATATGTGCAACCAAAAGAGCATATTATGATGATGACACATATAAAGAGCTTTAACATGATACAGGTCTAGTTGCAGGAGTCAATGGTGCAGGCCAGCACAGTCAAAAGATGAGCATGCTATTAAGAGGACGGTCTACTCAGATCCAAGTGGAAATTATTTGACACATTTTGCCCTAGGTGGACCCATTCACAGTAGAAACTGTGCCCTGTGCTCCTTCAGCGGTTGGAGTTGCCATGTGGAACTTTGCAAGACGATGTACAAGTTATTTGATCATGGACCAGTGTATCCTGTGCACATATTTGCCAAAAATGTTAAGTCACCACCGTCTCATCTGATATTATTCGTAGGCCCTTTTAGCCCTAAATATTGTTTTCTCTGCTATTGACATGTTTTTTAGGATCTACAAGTCGAAGGTTCTGTATCGGACTACACAAATTGCCATACTAAACAGGCTTATCATCCACCTCACTACCAATCGCTCAGTTGTATAGAATTAGACGCTTACACCCCAGCTTGGATATGATAATTAAAGTATTAATTAAGGTCTTTGTCATGGGGAGACCACATACACAAGTAACATTTTACACACAATAGAATGCAAAGTCGAGGGGGACAAATATGGTTTACAATATCTGTCTTCTGAAATCTGCATTCAAACAACAAGCAGCTGCAACAATCTGCACTCTATGCAACTTGTGTGATATTTCATTAGCATGAATTAAAAAAAACAACTACTTCCTCCCGCTATAAGACCCTCAGAAAGCAAACACAAACAGGATGATCTAAAAACATGCACATTGAGCAGAGAGATGAAAACAAGCTACGGATTTCCATCCATGCTTTATGGAAAGAAAAAAAAGAATTCACCCCTTTGACCGCTTTTTGTCCTATCTTTCATAATGCTTCATTGTTGACGGGTGGGTTTAGCATTCATTCTGATTACCCCATTTTTGGGCCATTCATCTACTCTTGCAATTATTTTCACCCCACTACCCCACCTCTCCCCAGTGTATGCTGCCCAGGCAGGTTTTCCAAGAAGATACAGAAAGGATGCTCAGCGGGGGGTGCTCTGGGAAAATAAGTAGGCACCTAGCAGAAAAGCTTCAGAACTGAATGAGCAGAGCGATTTTAATGAAGCCACAAAGAGGAAAAAGCACAGCAATATAAGACAGCAGCACACAGCTCTAAAAATGTACAATGCCTGTAACAAGCAAAAATCAATCAAATCTCTCAGCGGAACAATTGCTATTTTCTTACAATAATGTGCAGCGCTCAACAGACCTCAAATGCTAAAACCGCGACAGACACAGCAACTAATTAAAGTCCAATTTTCCACAACAGGGAAAATACAATCTGCCTTTTTCGAGTGGCAAGAATAACTCGGCTCGAAAAAGGACACAACACGCGGCGTGACCTGTTTTCCAAACACGTGGTCATCCAGTATATTCCCCATGGAAACAGAAAGGTGATGGGCGGTAGAGGTACTTTTCAAAATGGCGTTTCTTGTCAAGGGGCAGCGAACGCGATTGGCTGAAACTTCCGTCATCCTAGGTACGCATACCTGCTTCCAAAGAGGCGAGTGAGCGGCCTTGAAAAACCGCGCTACGGTTCTAGCATCTAAAAGGAGAATACTGATTAACTGAGACTCGACTGCATCCATCGTTCCCCCACTGTCCCCAACAGACCATTTAAACCTTGGCTCATGATTACAGTTATAATTACTTTCTAGCCTTATTGTGCTATACCTGGCAATCTGCGTGCAAAATGCCAAGCTTTTAAGGTCAGGCAGAGATAACAATCCTCTCATCGGCACTAAAAAAGTGAACTTTCTTATTTGAGTCTTTAAGCGGCTATCACACTGGCGTCAGAGGCGCTCAAGGAGGGGAGATTCAATTTACAGTATACACAAGTAATGATAATTAAATTGTTCGGGAAAAGCTGTTGGTAAGCATAAAAGTCCATTGTTGTAATTACATCCCGTTCTTGCAATGAGTCTAGCGCTGTGAACTTGCGGAGTTTAAGCAAATGAAGGCCAAGGCTCGTAAAAAAAGGGAAGAAAAAACCCAATAAAAGTACAGTACTTTAAAACTGCGCCGTTTCACAAAATGAAAGAACACCACTTCCGGATGGCAAGAGCAAAATCGTTTACAACCTATCGGGGTTAGAGGTGCAAGTCTCTGGAATTCACTAAAGTCCTTAAAACGGGCACACATTTAAGTTGCTCACATTTCATCTTTCATCCCAGTTCAGGCACTGACCTTCTATTAACAATACTCATCTAGGCCAGGCGTGCAACGCCCATGGGGCTCAAGGGCTTCGGCCCCCCACGTCGTGTGTGTCAGCCTGGGCTGAGACAGCTTCCTGGGCATACACACAGACCGTTTTTTTGCACACACACAGACAATTTTTTTGCACACACACACAGACAATTTTTGAGCTGCTGTAGGCTTATTGCAGCCGCACCCAAGTACTTCATAGGTCTTTAAAGACCATGTACTTGTTAACAAGGCTTTGTTGTTTTTTCACCCCTTCTTAGAGCCCCTGCATCTCCACTCTGCCTATAGCTGGAAGAATTAGCGCTCCCCCCCCTAAAATTTAGATCTAGTTGTGCCTCTGATCTAGGCCACACAGTACCTAATGTTTTGGGTCAGCAACATGGCCGCTCTCCAGACTGCATTCACGAGAGCTGAATCCAGCTATGAGCACGCCACCAAGTTCCTTCCTCCCCAACCACTGCCCCTCCTCACCCGAACAGCAGATAAGCTGGGTCAGCATTCCGTGAGGACCAAGGTGAAAAATAAGCGAATCACTGCGTGCACAGCTGATGCAGTAGCGATCAGTCTCTGGAAAATTATTCAAGCGCCATAAGCAAGGCAATCTTACCCGCTACCCATGTTGCAGCCCTGTGGCTCTCGGTACGTGGACTGAATGGGACGAGCACTTAAGAGGTCGTCTTTGGAGAAGGTCCAGGTCTAGACGTTGTCCATTAACCTGTGGTCTTGAAAGGGGGCAGCTGGCAGCTCTCTGGTGACGCTATGACGGGCTTTGTCAGCATACATTATTCTGCCAGTTTCTTTGGGTTCCTTTTCAATAGATCACACAATGTAGCTTAGGGCAATATACACAAAAAATTGGATTTTAAATCAGTACTACTGGCCTTGCTATCCTGCCCCTGATTTGTGAACCAGAAAATCCCACTGGTCATAATGTATGAGATGCAGAAAGAGTATTTCACGTGCATTATCAAATCTAAATCTTACATGATAGAAACATAATTTTTTAACTCATTTAACTCATTTAACAAAGTTCCATTTAATTACAGTGACCCATATCCCAGTTCCATAAAAAAAGGAGAAAAAAAGGTTTACAATTTCCACAAGAAATACAATTTGCAGGTTATGAAGTTTCTGAATTATAGAGCACAAAATACAGCTTTTGAGTAATGAGGATTGCGGAGGGCGCAACAATAATTATTCAGAAGATTTGGGGGCAATGTCCCACTACTTGCCATCATACGCATCAGGGACCGCAGCAGGCAGCAAGTTGTCACCCATGTCCTTCTTCTTATTAAACCAGAAACTATCAAAATATTTCTCAGCAAACTGAGCATCTTGTAATATTGCAAAGGGAATTCACAGTGGTAGTTATTTTGCTAAATGCGATCAATCTTTTCCTGTGTATGCCTGCCTAATGGTCGGCTCTATTTCAACGTCTATAAGACAATCTGTACACTAGACAATTTGGAAATGTGTTACATCACACGAGGAAAATATAGAACAATATTGCTCCAACTGGTTTAGAGACTTTGTTACTTCCAATTAGATTTATCCCCCACGTCTTTCCCTTCACATACTGATCTTCACAGGTACCTACTAGCGATTGTTCCAAATAATATCTGTACTTACAGTAAAGGTTTATTACAACCCCCCTTTTCGGGGCACAGGTAAACAAATACAGAAAGGGGAATATTGAAATCGTTTTTAAACTAGGAGTTCAGTGGAAGAGGGGAACGCATTTAAATTGACAACTTATAAATGGGTGTCCCAATTTGAGTCAATGGGTGTAAAAAAAGGCGACTAAAGAAAACGCACAGATATAGGGTGTACAGACAGAATGGAATGTCAAAGTAAAAGGAACCATAGTACACAGGGCTGAGATTTAAGGTACAATGATGCAAAAATCTAGATAGGAGGTAGGTGACAGTCCGTCAACAATGAGGATTTAAACAAGACTTGACAAAGTCAATAAGTTTTGCACTTTGGACCACTGTTGCAGATTGCAGCATTGCCTATGTTGCAAGTGGCAACATTCTGTAAGCGCATGAATACATGTACATTATGACACAGGTGGCATTTTTTTTAATTGACTGATCTAAGATGGCGGACGCTACTTAGATCGGTAAACAAAATTAAGAAATGTGAATTTTCATAGAGGAACTCCGGGCAGCAAATGGCGTCTGCCCTTCCCTCCCAAATGTAAAAGAAAATATTAATACCGGAGAGTGGTGGGGAGAGCAAGGGAGAAGGGGGTAGGGCAAAGTAACAAAGGGCGGAGAGAGAGAGAGGAGAGAGAGACACACACACGAGGGCTAGAGAAGCATAGAGCATGCCGGAAGAAGCTCACAAGTGCGAGCAGCACACAATGGTGGGAGAGAACTCGGAGCGTGTGAGGAGACACTAGAGAGAGAGAGAGCACAGCATGAGAGAAAGAGAGAACACAAGCACGTTGGGGATTGGAAATTTTGAGAAGGGAAGCAGCAAAACAAGGAAAGAGAGTTTAGATAACACATGCACTCTCCGGGAGTTCTGAATGAAAAGGAGTAATGTGGTTCCCTAAAAGTGAGCAGTGGACAATAAAGCCAGCAAGCGGTAAGCAATGGGTGTACTTATAGTCCAGGGTAACTTTTAGTAAGACCACAAAACGTCTTTTCCAACCAGACAGTTAGGTCCGACAGGTAAGTTAGACCTAAAAATATTATTAAATATAGGACATGTTTATTGGGGGGAGGGGGAAAGCATTTGGAAGTGTGGAAAACGATGGATTGCAGAATGTAAAAAAAAAAAAAAAGAAGTGGGAGATGTTGGTGGAACTTTGATGGGTGAGAAAGCCAGCAATTGTTAGATAGTTAACAGTTTTCGAAAAATTCCACCAATTGTAGGTCTCACGTGCGCCATCATCACCACTCCCCTACACTACTATATTCTGCAGCCTAATTAAGCTATGTCCTGTCTTTGGAGCATGTGTCTGAGCACAATGAAAACATTTATTCTTTTTCCTTCCTAAGAGGGACCTGGTGCATCTCACTGCTGTCTACCAGTGGCGTAGCTAGGGGGTGGGAGGCGGACAACCCCAGGTGGTACAAGTTTTGGAGGCAGCCGCCCCATACCCCACTCTTACCTGCGGTCTTCGCGGCAGCGCCCTCCCTTGCTCTTCGATCAGGCCACCATGGGCGGCAGATGCAGGGGCCACTATGGGCAGCCTAATTCCTAGCTACTCTACAGCCGACTACACATTATTGCCAGGATTTAAGAAGATTTAACTGTGAAGAAAAGTGGCATTCTCATGTCAACGGGCAGTAGTGGTGGTGGTACTATTAATACAGGTTAAAGATGAGCACTAGCAAGAGTGGCGCGCACAGTGTGCCGATGCAAGACCAAACTCCTTATGGCACTGTCCAATGGGACTGGCTCCACTTTGAGTTACTAGAGGCAGACTTTTGCTAACAAATACCAAAGTCTTTCTACACTCACATCCATGTACACACATAGCTCCAAACAGATGAATAACAAAGACAAGATACTCCGCCTTTTAACAATACAGCAGTTTATTTTAGCCTCACTGGCCACAGTCCAAACCCACTCACCTCTAAACAATGTAAAACAAAACCAAAGACACTTGGGTTGCAGTCAAAGAGAAACTGAGAACCAAAACAGTAACAACAGCTTCTCAACGCGATAAGGGACTATACAAATGGTAGGAAGCGCTATTCAAATGTGCTTAAATATGGCACTATGCATAAATGTGCATAGATATAGCTCTGCCATTTGCTATCAAAAGCAAAACAACATTGGCAAAGCATTGGTCTTGTCTTTGTCACGTACTGGCTTCGCCAATGGTTTTTACCCATGCTGCACACATCTGGGATGACGAGTAGGATGGCAAAAGTTTACAACAATATAAATAAAAACCTTTTACATGGCCACCTGCATCATTTTGTAGGCACATGCATCACACATGCACATGCCTACAAAATGATGTGGGCACTTTTTTTTCTTTCTAGTCACTGATCCAAGTTGAATCAATAGCTACAAATAACATAAGATGATTTCTTTTTTTAAGTGGCCACATACGGGCGTGGAAGCAGCTTGGGGGTAGGTGTGGGGATGTGGAAGCAACAGGGGAGTGGGTGGGACAGCTGAAGAAACATGGGAGGGGCTCCAAAATGAACAAGGGGGATGCAGTAGACGCCGTAGTATCACAGGGGTTGGGGGAACCAACATGGAAGGTGGAGGAAGCAATGGGAAGTAGCGCATAAGAGAACACAACAGGAGGAGATGGGGAGAAGTGGTTACAAAGAGCTATACAGTGTTCAGCGGGCGAGATGTACACAAAGGAGACAGCTGAAAAACACACACACCTTCATGGAGTGGTTAACACAAAAGAAGAAAGTTGTGCTTAAACAGCAAGCAATGGAAAAGGAGATGGCAGCTAATCCTAGAGAAAGTAAAGAGGCAATGCTCCATGGGAGGGGCAAACACTAGATTGGCAAGCTGGGACACGAATAAGAAGCAGGCAAATGAGAGTTGTAACATACGTCAAGCAATGGTAAGCAATGGGCAGGCTCCACGCCCATCCATGTACTTAGTGCCACAATACTTCTCACAACAAACTGAAAAATAACCATTGCATGAAAGCCTTTTGTATTGAACAGTGCAGGAAAAGTCCCAGAAACGGATGAGATGGGGAATACTAGACGTCATGACCTGCTGCGCTTGTATCGCACAATTCTGCATGACAAAATATAGCAACCACTTTTGGATTATAAAGCGCGCAACACTCAAAGCGCCTGATAAGCACTAGTTTGGCACATCACAACACTTGACATAATCTGTCTGTTTATGTGATTTCTCTCTGCAAGGGCAGACTCGATTCTCATGTATTCCTGTCCTGACCTCACCGTTGCCTAAACTTTGTACAAGAAAAGCATTCTTTCCCGAGTCATACAGAAAAATTAATTTGTTAGCTGAAGATACTAAAACTATAACCATGTTTGATACACTCCAGTGTTAGATGAAAGTCCTCAGCATCCATGTTATTTGTGCGTAAACAACATTGCATAATGCTGACACTGTACCATGTAAAGTGGTGTCACTTTTCATAAGAGTGCCAAAAAAAAACTTTCAAGGAAATTGTGTTTTAACACCATTTGAGATGTCATCTTTGAGGATTTCAGCAATCCCATTTCACACGGCAGCCAGCGTGCCCGAGTTGTTCCAGGCAGGCATTGTCACGGGCGCACGTGCCGGGTCCACCCTTCAAAGCGTCCCAGCCAAAGAGAATCCTTACACATATATAAAAGGATAACATTCCATAATGCGGCTCGAGCCGCGTGTTTACTGCAGCCTGGGCGCTTTGATTTGCATTCCGAGACTGACAGCGACAGCATGTTCTCCAACAGATAAGGAAAAGAGCTGGTAATGAATATCCAAGTGAGAGGGGGGAAATCACTTAGCTACAGTCATAGTAAATATTAGTTTAAATAACTGTCAGTCCTAAAGAGGATGCTCGGCTTTACCGACCCACTGCTTTAAGATCAAAAGTAACACGTGCCATAATATTTGCCTTCTTTTATATTTTGTTTATATCCCAGGTGAGCTCCTCGAGCTATTTTTAGTCTTTCACTTCCACAGTGAGACCTAACGCCAAGTGCTCTAGTCTACGTTAGACGAGGCAAAATGCCAATGTTCAGTGTAAGCTGTCATACAGCGCTTAGAAACAGGTGAGTGTGACATGAAGCTCTATGCAAACTAAACAAGCTATTATTTTACAGTTAGATACTGTCTCACCCAAACTGACCTCCTCGTACTGCACTCTGAAAGTGTGGTAGATCCCTCTAAGGAAGGGGTATCCTTGGCAGGCGGGTCAAATCCAATTCATGTACATCTATCTCGTGTGGCTGGCTTGTAAACCCAGCATGGATTCAGCCCGTCTGGCATACACTGTGCACCACATGCTTTACAGACCACGGCCACGCTCATGTTCATTTTCTGCTCTCTGGCTGATGCGCCACTTTGCATCACTCTGTCTGTAGCAGTTGTTCTAAATGCTGCATCTCAACCTGAGGCTGGTCGTAGGGGTTGAGTTGCAAAGAGACAGCTTTGAAAGACCTTACCAACACCTCTGGGGCCAGTGCACTCAGACAGCATACACTAGACTCAGGCCTATAACCTCATGCGCACAGCATCGCCCGCAGCCATGTAGCTGGCAAAGCACTGCTAAACCAACAGCACTGTCCCATCACCCAATGGCACCTTTGCCTCTGACCAGGCTACGCAAACGGCGAGAGAGATTCAATGGAAAGATTTCTAAAGAACCCTCATCAGTTAGAAGACGATTATATTATATTATATGGATTGGATGTAAAAAGTTTTATTATAGAGTTCTTAAAATGTGGAATACATGCCGAGTGATGTAATAGGAAAAAAATGTCTCCAATAGTGATGAATTAACAATTGAAAAGACAAGCAATACATTTTAACTGGGCAATGTCAATGCTTTGCATTGTTAATGGGATAATGCGCATTTCTGTATGTTTCTCAATGGTCACCACCACTGGTACTTCGGTGCATTCATTTCTTGGACCACGGATGGTGTTCCTACTGTGGATCACATTTGTATTTAACGTCATGTTAAAGTCCTACTGATTTTGCATCTCTGGGTGTCCAATCCAGTGTGCTAATGCAGAGGGTGTTTCCAGTCGCATCTGCCTGTGAAAGGAAGATCATGCTCCATATTTAGGGCTAGACAACCAGAAAGTCTGCCATTGAAACTATATGGGAAGTCATTACACACAATCTCATTCCCAAGGAAAACCGTAATGCCGCCTCCGTGATTGGTTTCAGGCAGTATGATCACACAGCCCCTTTTTAGATCTCGTTTATCAGACATCTTTAAGTTGTCTAGTTGCAAACGCCTTTTGTGGCATATAGCAAGAACTTTCAGTGGGCTTAAGGGTTGGATACACCCAGAACATACAGTGGGTTTAAAGCTTGGCTACACCAACAAGTGACAGTGGGTTTAAAGCTTGACTACACCAAGAACCTACACTGGGCTTAGACCCTGCCCACAGCTTCCATTAGCTGGCTTTATTATCACTTTATGTCCCTGATTCCTTCCTCTTCTTGTGTTTCTCCTTCCCCTGGAGCATAGTCTCCTCACCATCAGTTTGGTTGACTTTTATCCTTCCACTGCTCACAATTCATGACAGTGCAGAAGTTTTTGGGATCTCTACCTCATGTGCTGCTTTTTATGCCCCACCCACATATTCTGTTAAGCCCCTTTCATCCCCCATTTTGTCCACGGCTTCCTCCTCCGCAACTTTACTTTAATAAATTATTTAATTCCCCTGTCTTTGCTTCCCCTTCCTGTTGCTCCTCTCACAGGCTCTGCATTTCTCCCATCACACATGCTCCTTTGATGTTGCCTACTCCCCGCATTGTTCAAACATTTTTTGGGAGGGCCCAGCACCTACCAATTACTGGCAGGCTGCTCCACTTTTCAAAAAGCAATTTCGAGTGGTGATGCATCCATATACCATAATGCATGAACGTGCCTGCTGAATGATGCAGTACCATCATGAGGCATACGCACAATGCACAAGTTACATCGTGACCATTTTTTACTGATGCTGTACAGCATTGTCAAAGCCAGTAGATCCCAAAGGTGAGACCTTTTGGCTTTCGCAATAGTTGATAGGTCTGACGTTGGCCAAAACCTTTTGATTTTACTAAAAATATATATTATATACTATTTTAAGGAATTTTTTCAAGCCCTCTTCATCCCATCGTCTGCTTTACTGTCATTCACATTAGTGTTATTGTCCACCACAACAAGCACCATGGATTATGGGCCTGTCAACAGCAGCCATTTCTTTTATTTCTGTGAGAATGATGGCATTCTGCCAAAGGACAATGCCGTCAGCCACAGAGAAAATAGGCCCCTTCGGTGCGATTTTGATGTTTTTTTACTTTTATTTTCATTTTTAAAAATTTTATTTTTGAAGAATATGGCCACGTTCCAGACACTGGCCTTGGTTGCCACTTGCAGTTCATTACATCTCACACACACACTGCTAGCAGTGCACATTTTTCGAACAGATTTTAAACCCATTCAAAGATGGCAATTCATACTTTCATGCATGAGAGGTTTCGAGACCATCAAAAGTGGCCATTAGTGCATTCACAAGTGGTAATCATTTATTTCAAAGCTTAAAGAGGACCACCTGTACATGCGCACAGTAAACTGACTTTGAATGGTTCTGTAAAACTTTATTACAAGAACCTTCAAAGATGGCGGTCTGTGCGTGCGCACAAGTGCACCCATGGGCGGACATTTTTTTCATGTATTTCTAATAAAGATTTACAGAAACAGAAAAAAAATATTGGCAATAGTAGGCTGGCAATAGGTTGGCAACCAATACCAAACCAATCAGCTTCGTCAATGGTCGTTTTTAATGTACGTCAATTGCTCACCCTGTGCTAAAATCTAGACTTTAATTACATGAGGATTAAAAGACAGTGGTGTCTTTCATCCTATTAGCAAGCAAACGCCCTATTAATTTGTGGAAGGAAAGGGACAAGAGACAAACAAAGACAATGCTTCCTGGAATGTGAACGAATCCACCATTATCACAGCCGACTGTAGCTCTTCGAGATTGACCGCTGCAGCTTCCTCTGAATGACTTGCTCATTCAAGGCATTCACAAAGGAGAGGATATCTTCTTGAAAACATGTTGATATAATTACGCCTCACTGATGTTGTCCAAAAGGCTGTAAACAAATCTATGTTTTATAGATCGCTTTGTTAGCTGAAAGACAATTTGTGGCAATTCTCCATAGGACTATTGGCAAATTGCAACAGGTCTTTTACGTCTTCCTACATTTTCAGCTCTTCACGAGTAAAAATCGGTCTTTTCAGCAATTATTTGTAATCAGAGCATTTGTGCCAGAGACACTTAACGTAGTAGAATGGTGAGATATTAGATCGTAGGAAGTTGAATGAATATATAGATCAGTAGAGAAGGTGGCTATTTATGTTATGTGCATTTCCACCTCTCAGATGAGGCCGGAGTGAAATTAAATCTGTATGGGCTGCTTGTGTTCAAATGTGGACGGAATCAATCCAGGCAACTTGGGATGGATTGATTCAACTGGATTGCGACAAACAATGATTTGATTATGGAAGGATTCCATAGAGAGTGGCATAGCGGGTGAAGATTAGGGGAGTGAAAATTGATAGTGGTTGAGAATAATTCGAGCATTTCTTCCATCCCCTTTTCACTTGTTGCCTTTTTACCAGTAGTGCTTTTGGATCCTCAGCACCATTTATTGTTCAGATGCGGTACATATGAGAATGTGAGACTCAAATTAAGGTCCCACTGTAGAATCACAACAGGTTTGGGTAGAAACATATGAACTAAACATTTAGGAAAAAGCATCACAACTGGTCATTTAAACAAGGACGGCTGGTCTAGTAAATGCAAGAAGGCCGACAGGTCAAATAAATAACCTTTAACATTGCAAAAAGAAGCTCCAGAATGTAACTAGAATTGAAGAGCTACTCGCGTATGCATCTAGGAAATTTGAGCACTGTGGGAATGATCTTGTTACGGTAAACCTGCAAATGTATGGTATTTCCACCCCACCCCCAAAGGGTATCCGTATGATGAGTCAATTACAATTAACTCCATCTAACTAATTAGGATTTCTATACTGTTGTTTGAGAAATATATCGAATAGCCAATTTGTGATACAAATTAGAATGTTTTACTATAACTCAATAGTATTAAAATCAAGCAGAGGTGTCTAACAAGATCACAGGGACAGATTTATATTAGTGAAGAGAAACAAAAGGTTTTCTGTAATCATTCAGGGACATAATATACATTTCGCAAGATTTACTGGGCTGTCTATTATTTTTTAAATCAATCGCAGAGAGATCGCAGGGGTCGTATGAACGTTCTCTGAGGATTGCCCACTTTTAATATAAAAAAAATCTTGGGTCCTCATTACCGGTGGGCTAAGTTCCAATATGTGCAGCAATTCCAGTTACCACACATATCACCATTATGAGTTTTGTGCTAAAGATCAGCAGGTCAAAACTGCTGAAATGGACAATAAATGCTGGGAACATGCAGATTTTGATGCTCGTGTGTTATTCCCCAAAAGCCTGTGATCATCAATAATTATCACACCCGATAAATACAGCGCACCTCCAGAACAGGAGAAGGTTGGGATGACACGATGACAATCAGACGAGTTCTAAGTACAATTATACTGATCAGGTAATGCGCAAGGCTCTGCGATTGCATATCTCCTATAACTCCCCCTGTCCGTAGCGTTTGCATAATTAGGAAGATGCTGGCAGGAATGCGGAGCCATGTGTCAGTCCCACACCAGCAGGAAACTGCAGATCATCTATCTCTGTGTTGCTGCCCTACATGAAGGAACCAATCAAAAGGTGTGCGCTAGACAGCGCTCCGCAGTACTAGGAAATGGGGGAGTGAGGTGGGAATACATAAATCATAAATAATCCCACCGCTGAGGACAGGCGTACCCCTGGACTCAGCTAGATATGAAACACAACAAGAAGTGGGACACGGGAATAGGGAAGATGGCCTTGGAAGTAATAAATAGCAAATACTTGGCGTCAAAGTAAAAGGATTTCAAGCGTGCTTGGGTTCAAATTTCCTATATGTACCCAGCACATACTTTTACACATGTGTGTGTACCTGCATACTTGGCACTTTTCACCATCAAAGTGATCAAAGACCACGACACATGCTCCGACAGCAGCATCAAATTCCCATTTAAACCTGAAATACTGCATGCTGTGATGCTTGACTTGCACAGTTTCTGGTGGACCTAAGGACGAGCAAAAATGAAGCAGCTGTCCCGCCCTCTGGCCCTCTAGGTGTTGTCTTGAACACCCAATCTCATTCCACCACAACTGTTGTGCCTCAAAACCCAACATCCTTCTACTCCCAGTCACTTCCTTAAAGACAACGAACAAATAGGTTCCTATAATACCAGTGATTACAGTGCAATACATGTGACTAATGCCAGTAAGCCTACAAGTCCAGACCCAGCAGTTTTAAAACTGGAGGCATAGGGCAACTACACTGTATACTATCCTTAACATATTATAAAAGGCAGATCTTTTTCAAAAACATCGGTAATGTTGCTTCACATAAAGCGGCATAGTGCGTCCACATCAACCAAAGTTAACAAGCACTAGCAAAGCCAATAGGTGTGTTTTTGATGTGCTACATATGCAAAAACAGGCCTGCACAAGAGTGTATTTATGCATATGATTGCAACCAGGAGCTGATGGAGAGAGGCAGGGAGAAAATATCCCTAATGCATTACAATAAATGTACTGAGGCCGAAGGACACACCGAAACAATCAATAGCATTGGCAAACAGAGAGTCGAAAAGAAGAGAGAATCCACTGAGCAACAGACAAGGTCTGAACTCAGTGGCTGAAAGGGGCAGACCCAAAAGCCTTCTGTATGTTGTTTGGAAACAAGATGTTTAGACAACTGTGCTGTCAAACTCAGAACTATTCACCACTGCCGCTTTCAATACCCCCCACCCCCACCCCAGTTCACCCAGAACAACCATCACAGTTCTCTTTTCCAAACCCATGGAAAGAAGGCCGTCCTGCAATCTACGGGAAAAAAAATAATTTCTAGGTGAACAATTAAAGAACCAATTGTCATTTTCTGATGGCATTAGCATACTACTGGATTTAGATAGTTGGGTTGTTTTGTCGGGAGGAAAAAGTATTGCAGAGTTCCAAAAAAGCCAGAGAGACGGCCATCTCGAGAGACCCATGACGCTGGTGGAGGTTCTCGGAGGAGAAGATGCGCTCCCACAGCACAAATTGTAATTCCACTGAAATGCGCAGAAAGCAAAGCACTGGTGACCTATTTCTTAGCACGATTTCTCAGGCATAATTTCGATACTTATAAATAGGAAGTAAAATAAATGTATAAGTTTAAAAAAAATATTTGCTAGGCAGGGGGTGGAACAAAGAAAATTGGAAATGCATTTTTCTCCATTATTATAAAGATTTCCGTCTGTAGATTTTATGAAAGCACAAATAGTAACAGAATGATCAAATGTTTTACAGGATAACCACACACTGACGAATACATAAAAAGTCAGCCAGCAAGAAAAACAAACGAACACCAATATTTGTCATGAACTGGTTCCGCTCATTAAAGCCCAACATATAGCTACAGTAGCCCTTTAAAAATGGCAGTATCAAACTAGGCCGGACCTTGTGTAGCATTCCAGTCTAAAGAAAAGAAAATGACATGTAATCTTTCAACATGAAGGTGGCCAGCCAGAGATGAGGAACATACAGTTGCCAGTACCCAGCTCTGCACCATAAACTATCTATCGCCAAGAACAAGGGTTCGAGAGTATTGCTTTGTTTGATTATATCTGGGTAGATTTCTCAGACCTTCAGTGATCTTCAATAGATGGTCCCTAGAGCAAAGCAGGCAGTTCTTGGAGTTACGGGGACAACTTTGGTAAAGCAAGGGTGATGTGGGATGTAATAAAAGGAAAGAATATATCCCCACCACCTTCCTGGCTGGTAAACGACAGCCATAACTGGCGTGTATTGGGCCTCTCATGACCTCTGGAGCTGGTCCAGCTGCACTGATGTTCCATAGGGCACCACGCACCTTCACCAACATGTAAAGAGACGTAGGTGCTGTTGAGAATATCACACTACTGTTTAAGCATTTAGATTCATCTCCCAGAATATGTCCACAAATTGGCCTGGTCATCCCGCCAGATAAGGACGAGCACATATTTCAGTCCGCCACCGATGGCGTGAACCGCGCAGATGAGCCTTATCTTCAGAACTGCTCCAACCCCGCGGCAAGGACTAGGCGCGTCTAGTGAGCACTAGAAACAAATACATCTCCAGCTGAAGACCTCGCCGTTATTCTGCACCTACCTCTTCATCCCTCAATGGGCATCTTACATTCTCACGCTTTCACAGAGGATGTGCTTGAAAACTCCAAACACACTTTGAAAGACAAGCACTTCCTCTCTCTAGCAGCAGCAGGTACTTGCTCTGACAACATGAAGGCAGGTGTAAGCGCGCTCTCTCCTGAGCCCTCAATTGCACTGCACTGCTCTATTTTCAAATGATACCTGCCTCAACATCACAATAGTGGGCTTCCAGGAAGCCCGGCAGGATAGCGGACCAATCTCCTGAGAGCATCTTTCCTGAATGTATTTCTACATTAGGGGTCATTCAAATGCATGACTTTCCATGTGTAATTTAAAAAATGCATATCCTTGGGCATGCACTTTCAAATCTACAATAGCCCCCTCACAGGTTGTTAAAGAGCACTGATGGGTTCATTTGGTTGGAATGAAACAGCAACTTTTTTTTAGCAAGGGCAAGGAAAGAGGAAGGTGAAAAGAATGACTGTCATTATACTAGTCGCACAGACAATTACCCAAGATATCTTTACCTATCACTGACCTCTGTTGGTTCGGCAGGAACTATTTCACATTAAAAATAAGACATTATTTTCTGGACTACCATGGCGACTAAAATCCTTTGCAAAGGAAGCAGTTATGGCGTCCTCTAAAAATATGTGCAGAACAGCTATCGAATGTTGTAAATAAGGTCTTACTCAGCAACATTCTACTGCCATTCCGGAAGTGCGAGTTGCATGGGGAGCACCTCGCGTCAATGCGATTTTCAAACGGAGCACCTGAAAAAGTGTGCAGCATAAAAAATGAACAAAATGAGGGCGATTGTCGACTGCGGAGCACATACACGGACATATGCACTTCTTTACCTGAAGGGCAACAGTCTTAAAATCCTCACCATGGAACAATGTGACCTTATGTCGGAGTGAAGCGCTTCCAATGAAACCCACTGTTAACGTTTAGAAACTGCATGGCCTTCCTTTTATCACAGCTTCTCGCCACAACCTTCCATCTTGGATTTGTATTCAAAAGCTTATTTTATTTTATTTTTTCAAAGAGCCATTAACAATCCAGCGCTGACCTCAAAGGATTCCTTTTCTGACTTCAGCTTTATTTTACCGTACTCCTCAGATCTGTGGCTTTTCTAGAGGCTTGGGATACCTACGCCTTTGTGAATTGCGTCCACCGCCTGCTCCCTCCGATATTGTGAATAGAGCATTTATTTTTTATTGTTAAAGCAGCACTGATTCCTTAAGGAACATAGGCTGCTAAAAAAAAATCACGTTTGGGAATACAAACACAAGATGGCGGTCTGCTGTTACTTGAAAGCCGCCATCCCTGTATTTGTAGCCAATCACAGGGCATCGCAAAGAGTGACATGGCCAACAATTATTCATTAGGCAGGTACCTCTCTGACCCACTTCCGATTGAACATTGTGCGATGTGACCTATGTAAGACAGTGGGTTATCAGTTGAGGGGGTTAATAACCACAATCCTGGTTAGGCTCAATCACTAAAGTCATTCAGTTAACCAATGCTCAACACCCAGGTACCGATGGATCAGAGCAGACAGGTTTCATTAAAAGGCAACAAGTATTTTTGCAGTACTAAAACAATAACTAACTCGAAATTCAAAACAGTAAAAAAATCACAAAATGAATTAAAAAAAATAAAGAAAATTCAATCACAAAATGTCCCAAAAAGGACAAAAATCTACAGAGGGGAATCAAAGAGATAAATATTAGTGCACAGGCCACATTGCTATATTAAAGCCTGGTTGCCATGAAATTTATGAAGACTTTTCGAAACCTGCCTTTTGATAGATTTTGCTCATTGCCTGTAATAACTTGGGCTGAGCTGTTCGGTGAAGTCCTGGAGTGTGTGAACTGGTCGCCCTGCACTCTGTGCTTCTCAGCATGAACAATAGTGTTTTATTCTGAGACTCTGCTGCTGGTGAAGGTGAGTTAGGTAAATGTGGCTATCAGCTCAGTTCTCAGTAAGCATCTAGAGGTTTCACATACAGATAGGGGAAAGTAACTACCACCATGTCTGGACAAACACAATCAGTGCCTTCGCCCGCACCAAGAACTTTGTCGACGCTTGCACCAGCCCACTCCTAAGGGGCCACCTTGGTGCTGCAATCAGATTGAACTGGCACAGGCATGCTTGGTCTCAGGGGCATTTATTTATTTCCGACTATTTTCTTAATTAATGGTGAAATCGAATACCTCGGTCTCCATGGGTGAGCCTAGACTAACCACCTGGTAGGAAACACACATGCATTTCTGGCGCCTTTATGAAAAACAATAACTACTACCAACATACCTAGGATAAGACAAAACATGGACATTTGTGGTCACTGACAATTCCAAGAACAGTTATGATTTATCTTATTGTGAAAAACAATCTTACTACCCGAGATCTCTCGTCGAGGCCAGAACGAACATTTCCATGTCATTGCATGTAGGCATCAAATATCTCTTTAGGAAGAAAACTGTGAATTGAATGCACGCAGGTGTGATCTTCCAAGTTGTGCACTGGCGTTAGAAAAGTGAACGACCTTTGCAAGTATAGGAAGTAGCTGTCTTTGTGTTACAGTAAAAAAAGATGTTGAAATATGTCTGTTCACCACTTCCCAATAAAGCAAATGGTGGCCGATCTGCATGTCTCTTTAACATACCAAGCTACGAAAAAAAAAATAAGGCATACTTCTCTTAAATCAAGGGGGAATATTCCGCTGGTAAATAAGAAAGGAAAGAATATACTTAAACCTCTCCGGAGACATGTCCCAAAAAACGTGTCCCCGAGTGACTGCTCCAGTGGGTTCAATCAAAAGACGAGGAAAGTGATGTTCTCTACACTGATGATTCCGAATAAAAATCAGAAATGAAAGGTTTGGACCATAGAGACGCAGAGGCGGGTTTCTCCTCTAATGAACCTGCAGTGAAGGAGGGAGGTGAATGCTTGGTTCTTTGGTGCACCAGGAAAGCAAATTCAGAGGTCATATCATGTAAACCTCATATCTGCTGAAGTGTCAGCTTGTGGGGGACACAATCAGAAAAAGCACAGTGCTGCAGGATAAACACTACCTTAGTAACAGGGTTATGCATTCAAATGTGGAAATAGAATGGTCTTCTTCAGGGTGTGGCCCCATGCACACGTGGGAATCCCTTTGCATCCGCACATGCCTGTTTTCATTATACTGGTGTACTGACAAGTAGGATCTGGGGAACATGCTCAATGTTCGATTGTTGGGGGGAGGGGGCTGAGCTTCGGATTTGCCGACAATCAGGCTAGCATATAATGTTTAAATACATTAGACAAGAAGCATGGTGCAGATCGGTAGGAGTACTAAGAGAGACAATGCAATTATTTGTAAAATAACCAATATGTTTTGGGACTTTCCAAAGAGGAGAGAGTGTCTGCGCGTTTTTGTCTGTGGGCATGTATCAATTCCTGGAGAAATCCAACAGCCATATCAGCTTATCTGGGTGAAAAGACCTGTACCCAACTATTTATTGTAAGATACATTCATTAGGGGGTGTGTATCACCCTAAACACCTCCCTTGAAGCTACGCCCCTGCAGATGCTCAAGATGTCCTGTGATAGGTGGCAGTGGGGTTTCACCAACAGAACCCTAAATCGGTGCTTCTTTTATAAGGGATACTAGAGGTGCCCATTCACACACATAAGGGGGTTCTGTTCGATATCTTTTTATGTATACTTTGCATATTGCACATTGCGAGGCCATGTTCGACCCCAAAACAGCTGGCGATGGCCCCCATATATGCAAGTCTCCAGGCCTCTGATGAAATATTAGGGTGGCTCCCTGCACACAGACAGTCACAAGGTTACCTGTCACTCAGCGTCAATTGCTGTGCATTCTCACTCACATGCACCAATTCTGAAAGTTGCTTCAGGTGCGCTTTGATTACACTTTTTTAGGTATAAACTGCTTAATCATAAAGCACACTTACTGGTCTCCTATTATAAGGGCCATGGGATTATACGATTCTGCCACTTTTATCACATGATTATAGATTTGGTGCATTTGCTATAATCCATCATAGGCTGCATAATCTGAAAATGTTAACAAAAATGCATTGTTTCAAGCTCAAACAGATCAAAAATTACTAAAAAAAAAAGTGGCAAAATGTTCACGCGCAGAGGATGGCCTTTCCAAAGGTTAACTGGTCATCTTTTGTTTCCTAATTTCTATATTTGGTTATTAAACTGGTACTAATGAGGTGAAATCTTTGCACATACAATTGTAACGTATACAAACTAGAAAATAATGAAAAAAATACAATCAATTATGCTGCATTATGCTGCATAATTTTCTTTTCTAGCCACTTAATTTTGTCAACCCTGATGCATAATTCGGAGCTCCCTGCCACACAATTTCAGTGAACATGCTTATGGTTCGAACCACATAGTTCTAGTGACCAGGGCTGTTGCAAGAAAGTTGCCACGTTTATGCACAAACCTAGCGATAAATGTAAAGGCTTTTAGTCAGACTCCCACCTGTGCAATCCTGTAAACCTAAAACACCATTAGAAAATAACTAAACTAGCATTAACACTAGACAAAGTGCTGTTGACGATGTGCACTTTTTGCAAGCTCTTGACTCTGTCTGCTTTAAAGCTTGTGGACATGCACAGGACTGAATTAAAGAGGCTCCAATAGAGTCTGAAAGTAGACCCCATTCTTCAGTTCCTTATGTTAGTGATGGACACTTAAAACCGAAAGTGTTTTTCATGTGAATATATATATATATATATATATATATATATATATATATATATATATATATATATATATATATATATATATATATATATATATATATATTTTTTTTTTAAATAAAGATGACTTCTAACATTTTTGAAACACTAAATAATATTACAATTCTAACTGTTTAAAATGTTTGTTATTGGGGGTGTGCTTTCTGGGCCGTGGCAGCTGGTCTAATGCAGTTAGGAGCTTTTGCCGCCATTCATTCAACGGGTTCCTCGAGTGGACTGGTCACCTATGTGTTTAAAAGTATGCACGGGCCACATTCGCTCTCCCAAAGCATGTCAGAAGCGAGGGAGGAAGGGACGAGGTAGACGCAATTCATACCTCTGTGAATCTGATTGAAATCAGGCAGTTGTGAGAGCTGAAGATATAAATGCACTAATCGCCTCCATTAGCAGTGTAAAGTTTGGAAGCACGCGCCGGGTAATGAGTCCCTGACAGTGTGATTATGTTCCTGACAGGATGCGATGCTCTTCATTTACTAAAGGAAATACTCACTGAACCAATTGCAACGGAGCAGCGCCGGTAATAAGTGCTCATCACCCACGGTGAAAATTACACAAAGCTTTTATATTTTAAATTGAGGTTCGCGTCGAGTATCGAAAACAAACTGCTGGTGTAAAAGAAAGAATTAAAAATATGCTTTTGAGTGCTGTTTAGCTGGCGCACCTTGAATTGCCTATAACAAAATTAACTAAACATGAACATTTCTCTGCTTATGTTTAGTTACGGGTTGATGAGAAACACGGGGCACGTTCTGCTGTTTGTGCTTTGAAAAGCCAACAGTGCCTGTGAACTAACTGCAGCATCGGCTGTCTTTTTTTGAGGGCACACTCAACTTATGGTACACCCAAGCCCAGTAGTCGCGTCATTGATACTTTTGCTGGAGTTTCGGGTGTTGGTCAGTCTTAGGACCTCCTGCCTTCAAGGATACAGGGAGCTCAAATGTCCAGTTGGGCCGGCTCCCTGCTGGCCAGAGTCTGGCCTTTGTTGATGCCTAGTGTGAGAGCTGGCCTCCACTGAGGTCCCAGGAGACGCAGAATACTTCCGGCACCTGTAATGTAATGTAATGTATGTGTCTTGTAAAGCGCACTGCTGCCCTGAGACGTCGTGGCGCTGTAGACCGCTGGGGAACCCGTCCTGGCTATCCCTGTGAGATGATCTCCAAGGTGAAACCAGGCATCCCCGGCGAATGTGGGGGGCCGTTGTAGAGAGGAGGCAAGCTAATGCCCAGAGTTGCCGAGTGTGATCCCTGGTTAGAGTAGGCACCGAGGCGAGAATTATCGAGTCCGCTGACCCTGGTCCACGACCCTGCCGTGTCGGGAATAGAACCCTGGTCCCGGGCTGTTCTCTACTTTCGGGTCTGCTGCCTCTAACCAGTGAGCCAGTGAGCCACACCACTCCACTTGAGCCGCTAATCCTGGTACTGGGACAAAAAAATAACACTTGTCTACCTTTGCGCCCTTATTGAACTTGAGGACTAGGAGGGTAAAGTCTATGGCCCTCCTGACCCCCTTCCAACAGGGCTTTGCCAGAGGGAAATGTCTCAACCTTGCATTGCGCACAAACCCTGGGGGTCTCATTCACAAAAAAAGACTGGAAATCTGCGTCTGGAGAGTGACATGCGCACAGGGGTGCGGATTCACTCATTTGGGAAATGTACCCAGGTTTCTCAGTTTATGTCTGGAAATCTGTGACAATTTGAGGTTTTCAGACATACTCCAGGAAAACCTTATTGAATATGAGGCTGCAACTATGCGGAGGTATTAATGAATGCACAATTATGCATAGGGCACGCTAGGCATGGGGCTTTACTATTGCGTTTGCGCATAGATTTTTTCTTCCTTCCAATTCGGGAAATTATTCATCCCTGTGAAGAAACCACGTCTGTTAGTCCCTCATCAATGGCAGGAGCACATTTCCGACTAATTCTAGAGAGGGAATGAATCAGAAAAAAAGTTTGAGAATACACAAAAGCCAATAGTCTGTGGGGGTTACCAAACCTTTGAGACACATTCCCAGAGTATGAGTTACTGGTAAAACATTACACATTTGTGTGATTATAATGCACCTCCTTTCAGGGCCAACTTTTTAAATATTTTCACTGGTAAATCGAGCGATTTAAGCTTTATAGTTGGACTTGGACATGGGAAGGACTTTATTAATGCAACTTTTAATGTCAAGATGGTGGTTGTTCCAGATCCCTGGTTGTATGTGGCTGCAGTAAAATCATATGCGGATGTAGTGGGAGATCAGGTGGTGGCTGATGGGAAAAGGGGTTTGACAGGATGAAGGCATTGAGTGACAGTTTGCTCTACGTAACAGTCGCCAGATTGTGGCATCCAGTACATATCTTCACTTTTCCATCCTTGGCATTAGGTGTGTGCATAGGCAGCTACTGGTACTGGGCAGAGAAGTGTTACTTTGAACACAACTGATTATTTTCATCTTAAAGCTTCTCAGCATCTTCGTGGTCAGATGGTGACAGGGTTAAATATCAGTCTTCTAATAGCACTTGGCATCATTCAGTGGTGCAAGACTTTTGTGCAAAAGTGACCACCTTTCCTTGAGAACAAACCTGCCGGCATTATGCCAAGAAAGGCTTACAAAGCTTTAAACCAGCAGCACATGGGTGCTGAAGAAGTACTAAAAGAATTGAGGAGGACAGGCATGAGGGCGCCGAAACAAATTTGAAAACGGAGAAAGATGAAACGTTTTCAGGAGGGTTGTGGTGATGACTTGATGTCAAACACGCCGCTGAGGGCCCTGTGCACCGGTCCAAAATCGATCTTATCCTGGAGATGGGGCTTCAGTGAGCACAACAGGAATTAACATTCCTACTCTAAGCACAGTCCTAAAGATTTGTAAGTGCCATAACTAACATTACTGTTGAAATCTGCTTCTGGTCACACAATATTCCCCCAAAAAATACAAACAGCTCAAATGATTTTCCTAAGACTTAACTACTAGTGTCTCAAAAGTGCGTTAATGCTGGAGACTCACATTTACTTGCTTTGTAGGATGCAATGATTTTTTCCTCTAACAGAGGGGGGTACTATAAAGACCTGCGGTTGCACACACATTTCTGCACGGAAGCTTCACAGAAACCTAATACAATTCAACAACTGCAAGGAAATCTGCTCCCACGGTGTGCTATCAAGAAAAATCAATCCATGGCCGGGATACGGACATAACCAGATTTGAGGAAATGCTGTGTAAAAAGAAGTGAAGGAGAGAAAAATAAGTTCTCCGCAGGCATTCTGGCTTGAATTATTTAACAGATCCTTATACGACGATCAACCATTTTGAAAAATGTAATGAACTATTCACTACCGAGAATTTTTTGTTTGGTGTGCCCGCCAGAACGGTGTCAAATTAAATGTGCGTACGGAAAAAGGAGAGCGGGCAGGATTTGCCATCACCCCACTTCCTTGCAACAGGAAGCACATACAGCAGTTTGTGTTACAACCATGTTGTTTGCAATGTGCCAACATCAGTCACTTCTATGCAAATGGGGAAAAAATATAGAGGAAAAAGCAATTTTGTCCATGAATAGTCTTATCACATCAATTATTTTCTGTGCGGAGGGGCTCAGGTGCATGGCGCTCCACAGGCGATTCAAGCGGATGTTCCCACAATGAAACTATACCTCCTAGCCACAAACAACTCGGGGCTCAGAATTATACTATGTCTCTGTCAGACAATGTCAAGACTGGATAAAGCAAGTCAACAGCTTGGCGCTATCACTGGATCATAATGGACAGTGACAGTGACGGGTTCCGCTAACAGCTCGCAAAACTGCATTGTAGCACTGGTTTCAGAGGAAGGAAGAAACCTGTCAAGTGGAAATAAACAATGTCCCTCCCGCCAAAGGCGGGAAGCACAATACCACCTTGAATGATTCCGCTGCAACATTGAATGTCAACGCCTACTAGATGTGCTGAGGAGCCTCAGATGCAGCGGGAAAAGCGCAATAGCAACAATCTATTAGCAAAAATGATGAAGACACAAAATTTACCACCACGTCAGCAAAGAACTGAAAGGCTGATGATTGCTTGTGATATGTAAACAGTCTTTCACTGCCCAATTATCATTGCTGCAGATTCTAATTGAGAGAGCGTTCGGCAGATTGAAAATGAGGCCGGATGCTGGATTGCAAATTAAGATAGCTGCCTACAAACCAGCAGTGCAACATAGATTTCATCCAGAAAATGGATACAATAACATGCACAAATGCCAGCATCTACATCACTTGTTTTTAGACTGCCATGGATTTAATGTCAACATTATATGTACTTCTTCAGTCTTTGACCTATTGAACAACACAGCTTTTTCTCCAACACATGTACTACAAAATATTGGAAGGATTCTTTGCAGGCAGTAGTATTAGTCTTGCATATTAATATTCGTAGATGAAAAAAAAAACACAAACACAAAACACATTTGCAAAGGCACTCGGAGTACATAAAGTAGTGCTCATATAGAACTGTGTTATGCACTCATAAACCTTTGTAAATTGGCTCCAAAACACCTAAAATGCAGGGAGCATGCATAAACAATTAGTACAAACAGGGATGAACTGTTGCAATTTTAATAAATGGGAGTTGGACATTTCATAGACGATTCACAAAGGGAGCTAAAGGGCACTTCTCTAGTTCCAATTCCTATACCTAAAAAGTGCTCATCTAGTACCAATTCCTGTACTAATAAATTCTGTTGTGAATTGGCGCCATAAAGGATGTTGTCAATATCTAATTAACTGGCAATGATCTCCAATAAGAGGCATAGCTGATCTTTGTCCTCCATCACCACATGTTCCTCCAAACCTTAAGTTGTCAGCTTTCTGATATTATCTGATGAAACTAAGTTTCAACCAATGGCTTCCATGCATGCCATAGTATAATGGCTTTGTTTACCACTATTCATGGATCACTGTTGATTTCATCTCTTTATTCCATTGCTCACTAATCAAATCAGGGAAAGTTACCACACTGGTCTTGTCATACCTGTTGAGATCTATAAGTACGATAGCAATGTGCACCCTGATGTATGCACCTTAGCAGCAACAGCACTGATAAATGCAATATCGATATACGCTATAATCTATGCATGCTCAGTGATGTCAATACCAGTAAATCCAATGTCAATGTACACCGTAATTTAGGCATGCATAGCGACCTCAATCTCATGAATGCAATGTTGATGTACGATGTAACAACTGTGCATGTAACAATGAGAATATCAGTAAATATGATACCAATGACCACCATGTTACACATGCCCACACTCACAAACTCGTATCATTGCAGTTAGATTCATCAAGACGATCTCTCCGTCAACTCCAAGTCAGATATACATGGTAAGACAGGCCCTGTAACCCTAACCCAAGCCTACCGATTGACAGGTCAATGGTGGCGGTCACACTTAGAACCAAGACAAACGCACACCCAGGGAAAACCCTGATCGATCCCACAAATAGGTAGTCACATCACAAACAAGACCGTGGAGACTGGCCCCAATAAAACGTGTTTGGCCAAAGGTGCGCATTCCCAAAATACTGCAAAGTTAGATGCCACATGTAGTTAGTAACACTCAGGACACAACATGTAGACGGCACAGGGTGATCTTACGCTCACCGCACTGAACATTTGGAGAGTCGCAGCTAGCATGGCTCATGGGTGGGGTGGGCGTGGGGTGGGGGGGGGGACTGGCTAGTTGTCTTGAGGGAAGTGGATGTAGCGCAGGGAGGGGGTTAAATAATAATTTTAAAAAATGTTTTAAAACGTTCCCGGATTCTGCATCTTCATTGCTCGGTCTGCTCCTGCTTTCCAGCCTTTGGCTGGAATAGGAAGCAGGCAGCCTTCCTCCCCTCCCCTAAGCCAATCAAAAGCCTGCAATGGCAGCATTGTGATTGGTCGGGACGGTGCCCAGCCAGGCGCCTACGGGGAGGCGATTTTCTCCATGTAGGCAGCCTACATGGAGGAAACACAGAATGCGCATGACTGGTTTCGTCGGCCCCAGAGGGCCTACCAAACAGTCAGTGCCCTCAGATGTGGGCAAGGTACTCCTCCCCTCCCCTAAAGCAGACCCGCCCACCTGCCTGCCCCCAACCTAACCCTTCTGCTTTCTCGCAGTGCCAGACGCAGAAACATCAAATAGTATTTTACCATTTTATGTTTTTGCTTCTTGCAGTGCGAGAAAGCTGTGGGGCGATGCTCCTCTGCCCTAGTGGAGGAGCCGCCCCTGCATTTGGACAATCAGAGTGGCCCACACTAGCTCTCCCTGAGGTCGGGAGCCATCTCTGTCCGCCTTATCAGATGGTTTTCTTAGTTAATTAGGACTATGAGACTTTTCAAAGAATGTTGAAATGTTTTATTGTCCTCACAAAATGTATATGTGTGCGGTCAAAACTTCTGTACTCTGAGATAGTCTTCAGACGCGCCTCTGTCAAATCTCTACCAGCAGCTGCATATAATTAAAGCAACTTGTTCCTGTTTTGCCAAACACCTCGTGTCTTCTTATTTATTTTAAATAAATTCATATTCGAGCAACATACCCAGGAAATGAGGTCTTATTATCCGGGAGGTACAAAACTGCTACAGGGTGGAGCACTAACTGCATAAGACCACACATTTCATGGAATCAGACATCTTATAGTAGCTGGGGGCGGGGGACCATAACTAACTGAAGACTTCTGGGTATTCTGTGGATCCTTCTTATAATACTTCTGCTCGCCCTTATTCGTTTGCTCTCATTCACACGCCCACACAAACACACAACTGACCAGCCACTAGTTGGAAGCCAACAGAGAGTGGTGGGCTCCACTCAATGGAAGCCTGCTTCTTGCAGCTTTGCCATTTGAGGTCTCTTATTATTGCAAAACTTGGGAGAGTCCAGTTTTCAGAGGAATGCTATTTATCCCTCCACCCCATGACCTGCTTACCGATCTGTAATCATCCACCCATTCATCCACCTAAAGGTTGAGCCATGTTTGATGGGGGGAGCACATCGGACCCCTCCCAACTCCTGTAGCCAAAGACGGTACACAGGCCCTCTGAAGTCACTGTCTTCGCTCAGCAATGGGATGGCTGCAGTTATTACATGTGCATTCATGACTGTTCTGCTAGAGCACCAGCAAATGTATGTAGCAGTACAGAGAACTAGGGAATAGTAATGGACACCCGTCTCTGGCAGCTTTCAACATCAAACGCGCATCCTCTGCAGTGCAAATGTGTGGGTTGAAAGAAGCAGTCATGTTGAACAAAGAAACCAGAGGCACAAACAAACGGTGAAATAATTGAAGTTTGCCTCCTCCATTCTGATGGCCAATCAAGGTGCTGCATCAGAATTCCGAATGCAGAAGATCCAGTCAATTAAAGGCTCCTGTGAAGCCCCAAGCTTCCTTTAATGTGACCTCTTCTAAGCACAGTTTGATACATCATAGCTCAATGCTGGCTTCCTCGGGGAGCGGAATATAAAACAGATCCCATTTCACTGCAATATCTGTTTGTGGTTTCCGAGAGGATCAAACCCGAGTGCGTCCGTCTGAAATAATGCAGGGCCGTCAAAGGTATCTGTCGGATATCTGCCTACATGACAAGCCGTCTGCAGCGGAAAAATCAAAGGGGGCGCTAAAACAATATGGCGGGAACATTTGTGACGGGCATGGCGGACATGGAGGGGGACTGCACTCCCAACGGCGCCCCGTGCCGGGTCACGTGACCTGAGGGCTCGCGGCCTTGTTTTCCGGGTGACGAAAGGTCACGGAGGAGAATGGCGCGGGCAGTGTTTACAGGTGAGGGCAGCACTGCTTCCAGCATAACGCAGAGCGACCATGCGAGCAAACCAGAAGAGAATGTATGTAGCGCCCACACGTTTACGCCTTGCTCCTGGCTGCATGAGCACTTTCCAGCGTGCTTGACTGAAATCTACTCCACGAGAGCAGCCAGACCAGGTTATTTAAATAACAGCAGTGACTGCCAGCCAAATCAATTCATCAAACTTGGAAAGATAAACGGCTGAGTAGCTGTGCAGAGATGACCTTGTGACCTGGAGGTTAAACCCAGATCTCTCCACAGTATACTCAACCCACTGCATTATATTGTAATCTACATTTTATGTCTTATGTGCTGGCGTTATGTTGCTGCTTGCGGTATGCCATTTTGCTTTAATGCCAGAGAACCAACATGTAAAATGGCGGAGCGGTAGTGCAAATCCTTGTGACGCGTTCCCCAATAGCACTTAGCCCGTCTGCCTCACAGACACACAGAGGCCCCGAGCCAAGCGCGGGTCAGGGGGATGGCTACCTGCTTCTCACCTCGCAGGCGCATACATTATCCCTGGATGCATCTTGGTTTGTGAGTTCCTCAGGGGGTTGGGTACACAGCCGTCCTGTCCCCATCTTGAACACACGGTCTGACATGGTGCTCTTCACACCCTGGGAACTTGGCTCTTAAGACCAGCATGTGTTGTGCTATTGCCATCCGCAGCATAGGTCTAACTACTACAAGACTGATACTACCGTTTGGAAATGTCTTGCTCTTTTCACCCAGGGGTTATTACAGTTGAGCGGCTATGTCATATATTTATAATAAGTGACTGGGTGCATCACAAGCGGCCTTTCACAATCCTATGTACTATAAAATGAATAGCCCAAAGTCTGGCAAGCAACAGAAAGATGGAATCCCTGAAGAGGGAAGGGTGTCGGCCGACAGACTGTACAGAGGACATGAGCAGAGCCAATAACATTTAATCTGCCCAGTAACAGGAGCCTGGAAAAGCGCTTTCTGGGAAATGTGGAACAAATAAATACCACAGACCATTCGGTGCTGTCCCTCTCCCAATCTCGTTTCCAGCAAAGAAGCTGGTGAAGATGGCCTTTAAAGTGAATGGTGAGTCACCTGAATTGCGAAGGTGTCCTATGACTGTGTGCTGGTTTTCCCCCCAGTGTTCAAAAGTTTAACCCCTTCAGCGCTGCGCGAATTCCGCTGCGGTGCTGAAGGTTCCAAAGAACCAATGGAACGATGACGGAACGGTTCCGTCATAAGCACAGGCCAACCGACGCTCATGACGGAACCGTTCCGTCATGAGCATGGAAGGGGTAAGTGTATATTGGCACACGTGGGCACTTGAAACTAAGATCACAAATGCAACTGGACCATTCTGAGATACCGGCTCCTGAAGTTCATAAACCCTGGAAATGATTCGTTTCCTCACAGCCTTTGACTTGAGGTAGCCTTTGTTTCAACAAACAGAGGCTCGGAAAAGCCACTAAGGAAGTGGATTCAGTGATTTTTCGGAGATTGTTGATGGAAAAAAAAGGAAGCAATGGCTAGAATATGCTATAGCAGAAATATTTGAACAAGGTTAACACAATAAGAAAAATTAACAATTGCGTTTTCTCTTCATGTTTATAAAGTAAAAATATACCTTCAACATGATTTCTAGTTTAACCAAGTGCTGGCTGCTCCGGTCCATTGATAGTTCTAGAATTGTAAATTAGAGTAATGTTTTTCGCAGAAGGGCTCTGAGTGACATCAAATACACATGAGTGAAGACTACACATTATCGATTGAAGCATTGCATCAGTGGGATGTAAACCGTTTGACTGTCCAGAGAATCATTTTTTTTTTTTTTTTGCAGCGTTTTATATAGCGCAAACTTGACCCGAACCGAATCGGGTATCAGAGCGCTCTACATAGCACCAGTTAGGTTACATGAGGACACACATTCATTTTTGTTAGGCACGGGGAGATTAAGTGATTTGCCCAGAATCACAGGATGTTTGGCGTCGTTACCGAGACTCGAACCCAGATCCCCAGGTCCGAGGTCTACCAATGCCCAGTCTCCATTGGAACCCCATAATGTTGCATTATTTTAATAAAATGCAATACAATAATCAAAATGCAGATGTTTATTGTCAGAATCCACTTTCTTTTAGTTTCCAATCACCTTAGCTCCAAAAGCAGGTAGAAATAAACGTGTACAAATAATCCAGGTTTTTATTGACTCTGGGAGCCATCTTTAAGAACAAAATGTTTATAACTGCATTCTGATTACTACATTGAGGATAACTCCAATTAGCAAGACATTAACGTGAAAAGTGCTAAACAATAATATGGCATTTATTTCTATGGATTGCAGATTATTTCCTTTTAGAGTACACAAGATAACTGTTAATTTTAATTTTACTGTCACTGACAAAAAAATAAGTTCTTGTATACAAATGCAAATAAAATAGAACCATGCTGAGGAAACCAACCAAAAAAAGTTGGCCTATACAACTGCACAGCATATACTTGCCAATGATCAATGCAATGTGCACTTGTGAAGGGGGTAGCATGTCCCTCCTTAAATACAACAGAAAAAAACACACACTTGCCGACAAGATCTTATAAGTCCAAGCACCAAAAATTAACCATTCATTGTTTTAGTATTGTTAATACTATAACATACGATCAATGAAAAAGTGCATTAAAAACACAATGAAATGAAATTAATCATCAGTGTTGAATTGTGTGCAACATGCCTAAATTGTGAGAGTTGTCAATACACTTAACCAATTTTGTATCATTCTTACACGTGCCAAATTTTCACCAAGTGGCAGATAATCAGCACAGAACCATTTTACAAGGTGACAGCACAACTACATAATTTATCACTAGACTCCTTCCTACCTTAATAAAAGTGCTGCATCTACAACATGAGGCACAGGGTCAGACGGATTTGCATATGACCAATCTGAACTGGGGTGGCCGAGTGAGCTAAAGAATCGTGATGGATTAAACCCAGATCAGTTGACTGGGGGTGAGTGTTTGATTTGCTCAAACGCTCCGTCCATCATCCCCTTTTGCATCGCATCTACAACAGCAGCAACATCGCAGGACCAAAAAGTAAATTGTGAACCCTTCCAAAGAATAACTTAAGGCGACAAAGAAACTGTTTTAAACTTTTAGTAGGCCCTGAATGGGCAGAAGCTTAATACAGCCTGTGTGCTATAAACTAACCCAGAGCATAATTCATAAGAAAAATATTGAGGTGGGCAATTATTTTATGGGATTCACTAGGGGCGTGGGTTGCATTAGTGCAGCCACACCAGGGCGCAGAGGCTTTGGGGGGCCCACTGAACCCTAATTGTTGATGTAGGTAATAATTCAAACAGCAACCAAGGGCCCACGTCCTTCCCAGTACCAGTGCCCATGACACTGTGGCTACGCTACTGCAATTCACAATGACATCACAGGAAGTGGCATCACAAGAAGTGATGTAATATCCTCATAATAATCTTCACTTAAAAGGAAATGTGAAAAGAACATTGCTTTAATACATCACACATTTTCCCCACACTACAGTATATCACTAAACTCGGTAATGGCTGGAAAAAAATATTTTTTAACAGACCCAGAACTTGAAAATTACATTTTTAAACTGTTCTTAGTAAGGCAACAAAATCAGCTGGGTGTATTCGTGTAACATTAAACGTGTTGTTAAAGAAAGAGTACTTGTTTAATGATGGTTTTCTTTATCCATCTCCAAAACACAAACGTACTTTACCTATGTAATTAGTAAAACAAGATAAGGGTTAACTGCTAAATTCTCTGTTCCTTGGATAAGAAATTAAAATACAACACCCTCCTGGGCCTCTGACAAATGAAGGGGATGCGGACAGTGGGACGGAGTGTACAGAGTGTACAAACCTCCGGCAGCCAGGTTGCATGCATACAGTGTGTGCTAATGTAAACAGTATGCAGTGCGGGGCAGGCGCTGAAACTGGACAGGCTAAGGGGAACGGCGTACCCTTTCTAAAAATAGTAGGTGGGCGCGTACACCCGCGTACCACCCACAATTATTCCCTGAACTGACCCAAAACCTATGTTAGGTTTGAACAGAAACACACATTTCCTCAGCGCTCATCGATTTCACCTCTGTGCAGTCCACAACTAGGACAAAATATGGCTTAGAGTGTTCGAGTGAGTAAAAATGGGCTTTCAAATTCATTGCACAGCACACACAAAAAAAAGACAATCGCATCGGGAATTAGAACGACACTAGCCAGGGAGCTCTGACAACACCTTCCAAGTTGAAATTCATTTGCCAGAAAACACAATTCTAAGGATGAAACAGGACGAGATGGGGAAACCAGATGTTCTCAGATGTCGCTGGCGATGGGCCACTGCGCTCTCTTAAGAGACATGGGGGATTTAACTCCCGTGAAGCCAATCTAGAGTGTGTGGTTAAAAAATGATTACATCTATTAAAACTTTATCGCGCAAGCAGTGCCTGCCCCCCGACACCTGGGCCTCCTGACACCTTTAAATGAGCCTTCATGGCTCCCCCTACAACTAGCCTCACACACCGAGGCAGAGAGCGAATTGGAAGTCCCGTCTGCGGTGCGTGGGATGCGCCCTGGTGCGGTAAGGAGTGACCTTGGAAAGTCATTAATATGGTCCACAGGTAGTCCGGCCTTCCAGCGGGCTCGCATCACGTCTGGTACCCACTTCAGAAGAATTGATGCAACACTTAAGAGGTATTACATTACCCAGCCAATGCCCACAGGGCACGTTATTTATTCTGCCAAATGACCATACCTAGCCCATTTCCTGCGCCTCCTGCCAGGTGTGGTTTTCGAAGCAATCTCATTTTTTACTACACATTTCTAAACTCGCAGGGCAGCTGAGAACCGCCATTATTAGAATCCCCTGTCGAGTCTGGGCTCCCACACCTCACCTCCTGCTACAAAGCCACAAGGGCAGGCATCGTAAACGGCGACATATACACCTGCTGAAAGCATACAGTGTCGAATGACACCGAAGCAGTGCGAAATTGAAACTAGCATACATCTGTTCAGAGTGCACGAGTCTTCAAAAACATGCAGAGTGCGGAAGCAAGGAGGAGTGGGTTCGTTGTCACGAATTAGCGGTGTCACCATTAACAAGTAAAACCTCCTCATTCTACAGAAACACTAAGTGGTGATGGCCCATGCATTCACTACGAACATTTGAGCACTGAAGACGAATGAAAAATAACAGCTTAAACGCATGCAGTCTACTGCAAGGGTTTCAGCTTTCCGGCCATAAGCTTACACTTGAAATTGTCACTGTACGGGAACCTATTTTATGTTCATTTCAGTTTTTCATTGTAGTAGAATACACCACAAAAAAAAAAGCAGACTGTAGCACAGTGGCGGCTCCGCCGTTATGGCGGAAGGCCATTGCCCCACTTCTTTCAAGCAGTGCAAGAAGAGGAAACATAACATGATAATAACTCTTAGTTATTATCATGTTATGTTTTCTTTGTGGGCGGGAGGGTGGGCAGGGCTACTCTGCTCACGGAGCAGGGCAGGGGCGGAGTGGTAGAACCCTCCTAAGTGCGCAATGACCGTTTGGTCGCTCTCTCAGGCCGCCCAAAGCCGTCATGCACACTTCCCTGTTCTCCATTCAGGCTGCATTACAGCCTGCATGGAGAACATGCACATCCCTAGAGCCCCTGGCTGAGCGCTGTGTCACGGCGCTCAGACCAATCACAACACTCCATTGACGCATTGGTCCAAGTGTTTGTCGCTGCTTCTCAGTTCTCACCTTGAGAACCAGCTCTCAGTCCATGTGTTTGTTGCTGCTTCTCAGTCCTCACAGTGGGAACCAGCTCTCACTTCATGCGTTTGAAGCTGCTTCTCAGTGTTCACGCTACAAGCGAAATTCTCAGTCTATGCGTTTGTAGCTCCTTCTCAGTCCTCACCTTGGGAACCAGCTCTCAACCCATGTGCTTGTAGCTCCTTCTCAGTCCTCATCTTGGGAACCAGCCCTAAGTCCATGCATTTGTAGCTCCTTCGGAGTCCTCACCATGGAAAGCAGCTCTTAGTCCATGTGCTTGGAGCTCGTTCTCAGTCCTCATCTTGGGAACCAGCTCTCAGTCTATGCGTTTGAAGCCGCTTCTCCTTGCTCATGCTACAAGCCAAATTCTCAGTCCATGTGTTTGTAGCTCCTTCTCAGTCCTCAGCTTGGGAACCAGCTCACAGTCCATGTGTTAGTTGCTGTTTATCAGTCCTATTCTTGGTAACCAGCTCTCAGTCCATGTGTTAGTTGCTGCTTCTCAGTCCTCAGCTTGGGAACCAGCTCTCAGTCCATGTGTTAGTTGCTGCTTCTCAGTCCTCAGCTTGGGAACCAGCTCTCAGTCCATGTGTTAGTTGCTGCTTCTTAGTCCTCATATTGGTAGCCAGCTCTCAGTCCATGTCTTTGTAGCTCCTTCTCAGTCCTCAGCTTGGGAACCAGCTCTCAGTCCATGTGTTTGTTGCTGCTTCTCAGTCCTCATCTTGGGAACCAGCTCTCAGTCCATGTGTTAGTTGCTGCTTCTCAGTCCATGTGTTAGTTGCTGCTTCTCAGTCCTCATCTTGGTAACCAGCTCTCAGTCTATGCGTTTGAAGCCGCTTCTCCGTGCTCATGCTACAAGCCAAACTCTCAGTCCATGTGTTTGTAGCTCCTTATCAGCCCTCACCTTGGGAACCAGCTCTCAGTCCATGTGTTAGTTGCTGCTTCTCAGTCCTCATCTTGGTAACCAGCTCTCAGTCTATGCGTTTGAAGCCGCTTCTCAGTGCTCATGCTTCAAGCCAAATTCTCAGTCCATGCGTTTGTAGCTTTGGTTCAATCCTCACCTTCCAAGCCAGCTCAGTCCATGATTTTTAGCTGTTGCTCAATCCTCACGTAACGGGTACACTCTTGGCTCATGAGTTGGTAGCTGTCGTTCTGTCAACGGCTAATGGGCCAGCATTCAGTCCATGTTTATCAAATCCTCACCTACAGGGCGTGTTAAGCTGTGGGTCAACCACGCCCAAAAGGCCAACTCCCAAGCATACAAACAGGATGCAAAATAAAATATCCTTATGACAGTCATGACCTCATAAATCCCCTAAATAAAAGCATGTATTCGGTGCTTAATTGAGTCACTCGCTGTAATTAACACTTGGCTGAGTGACTCAACAGATGAGGGAACTGGCAGTCAATTGGCATGATGCCAGACTGCGCAATACCAGCCTGTCTCGGTTTCTCAGCCACCTGCACTCTAAGCCCTCTCGCTTGAGATGGTGCGCCCTTACAATCTCCAAACACCGACTGGTGGACCACGTCGCCTCCCAATTTCGGCTGCAAGCATGTGTGCCCAGTTGCCGCAGACTGCCGGAGGACAAACCACGAGAGGCTGCTAGGCTCGATGTAAAGTAAAGTCAGCAAAAGAACATTTCATTTTCTCAGCATCCCTCCTCCACTTCCTCTGGAGGGAGTTAATGTTTCGTTCAGAGATACGTGCATTAAAATCGTACATTTGGTCCCACGCAGCCCAAGATGCTGCTGGTAGCAAGAGCCCCCAAAGAACCGCAAACGAGCGAACGACATTTTTCAGAAGGCACATAAAAGCCCGCTTATGCCTTTCAGTCATATCATCTAAAGCTTATTTATGCAGCCAGACAGCACTCCAAAAATAATACTGTCCTCATTGCAAGTGTATAATATTGCCTTCAATGCAGAGGAAATTCCTCCCTCAGTGCTTTTTTCAAACATTCAAGTCCCAGCTTAATAAAAATCAAACGGCGTTCTTCATTCCTTCAGAATTACATATTTGATACCTAAAGCTGCTTCTTTTATTAAAGCAACACTTTAAAATGTAGTAATTGCACAGTCATACATTTGTAATATGGCTTTTTTTCAAGGGAAGGTGACTGTGATAAGTTGCATGTTTAATTAACTTGCATTACAATATAACGAGTCTGAACAGCAACATTCAAAGATGTCTTTCCTGCTGGCTACACTGTTCTCCCCTAAGTATGCACACACATCTCCTTCCGCCTGCCTCATACTCAAGTGGATCAGAGCAGTCAAAGGAGCATACACCTTTGATTGGGCCTAGGAATTTTGCAGCTGACTGAAGAAAGAAGAGCGATATTGTGGAAATGACACAAATAATAAATACGTCTATTGCATTTCAACCACAATAGTCACTTTGACCTTGAAAGATGACAGACCAAGGGCAGACAAAAGGAACCCGGGGATGTACTTATTCAGCAATTGACAGCTTCAGGGAGATGTGTTGGAGAGGTAAAGCCAGTTGCCACGTGGACTACCACATCATACATCTTGCATTTAGTTTGGGTAACATGTATAGTTTAGTGCAAAGCCTCCTGAAACCATCAGGCCTCAATAGAGGATCGCCACACAAACTTGTCGACTACCTCCATGACTGTGTGTACTCCCGTTACATGCATGAAGGTCTGCCCACTGGCACGCCATGTAATACCACAGTTACGATCTTGACTCACTTTGAAGACAATTGTAGGTAAATGAGGTACAACAGAGTTGATAGGTTGCAGTAGATTGTCGGGGGTTGGATAGGAGCTGGTTTTAATCAACCGGTTGTCCAAGAAGCCACAGTATGTTATCACGGGTGTAAGTAGATTGAACAAACACTCAGAGCAAAAATCTGGTCGAGGGACGTGTTGAATGGATGAGGGATGTGTGGGAATGAATAGAAAGCTGAGGCTGCCCACCTGTGTACAACAAGATGTGATCAAAAAATTGTGGAGTCTTGACAGATTGGTGGATTGCTGATGTATTGCTATACCCGTGGGATGACACGCCACAGCAGTATACCCGTGGGATGACATGCCACAGCAGATGTGCTGCCTTGCTAGGTGGCCATTATTATCTTGGTTTCCTGCTCATTGCAAAGACCAGATGTTGCTTGCCCCACAGAAAAAAAAGCATTTGCAATGCAATAGGTCTCGCATTAACAAGAGTTTAGGCTGGCAATGCAATAGCTTAAGCTCCCCCAAATGCGAGATCTTTTGCATTGCAAATATTTGTTTTTTTTTCTAGAGCCTATGCAGCGCTTTCATATTCATGAAGGCCGCACCCCTCTCTTTAGACAAGCCGCCTCTAAAGAAAGGGGTGTGGCCGACATTAAAGTGAAACTGTGGCATGGGGGCTTTGACAAAAAAGCATCTGTTTGTCATGTTGACAAACAGAACTTTTGGGGGAAAAGCACCCATGCCATTATTTCACTTTAATGTCGACCACGTACCTTTCTTTAGACGCAGTTTGTGGAAAGAAAGGGGGAGCATGCTCTATGAATGTGAAAGCGCCTCACATGCGCTAGTAAAAACAAAAATAAGTACGCACGGTCGCTAAATCCGTACTGCGCCGCTAAAATAAACAAACATGGCCGCTATAGTTAAAGTGGACCGCCATTAGTAAAAATTTTAATAAAAGAGGCAGCGTGCTACGAGTTAGTGGGTGGAATAGGGGAAGAGCATTAAATAAAATAATGCTCTCCAACTTATAAAGCAGACCATGCAACACCAGTAAAAAAAAGGTGCAATTGCTATGGGAGGTAACAAATGCAGACAAGGTGGTACCAAGGAGAGACTAACAAGCCTATTATCAACTCATAATCCAGCATTTACGCAGGGCAATGACAGAAGCCAATTAAAAATATGGGTGGGGGTGGGTGGGGCTTCAAAGCCATACTCCACTACTGCATGTCTTGCAGCAGCACATGCGCTGCCCAGGCTCGACCTAAAAATACCTCCACCTGGGAAAATGACGAAGTAACATCCACAAATCATCAATGTCCTTTCATAAACCAAATGGCACTTGAACACGTGCAGTGTTACTACTCAAGTCACATAAGTTCCTTTCACAGAAGGGGCAAAGGAAAGAGATGCTGAACCTTTGCTCAGACTCCGTAGTAATAGTAGCAAGACTACGTCGATGTTATCAAAGAAAATAAGTAATTTCTTTGAAAACTTAAAATTAGCATTATTACATTTGTGGGTCCTCAGGTCACACTACTGCTTCTGAATCCATTTTGAAAATTCAAACTAAAGCGAGAGCCGAATTGGCACCGATATAGGTAGCATTCACCCTTCTGTTTACCAAAGATACCAGAGAATGTGGTTAATGGCCCCCGTGTCCCAACCAGCACAAGAAAATGCTTGAACAGTGGAGATCTCGTTCATCATGCCCCAAATCCCATAAAGATTAGATGGTTTGTTTAGGGTGACCTTTTTTTAGTTCAAAACTTTTTATTGAAAATGTAAAAGCAATTAGTTAAGATATTATACAAGCATGGAATAAAAAAAAACACTCCTTTGTAAATATGAACAAACTCACAGATAAGCTTGTTAATTATATAATGTTAACAATTCAAGATAAACCTTAAAGATTAGTTGACAAGATAAGGTCTGCATTAGTTGCCTAGTGTGGACCACCCAAACATTTACAGCTCCAGCCAGTGAAAATGCATCCATATTATAACAATATGATCTGCAAATAAGAATGTGACCTCCATTAACACAACATCCTTACAAATATTTAGACAAGGAATTCCTTGGTTATGCCTAAAGGCTAACAAAACGAACTCTTAAAGAGTGAAGAGATCATAGTGTTGGGCATCACTGCCCAGATATTCTCTGGGTAAGATAGCTGTAGATCTGTGCAAGACGCACGCTAAATCTCACCAAACCAGAGAGGGTAGTTCTGGAATAGCAATCTTTGAGAACACTAATGGGTTTCAGCACAACAACAACATTATTTTGATCTTCTTAAGAGTGTCAGAAATGAACAATATTATTTCCATTCATCTAAAAAGCAGAACTGAAAGTGAAAGAGTAACGCATTGTTAAGATATGTGTGCTAGAAAACCATACACATTTCCAGGATTTGGACAGGGGGCACCAACAGACCAGCAGGTGGACCCATCAATACATTCAGCCCCTAAGCACAATACTACAATTTGGAGACTCAATAAGGCTACTATGATGTAGGAGGAATGGTAGACCATAAAGTCTTGTGATCAAGAAAAGGCCTTTCTTTGGCAGTCACACCAAGGACCCTTAGGTCAAAATTGGAAGGTCCAATGCTACGCCCCTTAATTCGAGTAATACAAGCCAAATTTATAACAACGATAGCTTACGTCAGCGAACTAAAGAGGGGCGGGATGCTAAAACCCTGGACAGCACTGTTATAAGAGCATATAACATCATATTCGGCCTATCAAACCACACCTCCCTAGCAAAGATCAGGGTGGAGTTTCGACTACAAAGGCAGACCGTGGCAAGGCATGGAGTCTTCATTATCAACTGGGACAAAATACAGAAGGCTCCACCAGGAACGCCCATATCACTACCTATGGTTAGAGCTGCAAGAGAGACTCATCAACAGCCATGATTTACCTCAGTGAATTCCTGCACAAAACAGGTTTTCTACAGCTCTGGGAATCAACCATCAGCAATGCTGCACTCAAAAAGCTAGCGTGTAAATCAGTAAAAATTCTATCACTGGTTGAAGACAAAGCTGCATTTGCTTAGAGGGGACATGGTTGGATGACACTGAATACTTATAGCACACTGACACCTCAAAAACACTTCAGCCTAGGCTACTCAAAAACCATTAAAGACCAATTCCTGAAGTATTGACTGGGGCTACTACAATGCGCTCAGTACCTTTTGCACTGGCAAAGGGACTGTGCAGGTATAGTTTGCCGCTTATGTGGCACATTCACAGAAGATCTGCTGCACCTCCTATGCACTTGCAAGGAACTCTCAAAGGAATTGAGCGTAAATTATTCAAAGAGTGACTTGGACTCAGAGACAGGCCGCGCTGGCCTGCTTTGCACCAGAGGACCCGCAGTTAAACTACCGACTTACACAATTTCAGTCAATGGTGGTAAAAAGATGCCAAATTGCAGAAACCGGGGTCTCTGGCCCATCACAACTCAAAACTGACTCAAAGCGCTTTGCAGGCACCTCCTAAATGTAATCAATATTATACCTTTTATATATGCCTCACTGTATTTAGCATGGAACTAATTTTTTGTGCAAAGGGGGGGCTATCACTAAGTGCTATCCCTCCAATGCCACACGCTTTTATAACAAGACACATTCAAAGAACTTAAATTATATATTTTAAAGGCCTTCTGCCTCCTCTCACGACATTTTATCACTTTGTAACGATTTGTAATGCTTTCTTTTTCTTATACGATGGTTTTAAGTAACTTTGATAATAAAATTTGACTTGACCTATGAGCATTGGAAAATGCCAATGAGCCAGTGGTTAGGAGATGGCAATAGTGCCACAGGTTTCATATTTTATAACACTGCATTATGTGATGATGTATTTCCAAATTAAGATAGCGGGTATTGTCCTTGCTATCAAGGTACACGGCCGAGTATGTAGCTATAGGTTTGTACATTCATGGAGGGAAATGTTGAAGTGTACTCCACACTTCGAGCAAAATACCTGGACTCTTATTCAAAGTTGGTTGTCACTCATTGCTTATAAGACCCAGAAATTGGCAACGATTGGGATTATTTTTGTATTCTCTGTATGTAGAGAGTCAGACAACGCCTTCTATAATATATAAAGCGAGTCGCTATTACGCTAAAAGTACGTATTTTAAATGTGAAGACTTAGAATACTCGTCCAAAAGACCGATGTGGTGAAAAAATTTGCTCAATCTAATCAGTAAAGAAATCGCTAGCACACACGTATAATACTTTATATATTTACTGCATTAGTGCTGAAAACGTCAAAATAATCACTGGGAAGCAGGAAGGGGCTAAAGGTTCCTCAATGGTTGCACCACGGAAGAAGTGGAATGAGCCTTGGCATTCACACCACTGCATGCGCTGAGTAAGAAGACATACTTGGACCCTAAAATCAAGAGGCAATGGGAGATATTCCAATACTGTAAAACCATTTGGGATACGGATTCAGAATTTGAGGAGGAAAGTCTGGAGTACGCATTCAGCAGTTCTTACACGTTAGGGAACCTCAGAGAAGGGGATCAGACTCCAAAAAGGATCATGAAATGCAGACTTAACTTCATTTTTTTTTTTTCAAGTGACTGAAGATGTACCTAATTTCCATGTTGAATGATAATGATGCTAAGGTGAACACATACAAGTGGAAGAGCAGGACATAAGAAGAGGAAGGTTGCAAGCCTGACACTCTTCTTCATTAGTTTAACACAAAGCTCCTAGCTGGTAGTCTTATGGATAATGGAGAAGTGTGGCTCAATGGTTAGAGCAGGCAGACCTCGATGCAGAGCTCTGGCCAGGAACCAGGGTTCGATTCCTGCCCCGTTGGGTCTCGGGCTCATTAATTCCCCTGACCGGATATTCTCGCTTCAGTGCCTATTCTGATCATGGGTCCCACGCTGCAACTCTGGGCAATAGCTTCCTTAGTCTCCACAACTGCCCCCACAACGCGAGGGATGCCTGGTCTGCACCATGGGGGTGCCCAGAAGTGGACACTTCACAGGGAAAGCCAGGAAGGGTTCCCTTGCGGTATTTCGTACAAGCGTCGGGAAATCCACTGCGGGTAGCTGTGCGCTATACAAGTACAAAAACATTTACATTTACATAGAGGTTGATTGGGAACTGGAGTTGAAACATCAAATGGGAGTAGATCCTCTTATCCTAAGTGTAGAACAACCAGGCTCCACCAGAAATTGTTTCTCAGTTGCAAATAAGTGACAAACGAATTCTCTTTATGTTCCAACATGAGAAAATTGGTGTGAAGACGTACTAATGCCTTTGTACCAGATCTTTTATCTGTTGGTGTAGGGCAGGGTACACGTTCATGGGTTGTCATAGCCAGCAAGAGGTACTCAGAGTTGAGACACTCTAGGAGTCTTGACTTGTTCCCAAATGTGCAGCGCCTTATTGGGCTGGTGCGACATGCGCACTTTCTAGATAAATACAAGCAGAATTGCAATAGTACCAAATACTATACTGCCTTACTTGGACCCTGAATCACAATGCAGAGCATTATCTGCTGGCAGGCACCGCTAAGCTTTGCATAGTCTGACGGATCCTACCATTTGCCCTTCTTTGGGCACAGAAGCAGACCCACGGAATCTTGGCACATAAGAATTCACGGTACTTACTGTTCTGAACTGCTCAGTGGTGTGGAGGATATGTACGTGTTGCAAGCACTAGCTGGAAGCGGAGGAGCGGGACAAAAACCAGGAGATTTTGTTTGTAAATGCAATGTCCTCTAAAGTCACAATCCACCTCAGGCAATAATCCCATAAGGAGTGCTCCATTCGGCCACCAAATTGCACCAAAACTCATCAAGACAAAAAGTACATAAGAGTTGAGACAAAGTGAAAAATGTGCACATCGTTTATAAATATCTCTTCCAAAATAAAAATTAAAATTAACTTGTGTAAACTGTGAGTTGCTTTTTCCATTTTAGCATATGTTGTACTCTATGGCCGGTTAATTCACAGTCAGAAGGTGGCAGCAGTGTACAGCAATGTGGGAATCTGAGAGCCCTGATATGCTAGATTTGTTCACATCCAAGATCATCTTATGCTGATGCGGTCTAACTGTGATTAATGGCAGTGCTTAAATTGAGCTGGTGGTTTCAAGGGGAGCCCACAGCACTCATTTTTGGAACCAGAACTTATTTTTCATATTCAAACTTTGTCTCGGGGCAGGAGAGAGAAAGGAAGACCAGGGGGAAAGAAGGAGGAAGAGAAAGATACAAAAACAGTGCCAAAGGGAGAAAGTAGGGATCAAAAATAACCTGTGAAGTGAGATAAGGGGGCAGAAAATGTATGGATATATGACAGAAAGATAAGGTGGAATGACTAGATCTTGGCATTCAGCAACACCTGCGTTTGGCAGCAATGGGAGAAGGATTCTGAGCAAAACTTGGCTCTCGGCACTTGTTCTTTTACAAATGAAGCACTGGTGGGACTAAATTGGGATTCACAACCATTTATACCTACAGATAGAACTTACTGCTAAAGAAAATACCTCAGTATGGCGTCCTATTTGCCTCCAGTATTGTTGTAGCCTTTGCCACACTATAATCATATGTATAACACATCTCGCTTTACTGTTCGCAACGTCTTGATGTTTTCATCTCAGTGCATTTTTATTTAGGATTCCAAAGCCCCTTTCAGTAGGTGCTGAACCAGCATTGTAGCAACACTGAATACTAAAACAATTCCGATACAAGAACACCATTTTTATACAATTTTCCAGATCCCGAGTTCTGAATCCCGGCGGGGGCTCTCATGAATCCTAGGTCCAGGGTCAGCTTTTATTTTCCTCGTGCATATACATTTATGGATCACGCTGAAAGGCAGCCCCGCCATTTCCCAGCACACCGACTTCCAAGAGAGGCGAAAGAACACCAGTCAAACGCTCTCCCATTCTGCAGATCAATGCGCCGAAGCAGGCGCGCATTGATTGCGCGCCGCTGTCAATTCCTCATCGGTGCTCAATTCACCGAAAGCGAAACACATGGCACTCAATTTTCCTGGTACCAGAACGAAATAAAAAACGCAAAAGGGCCCGCTTACGGAAGCCGAGAAGGAACCAAGGCGGAATCTTTTCAACAAAGGAAGCCTCGGATGCCGGTGCCAAAAGATCAGACAGAACCTGGCAGCAGCAGCTGCTCTGTGAGCCACACACACACACTCGCTACAAGGACTATTTATTCCACAAAGAACAGCGACAAAACCAAGCCTTCAAACTGAACGTGGGATTCCGCGAGGACAAAACACACTTCTACTGTGTCACAGCATTATACAAGTTATTAGGTTCTTTACGAAATGATAAAAGGCTGGGAGCGCCGTATAATTTTCTGTAGGCAAAAAACAAGGGTTGCAATAACAAGGGCTTTAATTCGCAATAGATCTGTACCATCTGGAAAATTATACTTTTTATGATTTGGCATTTTAAAACCTATTTTTATAGGCTTGGGCCCGGAGCCCTGAGAATTGATGTTGCCAGCCTGTGAGTGCTATCCGTATTGGAAGCTGTAGGCAAGTGCCATCTGAGAGAGCTGGTGCGACACACAAGGTACTAAAATAAAATATGTAGCTCAGCAAAATACCTCTTCTAGTTAAGCCATTTTTGTGAGACCCTTATAGAGAATATAATACTAAATAGTATGAGCAGATGGAGCATGACAAAAAAAAACCTCGTGGAAACCAATCCCGGCTGTACCATACAGCATCTGTGATCACCCCACTGAAACTATATCTGCAAAGGTGAAAACACGTTTTCTTAAATTTAACTCAATGAGCATGAAACAAATGTGCGAGCAAGGGTAAAATTGGGTTTCACAAAAAGTTGCAACAATTTTATGGATTATCACCTCATTTTTATAGGTATTGGTATCAACAATGCAGCTGAAGAATGTTTCTGAATCCGCAGCAGGCTAAAAAATTGTTTTGGAAGTTAGGAGTAAGAAGTGTCAGGCCCTATTTTTCATAACACATTCCCTGGTCTTCCTTCCCGTCCTTTCCTGTCCTGTCTTTAGGAGGGGCTTTTGGTGTGGGAGGGTAACAGGGTCGTGGTTGCCTTGAACAGGGTGGCATCCTGTTGGCACAAGGGGGTGTGGGGGGAAGTGTCGTCAACAGTGTGCAAGGCTCCCGCTCTCTAGGAGCCCTAGCTATTTGCTGTCCACTTCAGGGTCATGACTGACGGGCAGTTACCAACTAGACTACATTGATTTTCTAAGGTGGGGGGAAGTTCATACACCGGGGCAAACTAACTGAATAATATGGATTCCAAATGTTAGCTTGCCTTTTCTTGTGTGCAGTCCCATTTATAGTAGACACTTCAATGAACCAATCCCATTAGATGCGCGGCCTTGCCTTTGACCCTAGTGCACAATCACTGTGTGCAGGTTTGTTGGGGTGCCTTGTGTCTACGGTGGTGGTGGAAGGGGTGGGCCATACACACACCTATCAGTCATGGTTGTGTTTCAGAAGGAACACCGACTATGAAGGAGTCGGTTCTTAGGCTGCCGCCCCAGCATTCAGTCACTGCGCTGGACCCGCCGAGGCTGCGGATGTGGTTTAGGATTTTAAGGCTTGAAATGGCAGTGAACGCCGGGTCCTAATGCGCAAACGCTAATGAAGGATTGGTTGCAGAGTTCAGATTCCAGTATAGCAGGCCCTCTTGTTGCACTTTGACCTCAGTCTGTGCAGACACTTCTCCTTAACATGCAGTTTGTTCAGAGCTAGACAGTGGACGATCCGGGGGGGGCGGGGTGATGCTCATGGGCAGAGGCATCTCTAGGGGCCTCCCCAGGACCGGTCTATCATTGTCCTCCTGAGGAGTCAGGTGGTGCTCATTAGTATTCGGTTCAAATGGGCTGAGTCTGCGCTTCTGCACAGCCACCGGCTGCAAACGAGAGAGAAAAAATACTGCCACGGTGGGCTTATTATGAGCAACGCCGCTACCAAACATAAAGAAAACAAACAAAGCAGTCCACAAGGAATTCAACGTTAAACACCACAAGTAACGTGAAGCAAAACTGTCTCTTTGGGCCTGAACTGTGAACCTCTTCCTCACAGACACAGTGGGCTGCGTTAAGGATTGCGCGCTTCAAGGCAGCAGTACCATCAAAGATGGTCAGGGAACAGAAACAAAAGGCCAATCGGGAGCAAGATATGATTGAGCATCCAGGACCACATACAACAGACTATTGTACCCCCATTGTAAATGTTTTAAGGCACAAGATGCAATTTCACTTGCTTACATTAGGGCTCATGGCACCCTTGCTATACCAGGGCTATTGCTTAAAATGACCGTGGCACAAGTGTGCTAATAAGAGCGATGGCGTTCCCAATCCTCAAAAAGCAATAGTTATATGTTTAATGATTTTTACCATTTACAGAGGGAGACACACAATATTTCAAAAGCTGTAGGAGCAAGCTTGGATTTTTTTTATTTTCAACAATTGGTTTTGCTCCATAGACATTCGGAGTCATATAGAACATCATGAAAACAATCCTCTAGAGATCAGTGTCTCCCAAACTAAGAGTCACAATCCATTGGTGGGTCAAAGGTTCAAGAAACAAATAAAGAGGTCTTAAATAATGTATTTATCTTGTCACATTTGGTGTGCTTCAAATGTCATTCTAGGTCTACTACCAAATTGCTGCTCATTATTTTACCATGGGGATTGGGATTTACACACTCCTTTCCCTATGCAATCAGAGAAAGAAAAGTAAAGTGAATTATGTGACAATCTTGATGGGGTACAAAGAATGCGAAAGGAAAGGCTGCATGATGCAATTTTCTGCAGCTCAGAATAACATAAAAATACCTGTAACCGAACTGTAGACGATTCGCAGTTAGTTAAGCAAAAATGGAGTACATTTTTTGTAATACTGAATTGTCATGAAAACCATGAATTTCATAGGATCCACACAAATCAAGACACTTTACTTGGTGAAGCACAAATGATCGTCTTCACTGAAATCTGATGTCCAGACATTATTATTTGTGTGCAGAATTGTTTTAGCAGAAACACTGTATGTCTGTGCAAATGTAGTGTCCATTTCAATGGAAAATGTACTTTCTGTAAATGAAAGTATGCTAACACACAATGTTTTTATTACAGTAAAATAATTGCCCGCCTCATCTCCATTAAAGCTAGGTGTTTTGCGAAAGTTTGTCATTCTAAAAATTGGGTAGTGTTTCTAAAAAGTTTGGGAAGCACTGCTCTAGAGACAGGCTGTTGAACTTAAGATCTAGACTTGTCCTGCAAGATATTCTTCAAGAATACCCTGGTGTTAAAACCGAAAATAGTCAAACTGGTATTGTGGACAGAAGCTTCAAGTATCTAATATTTGGTTGCCCGCTAACAAAGTAAATGAACGAATTGTTGGTGACAAGAGCCTTGTGTTTAGCAAAACAAATGTAAGGTCAAGCATTGTACATGGTCAACCAATCAAAACTTGTATTATTACATCACAAGATATAGCGTATTCTACCCACCGCAAAGTGATTCAATGCCTCGTCTGGGGTAGTAAGCGCTATATAATTACAATAAATACATACAGAGGAGTGACTTTTGTCAGACCCATGCCTTCCTGCTCTGGGACTACATTTTGTGCCCTGTGATGGAGAGGTCATTTGCCAAGGAGAGATGAATAGGCTTGGGGAGGGGTGTTTCTTGGAGTGTACCACATTTATGTGCAACTCATAATCTAATAACAAGTGTGCACTGCCCCTCTCAGTCTTTAAGCACCTGATGCTCTGGGCAGGATTCACGGTGATGACGCTTAAGGCACTGCGCCATGTTAAAATGCCCATGCTTTCCCAATCCACCCGACTACAAGTGCTTCGTTCTTAAATGAACAAGCTACCTTTGAAATGCTATTCTCTCTGCCCCACGAGTATTGTGTGGGCATGCCTGACCGGGTATGGCGTTGAGCCAGAGGCAAGCATTCCCCGCATTATTTCAATACAATAAAGTTACTTTATTTCTGTCAAAAAGACAGAATCCGAGAGTTGCGTGCACCGTGAGCTCAGAATATAAGTAGAAGTGGGCGAGATGGACATTTGTAACCTTTTTCAAGATTCAAGCGGGTGTCACAAAGCGTTTTCATAATGACCCAGGCGTGACAGAGGGATACATGACGCACCGCGGTGTTCCGGATTGCCAATAATATATTCTTATAACATTTACAGTAGGGGCTCCGAGCACAACTACCCTGCACTTGGAAATGAGATGCAAGCTATTGTCAAAGCTCCAGGAAAAGTTCACTCTTGGATTTGAAAGCAGCGTGATATATGCATCAAATGCTAAATATTCATGGCCACTGACACAAGAGCGGCAGAGGCCCTCTGATATTAAAGCAACGGTGCCAGCTCGCGGAAAGGATGTGCCCTGCTGCAGGGTTCACTGCGCCTAAAAAGGGAGCAGATGTAAATGTGCATGTTCCAGCTTTATGCTGCTCTTAAGTATTCATCAGCCACTCTTTCAGGTAATTTACAAGTGGGGCACAATGCACCACACGGTGGGCAGCGGTGGAGTGGCAGACTGCTGTGCTGCTGCTTTAAGCTAAGAAACAAGATCAGCAATTTTTCATGAGTAATACTTTTTGTTACCTGCATAAGATCGAAAATGTTCTACCTATATCGTTTTATGCGGACGACATCTTGCTCTATCTTGCATCGCCAGCTGCATCCCTAAATAGGGTCCTGAATATCTTCCGGGTGTTCAGCAGATTTGCTTGTGATAAAATAAACTGGACTAAGTTGGTGCTCTATGTCCTCAGTCGGGTGATGCCCCAGCTCCCCCGGGAATTCCAACTGGTGGAACCCACAGATGGCTTCAAGCACCTAGGAATCTGGGTCTCCAGATACCTGTCCAGGTTCTATGAGCGTAATCTCCTGCCGCCCCTGCAGCGCCTTACGTCTGATGTCCATCATTGTAAATCACTCCCTCTGTCTCTCTTATGGCGAGCGGCCCTATTTAAGATGATGTCCCTTCCGCGATTTTCATGTTTACAAAACACTCCTCACTGGGTTGACTCCCCGTACTTAAAGGAAATAGACTATCTTCTGAGGTACCTGCTCTGGGAGGGTAGACCCCCCCCCCCTCCCGGACCGCCACAAACAAGCTCACAATGGGGTGGTTCGACGGGAAATTGGATTACCAGACATTAGGAAATACTATTGGGCATCACACCTCGCAGTAATTAACCAGTGTATGCATAGACCTCAGGGCGACCCTGCCTTCCAGATCGCCAGGTGGCTCTTTCCGGGTGGAAGCTTTAATGGAGCACTGTACGTGCGCACATTGAGGCCGGCCTTGACCAGCCCAACCGGGCATGCGTGCAGGTGTGGAAAGTGGCTACGAAGAGCTTGGGGTGGGAGGGCAAGATTACGCAGGCCACACCACTCTGGCACAGTGAGCAACTAAGTAGCCTGATCCTCTCAAAGGACTTCAATCGTTGGGATCTCATTGGTATATCCAAGGTGGGGGGCATGTGGAAGTCAGGAGCTGTTATTCCCTTTACGCAGCTGCAGCAGGAATTCGAACTGGCACGTTCCGAATATTATCAGTATTTGCAAGTTCGGCACGCCATGCTCCCAAGAGGAGAGTCACTCCCTGAGCCCTCCTCGCTCGAGGATTGGGTGCTAGATGGTAACTTATCGGAGAAGGCCATATCATTAATCTATAAGAAGCTGATCAATAACATGCCCGACCCCTTGGTCCAGCTAAAGGCAAAATAGGACCACGATGTAGCAGGTTTGGATGATGAGGAGTGGCTGGCAGCAGTGGCCTCTCCTTGTGAGGTGGCCATTTCCTCGAAGCTCCGTCTAATACAGCTGAAGGGCCTGCATAGGTCCTACCTGTCCGGCCCACCACCGGTTCGCATGGGTTACAGCACAGATGGTGGTTGCTCCAGGCAATGTGGACAAGAAGGTACCTTTATTCATACACTCTGGGAATGCACAACTATCCAAAGGCATTGGGCGGCAGTTGCGAGGCTCATAGAGGGGGTGTTGGGGCAAAAGATCGACTGTAATATAAAGCTTGATATCCTAAGCTCAAGGGGCCCAACTGAACTGAATTTCAAAGAGCGGACATGGGTAACTTTGGGCTTGATGGTGGCAAAGCAGAACATCGCAAGAATGTGGAAGGCTCAGATCCCGCCAACCCTTGGGGACTGGAGTAAGGACATGGACTGGTGTATGGTCACTGAAAAGACCATCTATGAAGTGAGGGGGTGCCCTGCCCAAGTGGTCTCTGGTCTGGGACAAGTGGAACACCCACAGGGGAGGAATATGTGTGCCCCCTAAGACGAGAGAAGAAACCATCACAAGAGATCTTAACATGCTACAACTGTGATTATAGTACTGTCGTGTCACCATTATTTTGTGGTACACCAGGGAACAGACCGAACTACCGACTGACCCGGTAGAATCCTGGCACCGTCGGATTACGCTATTGTAACGCGGTTCAACTCATTTTTGTCCGATTCTGGGCTTACCTGCCTTCATAAGGCTACCACCCAATTGCCTGCAACGGTTGATTGTATCGCCCTGGCAATTAGAGACTCAATAACGTTAAGGCATTAAATAAATGTCCTGATGATGGTCCCCATGGTTAAGTAGGGGGACCGAAACGCTGTCGACCTGTCTAAGCACCCTATACAAAACTTGATTTATATGTGATGTAATGGTGCTCTCTTGATACTTCTGTACAGTTGAATTATAAACAGAAAACGTTACTTTTGCCTTAAAAGCCCTTTTATGTTCTTGATCAACCTTCTGTATTTGATCTGATAGTGTTTGGGCACAGGCTTGTACCCCACACTGGTGCACTGTTGAAGGTATTCTTTTTGTATGAATTATCTTCTCATTGAGTAAATTTGAAGACCTCTGTCCGGCTGGATATTTCGCTCCAAATATAGATCTGATTCGGTCTATATTTATTGTTTCATATATACTTGCATGCATGGGACCGTTCTTGTTCTAAAAAGTGTGTCCCCCGGTGCAACAATTTTGTTGCCATTCCTTGTGTTTGTCACCTTTTCAAATGTCATACCTTGTTTCTAATACAAAAATCAGTTTAAAAGAAGGGATACCTTGCACCTCCCCCAACAAGACTAGCATTCTTAAAAATCCCAGAGCACGTTCGGCCGAGTGGATAAAGAAAGACATTACTTGTATGGTGCAGAGCAGTTTGCATCTATAAGACACTCCGATTGGATGGAAACAATGCTAAGAAGTGCATGCACATTTACAAACCCCTGGAAGTTTATTTGCATTTCATCCTGAAGGAGAATGTCCTAGTGTGAATTCAGTACTCTGAAAAATGTCCGAGTATGCAGGGAGGCGTGTAACAGCAGCCTGTTGGGATGGCGCTGATTGCAATGGCTAAGTGGCAGAAGCCAGCCCTCACGGCTTCATGTTTAGGACAGGGTAGCTGTCGAGGAGACCCCTGTCCATCAGCAGCTGGGGCCTCGTCTGAGGCAGGGTAATGTTAGAATGACAAAGCACCGGGGGACAAAAGGGCTTTTCATTGGAGAGTTTCCTGTTGCAGCGGATGGGGAAGCAGGAGTAATTGCAGGTGAAGAAAAGTTTAGATGCAGTGGTGCTGTCAACAGACTATGGTACAAATGTAAAAAAAAAGGGGGTCATCGTTCAATGCTTGCCATACACATGTAGGTGCTTTATGTGTGACAGAAATATGTATCTGTCTGCAGGTCCCTGTGGTTTTACTGTTCCTTTTATTTATGTAATGTGTGCTTTGTTGGAAAAATAAGACTGCGGCAAGGAGGAGGGGTGCCTTTGGGAGGTCACGGGGCTGGTTCGCTGGTGTGAGGTCATGCAGAAGGCTAAGAGGCATGTCTGGTCTTATGCTGTGAGCATGATGTGTGCTACTCTCTCACCTTTTGTATAAGAAAGCAAATTAATTTTCCCATCCTTCTGCTAAGGGACAATCATAAATTAAATTTATCAGAGTAAACACATCGCTTTGTTAACGGAAAAGAAGGATTTATACCAACACTGATCCTGTGAGAACACTGTTTTGAATTAAGATAATAACATGGCAACTGGACCCCTGCAAGCAGTTGTTCCCAGCATTCCCTACTGCAACAGTTGTTTTATAAGATTGCTTCTGTTCTCCAAGCAGAACAGCATATGATAAATTCTATGAAACCTTCCCAAAGTTAAAAATGCTCAAATCTATCCCACTACAATATTGCAAAGTAGTAAATGCATAATTAGTGATTTAATGTAAAAGTAGTAATTTCCTGCACATCCAATTTAGATGAGACTTCATCTTACTGTCTGAATATATATGCGCCCACTTACGATAAACATATTGTAATGCAGATAAATTTCCCTCCCCAGATAGTTTAACAGAAACAAAATCCTATTTTTGCAGGAGTGTTTTCATTAGCTGTCATGGCACAGGTGGGAGAATCTCTGCAGACTGTTGCTTGAAAATTGATTGTGGAATACTGGTGCTTGAGCTGTCTTGGAAAAACCTCACATTTAGGAATAAAAAGGCAGTTACAATAGTGATACTGAACGGAAACTCACTGGTAAAATACACACATTACAAGAAGCTGGAGGTACAGGGTTGAGGGGAACTGGGATTTAAGAAACTAAAATGTCCACCGTGATATATGACAAAATAAGTGCACTAACTGGCTTCATATAAACATAACCTTCAGTACAGTTCAAGGAGTGTAGATAGATGTGATGGCCAGTCTTTTAAGTCCTATGTAAGAGAAGGTAATAAAATGCTTCGAGCAGACTGAAGACGTAAGAGGGTGTAAAAAGATTCCTGGTGGCTCTATTCTTGGACCACCTGTGCATTTTAATTACAAACATATTTCAGATACTTGCAAAGAAAATTAAATGACCAGTTTGAAGTCCACACTTGTCTATCTCTTGCCCACAGAAAGAAATGCACTTCTCAATCAAGTAGTGACAAGTAAACTGAAGGGAGTAAAGCATGAACCAAAGAATAATTTGTATTTTACAGTAATGGACTGGCCTGGCCCTAAAGGCTCGATAGAGCCATACATCACAATTTCAGCAACCAGAAGGGGAATCGTGTTTTAGCCTGCACTACCTGTAAACAAGGCTACATCATTATTTAACCCCTTAAGTGCTTCGAACGTTCGGCGGCCGACGGCACCACTACCTCGGGAGTGCTGCCGTCGGCCGTTGAACGTTCCAACTGCACCTGCGCAATGGAACGTCCAGCACAGGAGCTGGACGTTCCATAGCTGCTAAGGTGTTAAATGCAAGCGAACAATGATGTTTAACTCAATATTTTGACAAGCATGCTCAAAAACCTCTTCTAGGAAAAGACCATCTGGGTCAGGCAGACTCTAAAACAGAATACCTGTGGTTTGATCATTAAAACACTAAGAAGATCTAAATGACAGTCATCACTGAGGGATTAACAGGGAGCTAGCCATTTTGGAAATAGAGATTAGAGGGGGATGTTCTATTTATATTCAAACATTTCCATCACTAGTGTACTCTTTTGTCCTACCCAAATTCATACATTAAGAAAATGACTGCACCTCTTAATATAATGCCTGTCCTTTTTAAGTCTTGTAGAAAATCAAAACATTGGTGGGTCTACTGTACTAAGGAGGGAGACTGCGTTGACAATTCTTAAAATTTAAAGAGGTATAGGTCATAACTTATTTGGGAATCCAAATGTGTGACACAACAAAGGCGTTTTAAAAAAATCGCAAAGGAAAAACAAAAGCTTGAAATGACGAAGTTGAACTAAATTGTATGTACATATTACAATGTTGTATGTCTAGAACAAATGCAATTTCACATATTGGTTCTCCGTTGACTCAGGCTGCATATTTTGGATTTACCATGTATCTCTTCGGGTTATTACTGCTTGGACCCTTCCTACCGTGATATTAACATGTTTAATGGGAAAAGACAAGTGTGAATGGAAAACTGACCAATGAGAAAATATGTTACGGTAAAATTTGATGACAGTCCAGGGTAATCACCAACAAACCTCACAATGAAGCTTTTGTTGATGCAGCCAACCATCACCCCCAGTAGAGAGGTAGACTTTTGGAGGATGTGCTAAAGTAGATACAGACGTTAAACATTAAAAGCAAGTGAGACAGCCAGACCGCCATGATCATCACACTATCAGGCTCCTTCTCAGGTTAGTTTTGTGGTGGGCAATGAGAAGGAGGAGAAATTGGCCAATGGGTATCACTTGATGACTATTTCAGATGTTTTTTTAATCAACCATTAAGGGCATCCAGTGTCTTCCAGTCTACCCCAGACCTTGCCATTTTTTAGGTCATTACAATCCACTTAGTCTAGAACTTTCCTGTAGAGTTGCTCTTGCAGACTCAACAATGTTTTTTAAACCCCATTTACTATTCCACCCACACCACTTTTGCTTAGAGTTTGCTCCATTCAGAAACCTTCAGGCTATTATTGTACTGATGAATATGATCACACTTATAATGTATACAACAAAATAAGTCTATTGAGAAGAACCAAAAAAGGTTCTTTTCGTGGTTATAACAATTTACGGTACTGATGAAAATAAAAGTAATTATTTACATCCAGGCCTTTACTTCTTCGAGAGAGACAACACGTGGTATGTAAAATGCTTATCAAACACTATCAGGTATTTAAAAAACATTCTGTGGAGTGTATAATTTCAGGCAAGTGCCAGGAATAGCTTTTGTTCTGGAATATGTTCTCAAGTATTGAGAAGGAATAGCTGACAAATGTACTGCTTATATATGGGTTGGGGCAAGCATTTCAAGTTCTTCAAGAATAAAGCAGATGTTAGGGAACTTTGTTAAGTAACAAGGCCTCTTGGTGAATTTTCACCTGTGGTTCTGGATGAATATTAAGATATGCACCCTTCCAGGCATCCAAAATGAATTCATCATTAGATTGGAATTACCCTTATCCACAAACAGATGGACCGTGAACCCACCAGCATGTGCCAAGTCACTAAACATTCAAATATAACAAAAAAAACAGTGGCATAAAGACTTTCAAACATGCTACCATCTAGCGCAGCTATTAAGTGGATCGAAGTCCTTGATTTAAACTATTACTTTATTTTAAAGTATGAAATGAGACTGAATCAGACTGAAAATGAAAAAATGCAATGGACGGGGTTTACAGCAGGCCTGAATGCCAAGATTCAGTACACAAATATTGCCTAAATCTTATGATAGTCTGAATTCTCAAAAGACCATCTTATGTGAGGGAAAATTCATCGCAAATCAGTACAAACAGGTAAGATTGTCCCAAGCCAGGAAAGACACTCTTGAGATAGTCTTGAACCCGGGCAAAACCTCCTTCATGGCTTCAAATAGATTTGGGACTATAAAGTTCTGTGTTTCTGCTTTGTGAATCCAAATCTATTTTAAATAGCTACTTATATGGTGCTTGCAGCTTTTCAGATCAGCGGCAATACTATTCCTATTTTATTCCAACATGTTCACTAATGTTAGGAAAATGTTTATTATGTTTTAAATATCTAAGGGCCAGGTGTAGGTAATCCAAATTTACCTATACTTAAATACCGAATTTTACTGATTCGGTATTTAAGACTAGGTAAATGGGATGTAGATAAATTTTCGGTAAAAATTACCGAATCGTAAGATTCTGTATTTACCGAATCGGTATTTACCGATTCTGTAATTGCCTTTCATTCCTGAGGGCCCATAGGAATGAATGGCAATTACATAATCGGTAAATACCGATTCGGTTAAATGGGGGACACATTCAAGGGTGCCAGGGAGTCACTTTGACACCCTGTTTCACCCCTTAATCGTGTGCACCCCTTAATCGTGCATGTGTGCAGATGTGGCACACAACCATGCCCTAAGGGCATGTATGTCTGCCACATGGCACAGTTGAAAATGCACAGATTTGCATTTTCAAAGGTATTCCTTATTTACCACCAACTTATAGTTGGTGGTAAATAACGAATCCTAAAATGGGAAAAGCACTCATTTGAGTGCTCCCTACATTGCAAATTCGGTAATTTACCGATTTGGTATTTTAAGGAATCAGTAATTTACCAATTCGGTATTTTAAGGAATCAGGAATTTGCCGATGCCTTAAGATACCGAATCGGTAAATTAACGAATTTGCAATTTAGGCCACCTACATACCAAATACCCAATACCGGTCGGTAACGGCCGAAATTCGGTAATTTCGGCTGTTGCCGACTGGTATTGGGCCACCTACATCTGGCCCTAGGTCTTTATTCAGTCTCTTTCTAAAGAAAGGCTGCTCGAAAACAGCACCAAAAAAATGGCAGCAACACGTTTCACGGTGTCGGCCATCGAATCCGACACACGTGAGCATTTGCATCATGGGACATGTGTCTAAATCATTTCACTCCAGCTAAATGCCCCGACAGCGTTCTTCGTAGTGTCGGTGCAATATAGACCTTTTCTTAATTACATTCAGCACTGCCATGTTCTGTTTCCGTCGATGGAAGCAGCTTAAAGACAAACTGCTTTAAAAACAGACTTGTAATTTGCAGTTATTCCGCTGAGTTTTAGTGCTGGCCTGTCTGCACTCGGTCACTAGCTGTGAAGGGTGTTGTTTTTATTATTACCCATAACCCACTGCCGCATGGCAATGATCCATTACTCAGCTCTCTCTGACAAAACATTTTTCTTAACTAATTGTAACAAGTTTTCAGATGGGAGTCAAACCCCGTTTCCTTATGACAAGGCTTATGCTTAGTGCTGATTAATTACAATTAAAGACAACCTGGTGGAAGCAGAAACAACACAGCCTCGGTCATCTGTAACACTTGACAGCTTTTACATAACAAAGCAGGGTTGCTGCAAATCGTGCACAACTGGAAAGAAAAATAAAATACTTGTTCTCTAATACCACATCCTTGGCTCTGTTGAAAGAAAATTCTGTTTCTGTCATTAGCTCTGCAGCCCAGTCACAGGAGGCTCAGAAAATGGTCAGGGTTGAAACAGGAGAAAATAATATGGATTAATAACCTCCGCTAACAAGCATGTGCACACTCATACTGAAAACAATTTAACAAGATTGGCACTGCTCCTCCAAGAAAACAAAAGATTTGTTAACTAAAATAATATATAGTCATGTGAGGTTGGATGGGCTCTGATGTTCCAGAGGAAGTTAGACAGGGTCATGGCTTTTAAGTCTGGAAATGGAAAGGGGTGAAATAGGTACACTAGCCATAATGTGTCTAGAACTACAGAATGTCACTGTATTCCACTCAATTCAATTTCAAAGCTTTATTCGATTATTAAAAACAATCACAAAAGCATACAATGTATAAAAAGACAGGCAACAGACAATTCAATAGAAAAACAGCTCATCAATAACGGGATTAAAACACCAGGCTTTTCCTATGAGAAACAGCTTTTAGTAAAAAGGTAGCGGTAAAAAAACAGATATCCAAAGTATCTAGTGCAAATAACAGTTTCAATGCTTGGGCAGTAGTATACACAGAATATTTCTTAAAAACAGGTCTGAGGTAGTAACGACGAAGGTGCAGGTAAAAAGGGCAAATAAGCATAAAGTGCAATGTGCTTTGCCTAGTTAGGCCATCACAGGGGCAGGGGGATTGGCTATGAATTTTCATCTGTGGAAAAGACACTAAATTATGTACAATACCAAGTCTCAACCTAGTGAGAACATACTGGTGGGATTGCTTGGTAATAGCTTTTAGGTACATAGGCTCAAATATCAGGATGTCCGGCAAAGGAGTGTGTTGTTCAGTCATCTGTACTCGCTTGGTATTCTGGCAATGAAACTGGGACTCACGCTTGTGTAAGCTTGCTGCACAGTGCATTCTATATGGGCCAATTTATGACAATTCCTTTCCTCTTAAATGGACACATGCTGCTTTTATCTGGGACCTTTACATAGCAGACAACGTAAGCAAAAACGACTTTGAAAGTTGCACTGGATTTAAAGGAAGTAGCTATTGTTAAAGAGGTTAGTTCAAGCATTCTGTTTTAATGCATCAACAAAGGCGGCGTGAGTTCTTCCCCAATCCTTCAGCGTGGAACAGTACTCCTCATACCCTTTCTTGAGGGGAGGAGTAGCGGGACCCATGCTTAGTGATGTCTGATAACTGAATCACAGCAAGGAAGTGCAGGAATTCAGGGGACATTGGCTCTTAATCAACAATCCTGGCTTGTGATCATCTTAAAGGTTTGTCCTGATTTGCAATTAATTTTCAAATTTAGCATAGTTATCCCTCTTTCCAATTTAAGCAAGAATATTGAACTGAAAACCATCCTGTTCAAGTCATAACAAACCATCTATTGAATTCCATATGTAAGCACTTGTTGCCAGTGATCCACTTTCACATCTTCCCCCCTCCCCCACCCCCCCTTGAAATTATCAGACACGGCAACCCACTTTACTACTGCTATGCTGATAACTGAGCCACATACTTTCATGCCAGCCAATGTCAAGCCTTATAAACAGTATATTCAACAAAAATGAACCAGGAATGGTGATCTTCTTCAAACTCAGTGACAGAAATGAACTTTGTTTTCTGAACTGCAAATTAAACATCAGCTGCAAGGCCTACCACACACCAAATCACTCTTCGCTTCAACCATTGGGGCAAACTGTAACAGAATGTGGGTGCCATCTTGTAAGCCACATTTATGCACAGTGTGCAGTGTATAGCAATGGTCAACTTGTGCAGCCTGAATCAACACCTCCCCTAAAAAGCAACTGGCATCCCTATTCAAAATAGATTAATTTTAGATGGGTATACACTAGTCTGGTGACCACAAACTCCCACACAGTTCACCTTTCAACTTCATTAATATTACATTGCAAATTTCTGGTGACCCAAAATTAAATCCAACAAAGACAGTGGCAGGTAACATATCACAATAATCCATTTCAAGAATGCCATGGACGCTCAACTAGATAGCCAAAACCCTGAGCATCACATAAGACGAAAAAGCCAACTCCATTATTTAGTGATAACATGATAGCCCTGAATGCCCTACTTTGGTCTCCGAACCAAAGTCTACATCACTTCTCTTCAACACCAACAACTGTGGTACTTTGCAGTTCAGTGCCCACATCTGAAGGTGGCCATTACTGTCAATTTAGTACCAGAACATAGCCGACAAACTTTGAGAAAAAGGATACAAATCCACTGGTTTCATTGCCATCTGATAGCTTCCACCCGACTCTAGCAAGATCACTGGTGGTTCATTTCACTGTGCAATGTATTGATCTGCTCATTCACAGGATTCAACAAGCACTTGGGAGCCTTCTATTATTCAGGGAAATTTCCCTTCCACCCACAGATTAAAAAATACACATGATGGTACCCCTGCCCCACTGAGAAGACACTGGAGAGAAGTATGATTGGAAGACTTAGGTCTTCCCACCTGTCGGTAAAGCCAAAAAGCCACATGGAATTAACAGGGCTGCAATAAATAATGTATAAGTGTTATCTAACTTCTAATCAAAGAAAGCTTGTGGCAAGGTTTTGGGGAGATCTGGTTGCAGAACTGAAGACTGGCAACAAAAGTGCTCCTGTCGGAGGTTAAGATATCATCAGTAAATATCTCTACTACTTTACTAATCTTTGGAGGAACGGCTCTGTTCTCAGTGAGGTCAAGGACTTTCTTTTGGGGAGGATTTATGTACACTTCTTACCCCATGCCCAATAAATTAGGTCTTAGATGGTTAACTACAACAAACAAAGTCCCTAGCTAAAGTAGCATGCCAGTTTATCAATGTGCTAGCCAGAAGAGCTATCTGTTCTTGAAGCCCAGCGGTTAAAATCCAGCGATGCTCATCTCAGACACTGAAGCCTTTTGAAGTAGATCAAACACGCCAATTACAGGCTTAATTGGCTTTCGGAATTACACTATAACATGTTTTTATCTCTGGATCAGTGTTCTATGAGGAATGTATATTAAACATCAAAACCTCAAAATTTTCCATCGGGAAACCCCATGTTCTTCATCTTCAGTTAGAAGTGCTATTCTCACGCCCTTTACTGGAAAAGGACAGATATTTGAACATTCTAATAATAACAGTTTTATGGTCCTTCTTCCACTTCTATGAGTTTATAACTGGTGATCATAATATCCAGTTTGATGGTAACCAATTAATCAACATCAAAGTGATGGAATTCTGAACTGGCCTTACCAGGACTTAAATGTATGACTTCTAGATCAATCACAGCAGATGTCCGTGGTGAGGTCTATCGTGCTGAGCGATCCTGACCCTTCCAACATACATCTACCTACAACGATCAATATACTGCAAAGAGTGCACAGAATGTATCGAACTATGAATAGGTGGTGATGATGTAGAGGTAGGTGCGAATACCATGGCAATACCATATAAAGACACTTAGATGTCTTGTTGACATACAGTAGAATAGTTTAGCACATTCCAAGGCTGGACTAGTTACAGGAGAAGGTGTTATAAACGTAGCTTTTGTAATGGTGGGGTTACTATAGGGGGAAGGGGTAGGTGGAGAAAGAATGAACAACAAGACCCCTTTGTGACTGGCCTGTGGGCTCAAAAACAGTAAGCAGGTGAAGAGCAGCCATGGTGACTGGTGGGTAGGCACGTGTCAAGCAGAGTTCAAGTTACCCTCTGTTTTAAGAGAAGCCAAGACAACTGGAGGAAATGGTGAACTTGACTCACTACCACACAACGGCAATATAGTGTCCGAGCAGATAAAACACATTTACAAGCCAATGCAAAGCGTCCACAGTTAACCTGGCAAGTGGCCGACAGAAGCACGAGTCAAGACGAGATGAATGATCCTAGCGACGTGACTAGCTAAATGGTGCCGACTGCTCGCTGCACACAAGCAGCAGACAGAGACGCACAGTATCATTTCAGCTGCAGGCCAGCCTGATAAAAGGACCTCCCAGGGGTCAAGATTAGTGCCGTAAAGCACTGCGACACCTCCTTCCTCAATCACCAAGGCTTTCCCGCCCGCACATATGAATACGTGAGCACGAGCGCAGCGCCCAAAGAATTACGAGGCAAGCGCCCAGAACACACCATTATACACTTGTTAAAACAAACATTATTCCCCATGCCGAAATTGAAGATGGCAGGTCTCTCCTCTTAATTGCTCAAAAAAAGCATCTGAAAAGTAGCAGAACAGCAGCTCTCCTGGAAAGAGACTAAACATCATCATTAAAAGACCCTTAAAAGCAAATGTGGAGCGGTCAGCCGGCCTGGGCGCGTTTAATATTTAATGGCAAGATATATCCGTACCCATTAATCAATAAGCGAAACAAACCGGTGAAGACAACAGCAAAAATGTTCAAAAGAAAAATACAAGCCATCACCAGGAAGCCTGTATCTGCTTTCGGCTAAGCAGAGATACCCAGCTCAGGAGAAGAAGCGAGAATGCGGCTGGAAAAAAAACAAACCGAAGAAGAGAGCTGTCAGGGACAAGCTGGTGACACATCCGGAAGAAACAACAGACCCCCCCACCTTTTGGCAGAGATAAAACAAACCAGGGGGAGGCCACACGAAAACATCAGAAGGTCCCCGCACAAGGTCACTGCTGCGGAAGCACTGGGGGGGGGGGGGCTCCTGATCTCTTTTGCAAGGTGGACCTGGCAGTCCTCGCCAAATGGGCTTCTTTAATTAGCCTGGCCTCTCGGGGCGTCCCGGGTCAACCGCCCCCCCATAAAATACATTAACTGGGGATGAACTTTCACACAGTCGCCAGGTGTCGTTGGCGCAGCGGGGCCCCATATGCGTTAAATGAAACTGGTTAATAACGCGGAGGCTCCCTGGGCACGGGGCCTTGTCACGTGACACCGCGAAAAAACCATTCGCTAAAAAGACAGGGCCATCTGGCTCTTTGTCAAAGTCCGACATCCCTCTTTTTAGAAACAGGAATAAAAGCGCTATTTAGCCAGAAATGCTTTTTTTGTATCTGGCACATCCATAAACTACTTGGCAGTGCGTTTTGTTTAATCAATAATCGCTCTAGGGGTCCAGTCAAATGGGACTATTGGTCAAACTCGAAAATTAGTATTTCTATTGTGTAAAACTTCTTTCTGGAGACAAAGTACGAGTCGATATCGTACAGAAGGTGGTTCTAGAAGACAGTTTGAACGCGTCACCAAACACGGCGCCTTCCAGTTTTCTTTTCTCACAGTTGCCTTGACCGTCATGTTTATACATACACTAACCTGTGGTTTGAAGATAGTTGTTGTCTAACTTTACTCCGCTAGGGGCGCCTGACCTTTGACCTTCCTGGTCACTACAGCTGTGAATAGCAATGTCCTGAACCCGGAAACACGATCTCAGACAAGCTGGACGAGTAACTTACGGTGACGTGCAACTCACGTTTATCACTGCTACTTTACCAGTAATTAAATACGTCAGGTAACATATTTTATTTAAATTACAATGTAAGGAACTTTAAGAAAGGCCTCTACATTTAAATGGATTACGTGATCCACAATCAAATATATACTACGTTAATTAATAAATGCATTCCTCGTGAAAACGGACATTTCGCCATCAGTGTGGAAAATGTTTTTATTCTGCCAAAGTTCTTCCACAACTTGGCGACCGAGTTATGGTAGACGCTGCACACTTGTTTGTGCAGAGGTCAAGCTTACTTATAGAATATATACGCTGGACTCCAATGTGCCTTCATAATCGCACCATAAACTTCGAAACGTACGAAGGTGATAAAACTGCTTCTACGCACATGGGGGGATTGTACAGCAACAATAGACATAGTGATATTCTAAAAAGTCAAACTCTTTTTGGTTGCTTGTTTGAAATCAGAGAAAACATAGAAACTTATAAGGCCCAGTCGCCCTGTTCGTATTTAACCTTGCTTAGGGAAGATTAACTACAGAAATGCAGAGATTGGAATGGAGCTAGTCCCAGCCATGACAATAAAATCCTTAAAACTAAATATGTGTGCGATTTTAAAATACACTATCAAGCTGTCTCTGGTTGCAGAATACAAGATGCTTTGTAAATTGTATTAAAAAGGTCGAATGAAGGTTTAGTGGGCCAGTGCGGATAAGAGAACGCGGCGCTAGAGTGCAAAAAGTGTGGTATCCCTATACAGTCTTCAGCTGCAACCCATACCTCCCACATCTGGCATGCAAACAAACACCTGACCGAGCAATGCAGTCAAAGATAAATGTCTCTAGTTCTTCGTGCACATTTCGGAAATTGTGCTCCCCCTTGTTTCGTGACTTTGCTAAAAGCATTTAAAACTGACGAAAGCATGTAGAGCAGCCTTCCTGGCACTATAGTAATAAAAAGCCCTTGTCAGTATTTTGTTCTAGACTCTCTTATAGCTCTGCTACTTTCAGATTTAAAAAAAAAAACGGTGCCAACTCAAGGAAATTTTGTGAAGATGTTTCTTCTAAGAAATACACTACATCAGTGGTTTCTGAATATAGTAGGGAAGTGTGCTGTCTCGCTGTATTAACAAGCTTCGACACGTGGAAGCCACTTTGCATTATGTTCCAAGTGATTGCTTGTGCAGCAAAATAAGTGTCGCTTTTATACAGGAGCGCGTGGGCGCGCGTTCCGCCGCAGAGGCCGTCGCTCTTTTCAAGCGCAGACACAGAACTACGCAGATAAAAAAACTCTACGTGTGGGGATATCGAAGGGGAACGTACACTGGGATGTTCATACACAAATTCAGGAAAACACCCCCCAGCAACAGCTGCAGCCATGTCGTAGACCGTGGGGGCGCAGGCCTAGGTTCTAACCCCGCCATTCCCACTTGTTAAAGCTGGTGTTCGAGTACCTTCCTCAGTTTTACAGTTTCCAGATGTCGCCCATTTGGGAGCCCTTAAAATAAGCTCAACGCAAGCTTCAACTGCTAAATTTCCAGTAAAATGCTTTAACGTCGGTTAGGCACAGCACTTAGAAACGTCAAGCCTGTAGCATTAGGCGCTATGGAAAAAAAATTCAAGATTTTTCGTTACCGTGACTGAAGAGATCAGGTGGTAACTAGAATACTGACCTCCCACATATTGAGCCTTAGCTGGCCATGAAGGCCTACTCTTCCTCTCTCCAATCCCCAACTTCCCCCCACCCCCAAAAAACAAGTGGCACTTGCGAGAGCAAGCTGCAGCGGGCACGCGGCCACTCACGCTTTGTTTACATAGCCTCACCAATGCCTGTGGGCGGGAGGTGGAGGCGGGCCGACGTCAGGGGGGTCAGAGATGCACCTCGCGGAAGAGCCGCAGTGACATTCCCTCCCAACAGCTGCAAAAACATCACTTGACACCACTCCGCCTGGTTTAAAAACACCACCCTCACTCACTAAGCAGTGTTGTGTCCCATCCTTAAAAAGCTTCTCGTTTCTTGAAAGTACAAGACGGTAGGGGGTGCACCCCTGCTGATTACTTGCGTAATCAGTGCTAGGCTACCCTACACCTACGTGTAGGGCAGTTGAGGGTGGGTACAGGAGGTTAAGTCCCAGTGCAAGGTTAACAGGCCCTGTTATCACTGACTCAATGGAGCATTAATATTCTGAATCTTTATGGATGAAACGTCCAACTGGCATAGAGATATATCCAAGCACGCACACATCACAGTCTCAGGCGCGTTTACCCGCCGAGATGTCTTCCCAGCAACAAGTACGCTGTCTGGGCATTTCGAGTGAGCTCGTTGGTTCTTGGAGGGGGCAGATTAAAAAAACAGCTGTTACAGGGTTGGATGTGAACTTGTGACTCAGGTAAGAGGTGCGGGGCAGGTTCCGAAGTGGGGCTCCAATTTTCAGAGCGTTTATCCCTTAATTGCCGGCCGCCGCCGAAAACGAGCCTCTCTCGCCGCAGCCCACATTGTTCCCGCTCTTGTGAAGCCTTTTGAAACGCGCTTTAGTACATTCACGAGTGCGGCTGCGGAGAGGTCCCTTAATGTGGGTCATTTTATGTTACTTCGCTATAGCGGCGGGCGCCTAGCAACGCTTTTGTCGTGGGCCACTTAGAAGAACCAATACCTGGGACACGGCCTTTTAATCCGTCTCATGGCATTAATTTTCATGAGCCTGGTATTTATACAGCCACTCATTTGACTACTTAAGAAACGCGTCGCCTGCTAAGTGTAAAGTGCAGATCAGACGCCCTTGCCCTGCTGGACACAAAAAAAGAGCGCAACGCACCCCGCCGGCAAATGAAGGCCACATTAAAACGGGAAAAAGGCGCTATGTCTGCCGCTGTTTAGGAAGGCCTTGTTTGCGGGTTCCGCTGAAGCCTCACACGCCAGCACTCGCGAGACTAGCGCAAGGCTGCCTGTGGGAAGAGAAATGAGCTATGATGCCTCGAGACCAGGCACAGGTGGGAGCTGCTGGGTTCCAGGCGAGAAAGGTGGGATAGAAGGAAGGCTGGAAGACAAGGGGCGAAGGAGAGATACAAGGCAGGAGGGAAGAAACGCGAAGCAAGGCAGGAGAGAAAAGGAGGCAGAAAAGAAGAGTACGGAGAATGAGAACAGGGTTTAATCAACGAAGGTATGGAGGGAAAGAGGAATTTGAAGAAGGGTGGAACAGAGTGATGGAGGCAAAGGGGATGAAAGGTTGGACTCGAGGGAGACAGGAAGGAGGAAATGATAGGAAGGATGGGGAAGGGAGAAGAGAGGAGAAGAGAGAAGGGTGACCGAAAACTTCTGGTTAGGAGAAGTGGGTGAATGGCTTTTATTGAAAGGTGGCCTTTTTTATGCATACGGTTGCAGCACGGTTTCTCTCTTCTGGGTAAATTATCTGACAACTTCACCTGGGCACTTAGCAGCCATCCCGTGACGTGGAAGAAAACAAGCCCACGTTGACAAGCGTGACCGTCGTTTTTTTTGGTCGGGTACCTCCTTATCACTTACAATTTAAGAAATACATCTGAGCCCGAACTGTAGCAAGGAGGGGCGCACTGCAAGTCCCCAACAGTGGTTATGGCATCCACGGCCCAGACTTCTCGTGCACATATGGATGCAACGAAGGACGTAAACTTTTGATCCGAACACGAAGCACCAGAGGACGTAAATGGCACAGGTTGTTCCAGACACGAAGCACCGGCTGATCCTAGCTCGAACTGCTGGTTGATGCAAGTTATTTGCAGCAGTCGACATCACACCGATGCACCAGTCTGCACACGCTCGACCCTCCGACGGACACAAGTTACATGCTGAAGTTGAAACAAGCTCCTTGCACCAGTTGATATGAGTGATATACATAAGTTGACAAGCTCCTTGCACCAGTTGATATAAGCTCGATTCACCAGTCGGCACAATCCTCCGGTATTGCAAGTTATATGCATCAGAGGCATAAGCTCTATGCGTCAGTTGCCATAAGCCTGGCGCAGTACTTCTGTTCAACATGCGCAGGGGGCTTTAAAGTGTGCACTAAAAAGAAGTCACTCTTGGAAATAAATGACCTTCAGACAGTTTGCCGGCTGTTGTTGCTGTTGCAATAAATCATTGGAAGAGGCAGCAGCCCTGTCTGTAACTGCCCTGGTTTCAGCCTCCAAATGCACCGGAGGCAGAGAGCTGCCCCGTGCTCCCTGGGTCGGGATAGCTGCACACTCTCCCCCACACCCGGTTAATGTAAACATCTCGCACACGCAGTTTATAAACGCCCCCATCCACGCACAGAGGAGATAAACCGAGGTAACCCGGGACAGACACGAGTACAGATGCGATCTGTCTGCCGGCACCGGGCTCAAGCGCGCGACTGTCTGGAGGACACGCGCGTCCTCCCACCCCGAGCCGAGGGCGGCCACACACCAGGGAATAGAGCACACAGCTCAAGGCGCTTCCTCCACAGCTCGGAGGCGGCCCGTGCAGACGTCGTCCGCGAGGCTGCACCCCGCCGTGGGAGAGGTGCCCTCGGAGGTGGTCTGTGAAGTGGATCTGAAACCACTTTAATGACCATTACACACAGGGCTGCGCTCAGCTCCCATTCGTAAGTTGAGGAACAAAAGGTTTATTTTAGGACCGAGATGCTTGGCTCGAACAACTCCAGACGCGAATCTGCTTTCAATTACAGCGAGCATTTCCACTTTCCACCGAGGGGATCAAATCCTCTGGCGCACCGTCTCAGGGCTATGCCTTCGATTATGGGAAGAGCAGGGGGGGGGGGGGGGGGGGGGGGATAGGTTCTGGCAGCGGTGTGCGTCCTGCGCCTAGCACTGGGGCGTCATCTAGCGCCACTTGATGGGCCGAGGCACTGCCTCTCTGCCTACTCCCCCTACCACACGTACATGCCGCGGTTCCCAGCTTCACTCGGGGGTGTACCTCAACCCCCTATAGCGCAAGGGCCCCCTCAAACCTTCATGGGACCCAATTCTACAGAGTGGCCCCATGCACTTCAAGGCCTGTGAGTGTCTGGGAGACTCAGGGGCCCCTCACCACATTTTGCAGAGGGCCCCATTAATTTAAGCGATGCCACTGGCTTCACCCGACACACTTACAACCCCCCCCCCCCTTAACCCCGACCACAGCCCCCGATATTCCCATGTACAAACGAGTGAAGATGAACAGAGCAGTGCTGCCTGCGCTCTCACAGTCTTCCACGGTACCTGGTTCATTCTAGCCGCTCTGGCATCCTGCGCATCAGCGAGCACCCGCCTGACGAGAGCAGCCTGTGCATATAAATCATTTAACCAGCAACTACGCCCTGTCTTACACAAGCAGGTCTTTAAACCAACCTTTGAACAATTTTTAAGACAAACACCCAGAAACCGAAATATGTTCTCTTTCAGCATTCCATTCTGCAACTTCACACCCGCAGCAGACAGGCTAGTTGTCTGTAACACGGCCCGATGCCTCCCCTGCGTGCATGGCACCCTCTAGCCACCACTTTAAACCCAATTATATAAACAATCAATTTACAAGAAACAGTTTTCTACAATCTGAAAATCTTGAGAGCAAGGATGAGCTGGTTTCAAAGGCCACTCTACCCCCACCCCCCCCCCCCCCTGCCGGAGCAAGGGATGTTTTACCACGGGCACCGCAACGCCCAGACTGCCCGCTATGCCAGATAATTCCAAAAGTTCAGCCCTCACCTCTTTGGGTTGGCGACGCTGTCCCTCAGGGGTTGAGAAGCCACCTCATTTCAGATGCTAATGTGCCTGTGCGCGGATTCAAGGATGCAGGCAGCCGGCTCACATCCCAGCACGGCGCGGCGAGCAGTCACGGATGGGTACCAGGCACCGAGGGCGCTCTGTGCGTAAAGCGATGGGTCCGGGCGGGCTGCCGAGGCTCACTGGTGCGTCTTCCGAGGCTGCCGTCTGCGCTCCCTGCCCTCTGCGGCGGCGATGATGCTCCCCGTGCCCGGACGTTAGCAGCAGCAGCAGCAGCACCCGGCGTGCGTGAGCGGTGGCAGGCTGTGACAGATCGTGTTACGGAGCCAGCGCCGCTCTCCGCCGGCACAGAGCGCGGCCGCCCGACGCGATAGGCTGAGGCTCCTCTGTTTACACCCAGGGAGGGACGGGGGCGGAGGCAGGCGCCTTTAACTCTTTGCAGGCCGCCAGCCTGCCGCTTTTGTCGGGAAAAGAAGGCACGCACGCCTGAGCAGTGCCTAACATCGATCCGTAACAAAAAGGCGCTCGAGTCCCAGATAAGGCCGTGCGCCGTCGCCCTGCTCGCTCGGGTTTGTTTGTGTGCGACAATGTGCGTGGTCCCCCTTTCTGTGGTAGCTTAATGTGGCTGCGTCGCGCACCCCCCGGCTTTGTTATACAGCCCCTGGCGTGCTCGCTGCATTCTTCATTGTGTGATGATACTAAGGGCGAGGAGGCGACGTCCCCTGTTTGCCCATTCATCATTACCGGGCAGCATGCTACCAGAGCGAAAAAGAAGGATTTCAGTCAAATGAATCAGTAAGCGTGACAGGGACGGCCATCCCGGGCGCCCGAAAGAGCATCGGCGCGGACTCTTCATGGGACGGCTCAGCTTGTTTGTAGACTTAGCCAGCCCACGACAAAAGCCACTCAATTTTTTATTCAGATGAGGGCGGCGTGGGAGGGATGCTGCAGAAAAATGAGTAAAAGAAGGGCAACTGATAACTACATACCTTACTGAACTGTGATGAGCAGGTGGCCGGAACGCAGGGCCCATGCCCATCAACACTTAATTCAACTTTGGTAAACATTCAGGAATGAACGAGGGGCGTTTCCGAACACCCATTTCTTCAACTCAAAGTTTAATAAAATAATTAAATTAAATAGTGTGCATTGCTTTTTGGCTGCATTTGATACAAATTTGAAGGTTATGTGGTCGGCACATCTCATTACATAGAATGGATGTGCTTGCACAGATAAATCTTACTTACTGTGATGATACTGAAAGCTAGAGGTAAACATTACTTAAATAAATGTGGATAAGCCAGTAGGCTTAATGCTAGCAATCAAGCGAAGGCATAAGCAAAAAAAATACATGATGCAGTGCAAAACATTTTAAAAAGCTAGCTTTGTGACTACAATGCAACAGTGATGTATAAAACTATAGGCATGTTTTTCTTTTCTGCTGCAAAGTATTCCCCCATGCTATGGGAATAAGGAGGAAGGATACATGCAATCATTTAGCAGCAAGATGGTTAAGGCTTAAATATCTGTATATCTCAGGGCAAAGGGTGAAGGTCACAGAGCCTAGTAAGCCATTGGTGAAAGGACAAGAAACCAAAGCCCACTTGAGTAGAGTACAGAACGCAACAGGTTTGCCACGAATGATGTAAGAACCATTACACATCAAACCCAGAAAGAAATAATACACCAGATAATCATGGTGTCAGAATGCCCCCCCTGAAAATGAATTTTGAGAACATGGAGAGCAGTTAAGGGATGCTCTGGAATACTACGGCAGCATGAAATTACAGAGTATTACAAGAATCCTGTAAGAGAAACCTCACATACACCCAAAATCCGCTGCCGGAGTGAAAAAAAAGTTGTCTAGGAATATTTCTGTGAGTGAAAGTTATCAATAAACATCATGGCAAAGGACATATTATGGCTTCTGAACACAGTACACATAAGGAGATGATGGACAGAGCTCAGGGGCGGTAAAGTGAGCTAAAGAACGATGAAGGGCTGAACCCAGATCTGTGATTGGGGGTGAGTGTCTGAAAAGTTTCAGTTAACTCCATCATCTCCTTGTGTTTGCTTTGTCCTCCCTAAATTGGCAGTGTATGCCCAGATATGGGTCCCTTGCTCACTTTGCCACTGGATTAAAGCTAGCCTGGCTGACGTGGGGTGTTACACCAAAGCCGGTCCCAGGATACTTGTTTCTGGTCCAAGGAAGACCTGGCTTGGCAGTTCAAGCTCAACTGTTCCCATGAGGCACAGGGCCAAGACTGATTTGCATAAAGCTGGGTCTGAACTGGGGTGTCAAAGTGATCTAAAGTACGATGATGGATTCAACCCAGATCTTTGACTGGGGTGAGTGTCAGAAAAGTTTCAGCGCTCTGTCCATCAACTCCTTGTGTTTGATCTAAACACAGTATGCCAGAGAGTGAGGACTCTACAATACCCGAAAACCGTATCATCAGATTGGTACCTGTTTACATAAGGCCACCTTGTGCCCATCATTATTTAGTGCTGATGTGCAATGCTGCTAGTAGAACCCATCACCACTCCATCATCCCACTGATCTATGTACTGCAGAGTAAGAAGGTAATAGGACCATGGATGGATGTGCAGAGTGTTTTCATAGTTGTGTTTTTGAGTCTGGTGGCACGCTGGGGTGGGTAAGTGTCTGTGGTGAGGGAATTTATGTGGTGAATGGAGTGGGATGAGTAAAAGCAACTTCCCCCCTAACTCTCACTTTCTACGGAGTACATGACATTTTGATGCTAAACATTTAGTTAGCAGGTGTTTACACATGGGCTCTGGCCTGGTGATACCACTGTTCTTTTCCTAGGAACCATTCCATCCATTATCATCACTCAGGCTGCTGATGCGACACCTTCTGAAGAGGACATGTTTAACTCTGAGCTCCCCTGGTCTAGGGTGGCGTGCACTGGTTTTCTTGCTTTCAGTTTGATCGGATCTCAGTCTTTGGCTCCACAGCACTTAATCTATGCATCACATCCAACCTCAATCGAGAATGTAGAGAATCTTGGCAACATGCACCAGAGTCGGACTGGCCTATAGGTCCACAGGCAGTGTGTGGGTCATTTTTTATGGTTTTCTGGGTGTTTTTTGTTTTTTTACTGTCCAAGTCCCTGGTTCAAACAAATATTGCCTGCAGGAGCACAAATCCATGCAACCTTCCAAACCTTGCAAAACAATTAAGCAGCGTGTTGTCACAAGTTCAAAACTGCCTCAATTTGCAAACATTGGTCAATTTGTTAGCTATCTAATTCACTAATGAGAGAATGTGGAGTTACAAACAGAGCTCAGACTTTGGATCTTGGGAACCTAGTTCGAGACTCAAAAGTCGGCTGGTCAAATTACTTAATCTTACGGTGCCTAAAATTAATGTGTCCTTGTGTAATGTAACTGGTGCTCATGTAAAGCGCTCCAATACCTTTGGGTCAAGCCCATACTATATAAAACTGCAACAAAAAAGCATTGGCAATGCCAAAAGCCTAGCTTCTGGGAGAGCTACTGGCTTCGTCAATGTCTTTTAGCCATTTTGCACAGCAACACTGTTGCTGTACGGCAAGGCTGAAAGGTATTAAAAAATAGAGCCGTGCTGCATTGAATCACTGCGGAAAACACGCTTTGACGGGCAGCACTGGACACATTATACCACTTTTTTTTTTCTTACAGCCATGCTGCACAGCAGCAGTGCTGCTGTACAACATGGCTGAAAGACATTGACAAAGTCAATAGCTCTTACATAGGCATGACCTATTGACTTTACCATGGGCATAGGAGACACTAAATTTCTGGGGGGGACAGGGACAATCTTGTGGACTTTCCAGTGACCCTATACAAATCGCCCATTGTGAGAGACCGTACGCGCGTTAAAAGTATACAATCGCATAGTTATGAAGAGAAATATTAAGAAAGGCAGGAAAGTAGTGGACTTGGAAGATGTACTGGCTACTCAAATGTGGTACTAAGATCATCCTTCTCAGTTGCTAAATGGTGACAAGTACAAAGAAATGAAACTGAGGGACTTGAGACAAAAACTTCACTAGCAGTATCCTGAGCCGAGATACCATCAGGTGTAAAACTCCACATAGTTTTAAGAGCAATAGAGAATTGTGAAACACAGAACTAGGAGAGAGTGTGAGTGTGTGTGAGCTGCACGAAGGCTCAAACATGGTGCAGGTAACCTCTAGCCTATAGTCCACCAGTACTCTGCCAAAGCCTGCCCTTGCACCCAAAATATGTAAGGGAGTGAGTAAAAATTTAAAGTCACTTAGCTGAAAATCTAATTTGTACAGTGTTCAAAAGCATAATTTTTCCTGAAATCCCACTTGAGTGTCCCTAATTCAAGATGACCCACAGCTGTCACATACAAACACAAACAGAAAGCTTGGAGGGCATGTGGCACTTGGCACATGTTTTATCAAGAAGATGCCCTAGCAGGGCTGACACTTCTAAAGGTGGACAGGCACCGACTGGTGCAGTAAGGTCATAAGGGCTACACACATTTTAAATGCTGGTTCAAGAGTGTGAGTAAATCTCTTGCACTTTTTGTGAATCACAAACACAAGCGGCTTAAGTAGGAAAATCAATTTTTAATTTGGGAACACTGTCAGGCCATTAACGGTAAAAGATTTGAAAATGGACAGTGCTTTAAATGGGCCGGTACTCACCGGTACTGAGTACCGGCACTTCCGAATTTTCTGTCCGCCAGTACCGGCACTTTTCTTAGTTGAGGGAAGAGTACCGGTACCCTCATTGAGAGCACAGCAGGCTCAGGTTCAGTGACTCCTCCAGCTCAGGGCAGACGCCGCTTTGCTTACGAGGAGCTTGCAAGTCACAGAGCGCATGAAAGGCCGTTTGCAGAGTCGCTGCTGGAGATTCCAGCAGTGCTCAATTGAATGGCCCCACTGCAGAGGTCTGAGAGGGCTTGCCCTGTGTCATGCTGTGATCAACAGTACAGGGTCTAAACCGACCCTGCACTGTTGATCAGGTGCGCAACGGCTATCAGCTTAAAGTGTTCCTCCTTCAGGCATGTGAAATGGGCTGCGGCTGCCAGTCATTAATCCTGTCCGATTTAGGGAAGTGCACGAGCAGCAGCGCCAAACAATCCTCTACCTTCCCAAAGATGTTTTTTTCACCTTTTAGTTCAGCACAAAGGCTGCTTTCCTTTGTGTGCCCCTCTGTTGAAGCAGGAAACGAAGATGTAAAGTGGATAAATTATGTTTATTCAAGTAGTAACATCATAAGGGCCCAAACGCAGGTGGAAATAGTAACGTGTGAAGAACAGCTCTCAAACAATCCAATCAGCAGAACATTCTATAACGTTATTTATATAAGATAAATGAACGTCCCAACAGATGCCATAATCAACACTAGTCTACCAATGAAATAAAGATGTGTTTTTGTCAAAATAAACTCATTCCTTATGCGTTTTGATATGTGCTGTAACTGATATAGAGGTCATTATGTATCATCATATCTTACCCTTAGCCCCACCGCTAGCCCCGCCCCTTTCCCACACCTCTAACTAATTTTAATGAGTACCTGCACTTATTTTTCCCATTTAAAGCACTTATAATAGGGCAACTCAGTTTACACTTGCCGCGCCTGCAAAAAGGGCCCTCATATTTTTCTCCGGGTTCAGAGTGGTTCTGCCTGAATAAATGTAGCTTACCATTAATGTTATCAGCGTACTCTATAATATCATTAGATACACAGTGGTCAAGCCATGGGTCTTCCATTTCCCTTGTTGTGGAATGTCATTGCTGGCCAGCGCACTGGAGCTGAGTCTGCGTTACACAAGAGGAGGGTATGGGTTTTAGGCAGAGCCACTGGAATCCTAAAACTGGGGAGCACAACATTTCACTGTCATGTCACACCTGGCTGATCACATGTCAATGTCAGGTAAAATCAAAGTTCAGCAAATAGCAAACTAAAATTGGAGTCAAAGAACAGAAGAGAGGGAGAGGCGCAACGAGAAAGCAAGAAGGAGGGAGGGGGAAAAACGAGTACAACAGACCGACAGATGAATGCAGTGTAACAGCCCTTGGCTTTACTTACAAGTTAACCGAACCAAAAGTCAGTCCCTTCAATGGGATAGGTACTCACGCAGGAGGGACCTCACACTTAGTGGGAGCGTGCTGCTGCAGCCCTTTCGTCTTCAAGCCGGCAACAGACACGGGGGCGAGGAGTCCAAGGTCAGCAAATAAATCAGTGCACTGCCACTGGCTAGGTTGTATGACGATCCATTGGCCTCAACGTCATCACGGGCGTTCGCATTGTGGCAATTACATCGTAAAGGCAGTTACACCAGCCATTTTCACATCGCACGTAGTTGCGACGCAAATGTGGCCATGTAATAGGATCGCGTGTCACATCGGCGACTATACTTGGCACGTCTTGACAACGTTTTTGCGTGCCCTTCTGCCTTATGTTGCCCTCGTTTTTTGTGGCCTTCTGCCCTCTGTTTGCCTCGTTTTTGCGTGCCCTTCTGCCTTATGTTGCCCTCGTTTTTTGTGGCCTTATGCCCTCAGTTGCCCTCGTTTTTCGTGCCCTTCTGCCGTATGTTGCCCTCGTTTTTTGTGGCCTTCTGCCCTCTGTTGCCCTTGTCATTCACCCATCCATCCCATCCATCTGGGCACCATACACCCATCCATCCATTTTGCATCTTCTGCCCTCTGTTTGCCTCGTTTTTGCGTGCCCTTCTGCCTTATGTTGCCCTGGTTTTTTTGTGGCCTCCTGCCCTCTGTTGCCCTCTTTTTTCATGCCCTTCTGCCCTATGTTTCCCTCGTTTTTTTGTGGCCTTCTGCCCTCTGTTTGCCTCGTTTTTCGTGCCCCTTTGCTCTCTGTTCCACTCGTTTTTCGTGCCCTTCTGCCCTATGTTTCCCTCGTTTTTTTTGTGGCCTTATGCCCTCTGTTTGCCTCGTTTTGCGTGCCCTTCTGCCTTATGTTGCCCTCGTTTTTTGTGGCCTTCTGCCCTCTGTTGCCCTCGTCATTCACCCATACACCCATCAATCCCAGTAATCCGGGCACCATACACCCATCCATCCATTATGCATCCATCCATTAATCCACCCGCCCACTCCACCCACCCAGCACCCATACATGCACCCATGCATCCATTCACCCATACACCCATTCATCCCAGCCATCCAGCCACCATCCACCCATCATGCATCAATCTATTAATCATTCATGCATCCATCCATCCATGCACCCATGCATCCATTCACCCATACACCCATTCATCCCAGCCATCCAGCCACCATCCACCCATCCACCCATCATGCATCCATCCATTAATCATTCATGCATCCATCCATGCACCCATGCATCCATTCACCCATACACCCATTCATCCCAGCCATCCAGCCACCATCCACCCATCATGCATCCATCCATTAATCATTCATCCATCCATTAATCATTCATGCATCCATCCATGCACCCATGCATCCATTCACCCATACACCCATCCATCCATCCAGTATGCATTTTTAAATGGCATGTGACTGATGTTTTTAATATTCCGTTTTGCCATCAACATCGCATACAAATCCCGTTTTGCCAAAATCCCTTGTAAAATCCGCAGCATTTTTATATGGCAAAACGGCAAAACCCTTTTCATAATCCCGGTCTTTTATAATAAAACCCCTTTTATAAACCACTGCATTTGCCAAATATAAAACCACCACTTAATCCGCTGCATAAACCACCGCTTAATCCGCTGTATTTGCCAAAGATAACCACCGCTTTGCGCTGTAATGCCATTAACATCGCATGCATTGTAATTGCATGCGATGTTAATGACATTGCGCAGTCTTAGCATGCGTACTAAAAGCTTGCGATTTGAAGGACGATGCGATGTCAAAGTCGCGGTGTTTTGACACCGATGCTCTGGGTGCTTCCCCACTGGCTACAGGCAGCTGAGGTGAGAAATAAATAAATCCCGGAGCCTCAGGGGTGCTGCGCCACACAAAGAGTTGAACAGGGCATAGGCAGGGGGGCGAGTGGCCTCTGACGTCACCTTATGCTGTGACTATCGGATCATTGGCGGCTCACAGACAGGTAACTGGAGAGGCGCCAGGTCAAGTGCAGGGCCATTAGGTCACGCAGCTCCGCTCGCACTTTTTTTCGTGAGCTACAGGCCTACTAATCTCCCTCTCAGAAGGTAGACCCACCCTTGTCCCCTGCGTCCCCCCCACTCCAAAATCTGGGGGGATATGTCCCCCGCGTCCCCCACAGTTCCTACGCCCATGGACTTTACCAAAGGTTGTTTAGCTCTACACCTACATAACTGAGGCTATCGGCTTTGCCAATGCTTTTTTGTTTGCCAACTGAGCCCTATATGGCCTGGCTCAGGGGAATTCAGTCTAGCATGAGATTTCAAAAGTGTAAGAGATGGCATGCCAGTGTTTAATCTATTATTGGAAAGAGATGGAAGCAAAGTGCAACTTGTCAGTTTTTGATTTTATAAACTTTACTTTAGTGGTTTTTTTCTCTCGCAGTCAGTGGATAGCTTTCATGGGGACACAGAGGTGAGAGATTTTGTTAATAATTATATTCCTCAATGATTGCCCATGCTAACTTGCAGTGCTTCATTTTCAAAACAATACGTGGGTGGAGGGGCAAAGTTTGCTCAGAACCTTTCAGCCGGCGCTACTGATTGTCAGCCTACCGAATACCACGGCTGCGTAATCTCGACTCCCCCTCATTCCACTATAATCTATCACTGGACATTCCCTGTCCCGTTATCTCACTCTTGCAGGTTCTTTTTCATCACTGCTTTCCCCATTTGTCACCTTTTTTCAGTCTTTCTCTTCTTCCTTTTCCCCCATTTGTGTTTTTTTCTCTTTTTTGCTCCGGATCCACGTTTGTTGGGAAAAACTAGGTTCCCGTTCCCAAAAATGAGTGCCAATGGGTCCCACCAGCAACCGCTGGCTCAAATTAAGCCCTGCTAATGGGGCTCAGTCTTTATTTTCCAATGAGATCTTGAATTTCCTCGAGGGTTTTGATGCGGTGGTGGTTGTTTTGAATATTTTGCTTCTAAATCCTCCCATTTGGCTGTAAATAACTCAAAGCTTTAACGTTTGTCTGAAGTTTAATAGGACCGTTGTTTACTGTAATAGGATATTATGCTAAGGGCAATTGTAAAATGTTTATCTTATCAGCAGTGTTTTAGTTTTTCATCTATGGAGGCATGGCCTGGTTGGATTTATACATTGATCAATGACAGATGAGGGGTTGTTAATACTGTCCGCGTTTTTTGTTGGGTCTCCAGACGTTTGAAAGGAGAATCACGTGTTTTCAGCATGAACGTTGAACAGTACTGAGACAGAACCAACCACAGGTAAACTCCACAGCTGACATGGTGATGGGAAAAGGAAATGTGCTACATCGATTGGCCAAGAACAAAAATGATCTTTTCTGGGCAACCTTTGTTATTATTGGTATTTGTTGGGTTCTGGTCAATAAAATGTAGTGACCTCTTAGCTCCCACAACGCGGGACTAATTCCCAAGCGGCACGGGGGGGGGGGAAACGCGCGCGCTGCCGGAATATTCATGACGAGCTGAGCTCGTCATGACTCCGCCCACTTAATGGACCGCCCCGCACAGGAGGGGAATTATCCCCGCATGGGCGTTCCGCGGCTATGACAAGCTCAGCTCGTCATGAGCACAGCTCCACTGTGCCTCATGAAGAGCTGAGCTCGGCATAAGCGCCAAAGGAGTTAAGTAAATGGCTAAAAAACCAGGAGGAGTAGAATAGATGTGACGCCTTCATTCTCTTCATTCTTCTTCAAGCATTTGCCTGTTCTGAAACATGACTGCCAATCAATGAGGGTATTTTGGTCTTCTGTGTCTTTTGTCAATTTGGAAGTGAATAAAGCTTCACATAGGTAGCCACACATGTGATGATCAAGGTAGGCATGTAGTTGGCTGCGTTCCTTGCACCAAAAGAACCTTCTATCAGGAAAAGGAAGGACAATGCTTGTTTTATTTCTATGGGCATATCACCATTGATAAGGAATGTTTTGTCTGTAGCCGTTTGTGCTGGTATCTCTGGATTTGTGACACATCATGTACATGCAAGGGTCTACTGGAAAAAGGGCTGGGATGGATGCTACTAACTATGTGAATGATGTCGCGCAAGGTGCAGAAGTGTGTTGACCAGTGTGGATGTTAAGAGGCTTTGCAGGTGGTTACAGACTGCAATATAGAGCCGTTTTGATAATCACTGGGCAACGTGGTATCTGGCCCAGGGCCCAATCCTTCCAGGTGCCACCTGATACAGCAAACTCTGTTCTGCAGAGAGGCTTGCCCTAACGACCTTGAAAAATCCGTAAAGAGATTATTTTAAACACCGTTTTCGTTTAATTTAATTTTAATGTGGGTTATGTGATGGGATCTATTACAGACAAATGTTTGTTTTTTTACACAATGCAACATCTATAAAAAAAAAAGTTTCTTTTAGGTCAAAACAGGACCTCACATATGGGAGATGGGTGGGGGTTTCAAAGATTTTTTGCAATAATATTAGTGAGCAGCTGCTGTATATTCTAATTTTGAAAACAGGTCCCTGTCTTTGAATATGGGCGAGTGTGCCTGTGTGCTCTCAGTGAGCTGTCCAAAGAGGGCTCAAAAGAACTGAAATTGGATCATGAATCCAAAGCTGTTCGGAACAGGGGCCCCCAAAGTACCTTTGGCCTCGGGCCACCGAAATCCTTAAGATGACCCTGCTGCAATTAATTAACAAAATATTCAGTATTCGGTTATAGCATGGAAATTAATGCCACAGTCTGCTGGTCGAGGGCCAAGGTGTGCTGTAAGGGTAACGTTTATAGCTCTGCGTTTTAAAATAATTGTTACTTTGCTAATTTGTTACAATTTGCACATACAATGCTGTTAATTTCCCCCAGAACTGCTGTGTGGAATGTGTGCGTTGTACAGACAGAGATCTGCTATCATGTTTGTGTATGTTGCTAGTCTGTTCCAGCCTCCAGCGTACAGATATTATCTCTATAGTCTCTTGTGTGACATATTGTTGTATATTTCAGCACTCTTCCCACCCCTCCTTCAAAAGAGAGATAAAACACCCTCTCGTCAATCATCACTACCCTCTAGCTTTCATCTAGTGTTGCATAGTTTGGTCTACCTATGGTCCAGTTCTCAGCTCTGAGAACTGGTCTCCACTACAGAAAGAATAGCCGCCTTACAGCCTGACATATTGTAAATTAATATCTCGGTGTGCACAGATCAAACTGATTTCTTGCACTTTAGGTACTCTTCTACTTTTAATATACCAGTTCATTGCCTGTGCAACTGTTGATGGTCTTGTTTGTACAAGTGAACATTTTAAGTACTTTGTGTATCCTCTGTACTCGAATTTGTACACGGATATGTATGTGACTCCACAACTCTTCATTCTTTGTAAAGTGCCTTGGTGCTTGTAGGAAATATATAAAACTGTATAACAATAAATAAATACATGCTACTATGGGTTGGATACCGACGTGAGCGTTCAGTTTGAGAGATATGAGAACCCCTTAGCACCAAGTACATCCAGCTGTGGAAGATGATGTTGTTTGGCCAGTAGTGGGCGATATTTTGTTTGAATTTTTTGTTGTTTCTGATCATTCCTGATGTGAGGAATTCTGGTGTGTTTGGGTATTAAACTGAACACATTTTAAACAGCATTAGTTGGAAGCTGGTTCTCCCAGTTATGTCAGTGGTGATGACCCGATAGTTGGGAGCTAGATGATGTGCCATTTCCACAGTGAGCCCTTGGTATGTGCCAGAACATCGATCAAATTGAATTAGCCATGTATTTAGAATTGGCCCATCGGGCTTGCAGTGTTTGAATGTTCTTCACTTCATTAACATATCTTAGAATAACCAAGTACAAGTAAGCTATCTTCTTCTGGCACAAAGCTAGGGTTTGTGGTTAGAAAATCCTTATACATTGTTTGGTATTTAATGAGAGAATGGCAAAATGCTGTGTGTGGGATCTTCCCTTTAATGGATGAATATTCCCGAAGCTATAGTTTCAATTGACATTTTTATACTCCACACAAAGATGTTCAAGGACATTTCCTCAAGCCTAGAAGATATTGGACAGTCCTCTCTATGAGTTTCTAAGCAACTAAGATCATATAGAATTTGCTTTAGGAAAGTACATTAGGGTTTGGTGTCCTGCTGTAACTTTGGTTTTCACAGCAGCATAGGAGACCCTGTAAGAGATGAGACCAGTCAGCAACACATCTTCCTAGTCCAGTTCCTTTTCCTTCCCCCATGGTCTTCTCACATACCCCTGTGTGATCTCTATCCCTGTGTTTCCACTTGCCAATCGTTTTCAGATAAACTTCAACATGAAGCACCTCCTAGCTCACCCCAATCCTTTTGACAACCGCCATGTTGTGACTGTTTATACGAGCCGCTTCCACAAGATTGTCTCATTCCGGCTCCAAATCCTTTCTTGCCAGTAGATGAGGAACGAAGGAACGTTTCCTGTTCACAAGGAAAAAGTATGCTAGCTCCTTACCTATAACTTTAGACCCAGCCCACACTTTACATCTTGTCTGGAAGGATAAGGAGAAGGAAATGGCAGCTTTGGAGAACCTCTGGATCCCATCTTTCTGTTCTTTAGAAACCTCTGCTTGAAGGGTGTAGTAAACATACCACTTTTGTGGTACAACTTATATTTTCACAAGTTAAACTGTGCATTAGTTGAACAAAATAACCATCAGACCTGTGTGTGACTGACTCCACACACATGATCTGGATATGTGGACCTAAGTCCTGCTAGCTCACAGTGTACCATCTGTACCCCTAACCTGACTCTGTAACACATGGATGTGTAACCTCAGAACATGACAACCCTGATTTCCCAAGGAAGTCGTGGTAACAGATCTAGACCCCTTTCGCTTAGTTACTTATGCATACCCAAATATACAACAAGAAATACAGAACATGCAATTTTAATATTTATTGAAGCGTTGTGATTCTTGAGTAAAATACATGTGCTGCAATAATCAATAGAAAGAAACAGAATAAAGTAATTAGCATTACAAGAATGGTGAAAAAGATTAACAGTTCAACCATTTTGCTCATTACAGAGCGGGTAAACAGACAAAATATCGACTAGAAAATATCGAATGGACATAATATCGAGTACAAAATATAGGCTGGACAGAATATCGAATGGAAAGAATATAGAAATCAAAAATATTGTTTTGAAGGTAAGTAATGTAATATCGAATTTTAAAATATAGATAGTCAAAATATCGAAGTACATAATATAGGTTAATAAAAATATCGAACATTTAATAATATCGATTTTTATAGTGTATTTTATGTGTTAAAAGTCTTTATTTATGTTATAATGTCATTTAATTAATACATTTAACGTTATTTAAATTTTGCGTGATTTAATTCTGTAGGAGGTTGTGGGTTTATAGGGGAATGGGGTGGGAAGTAACTTAATTATAATTTCTTAAATAAATAAAATTATTTATTGGTATTTGTTTATAATTAATTGTTAATTAATTTTTATTTTGTAATGAATTACATTTTAATTGCCAATTAATTTTATTTAATTGATTAATTGATAATTATGTTAATTTAACTAATTTAATTTCTGTAGCGGGTTGTAGGTTTATAGAGGAGTAGGGTGGGACGTAATTTAATTATAATTAATTAAATATGTAAATTCATTTATTGGTATTTGTTTATAATTAATTGTTAATTAATTTTTTATTTTGTAATGAATTACATTTTAATTGTCAATTAATTTTATTTACTTGATAATTGATAATTATGTTAATTTAACTAATTTAATTTCTGTAGCGGGTTGTGGGTTTATAGGGGAGTAGGGTGGGAAGTAATTTAACTATAATTAAATATGTAAATTTATTTATTGGTATTAGTTTATAATTTTTTTGTAATTAATTACATTTTAATTGCCAATTAATTTTATTTAATTGATTAATTGATAATTATGTTAATTTAACTAATTTAATTTCTGTAGCAGGTTGTGCGTTTATAGGGTAGTAGGGTGGGAAATTTAATTATCATTAATTGAATATGTTAATTTATGTAGTGTTTTTTTTTAAATAATTTTTATTTGGTAATTAAATTTTTAATGAGTATTAATTTTATTAAATTGATTAATTGATAATTATGTTAATTTTACTAATTTATTTTCTGTAGTGGGTTGTGGGTTTATAGGGGAATAGGGTGGGAAGTAATTTTATTATAACTAATTACATATGTTAATTTATTTGGGTATTTATTTGATTTTAATTGTTAAGTACGTTTTTAATTACTAATTATTTAATTGTTAATTTGTAATTAATTAGTATTAATAGATAACTAATTGTAATGATTGAATTAAATTAGTATTTGTAATTAATTAATTTTTATAATATATTACATTGGTAATTACTTTAAATAATTTTTTTATAGATATTAATATTTAAATTTATTTTGATCTAATATATGAAGTATCTACTTTCCCTACTGTTGCACTTTCTGGAGTGGGAATAGTAATTTTAACCCCTATGCTATCCAACGCTTTCCCTACGGTTGCACTCTTTGGAGAGGGAATATTAATTTTTATCCCTACGCTATCCAACGCTTTCCCTACTGTTGCACTCTTTGGAGTGGGAATAGTAATTTTTACTCCTACGCTATCCAACGCTTTCCCTATGGTTGCACTCTTTGGAGTGGGAATAGTAATTTCTATACCTACGCTATCCAACGCTTTCCCTACTGTAGCACTCTCTGGAGTGGGAATAGTAATTTTAACCCATACGCTATCCAACGCTTTCCCTACTGTTGCACTCTTTGGAGTGGGAATAGTAATTTTTACCCCTACGCCATCCAATGCTTTCCCTACTGTTTCACTCTCTGGAGTGGGAATAGTAATTTTAACCCCTACGCTATCCAACGCTTTCCCTACGGTTGCACTCTTTGGAGTGGGAATATGAATTTTTATCCCTACGCTATCCAACGCTTTCCCTACTGTTGCACTCTTTGGAGTGGGAATAGTAATTTTTACTCCTACGCTATCCAACGCTTTCCCTACGGTTGCACTCTTTGGAGTGGGAATAGTAATTTTTACCCCTACGCTATCCAACCCTTTCCCTACTGTTGCACTCTCTGGAGTGGCAATAGTAATTTTTACCCCTACGCTATCCAACGCTTTCCCTACTGTTGCACTCTCTGGAGTGGGAATAGTAATTTTTACCCCTACGCTATCCAACGCTTTCCCTACTGTTGCACTCTCTGGAGTGGGAATAGTAATTTTTACCCCTATGCTATCCAACGCTTTCCTTACTGTTGCACTCTCTGGAGTGGGAATAGTAATTTTTACCCCTTTGCTATCCAACCCTTTCTCTACTGTTGCACTCTCTGGAGTGGGAATAGTAATTTTTACCCCTACGCTATCCAACGCTTTCCCTACTGTTGCACTTTCTGGAGTGGGAATAGTAATTTTACACTTCCGCTATCGTACAGTAAAAATATTTGATATTTTTTAATTATATTATGTTACTATATATATATGTTTTAACAAATATGATTGTAAACATTTTCTATAACTTTAATTTCATATAAGTTAATTTAAGTATTTTTAAGTATATTTTAGTAAATCATTTTTAATATTAATTTAATTTAACATTGTTTTTAATAAAGTCGATATTTTTACAAACTATATTTTCGTAAATATTTTTTACTCAATATTTTTGTACTTACCTGTTTGTAGATACAAAGTCGATATTCTGTCTGTCGATATTTTTTCGCCGATATTTCTGGTAGTCGATATTATGATATTATGTCCCTCGATAATATGTCAGTTATCCCAGAGAATATATGATTACAGACAAGTACTGTAATATGATGTACTCCTACCTAGTACTTCGTAACCTAGCATGTCTAAGATGAGTGAATCTGATGAAGAATCCCTTTTGGGTGATCTAACTCCCCGTAACCTCTTAGTGGAGAGCTGGGCAGCATTCATTGCATGAGGTAAACAGGAATCAGCTGGGCTGGAATTTTGGCATGGGGCGACCTCTCAGTGGCAACAAAATGCTTCTCCGTCTAAGAAAGAACTCATGTTGTATATATAATAACATCATCCATATTACCATGTCGAAGCACCAGACAGGCTGCTATTGTTTATTCTTTTGTGATACTCTGTGGCCAAAACATATAACATTTTGCGTGATGAACTTAGCCCTTGTACAGATTGTTCAAGGTGTTTGATAGTGTGCCTACAAAGTGGCAATGGAAGCAAAGATAAGTTTGATGAATATTATCATGTGTGCGCATGTAAATGAATGTGTGCCAAATGTCATCGTGTTTTAGGGAGAGAAAGCAACTGAAGAATATGAACATGAAAATTGCTATTTCCATCTGGACCTAATGTAACCAAGTGATGCCCACTTCTTGGACGTGAGCAGACTTAAAAAGCTTCCCTAAACAATGCTAACAATACGACTAAAAATACCTAAAATCATCACAAAAACGACATTGAAGTATTTGGAAAATAAAAGCATTCAGAAAGCCAAAATTAAAAGTCTTAAAGCATATTTAAAAAGCAAGTTAAAAACGATGCAATTTAAAACCAATTTAGGATGATAAAAAATAGGTCAGATTTAAAAAGTTCCCACAACTCGAAACTGCCAGATTGTGTAAGTGTTCCAAGGAGTAGACGAAATGCTGCTGTTCCCAGAAACCACAGATGATGTTCTCAGAGACACCCAATGCATCAAGTCCATAGAACAAACATGTTCTAGTCCACCCCCCTCAGTGTCCGCCAAGGGAGGAACTGCCTGTGCTGATTCTTCATAAGATGAGCCAGGATCCGGATCACCAGGAGCCGAAGCATTCCAGGAGGGCTCATAGTATGCATTTAGGAGCAATGGCAAGTGTGAAGGGCGACGTTAATATGAACTGTCTGTTCTGTGACATGATTCATTTTATCTCCTGTATGATTTTAATTTGCTCATATTTATCAGTGTTTATGATGTTTTTAATATCATTGATTGATTGTTGTAGAATACTTTTATGCCAATTATAATGATGAAATAATGTTACTATGACTGACTGACTGACTGACAACAGTACAAGTGAGCCGTTAACGGACCCACCAGTAGGTTAATGTTTGAAGATTGAAAAGTTGCGTTCCAAAGCATATGTCCACAACACACTTGAAAGTGCATAGCAGAGAGCGGAAAATAAGCTGCACACAGTGTAGACAGGCAGGCCGGAAGGACAAGCAGTGGTTATTTAGTTCCTGAAGTAAGGGTGTGACACAGGAGCACATGTGGTAGTGCTGTCCCCATTTGGCCTCGTGATGGGAATCCATTGCTGAGCAGAAATAAAAGCGCAGTCCTGACAACTAGGAACAGGACAAGCGGTAAGTCTCAGCATGGGGTGTATGAATGATGGAATAACTCAGAAGACCACCTGGAAGGTGCTAACCAACACAGAACCAATTGTTTAAAACAAGTGCGCTGCCCCTGCAATACTAGACATGTTAAAAATGTGGTGCACAAGTTCCCCAATACAGTGTGGGAAATTAGTACGGAGCAGCAGTATCTCAGAAGAGGACCTTGCAACTTGAAGATCAAGCTTCTCCCTGGTAGATGTTAAGGCCAAATCTTTCTGGAACAAAAAGGCTTTCATTCTGCTAAAAACATCATAGCAAACATTCATAACCTCTATCGAAGGCCAAAATGTTGCATCCCTAACTGTGAAGGTTGATAGATACACTTAATTCGCCCCCACACACAGGTATGATCAGCTCGTAACCCAGCATTCACAAATTGCCTAAATACACTAGCAGAAATACAAAGCTATGGCCAGCTTTACTAGATCATCAAGGCGTTCCTTCTGATGCACGACAGACCCTAATGTGTTAAAAGGTATGTAATAGTGTTATATGGAACTACAGGAGATTGTAGTGGCATCACTACTAATCCTATGACTGTATCAAATACATCAGTTGGTATATTGTAATATGATGTCGCACAATATTATGAACAACTCCCATTGTTTTCGGGACTGGTAAACTCTATTAAAATCAAACGCTATTAAAAAAAGAAACTGTGCGGGTAAGTGAAAACAGTACTTGTATACAACAGGTCATGACAAGAGAAAACATTACCGGATAGGAAATTCCCGATCTTTGACTGTTTCACCTGAGACAATGTGGATCGTTGGAGTCAATCATGGCACAACTTTCACACACTGTAAGTTGTGATCACCCATGTGTTGTGTCTGCACGTAGCGTGGGTCAGCCCTATTGCTCCTAAACCCTATGGTGTTGTCAAGAAAACATGCCTGACATCCATTAGTATCTAACAGCCACACTAACCATCCCTCTTGATTGGTACTCAAAGAAGTGTGTAAGCCGTTGCGAAGGATGTTGTCAAATGCTTCCTCCTTTTTAATTTGTGAATTGTTGCCAGTTCGCAAATCTTACAAATGAGGGAAACTTTGGTGTGTTCAAATCTTTTATCTTGGGCAGGCCAAGACAGGATGTTTGCTGCACAATTTTGTTAGGAAAACTCATTTGTAGTGGTATAAGGCATGCTCTAAATAAGGACTTGTTTTCCTGAATCTGCCAACCTTTAGTTCTCCAGACGGATTTCAAATCAACATTTTCTTTCCAACAGTCAAACCCTTGTACAGACAGCAGGGAAATGAAAGGTGCAGATTAAATGAGTTTGGTTTCAATAAGCATAGTTTTCTTAGCCCGTGAAGGTGTGAGTTTATAGTAAAAAGACTTTGGATCAGTTGGATAAAGACCAGAAAAATATGCAAACTTCTGTGCAGATCCTTTTGAGCTACCCCGTGATGGCGTAGGGCAATGTCCCCATTGTATGTAATTAAATACTGCAAGTGGAGTATTCGCTTTATGCAGAAAGTGGTGTCCATAATAGTGAAAACAGAACATTTCATCATAATTTGCCGGCCCATCATACATTTGATTATTGTTAAAATCAGTTGAATGCAGCAGATCATCTAGCATCTCATGTGGTGTGTGAATGCCCCAATCATCAGAGATAGTGATCATATCATGCAAAGAAATTCTTAACACATATTGAATTTGAATTAATTCAGTGGGTCCGAATATATCATAGGATACCTTATCCCAAACAATTCCATCAAGAACCAGGACAGCAGAAATGTTCACCAGGGAAAGGTCTCTTCGCACGTTGTGTGATGAAGTATGGGGTTTCCAAACCAAGTTTACCAGTTCAATAGTAGAGCATTCTGAGATGTAGTGTCCCTTCAGAATAAAGAAAAAGACTGTCCGAAAGACAATCCAAATGAGGAGGAAAAGTCATGAAATTGGAATCCAAATGTATATCCATTGAGGGATAAAGACTGGCTTTTTCAGCCAAATGTAAAATACATGCAGCTTACCTCGAGGTGGTAGTGGTGGTGGGCCAAATGACCCCGAAGAGAAGTCATCAAAGTTGTTGAAGTATTTTAGATAGCTCTGGAGGCTGTGTAGAACTGGAAGATGATTTGATAGGTGGCTTGTTTTTTACATACCATATTTGTTTGTTTGCAAAATTCAAATCTGTGTTTCCATACATTATTTATTTTATTTACTTGTAAAGTTCCCGAATCACCCCTAAGGGGTATCTTCTTGCAGGAAGTGCAGTAGTCAATGAAGACCAGGTGCGGGCAGTTTAGAAGAGGTCAGCCTTAAGCTGTTTTCTAAATGAAAGCTAAGTGGGAGAAAGCTTTCCTATCCATGACAGATTTATTGAAACGAGGAAGGAAGAGCAGAGTTTTTGCTCCTGATTGGAGGGGTCTATTTGGCTGATATTGCATGAGTTTTTCTGCCATATAACCAGGTCCTTTACCATTTAACGCTTTGTGCACAATGCAACATATCTTAAATCTAACCCGCTTACATATCGGTAGCCCATGCAGATGTTGTAAGAGGGGGAGAGATTCTTATCTGGCTGTTAAATTCTTGACAAATCGAGCAGCAGTGTTTTGAACTACCTGAGGTCTCTTTAGTGAAGACTCATATGCCGCAATCAGGAGGGCATGGCAGTAATCCAGGCGGCTTATCACCAGTGCCTGAATAAGTGTTTTACATGTTGTTTATAAGGAGGTTGTTGATGTAACAGGAAGAAGTAACACTTCAGGGTTAGCTGTCCTCAGTCGGGGAGAAGAAACTTAATCAGTGATCAAAGCTTCCATCTGAACTTTCTGTAGGGTAGTGAGAGAAGACATGTAGCTACCCAGGAGCCCTCTTGGCCTACTGCGTAGAACCGGCCACATAATGTTGTTTGATAAATTCTATTGACATGAATATTTTGTTTTTGCAGCCAGAAAGGGGTAGTAGAAGTACAGTTCTGGTACCTTCAACTGCCAGGACAGGTACAGGCGCTCTTTAGGTTGGCCCAAATTTCTTTGTGTTCACTGTCTTCTTCCAGACTAGAGAACCAATATTTGGAAAACAACCAGGAGTTGCTGATGTGGCTTTCACTTCCCCCTTGAAATTGATTTGAGCTTCTCGAAAGTTGTTCAGATCCTGTAAAACATCCAAACGTTCAGTGATGTAAAATGGTGTTTCAGCCGCCACTGTCCTGGGACTGTAGAGGGCTGAAACCCTCATCTTAGCCGCAAACAGGAACTCATAGGGAATCTGACCACCCAGGGAATTTCTAGGCAGATTATTTAGGGCTCTCTGGACCCCATACAGGTGATGGACCCCACTACATCGAGAACCTAATACCCTAGCTATTAAAGACTGCTTTAATTCCCAGTTCTTTCTCTCCACTACCACATTTCCCTCTGCATGATAGGGGGTGGAGTACCGCACAGTAACACTCAATTTTCCCATGATGTCTCTGTAAGCCGTGAAGGCAAATGCCGGACCCTGGTCCGTATGGAATGTGGCTACTGCGTATGTCTCAATAAAGACTTGGAAATCTGTTATGATAGTTTCTGCATCAGTCAATCACTGGGCCAAACCATAGGAATTGGGAGCAGGAACCCACTCATACCACAATGTATTTGTAAGCCCCATATGATTGTAAAGGGCTGCAGTAAATACAAGTAAGAGGCTTGTCTAAGATCAATAGAAGTGTCTGTGGTGGATGCACTACGATGGAAACCTTAATCTGCTGGCAGATCCCACATTTAAGGACAAAATCCTTAGTCTGTTTGATTAGACCTGCCCACCAATAACATTGCAGCAACAATGAAATTGTAGCTGCCACCCCTGCAGTAGCAGATCATGAATCTCAAGTGCTGCTAGGACTAACCCTAACCTGCGATCTGAGTTTGGTATTACACGATCACGCACTCGGAACAAAAGGAAAGTTGTATGCACTTAACTGGTAGGAGTAGTTTGTTGGAAATCCTTTCGGCAGGTGGGTACCATTGTGCGCAGTGTTGACAGCCACCATAATGTCTCTATATATTTTTGTACTTGAATGAGTAACTGCAGCCACTGTAGCAGTTGGCATTGTAGCTTTTGTGGCTTCATCAGCCACGGAATTCCCTACAGCGTGCATTCCTACATGCTGATGATTCAGTGAGTGTATTACATGAGTCAGTGGCAAACACTGAGTTTTGCCACCTGTCCCCAACGCAACTTGTGCTTAAAGTATACCATATGGAATCTCTAAATCCATTCTTGCTCCGGTAGTGGAAGTACTCATTGTAAAACTGAACACAATAATACAAATGACACACTAAGTGTGGGGAATCCAGGATCCATATTCTCAAGTGCCAGAATTACAGCTTTCAGTTCAGACAGCATGTAGGTCTTGTGAGGGCAGAATTCTCCATCCTCCATTCTACCCTTCACAGCGGTGCACGCTGCTGAGTGTTGGTGCTTTGTCCCTACGCCAGGTTGTGCTGAACCGTCAGTATAAATGATGTAACCATACTGATCCAAAGGCATGACTTTATTAAGCAGAGGATATTTGTTTTCATATTGCAGATATGCTTGTCTTTGTAGTGTAGAGTGAAATTTGTGATTAGCTCTGTTGCTGTAAGAGAGTTGTCCCACTGTATCCATTGTGGATGTAAATCTTTTGCGTTTAGATCACTGGCCTTTGTCACATCCTGTCAAGCTGGAAACGGAGACACAACAATAATGCATTTTTCCGAAGCCAAAGTTATTTTTCTCACTACAGCAGCCTTTTCTGTCAGTGCAAAACTCATTTCTGCATTCATGTATAAATAGGATTTATGTGCAATTAGTACAGTGTCTCCTTAATTGAAAGGGACATAGGCATACCCTGATGCACCCGCAATTATACAGATCATCAGGTGGCTTGTGTTTACATGTGTGTGTGTGCATGTTTGGATGCTAGCATGTCAACTTGCACTGAACATAAAATGTGTGTGTGTGTTCAGGTGTCCAATGTGTATATGAACAGTCTGGACAAATCAAATTGTAGAATGGTTTTACCCACTCTGCATAGTCTGGAGTGTATGTTCTGCTGAAATTTAAAAAGCCCAATATTGATTGGAGTTTCTTCAATGTGTTTGGTGGCTGTAGAAGTGCACACTTCTCTAGGAAATGTGTTGTTATTCTTCTGCATTGACTTGACAGCCCGTATCCTAAAAATAGGACAATGAGATGGGCTATTTTTGTTTTATTAATTGAATTTTTAGCCCATACAAGCAATTCCCAAAACTGTCCAATCTATTCTAGCCAAATGACGTTGAAAGGTCATCACCTATCAAATATATGCCATTGACATAAGACAATCATTGGTAATAAAATTCACACAAACTTTTTGTAACCAGGGTTGAAAACAACCCTGGGCTGTTTTTATACCACTGAGGCAATCAACAGAATCTAGCACAATAAATGCAACCAAAGGCCTGCTTTCAGGTGCTATGTTTTGGCCGAAAAATCCATTTGAAATGTATAAAGTGTTTTTGTATTTTTTCTGAACTAAATTATCCATTAGTGCCATGCTTGTTGTATATAGCAAATGTGCATGTGGTGGTGTTTAAGTGTCTGTAATCTAATACCAGATCATATGAATGGTCTGCTTTCATTACTTGAAACAAAGGATTATTCATAAGGGAGGTGTATCTTTCTATGACACCTTGGTATTCATGTTGTGTATTTCTCTTGTTTTTTAGCCTCTTATTTAATGGGGCAGTGTCTTTGTGGTTGTGGGGTTAACCTCACTGGCAGGATGTGAAAAGGGAAACTGTCATCCCACTGCACATGGTTGCGGAATAACCCAGAAGCTTGCGCTAAGGCCCACTCCTTAGCATATGAATGTTATAATGCATCTGGGATGAGGTCAGAAAAAGCAAGCAAAATACTGTTTCTCCCTCGGGGCAGTCAATGACAAATTTTGGTGGCCAGTCCCTTTAAGCCAAGAGAATGTCATAGCCATGTTTTGGATTAATGCTGAAAGGAACAAGATGAGCATGTATCAGTATCCTGAAACCTGTCATGCGTTTTAATATTATCAGTGGTACTAAGATTATATCACTTTTCAGTGGACTCCTGTTAAGAAGAACTGCCCCGCAACTTAGTCTTTCCTTTATTTTTCTCATTATCCCACTTTTTCAGAAGAATTGGGTGCTTGCTTCAAATTATCTTTTTCATGTTTACCCTTAATTTGTGGTTTACTAGATTTGGCTCTCAAATTATCTCTATCTATTGATACATAGGTTTCCTCAATAATTATTGGTAATTTGTGCTTCTGTACTTCCGGAGCCACATTTGTGAGTTGCTGGCGTATAGCCAATGCTGCTGCTTCCCCTTTAATGTTACTCAACATTATGGCGGATACTGAGGCAAAGTTGCCCATCAGTTTCATCCCCATATCCAGGGCAGTGGTAGGTTTAAGAACCTCTGGAAAAACAGCTAATGAGGGTGTACCGTGTGTTCTAGTATATACTGCAGCACAGACTGTACCCAAAGTGAAGCAGTCTTCCACCAGGGAAGCCATTCCCATTGGCAGGCATATTGTGAGAAATTTGTGAAATTCAGAACAGAATTTTCTCCTGTCTGGTGGGAATTTTACCTATGACTGCATTGATTCTCACTGGATTAATTCCATACTTACCCAATTGTGGATGTTCAGCTTGAACCGCCCTTGCAGGATTTATGGTCTTTGTTCGCAAGACAAATTGTATTAAACATCTATATTGTTTAGCCAGATGTGTATATAGCATAAGTAGGTTTTGAGCTGTCAGATTTTCTATATTTGGGTGAGGTGTCTAACTGGCTAAAACTGGTGAAGTTGCTACCTTGTTGATAAGGGAACCTAACCTCACATTGTTGTATGTATGTGGTAGGGCGCCTTCAAACCAATTTTGATGTTTTTGGTCAGTTAGTTGTATTTCCAGAGCTTCATAAGCTATGTAGTTGTTAGAACTGCAGTCTCTGTGCATGTTTGAAACAGCTGTGGTCGTACTTCAGCAGCTGGGGATTTAACCTATGAATATAATGCCTCCGTCCTAAATTCTTTATGGGCCATAACCACTATGGTAACGTCGCCACCTGAGAGGGACAGTCCATGTTGTAACAGTATATGAGTAACTGCATGTCTTCAGTTCACTGGTATGTTAGTTGCAGCATCTTCAGCCATACGGACATGTGGAATTCAGAGAGGGTACCCTCTATGGGGTGATACATTGAAAGGTTCAAACTTGAACAACTACAGCCAATACACAGATTTTACCTACTCTGAGGATTTTCCCTAACACCACAGATGTCTCCATTTAAGAGGTGAGTTGGGGTCTCTGGGTATACAAACTACCCAGATGATCCATTAAATAAAAACCTAAACTAGAACATTTGCAGCACCATCTTGTAAAACTTATACTTTTCAAAGTAAAACTGTGTGTTTGTTTAACAACATAACCATCAGAACTGTGCGAGACTGACTCCATGTACACAATCCGTATATGTTGGCCTAAGTCCTGCTAGCTTACAGTGCACCATCTGCACTCCTAACCTGAGTTGCAGTTTAGGGGTATAGATGGTAACAAATGGATGTGCAACCTCAGAACATGACAACTCTGACTACACAAGGAAATCGTGATAACAGATCCAGAACCCTTTCAATAGGTACTTATGCATACCCAAAGAGACATGCAAGAAAAACACAACATACAGTTTCAATATTTATTAGAGCATTGTGATTCTTGAATAAAATATGTGCGCTGAAATAATCGATAGATGGAAACAGAATAGTTATTGTTTATTCTATTGTGATTGCGCTGTCACTGAACTGCCAGTACAAATAACATTTTGCGTGATGAACTTAGCCCTTGTACAGAATGTTCAAGGTGTCTGATAGTAAGCCTACGAAGTGACAGTGCAAGGAAAGCGGAGTTCAAAGAATATTATCCTGTGCACATGCAAATGAATGTGTATCAAATGCCGTTCTGTTTTAGGGAGAGAAGGCAACTTAAGAATGTGAGCATGAAAAATGGCATTTCCATCTGGGTCTATACCCACGTGACACTTTGGCATGGACTGGTTTCTTTATCTACACACTACCACTGCAGTGCCAATGGCAGAAGCCAGCCAGCATACAGATGTATATTTTGTCTCATCTAGGAAATTTGCAGTGTCTCCTTTTCCACTGAGTGTGTAACACAGTAAGTTTCACATGCTGAGAATGCTTGCAACATTTACGACGTTTGCTCTGACAACTCTACCATTGGGTTTATTGATGTGGTTAGTATAATGTGCTGGATACTTTAAGTAATAGGTTTATTGTAATACTGATAACTCACTTGTCCTTATGAGGTACTTCTCTGCTCACTATTTGTTTGACTTGTGATGTGTGATTAATGAATTCCCTAGTACCATAATGCCCTTGTGTGACAACTACACTTAAAAATAGATAAACTAATTAATAAATAATTAAAATAAAATAAGGCCAGAGAGTCACCCAATGATATCTCAGTTATAGCAACAATGCCATGTGTTTTTACATCCCATTTGTATGGTCCTACAGCAAATCTTCTGTCACCTGACAACTATTTCCTGTCACACAGGTTATTTTGAGATGCTCCATAGTTTAAGTATAGTCTGTCTCACCCTCAGATACAAGGGAGATGTGATATTCCTGAATGAAGAATCTAACATGACGTAAAGGTGAGAACATGTCTAAAACTGATGACTCAGGCCATCTGGCTGCATCTCAGGCTGAAGACATTTGGGTGGGTCAAATCTGTTGTCTACAGACAGCCAACAGCCACAGAAGCCTGTATATTAACTGATTTCCTTGATATAATGATATGAGACAATTATTTTCTATTGAAATACAGCTACCTATTAATAAATCAAGTTAAGCATCCTGATTGACAGGCTGAGGAAAACATACGTACAATGTCATACTTTCTCAGCATATTAATAAAAGGTATTTCTCCCAAAAAAACTGCTGCAGCAGAGACATCCACCCCAAGGCAAAATAATGTTATCCAGTATTCTTTGCTTATTTCAGAGTAATGAATTTGCAAGGAAATTGAATGTCAATAAGGGCCTGATTCCGATCCTGGATTTTTTTTTCCATACAAATAGGATTTGTAGTTTTTTTCCATACAAATTGTACAAGTCCCTTCCAAACCGTGAAGTACGATTCGTACGGGAAAAATACATACAGATCGGCCCAATCCTTACAAATCGGATCGGGAAAAGCTGTACGACACTGACTTGTAAAAAAGACCATACAAATTGTAAAAAGGCTGTCCAACCCGTCAAGTACGATTCGTACCAGTTTGTCAGCATACGATTTGTAGGGAAAATGGCCTATATATGGGGAATGACTCGTACCGGGCAACGAAGCGAACCCCTATACGCCTCATACCCTGGTATGACTCATTCTGGGGGTACGACTCATACCGGGGTACGGGTCGTATAGAGGTATGAGGCGTACAGGGGTCCCCCCACATGCGAGGCATGTGTATGGTGCGTACACCAAAATCGCATATGTACGCACCATACCTCAAAATTGCCCGTGTACGCACCGTACCCCAAAATTGCCCGTGTACGCACTGTACCCCAAAATCACGTATGTACGCACCGTACCCCAAAATTGCCCATGTACGCACCGTACCCCAAAATCGCGTATGTACGCACCGTACCCCAAAATCGTGTATGTACGCACCATACCGCAAAATCGCCCATGTACGCACCGTACCCCAAAATCGCCCATGTACGCACCGTACCCCAAAATCGCCCGTGTACGCACCGTACCCCAAAATCGCCCGTGTACGCACTGTACCCCAACATCGCGCATTTACACACAGTACATACGTGATTTGGGGGTAAGGTGCGTAAATACGTGATTTTGGGGTACGGTTCGTACACAGGTGATTTTGGGGTACGGTGCATAAATACGCGATTTTGGGGTACGGTTCGTACACAGGTGATTTTGGGGCACGGTGCTTGTACGGTGCGTACACGACCAGTACCCCTTCATCGCGTATGTACGCACCGTACCCCACTTTCCGTGTTATCCGTACGCACTGTGCATACGCACCGTACCCCTGTATTCATGGGGTATACGACGCGTACATGGGGGGGGTCTGTCTCGCACTGTTTTAGGGGCGTACAAGGCTTTTCCCGCACTTTTTGGCTCTTGTAAAAAAAGAGCCGTACCGCATGCCGTTTGTACGAATCGTACTTGCCGGGTTGTAAACTGCTGCCGGGAATACATGGGAACGTCGCGTACAGAGCAATCCGAATCGGAATCGCTTGTATATACAAGTTGTATGGTCTTTTTTACAATTTGTATGGAGTGCGTCTATTTGTACGGATCGTACTTCCTAGGATGTAGGGGCCTCCTTACAAGTACGAGTTGTATGGAGAAAACGCTCCATACCACGGTTTGTACAGTGTTTTTCCAGGATCGGAATCAGCCTCTAAGTGTCCAACCAGACCCAACATATATAGCAGCTCTAGGATGGGACCAAACATTAACTCCAAGGCATTATTATAAACACCTCCACAAAGACCAAAATGGCTCCCCGAAATTCCCTTTCCTACACATAGCATTGCTGACTCTACAACTATATTCTGGGCTCCCCACTATTTCAAACAAGCACTGGTAAAGCCAATAATTTTGCATTGGCTGACAAAATGTTGGTTTTGCCAATGCTTGGTTTACAGTGGTTTTGTACATTTTTATTACAAAGACTATTACAAAAACAGTTGCCTGTGCATGCACTCACAAGGGTAGTCACCCTGAAATATTTTTCATATTACATTTAAAAAAAGCATTTGAAGATGTGTGCCCTTGTGCATGCATCGGAGGCCACTGTGTACTTTTTATACTTTAGTAAAATCATTCAAAGATGTTTGCCCACACATACACATGGACACACATAGGCGGCCATCTTTGTTTGGTTTTCATGAAAATTAAAAAAGATTGAAAGATAATCACCTATGCATGCTTATGCAGGCTCATGCACACACGCAGCTAGAGATCTTTGAATTTAATAAAGTAAAGCACACCTGGTATATGGTGTAGTGGGTGGAAGAAAACTATAAATAAAGCAACGCCAAACAAATGAATAAAAGGTACTGGCTGAAAGTAACCATTTGTATCTAATATATTTGTAATTTTTATAAATATTAAAATCTTAGCTAACACCAGACCAAAAAATAAACGATTTCAGAAGATACTTAAGCATTCATCTTGGCTTGTATTACAAAGATACAATACTTGTCTTCTCAAAACAGCTTTGGAAATGTTTGTGCATGAGCCTGGCTGCAAACTAAAAATTAAATTACATTTCTCCAATAAATATTTTACAGCAAGGTGACATTTCCTCAATAATCCCATCATTAACAGCTCAACTAAAATACTTCAACTGGGGCTTTGATGAAGGCAGAAATGAAAAGATCCAGCTCTCCAAGAGAAAAGTGAACAGTGGCGGCTCCTCCGCAATGGTGGAGGAGCGTCACCCCACTACTGTGCTCAGAGCCAGGAAATGCCAAATAAAATTATGCTCTTGCATCGTTTTATTTTACATTTGCCGGCTCTACCAGCAGTGTTGGGAGGGGTGGGGCTTAGGAACGGGAGGAGGAGTGCAATGTGCACTCACTTTCCTAAATGCACATATGTGTTTTGGCCGGCTGTCTCCAGCTGACCAAAATACACCTGGGCTTTGAGCAGCAAGGCTTGAGAAACCCCACAGACACCCTGGTCTGAGTAGGGCGTCTTCCCTGCCTGCTCAGACCAATCCACGCGCTGGTCTGAAGCATGGGGATTGGATAGGAGTCTGGGTCCCTGGGGCTGCTGGGACCCAGGAAGAAAACAGATTGTAAACGAGAAGCTGGAGTTGTTGGCCGTGGCGGCAAAAGGTAAGTTATATATATATATATTTAATTGTATCAAACACCCTCCGCGAACGAAGCCTCACACGCGCCCACCACTCCTTGTTTATGGCGACTGCCACTGAAGGTGAAACTCCCATTTTTAGGGTCCCGTCTGAACTGGTTTCTGTGATAAAAATCCATTATGTGCTCACACTATAACGCTTAATTCTCATTTGGGAGCCTTAGGATGTAGGGTGTGCTCAGGTAGTTGGGACATGCCAGAACTTGTCTCATGGTGTCAGCCAAATTAATGCATGAAATCAAAACATTAGGTTGGAAATGTTAGTGATATAACACCTTTTGTAATTCATAAAAGCATCAACCAGCAAAAGTCTGCCTGTCAATGAGACGGACACTCAATAAAATAAAAATCATTATTGAAGCTGAAATGGAAAAAAGGAGATGTGAAAGCATGGCTCCACTCTGAACCACATCATAGGGTGCTGCTGTTTGTTTGCTGTAAATTAACAAAAGACACACCTCCATGCTTTGGCATTAGTCGTTTTCAACCCCTGTAGAAGACCACACGAAAACTGAAGGAATGCAAATTAACAAATGTCACAATGCTGGAATAGGGAGCTGGATATACAACTGTTCAAAGGAACTTAATTCATGTTGCTTGCACTGAATGTTTGCCAATTAGGAGAGGGGGATCATTTTTAAACAAGCAATGGCAAAGCCAAAACGCCTGGGTTTGGCAATCTAGTACAAAGGTTACTTTAATTTTTTTTGTTAGCGATGCCAAAAAATAAAAATGAAAAAATATGCGACCACCTCAATGTGGTTACCATTTGCTTGCATTGTTTTTGTACAGATATCCCAGCACTCAAAAGTAACATTTCTTGTCTATATTTGATCAAAACAGAATGCTTTGTATTTTCTCCAAATATCACTGGCGGTAAACAAGTTTAGGTTCTCAAAATTGGATGATGTTTAATTCAAAGCTATATTTAAAACATCACAATTTCAAAGATTTCAAACATACAGTTTCAAAAGATTTCAGAAACATGGACCAAGGAAGGACAAATATCCCCCAATGAGGAATAACATTCAAAAGACTAAGGTCCGTGGTTGTGTCCTAAACATCTTGGTCCAGATGAGCGACAGCCGACACGTGTTTCGTCACGCCAAGTGACTTTCTCAAGGCTTTTCCTTAATTCAAAAGGGTATTTGATGCGACGAGCTTGCTAGATTCACAAAGTCTTCAATTAAGTACAGCAGTGACCAAGGATTTTTCAATTATACGTAAAGGATCCACCCAATTTATCGAAAAGTTGCCTGCTAAATTGATCCAATAGGCCTCACATCAGAGGATTTTGTATGCTGAAACGTAATTAAAAATAATGTAATCGGTTATAAAGCCAATAGTTTAACGGCAATTCCAATGTGTCGCCGTGGTTAACACATTGTAGAAATGTTTCATGAGAGAAGAGAAGATTATCCTGTTTATACTTCTTGTGCAACATAAAACGTGTATAGAAACCAAGCTGGCTATGATAGGTCTCGTATCTTTACCATCCGAGGAACGAACGTTGTGGACTCCACAGGATACGTCCAACGTAAGACGTTGGACGTATCCTGTGGAGTCCACGCCGTTCGTTCACATTGTGCTTCACTGCAATGCTTTGGCAGGACCTGTGGACTTTAGCATCTAGGTAGTAGGGTGCATATTTATCACCACCTTCAAAATGATTATTTGAGACTTGCTAATTTTGAATATTATACTTTCTGACCCAATCTGACTTTATATGTGCTTGAGGTGCGCTTCCCTTACATTACTACCAGTAAGTGTTGTTAAAACCATTTGCTTGCAGTTCAGTTGTGTAGTCATTTTACTAGTGGGGCTTTTGAGCATCACACCTTTCAGTTGTGCATGCATATTATTATTAACAAAAATAAAACCCCACAACAGCAAGCACTCAAAATGCAGGCAGCTACAATGTTCTAATGTAACTTAAAACCTTTGAGCATAAACTTTAAAGGGAATGAATGAATGAATAAATGTTATTGCACAGTTACTTAAGACCATTAGCAATGTGACGAAAGCATTTAAAATCAGAATCTTAAAATGAATTAATTTCAGAGTTTAACACATTTCATTTCAGAGACAATACGTTTAAAAATGCAAGGCTAAAAGGCAAATGGTTGTATATGAGGCATTTTAACGAAAATGATTGTGTCATTTATAAAGTATGCCTTGTTCCGTCCACAGTAAGTCTATTTTCTTATGGTTTGTCAAGATCTTATTCTTCAACAAGTCGGGAACGCACCTCCTCCATGTATCTCCCGATTCTAGCCAAGTCAGTCGGTAGAACGCAAGAGAATATAACTGTGACCGCTTCTTTCACCGTCCGAGCTCTTTTACGTAGCCATATTGGCTTTAAAAGCTTCTGACGAGACTGTAAGAGGCCGGGACAGCAGCACATCAGGTGTGCTAACTTTAAAAGGAGAAAACACAAAATAAATAGTGGATATTTAAAGTTAATATAAAAAAGCACACTTTGTACAGCTTTGCAACTGAAGAGGAAGGAACTATTTTTGGGCGGATGTGAAGAATACGCACAGGCTTAGTGCAGTCACTCAAAGTGAATAGAGCCAATGAATGAAGTGGGCTAATCCTTTTCTCCATGCTGTATGCTGTTTTGGGAGAAAGCTATATATGAATGACAATTTAACCCCTTCCACACTCATGACGAGCTGGGCTCGTCATGGTGTAGCCTCCTCGTACACTCATGACGAGCCCAGCTCGTCATAAAACAATGTAAAACAACAATTTGCAGCACAGATGGGGAAAACGCATAGCAGCCATGGAGTTAACAGACCAATAATTGAAGCCTGCTTCCCAAAATCCCCTCACTGTCTCTATGTTATGTATGATTTTATGGGCAAAACAGTTGGCTGATAAGACAAACTATTTAAGAGGACCCTAGTATAAAGGCTTAAAGACCACTAACCTTTTGCAAATATGTCAAGTGTTCAACTCAGACACAAAATAGGATGTGTACTTGCTGCAATAGTCATGGAAAAGAACAGATAAGAAGGAGAATACACACTCTCTTCAGTAATACATTTTCATGCAAGCATTTTCAAATGTATGCATGTTGCGTGTAGGGATACTTGCATGCACATAAGTCCTTCTGTATAAGGAACTGCCAGAACGCTCACACTAACCACTGTTTGAGACGGATGCAGTAAGCACTGGAGTCGTCGAATAGTAGAAGCGCCCTTTAAGATAAAGTTGGCTTAGAGTAGGACTGGAACCCTACTAACAGTCTTGAAGCTAAAGCATCCATGGAGCTGGACACTTGGAAGTGCTCTCTAATGGCCCTGTCAACCTGATGCCCATCGCCTGACTATGTTTGATAGTATTCTTTTAAAAAGGTCGCGAGAAGTTCACCGCATTGCTGAGTGTCGCAGAACCTAAATAATTAAATTTGAAGCTATCCTGGGAATCAGACGTCTTCACTGATTTAGAGCTTTTGACGCAGACACGAAGTTGCTACAGAAATCCTTGCTCTAAAGAGTTTTGTTAATCCAGACAGACCCCCAGCCCCCTTCCTCGGTAGCCAGCTCAGGACATCAGGAGGGGGCGAGCGGCAGGTGGCGCGATCAAATGTTGGCCTGTCAACTGATCCATGGTGCGTGTTCCCAGCAGATTACTTGGGTTTTTCTTCTGTGGTCCTTCTTTGTTGTTGCAAGAGGAGGCTGTCCAGCAGAATTCTATCTTCTTGGGGTTCAGGGCCTAACCAAACACCAGACCCTGGAGGAAAGGCGGCTATCCCACAGCGAAGGGTGGTGCCGCGGATAATGTCTGCGGCAATGCCCTCTTTCCATGAATGGAATCCGAGCTCTCGCAGCTCAATGAAGGGGGGGTCTGTCCCGCCAACTGTGAAAAAAGCCGAAACAACCGTGGCTAGTTTCCTGCTTCTTCAAAGTTCATAACATCGAGCCATCATGCGAAACAAGGGAGAAATACGCGAGGCATTCAGTCGTCACAAATTCCTCAAATCAAATAAAGGCTTAGGAGAACCAAAGCTGTTCATGTTTTTTTTTTCTTCATAACAAGGCCGGCTAACTCTTTTTTTGTTCAGTGGGTAAAAACATGCTTATTAAAGAACGACCAAATAATTGTCAGTAAACAGAAGGAGAGAGCGAGGCATTGAAACGGCCGTGAAGATCTCGCGTTACAATTAGTTCTCGGGTTTCAGTGAGCAAGCTGGGCTCTCGGTTTTGTAATCTGTGGACCGCCTGATTAACAGGCCTCTCCTAAGTGGCTGTTTTAGAAACAGAAGCCTCGGTGTCTTGAAACAAAACGACATTCATATTTATTTCCCAGGATTTGGTTATGGTGGAAATAAAATTAAAAAAAAAGAGGGGGCAACAAAGACATTCCCATTAGCCATGGAAGAGAACAATATGCCAGAACGCACTGTCGCCATAAATTACTCGCACAAGGCTTTCCCAAGGGCAGACACGCAATAAACACTTCATCTAAAAAATGAATAAATGCAAAAACTGAAAAATAGCTTTTTGCTTCCATCTGTTTTCAACATCACAGTAAACACCGGCATGCTATCTCCTGCCATCGGTATTTGTGAAAAGCAAAACCTGTCTTACTAACGAGAAACTAAGTTTGATGTGAAGTCGAGCGCTACACCGCCCCAAAGAGAGCTATAGAAGCAATCAGGAGGCAAATGTGCTTTATGACCGGGAAGAGCCAGATGTAAAGGAAAGAGGAGAAATATCAAGCTAATCGCCGCATTTCCATCTGCTGCAAAACAAGAAAATCTTCTGCTGTTAGTCGGTCGGCCCGCTCAGTGGGGTGGCTGCTCGCCACCGACCATATGGCGACGGCCATGTCACGGGTTGGGATCCCAACAGGGCCCGTTCAAACTCCCATCATCATCAGGGCTGTAAAGAGAGACATTCACTTGGATAATCGTTACGCACAGGATTTACCCCCAGATGCATCAAGAACTCATTTTGCTATTCCTTAACCCCTTCCATGCTGATGACGGCCCCTAGCCATCGTGCATCACGGTGCTCGTGTGCTGATGACGGCTGGGGGCCGTCATGAACACGCCCACTCTTAAAAGCGCCCGCGCCCAAGGGGTTGATAGCGAAAAATAACGATTCGCTATTAAGGAATAGCAAAATGCTATGCATGAAGAAATCACAAAAAAATTGCGATTTCTTAAAATTCCTTAATTGTGACTCGCAATTAAGGAATACCTCCCCAATCATTCCTATGGGCCTAGAGGCCCATAGGAATGAATGGGAAGACATTCTCAATTTGCGAATCGCAATTAGCGAATCGCAAATTGAGAATGCGATTTCAAGGGTGCAGTGGTGTCCAAAGGACATCCTGTTGCACCCCTGAAATTGATCTGTGCACATATGTTGCGCACACACATGCCCTTAGGGCATGTATGTGCGCAACATGAAACCTTGAAAAATGCACTTTAGTGCATTTTTCAAAGTTTTTGCCAATTACCATGAAGTTCAACTTCATGGTAATTTGCGAGCCCTATTAGCGAAATTGCTATTTTTTTAACTTTAATGCATTGCATTTAAGGAATCTCAATTTGAGATTCCTTAAATGCAAGTAATCGCAATTTTGCGATTTCTTAATTTGCGATTTTTGCATTTGGGATGATGCATCTCAAATGCAAAAATACTGGTCGCAAAGGGGCAGATTCTGAGAATCTGCCCCTTTGCGAGCGGATTTTACCTTGATGCATCTATTCCTTCGTTTTTTGCCGGTGCTGGTCATCATCGGTAATACCATACTTGCCAACTCAGACAGTGCCACCGTGTGACACACAATATTAGCGGCTCCTCACCGGGAGACCTTTGATGAGAGCTATCACAGGATAACAGGAAAAAGAGCTGAAATCCACTGTAAATAGTGGTTTCACAGCACGTTTTCTGGGGCTTTGGATTGCCAACGTCCATTAAGAGGTGTGCAAACCACAACAGGACATGAAACTAGCCTCAGGAAGTTTTTTTTGGGGGGGAAGCTAGTGCTGAATAGTATAGGTAAAAAACTTTGAAAGCCAAAATGCGAGACCTACTGGCTTTGCCAGAACCTGTTCCTACTTTGTAAATATGTACACCTTCTAAAGAAAATACTGGGAGGATGTCTGGCCTTCTGGTCAAAATATTCTACCACTGGAACACTCTTCATTAATTATCAGGCTGTGTTTTAATTGAATGTAATGTTTTGTTAGGTGCTGGCTCCTAATTTAGAGTGTTGATGTTCATAATGAAGGCACTTTTAACATTCCTCCCAGGTAATGCATGGTCCAATGCAGTGAAAGCATTAAACTTTCATTAGCATATCAAATCTATTATTCACAGAGGCCAGACTGCTTTCAACAGGACTCTATCCCTCTAGGGTCTAGGAGAGGGAGTACCAGTGAGTTTCTGAAGAAATCGATGGCGTCTTTGAACAGGGTTGTCTTCAATAGAGAATTGAGATTCTTTATTGTTTAGTTAGTTAAAACCGTAACAATTTGACCATAAAACCGTTCTTAAAAGGATTAAGAGGGCACCAATGTGGGCACCAATGTTAGCCATGGCAAAGGTAAGGTTATACAGTAATTGAGGAGGGTAAGTTTGCTGGCTGTGTTTAAGAGTCTAAAAGTCCAAAAACTTCCTGGTCTTCTATGGTTGATCAGTAAAACAGATAAAGTGCAGAGTGCGGCTGTTCATACCCCCAGAGGCGGTGGGCTGAGGGGAGGTAGCTCAGAATCAACTGTGAAATGGGACATTATCAGTTATTGAGAAAAGGTAGCGAGGTGGGGAGGAGCACGGCAGGGTCGAAGTAGGTCGTCAAACTTCTTGACATATTTGCCGCACCTCGCTAGGGTTCGTGTATCAGTGAGGGAGCAGCACAGTGATGATGTCTCCAGGCATGAGGGAATGTCCTTCTTTAGATAAAGTGGTTTAAGGAGAGATATCCTGGGTGCGTCGAGCGAGCGACAACAGCACAGAAGGTGGAGCCATAATACATTCTTGTAGTTGCACAGTCTGCCGGCCCTCTCCTTTCCCAGTGGAGCCCTTTGCTTGAAATCAGCCACTTGTAGCCCTTGTAGGTGCATAAATAAAATATCCATGTGGACCCATATTTTTAGACCATCTGAGAGGTATGGCTGTGACTTTCCCGGTAAGATAGTTGAGGACTTTAAGGAACGGGTGTCCCGCAGATGTGAGGTTAGTTACAGCTGCCTGTTGACCCGTTTCTAGACTGTGTAGGGGATAACATCAGAGTTTAGCACAGTAACTTCAATTTGTAGAGAGGTTATAGCTTTGTGAATGTCAGTGCCAGGGATTCTCAGGGCTATCAAATCTTCCTTTTAGACATGCTTGAAGAGTGTTTTCCAGAGCTTTTAGAAGCCGTGTGTTACATTTCAAGGAGTCAGCCTCGCAGGTGTCTTGGAAGGCTCAGTTCAAGCCATAATCTGGTCCTTCATATGTATCTGGTGGGGAGCATCCTTTACAACGCGGATGTTACCCCGCAGTGCTGTTACGACGCGTCTTTTACAACGCAAGTCGTTACTACGACTTGCGCTGGATGGCGCTGTGGGATAAGGAATCGTGTAATTTTATATTCCAACACCTTCCCTACTGTTACAGGGACTGGTGTTGGAATATAAAATTATAAGATTCCGAAATCCGCACCCTCCAACGCAAGTCGTTGTAACGACTTGCGTTGTAAAATCTGCGATGTAAAGTACCGCGTTAAAAACAACTGTGTTGGACTGACATACATCCGTATCTGGGGAGTTGAAATACTTGCTTATAGGCCAAGCATTGATCGTGGTCTAGGAGTGCGCGCAAGCATCTTGGAAGGCTTGTTGTCCATAGTGTAGTGCCAGAAGAAGAGAGGCTTTAATGACCTTTAGTATGGGGCGGCAGAGGCGGTGTTTATTATCTTATTAAGACAGGCCAGGCTATGTGTAATAGCTCAGCTTTCTTTTTCAGGGCCGCTAGGTGGGCTGAAGGTCTGGAGGATTCATTGAACCATATCCCTAAGTAGAATTATCGCCACCATGCAGCGCTTTCATATTGCTGTAATGTTCAAACAAAGGAGCAAAAATTGTAATTTTAGGATGGAGTCTAACAAAATGAAGGTGTGACCACTATCTGGCACTGTTAACTTACTCACTTGCATGCCATATGTTACCACTTTTTTCTGGTCCCTTTTTGTGGATGTTAATATTAATTCTGTATATTCTTAGGAATCTATTACAACTGGTTTAACCTCTGTGAAAGCACTTGCTTGCCCTTCAAAGTACTGCTTAACACAGAGAAAGTGAATTAGCCATCTGTGGGACACCTTGTATTGTACTGTAGCAACGTTTATGTACCATTTCACACAACTGATGAGGCAGCAAAGCACAATAGTGGATGGACAGTACACTACTCTCTCGGCAGGAGAGTGCTTAGTTGGAAAATGTTGCATTGCAGTGTACCTATATGAGAAGCATTGTGGCATCATGTGTGAGTGAACAGGGTTGTGCTCTTTGGTCACTATGCATGTATTGATGGGAAGATGAATTAGAAAAAGCATGCTCTTTATTGGGATCGTTGTTCAGGGCCCTGGTGCATGTACAGCGAGGGCAGTGGTTATTGTGCTGCCTGTGCCTGTGTCTACCAAGGGCTGCCTCCTTATGTGTGTGATGGCATGTAGCCTACTTGTCAAAGACGACCACAGACCTATCAAGAGATATAGACGGCACTCAAACACCCTCGGTGTACCGCAGAGGTCTGTAGAAACATACTACTAGGAGCTGCAAATTATAGACCATCTGTGGTGTTGTCTACACTAAATTCCATATTAGGACATCGACAAGAGAAATCAGGGATCCCTCCTTATTTCCCATATCCAGTGCCTCCATGTCAGCACGTGTTTTTAGGTGCAATATAAAAAACAAGCGGTGTGAGTCCTTCTGTAACAAGAATGGATCCTGGTACAATATTTACCTAGTTGTGTGTCTGCTTTTTGCCTTGGTGCAGTATTGTGGCCCGCCCTGTGTTTTCCTCTATGAAACTGATAATCTGGTAGCTCAATCATGAAAGGCTATGTGTTTTTTTTATGTTACCAAGCAAAACGCCAGAATTGGGTTAGAGGATGTCTCAAAATATACACACACCGATGTGGATGTTGTTTTCCCAGTGCATAATTTGTGAAAAAATAAGTTTTGGGGCCTTCACCAGGAGGCCACTGCTGCACGAGCCCATTGCTCCTGCCAACACAATGACAGAACTAACACAACTACTAACCATGAATTCCTACAAGTGTGACAATTCAGACTATTCCAGGCTGCCAAAGCTGGTGGTACGGCTTGTAAGACAGGTAATAGCTATTTTAAGATAAATTGAATTAATAACCACTGTGGTTGTGTTAGTTTCTACATTAGACATACAGCGGCGCCACCATGTGGCAGACTGTCATAAGCACCGGTGTTTACAATTAAGTGCTGGTGCCGAGCGCCGGAAACCACCAGCTCAAATTAAGGACTACTCTTTCCTTTGGTCTTTAGGACAATAATTCACATTGGGTAGACATGAAGCCAACACAGGGTGTTCTATAGAATGGTTTCCATGAATGACTCGCTTGTCAGAGAGTGTCAGAAACTGAACCTGCCATAATCAGTTTATGTACTGAATACTGGTATATAAGGGATCTTTCAATCTTGTCTATGACTGACTCACTAATTGTATGTAATCACTTACATTTTAGACTTATTCTTAAAGCAGCCTGAAGTTGCTTCCAGGAGAAACGAGGAGCTATACAAGTCATAAATTACATATCACAGCCTTGTTAGGTTTACTCAGAAAAATGCTATTCGTGCCTAATAAGTAGGCATGGGTGAACTTTCATTTATGCCTTCGTAATCTCATTAAATGATACCAGTATGTCAAACTAAGAATTTAGCACAGGAACAACCTGAAGTAACACGCAACGAGTGACTGTTGTTTATGACAGTTGTGTTTTTTGCGCAAAATGTGTCCTTAGGCCCAAAATGGACAAGAGGATACATGTTGTGCTAAAATATAGTGGTAAATGACAGGTTTGTATTTTGTGTAATTCCACAAAATTTTTGAGGACTTTTGCATACTTATCTGCATTTCCCACATCCCTACGATTTCGATCTTTTTACCCTTTTCAAGTAGTGCTTCTTCCCACATTTGCTCAGAATATATACATTCTCATAGGCAACCTCAGAAAACGTGCATTCTCTCCATTCAGAGTTTTAACAGAAAATCGAGGGTTAATAGGGAAAAAGAACAATGCAGCTCTCCTATGCTTTTTATTTATCCAGTTGCGGTTTGGACAAGTCCTGGATTTAAAGAAAGTGAAGGCACTCAGTGCTTTAGAAATCCTGCCAGGTGGTTAATCGCAGCTCTAAATCCTTCAGCAGCATGGCTAAACATTACCTGGAACCTTTGAAAGGCTCCCAGGTCTAGAGGCTGATAATTGTATTTCCCATTTTCCCGGATAAGTGATTAAACACATTCCTACAGCAAAATGAGTCGAACGTCCATAAGCAGCTGTGGCATTTGTTTTCGTATCTGAGCAACACAAAAGTAGACACATGGTGTGCCCGAAACTAGATGTAATACTATAGATTATGTGGCTACAAATATGTTGGAAGACATACAAAGAGAGCTTCCATTTATCATGCAGTCGAGGTCCAGTTAATTTATGGACATTACTTTGGTCTGGAACCCACTACTGGTCCATTGCCAACCCTGGATACAGTTCTTGGGTAACATTGAGGATAATTATACCCCATATTGTATTTACACTGGGAAACCAAGCTCGTTAATTGGGTAACCATTGTAAATATTACCAGTTCAAGCAGGAGCACTTCCTTGTGGCAAACACATTACTGAAAGGTTCTGGATCTGCTAAATGTAACTTTATTGTATGGATTAGGACGTCAGTACTGCCTGGTACCCAGTTGCGTCTAATGAGATCTGCAGAGCATCGCAGTCAAATTTATCTGGCAGACGCGCCCATTAATATTTATGCAGAATCCATTTAAGGTGAAGATCAACATCTCTATAACCATCAATTCATTTACTTTTCTTTCTTTTCGCTCTCGCTCAACTTCCCTCTTTCACAACACCTCTTTGGTTCCCACTCACCCCTCGATTGGGTCCTCTTAACCCCTTCGACGCTAATGACAAAGTCAGCTCGTCATGGGCGTTACCTGCGCTGCGCGGATGACGAGCTGGCTTTGTCACGTTACGCGGGATTTTTTAAAATGCCGCGCACAGCGGGAAAAGCCGCCGCAGCGATGCGGTTAAAAGTGCTTGAGGTCTCCCTGGGACATCAAATAAGGTAGACGTGAACCGTAAATGTTGGGTCACTAGCAGCATATAGTCAACATTTGAGTCTATCGATGGATCTTAAGCATGGCCACGATGGCCACAATTCAGGGCCCTATTCACCAAGACATATCCGCACCTAAGTCCAGCTTATAGGTGCAAATTGCTTGGGTCACTAGGGGAGATTCCCTTTTGATCTTAACAATAACATGAATTTATACAAATAAAATATATTTGCTCTGATGTAATAATACACTACTGTGGTGCTTTATTACATTCAAGTGTATCTGTTTCAAAGGGGTGGGTATTGGGTGTATACAATGGGAAAATCATTGAAATTAGGTTAATATGGGGAAACCTATGAGTTTGTGAGCATTCAAAAACTGTTAAAGGCACGTTCCTTGATGCCTTCGGTCAAAAATATTCATCCCTTGGCAGACTACTTCACATTTCCACTAATGTACTGGGGTGGTTGAAGCAAGAGTTTTTCTGGTAAAGAAGTAATAAAAAAATGGCATGTGCAAATGTATTTTTGGGTAAGCATTTACAAGTATCAGAGTACAATGAACGCAACCGGTTCCGCTTGTGAGTACTCCTGGAAGCTGAGAGAGCTGCATCTTCCCGGGAGTGCTCCTGGATTTCTTCCAGAGCTCTAGAAATGTGTATGTCTTTTCCCAAGAGTAGATGTAGGCCTACAGGTATGAGTTTAAGCACATTTTGTCAGTCGGAGCCTCTGCCTTTATAGGTAAACCTCGAGTATTTGTTTTCATATGTAAATTATTCTTTGTTTTCTGCATTTTAGGTTGTGTGATGTCATCTTGCAGGTACTGCGGGTTGAGAGCCCATGTACATGATGCAGTTGTGTATGGTTGTGGTGTTGCTCTGGTGCCAGGCAGACAGGCAGTATTCAATCTCATCACCTAAAATTTTGACCTTTACCTGATAGCGTCGCCCTCTCCTCTGTAGATGGGTGAATGGTGACTGGCAGTGTGTAATATTAAGCTTAATATTTCATGACGCTTACATAATGCAAGATTTTCAGTATGGCAGGAATGGTACATCTGCCAGGAGAGCACCTTTAATATCAACGAAGCGTACAACACCATTTCCGGTGTTGAAATTTTTTATTAAGAAAATTATAAATAAATTGCAAAGATAGATACAAATGCAGAGGAAAAAATGAAACATAATATAGATGAGGAAACCATACATTAATTAAGTATAATAAAGAAGGCATAAAACAATACATCCTCTGGAATTCATAAGGCAGAAAATAGAAGTGAAAAAGAACAGAAAAGAGAGAAAGGGAAGAAGGGGGAAGGAGAAAAGAAGAAAAAAAAAAAAAAGGAGGGTGGGCCCCAGAGTAACAAACTGGTTATGAAGAGAAAAATGGGAGTAAGAAGAATGGTAAGAAACGGAAAAAAGATTTGTGGAAGAGAAATTAAGAAGGAGGAGGAGCCATAGAAGAAGAAGAAGTAGAGACAGGGTCATTATCTACTGTGGTCTCTAGGAATGGGGACCAAACTTGAAGAAAGATGGAAGCTTGGTCCTGTAGATTATAAATTATACGTTCATAAGAAGCTGTTTGTATCATTGCCACCAACCACTCCTCCTGGGAAGGAGGCAATGAAGACTTCCAATGACGCAGTATACAAATTTTCGCCGTGGCTAAAGCAGTATGGAGGAGACGGGTCTGTGGTTTAGTAAACTTTGAAAGGCCACGAAAGTCATGTAAAATTATATTCGCAGAGGTAAAGGGTAGGGATAGTGGCATAGAATGAGCCAAGGTATTTCGTACAAAGATCCAAAATGATCTGGTACAAGGGCACTCACATATGATGTGCGTTATATCACAACCGGAAGCAGAGCATCTCCAACACAAGGAATGGGAAAGTAGCTTGGCATGATGTAATTTGACCGGGGACCAGTGCCATTCATGTAGAATTTTAAAAATACAAAATTTAAGACGAGCTTCTCGAACACCCTTATGCAAACCTTCCAAAATGAGATCCCATTGAGTATCTGAGCATGTTACAGAGAGGCGTGTTTGCCATTTTAATTGAAGGCTTTGTGAGAATAAAGGGTGTAGGAAAGTCTTATAAAGACCAGAGGTGACTCCCTTAAAAGTGCCCCATAAATTCAGATAAGATAAAATAGGAGAAGCGGATAATAATAGGAGAAGCGGATAATACAACACCATTTCCACCAATTTTAAAGTTGTTGAAATCGGCAGTAAATCCACTGTGCCAAATCTAACACGCAATCTACCATTTCCTCCTATAAGTGGTGTTAAATCCTCCAAAATAGGTACTGGAACACAGCTATTTCAGAAGTGCAAATAACATTGACAATTATGATATTGTAAATGTTCTTCCAATTTATTCAAATTGAGCAGACATTTTTTAAAACAATATGTCACAGGGCAATGTATACACCTGGCAGACTTAGGGAAATGGAATCGGCTTGTTGCATGCTTGAATTGTAGCACACTATTGATCATGTTATTAAGTACATGCAAGTACTTCCATCTGTGGCAATGGGCATATTAAGGGGATTCCTAAGTGGGGAGCGAGATCTGTTGAATCAAATAATCGATACACCAATATGGCAAACAAAGACGTACACTACATTAGTACATCTTTATCATAACTATTTATCTACAATTGATTCACTTCTGAATTACAAAAAGTATATAAATAATTAAAATGAATTTAAAGTACAACAACACTTGAAAGCCAGAGTTTATGTAATGCATCTTTAATCTACATATACTACATTCCTTTATGCATCTATATAACTGCCATGTACTTATGGATTATATATTTATTACTTTTCTTCTAATTCTGCATATCCAATGCACTACCCTATGTCTCACCCTATACCACTACCTCAACTCTGACTCATCTCAAACCCCATTCTACGACTCTTTCCAATGCACTACCCTATTTCTCACCCTATACCTTTATCAATATATCCTCTATCTCCACTCTCTCTTTCATCCCAATCCCCATAACCACTACTATGATCATCAAAATACCCCTTTTTAGACTCTTCCCTACCCTAACCCTCCTTGCATCATCTCATACCTCTTTTACTATTCCGATCCCCCCAAACAAGCCTTTCTAAACCCTTTTCTGTGACTCTTCCCCCTCTACCTCCCTTGTACTCATCCCAAGCCTCCACCTACGGCTATAAGCTCCAAAACATCCCTCCACTATCCTTTTCAATCCAAATAACAGGCTAACATGTTCGCCACTCAAATTAATTTCATATTTCACTATACTAATTCACCACTAATCCTTTATGGGTTTCGAAGTAGCATGCAACTCACCGAAAAAGTGCTTCAACACCTCATCAGGGGTAGCAAGCGGTATATAAATGCAAACCTTTTTCCCTCTTCTATCCCTCCACTATCCTTCTCAATCCAACTAACTGACTATCATATCCACCACTCAAATTACTTTCATTTTTCACTAACTAATTCACCACTAATCCTTTATGGGTTCTGGAGTAGCGGGCTACTTGCTGAAAAAGGGATTTGACGCCTAGTCAGGGGTAGTAAGCTCTATATAAATGCAATTGCAATACAATACAATAGACACTGTGAGTGAGACCAAGAAGGTTGACTCTGTATATTGGGGAGTAAGTGCAAAAGTACACTACAGCCAAGAAAGTCACAAAGGCCCACTCAGTTTTGTCTAATATGATGCCAAAATTGGTCCATTCACAATCTCTATCTTTGTGCATTTTAGACGGTAAAGGAGAAAGGTGGAAACTGTCATACCACAAGTGATTTTTAAGTCTAGCCTGGTCAGCGGATGCGCTGCGAGGCATGTTGTATTGAAGTTAGGCATAGAAGCTCCGCCCAATCCACGCCCATATTTTCAATTGGCTATTGTTGCTGTCTTTGCAAAATCGTTGCGTTTTATTTGTAAATAGGCTTAATAGTCCCTCCTTGGTGCCGCCTTGTCTGCATTTCTAACCTCCCATAATGGCTTCACTTTTTACTTGTGTCGTTTCACGCTCTGCTTTATAAGACAGTGAGCACTATTTTCTTTAATGATCTTCCCCTATTCCACCCACATCATTGTAGCACGCCGCAAGCTTTGAGTAATGTATTTATTTAAATTACAGCGCAGTCCGCTTTAACCATAGCGGCCATGCTTATTTAATTATTTAATTTATGACGTGGTTGACTTTCAATAAAACAGCTGCACTTATTTAAATATTTATTTTACGGCGCAGGGCGCTTTCATATTAGCTGCTGCACTTATTTATTCATTTAAGAAAGAGCGCGGGCCGCTTTCACTTTAGCGGCCACACTAAAGAACCTTTCAAAATTAATAAAAAATGTTTCACTTTGGGTGAAAGCGCCCCATTGGCGCTTCCACTTTATGGTTGGCCACACCCCTTTCTTTAGACGCTGCTCACTGTAACACGAGTACGGGAGCAGCATCTAAAGAAAGGGGCGCAGCCACCATTAAAGTGGTCTTGCATTTGCTAGAGTTTGAGCTATTGGCATTCAAATAACAATGCCTTATATATATTTTGATTTTAAAAACACATAAAGGCATTGTTATTTACAATACCAATATCTTAAACGCTCACAAATGCGAGAACTTTGCGTTGAAAATGCCTGTTTTTTTAGTAATGAAAATCCATGAAAAGGAAATTTTGGATGTGATGGTTCACTGAAATTCTAGATTCCTGCTACAAGCGAAAAGTAGATTTTTTTTCCTCCAAATTTGTTTTAGTGCTGTACCATCACCAGAAAAGCTGTCAGCTGAGAATGTGTACTCACTTCACACTCTCAAGGGTAGGACAGCGTTGTCTTGCAGACTAGGACAAAAACAAAAGAAAGACAAAACACGTCTGTAACTTGTGTTGCTTTCAGCCAGTTATGTTTCCCTAACTGGAAAGTTATGTGCATTGAGGCACTGCATCAGCACTTCACCAAAATGATGTATAAAATAAAAAGAGTATGTTTGATTAAAAGAACTACATTTCTATGTTCTTACTGAAAGGGATGGGAAATGTGAGAAAATGATTCTGAAGAGGGTCCAAGTATATGTCCGAACAGTCTGGTGTTTCATTGACATTTTGGGAAGTGAAATATTGATTTCTTTGATTTACAAGTTAATTGACTTTCTTTAAATTTTTTTTAAAACTTATCTAATATGCACATCTTTAGGTAAAACACTGGAAGGTAAAGTGGGCACACACATATATACTTATGTATATATATATATATATATATATATATATATATATATATATATATATATATATATATATATATATATATATATACTGATTGATAAAGCCTGCTGCGCAGGCGAAACGCGTCTCTCTTTTTCTGCAGGGTCGTGGGAGATCTGAAAAACAATAAATAAGCCTGATCCATACACACCTTGTGTACTTGCCTCTTCTTCCTGGAAGTAGGAGTGTTTTCCTTCACATATATATATATATATATATATATATATATATATATATATATATATATATATATATATATATATATACACACACACACACACACACACTCGAAAAAACTAAGGTTAAAACAACGTTATAGTTAGTTGAAAATGTCAGTTAAAACAATTAATCACCCAGCATTTATAAAGTGCGACTAATCACCCTGTAGGGAATCCAGGTGCTTGCAGGCCCTGGAGGCTTATTAGAACAGCCAGGTCTTGAAGGCTATTCGGAATTAAGGAAGTGAGGTGATGGTCTGGAGGTGTGTGGGGAGGCTGTTCCAGGTCTTTGCTGTGATGTGGGAGAAGGAGTGTCCTCCACTTCTGCTCCAGTAGATGCAGGGATTGTAGGCATGTGAAAGGGAAGCTGAGCGTAGTCTTCTCTATGGTTGGTGGGAGTTCAGGCAGTGGTTAATGTATGCGGGCCCTTGGTTGTGTACAGCCTTGTGTGCCAATGTTTTAAAGTCAGAAAAGCACTGAAGTTTACCAGTTATAGTTAACTGAAGTAACCAGAACTCACACCCTCATATTCACAGTGTTGTCATAAATAATGTAATTTCAGTTGTCATCAGTGATGTTATTAAAAATGTCACAGAACATTTCAGGAGTGTTGTAATATGTGAGGCCATAAGCAGTGCATGATAAGGGTGCAATTTGTAGTTACTTCAGTTAACTATAATTAGTGAATTTGAGTGTTTTTTGGGTTTAAAACATTATGTTTTACTTTTCCACATAACTACAATATCACTTAAAACTTTTGTTTTCTTCAGTACATTTCTGAGTTTGTAAAACATTATTACCAGACCTATCTATAAAATTACTTTAAGCATTGTTTTTTTTCCAGTGAATTTCTGAGGCCATTTAAAAAAAATGTAAAGTAACAACCTAAAGAGATGCCATTTTAAGTATGGCAGAACTACTGGCTTTATCAAAGAGCCAGAACACCAAATTATAATAAGCTGACACATTGGCTTTATCAAAGGGTCAGCACATCAACCTATATAAATCAGACATATTGGCTTTGTCAAAAAATCACCACAATTAAACCACAATCATATTCCAAAGTAATCCTTATGAATACACAAATTGCAATGGATAATAATAATATTTTTTTTTGTCCTCATTCGCCACCAATCTCGCTTCACTACGCACTGATGATCTCTGTACCAAAATCAGCAAGCTAGGAGAGGGTGGACAAATAGGTATAAAAGCCCACCTAGAGGTACCAGAGGTCTGCATGGATGCCAGTGATAGGTCAACTGAGATATCTCTTCTACCAAGCTCCAAGAGCTGGGGGGCCCTTACCGTAAAGTGGGAAACACACGGCGTAACCCGGAGCGTGTTAAGGTAGCATAATCATAGGACTCAGGAAAAAAAAAACTCACACACTTCCTGAGCCCAGTCCGAACCGTAACAAATCCCAGAATGCCAACTTCTTCTTGTTGCCAGATCTAGCAAGATCGAGCTTAGAAACCGCTAAGGCTGATGACAACCAGTCTGAGAATATAAGAGGGGAAGGATCTGTCCACCTTTTGCAAATTTCTCTCCTGCCTAACAAGATAAGATAAAAAAGCAATGATCAAGAAGGGCCCATTACTTCTTCTGAAAGTCCGAAAATGATCAGGGACAAACCAATAGAGACCGAACATCTCAAGACCCTTGTCAAAAAACAGTCAACTTCGTACCAAAAAATATCTAGGGTGGGGCATTCTTTAAACATGTGGATGTCCGAAGCTGAGGCCAACCCACATTTCTTACAACAGACCGGGAAAGATTTTAGAAAGCTTAAGAGGAGAGAAGTAGGCCTGATGACTGGTATACAGGTGGTTTCTCTTCAGCCATGCAGGTTTTACCGTTTCGTATAAAAGCTTACAAGAACACTGCCAAAGATGATCCCAATTTTGTGCAGGTTAGGCGCCCCCCCCACAGTTTCTCCGCAAGCCTAAATTCACTGTCTATGCGATGGCTTGATACCAAAATGAAACCTCCTTTTTCCCACACGGCTTAGATACCAACTGATGTTTTAAAAAAGTGCCGTCCCACACAAAATTCCTATGATCTAGCTTAGATTGGACCCAGCTTTTCAACTGGAGATATTTGAACCTGGAGAGAACCTCACCGACTTTATCTTTGAGTTGATCTCATGAAATGAGGATACCGTCGGGAGCCAAATCCCCCCAAACCACTAAACCAGCATCTCTCAAGGGTATCGCCAGCCTATCCCTTAAACACTCTGAAGTACCGGGAGAATCCCATAATGGCGACAGGCTGGAAAAGTAGCTGAGTTTAGTTGCTCCCCTAAGTTTTTCTCAGGTTTTAGCAAATCCTTGTGGGACCTTCAGCTTGATCTTTTAAAAACATTCGGGTCCCCAAATTTAAACAGCTAAACTGACACCTCTGAGCATAGCTAGAAACATGAACCCTGCACCTGTGTTAACTGGCATTTTCAACAGCATACGCACATGGGTAATTTGGAAAGCCCAGGCATAGAAATGAAAATCCGGAAAGGCAAGGACACCCTTCTCTCTCCTCCGCCTCAACTTTTTACAGGCTACATTTGGTGATTGGATAATGGATAATAATTCTTGTTCCATTTTTGTTTTCTTCAAATAAATCAGTTTTGTTCCAACCAGTTATAACTATCTTTCTGTAATATTAGTCAGGCCACAAAATGAACCAATATTACCAAACACCAGTGGACCCTGAACTGCAGATGAAGAGCATACAGCTCAAGCTTGGAATGCTTTAAAAATACCATGAAGCTCTCTTGGGGTCATGCATTCAATAACCCAGGAGACTTACACTTTTATTTTTAGTTTCCTGGACGGCTTCTGTTACCTTTGCAGCTCCCCACAACTTTTTCCTACATTGTTGGTGATGCCCCTGCCTCTTCTTTGGACACCACAACAAATGTAATGTTTTAAATTGAAGCCCACTCGGGGCATTATGTGGTGCTCATGGCAGGGAGCAGTGATTTTATTTGTATGCATGGTCTCGCTGCTTTAATTTTTTTCCAGAGAATGGCAGCAGAGGGAGCCAACGGCTGTGCTGCCTGCATCATTTTATTTATGTAAAAAGATTTTTAGTGGGTTTCCTAGTCTCAGCCAAGGAGCCCACAACAGCCGGTGTTTGTGGCCCATATTAGATGCCACTGGGAGCCGGCTCTATAGCCTTGCTCCCACCCGAAGGGAACAGCTTTAGTTTCTGGTCTCACTGGGTGAGAGCAAAATCTAAGTTTCATGCTGGGAGAGTGTGGGCAGGCAATTAGATATGTATTCCCTACTAGCTCTCTACTGGACAGGGAAAAAGACAGTGTCCCGCAGATGGAGGGCCCGGGACAATGGTACTCATTAGGGTGATGGGGTCCCTTGGCCATTGCATGGCTCAGGAGAGGGCCACAGGCCTCCTCCCTATATAAACTTAATCTGCCCGGATGATAGGGTCCTTGGAGTCTTGAACAAGCTCAGGGAAGAGGGCTGAACTATAACTACACGGCGGTAATAGCATATATACAGTATACAATATATATATTGTATTACAAAGCCATTTTGCAGAGGTCTATTTTTGTTCCTTTCTTTTTCATATTTCATTTGGTCCTTATATTATGTGTTTGTGTGCAGGCAGTATTCCTATGTCTTCTCTGGGCTCCCAGTACATTACTTTATCTGAAACATAGGTCTGAATATATTTTTTAGCAAAGAGCCTTTACCATTTCTTGGCTTGATTTTTTAGTGAGGCATAATAGATAATTAGTCACCCAAGAAACAGACTTAAAACCTATGGCTCGCGACGTCCTCTTGATGAGTTAAACTTGTATGCTATCTGCAATGGTAGCTCACCCATCCGGGCATTCGGGTGTTGCTCCTCCTTTTTTAAAAAAAAAAAAAAACTCTGTCAGTCCCAGAGCCTGAAGTTGTTCAATTGAATTTGGGTGATGTTTACGCTCTATCAGTAGCAAATATTTGTGAAATCTGAGTTGCACTGAATGCATGTGGAATGTTAGATTAAATAAAACAACTGGAATGTGGGTTGTCCTGTGAAAAAGAAGAGAGCATGGCAAACAATGCAGAACAATGCAGGATTTATAATCATGAGTGCACGGTTAACAATATGGCAAGGCAAACAGTATGAAAAACAAAACAGGCTTAAGAAGCAACACATTTTAGCTTCGACTATGGTTGTTCAGTGGACAACAGATTGGTTACACAAGACATAATGAGCAGCAGACATTGTAATGTGTTGCTATAAGGAGCTGTAATTTACTTATTCTGTTACCTGTATTCTCTGTTAAAAGACAGAAAAATTAAACTCACTACACAGCAGCATTTTACAACTAGGGAAGTGGGCCTCTGCCTATATGTTACAGTGGTTTCAGGTCTCCACCACGCATGCCCAGTGGTAAAACCAACCTATAATAGGCACTATGTGTGTTTGGACATAATCCAAGAGGATGGGTAGTTAAATTCTGCACCAAAGTGTTTCATATTTAAAATGTTCAATCATTATAGCAATACCATAAACTAAAGATCAGACTGTTTTAAACCTATATCTATAAACTTCCTGAATACTCTTCTTGGGAAAAAAGTAATATAGGAAGTATCATAAAACAATTAATTTACAATTAGCATTGTACTAATATTTTTTGTTACACTATTTAAATGGTGGCAATAGGACTGTGGCTCGATTTTTATGGCGAGAAAATGACAATGGGCCCGATTAGGAGTTTGGCAGTCCTCCTGTAGGACCGCTGTGCCCACAGAAGGACCGCCTGATCCGTGGTGCACCTGCCCGCCAGATTCCATTTAGAATCCAGGTTGGACAGTGTGGCAGCGGTCCCTTGGCGGCAGCATGATTTGGCTGAGGATTACAGCCAGCAGTCATGCCACTGTCGTGGGACCACTGCCACGTCGTTTGCACTGCGTGTCATGCACCATATCATGCATGCCACACAGTGCACGCAGGAGCATGGACTTGTGAGGGGGCATATCTTGTGCCCACAGCTCTCCCTCCCTTGGGCAGATTGGCACAGAGGCCCTGTTGAGGTACCCTACCTTTCTGCCAAGTATTTTGTGGCGGGATCACTGCCATGATATGCTTGGTGGAAAGGCAGGTCGCAATGCGCTTGGCGATGCAGATGCGAATTCCGCCTCCTTTCCTCATCGCAACTGCCTCGGGATCCTGGTTCCCGGTGGTGGCCCTGTGGTGGTACGACTGTCGCACTCCTAATAGAGAGAGGGGACCCGCAGGGGTGGCGGTGGTCGGACCATCACAGCGAGAGCGGCGGCCCCAAGACCGCTGTACTCGTAACAGGCCCTATATCTTGAGACCGTTAATATCTTCATATCCAATGTAGACGCCAGTGAGAGATTCAGAAGATCTGGTGCAAGCACATTTCGTTCGAGTTATGAAAGATGTCTGCCTCGACTTTAAATCTGGTTGTCTTTTCCTCCAATTCTTAACTTGCAATTCGTCTTCTGTTCTATGATAGCTAGGATGGCCACATATCTCTAATTAATTCTTATTTTGACCTCTCCAGCATGTCAGGGACTCAACTTCCTCACAGCTTTCACTCTTTGCTTCTGGAGAGAAGACAGTGAGACCAGCTTATTGGGTCAGCTCTATATATCAACTAACTGAACGCTGTCATTTAATGAAGCTCCAACACCTCTTTGCAAGGTATATAAGATGAAATGGAGAGAAGCCAAAATGCTGCCGTGGATTTGAGAAAATTGTCACTTTAAACCAGATTTTCTTGGGAACTGCAGTGTTTGCACACAATTAAAAGCTAAAGGCGTTTCCTCGTAAAGTGATCCAAAAGTCAATAACATTTGGTTTGGATTGGTTCCAACATTAACATATGTATAAACACTATTTTACAAAACAGCTGGTTTAATCCATACCTCACCAACACACACAAATGCACAGCCACAAAGGACATGGATGCAAACATTTTTTAACAAGGAGTTATACTAGGTAACAATGTTTTCACCTCAAGACAATTTTTTATGGAAGCTTGTTATGAATAAATCTCTTTTTGTGGACCCCAAGAGATTAATACATCTCTTGGGGAAGGTTTTCTACGCATTAAGTAGTTGTAATACTATTTTACATACGATTTAATTAAGCCCCAAGCTTTTTTTGAGCTTTACTTATGACTTTGAAAACGTGTACAGTTAAGTGTATGGTTTTCATATAAATTCTCAGCCTGTTTTTTCTGCATGAAAGAAGGAATTCCCCTTTGTGGAATATTGATTTGAATAGTGTTGGGAAACTAGTAATATCCCACCAAAAGCTTTCTTTTACATTTTCAGCTAAAATTAAAACAATTTTCGTGCGATAAAATGTCATGTATTCTCTAACACTTATGACACCGTACACACTGAGCACTTAGGTGTGGGTTTAGACATGCAGATGAAGTTAAGTGGTGAAAAGGAGTTAACTACAAAGTTCTGACTTAGAATGGGTTCACCTTATTGCGTTATGGGCCGCGTATCTAGGAGCAACCACTAGAGGTCATACACAATGTCAGATGGTCCCCACTCAAAATAATGCATGCAGAAGGATGCCAGGTCTTCTTTCATGATTGAGGAGCAAGGGTGTGCATGCTAAGTTCTTCACTTTTCCGAATACAAGTCAGACTTACTCACAGTCAAAATGCTAGCATATACACAACTCTGGTATTCCAATAAAGGGATCAAAATTGATACATATATATATATATTATTCTTATGGAATTGTATTATTTGTAGAAGTGCATTTCTACTTGCCTTGCATACCCCGTCTGGTATAAGTGCTCAGGCCCGCGGGCAGTGTAGGTTACATTAGCGAGTACACCTAACAGCCACATAATTCCAATGTAATACTCCACCATCTGTTCCAACCTCTAATTATGAAAACACTGAGAACATACAGCACACTACTGGCAGCGGCACAGTTACAATCCAAGATAAATTGTTACACGTGCAGGGGTACGTTTTGTGCTAGAAATGCTGTATGCATTTGTTTCTGGTGATTCACTCTCAAATTAGTAAGGAAACTATGACTCTCCCCTTCCCCAAAAACATTCGAGGTGAAACCGCTTTATTTAATTTTCTGAACAAAAATGCAAAGAGAAGTACTAAAATATCAGTTTGTAGTAGCAATGCACGGCCTCATGGTAAATATTCGTCCAAGAGTCAAAACAACTGGAAAAGTTTGTGTGTAGCATTATAACTCCTCCTGCTTGTAGAGTAAGGCCTTGCTAAAACGAACTGAAGCTGCAGTGTGAAATAATACATAGATATTGACAAAGCATTACAGGAGGCAATTGTAGTACTGCACAAATGCTCTTGTTTATGTACTTTAACCTGGGCTCACCACACAAGGGCCATCATGAGTGAGGCAACATGTTTTCCGGTGAAATAATAATTAGAACATTGGAATGTTGGGAGCGCTTTAAACGATAATAAAGAGGCTCAGGTTACTAAAGGGTGGAACAAAACATCTGGTTTAATATTCCAGTTGTCTTTTTGTACCTCCCTGTTTATTTTAGAACATTTTAGCCAAAGTAGGTGGAATGTTCTAATAGCATTAAAGACCATCTGCCTGGGGTTATAGCATGGGTTAATTGCCTTTTCTCTTCTTAAAAGCCCTCACCTGTGGCTAGAGATTATAACTCTGGTTAAGCTCTTTAACAGCGAAGAAATATGACCACATGAACCCCACCCTGATGGAACTCTATCGGCTCCACTTGCCAGCCCGTACCATCTTCAGTACCAGCTGCATCATTTACAAAGCCATCACAGCCACATACCCAGCATATCATGGAGACATGCTCACCAGCTCTGGTGGTTCTTGGCACATCCGCAGACAGTACACCATCAGAATACAGACTAAGAAGTGTAATAAAGAAAGCAAGACGACAACAGGCATTTTCTATCTAAGCACCGATCTGGAAGAACCTTCCCGTATCCATCAGGACCATCCCAAACCTTGCTCAAACTTTCCAATTTAATAAAGAGTTGAAGACTCATCTCCTTAAAGAACACTACTTAACAATGCATTAACAGTCCACCATTCAGCTTTCTCTCCTATTACTAATCATCTTTCACTTTGTATTTGACCATGTACAGCACGCCACTGCCTTTTGGCTAGGTTTGCTATATAAAAATCCCAAATACATACATACAACCATTATGGCACTTGACAGTGGACTTTAATAGTTATTTAGTTCCTTACTGTGTGTTAGAACGGTCAGCCTTTGTGTGGTCTTCCCCCAAACTTTGTGGCTGCTTGCCTCCAATTTCGCTGATCTTGTCTTGTTAGTTTTAGGACTCTGGGCACTTTACCACTTCTAACCAGTGTGAACGTGCATGTGCTCTCCCCCAAGCATGGTTTGATTGACTCATCCACAATTTGCATATTTAATTTACTTCCAAGTCCTTAGAAAAGTGCACTACCTCTGCCCAGGGTATGTAAATTAAATGCTACTTTTGGGCCTGCAGCACTGATTGTGCCACACACTTAAGTAGCCCTTTAAAACATGTCTCAGGCCTGCCACTGCAGGGACTATGCATGCACCTTACACTGCCATGTCAGCATGGCATTTAAAACCTATTGCCAAGCCTTAACGCCGTAACCGCGGCGGTTCCTACGTCACGGTGCGGACGTTCTACAGAGTGGGCGGGTCTCCGTCAGCCGATGGCAGCACCCGCGAGGTAGCCGAGCACGGAATGGGTTAAACTCCCCTTTTATTGCATGTAAGTCAACCTTAATGTAGGCCCTAGGTAGCCTATAGGGCAGGGTGCTATGTTAGTAAAAGTCAGGACATATACGTTTCCCTCCCATAGGTTAACATAGGGGATTCCTTGTTATATCTAGTAAGTGTAATTTCCAATCAAAATGAGGTAGAGCTGTCATGTTTAGTACCTAGGGAATTGTAATGATAAATCATCTTTAAGAGTAAATTAGAATGTATCATTACATTAATAAAAATGACACTTAAAAAGATGACATTTTTCTGCTCTTAGCCCTCTGTGCCTGCTGCCTGTCTCCAACACACGTCTGCGGTGGGTGCCAGCTAGGCCATGTGCATTCCTTCTAGACAGCCACATACAAAGGTAGCTTATGTATGAATCATGAGCCATCCACATCCTGAAGGGCCATCCTGGGCAGGATGGGAGGGGGGACTGGACAGAGCCGCACACTTACACTTGAATAGGCTGTGCCCGGTCCCCACACAAAGGACTGCTTAACCCACTGTAGTGAGTCAGGACCCAGGGCAGGAAGTACACTTCAAAGCCCCTCTTTGAAGTCTCCACCACTTTCAAAGGCACCACTCGGTATAAGAACTGGACTTCTGACACTACCAACTGAGTGCATTTCTGGACCTGTGGATACTCTGCCATAAAGAAGGGCTGATGCACTTCTGAAGGACTCCTACACTGCTAGATTGCAGCTCTGGAAGAACTGTTTTTCTGCTATGCTGACCTGCCTGCTGTTTGTTGCCTTACTTGTCTGGGTGACTGCACTGGACCCACGTCACTTGAACCCAGAACCAGAGTGACTCCAAGCGCTTGCTGGCTTGCCACCTTGCCACCTGATTGAAGTCTTGGGGACATAAAAGACTTACAAATTACCTGATACAGCACCTGGAATCTGCTATCTGAGAGTCTTGCCCTGCCACGAGGTGTCAATCCAGTCCTGGACCCTTTGAATGGGTATAAAGTGCTGCTTCAGCTAAAATCCATGCATCAATGTCATTGCACCGCTCGGAACCGGCGCATCTCCATCAATGCTGACGTATCGCCGCTGCTGCGAGGATCGAGGACATTGCATCACAGACTGCATGGCACATCACCTCCATTCCCGATACATCTCGGACTTTGTGCGGCTCAGAGCCGGCTCATCCTCTACAGCCTAAGCATCAAGACTGACGCATCGCCTCCTTTGCTCAATGGATCCCGACGTCATCACAACCAACAACCAAGGTACTGTTTTAACAGGCCAGGGCTGGTTCCTGTATATGACCCGTACTCTATCGCAGTCAGCCTGAACTTTTGGATTTGTACCCGTCTAGTGCAACCAAATAGCCCAGCTTGGCACTTTATGCTCTTAAGCTCTACATTTCAAGATATTCTTTAAAAATTCATAACTCCAGTTCTACCTATTGTATTTTTGTCATTGTGTTCTTGTTTTGCTCATTTAATTAAGCTCTAATTTCTAGCTATGTGTGGTATCTTTTTGCATGGTGTTTTTCACTATTTTACTGTTTGAAGTGTTACACAAATACTTTACACATTGCCTCTTTAGTTAGGCCTGAATGCTGTGTGCCAAGTTTCCAAGGGTGAGCACAGGTTAATTTAGGGTATGTTTCTGACTCACCCTGACTAGGATTATGGTCACTGCTTGGACAGGGTGCATACCTCTGCCAATCAGAAACCCCATTCCTAACACTATTCTATAAAAGCCGCATTTGCAACCGGCTTTACATATTACAGCAATCCACAACTTCATTTTTAATTCATAATGTCTGTTCAAAATACATCATTTGTTTTCATATTCCACCATTCATGCTAGCAGAATATGTATATTTACTCCCTATGATCTGTTAAACTTTCTGCTAGTGAACTCCATTCCTTTGATAGTTCCACTTTATGTATCACAATATTTGAAATATTCGTCCATTGCTCCTTGAACCTTTAAAAGGATGTAGAATGCCTGAGTGTAAATTACCCTTCTGTAGAGCATCATAGGTCTAGGACTTCCTTGACTTTGATAAGCGTTGCATTTCTACCTGCATGTAGAACAACAGGTTCCACAAGTTATTGAATTCTCTCATCATTAGAAGGGTTTATAATAAAAAGACCACAATGAATTACTTTTTCAATGTTTGATTTGTTCACCCTCGTCCTAGTTGTGTTTTTAATTTTTCTTTTATCTTCCAGTTGTATTCCTTCTGTAACATCAACAGCTTATCATGGTAAGCGAATGGACTTTCTCCCACCTGTTTAGAAAGCAATTTCTCAAACTTACTCTTAGCCATCTCCTATCTTTTTACCAGAACATTTAAGACATATTCCTTCCCAGATAACTCAATTATTTAAAGAAGAGCATATATAAATAAATACCTTAAAACTTCTTTTATTCTTCTTTCCATACACCAATGAGAACATATGCGCAGATGATTTCCATCACTTCAGCCACTAAGGCTTGTCTCTCTCACAAAAAGGTAAATAAACATCCAAATATATTTTTTAAAGTGCCTCAAAATATTAACAAATAAAAACATAGCTACTTGTGGAGAAATCGAGGTGACAGAATATAAATTATATTTTTGGGGCTTGGTTTCGTATTGAAATTCAAAGAAAAAATTATATTCTGTGTCTCACTTCATTCTTATACTTCAATGTTTGACTGTCAAATAGTACCAAGTAAAATTGGGAAATGTCAAATTGCATGCTGAAATTAAATGACTGCCATTGCTATGAAGTGCACAAATTATTTTTCCTCAAATTATAACAAAAGTCATTTATCAAAATGATTTTGCCAAATAACGAAGAAGCAAAGCTACTTTGTTTATCTCTGTTAGGCTAATTTAAGAAAGATTTGTTGTTCTCGTGAAAAAATATTCTAAAATATACTAATTTTCCAAAATGCCTTGTGACCTCAATGTCCAAATATGTAATTTATTTTGTGGTTCTGCCCTTCAGTATTGTAATTCCAAAATATACATTTGGTCTTCTCATTAGTTCTGTAAAATTCAGGCATCTATTTAAAATCTTGCTCTTCTTCCTGTAAACCAATTCATCTTCAGGCTACAAAACAGAATATTATCAGCATGGAGGGTGCTTAAGTTTTTTTACCTACATAGATTGCCATTGGCACCTTTAATTCTTCTGGATTGTTAAGCGTATTAGCACATGGCTTGGTTTATCAAGCAGTGGGCAAGAGACGTTGTACAGTCTGCTTAATATGAGCTGGTGTTTTCCTGTGTTAAGCATCTGCATTTAATTGTGAACTCTAGCACTTAGGACAGTCTGCTACGTGGTGGCGCTGTCTGCCTAATTTAAAGTTGAGCACAAAAAGAGTTGTTTATTATTTCAATATACACAAAAAAAAACTAATGCTGCGGCACAAACCATTCTTGTAGCTTTGGGGGCCAAGAATAGTCTCAATTGTCACACTTGTAGGAGTGTGATGATTAAAAGTTGTTTTTTAAGTAATCAAGCACGGGGCACACATCAATCACGCCTTGCACTCTAACCAATAAGAAAGCTTTCTGACAACTATAAAATCACAGCCACGCTTGACTCTTCAGACAGTGCCTTAATCCCTTCGATGCTGATGACGAGCTGAGCTCGTCATCAGCCACGGGTGACGTGTGCGGATGACGAGCTGAGCTCGTCATGTAACGCGGTTATTTGAAAACAGCCGCACAGCGCAAAAATAACCGCAGCAGCGATGCGGTTAATGACTCTAACACATTTTTTAATTGATTTTCATTCATTATCTACCAGAAAAACTTGCAACTCCTGACAAACTGCATTGAAAGTCTCACAAGCACAAAAGGAAATTGATCAGTTACAGCCTTATCTACCTCACAGTTGCATTCTCATATGTCTTTGCATATCAGAGTTTTAAATGACTGTACAAACAAAGTGTCCTGCACTTACCAATTATATGACCATGGGTCACATGATAAAGATATTCTAATAGTTACAGATGCAAATAAAACTTAGTACAACATAAATTCAAGCAGTGCTGAGCATTTTCTGTAGTACTAAGTTTAGTATAGGGGTAGCATGCAAGTGTCACTTCCATTCCTCCCTGTGGAGCATGGACCAAACACATATTGATTCAACTTAATCAGTGCCCGTCTGCTGCTCACAATGTGATTGAGGTACTATTTTTTCTCCCCCCTCCTGCTCCCCCTGCCCCTGTCTGGTACTGTCTCCTCGCCCACTCCTTCCTTGTTTTGCTTTCCTCATACCCCCTCCTAATTTTTGCTCTCTCTCTCCCTCCTCGTGCTGGTGGCCCCCATCCCAGCACTGTTTTTAAACATGTGGTACAGCAGATCGGGCTGCTGTACAACATGGCTTAAAGGAAGACAAACGGTCTGACTCGCTCAAGGCTGGACGTGTCATAGCGCTTTTACTTTACTTTTATCTATTTATTTTACTTTAACCACTTCGCCACGCCGCACATTCCCCAGTGGTTCGGGCGAATTCCACGCATGCGCAGATCAGACAGCCCCAGGCCCTCCGACGCACATGCCCATTGTGACGTCGGACTGCCAGGGGCCGTCCGACGCATGGAAGAGGTTAAGTCATCTTGCACTACTGTGCTGTCTTGAAAACATTGACAAAGCCAGTAGATCTTGCATAAGCAAGACTTATTAGCTTTGCCTATGCGAAACCTATTAGCTTGCCAATGCTGGTTCCTTTTAGTGGACAGCATTGGAAAACATGATTTTTTTTTTTAGCGCAAAGAAAAGGTACTATTGGTTTTGAATTACTGCAACCTGAAATAATAGTTTAAGCCTCAAACGACAATTAAAATATAAAAAATAAGAATGGAAAGGGGAAAATAAGCATTGGCAAAGATAAATATTGCCCGACCAGCCCTGGCATTGAAATGCACATCTTTTAACAGTGCAAGCGAGCCAGTGACTGAAGTGGGCCAAACCACTGCCCATGTTGTATGCTGTATTGAGCGGAAGCAAAATATGAATGACACTTGAACAGAGCAGCGGATAAAGAGTGCTGATGAAAAGTTCCTCTATGCATGCATTTGCATATTTATGTTTTTATTACATGAGGCTGGTGAGACATTAAAATCTGTCTCTGGCATGGATGACCATGACAAACAATCATTCAGTCTTTACTTGCTTCTAATCACTACTATAACTCAGATTTGGCTGTGATTAGTAGTTCATTGATAACTTTATTCGACAGTAAAGTCATAAAAGTGCAATATAAAAATACATTTTTAGTGCTTAAAGCTGAAATACTTGAGAAAGGCAGCGACAAGATAATTTTTGATTCACCCGCAGCACCATTCGTATCACCACAAATTGCGCATGGTGACTGGGTGTCCTCAAAACAAAATGTAATACATGAAGATCTTTCACAACAACAAAGCACGTTATTTTCACGCATTGTTTTGCAAGCCATCTTGCTACAGGACAGATTCTCCTGTCCAAACACACCTTAAGTGAGACACACTAAAGAGCAGCTATGTTGAAACCCAACGATAGTGTGAACCAAAGGCATCTGGCTCTAGTACTGCATCAGTCAATCTCCATTGAACTCAGCTACTTCCCTCTCACCTGGCTGCATAGGTATGAGGTGTTGAATGTGGCGCGGACAGCAGAATGACTGATGTGGCCCAACGTGGGAATGTTACTCCGAATTCACTATTCTAAACACTGCTTGAGGGCTTGTTTTCTGTTTATGTTTCATGGCAAAAGATAACGTGGGTGTGGACGTCTGCTGGAGGCACATCCCTGCTATTTTTTGCGTGCATTGTTGTTCAATTTCGGCTTTAAGTTTGAATGCCCAGAGGATGAACATCTGGAGCGTCTTCTGTAATTGTTTTGTTATCAGTCAGGGGCGAGATAACAGTTGGTGTCAGCAAAGGCCAAAAAAGTATACACATGGCTTAAGGCTCCAAGATGTGTGGAGCTGGGGTAATACTTAATGCACCCAGGAAAGGCCTACGTGCAGCAGGTAAATACGGATACCCCAGGTGGGGCACCCTGGTTTGGTAAAGACTTCCTATCTGGAGTATCTTTACATGGACATGAGATATAAAAGACAACACTCAATTTTGCACGTTTTGCCCTTTTTCCTGCCGCTTCCCTTGACAACCTTTGCTAGGTTTATACTAGTGAAATCAAAACTGGGGGATGTGATTTAATTTTAACACTACATGGAATTCTAGCCCCTCCGCAAACTCCTGATTGCGCAGGCATTTAACTATATACTTTCAGTAGGAGCCTAAAATGGTAAATTTCATTATAAAAAAGTAAATTGCATGCAACAATAGGGAACAGTAGTGCAAATTGCAATATAGTAATTCTTTTTCGGAGTATATTTAAAAGCTGGTTTTCTATTGTACATCTGCCAACTAAATTAAAACTTTGGATTGATGGATAATACCGCTCAACTTTTAAAAGTACTCAAATTGTGTACATTGCATGGGATTTGTCCTGAAATGTGAACCCAATAACTGAGCAATTGATTAACTGCTTTTAAGGTGATATGTAAAATCAAAGGATATGTTTAGTGGCAAGATTGCATTCTGACCTGAAACAAAGACATACCAACAAATATATTTATAATAATTTCGAAAATAAAAAATGGACAATAAAACATAAACTAGAAAACAAATATAAACTTGAGAACACAATCGTTTAAGTCAAGAAAAACCCAAAGACTGGACTACTCTCACACTCTTGGATGATTAGTGAAATGCTAGAAATCAACTACAAAACTGTTTCATATCTCAAACGCAGGGCCACTGGAGTTATGCGGCAAGGAGGGACCAGTAGAGACCACATTATGAGACTTCAAGTGACTTTCGTCATAGTATTATTTCATTATATTGTCATTTTTGCACGTAAACACTTTGAGGACAGTTTTCTCCTTACTAGTGTCAGTTAACACTCATATAGTTAAAGTAATGAGCAACTGAAAATGTATGTAACCAGTCAACGTTTGCAAAGAGCCTTCTATTGTGTGGCAACGTGTCAGCAGGTTTTCAATAACATTTGATCCATTTGAGCTAGAAACATTTTGTTGTTAAAATCTGCAGATAAAGCAGGAAATGGTGGATTATCTTGCAAATCCATAAATGTGCATATAAAACGCCGCAGCACCGCATAATTCCAGTGGCCCTGATCAAAAATGTATGTTTTAAGAATAGTGCATGTTTTATTTACTTTAGAATCCAGGTTTGTACATATTTAATTCAAGTACGGAATTACGATAGGATAATCAGATTGCCACAATGTTCTTGAATTAAGAAAAAGTGGCATTTAATTATCACCCTTTCCCGTCAGAGTTGTAATCAATACAAGTCACTGCTTTGAAAGAATGAAAAGCAAGAAGGTGTCTGCCGAACGTGCCTTGTTTGTTCTGCACGTGTTTATTTCCATATCCCATTTCAGGGTTCCGAAGTTCCCTTCTGCCGGCAGCTGCTGCTGCTCATTGGCTATCATCTGGCACCGGGAGGCGGCAGACGGCAGCAGGCAGTTGTCTGCGCAGCGGCAGCCAGCGCAGTCCCAGGCTCGAGACAGAACGTCTCTCCTCTTCAACATGTGCAGCCTAAAAGTGACCGGCTCAAGGGGGCCGCCATGTTGTCGCAGCTGCGCTGACACGCACCACACGCAAACACAGCCCATAAATTGTATAGTGAGGAGATCAATAAAAGTTTTTTTTAAGAGGAAGGCGAGCAAAAGTTGGTTTGTACTTGTAACTTCGTCTATATAGCACTTACTACCCCTGACGAGGTATTGAAGCGCTTTATACCGGACAGCACACTGCTATGGAACCCAAGGTTAGTAGTTAATCCCGTGATTGTTGGTTATTATCGATTAATGGCATTAGCCTCGCACTCTCAAGGAAACCATTGCAGGCAATTACTTCTATTTCTTAGGCGGTAGAAAGAGACATACAAAAGATACTAAGGCCTCCATTGCGGTGCACCAAGTAATTTCAGGGCATTCATATAGCACCAACTTTGGCTGATACTGGGGAATCGGTAACTCTGGGTTGTGTTATGAGGAAGAAACACCAAGTAATGTCTCAGTATCAGCTCCCATGGAATGCGGGATGTGTTGCAGAAACCAGTGCAATTCACCTGTAACTTCCTGCCTCTTCCTGATTCGACCTGGAGGATTTGCCCCAGGAAACCAACCTGGTATGACCACGTGTAGTATTACTGCAAGTAGTAGTAACACAATCGTTTTGGGAAGAAGATATTTTCCATCCAAAAAGGTATTTAGTGGGCCTAAGAAATGCTCCCTTTTTTTTTTTTTAAAGAAAAAGAGTTTCAGAACAACTAAAACTAAGTTAAACAATGTCATAACATTGTGACCCTTTACCGTATACTATGTGAACAGAACAAATGGAAGATAAACCGTCTGCTGGCAGACAAAGAGGCATGAAGAATGAATTTATTTTCAGAACTAGTCTGCACAGAAACTCCACTCGTCTATATGGAGAAGCGTGGCTCAATGGTTAGAGCGGCAGACCCTGATGCAGAGGTCTGGCCCGGGACCAGGGTTCAATTCCCGCCTCGGCGGCTCTTGGGCTCAATCTCCCCGGACCTGATAAATTCTCGCCTCGGTGCCTAGTCTAATCATGGGTCCCACTCTGTGACTCTAGGCAATAGCTTGCTTAATCTACACAACGGCCCCAGCAGCGTTTTGGATGCCTGGCTTCACCTTGGGGGAGCCCAGGAGTGGACATTTCACAGGAAAGCCAGGAAGGGTACCACAGCGGTATGAATACAGCGCTACGAGACCTCAGGGTAGAAGTGCGCTATATAAATACAAACACATTTACATAGGAACAGCAGCATTATTTGTAGGCCAGACGTTGGTAGACCACCGACAGAGCCGCCCGCAACAACACAAATGACCAGTTCCCAGGTCAATGGAATCGTTTCTAGCACTGATTGGGCACAAGGACATCTACAAGAATGCCTCGCTTAAATTTGTGGATGCTTTCCAAAACAGCATCCACCAGGAATCCCGCCTTACAATGGAAAACAAAAAGAAACTTCTCTTTCTAATTACCATGCAGAATGTTTCACATATTTCTTTTGAGGCAGCCTCCTATTGATGATTATGTACACTGCATCCGCGGTCTGATGCTCTCGCTGCAGCTGTCCAGGCACACAGCATCTTTTGTACTTCTTCACAGTAAACACATTTATTGTAGTTTGAAGGCTTTGTGTTCAAAGGAAACCTCCAGTTCAGTAAGCACCAGAAACATCTTTAGAGGATGGAAATTTCGAATTATATACACAAATATTATTATGTATTTCTATTACACTCAATGCAGGTTCATTCTGCATGTGCATGGGAACGTAATACACAGTTTTTGTTGTTGTTGTTGCAGTTTAATATAGTGAAACTCGACCCGAAGATATTGGAGCACTTTACAAAAGCACCAGTTACATTGCACAGAGACACATTGATTTTTTGCAGGCCCGGACATTACGTGATTAGCCCAGAATCACAGGATGTTGAGCCGGCCCAGAGACTCGTACCTATTTCCTCAGTTCCAAAGTTGGCAGCTCTGGCCTTTACACCAATTCTCTCCAGTTAAATATACAAATGTCCCTCATTAATTTGAGAAAAAATGAATACCCTTGGTTTTTGCAAATGAAACGAGAAAGTAATATAGAAGAGTCACTGTAGTTATATGCAAGTTGGTTAGTCCCTAGGAAAACATATCTCAGTAATAACATCTTGCGGGATTATGACACCAAAATCTATAATTAACCTTTGATTGATTCTGGGCTGATACGATTTTCAAATATGTGGTTAATGTCCACTTTCCCCCCAAAATAGATACACTTGGTTGCTGAGGGAATACACTGAAATTCAGCTCTGTGACCCACACGTTTTTTTTAAATTCCAAGACACTCGTATGGTGTCCCTTTCAGCTGTAACTAAACCCTAGACTGGTACTAGTTTCTACTGTCGAATGAGCGATATCTTGCAGATATCACTGCGGTTCACCTGGTATTAGTTTATAATGGTACATTAGAACTGAGTGAAGAAGCTGAAAATTATTTGGCTTGGTTACGTGCTACTTTGGCCCTGTATGATGAATGTGTACAAAATCTTTCAGAAAAATTACATCTATCAAAGTTTGATCTTGGAAAGTTGCAGCCATATAGGCCAATGAACAAAAGAGTTAGAATGAGGTTCTGAAAACATTAAATTGTTTTGCAATACAATAGGAAATGTCTGGACAGTGAGAATACAAAAATCAGCAGGGTTGGATACTGCTCATAGAACATAGCAGAAGGTCCCACAGTTTTTCCAGATCATGTTTCATTGAGCAGCAGGTACTGAGGTAAGGATATGGGCCAGAGGCCACACCCTGTGCCTGGTATCCATGGTACTGGGCAGTGTTGAAGGCCATGTCCAGATGATACAGGGGAAAGGATTCCAGGGCACAAGACATGTCCGAAGACTGCATCTTGTGTATAGTGCTGGCTGAGAACATTTGAGGGCTTTTTTACTTGTTTTTCCTGCCGTTCACAATCACTTAATGCTTAAGTCAAAATCAGACATATGTAACATCTTTAAAAAACGTACGTGCTCCAGAATGTTAGAGACCCTCTGAATGTCAGATATTACGGAAGACAGTATCTCTTGACAGCTTGTACAGTTATATATTGACTTATTGTTGAGGCCAGGATAAAACGTACATGTCTGCGTCCGATTTATAAACGCCCAATCAAAACGCTCTTTTTTGCACATGGGAAAAATAATTTCTGACTGGAGATTTTCAGTCATCCTAAAAGTAATTCCCTGTCTGAGCCATCTCCTCATCCATCCACCATGGGTGACTGCCATTTGTCCACAGCAGGTCCTTGATCGGAAGTGCCTTTCTGGGCCAACGTCTTTCATTACATTTCCATGCAACGTTCTGTGCTATGCTTAAAAGACATGCGTTTTGTAATAAGTGAACCTTTTGTCTTAACTATATTACAAGAATTTGGAAAAATAGCACCTAGTAGTGCTCGTCCCCTAACCAAAAGTTATTGCTAACACACATGTACATATTGCATATTCACTAACACTCAATTATAGGTACACAGCTAACAGAAAATTGCAAGCCTTTTACTTGCAAAACATGCTATTCTTATTGTAACATTTCCCAAACTGAGCTAACCCTCAAGAACTTTCACTCAAATTTCTATATAGCGATATTTTCAGCAATGTTTTTGAGAAATTTTTAAGTGATAACGGATATGGTACAGCAATAACAGAGAAATATTTTCACTTCTTGTTCCATTTTAACATATAATCTTTTCATTAACCAACTATTTCAAATTTCTATAATTGTCAGATAAGACAAAAACAGAAACTTAACATATGCTCACTTTTATGTGGCTTGTAAATGCACAATGTATCCTATACACGTGCTTACCATGCTGCCAATTTTACATCGCCTGTAACTAATATTTGCGTTTAGGCACTCGCTTGGCCATAAAGCAATGTATGATTCTGAAGAGTAGCTTTTGAAGAACACATTTGTCAAGCATGACTACTCCCGTCTTCCACTAGTTAACAGGTGAAAACTCCTTCCCGTCACCCCCGGACATTGGTTGGAGAGCATTCTGTCCTCAGGTCTCCAGTATGTGGGGCACTGTCTGGCTACCTCAACTGCAACAAATTACTGAGCTCCATAAGTGCATGCAAACATGGCGAATGTTCTAGTTACTTCAGTCCAGAATTCATTTTCTGTGTAATAGCTTGCAGCATTAAAGAATGGTCTTACAAAAGTGGACAGCCACTTAAAGTAAAAGTGTTCTGCATTTGAGGCATGGATTGTGGGGTGTTCTTCCACATTCATAGGATGGGTCTGCAGCACACACTATCTCACAAAGATTGCTAAGCCTGACACTTCTGCATGTAAGGAGACACTTAACACATGTGTCTAGAGAAAAAGTTGACTGATGCTTGGGTGCAGAGTCGGCGTAATGGAGGAGAAAACCAAAAGATCTTTAGTCTGAAGGGATTGTTGGATACCAAGCCTTATTTTGTATTGGTGGAAGTGCGGGATTAGAATGCTCGTGCTGTGAAACTCAAGTTTGTACATCCTTTTTATTAATTCAATTTGTTATACATGAATGGGCAAATCTATCGTCCCCATATATCCCGTGTCTGCAACTAGAACTGTCATTCATAATGAAATGGTTCTTTTTTTAATTAAAAAAATTAATTAAATTGAGATTTTAATATTGGTAGAAAAACATTGAGGAAATGGTTCTTAATGAGTACTGTACTGCCTCAGGACAGCTTAAATCAGGTAGATAATCTGTTGGAATGTGTTCTAGTGTTTGAGACCAGTTGCAATATACAGGAGACTCCTCCTGTGGGACGTTAGCGTAGAGTGGACCAATGTCTAGAGATGTATCTGTTCTGTAGATTATATAATGTTCAGAAGGGTGGAATTCCCATCAGATATAGTTTCAGGAAATATTCTGTGAGGAATGGGATAGATAAAAGTGTCCTGTTTTATATTGATATATGACCTAGTCGAGTGTCCAGGATTTTTAGTGAACTTAATAGGGGCGGAATAGGTTTCACATGACTTACGGTCATTACGTTTCTGACTTTTGATTAAAAAACCATTGTGCCACACCTTTATCATCGAATCGCCAATGCACTATAAACGTAACTGAGTTTGTGTGCCCTTCAATAAAATAGCAATGTTAGAGTTAAAGTTTGTTTATGTAAAGTTTTTGTCATGTGGATAACGCCATGTTTTGTATCAAGTGTAATGTTGAATATTAAATACCATTATAACTAATCTGTCCTGGGTATGATGCCTGTGATCTAATGTCACCTCCCATAAACGCGGATTCCAAACATACTGAATGCCACATTTCAGAGATAATAATACTTTAAAAATACGATCCAACACATTTTGCTTATAGACAAATTATTGCTCACTCAGATGTTATGCCCTAGAAAATAAAGAAACGATCTGCTACTTCCATATACATAAGCACTCCTCGAGAAAATACGCTCGAAACACATCTCCAGTAGTAAGGTCAAATACACACCATTCTGCAGATAATACATGCAGGAAAAGATACTTTAGGCATACATATTGATCATTTTAAAGTCATGTCTCATTGGCCAAACTACAACAAACGTATTTAAACACAATAGGTAAAAACACAGTCCCATATCACACATGAACACAGCAAATGTTCAATGAAAAGAATCCGTTTTTGGAAACCTCAGAATAAAAATAAGCATATTGATTCCATCCGACTACTACAAGCAAGCACTGGGGCTCATCCACAAAGCGTACAAAAATCTAGCATCATAGACGGGATATTGCCTTTGTCCTACATTTCCGTTTTTACATAACTCCAGAGGTTACACTCAGAAATCTATGATATTTGGTTTTATTTGAAGGCATAAGCCCCTAAGCATCCTAATGAGTCGTAAAATCAAGTTTACAGTCTGTGCCACACTTATCTGTACAGCCCAATTTATCTGCCCACATGGAAAATACTATTCCCTTTAGAGAAAACCTTTTTCAACACCTTCATTAAACATGGGAAGGTTTCCACAAATAAATGTGGTAGTTTTATGTGGACTTTCACGCCCTGGAAAACACGAATTCTGTTACTTGCAGGAACAGCATGTAAACAATTTCCCCCAAAATATTTTCCACAAACTTTTCCACCTCTGCAGTATGCTTTTCAACCTGCTAACTAACTTATTACCCTATTCCCCTAGCCATTGCTGAGGTTTCCCTCTGGTTTGACTATAGCAACAGCATCTAAGGCCAGTGTTGGTTTGGGTTAAAAAATAAAGGCACCCTAAAAAAACATTTGCAGATTGCGCCTTTTCGCAAAGCACTGCTTCAGTGTTTTAAGCATTATGAAAAGGAGGAAGGGGTGTCCCTAAAAGAGGCATGTTTTCTGAACTTCACGAGTAAAAAAAAATGCAAATATTTCCAGGACTCTTTGTGCACAGATTAGATCACAATGGTGAACTAAACCTGAATATAAGTGAGGCCAATTCTGCTTAGACCCACCCTGCCCGTGCTCAATCTGCATACATTAATGGGCTGGCCCAGCAAGGTACTGGGAATGACACCTCTGCCCCATTTGTAAAAGGGAGGTAATAGAGGCACATCAGCCTCCGGAAATGCCACTTATACACCCACCTGGCCGCAAGTGGAATCGAAATTTGCCTAGCTTACGTAACGGTAAGTTTCAATTCTATTAAGGACACAGAGGCGAGGATTATGCTATATCTTCCTTCGCTTTATTAACATAAAGACTCCACAGCAGCTTAGGAAAAGATATAATAATACCAAAAAAATGCTTTAAACATAAGCATTGACGGAATGTTTAACAGATCAAACAACAACTCCCAAGAGTCTCTTTGTATAATAATAGTCCATAGTCCTTCCACTCTGTCCATCACTACTATAAAACCGGACTTCTCATCTTCTTCCCCCTCTTTCTTCGCGCAGATCACGCTTGAGCCTCATTGGTCCTGTTTAGCACCTTCGTTGCCTGTCGAAAAAGAAACAGCATCAGCGAGGTGGTCCAGGAATGCGACAATAAGGCGAGGAGCATTCAGTGACTAATACAATACCGACAATGTAAAGGAAAACGCTTTACTTACTGCCCTACGGGTGGGTAGAGACACCACTGTAGCCTGGGTGGGATAATCCTCGCCTCCGTGTCCTTAATAGAATTGAAACTTACCGTTACGTAAGCTAGGCAAATTTCGATTCTATGTCAGGACCGGAGGCTTCAGATTATGCTAGTTCAAAGCTTACTTACCACCAACTGGGCCAAATCCACCACCGGCTTAAAATAAAACCTCTTAAAGGTGGAATCCGAGGACCAATCTGCCGCTCGCATCAGGTCCTCCAAGCGAGCACCCACCGAGAATGCCTTAGAGGCCATGGCCGAGTGTGCTCCAAAGAGAGAAGTATTGATGCCCGCTTCTTGCATGACCCACCGCACCCACCGAGCAATAGTGGGCGAGGAGACAGCTTTGTGTGGCTTCCGCAGGGCAATCAACAACTGACGTTCGCCCGGAGGGCGTAACTCCAAGGTCAGGTCCTCGTATGCTTTGAGGCATTGCACAACACACAACTTAGGAGTGTCAAGAAAAGCTGGATATGAAATGGACCGCGACGACGTTTTAGTGCGTCGGCCCACGGTAAAAGTAACCCCATCCGGGGAAAAAATGCGAGCAGAGACATCCAGCGCGCGCACATCAGAGACGCGTCTACAAGAAATCAAACATAACAACATGGCTAACTTCGCCGATAGCTCCTTAAGAGACAGATAGGAATTGGCCGGCCAAGACAAGAACAAATTCAGAACCAAATTGACGTCCCAAAGGACGGAGTACCTGGGTTCAGGAGGCAACGCGAGGCGGATAGCCCGCAGAAGCCGGCAAACAAAAGGATGTTCCCCTACTGGGTGGCCATCGATGTTGTCGTGGCCTGCCGAGATCGCCGATCGAATAGCATTGATTGTTCTATATGCCAAGCCCTTGTCGGCTATGTGTGCCAGGAAATTCAGCACGGGAACGAGGCCTGCGACCAAGGGATCCAAATCCCTTCGTAAACACCAACGCATCCACTTAAGCCAAGCGGATCTGTAACGCTTCGTCGTACTATCGGCCCATGCTTTGGAGAGCAAGTGCTCAGCCGACCCCGAAAGGCCTGGGAGCGACCAGCGTCTCCTGAGAGCCTCCACGCCACGAGGCGGAGAGAGTTCTGCGTGACGAGGTGATGAGGTTCCTGATCCGGATTTGTCAGGAGCAGAGGAAACAGGGGGAGTAGGATTGGAAAATCCCAAGAAAGTTCCAGAAGAACCGGAAACCACACTTGAGACCTCCAGAGTGGCGTAACCAACACCAGCTCCGCTCCCTGGCGGCATATTTGGGCCGCCGCTCGCATTATCATGGAGAACGGGGGAAACGCAAACGGTTGTTCCCGACTCCAATCCTGCAGAAAAGCGTCCGTGGCTTCCGCTAGAGGGTCCGGCCTCCAGCTGAAAAAACGCGGCAGCTGGTGGTCGAGACGGGACGCAAAGAGATCCACCGAGAAGGGACCCCAGAGGGTGTGCAGCCACCGGAAAACCTCCGGATCCAGTTTCCACTGGCTGGCGTCCCTGAGATGTCTGGAGTGCCAATCCGCCACCTGGTTGCACTGACCCGGCAGATACTCCGCCGTCACCGCAATGTGACGAGACAGGCAATAATCCCAGAAGTCCTTCGCCAAGTCCGCCAAGGCGCGGGAACGAGGACCTCCTAGATGGTTCACATAACGAACCGCCGAAATATTGTCCATCCGTAACAGGACACAGGCCTTGACCGAATCTTTGGTCCAACAACGAACTGCGAAGGAGCCCGCCAGGAGCTCCAAACAATTGATATGCAATCGTTGTTCTTCTGAAGACCAGGTGCCGCCGGTGGAAAAATCCCCGCACCGGGCGCCCCAGCCCGACCTGCTGGCGTCGGACTCTATGATCAGGTCCGGAGCCGAACCGAAGATCGCTCGACCATTCCATGCCTCCATGTGAGACAGCCACCATGACATTTCCTCCTTCACTTCGTCCGTGAGGGGAACCCACTGATCGTAACTCATCCCACGGCGCAGATGTTGCGCCTTCAGACGTTGGAGAGCCCTGTAGTGCAGCGGACCTGGGAAAATCGCTTGGATGGAGGACGAGAGAAGACCCACCACCTTGGCGATATGTCGCAGGGACGTACGGTCCCTCGCGATCGTCTGCCGAAGCAGGTGTCGAATTTTTGTGACCTTCCGACCCGGCAGGCTCAAGACCGCCTGCACCGAGTCCACCACGAAACCTAAAAAGGTGATCTTCTGAGTGGGGACCAAAACCGACTTGGAACCGTTGACCACAAACCCCAGTCTCTGGAGCAGACCGACAGCTTGTCGCAGTTGGCCTGCCAACACCTCCGGGCACTGCCCCATGAGGAGGATGTCGTCCAAGTATACCAGCATACGGACCCCCTGACTCCTGAGAAACTCCACTACCGGATGGAGAACCTTCGTGAAGCACCACGGGGCCGAAGAAAGACCGAATGGCAGTGCGGTGAATTCGAACACCTTGCCGTCCCACAGGAATTGTAGGAAACGACGATGAGGGGGGTGGATGGGGACGACCAAGTAGGCGTCCTTGAGATCCAGTCTCACCATCCAATCCCGAGGGAGGAGTACGTCCCGAAGGAGGTGGATACCCTCCATTTTGAAATGTCGATAGACCAACCACCCATTGAATTCCTTGAGATTGATCACAGGCCGCTTGTCCCCATCCGTCTTGTCCACTAAAAAGACGTTGCTGAGGAACCCATGCAGGTGGCGCGTTGATAGACGGATGGCCCCCTTGCGCAGCAAGTCCGAGACCTCCCCGTCTATCAACCGCGCGTCGGATTCCGAAAAGACCATTGGGCGCGGGGGCCTCGCTTGCGTGGGCTGGTCGTAAAATTCTATGTGGAACCCTCGTACAGTTTGTAAAACCCAAGCGTCGGCAGTGAGCAATTCCCACTCCTCGTAAAAGCTTGCCAGCCGCCCCCCAATAGGAACTTGATCCAAACAAAGTACACTTACCGGGGGCATTTCCTTGTCCGGAGTTGCTCTTGAACCCTCTGCCGCCGAAGCGCTGCCCTCTGGTGGGGTAGAAGTTGGTATAGTTGGCAGAGGTCTGGTATTGACCTCTTACGGAGCCTTGTCCCTTATTGGTCTGCTGGCCACGGCCGATCGCGCGGCCCCTACCGCGACCGGCCCCTCCGGAGAAACGCTGGTGAAACACCCTCTTAATGCTGGACTGGGCCTTATCCAGCGACGTGAACGTGTTCACGAACTTGCCCAGTTCCCTGATGAAGGGTTCGCCGAAGAGGCCTCCCTGGGCCACAGCACCCGCCTCCGACGAGGCCAGGTCCCCCAATTTTGGGTCCTATTTGATTAGGAGCGAACGCCGCCTCTCCGTAGACAGGGCACAGTTGGCGTTGCCCAAGAACACAATCACCCTCTGGGCCCAATTCGAGAGCACCTCCGGGGAAATGGCGGTGCCATTTGCCTTAGCCTCCTCCGCCATATCGAGGATCTTCGTGGCGGGCCCACCCGCATCTAACAATTTGTCCTGGCATGCCCGCCAGGACCGATCAATCCCTTTCCTGGGGTCCTTCATAAATTTCGCCAGGAAGGTGGCCATCTTGGGATCCAATTCCGGGGTCATGGCTACTTTCCCCTTAAAAGTTGGCCGAGGGCACTCCCCACGCAGGCAACCCCTCGCTTCCTTTTCCAGGGGCTTGCGCAGCTTGCCCGCGACAAATTTCGCCACCGTCTCCCCCGGTGTCCAGGCCGCGGAGCGGGGGTGGACGATCTCGTCCGGGTCCAGCATGCCCGACTCATCTCGGGGCATCTCCTTGGCAGAGGACGCCGGAAGCCAAGATCGGGTCGACTCCCCGTCGTCATCCGTGTCCGGAGAGTCGTACACTGGAGAGGCGGGGGCCGTAGACACGTCCCCCGAAGCACTAGGGTCCACCAAGGGTGCAGGGGGCACCGCCGTTGCCTTAGCCAGGAAGGCGTCCCGAAGATGCTCAAACGCGCCCCTGTCCACACCTTGGGCCTCCGATGACGGCCCTTCCTTACAAGGCCTCTTCGGGGCGGGTGGCAACCCGCCGGACGTCCCCGGGAGATCGGGGGTCGGAGGCACATGCGCCGATGCCAGCTTCGCGCACTCTTCCACGATGCGGGCGGAAAGGCGGTCTTCCATGGGGCCTACCACCTCCGTTACGCAGCGGTAGATGGAATTGTCCACCGCCTGGTAGAACTCGTCGTCCTGCAGGTAGGGGTAGGGTTCTTCCTCGTATTCCCCTTCCATCTTGGAACCAAGGACAAATTCGGGGCACCCTGAAGGGCGGCAGTCGAGGTAGAACTCGAATATGGGCAGGCCAACCGGCTGCGATCACGTTTTTGGCCAACTGACGTGGCAGGTGGGCTGTACCAACCCCCAAGCGCGCAGACCCTCCTCGCCGGGACCGGGTCTCCGCACCCCTCAAGCGCGCTAAGCCACACTTTGAATAGAGAGGTGCACAAAGGACACCCGAAGGTGGTTCACGCGGTCAGAGCCGCAATACAGACCCCAACGGGGCGTCAAGAGCAGGAATTACGGACCCGGGGCACCAGGTGTCAGAGGGGTACGCGAGGGCTGGCTCCTGCGCAAGCAGACTCCACGGCGCGGCCCCTGGCACTGCGGAGGCGCGCCGAAGGGTTGGCGAGACGACAGGCCGCCCCCTGGCGGTCTACGTACGCACCGCACACAATTGGGAAATAAAGATCGCGTAGGAACGAAGAACGTTCCCGCGACCGGGGACTCTGTAAGGGAATAAACCATGCAATGAGTCCCCCAACGATCGTACACAATACAATCAGTAATATCGAAAAATGGAAAAAACATGAAAAGCACTTATCTGGCTGTGGGAGCAGCGAAGAAAGAGGGGGAAGAAGATGAGAAGTCCGGTTTTATAGTAGTGATGGACAGAGTGGAAGGACTATGGACTATCATTATACAAAGAGACTCTTGGGAGTTGTTGTTTGATCTGTTAAACATTCCGTCAATGCTTATGTTTAAAGCATTTTTTTGGTATTATTATATCTTTTCCTAAGCTGCTGTGGAGTCTTTATGTTAATAAAGCGAAGGAAGATATAGCATAATCTCAAGCCTCCGGTCCTGACATAGAATTGATCAGCAGAGACACAGCCCAAATCGGCCACCATGCTGGCCATATACGCTGCTTACAGTGGCAACTTAGATACTCGACCATTGCCTGAGTGCCCGTCCTGCCAATCCGATACTGTCTATGGTGACATCCAATCCAAAACTGACAAACCTCCAATTAGCAGAAATCTATATTACAGAGGCTTTAAGGAAAGATCAATACTCTAGGTTCATCACTGTGGGCGGACTTCAGAAAACTGTCTAAATGCCTTCTACAAATGTCCTCGCCTACAAACTCACCACCCACCATTTCTGCAGTATACTTAAGAAGCTGAATAAGAGAAATAAACTGTACATAAAAAGAAAATGAGTTAATGTGATCCTTCCTTTGACCCTGCCTTCATATTATTTCAGACATTTATATGTGGTGTGTGCAATACAAGTATGATCCATCAATCATTGAAAGTTACATTTTATACTTGGTTCATTAGTTGTATGTGGCACGCAGGGGCGTAGCTTGGTCAATAAGATTGGTGGGTGTAAGTTTCAGATTTCCCAACAGTCACGCTGGGATATCTTGTTAAAACACATTATATGAGAAGTAGGGCATGAGGGGGGCTTGACGGGCAGTGGAAAATGAGAGGAGGGCAGATTGTTAGGGGCATTTAAAACAGCATAAAAAAAATATTTATTTAACATTTTTATTGAAATCAAACTAGTCACTTTTAGAAGCACAGATTGCGTACGTTTTGTTACAGATAAGACATTTATACATCAATATTTATCTTACACAATATCTTAGGCGATTCGTATACGTTCGTTGTCCCCCGTTTGACATTTCCAATTCCATCGAAGGTGAAACACAGAGTTCCTCCCCAAAATGCATTCCATCTGCCCAAACTTTTTTAAGGGATTCAAAAGTTGAGAGCGTGTGTGTGTGCGTGTGTTTTTGTCTGTGTGTGCATGTAAAAATCCCAGGTAAAATCCGACAGAAACTTCATAATTTCCAACCGAAAGCCCTTGTACCCAACTATTTACTGCAGAATAATTTTGTTAGGGGGTGTAACACCCCTAACATCCCACCGGTTTTTTCCCACAACTCCCTCATGGCTAGAATACAATGAAAAGTATTTTGGGTTGTGAACACACACACTCCACATACCAGTACACATATTAGTGGTGGAAACCAAAAGAAGGTTATCCCAATTATGGAAGCTTGCTGGCAAACAGTGCTGTTATCGTTTACATGTTCATATAACCTCCATCATATTATGGAATAGAAAAATCACCCTTGATACAGAATGAATACATGTGTCCACATTGCTTAACTCCAAGTAATAAGAATGCATGCTTATGGTTACGTTTTGACGTGATGCAATTCATTACCCACATTAAGTTATTACAGTTATGAGAAGTAAAGCACCCCATCCCCTGGGGCCAGCTCACATGCTATATCCCTGAGAGCCCACCACTTTGGACACAACGGTTTCCCTGCTCTCACCGACGCTGTGTTTGCTCCTGCATGGAGGGAGCATTTTCAAATCTCCTGTCAAGCGGGAGCAAACACAAATGTGCTCTCACCTCGCAGGAGCTTTTAAAAAAGCTTTCGCCAGCTGGGAGCAGACTTTTGACCTGTGTACCTGCCCGCACTGATGCAGGCAGGGAAACAGATCGAACTATTGCTCCCAACTGGAGGGAGCAGCAAAAGTAGCTGCTCTCACTGGGTGGGAGAAATGCCATTTCCAGTTGCAAGCAGGGAGCAAACTGGGGCCACAGGGGCCTTGGAGCTCCCCCCTGCAGCTCCCAACAAGTATATGGTGGGAGTCTTAGGTGGGAACCAGGGCACCAACCTTTAATAGCACGGGCCCCAGGGGATGGGGTCCCTGGGGTTGGTAAAGGCTCAGGGAGAGGGCAGCGCAGGCCCCCCTCCCTTGAATTTTCATAGTGGCCCTAGGGAATGGGGTCCTCAGGGCCTAACAAGGCTTAAGGATGGGGATGCGTAGCCCCCCTGCCCTTTACTTTAAGTCTTGGGCCTTTTATTTTTTATTAATGGAGAGGGGGCCCCTCTTCTTCCCCTCCTTCTCTCCCTCCCCATCCATCAGGGCTGTTTGTTTGTTTTTAGGTCGAGCCTAGAGTCAGCACGCATGCTCTGCTCTGCGAGACTTGTTGTGGTGGAGTATGGAATAGTAGCCCCACCCTCTCTCTGCCCATATTTGTCATTGGCTTGTGTCATTGTCCTTCATAAATGTTGGCTTCTGATTTGTAAAGAGGCTCGACAGGCCCTCCTTAGTACCGCCTAGGCTTCATTTGGAACCTTCTATGGTGAGTGGCTCTTTTACTTCAGTTGTTACATGGTACATGTTCTTAAGTCTGTAAACACTATTTTCTTTATTGAGATTCTCTTACTGATGAGCATGACGTGCTCTGCTTACATTCAGCGTGCCATGCGTGCTTTTTCTTTTCCAGCAGCCGGGACAATGGCGGCCGCTTTTTCCAATGTCATAGGTCTAGCATTTAAATGCGAGACCTATTGCATTGAAAATATTTGTTTTATTCCAAATGGGTTCTGCTCATCATCAGCAGCAATTTCACTTTCTTTTCCACCTTTTATTTAAGAGGTACTGAGTTTGCCCTTTCCCTCAGAGTATCCATGGAGCGCCCACTGGAGACCCCATTTACTTGCAGTTATTTCAGTCATCTCTACACTGTTTCTTAGCACCTCCTCTCCCTGGCAGCTCTTGGTTCTTTCCTTTCTTACCCGCTCACATAGCAACCCAAATGGTTCCCGGGGAAGGGGTGTGAATCAGAGGGTTCCTCACAGAGGCAAAATGCTTTCCAAACAATCCTCTGTCCGTTGAGCCCCTTCTTTCCAGTCAACAAAACGCAAACAGTTTATGATTCAAGTTTTCATGTCCGTCTACATTCCTTGCTTGTATGAGGGTCCTTCTTTTATCTTAGCACCAACTCTCCACTTTCCCAGTGGAGGAATCCCGTCAATTCAGCTTCCCTGTGTCCCAGTTGTCCACTGCTATCCTACTCTTCAAATAACATAAAACCGAGTCCCTAGTACCCACTGCTCGATATGAGCTCCCCACTCTTTCATTGCTGAGATCAGCCACCACATCAGAACTGTTTCCAGACTAATACCAACCACCCACCGTCACTGCCAAACCCATATGCAGTCCTGCAGCTCCCTTCAGTTTATTTTCAGGTCCCTTTTCTAAGAGCCCCCCCAGCCTGCAGCACCTCCACTATGTAGTTCGAGACTCTGCACTCAAAAGCTGTGTCCGGCGATAACACCACGCCTGTTCTGTTACACTATCAAACATACCCCATTCCCACTCTCTGTGTGGTGAAGCACCTTGCTGCTATGTATATGCCCCCCTTGCCAGAGAGCCATTAACACCATGCCCCTCCCCCGGTTTCAATACTCGACTAGTTTACCGTAATGTTAACATGTTTGGAGTTGAGAGGTTAATACTGAACCGTTGTCATTTCAACATGCTCTAAATAGTATCAATAATGCTCCTCTATCCTGCAGCTCGCCCTGCTGTTTGTTTTCTGGTCTTGTCTACTAGAGGCTGATGAAACACTTCATATCAACCAGAGCCTACAGTTCTATCCGTGCACCTCCACCCAGATCAGCTCGCACTGCCCTCAGACTGTTGCTCAGTGCCCCAACACCATTTTTGGGAGATTCTTCTTATGTTTAAACCCTGACAGTGTAATCAATATAGAGTTTGTAGGAGTGCAAAGAATGTGTTTAGGCCAGAATTCTTCTCAAGTTGGGCGCCGGTTACTCATAGAAGTCACTGTTAGTGCATTCCTCTGTGGCTGGCCAGCGCTTCTTGCATCTGAACATAGCGCCTGGATGACTTCACAAATGATTACGTATTGTCCACAACTGCTTCAATTAGTGACAAAGCCACATTTTAATCGATGTGAATATTCAAATCTGCCCGGAAGCCAGTAATTATTACTTTGCGTCCCTACAGGATTGGGCCAACTATATGGGAATCAGTACTTGCCCTGCCGCAACAGGAGGAGTAGAGCCCAGACTGCTAAGCCATGCCCAATCAGTACAGGAACCCGCAAACCTGACGGGCTTCAGTCTTCACTGGGCCTCCATGGCGAGGAGCTAAAACCTTGAGCTGTTGATGTCAGAGCCCAATGTGTGAGCGTATCCTGACGCAGACGGAGAAAATGTGCTTTGACCAAGCCTGTAGCGAAATGTTTAGCCCCAGCCGTCTCAGGGAAATATCAATTCACCCACCTACTGCATGGGCGGCAGCGGTGCAAGAGCCCCTCCCTCAGAACATGTCTCAGTTTTGTAATCTTGCCTCTATCACAGAATAGGTGTGTGCAGCTGGCGAGCCCCCCCCCCTCTCACACAAACACAGGATACAGCATTTGTATAGCAGTGGGAGCTTCCCTCACATTCAGATTTCACCAAACAGACAAAAGCACCAAGTAAAAGAAGTAACTCATCACCACCTTATACCGTGCAATGCACCCACCCCGTCTCACCACAACCTTCCTCACCGCACACAGACATACATGTATGGACTAGCATTACCTTTCTACTAAAATACCCTTCCTCTTTATACTGAGCCATACAACACCTGACGACAACCACCACCCAATAACTACAACCCTTGTCCTGCTGCAAGCACTGCCCTGCTAATAACCACTACCTTTTAACGTTCCCACGCAGTACCTTCCAATAGCTTCTGCGCTTTTGCTGCTGTGTGCAGCACATGCCAATAACTACCACCTTTTTTACTTCTCCAAGCAATACCTGACAACAACCACTACCCTTCTAATGCACCCTACTGCAGGGCATGCCAAAAAGAACCAAACGCTTACTGCTCCCTATTGTGCATGCCAACAACCACCAATCTTCTACAAAACGATGCAACACACGCCAACAAGCACCATTCTTTTACCACCAGCCCTTACCCAAACGTCCACCATACAGTTCTTGCCAGTAACAACCAGCCTTTTACTGCTCTGTGTTTCACATACAGTCCTCACTGTTCTTTCTCCTTTCTATCCTCTATGTAGCACCTGCCAATAACTACTGCCATTTCAGTGTTCCATAAATGTATTTGTGTAATCTGCAGGTCACAGATTATAACGCCTGTGGGAGCTAGTTTGGGGGGCTTCCAGGTCATACATGAGTAACTGGGTTCCAAATGTAGCAGCTGAGCCTTCAACTAGTCATAAAGCTCATCCCTCCCACAATCATGGGAATCAGTAGTTTATTACACACTGCGTATCTGCATATATGGTTTTACTGTTGCATTTTTTTCATATGTACTTAGTTTAATGAAATATATTTAACTAAAACTACAGGGTGCATTAGTTTAAATGTGTGCAATAATAAGCTCAGTTTGACATTTGCAGTGTAGTAATAAATATGTGAATGTGTACATGTTTATTAGTAGAAATGTTGTAAATATTGGGCCACATTTATTTTCACTGCAGTGGCATTAAATTAATGTAGCCCAATTACAGGTTATTTAGAGTAACCATACAAATAAGCATGTATTAACACATTTGTTGCTACAGTGCAAAGGTCACATTTGAGTTTTATTTTACCACAGTATAGCAAACTTGGCATGATGAAAACACTGTTTACTGCCTTACAAGGGAAAAAAATCTAGTAGTCATGAGGTGTTGACTGTATGATTTTACCTTACTATATAACTTTAACTCCTTGCTCGCTGGCTCTCATAAAATACATTTTGTTAAAGCAAATTCACATGAAAAAAACAGCAGGGCATGAGCCGTATGCAAATCAACAGTGGTAATTATACTCTGATTACCAGGAGGGCACCACTTGCGACAATGGTAATAGCACATTGCACTCTTTCTGTAAGCATTTATACTATGGCAACATTTCTAAATATCAATACATTTATTCAGGAAGAAAGTGATATAAGTATATCCCTTAATAGAAAAAAAGGTCTCAATGGGAAGAGGAATTTCGGACATAAGCAAATCAATCAATAATGTTTTTAGTACATGTTGTGCAAGCCATATAACTGTGCAAAAATAGATAGTGATGTTGTTAGTACCGTAGGGTCTTTAATAGTGGCTATTCCAAACTCTTGTAATAGGGGGTGAACTAGTTTCTCCTAAGCGCATCGTACATGGGACAGGAAAAGAGAACTCAGTGCATAGAAATAAACATTGTCCTTTGTAAACGCTGGCTTCCGAGTTGTTATTAGGCTTGTTAGACCCACCTTAGTACCGCCTTATCTGCATTTGTTACCTCCAATAACGACTGGACCTTTTACTTGTCTTGGTACACTTTCTGCTTTATCTTGGTTGTGAGCCCTATTTTGTTTAATGATTTGCCCCTATTCAACCCACTACGCCGCAGCACGCTGCCCGCTATTATTTCATTTACAAATAGTAGTCCGGTTTAACTATAAATTATGCCTTTATTTATTTATTTATTTTAGCAGTGTGATCCGCTTTAAGTATAGCGGCTGCTTACTTATTATTTTTGTTTGCTGTTTACTAGCGCCCATTTGGCGCTTGCACATTCATTTAAGGTGGCGACCCTTTCTTTAGACAAGCAGCGTCTAAAGAAAGGTGTGCGGTTGCTATTAAAGTGAAAGTACGGCATGGGTGCTTTTATAAAAAAAGAAATCTGTTGTTCACCTTGACAAACGCTTTTTTTTGTCCAAGCGCCCCATGCCGTGGATTCACCTTAATGTTGGCCATGCCCCTTTCTTTAGACACAGCTTGTCTAAAGAAAGGGGTAAGGCATCCATGAACGTGAAAGTGCTGCATGGGCACTAGTAAACAATAGGTCACGTTTTTGCGAGAGTTTAACACCTTAAGTGCTGCTGTCGGCCAACGGTCGTCGCAAGCACTACCTCCCCAGTGCTGCGCACGACCGCTGGCCGACGGGCCAGCATTCGTTCGTCGAACGTTCAGCACTGGGCGCTGAACGTTCGACGCTCTTAAGGTGTTAAGCTTTTGCATTGCCAATAGTTCAAACTCTCGTAAATGCGAGATCTTGTTTGCCTTTAGTTTCACAGCTCTAATGCTATACCCGTTTGTAGAATAATATGTAGAAAAGAAGTTTGGATGATGTCATTAGTGATGTCATCAATTATGTCATTTGACATGTCATCAGGGATGTCTTAATTATGTCACAGAACAGTGATGTAATATGTGAGGTCATAATAAGCAGTGTATGGCGGGGCACAATATATGTGAATTTTTAAAGATCGTTTTTTTTTAATAAGAAAAAAATCTTGTTAATTACATCCAACTATAACATTACTTTAACCTCTGGCTTATTCGGTGAAATATATGTCCACGTATACATATATGATTTTTTTTAACTATTAGCATTATCGTAATTTCTAGGTTTTTTTTCTGAGGTTATTATTGGAAGCTAAATAGGTTTGCTGTTTTTGATCAATAGAAATATTGTTTGAACAGCATTTTATATTGGAAACATGATCACACACGCCTCTGAAGCCTGACGCTTCACTTAATTCTAAAATGTGCTATGAACGTTCACTATTGAAAGGAGCAGGGCTTGATTTTTATTAATTCATAAAGTACTAGCAATGGCCATATAAATAAATAGTTTATTTGTAGTCTCACAAACGTCTTTCGGGGCTTCTGCAGGTTAGACGTGGGCACGCATCTAGTTTTAACACTTTGTTTTGATTATTAATCCCAGCTTTAATTTTGAGGCAATTTTTACGGCAGTGTTTTATGTCTAGTAATTTGGGGAAATTATTAAACCTCGGCGTTGACAGAACAGGGAGTTGTTGAGCGAGACGTGAGGGACTTAATCTAAGGATAAATCTCCCGAATGCAAAATTGATTACACCAGCTGTGTGCCTTAAAAGTGATTTCACATCTTCCACGTACCAAAACCCGCGCTGCCCAATTTTATTAGATCTGGTGCCAAGGTCGGATCTTGGGAGACTTTAGGAAGGGCTTAACACAAGGCGAAGATTGCTAAAACGTTACTGTTAAAATAATAAGCTGAAATGCATATTTTAACATGCTGATTTATTCTTAAACAAAATGTGAACGCGATCAAAAGAATAACTGTTTTTGTAGCTCTGCTGTTCAAGGCGTGAACTTAAAACATCTGTGCAAACGTCAGCTTCACAGCATAGGATCTTTTGAAGGTCGGCTCAACCTTTCAGAAGCAGGCTCAACACTAAATAAGGAGCAGTTGCAATTAGCTGATCAGAATATGCCAATAATCTTTGAAGGGTCTTGACATGCTTCGAAGCATAAGATAATTTCAAGTGAAGTTTTTAAAAGTAAAACTTTTTGCTTGATATGGAGGTGTATTTTAATACTAAAGCTTCAGATCTCAGGTGGAAACATTATGGTAGATGCTTTTTATGATCAAGAAGTATTACTTTACGCTTATGACTATTCGAAAGACATGCTTATATATTTTTTTAATCTAGAATGAATACACATGAAAGCAGCAAATTATGCGTATGCATCAGAGTCTGAGTTGTCACAGCTGTATATTGCCGGGGTGAGCGCGCCAATAAGCATAACACTTGCAGCAACGCAGCAGCACGTATCTTGTAAATGAGAGCACCCTCCACCCAATCAAGTGATGTCTCAGGAGTGGATTATGAGAGCCACATTCACAAAATAGTTTTTGAAACTAAGGGCATCATTACAAGGTCCCCAAAGTTTGGGCCAATAACCTACCCCACAACTGGAGTTACTGATCAATAATTCAGCAGGGGGTGTTATGGGGCAGCATTAGGTGGCATTGATGCTCTTAAGAAATAAGGAATTTACCTCGGCAGTCTGTAATTCTCTATCTGATTCTCCGGGTAATTTCTCATTTTTCACTAGCATTTTTCAGTAGCTAAAACATCTGGTAGCCCATTTACTAGAAGTTGCCACATCCCTCAAGGGCACTAATTGATCATAAAAGTGGCACCCCTGGCAGCCAGACCTTAGATCGCGTCTGTACTGAACAAGAACTGCCCTGCTGTTTCTAGCAAAGAAAGTCTGCACCAGAACGAGACTACTCTTGGGTTTGCAATTAGAGCATAGAGCACTGTGCCCGTGGTGCCATGCTTGAGCCTAAGACATAAGAGGTGACTTCCTGTTACAGCTGCATGGCCACAAAAGCTGACAAAGCCCTGCCTTTGTGAGTTGGTAGCAAAGAACGTCTGACCACCATTTTGTAGCCTGGGAGACCAAGACCCCACCCTAAAAAGTTGCACCCAAGTCTGCTGTACTCCGGAGTGTCATCAGAGTACAGTTTGGTCGCCCAAGACGGAAGCTACAACCCGTTAAAGGTAACCTTTGGATACCAGTGAAACTAGACTCAAAGTGCTCTGCAGTGCAAAAAAAGCTATAGATCCCAGGGAGACTTAAAGTCAGTTTCATGAAGAGAATGTTAAAGGGGGGCTGTTGCCTCAGTGCCACCCCCACAAAATAACTGAGCAAAGTTTGTGGAGCCCAAGGCTCCTGCAACCACATGACGCCACACATGCCTTCCTCACAGGGCGTGGGAGCCTGCATCAGTGCCTCCAGCTCCAGCCTCAGGCAGGAGCCAGCAAATGCTCTTCAGGACTTCTGATTGGGACTGGAGCAAATGCAGCATAGTTTTGGCTCCAGTATGAGGCGAGAACAACATTTTAATTTGCACTGTCTGTGTGCTCTGCTCACCCCAGACATGGTGGGTGGGCAACGCTTGTGGTGTTGGACTCTGCTGCTGTATCTTGGGAGATGGGTCACCTGGGGAATTTTCTACTTAACGTCAGGCCCTGGGAGAAGGTTGCCTCTGGGAGGGGGCACATGCACACCCTGCCGTGCAAGTCACTGTCTGTGTGTTGAGCACGGACCATGGCTCCGGTGCAGGCAGCAGTGCGGTTTCGAAGAGTAGTGCTGGCTCAAAAGTGACACTCAAAGTCTTTGTACTGGTTTCTTCTTGTTTAGCACAGCAAACTCTCTACAAAGGGCCCAAGAACTGCATTTGGTACCACTTGGTGGAGTAGGGCTTTCAGCAGAACAATCCAGACATTGCAGGTGAAGTCTTTGATGGCCCGGAGACTTCCAACAGGAGGCAAGCTCAACTCAAGCACTTGGAGAACCTCAAAAAGCAGGATGCAGAGAGCTAAGTCCAGTCCTATCACTCCCAAGACAGAAACAGCAGGCCAACACAACAAAACAAGCAGCAAAGTGGCAGTACCCCCTTATAGCAAAAAGCTGTGTGCCTTAAAAACAACTTGTTCTTGGCAGAATGTTTTCAGTCCAGAAGTGTTCCAAGTATATGGTGTCAGAGGTCTGGTACTTATACCCATTTTAGCCTTCAAAGTAAGGATACTTCAAAGGAAGGTATTTGAAGTGCACAATACCCTGCTCCTCCTGGCCCTGGTTGCAGACACACTACAGGGTGGTAAGCAGCTCTTTGTGAGGAGACAGGCGCTGTCCTATTGAGGTGTAAGTGTCCGCTGCTCTCAGCACTCTAGCTCAGGAAGACCTATCAGGCCTGGTAATGGGCCATCAGGATATGCAGGGCACACCTCAGCTCCCTTTGTGTGTGACTGTTTAGAGTGAGTTCACAAATCTCAGCTGCCATCCAACCCAGATGTTAATTCTAGGAATAGGCATAGGTACAGTATGGTTAAGTAAGAAAATGCCAATTTTCTTAAAAGTGGCATTTTCACACCTGAAAGTTAAAAACCAACTTCGCTAAAACATGCGTTTTTAAATTGTGAGTCCAGAGACATCAAACTCCTATTTTTTATATGTTCCCACTTGGAAGATATACGTGTAAAGTGTTACAAGGCAGCTCCAATGCTAACATATCGGAGAGAGAGGCCTTGCTGTAGTGAAAATCGAATGTAGCAGTTTTTCACTACCATGACAAAGAAAATGAATTCACATGTCTTACCGTTAAAATACACTGCGCCCTGCACATGCGACTAGCTAAAGCCTACCTTAGGGGTGCCAGAATAGGGAAGGTTTGGACCTGACAAGTAGGTGCACTTGCCAGGTCAACATGGCAGTTAAAAACTGTGCACACAGGGTGCAGTAGCAGGTCTGAGACATGTCTGAAGGGCTAGTTATGTGGGTGCTGGTAGCATGTGATTTACAGGCCCTGGGCACACACAGTGCACTGTACTAGGGACTTATTAGTAAATCAAATATGCCAATCGTGGAGAAACCAAATGGCATCACTTTTATACATAGAGCACATGCACTTTAGCACTGATCAGCAGTGGTAAAGTGCCCAGAGTCCTAAAACCAGCAAAAACGAAGTTCAGCACACAGTCAAAAACAGGAGGCTGGAAGTAAAAAGACAGGGGAAACCACACCAAAAGATACCAGGTTTAACAAATACATATCCCCATTCTCATTTTATAGTTCCAAGTTTTAATTTAGAATCCATTCATCACAGGTGAACTCTTCATCTGTATGAAACCTTAGCAGGGCCGGACTGGGAACAGAAACCGGCCCTGGCACACTGTTCAGGCAGCCCCCCTTGGGGTGAGGGGAGTGCAGCAAAGCAGTGTGCGAGGGCCGATTTTGTTACTGGGGGCCGATATTGCCGACCCCTGGTAACAAAACAAGCATTTGCAATGCAATAGGTCTCGCATTAGGAAAGTTTGAGCTATTGGTATTGTAAATGACAATTTTTTATTTATATGTTGGTTTTGAAAATAGCTAAATTATTAGCTTTGTCATTTACAATGCCAATAGTTATAACTTTCGCAAATGTGACACCTATAGCATTTGTAATGCAATATGTGTTGTATTTACGTGACTTTGATGTATTGATATTGCAAATAACAATGGCTTTTATCATTTTTTTAATAATTAATACTTAAATAAAAGTTATTGTAATTTATAATGGCAAACTTAACTTAAACTTTTGTAAATAACTTTTGTGAAGATTATGTTCAGTGTATTTTATTGTGACGAAAATCCAAGAACAGAAGTTAAATATTGACTTTTTTTGTGACATTTGTAATAAAGTTTGAAACATTGAGAGAACATATTTGAACCAGGTGTTACTGAATGGTTGCACAGATTGATGCTGTGGTGGGGCTAAGTCATGTTGTGGTGGCGATGAGTGATGCTGTAGCGGCGATGAGTGATGCTGTGGTAGCACATAGTGATGCTGTGGTGCCCCCGAGTGATGCTGCAGTGCCCCTGAGTGATGCTGCGGTGCCCCTGAGTGATGCTGCGGTGCCCCTGAGTGATGCTGCGGTGCCCCTGAGTGATGCTGTGGTGATGCGATAGAGTGCAATAGATAGAGGGAGGGTGATAGATAGAGGGAGGGCGATAGATAGAGGGAGGGCGATAGATAGAGTGAGGGCGATAGATAGACAGACAGACAGACAGACAGACAGACAGATAGGTAGATAGAGTGAGGGCGATAGAGTGAGGGCAATATATAGACAGAGTGAGGGCGATAGATAAACTGAGGGCAATAGATAGATAGAATGAGGACGATAGATAGAGTGAGGGCGATAGAGAGATAGAGTGATAGATAGATAGATAGATAGATAGATAGATAGATAGATAGATAGATAGATGGTTGTGTGTGTGGTTGTGGTTGTGTGTGTGGCTGTGTGGTTGTGTGTGTGTGATGGTGTGTGTGATGGTGTGTGTGTTGTGTTTAGGGTTGTGTGTGTGTGTTTGGGTGTGTGTTGTGTTTGGGGTTGTGTTCTGCTTGTGGTTGTGTGCATCTGGTTGTGTGTGTGGGTGTGTGTGGTTGTGTGTGCGTGGGGATGTGTGTGGGGTTGTGTGTGTGTGGGGTTGTGTGTGTGTGGGGTTGTGTGTGTATGGGGTTGTGTGAGTATGGGGTTGTGTGAGTATGGGGTTGTGTATGTGGGGTTGTGTGTGTGGAGTTGTATGTGGGTGTGGAGTTGTATGTGTGTGTGGGTTGTGTGTATGGGGTTGTGTGTGGGGGGTTGTGTGTGTGGGGTTGTGTGTGGGGGTTGTGTGTGTTTTGGGTTGTGTGTGTGTGTTTGGGTGTGTGTTGTGTTTGGGGTTGTGTTCTGCTTGTGGTTGTGTGCATCTGGTTGTGTGTGTGGGTGTGTGTGGTTGTGTGTGCGTGGGGATGTGTGTGGGGTTGTGTGTGTGTGGGGTTGTGTGTGTATGGGGTTGTGTGTGTATGGGGTTGTGTGAGTATGGGGTTGTGTATGTGGGGTTGTGTGTGTGGAGTTGTATGTGTGTGTGGAGTTGTATGTGTGTGTGGGTTGTGTGTGTGGGGTTGTGTGTGGGGGGTTGTGTGTGGGGGTTGTGTGTGTTGGGTTGTGTGTGTGGAGGGGTGTTGTGTGTGGAGGGGTGTTGTGTGTGGAGGGGTGTTGTGTGTGGAGGGGTGTTGTGTGTGGGGGTGTTGTGTGTGGGGGTAGTGTGTGTGGGGGGTAGTGGGTGTGGGGTTGTGTGTGGTGTGGGGTTGTGTGTGTGGGGGGTTTTGTAGTGATCTCAGAGTAACAGTATAGCTGAGAGCAGCATGGTACAACCCCGGCCGGGTCCCAGGAGCTAGCGCGAGGCGCGTCTGAACGCTCTTGTCAGAGTGCGGCTCAGCAATGACTCTGAGGTGCATGATGGCGTTTTTGACACAGGCATTTAGGGGAATGGGCAAATCGAATGCCCGGACATAATGTCAGCTGCATGACTATGTGTGAGAAAAAATATACTATGTTTAAATGGAGATGAACTGGGGATGTAGATCGATATTACACCCATGTGCATTTTAATAACGATCAAAACTCATAAGGAAGATACATGCCTTAAAAAAAATAATTAAAAACATGATGAGTGTACTCGGCACAAAAAAAAATATTCTGTTGCGAACATGTGCTTTTATAGGAACTGGATGTTCTGCCATGTTGAGTGCCATTGTTAAATAGAGAACCCTGTGTAGTGTCAACGTAGCAGGGACACTGTGACCTCCTACTGCTGATATAATACAATAGTGCCCCCCCAAGTGCCCTTTTGATAGAAAGGATACATCTGAGCTGCTCCAGTGAGGTACATCCTCTATCCTTTGAAAACTGATCTGAAATAACATGTTGCACTACTCTTAAATACGGCTTGCGGCTGGGTGCACCACATTTTAGGTCAAGTTTTTTTTAGTAGTAACGTAAAGGATCCCTAACTAATATGGGAGTTAAAACTGTAGCGCGTTCCTCAAAATGTTATACTCGCAAACTACTCCAAAAATTGTGCTGTTTAAAGCTGTCAGTTTCAAAACTCAAGAACAGGTGGCAGAAAACACAACACTATAAACACGTTTAAATATGCGGTCTTTCTCGCTTCTCTTTAAAAGAAAATTACAAAAAAAGGCTTCCTACTACATTCCAAGAAAGAAAAGGGATCGCGGGTTCCTACTCAACAGAGGTATGCCGAACTATCTCCCGAGGCCATACATGAGGAATGCACCTACATGCCAATGTTTTCGAGCACGCAGAGATAGATGTTATGCAGGACCCACTGAGCTTCTCCGCAGCCTCCTTTGCAGTGAATGCTATTTTAAAAGATGCGGGTTAAAGAGCTGTATAGGCATGAGCGCCATAATCATAACATGATAAGCTCACATTCCGTTTGCTATAAAAACACAGCATGTAATTTGAACAACATAAAATTATTACAAACAAAACATCTATATTAAATTTGCAAAAAAATTTGCAATACAGATTTGTACGACAAATTAAGCCTAGGCGGCGGCGTAGAAAGTAGTACACTGAGCAGTGGTTATAACGGTATTTTGCAGCAAGGTTCAGCGAGACAACCGAAACGACAACGTAACGGAGCCGTGACCACCCACTTAAAGGAGGGAGGCAAAGTCACAACCGACGGGTGTTTTCAATGCGCACACGTCTAAAATATACAACAAATAAGCAATGACCACGGAAATGGCTGAGGTCCTCTGCAGGACTCCCTCGCACCCGCCCCAAAGCATACAATTCAATAATACATGCACCCGTGAAATTACCCGCAACAAAAAGTTTACTAGCCGAAGACAATGCGGCGAATTAAATAAATAGTGGCTTTCTTACCTCACTGTCCTGGGCGGATCAGTAATTTAAAACTTTAAAATTCGTAGCGGGCGTCTTTACCTTTAATGAACCAGCCCTAACAGTCTATGATGCAGTCAGTCTCTGATGGAAACAGCTGTAAACCAGTGAGCCATTTTGGAGCATATGTCACTTTAAGATGTGCTAGTAATAAATAAGACATTAAACCCACATCTAAGTAGTATACAAGCATCAATTTAACACCTCAAGCAACACATGAAGCAGCTGTGCTTTTATTTCCAAGCACACCTCATTTTAGCACCTAAAGAAACGGCGGTGCATAGGGTGAGGCATATTAATTCATCCAGGAGTGCATGATGTGGTAAATTGGGAGCAGGTCAGAGACCATGGTCTGCTCACCACATTAAAACCTCCAGTGTGTCTTAATTACAAACTTTTTGCCGATCGCGGTATTGAGTTGTGCTTTAGTACCGCACTCCGGCATATTTTACAAGCATATTCTAATACATATTAGATGCAATGTGGAAGAAAACAGAACACCTTCTCATGAGTGAACTACGATCAATCATCAGCATTAACAACTTAAACAAGCAAACTCACCGCCACAGCCCGGCTTTAACAGGAAGCCAGGCAACCTTTGTTGGGACGGGGGCGGGGCCGGACAAAAACAGGAAGTAGGCGCTCCTGTGCCCGCCGGAGGATTTCCGTGTTAGCTAGTGGGGCTCCCGTGCTCGTGGAGAGCCCCGCGGCCCCCGCCTGTTAACCGGAATGACACGCTGGCTGCCGAGGGACACGCAAGAAGAACCTGGTGAGTGGGGTGTGAGGGGGATGTGTGCGCGCGCGTGTGTGTGTGTCTCTGGTGAGGTAAGGGGGGGAGCGTGTGTGTATGCAGTGTGTGTATGCAGTGTGTGTGTGTATGCGACGGCGGGGGTGGGTTCTCTGTATGTATGGGTGCGTGCATGGGGGCTTGTGTGTCTCTGTGTATGCGCATGCGTGTGTGGTGCTGTGCGCGGCCCCGAGGAGGAATCTGAGACAGCGACGCTCGTGCTTGAGCTCCGTCTCAGATTCCTTCTAACACGCCGACAACAGTTGTCTTCGCAGACAAAGCAGGCTCCGCCTGCTTTTAGGTCTGCTCGCCCTAAAAACGGCCCCAGGGGTCCAAAATCGGCCCCCACCCTAGCAGCCCACCGGGATAACGCCCGGTGCCCGCTATGGCCAGTCCGGCCCTGAACCTTAGTGCAGATGCCATTTTTTTGGGGGTTGAATAAAACCAGGAATGCAGTGGCTGTCATCAATGCACATTAAAAAGTATATAAATAGGCCATTATATTTAAAAATATTTACAGATATTTAGAAAGTAGATGCATATTTATGTGCATAGGTACATGGAACACTACTCAAAGAACGTCTTTTTCTTAAAAGCAGCAGCTACATTTATCTTCTTAAGAAGAAAGATTTTTGTACGGGATTATACAGCCTAATTTAAAATTCTCATCCAATTTTTCTTTGGCAGAATCAATACGTTCAGACTGCAAAGAGGTGACATACTGGCCCATTGAGATGGAAGCGAGGTGTTTCAGTGATTAATCAGGAATCAATAATTTGATTGTGCCTAATCATCCTTGTCTGTGCTTGAAACAATGACTTTCACATCTGTCTTTCATCAGGGCAATTTGAAAATGCAGGACGCGGCACAGTGGGAAAGCTCACTCTAAGACTGGCCCGCCTCCCCCTCCACTGAAATGTTTTACTGAGATTTATTGTTTTATATGTTTGACAGAAAGTAAATTACTAAAACACAAGAGATCTCCGAAGATTTGTGATCCTTGAAGAAAGGTTAATATGAGTCAAGCAAGATCAGAGTTTAGGATATACAAGTAATACAAATGCTGTCAGTCATTGTCTAATAATGGTAGTTCTATTTTGTCTTGAACAAACTATATTTGAGTCTGAAGATCGTGCTCAGCTTGAGGAGACAGAACGGGTGGTTGTGTGTGCTTCTAAGAAGCCTCTACAATTTTACATTTTAGTGGATTCCAAAGAACAGACAAACGTGCAGGAGAACTTGGCCCTACAATTTCAAGTGGGAATGAATGCACCAGAGAGTAAGCAGTGCATGTACTGTTTTTTTTTTCTCTTTTTTTTGAAGATGTGCCCACTGCAGACATCTGTTGTGAGCATTTTCACTACCATAAGTGTGCAGTGTAGTTTCCTTTAACCCCTTCAGTGCTCATGACGAGCCCAGGCTCGTCATGCAGCACGGTGCTCGTGTGCTCATGACGAGCCGGGGCTCGTCATGAGCCGTAGAACGCTCACACACAGGGCTAATTTCCCCGCTGTGCTGAGCGTTCCATTGCGCAGGCGGGTTCATGACGAGCCCAGGCTCGTCATGAGCACACGAGCATGACGAGCCTGGGCTCGTTATGAGCACAGCGGCGCCGTGCGCGGCCCCCCTCCCCCCGCACCGCGGGGAAATTAGCCCCGCAGTGAAGGGGTTAAGAGAATATTTGTTCTGCTCATGTGCTAAAGCCTGCAATTTGCATTGCCATGTGCTTGTCGGTTTACAGAGAAATTGGCAATTTGCTAAATATGTTTTCATTTCTTTTGTTAATTAAATGCAGAGGCCTCCTCTAGCAAGTTCTGCTTGTTTACTGATGTTGAAGTCCTACACATGCCAGAGTTTACAAAATGGCTGCCTTGACATCCTCTTCTAAAGAGACAAAAGTCCCAGTCAGTGGTAAAACAAAAAGCAGTAAAAAGCACTCTACTCAGTGTGTTGCAGCCAACTAACCACATGTCACCGAATGGCACCTTTATACATTTCTGGCTCTAGAATTATAGCACCTGTGTTTTCACGTTTCTCTTTTAGAGAGTCGAAATAAACCTCAGCAAACAAAGTCGTGCTGCCAAAAAACAAACAAAAAAAACTGCATCCGGTTGAATGTGATGACCGGGAGGCAGTTGACTGCCATTGGCTTCGATTATGATCAATGAGGCAGCAGTGAATTTGCAGGGGGACCACTGTTGTTCTCTCTTCCTTAACATATACAAGTGCACCTTATAAAAAAAAAAAACCGACATCAGTCTATTTCGACTTCTTTTTATTTTCAATATTAAATCTCATTGCTGAAGATGTTTTCAAGAAAAGGTTATAGGAAATATGTTATGAGACTTTTTTTTTAGAATTCGAGTATTAGAAATGATGCACAGATGAAATACCATCTCTAACCTTATTGTCTATTCATAGCTTTTATTTTAAATAACTCACTTGGTTTTGTTTGATGTTAGAATGCATTTGTCCAACAAGGAAAGGGAAGGCAGAGCTGGCAGCGCAGCCTGGCATGTTACTCAGATGCTAACAAATATTCGAAGCTTATTTAACTATGCGATTTGTTTCCTTTTCCATGTGTTTTCTTTGAGCACTCAAATGGATTTACAGCTAGAAACCGGAGAAAATTGTGCACCGTCGCGGGTCACTGGCAATCCTGCTATATTTTCTCCTAGGATAATGGAACTTAGCAAGATGAAGCAGCTGAAAGAATCACCGATTTGTGGTTTAATACATTCCTGCCGGAGAGCATCCTGCCCTGCAAAGTCATCCCGCAGTTTCGCGCCACTCGACGTCTCGGGTGTCTGCAGAAAAAACACGGTGCTGACGACCTACAGGACGTCCACAGGATGCGAATATTTCATTTTGATATTTTGCATAATCTTGGAATTAAACCTCATGGCCGCAAGAATTGTAACCCGGGGATATCTCCCCTCAAGGGCGATGAGATCTAATGTCCATTTCTCGGGCACACATGATACCTATTTACACCGACAGAACAGGCATTCACAGCTCTTGCAGTTAAGAACAGGATTTTTTTCTCTGAAGTCTTTGAAGTGCATATTTCACGTATTCAGTTGATGTCGGCCCTTGGGCAATCTACATTCATAATGCGTATGTAGTTAAATTGTGAGTATAACTTTGGATGAGAGGAAACCAGGAAAGGCTGGGTGCTATCAGAATCCACCTATAAGATTGCATGTAACACGCACAAAGCCCTTCACCAAAACACCCCACGCTACCTCTCAGATAAACTCCACAAAGCAGGCTGCGCACAACCGACTAGGAACACTGACGCCCTCATTCTTATCCCCCCCTGTTAAAGAAGAAAGGCACCCAAGCTCGCTCATTCTCCGGTAACGCTCCCTCCATCTGCAACCCCTGCCTTCAGACCTACGCTGTAACCCCTCCTACTTCAACTTCAAAAAAGAACTCACATTGTTCCTCCTCAACAAATACTGGGGTCCTTAATTCCTACCTCTGACACTGTTCTCACGTGCTGCGACCCCGTCATGTCCCCCTCTACAGCCCTCCAATTCTATCCCCTCCACTTTCTCCCACCAAACGCCCCTCCCTCATGTTACTCTCCCCCATCCTCCCTCCCTGCTCTGTATATCTACATATGACTCCTAGCCCTACGTATGACCTCCCACTGATTTACTACTCCTGCTACTCCCCTAACTCCTACTCTCTTATTCCCTTCTCCTTATCTCTTCTCTCTAACCCTCACCCACCCACCCTAACCTAAATTCTCACTACCCACGATAGTTTAATATAATTGTTTTATAAATAGCTTTCGTATTTTATCTGCTTTCTTTGTTATATTGGCTCTTGTTTTGTTAAAATGTTTTTGAATACTGTACCGACTCACATTCCTGTAAAGCGCTCGGATACCCCTGGGTCTAGCCAGCGCTATAAAAAACCTTAAAATAAATAATAAATAAAATAAATAAATAAAATACAGCACTGTGTGGAGAATTTTGTCTTCCAGTGGGCCGTATCACATACAGTGCCCCAGAGGCATCTTCTTCTGTTAGTTAGATAGTGCTGGGGCAAGCCAAAGGGCCTTCCCTCACTAGCATGGGTGTGTGGCCATGGAACAGTCTACAGCAGGGCTCTCAAAAGTTGGCCCCGGATGGCCTAATCAATGCCAGATTTTTAGCATAACTACTTTTTTGAAAATGGGCTATGCTAAAGAATCTGGCATGGATACAGCCCTCCAGGACTGACTTCGGAGCACCCTGGTCTAGAGAAAAGGGAACTTTTGGATAACAAAAAAGTCTACGTTGAAGGATTGCCTTGGTCTGAAGACTAAAAGGCAAAGTCGTTGTCCTCTGGTTTTGTTAAGCATCCCAATGTCCCAAAGGTCAGGATCCCTCAAGATAGCGTGTAACCTGGCACCTTCAACACCGTTAGACTTATCCAAGGGCCCACACCAATCTAAAATTGGGGCCAGAGCAAGTTCCACCCACTACAACTCTAAAAACTCCAAATTCAATAAATAGTCTGGATAGCTCTGTGGGAAAGCTCATTATGGGCGCCTTGGGGCATAAATAGAAACAATACTCATGTTTAAAAACTGCTCATTTGCCTTCTGAATCTGCACACTCAGTGAGAAATGTATGTTCTAAAGATTTCCGAATTGGAAGTGCTATGCCACATTTCTTCAAGCTACAATGAGTAGGATCATGTTGACCTTGCGGGTCCCTCAATCTACGCATGACTACTCGCCCCACCCAGTGTTTCTTTGTCCTTCAAAAGCAGAGAGATGCATTTCCTGTACGGTAATTTATTCATTTTGATGTAATGGGGAGCCCATGCATCTTCTTAACCCTTTCGATGCTGATGACGAGCTGGGCTCGTCATGGTGCACAGTGGTCGTGTGCTGATGACGAGCCCAGCTCGTCATAAAATAAGGAAAATAGCAATTTCCAGCACAGGAGGGGAATTGCCTTAGCAGCGAAGGTGTTAAAGAGAATATTCACAGATGTAGCTCGTGAAGTGGCCATATGTATGAGATGTCTATAATGAAGTTGTGAAGTTAAATAAGGCGTGTCCCCTGTGTCCTGCTTGTGATGAGTAATGATTCAGAAAAGGGGGTGGTGATGAACAGAGTGTCTGAATTAAGCAGACCACTCTTACCCAGTCCAAAGATCAGGGCTTGATCCATCACCGTTTTTTAGCTCACTGCACCATCCCAGCTCAGAACCTGGCTACATGCAAATTAGTCTGTCCCTGGCCCTGATGAGTAATGGGCACGGGAAGGAGATGGGTGAGAAATACATGTGCAGTGTAATAAGGAGTGAAGAAATAAACCAGAGATAGTAAGGGTCTACCCAGGGGATCTAGGGAAGCAAAGGAGTGGGACAGATGGGAAATCACAGGAGACATTTTACCCCCAAAGAATTAATGACATGGGCTGTGTGCCAAACTCCGGTGAAAATGCACAGCAGCCTCTGCACCTGAATCAGAGCTCTACACTGAGGGACAAGATGATCAAATCTCTAGGATCTTGGAGCGGGGCAGATAAAATGTCTCTCCAGCAATAAATCCACAGGGACACTTTAAGAGGGCTAGTCCAGTCCGTAGATTCTGTAATAAAGGATGGCCAGGGATGTTGTTTACTAGTAGGATATTCTTCCCAAGAGGAAAAGTACCATAAGGTGGTATCAAAGACAACAGCGGACCACATGCAACTCACACATTATGCAGTCTTTCAGGGGGTAGGAAACCATGAAGGGGGATCTATTAACAATAAAATAGCTGCATATGTCATAGTGCATTTTACGAAAAAGTGTGGAGTGTTGATCGCAGTCATAACACGAGTCTCAGATGATAAGGTATTGTAAAGATACGACAAAGCAGCTTCGATCATGTTACATCTTCAAAGGCACTCATTTAAGATAGGATGGGGAAGTGCCTTTTTAAAACATCAACGTTTCAAAGAGTTTGTGCAAGCCTTCTCAGTCGGAACTTTTCATCATCATCCCTAATATTATTGCCTTGTCCCAATGGTGATAAGGCTCGGCCATTTGTGAATGTCTAGTGGGATCTCACGTGAGTCTGGCTGTTCAGTATTCAAGCCAATTGAAACCGGATCGAGAGAAGCAAGAAAGTCTTAAAAGTCATGTGGATTGGTGTTTTCAGTTGCCCCATATAGAGTTTAGATGTTAGGGAAAGCTGTGGGAATACTGGATGATTCAAATCCAGTGCAAGCATATCCATTGGCAGTGATGTGAACCAGTTAGATTTATTTTCGGAAGCAACTACAGGACTGAAAATTACTATGATGAACTTTTAAAGAGTATAAAGTCGCTAGTGTCTCAGTTGCATTTATACATGGTGCATAAATAAACTACGGTACTGAGTATCACTATGATACGATGAGTAGCATTTTGGGAATTGAAGTATTTGCAACTAACTGGGGAGGTATCTCAGGATCCAGGTGATGAATATGTTGCAGCTAATGGGAGGGTTTCATGGGAGGAGGGGTGCATGCGCAGCTCAAAAACCGAGTGGTTTGAAGGTAACAGCATTTTCTGCTTCAGATCGAGAGAGGAAGTTGTTAAGCTGTTTTACAGGTATGAAAATACAAAAGTAGTGCAAATTAAGGAGAGAGCAGTGCATGAGCAAATAGCTGTGTATATTTACAATAGGTTTTAAGAAGCAGCATATGAAAACTAAGGATGTTTACTATTGATAACGTGAAAGGAAGGTATTTTAGTGAGTCTGCCCACAGTTAATTGGTAGTTTTAAATTGAGCAAATAAACATAGTAACAGAGATACGAATGAGAATGTTTCAGAACATTGTTGTAATGATAATTAATACTCGTTCAATTATGTAATTTCAGTTACCCCCGACGAAGGACCCCAGTGGTCTGAAATGCATTGGGTTGAAATAAACCGCTTTTTAATGGTTTTTGCTTCAGTACGTATTTTTGAGAGAGGTTCGGATGGCCCGCTTGAATATGAGAAAACCCGGGAAATTGCCTTTTTTGCCTGTGGGTAAAAAGCGAGATGAACTTTCAATAAAGGTAAGGAGAAACTAAAATGAATAAAATTTGAGACAAGAGAAAAAAGGATTAAATTACGGCAGCAAATGCAAATTAGAGAATGCTGTGCCATGGGTTTGGAGCTAAAAGGAGCCCCATATTTATGATGTTGTTCTGTTCAGTATTCAAGCCAATTGAAACCGGATCGAGAGAAGCAAGAAAGTCTTAAAAGTCATGTGGATTGGTGTTTTCAGTTGCCCCATATAGAGTTTAGATGTTAGGGAAAGCTGTGGGAATACTGGATGATTCAAATCCAGTGCAAGCATATCCATTGGCAGTGATGTGAACCAGTTAGATTCATGCAAGGAGTGTCTTTCGGCCAATGTCCTTCATTAAAGTTTACTGCTAGTCTACTCTTTTGAGCGGGGATAATCTTCACTATGTATGCTGCAGACAAATGTGTCATAAAGTAAAAGATACTATTGCAAGGTCTTGCCCGTGCACTGATTCACCGTTTGGAGCCCTGTTGGTACTCTGCAAATAGAAGTTCAGCATAATCCAGCCTCGGAGTCACTCCCCTGCCAGGAGGCACAGGTCCAATAGCTAGCCGCCATCTTGTTCATGGCTGGATTTGTTACCTCTGTAATTGTCCTTTTAAGGGAAGGGTGATAGCTTTAAAGCCTTTGTGAACTGCTCTTTCCACTTTTAACAGTTGCCTAAATAATTCCCACTGAAAACATTTTTAGAATGATCAGGCTAAAGTCAAAAGAAATAGATCTGTCAGAAGTACCTATATTTTATCACGTATTAATTGTTGTGTACTTCTATATTGCTGGTTATGTTTGCAGTTCATTTTCCTTTTCAATGACTATTTCACTCATTTTATTGTATACTTTTCTCTTTGCTTATTTATCCTGCCTTTGTATAAGTTCAATTTATGTTTATCAATAAAACTTTTCTGAACTGAGAAGTACCAATATTTACTTTTTAAGTAAAAATGCTGTAGCTTACGTTATCTTTCTGAAATTTCTCGCCTCAATGCACACCTTTATTTAATTTAGTCTATAGGCATGACAGGTTGCTAACTGGGCAAGCGTGGGGCACGATTTCGGGTGCTCGACATATTTATTGGAGCCCAGCTTCAGTGACAATGTAACACATTTTATTTGCGCGAGCCTGGTCTCTAGTGTGAAAAGCCTTGAAACTGGGTCTACCAGTGTGTGCGGTGTGCAGATGAGCATGGAAAATGTTCATTATCAGCACAACACTAGAGTGGACTTTCTTTAACTGTCATAACATCATCAAAACATTGGAGCAGAGTAACCTTCGGCTTTGCATGCTTTTGTCACTATGTATTACTGATCACCAACGTCGCCCTGCTGGAGGGTATGCCAATCCTGCACTCGGCCGCACACAGGTCTGACTTGCTCTAATGTGGTAGAAACAGGACATTGAAAAATGCTACATTAAACGCATTTTTCGAACGACAGGAGAATTTGCTGACCTCTCAGTCCTATGCTGCTGTCTCACCTGCCCCACAATATCAGATGTATGTGTGTATTTCAAAATAATCTGGGCACAGGGCTAAATATAGAAATGAAAACAAGTTTAATTAAAATTCTCATTATCTCCTTCATTTATTTCTTGCACATAACAAGTAGTCCACCCATAACTCAATAGAAATTTTTCTTATCCGCGAAAAGGGGTGCTGACGGGTATAATTTTTTTTTGTTTTTTTGCAGCGTCTCCTTCTGGGGCTCTTTTGAGGTCCTTTTGAATCTTGAGAGGCTTCCTAAATTGGTTTCCTGGGACAAATTCTATTGCAAGTCATGCCCTAATTTGCACTCCATAATTTACAGCCCTGCATGTGAGGCATTGTGCTAAGCCTGAACAAGAAAATTCTCATCATAATTAATTTTTAAGGCAGCGGGGACTTGGAAGGATGGAGGACGGCTGCAACAGAAGCAGCAGTGAGGATGAGGCAGTGGCTCACAACAATGCAGCAAAACATTTACAGCCATTAGTATGTTAATTCATTGCTGGAAAAATCGTGTTCCCCTCCCAAATTTTTCCATACAATCTACGTCAGTTTTTCCGAATGACTGAATGGATGCAGTCACCTAAAAATACACATTTATGGAAATACATTTCCCTGCTTCCCACGAGATTCACAACTGCTCGTCAGTCCAAATAATACTGCAAAACTTGTTTTTTAATGAGAAGTAATGCCTGAAGCTTTTGGGTCACATTCATTGCACTTCTCAAATTAATAAACTTTGAATAAATAGGATTTAATATCCAAGATAAAGTGCAGTACCAAAGAACTAAAGTCTGAAGCAAACTACCTTTATTCTGCCTCTCGTCCAATTGCTACCCATGTAAGTGTAATGCACCGTGTATATATAATTTCAATAATTTTTTTTACTGAAATAAAGAAAAAACATTGCAGTTTTGAGAAGTTGATAATACTGTGGAAAAAAACACACACAAAATTTGTATTTTACGTGCCTATATCAATGGTACAATTTATTGGTATTGAACCAAAATAAAATCTTGATCAACTACTTATATTTGTAAAGTCTTAAAGAGTGGTCCACAATAAACATGAAACAATATATTTAGAGACGTTTTAGGGTCTTCGATGTAGCCCACGGCTTTGAACTAAGCATGTCTCTTTCTACCTCTGCCCTTTTCAATTCATAAATGGTCACACCAACCAACACCCTTCTTCTGCATTTGTGCATGCCCCTTTGTGCCTCCCATGGCAAGCCACTAACAATGCACAGTCACAAAGACAATGGCAATAAATGGAGATTAAGAAACACTGAGAAATTGGTTAATTGAACTCTGCCACAGATGGGGAAACAGCCTTAACAACACGGGCTGAGCAACGCGTGCCATTTCCCCGCAAGCTGAACCACGCTTACCCCGCATATGCCTTAACCATTTGATTAAGGAAGTGCGCGGTCTAGATTTTGGAAGGAGCGGGCAGGAAGAGGAAGGATCAGGGGAGGATGCGGTCAGGTGAGTGGGGCGGGTGCTGGTTTTTGGGGGTGTGGGCGGTAGTTTTTCGGGTGGGGTACATTTTAGGGCTCAGGGGGATCTGCGTTCTTTATAGGACAGTCGGCTGGGTTTTAGAGCTCAGGTCGGAATTGGGGTCGTTTTCAAGGATAGGGGTCAGTTTTTAGGGCTCAGGGTGGGGGGGTGGGTATTTTTTAGGGTGTGGGGTAAATTTTTAGGGCTCATGGTGGGGCAGGGGAAAAGGGACAGTTTTCAGGGCTAGGGCAGTTTTAGGCCTCAGGGTGGGAGGTAATGGGTCGGAGTAGTTTACAGGGGTAGGGGTCAGTTTATAGGGCTCAGGGCAGGGAGCTGGGATCAGGATAATTGTTAAGGCTTGGGGTAAATGTTATGGGCTCCGGGTGTTGCGGGGTAAAAGGGACAGTTTTCAGGGCTGCAGGAATGGTTGTGAACTTTACCACATATGTCACTTTACCAATCATGTCTTTATCACAAAATTGCATGGTAAAGACGCGGTCGTGGTTCAGACCATGTAGTTCAGGCATGCGTTGTTGAGTCGTGGGTTGTACCATCATACAACCCCACAGATAAACAGATATATGGAAATTATATTCTTCCCTTACAATGATAGTATGGTAAATTTGTTAACACAAGGCGCTGGATTACATAAATCCCACAAGTACTGCAGATATTTTGTCCTGTGCAAAATGGCATTTCTGTCCTCTCTTTAGGACGCCTCATCAAAAGCGCACAGTTTGTGATGCGGATTAAAGTTGCAGACCAATACACTCTCAACTGTCTATTTTATAAAAGGATAAACCATTAGATTGTAATTAATACTTCATACTTGTATACTGTGGCATACAGTAGGCTTCATGTATGCAGAAGTGCTAGCTTCTCACAAATTAGATACAGAAATAGTTGTGCTGGTATACTACAAGTTTTATTTGTTTAAATTCGTAAAAGTGTTGCGACTCAGCATAAAAATAGCTAAAAGTATAAAGTACTACTTTTTACAAATAAGACATACGTTTTAATACACAAAAATGTTTTTAAAAGTATCTACTACAGCCTCAACATCACCAAAACCTACTCGTCATTTAGACTACAGAGACAATTATCACTACAAAACCAGCGACGGCTCGTGGAGGGAGTTACGGTGGGGCAGGAGGGCGGGGAGGGGGAGGGGCAGGGTGGAGGTTGCTAAAAACCGGCATATGGATAATTGCAGGTAAGTAAACAATTTAATTAATAAAACGAATTTCGTAGCTCGCACTGCATTGCATTTTGCGATGCAAGGCGCACTACGAAATTCGTTTTATTAATTAAATTGTTTACTTACCTGCAATTATCCATATGCCGGTTTTTAGCAACCTCCACCCTGCCCCTCCCCCTCCCCACCCTCCTGCCCCACCGTAACTCCCTCCACGAGCCGTCGCTGTACAAAACCATACGACGGACGAAAATGTGAAATTTCGATTTGTTAACATTCCCTTCAGGCTTCATGATATGTTTCGTCTAAGAAGAATATTTCTCTAGCTCTTGCCAAAAGCCGCATAACAATTAAGAAACCTTTAAATGAGTCAGAAATAGGAAGGCAGCTTTATTTCAGACTTACACGTTCATTAATAATATGTCAAGGTCTTTCATTGCAGCCATCTAGCTTGCTATATGCAGTTCACTCATACTCTGGAAAATCCAGATATCACAGATGTGGGCAGTTGTATACTTGACTCCTTGAAAACAAGCACAAACAGAGAGGTTATCTGGCAAAAAGATGGGTACAATTTACTTTCTCTTTTGTGCTCTATGGAAAATCCAATGGATGAAAAATACAGACTGTAGCCCACTACCAAGGGGAATAGCGGGTATTAAAGGCCCTCTCACAAAGGACTATACTGGTTGCTAAAGGCTCTATATAGGAGTAATAGGCAGTCTGCTGTCTTCAATGGAGCTTCTCACATTCCAATGTTCTAACACATCCTTCTGCCAAGAGGTATAGCAGATGTTACATGTCCTCACCATAACTCCCTCGGTTACAGCTGCAAGCAGCATGTCAGGGACCATAACAAATGTTTTAGCCACAGAGGGTGGAATGTTCTAAATTAAAAAGGGAGAAACATTGGAATGTTGGAGCAGAAGGCATATTCCAGGCATTACTGCCCACCTACTATGCCATTGTCATCATTGGAGTTCCCAACATTTCAATATTCTAATATAGCCTTATAGCCCACCGTAGTGGACTATACCGGCCATTAAAGGCTCGCTCCAGCGTTAAAGGCCCGAGCCAAAGGCGAAACCTTTAACAAGGAAGCAGGGCTTTAATAGCCGGTATAGCCCAGCTACGGAGGGCTATAACGCTATTAGAACATTCTGACAATAGAGGGCAGAATGTTTTAACAAATAAAACAAAGGCCTCTCGTAGCCCGAGGGGGTTTAAATCCCCTCGGGCTCCGAGAGGCCTTTGTTCACAGCAACAGCTATGAACAAACACAACCTGGAATGTTGATCTGCTGGCTTTTACCGTCCCTTAGAAGCACGGAGGACTCCATTGTATTCAACAGAGTGCTCCACATTCAAATGTTCGAATATTGCATTGTAGACACTGCCAAGAGTTATATACTTTTTAAAGACTCTTGTCTGACCTATAAAAGGGACAAGTCTAACAACTCGTACAACCTGAGGCCAAAGGGCTACATATATCAGACCATTCACCCACTTAGAGTAGAATGTTCTAAATTAAAAAGGGATAACCAGAATGCCAAACAATAGAATGTTGGTGCCGATGGTTTAGATAGGACTTATTGGCCCTCTACGACTCTAGTGTCTTCAATGTAGCACCAACATTCAAATGTTCCAATATAAGCTACACAACATGCAAAGTGTAATCCACTTTTTAGGTCAGCATTCAAGACCTCTTGTATATACTTCATTATATACTTTAGTACATACTTAAATGTGTATGTTCTTTGTGGGCTCTGGAGATCAGCCCTAGGACTTGTCTGCTTCCGCTTAGGGACTTTTTTTCTGTTCAACTGCCTCTATTTAACTGTTTTGATAGAAAACGACCAGCAGAGGTCAGTAAAATACCAGAATCACTTTAGCATTCTCTAGATTCCAGCCCATAGAAATTGTCTTCCAGGAGCACCCGTAGACAATGATATATTTTTCAAATCCTGTATTTTCAGATATAGGACCACTGAAGACCCTGCTTTTATATTCAAAAAAGAGCTTTGGACTACACCATTTCCAGCTGTAAGGCAATATTTCTCTCCATGTGTTCCCATTCCTGGCATGTCACGCAGTTTGGTGCTTACTTTTCCTCCGTTTTAAAGAACAGTTGATGTTTCAGCACCCAGGCTAATGTGCAGCATAGCTAAATACATACCAGGTCCTTTAAGTGAGACCGATTGCATTGCAAATGCTTGTTCACCGAAGCATTGACTCAAGACTGCTTAGGTAGCCATGTGTATATGGCTTATAAATGGGAACCGTTATTCCCGTTGGATGGACATGTTTGTTACAAGGCCCTGTTTAGATGCCATGTTAAGTTTCATTCAACACAAACCATCTGCAACAAATATGCACCTGAATGGGAGAGTCAAAGGCTGATTAAATTATAAAAAAAAAAGTAAACACATATCTTTCCAAATGTAAGATCAAAGCAATTTTCTGCAGAACTAGAATCAGAAGTCAGAACAATAAACAATAATCTGGGCTAGAAACAACAATTCAGCAAGAATGATGGAGGCAAAGCGTTTCTCAGGTATAGAGGAAAGGGGACTGGGAAAGAAGGCCACCACTAGGCCAGGTTAAAAAAACTCTGCATCGGTTAGCAATTAGAACTCATGCATAAATACATTTTTATGGACTAGCAGCTGCTGAACATAGTATCTACTGCCCTACCGATGCAAATGTTGAATTGTGCAGCAGTTTGAGCAAATGTGTTTTTTTTACCGTGTTCAATCCGTGCAAAAAAAATAGCACAAATTGAGGCTGCGCTTGTGCATCGTTTACAAACAGAATGTTCTGATTGTGTCTTTCGTGGGTTAACTTATAAATGATGCTATTGAAAGCTCCCTTCAACATCTATAGTCATGGGCATATGTATAGAAGGACTATCAAGGTCACAGTAGATTCCAGACACTCGTAAAGGAGGGTCATCGCCAAAGCAGAGTAACTGCATTCGGACTAGTTCCCCCCCCCCCCCCCCCTGTCCCCCCTACATATAACACACGGCCTGTAAACAATGGTGCCAAAGATATATGCATGAATATATCAATAATCAGCGAAACTTGAAAAGTATTAGATTTTTATTTATTTAGAGTTCATCCATCTATCCCATCCAAGTGCTGAACACCACTGGTGCAGGAGTTTAAGGCCATGACGTAGATAATGCAGTTCTGTATGAATTACTTTCTAGGATTGGGGAATTTGTGGTTTTCAAGACTGCGCTGTACTTTTCAAAGATTACTTCAAAGCAAAGATTCGAGCAAACCTCAGGGGTTACTTTTGGGAGTGATATACTCTCCAACTTAATGGAAAGGCCCGTTTCTTATTTTATGGATTCATACATGGGCTCGGAAAGTCGATTCACAAACTGCTTTTAAAAATTGAACATTTTCTCTTCATAGGTTTAGTTCAACTCCTCTATTCCTGCTTTTAGGGATTTCACAAATATCCGCCGGGGAGCTCTCTGCAATCCTGTGCACGAGCACACCTGTCCGTCTGCACCTACTCCTGTGGGTTGTCAAGCAGGGCAGTCTTCCTGCATGAGGAAACATGCCGACATTTTGCAACAGCACATGAAACGATAACATTTTCTGCAAAGAGAAAGGTATCTTTCCCTGTGGGGAAAACCCTTCTTGTGTACCTGCATGAAATCAATGGCCTCTCCAGATTTGAATTTTATAGGTAGATGAGGTGTGTAGGGGGGCACACGTTGGGTAACGCACACACACACATATGCTTAAAAGGTTTCATTCTAACTGAGTATGTGTGTATGCATCTGAATATATACATTAACATACAAAGTTGGATTTAAACATTGTAAACAGACAACGCTGTATTGCAGTGAGAGGTACTTGGACAAATTAAAATGTGGTGGGACAAGGTAGAAGGTGCAGTTTCTTTGTTTTTTTGTGCCGGCTCCTGGCACATTAAGGGCAGCTGTGGTGGTGGTAAAGCACAAGGAAGGGCCAGGGCAAACAGACCTGGTCCCCCCTCTAGAGATGCCACTTCGTGATTACGTAAGCGCTCATTTCTATTTTTCACACTGGAACCACACGAGCTTTCCTGCAGTACTATTTTTTCGGATGCGGATTTGGACATGCCGAATATGTACCAGGAAACATATCCCTATCCCACGCTCAATGCAATACTGCAGAAAGTCATTATTGTGGCCCATTTTAAGGCAAAAAATCCGCAGACCCTTATTCTGCTTTCTTGGAATTTAAGACGGCGTTGGAGGATTTTTAGCAGGTACCCAGAACCTGGCATCACACAATGAGCTTGTGAATCGGCCCAGAGGCTTTTTAGGAAGAAACCGAGCGAGCGCTGGCTCCCACAGTTTGCTAACATAATTAATAAGAGAATTAACTATGCCAGCTGCACTTCTATCTCCTTGCATTGTTTAGACCGTTTAGAAGAGTATATATGACTACCTCCTCATTTAAAGATGGTGACAGCTTCATAAAAATAATTTGCTGCCACCCTTGCAAAGAGCATCTAGCTGATCATAATGAGATAATCACAGCAAACATGGACCTGAGCACCGGGTCATTGTAGGGTGCATGTTCCACTTTCTGCTGCAACAAGCTTAGTCACCATATATGTTTTTACTCTTTCGCTGCGAATAAAGGGATTATCTTTGAAAAATATTCTCGCTAGAAAAATCCTGAAATGTTTCTTCCATCAACTAATAACAAGCTACAAGCTCTTATTCCATCTGGATGAAACACGCATCCCATATCTTTGTCAGAAAGAATGGCTCAGTGAGTTGTATGCTCGCTGACGCCAAATCTGGTGAGCTGGCATTCATTCACAAGTTCAAATCGTTGCAAAAAGAGGCCTTCCATCCTTTCAAGGTCGATAAATTAAGCATTATAAATTGTATAATCGTATCCTGTTATTTACAGCATTTTTTGCCCAAAGGTACTCAATCTGAAAAAACCCAAACATCTTCATGGTCAAGACAACAGCAAGTCCATTAGCGTTGTCGGTTTCTGTTGTCCTAGCACAGTCCAAACAGATTTCAAAATGAGAATTATGGATGATGGTCCGGTCTGACTAGCATGGTGCTGGAGGACCATATTCTTGATTTTTAGAATGATTGTCTGCAGTTCGCTTGGTACTATAATTTACCACTACATGGGCTACTAAACCATCTGCTATAGTGTCATCCCGTATCAGGTGAAAAACATGCAGGATTATTCGGGTTAACACGCGGAATTTATCAGATAAATTACACATGCAGCGAGAGGAGCCAGCACTCCATAAAAAGTAATAAGAACTGATTCTTCAACCAACTCCACGTCGGTGATTTCATGAATATAACAAATCTCCAGATAAATGTGCCAATCAATATCTAAATGACATTCGAAGCATTGGTCTGACATGTTGGAAATACTAATGGCTGTTGAAGACTTCTTCACAGAGTTTTGCCCTGTTTTGTCTGGTCTCCTTTCTAAAACTGAGCGTAGGTTTTTACCTATTTTGTCTGCTTAAGTTATAATTATCTCTGTAAATGAAAGGTTCAGATATCACAAAGTGCAAAAAATAACATTAAATTGAAATGAATTTCATATGCGCTTTATCGAAATGTGATTTTAACTGGATCCTTCCTCAGTGCTCAGATGTGTCTCTAGGCCCTATGCAGAGAGCATTTAACCCTTTTCAGGGTAAGAAGGCAGTCTTGAAATGGTTGCAGTGACCACTGTATAGACGCTGATAAATATTTTCATCACCCCTTTAAATCTCTTTAACAGTATTAAAGGTGGGGCCCAATGTCCTAGTTTAAGAAGCTGCAACACTCAATTCAACTGTTCCCCATGAGCCGTATGAATTGGGATTCTCTCCAAGTCCAGCATAGATTGGCAAACATTTTCCTCTGCTTTGAAGTCTGGCATGTCGCAGGTGGTACAACAGCCGTGTCCATGTCAATGTTGATTTTAATGTACAGTGATGGTCTTCATGTACCATCTCGCATAAAATTGCATCTGCGACATAGCCAGGAGTTCCTTTGTTCGGAACCATCAGTGGCGTGCTCGGTACAGGAGTGCTGATGAAGGCAGGCGGTCTGCACACGTGAACTGGGCCTACTTTCATGCAGCACTGAATCCTTGTCATGGCTCGTTCTCATGGGGTTTACTGTGGACACTAAAGCACAGCCTTTTTATGCTGTGGGGGTGAATTAAATCAATATTAGTAAAATAGTTATGGGGTGAAATAGATTAGTAGTAGTAAAATAGTTTCATTTAGCTTTCGCCATTACAACAATTCTGCACATTTAGCTCTGATATTTCTCCATGGAGGAGGGAATTAATGAGACACTTCTCGTAGAAAGCTGAAATTCACACAGGCACAAAGTGGCTAATTTTTCACATGTGATAATATACTTTGAGGCATATATCACCATCATACTCATTTCTTCTTATTTAACAGTAACTTTTTTTACTCCACTCTTTTAACTCCATAATTACTGGTTTTAGTTTTTCAATCTCATTTTTCAATCTTAACTTATTTTTAGTTGCAATAAACGGCAATTTAACCTAAAGTGTTGGTTCCAAACATGTCTTGTTATCTATTTTTATTTTAAAATCCCACTCGACCCCCTTGTTATTACCTTGATTCTAATTAAATCCAAATTATAAAGCTTTATTTGCATGTGAACTTTCATATAACACAGGGAGTTTTTGGATAAACATTTTAAGATTATACTGATCATCTGTGCGTTACCAACCTCTTCTTTTTGAATGAAGCCTAAAACCATCACGTCATTCTGATAAATTGTCATCCATTGTGGGTGTCATGGAGTAAACAAACTTCAGCATATTTAATATTTTGGTCATTGCCTCTATGTTCCTGCTTAATGACACTTGCCTCTCAATGATTTTTCAGTTTCCATCAAGTCCACCTATTGCTTTTGATATTCTTGCAATTGTTAACGTCCTCTTGTCCCAGAGCAATGAGAACTGCTGCAAAGTGTGCACTTGGTAGCTTACTGCTTTTTAACAATCTTGTTTCAGCTGGCCGTATATTATCAAGCCACAGTGCGCTAGCAAGCGACACTTCCTTTCAGTACATTTCTATTCATGGGTCTACCTGCGAAAATTCACCCACATCTGAGACGATAACTGATAATATTACATAACTATCAGTAGTAAAACACATATTACCTAAACTAATAATTTCCATTTGATGTAATCCTAAATTCTAGACCCAATTTTTACAACAGTTATTCATTTAATCCTCAATAATCTAATGTACTACTACATCCAATTTATCCCCCAAATAGTTTTTACTTTAAGAAATAGAAGTACATTACAAAAAGAAGGGTAAACACATAGGAAAGTCACTGGGACGTGGGTATGTAGCAGTACAGTAGAGGGGGTCCCAGAACAGAGGAAAAACGCAGTACAATTGACTGATTTATGAAAAATTAGACAGAAATATTCAACTTAGAAGTACGTTGTTATTTAATCACAAGGTACTACCACACATATTCAGTACAATGCATGAGTTCACAAGTTCACAAATAATAGTGCCCAGCGGTTAATGGGGAGGGGAGTGAAAGTGGTAGGAAATAGAGCAAGGTAGGGAGCGTGAAACAAGTCAAGCATACTTATTCAGAGAAAATAAGACTCTTCGAAAGAGTCTTCTTCTAGAGAAAGCAGTATAATTCGTGCTTGGGACAGAAGTTGGCAAAAAAGACGGTGTCTACGTTTCGACCCAGAAGCGCTTATGATAAGTTGGCCCTTACGGATGGGTCTTCTTCAGGACAGGGGAGGGTCTAGAAGTCTGGTCATTTGAATTTCATGATCTTTGATTGTACTTTGGTTTGGCTCTCGCACAAAGCCACTTTTGAAGAGTCTTATTTTCTCTGAATAAGTATGCTTGACTTGTTTCACGCTCCCTACCTTGCACTATTTCCTACCACTTTCACTCCCCTCCCCATTACCCTTTGGGCACTATTATTTGTGAACTTGTGAACTCATGCATTGTACTGAGTATGTGTGGTAATACCTTGTGATTAAATAACAACGTACTCCTAAATTGAATATTTCTGTCTAATTTTTCATAAATCAGTCAATTGTACTGTATTTTTCCTCTGTTCTGGGACCCCCTCTACTGTACTGTTAAGAAATAGAAGAGCATTTTTAAAATTAAAAAGCCAGTGTAATTTTTTCCCCATTGCTTTGCAAATCTTTTCCAACTACCCACCATTTTTAAAGGGTTGGAAAATTCAGTTGTGAAAACAGCTTTTCTTTACTGGGAATTCTAGAGAATTAAGGTACGGTTTGTTTCATTTTCTTTTTTTTGGACAAACGATGCTCTGTTAAATTGAACATGGAATGTGGATCAGTCAACCAATCTTGGTTGACAATTGTAAATAGGCATCGAATGTATTTGTCTGCAAGGGTGATACTGTGACCTAGTACATGTGGACACAACAATGAGTGAAACTATCTGACCTAGACCTGAAATGTATGCACAAAGGGATATAGATGTACAGCAAGAAAAGCATTAGCTCTAACAATAGCACAGCGAGTTTAGCTGCTGAATGATCAATGAGTTCCGGTAGCTGTTGTTAGCAAACCAGTAAGACTTCTACATGGGGAGCTGTAGGGCTTCTTGTTGTAAAAAGGGCAGTCACCTGACTACAAATCACATTTTGATGATACGCTAGCTCCACATTCTTATTTGTTCCATGGTGTTTCATGTGAAAACAGCTCATTTATTGTAGACCGTTACCAACGCTACGAAACCTCCACAAATCCAATGACCTTAGTTATTGTTCTAGACAGAGCATGTACATTTCTCTCACAGCTATCATTTTATCATGGTTTGTCTCATGATTTATTGACCCTTGAGTGGCTCAATATGAAATACCTTGGGGGGAGCATGAAGAACAACAAGCACAAATACCCTTGCCACCACTCTATCCAGAAAAATGGCTCCACTCAGAGAACACTTAAAGGTCAGGCTGCCAGGAGTGAAGCAAATTCCCAAGGGGAGGAGGAGGGGTGGGAGTGAGTAATTGCAGTCACTTGTTTTCCTAAGCCCATTTTATTGATACCTTTGTTGCTACTGGCTAGCTGTAGCCTATATTAAGCCACCTCAAAACAAAAAAGAAAATCTCAATTTACGGACTGTGACTTGCGTTCATCACACAACTAAATGTTCAATCAATTCAAATTACCTAGAGTTTATGTTTTGCTAATTGGTGAAGTAAACCAGAATTGAGTGACATTAAGCTGTAGAAGAAATGCTATGCTTTGTAAAGCACTTTTATCTAGTTCTAGCTTATTAGATACGGCGCATCGGAATGTTTTTATTTTATGGCCGATTTCGGAAGCTCTATGCTTCAGCGAGGCTCAGGTGGATAAACAGCAGGACCCACCTGTTTATACCTCTGTCATCTGAAAGCTGTTCAAAATGAGCAGCTCCCTGAATGACTTAATAGAAGAGGCTTTCCAGTCAATAATGACGGAGTATCATTAAAATCATCTCAGAAGCAGGTAGAGAAAGATCTCAAAAACCACAGGAACATTAATAATAATCTACGCAGATAGGTTCTTTACAGCTACAACTAGCCTTTCAGACCCTCACAATAATGCTCAGCTTAAAAAACCAATACATTTTCATGACTCCATCAATTCACTCCAACCACATCCTCAGAATCTGCTTCCACACATTTGGTTCCACAGCAATTTGGACACCGACTAACTTTTAATTCTCACACCGTTCCCAAATTATATACTGAGAGCACACTGCCCATTGTACTCCCACCCTGTAATATACTCATCCTTCATTCTGTCCAGTTCAACACTTTCCATCACTCGCCCTGTCACTGGAGGGAATGGCAGATGCACGCAAGTCATCTCCATGCGCTAGTCTACCATACCATCCTGTGGTCCATCAGACATCTACAGCTCTCAAACAATTAAGTTTATGACATTCACATCAGCAGCGGAACTCATCCATCTCCATCTAAAACCAGTCTAAGTTTTACGGCTGTTGGTCATGCACATCAATGCACATTGACAATGAAAAGCATCTCACACTAAAGACATCATCACTCATGATAAGTTTGAAATCCTGTTAATCAATTGGTAATATCATACAACACATCCTCCTCGTTTTTTGATGAGCTAATTCTTAACAGAAGCAAAATCACACACATACACAGAACAAGTGGTGCCTAGCGACTATGTGCAGGTCCTGCAGCTTACAACTCTTCCAGCACCACCTTCCATTTACTTCTCTAGCTCCTCTTGACAGTCACTACCTCATACTCCCAACATGTCTTACCTTGTTTACTTCAATTTCCTAGATAACAACTCCATCACAGTTCGAATGTGTTCTTTTTGGCAATCATTGCCTCAGACTAACTGACCTTACCTGTCACTATAACCTGATTGCAAAGGAAATGTTCAAGATTTAATAATTTCATCAGTCCTTTGCCTGACCTGTCTACGCCCAATACATCTCTCGATTGTTTACTACCTTCATCCTCTTGCATCAAGGCAATCAAAACCAATTGTAAAAACGGCATAAATTGAACTTCAGAGTTCCAATCAACAGAAAAAACTAAAAATATTTTACCACAGTACACATCAACTGTGATTGATGCCCATAGATCTCATTTCAAGATGGATGAAGACAGACTAAAGGCAGTCCAGGGGTAAGTGGCTTGACTGGTAAAATGCTAATATATAAGGAGATAACAGCTGGACAATTTGCATATCACATGCAAAATGCTGTACAGCATTGCCTAAATGCATTGGCAAAGCCAATAGGTCCCAAAGGAAAGACCTTTTGGCTTTGCCAATGCCTGCTTCAGGTGCCATGTAGGGCCAGTCAAAAAAATCTTGGGAAAGTGGTTGCGTTGAAGACAATTAGGGAGCCAAGAATTCTAAGGGAGGCTAGTAGGTCGGTCAACAAAGGATACAAACTAAACCATCTCTCTGATGGTCTTTTTTAAACTTTTCATGTGTACAGGTTTCATGTTACAGATTAACGGCGCGGTTTGACGTTTGGTCATTCTATAGTTAGTGAAAATGGAATATATGATGTTATCACAATTTCAAATACAACGCATGGCTTTACCACGCGGATTTTACATCGCAAATGTCTTTACCACGCAGAATAAAAGAACGCAGGATTTTACCACGCATAAAAACGTTAGTAAGCATCCAACGTCCATTATGCCCAAAAATTCACTAAAATAAACATAATGAAACGGATAGGCAAAAAAAATATGTCTTCAGAAGTGACATTGTTTGTCTTTTGTCACTTTCACTGACCCTCTAAAAAAGTGTCCCCAAGCAAGATGGCTGAATAATTTGTCAAAGAAGGTCACTTGTTAATTTGTAATACACATTTTAAATTACACATTCAGTCAGCATTTGTCTTCGTTTTTAATGTTTGATTTCAAAACATATTAAAACATTTTTTTTCGTTGTTCTTCCCCCTTTTCTAATTTTTCCCATTACCACCCATGCCTTTTCTACGTATCACGTTCTTAAGGTATGCGTGAAAACACATCTAACAAAATAAAAAAAGGACTTCTTTTATTACGTACACGCAGAACGTATGAAGGTTGACCGGAATGTAACTTACGTGGTAAAGACGATCGTTGAAGGCATACGCATGGAAAAGACGTTTACGTGGTAAGTGCCCCGTTGTAAAAGTTATGCGTAGTAATGCCTTCTTTGTAAATGATGTTTCCCGTGAAAATGTTGCTTTGGATCTGGAAAGTTTTAAAGCGGCTTTAAAGACTGAAGCCATCATCTTGAACTTGATTCTTTTATCCTTTGAGTATCAAAGAACCCACGTAATTTGGCAGGCCCTACCCTTACATTAGTACGGCGACAAACTTTCTACATCAGCTTTGGTTGCTAGAAGTTCATGGAGTACAAAGATGTCTGGAAACATGCGACTAAAAGATGTCATACAACATCAATACGTTTACTCTTTATAGACATTATTCATGCGACAGGACGTTGGAATTCCATAGAATCATAGTTGCAGAATTAATTGTTCCTGCTCAAGAAACGGAGGGAAGCAGCTTCGATATCTCCATCTCTATATGTAATCCGTAAACCCCCAAGGCTCATCTTTGCTCTTGGAATTAATCAGATCATTATCGTTTTGGCAAAATGTATTTAATGCTGCACAAATGGTTTTTGTATCATTTACTGTGTTGTTGATACTGTGGTAGCAAATGACTAGATTTGTAGGCATAAATGAAAGACAGCAATAGTATTACATTTAATTCACTACTAGTAGTAAATCTACTACTCAGCTCATTGTCGTTGCCCACTCTCAGTGCTTCTATAGCACTACTCTCCACTCGTAAATATGGAATATCTTGTAAGGGTGCACCCATGGGGTGAATGACTGACATTTAAAGATAGTGCCCTCACACATGCAGCAGAATTATAAAGAGAAGATCTTCAGTTAAACTAATAACCCTTGTGGCATGACCAAGATCAGTTCACCAGCAAGCCTGGAGCGGTCACACGAAGCCCCGTCTTAGATCCTCTGCACCTTCTTCTCGACCACAAGAGCAGCAGATGACTGCTCTTTCATGATAAATCCATGTTCTCTAGGTAATCCACTGCCGTGTGAGATAGTACAGTTGAGTAAAATGCCACAAAAGTATACAACGAACAATAAATGAGCATTAAAATAAATGATTAACCAATATGCCCTTCCTTTAACTGGGCAGAGGTTCTCAATCATTCTAAACCTTTTGCAGAGATAGCTCTTCATTGCAATGCAAATTAATATCTGGCAGACAGTCAACCTCCTCTGTGTTTTATATCACTTTGCATTTGTTTTAGATTTTTATCTAAGTCTCAAAATCATGTTTTTGCAATAAGAATAATTTTAAAGCTGGCGCCTGCTGCCATCTGTACACAGTGTGTGCACCTACCATGCTGCGCCCGGAGGCAATGTCGGCAGAAGGGAAAGAATATCTGAAAAAGTACCACACAAAATGTTGTGAATCCCAAACCTGAAGTATCTTCAAATATTGCACCGGCTCTGTGAATGCCTGAGTGTTAATGGTTTCTGCATGTATGTCACCGCTGTTGGACGTCAGCAGAGTCTGAGCAATTCGCTTTGTGTTGAAGCCTTCTCAGCTGGTTGCAAGCCATGCAGGGTCCTATTCAGGACAAGAAAGCCTGCTCAGATTCGGCACTTCTGCTGCCAACAGCTCTTGCTTAGACGGTGATGTGACCCAGTGTGAATTAAAAGAGTTCTCAGACTTAGACCTACACAGGAGTTCGTGTGAATGTATCAGACATGCCTAATGGGTGGCGCCCCACTGCTTCCCTTCACCTCATAGTGCGGTTCATCACAACTTCACACCAAAGATTCATGAAAGGGGTGCGAGCCGCGACTCCAAGCTCACTGATAATAGCGGCAAACAAAATGGTGTCTTGGGTGGTCCTTTTATGCCTGGTACCTTGACATGAAATTAATGCACCTTCCATAGCGGCATACGGCAAAGACCAGCTGTACTAATTAACTGTTGTGTAAAAGGTTAGATTTCACCGTCAGAGGCCTACAAGCCCAAATCTAACAATCTGACTGGTATTATAAAGATTCAACACTGCACTTCTTCAGGGAAATGCTAGTATTTAAGTGCTGGAATTAATCAACAGTGGGCTAAATAAGTATTACATTATATAGTCCTAAACGTTTTGAGAAAAATTCTTTATTCATAAAAAATGCATCACGTTCTAAAAACAGAAGGTGAATAAGGGATATGGCAGCTTGCTGCAAGTTTCTGGTCTTTCATAAGGAATCCCACAACACATCTCGGTAGACCTATTTGTGACAGCAGCAGCACAAGAAGGAAAATGCTACACTGCATTCATATGTATTAGCAGGGCTCGAGTCGGCGTACCACGCGGGTGGACGGCGTCCCCAGACTTATTTTACCGGGAGCTCGATAACAAACTACTGCCAGAGTCTAATGTGCGTGCTTGTTTGCGGCCGTAGTGACAGCTCCTTTGATCTGTAAAATACAGTACACATGAAGTGTCTCAGCTGTATGTCACGCGCTGGCTTCTCTGATACAATCGCCTCTAAGGGGTGAGCGAGGGTAAGCAATGGGTCTGATGGTGCAAGCCACCTTTCATGACGTCACTTCCTGTTGTGACGTCAGCGTCTCCCCACTTCTTTTTTAGGACTTGTGCCCTGTGTACTAGAAGTTTGGGATGCTTTACAGGGAACACATTAATACTAGACTAAATAATAGTATTACTAGCTTTCAATGACTAGAGGTCAACTGACTTCAAGATGCCCTCAAAGACGTACAAAAACCTCAGCCATGTGGCGGGGCGTTGCCAATACTAAAAACAAATATAGGTAAATTATTCAACACTATGTTGAACTCACCTCGACTGTAAAACACAAAGAGGCAAGAAACCGAAGTTAATACTAAAAAGGAATTGCTACCAATCTGGGCCTATAACTATTACTTAAGTCCTATTTGATTTCTGATATAGGTGATGTTACAAGAATACAACACCCTATTCCTGCCCTGAGACGGCTCAACACTCTGAGAGTTCCAGCAATGTAAAAAAAAAAAAAATGCAAGAAGCTGATTGGGTTGATCTTTGATACGAATTTTAATTGTCATTCTTTTCTCTTCTTTAATGATCTCGCTGAAGGGGCACTGTAGCATCTAAGGTTGCTTCGACAAATAAAACCTCCTATTCCCAATGTCGTGAGCTATATCTCGAAAATGTAGATAGGGCTCATTTTCTGAAAGAAAAGAGCAGAGGAAATGGGTTGGAAGATACACCTGGTTAGTTGGAAGGATTGCTTCTATATAATGATTTACTTAATTTGACTGAATAATTGTACTTGATACTCTTAGAATACAAGGGATTTCCTTATTTATATGGGGTAGCCATGACAAATGAGCTACTTGTTATTATTGGAAACTGATAACTCAAATATAAAAGTTTAAAAACCCTACTTTCAGAAGATCCCTTCAAGTAAGTGATTCAATCTCTGGTGCTTTTGTGATTGAAATATTGCAACCCTCTTCTCGAAGGAATTCTCAAGAACCATCAAATTCCGCTAAACGTTTCATACTACAGCTAGACCAGCCTTTGGGGCAAGACAACATGATCACATCTACTTTGATCACACTTAAATGGCGTCCAATAGAAGCCAGAAGCCACTTTTAACTAGCCTGCATGACCTTTGCACACTGGAACTGAGAGCTATCTCATCCACAAACTGAGCGTCTTGAGCAGTCAGCACTCTAGGATTAGCCCAAACACACTTCATGTGGAAACTCCATGTTTCATGAAAAAAAAATGAAAAAATTAAAACAAGCCTTCTCAAGATTTGCATCCAAAATCGTAAACTCCATCCCACCAGCACATAGAACTTTATTGCCTAATGAAGTCTCCAAAAAAGAACCTAAATCCTTCTGTATCAATGTAATTTCTACTTAAAAGTGATCCTAAACAGCAAAGATTTACTGACTTTAAAGAAAAAAAAACGTTATTTATTGTTTTTCAATAAAGTCACAGTGGGTATACAGTTACGAGCGTGCGGTCACATGGGATCGAAAGTACAATTACTTAAACAGTACATTATCACTTATTGCATTACCAGTTGCCTTATATCCAAGAGATTGACAATGACTAATCAAGGACATCTGCTCCCCTCATCCTCAGTCATATTGCTGATCACTCACATTTGCATCGGGGTTTAACACTCTGCGTATCTCCCTCCATCTCCCGAGATGCTCATCTAACTTTTCATCCCTCCTGCTGGCCTTCATATGGGCCTCATCTGTAAGCGTCCACTCACCCATATCCCTCAACCATTCACCGTCTGTGGGGGATCGCTTCCCCATCCATATTATGGTGATCCTACGCCTCGCTAAAACAAGGAGTGATTGCAAGAGTTTGCCATCTTTCATTTTTTGGGTTTCGCGTCTTGCCCCAATAGGCAGTGTAGTGAGGATAGTTCCACTTGGACACTGGCACCATCCTTCACCTGCTCAACCACCTGGGTCCAAAATTGGTGCACCCCAGGACACCCCCATGCTAGATGCAGAAAATCAGCCCCATCTGTACCACATGTAGGGCAAGTATCTAATGGGTTCTGGTCAATATGGTGCAGTCTCACGGGGGTCAAGTATGTGCTGTGTAAGAAGCTGAAATGTATCAACTTAAAATGCATATTACAGGATACTGTGTGCATGAGTGCACTTACTGCTTTCCACTTATTATCATTTAGGAGTATCATCACGTCCCTATCCCATGCTGTCCGTGCCCTAGGGCCCTCATGGCTCTGTATAATAGCGATATAAGCAGACACCTGGTTCCGCAAGTAAGCATTATGTCAAGCGTTTGAGTCGTCTAAGGAACATTAGGATATGTGAGCAAGGTCACTCTAGCCAGGTCTGTGAGGCCAGCATACTGTAGATATTGGCGCTGACCCAGTCCCAAGCACTCACAGCCCTGCTCATACGATATGCAGGTCTCATTAGGGTACACGTCTGCTAGTGCCTGGCAGCCACCCCCTCCCTCCATGCCTGAAATAACATACTTTCCACCATTTCCCACACTGGGGCGAGACTCCATACATTGAGCTTCCGGTGAAAGAGTGCATGCCTTAGTATGCATTCTGCAAAGGATTGCCATATATATGTGGCCTATATGACCAAATTGGGCAAGTCGCCTGTGGCAACTGCACCCTCCATCAACACGGTTTGGAGCCAATATGGCTGGACTCAACCCTCAATAATCTTTTTTTCCAATTTCTCCCTCATCCAGCCACCAGGTCGCATGTTGTAAGTGAGCATGGTAATATAAATCCAACCTGGGTCCTGTCACCCTTAATACCTCCTGAAGGTATCCCCAGTCAATGGTATCAAACGCTTTCTCAATGTCGACAGCCACTAGCGCCAGATCCTCATCCCATTGTTGTACCTCATGCATGACATGCACTAATCGCCTTATATTCATCCTTGTGTTACGGCTGGGAATAAACCCACATTGAGCCTAGCCAATGCCTTGCACAGTATTTTTGCATCCGAGTTAATCATAGTGAGGGGGCGCTATTCTGCCGGGTCCTGACTGTCAACCCCCTGTTTCAATAGCATGCACATTTCCCCTTCTCGTAGAGATGGGGCAGAAGTCCAATTCGAAAAGCCTCCTTCTAAACTTGTAATAGTGGTTGTGCCAGCTTCTCCAAGTAGGCCTGATAAAAATCAGATGGGAATCCATTCCCCTGGTGACTTGGCCCTGGGCAGCTCCGGCAGTTCCTCCAGGATCTCCTCAGCCGTCAGTTGTGCCTCTAACTCCTTTTTCCCTGCCAGCAGGAGGAATGTCAATGCCTCCCACTGTGTTGTGCAAGCAGGCCGGTAGCGGGGTGGCTGTTCCCTACGCAAAATCCAGGCAAGTAGGCGTCGCATTTGTCACCTTTGGCATGGAGCCTCTGACGGAACGGCCTCTGACGGAACGGCAGAGTATGCATTTGTCCAGCATGTCCCAGATGTCGCTAATTTGCTTATATAGCATATGCTCTCGGACACTGTCGGTGAGGTGTGCTTGGTCGCCAGTCTAGATCTCTACTAAGGCGTCCTCCCTGTCCCTCAACTCCTGCTGTATCTGATGACGGACCCCGCAATTAAGTCCCATACCTACACCCCTCAATATAATTTTCATTGCCTCCCACTCCATGCTCCTACTGGATGTCCCCCTCTAGTTGAGGATCATATACTCCATTAGTGCCTGGGACAGTGTCTCCCTCCCTTCCTGATCCTTCAGTATATTGGAAGGCATCCTCCACCTTTGAGGTCCCTGGACGGGGCCATTCCACTGTCCCAGGCAATTTACAGGAGCGTGATCAGATAGAAATCTGGCCAAGTGGGTCTCCTCAGCTTCCGGAAAGGCGGGTGCCTCCATCATTAGCACCCGTTCCAGTCTGCTATGTGTATTATCTATGGGGGAGTAGCATGTAAAGAGCTTCTGAGTCAGGTGTCGTCTTTCCCACAAGATGTCCTGTAGCCCCTTCTCCCTCATTACTGCTTGCAACCTTCTGGTCATTTGTGGTTTTGTCCTGGTTCTGGGGAGATGTCTGTCCAGGTTAGAGTTGAGTATGCAATTAAAATCACCCAACCATATAAGCAGAACGTCAAGTTCTGTGGCTATTAAGTCTTGCATTACCTCGTAGAAGGCAGGTTCTTCTGTATTAGGGGCATATGTATTCAAACTGGTGATGTCACGGCCATCTAGCTAACCACGAAGTATCACGTAGCTACCCCCAACATCGGCGCCAATGAATGTGAGAGTGAACAGAGTTCGCAGAGTCACCCACACCAGTGTGCCCATTGCACATGTGGAATAGGAGGAATGAAATATCTGACCCACCAAAGATTTATCGACTTGGAAGACACAGAACTAAGCACTCTACTGCAAATACTGTACTTTTCTCAATATCTTTTTCAGACTCTCCTCCTATAATTTACCCTTTGTTCTGTATCAAGCAGCATGAAAATATGTATACCCAATGTATCAATTGAACAAGAAAATATGTAAAGCTCTCTGTTATGTTTTTTGTCCGAAGTTCCAAGATAATGTTCCCTTGCCTCATCCAGGACATTGTTGTTGCTAGAGGCCATTTTTCACTAATCCACTGCCCACAAATATTTAGATTTACAAACCGCTTTGAAACTAACTTAAATGATACAAAGTATTCAGTTTTGGCGAGGGGGTTTCGTATTGCTTCATTCTGGTTAACTACAGTCCCTGTCCGTAAGACTTCAAAAAAACATAACCAGTTGCAAACTACAGTTACTGCATTTGTACTGCATTGTATCGTCAATTTGTAATTTCTGCTTCTAGACCAGGGCCGGACTGGGAACCAAAACCGGCCCTGGCAAAGTGCTCGGCTATGCTATAAAAATGGCCCTGTAACAAAAACAGCCCCCAGGGGCCCCAAACCGCCCCCCCCCCACCTGTGCGGCGCACCGGGGGATTGCCTGGTTCCCGCTACGGCCAGTTCAGCCCTGTTATAGACACAGATTTTGAAGTTTGAAAACATTAGCGTTTTGTGATCATAAGAATTTTGCAACTATAGTTTAGGTCTAGCCCTTGATTTGATCGCTATTGTGTTTTAAATATGATTTGACGTTGCCCCATGATCTCACAAGAGAGTGCCTTTCTCATCTCCTTAGGCTCTTAGAAAGACTGCATTTGCGGGGTTTGCCTCTTTCTCACTGTCATATGACCTGTATTAATCATATTGAAGTGGTTGCTAGGATGAAGGCTTTCTATGAGAACTGTCTTTAAGGGACATGTTACTCTTCAAGTCTTGCACTCTTCCAATGGCCAGTCTTATTGTGCATCTGAGCCTTTGCAGTATACAGTTTATAACTCTTCTGATTCTACCCTGGGTTATTTGCTCTTAGAATTTGTTATGACAGAATCAATGTCATCCTAACTGTTTGTTCCTGTCTCCTTGTAATTGGGACAAAGCTGCCATCTTCGCAACCAATTGTTGTTGGCATCTAGTCCTTTGTCATTATGTCTTTTCTCAGCCACTTTAGGACCTGCTTTTGCAGTGTCAAAATGCCCATTGCCTCAAAGTCTGTCCTAGTTCATTCCCTGTCCCCATTACTTTGCAGGCAACATTCAGCCTGAGACAGCTACAGGGACAGATCATTCCTCACCCACCCTAGATTGAAACTTTTACCAGCTTGGCCAGGTTTTGTGAAACAGAGAGGGGAAGCTAGAAGGCTGCTTGCTCTACTCTGCTGCTTTTTCATAGGAATTCATGGCTTGGCGTGAAAGTGACATCATTAATTGCGGGAGAAGCACTCTCATTCAGAGGGGCAGAAATCCATGTAAAAGTGACTGGAATACCGAAGAAAGAAATGCTGTAGTCTGAATTCAGCACTACTTCTGTCTTCACGCCTCATTCTCTTTTATTACATTATCAGGTATTTCAGGTCTTTGGACAAGGTATGGAAGAGCTCTAACACTTGTTCTAAATGCCCCTTAATCACTAATCTCTACATTTCCATATCTACACTTACCAAAAGTTTCAGTTTATAACTTCCAGATATTCAATCTCTCCTGTTACTCCCAGTTAAGTAATTTTCAAGAGTAAAACCTGGAATGGTCACATGGCATCATTGGAAAGCCTCTGACAAAATTAGTCTTCAATTATTTATGCAAGTGATGGAGCAAGGTTTCACACGTAAAGTGACTTGCTCGTACTCAACCCTCTCGAAAATAATATTAATGTACTAACATGTTTTGTCTTATTAATATTGCATTACATGACATATTAGGCATCTAGGGGCAGCTTTCCAATGTGCTTTTACTAACTATAATCCGCTTGCAATAAAATGGCTGCTGCTACGTGGGATTTTTTACTGCACATGCGTCTGTCATGCTCGCGTGACATCCTTGGTGGGAAAACTTTTGATTCTGCGCAATAGAACTAAGATGGCTGTTATGTGTCCTAACATGCAAGAAGCTTCCATCGCTGCTTTGCTAAGCTGTTTTCGCGTAACATTTAACGCAATAGTTAAAATAAAATAATGGGAATAGAGTAGAAAGAAGTGGTACACAGTGCATTCATTTATTCTGTGTCTCTAAAACTGTTTCTTTTCTATTTTTATGTGTAACAAAATAATGGGTCTAAATGCTTGGCTGAACTCCATCTTTGGAGAAACTGCGCCTGTGCAACAAATGTCCTGAAGCCCCTGAAGCCACTGAAGCTGTAGCCTTAAACTCAAGCCAATCAGACATGGATGGCAGAGAAGAATGAACTCCTTGCCTTGCTAGAGGAAGCTGAATTGAACAATGTTGTTTATGTTTATTATTTATTGTTACATTTCCCTACTGGGCAGAATAAAAGTACATGGGTAGATAAAGTTATGGGAGGGAATAATTTGAATACATGATTGACAAGTCGCTTCAGAAGAAAATGGTGTGATGGCTACTCCTCGTTCTTTGTCCAATAAAATTGTGGGATTCACACATTTGCAACATTTGGGGGTGGTACACTGACCTGAAAAATAGTATAACTAGGGTAGGCTTAGCTAGTTAGATTGTCCGACTTGTCCGAATAGCTGAGCGGTTACTGACCCAACGCACTCAATAGTTGATCGGGAGCAGAGTTGCTGGCGGAGCACTCTGTCAGAAGATTCGATAACCCAATCGGGGTTCCGGGGAGGAGATCGATGACCCAATCAGGGTTCAACTGTTAGCTGCAGAGAGGGTTTACAACACTGGCGTTTTGAACTTTAGCTGTGGTGCTGGTCCTAGCCTGTGGTGGTCCTGTCCTGATCCAATTTGGTCCGTAGCCTGTCCTGATTCTGGCTTGCACCTGTTCTTTCCTGCTGGCACGTGTACTTTGGGATTCCTATTCTTTGACTCAGCCCGTGGCCAGGGTTGGTCACCACACCATTCTAGGTAACTATAAAGTGTGGGTTTGTCATTGTATTGTTTTTTCCTTTTTCTTTACCCACCCTCTGTTTAAATGTTTAATGACATTTCCTCTCCAAATCATTTGCAATGTTTATGTTTAAATCTGCATTAGTCTAAGCAGAACAAGAAGTTAATTTGAGTTCATGTTTTTATAACTTTCCAAAGATTTTTCTTAGATAAAGAATTTAAACTTTTTCCGAGTTTGTGGTTATTTATGAAATGCTAAATGTTATTATTGCTACCTATTCTCTCTTTCACTCCCTTGATCCTTTAGGACTATAGGTATCGGTGACTTGGATTGGTAAAATAAATGGTATAGATCCAAATGGTACAATCCCCAATTGATTGTGTGTAGGTTCACTTGTTTAATAAATACATAAATTTATGGGCCCAGGTAAGTATGTTGAGCAGGTGAGCCCGCGCTCTATCACAAGCACATCACTCTTGATCCTTTGTGCATGGTAGCCCGAGGACATTGGAAGATTGGGACTCTTGTCTTAACCTGCTAATCACATTCACATGCCCCAATATTATGTAATACATTGATTGTACATGAAGCAATAAATCAGGAAACTAGACACACTAGTTCTTGCTCACATCTTTACTTTCTCTTGCGCGCATATACCTAACCCTTCATCAGTAAGTCTCCAATCTATTCAGCCTATTACCCAGTCCCTCGCTTAAGGCCTGATTTATATATTGGTGTAGGTAAAACCTGGCTGTAAAGAACAGTAAAACCATTCTAATGTTCTCCCTGCCATGCGAAAAGCCTCCCATGGTGAGGGGAGCATTAATTATTTCTTTAGAAAAAGAATACTGTCTGCTGCAGGGCTGCATCCTTCCCGAAGCAGCCCTGCAGAAAACAGTAAAATGCATTGACAGGAATTGCAGTGCAGTGACGGCAGTTCCTGCCAATGCCTTTATAAATTATCACCTGCTTGGTGGTCATTTATAAATTTGGTGTACAGCTTCTCCATCATGGGGACAAGTGATTTACTCCATCCCTATAGTGGACCCATGGGCAATCCATCAGGGTTTAAATGGAGCCCTTAATACCTCAGCAACTGAGTATTTTACACAGTTATTCAGTCACTCATCAACTTGCTGCCTTTTGCAACTTGGTATATCACTCAATTACTTAGTTGTTCTTTCACAAGCTCAAATATGTACTCACTCCATCACTGACTGAGTTTATGCACTCCATTATTCATTGTAACTCTATTCAAACGATTCTTTTTACCAATGGCTCACATCTTCAATGCTTGACACATTTCACTTATAACTGCCACAAATACACAATTAATATGTCCATAAATGTACTGCCCAAATAAAATCCCCTAGATCATAAAATACAGTTGTACAACTGATGCCATCATGCTGGCTCCAGGTAGGCTATATGACATGGGAATATTAAACAACTTGCTGTATAGTATCTCTACACATTTTCTAGACACTGCAGCAACAGGTATTGTTAATGCATATTAGCACCCACGCTGTAAGCTCAGCCTACAGGTGCAGACTGGCCAACTGTCTTGGTCTGCTGTATGCTCCTCTTTCACACACTCACTGGACCTAGAATCCAGGCACACACCGGTCGTTTTTGCCCATATTCTAATCATTCTTTTGATTGAGTCAATCTTAAAATTCCATACAGGGTGATTGTGTTAATTGTATTGTTAAGATATTTACTGTCACTTATAATTAGCATTTTTATTTAAGTGCTGTGTATGGAGCCTTTTTGCAATTGGGTTTCTGATTGGTTGAAGAATGCACCCTGTCCAAGCATGAATGACAATCTGACTCAGGTCAGGGTAAGTCACAACAGACCCTAAATTATCCGCTGCTCCCTCTCTGGTAGCTTGGCACAGAGCAGTCAGGCTTAGCTTAAGAGGCAATAAGTAAAGCACTTGTGCAATACTTTAAACAGTAAAACAGTGAAAACACCGCACATAAATATACAACACCTTATTAAAATAATAGAGCCTAATTTATTGAACAAATCAAGAATTGGATGACAAACATCCAATAAGTATAATCCTATTTATACATTTTTAGAGAATAAATTGGAATGTAATGCTTAAAAGCATAAAGCGCCAACCGGAACTATCTGGTCATGCTAGACTGGGTTGAATCCAAAAGTTCAAGCTGACTGCATCAGATACAGGTACAGGTACCAGCCTTAGCCCACTGAAACAGTACCTGGGTTTTCGGTTCTAAGACGCGATGCGAGGAGCAAAGGATGCAATACGCTGGCTGAGCTGTACAAAGTTGGGGTGCGTCAGGAATGAAGGTGATGCGCCACACCATTGGCGATGCAATGTCCTTGATCTTCTCAGGAGCAATGATGTGTTGGCATAGATGGGGATGCGTCGGTTCGAAGCAGTGCAACATCATTACTTTTGGCAGTTGCAGCACTTTATACCCACTTCCAATGGCCCAAGACTGGATTGGCTCCACATGGCAGCGCAAGACTCGGGTGGCAGAGTCCAGGTGCTGTATGTGGGTCGTTGGAAGTCTTTGATATCCCGGAGAGTTCAAACAGGATGCAAAGCCAGCAAACCCATAGAGCCACTTTGTTTCTCGGTTGAAGAGATACATGTCCAGTCCTTCTCACTCCAAGGCAAGCAGGGCAGCAGGTCAGCACAGCAGAGCAGGAGCGCAGAAAAGTAGCAGTCCAGCAGAGTGGCAGTCCTTGTAGCAGTATAGCAGTGCTTCTTTCGGGCAGAGTATCCGCAGGCCCATAAATGTGCAGAGTTGGTGGTATCAGAGGTCCAGTACGTATACCCATTTGCACCTTTGAAGTTGGGGTGATTTCAAAGAGAGGCCTTTGAAGTGCACAACGTTCCTGATCTTCCTGCCATGGATCCAGACTCACCACAGCGGGGTATGCAGCCCTTTTATGTGGAGACAGCGCACAGCCCATTCAGGTGTGTCAGCTACTCCCTTCCGTCCTGCCCAGGAGGTCCCGCCAGTCTAAAGGGAATGTACAAAGCCCAGCTGTCACCCACCCCAAATGTGTATTCGGAGACAGGCAGAAGGCACCAAATGGTTAAAGTAAGAACATGCACATTTTCTAAAACTGGCATTTTCAGAATTACAATTTATAATCTAATTTCACCATGAATTAGGATTTTAAATTGTGATTCCAGAGACACCAAACTTGGGGGTCATATCTCTTCCCAATTGGAAATTACATTTATAATGTTTAATAGGCTAATGCAGATGCTAACCTTGCTATATTGAAAAATGAATTTAAGAGTTTTTCGCTACTAGTACAAGTGCTACTTTTCAAACACACTGCACCCTGCCCTTTGCCTGTTGAGGGCCTACCTTAGGGGTGACCTATACGTACTAAAAAGACAGATTTGGGTCTGACAAGATTGTTCATTTGCAGTTTAAAAATGCACACACAGGTTCTGCAAAGACAGGCCAAGACACATTTAAAGGGCTACTGATGTGTGTGGCACAGTCAGTGCTGCAGGCCCACTAGTAGCAGTTAAATGACAGGCCCTTGGCACAATGAGTGCGCTTTATTAGGGACTTATAAGTAAATGTAATATTCCAATTGTGACTAAGCCACTGTTACCATGATTTCAGCAGAGAGCACATGCACTTTAGCACTGGTTAGAAGTGCTCAGAGTACTAAGGCAAGTAAAAATCAAGTCAGCAAAAACAGGAGGTCTGATGTCAAAAGACAGGGGAAACCACGTCAAGATGCCAGGTCTAATAGAGCTCATGAACAAATGTTTATTCAGGATAGTGCAGCTTACAACTGATCTCTACATTTCTAGGAGTATGACAAATTTGCTCACACAAAATGTATAAGTTGGGTACAAGTAGGGCACCATAATTTTAAGTACAACTTACCAATGTGTACGATAAATCATTACACAATGAGGCTTTAACGGTGACAGTAGTGTTTTATTTACCAAGCAAAAATGTTAGAGGGATTTTCCTTTGCCAAATAAAATATGTTTGCAAGTGATCCACTGAGGCACTGCTCAAACAACATTTGCCTGAAGCAGTTATTTTACTGGCAGGAAATCTCCTGGCATTGTATAACTAACCTTCATCTAGTCTCATCTGCTGTCTTGCGATTTTCTGGACATTGCCCATTTTGATTAAACAAAACTTGCAAATAAAAAAGCTTTCTTACCAGTTACATAGAAAAACATGAAAATTACACTGTCCGAGAAGGTCTTTGTAACAATAAGTGTAGATTGGCTGACATTGTTTCCCCTACATTTGCTCAGTGACTGTGTATCATCAGGTTATGAGGGAGAACAGTGAAAACCTATTAATTGATAATGTTATCTGCATTTATGTAGTGCTAACATTTGTATGGTTCTGTAGTGCTTTAAGAATCTAGGAACCCTTTAAAGTCTTTGTATCGTATTGTACAAAGTGCCCCGGGGGCGCAACAGGCTTGTGCGCTTGATTTGCATGGCCCTGGGGCACTTTAGAATTATAGAAAGGGCTACAGAAGCTTGTACAGCCCTTTCTGTAATACGGATAGCGCTGGCACATATATAGTGACAGAGCTATCACTAGAGGGTGTTCCCTCATTTACAATGGTGCATGGCCCCTTGCAAATGAGGAAATCTCTTTCCCTCTGGGTCTGTGCCGTATTACAGACGTGTTAAATAACAATGGGGGATAACCAGTACCCCATTGGACCTGGGCTAATAATGGTACATATAAAGATGGTCCAACTGAAGTTTGTTTAAAAAAAAAATGAAGATGGTCCAACTGAAAAAATGATGATCTTAAGAGGGAAAAGCAGTGAATAAAAAACACCCCACTAAGAGATAATTTAGACACTGATCCAATCTACTTGGTAATCAACACGATTTATACAATACAATAATAGTAATGGTAAATTCACAGTTTCAAAGATTGTGCCATGGCATGTTTACCTTCCCTATAGGTTGCTCCCCACTATTATTTTATTTTATTTAATAAATTTGTATGGCGCAACAGCTACCCGGAGGTTTCCCAGTGCCCAGGATCTGCACAAGTTAAGGAAGAGTCAAAGAAGTTATTGAATGAACAACCAAGTCTTAACACCTTTTCAAAATTTTTCATAGTTCTGTTCAAGCCGGAGCAAAAGAGGTAGCGAATTCCACAGGACAGGAGCCAGCTGAGCAAAGGAGCGGCCACCCATCCTCACTCGTTTGAATCTAGGGACCACAAATTTAGCCTGATTCAATGAGCGAAGATGACTAGTAGGGATGTATTGTTTGACCAGCTCACAGAGATAGCTGGGAGCCTTTCCAGTATAGATTCTGAACATGAAGCAAAGTGCTTTGAATTTGGAACGGTTACCAATCTTAAGCCACTGTAAATCGCGAAGGTAGTCAAAGATGTGGGTCATTCTTGTCCCCACTAGTCCTGATGAATACCCGCCGTTAGGGCTGAATCACCTTCTTTCAACTATCGGGGTCAAGTGGACATGAAAGGGTTAGAGATATCGGGATTGTCACTTCTCAAGTCAAGGTTTTCCGACTGTTTGCATACTTACATTTCCAAAATAAACTCGCCCAACATTGGACAGGGGAGGTTTTTTACTCTCATCTCCCATATGTTTTATTGGTACCAAAATGGGTCCGTGGATACAAAGGCTCTGATTGGTTGGCCACGATAAAAAAATAAATCTGTTGCAATCACCATTATAGAATAAAGTTTTCTGCATTTTTTCTTGCATTACACAATTGAATTGCAATATTAATATTTATCTATACGGTAGGTCCCAGTTTAATGATTGGTCATGATGGCTTTTATCGTGAAGAATGCAACTAGTCGCTTTTTCTTTTCTAAAGAGCGTTGTTTCTGTTTTGCAATCCTGTACATAAACTAGAGTGCCCAATACATCTAGTGTGGCTCAATGATTAGAGCGGCAGACCCTGATGCAGAGGTCTAGCCCGGGACCAGGGTTCAATTCCCCACCTCGGTGGGTCTTGGGCTCAAAAAATTCCACGGACCTGATAATTCTCGCCTCGGTGCCTATTCCAATCATGGAGTCCCACTCTGCAACTCTGGGCAATAGCTTGCTTAATCTCCACAACGGCCCCCACAACGCTAAGGATGCCTGGCCTCCACCTTGGGGGTGTCCAGGAGTGGACGCCTCACAGGGAAAAGCCAGGAAGGGTTCCACAGCGGTATTCGTACAAGCGCCTTGAGACCCTTGCGGGTGAGTAGTGCGCTATAGAAGTATCAATTTATCAATTATTATCAATTTTCCAATGGCAAAAATGGATCTTGGAGCATCTTTGTGCTACAAAAAATAAAGATCAAAGCTATCTTTTTGCTCAGTACTACAGAACTATGCAAAAGTCAGATCCCACAAGTTTAGAGTGTAGACATCATGAGAAAATATGAGAGGAGGAAAGAGAAACAGAATCATTATCTATTATTAAAATATGGTCAGTGTTCCCACTTAGACACAATCAGGATGATTACATCCGGAGTAATCGTTACATATAGAAAAATAACTAGCATGAATTCTCATTTTGATTGTTCACCTAGAAGTAAAAAGGGCGCATAAGTTGATACCGGAACCAATTTAAAACACATTAGGAAAGGACTGCTAATAACTCAATGATGTGTCACGAATGGAAAAAGCATTGGCAGTGTAAAAAATACACCAATTGGCATGGCAAGTTGGAAACTAAATGGAACAGGCTCGACGGAAGGCAAGATGAATAACATGTCACAGAATGCTAAAAGCACTGAGGAACTGATAAGACACTGGAAGGCAAGTAGGCCATCGAAAAGAGTGAAAAAGGATATGGCTTTAAACAGAATGTGAAAAATTTAACATAAGGATACATAAGAACCTCACTATGATGAGTGTGATAAAAACCTTCTGTCTTAAGAATGTTGATATAAAAAATCTTTTACTTTACATTTCCTATCACAATCCCAAAAAATTACAATAGACTTGAAATTATTACTCGAAAATTTTAGGAACAAGTCCCAGAAATGGACAACACATCCTTACAAATGATGGACCATGATACTATAAATCAGAATAGAAACAAAGAATGGACTGTTCTCACTGTGATCAGGGCCACCTTTTTTGAAACAGGTTGGTGAAATCCTTTAGTTGTGAAATAAATCAAACCAAAAATAACGAACCTTGAAGTAACACTTCATCCTTGACTAATTGTAAAAATATGAACTTTGGAATGGCTTTCCAGTAAGTTGGCATCCCGTACATATAGAAAATAAAACCTGGCCATTTATCACTATCCCTGTTTTCTGCTGACAATATAAACCAGGAGGCTAAAGGAAGAGTGGTTTGTAAATGTCAGCAGCACTCCAAGGGGCAGATTTACAAGCCCCCTTCGCCTCTTTTATGCCGCTGTTGCGTCGCAAAAGATGCGCCATGGTGCGGGGTATTTACAACGTGACGCATCTCCCAGATGCGTCATGTTGTAAAGCCCTGCGCCGGAAGGAGGCATTCCATCGCATGGGGGGGGGGGCTTTCCGGCGCAGGAACGCCTCGCAAAAGTGGCTGAGTGAAATCTACAAGATTTCACTCAGTGACTTTTGGGCCCATGCTGCGTAAAAACCCGGCGCCTGCTTGAAGCAGGCGTAAGGATTGCCGCAGCATTGTGGAGATAGAGCCCCCCCAAAGCATTGCTGGAGCTGCATCGCGCTTGCGACGCAACTCCAGCAATGCGCCGCTTTTACGGCACAGATGCGTGACGCAGCTGTGCCGTTTTTGGCCCATGGTGTGCCGCATAAATGCGGCGCATCCAGGGTGGCGGACCTGCGGCGTACAATAACTGGCACATCCCTGCTGATATGCAGGCTTGCGCCAGTTATTGTAAATCTGCAAGATGTTAATAAAGGAACATATAACACAAGTTTTTAGGGTGCAATTAGAATGAATATAATTTTTATTTAAATGAGAACGTTTCATTTAAAGTGAAATACTCGAGCACACTGTTCGATGACTGTCTGAAGTAAATCAAGTAAAACAAAAAAGAGAGAGAAACTTATTTAACTATGTAGTCAAGAATGAAGGGTTGAAGTTGCCTCAGGCATTGTTTAAAAATCGTAGATTGTTGAACCTAGGGCCAGCAATGCAGAGCTTTAATGAGCCCTGATTATGTTCGAATGTTTCGATTTTGTTAGGCTTTCAAAAATAGACATGATTCAAAAAAAGTCCAAGGGTTATGCTCAGAGATTTTTGAAGCTTCTCCTGCAATGTTCGCTATCATTGGGCCTTGGTTGCAATTTAAACCTTCTGGTTTTGCTTTACCTTTCATTAATAGGTTGCTATGTACAAGCTTCCCCCTACAGTATTGCAGTAGCATGCACATTACAGTGATTTCCTGGGGTGAAAGCTTGTATAGGGGAAACAATTATTTTAATAACAAAAATAAGGAAAGATGACAATGCAGGTTGGGTGCCAATGGGGATTTGGGGGCCAGACCCTGGCTTAACCTCCCTGCTGTGCATGGCCGGCCACTTGTGGTGGGGCTTGGGCTCGTGACCATTGGACATGCACAGTGGGGGATAGGCCTCACTCAGGGGAAAGAGATGAAAAGTGGTTCTGTCAAAGAAGCATTTTCTGTATTTTCATTAATTAAATTTTAATGTCATTTAAAATTTATTTTAGGGCTTCTACACAAATTACAAAACAGTGGACATCTAAACTTGGATTGAAAAAATGAAAATAACATTATTTAACTGTTGTTTGCTTTGTGAGCAGCAAACAGTTGTTCTTCAGCTGCTGTACTCTGTTGTTTAACAGATACAATTTGTGCGATATATATATACACACATATATATATTACCTACTGGCAGTCACCAGTAGGTAGTTATAGTTAGGACCTAGTTTCCATAGGAAAAGCATTTTTTGATTTAACCATTAACTTTGGCGTCGTTTGACTAATCTTCACGAAATTTTCAAAACTAGTGGGGCGCTCCGGTCAGCTTCTGTCTTGAAAGTTTCGGGGTGATGCGTCAAGCTGGGGCCGAGAAAAAAGGGGGGGTCCCAAAACGTGTTTTCCCATGTTAATTTCCATAGGAAACTTTAGACAAAGCTACAGTCCGAACTGCTGAAAGGAATTACACCAAATTTGGAAAAAAGGTAGGTCTTGGTCCAGAAAGTGGCCTTTTTTAAATGGTGTAAATCCGTTCAGTAGTTCCTGAAAAACTAGAAAAAGAATGGGTTCGATATCTGTCCTCCATAGGAAATTTTAGACAAAACTGCAGCCCAAACTGCTGAACAGAGTTAAACCAAATTTGGCAAAAAGGTAGCCCTTGGTTCAGAATGAGACCTTTTTTTAAATGATGGAAATCCGTTCAGTAGTTCCTGAGAAATTAGAAAAAGAAAGTTTCGATATCTGGGGCAGCGGTGGGCTTGCAAACCCTCCCGACCACGAGCTTCATTCTGATTGGCTGCCAAAACTCCAAACCAGGAAGTGTTGGCAGCCATCTTGTAGGTTTAAGAAACAATAAAAGGGAGCAGGGTAGAAACACTCTGACCCCCTAGGCCTGCTCAGGGTGTCCCAAAAAGCATTAAAAAATATAATAATTTTGGAGGAAATCGCGATGGGTGTAAAAAGGGGTGTGGCCTCGGACTACCTCTCTACAATGCGGCTCTGTGGTGCTAACTGGAGGTACCTGGTGAGCTAGTTAGCCCCCAGGGACCCTCAGGATTCAAAGGGACTTTATACCCCAACTTATAACGTGCCACAGGGCACGTTTGCACACTTGTCACATCAGGCCCGCCCCCTTCCTGCACCACTGTGCAAATGCGCCCTTCAATCCTGAGGGTCCCTGGGGGCCAACTAGCCCGCCAGGTACCGCCAGTAAGTGCCACAGGGTTGCGTTGCAGAGAGGTGGTCCAAGGCACCCCCCATTTTAACCTCACTGCAACGCAGCTCTGTGGCGCCTACTGGGGATACCTGGTGGGCTAGTTGGACACCAGGGACCCTCAGGATTCAAGGGGACTTCATTCCTCAACTTAAAATGCACTACGGGCGCGTTTGTTTGCACAGTGGTGAAGGCAGGGGGCAGGGCCTGAAATGACAAGTGTGTAAACACGCTCTGTGGCGCTTTTTAAGTTGGGGAATTAAGTCCCCTAGAATCCTGAAGGCCCCTGGGGGGCAACTAGCCCACCAGTTACCCCCAGTAAGTGCTACAGAGTTGCATTGCAGAGAGGTGTAAAAAGGGGCATGGCCTCTGACCACCTCTCTACAACGCAGCTCTGTGGAGCTTACAGGAGGTACCTGGTGGGCTAGTTGGCCCCCAGAGACCCTCAGGATTCCACGGAACTTAATCCCCCAACTTACAACTTGCTAGGGGTGTGTTTGCACAGTGGTGTAGGGAGGGGTCAGGCCTGATATAGGAAGTTAGCAATCCTGCTGCGTGATTTACTGGTGGTAATAAAAGGGATTGTTGGCCCCCAAGGTTGACGTTGGGGGCTAACTACTCCTCCTGTTACCTCCAGTTAATCCCACACAGGTTAAATGCTAAGAGTTGTTTCAGAGGCCACGCTCACCTTTCTCCACCACTCTGCAAACGCGACCGCTATGTTATAGTTATAAATTAGCATTTAAAAGACCATTGAAATTCACTGAAAAAAAATAGGTTTCAGGCACGCTATAGTTAGAAATTAGCATTTAAAAAATCTTAGAAATTCACTTAAAAAACATACGTTTCAGGGTCGTTATAGTTAGTTGGACATTTCACTCGTACAAACCCAGAGAAATTCCACCGTAATAGTTAGTTCGTCTAACTATAACCTGCACCCCCGCAATGCACTGCTGATGAAGTCACATATTACATCATTCATGACATGGTCAGGGACATCACTGATGACATCACTGATGACATCTCAAATGTCATCACTGATGACTTCATCCACGTGATAATCTGATGCACCTCCTCACACTCTAATATAACCTTTGATACACCCACAGACTACCATTTTCTAAACAATCGACACACCAATACCAGTTACTACATACACACTCATGATTCCTAGGTCAACACACACATCCACACATTCACCCATACAATCAGTCATACATGCAGTCACTCATCAATACAACACAATCATATGCACTCATACACCTATACAGACACTCACACACCACCACTCATCCATGAAGTTACTCACACACCTAGTCAGTCATGCAAAGAATCAATCACACTCCTATTTACTCACCTATACAGTTATACACACACCACCTCACATATTCATAGAGATACTAACTCATACTTACTTTCTTATAAAATCACTGATACAAGTACACACTCGTCCATACAGCCACTCTCACAATCACTGATTCTCACGTATAGTCATTTATATACTCCAACTCTCAAATACACTGCCTTTTACATATGTAGTTACTTGGACATGTACCACTGACACATCAATTCGCTCACCAACACATCCATACATACACTGACCCACCCATACAGCTGTTTCCACATTCACTCTTGATCCCATACATCCAGTGAATAAACCACTCACACATCTATGCACAGTCACACACCTCCCTCCCACACACTCAGTCAGTCTCCCATACAGACACTCAGGCAACCAATCAATAGCCCATATAGACACTCATGTAACTACTGTCCAACCCATGCAGCAGCTTACACAACAACAGATAGACTGATACACTCAGTTTAGTCACTAACCCATGCATTCAGAAAGACAAATTTAATCACTCACTTATACGGTCCGTCACGCACCTACTAAATCCTCCATCCAGACACTTATACACTAACTCATTCTCCAATACACCTTGGCATATATATAAAACATATTTAAACTTTATAAAAACACTTGGTCACTGGATGATGTCATCAGTGATGTCATTTGAGATTTCATCAGTGATTTCACTGACCAGGTCATGAATGATGTAATATGTGACGTAATCAGCAGTGCATTGCGGGAGCGCTAGTTATAGTTAGCTGAACTAACTATAATGGCGGAATTTCTCTGGTTTTGTGCAAGTGAAATGTCCAACTAACTATAGCGTCCCTCAAAACCTGTTTTTTTCAGTCACATTTATATTTATTCATATTATATTTTCATTCACATATATACATGATGAGCACGTGTTTCTTGTATGTGTATAGGCATTAGCACACAATGCATTTAAAATTCGACTAAACTGCCATTGTTAAAGCCTTAAATATGCTCCATGTGGTGCATAAATATATAATTTGTTAATTCATTCCTAACAGTATTATTACCTAGTACGATATTAAAAGGTGCCACTATTGCCTAACTCAATAGTAATTAGCCGATAAATGAAAGACTGAGTTGACCCTGCCTAAAGTCAATCCATTGACCTTCATATTATTCAAAGACAAGTGATAGTATTAGCTTGTTATATAATATTTTGTTAGATATAATATCTATATAATTGATATCAAGCTCATCCCTTTAGGGCAAGTCTTTTGTTAAAAGGACAAGCACCATGGCCTCAGACAATGCTTTGCTCAACATGTAATAAACCACTTTGCAATTACATTAATAACACCATAGGTGATACAGCGGATGATTTACACAACACAACAAATTACCTTCTGCTTGCAGGGCAGGCGATAATCCATAGTGACGTTGCTTCGCCGTTGTAAATCCTCCCTCACAGGCACAGATATTTTTAGAGAAATATTCCCGTTGTGGTTGCTAATTTATTAGTCTCAATGTGTAGTGTGAAAACAAATCGTGCATCGCTTGTTTTCTGTGAATCATTGGATTGTGTTAGAAATCAATTGTTTACGTGTGGATGCTCAAGTAATTATTTTTTTATGCAGGCATAACTGTCCATCATTGCTTCCATGTGCCATTTTTGAATGATTATTTGTAGCCACGATTGCTGCATCGAAACACTGCTTTGACACTAATTTCTATTACAAAGCAAGGCTGTGATAAAGTATAAATCGGTATTTTAAAGGGGACTTTAGAATAAACAGATGCACCAATTCACACCACTTGCACAAAAGACTCATTTACACAATGTGGTATTCCACCCTCGAAAATACAGTGTTAATTGGTTCATCTACCTTTGTGCTACAGGTGACAAATATTCAATATGGACTAATTAGAAAATTGTTTCTGTTTTGGGTGTAAATTACACCAGCTTCTGAATGTAGGGGACGTGTGGATTCCTGGTAATTCCAATTCAATATGTCCCCACTTTTTGCACTACGAAGGCTAAGAGGGCTCAATCAGTCGTCCCACCAGTCTTCAAAGGCAGCAATATCACATATGCATTCCCTCTTAGGGTTAGCATTAAAACACATACTATATTATAATTAGGGCTCCTGGTTTTCTGGCATTTATCTAACATTTCCATCTGTATTCATCCATAATTATCTTTTGCCCATTTTATTGGTATTTATCCATATTTGTTTTATGTTTTGAGAATAAATTGAGTCATAAAATGGTATATTTCCACATTTATTTAACTGAGAAACATGCACTCATACTTTGATGCCTGTAGTGTTTTAGCAAATTTAGTAGGCAAATATAACAAAACACTACTCCGACAAGTAAATATTAGCATTATATACAAATATACATGTACATATGCCTGTATTTAAGGGAATCTCATCTTTTTTAAATCCCCATGGTGTCTATCTGCCTAGCAGTTGGTATGGAATTCATGAAGAACAGCAAGGAGAGTCACTCACAAGAAGCACCATTTTCTGTATTTTTCCGCTCTTAAAAAACTAAAGACAGGCAGGAAATATATTGTTTTTTGTCTGTATTTATATGCACAAATCAGTAGAAACAGACAATTGGAAGCATTAATTATAATTTACTCTAGCACTAGTTTTTAATTATATCTACTGATTTTATCATTTATGAAAGTCACATTTTCTTTATTGGGCACATTACAATAAAGAAAACATGGGATTGGAGCTGGAACTAGAATCTTTCTCAAAACACAAAATAGTCCAGACATTCACAGTGATCCTTAAACAGTAGAACATAGGAAACATGGCTCAGGATTGAGAGAAGCATTGAGTTGATTATGCACAGAAGCAAATGTCAGAAATGTCATTACTAATTTGCCATCCACTTTTTACACTACAGAATGAACCCTTGCAATAGAATGAGTGTCTATGAAAGTTCCTATATTTTATTATGTAAATACCTAGAAGAAGAAAATGGTGGAATAAGAATGCTTCATACACTTACTAACAATATTTGCCCGTTTCCTCAGTGATAACTTAATGTATATTACTAAATATAGTGTGTACTATGCTTTCTGGCTCATTTCTGAATGGAATATGTGTATGAAAACCATGAAGGTAATATTTCCCACTGAACTGTATTTCATTTCTTAAAATATTTGAATAATATATTTTTATGGGTTACATTACCGAGAGACATTGTGCAGCAAGGTAGAGCTTTATAATAACTCTTACATCTATGTGTCCTTTATGGCAACCCTAAAGCAATACACTGCCTAAGGCTCAACCCATCCAGAGGGATGTGAGAGCTGATATTAATATCCAATTCAAAGTATTATGAGGCACCAATAATTACAAAAATGGACCCTATGACAAAGGTGTATAACCTTGATGTTCTATCTGACACTTAACATGCATGCTCTAGAAGGGATCATGGTGTGGGCCTAGTTATTCCACATAAACACACTGTTTCAAAAACTAATGTTGGAACTGGACCTGGAGTTATGGTTCCAAAAACATTCTATTACAGTAGGAGGACTGAGGCAAGTCTTCACTATTAACATGGTGTCCAATGTGTCAAATTACGTTTTAGGACATTGGTATCACAACTTTGCATGCTACTCTGCTGGGGAACTAGGCCCAAAGATCATAGGTGATGTCTAACCAAGTCAGAATAAAGATATTTCACCAAAGAGTGAGTTGCTGAAAGGGAACTTAGTTATAAGACCTTTCTGGTTCATCAGATTTGCTTGTTTTTCTGTTTGGCAATGACCTCTTGAATTGTCCAAACTGCTTACATCGCAACAATTTACCAAAACAATGATTTTTTTTGTGTGAAATCGTGTATTGCAGTACAACTACACATCGTGATGATTCAAAAGCACAACTAGTTAAGCAGTGTGGTTGAAAAGTAAGAACAACATTTGAAACTCCATAGTCAATTGCTACTGTCATGCTTCATTAAAATATTACTTTATGCAGAGGAAGCAAGTAAAGTCTGCAGTAGAATTGTAAGGTGCAGAAAAACCTTAATCCAGGATTTCATCTTTATTGACAAAGCCACATATTAACAGTGGGGTATACTGTTTTATATAATTTGTGCTTCAAATAGATAGAAGATCCCAGGGAGCCTTCAGTTTACTGAGGAGTTCCAATGTTCTCGGATTGAAAGAAGGGCACCCCATTTAAGGCACTAAGCACAATCCACTGTTCATGAGTGGGAGCTGTATATAGAGCTTCTCAATTCTTAACTTGAGCTTACACTTCGCCCCAACAAGGTTTGGGGCTGATTAACAAAAAAAGCTGACTTTTAGAGAAGTAACTAAGATTGTGATTGGTTGTAATTTGCAAGTGTTTCTGCAATCCACAACATTTTGAACTTATGCAAGTGTAATGTATGCAGGTTTTAGTTTATATGCATAAGTGTATGGTTTTCACATACTTTAGTAAAGTTAGACTGTTCTGTAAACCTCATGTGTACATACAATTAGGTTTACAGTATACGTCTCATCTTCTGTGCACACCTTGTGCCTGGGAGGCCTGTGTTCATATAGCTTTCACCTGAAAAAGCACTGCGACTGTCTCTTAATTTCTAATGTACCCAATATTATGTTACACCAAGTATGAGAAAAAAAACTTTAGAAACCAACACATACAATAAAGTACTTTTATTTTATATAATGATGAAGTTGAATATTTTAGTTACATCTGTTAAATAAAAATTAAAAATCATAGGCCCAAATTCCGAAATATTTCTGGATAGCCAGAACATTTTGCACTCCTCTAAATTGTAAATGGGAATGGGGCCTATTGAAAATCCAGCAAATAAGGTTGCTCTTGTGCATATCAGCGACGCAGTAAATGTTGGTTTAGGGACCTGATCAAGCACAAAATGGGGCAGGACAATCAACCAATATTTACCCAGGAGCAAAACCATGCACAAAATGCTGATGTAGGAGCAGATTCATGGACAAAATATTTTTGAAGAGAAGTGCCCATGCACACAATCTTGACATTGAAGCATGGTCAAGAATGTGTCATGTGAAAACCTAGGCAAATCCCTTAGTCAGACTCGGCCTCGCCTCCACTTTTTCTTCCATTGTATTTGTCCAAGCTTGACGCCAGACTTGTGCAGAGTAAAGTACAATAGAGTCTGGCAACAAATATGGCTTTTGCATGTACTTTGCGCTGGTCTTCACTGATGCAGACTGTTTTTGCAGGCAATTCCATGCCCTCTCCTAATTTAAGGGTAGACTTAACTAACATAATGTCCGCTTCCCTGAAGAAGCCTTTAATACCCCCAAGAAGGAAATGTGGCTTGTGAACCAAGTGGGTGGATATCTGAAGCATTGCTCAAAGTAGCAACACCGAGGATCTTTAAACACTTGCCCTCCAGACATGCACCTCCCTCTGCATTCAGGTCAGGAGTCAGAATGTGGTAAAAGCGCTTGCCCATCTTCAAGGAGAAGAATACAAGGAGCAGTTGTGTGTGGTGGCCACAGTTCTGTGAATTTATCCCATGGGATTTAGGAGTTGACAGGGTTTATTTTCCCCTAACGCCGTCTAAACGGTAATGATGTTAGATTAGCTACATAGGTTTTATCACACCAGGCATTCGTTGTCCACTTTATGTAAATTAAATTATTTTGGAATTGTATTAAATATATATATATACTAGAAGAATCGATATTAATGTGTTACTAACAGGAGTCAGTGAGCTATTTCTCCATTGTAGTTACTATGCAGGTAATCTTTTATAATGAAATAGAGTGTGCTGTCACCATAGTATTCTGGTCTATTCTCCATCAATCCCCTGATATGGTCTATGCTCAGGTTAGGTTATACGATCCTCTTCACGGGTCTCCCGGACGCTGCCACATTCACATACATAATATTCGGCTACCTTGCATAACACAAAGTGATTAAATATGTACACTTTAAGATTCATCACATCTGAATTACCTTTGTTTATTTCATTCATGTTACCATGGTGACCATACATAGGTACATTTATTTCCGACTATCTCCAGTAGGTCTCCAAAAATTATCATTTTTTTTATCTTCTTGCGATTGTTTTTAAAGTCAGTGTACATAATCTGCAACCTAAATGTTTTCTTAAAAATAGTCTTACAAAACCCTTTTATATTTTTGTGCTTTTGATCTTTCGATATAATTATACTATTTTAGTACATAAAATATAAAATCAAAATGCACATTCACAGGTTTCTCTTCCATAAGAAATCTACATATCATTCAATTCATTGATTAGAATTCATGTTTATTTCAATGACATTATTCACACTAAATTATTTTCTTTATAAATGCCTTACTTTTTTTAATGCATAGCCATTATTGAAAAACAGCAGTATTTACAAAACATGAAATTCACTGGCATGACGATTCCTGTGAATAACATATGCAATCAAGCCTAGGAAAACATTACTGAAGAATTTCCCTTCCCCTAAGCTTTGGGCGGCTCGTTCATGGGAAAAGGAAAGGTTTGGGGTTGATCTGTGGTGAAACATTTTAAATGGTTTAGTTCTCAACATTGAGAGGGAAGAGGATATTCTGGAGTTTAGGGCACCTTATATTAATCCATTAGCAATACTTGGTCTTCATACATTTCCATTGGAATGACCAGGATATTGGAATTGATAAATTTAGTGAAACCCTCTGTGATTGTAAAGGGTAATTGTATTGACCAATTGTGTGGGACCTACTCCATTCACACAACCATGGGAGGTGAACATGCCGAAAAACAAGATAAATGGCATCAACTTCAGGACAAATATATAAATCATGTTTGTCTTGGACTTATAAACAAATGCCTTTCATGCAAGGCAGATCCTTAGGCGGGGAGGTAGTACAGGTCAAGAGGAGTGGTTTAATTAGGACCAATGATAGTGTAGATTTCAGGATATCCCGCTTTTGAGTCAATTAGACCGTCCAGATCACGGCTCGAGTTGTGCCTGTTGCAGACTCGCAGTAGGCGGCATCTCTGGCGGGGTTCCTGAGCCATTTATCTTGTTTTTTGGCATTGAAACGTCATCGACACAATAGGATCATATGTACTGAATATGCTTGTGAATGCTATGTACAATGGTCACTCAAACTACAATCACGTCTGTTCACTGATTATACCGACCGATTTGCTCGCTCTTGCCTATACTTGTTGTTTTGGCTTGTTCCCTGTAGGCCAAGGGCTGTGCCCCCTTGACATTACTTTCTGATTGTGTGCATCGCCAAATAAATTCTTGTCTGGCTGGACAAAGGACATAAATACTATTCCAGTTTGTGTCTATTCTTACCCTGATCCCCCAAACTACTAGGGTTCACTGTTTTTTGTAATAAATTAACCATAATGAGGCCTAAGTTGAATAGGAAACTCTGGATAAGATATCAGGGTCATCATATCTGGAACTCCTACTCAAAGATTAGATTGCTCGAAATACATTGTTGCATATTTAAAGAGAACCACTGAGCTCTGCTGAAGAGGTTGACTGGCTCAAGAAGTGGCAGCATTAAAGAGAAGGCAAGACAGAGTAATTAAAATAAGAGCAAAGCATAGGTTGTATTAGGGATTGAGGCCATGAGGAAATTAGCCCAAATAGCCACAATCTTTTCCTCTAATATGCTCATAGACAAATCCTGCCTTATGAGCCTCCAACAGAGTGGACCAAGCCTCCTTATTCTGTTTAGTGGCACAAGGTATCATAGAGGCCTGTAGAAAACCTGGTGACACTGTTGAACTGGAAGTCATTTCAAAACATACAACAAGTGTAGGGGATTGAAAAGTCCAGATGGTCTTCCTTCACTTGCCAACCATTCACCAAGCTTTCTGTCAACAGTAGCGTGGGCACAAACGCATAGTGGCACCATTATCCTTTACATATGATTTATTTATCCTCCCATATTTATTATGGTTCAGTAACTTCATCTTCAGTTTCAGGTGTCTTTTATATACAACCATTTACCATGCCATGGGGGCTGCTCAAAACAGGGGACAGAAACAGAAATAGAGAGAGAAATAAAGGTTCAACATCTAATGAATATGGATTTTGCAGGTCCTTTGAAATTTTACCCCTGAACCTTTAAGTGCGAAAACCTCTCCAAACTAAAAGAAAATAAATATCAGCTTGCATTTGTAATTGATTTAATCTTGCTGCTTGGAAGAAAGAACCTCCAGCGCTTATAGGTTGTTTTTATGATGACATTGTTTATAAAAAAAACTATTTTTTTAATTTTCATCCAATCTTATCATAAAACAATATTTATAAACAATTAAATTAAATCTGGAGGAAATATCTGATTTCCACAACTTTTTCTAATGAATGAATTCACTTCTAAATCATGTTCTTATTCATTTACAATTCCTTCATCTTGTCCTAAAACACACTTTGCTCCAATAAATCCAATCTTGAGCCAAAGAAATCTGCCATTTTAAATGTAAATCATATTTTTCAATATATGACAATATTATGTAAGGGGAATTCCTGAAACATTCCTTCCTTATTTGGAGGAAAGAACATTTCATGGGTTTCTGAATTGTATCTCAGCCTTGTCCTTTTGCTTTTGAATGGAGTAGAAACTGCTGGCTTTAATAAACTTTATATTTTTAACAGATTTGATTCCATTAGCATTTATGCACTTAGGCCTCAATTACAAGTAGTGTGTAGTGGAATTCCAGTATGACGTGCCACTGTGCATTATTATCTTTGGCTCAATATTCCAGCACACATTTTTCAAGGGTATGGAAAGACTAAACCAGATTCTGTCAGTGATAAAATACGGCTGGTAGAATACCTTTGGGAAATGTCTTCATTGTAGCCAGGACCAGTTTCCCTTCCCCACTTTATCCCTCAACTCAATCTTCTGCCAAGACATGGGAGAGCATATAACGATCCTAACTGTGAGGTGAAATTCGCCCCTGCACTCCACTACCCTTCCCACCCCCTCACTTCATCCTTCACACAGTGGTCCTGCAGATATTTACTACCTGCTTAGAGGAGTCTGAAGTATCTGCATTAATACTATTGGTTTCAGGAATACAATGCACAATGTCACCTGGCAATTCAGCTCTGCACAAATATTCCCTAAACTGAGGGGTCCAGCACATAATTCTTGGAATTCTGTGCAGAGATTCCTGTTGGTTTAAAAAATTCCGTCCGTCTAGATCTATGCAGAAGATTTCTCCAAAGGCCTACTGGGGGTGTCAGATAGGACTTTAACCACGATGGTTAGAAGACTAGATGCATTGCTTGTTTTAACACTTCACATTGCATGTTCTGCTCATATGTTTCTACTTACTTCCTTTGTATAAGATATTGTCTCAACATATGAGTGGGGACTTCATCTCCCAGCATACAAAGATTAAGAGCATGTGCTTTGTATCATGAGAGGCTGAATAGAAGCTATGGCTAAGAAGCAGAACTTGTTTTATGTTATGTTATGTTAGCAGGTATTTATTAAGCGAGCAGCTACTCCCAGGAGTATCCCGGCGCTAAGAACAAAAAGACCCACAACAGAATAAGCCCAACAAGCTCTGGTTTAAGGCTGTTGTTGAAACATCCAGGTTTTTACTTTTCGTCTGAAGGTAATGAGATCATGGGATTTCCTTAACGCAGGAGGCAGGCAATTCCATAGGCGAGAGGCCAGCACTTGGAATTATCTGCCACCCCTCCGAGAAAGTTGAATACGAAGGGTGATGATCAGGGACTGAGCCTATGACCTCAGAGTTCGACACTGAATATTCTGTTGCAGTCTATCTCCGAGGTATGGGGCGCCAATTTTATGAAGGCCTTAAAATCCAGCACCAATGATTTAAAGGTGATCCATTTCTTAATAGGTAGCCAGTGCAAAGAGGCTAAAAGAGTTGTGGAGTGGATTCTAGGCCCAAACAAGAAGATTGCTCAGGCCGCCATATTTTGAATCACCTGGAGGCGCCCAAGCAAAAATTCAGGCAGGCCGAGATACAGAGCGTTAGCGTAATCCGATCTCGACACCACCAAGGCTTGGAATATCTTCTTCCGGTGGGGGACCGCAAGAAGAGGCAGAAAGTTCCTCAGCATTCTCAGCATCCCAAAGCAGATCCCTGCCACAGCTTGAATTTGGGCCTTCATTGAAAGAGAGTCATCAAATTTATCTCCCAGGTTTTTTACCATCTGGACAGCAGAAGTGGGAGGCAACATGTCCTGCGGCCACCAATGATGCCAGAGGTCACAGGACCGAGAGCCGAAAAACATTATTTATGACTTCTCCGGGTTACACTTCAGTTCATTAATCCTAAGCCAGTGGAAAACCTCAGATAAGCAGATGTTAATTTCTTCACTGTTAAAATCTGAGCTCTTCCCGCAGGTGAACAACAATTGTGTGTCATCAGCGTATGACACTATCTTAGCCCCGTAGTTCTCAGCGAGCTGCGCTAGAGGCGCCATATAAATATTAAACAAGGTGGGGCTAAGAATTGAGCCCTGAGGAACCCCAACTTCATCAGGGGATAGGGGCCGAAAAAAGGTGGGCACCAAATGGTTTGTTGACAGTTATTCAGAAAGGAATCAAACCATTTCAACACCGTGCCTCCGATCATGCCCTCATGGAGCCTGAGCCTTCATAAATGTCCTTTGTGGGGCACGGTATCGAAGGCCGCGGAGCAATCCAGCAGCACCAGGGCAGCTCACCCCCCCTTGTCCAAAGTGATTTTAATAGTTTCCACGACTTCCAGGAGGGCAGTCTCCGTGCTAAAGTTGGCTCTAAAGCCCGATTGACTAGGATGGAAGAGAAAGTTGGACTCAACGTAATCAGTGGTCACTGAATTAACATAACTCTCCAGGACTTTAGAAAAGTATGGTCGTAAAGGAATTGGTCCATAATTACTGGCCACCGAAGGATCAGCCGTGGTTTTTTTAAAAGGGGAAGAATGTTAGCCTTTTTCCAGATCTCAGGCATTACTCCCACCTAGAGGGCAGTATTCAGGACAGCCAGATTAATTACCTCGGCAATGACTGCCAGAGTTTTGGCTGGATATGGGTCAAAGGGTGACCCGGATTTAAGGGTTTTCATCAGTGCTAAGGACTTATCCAATAATAGGGGGGTGGACTGAGTGAGTGCAGGGCCTGTTTCACAACGGCTTGGGCAAGGCAAGACTCTGTCCCCTCCGACTACAGATAATTGGACCGCAAAAGAGTCTTGTATGGTCTTAATCTTGTCATAGAAGAAATTGGGCCACCTGGTAAGCCCATCCCTCCCTGTGGACAAATGGGCTGCTAATGGCTTTAGGGGAAGGAAAATCCTTAACAATATTGAACAGTTCTCTGCATCTGTTCCCTGCATGTTCAATTTTAGCAGCTAGAAAAAGTGTATTCCCCTCGTGCACGTTCCCATAGTGCACCTTAGGGGGCTGTTTGTAGACAATTTTGTCTGGCAGCTTGTAGTTGGTACGCCATACCCTTTCTAGGCATTTGCAAGCGCTCTTACTTTTCTTAAGAGCCTCTGTGAACCAGGGGGCTGAGGCTCTATTCATTATAGACTTTCGCTTAGTGACCTCTTCCTTTCTGTTGCAGAGACACACATAAGAAGGCTACGGTTACAAGTTTTTATTTTTCATTTACATTATCGATATGTATTGCTGACTATTTTTCTTCATTCCCAAGAATGTGAAAAATGCTGATTCTGAAAAGAACCAGAAATTCCTGCAAATTAATTAAAAAAAATAACTGAGATTGAAAATTATGGAAACACTGTGCCTCTATCAGCTTGCATTTATATTAAAGGTATTTAAATTTAGCGTAGGGAGTTCACCCAGACTTGATCAATTATTAATATTATGAACTTCAGCTAGCCTGACTCCAGAATTTCAAAAGTACCTTTTCAATCCATGAGAGTGCAGAATGCTGGGGTAGATTCTTCATTAGGCCACTTCAGATACGTGTTTGAATATTAAATAATTGATTAATTTATAAATACAGTCCTATCTCTAAATATATCGATGTATTTAAGTCCGGGCTGTGTGTCCCAGACTGCGTGCCCTGCGTTGCTCTGAATCAGGAGAAGGAAGCCAGGCAGTAAATCAACTTTCTGAACAGGGACAGGGGGTCTACTGTTCTAAAGCTCATCGTAATGAATCATTGCTATTGTTATGTTATGTTAAAATGTATTTGTTAAGCGCTTCATGGCGCTATCGGAGAGGAACATAACACAAAATGTATGCTACGGTAGTATTTTATATTAGACAGTGATGCTGTCAGCGTCATGGCTTGGGGCATTGGAGTCTACTTCCCTGCTTGAGACCAACCCTTCGTCGTTCACAGGCATAGATCCCGCCCTTCCCATTCGTCACACGTAGGAGTGGATGCAAGCACTGAAGCACATGGGTTTTGGCGCCTTGTCCTTGGTAATGGTAAGTGTTTGTATGCTAATCTTCTATTATGTATTTTGTTTCTGAGACCCCTCGCCATGCTAACCTCCCCCACTGTGACATTTCAGGCCCTGACTGCACATCGCTTGCTCCGTTAGAAGTGGAGCTGCAGCATTTGTTCCCCTGTGAAATGGATGCTAAAGACGAGCAGGCCAGTGTGCTTGTTCCCTTGTGAAGTTGATACAAAAATCTGAGTGAAGGGCAAAGACGAGATATGGGCTTATTATAGACAGTTATCTGCTGTATGACATTAAAACATGCCAGATTTTCTTTCCTTTAACAACATTAATGCCAAACACGTGGATTGATTTATGAACAATGAGTGCTGAAAACTTTAAGGCAATGAATGTCAGTGATTTAGTTCCTCTCTTATTTCAAGTTTTGCTTAATCTTGCCTCCTTCAGAGTAAGCTATTTAATCATGGTGTGTTTCTTTCTGTTTTTTTCCATGCACACTTTGAGCTGTGCAGGTTTTTATGAGGGGCTTTGATTGAGAGCTCTGACACTGAGCCTGAAGCCCAAGCATAGTGCCTGTCGGTGGGTTGGCCTCTCCACAGACCACACAGAACAATGGTCATGCAATCCAGCTGTAATTACAATTTTGTGAAAATGTGTGTGAAGGGGGTGCACAGATGTCAAAATATTTACAGGGCAAAAGCAAAATTAAAATAAATTGCTTAAATGTGAGCAAATGCAGTGTATGGACATAGTGAAATGAGGGAGATGGAAGGAAGTGCATTCAGGGAAGAGTGTAAAGAGGGTGCTGCAGAGGAGAGGAATAGTTGAAGATTTGCTGATCTTTTTTGATTTTTTTCTTCTGGAGGAGGATCCAGCCTAAAACCCACATTTCCCATAAGCTTGCCTGCATTGCTCACTACATAAAAGAAATCAAAATGTATGCCCCACCACCTTCAAATATCGCCACTGGCAGAATGTAGTGTTTGTGAATCCCCACACCCTCCAGTTCATATCTGGGGAAATGGTTACCGTAACCTCAAGTAAGCCAAGGTCAACATTGTTTTATGATTAATGAATACGTTTCAACCAAATAACTGGGGGAGGTAGACGTTAAGGCTAGGTTTACCCTCCCTACCTGACCTGACTTTAATGAGTTTGGTTCCCCTAGTATTGCGTCTGTGTCAACATGTTTCGATCCGTCCCCTACAAACTCTTCATCAGAACTACACAGGGTCTAGCCCTGTGCGTACCACTCCTAATAAATCCTATAATGAGGATACAATGAAGTGCATACCTAATGTGTATACACAAAATACATACGGTTACTTAATGATACTCTGTATTTCTAGTTAGGCAATACTATTTCCTCATGGTCAACAACGGGGGTAGAGGGGCTTGAAGTCACACCTTCATCAAAGCTCGGCTCTTGGTTCGTTACCTACTTCTGTCCCTGCGGTCTAAGGTCAGGTTTCTCCTTGGTATGACCATACCAGCTAGGGATGGGAATAAAATCGTAGCTCACTAGTTAGGTACTTGTACGATTTATTTTCCTTCCACTCCACATCCCTGCACCTCACATAGTCCATAACTAAGCGCTCTTACGTAGTTCGCAAGTTGCAGCACGCCTCAATCCGTAGAGGATTGAGAGGAACCCCAATGATGAAGCACGTGCCACTTAGGGGAAAGCCTGGTGAGTGAGGGGTCTTTAAAAACAGTGTCTTTTTTCTAGTAATGTGATCACAACAAATTTTTGTTGATTCCTAGTTCCCCCATAAGTTTGGTTTTTTTCGATATACTCGAATTGTGTAACTAATGAAGAAGTTCAACAAATATTGCTGAAGAACATGCTAATGACGGCCATCGGCTCAGAGAATGAAAAGGCTTTTGATCAAGTCAACTATATATCCAGCTCAGCAAGACTGAATTATTAAACTGTGTTAAATGCTTTGACTAACAATCTTGTACCCAATTTCTTTAAATTCCAAAGGTGAAGTTGGCAGGGTCGCCCAGCACATTTTCAATAAAGAAGGCTTTACAGATTGGATTAAATATACTATAGACGGAGAATCTTTTCCAAACCTTTGGGCATAAGGATCTTAAAGTCTTAACAGACACTGACAAATCCATAATTATCTTACCAAATTCTTCCAATGCTTTACTTGAGAAGGGTAGAAATAATTTACAGGAGACTATAGCAGGATCACAGGCTATTGAATAGTCAGTAAACGGAGTGACATATCTGGGTATGAGAGTTACATCTAAACCAGCAAATGGAGCACAACATAATATACAGGAAATTCAGGAGTGCAAATAAAGATATTTTGGGGAACAAAACATTTTGCCTTGTAGGGGCATAATACACATGCCAATGAACTAAATATAGACCCACACAGACGCTGATAAGCCAACAGCTGCAACAGACTCACAATTTGCCAGATCCTCTTCTCTGTAGATTGAAGCAGTGTGAGGAAAAGTCCACAGTCTCAAAATACCAATGATGGTGCACAATAAAGAAAACTCACTTTGTCTGATTTCCAGAGCTGTCTTTACCAAAGTACACAAGAACCAAACATAAAACTCTGCCACATTTCCAGGAACACAATTATGTAAGAATATGCACAGGATGGAAGGAGGACAAGCTGATTTTCTGAAATAAATTGCCCTGCAGTCTTCAATACCAACAGAATGATCAGCATTTTTACACACTGAGATCGTTAGAACAGCTTTGTCATTGTCATGTGTTTCCTGCTCATCCCTATATATCCCTTATATGTGAGCCTGGCTCATTTAAGTGTCAGCAGGATATGCGTTCTTGTTGCAGTTGTACATATTCCTTCCCTTCCCTTCTATACTCACTCACATTTAGGATGATAAACCTTTTGACAAAGCAAATCGCTGAGTCTTAGGACAATACCAGCTAAACCACCTTTTTAGGTTTCGCCTGGCGTCCGCTGCGCAGCAACGTCGCGCAGGCGAAATCTTATGTTTCACAGTATTGGCACTTTGTCCCGCCTTCTCTTCCATTGGCTAGCTCCATAAATGGAGGCTAGCCATTGGAAGAGCGTTCTGTCAGTCATTGCCGGAGCAGATTCGTGGGCGTTCCCGCGATTTTTTCTCATCCCGCCTCCTTGCGATCGTCATGCGGCGGTGGGCGGGGGTTTTTTTTTTTTTGTCGTCAAGGTTTGTTTTTGTCGTTTCTCTGAAGATGGCGGCCGGGCAGTAGCTTGCCTGCGAAGCTCCGCAGTTTGTGGGCTCAACGCACATTCCAATCTTGTTCATTATTGCATTCATGGTGCATTTTCTTAACTGTATCATCAGGACCAGATATCTCCTACTTTCTGGGAAGCAGCGTATTTTAGCGAGAGGGCTGGAGGTTGCGCTAGTGAGCGGCGAGGGGCAGGGATGTACCCCCCAGTGTTGCACTGCAGCATTATGAAACCCCCAGTGGTTTGTGTATTTTAGTGACTCAGCGAGGGCTGCCTCCACCGCTCCCTGCCGCCAGCGTGGGTTTTGTTTGGGACCGGGGATGAAGCATGCGCCTTCCTGACGGGAGGGATGTTGTGGTTGTCCGTCCTCTGGCAGACTGCAGCATCAACCGGGCTGCAGCAGGGGGAGAGCGAGCAGGTGGAGGCTGCACACACTGCAGTGACGCTGCCCTGGAGATGGCGAATTCCTCCTGCCTTTGAATGAGCCAGGGATGAAGGGGCCATCCCAGCCCTGCCGAGTGATGCCCTGAGCTGACCAGCCGCGCAGGGAGACCGGGAGGCAATGGCAGCCTACCGGCCCCATCTTTAGCCCCACCCCACCCCACCCCGTTTCCGCGCCGCGTCTGTCTGTGCCGGCATCTTCCGTTCGCTGCGAGGGGGCGAGGGGCAGCATCCAAGCTGGGAAGGCACCCGCCCGCCACCCACCCATCCTCTCATCTTTCCATCCACCCGAGGGGGGCCATGGCTGCCGACGAGGTCCCGCAGACGGCCGAGCACTACAAGGCGGAGATCGAGCGGCTGAGCCGGGAGCTGACGGAAACCACCCAGGAGAAGATTCAGGCGGCCGAGTACGGGCTGGTGGTGCTGGAGGAGAAGCTGGCCCTGAAGCAGCATTATGACGAGCTGGAGGCCTGAGTATGGCAGCCTGAAGCACGAGCTGGAGCAGCTGAAGGAGGTGGGTGCGCTGCTGCTGCCGCTGCCCGGGCCTGGCCTCTGCGGGGCACTGCCCGCACAGCGTCTCAAAGAGGGGTCGGCTCAGGGCTAGGGATTGCCGTGGCAGTGCAGTGAAATGCGTGGGGCATGTGCACAGTACCAGGAAGAGATGCATCTAGCCGGGGATGGGGCGCTGGGAGGAAGTTTCCCAAACCATCCTCCCATTGCCAGGACAATACCTGGGGGCGGGCGGAGGGCTTGGCCCTGCTCCGTTATTGCCTCTGTCAGGTTCAAGCGGTTCTTTGCAGGGGGCGGCAGGTGTATTTATTATGGGCATCTGACATTCTTGTGCTGCGCTGCGCTTTGCCACCAGGGTTGGTGCTTTAGAATGTCACGTGCTGTCAAAAATGAAAGAAAAAATTATTTAGCAGGCTCAGCGTTCAAGAAAATAATTGGACAGGAATATTTATTCTTTAGGTTGGGTTGTGCTGAAACAATTGTGCTCACATTGTTCTTGAGAAGCAAATATCACGTTGACAATCACAAAGTATGTTTCTTTTATTTGTTATGTCCAGATAGGAGAATATTTCTTTACTAATGTATGTTTAATGGTATTTTTGCAGACATGAGTAGGTTTGTGACTTACGATATTGATTATAAGGCATATCAATAAAGGAACCTGCAACACGATTGACATGCAACTGATTGTCCTCCTTGCCAGGTCTGTACCGTAGCGAGGACCTGGTGTCCAGGGATACACAGTGGAGTGGACAGTGCCGCTGCTGAGTGTGGCAAGCGAGAGCCCATTGTGGTGGGAGTCAGCCCGTAGCCAGCGTGACTAACACTTTCTAATTATAGAACCTGACATTCATGGTGGACAAGGCCTCACCCCGCCTTCCCATCACCCTGGCTGCACTCCACATCAGACCTTGTGCTCTCCACTTTTAGACTCTTACACTTGGTACTGTTGCTTCAGTATACCCAATCCATACCTTTTATTGTATTTTATTTTTCATTTTGGCCTGCGCTCATTCTGCTGGCACGATGCTCAGTCCATTCAGTGCACTGGATGGAGCCTTCCTAGTTAAGTTTCACGTAGGCTACAGAATACTCTCGCTTAAAGGATGTTTGTTTCTTAAACTGTTCATTCCCGTTGGGTATGTGAATATCTCCTTCAAATTCTGCGCCTTGACCCCTAGTCTGCACATATTTACATGTTCAGCCGCCTCTTCCTCTAAAGGAGGCATCATCATGCCACGCCTTCTATGGACCATTTCCAATCTGTCTTTATTTGTCTGGAGATGAGGCGTCCAAAACCAGCTATACACATAATGAGGCCTCACCAAGGTTTTGTTTAGTTTCTCAGCCCTTATCGGGTTAGACGTTCTAAAATCACCATTAATTAAAAAAGATAAATGAAAGAACACACTTGAAAAAATGTGCAGGTACCAAGTGAATGTATGCATGAATGACATGGTAAAGAATCACATTTGCGAGAGATTAAGCTAATGGCAATGTAAATGACAATGCCATTTATTTATCTGTTTTCAAAACCAACACATAAATACAAATTTTGTCATTTACAATGCCAATAGCTCTAACTTTTCCAAAGGCAAAACCATTGCATTGTAGATGCTTGTTGCAATTACATTCAGTGTTAAAAAGGAAAGAGATTAGAAAGAAATAAGTGAAATGGAGGGATGGGATAAAACAGAATTATTGAATGATGTTTGCAACGGAGAGGCAAATAATAAAATAACATAATTCCTACGTGTTAGACAGCTTAGACTTTCCCTGATTTCACCAAACTTCCCCAAAGCTTTGGTATTTGTTCACCAAGATGTTGACACCATTATGAAAATATACCCACAAGGTTTATCAAAAGCCAAAACCATCTCCGGAAAAAATGGCTGGCTAATGTTGGGGAAATAGATGAGACGGAATGGCAGGAGAAGTTACGCTTAATACAGATTAAAGTGCTCCACAGGACTTATTTCACTAGGGTAACCTTACACAAGATGGGAAGACCGATAACCAACTATGCCTGCTGCAATGTGGTGAAATTGGCACATTCTATCACACGATTTGGGAATGCAAATGGGAATGCCCAGAAATAATGACATACTGGGAAACAATTATGAACACAATAACACAAGTTAGTGAGGCCCCTGTACCAACAGAGCCTAAATAATGTCTCCTAAATGTATGGGAAGCAAAAGATTCAAATCGTACGGCTCAAGCCTGGGCAACGCTAGGCATGATGATAGTCAAACAAAACACTGCTAGACACTGGGGGGGGGGGCGCAAACTACCCCAACACCTGGAGAGTGGTGTAATGATATGGATGTTGCCATGGTGGCTGAGATGGATGCATATATTCACAGAGGGTTCCCAAAGAAGTGGAGCGGATGTGGGGAAAATGGATCATATTCAGGGGAGGCATTTGTACCCTACCATCTACAGAGCTCTCACTAGAACATAATTAATAAACTAGAATATCATAGACAAACTAACTTACCGAATGTATATCTGCAACAAAATGCATACCTGTACATGGAAATTATGTAAAATTGAAATAGAGGTGCCGTATATAAGCTTGATTACTGCAAATGTAAATTGCGAATCATGTACCCAATAAAATAAAAAAGTTTTATTTTTTTAAAAAAAGCCCAAACCATTGTTCCGCTGGCTGAATGAGTAGTCCATCTAACTCCAAGTGTATTAACTATTACAACTCTGATAAATAGCACTATCACCAGGTGGTCTGAGACTACCATTGGGTTGTATGTAGCATTGTATACATAAAAAAATATAAAAATAAAAGCAAAGAAAATGTTAGGTGGTGGGAAAACAGACAATTACATCTGTAAATGCATTGGCAAAGCTGATAGATCAGCATTGGCTGCCAATCCTTCTTTTGTTTTGTCATGATTAGTGCACTACTTTATTGTTGGCAGAGTTGCCAAACACTCAACAATATTAAAAATGAAATTGGCTAAAAGCAGGTTTTTTTTACCTAAATAGCACACAATGATATAATTGCCCATGCAATTAATGAAAATAGTTTAAGGCTGATTAGTGTGCAGAATGCTGTCACTCACATGCAAGAAGAAGGACGGAATACGTGCTCCAATACCATCAGATTGTGCAAAAAAGTTTTAATAAACAAGTGCTGTTTGCATTTTTAACGTTTTAAGAAATGTATTTGGTTACGTGCACGCATTTTAGTGGTAAGTGTGCATGTGTGCAAGGGAGTCAGCCTGAAAACTCAAGCAAACCTGTGGAGTGCTAGAAAACAAAGAAAAAATAGCTCTGCAAATCGAGAGCACTGTAAGGAGGCATAGACTTGGCCCATGCACTATGGGGAGGCCAAACACAAGAAGAGGGCATGACGCCCACATGCCATAACGAATGGCATTAAAGAAAATGACAGCGATGCTGAAGTTTATCAATGGTAGGAGATGGGTGGCCTCTAAGCTCACAGATAGAACACAACCTGTCTCTTCGACACAGCGCATGCGCTGTCTAGCCAAGACCTAATAAGGTATCCTCACCTAAGATTTCTCACACATACATTCAAGTACCAGTTGATTATTTTGTTATAGCATACGGCAGCAAAATAGATCTTTTCTCACAATATTTAATATAGCAGTAGAATTTGCATTCTGCAATCCGGCTGTGCAATGATTAGGCCTGCTCCGCCTGTCATTGGCATTCCTCCTGTAGCGCTAGCACATCCTGGAGCTCATCGAATGCTCTCTGCTAGGTTTATTGATTGCTTTGATGTATGAATTTAATCTCTATTCCATGTAAAGCTTGGAATTCGCTAAAAGGTGAGAAGTTATGTTGCTTTGAAGTGCCTTTGGCTATAATAAATATTTTTGATAAAAACCATTAGACTGACCAAAGACTAGGAAAATGCGGTCAAAGCTTCTAATTCCAAAGAGAAAATATTATAAAACATCCGGCAAGTGAGTAAGTGCAATACACTCGGGTCCACCTTTCAGAAACAACACTTCAGATAATCAGTGGAAAGCTACAAGCTAAAAAGCAGAGCATAAGTGATGAATGCATGGATTTTCTACATACATTATTTTTAATTACAACAGCCTTTCAATTGTGTTTTCTAGATGAATTCACACGTTAACAGGATTTGAACACAGGCTGCTGGTTAGCATAGTTGTTTGGGTTTGTATCACAAAGTGATCAAAGAGAGCTAATTTAAGGTAGGATCTCTGCCGTAGTTTGGAGTAAAATTGATGACTTAAATAGTGGATGTGCTGGGGCAGATCTCTCTTACTAACAAAGACAGTGGTAAATGCTTGCTTCTTAAAAAAACTTTCAAAGCATGTGCCTCCTTTTTTTGGAACTACAGCAGCATTTGTTAACTAACATATCTAAAGTAAACAGCAGAGCATTACAGAATTACATACACAACACATCAAAGCATAACATGATTTAAATATAACCTGGTACAATACAACAAAACAGAAAGCAACATTACGAACACAAGTATCATCACAAAAAATGCCACATAACAAGTATGGCAAATATTCTTGTCACATTTTACCACCTCCAGAAACCTGTTTTCATAACAGTGTGGTCTAAAGTATTTCCAACAAAAACAGCCCTAACTTTCTACCAAAGATATGAAACAGGACCATTCAGAAATGTATGATCCGGACCATAGTCTCTAAGGCAATGATGCACATGGCTGTGATTTTAAGAAATACTCACTACAAGGTAGCAAAAACGAATATACTTGCTGTCCCAATTAAAAACCACAAGAGTACACAGCGTACATTTGTGTTTTGTGAACTCAATTTCAAATAGTGGAACATTAAGCATAGGTTTTAAACAGATCATCATAGCAATATTGCACACAGCAATGAAGTCCTGACAGAACTGAATGTCTGTGGTATTTGCAGTGGTTAATGTGTAAAAGAATGAGCGCCAGTTCCTGAAGCTTTGCTCAGAAGCACGTGGCCGGTGCAAGTAAATGTTAAATACTTAAACTGCTCAATCTAAAATTTACCTCATGCATCTTAAATCCACCATCACACACTCGCTAACCCTTTATATCACTCTTGCCGGTTCCTGCTTTCTTCCTTTATGACGATTTCAGTCTTTCTCTTCTTCAGTCTTTCCGCTTTGTCAGTCTTCCTCTTCTTCAGTCTTTCCGCTTTGTTTATTTTTCTCTCTCTAAACTTTTCAGATGCAGAAAAATAAGTGCTGATTCCCAAAAAAGAGGGCAGGAGGACCCGACCGGCAACCACCAGCTCAAATTAAGTACTGAGTATCCAAAAAACTTTAGGACCACCTTGGTTTGATATAACATGCTTTCAAATAAAGATAAGGAGATCCCCATGCAATCATCTATTTCAACCTGCAGTTTCCTAGCCACCATCCAAAGTCAGCTATTTCAATGTTCTTTTACTGAAAAGTCTTTTAGAGAGATGTACCGTACTGTCTTGATCTTTAAATAGACTCTCATAAGTCCTCTATTACTGACATTTCTCGTGATCTGTTTAAAATTTGAGACTATGGTACAGAAACCTGTTCCTTTGAAGAATCCCTACCATTAAGAAGTATTTTTAATTACACTTTGTTGGGTTTTCTTTGAAAAGGTTGGTTCTTTGTCCTTAGAAAGGGTGCAAACTGCCCATAAAAAAAAAGCCCCATCCTTAAATGTTGGACAAACCCCTGATCCTTTCTTAATTTCTCACAAAACAGCCAAAACTTTAATCACAAGATTAGCTTTTTAACTGATGAACATTTTGTTTGCTGACTGTAGAGAGATGATTTCCTAGATTCTCTCAAGAGAAGGATTCTGGATAGGAGTGAAATCAGAAGGAAGATGGCGTCCGACTGACACCGCCGTTGAGTCGCTCCGCTGAGCATCCCCCTGTGTGCTGATTCCTTCTGAGGCAGAAACTAAATTTGGAGATGTGAAATAGCATGGACCTATGCTACGATTGAAAGCATACACATTTGAGCACTTATGGAAGGTTTTCGATTGAAAAGGCCGCAAGGTATGGTCCCGGAACAACCCCCAAGAGCCTCAGACGCCGTCCTCGCCTGCATCATTCGGCTCGAGCTCCCGCATCTCTCCCCCTCCCGAAGACGAGGCTCTGGCATCCTGGATTTGCGCTGGGCTGCGCACTGCTCTAGCTGCATCTCTGCCTCGTCCAGCTCACAGAGACGCTGTAGGAAGCTGCCGGGTGTCAGCCGCAGAGAGTCTCCGGTGCTGCTCCTCTCTTCCCTGGGTAGATTCAACGCCAGCGGCTGGGGTATACATGTAAGCATGACAGGGAAGGGGGCGCGTGGAGGGAAAGTAAAGACTTTATCCATACCCCTGAAGGGGAGCGCAGTGGTAGCTAATACCCGACAGAAGAAAGACGAGGTACAGGGATGTAAAGCCAGAGGCGGGTGAGAGAAAGGGGAAAGACCAGAATGCTCAGATGGAAAAACCAATGTAAACTAAGCAGTTAAATCTACAATTATGAAAAAGGGCTACTTGTGCATAATGAAAGAATCATGCAACTTGCAGCCTTTAATTACAAAAAGCTTTGGCTCCATCACGAATGGCTCTACATCAACGGCTGCTGCTAAAGGAGAGATTTGTGGGGCTAGTGAGCCTAGGCCAGGGCCACCTGGGCTCAGCAGGAACAGACAACCTATTTCAGCAGATACACTGAATGACTCACAAACCTCGGATAGTGTAACACCGACAGTGACTGCAGCACCTTCCACACACCCTGATGGGAGTCTGATGCCGCTCTATGTCAATCCCAGCACTGACTCTCACAAAGAAATCCACAGCACGGCCACTTTGGAAGAACCCGAGAGGTTACCCCCCAATGCACAAGTTACTAGCCTATGCCAGCAGGAGTATATTCTGAAAACACCTGATTGTCAGGACAACTTCTTCTCCCTCACTGAGGAATCCGAGCTGTCCGACATAAGTATTTCTAGTGGGGAGGAAGGGACCAAGTGGTATAGCAGCTCAAACACCGACCCGCTAAAACAAACATTTCTCTAAAAAACTGCACACAAAAATGGAAATATGGGACAACGCGGGAAAGACTGCAACACCTCGGATAAAGAAGATAATGCAGATATAAAATGGGATTATAAAGATACCCCACTTTCTGTATTTTCTAATCCTGTTTCAACCTCCGGTGGAATCCAAACAATCACAGCCGGATGTATGACGTTACAACGCGTTATTTTACAACGCAGACCGTTACATTGCAATTTTTACAACGCAGGATCCATTACAATGCATGCCTTTACAACGCATGTCATTACATAGCAGATACTATTACAACGCATGCCATTACAACGTAAGTATAGGTAAGTATATCTTTTTTTTAAAAATTTAATTAAGTTAATTTTAATAATTTAATTTAATTAATTTAATTTTATTAATTTTAAAATAGTAATTAATTTAATTTAATTAATTTAATTCTATAAATTTAATTTAATTAATATAAAAAATGTAATTAATTTAATTTATTTCATTTAATTAATTTAAATTAAAGAAATTTTTAAATTGTAATTAAATAAAATACATTTAATTAATTTAATCAATTTAATTTAATTACATTAAAAAAGTGGAATTAATATAATTTAATTAATTAAATTTAATTAATGTAATTTAATTAATTTTAAAAATGTAATTAATTTAATTTAATTAATTTTAATAATTAATTTAATTTAATTAGTGTAATTTAATTAATTTATAAATTGTAAATAATATAATTAATTTAATCTAATTTAATTTAATTAATTTATTTAAAGTCTTTTTTTTTTATAAAAAACTGAACCCTAAAAATACCCCTGTACCCCAAAACCCAAACCTGAAACCTAAAAATACCCCTATACCCCAAAACCCAAACCCAGCCTTAAAACCTAAAAATAACCCTGTACCCCAAAACCCAAACCCAGCCCTAAAACCTAAAAATAACCCTGTACCCCAAAACCCAAACCCAGCCCTAAAATCTAAAAATACCCCTGTACCCCAAAACCCAAACCCAGCCCTTAAACCTAAAAATACCCCTGTACCCCAAAACCCAAACCCAGCCCTAAAACCTAAAAATAACCCTGTACCCCAAAACCCAAACCCAGCCCTAAAACCTAAAAATACCCCTGTACCCCAAAACCCAAACCCAGCCCTAAAACCTAAAAATACCCCTGTACCCCAAAACCCAAACCCAACCCTAAAACCTAAAAATACCCCAACACCCCAAAACATATACCTCAGTACCCCAAAACATATACTCCTATACTCATACTTATTTTTAAAATGACTTAAATTAATATATTTAATTTATAATATTAAAAAACATAAATAAATATATTTATTTATATTTAATATTAATTAAATTAATTAAATAATATTAAATAAAATAAAAAAAATGATATACTTACCTATACTTACGTTGTAATGGCATGCGTTGTAATAGCATCTGCTATGTAATGTCATGCGTTGTAAAGGCATGCGATGTAATGGATCCAGCGTTGTAAAAGTTGCGTTGTAATAGAAGTCCGTTGTAAAAGTTGCGTTGTAATGGTGCAATACCATCACAGCCAGCCCGGACGCGAATAAGGAGTGTGTCCAGAACAATGAGCCTGCTCTAACAGATATCCTTCAATCTATCAAGAGCTTCCAAGCAGAGGCTAAAGATGCCAGCTGGAGATCACGTCTTGCCGCAAAGAAATTACAAGGAGCAGTCCGCAAAGTGGGAAAGACACGTACCCAAATTGTCGACCGTATGGCTTCCGTGGAAATAAGAACTGATCAATTGGAAAAAGATGTTACCTTGCTTAAAACTCAGACTGATGAACATGAGGACATCGTTAAAGTTCTGATGTGGAATGCCAAGGAGCAAGAGAACTGGCAGAGGCGTAACAACCTTCGCTCTCTGGGGATTCCAGAAGGGCATTGAAAAGTATGATCCAAGGAAATTTATGGTTACTTTCCTCAAGGGGGCTTTTCCAGAACTGCACGATTGGGACTAGGACAAAGAAGTCCAAAGAGCTCATAGGTTTCCGTTATTTCACAACAAACCGACCCGGCTTCACAACAGTACCCACGGGCCATGCTGCTATTTTTTGGCAACTTTCTGCTTTGCCAAGCCCTATATGATCTCGCCAGACCCACAAACAAGCGCTCTTTTGAGGGCGTAACTTTCTTTGCCCGACCAGACTTCGCGCATGTCAAAGTTGAGCACAGGTGGAGACTCCGGCAGCCGTTCGACCCCTTCCAGAAAATTAGGGCAACAGTGTTCCTGCAAAATCCAGCCAGGCTTAAAATCATCTTTCAAGGGGAAAGTCTAAGTTTTGTTTCTGAAATTCATGCTAAAACTTACTTAGAGGAAATCCCTGGCCATAAAAAATGGATGTACTTTATTATACTGCTCCCTAAAACAAACCAGGGGAAGGTAAACTGGGTAAGGATTGGAAAACTGGGACCAACACCCTGATGAAAGCCAATGCCATCCAGATGGAGGCGCTGTAGTGGCAGAAACATGTTGGTAATGGCAGTGGGGATATAAGGACCGTTGCCTTCCCTTTATACCCCTACGTATACACTTTTAATCCTTCCAGGGGTCTACAGACAGAATAAATACAATTATGTCGATCCCTAGGTTGTTTTAAATTTAACACTGCACTTTTTGGTCCTGTCATAGAAGGGAAGAGACCTCCCTACTTTTTCTATTTTCCTTTTTCCGTTGTGTTGCGTTTACGTGTTATATGTGTGTTATCACATCTTTCCCTCTTTTTATCTCTACCCTCAACACTTGTCTTCGTCTAAAAAAGATTGCGCTCCATCTAGTGCCGGAATACAGGGAGAGACAATGCAGTAATTTTTTTGCTGCCAATTCTGGTAGCGCCGCAATAGATATAGTCTGGGATGACATGAAAGCCGGAATACAGGGAGAGACAATGCAGTACTCAATGAGGGTAAACAAATCAGAAAGGGAGATCATGCAGGGCCTACATGAGAATCTTAGGAGGGCGGAAGAAGAACTGATAAAATCCACAAGAAGGGCCAGCGCGGTGGAAGAAATTTGCAAAGTCCAAAGTCAGGTGACAATCGCCAAAGCGGCAATGACTAATATTTTCACCGACAAATTAGTAAGGAAAGCAGCTGCACGGAAAGAAATGGTCTCCGAGGTCAACAAATTAGTGGGTCATCAGCTAGCCGTGTGCATGCGGCAACAAGCCACATCCAATCTGATTTGAGAAATACACGACCCCGCTGGGGGCCTACTATCCGACCCAGAGCTTAATAGAGAGGCTTTTTGGAGATTCTATCAGGATTTATGCACGGAGGAAGGTAGGGGGGGCCCGGTTGAGGTGGAAAGATACTTAGAGAGTGGTGGCTATGATAAATTGGAGGAGGAGGATCAATATATGTTGGAACAACCCCGTAATGTGGAGTAACTTGTAAACATAATTCAGAACCTCCCGAAGGGTAAAGCTACGGGGTTGGATGGCATCCCTTCGGAGTTTTACTTAGTATTTTTAGAGCAAATTAAAAGTATTTTATTAGAACTATTTACCCACATCTTCAAAGGTAGTCAACCCGCAAGCTCCTGGTCTAGGGCCAAAATAATTCTATTTCCTAAAAAGAATAAACCCCCAGATCCTATTGACCTATCATGCTCATCAATGCAGATTCAAAAATGTACTCAAAGATGCTTGCTAATAGGATTGCCCCGGTGGTGCATAAGGTAATTGCCAAGTGCCAACATGGTTTTGTGCCTGGAAAGTCTACCATTAATCACATACAGAGAGTGATCACCCTCTTTGATGGAGTTGGAGTTGCGGGAGACCCTATGGCACTGATCCTTTTAGATGCAGAGAAGGCGTTCGATAGGGTCTCCTGGCAATTCTTATGGGCTAATATGGTAAAGGTTGGCTTTAGAGAAGGCTTCACTCAGGCGGTACAGAAACTATATATATGTAGCTATTGTCACTACCAATCTCAGCGGAGCTATGCCCATTATTGAGGATGAAGCCACCAACTTTGGTCTAGTCTCTGGATACGATCTTAATAAAGGGAAAACACAAATCATACTAAACAAAACAAGTAGGATGACTGATCCCCGAGTGGTTGCAAAAGCTACATACTTGGGAGTCACCGTCTCTTCTAGCCTGGATGATTTGGTAGACATAAATTTAAAACCAATGTTGGGATCCATACAGAAAGACCTACGTCGCCTAGACAATCTTCATCTATCTATCATCGGTAGAGTGAATGCAGTTAAGATGGTTTACTTCCCAAAACTCCTGTATCTATTTAGAGCAATTCGTCTGGAATTCATTAACCGTTGATTTAAGGCAATAGAACGCACATTTGCCAGCTTTATTTGGGCTTACGCACAACCCTGGCGTGCTTCAAAATGTCTTACTCTTCCTAGGGATAGAGGGGGTCTGGCTCTCCCTAACCTAAAAATCTATTGTTGGGCATTGGTCTTACTTTATAACAACAAGCTCATGCAAAGCTTGGGGGAGGAGGAAACGCTGGGGGGCGAGCCACCGACAATTTTCCAACTACTTCTCGGTAAAAAAAGCAGAGGCTATCTATGGAGACATATGCATGATAGATATCACAGAAAAGTAAAATTTAAAACCATCTACAGTGTGTTTAAAGTGTGGAAGGGGTGAGGAAAATGCTGGGTATGGGACAAATGTCATTCTACACATCATTGGTAGACAACCCAATACTTTCAGGAGCTATCTTTAGAGACAACTGTCTGACCAGATGGAATAGGGCAGGTTTAGTGCAGTTAGGTTGTTTCTTCACCCCATCTGGGATCAAATCCTTTGAAATGTTGAAAATCGAATATCACTTTTTTCAAATATTTACAAATATGGGATTTTCTCATGCGAAGACTAGGGGGAGATTACTATGTGAAGCTACAGTCTTTATAGAGTCAATCATCTAAGACAGGGTTCGTATTATTGGAGGAGTCTACTCCTCCCTTATAGCAATGCTTCCAGACGATTTAGAGAAAACTTCTCAGAAGTGGCATGACAAGGTAGCTATATCTGCGGAGGGGTTTAAATATGTCTATCTCCTTTCCCAAACCATTCTCATTTCTACCAAACTCCAGACACAGTTCTATAAAACCTATTTCTTTCTTTACTACACGCCGGATAAAATCGCTAAATGGGGGAGTGGACTGGGAATGTGCTGTCCTAGATGCAATATCTCCAAAGCTGATTCGGTTCACATTTTTGCTACATGTAATGGTTTAACAGGCTTAAAACAAGACATTGAGACATTCCTGAGTACTATCCTGCAAAGGAATCTAGCCCTGCCCAGCAAAGTTATATTGTTAGGGGCTGACCATCCTGACAGCCCCGGTAGCGGTCACGAGCTTATTTTTATTGCAATGGCGGTTTTACGACTATGTATAGCCTCCGCATGGTTGGCTTCTATGGCACCGTCCATTCAACAGTGGCTAGCTAGGTTTCTAGCTATTGCAAATTTGGAGGTAGCAATTTATAAACGGAAGGGTATGCAACGACGTAAAAGGGTGCTGAGGATTTGGTCTTCCCTGATGAACTGGAGCTCGGCTCAGAGTATAGTTTTAAACTAAAGCAATTATTTTTTTTTGGGGGGGGGGATTGTAACAGTTTATTTTTAAATGTATGTTGCCTTAGAATGCCTATACTGCTCATATTGTAAATTGTAAAATGTTACTTACATCTGTGTACCTGTCTGACTTCGGAGGGTGGGGGGGTTGGGGTACTTAAATTATTATTAAAAAAAAGCCAATAAATAGATTTAAAATAAATAAAGAGAAAGCTTCTAATAAACTCAATCAGCTGTTTGTTGGTCGAAGTGATTACAACATACATAATTATAGACAGATGTGGTAGTTTTCCACTGAAGTATACAAGCAACATCAAATAGAGAACAAGAACCAAGCTCAAGCTCTCTATTGTATCACATGTGCCCTGAGAGGAAACCTCCACATATAGATAGCTAAACATGTACTAATTTAAGTTATGTGTGACACCCAATATTCCTCCCATTCACACCTGATCTTCTGAATCAACTGACGAGGCATCAAGGGGAAGCCACACACAACACTCACCTCCTTCAGCCACATGCCTCTAGGGGGTACTTTAAAGATAAAAAGAGATCATGTGGTCTGCCACCTTTAACCATCTTCCTAAATGCCTTTCCTCTTCCTATCCTGAAATTTAAAGACATGTTTACATGATATTTGTACATCCTTCCACCCCACCGGAAAAAAAGCCTCCTTCCACCTTTAAAGGTTAATTCTCAATGTCAATAAAGTAATGCTTTGGTTGCCAAATCAATGCAGTTTTGAATTTACTGGCAGCTCTGGTCTGCAGAGGCATATGTTTGAAAGGTGTGATGATAACTGAAATGACTAAATGTTGTTTGTGTTCTCGTACTTTCCTTGGGTCTTTGGATATATGAGATATGTGGGAGGAGGTGAGTTAGACCACCAGCGACCATTGTACTGGCTTGCTCAGGTCTGTAGTCACCAGGAAGAGGCAGAGGGAATACTGGGGAAGCTAGTGCATCATAACGTCACATCTCGGTAGTGGAAAGAACTTTTGTTTTTTCCACTGCTGTGACATAGCCGAAGTGATTGACCAGTTCAAAATGAGAGCCATACATTTGAAAGATATCCACACTGCCAACTAAGGAGTTTAAAACAAGTAAGTATTGTGCAAATGTCATTGCACTTATGTCCCCTTTAAGAAGTGCTGAACTCCTTTTGGGGACATACTACAGTATGTGGAAGAAGTACATTCGCAAATGATAAAGAAAGGCTGTATTTCCAACTTTGTTTAGACGAGGCTTGCGAGAATAGAGGGCCTTCATACTTTCAAAAGCTAACCTACAACTTATCTCCACTAGGAATCTACATTTAGGACCAACGCACCTGATTCCACGAAGGCCAGTACCCAGGGTAGGACAGTATAGACCCCCCCCTCCCCCCACCACCATAACGCTGAAATTAATTACCTTTGAATTGGGGAAGGTTTCCCTGTTTAACGACAGTGCTAGATGCTCTTTGCCACTATCTCCCTTGCAGCAAGAAGTACCCAAGCCTCCATGAATGCCTCTTCATTGTTCCATATCGCTCCATATGCTGTCTGTTTCATATTTTACTTTTCTATTTTCAAACGGTATATTCTATGTTACTATGTTCAATACCCTCAGTGGTTTATTGCTATACAATTTAATACTCTTCAGTCATGTATACAGTTTATTCCCTAATTTAAGTTGTTTTCTCCTCATCTCCCCTTTTCTTTGCAAATTCTACTGAATTTTATGGTGCTTGCTATTATTGACATTATTATTTTTTATTTTATTTTCTTTCTTATCTCTTTCTTTTTATTATATCAGTGCTTGATCTTATGTAACATCCCAATTGATTGATTGTGCTTATTTTATTTGAAATTACTTTAATAAAATCTGTTTTCGAAACTTTGAATTGGGGAAGGTCCTCGAAAACGAATTATTTAGGAACCCTGAAAATTTAGAATGCAGGATGGGATCTCTTTCCCTTTCTTTGTGGACTTTGGCATCCATTACACACTCTTATAGTTGCTGTGTGTGGTTTTTTCTCAGATTTCCACACATTCTGCATTACTAAATGCTCTGAAGTTTGCAGAAGGTGACAGAGGGTTAGAAACGACTTAATTAACGAAGACTTTGCTTAAATTGCTAATTTAGCCAAGCTATGTGAATTGCACGCCAAGTTTTTGTTCATGGAGAAAAGCAAACATTTTAAACTGCCCTGGCTCCTCTTCTCTCTTGAAACACATTTTATTTTGTGGGAGGTAATGCTATCTCTGCGTCTTCTGTCCTTTTATTCTACTGCAGTCTGCAGACTAACCATTTAAACAATTAGCTATGATGATGCATATTGCTTTAACTTTTTTTACCTGTTAACTTTGTTTTGTAGAACACTGGTTCAAGATTTGCTAACCAGCGCCAGCTCACGTCATTGACTTGTGCTCCTAAAAAAAAAGAAACCCTAATGGCTATGTATGCTTAACATGCACACTACATATTTCCTTTTATCATAAGAATGTGCATTTGCCGCTGGTAAAATATGGCACGTTTTGTAGTGCACCATTGCATGATCTGCACATCAAAATGTTGACTTCTGCAGAAGGGATACCAGATAAGCAGTCCTTCGGTTGACTGATATTACATGGACTGATGAAATCAGAGAAATTCCAGGTAGATGCTGTCATGTCTCAGGTCCTTAGCCGAGGCCTTCCTGGTAGTGACAGTCTGCTATGATTGATGTACAAGGTAAACAGTGCTGAAGAAGGAATGCAGATAAGTCTAACCCAGAAGAATGTGTAACAGAATAATTGAACCACCCTTTGTCGCCTCAGATAAGTGTTTAAATACAGGTGCAGAGCATTTCAACTGACACCCCTGATAAGGCAGAAGTGTATTGATCCTGTTTGAGAATTTATTGCGGTTTAAATGGCGACATCATTCAGTCGTTGTGAAAATGTTACACACTAAGGGCAAAGTTTGAGATCACATCAGCATTTACCATTAGTGAACAATTTACGTGTCAAATGAACAATAGTCAAAGGGGGTAATGGCCATGGTTTGCCACGGATATCCTGTACTGAAATACCTATAAGAAGCTGGTAATCCTCAGCAAAGGAGAATCTCCCTCGATTTAATGTCGGATATGGTAATATACTGGTTTTTCTTAAAGCACTTCTGCGTAAGAGTTGTAGAGAATAGGTTCTACTTTAACAAACAAAATGGTTCCCATTCTATTAGTACTCGATTTACGGAGGCAGGAAGGATGTTAGCCTGAGTTGACCAGGCCGGAGACGAACTTGTGACCTGTAGGTATTACAAGATGGACATCTGCTTTATCCAAACTATCACAATCAGCAACTCAGAACGAATCAGGTGCAGTCTTGTCTTTGAACACTTTCTCTTTCATGCTAGAATCATAATACAGACAGCAGGGCACAAAATAACATGTGCACAACATTCCTCCGCTTCTAGGCCCACATGTCAGTCTCGGTCTCTCACACCCCTAATCTTAGCCGTCCTTCCAAACCCCGTACTCTTAGGGGCAACCCTACTGACTGTCGTGAATCTAAAACGGAGAAAGAGCGGCCCTTAATTAGGGACCACACTCCATTACCGGTCAAAGGGCAAAGGTAAAGGTATTTAATAGACGAGATAGCTTCCACTTAAAGTCATCGAATGGCACTCAAAACTGGTGCTCTGATTGTGCACTTGAGATCCTTTGGGGCACTTTGCCAAGCCAATCATATAATAGCTATTTCAATACAATTCACCAGTCCTAGGAACTTTTTAGCAAAACTTGCTTTAGGAGTATTTCTAAATTTGTTTGACTTAAATTAGTGCTTTCCTTTCAATGGCCCCAAACTCCTTTATATCTCCTTCAGAAAAGCCAATGCCATTGTGACCAACTTTATTTCAGTCGTTCAAATTTATATAGAGGGCTTCATGCAGTGCAGTAGATTTCTAAGTTCTTGCAAATAAAGTAGCCCTGGTATTATCAACATCCGAAGGACAACCTTGGCTGGTGGTCAAACCCTTGCCTTCAGGTGAAGGGTCAAGATTCACCTGGTACAACTGAGCTATCCTCTCGGCCTGCCTTTTGAAAAACGTTCCCATGCTGCTCTTGGACAGAAAAATGTTGCATCACAAACGCTCATTATTGGGCACTATTCCATCTCTAAAATCTCTAATTCAGATGAGAAATGACGAAGAAATCTCCATGAGTCGAGAAGTAGTGGTCTCCTCTAATGCCACTCAGAAGAAGAGCGGGAAAGGGATGGTGGAACAGCACAAGCACAGAGGGGTCACAACTGTGGAATGCAGGAGGTATACTAGCGCTAAGAACAGACCAGAACACAAGAACTGGAACTGCACTGTGTCCTAAAGGCTATCATTCTTGTTCCCTTACTGCAAGAATTCCCTTTCCGTAAGAAGGAGGCAATCCCCTTAGAGGGAACTGGCAGACTGGAAAGCCTACATTATCAGTGTTTACTGATGAACTTCACATGCATTTTTACTTAAGCTAAAAGGCATGTTTACAAATAGGCGTGGGCATTTGAAAAATGCTTCCTTTGGATTATCCAAATGCCCTCCAGCATCAAACTACTGCCCATTTTTTGGTCCATTTTTTGTATTCAATATAGAAATGTCTAACATTTTCCAATGATCCTAAACCCAATCACTAAGGGGGCTGATTCACAAAACCATTTTTGAGTTCAGGAAGTAGTACCATAGGACGATTCTTTTATGTATTTTCACACCCTTTGGTGAATTTTTAAAGTCTGTATTAGTAAAAGTGCATATTGAGCACAGCCCTTACTATATTTACTCAATGTACATACATATTCTCTAAATATTCCACAAGTATTCTAACTTTAGTTGTTTTGGAGTAAATTCACAAATGCATTTAAGAGTACAACTTCATGCACTATAAAATGCCTGCTTGAATAAGCTCCTGAATGCATGTTGTTACATTAATGTGACGTGCAAGGTAAGAGTTTCAATCTCGGGAAGATCCGAGGCTTTCATCCTTCCAAGATTGATAAACTTCACACTTTCAAATTGGGTATTATTGACACTTGTTAAATACAGTGCTTAGAAGAGGCAAAAACATTTGTAAGAACCTCTGTACTAAAAAAGCATGTTACTATTAAAATCGACTTTAGGGGCAATAGATAATCCACCATGCCCACATTCTCTTACACAGACTTACAAAAAGAATCTTGAGTGAAACATAATGTGTACACATTGTGGTAACAGTGCAAAGATTTAAATAAACTACTTTGTATCAATTTCCCTTTTTATGCTAAAATGATAACCAAACACAGAAGAAAAGCCAGTGTAAAAACGTAATAGAATAAGTTTTATAATGAGACTACCGGGAGGAATGAGTGCAATGGGATGTTAAGGTAAATGAACGAAAACTAATTAAAACCACCAGTTAAAATGAATATTTTATTAAGCAGAACAGAGCTTCCATTGTGGCAGCTAACCTATGTTAAAATATTTAAACAATCAAGAATATCCAGCTATTTAGCCAAGGCTCTCTTGCTCTAGATATCTATTAATAGCATTCTGTGCATGTTAATTACAGACAGTAAGTATGACATATAGTTCTTAGTCGTACTGCTGCACTTAATTGGTGTTTTTCATTCCTTTGATCTAGTGGGAATATGTTTATTAATCACGACAAGTGAAACAAATGATAATGGGATGCATATATATATATATATATATATATATATATATATATATATATATATATATATATATATATATATATGTATATACACACACACACACAGACTAAAAAAAACAAAGGTTACAGGGACGTTATAATTAGGTTCAGGTTTTATAGACACAAAACCAAAGAAATTCCGCATTTATCGGTATCTCAAGTAACTATAACTCATTCCCTAAGGTAACTATAACTTGTGCCCTAATGTAACTATAACTTGCACCCTTGGCATACACAGTTTTCTCATCAATAATTTCACTAGAAATGTTGCAGTGATATTATCAATGATGTCATAGAAGATGTCATGACGGATGTAATATGCGGGGTAATTAGCAGTACCTGGGGAGGGCATGTTATAGTGACCTTAGGGTATATGCATAAGTGTACGGCTCAGAGGATTGTGATTGTTATGTTCTCATTTTCTATGCAAAAATGTCTATATGTTTATTATCTTTCTTATAAAAAAACATTAATATCACATACCAGGCAATATGTCCTGAATGTTTTCAGCACAGATCTCAATGGAAACATACATTTTCATTCATATAAAATGACATTTACAAACATTCATATCACATACTCTTTCAATCTTCCATACATCCATGCATATGCTAAAAAGGTTTCTCATATCAATAACAAAAAAGGTATTGAGGACTTTTTCTATCACTTAATTTAATTTTCATACAATTCTATTTTAACTGTTTTATATGCTACTGTGGCTTAAATATAATGCTTTCAACAGGGCTCAGAAAGAATGCTGCATGTTCAAGACTCTGCTTTGCTACATAAACACAAATACCATAGAGAGCCACAGATTCTATGATACAAAAATGTACTCACAAACTATACAATAGAATAGGGAACCACCACCTACCAGAAAAAGACACCTTGCTCCAAGTAAAAGACACCAAACCTAACCACCAGTGTAACCATCCAATAATAATGTGAAATATTTATAAAGTGACTTATGTTTCACTACAAAATTGCCTAACACCAAACACAAAAATGAACAAATAAAATCAAAAACACATTGTAGACCTATGCCTACTGTCAAAGACTGAAGTGAAAGAAGTATATTTGGGAAAAAATCCCTTATAAGGTATTGTACAAAATACATCGAAGCTCTCAAGGATAACAGAATGAAAACAAGATTAATGTCATTATGAGTGCAGATTTATCCCAATGGAGCAAAAGAAAGCGGGTCTTGTAGCAGGACGGCAGAAGGTGAATCTTGGTGTACAACTTTGGTACAGTGTTTAAGAATGTGTGCTGTCTCAGAGTAGGGTTCATCACCTCTTGGCTGGTTCAGCACACACCATCCATGAAGACTGTAGTCATCTACCTTTTTGTGTGCCAAACAAACCTACAGAGACAATGGTCCAATAGCCTGAAAAACTAAAAAAGACACTATGACTAACTTAAACCAGACGAGGAACATCTCAGCCAATCAAGGGTTGATAAATATGTTTGAAGTGAAAGACCTTTATCAGCATCAGAGCAGCAGCATTGAGCACTATCTACCTGGATCATCTGCATTAGGAACAAGAGAAACCTTGCTTAAAGGGCATTGTTGTTGTTTAAATTCACCAGCACAAATAGCCAAATAAATGGCATTTTTGTAGTTTAAAATCACCAGCACAAACAGCCAAATGATTCCTAGTCTGTGCGAAGAACAGTGGGACATGCTCGCTCTCTACTTGTCTTAAAACAAAAAATGTCCTAATAACGATATATTTGTGTAGAAAAACTGTGATTGCAAATGACATTTAAGTTGTGCATCTGGGTTATGGGTAGAGGGCACACACCACTTTTAGCAACGTAAACCCCTTGTGGCCCAATCCAAAATAGCTCTCTGAAACAGCACCCACAAGAACACTTTAGCCAGGCTTTCTAACAAGGTGCTGAAGCTTGGCTTGGACTTGCTTTTGAGTGAGACAATAGCATAGGTTGTCAGGAAACACCTTCCAAGATTCTTTTGCTTATTTCCTTCAATTTTATTTCTGGCATGCATTTGTGAACTACACACTGAATGAAAGTGAGAAAGCTCCCAAGTCAGAGTGAAAATGTCTACTGCTGATATGAGAGGACACATTCTTCAGTATAGCTTGAAAATTAAGTTCTTAAATAAAATTGAAGAACATGAGCAGAGAGGTCGTGACTGGTGTATCTTTGCAAGTTGTTGTTATGTCTTGCAACACCCAATCAATTTAGAACAAAATATCTAAGTGACTGCATGTGTGGCAGGAGAGCATTCAAAACAGAATGGTGTTGTCCGAGTTTTCACAACCTAGATGCCATGTCTAGAGGTAGGAGACAAACCAAGCAAACAAAAGCATGAAAGTATGCTGACGTAGAAGACCTCAAAATGGGACATATCAAACAAATGACACATGAAAACCCAAAGAATCCTGTGGCATCCTCCTTTGCAGAAACATGCCTGCCAATCAGTGTTCTCAACCTCTTTTGTCAAATGCTGACCAGGTCAGTATTCTTAGTATCTCTCTGACTAGATGATAATCACTTCATCTAACATTTTGTCTAGGAAGGCTTATATAATCTTATGCAACAGTTGGTAGATAGATAAAATTCCAAACCTATTTTGTCTAGGTGTGCCAGTACCAGAACCTTTGTAAATGACAACAGACCTTCTATGCCAAGACAGAAGAGTGGTAGCCTTACACTATGGAACTAATTCTCCAAAAATCTCTCTAAGTAGCCATTACTTTGAGGGATCTGAGTGATATATGTGATACACATTGGGGAAGTAGGTATTCCTCCAGAAATAGATACAACTCTGCCTGGAGTCTGAAGCAATCTTTCTCATTTTAGAGACAGAGAGCTTCACATACTTTTATGGATATGCCACTGCGCAAACCCTAATTAATTAAAGAGGGTTGATGGGCATAAAAGGGAGAAACCTGAACTTTTAAAGTTCAGTCAAGACCATTCAGAAAACGTGCACAACAATACTTTTCCAGTTAACAGTATTGGTAGATTTATTCAAATAATGGTATCATTCCAGAAAGCAAATATTGATTAATGGAGGGAATTAGCATAAAACCAAAATCATAATTAATGCAATACTGCAGTGTGCCTTTATATCTGGCAATCAATCAAAATTATAATAGTAATTAGTAATCAGCCTAAATATAGAAATGACCACAAACATCTAACCCTCTCTAAGCAACAAGCAGAAAAAGATTGTCTTCTTCCCAAATAGCATAAAGTTCTTCTCAAAGGAAACACACATTCAAAGCATATATTTAGGAAGATGTGCAGCACTAAAACGTTTACTTGCACAAACACGTGTAGCTTGTGAACAACAAATAAACATGCACCTTTCTGGAATATGACAATCTGGAATATGACAAGCATTCTTGTTAATGGGGCCTTGTTAAGGTTTACTAAGCCAAACCTATAATAGGCACTATTTTCTAAATAAAATTGTACTTCTACAGGTAGTCAAATCAATCCTGAGGATGGCAAGACTTCTTTGCTGTGTTGCTACCACACACAATATTGTTCCATCAACTCTAGTATCTATGAAAGATCCCAGAATCCTAGAACGCCCTCAAAACGCTCTTCAGAGGAGTTTTGCACAGAAGAGACAATGTGTCAATGGACGTTTGGAGTACGTATTCAGTGACTCTGTGGCCATACACATGTGAGATTAAATGGAAATACGGCTGTAAATTGTTATGTGACTAGTAGGTTAACACACAGCACTTATGGGCTTCCCACCTTGGAAATGGGCCAGAAGGGGGATGCACACTGATCCGGAGCACCCACTGATATATGGAAGCATACACTGTCCAGTATAGAAAAAACCCAATGAAAATTAATTAGCATGCTATCACTTTTGCAAGCCTATTTATATATTGCCATTTAAAAGAGATGTTAGGGAGAATCTACAGCAAGTTTCTATAAGACTTCCAGAAATTACCAGTATCTGTACCATTTCTTTGGGTATTGCAAAGTTATTGATGTCTTCAGCGGATACAATAACAAATGCCATATTGGTTATTATCACTTTTCACCATTTTGAATTAGTAAACTGTGCAGGCGCGGCCTGTCCTAATGGGAAGAGGTGCCACGTCTCTTCCTCTACTGCTCAACAAGAAGAGTGCCTGTTAGGCAGAGCTTTATTTTCAGGTCCTGCAGCCAGGAGATATACATGCGCTATATGCCATAGCTCCTGTTGGCATGAACAGTCACTCAGGTCAGTAAGGACTCTGATTTTCTGTCTTCCCTTCTATCTCTTTTGAAATCTGAGCACTCATTGCCTAGACACCCTCGGGTATTAGTGAACGTTACAAATAAGAATTTCATTTAATTTCTTTCATTTCAGCCTGGAAAAGCACCTCAAGGCCCTACCGCTTGTGACAAGGGCAGTGTCACTGCCTTGGACCTGGGCACTTCAGTTTTAAGAAAAACAAATAGAGGAGGTAGAGGGGATAGGAGGGACTCGTCCTCCAAAAAGTTGTACCAGAAAAGCACGTAGAGTCACTCGTCGAAAGAAGTTTGAATTGTTTCCCCTTCAGAATTTCGTGAAGGAAAACAAAATGTTTTCTAAAATAACCAGGGTTACTCCTTGGTGGCATGCTTCATCATTGGTTTCTTCCCGTCTCGCTGCGGTGTGCTACAACCTATGGCGACACGGGAGCACTATAGGTGTAGACTAAACAAAGTTTGAGAGATAGGATTGGGGGGTGGTTTATTTGGTGGTTAGAAAAATACCTGGCTAGTTGGAAAAAATACACTTTATTTGAACCTCTATCTGGTATTGTTAAAAATGGGGAATGGAGACTAAAAAGGGATTAATGTCCTGGAGTCTCACTGGTCGACATGTTTCAAGCCCTCCCCAAGGCTATTCTTCAGGACCAAGGATTAGAGATTATACTCCCTTATACCACTCCTGTTAGTATCCAATTTAATACATTATTATAGATAGAAGCACAAAAACAATGAAATACCGATATAATCTGCACCTATTTGGTGGAGTAATAAGTTAAATATGTTGATCGCCCTAAAGAGGCACCATGAGTCCAAAACGGGGGGAAGGGACGCCTGTAGTCACACCTCCATCAAGGCTGCTCCCTTAATTTAGGACCGACACCTGCCCGTGGCTCCAAAGCACGGAGCAGGAAGAACCCAATGATGAGGCATTCCACCAAGGGGTATTTTAGAAAATAAATCCTTCCAGAAAATCTGAAGGGGAAACAATTCAAAAGTATTTTGACGGAGTGACACTTCTGTTTTAAGCCTGAAGTGTTTAGGGCAGAGTGTCACAGAGTGTGGTGGGGTCACCAACTCTCAATGACCCCAACCCACTGTGTGACGCAGGAGGGACTGCTGCCTCCCCGCGTTGGCTGACGTCAGCCAATGAGAGAAGGCACCAGTCCCAACAATCGTGGGTCCTTTGAGGCAGAGCTGCGTAGGTGAGTGTATTTTTTTTAATGTTTGGTGCGTTCGTGTATGTATGTTTGAATATTTGGGAGTGAGTGCTCTGAATGGATGTGCGTGTGCGTGTGCATGTATGTGAATGCATGTGTGTGAAAGTTTGTGTGTGTGCGTGTGAACCCATCTGCCCCCCTCTCTGCTAAAATGACCAGCCCCACTGATCCTGTTGTATATAAGGATCAAAAATGTTGTGTTTCATTTCAGCAATAATGTCACCAAGTATTGCGGGCCATATTGCACAAGAGTTCGTAAAATTGCAGCACACATGCAGAAGAGCAAGTTGTCTTTTCACTGGTTCTGCTTGTGTGAAGTCAGCAGCGTCTCAAAGTCAAATTATTATAATGACCAGAATAATACTGCAACAGAATACAGAGTGGATTTAAACTGACACTTTCAGTGTGTTTTGGCATTTCAATTGTTGACTTGACTGCACAGCTTTTTCCAAATTAAATGCACAACAAAAATAAAGGAAATATTAAAAATACATTCGGACTTCTAACTTTCTGAAATCTGGGATATCAAATGCAGTGCTCGTGCAGTGACGTAGGGTAAAACACTGCAAGAGCATCTGGTGTAGAAGCAGAAACCTGAACTGTACCCTCCTATTTATACCAGAGCACTGTAGACCAACAATACAATCCCTACCCCGCCTGCACAACCTTCTCTTGGCCTTTTGTTGCACATGCTTGCGTGTCCTGCTGCCTAGGTGACAATGTTCATGCTCGAGGGAGCTCCGCCAAATCCTCCTTCCTCCTACTCTCCCTTGGTGCAAATTTTGTGGCTGAGTGGGAATACTATTCAAAATATTTGTTTTAATTTGCCAAGGAAGGCTGGCTGTGCAAAGAAGGAGGGGGTGCTTGTTTCTTTGCTTCACTGTGCAACTTTTCCTTTCAAGAGGAACTTCAGCAACACATTTCCTATTGAATACAGAATATTAAAAACTTACAGACCTCAACAGTGCTATTTATGGTGATCCTGAAAATGAACTTTGAAGATATTTAGCCCTTCATGACATCGAGTAACTCTTCATTTAGCAGTTGCACCACATCAGGATGGCCCACTGACTCCACCCTCCTGATTGACATGCCACTCTCTTAAACTATATGCATGGGGGCAGTGGGGACCATACCACTTTAAGCTGTAACCAGGAATCCCAAACGCATGGCCTTTTTTTTGTTCAGTCTGAGCTCGCCTAAGATGCTGCAACGTTTTGCAGTTTGGAGAACTTTGGCAGTGTAGGCCAATTGTAATCCAACAAGGCTTCAATAGCACAAAAAGAAAAAAAGGCCAATTTTACGGCTATATAGAATGTCAACATGAACACTAGCTAGCACGTTGAGATCTCCGACAGACGCTGCTCACACCCGCACTGCAATTCCCAAAATGCTGTGTACATCCATTTGCTTCAGAAGTGTCATATGAAGGATGAATCAATGCTCTGAGAATTGCTTGATAATATTGTTGTGGGATTAATCTCACAGAAGGGATCAGCGGCACGATTACCTTTGGCATTCTGTGTGCGCGCAGCTCCATTCCCAGCATGGAAGCATGCCAGTGCCAATGTATGAGGGCCCATCTATTGAATGATCCGCCGCCATTCAATATTTAATCCCGCAATTGAAGTCACTAAAGGGATTGAGCAAAGTAACAAGATGAATGAATTGTGACCTCAAACTTGCAAAAACACAACCCGAGCGATTTATCTTGCTGGCCCCGACTGCATCCTGAAGCCAACAGTCCTATCGCTTTGCCGGGGTTTAGGATTTGTAGATAGATCAATGCCACATTAGCAAAGTACCTCAGCAGACAGGTTAGGAAGTCAGAGCATACAACGCATCTCAATCAAGAATATTCAGCCCAAATTGGTTTATTAGGGGATTGAAATATGTAACTCATAATGAGAAAGCTTTGCTACTTCACAAACGTATGCTTGAGTCAACGGGAGAAGGCTTGTAAGGAGGCCTTTATCAATTTATCTTGTTTTATATTTCTTTGGGTATTTATACAGTGCTCATTCCGCTACACGGTCACTTCAGATTACAAAGGGAGCACCCGAAAGAAGAGAGATGGCAAAAATATTATTATAAACCATAAAGTAAAATAAACTCACCCATACAAATGTGTATATATATATATATATTCACTGAAAAAACCATAGGTTAGAGACCATATATAGTTAGCTGGACATTTTATTGACATAAAACCAATGAAATTCCATATATAGTTAGTTGCACTAACTATATATCGCGCACCCGCAATCCACTGCTGATGATGTCACATATTACATCATTCATGACATGGTCAGTGACATCACTGATGACATCACTGATGACATCTCAAATGACATCACTGATGACATCACTGATGACATCTCAAATGACATCAGTGATGACATCATGACACACCAATACCAGTTACTACATACGCACTCACTGATTCCTACGTCTACACACACATTCACTCATTCACCCATACAATCACTCATACATACAGTCACTCATTATTACAACACTATCATATGCACTCATACACCTATGCAGACACTCACACACTGCCACTCATCCATGGAGTTACTCACACACCTAGTCAGTCCTGTACAGAATCAATCACACTTCCATTTCCTCATCTATACAGTTAAACACAGAACACCATACTTCAGTGACATCACTGATGACATCACTGATGACATCTCAAATGACATCACTGATGACATCTCAAATGACATCACTGATGACATCATGACACACCAATACCAGTTACTACATACGCACTCACTGATTCCTACATCTACACACACATTCACTCATTCACCCATACAATCACTCATACATACAGTCACTCATTATTACAACACTATCATATGCACTCATACACCTAGTCAGTCCTGTGAAGAATCAATCACACTTCGATTTCCTCATCTATACAGTTAAACACAGAACACCATACTTTTCACACATATACTAACACATACTTACTCTCTTATACAATCACTGATACAAGTACACATTGATATGCACAGAGTCACACACCTCCCAGCCAGCCACACACACACTCAGTCTTCCATACATCCACTCATTCTTCAATATGTAAAACATATTTAAACTTTACAAAAACACACAGACACTAGATGATGTCATCAGTGATGTCATTTGAGATGTCATCAGTGATGTCATCAGTGATGTCATTTGAGATGTCATCAGTGATGTCATCAGTGATGTCACTGACCATGTCATGAATGATGTAATATGTGACATCATCAGCAGTGGATTGCGGGTGCGCGATATATAGTTAGTGCAACTAACTATATATGGAATTTCATTGGTTTTATGTCAATAAAATGTCCAGCTAACTATATATGGTCTCTAACCTATGGTTTTTTCAGTGAATTTTCAAGGTTTTGTAAATGCAAATTCCTAACTATATATGGTCTATAACCTATGGTTTTTTCAGTGAATTTCATTGGTTTTTTAAAAGCTAATATCTATAGCTGTAAAATATATTCTTTATTACGTGACGTATCACGTAGCCACGTGAGACGCCTCATGACGCGTCGCATAACCGTGACGTATCGGTTCTGCAGCGCAAACAAAACCCGTAACGTAAGCGTGCCGGAGCACGCTTACAGATATATATATTTTTTTTAACCTTAATTAGACAAAATCCACACGTGCACATATCTTGAGGCCTTGCAAAGGCACATCAAACAAACAGTCCCTACAATTTTGCCAAGTTTGCTGGAAATCTATTCCCTTAATTTTTTTTTTACTGTTTCTCTTGGTTTTCCCCTTGTTACGCTTACCGGGACGCTACCCGGTACGCGAACCGGACGCTCCAAAAACACAAGATGGCGGACTCCCGTTACGCTGCCGGTTAGCTGCCCGGTTCGCGTACCGGGAAGCGCCTCTACCGCGAAAAATCGTGGGGGACTTTAATATCCCCCTCATCAATCCTAGGGGGTCAGGAGGGGTTTACCTTGCCCCCTTTCCTTCATTTCCCCCTTCTTTTTTCACCACATCTTGTCTCTCGAACCTACCAAGAGACAAGATGGCGGCCGCTCCGGACTGTTTAAAATGTTGACAGCTACGCTGCCGGTTAGCTGCCCGGTTAGCTGCCCGGTGAGCTGCCCGGTTCGCGTACCGGGACGCGCCTCTACGGCGTAAAATCGCAAAATTTTTTGCCCCGCGGGGCACTTTAATATCCCCCTCATCAATCCTAGGGGGTCAGGAGTGGTCTACCTTGCCCCCTTTCCTTCATTTCCCCCTTCGTTTTTCACAACATCTTGTCTCTCGATCGTACAGAGAGACAAGATGGCGGCCGCTCCGGTTTGTTTAGAATGTTGACAGACACCGGAGAGCCAATCAGATTCGCTTCGCGAAGTTCCGTTACGCGTCAGGTACGCGAACCGGGGCGCTAACCGGAGCGCTGTCACAGATATATATATTTTTTTAAACGTTAATTTCTCAAAATCCACTCGAGCACATATATTGAGACATAGCAAAGGCACGTCGGGCAAACCATATCTACAATTTTGCCAAGTTTCATGTAAATCTATTCAGCCGTTCGAGCTAAAAGTGAGTCCAACCGCCCTATGGAAAAATGAATGGGAAAAACGCGTTTTGGGACCCCCCTTTGTTCTCGGCCCCCCCTTGACGAAACCCCACCAAATTTTCAGGGTGTGCCATGTGCCATTTTCCTGAAAATTTCAGCCAATTCCGTCCACAAACGCCAAAGTTATTAGACATAGAATTTTCAGAAATCCCATAGAGAAAAAATCCTAACTATATATACCCACTGGCTATCGCCAGTAGGTAATATACATATATAAACATATGTAATCTGCATATCTATGTAAATATAAATGCATGCATACATATACATATATGCATACATATGCATGTTATTTACATGAAAGTTTTAAAAACACTAATAAAAGCAAAGCTAAAAAGCCACCTCATTACAAACAGAATGGCTTTAACTTAAACGAGGGCGAGATCTATTGCATTTTCAATGCTTGTTTACTTTGGTTCTATCAAGAAGGCATTCAGATGTGTCACACATTTGCCATAAATTCTGAATGTTAGCACTCTAGTTGCTCATTAGATCACTGTAGTAAAGCTAGTGCTCACCAGGGAAGTCTGCTGCTAATCATGGTTTGCAGCCATTTTCCCGCATTTTTTATCCCGCAGACTTTCAGTCCGCATACCATTATCCCGCAAGGTCATTGAGCTCGCATACCATTATCCCGCATTTTTTCAAAACGCATGTGCATTTATCGCGCATGCCTTTACAAAGAATTACGTTTTAAAGGCATGTATGGTAAATACATTTGCGTTGTGAAAACCACGATGACGAGAGAGGTAAGTGGGTTTGTGTTAATTTTTTCGTGGGTTAGTGATTGTGTAGTGTAGTGTAGTGTTGTGTAGTGTAGTGTTGTGTTAGTGTAGTGTAGAGTTGTGGGGGTAGTGTTTTAGGGTTTAGGGTAGTGTTGTAGTGTTTGCGTAGTGTAGGGTCATGCTGGGGTGTAGTGTTTTAGGGTTTTGGGTAGTGTTGTAGTGTTTGCGTAGTGTAGGGTCATGCTGGGGGTAGTGTTTTAGGATTTAGGGTAGTGTTGTAGTGTTTGCGTAGTGTAGGGTCATGCTGGGGGTAGTGTTTTAGGGTTTTGGGTAGTGTTGTAGTGTTTGCGTAGTGTAGGGTCATGCTGGGGGGTAGTGTTTTAGGGTTTTGGGTAGTGTTGTAGTGTTTGCGTAGTGTAGGGTCATGCTGGGGGTAGTGTTTTAGGGTTTAGGGTAGTGTTGTAGTGTTTGCGTAGTGTAGGGTCATGCTGGGGGTAGTGTTTTAGGGTTTAGGGTAGTGTTGTAGTGTTTGCGTAGTGTAGGGTCATGCTGGGGGTAGTGTTTTAGGGTTTAGGGTAGTGTTGTAGTGTTTGCGTAGTGTAGGGTCATGCTGGGCGTAGTGTTTTAGGGTTTAGGATAGTGTTGTAGTGTTTGCGTAGTGTAGGGTCATGCTGGGGGTAGTCTTTTAGGGTTTTGGGTAGTGTTGTAGTGTTTGCGTAGTGTAGGGTCATGCTGGGGTGTAGTGTTTTAGGGTTTAGGGTAGTGTTGTAGTGTTTGCGTAGTGTAGGGTCATGCTGGGGGTAGTGTTTTAGGGTTTTGGGTAGTGTTGTAGTGTTTGCGTAGTGTAGGGTCATGCTGGGGTGTAGTGTTTTAGGGTTTTGGGTAATGTTGTAGTGTTTGCGTAGTGTAGGGTCATGCTGGGGTGTAGTGTTTTAGGGTTTTGGGTAGTGTTGTAGTGTTTGCGTAGTGTAGGGTCATGCTGGGGTGTAGTGTTTTAGGGTTTTGGGTAGTGTTGTAGTGTTTGCGTAGTGCAGGGTCATGCTGGGGGTAGTGTTTTAGGGTTTTGGGTAGTGTTGTAGTGTTTGCGTAGTGTAGGGTCATGCTGGGGGTAGTGTTTTAGGGTTTTGGGTAGTGTTGTAGTGTTTGCGTAGTGTAGGGTCATGCTGGGGGGTAGTGTTTTAGGGTTTTGGGTAGTGTTGTAGTGTTTGCGTAGTGTAGGTTCATGCTGGGGGTAGTGTTTTAGGGTTTTGGGTAGTGTTGTAGTGTTTGCGTAGTGTAGGTTCATGCTGAGGGTAGTGTTTTAGGGTTTAGGGTAGTGTTGTAGTGTTTGTGTAGTGTAGGGTCATGCTGGGGGTAGTGTTTTAGGGTTTAGGGTAGTGTTGTAGTGTTTGCGTAGTGTAGGGTCATGCTGGGGGTAGTGTTTTAGGGTTTAGGGTAGTGTTGTAGTGTTTGCGTAGTGTAGGGTCATGCTGGGGGTAGTGTTTTAGGGTTTAGGGTAGTGTTGTAGTGTTTGCGTAGTGTAGGGTCATGCTGGGGGTAGTGTTTTAGGGTTTGGGGTAGTGTTGTAGTGTTTGCGTAGTGTAGGGTCATGCTGGGGGTAGTGTTTTAGGGTTTTGGGTAGTGTTGTAGTGTTTGCGTAGTGTAGGGTCATGCTGAGGGTAGTGTTTTAGGGTTTAGGGTAGTGTTGTAGTGTTTGCGTAGTGTAGGGTCATGCTGGGGGTAGTGTTTTAGGGTTTAGGGTAGTGTTGTAGTGTTTGCGTAGTGTAGGGTCATGCTGGGGGTAGTGTTTTAGGGTTTAGGGTAGTGTTGTAGTGTTTGCGTAGTGTAGGGTCATGCTGGGGGTAGTTTTTTAGGGTTTAGGGTAGTGTTGTAGTGTTTGCGTAGTGTAGGGTCATGCTGGGGTGTAGTGTTTTAGGGTTTTGGGTAGTGTTGTAGTGTTTGCGTAGTGTAGGGTCATGCTGGGGGTAGTGTTTTAGGGTTTAGGGTAGTGTTGTAGTGTTTGCGTAGTGTAGGGTCATGCTGGGGTGTAGTGTTTTAGGGTTTTGGGTAGTGTTGTAGTGTTTGCGTAGTGTAGGGTCATGCTGGGGGTAGTGTTTTAGGATTTAGGTTAGTGTTGTAGTGTTTGCGTAGTGTAGGGTCATGCTGGGGGTAGTGTTTTAGGGTTTAGGGTTGTGTTGTAGTGTTTGCGTAGTGAAGGGTCATGCTGGGGGTAGTGTTTTAGGGTTTAGGGTTGTGTTGTAGTGTTTGTGTAGTGTAGGGTCATGCTGGGGGTAGTGTTTTAGGGTTTAGGGTAGTGTTGTAGTGTTTGCGTAGTGTAGGGTCATGCTGGGGTGTAGTGTTTTAGGGTTTTGGGTAGTGTTGTAGTGTTTGCGTAGTGTAGGGTCATGCTGGGGGTAGTGTTTTAGGGTTTAGGGTAGTGTTGTAGTGTTTGTGTAGTGTAGGGTCATGCTGGGGGTAGTGTTTTAGGGTTTAGGGTAGTGTTGTAGTGTTTGTGTAGTGTAGGGTCATGCTGGGGGTAGTGTTTTAGGGTTTAGGGTAGTGTTGTAGTGTTTGTGTAGTGTAGGGTCATGCTGGGGGTAGTGTTTTAGGGTTTAGGGTAGTGTTGTACTGTTTGTGTAGTGTAGGGTCATGCTGGGGGTAGTGTTTTAGGGTTTAGGGTAGTTTAGTTGTTTAGTGTATGCTAAAGGCATATTCGTTCTAAAAGTTTTCGTTATTTTAATTTGCGGCCTAATAGTACATGCGGGATTTTTTTTGCGGACTGATGGTATGCGGGATTTCGTCATATATTCGCTAATCATACTTTCTATGGCAAAATGAACCCCCTCATTTTGTTCCTTTTTAAATTAAATGTTTTAAGAGTTACCACTTTATTCCAATCAAGATGGCTTCAGGTGTGCCATACCTTTGTAATAAGTAGGACTGTTAGCACTCTAGTTGTTCTTTAGAACACTCTGGGACAATCTGTCATTGGGCTATAGTTGGGCTACATCTGGCTGAAATTTGGGCTACATTTTGGTTTTTTTTGTCTCTGGTGGCCATCTTTGGGCTACATTGGGCTACATTGGGCTACATTGGGCTACATTTGGGCTCCAACATATATATAGCCCAAAGTAGCCCAATATATATTTTTCAAAGTTAATTTTCGTAAAAACCACTGGAGCCTATATCTTGAGACATAGCAAAGGCACATCGGGCTACCAGTCCCTACAATTTTGCCAAGTTTGGTGTAAATCCATTCAGCCGTTCAGGCTAAAAGTGAGGCCAACCGCCCTATGGAAAATTGCATGGGAAAAACACGTTTTGGGACCCCCCTTTTTTCTCGGCCCCCCCTTGACGAAACCCCCCCAAATTTTCAGGGGCTGCTCAGAAACAAAATGTTCCATTTTCCTGAAAATTTCAGCCAATTCTGTCCTCATAAGCCAAAGTTATTCGACATAGAATTTTCAAAAATCCCATAGGAAAAAAATCCTAACTATATATACCTACTGGCTATCGCCAGTAGGTAATATGTGTGTATATATATATATATATATATATATATATATATATATATATATATATATATATATATATATATATATATATATATGGATGGATAGGACTCGAGTGTATGCTTATTGGTACAAGGCCATGGCTTTGATCACTGTCACATCACCTCTTCAAAAAATAGTTTTACTAATTTCCAACAGTAAGGAAGAGTTGTGGGAAGGGGACAAACATTCCCTGAGAATGTTATGTTATGTCATTGAAGCTTAAAAAGCGCACTTCTACCCAAGGGTGTCCTGGCGCAACACACTGACTCACTGTAAGCCATGGTGCCTAATCCGAGAATAACCAAGTATTTAGCCCCTTTCTGAAGGAAAGGAGCTCCGAGGCCCTCTTTAGATGCACTGGCAAGCTGTTCCAGGCTTTCGCCGCACAATATGAAAAACTTTTGCCTCCCCAACTGGCCTTCTTTATTCGGGGTATGGCTACTAGTCTTCCATCGGTGGAGCGCAGTGCTCTGCCCGGAACATACCATTCAAAGCAACTCGTCAAAAATTCCGGGCTATTCCCACTCAGTGCCTCAAAACCCGTGAACAGAGCCATGAATTGTGATAATTTTGTAACTGGTAACCAGTGCAGTTGCCGGAGACCATCTCGAGCAGAGGCACACCTAGGTATCCCAGTTAGCAGTCTCGACACTGCATTTTGTACTGTCTGTAGTCTGACCAGATGTTTTTTTTCAAGTTCAAGTACAGGCTATTACAGTAATTAAGGCGGGGCAAAATGAGGGCTGAGACTGCTGTCTTGAAACCATCTACTGGAAGGAGAAATTTAATTTTTCCCAGTATCCTGAGAAGTTAGAAGCAGGAAGACACCACTCCGCTGACCTGGTCCCCAAAATCGAGTTTATGATCCAAGATCACACCCAGGTTTTTAGCTTTCTCTGCAGCCGCTGGAAGATTTCCCATACCCTCAGGCCACAAATCATGAGACCAGATATGGGGATTATTCCTAAATATAATGATCTCGATCATACCTGCATTCAGTTTCAGGCAATTAGAGGCCATCCACCCAGAGATCTCTTTCAGACAGTCATGACATCTGGCGGCCATCGTGTCTTTGATCCCTCGTTGAATGGACAACACAATTTGTGTGTCATCTGCATAAGATGTTAGTTGCAGCCCGAAGGACCTTATCAGTGCCGCCAACGGACTGACATAGACATTAAAGGACCTCATATTAAGGACCTCATATTAAGTTTAGATCAGATGCACACTAGAGACAAAAGAAGAAACCTTTAGTTGATGGTGGTCACTTGCAGAAACATGCAGTTTGCTAGAAGCACCGTTGCGGATAATGTAACGATTTTAAAGAAATTGTTATACCCGACCTTGAGAATAACTCAAGATCCCGGCATCACTCGTTAGACTCTGAAAAAGCTTTGCATTGCAAACAATAAAGTATATGCATTTTGTCACAAGAAAGATCCAGGACTTCATATAGGAGAACAATCTTTTTATCAGTTGCTAGTCAGGCTTTAGACAACAGAATAGCAGAGAATTGCACCACTCCATGCCCTAGATCACCCTATGACAAATACAAGCTGAAGAGTGATTTGAAATGCAGTGGTATTACTCAGAACCACAGAACACACCATCTATATTAACGTTCTGAAAATATAATCGGATCCAGTAGGGAGCTCTAGCCTCAAATGGCTACACTCTTTCCAAGCATACTACAGAGTAGTAATGGACAAACTCAAGTCCCCCAAGTCCATTGAGGAATGCAACCTCAACACTGGCTCTTCTGCCTCCAGCCTATGCCGGCACTGCCCTCCTACACACAACACACAGACAAGACAGGAACTGTTGCTCACTATCTCCCACCTAGAGCAAGATGATGAGCATAGACTTCCAGGTGGCAATCTTCCTCCTAGACATCTCTGCCACCTCTGTCAATATGTTGCATTTAATGACTTGTGGTGTGTTAACTGCCAGTGCATTCCTTGCAGTTAATTGAGGAGTTCACATCCATATGAATCCATATTGCAGAAAAGGCTATCAACTACAGCCATAGACTTCTTGGCTACTGAATGGAGGGTGTAGTGGTTTGGTCTAGGATCTGTAGTGGAATTTCAAACATGCATTCCCACTGGTGGAGACACAGTCCTGAGAATCCTAGTTCTCTAGTGAAGTAGGCGTCCAGCAAAGTGAGTGTGAGAGGGACACAGCATGTACAAGTTGGTGATATCTCAGATAGGGACAACTGTAGGAGTCAGCACAAATAGATTTCCCTCTTAGACCATACTCATTCAACCATGAGATACTTCATCTGCTGCATACAATACATCTCAGAAGTACAATGGTGACAACCGAACAAGATACATCATTTCGTATTTTATTTATTCAAACAATTTTTTCATTTTTTCTATTATGGCCTCTTAGGGTCCATATGATTCTTTTTTCCTTTTTTTAAAAAGAGAGTATATTTCTTTCTTTTCCTTCGTAATATCTCATTTCATTTCATTACAGAAACACATTATTACATAATTCATATAAATAGAAAAAAAGCAAAACATCATATATACAATATACAAGAAAACAGAATTTAAATACAAATACACCCCCTGGATTCACACCACTCATACACCAAACATACTACCACATGTTCACCCTCATTGTAAACATTCACACAAAATCTGTACAAGGCTGGATTCTAATTGACAAAGGAAATCTCTGCCAATGTGTGTGTCATAAAACACAAGAAGAAATTCCGCACTTAGAATGGTCGCCGCGCGTTTCGGTGGTACTACGCCACCTTCTTCAGGACCTCTCCAGATTCAAACATGCATATCCCAGGGAACATAAGGAAAGAAAAACGGCATCCAATGTCCAAGGTTTAAATGGAATATCTTGCAAAGAATATTTTCAGAACATCTCCTTCTTCCTTAACAACCGGTGAGTGGGCTATCTTTTAAAATACAGATGTCTTCCGTTTCTTTCTAGAGACTGGTGTCCATACGACCCATATTTGTGAACATCAAACACTTTCTTTTAAAAAAAATATTTACAGGGCCAATTAGACAACTCCTCTTCAGATATTTTGGGATCTAATTTTCATATTCCAATCTGCTATATAGTTCCTCCAGACTCACAGGTATATGAGAACCACCTCGTAGGCGTATGAATTACATCTATCGTGTTGGCCGTCCATCGCGTGTTGAGGACTGCTTACACGATAGATGTAATTCATACGCCTACTAGGTGGTTCTTATATACCTGTGAGTCTGGTATATAGCAGATTGGAATAAGAAATTAAGATCCCAAAATATCTGAAGAGGAGTTGTCTAATTGGCTCTGTAAATATTTTTAAAAAAAGAAAGTGTTTGATGTTCACAAATACGGGTCGTATGGACACCAGTCTCTAGAAAGAAACGGAAGACATCTGTATTTTAAAGGATAGCCCACTCACCGGTTGTTAAGGAAGAAGGAGATGTTCTGAAAATATTCTTTGCAAGATATTCCATTTAAACCTTGGATGCCGTTTTTCTTTCCTTATGTTCCCTGGGATATGCATGTTTGAATCTGGAGAGGTCCTGAAGAAGGTGGCGTAATACCACCGAAACGCGCGTTGACCATTCTAAGTGCGGAATTTCATCTTGTGTTTTATGACACACACATTGGCAGAGATTTCCTTTGCCAATTAGAATCCAGCCTTGTACAGATTTTGTGTGAATGTTTACAATGAGGGTGACAATGTGGTAGTATGTTTGGTGTATGAGTGGTGTGAATCCAGGGGGTGTACTTGTATTTATATTCTGTTTTCTTGTATATTGTATATATGATGTTTTGCTTTTTTTCTATTTATATGGATTATGTAATAATGTGTTTCTGTAATGAAATGAGATATTACGAAGGAAAATAATGAAATATACTCTTTTTAAAAAAAAGGAAAAAAGAATAATATGGACCCTAAGAGGCCTTAATAGAAAAAATGAAAAAAATGTTTGAATAAATAAAATATGAAATGATGTATCTTGTGCAGTTGTCACAATTGTACTTCTGAGATGTATTGTATACAAGCAGATGAAGTATCTCATGGTTGAATGAGTATGGTCCAAGAGGGAAATCTATTTTTGCTGTGTTCTTTGCATTACCCTCCTTCCCTGACCTTATTGAAATTTGAGGGGGTCCCATTAATTCTGCTATTAACAACTGTAAGTGTCACACTAACCCTTAAAGACTCATACCTCTGCAAGAGTGAATTTACCCGGATCAACCCTGTTCATTTAGTTAACTGTCTCTATTTATTTATTTGCTTATTTGAGAGTTGTATACAGCGCTAGCTAGACATGAAGCTACCAGAGCACTTTACAACAGTAAACGTTCACATCAAAGATAACAAGTCTACACAGAGGATGTGGGAGAGGATGTGGCTAGAGCGGTCGTCCACGAAGCTGGGGAACAGGTTTCGAGTTTTGGCAGGAATTCTCAACATCCTATATTTCTAGGCAGATCACAATCTCCCTGTGCAAAAACAAGCATTAAAAATGCACTAGGTCTCGCCTTTTATTAAGTTACAGCCGTTTGCTTTGCTATACAATATCATTAACAAAGCAAATGGCTTTAACTTAACCAAAGGCGAATGTTAAATTTTCATTGCTTGTTTGCTCTGTCCCCACCCTCCTCCCCCACTGACCCAGCCCTCACCGGTGCGGCCCTGGGCCATGCTTTAGGTCTTCGGGGACACTGTTAGCAGGTCAGGACTTTTGTTTGATAGCGAAATGCATTCTGGGTGTTGTAGTCTTATTTTGATTTTATTTAACTAATTAGACGAACACACCTGAAATCACTGATCTGCCATCAAAAGTTTTGACCTCATACCTTACCAACCAGCTCTCCAGCTCCAAACATATAAGCAAATTGGGGGCATAGGTCTCTGCAGCAGGCGCATCGAACCACGCAGCTAGAATAAGTGACCTACATGTGCCACCTTCAAACCACATCAATAAAGTTTCACCAGATTGACTGTCCTGCCCATGGTTCTGACTGAAGATAAGCTTAGACCGGCCTTACCCGTTCCTAAAATGACATATTTACCAGATAGCTCCTAAAATGTGCCATCAGACCCCTGTTGCAGTAAAACGCAGGTAGAGCTACTCGGCGGATGGAAGGCCTCGTAGTGTGTAATCTGGGCACAACCTGTAAATCAAGGATTCTCGCCTCCAACAGCAAATGATGTATACAATGCAAGGGCACTACCGTAAATACATTTGATCTTGGTGATAAGGACTGCTTATATAAATGCCAAGGAACTGTTACTTTTGCGATGTGTACTGTATAAATTGTCAGTATTTTTAAGAATATTTCTATGTATAAATTGCCAGTATTTTTAAGAATATTTCTATAGTGGAATTTATGCCCCTCCCCTTATAGTCCATCTCTGAAAACTTATCCAGCCTTCCCCTTTGCTAGGTATCTGAAAGAGACTTTGGCCACTTGAGTGTGTCTGGTATGTGAGTGGGTGTCCGAGTGTTTTTCTATATAGTAGCAACATCCACAAAATTAAGAAAATATGTTGCTGTGAAGCAAATGAGTATGTTTGTGTAATGTCTGTATAATATTTAAGGTATTCTATTATTTTGTACTTGTTGCTGAACATTATTTAACAACATCTTACTGTAGCACTATTTCTCAACAACGTTTTCAAGATAAAAACGTGGAATATTACAGAAGTATGTCAGAGTAAGAAGAGATCTGAAATAAGCATGAAACAGACGGACACCAGCAAGCCACAAACTGAAATACATTTACCACACACAGAAACAAACAGCACGTCAAACATAACCCACTACTCATACATTATACCGCATGCCAAATTGGTGAGATCATATTTCAAAGTGGGTGCTTGGCTAAATAAACACATGGAATGCTGATTTCTCAGATGGAGTGAATTGATCATCCCTTGGTCACAGTCTTAATTATACCATGTACGGGATAGGACAATGGAACATAAGAAAACCAATACTAAATGTGACAATACAACAAACAGCAAATTATCTGGTAAAGATCCCTCGTGCAGCGATGGGTGGGATCCATATTTCTGCTGAATTGGTTCTTCCTGCTGTTTGATTTGGCTCGCCTTGACAAATCAGGGTTTCCGTTTCACCAATTTCAGAGCAAAGTCAACCTAACCACACTGACATTCTATAAAAAGACCTCAAAATGCTTGTGGCTTCTGCACTTGCCCGGGATCTTTGCTGTGGCTGCAAAGCTATTTCACAAATGTATGCTGTCTCATGTGTGCTTGTTTTCAAAGAGAGCATCGTTGGGATGGAAAAAGGCAGCTTTGCCCATAGGATGCGCCTGCCCTACTCAGAAAACTCCATATTAACAGTGCAGTGGTTTATCACAAGTTTTATTCTATTCCTGCTGTCTTCTCGATGCTGGTGCAATGGAGTCACTTTATATACTCCCCAGGACTTTACATGTTAACTTTGTCAGCGGTTGCAAGTAGTTTTCATGATTGCATTGCCTGATGTAAGGTTTGACAGATGGGTTACTTCAAAATAAGCGTGACAAAAATCCCAACCACCCTACTATAAGAGCAATACAGCATATTTCACTTGGAACCCAGCAGACTGCATATCCATCACGTTTGTGATGGAGTATCCCATTCACGAATCTCTAAATTAGGCCCTAAGTAAAGAAAATTCAAGGGAGTGAACCGAGAGGCCTGCTTACAATTTATAGCACTGCACCCCCTGAAAACCAAATTTAACACAAGTATGTCTGCCTGATTATGGTGAGTTACTCCAAGAGTGCATGCAGGAGCCTCACCTCGTAGGGATGCTCATATATAGGGATTTATTTATTGTTCATACATATATTAGATCTAGATTTGTGTGTCTGTTTATATACATGTTGGATTTTATTTGGTTATGCCAAAGAAAGGGAAAACATACTTGTACCTGTACCTTGAACTGTGCTTCCATTTATAAACAGATACATATAGTAAAAAATAGAAGTCCTTGTGTTTTTAGCCACAACATACATATGTACATCAGGGCATGTAAATATTTCAGCTTCTGTATACACATGGGTATGTATATATAGAAGGTCTTACACCTGATACTAAAACTTTACTAAGTGTCATGTGTATATATGTCTTGCATGCTTGTGTATCGCTACGTATTTATGTATATGTTAATTTTCAGTTATTTGAAAGAAAGAAATAAACAATTTTCCCTTCCTTCGATCTCTATCCCATTTTGAATGCTACAGATTCCCAAGCATCCTTTTAAAAATTCTCCCTTCTTTTATGCAATTGACTGAGCTAACAGGCGCACACATCCACTACTCCAAGTATCAACTTTCATTTTCTAATCAACTTTGAATATTCTATACATACTCGAAATACTTCTTAGCGCATGAGACCACAGAGTTAACACAACTAATCCACAATGAATAAAGGAAGCACATGTTACTAACCTACTAACTATTCAACAGTAATCTTGTGTTGCGGAGTAGCGTGTTACTCATTGCAAAACACTTCAATGCCTTGTTTGATGTAATAAGAGCTATATGAATACAATTTACAATTAAACATTTCTTTGAAAACCGGACTCCAAACCAAAATAACGAATACGTAGTACGAGTACACCTTCTGACTTTCATCATACTTCCTGTGGTGGGCTAGTTATATACCCTAGTAAGGCAGTGCAGACTGATCCACTAAGAAGTTAGACCATAAACAGTGCCAGCACTCAGAAGGGCAACATTCAAAGGCAGACATAGGTGACTGTCTCATGTGTGTAATTTAACTCCTTTAGTGCTGCCGTCGGCCAACGGTCGTCGCGAGCACAACCGTGCCAATGCTGCACACGTCCGTTGGCCAACTCGGCCGCACCCGTTTCTTCGAACGTTCAGCACTGGCGCAGAACGTTCAAAGCAACAAACGGGTTAATTCCCCTATGGCCACCTTTGTCCATTTAATTTAAAATAAAATTTGATTTTTCTTCATGATTCTCTGTAGAGGACATGTCCTACACTCATAGTAGACTGTTGATGCTGCCCAAATCATTCGTAAGATCACTTTCGGTGGTTGTTGAATCATGGATGAGGCAAACTGACTCCAGTTAAACATCTCAAAAACAAAAGCTGTTTTTTTTTTGTGGTACTGCACTTTGTTGAGCTAAAGGATCACCGTCTAGCCCCATCCCGATGACTTTTGTCAGATTTGCGCTCGCTAAAGAAATACCATATACATACATTCAGTCTTCTCTTTTTCACTCAGGAGGAAATACCGGGACCACAAAGTCAAAGACTTCGGGTGTCATATTAAAAGAAGCATTAACTCACTGACCACAGACTAACACAGAATATTGATCATCCCCCTGGCAGAACAAATTAGTGAAAGGTGGAGTCCATAGTGGCCCACTACTTAAAGGCTTCTAAGTGACATCTTGTCAAACTCTACAAAACCCTGAATACATATGTCTGTCTCACTGTGGGACGCATGGGAGAGACAGCGCATCTGATGTTAACTAACTTTGCATAATTTGTGGTGGAAATTAGATCTAAATGCAACAGTGTCTGTCTGATGTTCAGATGTGGGTTTTGTCCCACCTCTATTAATATGAGGCATAAACGACACCTCAACCGCAAAGCCAAAAACGGTTAGTCTCCTGATGTTTACTTCGAGAATAAAGGCTTTCCCATCCATCTTTCTTATGGACCCACCCAACTCATATTTAGGGAGCAACCAATGGAATAAACTTTAAAAAGTCTGGAGCCAGGAAAATCCCTTAAAGTACTGAGACATTGCTCAAACCCCAAATGCTCTAGATCAGCTCTTGCCAGCTTCAGTATTGATTGCAATAATCAGTACAGAAGTGACCAGAGACTGCTTTCACTTTAGCCTCTATAAACAATTAGAAACTTCACTTGATCCCATCTTGCTTCTATAAATTGTGTCGAAAAAAGGTATGTGCTGTAGTACTATTTTGTCGAAAAATTCGAGGATTACTGAACCTGTAGCAGATGTCTGTTCATAAAATGAGGGAAACGTAGATACAAATGAAAATTTGCCTCTGTTTGAATCAACATAAATTCACTCTCGAATCTCCCTCCTTGATAATCCTGGCCGTTTGTTGTTTTGTCATGTTCCATTAGTATATTGAACTTAGGAAGAGAGATTCAAGGACCTGGAACAATATACACTGGAAGAGTGTGGGACAGAGGAAGGTTGATATAAACATTTAAATACCTTAACTTTGATAGAGAAAGCAAGAATGTATTGTATTTCTATGTATTGAATAAGAGCACTTTCATAAAAAATGCTTTCCAACAGACATGGCAAACAAAGTACATTAGAAATAGATAGAAAGTGATGCATTATGTAGAAAGGGTCAAAGTATGGTTACAGATTTAGATAGTGTAAACAATCATAAAACAAGCAGTATGGAGGATTACGGTACCTCCAATATAGTGGTGGTAAGGGACAATGTCAAAAAAGGACATTTGCTGAAAAAAAAATTGTAAGTGAAATAGGCTTGTAGTTTTCACTACAAGCCGTCGAAAATCAATTGTACTACCTTCCATCAGGAGTGACTCACTCAATCAATCAATTATTCACAGTATTTATAAAGCAAACTACTCACCCGTGAGGGTCTCAAGGCGCTGGGGGGGAGGGGAGGGGAGGGGGGGGCGAGGACTGCTGCTATTGCTCAAAGAACCAGAACTCGAGGAGCCTCCTGAAGGTGAGCAGGTCCTGGGTCTGCCGTAGTCGGATTGGGAGGGTGTTCCAGGTCTTGGCAGCGATGAAAGAGAAGTATCTGCCTCCGGAAGTGGTCCGTTGGAATCGAGGGACGGCGGCGAGGGCGAGATTGGCAGAGCGGAGCTGGCGTGCAGGGGTGTAAAAGTTGAGTCTGCTGTTCAGGTAGGCTGGTCCGGAGTTGTGGAGTACTTTGTGTGCGTGGGTGAGGAGCTTGAAGGTGATCCTCTTGTTGACGGGGAGCCAGTGCAGGTCTCTTAGGTGGGTGGTGATGTGGCAGCCACCTGGGAGGTTGAGGATCAGTCGGGCCGAGGCGTTCTGGAAGCGCTGTAGTCACTGTAGGTGTTTGGTTGGAATTGCAGCGTAGAGTGCGTTGCCGTAGTACAGCCGGCTGCTGACGAGGGCTTGGGTCACCGTTCTCCTGGTTTCGACCGGTATCCACTTGTAGATCCTGCAAAGCATGCAGAGGGTGTTGAAGCAGGAGGAAGAGACGGCGTGACCTGCTTCGATATGGAGAGGGAGGAGTCGAGGATAAATCCCAAGTTGTGTGCGTGGTCTGTGGATGTCGATGCTGTTCCCAGTGATTTCGGCCACCAGGAGTCGTCCCAGGCCGATGGGGTAGGGCAGAGGATGAGGACTTCCGTCTTGTCCGAATTCAGCTTCAGCCGGCTGTTCCTCATCCACTCAGCGATGGCCTTCATATCCTCGTGGAGGTTGGTTTTGGCGGTGTGTGGGTCCTTGGTAAGGGAGAGGATGAGCTGGGTATCGTCGGCATAGGAGATGATGTTCAGGTCGTGTTGGTGGGCCACTTGTGCGAGGGGGGCCATGTAGATGTTGAACAGCGTCGGGCTGAGGGATGAGCCCTGGGGTACGCCGCAGATGAGGTCGATTGCTTCGGCTTTGTAGGGTGGGAGGCGGACTCTCTGAGTTCTGCCAGAGAGGAAGGAGGTGGTCCAGTTCAGGGCTTTGTCCCGAATTCCGGCTTCTTGGAGGTGCGTTCTTAGTGTGCAGTGGCAGACCGTGTCGAAGGCGGCCAACAGGTCCAGGAGGATGAGGGCAGAGGTTTCGCCGTTGTCTAGTTGGCGTTTGATGTCGTCTGTGGCGGCGATGAGGGCTGTCTCGGTGCTGTGGTTCCATGTGAATCCGGATTGTGACGTGTCTAGGATGTTGTTGTCCTCGAGGTGACGGGTCAGTTGTACGTTGGTGATTTTCTCGATGACCTTCGCCGGAAAAGGGAGCAGGGAGATGGACCTGAAGTTCTTGAGGTCCGCCTTGGGCTTTTTGAGGAGGGCGTTGATTTCGGCATGCTTCCAGCTTTCCAGGAACGTCGCTGAGTCGAAGGAGATGTTGAAGACCTTTTGCAGTTGGTGTGCGATGGTAGCGCTTGCTTTGTTGAACACGTGGTGTGGGCAGGGGTCTGCTGGTGATCCTGAGTGGATGGAGTTCATGATCTTGCATGTTTCCTCCTCATTGACGTTGGCCCAGGAGGTCAGTAGGTTGGTGTCATTCGAAGTGGTGTCTGTCGTGGTCGGGGCTGGCGGGACGTTGAAACAGTCATGGATGTCAACGATCTTGCGGTGGAAGAAGGTGGCCAGTGAGTTGCACAGTTCTTGCAAGGGTGGAATGTCGTTGGGGATGTCGTTGGTGTTGGCGCTGGGGTTGGAGAGTTCCTTCACGATGCTGAAGAGTTCTTTGCAGTTGAGTGCTTTGTTGTCAAGGCGAGTTTTGAAGGAGTCTCTCTTGGTCATTCTGATGAGTTGGTGATGTCTCCGCGTGGCATCCGTGAGGGCAGTGTGGTTGTCTGACGTGCGGTCCTGGAGCCATTTCTTCTCTAGCTTCCGACATGTGTGCTTGGAGATCTGGTGTTCTACAGTGAACCAGGCGGCCTTCTTGCTGTGGTGGGTGATGGAGGGTTTCTTTAGCGGGGTGAGAGTGTTGGAGCAGTCTTCGATCCACTGTCTGAGGTTCCGGGCGGCGGTGTCTGGGTCGGTGGGGTCGCTAGGTGGGTTCAGGGCGAGGGTGGAGGTCAGCTGGTCCTCGGTGACTCTGCCCCAGCAGCGACGCGGCAGCTACTGGGTGTGGTGGTGCGTGGTTACCTTCTCGAAAGTGAAGTGGATGCAATAGTGGTCGGTCCAGTAGAGTTCAGTGGTGTGGTTGAAAGTGACGTGGGTGCTTGTGGAGAAGATGGGGTCGAGCGTGTGGCCGGCTGCGTGGGTGGGATCGGTGACGAGTTGTTGCAATCCAAGGTTGGAGAGGTTGTCGATAAGGGTGGCGGAGTTGGTGTCGTTGTTGTTCTCGAGGTGGTAGTTCAGGTGCCAGAGGAGGATGTAGTCTGTGGAGAAGAGTGCATGGGTGCTGCGAGGTCGGCGATGAAGTCGCTGTACAGGGCCCGGGTCCGGGAGGTCTGTCGACAAGTGTTCCTCTGAGAGTGGTGTTGGGGTCGGTGTGGACCCGGAAGTGGAGGTGTTCGGCGGAGTTGAGAGAGTCGTCTGCGAGTGTGTGGACCTGGAGTGTGGACTTGTGTACAATGGCTTTTCCTCCTCCGATTCCGTTGGCGCGATTCCTGCAGGTGATCTTGTATCCGTCTGGGATGGTGATGTCAGGTGCTGAGGAGTCGTTCCACCAGGTCTCGGTCAGGAATGCTATGTCTGGTTCCGTTGAGTCCAGAAGGTCCCACAGCTCGATGGCGTGTTTGCGTGCGCAGCGGGTGTTGAGGACTATGCAGCGGAGGTTGTTAGGTCCGGTCCTTGGAGGTTTGGTGGTTCTGGGATACAATTAGTAACAGAGGGCAAAGCAACCATGGAAGAGACTCAAAGGAGGGACTCTGAAGGAAAAGCTAGAGTTGAGGGCAGGAGTCCACAATGTAGAAGGATGTGCTAATGTCTCATCAACACCCTTTCAGTGTTGAAACATTCCCCCCCCTTAGTGCATGACATTTTACAAACCCTTCCAAATAACAATTTGCTAATTGATTGCTCCCATCTCTCCCCCAGCCCCCACTATGAACACAAATCTTGTTGAGGCTGGTTGTTACACTCTGGCTCTCTTTTTGTTCTCTTGAGACATCTTGTGGTGCCACGAGGTGGCGCTCAACAGTGGCCCTGATATATGCACACTCACTAGGATGCTATATGCCAGCACACTCAGAACCAGCACAGCAGTCCGTCTTTACAAACCAGAGAATGTTTTTACCTCTCCACCCTGTACGCCAGCAAGACTGCAAAGCAGGCATCCGTGAGGGCCTCTCATTTTTAAGAAACCGCAATGGCTAACCTCTGTGTACTTCTCAGCGTTGATGTCGCCACCGCATCATGAAGATAAAGCCCACAGGAAATGTAGCAGTTAATAAATTATTAATCCACTCTCCTTTACAACATCAGCAATGGTCCAGAACAAAGGCTTGGCTGACCTGTCAAATGCAAAAGCATCTGCAAATCTCAAGCAGAGGAATTATCTGAGCCGGGGAACAGCTGGCTCTGCAGATCCCGTCCCACCTGGGATCCACTTCCAGCAGCCTGTCATTCTCACAGAGTTTAATGCTAATACTGTGCAGGAAACATGAAACTAAGCCAAGGGATATTGTCAATGGACGCCCTCAAAGAATCAATTGCGCACTTTGTAGAGTGACATCAAAACAGTCTTGTGCTGGTAAAGACACTCTCAGCTTTGTTGCCCTGTAACTGATGTTCGTGATATGTTAAAGCTCTGAACACCATGTTTGACAGGCTCTGGCTGCTGAACTCACAACTAAATAACATATCAGAATGATGTTCACTCGCCCCGCATAAACTACATCCTGGCAGGTCAGCTTGATTTCAACGGGGAGCCGGCACCGGTGCTTCAGATGGAGTATTTGTAAGGAGGTGCTCAACTCCTACTGCCCACGTCTACGAAAGAGACTCAAGTCTTACTCCACCTGATCCTACTTTCATATATGGCACTGTCGGGCAGGAAAACTATTTAAATCTTAGTTCAAAATACGCAACAAACTAAATGAGACTATGTTTACTTGATCTGAGAGCGAAACTAAGGCCCTCCAATATGAATTACGGTAACCAAAAGGTGAAATATGTATGATAAAGTCAGAAATACATTTAAAATAACCAGGAATTTCAATTGGTCGTATTGCTTTTGGTTTATGTAGTCAATGACTTCCTAAGTGAGTGAGGTGAAAAAGAGAGACAGACATGTATTAATACATGTATCTTGCTATTGCTTGGCAATCTGTCGGTTCCCGCATGTAGACTTCGGTAGGGCGCAAGCACTTGTTTCATACTAGCTAGATTCATGAAATAGGTGTACTGCAATTGGGTTTAATAGATAGTAGAGGTCGCGCATGAAATATAATGACTTGGTGACTCACCCAAATACCTAAATTGATAATAAACATACACCTAGTTTTGGTATCCTTTGGTGGAGAAAGATTAAAAAATGCACAGGGTAAGATACAGGTCACTGCGCACTGAGAAGTTTATCACTTTAGATATCTATCTAGGGTGAAGTGGTTGTCATTCGAAGATCTGACATACAAGGACTGTGTCGGCCTAGTTTATTTTTTCTTTGGTGGCCATGTTGAGCTCTTTGCTGTTTTCAATCACCCTCCTGCCAAGCAAATGTACTACAGTTGTCAACTGGTGAGATTGCATATATTTGTTCATTTTGATACCAGGCAGATGCGGTTACCAGTAGGGTTTATGTATTATCCTATCACTGGAATCATTCCTGAGCCATTCTGTTCTGTCCTTCGAGGTTTATGGTGCACAAGTAATTTCTTTTGAAGATGATATAATCCAAGAATGTGTGCTTCTTTCCTTTGCTTTCTTTAATTATTATTCATAAAGCACCTTTTTCTCTCTTTAAAACTCTTTTCTGGGTGTAGACAGTAACCTATGGCAGGCATTCTTGAGATGATGTTCTCTTACACCGCTTTATTTTTTATAATGAATTCTAATTTTGTTTTAACAATGATAACAATATTAGTCTAAAGATGTTTGGTGAAAACTGCTCTGAGGACCTCAGTAGGCAGTGGGCTATGTAGTAAGTACTGTGTATCTGGACAACTCTATTGGAGGTCCCATGTCAGTGAAACTCCTATCTTATGCACGGATGCTTTAAATTATATTACCTGTATTTATATAAAAAAATTATTAAAATGCAAACAAGTAATAGTACATACGCTTGCCAAAACTGGCCCATTAATTCTTCCTGTACATTATATAAGGAAGAGCTTTGTTTTGGAAATACATCCTTATTTTCCAGATTTATTAGAGGTGTTGCTGTCGGTATTTCCCATCAGCTATATCCATAACAAACCAAAACATATTGCTGCCTTCCTCATATCATCCATTTTCTAAAGCATTTGATCATAAGTGCATCTCTGCAGGGCCCACCACAGTGCGTTCATAATGAAGTTAATTGAAGCGGGGTTTAAGAGTTCAAATGCAGCCTCCTAAGTTGCCTAACAATCAAAGGCATTAGAAAATTGCAGATTACTTAATGCTTTGGCTTTCACCAAGCCGCCAGGTGTTTAAATGTACACTTGGGTGAGTGCCAGAGGATCTCTCATAGTCTAGCCTGCTCCCCAAGATAAATACATGCTTTAGCAAATTCTCTGAAGTTGGACTTCGCAAAGTGTGGGAAAGGCAAGAAGGATACTCAACAGCGTGGTGCAAACCTCTAAGGACGCAAGCAAGAAAGCTAGCAAGAAGGGTGAAGAAGAATCTACAAAAAGTACTAAAAAGGAAAGTATTGAAACCAGTGAGTTGATGGACTCATACAACAGAAAAAGGAAAATTGAAGGGAAGGAATGCAGATGGAAGTAAGCTACAATGAGAGGAAATAGGAGCCTTAAGAGCGAGTCAGGAATGAGAAGTCTAAATAAACATAAGACGGCTCCAGCATCCAGCGTCCTCCACATATTCTAAAGCATGCAATTTGTGGGTAGTGTTTTGAAATAAATATTCAAAGCACTATTTTAAATTGTTGCTTTCTTTCATAAATGGTTTAAAGATTTAGCTTTATAGTGTGAGATCATTGCAATGTAATTCAATGCATAGTTTCTCTGCAAGAAGATGCCTTTGTCGGCCCCCTGCCTCGTCGCTCCCCACACATTCTCTCCCTCTATGTCAGTTTGACTGTTTCATGCAGCCTTTTCTACCCAGTCCCTTTAGTCTTCTAAGAAATGTTCAATTTGCAAAACTTTCATGTCAGAAATGATTCAGAATGTTTGCTCAGCTGTTTTCTAATGTTTTGGTTAGGAAAGCTTTGGATGTAGCCCATTCCCTAATATAATTCATGCTTACGCTAAGAAGTGAAGCCCAAAAATTCAGCATATAGGGGTTGTATCACAGTAATAGAGTGCATGGTCTTGGTCAATGCCAGGCGCACCCTCCTCATGTGTGCCTGAGACAGACCGGAATAGTTCAACGGATTACAGAAAAAAATGAACTACTGAGTTTGTCTCTGTAAGAGGGGAGATGCACAGCGATATAAAAAAAATGCACCGCTCAAACAGCGAATCATTGGATTTTCAAGAGGGGGTGGGGGCAGAGATCAGAGATTCCTTCGCAGGCAACTACAGTGTGGAACTCCACCGAACTGTCATAGTGGGGAGGATTGTTGACCGGTCTCTAGAACCCTATATTCCCTTTCAAAGAACAGACCACAGGGTCACATTAACCCCTTCCATGCTCATGACGAGCTCAGCTCGTCATGCAGTACACTGCTTGTGTGCTCTTGACGAGCTGAGCTCGTCATGAACCATGGGAGTCGATGACTCTCAGCATAGAGGGAGAATTGCTGTAGCATTGATGTGGTTAAAAGTGTGAAACGTGGTTCATAGTCAGTACACCTGCCAAGAGACTGTTTGTTCCTGCCCCCGTTTGAGTAAATCGGATGAGCACAGGAGCCCAGGTGCATTCAATTACCACAATATTGCAAGATCCATGGACCATATCCAACATATTAATCACTCTTTTAAATCCTGAGGTAATGTATTGTATTTAAGCTAGCTACTGACAGCCATGAACAAGTGATAGGAAAAAACATGTAGGAAGCAACAGAAACACTGCAAGAAGACATGTTAAGGCAGCAAAATGTTTCGAGTGAGGCCACCTTTGTCGCCTGGTCAGTTTTTCTTGATGGCATTTGTGGTCATGTCACATATTTCTGGACAAGGTTTTATGTACTCCAGGTGGTCTTATCATTTAGTATCACATGGCAAACCTCTAGTTGCACTGTCAATTGCAAAACAAGTTCCCAACATATTAGGAAGGCCATGGAAAAGTGTTACTCCAAATAGGACAGGATAATGAAATGTCATTGGAGAAATAGCTGCAGAATACCTTGCCTATAATGTAGAAAGCTAATTATGTATGTTCAGGAATAAACACTATTTTATGTAAACCATAACCCTCACTCCAAATACAGTGCTCATGGCCTCACTATTTAAGGGAACTGAGGTATTTATAAATGCCCTAAATGATCTTGCATGCCATATTACATATCAAATTACCGTAAACGCTATGAAGGAGAGGTCTATAAATGTAGTATTATTTATTTATGTTAGTATGTGTTGTGATTTATTGATGTTGTGCTTTTAAGTGCGGTTATTTATATGTATAAATATTTAGGGTCATAAGCATGCATTCAATGTGGTTCCTAAGGTTTGGTGGCTGGCTGTTGTGTGAGTTATGGATGGTGTATTATTGCTGTTTATTTATTCGCTGTTGATGCAGCATGATTTTAAAAATCAAGTTGAAAGTACACGTTACACACATTAGACACAGTGGCACACGAAACAGTGTAGTAGAAGCACCGTAAAAAGTGCTTTAAAGCATGAGAGAAAGAACACACATTGATATGACAACACTAATATATATTAACTAGTTACAATAATGAAATTTGAATGCATAGTTTGATTATTAACGTATATTGATGAAAATAGTGGTGCTAAGGGATGTGGTCAAGTGTTTTCATGCTCTTTGCTGAGAAAGCACTAGTTAGAAAAGTCGATGCAAAAATGTGTAGCAGTGAAATACAACTTGCTATGTTCGAATGATACTAGAGACTCTGTAGTTTATGAAATATTGGAAACAATGTCTGCAGGATGAAAATAGAAAAACGTGCATTTATATGAATGTTGTGAAAAACTGTGGTCTAACGTAAGACTGTGTGTCTAACGTAAGCCATTTCCACATAATATTTTGTGGAAATGTACACATTTTTTCATATGAACTGATTTTATTTCATTATATGTGAAGTAAAGTTAAAGCTAATTTCATTTAAATGGGAAATGTTAATTTAAAGGCCTTCGCAAAATGATTTTTCTCTAATGCTGACCTTTCCCCTCTTGGCAGGTGAAGTGTTGACTATTTCTCCCATACACGTTAACACCCTGATAGTCTTTAATGTTTTTTCGACATACATAGTGAAATATTCCTGTGGGAATATAATTTCAGCTATGGCAAACTTTTGTTTGCAATGAGTAGCATGGGAAACCAGCATTATGTTTCAATTATCTCAGGTTCTCAGGTGATATGATGTAAACATGGACATGTGATAGTCTTTCGATGGTGGTGTGATGCCACACCAGTGGAACTTGCTAAAACCTCTGTAAAAGAAACCCCAAAGGAGGGGCAACAACAACCATTTTGATTTTTGTTTCTGAACCCTGGATGTTATGCTGATCGATCTTTTACTTTGGGTGTTTATCGATGATACAATAGGTAGCTGATGGACTGAGACCTTCTTTGCCGAACCATTTCTATTTTTTTTTTAATTTCCATTATATCTTTGGCTAATGGACTCTCCCCTAATGGACTTTAATTTTGAACTTTCCCCCTTTTTTAGAACCTGAGCTGTTAGAAATGTGAACCATCTTTCTGTCTTAGTGTTGGCAGGACTCTGAAAATCTGCAAAAGTACTTTATAACCACTCAATAAAGATTTGTTTAAATGATTGGTGCTTTAATGCAAGTTGTGATATTCTTGACCAAAGTGCTGATTTGAATTAATTTAGATTCTTTAATACAATAATCACATTAAGCTAATCTTGTCTGAGTCTATTATTGAATCCTGTTGGTTCTCACATTCAAACTGTGCTTATGTTTAAATGTGTTGTACTGAGAATCAACAAGCTCTGTCAGAATGTCAGGTTTTAGCTCTTTTGTTCTGTGTTGCTATTGCGTAGCTTTTGGTTTGCATGATCCTCACTTGACTTAATTTCTTCAGAAGGTTGAGTCTTCCAGTTGCTATTCTTTATTTCTACAGTATGGTCTTAAGGATGGTGTATCTAAAATTGATTTCTAACTTGTGAGTAGGCTGTCAATAAATGGTCCTCATTGCACAGCTAACTTGAAGTTTAGTCACCCTAATTTCCATCCCTCTTATAGGCGGAGAAAGATTCATCATAGGATCATTGCCTCTGCTGTAATGGAAACACTTCAGACTATCATAAAGGGCCCAGTACAGTTAGAGTAGTGAAGAGAGTAAGTGTATAATTAAACATTTTGTGCAACCTTGATGCTGTAACACTACCAAAATTATTTTAATAATAATGTGCCAAAGCTTACATTTAAATAAGACATATTAAATGCTAAATTTGTAGTAGGCAATCCTACTTAAATTTTATAGACATGCACATGAATTAAAGTGTTGATTTAGGTTAACAGAAGAAGAATGCATTAACACTGAAAGACCTGTTTTTCCACACTGAGTAGTCATTTGTGCACTATGTTTTTCCTTTCATTATAGATGTTGTATTTTCCAGTCGCCTTCTGTTAGCCAGTGAACAGGCCTTTGTTATGTATTAGACAACTAATAGTGAGTACTCACTGAGAGAAGGGGAGATGACCAGAAGAATGATTCATGGGAAGAAGTATCTGGACCACATAACATCAACGCTGTAACTTTCAAGGTTCAATGTCTGATTACCTATTGTGTTCCTCTGAGAAAATAGGGAGTTTGCCTAATCCAAGGTGTTGGAACTGGAAGTCTTCTGTATGTCTCTGGAAAGAGTTCTTCCCCTGCCTTACGCTAATCTCTAGGCAAGTCACTCAAAAGCTGCTGTATGGATTCTAGATCCCTACCTCAGTGAGCATGACAATCATACATGTCCACTGAGTGTCTCTCTGTTTACATGGATTGAGAACCTAGAGCTTGGCACTGAGGTCGAGAGGGCATGCTTAGTGCACGCCTATTTCTCAGAGAGTGACAACTGCCCTCTCTACCCAGGCTGTGGTCGACTGACAGTGGTGGCAGCAATAGATCTATAGTCAGGAGGGGTGAGTCACTAGCCACCCTCCTGATCATTCTGTGCAGTCTATCCCTTGCCTGGGGTCCTGTTGCCTTTGTCTACTTGACCTGTGCTGGAGAACCAGTGGGTGTACTGGGTAGATAGGGTGTTCTGCTGGACATCCCTGCTCCCCCGGGCCCCTCCTCATTTCATTAGAGATGCCTGGGGGGCTGGGGTAGACACTCAGCCCTTATCTAGATTTAGCTGCACTAACTTTGCTAAGAGGACTCTCTCCCTTGGCCAGTGCCTCCTGGTCTGGAGTTAATTAAAATTCCTCTTTAGGGTATAGCACAGCCTGGTACCAGGAAAGACAGTAGGGCATCTGTGCATGCTTTGGTCATGCAGTGAACACGCCATTTATGGTTTGTGATTGGAGGTGTAATCGGGATGCAAAAGTAGCAGACCCTCTGATTGGATCAGCCTATCATTGAGAGGTGATAAAAGTCTGGCTTGAGTGGTCAGCAGCTGTTCAAGACTGGTATGTGACTGAAGAGGCAGCCACACAAGGTCTTTCGAAAGGAAGCCAGCCGCGACCCGCTGTGTGAAGGAAAGATAAAGACACTTGCTCGCCGTGTCTGGAATTTGAGGAAGTTTTCTCACTGACGGATGGATTCTGATGCCTGGAGTTCGATGAAGATCCATGGCACCAGCAGCATGAGAGAAGACCAGCTGCTTCTGTGAGACTTGGTGAAAGGGTGCTTTCAACAATGAAATTGCAGACAGCTGCGCAAGGAGAAAGGGAAGCTTGTAGCACACCAAGGGAGCAGGAAAAGGGGATTCTTGATTTTAGTCCTTGAAGGTGAGATCAAAGCCCCTCTAAACTCCACCGCTGCACTGTGGGAGCCTGTACAAGCCGTAGCGTGGGAATAGAGGCAAGTGAAACAGGCCTCCACCTTTCTTTTTGTGATATCTGGGGGCATCAGAGTGAACTGGCACTCTGTCCAGACACTACCCCCTACAGAGGGTATTGGACTAGTGGGACTCCAGTAAACTGTGCTAAGACATCAGGCACCTGTGATCAGATCCCCGATGCCACTAGAGCTTTGTCCTCACTCAGGACGGGAGGGCACTTCTGATTCTTTGGGTGGGTGTTATGGGGCTGATCAAGAACCTTTGACTTCACATCATTTGTTGAAACTACATCCTTTCAATCCAAAGATTGGTATCAAGGCTCGAAAGAATGAGAACAACCCTGTGCAACATGGTATGTAATATTCAATTCTAATTGTGTTTTTTCATATTAACTGTGTTTTCATAGCGCTTGTCGTGTTGGCGGCCATAATAATGTTGGGGGTCACAACTCTGGCCAGAGTGTGGTAGAGACGTCTGGTTTTCACAGTTTAGCCTAATTTTATGTGTAGTATAATTCTCTTGTGTGTATTAAAGTACTTTTCTTTGATAAAAAGTAAAGCACTGACTGGACATTGATTATATCAGCTGGCTGTACGGTTTGCATTGTATTCTGAATGTCTAACCACACCTCACCTCCTTGAGTAAGCCTTAGACAGCTCTGTCTCGCTACCCTGAGAGAGTCAAATGCTGGAGAGGAGCACTTGGTTTTCTAGTTTTTGGTCTACTAGTACTGAGTCCCAGGGCACCAGAGGGGAACACTCCAGTTGATGCGATTGGGGTGCAGTAACCTCTGAGTGCCTTGCTGCCCAGGAAGCCGAGTCTAACACAAGGAGTTTGCTGAAATTGTTTTGGAGGATGAAGAAGAGGAAAGAAAATAATGTTGCATCATAGAATGTGTATTTTTATATTAGCTAGAGTTGTTGATTAATGCCTAATGAATAACTAGATGAAAATTAAAAGATTTGAAAATAAAACCCTTTACCCAGGACCGGACTGGCTACCGGGCGTTTTGGTGGGCTGCATAGCTGGGGGTCAATTTTACTGCAGTGGGGGCTGATTTTGTGGATGGGGACCTGCATGTACTTTTAAATAAAGAAAGCAAAATAAATAGTATTAAAGCATACTTTAAAACCATTTGGTTTTGCATTGTTTACTTAAAAATGCCTGGTAGCCAGTCTGGCCCGCCTTTACCTCACACTAACTCCCTTTACTGACTGAATTTAAAGTCTTTGGTGATTGCTTCTCATTTCTCTTTGTTGACCATCAAAAGTCCATACGACCGGTGGTGGGGGTTATTTAATGATTACACCCGAAAATTGACATATAGAAAACCCTTCAGTATCTAACCGTAACTGACAAATTTCAGTGGTTTTCAGGTTTTATTTTGTAACCATAACTTCACTTTAACTGATGTTTAAAGTGAATGTCAGAGTTTTTTTAAACAAACATTAAGGTGTTAAAACCAATCCTTACCATTACTTCATTTAAACTTTACTTTAGATTTACTTTAACTGCACTGAATTTCTGTTCTTCTTGCCGTAATAGATCAAACTTCTTCTGCTGTGCTAAGTAGTCGCGGGGCCTTCGGCCACCCCAACGGCAGGCAATCACCTCAGCACAGAACCTCCAGCTTGGCTGCATGGCCCAGCCTTCTCTCATGACTCCTGGCCCTTTCACACCCTGAGCCATATAACTGGACGTCCCACCTCCCTTCTGTATATACACATTTCCGTTTTCAAATGTGCAGAGAAGTATTCGGGTAGTCTATGGTGGGCAGGCCACCCATATTTTAGCCGCTCACCTCAGAAATAGTTAATGGAAGGTGCTTAGTTGCTGCTGACAGGAATTGATGAATTAATGAAGCATGTTAGAGGATGCGACCTATTTAACAAGCTGCCTACTCCCTACATGTATTTATTGAGTGTGGTAGTGGTAATGTTACCAAGCAGGTTTAGTGTAAATATTGCAGTGGAGTTCATACCGTGTACATCTGAATGACTGACTGTTGGGCCAGTGACGCTGCTTCATTAGGGCAGGTGAACGTCAATTAAGTCTGCATGACAGCAGCATTCCATGTTCTCATGTGATGCCATATTGAATATCATGCTTAAAGGTGTGCTTAAAGGTGTGCAAAAGATAAGCATTTACTTTTTGCAAGCTTATTAAATACAAAGAAAACTTGTATACTATTAGCTCACTGGTGTTGAATTTGTACACCTATTATCACACAGGCATTGCATTACACATCATCTCTAGATGATTTGCATAATACTTTTCAAATGTTTTGTTTATTTTATAGATAGCACCTGGTATATGCGATACACTCCTTTGCAACATGTGAAAATAACCAACGTTTTAAAGCACATCTGAACAGTGCAGACTAAAACTCCCTGGTAATCCTACTGAGTTGAAAAAAAAGATATTATAGCTAGGTATGACCAAGTAATTTTGACCTTATTATGGTATATTTATTTGTTTAATGTTCCCACGCTAATTTTAGTGGTAGTAAATTCACTCTAGCACTCACTTATCTAATGTCTACTGATGTACCCTTTTAAGTCTATATTAAGTATTAATTATATATTTGCATCTTGCGAAAAGTGTATCTTTGGGGTTTTCATGTAAAGAGTTAGATGCTTCACCACTTTGCAGCTCTCACAGAAATATTTTACATTTTTCTCTACTTCTCTGTTTAGGTCCTGTTGTCTATTATCTGCAACCCAGTCTGGAATGATCTGCTTCAAATCTTAAAGTGCATTACTCTGCTTGTTGTCCTCATTTCTTTCTTCACTTACACAATAGCCACGTCTCTGCAGTCTTTGGATTCTCTTAGGTGTTCACTACATCCCAGCAGCCATTTTGCTTTCACGTGTTGCTTTAAGATCTATACTTTGGTCCATGATTGTGTCTTTTTAAATATGAACTACTGGAAGCCGTGTTTATTGAGCCATGCTATTCCTCCAACACAGCCACAATGTAGATGTAAATCTGTATTCATTACCAGGTCTTTGAGCCCAGCTGCATCGTACCTTCTCCCACCACAAGTTCTAAACATAATTGTGCTCCATTTTACTCACTGTTAATACTAACAAGATCATCCCTCTAACTTCGAGTATTTTGTTGAATGTTACACACTGCACCATTAAACATTATTCATATCACTCACGATGAACTATACAAGGTGAGCCATTGCTACACTTGTTAAAACCAGTCTGCCTCTGAGGTATGTTCTATTGGCCAGTATGAGAGTCAGCCATAGCTATGGCACTTCTACAGGTGACAATTATAAACTATCAGCGTTCTACCTGCAACATACCAGCGCAGTATTTTATAGGTGCATTTACAATGTAATCAATTTCCTGATAAGTAATACTTTGGAAAACCCCCTTCCCTACTGAAAAATCCCCTCACTACATTGCAATAAGGTAAGTATTGGTTTAGTTGATAGGCCTTGAATAAAAGGAGCCAGTGAGTTATTCATTCACATCTCACTCGTATCATACTGATGAAGTAGCTGCTGCACTCTATTTTAATCTACAGAGCCTTTTAAAATGCTTTAAAATGGCCTGGGACATACAGACAAATACTAAGCAGCAGGCTCAGAGAGAGAACTGCGCAGTGTAGGTGGGGCATGTCCGCTAGCAACAGCTGTGAGTTGTTGTAACGGTTATACACCGAGCAACTGCAGACACCACCAGAGGAACTGGTTCCATCAGCGGTCCGTACAGGTAAGCCTAGTAGCGGGATGTTGATAGATGACGGTTTAGGATTGAATTATTTCATTTTCCCTATTCCATCATGTGTCGACTTCCCCGCCACTGATTGGTTCTGCCCACTTTAACTCTGATCTCTACTCTCTGTACTTCGAACTCTGTTAACCTAACTTTCCTTTCCCCCGTTAACTTAGTTTATTCCAGATCGTAAATAATTACTACACCATTGTTGTTGATATCATTAAAACTAACATAAAAACCACTAACTGGAGAAGTGTGGCTCACTGGTTAGAAGCGGCAGACCCTGAAGCAGAAGTCTGCCCGGGACCAGGGTTCAATATCCGATGCGGCAGGGTCTTGGGTCAATGTCCGCGGACTCGATAATTGGCGCCTAGGTGCCTACGCTAACCATGGGTCCCACTCTGCAACTCTGGGCAATAGCTTTCTTAATCTCCACAACGGCCCTAGCAGCGCCGGGGATGCCTGGCTTCACCTTGGGGGTGCCCTCTCACAGGGATAGCCAGGACGGGTTCCCCGGCGGTATTTAGCGCCAGGACGCCACGTAACGAGGTAACAGTGCGCTTTACAAGTATACATAGATACATACATACATAACCTGGTGCATTCCATTATCCTCCCTCACCGTGGAGGGCACAAAGTTGCAGGTGCAGTGGATTTTTGGATTAACCGGCCCAGCCTGGCACCTTCACTGCACTGGCACAAAGCATACAGCACCAGGATTACTGAAAAGGTGCAGCTCTAAAATGAATGAGCTGCTATGTGACGATTCTGAGACCATCTACTCCCTGTTAAACTTGGCATAAATAATCACTTTCCGATTCAGTCACTAAATTGGAATTCCAAACAGATTGCTGACACAGCAATCATTTTCAATATGTTTGTGGTGGCTGTTTTTGATTTCCTGCACATTACAGCAGGACTGTTGCCAATACACAGATGGAACACTTTAAACAGAAATACATCCTTAGCATGCTGTCCTAACCACAGGCTTTATAGAGCAGATGGCTGGAGAAGAGAACGATGTTTAATACGCCTTTATATACCTGTTTATTTAAAGTTTGTCCCCAATGTAAGTTTAGCCAAGGTTTTTATAGTATATTGAGTGCTCCACTTTTAACATCTCCAATGTTCTTTGTTACAGATGAAGTTGGTTTACAAAAATCAACAGAATCACTTCGGCTCAATGCCAAATGCATTCACAAATACAATAGAGCAGACTTACAGACACATGGCAGGCTCAGATGAGCCTGTCTTGGACAGCCAACATCTGTTCCTTCTGCCGCCTGTCTGTATGAGAAGCACCGCCTTCGATCACCAATCCCCACTGCCCAACCATTTTTATGTTCCATCTTATTTATTGACCTACTGCACTGAATGTACATACTATTTCACAGAAAGATACGGATAATATAACAAAACACAAAATCTCCTCACAGACTACTCCAAACATGCTAATCACAAAAGAAAGCCCTCAACAGGAGAGGAACAGAGGAGAAGGGAAGGGAATAGAGAAATAAAAAAGTGATTGCCACACATGAAGTAGACATGTCCTCACTTTGTTCTTGGGAAACAGGATAGAAAATCAAACACGTATCTCCTCCTTTGCTTGCTTTTTTATCCTGAGGATGTGCATTTTTGCTTCTCAAAAAGTCATGTGTAGCTTACAGATCTGTAAAGCTATGGACATTGCTACTCCTTGCTATTTTATGCAGGAAAGCAGAGTGACACCTCATGCCCTACCATCATCACTTTTGCTTTTATGTCCTGAGCTTCTTTCTGTAGACTTGAGTAGCTTGACTGAGATCTGGATAAAACAAAACACCACAACCTAGGAATTTTAAACCTCTGTTACCTGCTACCACTCGAGTGGCTATTTCACGATGTCTATGCACTTGAACCTCCTCCAGCACAGCTCTGGCTCCTAGAATTCTCCCCAGGGACCAATGTTGGTCAATAGGTAACTTTGCTACCTCCAGTAAAATTGGACACTGTAGTCTCTGTGCATCTGTCAAAAGGAAATGGAGCATCACTCCTCTGATATAGGTGCATATGTGGAGAAGTGTGGCTCACTAGTTAGAGCGGCAGACTCTGAAGCACAGATCAGGGTTTAAGTTCCGACGCGGCAGGGTCTTGGGCTCAATGTCCGCAGACTCGATAATTCTCGCCTCGGCGCCTACTCTAATCATGGGTCCCACGCTGCAACTCTGGGCAATAGCTTGCTTAATCTCCACAACGGCCCCAACAACACTGGGATGCCTGGCTTCACCTTCTGTGTTATGTTGATCTCATTTACTTTCATTAATGCTGCCATTTGCTTAACTAGTTTCACTTAGATGTGCAATAACTGTATGAATCGAGCCCTGTGTGAGAGTCTAATGCAGCGGCAGTTCCTCTTCTAAGGTGGAGGAGCCCTGCCCGGTGTTCTCTGAGCAGTACAAAGAAAAAATAAAATGATACTAACAGAACATTATGATTTAATTTTTAGTATGCAGCATGGTTAGGGTACGGCAGAGCTGGGCTCCCGTCAGAGGGAGGAGGAGTTGGTGCACCATAAGTGCATATGACTGTTCGGCCGTCCGTCTTAGGCCGGACAAACCATCAAGAGTACTTAGCATGGTTTCCACCCAGCTGTATTGCACAGCCTGGGAGGGGATCATGCACAGGCTCCCACTCCCTACTTGAGCATTGAACCAGGCTGCTCAGACCGAACACTACGCTGCTGTCATGCTGGTGACAGCAGTGTCGTGATAGGCTAGGGAAGTCTATGAGCCTCAGTACTGCAAGGAGTGAGGAAAACAGGAAGGACAGAAGAGATGCGATGGCTGGCGACCGGCAGGTAAGTCAACTTTTTTCTTCTTGTTTTTTTTTTCTAACATGCCGGTCATTCCACCACTGTTCCCGACTAGCCGCCACTGGTCTATTGCTTTGATGTGGCTATGAATCAGAAGTGGAGAGGGGCGGTGTGGGCAATTAATCAGGTTCTTAAATGTCCAATGGAGACAGAAGCACATTTGAGTGCCATCGGCAGGGTTAAACACACTTTTATTTCCTGTTTTGGGTGCACGCTGCGGGGTAGACGTTTTTTAAGAAAAACTGTTTCCATAGTAATGATAAACAACAATATAGGAACTTTTCTATTTTCCCCAGTGATATCCAAGTCAGTTGAAGCTCAGTAAGTGTGCCGGGAATTTGACTGAAATTCCCCATTTCCACCGGAAGCATGTGGTTAGAGGGATTTTGTTTTTCTTTAATTATACCTTTGTAGGGGCCTTCAAGACCACCTGCATTTGTAAACAATACCATGTGGATTCTGGGACTTCATAGTTTTGTGATTTACAACATGGTCTGCAAACTGCCATATTGCAAAGTAAAATCTAATAAGCCCCAGAACACAATGCTGGTTGCTTATATCCCGCACAGAATAGGGTCACTTGGCAATTAGAAAATCAGCTCCTGTGCCTAGAGTACAATTGCAAAGCTCATAGGTTTTTCCATGTTAGGCGGGGGTAGCTTATGCGGTGCTTGAGCCGTGTCCTGTGAGTGATTCAAATTATTTTCAGCATATAACACCAGATGAAAACTGATTGCTCTTCCCATAAAGACACAAACCATCACTATTTAAATGGTTGGGCATAGATAGGTCCACAGGAAAAATGTGATCACCCAACTGGACTTCAATTCCACTAACAGTATTATTCCCTAATTTACCAAAATGACTTATCAGTATATTCTACAGGGGCATTCAATCAGCATGATTCCTTAACTGGACTAAGCTCTGAGCATGCAGCATTAAGTGGAAATGTCTCCATAGCACCAATTCAGGAGATAAAATAAAGAAAAGAAAAATCTCGTCAGGTAATTGGACATGGTAACCAGCAAAGTGTTTGAAAGTTTGCCATCTTTCAAATCATACTTCACTTTGGGTGTAAGTAAATACAGCAGGTTCGGCTCACCCAGGACTCAACGTGAGTATTTGCACACAGAGAAACACCAATAGCAGGAACAGAAAAGAACAGTAGTTCAGATATTAACATAAGAAAGCATGGAATGCTTAGAGGACAGGCAGAGCATTGACCACTGTTTTTTTGGGGTGCAAAAGTAATGATCTCTTCAAGTGTAGTTTGCGCGTATCCTATGGCAATGGAACTGCTGTGTTTGTAAATTAATTGATAATTTTAGTTTCAATTTTCTTCTGCAATTATTAGTATTCAATTGTTGTTGCTGGATAAGCAAACCTAGTAATTCAATGTAACAAACTTCTCAATTATTGCATAAGGGTGAGAAGAGGAAACAGCATCAGCACCACCAAAGTATGCAATGTTGAATAAGATTTGTCCATTCTGAAGCAGATTGGTCTGTACAGTTGAACCATGCTGGGTGTCAGACCAACGTAATCAAAAAAATGCTTTTACATATTCTGCAATGTAGTTTTTTTATGTAAATTTGTGGCAATTTGTTTCTCTGTGTGTATGGACTTTAATGTTATGTTATCTTGTACAATGCTCAGACACCTAATGGTTTTCTGGTGTTAGATGAAAGCACCACACCCACCCACTTAAACCTGAAAAAGATGAGTTTTGAGAGCACAAGGGAAAGCAACATTAAAAGAAATATACATAAGAGACAATGGAAGAGCATTCAGCAGGATAGGGACCAAGACCAAAGAAATGAATGCCACTGTTAGACCTGACATCATTGGCTTGAGTCTCTCCTCCATTTTTTCTGTTTTGCCTCTACTGTTTTACGATGTTTTGCTGGTATATGCTTTGGGCGCCGTGTCACTGCTGATCAGTGCCATAGCGCAAGTGCTCCCTATGTTAAATTGATGTATCTATTGTATCCATATTTGGCTTATTTGGTTTACTATCAGTCCCTCGTCTAGTGCACCCAGAGTGCCGGGGCTTGTAAACGCAAATGCCGCTTGTGGGCTTGCAGCACGTGTTGTGCCACCCACAGGAGCGGCCTCGTAAAAGAATGTCTACGGGTCGGTCATTGCGAGACCCACGTGCAGCCTAGTGCTGTCACGCAGGCTGCGCAAGTATACCTACTTGCCAGCCCCTCAAACCGTCCCTTGGCTTCATGTTAGTCGCCCCTATGGTAGGCCTTCGGGCAGGGTGCATTGTAAGTCTGAGGTAGGACACGCCTGACCAAGTTGGCATGTCCTGATAGTGAATTACCGCCATCTTGGTCCTTCACTATTGCGAGGTAGCCTGCTCTCCATTGATTAGAATGGGCCGCCGGGATTATTAGTACTATGATCCTCGCTGGCTCGGAGAGCATGGTGCAATGTCGAGTTTGGTATCCCTGAACTCGGGGTTTAATTACGCATCCGTTGGTGTGGATGGTTTTTGGACTCTGGGTTCGAAAATAGCACTTTTAGAAGGTGTCTATTTTCTTGTCTAACCATATCTGGTTTCTGCTGGTTTTGCGTGTGTGTGACAGGAGCTGGGTGGCTCCCCAGGTCTGGATGAGTCAGTGTGGGATGAGTGGGACAGTTACGTTGAGAGTAGGGGGAGAGTAGTTGTTGATAGCCTGCCTTGCCTGATACAATGCCGGCTCCACCTCCTGCCAAGCGGCTGATGGCTCTGTGCCTGCCATGGACGATCCTAGCCCCACCTCCTGCCAGGTGGCCGATAGCCCTGCTCCTGCCAGTGTCAATGCTGGCTCCACCTCCTGCTGGGCGTCTGAGGACCCAGCCCTGCTCAGTGAATAGGCCAGGTGCTTCTGCCTGGCTCCACCCACAACGGACCCAGGATGTTGGGAAACCCCCGGCATGGACAAAGGGATCAAAGACGAAAAGGGGTATAAAAGTAGGACCCCTGAACCAAGAATTTAGATCACTTCTGACAAGGAACCCTGTAACCAAGGACAAGAGGCCTGCTGATCTAAGGACTGCCTACCCCTTCTGCCAGTGTGCTGTTGTTGGGGGAATCCTGCAGTGCTTCTTTATTTTTGCCAAGGAACCAGGAGAGAGGAACTGTGTGTGTACTCTCACGCTTGCTAAGAAAATCTCCAAGGACTGGAAGAGTGCCAGTCTCCTGCTGAAGTCACAGGGCTAAAGGACTTCATCTGCTTAAAGTGCTATTTTGCTGGAACCGTGAATCCGGCACCTCTGAAAGAATCAGCAATCACGACAACCGAACGCTAGGCCCAACCGACGCCAGCAGCAACGCCAGTGAGTGGGAGTGCGGCTCTAGCTCCAGAGGACCTCGTGTCTGCACCGCTGCTGATCGCATCACCTGTGTACCCTTCGACGCCGTGAGCGCTGCTCACTCTGTGCAACCACATCATCAACAACGACGCCTGCTGAGGCCGGATCGACACCGAAGACGCGACGCCGGATTGCTCGACGCCGCTGATCATCATGTGCTTCATTTTCCTAAGGTACTGTGTTGTTGGGGGTCCGTGTGACTCCAGGCTTGACGTAGCGCTCCTCGCGGTCGACGCCGAACCTTTGGATTAACTTTGCCTTAACGTCGTGTAGCCCCCGTGCGGGTTACCCTGTTGCTAAGAACTGCATTGCCAAGAAGAAGATTTGCTTTGATACTAAAAACTTTGTGCTAAAGAAGAAACTACCTTTGAACTATCCTTTTTTTCCTTCCCAACGTATTTATTCCGATTGTGTACAGTTTGTCGTTATTTTTGGTCTTGTGCTAAGCCTTATATAAAAATACTTATTTTTATAATACTACTGTGTCGTGTCCATTTGTAGTGCATTCACTGTATTACTGTATGTGGTCATAATTGCTTAACGCACAGCCTCTGAGATAAGCCTGTTCTGCTCTGCCAAGCTACCGAGGGGGTGAGCAGGGGTTATCAAAGGGTGTGATCCCCTTGCCCTGACTAGAAAAGGAGTGCCCCTATTTGTCAGAAGTGTATACCTCTGCCAACTAGAGACAGCCGGTTCTAACAGCCACCAATTGAGATATCAGCAAAGCAGCTGAAGCAGATCTGAATGCTCCACGTGGAATATACGGCACCAGACACTTCCAAATGAACACTTGAGCAGCAACATAAATACACGAGCAAGATGTACAGATGTTAGGAATACTGATTTCCTAAGTGTGTCCAAATCACAATTAGGAAATTAGTATTCCTAATGTATGAATTTTTGTATTCCCAAATAGTGATTCCTATTAGGTTGCAAATCAACCTACCTCATGAATATTACTGAGGTAGGTCACAAGTTGCGCCTCATTAGGAATCGCTGCCATCACAGTAATGGTGGCCTGCTGGGGTCAACAGACCACCATGTCTGTGATTGATTTTTAATTTTTAATACAGCATTATTTTTTTTAATGGAACACATTTTTCTTAAAGGAAAATCTGATGTGTTTTTTAAAAAAATGAATTTGAAACATTTAAGTTTCATTATTTAGGCACAGGCAGTAGTGTTTTATACCACTGCCTGCTCTTAAAAATATTTTTTCACATAGTCAAAGGAGAAAGATGTCCCAAAGGACCCCCTTCCTACTTGCAAATGGATTATCACCACTTTTAAACTAGAAGCCAAGTATTACTGTTTTGCGACTGGAATTCAGTGGCAAAACAGTAATACATACCATACCGATTAAGTATCACCCCCTCCAAATTCCGAATGGGAAATGCAAATTGTGATTTGGTAACCAGATACCGACTCGCATTTTGCCTTTTGTACATGTGAATTGGGCCGTTTGCGACCGCAAACATGCTTTATACATCTTACCCCCAGGTGACCAAACGTAAACTATGAAAGGTAATACAGTATCTCATAGGCAGCCAATGAACTGCAATGTAAAGAAGTTTTGCTTTGAAGGGGCTCTAGAGTCTGTGGTCATTGTTCGCATGGTTTTGCAGTACTTGCAATCTCTGATGGGGGAGTGTGTCAGAACTTAATATAATAAGCTGTCATCATTTGAGCAGGACACTATCACCGGAGACAGTCATTTTACCACCATTATTCAGAAGAGGAAAAACATTTTTAATCTTCGTAAGAGAAAGGTGCAGCTGGACACTACTGAAGAGCCCGGGGCGGGCATACTGACTGAGGGAGCAAATATTACACCAATGTTGCATACTAATTGAGTAGGAGAAGGGCAGAAGCTCATGGCAAAGGATCAGAAAGATGCTTATAATCATTCTTAAAAAGATGGATTTAGAATTGTCTCTTTCCTGTTATTCAAAGATTGTGAAGAAAAGGTATTGTGCTCTCCTGGGAATAATGGCGAGAATTATTTCCTTTCAATTTGCTTCGCAATTGTAGTTAATCTTGTCATATATTTGTTACTAGGGCCTTGTGTTAAGCAACAACTAATTTGTATTGTTCGCTTTGTCCTCAGATTTCAAAAGAATTCACTCTTTAAAGTATTTCTACTTGCAAATTAGTTTCCTCATGCAATACTAAATCTCCCAAATCTCTTTGTACTATCTTTTCAGCACCTTTAGACTAAGACAATTTCCTACTCAAGGTGCCAGTTTGACTACAATTTTTTACAGATGCCTAGAAAGCTATATTGAAGCAAGCATAGATCTAAAGTTGCTTGATATTACATACAGTGAGGGAAAACCAATCTTTTGGGCCAGGTGGCGCCCATAATTGCATGGTTTGACTAATTTTCATAGTGTTGATTCCCTTCTGAACAAGCACAAATAAGTGACTAAGTGGAGGAAAGCCACCTGAATGCCATAAAGGCAAGGGACCTAGTGGTTAAATTATTGGCTGAAGCTATGCCATTATATTATGTGTCCTGCCATCTGCCCTCTCACAACCTCTACATGAAAGGTTGGGGATGACCAGCCTCCAAGTCTTGGAGAGGAAACTACAGACTTACAGTATTACTCCAGCAAAGGGATGGAAACGACTACACATCTCTGATTAAATTTCTGCTCTCGTGCTTGATGGCCACACTTTTGTTGTTGCTTTTCCTTTCAGCTTTCCCTGTAATTTACTAATAATAGAAATCTCAGTGCTAGTTTCTACATAGGAATTGGGTTTCTGAGTTGTCTGGATGGTGCTTGATTGGAGGAAAGGTTTGACCATGGCACCACCGGCTTGATTGTTTATCTCCTTTCCTTTGGACTTCTTGTCTTCATGCGTGCGTCTCTAATTACTTGCTTAAGACCTCTATAGATACAGTTAACAGTTTAAGGGATGGACCAAAACAAAACACCCTAAACACTTCATAGCATGAGGAATTCAGTCGGCGAGGAAACCTCAGACACATACGGTAACACCTATGTGATATAAACAGCATTATATCCCTACATTTTTCATGGATCTAGATTTGCATGTTCCAATTTGCCTCTTTGCTTATGTGAACAAATCGTCATTTGTCCATGAAGAAACGTTTGAGATGTTTACAAAACCCATTTTTCATTCAGTGTTCACTCAGTCATGGTTGGGTCATCTGAAGATAATGTCGGTGCTGGAAGAATGAAATAAAGTTTTGGTAATTCTAGAGTGTGTTGGCCAAACAACTATTGAGGAAAGGCTTCCATTCTTACTTTCACTCTTTCCCTCACCCTTGAATTATCACTGAAATGGCTGTTCAATTTAGTTTATGTTTGCAAACCAATCGCTTTATGGTATATATGCAATAGAATATGTTAAAATATTAACACAGAAGCAGTGATATTCTACGATATATAGAGCATCTAATCTCAACATTGAGAAAAAAACTAATTACGGGCAAATGTCTCATAATTCAAAAGAATTCCTGTAAACCAGGTCATACTGTGGACTTTAAACATGACTGTATTGTTTTTAATGTCTTGAGTAAGCAATGTTGTAAGTAAGGTATTACAACATATGGGAGGCAGGATGGTATCAGTAATCATGTTTGTAAAATAGACAAGGAACATAACAAGAAAGGACTATATAATATAAATAGAAAGCAATTAAAATAATGCCTGTATGCACACAGTGTTTCTGTTTCTATAATATAACTGATTAACCCTACCATCTAGAGAGGCAAAGGACATAATGCTATTTCTATGTAGATTTGTCGGGATGTTGCTAGCTTAAATGCTTGGTGCCTCGCTGTTAAAGATCAACAGGCGGTGCACAGATGGAAGACATTATTAAAAAGGCCTGGTTTCAAACTGAAATACAGAACTCTGCACAGGGAAAAAGCTGCCAGGCTGGAAAACTAGCTAAAGAGAAGACAAGCTTAAATTAAAGTAGGAGTTCAGTTTGACTCGTTTGCGACTAACTTCTTATGTTGGGCTGAATAGAAGTGCTGTATCTCAAAAGTGCAAATAAGCTTGCATGACCTCCACAGAAATGTATATAAGTGCACTCTTTCCTATTGTGTTGATTCTACGAGTAGTAGTAGTAAAACTTTATTTCGGTCAAGAGGCCATAAAAGTACAGAATAACAACAAAATACACAAACTTAGCCGAAATCATTAATCAGAGGATGTCACAATGATTGAAGGTCACAAGTTGCGGGCATAAAAATACATTAAGAGCAATAACATCCAGATAAAGTGCCTAGTGGCGTACCATCCATTATCAATATAGTGCTCAAATAGATAGAAATAGATAAAAACACCATCCAACAAAATACCCCGTATACATAAAAATACAGTTACTGTCCAGATATGTCTGAAAAGGTACATAGGAGAAATGGAACAATGAGCGCACTGGTGTGGAATAACACACCTAAGAACCAAAACATCGAGGATAGATGGATTGCATGTTCAAGTTAAAATGGAAGGAGGACAAAAACCACAATTAAGGGCCAGCTGTGTGCTCCGACAATTACAGTGATTGAATCTATATATTTGAGAACAAGGCTTCGAAGGGAGTCAATAAACCCATTGTAACGTCTATAAAGACCAAGTGGTAAATAGCGTCATTCGACAGCTAGAAATTAAAGGTCATGCAACCGTGGCCTATTACCTGGCTCTCCTCCTTCAAAGACAACAAAAGGGTAAATAAAACTCACCAACCTCAGCTAGGCAATGTGGTTAGGGAGTCACAGAACTGCAAAACCAATGATGTCATAGATAGGGGGTGAAGTAGGATATAAAGAGAACTCATCTATCCTTTAGAGATCAGATAATGTTAATACAGTCCGACTGTGTTTCTATCATTATGTATTAAGAATAAGGAGTTCAGAAATCAAATGAAATTCGAAATTTTAACATAAGTTCAAGAAATCAATAGGAAGAAATCTGGAATATATGGACCTGGAAGCAAATAGATATCTACTGATGGTGAATCCTGGGGGGTTCAGTTGCAAAGATCCTAAGAAGCCACCAGGAATCTATCAATACCCTGAAATGAGACACACGGGTTGGATCCATTTTCCCATAAGGCATGAATAGAATGAAGTGATCAGTATCCTCAAGTTTGTGCCCACACAATTTCATTCTGACCTCAGAAGAGAGTCTTGAGACCATTTGCTGGTAAAGGCCTATAACGGCAGAATACCAACATGAAATTTGATGTTATAGACTTTGACAAAGAAGGGGTGATCTCGACGAGGTAACTCTCAAACCTAGGGGCAGGTTTGCAAGACAAGAGTAGGAGTGATAGTGGATCCAGATTAGCTAATTAATGCCACTGGGACAGAAAAAATCCCAGTAAGATGGTTTTAGAATTAGGAGTGATGCAGCAGACCTAGTTTTGTATACCATTCCTTGAGGATGGTGAACCGCTTGATCTTGTTACCTAGATCTTGACTCATATTTTCAACATCATCCCTTCTCTACAGATCCAATTCTTATTCTATGTGTAATATTTATGTGCATTGGACCTAATTCACCAAATATTTTTTACACCTAAATATCACTTAGGCACGCACATCAGAAGCAGACTTTACTGTCAAAACTTCAAAATTCTGATTCAGAGAATCAGAATTTCATTCAAGTTTCCCGCACCTCAATGTTCTTCTGCAGTAGCAAGTTATGGTTAGGACTTACGTGTGTGCCGAGGGGAGGTACACATTAGGGGCCATGGAAAATACTTGGAACACCTAGAAAGTCAGAACCATGTGGGTATTTACAGGGTTGAAAAAATGTTGGAGTTAGTATCTCTCCAAGGTGGAAGAGTATATGCAATACTCTAGAATTTCAAGCAGGTGTTGAGGGAAGGGTTTTACCCTGGCAAATAACTTTTCCTTGTGGTAGAAAAAGAAAGAAATTAAAAGTAATAGAGGTTAGTAAACGTCAGCTTTACTTCAGCAGATTGTTTGTTGGCTAGGTCACATCATTAAATACAGGACAAAGGGAGTACACAGAGAGATATGATCCTTGTAGTGATACATCCATTCTCCTAGAAATTTGGGTGAATCCCCAAAAAGTTAGAAAGTTACATAAAGTAGGAATTCACAAAGGATATCTCTATTTTCGACTTTTCAAAATTCTATGTGAATTTATCCTATAATCAGTAAGAGAAGAACATATTGTTTATTAGTAAACTAATTTTGAATAACTACTACCAATTAAGAGGATGACTGAAGAGAATGCACAATACATGCAGACAGTTCTTAGTCGTATGGACTTTTGCCCCAACTTCCTTTCCTGGTTCCAACTATTATATACTATTATATACAGAACCCACAGATAGGAGTCGACCTGGAGGGCTAATATCGAAGGAGAAGGACAAACAGCACTGTACTAAATAAGACAGTCATATACACTTTTCGCACTAGCAATGGAACCGCTTGCACTACTATACACATTGATATACACTAATGACACAATGGTGTACTGTAAGCACCCACTCAGAATAGTACCCATTCCGTCAAAGCGGAGAAGGATTGGTGAAGTCTCAAGACTCTGATTAAATTGTGACCTACAATTCTAATTTGTTAGACCTGTCACCTTTAGGGTGATCTTACCCCAGAACCCCCAGATATTTTCCCTTTTAGCTCCTGTTTTGCGGAGTCTTTTTGTTGGCCTTAGGACTCTAACACAGATTCATCATTGGCATGTTTTGCGAGTCTGTAATAGCGAATATTAAGGAATCGCTATTACAGACTCGCAAAACGGGATTCGTGTAGAAATCGCAATATTTATTGCGATTTCTACAGCTTCCTTATTTGCGATTAGCTAATTGCTCGTCGCAAATAAGGAATAACTCCACATTCAGTCCTATGGGCCTAAAGGCCCATAGGAATGAATGGGAAGACATATCAATGTGCGAATCGCTATTAGCGATTCACATGTTGAGTTTGCAATTTCAAGGGTGCAGGGGTGTCCAAAGGACACCCTGTTGCACCCCTGAAATGATATTGGATGCTGGTGTTACGCACACACATGTCCCAAGGACATGTGTGAGTAACATACAACTTAGAAAAATGCACTTAAGTGCATTTTTCTAAGTTTCCGCTATTTACCACGAGGTTTGACTTTGCGGTAAATAGCGGCCCAAAATTGCGAATTCGCAATTTTTAAATGTTTCATGAATTGCATTTAAGGAATCTCAAATAGAGATTCCTTAAATGCAATTCCTCGCAAATTTGCGAATTCTATAATAGCGAATTTTGCATTTGGGATGATGAATCCCAAATGCAAAAATTTCGCTCGCAAAGGGCCAGATTCTCAGAATCTGGCCCTTTATGAGCCGAATTTCCGTTGATGAATCTGGCCGTAATCCCTTTACCCCTGCTAACCACTGCTAAAGGGCATGTGCTTTTCCCCTAAACATGGTGACATTGGTGTATATCTGATTAGCATATTTTATCTAGTAGTAGGTCCCTTGTGAAAAGGTATCACATATACTCAGGGCCTGTAAGGCAAATACTGATAGAGTGCCTGCAACACTGATTGTGCCACCTAAGTAACTTTTCAACCCTGTCTCAGGCCTGCCAATGCAGGGCATGAGTGTGCCGCTTGCGGCCATTCAACTTGGCATTTAACCCCTTTGATGCGGCCGCGATTCCTCTGGTGTGCTGTAAACAGCACGAACAGGGGCGGGCCGTGACGAACCCCAGCCGTCATCAGCACACGAGCACCGTAGTGCATGACGGCTGGGGTTCGTCATGAGCATGGAAGGGGTTAAAACTACTTGGAAGGAAGATGGCGGGCTGACTATGCCAAGAGCTCTGCTCCATCCCGCATTTCCCCGCTCCCGGCTACCACACGGCCAGTGGTTCTGGGCAGTAACCTGGAAGCAGAGTGCAGAATGCTGGCTCCTGGACGGCATTCCCCGGCTGGATTGCAGTCAGTGTTGACACTGCGGTTTCTCTCGCCTCACTGATGCTGCAGCTTTGCAGTCTGCAAATATATGGCCAATTATACTTGACTGCATGTCTGCAATTAGACTGGCTAAGAACCATCTTCCAGGTCTCTGCAATAGCCCCACAGAAGGCTAGTGTTTCACGAGGAGTACGCAGGACACGAGGGGCAACAAAGAACCATGTGGAAGAACTCTGCACACAGCCGGAGGAAGACCTAGTATCGAACCTGTTAGACACACCCCTGGTCACGACATCCTCACAGGAGGGGCGCCCTAATGTGAAGCTTCTAAAAACAGGCGTTTCCCTTGTGGAAAGGTATGCCAATGGAGGATCCTTGGTTCTAAACCAGAGAAAAAATCTTTAAAACACGGAATTTCTTCCCCACAAAAAAACACGGGACAATAGCCTTTAGACTACAACGACCAGAGGAGATCGAGTCTAGAAACAACTAAAAAAAAATACCCCCCCTTCCCTTATTTGGGACAAAAAGAACATCAAGAGAAGCACAGATTATGTCCACATGGTCTTGAAGAGAATCCCACTATTCTTTGGGATTCAAAACGCGTCGACCTCCCTCATCTATAAATTTAGACCAATCTTGTGTCATTGTATTGTCCAAATGTTAAATTGTTGATGGTCTAAATTTTTTGATTGAAGTGAAGCTTTGTTTGTTTCCATTCAGTGGATTTGGTTTCACCTGCTCCCATAAATAGGACTAGCGCAGGGTCACCACACACTCCCCTCACTTTGCCCTTCCCCTCTTGACCATTCGTTTGTTATTTGGTGTCTGTTTTATGTTAATTAATTCAATGTATTATCTGGAGTAAATTCTATGTACTTTGTCTCTTGATTCCCCTCAGATATCCCTTCCCAACACTGTTCTCATCACTAATAACCCTGTTCCTCCTTATATATTGATGAAAATTATGTTAGACCAAGTAGAAGCCATTTAAACACTGTATCGTGTTCTACGTATCATAAAAAATAAAAACTCTTTTATACAAAGAAAGAAAGAAAGAAAAATCAAAATAAATTCATATGATTTGATAGAATCTGGACTGAAAGAGTGGTCTTTAAAATTGAGAGATTCACAACTCAATTTTTTTAATTATTGATCAATTGCGCAGCACTGGCATCTTGTTTGTTTACTATAGTACTGGCATAGCCTTACTGCGCTCAAGCTAAAACCCTTGCTGTTGTCTTCTAAAAACAGGGGCAGTGAAAGATCTCATGGAATCTGAATCTAAAGAACCGGGAGTAGTATCCCGTTTGGCAGAAGCCCTGATGGCGGCAGCAGCAACTACTCTGGTGAGTACACCTCCTCCCCCACTGCTTCAGGAGTGGGGCCAGGATCGGGATCACGAGCAAGACCCCAGCATTACCAAGCCGATGTTGGACCTCTCAGAACTTTGTAGCCTTTATTCACCGACTCCTTCTCAAGCAGGGCTTTCATCCGGGTGTGGTAGTGTGCCAACCATGCAAGATATCTTACAGGAAGCTTTGTGGGGTACCTCACAGCCAACAAATGTAAGTCCCACTTTTGGTATTCTTCAGCTCCCCGTGAGGGGTGGATGATGCTGGTCAGCCATGTTGAGCTCCTAGTGAGGAGATAGATGAGGATTTAACAGGTGAAGGCCATTTGTGAAAGTTAAGATGTCACTTCAAGACAGGGGTGGACTTAAAGATAACTGGTATAAGAGATCATGTATCTGCCCCTGGGAGTCATGAGTCCCCTCCTCTACAGCCTGAGAATAGCATGCTGCATGTCTTACAAGCAGATATTACCTCTACTCAACGGGGGAATGCTGCCCAAAGAGTAGAATATATTAAGACGATATAAGAAGAAAAAACCTACTGATAAGGGTATGACTCTCCAATTAGCTAAGCCTGCAAGCAGCGCCTGCCTAGTAAGACAGGCGTCCAGGTCGCTAAGAGCAGTCCACTTAGGAAATGAGTGACTTCAAAGAGAGAAGTAAAATCAATTATTTCTCGATTATCTGCTACGCTCCCAGGATCAGAAGGGAAAAAACAGTGCCCTGAACAACATGCTCAACACTCTCAGCACATACGTTCCACCCCAAATATCGGTTTTCCCCTCAGATATATCCCCTACCACCCAATACCCATATCCTCACTATACCCTAAAATTACTCTTGCCACCTAAAAGCCCATATCCATCCTAAACCCTACAAATTCGAAATATATATCAATCTTCGCTGTAAAAAAACATAAAGGTTACAGGGGTGTTATAGTTCGGAAATAGAATTTTTTTTAAAACAGAAATTCACGGAGAAAATAAAAGGATACAGGGACGTTATAGTTAGGCTCACATTTCACTCGTACAAAAACAGTGAAAATCTGCAGTTATAATTACCTGAGCTAACTATAACTCCTGCCCCCACAAGGCACTGCTAATGACCTCACATATGACATCACTCATGACTTGGGCAGTGATATCACTGATGAGTAAACTTAAAGGGAATAGAGTCACCACTGAGGTTATTTTTGAACAGCAACGCTCTCTTCTTGAATGTGGTCTGGTTCCAAGAGCATCAAGGCTGTGAAATTTCTATTGATTGGGTTCCGCAGTAAAAATAAGTTAAATATTATTACTGTGAACATTGGCCAGTTGTATACACCTTCTTCCAAGTTGTCTGAAAAAAGTGTGGTGTGAAAAGTGAATTAAATTTACAGCAGAAGAGTCGAATAAGAGGATCTACGCCTTTTTTTGCCCTTGGGCACATACAGCAGAAAGACAACCAAACACCTGTATTGTCCTTTATAGATGCAAAACAAAAAAATGTGAATTCTTTTTACTTTTTCAATGTGCTGGAACTGTTACTAAAGATGTCTCAAAGCGTGCTGGTTGGCTCAGTGAGACTGTAGGATGCCAACACTGCTACAACTGAATTCCACTTCTGCACTGCATTAAAATAAATGAAAGGCAGGAGGGAGCGCGAGCCATGCAGGGCTGCTATGGAAGCAGCGCACTCAGCAGGGCCTGCTGATAGACCAGAGATAAGGAAGGGCCAGCAGTCCGCGCTCTCTGACTCCCTCCCATCGCTTCGAGGCTGGCTGCTAGCTACTTTTGGTTGCTGTTGTTTTGCAACTTAATAATGGATAGTGAATTCCAGGAAGCTCCTCTGTCTTTCCTTCTGACTGTCTCACACTTTGGTCCAAAACCTGCTTGAGAATCCGCAGAGAATAGAGAACAACAACGGCCTGCTTTAGGAGTTCTTTGTGAAAATATATTTATTTTGTGTCAAAAGGCTGCACACTAGTTAGACGCAAACAGCATAGTTTGAGGTTGAGAGCGGCTAAACGAAGAATGCGCTCTCTGCTCCAGACAAACCACAAAGAGCACCGAAGTCTGCCTTGGAATTCAAGGCCTGTTTGCATCCAGGCCTTCCAGAAAATAACCGGCCGGACGGAGGCACACTGGGCTGTGCGTGGAAGGCAGCTTTGTGTGTTGCTTCCGTGACAGCAGACAGGGAGAAAAGATACTCAACAGTGTCTGCCTTCTCTGGGGAGCTGGAAATCACAGCCCCCGCTGAATATAAAAAATAACACATTTACAGCAACAAACACAAAGAATTCTGAGACTGTCAGCAATAGCAAGTCAGCAAAATGATTAATACAGCTGCATATTACGAGCAGGGGAGAGCCCAGGCGCGAATCAGCAGGGGATTTATTTTATCAAGCGCAATTGTCTGACACAACGGATTTGCTTGTGTGCCTTTCATACTGAAAAGGCAACAGAAGTCTCTGAGTGAATTACTTCCCGGGCTCGGAATCGGAGCAAATACAAAGCAATCTTGCATCTGGCTTTTCTTTGGTGGAAATACGGGGTTTTAGTACCTCCCAGATCATAAAACCCAAAAATGAAAAATATTGTTAATTTGTATACTGTTTATGCATGTGGAAAATATAGCATTAGTTCCAAGGTACAGAGAAGGGGGTGCACTAGGGATGTCGCAAACCAACTGTGGACTGCAACAGCAAACACTTTCATGGCGCATAGATTGTTATGTACACACATACCGATAATATAATTTCTAGCAGTTCATATATGTCTCGCCAAACATCTCAGTATTTCAGAATATGACTTTTTGACCAACACTGATCTCATCTGTTTGCTGCACATAGTACAATATAATCACTGGCAGCCCTTGTTGGGCTGTATCTGCAGCACATATATCTTTTTTTGTTGGAGTGTTTATATAGCTTGAAATCGATCCAAATGTATTGCAGCACTTTACACGAGCACCTGTTTTTTTCTTTTCTTTTTTAACGGAGTTTTATATAGCGCAAACTTGACCCAAAGGTATCGGATATCAGAGCGCTTTTCACGAGCACTAGTTGCGTTTACATGAGGACACATTCACTTTTGTTAGGCACGTGGAGATTAAGTGATTTGCCCAGAATCACAAGATGTTGGCGTCCTTGCCGAGACTCGAACCCAGTTCCCCAGATTTGAGGTGAGTGACCCCGGACCCTGCTTGCAGGCCAGGTCACCCCCCCTGCTGCCGAACAGCTCCACCGGCTACCTTTCTGCTCCTGCTTGAGCGCAAGTTCGCGCCCGCTGTGTCCTCTCTGCCGCTGCTCACCGCCTTGACCTTCTGCGTTCGTACTCCTCCTGTGTTTTTTTGTCTCCTTTGAATTTCTTGTGCCCCCTGTATTTTTTGTACTTTTTTGCCTTTTCTGATCAGCTCGTCTCCCCCCACCCCCTTCTCTCATTTCTGTACCCCGCTCTTTCCCGCCGCTGCCCCCTGTGGCCACGCCCCTTCCCCGCCTGCTCCCGCCTCCCAGCTGCTCCTCCCTCCCTCCCCGCCTTAAATGGCGGCTGCTGCCCGACAGTGGGAGTGACCCCTGACCCTGCTTGCAGGCCAGGTCACCCCCCTGCTGCCGAACAGCTCCACCGGCTACCTGTCCGCTCCTGCTTGAGCGCGAGTTCGCGCCCGCTGTGTCCTCTCTGCCGCTGCTTACCGCCTTGACCTTCTGCGTTTTTTGCCTTTTCTGACCAGTTCGTCTCCACCACCCCTTCTCTCATTTCTGTACCCCGCTCTTTCCCGCTGCTGCCCCCTGCGGCCACGCCCTCTCCCCGCCCCGCTCCCGCCTCCCAGCTGCTCCTCCCTCCCTCCCCGCCTTAAATGGCGGCGGCTGCGTGGCTGCACGCAGCGGGCGCGCCAAAGGCAAGCCGAAGGCGCACCAAAGGCAAGCCCGTCTGCGCCCATCCGCGCCTGGACCATGCCAGAACCCCTGGACCCCGCACACGCCACCAACACCATCCACGCTCTCAACACCGGCCGAGACGACCACTGGTTCCACACCGCTCCGAAACGCACCCACGGACCCTTCTCCTGCCACACCAGCAACTTCACATGTGACATAACCACCAAACCTCCTAGGACCGGACCCAACCACCTCCGCTACATACTCCTCATCACCCGCTCCGCACGCAAACACGCCGTTGAGGTCTGGGACCTGCTTGACACCTCCGCCCCAGACGTCGCCTTCCTAACAGAAACCTGGTGGAACGACTCCTCGGCACCTGACATCGCCATAGCCATCCCGGACAGCTCCAAGATCTCCTGCAGAGACCGCACCAATGGAATTGGAGGAGGAATAGCCAACGTCCACAAGGCCACCCTCCAGGTCCACACCCTCGCAGACAACTCCCTCAACACTGTCGAACATCTTCACTTCCGGATCCACACCGACCCCAACACCACCCTTAGAGGAACACTCATCTACAGACCTCCCGGACCCCGGACCCTCTTCAGCGACTCAATCGCTGACCTCTCCAGCACCCACGCACTCGCCTCCACAGACTACATCCTCCTCCGGGACCTGAACTTCCACCTCGAGAACAACGATGACACCAACTCCGCCACCCTGATCGGCAACCTCGCCAACCTCGGCCTCCGACAACTCGTCATCGAACCCACCCACACCGCCGGCCACACGCTCAACTCCGTTTTCTCCACAAGCACCAACATCGCTTTCAACCACACCACCGAACTCCACTGGACCGACCACCGCTGCATCCACTTCACCTTCAAGAAAACAACCAGGCACCACCACACCCAACAGCTCTCTCGCCGCTGTTGGAGCAAAGTCACTGAAGACCAGCTGAGCTCCACCCTCGCCCAGAACTCACCCTCCGCCCCCACCGACACAGACGCCGCCGCCCGGAACTTCAGACAGTGGATCGACGACTGCGCCAACACCCTCGCCCCACCCAAGAAACCCTCCATCAACCACTCCAGCAAGAAAGCCGCCTGGTTCATCGAAGAACTCCAGACCGCCAAACGTACATGCCGGAAGTTGGAGAAGAAATGGCTCCACGACCGCACACCAGACAGCCATGCAGCCCACAAGGACACCATCCGCAGACATCACCACCTCATCAGAACAGCCAAGAGATCCTCCTTCAAAGCTCGCCTGGACAACAACGCACACAACAGTAAAGAGCTTTTCTACGTATTGAAGGAACTCTCTAACCCCAGCGCCAACACCAATGACATCCCGCCCTCCAAGACCTGTGAGACTCACTGGCCACCTTCTTCCATAGCAAGATCCCGGACATCCACAACAGCTTCAACACCTCGACCACCCAAACTACGGCAGACCCCACCCCGAACACCACCTGCACCAACCAGCTGACCTCCTGGGCATGCGTCAACGACGACGAGACACACAAGATCATGAACTCCATCCACTCAGGATCACCATCAGACCCCTGCCCACACCACCTATTCAACAAAACAGATGCAACCATCGCACCCCAACTACGGAAGGTCATCAACATTTCCTCCGACACAGCGACATTCCCGGATAGCTGGAAGCACGCCGAAATCAACGCCCTCCTCTAGAAGCCCAAGGCGGACCCCAAAGACCTCAAGAACTTCCGGCACATCTCCCTGCTTCCCTTCCCGGCGAAGGTCATTGAGAAAATCACCAACATACAGCTGACTCGCCACCTCGAGTACAACAACATCCTAGACCCATCCCAGTCCGGATTTAGATGAAACCACAGCACCAAGACAGCCCTCATCGCCGCCACAGATGACATCAGGCGCCAACTAGACAACGGCGATACTTCTGCCCTCATTCTCCTGGACCTGTTAGCCGCCTTCGACACGGTCTGCCACCGCACACTAAGAACACGCCTCCAAGAAGTCGGAGTCCAGAAGAAGGCCCCGGACTGGACCACGTCCTTCCTCTCCGGCAAAACCCAGCGAGTCCGCCTCCCACCCTTCCGCTCCGAAGCCACTGACATCATCTGCGGCGTACCCCAGGGCTCATCCCTCAGCCCGACCCTGTTCAACGTCTACATGGCCCCCCTCGCACAAGTGGCCCGCCAACACAACCTGAACATCATCTCATACACTGACGATACCCAGCTCATCCTCTCCCTCACCAAGGACCCACACACCGCCAAAACCAACCTCCACAAGGGAATGAAGGCCGTCGCCGAGTGGATGAGAAACAGCCGCCTGAAGCTGAACTCAGACGAGACGGAAGTCCTCATCCTCGGCCCAACCCCCTCTGCGTGGGACGACTCCTGGTGGCCGTCCACTCTGGGAACAGCTCCAACACCCACGGACCAAGCACGCAACCTAGGATTCATCCTCGACTCCTCCCTCTCCATGTCAAAACAGGTCAACGCCATCTCCTCCTCCTGCTACAACACCCTGCGGATGCTTCGCAGGATCTACAAGTGGATCCTGACCGAAACCGGAAGAACGGTGACCCAGGCCCACGTCAGCAGCAGGCTGGACTACGGCAACGCACTCTACGCAGGAATCCCGGCCAAGCACCTGTGACGACTACAACGCATCCAAAACGCCTCCGCCCGGCTGATCCTCAACATCCCCCGCCGCAGCCACACCTCCTCCCACCCGAGAGACCTGCACTGGCTCCCCGTTAACAAGAGGATCACCTTCAAGCTCCTTACCCTCGCACACAAAGCTCTCCACAACACCGGATCAGCCTACCTGAACAACAGACTCAACTTCTACACCCCCGCCCGCCAGCTCTGCTCCGCCAGCCTCTCCCTTGCTGCCGTCCCGCGCATCCAACAAACAACCTCCGGCAGCAGATCCTTCTCCTTCCTCGCCACCAAGACCTGGAACACCCTCCCCACCCATCTGCGGCAGACCCAAGACCTGCTCACCTTCAGGAGGCTCCTCAAGACCTGGCTCTTCGAGCAATAGCAGCCCCTCCCCAGCGCCTTGAGACCCTCACGGGCAAGTAGTGCGCTTTACAAGTTCTTTGATTGATTGATTGATTGATTGAGGTCCACTGCCCTAGCCGTTAGGCCAACTCCTCTCCCCAATTACTCTTCAGTTACATTACATAGGGACGCATTCATTTTTTGGTAGGCATAGGGAGACTAAGTGATTTGTCCAGCATCACAGGATGTTGAGCCGACACCAAGAATAGAACCTGGTTCCCCAGCTCTAAAGTTGGCAGCTCTGGCACACCACATAGCCTAAGCACACCACCTTTATTACACCAACTTTTAGGCCCAGGATGTGCTTAGGAAAAGGAGCAACAGGGCATTATTTTTCCTTTCTCTGGGTCTCTAGACACGTCTAAATGCTGCAGCTCACACTGTTGCTGCTTTCCTCAAAGTGTTAATGTTTGTCCATTAGATGTCAGATGCTCATTTGCAGCTGAAAGGCGATCTCTGCCTCACACCCATGGGGCTGTTTAACCAGTGAAGGCCTACAAAAAGAAGTCGGAAGGCCAGAAGCAAGTTTTTATTTTGCATGTCATAACTGCGCTTTGGCACTAAGACACAGGATACCATCATCTATTTTTTTTTCCAGGCAACAGCATGTTGCATTCTGGTGCTTGCAGTATTGCTGTTTACAGTTTCATTGTGTAATCGAAACCATAGCATGCAAAGTGCTGTTGAACAAAATGGCAGAATTCCTCTGGAGCCACTGGGCAGCTATGTTTTATAGTTTTACAGCCACACCCTCCATTTCAAAAACTGCTTGTTTCACACATAAAACCAAAGTAAGCTCTGCTCACATATGTCATGATGGTTCACTCTTTCACTAACATCATGCATTAAAATCAGCATTGGTAATGTGAATACTTTTTATCGTGTAGAGGACATTTTGGTTCAGAACTTCAAAGCACAATAAAGGTAGAATATTAGCAGCAGTAGTGCAAGCTTCCCTAAGAGAATAAGTAAAGGACAGATGGCAGTAGCAGAAGGAACATCACAGGATTCTCTCTCACATACCGGACAGGTAAAATACAGGTAGGTAACACATTAAAGAGGGGATGAGAGGAGGTGAAGGACTGTTTTACACTTTTGGTAAAAAGATATAAACATACAAGAAGTAGAAAACTCCTGGAGGAAATAGCCAAACCTCTTACAGAATTACCATACATTTATATAGAACTCCATACTCATATAGGATAATGAACTCTCATTTGCCTAGTGTGATGTGCTTCATCAGTGGGTTCCATATCTTACAGTGAGAAGCATTGGAGAGTACTACTGTTCACTGGTCTTACAGTGTCCTAGATATGGGTTCCATAGCTTGGGTGAGATTATGTCCTTTAGGTCGATATTTATGTTCTCTCTTCTTTATACTGGCTAACCTATATTAAAATCGTATGTGGGTGATGTAAATATGTTATATTACTGGTGTCTCCTATACACAAGATTAAAAACAGGATGTCTGAGCACTGAACCCTCCTTCTCTTGTTCATCCACATGTTTTGATGCTCAAATAATGCTCCCATGGAGTACAGCATCTTCTCCTGGAATATAGGTATCTCACATCAAATATTGTGAAACAGTCCCTGATTCATGTGGGCAGGGTGAGTGCATAGACCTTGAGAGTGCGAAACAAGTGCCTAATACCAAAGCATATTCTGCTGCGCTATCAGCACCAATAGGGCGGTGGTCGTGAGGCAGTGACAACCTAGCCCCATAACTCTCCACAACCCCATCTGTGTTGCATCCTGTCTGGAATAGCAGAGGCCTGCAGGCTGAAGAGAACAATTGTTGTGGTTTACAGAGAGGCTAGGGCACAGGAAAACCACACTCAACCCATTCATTAGTAAATTATTACTCATAGCATTGTGGTGCTAGAGTCTTGAGGACCAGCCACAACAGGAGAAAAACTCCATTAACACAACAACAAAGGTGACTCAATCACACACATATGGTCAATATATTGAGTACTGTAAAATGTATATATTCATATAATGCTACTAGGAACAGTATACATTCGTAATTATGCTCCAAGATGCACAGACTCCTGCAATCTTCCTTTCTGAAGACAACAGATTTTGCTCAGCTTGGACCTCCTGCTCGGCTGTAGTGTCACTGACTGCCTCCCCCCCTTTTTTTTAATAGGTGAGGTACACACTTCTGCTTTAAGAAAGTGTATTTTTGATTGTTCAACTTTAGAATATACCACTGCTCTGATTGGCCTTTATTAGAATTAGCGAATCACTGTCTTTCAGCTGTGACACCTATTAATGACCTAAGATTACAAGTCGTTTCTCTTCTTTCTCCTGTATAAGCCCTTATTTTTATACAAATGGAGCAATGTTATGGTCTATGAAACCATATACAAGTATTTTTTTTTGAATGGTGTCCATCCTGAACTAAATTGTTTCAACGTGCTCTCATATGTGATGGTCATGGAGAGGATGCAGAGCGAAGAAAAGTAATTGCCTTAGGTCACACTGTTTGATCAAGCTTGGAAGCCTGGGTTGAAACCAGGTCTCCAGATTGGCATTGTTCAATACGAATCCTAGATGTAAATTACATCCTCTCTCCCTTATGTCCTAACCGCAATTATATTAGTGACTAAAGGCAAGCGAGATGTCTTGTGCCACCAATGCAAGGCCATTATCGCTGATGGAACAACATTACGGACCCATTAAACTATATAGGTTTTGCACAGTGTGCACCCTAAATTGATTAATTTCAAGGCACTCTCAAATGTGATGATCAAAGAAGATGAGGCAGATAGAAGAAAGGTAACTGGCTACACAGTTTGGTCTAGTTGGGATGCAGTGATTTAAACCAAGTCTCTGGATCAGGGACCTGCAACTAGTTTTTTAAGGGTCCAAAACAAACCTCTAAGTAGGACACGCATGTTAAACTGCTGCACTAAAAATAGCCTCCTCATAGACCAGGTATACCTTGGGCAGATACAATGGAAGCTTCCCTCCTTAGGACCACAGACACAGCTAGGGTAGATCCAGCACAAACTTTTCCCATCACAGGACAGGTACAAATCAGGCAGCAGCAGTGAAAGGTTTACTGCCTGACAGAATAGGGACACCACAGAACTAGCAAAGCAAGAGTCCCTCACTCATAGAAGGCAGCAAGTACAATATTCCATTTTCTGCGGGACAGATCCTGCCGGGCAGACTAGTTAGTACACACTTTCAATTCTCAAAGAACATGCACAGCTATGGCATGAGTAACAGATCTATGAAGAGGATGCTAAACGTATAAATGGGGAATATATAGGTGGATGAGTGAGTAAATATTTGCATTCTGACACCACTATCACCTAGGTGACTTGAAGGAACTGTGTGATCTGGAATCTTCCCCGAATTTCATTCTTAATGGGTGTTGAAGAAAACAACAATATAGGGGCTGCATTAGGAACAGTCAATGACAACCTCGCTTTAGAATTACTTTAGTTAAGGAGGCTTACCGTGGTGTTTGCATGTACCATTATACCATAGTACCACTGATCAACTGTTGAAAATTAAAGCATTTAAATAGTTTCTTCCTTGCCTTCTTATGAATTGCCACTTTTGGGGAAATTACAAGCTCCAGAATGAGGAGTGTGTATCTACTAACATCATAGGTTTCTGGGCAAGTATTTTCTGAAGTGCAGACAACCCATAAAACTAACTAGTAAGGGCATGTGTATTTGTTTATGTACTGGGTTTTTTTTTACTCCACCAATAAGAAACTCTTTTTCAAAGTGGAGAAATTCCTTCAACTACTTTTATCCATATCCAGTCATTTTTGGGTCAGACTCTGAGGTCCAAATATAGGGTGCGACAAACCAATGCGGTAATGATCTTGTTGGTGTTCACAAGTGGGTCACACCACTCTCTTATGTTCTTCGTCCTAAAACCAAACCTAAGCCAGTTGAAAACCTGCCACACCTGTGAATTTTCCCCAGTCGTAGGTTTTATTTGCAGGTGTTAATGTCCAGATCCCGATTTACGAATCAAGCAGGAACAAAAGACTGTAAATTTTCCGCAACTGTGTTGGACTTTGGAGCACAAATTGTTTGTCCCCATTCCTTCAGAATATTACATGGTCTCTCTAGTATATGATGTCTCTGTGATACGGATATTTGGTTGTTGAATGTAAGAAAAATGTAAGATAAGGTTAATAAAGTATAGTGGACATGGTCAACATTAAGGGCTTATAAAATGGAGAAGACATCCCAGTATCAGGAAGTCAACTAAAACGGTGGTGTGATGAAAGCCAAAATACTAGCCTTTGAATGCACCACGGATACTGTGCCAAATATGCAAAGCTATGTAGCACAGCCTACTTGCACTTAAGCAAATCACTTCTACAAAGTACTCCATCCACTTAAATACCCCTGGACCAAACTTCTCCGATACATAACAAGCGGACTGATGAAACCAATTCATATTGTTAGACTAATAAATTAAGTTTGTGAGCTCACAGCATGGTGCTGAGGAGAACGTGCAGGGTCAGAATCTGTGCAGAGAACAGGATTTACTGGAAGTCAGACGAGTGTTACAGGCTGGAAATCTTTGGACTCGCCTGAGTTCAAGATGTAATCAGAACCGTGCAAAACCTTCCCCACAGACTCATACGGTGATGTCAATGCCAACATTTCTATTAAAACCAAATGCTGCGCTTACTGTTTATTTTCAAACCTCTGCCCAGTCACAACTCTGCTCATAATAATTGTGTGCTACCAAATCAACAGAATGGAAATAAAACTGAAAAGATTATGATTGAACATCTTCTAAGAAATCAGCTAACTATGACAGGCTACCAGCAAGGCCCCGAATGAAGTCCAAAGATGTTTATATATGCAGCACAGAAACTGTTGAAAAACGAGAAATATGCTGGCTTTACAAGAATATAACATAGTCAACAAGCATTGGCAACATCAACAGTCTTGCCTTTGGAACGCCTTTTGGCGATGGTGTGCAGCATGGAAAAAGTAAATACATAAAAAGCAAAAAAGCATGATGATTTACTTGCACCATCTGCTTCGTTTTCTAGTGCATGTGCCATCATGTATGTGCGTCCACAAAATTCTTCTGGTACCATTTTTTTATTTACTGATCTGAGATGCATGTATACAAATGTTTTTAAAATGAAAATGCTATTTTTTAAAGCAGGGGGGGCGACAGCAATTTGTTTCCTATCCCCTCCCCAAAAACCTATAATTTTTTTTTTTTTTTTTTTAAAGGATGATGAGTGGAGGACAAAAGCGGAGCAGGTGAGGGGGAAGTTAAGGGGCGTAGGCGAGAAAGGGAAAAACCAGCACACAAGAAAAAGCAACATTGGCAGCTAGGGAAGAAGCACACGGACCACTGTGGAGAATGGAGTTTGGTAGGGGAGAAGCACACAAAAGAGACCATGCAAAATGAGTGAGACAGCCAGTGCTTAATTTGAGCCGATGGTTTCCGGTGTTCGGCACCAGCACTTAATTGTCAACATCAGCGCCTGTGACCGTCTGCCACAAAGTGACATTGTCTGGCTAATTTAAAGATGACCACAACAACAGTAATTACTAATTCAATATACAATAAATATTCCTGATGCCCAAGCCATTCTTATTGCTTTTGGGGCCTGAAATAGTCCGAATTGTCACACTTGTAGGAGTGTGATGGTTAGTAGTTGTGCTGTAACTATGAGTGGCAACATGGCAGTGACAATGTGTGGTGCATGCTGCAGTGGCATCCTGACGAGAGCCCTGGAACTTATATTTTTAACAAATTAAGCACTGGAGACAGCAACTTGTAGTGCAGGGACTAAGGTTAATGGTAAGGGAAGATATACACAAGAGAGAGAGAGAGAGAGAGAGAGAGAGAGAGAGAGAGAGAGAGAGATGAAAAATGCATGCACAAGCAAAAGGTAGTTCCCTAAAAATAAGCAGTGCAAGGATAGAAGAGATGGTAAGAGGCTAAAGTGGTTATGTTACGGGGAGGGACAAACACGAAATGGGCAAGCTGGGAAAGTGAAAGCCATTGAATAAGAAGGAAGCAAATAATAGTGACATTAAAGCCCACCAATGGTAAGCAGTGGGCAGGCTGCAAGTCCCTGTGAGTTCTTGGCAAGCCCCCGAAGAGTAGTTTGCCAGCAGACCGCTTGTGCTGCATGGTAGGCGCGATTTATAAACTGGTAGTTTTACGAGGTCGCCTCATAACAATTCTAGTGGGTTGCCTTTGGCCACTATCCTGCTCTCTAAACACTTTACACCAGCTATGGAATTATATTTCTCTATTAATTAAACTAAACCATTTAATACTTTAAAGGGGAGGCTAGCACGCCAAAAGAAAAGGGTAGTCAACTACAAACATTTGGCAAGAAATGTCCTAAAGAGAAATTATGTGTCTCACTGTTTTTTTTTCTTACTGTTATTGAATAGTAAATCATATTTGCCAACAACTTCTGGGTAGTGCCTTAGAACCTTGCTCTAATGGGGGTTGTGTCTTTTTTAGCAGTTGCTCTGCAGACCATTTAACAGTACTGCTAACACTAATGAATACTGAGAAGCCCCCATCACAGTCTCAAGATGGTTTGAGGCAAGCCACATTCAAGAAAAGAATGCTGTAGTTCCACAATAACATCTGGGATCTCTTGATTCAGCTTGCATTCTGATGTGACTAGGCAACAAACGTATTTTGCCATCGTCAGCTAGCTCCATAGAGGGCTCAGAAGCTGAGCATTTACCTCTGGCATTGATAGTGCAAGCATTTGTAACACACCCGTTCACTGGCTTTGATATCAAATATGTTACTGAATAGGCAATCTGGACCCATGAGAGGAGCCAGGTAGTATTGTCTTGCTTTACAACAAGCCCAGTTTGTTAAAATTAGGATATTATATAATTAGTGCAGGCTCCACTCATGTGGCAAACAAATGATGGCTTGGGATGTGGCCCAACTAAACACCAAGGGCTGAGATGAATTCAAGCATTTCACCCATCACTATGCAGAAGGATGCCCTACATTTACTGAGTATACCCAGTGCTTAATTTGAGTCGGTGGGGGCAACTATCACTTATTTCTGGGGACCAATATTTCCTAAGAGCAAGAGAGGGAAAACACATAAAACAGGGAGAAGGAGGAAGAGAAAGACTGAAAAACGGTCAGAAAAAATGAACCTGTAAGAGTGCGCTAAAAGGCAGGAGTGTCTGGCAGTGATTAAAGACACCTAGGGTAAATTCAAGGCTACGCAACCTTCGTATTTGGTGCGCTGACATGTAAAAGCACAGGGTGTGGGCTGCTGAACAGAGCTTTGTGGAATAGAGCATGTGCTAATATAAATGAAGCACAGATATACCCAGATGTGAATCTTATGTGTGCTCTAACCGTGGAACCAAGCTGCACCTAATGAAGAGGCCCAACTAGGTGGGTTGTGTTCAGGTTCAGAGAGGATGGAGTCTGGCGGTTCAGGCTGATTCCTGATGTGTCATGGTAGGCAAAAAAATCATAGGCTTGGATGCAGCCCCCAGTCATTACCAGTGGCTTAGATTAATTAATGCATTTCACCCATCATTTTTTGGGATTCCTCCACTATTCAGTGAAACAGTCACCAACGAAAGTAATAGCAGTAAAGTGAACAGCTCTTGGAAGACATGGGCCTTTTATTCAGCCACTGCTTTATCTCCAGTGATCCAAGTCATCAAAATGTAAAGAAAACAAAAATGATGTAACAATTTGGTCTGTTCCTCGAACGTCTTCATATGTAGATGAGGCGCTATTTTTTACTCCCCGGCAGATTGTACAGTTCCCATTGTTTCATATGTAAGCCAATGCTTTACAAGTACTCTAGGTAACTACAATGAAGATGAGTGTTACTTTAGCTATGAACACTGGTGTAGGCAGAGGACAAGCACTTGCTCATAAGTGATTCATACATCATTCATTTTAGGACGTCTTTATTCCACATTCCAAATTCCTAAGTAGTCACTCCTTACCCGTCTCTCATGACAGATTCCTCATTCGCGGTTCATCACTCCTCATCCGTAGCTCCTCATCCTGGTTTACTCATCTCCTAAACCTTTATCTTACCACTCTTCCTCCCTTAGTTCTCCTACCTGCAGAAGGACTGTTTGAATAGACAGTGAATGTGGAACATGTCTAACCCATGTTGGTTGCAGCACCAACAGTTAGAGAAGGGGTTAAAGTTTGCTTTGAAAAGCCTGCTGTGCGGCCAATGTAAGACCTTGAAAGAGCTACATTTCACGTGCATCTCCCTTAAGCCCTTGCCATGTGATTGTAGGAGGTCTGACCAGTCTTCCATTGAGTAATCCTTCTATAGGGCCTCTTCAAATTTGGCTTTAAAAGCGGCTCCTTATGGGTCTGGAGTAGAGATCCTCTATCATTGTTTCATTAAATCTTGTTATGAGCTGCTTGTAGCTGCTCCATTTGGATAAGTAGCTGTACAAAGAGGAGGTAACAGGACAGTCTAAATGACCCCCTACTGCAGACAATGTTTCATTTGATGGAATTGCCAGTATTGATTAGCCGATAGTTCAAATTATATTTGCATTTGGTGGATGGTTTTAAAGTCCCCGTCTGTGTATAAGTGATCTACCATGAGTATACGTCTAGAAATCCAGCGGGGACAATGAATGGGTCTGTGGTCAATGAGGATATCAGAAGTATGCCAGATAGGAGCTAGTTGGCGTAGGAATCCATGCGAGCACAGTTTTCTAAGGGCACGTCTCCAGGTAGTCATCAAGCTATGAAGAATCTGGTTACACAGTTCTCTGACTGCATTTTGACACCTGTATAAGATGTGTGAACCACTTACATTCTTTCCAAAGTAATCAATAGTTCTCTTCTTTTGAGCATATGAATCAACAAAATATCCTCTTGAGAAAACAAAATTTTAAGATGTAATTAATGCTGCAAATGTAAGACGTAACACACTAAACAAAGTGTGTGTGTGCGTGTATACCACAAATAGGCATGAGAACTAAATTGACATGGTCTAAATAGGACTCGGAGTCTGCAATATTGCACGCCACGATCCAACTTGATTGCCTCAGGTCTTACAGTAGTATGGGTCTCATCTATTACTATTTCTTTATTTTAAAAATGATTGTTATCTGCTCTCTGAATGCTTGAGTTGAAAGCAAATAAACAATGTAAAGCAGGTCTTTCACTTCCATTTTTCTTTATTTTGGGCACACTAATAAATTCAGTACTTACACTCAGCATTACTAGAGGAAGGAATGATGAGAAGATGTGAAAAATTAGGAGTGAAAGATGAGTGATGAGGATATCCTAAGAGATGCTCAGCTAAGAGTACATGTTATGACATTATCTGTTGTTCATTTTACTTGTCAATTGAAGAGAGAAGAGGGGCCAATCGGCAAACGATGATGATTGAGGTCTAAGGAGTCAGGAATGAATATAAGGGATAGGAAGTAAGAGAAAATTAGTAAGGGACGAGGATTGCGGGACGAGGAGTGTCACCTTAGGGATGTGGGCGAAGAGGCATGAGGTCAAGGGATAAAGAATAAGAAATAAGGGATAAGGTGCGAGCAATGGATTTGGACGATTTGGATGAGTAACGAGAAGTGAAGGATGAGGAATAAGAGATGAGGAATGAGGGCGAGACGTGAGGGATGACGACTGATGGGTGAGCATTAAGGGATCAAGACTGATGGATCATAAGTCATTAATGAAAAAAGCAGGAGAGGAATGAGTCCTATGGAATAACGAATGAGAATGGGTTTTGTGCATCCGCTTTTTCATGTTGAGCTGTATTTTGCCTCAAATGATAATCTGGCTTGTTTTCTCTGCTTAGGCTCTTTTTGTCATTTTTGAGTCTTGCGGTGCAGTCACAAAGCTGTATTACCTTTCCCCACTTTCCGGCCATCTCCTGATCATAGTAAACGATCAATTGAAAATTCATGAGACAACTCATGAACTGTATAAATAAATAGTAAACAATAAACACTAAAAACATCCATTTAATACTAGCTGGTCTGCTGAACAAACAATCTTCCCTGCTCTTGGCGGCAGTAAGACACACTTCAGGATTTCCAAATTTAATTGTTTGCTTTCTAATCTAATTTATCTCTGCACTCACTTCTCTAGCTTTCTCTTTCCTCCCCCTTAAGATGGAACTTTCTAGAATACTTAATTCACAATAAAAAATGTTTTAAATCTGTCCAATTTAAACTCAATGAAAACATGTTCCTTTGTGCAGTTTTATTGATTTATGATGGCGCCCGTGGTAGCTCGCCCTTTTGGGTATTGGGACTCTAACCTCATTGCTTTCTGCCCCTATTGCATTATACCAATTTTGAGGCGAAAAAGCAAAAAAACAAAAGTTGGATTCTGTAAGATAACAGTCTATTTATTGAGTGGATGTCAGCTTTCAGTTTCAGAGGCTGAGACAGGGAGGAACGGTCTGCCAACCTGATTCTGTACACCAGTATCCGGAGAGCTAACGCTGACTGGCACAGGCAGGGCAAGCAAGGTAACCAGAAAAGAATCTGTTATGTGTTGTATGTGTGCAGGTGTGTGTGAGAAAGAAAATATTTAGGTGTGAGCCAGAGTATATGAGTTTGTGTTAAATTGAGGTAGTGAGAGGGAAGTGAGTGAGTGTGGGAGAAAGTGAGTGAGTAGGAGGGAGTGGGAGACAATAACAGGGTGAGACTATGAAAGAGAGTAATTCAGAATATGAGTAAGTGCAGGTGAGTGATAGTGAGAATAGATGAGCGGGAAGGAATGAATGTTAATAAAAATTAGTGAGTGAATGTAAATGGTCATGAGTGAGTGTGTAAAAGTTAGAATGAATGATAGGAAGATGCATGAATGATTGAGCGTGAGTGAAACAGAGTGCAGAGGAATGAGTATGAGTTATTTGAGATAATTCCCGGCATGTGGGATACCCATAGCAAAATGGTGCCTCCGTATTGTATGTAATTCTTGGCACACAGAGTACACATGGCAAAATGCTGATGCTGGCATGGGGGAGGTTATTATTAATTAAATGAAGGACAATCACAGAAAATGTGGCAGGGACATGTAACCATGACAAAATGTTTGTCCCGACATTCTAGAGATAATTTTTCACATAAAGGTCACCAATGGTACATCGACGGCATTAATGACAAAATTCTGCCAATTGCATATTTATGTAATTTTTGTATACAGGGTCACCATTTCCTAAGGGGCACCCATGACAAAATGCTGACCCTGGCACAATGTGGGCAATTATTGACTTATGGGACAAATCTCTGTACACTTTGAAAAAATAGGGTCAACTCCTTGGCTTGGCCTACCAATGGCTTTTAGTCGATTCGTGTGAAAATTATGTTTTAAAATTCACAATTTGACCTAACCTATTCTTTTGCGGGAGAATCCCCTATGAACCTTCCTAAAAGAAGTCAGGCTGTCGCACCCTAAATCACTGGAATTGGCAGCTATCTTTACAACTTATCACTCTCAAAGATCACCAGTCTCTGTTTCAGTAATCCCGAGAAATGCCATGATTGATTCTATAGAGGTGATTACAGCTTCTACTGAACAGCAGAAGCAAAAGACCTATGTAACAGATATATACATACACTTCTGTGACCTCACATGACCTTCCTAGGCCTGTGGGTCCTGAGAGGTCTCGAAAGGTAATACAAAGGAATTGTGTGCATTCAACAGAAAGTCGCTAATACCTCAACAAAAAGGCAATGGTACCCTCTTCCTCGTCTAACACCGTATTTAAACATTATTTTCTATCCAAGGAGAAAAATATGCATTTGTTATTTGATTTTTGTACCTATAAAAAGTCAGAGTCTTTGCCACACCTCAGTATCTTGTAATTACATTGTATATGTAACACAAGACATGTATATTTCTGACAGAATAAGTAATCCCTGGCAAAAATCCTTCATGTTTACTTATGTTATTGATAATTAAGTTCTTGTATAATAACACAGATTAACAAAGAAAAGGGAACATTAAAGTCATGTTAAACAGTGTTGAGCATCCCACTACAAAGACTGCTTGATGTAGCTGTCTGATGTGGGTTTCTCAACCTTGGTTCATTTCTAGAATAAACCGAACTCAAACTTAGTATATCTCATTGGAAAGAGTACAACTATGCCCAGAATGGGGCTTCTAGTTAAAACTTTCCACAGAATGTGACAGAGCGTTTTTGGAAAGCATATAGAAGGCCAACACCCTACCAAAGCTCCAATATAACAAATATATAGACAGGGCTTTAAGTGGGGCAGGTCTCACCGGGTCTGAGCACCGGCAGTTTTTTAAGGGGGCCTCGGAACGGATCTCTATTGAGCCCTGGCACAGGCAGTCCGTTATTTTCCAGACTGCAGTGACAGCCGTCTGCTGTCACTGTAGTCCGGAAAAAAGTGCCAGGGCACAAAACAGAGCACGATAGAGATCAGGCACATGGATGTACCCGGCTCACAAGTGGAAAAGTTACGGCATGTCTGCTGTCACTGTAGTCCGGAAAAAAGTGCCAGGGCACAAAACAGAGCACGATAGAGATCAGGCACATGGATGTACCCGGCTCACAAGTGGAAAAGTTACGGCATGACGTCATGCCATGTGAGCGTTGTAGGGGAAGGGAAATCCTTTAAAGAGTCTTTTTGTCTCTCGATTTCCCTTCTCTTTTTGAAACTCTGGAGCAGCAACATTGTCGTGGTATCACCAAAGCTTTAAGTGTAAGTTTTTACAATATTCTATACAAGCTATAATTGCTGCTTATTTATCTTATGCAACTAACAACCATTGACAAAGCCCATATTCCTGACTTGTAGGTATGTTGTTACTTGTATCATATTTGGATGCAATGACAGAAACAGCAAAATACAAGGCAAGCGGCACACTGTGCTAAACACAGATTTATAACTACAGTGTTTAAGCCACACCCCTAATTACACTGGCCATGCCCCCTTGAGAGACCCCACCGTTTTTTCAACCCACTTAAAGCCCTGTATATATATAACTTACAGCCATCTTTAAAGCAGTCCAGAACATAATGCATGTCAACTTCCACAAACGGAAGTGGCTAAAATGTAACATACTGGTGATACAAACAACAAAAAAAGCACAAATATATTTTAACATTGCCAGACTGTTCGTGTTTTGGGTGGAGCATATGTGTGGTTTTGGACCTTTTTGCCAAATTTGAATATTTTTGGAGTAGAAAGGTGAGAAAAAGCCTTCCCTTGTTGATTGATGGGATTTCCGCTCATGGTCCAGCTCTTCCCCTCTTCTTGTCATTGGCCAAGCCTCAGTAAGGAGGAGGTGGGATCTGGGAGGGGAAACACTGTGAGGAGCCACTGCTGTCCAAGCCTGGCACTGCTAATACTGCTGTGTCTTTTAACTGTGCCTGGACCATAGCAGCCAAATCAATATCCTTTGTCCCACCTGTCGGCATTGCTATTGGCACTACACCCTTCCTTGGACTCAAAAGAAAGATGACCTAGAATGCAACTTTCTTCTAAACCATTCTTAATCCTAGAACACAACACCTAGCCAGGTTGATGCGCCACCCAACCCATTGCTGGATCTGCATTCAATATGTAGAAATGACCCCCATGTTATAGTGAAGCTACAAAGCTGCTGTAGCACAGGTGCATGTGGGAGAGAAGTGTAGGGTGAGGCACATTATGTGTGTGTCTGTGTGTGCCTGCGTATTTGTTCATGTGTACCTCTGCATGTATGAGTGTGGGTAAATAGATATCCATCAATATGCAAGCAAAATACCTGGTATCTGCTAGCTGTGACTTCGTCTGGTGTCCCCTGGTGGCACCCGGGTGCTCCTTTTGCCCATTTATGAGCACTAGCTCAGAATATGAGGGACTTATTTGGGGGAGATCTATGATATCTGGTGGACATTCCTAGCCTTAGGACATTGACCCCTCATTTAAGGTAGGGATTCCTAAAACAAGCTCCAGAACCACAACGCCTTTAGGAAAACTACCCTGGCATCAAGTGATAATCGTAGGCATATGTTACATCACCTAAACATGGCAAATGCTGTAAATTCTTAGCATAAGGTAGACATCCCTAGAAAACGGCGTACATTCCTAGGAAGAGCTGAACATCCCTGGTGAAAGGGGATCCCGGGCATAATGTGGCTAATCCTGACATCCGATGGGCTCTCCTGGTATAAGGAGGGGACCCCTGACATACATTGGCCATCCTCTAGCATATTGCATCAGATACTAGCGGTTATGGGCATATCAGGCACTACTGGATCATGTGGGGGCAGTAGAAAATGAATTGGAGTATAGGATTAAATTGCAAATGTTTGATTGAGAACCACACTAATGAAATTATTTTTATTGAGGGGATAGTGTGAGTTTATTTAAAGGAAAATTTGTAATTGAGCAAAAAATGTTTTGGGAAATAGCTTTGCTAATGTTTTCAAACTAAGCTGGAGCATTTCCAAAATATATCATTGTCTCTGATCTACGTTTCTGAGTTGGGAATGCTTGTTGGTAAAGTAGATGACGATGGTATTTCTTTTACAGCCTGACCCAAGAGGAGCAAATGCATTATCTAGATTGAACAACATTATCAGTGAGGCTTGAAACTGTAATATTGAGGATTAATGTATATAATGTGATAGCTAGATCTCTTGTCCCTGTCCGTTTCATTTTCCCAATCATCCGCTTACATGTATATTCTCTGTCATATATTATAGCTGACAATCTGCCTCGAAGGGGCAGGTTGGCAAATGAGAGACGTGGAAGAAGCCATGAAGCTAGGCGCTATATATATATATTATTTTTTAAATCCCTGCCAAATTGAACCTACACCAGCTGCAGCTGCACTGAAATGGTGCACATTGTGGCCATTTACAAAATGTTAATTCTGAAGCTTTGTTGTGCAGTATTGTCCCGTATTACATAAAGGTGCCCCTGATCTGTGGTCCACTTGTTTGCAATATACACATGCAAACCCCTCGTCCTTCCCACATATGAAGTACTTGTCTAGTTCAATAGCTCTTGTCAGTCTACAAGTATCTACACACATATTCCTGAGAGCTCTTATCTTCTCATGACCCAACATCGAAAAGTAGTCCCCAACATTTTAAAAGGAAATTTAGTTTTAGGGGTTTGATTTTAAGATTATCGAAAATTTGTAAGTGTCAAATTGCAAAACTATGTAAAGAATGTACGCTAACCTGAGTTTTTAAGGTTATGAAATTATAAAGCACTAAACCCGACATCATGGGAGAAAAACAAGAACAATCCCGCATCCACGTACAAAATCTAACATTCCACACCTAATAGACATTTTAAAAGAAATATTTGGGGAGTCCTCAGAGGAATAGAAAACTAAACACATTGCATAAAGCAAATGGCACTTTTTGCTCGCACAAGGTTATTGTTCATTAGACTCGCAGAGCATAGATTATATAGTATAAAATGTATATGAAGCAGAGACGGTGACACTCTTGAATAGCAGTTTATGCTTATTGTGGGTTGCTGCAGGTTGAATTTGTTAATTTAAGAACAAATTGTAGTGCGCAAAAAAATGCGATTCAAGAATGAAATGGCTCCTTTCAGACAGAGACACGCTGCTAACTGAGCGGCAGGGTATGTTTGTGTAATGGCACTAAGCACCTGAAGGTTGTGCTCTACACTGACATTAGCACCTGAACTCATGCTGCAGTCCATGTGATACTATCAGATCCACAGCTTCACTGTCTGAGATGTAAATGTAAATGTATTGGCATTTATATAGCGCACTACTTACCCGTAGGGTCCCAAGGCGCTTCGACCGCTGCGAAACCCTTCCTGGTTTCCCTGAGAGATGGTCCCTTAATGGGTATCTCCAGGGTGAGACCAGGCATCCCCGGCGGTCTGGTGGGGCCGTTAGTGAGGATGAGGCAAGCTAATGCCCAGAGTTGCCGAGTGTGATCGCTGATCAGAGTGGGCACCGAGGCGAGAGAATTATCGAGTCCGCTGACCCTGGTCCAGAAACCTGCCGCGCCGGGAATCGAACCCTGGTCCCGGGCCGTCCTCTGCTCTCGGGTCTGCCGCCTCTAACCAGTGAGCCACACTACTTCACTTGAGATGTATCTACAGAGCACTGTGCTATAGTTTGTGAAGATACTGACAAACAGCACCTAACAAACTTACCATATCTATGTCAAAGGAACCTGCTTTTAATACACAGGTGTGGTCTTGAATGCCAGAATGATACCACGAACCAGTTTAAAATAATAAAATAAAACACACACACATTGCTGCTGAATTGACATTTATTAAAATCTGAACAGAAGGGGCTCTATCTATACATATACATTGAGAAAATCTTATTGTACACGTCACTAAAATAGACCTTACTAGTACCATAAACAAACACGACTAACAAGGACAAGGCAGAGAATCTTGACCTGAAATGCATGAATGAACAACTGACTAGTAGGATAAAAATGCCTCAGCCAATCAGATTCAAGTTTAGAATCACATTTCAGCGGGAACACCCATTTAAAACAGCTATTTAATAAAACAAAAAGAAGAGAAAGGAGGCCGCTTTCGACTTGCCTAGTTAGGAGCAAGGTCATCCAGTGCTTCTGAATTATTGTTCTGCCAAATTCCTTCCCCAAAAGGAATCTGAATTAGAAGACAAAAAAATGGATACTCCAGGCCCATACTGTTTACTTCCTTTTAATAATCTTCATTCATTCGTAAAAGATCAACCAAATGCGCATGTACACCTTTTCACAATTTTACACAAATTTCTGAAAGGGTCCAAGCATGTCAGTGATCAGATTGCTTTTTACAGGGCTAGTAGCCTCTCACCTAATGCAACTTACTGTTGCAGACTCGACAATGCATACATTTCAACCCACCATACACTTAAACAGAAGTTTATTAATGCAACATTATAGAGTCTTTCTAGTATATGTTTCACTTTTCCAGAGAATACAAAAGTATCTTTTTCCTACTCCTCATTATTACTTGATCTGCAGCAGTTCCAGGTGAAACAAAAACTTCCTTTGCTCTTGAATTTTGTCACTTTATATGACTGGGCTTTAAATATTCACTTATTTTCATTCAACCGCAGTTGACTGCAATCAGTCACTTTCTTTGAAGTCCATTTCTTTCTAAGAAATGAGCAGACAGGTTGACATGAATGTGTTTTTTTTTTAGACCAAATTCATGTACTGGTGCAGGTCCTGGAATGTCAATGTCATTCATTATTAAATATTGTAGGTCTCTGTCTCAAGGTTTCTGCGGCCTGCATGCTTTTTTCATTCACTGGACTTTTTGCTGCAGTTAGTAACAGGAATGGGAATTGTAAAAAAAAGAAATGCAGAGAAATGTTATTAACACTGAAATGAACAAAAAGAAATTAAGAAGGTACCTTATCAGAACCTCTTCTATTCAGGGTCAGACAGTAAACCAAAATCAACTCTGACAAAAAAGTTCAAATAGCCACATAATGCAGAATGTCAGGGTTAATATGGGACCATGTTTGGTTCTTGGAAGCCCACCCTGTGGATCTTATAGCCTGCAACCAACCAGAAAACCAACATGGCGCCTTGGCTCACAGCATGGTAATCAGGAAAAGCAGACATGAGTTCAACGGCTATTAAACGTAAAAAAAAAAAAAAAAATCCAATTATAGCAAGGGTGCTAAATATTACAAGGTCACAGGATGTGCTGTTGATTTGCAAACTTTGAAAGGATCATTACAATCAGAGAGCTTACCAAACAACTCATCATCAATGGATTTACAGGGTTACAACCGAGACAATTTGAGCCAGTGTGTACAAAAATATGTTTAGCAAGGCCTGGTATAAGTGTATCATCTCAAATTTGGGATACCACTTGATGTACAGCTGAATGCTATAATCTTACGAAATATCACGTTAAGTAACCATAATTTGGAAGTCAGCTTTTATTACAGAGCAACTTATAAGGTTCAAGGTATTGGGTTAACCTCAGAATGAAGTTTTAGCCATACAAGAGATGGTGTGAATTAGCGGAAAAGCTCTCACTGTTTTAAACATCATAGGAAATCTGCCCAGATGGGCTTAAGTAACTGTATCTATTTCCATAATTTACGCCCTTGTTACTCATTATATACGTTTCACTGCAGAAGAGAATCATCGTTCTATAAAAGAGTATTGGACAAGGTGGAACATTATTTTTAAGAAAAGCATTCCTCAGTATAGTTTGCCATTAAAACAAAATGCGCTGTAGTGATTCCTCATCTCCTAGGTAGAAAGCCCGTCTTTCATTTGAACACCCATCATCACCAGGGCTGGACTGTCTGCAGCGGGCACCAGGCATTTTCCCGGGCGGCGGGGGCCGGTTTTGCAGCAGTGCTGCAATATTGGCCCCCTGTAACAAAAGCAGGAGAGGTGCTTCTTGTTAGCACCCCTCCCCCACACCCCAGGCTCCCCAGGGCCAGTTGAGCAGCAATCTGCCAGGGCTGGTTGTTGTTCCCAGTCCAGCCCTGATCATCACCCATGTAACCAGGAGACAAGGGTCTATTAGGAGTGCAATAATGTGTTCTGCCATTGGAAGGATTAGTACAGGGAACCCAAAACCAAAGTGATACTTGATAATTTTTACATGAGTGGCAAAATAAGTCTTTTAGAACTGTATAAAGGACATACAATTATATGTATTACCTAGGTTTCTTACATCCGATTTACAGGTTATACTGTGAACATTTCTTAACTGCAATAAGCCTAATAGACATAGGAGGAATACATTGAGATATTATAGAAACAGAGCAAATACATAGGACAAAGTAGAAGAGGGGAGATGGAGTGAGGAAGTAAAGACGACAATGTGAAAGGAGAAACCTCATTTGGCTTAATTCTGGATAGAGTAGGTCATGTGTTTAAGGGCCATAAGTACTAAAAATGGGCGCTGTATAGCAGTCTCCACTACTAATAAAGATCATGCTGATGCCATCCGCCCATGCACAAGCTTGAGGAACAGATCAAAACGCTGCTTTTATATTAAGAAACCACAAATCAGAAACTAATTATCATACCAGTGTTTTCATTTAGCGTATGCTGCCCAATCTGGTGTGCTACTCAAATATAACTATAATGAATGACACGCGACTTTTAAGCCTTGCACTCCCATAAAAAATAAATTTAATCACATGTAACTTTCTAGATTTTTACGATAATCCCTTCTCTAGAACCCAGAAAATGTACATTTTTGGTGTTAATTTAATTTCATTCTTCTACTGTATTTTAGAATGTTATCCATCAAATGTGTTTGAAAGTTATGTCTATTGATAAATCAAGGGCTTAATACATCTGCCGCTGGGCACCATGTGTAATTAACTATTATAATATTTCACTTTTTTGCTGCTTTGAGCTTCAAATGGTAATTATAGAGTGTGAGTGTTCAGTGCCTTTCTAAGTGAGGTTATTATTTTCAACATTGAAAAGCGTTTCTAGCTTCAAATAATAGCTTCTTTTTGCTTAGGCTGTTGGTACAGTTGATTAGATTAATGTACCAGGTGTGGACATCTGCAAGTATGTGCTTACTTTTTTGTTGCCTTAAACAAAGGCCATATTATGAACCAACATCAAAGTCCTGCACAGGGTGAGTTTAGAATTCGTTGCATAATGAAGTGTGACATCTGGGCTGCCAGCTTCAAATGCCCATTGAGCTCTATTAGAAAACAACAACTTTATTGAATGCTGAATGGAACTGGGTGGTACAGTACCACTACATGGATAAGCGAACATGGAATGGTGGCTAGTCTTGGGCAGTGCATACTTCAGGGGATTTCTCTTCTGAAGGCGCACTCCTAATGTGCTCTCCCAATGCTGACATTTATATGCAGCATGCCTTGCACTTGACCTCCACCGTCCACTAGTACTCGTTTCTATTTGGCATGACAGTGTCCTACGAGACAGATGCAAATCTATCAAGATTAAAGCCCACCTTTGTTTTTCTTTCCCTGAGCAGTTTTTGGGAGTAGCACCAGTTTGCTGACTGAGTTCCATAACGATGCTGAGGAGTTACACGTGACTCCACCCAACACATGGAAGAAGGCCTAGAATGCTACTCCCCAGGAACACCTCAATCCATTCCTCACCCCAGTAGGCTAATTTCTGCTTAGGTAGGCAGTGAACTAGCCAACCAGGTGGATTTACTGCAAGGGTGAAACATGATGTGTAACAGGTACCTTACACCACTGTGCGTAATATGTGGCATAGAGATTGGAGCTTGGTAATCTACTAAAAGAGTGTGAACTATTAGGGCTTGAGTGCTTCCATTCAACACCAACCAGACCTGTCAGAAAAGTGCTGCAATGAGAGAAAAATGTTTCAATAAGCAAGTTTAATTAATAGTTACATTACATCCTTCTTGCTTTCTGGCCAGAAGATCCCTGAAGCACTTTCATATTGTATAATAGCACAGATAAAAAGCTACCTTATATTGCACCCTTGTTTAATTAAAAGGGTCAAATGTTCATCTCACAATGGGGGACATATGTCCTGGGTTCACAATGTACACACATTAATATCTATCATCATCATTGCACACAGGCATACCTATTTCTTTTGGATAGCAAAGCTTTTGTAACTGTTTATGCTTGAGCAGCTCAACTGGCCTTCTCCATAGCAAAGGCTAACTGTACAAGTTATATCTAGTCCACATCTACCTGGCCTATACGCCAGCCAGTCATCAAGACTTCCACCTGGATTACGGCCCATCTGTCATGTGTCTCAGTTAGGTCTAGTAGGACCCGTTGCCATTTTTACATTTCCACAGGTTTTTCCTGAAGTGTACTGCACTTTGCCACATCGTTTTTTGTATTCTTGACACTTGGGTCAGTTACCTGGATACACTGACCTTGCTAACACGAATAAACTTCACAAGAAGACTATCACATTGTCACATTGTCTTGGCATAGTGTACAAGGCCCTCACATGCATCGTGCAAAAGTGTTTGTTATTTACGTCCATATGGCAACACACCTATCTGTTGATCACAATCTCAGCCCAAGCAAAGGATGCCATAATCTTATGTTCCCGAGTATAATCAGAAGAGACACTTTGGCTTACTTAGGGATGTCTCTGTATGATGAAGCTCTCGCCCAGCAGCTGACTGACATGTTTGTGAGGGGAATCCAGTTTGTGACCAAGAAAGGTTTCTACAGTCTTACCCACTAGGTAAAGAGGTTAATTCATCCAGTAGGGGTTTTCTCGGCAGAACACACATTTACACCCTAGACATGTAGGTTAGGGTTTGCATAGAAGGAGTTCGCTAGCTTTTTATACTACTTAATATGCCTGCTTATATACATTGTCTCAGCAAGATGAGGGAACTCTTCATCCTGTACACTGTCCTGAAACTTTTGTCTGTTTCTGTTTATTGCTCATTGCATCACATAAATTCTATACAAGAATCACTTTGGTTCAATAAACATTGAAAACGTCCCTTTTTGTACTCTTTGCATATTTCTCTGCGCAAACGAGACCACAAGTGTCTGAGCGAAAGGTTCTAGGTCTGTCATCATGGTACACGAGGATAGTCCTGTTCAGTGGTTGTCAGAACTGTTCTTCTCTGTCTAGGTTAGGGGGGCTTATGGTGGCAATGTGAGCTAGCTGGTCTAAGGGACAACATATCCTGTTGGGGTGCATGGAATCAGACTGGCACCATCTAGGTTTATGTCATCAGCAAATGTGCAGTTCGTACTGATTAGTGGAAACTGCATAACATATCTATTATTATTATTATTATTATGTTTCTTATATAGCGCCAGAATCGACCCCCGAAGGGGTATCTCCGCGCTTGCCTTGGGAACCCGTCCTGGCTTTTCCCTGTGAGATAGCCCCTACAGGGCATCCCCAAGATGAAAGCCAGGCATCCCGCAGAGGGGGCCGTTGTGGAGATTAAGCAAGCTTAATGCCCAGAGTTGCAGAGTGTGAACCCATGATTAGGTCAGGCACCAAAGCGAGAAATATCGAGTCCATGGACATTTGAGGTCAACCCTGCCGCGTCGGGAATTGAACCCTGGTCTGACCTCTGCTTCAGGGTCTGCCTGCTCTAACCGGTGAGCCACACTTCTCTATAAATCTCTACAGCAAAATAAAGCATTAGTGTCAATACAAGGATTTTAACAAAAGGCCCGCCTTACTTGTATCTAATACCAAGGGATATGGGTAAACTTTGACCTGGTTATACACAACCAATGGACCTATTCACAAAGGTACATTTACACGTGTAAAAGTACTCACAAATAATTCTAGTCTTGCACCTGGTGTAAATCTAAACGTATGTGCTCCTCACCATGTACGAGTGTAGATTAGATTTACATCTAAGTGTAGACTTACACATCTCCACACCCTCAGTTCTAGCAGTGGAGACATCTACAACTGAATTTATGACTGCAAAGTTACCACCAGCAATTTTTTCAAAAAAAGATACGAGATCTCTGCCATCATGGTAGAAATCTCCCTATGGCAAAGTATGGGGGGTAACTATCAAAGTCTAGTCACACTAGCAAATGGTTGGAGAGCTTGTAATGGCAAGTCTACATGAGATAAGCAGGGAGCCCCCACTTTTAGGAAGGGCCAACTACTCCCAAAATGTGATTATATCATAATTAAGACCTCTAAGTGGGGTATGCTGGAAGATGTTTACATAGATCATAGGGAGGAGTATAACCACTATACCTTAAGTGTCAAAGTAGTGTGCAATGGCCCCAAACATCTTCCACTTTAGTAACTCCAGCTATAGCTCCATTACTGGCAAATAATTACAGGTCTGTCAAATGGCCCCTTGTATTAAGGAACCCTTATAGAAGTATACAATGCATTTGTAGAGGCCTTTTCAGAAGATGTTATCCCAGCTTTTGCCCAGTCTTTTATTACAGACACACCCACAAAATTGGTTGTATCTTTGAAGCAGATTTTGACTAAACCCCCTCCAAAGAAAACATTAGCTAGGTTGAAAGAAATCTATGGTACACAATGGCTTGCTTTGATGCCAAAAAGCATTATTAGCTGAATAATAAAATAGTAATTTGCAAGAGGAACGTGCCTTAAGTGTCGTATGCAAGAAAACAACTAGATTACCTTAGACAGCATGGGAGGAAGTGTATGGAGGGATTTGGTAATGGGGACAATTCTTTGTTCTGGAAAATAATTGCCAATAAGAGTAGGACTTCAACTTCAGAGATAGATTGGCAGCTTAATCCAGGGTCCTGGGTGAATAATATTTTCTGCTTATATATACAGCCCCTATAGACTCCCATGTGCACTATCTTACCTTTTCTAGCCATATTCCATTAAAGCCTTATTTTTCAACTGAGGACACTAGGCTAGCCATCACCTCAATTAAACAGGCAAGGCCTCAGGCCCAGACAAAATCTCTGGTGACTTGTTTTGCCATGATTTGTCTGTACGGGTCCCCTATGTCAATTGTCTGACTAACGCTATAGCTGCAAGATCCCAAAAACATTGAAAGGGGTGGATATTATCCCAATTTTTTAAAAATCGGTTCGGTAATCCTGGCTAATTATAGGCCAATTAGCCTCTTAGATGCCCTCCAGAAAGTATATGCTAGACAACAGTTAAATAAGCTTAACGATTGGATAGAGGGTATAAAAAATCCTGACTCCCATACCAAGCAGGTTTTAGACCAATAGAGAGCAATATTAATCAAGTCCTAAGGCTTGTGATTATTCCCTGGAAATGTACTAAACTCAGAGAGGGACATTTATATTGCATACGTCAACCTCAGAGCCGCCTTCGACCTGGTCCCCAGGGGATTGTTCTAGGCATCCTTAAAGGAACTTTGGGTCCCGAATGTCCTTCTTGCCCAGATAATTAGCCTCCACCACAGCAATTATTCCCAAATCCGCTGGGAACCTGGAGGGCAACTGATTGACAGAATCCCGATAAGCAGGGGAGTGAGGCAATGGTGCATCTTGGCCCCTACCATCTTACCATAATTTCCCTATATGCCAACAATATAGCGTAGGCTCTTTTACAAGGGAAGATATGTGCACCTAACCTAAATTTAATTTTGTTAAGTCATGTGTTTAATTAGCTCAAACAATTTGTATTTTTGTATCAAATGTTTAAAAGTTAAATTTTATTTTGTTCGTAAATTAGGTTTTTATATATACTTCCCTTGTCCCTCCCACATTTGCTACTGATACATATCTGTACACAGACACACATATATACGCACACACACATAAGATACATTAATTTTATTTACTTAAAATTATTGCCTATGTTGTGTTATTTTATGCCTCTGCCTCTAATATTTCCTATGGGAGTGTGTTGAAATACCGATGAGCTAGAGCACAGTTACTACTGGTTTGTCATCTTTAGGACTGTAGTTTCTTTCGAAATTTAGTTAATGAATAGCATTTGGCTTACTCTTTTGTGCGTGTGTCTTTAAGTAGTAGGCTGGCCTTCCAAAAACCCCACCTAGCTTTTCTCTGAACCCCTTTCTTTTTAATAGTAGATAATCCAATTTTCTCAGTACTCTCCTTGTACCTCCCACATTTTCTGCTGATTGGTAAATCTAAATGAGTAGTAATCTCCTTATAGACAATATAGTGGAGGTGGAGATCTCCATTCGTAGATTTGTGAATAGCATTAATACTAGATAGTACTTTACAACGTTCTGTGCCATAAGAAAGAAGCATTTTACCCAGAGGTGAGCATTTGTAATTTTTTTTTCTGACATAACAAAGAAAAACCATCTGGCTCTGACGATCAGATAGCAGGAGTGATTTTGCAATGTTCGTGGTTCAAAATTTTCTCAGAATACAGCTACTATATCAAAAATAAGGAATATAAGATTTATATATATTCTAGTCTGAATAAGGGCTGGGTGTATTTCGCGAAGTAGCGCTACGCGTAGCTACACGAAGTGCACTTTGCACTACGTGAGCTACGCGTAGCACTATGCGAACTGCGCAGTACCCTGTTCGCGCTGTGCAAGATGCCGTTTTCAATGATTGCACAGTGCGGACAAGCATCCGGCACTGTGCAATCATTGAATACGGCATCTTGCACAGTGCGAGCTGTAGTTTTCTGCCGCTCGAGCAGTAGCTTTCTCAACGCGGACTGGTAGTTTCTCATCGCGAGCAGTCGCGAGCATACACGACCACTCGCAATGAGAAACCTGGCCTCCCCGCGTTGAGAATCTCGCCGGGAGGTTTATTTCCCATGCTCGCGATCACCAGGTTGATGTTGCTGATCGCGATCGAGGAAATAGTCTCGCCGGGGTGTCACTTTGCTTGCTCACGTCGCCAACTTTACGCTGAGGACCGCGAGCAAGCAAAAAAATGACCGCTGCGCTTGTTTGCACTGTGCTACGTGCAGTTCGTGTAGTGCGAAGTAGCGCAAACTACGCAAGCGTAGCGTAGTTCTTTGCCCAGGGTTAGTCTGAATTTACCAAAGTTATCTTTGAAACACCTTTTATGAGTTTTCTGCGAGGTTGAAACACGCTATATTCTTAATTTGTTTTTTACCAAGGAGTTTTGTCTGACATGAACAATGTGGGAGAAGCTATTAGACCGAGACTTGTAAATCACGACCTACATAAGAATTCCTTTTTTTAGGGCAGACCCTTTAGTATCCTGATCCATGTACACCATGGAACCACACAGTTCATCCAATACATTCATGTGAGTTTAAAGCTGCTACATATTGGCTAAATGCAACGTGTGGGCAATTTATAGGGGCTTACATAAGTACAAATAAAAACAAATACATGACAAGGCAATCTCTGTTATCATTGGCTTTAGGACCCCCTTCAGCTCACTATAAGGCAAGCAACTGGCACGTGGCAACTCACTCGTAAGTTAATAAATATAAAGTTTGTACATTGATTTCAAGCAAGTAGCTTTTAGCTGACTAAGGATAGTTACAGCTCGGTGACAAACAATCCCGTTGTTCCTAAACTGGCAAACAGTGTCTGTAAACGTTCACATATGGGAGTCCTCTGAGGTACTTGAACACCTTTCAAGTGACAGCAAACCAGACACATCCCAACAGCTCTGACAGAGCCTGTATCTTTCTCATCCAGCGATAATTACATCAATAAACCTGACTCGGCACATTTGTCGCTCTACAATTCATTAATTAAAAACAATTTTACTGCTACCACTGTAAATTCTCAAGGACAGCATAAACACGTTCAAAATCAAACCAGCGCGCATCATCAGTTTCGAAGCGAGAGGGCAGCACTGGCCACAACTCCACCCCTGCTGAGGACGACCCAGCGCCCATGACCAGCTTTTCTTCCAAAATCCGCAGGATGCGAGTATGAAAGAGCCCATTTTGGACGACAAAGGACTTATTTCTTGTGATGTTTCTTTGATGTGAACATTTACTGCTGTAAAAAAGCGCTCTGATACCTTTGGGTCTAGCTAGCGCTATGTAAAACTCTCAAATAAATAAATACATTCATTTTTCGTGAAAGCTTTGTGAATGGAGGACTGCGCCGACCGCTGAATGTGAACAACAGCGTATAATCCCTCCAAGCTCTGGTTCCGCGACATAAATCTCATTATGTTTTGCTGTTTAAAACCACATTTCATCATTGCCTGTGGGTTAATACTTTTGCCCACAATATGATTAGTGTCCTTCATTCTCCAATCAATCTTTAAAGTTTCGCTTCAAGAGGGAAGTAATGCGCGTAGACATGAAACACTCATGCAAGCAATGTAATTAATGTGCTTGACTGTTTTCACCAAAGCAGTCCTTTGATTTCAATTCAATATGTGACAGCAGATTACACCAGGACCCTCTAGCCTCATATTGTGTTAGAGTGGCCAAACAGAAAAGTTTCAATCACAACATGAGCAACAGGCACAACAATTGTGAATGTTTCCACCAATAAAAGTGTTCATTGTTGAGCCACAAGTCTTCAGTTCAAAGAGAGGATGCACTCTGACATGCCCTGTAGACAGTACTGGTGGTAATACAGAAACGCGAGACGGAACCATTTTTCTTTTTTCAGAAGAGGAGAATTGTAAATGTTTATGTTAAACATGGAAATTCCTTCACACAGACTGAGGTAAACAGTTGGTGTGGCAGTACCACGTGGGTAGCATATGTTACATTACAAGCTCTGGGCACTTTTTTGCTCATCAGATTGAAAATCTGCAAATTATGCTGAGTTGCGACACCATGTATTATAGAAAAATGTGCTGGATTTAAATCTATCCTATCAAAAAATTGCTTCTCTTTGCCAACTAGTGAACTTTTTCCATGCAGTAATAATTCTATCAAGAAGCAGCCCTTTTTTAAAGACTTCCTCAGGAACAATTCCTTTTTGTAATTAATTGACTTTTTTTAAATTAAAAAATAAATTTTGTCATTCTATCAGGGTTAATCCTTTGGGAAGGGGTAACTCGCAAATCACTGTAAAGCAAGCTATAGCCTTTAATCTGCCTAATTCTCGTTTCACTACAATAAATTCACCTAGCCATAGTCACTATGGTCCACAATAATACCAATGTTCTGAGTGTAACAAAGCTACTGTTTCATAATGTCTCACCTACAGACAGACTTCCTTGAACGCCTATGTACATTTCAATTTGGCTTGAGGTGCTGTTCCTCTATAGACTGTTAAAGTCCCCTATATTCAGGGGGTGGGGGGGATGGATCACTCTAGAGCAATAAGAGATCACGTGGGTAATTGTATATAATTAGAGACTAAAGATGGCTCAAGCTAACCATAAACAAGACCGTAGTGGTCGAAACATGTTGGTTGGTGGTGATATTGATGATAATGAGAGAATAAAAGGAGCCTGAATACATATTTCCTGGAGTGCGATTTTCAATTTGGTGATATATATATATATATATATATATATATATATATATATTTTTAGTCACCAACACAATTATACTCGCACTCCACCAGGGTTACTTTTTAAGCAGGTTTATTTCAACAGCGTGCCATTACAGCACACTGTCACTTAACCAACGCGTTTCAATCTTGCGATCTTGCTCACGGTTACAAAAATCATAATTTCCCCTTAGCTTACATTTTGTCAATACGCATATTGCATTTGGCTAAACTAAATATCATTAACATAGGTATATCAAAAGTCCACATATTGGAATCTTCCTGTTGCAAATATGATGATCTTAAAAATAAAAATGAATTCTTTTGCCTGGCCAGCATCCTCAAATGTGTTGAGGCTGGCAAATAATGTCCTAATGATCACTGACCATGTGAAGAATTAAAAGCCATTTTGTCAAAGTGAATTGGCATATCAACTTATAAATAGGATGCACAGATGTTCAACATAACTAACTGTAGAAATCTCAAAATTCAGAAAACAAAAATGCCCAATCTTTTTATACAATTCTGGTAATTTCACTTGCTTCCCATTGAAACCAGGGATATGCACTCCCATTCCACTTTACCTGACTGACAAGCTTAAGTTATCTGGTAGTGGCAGGCCCTCACAAACTCATTACCTCGGAAACTACGCACCACTACCTTGCAGGTCATCTCTATATCTGAACTGAAAGACCCTCTTCACACACTTCTAACAAGTCCACATCCTGTTAATTAACATTTATGACTTCTCTAACTTTTTCCTTACTTAAATGCTTTTTGTCTATTGGACATGTCCCAACACATTTAGGTGATGCAATGCCTATGGCTTATTTAATGATCTATTTATTTGAAAAGCTTTGTGTCATTTTCACGCTATATAATACTGCACAAATAAGTAAATACATTAATCAATAAATAAATTAAATACATAAACCAACCATTCTCTGGGGTAGTCTCAAGAATCTTTAACGTCTTGAACAGCCTCCATCATGACTCATAAAAGCAACAGTGTACAGTGCCTTCATGAAAGACATGAAGATTCTCCCTGGATAAATTATGGAATTTGAAATAACAACACAATCCTGCCCGTTCTTTCAAACCTTCAACAAGGAAATTCATAGTGATTGCTAAACTGAAATTCCTGTTCTGCCCATGTACAGACCTGAAGATTCGCTTGATGTCAAGATACACAAGAAGGAATTCTGATATCTAATTTTCTCTTGAATCCACTCTTTCTATAAGTTGTAATACATGTAAACCCTGCGATTTAAAATGAAATACTTTGTATTTGTGTTCAAACATTATAAAATACCTTAATGCCAATAATGATGTGTCACGTGCTATGTACAATAAATAAAAATAAACATAAAAATAAAACAGCTAAATACTCTGGCTCGCTCAGTGCAATGTGACGTTTATAATTATATTTATGCTTGGACTGGTTTTGATTTCACTCAGATATTAGGAGGAACGCACAGTTACACTCATTTAAAAGGAACAGGCGAAGTTGTTATGTGTGAGATAAGCTGAGGGAAAAGCTGATACCCGAGTTGAAAACCTGACACTACTACATTAAATTGGAATCATTACTACTAAAAAGCAGCCTTGAGATTTCGCCATTTCCTCTGCTAGGAATACACTCAGCCCCAGAGGTCTGAGAAATATTTATGTTTAGTACATACATCTCAACATTCAAGTGCATGCTCCCAGCAAGAAGCATTTACTTTGGAAATTTATGTGGGATGCTAAGGCACAGAAATACAATTTCCATTACTCATTTGAATGAATGTTTCAGCTAAATCAGAGCACAAGATTCAAACACCAAACAACAGGAACAGTAAGACGATAAAAGTCCTGTTATAAATACCGAGACTAATAAACAGATCCCTTCATTTTGCTTTTACGTCTCAGAGTCCTTTCAGATGGCCATCGCGGCCTCAAAGTGCTGGCTCTTGTCCTACAGTGTGATACAAAGCAAGTAAAAGCTTCAATAAGCTAGAAGCTCCATCATTATTCGGATGGTACTTAAAACCACCCAAAGCTAGGATCATGGTGTCTCTTCAATAGCAAGCCTTCCATTTCTTGCTTATTCTCCAAACAGAAATCAGAATTATCAACAATCAAATAGACGAATGACTCAACAGGCTGAAAGAAAACCAAGCAAAAGCCACAATTGAACAAAGCCACTGCCACACTGGGTCGCATGCAAAAAAAAACCCCAAATACTTTGTTTGCATTTTCTCACTTCAGATGCCTTCCCCTTGAATAGGAAGATTAGGTCCCCCATTAATGATTTTTTTGGGTGACTATTATATTTGGCATTGGACCTTAGGTAGACTCAAGCCATTTTGCTTTGGTGTCAAACCAGCAACTCAACAGCCACATTATCTTTTTTAACTTCGAAGTAGCCAGGCTACACATATACAACGGTGAATCCTCCAACTTATTTTGAATATGTCTTTAATTATATATACCTACCATATATTAGTCCCACCATTGGACTCATTCAATGTGCTGTTGCACCATTGTTTGTTTATTTCCATCACCGAATTTCAAGTCAAGAAACGAAAAACACTATTATTGCCTGTAGCATTTGCCTTTATTCAAATTACTTTTCCAATGCCCAAAATATTGAGAATAATGTATCTCTATTTGAATATTTCCCATGTATTAAAAATGATCTTAAGGGAAAATTGCTATTTTTGCCGGTATTGTACCCCACCTACTGCTTTGGGGTACTAGGTAGCCATATATATTTAGGTCTTCTAAAAGGTATACAGCCTAATTACAACGTTTCCCTTATTTCAACAAACAAATTTAGAAAGCAATTGTGTCAATCTCAACAATGAAAGAAAAACTTAAAATACAGGGAGCACTGTGTTAGAACGGGCACACTGGAAAAGATTTTGATGACACTTTCACAAAGGTAGGTTAGAAATGATCCTAGGAGAAGGAATAGGACTCTTCATACTCAGAAGGGCATGACCACATACATAGCTCACTGAGGGGTTGATTGTGTAAATACAATAATTGAAACTTTAGGTGGGTCAAAATCGTGAAATTAACACTGCATCAAACGTAAATGCCCTGTATGTCCATCATAATGTGTTTCAGTGTAGTTTAACTGTGCATTGGATGGGTTGAGCGAATTGCTACCACTCAAGACAAAGCCTTCAGGGGATATAATTTGTAATTACTTGTGGGTGGGTTCGCCCTTTCATGTACTTTTCTGGAAGAAAAATGGGTTTTCAGCGAGTAAAACAATGGCTAAAACTCAATTTGGAAATTAAAAAAAAATTAACTCCAAAAGATAACAAGAACAAACCCATACCAACTTTAAGAAAAAAATGTGAAATTAGCTTGATTTTTTATGACAAAATAACACAATTCTGCCCAGATGGTACACTAACATAACTGCAGTATACATAATGTTTTGTAAGGTCAGTTCTTTTTAGGCCCAGAAGGTTTTCGGTTATCTCTAATATCCTTCTATTTTGAAAACTCAAAAAGGATTTCTGCAGCAGGGCTTTCAGAGGCTGCAACACTCTTGCCTCATTTCTTGCTGAGGCATCCCTTTCTACACATGCTAAGCTTGCCCTTCCCCACTATAATATTCATCACACGCTAGTTCCTGTACCCCCTGAAAGCACAAGCTCTGTCCTCACTCTCCTCGTCCTGCTTCCCACCTCCTTCCTGTTTATAATGCTTATTTTCATTTTCTTTTCTTTAGGAGGGCTTAGCAGGTTCCCTTTGCAACAGGGTACAGGCTTCTTTTTTTGCACTGATGTGCACTTTTTTACTGGCCTAACATGGCCATCAGCCATGTTAGATCAGTGAATTAAATTGGCCGCTGTTCATCAATACACAGGCACATGCATGACAATGCATACATCGGTGGCCATCTTGAAATGGGCTCTTGCACATGCTTCATACAAATTGCGTTCTCATTTGGCTAGGAAAAAGGTTTTGCCAAACTCAATAGCTTGGGTCTATTTTCTTTTTTTAGATCCGGTTTATTGGCTTAGCTATTGCTTGTTTTTACACAGTTTTTTTTACCTTTAACTTGTGGTTTAAAAAACAACAATCTCTTCCAGTTATTAAAAAGCCAATCAAAATAATTAAAAAAATAAACTTGTTTATTTTACTCCTGCTGTGCTAAGTAATGAGTAATTTCCGTGCTGCGATCCCAGTTATCCCACGTTGACAGTGCAATATGCTCCTTGATTGACTGATTAGTATGTTTCATTATTAAGCTGTGTCCCGTGCCTAGATGTTTATCTTTTTAAACATCCAGGCACTGATGACTGTCCAGTAAGCAGAGCTAGAGATTAAATGTTTTCTAAATTGCAGAAATAATTATTCGCCTTCTCTGATATCATACATACCCTGAAGACCAGCAGTTTAGGTCAGGTTCCCATAGTCTTAGTTAAAATATGTAATTTCGCCAGCTCATTGCTTTTGTATTGATTTTCCTTTTCTAAGTCTGATGTTTCTGCCCTGAAGACAAGTCGATATACTTAATCAATTATCTCTGCTCCACAGAGGTACATTCAGCACGTGCAGTCTTTCAACATAAAAACCACTATAGCTTTTTACAGTGCACTATTTTCTTTAAGTCCAGTGCCTTTTTAAATGAAATCCGAAAGAATTTCACCTCTGGTATCCAGCTTACAGTAATTGAAGCCTAGTCTGCTACCCCGAAGCTGTGTTGTACCTGAGAAGTTTCTATGTAGGAATCTTCTGTAAGAACATGTACTGAAGGACTAGCCTGCATTTCATGTTCCTAATGGCTCAAAAGTGTTCCAGTGAAGTCACTTGGCCCAGACTGGCCGTAGCGGGCACCGGGCAATCCCCCGGTGAGCCGCACGGGTGGGGACGGTTTTTAGCTGCAAAATCGGCCCTGTAACAAAATCGGACAAAAACCGGCCCGCAAAAGAGCTCGGCGACACCCCCACCCACCGGGGGAGGGGGGCGGCCGAGCACTTTGCCTGGGCCAGTTTGGTGCCCAGTCCGGTCCTGGTAGTCACTTACTTTTGTGCTAGCCGAGGGTTAGCTGTACTCCTGCTGTGCTTTCCTCGCTGGGTGCAAGAATTTTCTTTAAGTCCTGTGCCTTTGTTAATGAAATCTAAAAGAGTTTCACTTCGGGTAGCCAGCTCACAGTAAGTGAAGCACATTCTGCTACCCCTGGCGTAGAAATCGGAAAAGGAGGGATACATATTACTGTCCAATTCAATTTCCCATCCTTTGCCGTTTATATGCTCGTATGAAACCAATGTTTCACTGTCTCTTCCAGGAGTACAGGTAAAGGTGGAAGTCTGGATGAAAACTCTCAGATGGTATAGTATGAAACAACAGTTCAAGAAGGTGAGAGTGAATAAGAACAGAATTTGAACATGATGAATACCCAGACTGGAACAATACTGCAATTTATTTGTGGCCCAACTGCAGACCAGTCCAAGTAATTTTCGGTTTTAGAAGCTTTAAGTCAGTTGTAGTCAGTGCTTAATTTGAACAGGTAGTTGACAGTGGGGCCACGGGCACTCTTTTTTCGGGTCTGGCACTAATTTTTCCTTGTCAGACATTTCCCGAGAGCAAAGGAAAATGTCTGATGGGAAAGGAGGAAAAAGAGAAAGACTGGGAATCTGTTACCAAGGGAGAAAGCAGGACCCTGTAAGAGTGAGATAAGGGGGAGGCAGTGTCTGGCAGTGATTTAAAGAGTCATAAGGTGGATTCAGAACAAGGCAGCATTGGTATTCAGCGCACTGACATTCAATAGTGTGGACCAGGCTTCTGAGCAGCACTTTGGGCACTGCCACTCTTTATTTTACAGATAAAACACCGATTTATTCAGGTCAGGAGAGACTTTTGCTCATTAAGACGCTTCCATTTAATCACAATCCAGTTTTGTTGATTTGAAATGCTTCCTGAAGCAGCAGTCGGCATTTTAGATGTTGAAAGGACTTTGAGGTGAGTAAACATTGGCTTCGAGCAATAGCGGCTACCATTAAAGAAGCAATTGAAAGACCAGTTGGAAAGTACACATTAGACATTCCCAAACCTGCAGCTTGTCCTTGACTGCGTTACCGCCCTTAATAGAGTAATAAGGGGGGAGCTGTAAGCAGGCTGCCCAAGGCAGAGGATGTATACTTTTTCAGCATTGACCACTTGGATGCAATTTAGAGCCACCTAAAGGGATAGTCCTTTAAGGGCAAAGTTGGCTTAGCCCTATTTTGTTTTCAAGACATGGGGCACATCAAACATTACAATACCCGTGCAGGCCTGTGATAAGGTGCTGCACACAGGACTATGTATGCATTTCTTGATTGAGAAGTGATCAGATGTGTCCAAGACCATAAGGCAGCTCCATCAGATAACCAAAAACAACATTCAGCGGGGTGGCAGAAATAAATAGGAAGTAGCAACAAGGACTGTCCAGGATCCCAAAGAAATTTACTGCGGGTGACAAGTTTAACAGAGTGCACGCAGGAAGGGGAAGAAAATATCACGAAGAGGAGATGATATAAAGAAGGTCATCACTCACTGTCGCGCAAATCGTGGACCTAGGTCTAGAAGGGGGCAAAATTACATTTGCACTTCAGAAGCTCATTTGTTTAGGAGGGTAGCTGGTAGTGGCAAGCATTACATGAATGAAGAAAATCAGGTAATGAAAACTGGAAGACTTATCTCCGCTTCTGATGTTGACTTTTTCCCAAAGACAGAATGATGCAAGAACAATTAATAACTTTTATTTTATTGTCTTTATTAATTTACAGCAAGTTACACATAGTTCCAACTTTGGTATCGTTATTATGCATAATATCAACATTCCATTTAGCAGAACAGCATCTGTGGGGTGTCAAGCAGTATCGCACCCAATAGTCGTACAGATTAATTAGCATTGTTGACATGTCATTGAATATCTTAGACACAAGGCAGGCAGATTGTACAATAAAGCAACTATAACTTGCATAAAAACTACTCTATGTCGTCTATCCTGCACATGCAATGTACATATGCCTTTGTAAGACCGGGACTAAACGCCCATGTGTGTCCATAAAGAATGCCAGAAGAAGGGCGGGGTGACCCACGTAGAACAATTAATAACATAAAGAAGTGAAGATGTGTCCAGAATAGTGTGGCTGCAACAAGCAGCCTGGTGGTTGGAGGGATGATGAGGTCAGCAAAAGTGTACAAAACCTGCTTGGTGGATGAAGGCAGGATGGGTTATAAAATACACATTTCTGAACTTGAAGAGTTGCACTAGCGACTCAGGAGGACTGCACGAGAGGATTAATTTACCCAGGAGTAACAAGCAGGACATACCAAAGTATCAGTTCAGACGATGAAAGTGGGAGGTGAGTGGATACAGATTCATCTCAATTCCAGTTAATAAAGCTGCAATTAGCTGCTGCTGTCTGGGTTACAACTAACATGGGACTTGCTCTTCCACAATTGAGTCACTGCAGATGCAGCTTCTCCAGCAGTTTCCAAGGAGTCCATCATGAACATGGGAAACTGGAGTTGAAACATAGGGACAAGTTAAGAACAGGCAACCTTGGTAAATCCATATGATCTAGAATTTCCTATATTTGGCCGACAAATATTATTACCCTTCTGTTTTGTTCGCTCTGTGTACGGGATCTACGGATGCTGCAGGGTGTCTGTTACAAGCAATACCTCTCTTTCACCTTATGTACTTGTAGGTGTCACTCCCTATTTAAGTACATTTATACTAAAGTGAACATCCTTATGGGTGGACCAACAGTAGACTAATATGGGAGTATTCACTTGCAGGATGTCGCCCCAATTTCATAGTTGTGAAAAAGGTGGTTGGGAATGTGGGTTCTTTTTTACATCCAATATTAGTAATACAGCCCTAGTGTTCTTGTGTCCAAAAAATTATTGGGCCATGTTAGTGCAACTGCATTCTGTATTACAGCTAGGAGCCATGCAGTGGCTTGTGAGGAGAGACCTGAAGCCATAATATATACAAACTCCTAATCACAATTCCAATTTATCTGTGGTTGCCAGGTTAACCACATGTATTCCCAGAATTCCCCATTTGGCTTCTGCAAGATATACGAGGGCAAATACTTATCATGCAACAGCTTTTTAAAGCAATTACATTTTACTTATAATCTAGTCCAATATACCCAGTCATCTTTATAAAATAGTAAGGAGTAGGTCCTTGTGATCTGAGATCCACATTACTACTACACACTCTTACTATCACTGTTCAACCTTACCTATAGATGCAGTCCATCGAGACAGCACTCATTTGCATCTTCATCTTCCTAACCACCATCGCCATTTCGTTGTTATTCAATACTTGATGGCTGTCTGCTGACTAAGGCACCACAATTCAAGGATAAAAATACTGTTCTTCCCCTGTTCCACTATACCAAAAAACAATCACTTTTTTCCTTTTCCCATTCACCAAACACACCAGGGGTCACTTTCATAGAAAAAGTGCATTTTTCTGCGTCACCACCTTGACTACAAGTTATCTTAAATACCACCCATCAGTAGAAAGCCGGCAACCCACCATCCTTATCAACACATTAACCTTCGAAATTAAAGCTCCTTGGTTCCTAATCTACAGCTTCCATCCCCTTGAAAGATCATGTTATGCGCTCTTGTTAACCTTTAAATTAGACCATCTTCTACTGGTATGGTTCTCTCACAGTGTATGATCCTTAACCTTCCATTATTCATCCTGCTCATGACCTCACCCCTTATACGAAGCAAGATACGAGTTAAACACTTGGACACCATATCTGGTCACTCATCCAACACTACCTTGCCACCTCTAACCTCCCCTAAAATAGCTCAAGATCCAGGCCATTTTCTTTCCTTGAGCGCTAAGGCAGGGTGCACTTTTCTGCAACCTAAAGAAACCCACCTTTGAGGAACTTCAAAAGAGCCCTTACGTAATTGACCTTCAAATTGAAGAGTATCCCAGTGTCCACTAGCCTGCACCACCTGAACTGACTACACTACCCAGAGTGTACCATGGCTACTCCCTAGGCTTGAATGCGTAATGTTCAATGTAACCGATGTAATCATACTGGAAAGTGTCACTGGCCACCTTATGGACTGTAACCATACACGATTAAGATAAAGATGAATGAACTGGTGGGTTTGATGTAACATCTGTGGTTACATCAAACATGCTCAGGAAAGAAACACAATAACAAAGGAAGCCAATAATGTATGAAAGAAAATTGAGGGAGACAAGAAGATGGCCTTGTTGAAGATGGCTGAATCCTGAACACCTCAACCTCGGCTTCCCATTAGTCTGGTAAAAATATATTGCGTTGAAGTTCATTGCTCATTCTTTTAATCACTGTTGCTTACTGGAAGGTGTGAGGCACCAGTTATCCCTGTTCCTCAATGTTCTTGCCTGCTTCATCATTCTGTATTCCTGAACAGAGGACTCACCTCAGAGATGGGCAGAGACAAGTGATGAAAAACATTCAGGGCCTTCCGAAACAGCACCCCATCCATGACAGCTTCAACCACCAAGGAAGACACAGGATGATGGTGTGACTGTGGATCTCCCACCAAGCTGCACCACATCACCTTTGCAATCAGAAACATGACTTGAGATCTGGGACTATACTGGCAGAGTGGAACAGGGTGTACAAATTCCAACCAAGGGCCTCTCCTCTCTCTATTTCCCCCCATGAAACCCACCCACATTTCAGAAAGGCGGGCAATTGAGATTAAGCCCAACTATGCATGATGAGTATATAACCCCTGGAGGCCGACATCTTTATATTTTGTGTGAATACTAACTTCAGTGGATGATAGAACTTCCATATGATTGCTCACAGCACTAGATATTCGTGTCTTACTGATAGAGAATTCGGAGGACAACAAGACAATATTGACAAAGTTTCCACTTATGCAGATTCATATTATCCATTTTGGATGGACATTGCCTCTCTATGTCCAATTTTAGGAAAAAAGTACACAACAGAGGAAAAGCTGAGCATTCATTTCATAATAATAATACTTTTGACTGCTGAAAACCACCATCTAGACCTACTACTGGGTGCATTCAAGTTAACTGAATACAAAGATTAGACTCTTCCTCTCTGTGGCTATGTGGACCCATCCACTTATGAATGAATGAAAACAAATTTATGTAGCGCTACTAAGTTCAATGGGCGTCAAGGCGCCTAACCAAAAAGCAACTAGCTATTACAAATATGCTCTCATTGTGGGTAGGCCTTGATAAAGCACCAGGTTTTGAGCGCTTTTTTAAAAAGGGACAAAGATGGTTGGATCTTAATCTCCAGAGGGAGAGAATTCCACAGCCTAGGAGCAACAATGGAAAATGCTCTACTGCCCCAGCGTACCTTCCTAGCACGGGGAACCACAAGCAGATTCATCTCCGATGATCTGAGGGATCTACTAGGCATGTAGCGAGTTAGCAGGGCACCTAGAGGGTCCAAAGGACCATCTGCAAGAGCTCTGTAGGCCAAGCACAAGATCTTAAAAGAGATCCTCAGTTGTATGGGGAGCCAGAGCAGGCTCTTTCTGGCCATTGTGGCAGAGGATGCATTAGGAAGAGCCAGAACAAATCGAGCAGCCGCATTCTGTACGACCTGAAGGCATTGAATGAGTCCCTTGTTGGAGTCTGCATAAAGTGCGTTACAGTAGTCCAACCTGGAACCCACTAATGCAACCACCGTCTGCTTGCGTGCTAGAGGAGAAAGATAGTGCAGGATTCTTTTGAGGATTTTAATGACCCCCCAACAAGTGGCCACTGTTCGATTGACCTGTAGAGTCATGGACAATGATGTGTCAAATATTACGCCGAGGTTTCTGGCTGATTGGGAAGGAGATGGACAAGTTCCCAAAGCTGAGGGCCACCACTCACTGGACCAAACATCCTGGTCTTTGCCAAAGACCAGAATCTCTGTTTTATCGCCATTCAACTTTAGGGAGTTCTGGATCATCCAGTCCGAGACTGTCTGCATGCAGGTCCTAAAGTTGGTGGCGGAGGGGGTAACAGAGTGGGCCAGAGACACCATGATTTGGGTGTCATCGGCGTATGACACAACCTCCATCCCCTGCGATTTTACTAACCTAGCAAGGGGGGCCACATAGATGTTAAATAGGGTCGGACTCAAGGCCGACCCATGTGGCACCCCATACTGCAAGGATTTAGCAGGGGAGAGGAACTCTCCAAGCATGACTCTCTGCTCTCTAAGATGTAAAACAGAGTGCAGAAGGTTCAAGGCCGGACCCGCAATCCCTGCCTCCCTCAGGCGTGATGTTAACGTAGAGGGAGACAGGGTGTCAAACGCTGCTGTGAGGTCCAGTAAGACCAACACCGTGGTTTGACCCGAATCCACCTTCAGGCGGATATTATTCACCACCATAGTAAGTGCTGACTTCGTACTATGGGCCTTTCTGAATCCATGCTGGGAACTATCTAAGAACCCAGAGGAATCCAGAAAGGTAGAGAGATGTAGGTTCAGGTGAGATTCGAGCATTTTTGCGGGAGCTGGTAACAGGGAAATGGGTCTAAAGTTCTTAAGCTGTTCTGGGTCCAGGGTTGGCTTCTTCAGAAGAGGCTTCACTATCGCCCTTTTCCAAGCTGAAGGGAAGGTGCCTTGAATTATGGCCCCATTCATCACTTTAAGGAGGGGCGGAAGAAGCGTAAGCCTACAGTCCTTCAGAATCTTCAGAGGACATGGGTCAAGAGGCGAGGACGATTTAGTCCGATCCAACAGGAGCTCAAGCCCGTCAAGGGTAAGTGGCGGGAAATAAGTAAGGCTCTTGGAGGGGTCTCTCGGCCAAGATTCTAGATTGACTAGAGTTTGGAGAGAGAGATCCCCCAAGGTGTTCCTCTGAGTTTCCAAAGCAAGATATATATCTTCAATTTTATTATGGAAAAACTCTGAGATATTGTTACACAGCTCCTGCGAGCCCACAACTGGATCAGGCACTTGAAGGGAGCAGAGGGAGTCCACGATCTTTAAAAGTTCCCTAGGAGAGGTAAGGGAGGTAGTGAGATTAGAGAAAAACTCCTGTTTTTCCCTGATAACCCTGGCTTTGTATTCTCTTAACAAACACTTGTGTGCCTCCCTTTCGGTAGGATCCCAAGTCTTCCTCCATCTTCTTTCCTGTCTTCTACAACTTTGTCTCAAAAGTCTTAGTGATTCTGTGAACCAGGGGGCAGAGGGTTTAAGACGAGCCGAGTATCGATAAGATGCAGGGGCTAATTCACCAACAGCTTTGGTGATAGAATTAGCAAGCCCATCGGCTGCCTTGTCAACGTCTCTCAAAGGAGAGTACTTGCTGGTCTCTATATAGGGAGCAAGGGCTTCATTGGTAATGTTCCTGTAGCTCCTTTTCAGACCTCTGGTGCTGGTAGTCAGAACAGATAGTTCTGCCGGACCATATACTAATGCAAGAGGTACGGCCATATGATCTGACCAAACTAGAGGCACCGGAGTACCTACTGAAAGTCTAGAGTCATTAGTGAATATGCCATCTAAGATGTGACCAGCCCGTTGGGTCGGGCTATTCACCAATTGGGTACACTCACAGGCTCCGAGTGAGTCCACCAACATAGCGGTGTCAGTATCCCTTAAGTTTTCCAAATGAAAATTAAAGTCCCCTAGTATGGTAAAATGGGGTTTACCAAAATAAGGTTCAAAAATCCTCAGAAGGTCCCCGCTAAAGGCAGCTCTACGGCCCGGAGGTCTATAAACAAGGATTCCAGAAAAAGAGACCGAGGGGCACATAGAATAGAAAAATACAGTGCCTCAAACGGATCCGAGGCCACTGACAGAGATTTTATCGCACAGGGCAGAGAGGATTTACATAGAACGGCAAGTCCCCCCCTCTACGTTTAAATCTATCCTGTCTGAGCAATTTGAAGCCTTCGGGAATTGCCAGCAGTAGATCGTGGCCCGACGACTCAGAAGCCCACGTTTCCACACACAAACATCCATTCAGGTTGTCTGTCCGACACGAACTCATGAAACGCGATATTGTTTTTGATGAGACCTAGCGTTAACCAGGAATCCCATTTTAGACGTAGTGGCCCCAGATGGTATTGCCCATGTCAAAGTCTAAAACATCCAGACAGATTCTATTTTCTGAGGGTCAAACTGGAGGGAAGATAAGAGGCTATTGCACCACTGGTTTATGCATACATATTGGAGAGCACTCTCGAAGCGCCTATGCGAGAGCTTAAAGACATAAAAATCAGCATCCTACAAATAATCCTACAAACACATATACAACAATAATAATCCTACAAACATACAAATTAAGAGCTGGAATTCATACATACGGATATGTTCTCCTTCATAGCCCAACTTACTTTGATAGAGACCAGAATCGCAGCACGTGAAAAAAAGCTGGAAGAAACTCCCACTTGGGAGGAACTTTGAACTTGTGAAAGAAAGTGGTAGAGTTCAAAGATCCTGGCCGTAGGGACAACACACACCTATATGGCATCCCAGAATTACAGGAAAACGATAACCTGCCACAGTTCCTCTCCACCCGCCTGCAATCATTATTGGGTATTACATTTCAGCATCCCCTAGAGTTTCAGAGGGTACAGTGGCTTCTCACTAAATGCTGTGCATGGGGGAATACCTCAAGATCCATCACCATGTGCCTATTTCAACATGATCAATTACCACAAATTCTTCAAAATGAGAGAAAGCATGACAATCAATATAAGGACAAAAACATGTATATCTCACCCTTTTTCTCTTATGAGGTCAGTGTGATATGTGTAAAACTCCTGGCTCTGCAGCCACCGTTCAATTGAAAAGGCATGAGATATAGCCTCCTTTGACCTGCACCTACATTGATAACCACTGGGACACAACCAGATAATTTCATGAGCTACAAGACCAAGAATCTTACATAGAAACCTTAAATCATACATGCATGGAATTTGTCCTTGAAGACCCACAAACCGATTTTAACACCACAGCTAACCTATCACATGGTTGTCCCAAGGAATCAAAACAGTTAGACTCTTATGGCCCTAGAAACAGACAGTCAGTGGCAAGGGTACATATAAGTTATCTATAACAAAGAGAGACAAATCACATTCAAATTTAAACCCTGATCACCTGATATCATACCAGTCTCTACTCAAAGCCCCACCGCTTCCCACTACATGTGGATGTACGTCCCCAAGTGATACTGCTGAACCTCACCAATGGAACAGAACTTCAGTCCCCTTTTTAAGTCAAAGCCTACCAGAGAGTGCAGCAGTCTGGTTTGCTGAAGTCATCTTATGGATATTCAGAACGCTTCCCAGGGAATGTATCATGCTCATTGCTTACCATTGGCTTTGTGATTTGTAATTCACATGTCCTTGCTTTCTATCTTCTGGCTCTAGTTGTTTTAGGCTGTCTAGCTTTGGTTTGTCCCTTCCCTTGCCCAAACCTTGTTTACTGTATCCTTCTGAGATCTCACTTTCTGTAAACAGACCTTTAAATGTAGTCCTTATTTTTTCACATTTGCTGTGCATTTAAACACAAAGGTCAAATGTCAGGCTCTATTATCCGAGGGAGATTTGTGTTTCCTTTTCTTTCTGTGACTTTAAAGTGAGAGCTTTTATAGGAAAGCTAAAGGAATGCAGATTATTCTTCCCCAGCGAGCCCGCTCGTTCCCCTCCTATGCTCTACTTTACAAGGCTGAGACATTGCCCTTAAAATAGGCCTCTGGTGAGGAGTTGCATGCACATTCTATGGCAACAAATATTCCAGTTGCGGTTCTTCTATCAAAGTAAGATTGGCTTTTCCTTAAAGTGACCCTGTAGTGAATGTCTAATGATCTTTCTGTTTACAATCAGCAAGTCAGAGTAACAAACCCTTTTAATAATAGCACGCGTAGGCAAGTCAAAAAGTGTAGCCTACACAACTACATTTAATGAGCAATAGCCTCAGTAAGTGCAACAAGTGCAGTAGCACCATGCCATAAAAACCTAGACAACATAGATCACTGCTTTCCAGAAAACTACAAATAGGAGCCTGAAAACCAACAACATTATTTGCAGTACAGCCTTAAACATTCTGCCTGTTGCAAAACACAGTTTTTATACTATTTGGTGGATGCATGTGTTTTCAACAATGAAATAGGTGAACATGTTCCAATAAAACAACAATGGCCTACCACCAGGGCCAGCTTTAGTACTGCTTGTATCTTGTGAGTCACTTCACGACACTTTCCTCTATGCTTCTCTAATGTACTCTGTAACACTGCACTCTATGCCACTGCACTCTATCCTGCACCACTCTACTCTATGCCACTGCACTCTACTCATGCCACTCTACGCCACTTCGCTTTATGCCACTATTCAATGCTTCTGCACTCTACCATGCACCATTGCACTCTACACCACTTCACTCTACTCTGAAACAATCCACTGTTCTACGCCACTGCACTCTATGCCACACTACAGCACTCTGTGCCACAGCACTCTATCCTGCACCACTCTACTCTATGTCACTCTACTCTACCCATGCCACTCTACGCCACTTCGCTTTACGCCACTATTCAATAATTCTGCACTCTACCGTACACCATTCCACTCTACGCCACTTCACTACTCTGAAACAATTCACTTTTCTACGCCACTACACTCTACGCCACACTACAGCACTCTGTGCTTCTCTATGCTGCACCACTCTACTCTGTACCACTCTACTCTAGGCCACTGCCCTTTATGCCACTCTACCCTAAACAACTGCACTCTATGGCGACTACTCTGCACCACTACACTCTACACCACTATACTCTACTCTGCACCACTCTACTCCACTCAATTTCACTCTGCTCCGCTCTATTTTGCACCACTCTACTCTAGCATTCTACTCCACGCCACTGCACTTAACCACTCTACTCTGCAAGACTGCACTCAGCCGCTCAGCGCCACTCTACACCATTGCACACTATACCAGTGCAAGCTACACCACACTACACCATTGCACTGTGTCACTGCACTCTACACCACTCTGTTTTACTCTGCACCACTGTACTCTATGACACTCTATTCTTCAAGACTCCACCCTCTGCCACCGAACACATCACTCTACTCTGCACTACTGCACTCTATGCAACTGCATGCTATGCCACTCTTCACCATTGCGCTTTACATCACTGTTCTCTACGCCACTCTGTTCTACTCTGCACCACTGTACTCTACCCCACTGCTAGCTTCACCACTCTACTCAGCACCTTTACTCTGCACCACTCTACTCTGCACCACTGCACTCTACTCTGCCCCATACAACTCTACACTACTCTTCTGCCGTCTATGCCACTACACTCTGCTTCACTCCACGACACTCTAATCTATTCTGCACTTCTGCGCTCTACATCATTCTACTTTACACCGCTGCGCTCTATGCCACTCTACTCTGCCCTGCAACACTCCACTCTACCTTGCACCACTCCAATCTACCCTGAATCACTCCACTTCACTATACTCTGAAACAATCTACTCTACACCATTGTACTCTACGCCACTATACTATTCTGCACCACTATACTCTATGCCACTGCACTCTATTCAACGACAATGCGCTCTAAGTCAATGCACTCTACACCACTTGACTCAAACCCAATACACTTTGTGCCAGTCTACTCTGCACCCCTATACTTCACTTCACTCTAGGCCACTCCATGACAATACACTCTATGACACTACACTCTGACGCACTACTCCATTAAACCCTACTCCACACTATGACGGTCTACGCAGCTACGTTTAAGCCACTTCATGCCACTTTACTGCACCCTATTCTACTCCACACCACTCCACTCTTATGCTACTCCACTTAACACTACTCCACTCTACGCAACACCCTCTACGCCACTCCACTCTGCTCTACAACATTCCATGATCCTCTATTCCACTCAACTCTATGACATTCTACTCCCCCATGACACTCAATGACACCCCATGATAATCCACTTCACTCAATTCTACAGCACTCTATGCCACTTCATTACACTCCATTCTACTCCATTTTATGACACTCCACTCCACTCTTTTTTACCCCCCCCTAATATTTAGCCATGCTGAACAGTAGCCACACTGGTGTGCAACATGGCTAGAACGTATTGGTAAAATCGCCCTTGCATAGGCAAGACCTATTGGCTTTGCCAATGCTTGTTCAACTAGGGGGTTGGAGGCGTGTCAGAAGGCTGACTCATCCTTCTAAAGAACAAATATCTAATAGCCCTCACTCCCCAAGCATCCCTCCTCCTAATACATCTTCTGACACCCATATTTGAATGAACATACATGCTATGACAACTGTAAGATTTCTCTTTTTAGTCAATTAACATGAACGGATTTTAAGGACTAAGTCAACTGAAGAAAATGCTTAATAACCTGGCTGCCAAAAGAGTAGACAAAGTGATAGTACATGAAACTCACATATTCCAAGATGAGTCTGAAAAATGATCACTAGACTGAAGGAGACATGTCCCAGCTGCCCCTCAATTGACTCATGATAATGACAATCACGGCCAATAGCATCTGCTGTTTCTGAAAATTGGAGTGGCCATTGTCAGCTACTAAAACATCCCAGTCAAAATCTGGCAATCCTAGAAGGATCCGAATGGCAGCGACAAGTTTGTCAAGCTGAGGATACAGGCCCATAGCCTCAACCTGTGGTCAATATATGCCTCTAATGACTTGCCACTAGATTTCCTCTCCTTTTTAAGTAGACCACTGGCTGTATATGGCCTCATTCCAGTGATAATTGGAGGCAATTGGATTCGACAATAGATCCTATAATTGACTAGTCCAGCCCTCCAGAGGTAAAAGCAAAAATGACAGAGGATGCCTTCGTGACCTCCTAGATTATTATCTTGTGGAAACTTGGCTATGCCCATGTCCAAATACAAAACCATACACTTCCTGGGAAAGGACCCAATCAAATGCACATCGTCATTCTCATTTGTGGAGATGCAAAGGAAATGATTACAGCTAATATCAAACCACTGAAGAAACAACTGTCCGGTGATATAGTGGTCCACACAACAGAACATAACTTGTATTCGTGAAGCGCACATTCACCGCAAAGGGTATTTTAGTGTTGATTAACAGATGTTTATTGTTACCCAACTCAATGGCACTCATTTTATCGACCTCAGAAGGATGAAAGGCTCAGTGGACACACTGGGGTTTGAACCTGTGACCATGAGGTCAAACGCAATCCCCTACAGTGGCAGCATTAGTCCACTAAGTCACCAGACCAGGTCAATCTGCTATTATCCCTATGGAGTAGGATACAAATGTTTAAAATTACGATTCTTTTGAGATTCAACTACATCTTTGGCATGAAACCCCAAGGAGTACCTTCCATACACATTTTCAGTACTGAAGCCCAAACCAAGTGCTAAATCTGGCAAATATGTCTGAAATAGCCGTTTCCGAACTCCATGCTGCTACTGCTGAGACTGCCAACGATCGAACTCCACCATGATGTGCAACTACTCTCTCAATTAGCCTATCATCCATATGAGGACAATGAAAACCTGGACTGGGTAGAGATTGAGCAAAGTATAGAATGGAATGTTTCTGGTGACCAGCAAATGACAGATCCTGGCGAGCAACCTAACCAAGTTCTAATGAATTATTTCATAATATAAGTGTATAGTCATAAAGAACAACACAGAAGCACCATCTGCACATGTATGCACCTTTGTGACTTAATGATGCCCTCCACATAGGCAACAAGATGATTAACTGTCCTCTTTGGCAGGGCATTAATGTAATTGGACATATGTTCAGAAATGGCACTTGAAGTACTACATGGAATACGCACTTGGCAAATCGCAGCATTGGAGACATGAGCAACTTCCACATTGCCTGTTCTGCAGACTGAACAATGGTGTTACCAGTCGCCGAGTCTGCCTACCATATATATCTAGAGCAATGGGGAGGCAACAAGAAACTGATGGCTGGCCTTCACGAGTCATTCACAGAAAATGTATCTCCCAACCAACCAGGAAACTACTGCCCTCTCGATGGTAGGTTAACCTGTAAAAAAACATATAGGGAAGAAGACTGAACAGAACTCCTCTGAGCACATGACAGAGGATTAAGAGAAGCACGTCTTGAGTTTAGTTCTTTTAGAATCCTTCGTGATGGGCATTGGTCCTCTCGACGGCTACACAGAGCCGGTGTGTCTCCTGACCCTCGATGTTGGAAATGAGATCATCCTTTAGGGGGTACGCTGCTCATTCTATGGTTCTGCCTTGTCCTGCTGACTTACTGGGGGTAACTCTGGGCACACCAACGATCAACAAGCGGAATAACCATTTTCCCCGTTATTGAACTTGCCATTCTTCATGACACTGCTGAGGTGAAAGATATGAGCAATCACAAGAAAAAAATGGGTGGACACTGCTCTAGCAGCAGTAATGCGAAGTATATTGAGACATTGGAAATCCAGAACACCTCCGACCTTTCCGGAATGGACTGAACTCGTGGCTTCGACTGCGAACTAGGAAGGAATCATTTATAAACTGAAACAATCAGGCCCACACTTCTGAAAATATATGGCACCAAGACCTAAAACAATGAGGATACTACTCTCACCAGCAAGTCTCTTATAGCGGGTTTTTTCAACAGACAATTGTAGCATTATATTAGTGCTGAGAGCTTATAATGTGTGATTATAAACACGTTTGCACAATGACACCATGAAACTCTTTGCAGGCACGCCTGTATACTCGTCCTGCCCCTTATCGCATCTTACTTAACATAGCTACTGAACTCTGTTTGTGACCATACCCCCTTGACTTCCTCAAAAAAATGTATTATTGTCTCAGGAAGCTTATTGTATGTTTCCATATGCAAATGTATTAACAGAGAATATACACACAAAAAAGAAAATGAAAGTGGAACATCCAGGTTAATTAATCCTATGTACAATGCTGAGTCTATGTCAAACATTTTGAGAACTATAAATACCACTGGTTTGATGGGGACAGCAACAATACAAGGCAACCCTGCTGGCCTGGATTCAGCTGTCAGCGTCTATCTTTGGCAAAGACCCAACAGGCTGAAGGATTTGAGCTGTACGGTGGACCCGAAAGATAACTTACACTGACTACATGGGGCCAAAATTGAGGAAAACACAGGGATGAGTTTTGCTATGCTAGGATTTAAATATATACACTTAGGAACCGGTATCCAGTTAAATATAATCTAGTAGCAGGCAAGAATCATAGTTCCATGACAAAGAAAAGCATGCTTCCAGTACATTTTAAAATAATTAAGCATCATTTGTAATGCTCCGAGGTGTCTGTGCAGCTCTCTATTAACACAACAACTAAAGAAACGCAACGTATAAAGCCATTTCTTTCCTCCAGCTACTGTTTAGAAGTGAGATCTGCGTTTGTGGATTTTAATTGCCCAATAAGCTGGTCCCCAAAGCACATCAAAGAGCCACCCTCCCCTTTTTATCATGATTTTGACTGGCCTCGTCAACCGGAGAGTTTAAAGTATGATCAAATTTGTTCTTCAATCACATGGGCTCTGTTAATAAACTATTCTGTGTGCTGCCTCATCCAGCCTAAGATTCCTCTATGTCTTTGAAATGTCTTCAAGAGGGATTTACAAAGACATCTTTGATTGCAAGCTGGCCCCGGGGATAGACTTTATCAGCACTTACTCGGCAACTCCGCCGAGGATAACAGGTGACATGGTCCAGGGCTGGCGTGCGTTGTTTATGCCGCCGCCACGCCGGAGCCATCAAAATCTCATCAAATCTCACAACAGCCATTGATGCCTCTTAACTTTTACTACAAGATCCCTTCTTTGCCATCAAAGCAGACATCAAAACACAGCTTTTATTGTGATTAAACTCTTCTTTAAAGTTTAAGCTAAACATCACACAGCCTGTTTGCATAATTTATACGAGTTCTGAATAATGAAGTTTTTATAGGAGGAAGGCAACATTGTCCAAGGTCATTTCCATACAGTTTAAAAAATAAACACACAAAAAAATATTTTTTTTTTGCACGCGGGCGAGCAGACAATGGCAGCCGCCCAACGACACAAACACAACGACATGGGGCTTACCATTCTCGCTGTCGGACTTGTTCTCGTGCTCGGTGTCGGTCAGGGTGAGGGCGGAGTTGGAGCGGCTGGAGAGGCAGGAACTGCGGCCGGATTTGACCCCCCTGCCCCACAGCCTCATGGCATGTTCCGGGGACATGACTCCTTCATTTTCGGTGTCCGCGTCCGAGCCAGCACTGATGGAATAGCCTCTGTGGGGGAGCCCCATTTCTGCACAAAATGCCAGTCCTCGGCGGGTTGCAGGTTCGCAAACTCCTAACTGCCTGAGGGTGAAATTCTGTCCTGGTTGGGGAAGAAAAGAAGGAACGCGAGGTGAGAATATTTCGCAGAGCTGCGGTGTCAACACATTTTAGCTGTACAGGTGTCTCCGGTGTCACTAGAGGTGTTTTTCCTAAGCATGGCTTGTGTTATGGACAAGTGGGTCCTTTTGTCTCAAGCACTTAGTGGAGTGCTTTCTGCATTCTTGCACCTGAGCGGTGTTTTGTAAACCATTCAAGTAGTTAAGGACTGCTCTCAGGTGGCACGGAAACCCAATACTTGAGTAAACTGAGCCAGGCCTATTCAATTGGCGAGAAGGATTACTTAGAACTGACAGCTACAAAGTGTGAAAAGCAAGCCAGGTACTGCCAAATTAGGCGGCAAAGTTACAAGCAGGTTTTTTTAAAATATCATAAACATCTCTGAGTGAATGAGAAAAGGCATTATCTCCAGATGAAGCTATAGACAGGTACATTAACTCAGGGAAAAAGTGACAGATTTTCCCTAGATTAACACGATTTATTCATTAAAATATGATCTTTACTTGGCTTGACTTTTATGCTTTAAATTACAATGTGCTAACTTGTCTGTTTCAAGAGTTTTTGCCTTCAAAATTAAAATGTGAGATTTACTTTTTGGTGAATTATATTTTGTCATGCTGTCTTATTTTTAAAAAGGGCACTGTCTCAGACTTTGTTGGAGGTTTATTAATTATGTGCTGTTACTAAATCCTCACAGTTGTCCAAGGCATGACTAGCAGAATGTTGTCTGTGCTAGCCATGGAGCTGAACATATTAAAATGTAGTAAATTGGACAAAATTACTTTCTGAAGCAGACCTTTAATATTGTACTTGTCAATCTAGTGATCTCTCGTCTAAGAAGCACTCAAGAAAAGTGTTTGTAGTAAACGTGTGTGTGCAGTAGCAAGTCAGTGTGCTTGGAGACAAGTTTATTCAAAGTTAAAAAAAGCCCCATTGATACCCATCCAAACCTAATCAATTTCAGAGCACACCAGGTTTACTGGAGTGGTGGTAGAGTATGTCATAAGCAAACATATATATGTAATTACACAAGAGTCCCTGGCAGCACTTGCGGCTGTCCATGATCCAACGTTCGAAAAGAAACTCCAAAAATACACCATCCTTGTGCTACCTCCATTGCAGTCAACGAATGGCATTTAAAAAAAAAAAATTCTAAAACCAGGGCGCACAAAAAACATACAAAATGTATGAAACAAATGAATCTATAGATAGCATTAGTAGTCACCTCGCCATATTATACCGAGTATCCAGGGGACACAATGGGTCTTAGCCCCCACTTGTTGGAACTCCTGAAACACTATGTATTGCACGAGAGGCTGCAGATGCTTGAAAGAACTATTTGGTAATATGGATTGTGTATGTGCACAGCCTTCACCCAAAAGAACACATGGGGACATTTGCTCATGTGCATGGTGCATTTCATGTACATAAGGGAATGCCTTAGTTACTGCACCTGGGCCAGATTACAAATGGTGGAGCTAAGGCAAGAGAGATGCCAGTCAGTATGTGCACTGATTGTGCTGCACATAGTAAATGACCCACACGGAGTTCATGCCCCAAGAGAGGAGATGTGGCCCAGTGGTTACAGAAGGCGGCTTTGGAACTGGGTAATCAGGTTCAGCTCCTATGCGAGACATGCAAGTGTAACGTGTGGTTCTCATGTTAAAGCGCTTGGTTCTTTAAAACTCTCTCTCTCTTTGGTATGCTCTAGCCCGTCCAGGGACACATTGACAGTTTACGCCTGCACGTGAGCGTGCATTTTTTCCTGTAATCTCAAGCCGTCATGTTTCACACCCACCGCACTACATATAGGTGACGCCAGTGCAGAACATAGCCATGCACCGGATTATTGTGATCTGGCACCAAAAACAATCAATTCCTGCAAAGTGTTGTAAAGCGATTGGATCATCTTTCCACGACTCATTAAAGCAAACAGAAACACCTTAAAATATTTGCAATTTATAAAGATCAAAAATATACATTGGCACACAACAACAACAATAGTGTAGAATTGTGTAAGAATCGGGCGCAGATTCACAGCAATGCAGAATCTACTGGGTCTCCGCGCTGAAGCTACATTTTCTGTGAGTAGAAGTGTGAACACCTATAACAAATGTAAGTGCCTCTCACCCACACCATGTTTTTGGGTCTCAGTCTCAATGTTGGAGAAGAGGGAACGAGAAAGGGGAGATAACCAGGGAACCACAGACCTCTCCCTCACTCACACCATGTTTTTGGGTCTCAGTCTCAATGTTGGAGAAGAGGGAACGAGAAAGGGGAGATAACCAGGGAACCACAGACCTCTCCCTCACCCACACCATGTTTTTGGGTCTCAGTCTCAATGTTGTAGAAGAGGGAACTAGAAAGGGGAGATAACCAGGGAACTACGGACCTCTCCCTCACCCACACCATGTTTTTGGGTCTCAGTCTCAATGTTGTAGAAGAGGGAACTAGAAAGGGGAGATAACCAGGGAACCACAGACCTCTCTCGTAACCATTTTATTGTTCCTCATTGTCCAGAGAGGCCTTTAATGTTTACACAAACTCTATTCTTGCAGAAGTGACCCATCAACAAGATCTGGTTTGCAATAAACATTTCTCTTATGAATGTGAAATGTCTCATTCGTATGCTTAAAAATGCATCCATGAGATGGAAAGCTATAAATGCTCCTATTTCCCCTGTATGCATGAGTAGAGGATAATGAAAAATGCAATCACCACCGCCGATTGTACAGTGATGAGTGCACATACTGCTTTGTAAATGTGAGGGATGTGTTTGCATGTGTCCCATACAATTTTCTTCTATCCATTTCCTCCCGTTGGAAACAAATCTGCATGTAATCAATCCCCCTCCATGCACAGGGAGGGCACGTTTCTATATCCATCTGCACTTCAATCACCACCCTGGCAACGATCTCCCTTCAAATTCAGTTTTATTTTCTGAAGCAAGTGTTCTTTTCTTAGTCTTAATAGGCCATGGTATCAAAACTGCTCCATGTAAAACATCTGCTTTTGTCATGACATTTTAGGTTGATCAATGTCTTTCCCGGTGGAACAGCACTATCTATCTATCTATCTATCTATCTATCTATCTATCTATCTATCTATCTATCTATCTATCTATCTATCTATCTATCTATCCCTCCATCCATCCATATACCTGTCTATCCATCCATCCATGTCTGTCTGTCTCTGTCTGTCTATTTATATGCCACTATCCATCTGTATGTATGTATGTATGGGGTATTTGCAAAGCCAAAACTGCAGGAGCTCTCTGTACAGGGTGAAAATGATAGAAGAGGTAACTGGATTGTAACTGCATTGTGATGTAGTGTTCCTTAAAGAGCTGTGCCTTCCAACTGTTTCCTAAAGTAAGTCATCTATCTATCTTTTCACTCTATTAGTGTCTCATGGTGCAAGAGAAGGAAAATGGTTAGCAAATGCCTGGACAACAGCTGCAGCTACCTGGAGAACTTAATTAATCGGAGGTTCTTAGCTTATTTACTAAAGAAGAGATAATGTTTTATGCTTTCATCTGGGCCAGGAAAAGGGTTCCAGTGATTTGAACATCGAAGTTTGAAGGCCAGCCAACTCGAATCCTCTTTCGACTGAGCACGGCATGGGAAAACAAAATAAAACAAGTGCATAATGATTATACAACATTTGTAAATCTGATGCCATGTTAAAGTTACAGCTTCAGCGAGCATGGCATCAAAATGACTTGATGGCCTTTATAGATCTAACCTTGCATATGAATTGTGCTCTTAATTAATCTCCATTCTCTTGCATTTCCAGAAGGCTGGCCCAAACTTCCATTTCCCTTTTCTCTAACTACTCATACTCACTGCGCGTAGAACTGACCACTCTTTGATATCTTCTCCAGAAGACTTCCTTTCATGGAGAGGCCTAACAACTAAGACTTTAACATCTTTGTGTCCATCACTCAACTTACTGGAAACTCGAAGCCTCATTTACCATTCCTTTCTTCTTAGCTCATCTATTCCAATTACTCCTGCACAAAAGCTCATTAAATCATATATTTATACTCTTAGTTCCTCATTTATGTAAAAACTTAGCTTTGTGGTAAACAGAGAATGAGACAAGGTCCAATTTAAATCTCACACACCAAGGTCTTATCATCACTATTTATTTTAAAAACTTGTTGCTAGGCACATGCATTTAAGCATTCCAGCCTATTAGGGTTGTGTGCTTACTTCGCTTAAGATGTGCAATGTCTTTGCATCCTTCTGAGACACAGTCCATGTGTTCTCAAATAAGCTACTCTGTGCAAACATACTCGGCACAACAGATGCAGCTCGGCACACGGTCCTAGAACATATTAAAACAACTTCTGGGATGGGTATAGTTGCAGTTCCTCTTGGTGATGTAAAGACAGGCCTCACACATTTCTTAACCTTGAAACTACACTAGAGAAGAAAAATCCCTTCCAATAGACCACTCCAACATGGAGTTACCTCAGTGTACAAACGATTGTCCATTCTGTCCAAATCCTACCTTTAGAATATCCATCTCATAAATAAAATCCTTAATCCATGATTAACTCATTACCCCACAACACACAGCAATCTTGTATAATACACAGGGAAGGATCCACTGTTTGTCCCTACTGTCTATCACAATGACAATTCAGCTCTGAGAATCTCCAAATAATTACAAATGACAATTTCCATCATGGGGAGCCGTATTTTGTTTTAGGGCAAAAAAGAATTTTAATGATCAGCTACAGAGACAAACAACCCCAAAGCAAAATAAATGCCACCCAGGAAATCAACTAGGTAGTGTAAACCGGTATTGCTTGTCATGACATGGGGAAATGTGCAGCCCAACAATGATTGCACTGAACCAGTTCTCATTTACTCAACATACCATTTGTGAAAGAATGTCCTCGTACCGGTTTGTTTTTTATTGGACATTCAGTTAAAGCCCTATGAAGAAATGACGAGGAACATTTCCATACTAAAACTTAAAACTGACAGATACATCTCTCTCTAGCAAGAGATCAGGAAAACTCAACACAGAAAGTGATCCCAGTTGTCCAAGGCCTTGGGTTTTCAGAAACACAAAAAGGAAAATAAAGGCAAAAAGTAATCTTCCTCTACAGAATAATACTATACATGAATAGGAAAATGAAAAGAGAAAACGTTTTAATTGCAAGTACAGATTTAGTCCTCGACTTGAGGATTACTTTGAATGGAGGTGGTGGCTGGGTTTTTCCACAGCTTATGACCCCATCAACAATTCCATCCTGCTTCAAGAAGTGGGGATCGCAGAGAGTGTTATGTCTCTTCAGTGCCCATTTTCTTTTATACATGCTCTCATTGACCACTCTGAAAAGCCCACCTTTTTGGGGGGATATACATTTTGATAATACGCAGGTACATTTGGCGGTGGGTTGGATCCAGTACTCTCTCTAATATCAAAAAGTCTGTTTGATGTTACCCAACGTATGAATCGCAGTTGTCTTATAGTGAATGCAAGTAAGGCTGATCCTCATATATTCTGATGGTACTCTTTATTTGGCTTGTAGACATGAGCTACAGTCATTGGCAGCAGACCTTTTCTTTAATTTATGTTTCTTGTTGTATACCTCTGGTGCTCTGCTTCTACAAATCGGTGCAGTTCTGTTCTTTCCATCTTTGTGCCCTGTTAAGGGGATGGCAGCTCTGATCTCTGAAGGCAGTTCTCATCTGTCATTGCTCATATTGAGACATGGTTTAATTATGTCACTGCTCTTTATTGAGGGGTCCTCTAAAGGTGTCATCAACAAATTAAAAGTAATTCAGAATGCAACCACAAGAGGTCTGTAGTAAATCTGCCTTTTCAGCATGATCACACCAGATTTTTTGCTCTTTGCTGAACGCTATACTTTTGCTGGTTTTAGAACTCTGTGCACCTTACCCCTACTAATTAGTGGCACAGTGCCTGTGATTCCCCTTTAAACATGGTTGAATTGGTATATAGCATATTGAAATATCTCACATATCTATATATGTATATATAGTACATGGAACAATGGGTACTCAGGGCCTGTACGTTAAATATCACTAGCGGACTACAGCAGCTATTGTGCCATCTACTATAGTGAAAATGTAAAATATAGGTTAACTGTCAGTGTAGCCTATGTAAATGTAAAAACTGCAATTCAAAAGGTCAAAATAAATCCTATTAAATAGGAATAAGTCACCCTGAAGTAGGCCTTGTAGTCCACAAGGTACGGTGCATGGAATTAAAAAGTAGGACATGTAGAAATTACAGTGACTCGCTACCAATAGTAATTTTCACAGTGACAGGCATAGCTGTCATCATATGTAGGAAACCAGAGTACAATATTGTATGTTGGCAATGGGACTTGCTAGAAATATAAACAACTCTTTTTAACAGTTATTAAACAAAATAAAACAAAATGATGGCCTCATTTTGTAATACATTTTGAGGAAAAAAACTTTTAGAAAGTTAACTTTTTCTTGCCTGAAGTTCCTGGTGGCTAAATTTGCATTTGCTCTCCCACTTCTGCCAACAAGTGATTAGCATTTGAATAAGTGTCAAAAAGGGACGAATTGCTTTCCATGATCAAACAATATGCTAACTTGAATGGACAGAGAGGACTCCTCCGAACCTAACAGAATATTTAAGGTGGGGATGTGAGGATGCTTTTTGAGATAACAGTGTCAAATCCTGCTTGGCAGGTCTGCTGGGTTTACATACATAACCGGGAGTACACTTGAAGGGAAACAGGATGCCAAAACAATTCTTGTGTACCCACTATCTGGTTGCTGGAAAACCCAGCTCTGTTCTACCAGACTTCTGTCACAGTGTTTGTTAAGGGCACAGTGGCTGCCCTACACTGGATTTTAGTGATAGATGTGGGAGGACACTAAGATTACCATAGTATATTCCTCTTACACACACACACACACACACGCAGTCTTTGAAGCCAAAGTTTAGTGTAACAAACATTTTGCCATCTTGAAAATGTCCAAAATGCTTAGCCCTGAGAGGAACCTTTTCCTCATTGGTTAGGGTGTGTTTTCAGGAGTTATTTTCACCCACTAGCTTCTGCCATGCAAGCATGTGGCACTCCCAGGCACCCACTTCAGACCACGTCAGGATCTGAGATAGAACAGAATGGATCTGCTGTCTGCACACTGAGAGGAGTTGTGAGAGACTGGACCTCCTCATTCTTTACCAAGGACAAAGTAGTGGACTCCAAGGGTCATAAAGTTGACCTCCTGCCAAAGTAACAGGGACATGACAAGCTACAAGAGGTCATTTCCAGCAACTACCCAGTTGACCAATGTCCACTGCACTGCAGCTGGACCCTGCTTTTTGGCCTCTACATGTCACCCTGTGAGTCTCTAAGAGCCTCCTTTGAGGTCCTGGGGGGTGGGTGGGGGGATGTGTACTCTTGTGTTGGATAGGTACTTAAAGCACTAAAGTCAGAAAGTAAAATCTTTGACCAGGGCAATCCTGGTAGGTGTATCTGATCTGCTCTCCATTTCGGTCAGCATCAAATTACGCCTAGGTCCTGGTCTATAGCGACCATTGTGACTTTGCTTTTCTTTGTTCAATTATCAATTTTCAAATTTTTAAAAATCAGATCTCCAAATCTCCGTATTGGATTGTTGTCTATTTTTACGTCGCTTTGTTTATGAAATGGAACTCTATTTTTCAATTCAGTGTGTTATTTTTGTGTTGTTTTCCATTTTGACTTTATTACTGTTTTGGTACTGCATAAATACTTTACATACAGCCCCAAGTAATACCGGTCTGCTCTGTGCCATAGCTACCAGCGTATTGAGCTCAGGTTAATTTGGTGATTTGTCCGGTTCACCCTGACAAGGGTTATAATTATTCCTTGAGGTGGGTAGTCACCCACCCCAAATAATAATCACATTTCCTACAAGTTCTACTAAAATTGAGGCATATAATTCCATTTCATCTAGCCCATTTTTACTGGTTCCCTTTTCATCACCACCTTCATTTTAAAACCATGTATATTGCACATAAGGGGGTGTATATATAATAATGCTTATAATTTTTCAGTCTTTAAGGACAAGCTGTAATCTTATTCTCTTAACTGTGCACTTCATTCACTCAATTTCAGCTGCGTGTTTTCCCTACATCAAAGCATTCTCTGTGATGTCCCAATCTGCATGTATCTATCTCCCTTTGACCAAGCATCTGGTACTCTCCAACCTTCTACTGTATTTAGGAAGAAGTGAAGATCTACTTACCTCTCTCTGAAATTGCTATGTGTTCTGATCATCATTGAGCGACGAAACACCTCAAGGTGTTCCTGCCCCACAAAATCCTCCTAAAATACAATATAATTGTAATACTAAATCCATGAGTATTTGCCACATATTAGCTCTTATGTAAATACCCTCAAATAAATAGAATTAAGGATTACTCTGCAAGATCCAGGCTAAAATGAAATATAAGGCAGAGCTCTGCATTAAAGTGGATAATTCTTGAGATCCAATAGTTTATTAGCCCTGGACACCGGCTGGTTTTAACTGTGCCTGTTAATTGCTTTATTTCAGCAGTTGTAATGATTATGGCAGGCAGCAAGTATGTACATGGATTCGGACAATGACATTTGTACATTATGAAAATCAGTGCCTGCTATTAACATAAAATCAAACAGTGCTCTGTCGAGCTTCTGTGAAAGAATACCTAATGTTTTCACACTGAAGAAATTGAAAAGACCAATCAAATCTGAAATGTTTTACATTTTGAAACTTCTTTGCGGTTGTGTAATAAAATCAATTAACTTGAAACATCAGAATACATTTTGTTTCTAAACATATAGTTTATTCATATTTGATCCTCAATGTTAGACTTGGCCCTCTCTCCAGGGTCACCCCCAAACTTTTTCCTTTCACCCCTCATGTATTCTGAACCCACTTCTGTTGGCTTTTAGGACTCTGTGCACTTTACCACTGCTAACCAGTGCTAAAGTGCTTGTGCTCTCTCCCTTTAACTCCTTCCGTGCTAGTGACGGAACCAGTCCATCACAAGCCACGGGCGCACTGTGCTCATGACTGAGTGGTTCCGTCACACAGTGGCCGCTCCGCCCACGCGGCACTGATTCCCCACCTGTGCGGGAGAATTAGTGAGTGGGCGGGGCCGTGACTGAACCACTCCATCATAAGCACAGCGCGCTCGTGACGGAGTGGTTCCGTCACAAGCATGGCGGCGCCGCGCGCCCCCCCCCCCCCAGCGCTGCGGCGGAATTACCGCCGCGGCCAAGGGGTTAAACATGGTAAAATTGGCTTAAACCCAACTAGCACTTATAAGTCCTTAGTAAAGTGGTATTACCTGTATCTTGGACCTGTAAATTAAATGCTATAAGTAGGTCTGCAGCCCTTTTTGTGGCAGCTACTTAAGCAGCCTTTTTAAACATCTCTAAGGTGTGCCATTACAACCCGTGTTCAGTTTTAAACTGCCCTTCTACCTGGCAAAATCAACCTTTTTGCTAGGCCTAAATCTTCCTATTTAAAGCATATTTCACCCTTAGGATAGGCCCTAAACAGCCTATAGTGCAAGGTGCATTGTATTTAAAAAGTTGGCCATGTACTTTAAAGTTTTACATTTCCTGGTAGTACAAAACGCTTACATTTATTTTTCACTAGTGCAAGGAATACCTCTCCTGTAGTATAACATTGAAATACCTTATTACACTTAAACAATAACTTTTGCTTGGGAACAGGTAGAAATGTCATGTTTGGTCTCTAATGAATTTAGATTTTAAACCCTCTTTAATGGCAAAGTCAGATTTTAAGCCACAATTCTGAAAAGGCCACTTTTAGAAATTTGGCAGGATCTTGTCCTAATCATTTGGTGCTTGCCGCCTTATCCCGGGTCACATGACTAGGTGTAGATTGCACTTGGCCTTTTTGAATTCATCCCAGACAGAGGGGGACTGGTGGTTGCCAGGATGTGCCATCCTGATCTGATGGGAAGGGCAGAGCTATCATCTACCACACTTGCATATCAAAGAAGCTGCCTCAGCACAAACACATAGAACTTTAAACACACCTTTTGTGACTCCAAACATCCTGGGACCAGGGAAGGGGAAAAAAAAAATCCACAACCAGAAGTGGGGGAAATACTAGTGTACTGATTTATTTTACAGCGTGAAGACCTATTTTGACCTTAATATTCTGACATAGCTAAAGGCTATTTGACAGTGTTAAAATAAAAATAAAATTATAGCGTGCACAGGAGAGTAAAAACCTGAAGAGAGTGTCCAGGTATCACTTTGCAGCTGCCGGGCACTTGTAAAGAAAACCTCCAAAAAATGTAGTTGGGAGCAGCAGAAAGCACCAGGAACAAATGGTTGAGCATCGGGTTATTATTATTATTATAATTATTATTATTATTATTAAGCTTATAAAGCGCCTGGTTACTTTAACAGTGTCCCCGCACTAGGACATCACAGGCCATTACCATTGAGCCCTATTCCCCCACCCCCTCCAGGCCCACCAATCCTAAAATGCGAGAAGCCCTGTAGCCTGAATAATAACACCAGTCCCCAGGGGGTGCTTGAAACAACCAGGTTTTCAGTTTTTTATGAAATATTGTTTCAGATGGGTGGATCCTCAATTCAATAGGTAGGTTATTCCAGGTCTTAGCTGCAAGAAAACCAAAGGATCTACTTCCTGATCGTGCCTTACGGACCTTAGGTACTACCAACTTAGCAGTGCCCATACAGCTAAGGTTCCGGGTGGGTCTATACGCAGTGAGTTTGGGCGCAGGTACCTCAGCCCTTTCTCGTTGACAATCCTGTGGCAGAAGCACAAAGCCTTAAAGGTGATTCTGGCCTCTACCGGAAGCCACTGTAGTTCCCTCAAGGCTGCGCTCACCGACGCCCGCCTAGGGATATTCAATATCACCCGGGCAGCTGCATTTTGGACCTTCTGTAAGATGTTCAAATGACTTTTTGTGACCCCCCAGATATAGGACGTTGCAGTAGTCCAGACGGGACGTGACACGGGCTTGCACAATGGTCTTTTTAGCATCTAATGGCAGTATAGATAAGATTTTGCGCAACAATCTTAGAATGCCGTTAGCATGCTTAACCACAGCTGATATCTGCTCTGCAAATGATAGGGTGTTGTCAAACCAGACTCCCAGATTTTTAACCTTAACTTTGGGAGTCGGTGTTGGACCCAATTCCTCCAGCCACCACAAGTGTGACCATATGGAGGGCTGTTTGTCAACCACCATCACCTCTGTCTTTCCTGCAGTTAGTTGCAAGCAGCTGAACTTCATCCCGTTCGCAAGATCACTCAGGCTGGCTTTGAAATTAGGTGCAGCTTCTGCATCCTTTTGCTCGAATGTAACAATTAACTGAGTGTCATCAGCATATGACACCAGTTTCACCCCATGTTTCAGTACAATATCTGCAGAGGGCGCATGCACACCTTAAATAAAGTTGGGCTGAGGGCCGAGCCCTGTGGTACCCCTTGAGACAGCAGACACGCCTAGGAAAAGGAAGTTGTAGAACCTGGAAGGGTCTATTCTGCAAGAAGTGCTTGATCCACTCCCATATGCGGTCTGTGACACTGGGCTCCCACAGGCGTTCCAACAGAAGGCCGTGGGATACCGTATCAAAAGCCGCACTCAGGTGCCACAAAATCAATGCAGTCGTCCTTCCCTCGTCAGCTGCTATTTTTAAAGCCTCAGAAGCCAGGAGTAAGGCCGATTCCATGCTGTGAAGCGCCCTGAAACCCGATTGGTTTTTGTGGAGAACCTGTTTTTCTTCCATAAAGGTAGTCAATTGGACATTAAGAAGTTTCTCAGCAATTTTTGCAAAATAAGGAAGCAAAGATACAGGTCTAAGATTTTCCGGGAGCGCTGGGTCTAGCGATGGTTTCTTTAGCAATGGCACCACCATAGCATATTTCCATTTGCTAGGAACCTGCCCTGAACTGAAGGATATCTTCAGCAGATTGGTAAGCACCAGTACAATGGCTTCCTTCCCTCGCAGTAACAGCCTCAGGGAATCAGATCTAGGAGAGGCCTGGATTTGACTGTTTCCATAAGTTTTAGAACCACACTTTCCTCAGGAGGGTGAAAAATAAAACTATCCTCAACCAGTGAATCTTTTTTAGCAGAAACAAAGCTATAGTTCCTGCTGCTATCAAGGAAGGTAGCATATATTTTCTCTATCTTTCCCAAGAACAAACCAGCTACTTTATTACATTAGTCTGCAAAAGCAGGCAATACTGCAGTAACACGTTCTAGGGAAGTAAGTTGTTTAAAAATACAAAATAAATTCTTTGGAGGAGTTTTTAGTCGATTCAATTTGCTCAATGTAGAACTCTCTCTGCACTCTCCTGATTTGTTGATGAAAGAACTTGAGTGCTTCTAAATATTTCAGCATATTTTCGCTTTGATACTTCACCCTCCAGCGGCGTTTGCATTCAGTTCAGTAGTGCCAGTTCCTCTGAGAACCATTCCGCTGCTGGAGTTAGGCGAGCACTCTTACAGGGTTTCAGAGGTATTAAGGAGTCCACCATCTCCTTAATCCACAGAGAGACTTGTTTCTCTGCAATCTGGGTGTCAGCCCTTAATTCAGGTGCGCTGGAGGACAAATTATCCCTAAAAATGTCTTGAGTAAGTAGCGCACATCTCCGGGTCATTATGGACTTTGGTCGCTTTTCTAGATTGCAGGGGACCTTTTTTGGATTTACAATCCTAAATGGGAGAATCGAATGGTCAGACCAGACTATAGTCACAGGTAATAGCGCTTCTACTTGAGTGCTGTTAGAGAAAATATTGTCTAAAATATGGCCCTTAATGTGTGTGGAGGTATGGACCAACTGTTCTAAGCCCATGACTTGTAATCCCCTTGGCAGTTCAACAATTTCTCAATTATATTATTGTCCAAATGTGCATTGTGATCTCCCAAAATTACAAAATTGGGATAGCAGATGGGATAAGGGGGTACTATCTCGGCCAATGCATTAATAAATGCTCTTGCCGGGCCTGGGGGTCTATAAATAAGGAGACCCACCACTGACCAGTCGCTATTACAGGCATTTTAAAAATGGCTGCTTTGCTGCCAGCCATCGGCAGTTTGGACATCTTTATCTGATATTCTTTTTTAAAAATCGACCCTCAGGATGGCATAGCCTTCGGGCAGTGCTTCCAGAATATCCGCTGCTAATTGTTCATGAAGCCATGTTTCTACTAGGAATAACCCTACTGGCTTTTGATCCACTATTAGATCATGCATTTTGCAAGGCTATGTTTACTAAGAGACCTGCAGTTTAAAGACAGGCAGAGTAAAAAGTCTTTAACTGACTCCAATACCCATCCTCTTCCTTTCATCTGTAGCTGCTTTTAGCACAAAATTACAGGTCCTACAAACCTTCATTCCTGAGCACACCGTGATAGAATGTAAGCAGCCACTCTCAATTGTATTCCTAAAACCCAGAATCTCTGTAGAGGAATAGCAAACTCTGTCCCTAGCTAAAGAACCAGGGATCCTGGTCCCTGGTGCCGTCCAGTCGTGGACTGGAGCAGATGGGCTTGCCCACTTTTGCATGTTGTTTAAATAATGTGTGTGCTGGGAGCACTAGACCGCTCGACCAGCACAGCACACTCTGTGGCCGGAAGTGAGTAAGGCCAGAAACCCGATGGCACGTCGCAGCACCCTCCGCTCAAACGGCACCAGCCGTGATGGACCAGGACGAGAGTAACCCTCAGGCTAAAATCAAGAACCCAAGTCAAGACGGAACCGCATTGGTTTTTATCTTTGGATGCAGAAAAAGCATTTGATGCTGTCCATTGGCCGTTTCTGGAAGGAGTACTAGAACGCATGGGATTTGGGCCCAAATATAGGAGTAAAGTTGGTCTACTATACAACGGCCCTAGTGCTACAATCAGGGTTAACGGCACACTATCGGAGCCCCTCCCAATACAGCGGGGCACCAGGCAGGGATGCCCCCTATTACTCCTCTTGTTTGCCCTCTCTATTGAAGTAATGGCTTGTGCGGTTAGACAGGACATAGGGATTATGGGATTTCGGATAGGGCAAGCGGATGAAAGAGACAAAAAACTGTCCCTAAACGCAGATGACGTCCTGCTTTATATTACACAGCCGACCGGTACCATACCGGCCCTGTTTGCCGCACTAGATAGGTACGGAGCCAAATCTGGGTACCATATTAACTGGCACAAATCAACGCTCTATGACCCCCAAGGCAGGGATGACTGGCCCAATCTACCTGAGAGACTTCAGACAACTCGACAGGGATTTATGTATCTGGGGATATTTGTCATAGCAGAAGGCAACCTCTCCTACGAACGCAACATTCTTCGCATCCTACGTAGTTGTACTGAAGACGCAAGCAGATGGCAATCGCTTCCTTTGACGATCCTTGGGCAGGCAGCCATATTTAAAATGGTCTCGCTCCCAAGATTCTTATATGCATTCCAGAATGAATACTTCCCACTGAAATGTAAGGTCTTCCGGGATGTTCATGCGGAATTAAGGTCCTACCTATGGCTGGGTAAACAACCTAGAATAGCGCTATCGACCCTACAATGACACTAATATGATGGGGGCATTTCATTGCCCGACCTCGAGGCCTACTATTGGGCGGAACACTTGGCCCCATTAATGAGTGAATACATGCACCTGCCACACACCCCACCTATGCATTGGAAAGACACAAGATGGGTACTCATACATGCATATACTACATCTACGAAGGAAAGGGGCAGACCAGATTACTGCCGGCTACTAGGATCACGCTGGGAGCATGGAAAAGGGCAATGAAGGCAATTCAGTGGGAGCACAAACCAACAAAGCAAACTCCCATATGGAAGTGCACTTGGCTGAAGGAACTTAGTAAGCTGAAAGGGTTTCAGAGATGGGATGCCATAGGTATCTCCACTTTAGGAGATATGATTAAAAAAGGGGCGCTACACTCCTTTCCGTCACTACAAAGAGACTTTGGCCTCCACCGTTCCCAATTCTTTAAATATATGCAGCTACGGCACGCGTGGAGGGCAGAAGGGCCGCAGTTGGAGGCACTCCCTGAATACGCCCCTCTGGAAGGCCGCCTGCTACAGGAACAGATCCCCGGGAAGGCAGTCTCCCTAACATATAAAACTATCATGGATAATAGACCGAACAAATTAGAGGGCCTCAGGGCCGCTTGGGAGCAGGAAGTTGAGGAGATGGATGAGGTAGACTGGGGTGTGGTACTGATACACCATAGGGAGGTTGCGACTAAATCACGCCTCTGCTTGATCCAATTCAAGATCTTACATAGGTCCTACTTCGATAGGGTGAGACTGCATAAAATGGGGAGGGTACCCGACCCCCGCTGCCTACGCTGCAGCCACGATAGAGGAGATTTCTTTCACACGATTTGGTCCTGTCCCAACATTCAAAAGTACTGGGGGCGGTCCTCGCTGAACTGGGAGAGGTCCTGGAGACGGACATCCCCTTGGACCCGAAGCTAATACTCCTGGGGATGACCAACGATGTGGATTTGACACGCCCCTTGCTGTTTCATCTGGGGCTGGCACTGGTAGTGGCCAAACGGGATGTAGCTAGGATATGGTTGGCGGCGGACATATCGCAACTGGAGGAATGGAGGAGGGGGATGGACCTATACATGGCAGCCAAAAGGGTCACCTACAAAGCAAGAGGATGCCCTAGGAAGTTTTGCAGGGTGTGGGACAAATGGCGACAGTACCATGGATTGGATGTGGGGCTCTAAAAGGATGCGAACATTGGACTGTGCGGTAGTCATGGAAGGGATGGGCCTGCAGGAACAGGGAATGATACCCAAATGGACTCAGAGGACTGTGATGGCTGACCAATGGGATGATCATGTGTGGATCCTGAACTACGGGAGGGTGGAAAGGGTGGGGAGGGGGAGATGTGTGGGTATTGCTCGATATTGACATGCTTGTTATATATTTTTCCTGGCTGTATAGCCCTAAAAATAATAAAAATGGTTTAAAAAAAAAAAAAAAAAAGAACCCAAGTCAAGCACACAGTAAGTTCCCCCCACTTTCCCCGGACACCCCCGCAATACCGTAAAACAATCCCACTCGACGCTAGCAGAAATGAAATTAGCACACTTTTAGTACTTCCCATAAGGTATTTTCAAGGCAGCATAAAATATTTATAAACAACAGCGACACACAGTGCAGCGCCGAAGACTTAATAATGTCCGGGTTAAGGAAAAAGGATTAATGTGTGCGTAAGACTGAGGAGTAGTACTGCTATTTTAGGTTGTTTTCGTCCATGAAATGCTGTGGAGCAGTACAACTGTTGATAGGCAACCTTGTTAGGCAGTGCTAAACCACAGTAACCAATAGCTGAAAAGGACTGCTCAAACTTCCATGTCTTAACATGTACCTAGGAAAATGTGTGAAGACAATAGCTCTCGTCAGACACTTAACGGTACGGGTAGATGAAACCCGCAAACTTGGTTTGTTGAACATGTAACTCATTTTTTTCTATGAGTGTGAGAAATTTGAGTACTTTACATGTGTGATATTATGTGAAATCCCCGGACAATTACGCAGAATAATGCATAATTACACAAAATGCCAAAACTAGCATTTGGTACTCTATGTTAGGATGCAAGGACACATTTACTTTAAAAAAACACAAGTCAAGGAAACAGCAGCCGCTAAAGTGCTAGTCGTTTGCTTGCTCCTAGACACTTGCGCTAAATGCTTGCCACAAATGATGGATAGTTACAAGATAATTTTGGGAATTTTGCATTACTAGCGTAACTTGAAATCACCTATTTAACACGAGATTATGCTGGTGTAACCAACATTTTTCCTGGGCCTAATTTTTTACTCACTTCGTGAACACGAATACAATTCTAACTCAAGAAATGCCATAAAAAAAGATGAAAAGCAGAGATAGCATTCCCGCCACTTCACATTCAATTACAGTAAGTGTAATCAAGGCCAGTTGTGCTTTGAGTGATGCTTTGCATGAACCTGAGAACAACAGACTGTGCTAACTGTGATTACCTAGTACCTTTATTTATCTTCCATGAAACTAGATCAGTAACATTAACAAAGAGCAGAGCTCTTGTTATTCTTTAGGAGCCTAATGTGTGGAACAATACAGTTGTAATGTTCATTGGGAAGAGAAAACCTACCTTAATCCCATCTACAGAATCCGAGAGTTGCAAGGCAAGGTCATGGCCTCCCCATGTACTGAGTGCAGATTTTAAAGCTTGGAAACCTGCAATTTCTTTTTTTAGTTTTTAAATATTATTTTTATTGAAATCGATAACCATCATACATACAGTACCGATTAGCAGATACTATTGTTACTTATACATTTGTACAGTATACAGGGGTCAGCCAAGCATATACATTAATTAATCACATCTCTGTCTGCAGTTCTGCGCATTTCTAATTCCACCACTGGGGATATACATATGTCTCCACGATAGACATTCCATTTGGACAATTTCCTGTCCCATTTTTTGGGGCACCCCCGGTGTATCAATACTTCTTTCTCTGCTATCATGCACTTGTCTAATTCCTTCGCCCATATAGAAGTGGACGGCGGGGTTGCCCCCTCAGCAGCCTCTCGCCAGTTCCCGCTTGACCAGTGTGTATCCTAGTGTCACCAGTTGCAATGGTGAGTATTCCTCATGTTAAATTACTAAAATAATGAATATTAAAGCTCAAAAATACCAAGTTACAGGAAGCCATGTGTTGACAGTAGGATTACCACTCCCACAAATTACCAGGTCCATCTGTGGGTGTAGCTAGAATGTTTATACAAGTCCGGGAGAGCTGAACTGGAGAACAAAATACTTCAGGAGAACCAATTGCTGGCAAATGACAAATATTAGTTCACTTTCATGTAGAAAAAAATGCTTATATAATGCAGCAAGTCCAAAAAATGAAGAAGTCCACCAAAAGTAGTTGAATGGCCACGCTGGGTGGGTGGAAGGGAAGGGAAGACTGCGGCCACGCCCACCCCCTCCAGGCCACGCCCCCTTTTACCCGTAGTTACAAAAGAGCGCGCTGATCCTTTAGCGCGGCCATTGTCCTGCTGCTCCTGAGGCGAAAAGCCAGGAGTTCTTTTAAAATTGTATTTTAAAGCTTTGCCTGTGATAACTTGTGTTTTAACAATAAGCTTGCTGCTATTTTCTTGCACTTCCCCTACGAGCCGACTGAACGCTCACCAGGGATTCTGTCACACCGGCGCTGGGTGAGGGAAGACTGCGGCCACGCCCACCCCCTCCAGGCCACGCCCCCTTTTACCCGTAGTTACAAAAGAGCGCGCTGATCCTTTAGCGCGGCCATTGTCCTGCTGCTCCTGAGGCGAAAAGCCAGGAGTTCTTTTAAAATTGTATTTTAAAGCTTTGCCTGTGATAACTTGTGTTTTAACAATAAGCTTGCTGCTATTTTCTTGCACTTCCCCTACGAGCCGACTGAACGCTCACCAGGGATTCTGTCACACCGGCGCTGGGTGAGGGAAGACTGCGGCCACGCCCACCCCCTCCAGGCCACGCCCCCTTTTACCCGTAGTTACAAAAGAGCGCGCTGATCCTTTAGCGCGGCCATTGTCCTGCTGCTCCTGAGGCGAAAAGCCAGGAGTTCTTTTAAAATTGTATTTTAAAGCTTTGCCTGTGATAACTTGTGTTTTAACAATAAGCTTGCTGCTATTTTCTTGCACTTCCCCTACGAGCCGACTGAACGCTCACCAGGGATTCTGTCACACCGGCGCTGGGTGAGGGAAGACTGCGGCCACGCCCACCCCCTCCAGGCCACGCCCCCTTTTACCCGTAGTTACAAAAGAGCGCGCTGATCCTTTAGCGCGGCCATTGTCCTGCTGCTCCTGAGGCGAAAAGCCAGGAGTTCTTTTAAAATTGTATTTTAAAGCTTTGCCTGTGATAACTTGTGTTTTAACAATAAGCTTGCTGCTATTTTCTTGCACTTCCCCTACGAGCCGACTGAACGCTCACCAGGGATTCTGTCACACCGGCGCTGGGTGAGGGAAGACTGCGGCCACGCCCACCCCCTCCAGGCCACACCCCCTCAATACATAAATATGTGCTTCCCTCGGAAGCGCAGCGGACGGGCGCAGCGGGCGCGCCTAAGGCAAGCCCGTCTGCGCCCGTCCGCGACCAGATCGCGTCCAGCGCCAGCCATGCTGCCTGTGTCCACTCACACAATCAAAGGATTGTTTGGTCCAGTGCGGAGCTACGGTCACTGAACGCAGCCACTCCCTGTCAGTCGCCTGAGCTTAATCTGACGACTCAGGATCTCCCGCACCACTGCCTACACTGCCAAAAGTCTCTTGGCTCCGTCTCTTCCCAAATAGTAGCACCTTTTAAAAAAGCAAGCAAACCCTCTCGCAACACCTCCTCTCTCAAACTTAGGATCGGTCTACTAAATTGCAGATCCCTTCCTAAGCATGCTGACGACTTATGCTTACTAATATCGGACTCTAACTGGGACGCCTTGTGCCTCACGGAGACATGGCTCAATGAGGACAACTTGGCTTCCGTCTCACTAGCAACCCCGCCAGGCTTTAAATTGAGCTTCTCCAATAGAAAGGAAGGCCGAAGAGGTGGAGGAGTGGCTTTCATCTACAACGAGAAATACACCTTGTTGTCCTCCACTCCTACCACATTCCCAGGCACAGAAGGACTACACTTTTGTCTCCAAATTACCCCCCAACTGTCTCTTACAGGCCTAATTATCTACAGACCCCCGGACTGCCCGGCCTCATCCTTGAGTGAGCTTATGGACTTTATAGTCCTAAACTCTCTTGCCCACCCGCATTATATCGTAGCCGGTGATTTTAATCTTCACGCCGACAACCCTGACTGTCCACAGGCTACTTACCTCATCTCAACCCTGCAATCGGCCAATCTAACTCAGGCTATTGCAGGCCCTACGCATCGTGCAGGGCATATGCTGGACCTTTTCTTTTCCAATATATCGAACACAACAGCTAATTCCCCGATACCACTGCTTTGGACGGATCACTACTTAACTACTTTATCCATCTCAATCTCCTCCCAGTCTCAGATCACAGGGAAACGCTCCTATATGCGAAGAAACTGGGTTAATTTAACAACGGACAATCTCTGCCTGGCACTTCGAGCAAACCCCCCACCCCTTACCTCGGACGTTAACTCCGATGCTACATCACTGAACTCGTGGATTAGCAATGTAGTGGATTCTATCGCTCCTGCCAGAATCGCTACGTCACGCAGAGAATCTCCCTCTGCTCCGTGGTTCTCCCCTGAGCTGATGGCCGAAAAAAGTAAATGCAAAAAGCTGGAGCGCCTTTGGCGAGCAAATTATTGCGAATCAGCCAAAACCAGCTATAAAAAAGCCCTCCATGCCTTACATTTATCCATAAATAATGCTAAAAAAATCTTCTTTGCGACCTCAATCCAGCAGGCGGAACAACCGAGTAAAGAAGTTTTTAAGATAGTTAAATCTTTCTTTAAGCCAAGAGCCATTGAGACGGATATTATTCCATCCGCAAGACTCTGTGAAACCATTTCTGATTTCTTTAACACCAAAATATTAAAAGTGTATGATACTTTCACGAATCCCGAGCCGACACCTATGGATGAGCTTAGAGTTTCTGAGCCACCCGCTTCCTCCTTATTTCAATTTCAGCCCATCACCCTCTTGGAGGCACTGAAAGAAATAAATAAATGTAAATCTGGGGCACCTGATGATCCATGCCCACCTAAACTCTGGAAATTAATGTCTGACGCAATCGCAGTCCCCCTCCTACACATATGGAACACGTCCATCACAACAGGCATGTTCCCGGACTGTTGGAAACAGGCCACTCTTCTCCCGCTAAAAAAAAAACCCCAAGGCGCGCCGGATGACCTGAGCAATCTCCGACCCATCTCCCTTTTAGCAGCCCCTGGCAAAATGCTCGAAAAACTGATCCAACGGCAGATTAACAGCTTTATTGAAGAAAGCGGTGCCCTACATGAAACTCAATCTGGCTTTAGGGCCGGCTTTAGCACCGAGACGGCCCTCATTGAGGTTGCCGAGTCAATCAGATGGTCCTTAGATTCAGGGGCATCAGCTATGCTGGTGCTCCTGGATCTATCCGCTGCTTTTGACACGGTAGATCATAGCAGACTGCTGATTCGACTCAAGGACATTGGCCTTGGAGATAAAGCACTTGACTGGTTACACTCCTACCTCACAAAGCGGTCCCAGAAAGTGGCTCTGGGCCCCTTTTCCTCTGAACCTAAAAGCCTCTGGTGTGGTGTCCCACAGGGGTCTGCACTCAGCCCTCTGTTGTTCAATGTGTATTTGGCCCCGCTTTTCACCTTGATTGCTAAATGGGGGGTCAAGGCAATATCATACGCGGATGACACTCAATTGGTCTTCCCCTATACAGACACGTCAGAGGCAGCTTTTAGTAAAATCAGGGGCTGTCTTCGAGACGTGGCCAAATGGATGAACACTAATAAACTCAAAATGAATGCGAGCAAAACAGAGGTCTTATTTTTTGGAAATCTCAAACACCCCCCTCCAGACCTCTGGTGGCCTACGGAACTGGGCCCTGCCCCATCCCCTGGTACCCATGCAAAAAACCTAGGAGTAAGGTGGGATGAGAACCTGTCCTTCTTGCCGCATATACAACAGCTTACCGCTGGCTGCCTGCACAAACTCAGAAATTTGCGAAAATTCCTGCCCCTGCTACCAGTCGAGTGTCGAAAAACAGTTGTTCACGCAACAATCACATCACGTCTCGACTATTCTAATGGCCTTTTTCTTGGTCTGCCCAAATATGCGGTGCAACGCCTACAGATCGTGCAGAATGCGGCTGCGAGATTGATAAAACGGGTCCCTTTCAGGCAGCATATCTCTCCGCATCTGCACGAGCTGCACTGGTTGCCAGTGGCCAGCAGAATTAAGTTCAAGGTGCTTACCTTGGCTTTTAGAGCACTAAAAGGCTCTTGTCCCAACTACTTAAAACTTCGACTCCCCCGTTACCTTCAAGAACGAGAGCTCCGCTCAAACTCCCTGGTCAAACTAATTACTCCCCGTGTGAGGAAAGCTAGACTTGGAGGCAGGTCCTTTTCTGTTGGCACGGCTAAACTATGGAATACCTTGCCCCCTGTCATCCAATCTGCCACAACAGAAGCTAGCTTTAGGAAGCTCCTAAAAACTTGGCTCTTTATGCAATAATTTTGATCTTCCCCTTGACTACTCGCTCTTGGCTGTAGGACTCGCTAGCGCCGGGACACCTCACCTGAGGTAGCTGTTCTTGCTTTATAAGCATCTGTATTATTATTATTATTATTATTTATTGCTCTGTGGAATACTATGAGTTTCGAGGATTAGTGATATTCTCTCAGTTCTATCCTATCCCTGCTGAACAGGCAATCAGCAGGAGTAGGGTTATGGAAAATGTTCTTAGGAAACACATTTTTTGGATTTGATCAAATTTATTCCCCCACATCTCATGAAAAAAATATGTCTCGTTGGGCCATTTACATAGTTACGGCTACCAGGAGTGGCCAGTGCAGATAAGAGTGGTGGAGCTGGGTAGAGGGGGTATTGGGATTCGACAGACTACCACGAGGGAAAATTAAATAAATAATTAATTTTCCCTCGTCGTCTGTCGAAATCCTCCCATCCCCACCTGGCCCCACCGCTCTTACCTGCACGGGCCGCTGCTGACCACTACCCTTATGACAAACTAAAGTAGCTGCACATGTAAAAGAGCAATAGGTGTGAAACAAAGAAGGGACGGGTTTATGAGAATAAAAAGCCTCTTCCAAACTGCCAAAAGGGAAGTGAAATTCTACCGTCTATAGCTTTTAGGCAAACCTTTTATGAGGCCTTAGCTGAATTTAGGTGTTCGGGAGCGTCGATTAAAGTGAATTAAATTGCTAATACCTCCTGTACCCTATTCAGCCAGTGACCTCTTTACGGTATATGAAAGTCGAAGAGGACTATTTATTTACCCAGGAAGTAACAAAGGGGCATATTACCAAGAAATAGCGATAATTATCGCTAAGCAGGGTTAGCGTCAATAATTTTATCGCCGCGCTTCGACGATTTTTATTGCTTAGAAACCTTGCTATTATCAAGGTTTATCTCCTAAGCGATAAAAATCGGCCGAAATGCATGAATATCGCTGAAAAGTCAGCGATATTCATGCATTACCGAGCTAATGCTCTTAGCCATGTTATCCACCTACCATTGGATAACATGGCTAAGAACTGATCTGGGCAGGCGTTAGCTTTTGGAGATATTCGCGCTTAGAGCAAATATTTCCAAAAGTAGGTAATAGGAGATAGCGATGTTAGCGACTGTTTCCAGTCGCTAACATCTTGGCACGCCCACTTTGCATGTCATTAGCGATAATTATCGCTGACATGCAATGTGGGCCTCAAGATGCTCGCTATCTCCTACTAGCTGTCGCTAACTGGTGTTAGCGACAGCTAGGTAATAGAGCGATAAAATTATCGCCGCTTTAGCGGGAAAAATTCCTGCTAAATCGGCGATAAGGCCCTTGGTAATATGCCCCAAAGTTTTTTTAACTTCTCCAAAAATAGAAACCTAGTATCTTCAGGCTGCAATGCCTACAGTTCTTTGCATCCAACGGATTCACTAGTCCCCTTTACAAACTAATTTTAGCCCGTGAATGCAGATGCTGCAACACATGACTAGCAAACATGAAATAAACACTTATTGTCACCAAGGGGATTATAGGCCTTTTTTAAACTCTGGGTTATTTTTCGTCCAAGTTACTACAGATGGCTTTATGCTGGTAGAAACAAGCTGTCTACTTTCCCAGCCATGTATCATCAGCAATAATCCCAAAGCACAAACATTATGGAATCAGACACTTCCCTGCTTCTGCTCAGTGATATATGGTAGAAAAAGAATATAGTCTCATTCCATTTTCTTCTGAGCTTGGCAGGTCTGGATACGTTCAGAATGGCAAACAATGCATTGCCTAAAACACGCTATATATATCTGAAGGACTAACATCACAGACACGCTTTCGTACTTGTTTCGTGTAGGATGGAAACCATGGTGGATTAGTACGCTTTCAGATCATCTGCAACTTTCACAAGCAAAGCAATCTTCTTAAAATCATAAAAACACAAATATGAATGCAAGACCAGCTCAACTTCTAAGCATGCTGCAGGAACAAAGACTGAATAAATGTACTGTGCTCAGACCGGATAGGCCTGTGGAGCTTCAAAGTGACATAGGGGGAAATTAGGATTATTTTAATCTAAAAATGATTGTGGTAGGGAATATTGAGGACAAAATATTGAATGCTCACAATACTGTGACCAGAATATTGAGGGACTAAATATCGAACAGGTAAGTGAACAGAGCTAAGGCTTACTATTCTAAACTCCACATCTATGTACCTTGAAGATATATGTACCATTATTAGGTATAGCAAATCTATACAAATTTACATTTCGATACGTTGTCCCTCAATATATTGTGAGCAACTGATATTATGTCCCCGATATTCCTGCCTACACTCTAAAAATGGATTGCAGCTGGATTACAAAAGGAACATTTGAATTTATCAAAGCCGGAATAAGCAACTATTGAGTGTGAATCTTAAGACTGTATGCAATAAAGGAAAACTGTCAGACCTGGCCACTTTTGGCATGTTTCCCCTGTCTTTTTGCCTTCTGACCTCCTGGTTTTGATGGTATGCTGGATTTCATTTATGCTGGTTTAGTGTCTCCGTGCATTTTTTCACTGCTATTCAGTGCTAAAGTGCAAGTGCTCCTACTGTAAATTGTGTTATGGTTTGTTTTCCATGATTGGGATATTTAATTTTCAAGTAAGTCCCCAGTACTGTGCACTGTGTGTTCCCAGGACCGGTAAATCGAATGCTAGTAGTGGGCTTGCAGCACTTGTTGTGCCACTCACACAGGTAGCCTTTCAAAGGTTTTCATACCTGCCACTGCAGTGTTTGTGAGCAGTTTTGACAGCCATGTCGACCTGGCAAGTGCACCCACTTACCAGGACCTAACCTTCCCTTTTCTTACATGTAAGACACCCCTCAGGTAGACCCAAGGTACCCCCATGGGCATGGTGCAGTGCATGTGAAAGGTAGAACATGTACTGGTGTATTTTACATGTCCTAATCGTGAAATACTGTATATTTCGGTGTCCACTTTTGAAACGCTGCCTGTCCCATAGGCTATCATGGGAGCTGCACTTTAACATTTTGCAAGTGTAACTTTCCATAGGGACAAGATAGAGAAATTGAGTTTAGACTTCCTGAACTCAAAATTAAAAAATACATTTTTTAGTAAAGATGATTTTTATATTGCGTATTTGAAAATGCCAGTTTCAGAAAGTTGACATTTTCTTGCTTAACCATCCTGTATGCCTCTGCCTGTTTGTGTATTCACCATATGGGCTGAGAGTACCAGGAGCTGGGGATGTGCATTCACACTAGATAGACACAAGGGGGAGGTTGAGATGTGTCCTGCCTTTCCTGGGTGACTCATAGCCAGGCTGAATAGACATGGCTGCATTCGGAGTAGTGGGAGGAGTTGTTGCTTGCACCTGAATGGGCTGTGGCTGCCTCTCACAAAGCTGTCTCCCCCTTCTGGAGTGAACCTGGCCTGAGCCAAGCAGAACTGGTTTATGTGTGCCAGAGGAATGTAATTTGTGCTAACTTCAAAGGGATGTGTGGTATACATATTGGGGCCCTGACCCCAGGACTTTAGAACTCTTTGACATTAAGGAACCTGCTTGCTGTGTTGGCCTGCAGTGGCTGCTTCGGTCTTGAGCAGTGAAATGACTGGCCTAAACTTTTTACAACTTCTTTTTGCTGAGTATCTCCAAGAGCTTGAGGCAGAGATTGCACCCTGTTCAAGAAGTCTCATGAACAGAAAAGACTTCACCTTCCTCAGGATACCTGCATCTGGGACTGGGTGTTTCAGCTGCCACTGAGGGGAAAAAGCATCTAGATGCCATCAACGACACAGCTGCCAGCTCTGTGACCGAAAGGCACCACAGAGGGCCCTGCCGTACTTCGCACAGCAATCCAGGTCAAACAGGTGACGTCATCTAATGCGTCACCAAGCCGCTGCTTCCACTGCGACCTGTGGGGTATTGCACTCCGCACCCACCGCCTCGCTTCACACTGCCGCCCAAGTCTCACTGACAATGCTGCAAGCTGACATCTATGCTCCTGCCTGCACTATGGTTTGGGGGTACCGCTCCGAAGTTACACAACGCACTGCCCTGGCCCACACAACAGTATTGGCCCACCGAGTTACCACAGTGTTGCCTATGAAATTGACACCACAATGGGAACCTCAAAGGCAGTACCCAGCACGGCATGGACTGCTGCAGTCCATGCCGTGCAGGTAGTGGGGTGCATGCAGACAGGGGGCACACCATGTGCTCCTCCTTTGTTTCCTCTCCACCACGGTTTCATGGAGTAAGAACCGCCACGAAAACCATAGCAGAGAGGAACATATTCGACCTGAAGACTGCTGCGTCACTGCCAAGGATCTCTGATCCCTGGTGGTTGGGGGGTGCAATGGTGGTCCAACCACCTTAGTCGTTATAGAGCAGTCCGAAGAAAGCCATTGCCACAACCCTGCGAGTCGGGCAATCTGTGGACTACCAGACTCATAATCAGCCCCTTAGTGTCCATCCACTGATTGCACTACAATTGAGGTGTGCATTTCAGGACACTTTCTTTGTTATCAGTTTGTGTGCTGCTTTCTCTATTCGTTCTGTTTTCAAACACATTTTTGGGCATTGTTCATCTATGCCTATAACTTTTGGTTTACTTGTACAATTGAAATTCAATTACATCTGATGTGGGTTGGATTAAGCTGATATATTGTATAAATGGCACATTAACAACACATTCACACCTTCATGATGCTTGCCGCCGCATGCCTATTTTTGTTGCCTGAAACACATTCATCCCCTTTATGCCTCATATGTTTGCACTGAATTTAAGTTCTATTCCTAGTTTAAGTTACTTGCACCCACAACTGTATCTCTCTATGCCACTCCACTCTACGCCATGCCCCGACACACCACTGTACTCTGACACTCCACTGCCCACTCTATATCACACTACACCGCTCCACTCCACGCTACGCCACGCCACGCCACTCAATGCTACTATATGTCAATCTATGTCACTCCACTCCGCCCCACTGATATATACTCTATGCCAATCTACTCCTCTCCATGCCACTATGCTCTAAGCCATTCCACATCATTGTAGCTAATATCCCTCCTTTCTACTGCATTCCCTGGCACTAACTTTTAGCCAACAAAGTGGTTGCTAACTGATTTACAGACATGGCTTTTGAGCATTTAAGCTCTCCCGTGCGTCGGACAGCCCCCGGCCGTCTGACATCACAGTGGGCGTGTGCGGAGGACGGCCAGGGGCCATCCGAACCGCGCACGCGTCGAATTCTCCAGCACAGCGGGGGAATGTCGGCCGCAGCGAAGCAGTTAACCAACAAAATTGCAGTGGTATCTGCAGTGTGAAAAGACAGCACTTGGGAAAGTCCATGGTAAACTGCTGCAGAGCCCTCCAAAATGAAGGTTTTAATGGAAATATTATTCACTGTGAGAGCAGGCTACTTTAGTGCGTGTACAGCAGTCCATTCTAAAACAATAACACCGAAAAACACATGCGTTTCACACATTCATCTCAAATGAATGCTCATATCAAAGACCTTGCCTGGCGTTTTAAATGCTAACGCTATTAAACAAGTGGCCACAACTCAGCTGTGCAGCTTGACTTAATGAAACAGAATTAATTAAATGGGACAGAAACTGTAGGGCTGACGCTGGTTATGAATATGCATGAAAATAACAGACCCGGCCTTTGTGCGCCCAGGCAGGCAGGCTTTCACTTATGACAGTCCCCGGCTTTGGAATCTCACCCCAGTGAAAGCGGCGAAGGCCCGAGTTTGACAGCGAGGGACAATGCCTCCCAGCTCACTGGAGCTCTTGGCGACTTTCACTCCCTGACTCACTACCATGCAATATTTCCTGTCTGTCATAACAAATGGGATTGTCATTTTTTGACGGTGGTTTTGCCAAGTTTGAAGAGAAATCTTTTGAAGCATGCTCTATCGTGCAATGCAGCAAACACTGCGAGAAATCTGGAACTGAAGACTGAAACACTTCAATCTTTTTACCATTAATTCTCGTTCACCTTTCATCCATTTCAGCATTGACTCACGTAAAAAGAATTCTGTTGTCGCCAATTAAGTACATAAAACTGGAGCATTTACATACATAATAATATTTTTTAGGAGGAATTGTAATACTCGATCATTTTTTTAATGTATTTTCTATGTTTGTACTTTTATGATATATGTATCGAATAAAGTATTACAACAACAACAATAATTTTGATGACAACAACAATAACAACAACACATATAAATGACACATAATGGGTAATATGGGATTACACATTTCCATCACACTGTTCTAGACAGCATAATTCACTAGTCCATGGTGGACTGGCTTGCGTCACCCGAACCCCAAGATGACAAAACATATTACACAATTTACCAGTTAAATACTTTTTTCATATTACATGTTTATTTTGTGAAATTACCAGTGAAACATTGGGGACAGGGAATGGTTTATTAAAAACAGTGAATTACATAATGGACTAGATTTGTCTATTGTTGAAAAAGGAAAAGATTGTAATTAATTAGTTGAGAATATTGGGTTTCAGAAATGAGGCTTTGCCTTTCTTAACAAGCATTGGCAAAGCCTGACGATTTCTCCTTTGCAAGATTAATTGTAACCGTCAATTTTTTTTAAACCTGGTGCACGGAATCGCGATCTGCTCCGCAACACGAGTTAAAGTAAAGATAAAGAATGCCTCATAATGCAGCCAGCGTTAACATAGTCATAGAAATTTTTTTCTTTACTTTAAGCTATGTTGCACAGCAGTGCGAGCTGCTGTGCAACATGGCTTAAAGAAAAGAAAAGAAAAAGCTATCACATGGAAAAACCTGACTGCATCATAGTGTTTTTTTCTTTGAGCCATATTGTAGAGCAGCCTGCACTGTCGTGTAATAAGTCTAAGAAAGCGCGGGACCAACGACAAACAGTGGGAGGAGGGGAAAGCAACACAAGGAAGGTGTGGGGGAAGAGTGAGGGAGCAGCAACGGACAGTTGGAGGAGGCCATGAGGGAAGCAACAAGATGGAGGTGTGGGGGAGGAGGGAGGGAACAACCATGGGCAGTAGGAAGAAAGTGGGGAAAGCAATACTTGGGAGGTGCGGGAGGGACAGTGGTTGGAGGGCATGGGGTGAAGCAACATGAGAGAGGTACACAAAAGGAGAGATAGAGTAAAAACTAGACAGCAGGAGCAGATGGACAAGCAACATGAGGGAGGGAGTGTATGGCAAAAAGTTTTTTTTAAAATATCTTCAAGATCTCGCAGACAGTGAAAGGACTCTGGCCACAAAAAGGAAGCTGTGCTCGGTCCATGCTCCACGGAAGAGACAACATGGAAGCTCCAGGAGGAAGTAAGAGAGGCAAGTATGTAGTGGGAGCCCAATAATAATCAGTAATGGGAAGTAATTGGTGGACTAAGCCCGTTTTCAGTTTTTTTTAATTAATAAATGATTTAGACCTCTGTCTCAGGCAAAACCTAAAACGTACATTATGCAAATAGAAATCAGATATTCTTTAAGATACTGCCAGCAAGGTGGCGCTAAGAATGGGCCCTAGCAGTAAATAGAACATTCAACTTTCCAGTTGATTAATACAAAAAGGTTGTACACAAGCGTTTACAGGCTACTCTTGTTTAGTTAAAAAAGGGTCATGGTTGCATTTAAAATGTTCAGGTTTGACTAATTCTTACAAATATACTCCTAATTACATATTCACTAATAGCTCATCTCAGACATATTCAAACTTTTCTTACAATGTTTAGCTATCAAAAGACCCTGATTTAATTTTAGATATTCTAAATTTGTTTCCACAAACAGGTTACTAACTAAACAATGGGAATTCATTCCAAAGTGCATAGTAGTGTGTTCACAAAAAGTAACACACATTGTTGAGATGGGGAACATCCTTTACAACGCAACTTTTACCACTCAGTGCCTTTACGACGCAACTTTTACAACGCAAACCATTACAATGCATTGTGCTGGGGGGCGCTCTAGGATAGGGAATAGGTTTAATGTACTATCCAACACCTTCCCTACTATGAACGGGGACTGGAGTTGGAATAGTAAATTAAACTATTCACTATCCAGCGCCCCTAAGCACTATGCGTTGTAAAGGCATGCGTTGTAAAAACCGCGTTGTAAAGGCATGCGTGGTAAAAGCATGCGTTGTAACGTCATTCATCCTGTTTAGATATGTACATTACCTTTTTCCTCCTTTCACTGCGCAAAATTCTGTGGTATAAAAAGCTATATTTCACAGGGAACAGTGAAGAACGCTACATATTTCATGTCTGCCTCTGAAATAAGGATGTCATCATCAGCTTTAACACTGTCAAGGCTAGTATGCAGCATGGAGGACCAAATTATGTGGCAGGGTTATCTAAATTATCCAACCAAAAATTTAAATTATGCAACATATTTTGTGGTAGTATTATTTGAATTCATTTGTGAAAGAAACAACAATTTTTGGTGAAATCTGAAAATTTAGCAAATAATGAGGGAGAGGCAGTAAATCCATAATTATTTGGTAAATGCTTAAACCAAACTCAATATTGTCCATTGTTTTATTAACAATGTATTAAAGAATTGTAAACAAAACCTAAACATTCTAATTTGAATCAGTGTCCATTGTTAGCTGCACTGTAAAGAAAACCACATTTTCAAGCTAACTACCTCAAAATAAACATGTAATATAAAACATATATAATGGGTACCATGTTTATAAACCACTTGGCCTCGTAGTATATGATGTCACTAGAACCCTTCAATGGCAATAATGCACCATATAACACAGCTACCCATTAAATACTCTCTACATGTAGATCTTTTATATGTATTGTGCATATGTGGGTGCTCTCATTGCACAAAATGCAATAATCTAAAAACCCATATTCGACAGGGACCAATAAAGTAAGGAAAATATTTTGGGGCTTCCCATGAAATTAAGATTTTATAATCATATTCACAGTCCTCAATCCAATGTGAAGACTTTAGGCTTGGTCAGGGCCACAAATATTAAGCAGGAAGGTTATCAAAACTATGTGGCAAAGTTATCTAAATTATGCTGCAAAAGGGCAATATATGCAGCAAGGTCTCTAGCAGTACTATTTTCATCCACTTGAGCTAAACAGCTATTTTTGTGAAATCTGCCAAATATGTGGAAATTGTGACAAATCATAATGATGTGATAGATGCTGCAAACGCTGAATTGCATAAATCCCCTTATCGTTACTATTGTCCTTTGTTTTGATCAATTATTTATTTATGAAACGTAAACTTAAACATTCTAATGCCACTCCGTGTCCATTGTTAGCTGAAGTTTGAAGAAAATAGCTTATTCAAGCTAACTACTCCAGAAAAAGGCGTAACATAAAAAATACATAATGGGTAATGTATACTATGGGCCTATACTACCATCTTAGGCTTCTGGTGACCAAACTACTTGGCATTAGGATTCCTGGTTTAAGATGTCACCAAAACCCTTTTATCGCAATATTGGATCCTATTACATATTTGCCTGTTATGTTTGTGTCAATAACAGTCCTTCTTCTGGGATTATGCATACCCTTGTCAAGTATTTGACATTGACCACACCAAATCTGAGATGATTGTTCTTAAAGTTATCAGGACTAAGCTTAAACCCTTTACCAGAGTTATCTACGCAAAGGCTGCTAGTTAGATCTGATGGGCAAAGTCTAACTTGAGTGTTCGGAACTCATAAATTGCAGTGCTTTTAATGCAGTATTTGCTACGTTTATCAGAGACATGGGAAGAATTATGGAGTCCAAATTCCGATAATTTACATTCACACATTTGACAATGAAGACTGAGTTACTTCATCCCTCGCCATCAAAAAGAAACTGCTGGCTTGACTGAAAGGGACCTGCTCAGCATGCAGTGATGGGGGGGCTTCCTAAAGATAGTACATTTATTCAACCCTGCTTAACTTTACCGATGAACAATATTCCACTTATCGAGATCCCCCAGCCTGTCTGGGACAATCACTTCTCCAATGAGGACCGAGCTGTACGGATGTACTCCATTGCTAATAAACATTTGGGCCAAATATACACCTGGAGCACGTTATAAGTGTGAGCGTGCCTGTTTAAGTACAAAGGAATGTGTTATCAGAATTGCAGGGTCCCTGTGAAGTCATCAATGCTTTGGCTACATCTTGAATGGATGCCATTACAGTAAACAGCATGTTTCCATCTCCTCCTCTATTTCAGAGGTGAAAAGGCTGAGAGATTTTAGTGAGAAATAACATTATAGATTAGGTTTCTTAAAATTTCAATTCCCATAGTCCTATTCAGATTCTTAAAAAAAGTTTGAGGCCATAAAACAAATTCCACTCCCACTCACAGCATCGGGAAAAATTGGAATTGAATGCCAATGGGTGGCCTGGGATTTAGTTAAGGGACAACAGGACCAAGCCAGGCGTATTGCGCATGCGCAGGCGAGCACCGCACCTGCGGAACCCCAGCGGCACAAACGCACGCCGGTAGCTAATGTATGGTGCTGAATCCACAGCTGAAGAGACAACGCTTACCTGGAGGCCCGCTGTCTTCGTGAGGAATGGTGACAGCATCGAGCTGTCGCAGGGGATGACAGAAAAGCGGCAGTGTGTACCAAAGCGAATGCACGCTGCGATATACGTCTGCTGGATGGGAGATGACACTTTTTAAAGCAGGCTAGAAATCTTGTCAGCAGCAGCTGGTGAAATGCACGGGCAACACATTTGCATGCATTATGCGAAAGACATGACACCAAACAAATGCACAATCTATGCACACAGGATTAGTGTGAGTGACAGATTCAAAAATACTTGTTTTGCCAGGCTGATGCGACCACGGCGGAAGTGCTGTAGCTCTTTGCTAACCATGGTCTCTGACATACAGACAGAAAAATAAACTCCAATCTGACAGCTTCTCACGGAAGATGATGCACCAGGCACCCATACTTCAACTCCAGAACGAGAAACTGTGCTGAAAATGCTGCGAGAACGGAAAACAAAGAGTTAAGCAGTGGTGGCGTTATAACAAACCAAACACTGTTGACCTATTAGCTTTGCCAATGCTTTCCTAACACTGTGCCATATTGGCAAACCAACTAAAAGAATGAAAAAAGAAAAGGATTGTCGACTCATCATTGCAAATGCGCACTTATGCGTGATGACGTGTGCACGCTCACCCGTGATGAAATATGCACGCGCCGCTCACGTGAGATGACATATGCCCATGAATGTATGACGACATGTGCATATGTAAAGGCATATGTGCGCATGAGTGATGGCATACATGTGCATGGTTGATGACACCCACCCACATGGATTACGACACATGGGCGCACGTGTTACTCTGAATTTTTGGACCTACAGAAAGATGTGTGCACCATTCTTTTTTTATTTACTGATCCAGGATGGTGGATGTCACATGGATCAACGAAGAAAGAAAATAATTCATTTTTACTAGCACGAAAGTGACCTTAGAAGTGCAATCGGCCTGTGCAGAATTATGGAAAATGCATCGGAGGCGCAATGGACAAGTTCAAGTTCAAGTTCGGTCATTTGTATAGCGCACTACTCACCCAGAGGGTCTCAAGGCGCTAGGGAAGGGTTCGTTATTTGTCGAATAGCCAGGTTTTAAGTTCTTTTCTGAAGGAGATGTGGTTCTGAGTAAGGCGGAGGTGGGTGGGGAGTGAGTTCCAGGTCTTGGCAGCCAGGAAGGAGAAGGATCTGCCACCCATGGTGGATTTCCGGATGCGCGGGACTGCGGCGAGGGCTTGATTGGACGATCTTAGTTGGCGGGAGGGTTTGTAGAAGGACAGTCGAGTGTTGAGGCATTCGGGTCCTAGATTGTAGAGAGCCTTGTGTGCGTGGGTGAGAAGGCGGAAAGTAATTCTTTTGTTGACGGGAAGCCAGTGGAGGTCTTTCAGATGTCCGGTGATGTGATCTTGGCGAGGGATGTCTAATATGAGTCTCGCTGACGCGTTTTGGATGCGCTGGAGCTTTTTCTGTAATTTTGCTGTGGTTCCGGCATATAGTGTGTTGCCATAATCCAGTCGACTCGTGACCAGTGCGTGGGTGACAGTCTTTCTTGTCTCGAGGGGGATCCAGCGGAAGATCTTTTTGAGAATGCGAAGTACGTTGAAGCAGGAGGACGAGACTGCGTTGACTTGTCTGGACATCAAGAGAGAGGATTCTAGGATGAAGCCAAGGTTACGTGCATGGTCTGTGGGTGTGGGTGCTGTGCCCAGAGCGGAAGGCCACCAAGAGTCGTCCCAAGCTGAGGGGGAAGATCCTAGGATGAGCACCTCCGTTTTGTCTGAGTTGAGTTTTAGGCGGCTAAGTTTCATCCATTCGGCTACTTCTTTCATGCCTTCGTGAAGTTTGGTTTTGGCGGTGTTGGGGTCTTTGGTGAGGGAAAGGATTAACTGGGTGTCGTCGGCGTAAGAGATGATGTTGAGGTTGTGTTGACGCGCGATGGAGGCGAGAGGACTCATGTAGACGTTGAAGAGGGTGGGGCTGAGTGAGGATCCTTGAGGTACGCCGCAGATGACTTCGGTGGCCTCTGAGCAGAATGGGGGAAGTCGGACTCTTTGAGTTCTCCCAGCGAGGAATGAGATGATCCAGTCCAAGGCTTTTCCTTGTATGCCGATGTTGTTGAGGCGATGTATAAGGGTGCTGTGGCAGACTGTGTCGAAAGCGGCGGATAGGTCGAGTAGGATGAGGGCCACTGTTTCTCCGTTGTCCAGGAGTGTTCGGATGTCGTCGGTCGCTGCAATGAGGGCGGTTTCGGTGCTGTGTGCGCCCGCTTTGCACACTCCAGAGGCACTTTGGTTTTACAGTAAGGACGGCAGATGCTTGGGTGGGCCTTTCTGTAATACAGATAGCGCTGGTACACATATAGGGCCAGTGCTATCACCAGAGGGTGTTTCCAAATTTGCATGGGGGCATGGTCCCATGCAAATGAGGAAATTTCTTTGCCCTCTGGGCCTGCACCGCATTACAGATGTGGGAGCAAAGGCAAAGAAGTTGTTAGGAGGTGCACATAGAAGATGACGCACTGTCAGTGCGCCCCTTGGTGACAGATCTTTAGAGGGGGAAAGAAGGTCCTATGGATCCCCAGACATCCCCTTACAGGCAGGTGCAGTCATGCACTGTGGATCTCTCTTCCCTCTTAGAAGTGCAGGTGGGTTGCCGCCTGCACACGGAAACATGGAGCGGTTGCTTCAAAGCCGCTCCATTTTTCACTTGAAAGCACTGCCACCAGGGCAACATGACCTCGCGGCTGTCCTGGGGCCAGCACATTAATTGCAATAGGGCACACTTTCCCTGTTTGCGCCCAGCACACTTGTTTTAAGGTGCGCCATAGCGCAAGCAGGGAAAGTGCGCCCTTTGTGTAATAGGGCCCCTGGAAGCAAATGGCAGCTACCAGTCCCTCCAAAAAACAAGAGAGAAATAAAATTAAAAGAAATATATTTAACGAGCTGAGAGAATGGAGGAGCAACAGTGGAGTGGGGGGAGGGGGATGCAATAGAGGGACAGGGATTTTGGGGGAAGCAGTAGAGGAAAAAAAAAGTTGTTCCCTAATTGTGAGCAGTGGAAAGATACAAGTTGGGCAATCAAAGGAACAGCAAGGAGGATATGCATCTGAGACGGAACAAACACAAAAAGAGGAAGGAAAGCCATCAAATAAGACGCACCAAAAGAGAGAAACAAAGTCAAGCAATGTTAAGCAATGGACACGCTGGGCTCTAAGTCGACTGTAGGTTTTTTGTATAGTTCCAAATAGGCTTTTGCCTTTAGACGCAAAAGGTTGTCCGATACGTGAGTCCTACAAATAGGGGCAACCCGATTCCACATTTTTTGTGATACTCTTGAAATTGACATAGCCAGCAGTAACTTGCTGCAATGTTGGCTCAATTTGAAAACTTTTCATTGGGCCCAATTCACAAAGCTTTCTCTGGGCCCGTTTCCGAAAGGTTTTCTGCGAAGAGTTCCAGGTTCTACACTTCCATACAGTGTATGAAGTCATCAGCTTTAAGGTGCCTCCTGTTGGTGGTGCCAACTTAATGGGAAACGGCATTAGTTGTATAGTGCACGGTGAGTGCTCTAACTGTAAAAATTAAATTTTGCCTGTAACACTGTTCCAGAAAGGTTATACCTAACATATGTATGCCGCTCCTCTGAATTTCTAGTAGTGAGTTAGACTTACACCTCTTTGATCTAGCCCTGTGTGACTGGGTGGAACTTGTTTCGAAATGCCAGGATACTTGTATGCATTTTGCCCTCAGCCATCAGAGGGTCGCTTAACAACGAAAGAAAGACCACAGGTTCTTGTGAGACCACCCAAATAGTGGAACTGACCTCAAAACTAAGGCTCCATCATCCACGCATCACCCCTGGAGAGACAGGGCATGAAAAGTGGGTCCTGGCAATTTGCCATCACCCCCTTGAACGATACATTTTGCCGCGAAAGCAGTGAAGGAATAAATCCTTTAATCCCGTAGAAACTATTTACCCTCGAAGAAATAAGATTAAATGGTAATCCAAGTAAATTAATTGCGATGTGAGGTTAATAAATATACTAAATAACCTCTGGAAATGTGGAAGTTGGCACGGGAGCTGCTTCCCAATATAATATTCTTATTATAAGCAAATTAAGTAGGAAAAATGAAACTGATTTGTGGAGTATGATAGCCAGGATAAGCACAGGTCCTTTTGTGTTCCCTATACTTTTTGACAAAATATAATCAATATTACGTTTCCTTTGTGCAACTGACAAAACAAGACTATGAGCCCGCCCTGCCCGTGCGAGGGGCACAGCAGGCCTCAGCCTCACAGCCACGCCCCAGAGACGTTACATGTATCGTGAGATGTCCCACGCTCCCAGCCACGTCCCATGTGAACAGAGCTACCGCTTGGGCAAACCTAATACATCTAAGAGCGCAGAGTGGAGCTCTATGGCTTCTTCTGGATGAATGGTTCATTCAACAGTCACTGGCTCACGTCAGGAGAAGTGTGGCTCACTGGTTAGAAGCGGCAGACCCTGAAGCAGAGGTCAGGCCCGGGACCAGGGTTCAATTCCCGGCGCGGCAGGGACTTGGGCTCAATGTCCGCGGACTCGATAATTCTCGCCTCAGTGCCTACTCTAATCATGGGTCCCACTCTGCAACTCTGGGCAATAGCTTGCTTAATCTCCACAGCGGCCCCAACAGCGCTGGGATGCCTGGCTTCACCTTGGGGGTGCCCTGGAGGGGGCATCTCACAGGGAAAGCCAGGATGGGTTCCACAGCGGTATACAGCGCCAGGATGCCCCGAGATGGGGCGGCAGTGCGCTTTACAAGTATACACATATTTACATTTACATTTACATATGTTCACCATCCGTACCCTACAACAGCAGCTTGCTGTACCAGACACAGAGGCTGCCAGGCCGCCTGGGGAAGGAGGATTAGGAAGCCTTAATTAAGGGAATGTGATATTAGCGGTGCTCCACTTACTGTTCAGCAACACACAGGCTTTTTTACACAGTGTCTTGTAAACAGGTTAGTTACTCGGATTTTTACATTCTAAAGAGGTGGTGCTGCTGTCTATCGGTTGCATTACCATTCCATTCCATAGAACTTTATTTCGGTCAACTAGGACCATAAAAGTGCATACAAGAAAATGTCTTACACATAAAACCTTATAAAATGAGAACAATCATTGGTGGCTACACAAATGTTTTAGGTTTTAACAGCGTTAAAGTGCAATGCAGAGGTCATAAAATGGTGGATCTGGGCAAATCGTGTCACAAACCCCTTCCCATCAACTATCATAATTCTTTGCATTAAAAGAAGGACCAAATCAAGGAAAAAAAGTTGCACACACAAATGAAGAGAATAAAAAACTACATTACCAATTGTAGAACGATAAGCCCCAGTTGCATGGGGGAAATTAATCATACATTAATTCCCCCAGGTGACCATCTTATGATAGTGCGGGTATCTTACAATTCGCAGTAAACAGTAACAAATGGACTACATTGTAATTTACGAGCCAAAAAAGGCCTCTTGCTGTCCCTGTCACACGGGCAGTTTAAAGAAAAACTTATGAGACTGGAAGGTCCTAGTAGTGACAGGCTGCAAAGCCAACTAAATTACAGATTTATATTCCTAAAACTAATGAACATACCCTTGCATTCCATTTTCCCATTCGTAATGACTAGTAGTAATTTTTAAGTGTAAAGCAGACAACTTATTTTTTTCTACTGTGATGGCGACTATGAAACTCTTAGCGAAGTAAGATGACACCTAGCTAATCAAGGGGTGTGTTGCCTATGCACAAAACTCTGAAAAGACTCTTGATATGTATATGCACAAAATATTAGCTTGTATATATTAACCTGTTAACCACAGCTTAGCTATCAAAACTTGTTTACACTGATTTGATTAATTATTTTTTTACTCTTTAGATTGGCAAATTTTCACATCTGAAACACCATGGTTGAGTTGACTTTAACACACCCTTCTGACAATCCTTATTAAATTAAGGTAGCAAGTTCCAGAGCAGAAAAATATAAAGGGTTGAGTCAGATAAACATGTATGTTAACCCTTGCATCTGTCCTCAGATCTTCAGGTGTGCCACCCATGCCTAATTTAAGCAGCCTCTGGCTGCAGGTGGGGCCAATCGGCACTCATTTTTTGGGCCTGGCACTTAACTTTTCCTCCTCAGACTTCAACTGATAGCAAAAGAGAGAAAAATACAAAAGGCCAAAATAAAGAGAAAGACAGAGAAGCAGTGACAAGGGGGGTAGGCAGGAATGAAAAGTAACTAGGAATGAGATAAGGGGTTCAGAGGGTGTCTGGGGGTCGATTAAAGAGGCAAGAGGTGGAATCAAGATGAACCAGCCACAGCAATCTGCACCCCGAAATTTAATAGTGTGGGGATGGCTTTCTGAGCAAAACGTTGGGCCCTGGCACTTATCCTGCAAATTAACTACTGATGCCATCAAATATAGTGCGGTTTTGGTTAAATACAAAGGACAATCTTATTGTGTTGGCAGCACTTCAATTTATAAAACCAAGATTCAATCTTCCTTGGATATTAAGGTCAGGGCATAAAACGTAACCCAGCTGAAGGCAGGAAGGCTGTCTCTTCTGCAAGTCAAGCAAATGTTAAGGGTTTCATTTTTTTCAGAAGAAATAGTAGAAAATCTGTCACCACCCTTTGCAGGGTTCATTATAATTGCCTCCCCCCTACCAGAATTCCAGAAATGAAATCTAGGACACATGCTCATAACATCAGCATGCAGTCAAAGTGCATACTGTTGGGGAGGGAATATTCTGACTTTGAAACAGATCATGTGGTTATTCGCTCAGCAGAAGGAATGGTTTTAGGGCTAAAATAAGGAACAGCACACCACTGTGTAGTAGCCACTTTAATAAATGCCATTAGAAAACATGCATTTTGCACCAAATCATCTCCAAAACAACCTGCATAGGATCTCTTTTGATATCAAATTAATCTGAATTAAAACAATCAAATTCACTTTGTAATAAAGTATATAAACTATGTTTTGTTAATTATACACTAACACTAAAGTGCATGTAAAACATAGGCATTGAAGTCACAGATACAAATATAACAGTCTATTTTTTCTAATAAAATAAAGCAATTGGCCTCACAATTTAAACATTCTAAACATTTCGAAGTAATACAAAATACAAAAAATGGGCACACGTGTACACTAACTGTGGCAAGCACTTTCCTTTGAGTATTTCAGATGTTCACCATAAATGCTCAGCTAGCATATATTCTGTATTTCTTGAATTTAATATTTTCATTGTATGAAATGCAATCTTTAGCAAAAAGCATGCACACAACTCACAAGGTTGCAAGTGAATTTAATTTCTTTCTTCCAACCAATTTTTAATTGATGTACCTCAATTAAATATTAATAAATATTTTTTAAAAGATTTAAAAAGTGTAATGAAACAACCGCTACCATCTTTGAGGGAACACCCCAGACTGTGCTTTATAAATAATGTATAATCATATTATTTAACCATTTTAACAATATAATTAAAAACAACTCACTTTGTACTAGAATAACTATATGACTGACCATTTTCTTCGGATTTCCACAGCCTGGACACACATTCAGATTAAATTGTAAACATTTCCTGTTAGCATACTTATTGCCATTTTTCAGTTGATGGAATAAATATTTTTTCATCTGAATATTTTACCATTCACGAAGGAGGAGGAAATGGTTCTGATTTTCAATTAAGAACAGCAAATCCAACCCTCATTATATATTCCCTTCCAGTGACCAGTTGCTGCCAGTAGTGGACATAATTACATTTATACTGCACAAGAGTTTACCTCATTTTAATTGATAACACAACATCTAAAAAGACCTATGTAAGAATGGATGTCATTTTAAAGTGGTTTCCCACTTTTTCCTGCTTGGTTTTGCTAGTGTTATGTCTGGGTGCATTTCCATTATAACACTGCTAATTGGAGTTAGCGTGAACATGCTTTGTCCCTAAATTTTTACTTTTAAATTAACTTTCAAGTAGGGCAGTGGATATTGGTTTACGAAAGGCACCAGTGATGTGCAGGCTTAATATGGCCAGGGTGTGAGATATAGTTTCATGAATTAACCATAGCTGATTCATTTCAGTGGGGTTTTTTACTTTAAAATCTAATGTTAAAACAGACATTTTCACCTAACTATAACTTCACTTTAACCTTTGTTTTTTCAGTGGATTTCTAGATTTGTTTATGTTAAGTAAGATATTATTACCATACACAACTAGAACATGACTTTAACCTTTGTTTTTTCAGTGCATTCTAGGATTATTTTATGTCAAGTAAAACGTTATTACCACACAGAACTGTGCCAACCTCCTGCTGTGCACAACCTTTACCCATGTGCAGCGTGAGGTTGACCGCAGAGCCAGGCCCATGGTCATCCTCACACAGCCAATAACCCTAACCCAAATGGACACCGACCCCTCCCTCCTTTTTACCAATTGTTTTCCCAGTTCTTTGGGACTCCCAGAGGAGGAGCTGCCTATGCTGGCTTCTGAAGAACTCCAGTAGGATCACAGCGCCTAAAAAAGAAATCTTTTATTAAAATGTTACCCTAGGGGTTCCATTTAGGACTACCCTCACAACTAGGTACAGGGGTTTATGGTAACCCTACCCTGCCCCTTCCTGCTATATTTTCTTTAACCTTTCAGAACACAGGGACCGAGTCTCCAAGTCCTGTAATAGTGGCCGAACATTTCTCTTCATGTTGAGACCAGCCAATCTGAGTGCATAGTCCCACCGGCGCAACTCGGTCCCGCAGGAGCAAAATGGACAAAATGGAAAATTCTCAGCCTATCACATAACTCTACTATGTGAAGTTGCAAGCCTGCAGGACTCCCACAAGAGTCCTGTAAACCCAATTATCCAGATATACAAATTTTCAACCTTAATTTCTCAAAAAAGACACCACATCATAACAGGAATGCTTTCCAAATCCTGCCAAAACTATAAATGAAGAAGCTAAGAATAACAGGATATGGCCCGTCTGGTGCCCACTAGCCCACAGCCAAGGATTCACGGACAGTCCCCTGGTAAAATATGCCCATATTCCCTTATTTATTTGAAAGGTTTTATATATGGCGCTGGCTCGACCGGGGGTATCAGAGCGTTTTACATGTGCACTAAGATATTAAAGTAAAGGAACAGTTGTTCAATAGCAAATTATTCAGACAGGTAAGATTAAAACAAGATAAATTAGCATATGGGCAAAGAGCAATGTAAATGAAAAGGCGATCAAGGAAGTCTATTATAAACAGTAGCAAGACGTGCAGGTAAAGTTCAGTATAGAATGATGTGGGGAGTAAAAAATTCAGAGCGGTACTACAGGTGAGGAATCATTAGATAGAAGTAGGTGGGTGAGAACCAAATGTAGGAAGAGGAGGTAGTATAGACATTGGGAAATTTATGGAGGAGATGGGAAAGGGTAAGAGATGGGAGAGAAGGGGGGTAGGGAGAAAGAAAAACAGGGTGATAGATAAAAAAGAGGGGGGAGAGGAGCAAGATAGGAGTGAAGTGAAGGAGAATCAGAACGAGGGATGCAGGGTTAGAGGCGAGGTTATGTACCCCAATACTTGCTGAGAAGGCGTTGTTTGAGGTCTTTTTAAAGCTTAGGTAGGAGGGGTTACTTTGCAGATACTTAGGGAGAGCTTTCCAGATGGTCGGGGCATTTCCGGAGAAGGAGCGAGATTGTTTGGATTTCTTTTTGAACAGGGGAGGGACAAGCAGGAGTGTGTTTGTGCTTCTCAACGGTCTGGAGCAGCTTGCATTTTTGAGTTTGTTTGTGAGGTACAACTGGGTTTTTTGATGGAGAGCTTTATGTGTAATGCATGCTGTCTTGTAGGAGGAGCTACCTTCAACGGTTAGCCAGTTAAGGGCTTTAAAGGCTGAGGAGATGTGGTCAAAATGTTTACAGTCAGTAATTAGCCTGGCCGCTAGATTGAGCACAGATTTGAGGGTAGCTAGGTGTACTTTATGGGTTCTTGTGAGGATGGCATTACCATAGTCAATTTTCGAGAGGACTAGTGATTGGACAATCAATTTGAAGTCATCAGCTGGAATGAAGGGTTTGATTTTCTTGAGATGACGGAGAGTGAAGAGAGATCCTCTAGCTGATTTTTTTATGTGGTCAATAAGAGTTTTTTTGTCAATAGTGATACCAAGTGATTGCACGAATTGGATAGTGAGAGCGAACAGTTGAGGGCATTAAGGTCAGAGATCCAGGATTGGATGGGGAGCCGGTTGTTTTTTGGAGAGAAGATGATTTCAGTCTTTTTAGGGTTTTGTTTTGAGATGATTGGAGTAGAACCAGGATTGGATTTTACTCAGGGTATTGTTAAGATGAAGTATGTCAGAGTAGGCTCTAATCTTATAGTAAAGTTGGGTGTAGTCAGCATAGAGGTGAAAGTTGATTACAGCTTGTTTCAGAATAAGGGTGATGGAGTTCTGGACTTTTTGGTTCCGTCCAGAGGTGTCAGGGAACAACACCCAAAGACCCCGGAGTTCCACCTGCCTTGGTGCGCAAATGAACAGAAACACGGGCTTCTCGAAGGTGGCGTCAAAGACCAAAGGTTTATTACTGCAGGGACACAGAAATCACAGAATCTACACACGGGCAGAATCTAGGAGACTGTTCGATTTGTACATTGTGGGTTGCTCCTTATATACCAAAAATTGTGCTTCAGGCAAATATTTCACATGTCAGTACATTCCCAAACCTTTGTGTCTTAAACAATAAATATTTGGCGTTACACAGGAACTGTCGATAATATCTGATGCCAAACATCACGAAGAGGGGTTCCCACTAGTCCATCACAATCCCTTGTCAATATTGCATTCAAGAGCCGGACCGCCTCATCGTAAAGTTCGTTACCTCCCCCTAATAAAGGCCCAGAAGGAAAGGAGCAGAGCCAGGTGCAGAAGATAGGAAAGCGGGATAAGAGATGTTTGTGGGTTGTAAATGGGCAAGGCTACCGGCTTCGGCCGCCTAATCATGATCAGGACAATGGGCAGGAAAACCAGTTCAGGTGGGCTGGCCTCGGGCAGAGGAGGCAGCCTTTGTCGAGTCATGCAGCTTCAGCGTGATCTGGTTTAAGGTGTACGTGTCATGAAAGAGGTGAATCTCCGGCTAAGGCTACGTGTCCTTAATCAAAGTGGAGTGAATGAAGTGATCAGAGGCTATTGCATATGTGAGGGCAAGGAAACACAAAATGGCGGCCATGATCTAAGATGGATGCCATGGGTAGATCAGAAATGTGTTCATAACAAGAGTGCTCTTGCTCGTATCGTAGCGAAAACAACAGGATATGCTAAATGGATCATTTGCGGTTCGCTGATACTAATATTATGTATTTCCGACAAACTTGAAAACACGGGTTCAAATCGTCACGGAACCTCAGACCCTCCTTTTGCCCTTACATAGGCAATTACTCAGTCTATATCAGAGTCTAGTTCTATACTCATCAGGTCAGTGACATGTTGTTGTATCATCATCCTTTCTCGTGCCTTTTCTCCAAACGCAGGTGGTTTCCTAAAACAGGTTGCAGCACAATGGCCACACAGGGCTGGACCACACTGGATAATCAGGCAGCATGAGAAGAGGAATACTAATATGACACCAATGACCATTAGAACCTTCCATCCCCACGCTGAGATCAGAGTCCAAACCCACTCCGTAAAGGACCAGTTTCCCTTGTCTACATGTATAGAGTCGGAAATCTTGTGTAGCTTAGAGATCGCCTCATAGACTGTTGGAGCATTATTAGGAATAAAGACACAGCAGCTCGATTGGATCATTCTGCATACCCCACCTCGGTCTGCAAGGATAACGTCTAAAACCATACGGTTTTGCAACGTCATGAGTCTATCCGCCTGAAGCTCAGCTGTTAGATTGCTAAGGGCACCAGCAGTTTCGGTAATAGTAGATTCAACTACCCGTGTTAGCTGACGTATGTTTCTACTATTGGCCATAGGTCCCCAAAACGGAAGGAAGCCTTTGAAAAAGTCTCCAGCTTCCTGACCAGCAGTATCTTCTTTGCTGAAGACACCTCTCGCTACTCTGGTTCTGTGGTAATCAGATGAAGCAGTGTATGTTGGAGGCAACAATCGAGCAATATAGCATGAACCTGAAAAGTCAGCAGGCAACCATGTATAAGCTCGGTCTTGACAAATGAAATAGGTACCCCTAGCAGTAAGGAAGGCAGGGGAAGAGTTAGCCGGAAACACATAAGTCTCAACGCACTCACTCCTCCCTAGCTGAGCTCTCGGATTTCTCCCATTACCTTGCAAACAGACCTGACCTCGGTGAGGTACGACCCAGATTGGAGTTGAGCTTTTACGCTTGCTTTCTCCTAAACTAAGGCGATACTCTGAAGTATTCCAACTCAAATACACTCGTAGTTCGTCTCTAGGGTATGATGGAGTATTATTGACATCCTTGATCATGTCAATAATTCCCTGGACTAAAGCTTTGTTGGCAGAGTTATATTTAGTGGAACGTGGTGGACGTGGAGGATAGGTCTCAAGGGCATAAGCAAAGATGGTTTGAAGGGCCTGAAATGATCCATTGTAGCTGAAAGGCAAAACCAGATAGGGAATACCTTTATCCATAGTGTGGGGTATCAAGCCACACACCCAGCAGTCTGTAGTGTTAACTACCAGTTGGTGTTGGTGCAAGAGCTGTACAAAAGTGTTGTTGATGAATTCTGAGCGTCGAGCTTGCTCATGTTCTGGAAATGAGTGAAATGAGTGTATAGAAGAAACAGTAGAAGTAACAGGATCAAGGGGAGGTACTGTAGTAACTGGCACAAAAATCATTTTTATACCAAAGACTATTCCACCCACCAATGTTGCTAAAATAATCAAAAATGTAACGGCACATTGCATCAAAAAGCATTTGCTACGAAGAATTTTGTACAGTTTGTTTCTGCGAACATAAATCACATTTTTTCGTTGCAGCGCAGGAAGCTCCATCTTCTACAATCCGCTCGCGACCACTGATGATGTGTACGTAGATGAAAATGCCTCTGTCAGCCCTGGGAGTTCCCAAAACCAACAGAAAGATCGACCTTGTGTCAGACCCCTGCAAATTCAAACTAGGCACACAGCCACGACCCTACGGCTACCCAGACGGCAAGGCAATTTTAAAAACAATAAACAATAGCAAACTTCCTGGCTGAAAAGCAAAAGTTCAGTATATGTATATATATATCAAAATTACAATATGCAGTTGCCTGCTTTATTAGTCCTTTTTATGGCTTCTAAGGTTGTATCTCTTCTTCGCTGGTACTGTCTGATCGGAAAATAGTGTATCACTAGCAGCTGTTGCAGAGTTTAAGTTCGCAGGTAACAAAGTTTCTTCTGATGCTGAAGACAAATGTTCAATGTTTGAAAGAGTTTTCTCAGGAGGAGAGTCAGGTTTCAAAGTGTCAGTAATCAAATCGGCATCACTGAAAGGGATAAATTTCGGGGTGATTTCAGATTCGGAGGCACCAATTCCCTTCTTCACCCAGTCGTCAAAAGGCAGCGGCAACGGAACACGCTTTACGTGAGAAGCGTGGATCCAGTTCTTTCGGCCAGCAACACGTACGGCTGTCCTCGTTGCCAGCAGGACCTGGAAGGGGCCGATGTAGCGAGGCTGAAGATTCTTTGTCCTCGCGAAGTTCCGGACCACAATGAAGTCACCCGGTTTCAGTTGATGCCCTGGACTCTCCGGAGGCTTTGGTAGTGCATCGAAGACCTGTTGATGAATAAGACTCAATTTAGCAGTCAAGTCGTAAAGGTAGTCTATCAACATAGGATATTCAATGGAGCAAAATTGTTTAGGCCTTGGCACACCCCAGATATTTGCCGGGCGGCCAAACACAATCTCGTATGGAGAAAGCCCTATTCTAGAATGCACTGTTGCTCTCGTTGATAACAAGGCCAAAGGAAGTGCGTCTGGCCAAGCCAAACCTGTGGATGCTTGTATTTTGGCTATCTTCAGCTTGAGGGTGCCATTATAACCCTCCACTAGACCAGCTGACTGAGGATGGTTCGCACTATGACATTTTTGTTTCAAACCTAGGCCTGCACATACACTCTGCATAACTTTCCCTACAAACTCACTTCCGTTATCTGACCATACAATCCGTGGCATTCCAAATCTAGGGAAGTATTCTTTGAGAAGAATTTTGGCAGTTGATAAGGCGGTATTGTCCTTCAGTGGGTATGCTTCTATCCACCTGGAAAAAGCACAAACCACCACCAGGACGTATTTCAAGTTATTACAGCGTTCCATGTGAATGAAATCTAACTGAATCACTTCAAAGGGACAGGAAGGAGGAGCGAAATGACCAGCTGGAGTTGGAGTTCCCTTACCAGGGTTATGCATCAAGCACACCATACAATTTTTTACCACTCTCTCTGCACACTTACTGATCCCATCATTCTTCCAGACCGGAGCCAACATCTTACAGATGCCTTTAGAACTTATATGCGCTACTCCGTGCGCCATTGTCACTACTGCAAGCACATACGCATCCGGCAACATCCAACGTTGCTGCTCTGTCAAATCAATCCAACATCCATTCGAGTCCAACTTGCCCGTACTTTCTCTCCATACACGTTTCTCTTTCTCAGTCGCTTCTCTCTGAATCTCCTTCACACTTTCCATTGTATCTTCACACATCCCAGACTCAGCGATCCATCTTGCAGACGTTGCAACATACATTCTACTCATCACATCTCTAGCTGTCTGTTTAGCAATTTCATCAGCGAAAGCATTCCCACGCCCAACATCATCCGTGATTGCTTTATGAGCACTGCACTTCACAATCGCAACTTCAGTCGGCAAGGTTAGAGATTCCAACAAGTCGTTAACTAGTTGACCATGTTGAATCTTAGTCCCATGGGACGTAATGAAACCTCTTTCTCTCCACAACCGGCCAAAACTATGGGCCACGCCAAATGCGTACTGACTATCTGTGAACACATTCACTCTCTTTCCCTCAGCTAAAACACATGCTCTCGTTAGAGCTATTAATTCTGCAGCTTGGGCAGAATTCTGACTCACTCTTGCAGTCTCCACAATCGTCTTCAAAGTTGTCACCGCATAAGCAGCAGTCACATCACCATTCTCCAATTTAAAACATGACCCGTCCACATATAGCGTACCATCCGGATCGAGTAACGGAGTATCTTTAAGGTCAATGCGTCCTTTTGTCTCTTCCTCCGTTTTAAAATAGCAGTCATGTGGCTCAGAATCACTCGACTCTTGATCAGTCGGCAACAGCGTTGCTGGATTCAATACATTACATCTTTTGATCTGAATATGACTCGCTAGTAGTGTCAATTCGTAACCAGATAATCTCGCACTGGTAAGGTGTTGTGTCTTCGTTCGGTTCATGAGTGTATCCACTGCATGAGGAACCATGACCACTAGCATGTTGTTCATCACCAAACCAGCAGATTGCCGAATGGAAGCCGCAGCTGCCGCTGTGGCTCTCAAACAACTGGGTAACGCTCTAGCTACCGGATCTAATGTTGATGAGAAATACGCACAAGGGCGTTGTTTATCACCAAACTTCTGTGTCAGGACACTCAACGCGCAACCTTCTCTCTCGTGAACGTAGAGCGTGAATGGTTTACTGTAATCAGGTGTACCCAATACAGGAGCTGAACACAAGGCTTTTCGTAATTCGGTAAAGCTCTCTTGACATTCATCAGACCATGGCACCGGACTCGGAACATTTTTCCCAGTCAAAGCTACCAATGGTTTCGCTAAAAGAGAAAAATTTGGAATCCACTGCCTACAGTAGGAGGTAATACCTAAAAAGGCACGTACTTCTCTCTGTGTGCGTGGAACACTCATTTGCGTAATTGCTTTTATTCTTTCTGGGGTCAACTTCCTTCCCTCCTTTGACAAGAGATGACCTAGGTAGGTCACTTCTTGGCAGCAGTATTGCATCTTGGAAGGTGATACTTTGTGATTCAAATCAGACAAATGATGTAACAACGATACTGTAGCTGCTTTGCAAGTTTCCTTGTCATCGGCAGCCACTAAAAGATCATCTACGTACTGTACTAGGGCAGAACCTGGAGGAAGGACAAAAGAATCTAGCTGACTTTTTAATGCTTGACTGTAAATAGATGGACTCTCACAGTAGCCTTGTGGAGCGCGTTTAAATCTGAAGCTTCGACCTCCTAGACAGAAGCCAAAAATATCCCTGCTTTCCTCGGCTATCGGAATGCTGAAAAAGGCATTCTTCAAGTCGATGACTGAGAACCAATTGGCTGTAGCAGGAATCAATGTTAACAAGGCAGTAATGTCTGGAACCACAGGAAACTGCGGAACCACAATCTTATTAACTTCTCTAAGATCTATGACAAACCTATATACTGGAGGTTTCGTAGGATCAGTTCGTTTCAGAATTGGCAATACAGGACTATTACAAATATTTCCTCGAGTTTCTTCAACCACACCTTTCTTAATCAAATCTTGCACAATCAATAAAAGTGCACGTTCTCCTTCACTCGATATTTTATATTGGGGAATTCTAGGAAATTTTACATTTGCTTTCAAAGTTACTACATACGGTGGTATTTCCAAAAGGCCTACATCATTAGGACCAGTCGCCCAAAGAGAATCAGGGAGTGAGCGCAGCTCCGGCGGGAGTGCGTCCATTGACAAGTACATTGGAGAAGTGAGTCTTTTACCCAAAGTAAGCTGTACTCCTTCCGGAGAACAGTACAATGTCGCATATAGTCGTTTTAACAAATCTAAACCAAGCAGATTTTCATTACAACCTGTCGTCAAAATCAAGGGTGCTTTCAATTGGCATGGTCCAACAGAAATAGACAAAGGATTAGATATCGGGTTGTAAACAGGGGCGCCTGAAAAACCTACGGAAACATTCGTTGAGCCAGACAAAGGTGCGCCAGGGAGTTTCGCATGAATTATAGAACTTTTTGCGGCACCAGTATCCAACAGAAACGGTTCGACTACACCTGATGTTGCTACTGCGACATAAGGCCCACTCTGATCCACTGGAACTGATACTACTCCCTCTCTCTGTCCATGGCTGTCCTAGTAGCCATTTTGCTGGAATCCCTCATCAACTTCACAATAATTCTCAACAAGATATTGCTGAGATCTATTCTGTTGAGCTGACTGTACGTTTCGTTGATCAAAGTGATTAGAGGGATTATCATTCGTTTGCGGAGGCATAGCACCTCGCCCTCGACCTCTAGAATTCTGCGCAAAACCACCACGACCTCTCTGAGCTGCTGCTGCATTATTTTGCGCTAGAATCGGACATTCATTCTTGTAGTGACCCTCTTTCTTACAGTACGCACACTGATTCCACTGATATTGAGGCCTGGTTGAATTATAATCTGTCCTTTGATACGAATTCTGTTGCATATTAGTCTGATTCGTGCGAGGCGGATACGCCTGCTGTAAAAGAACTTTAGTCTTTAAATCTTTCGTTTTCTTCTCTGATTTCTCCTTTTCCTCTTTATCCCTATTTTCGTAGTACTGTGCAGTCGCAAGTATTTGCGCAGTCGTGGAAACAGCCCACGCACTCTCTGAATCCTTTAATTTATTACATAATTCAGGTAACAAATTATGCACAAATTTATCGACAAACAATCTTTGCCCTCCTTCAGTGCTCATATCCTGACCACTATGGTCTACAAAAGTCTCTTCGAACCTCGTGAAGAAGTCGGAGACACTTTCGTCTTTCTTTTGCTTGCATGCGGATAATTTATCCCAATTAACACGCAACGCAGGCATCAGAGTCTTCATTAAATCAATTATTCTACCTGGAAGATTAGCAATTAGGGGTTCGGGTTTTGCACCACCCGTTTGCTGACCATCTGCTGCAGTGATAGCTGCCCAATCACCACCTAAAGCTGCTTGATGATCCTCTCTACGAATTTTAGCCCACACTGGTTGTGGAACTACATTGCCAAATAGCATGTCAATGTCTGCCAAATTCATTATACAAGCTTCAACTGTCTGTGTCAATTCCTTGTAATATCCGGCCGGGTTCTTACGCGGATCTGGTAAGGCCTGTTTCACTGCTAGTACTTCAGCTCGCTTCCATGGAATGTGTATCCACACTCGTTGGAACTGTGCTGGAGCAGCTGCAATACCCGCAACCGCATCAGCTTGCACGGCTTCGCGCCAAATTGGAGGAACCTCCCTCATAGGATATTGGCGACTTAGCTTCATTTTACTTTTTTCTAAATCTCTCGGTGAACGAAGAGATGGATCATTCCTAAAACTAGAAATAAGTTCCATCGCTTCTTGTATATTATCACCCACTATCATTCCTGCAGCAAACTCTTTTTGCACCTTAATTAAATCCTCCAAGTCTGATTCAACATCATCTTCCTCTATTTCCTCACGTAACAACGAGCACATCTCATCAAAGACGTATCGTTGCGTTGGTTCCTTCCACTGCATAAATGTATCTAATACATCTCTCGTATTATATCTTCTAACTTTCGTAATCCATCTGAGAGCCGTGGAATCTAAAACTCCCCGTTCTTCAGTACTTGGTAGCTGACTACGTCTCTGAACTGAATCAGAAGTAGGCGTCTTAATTAAGGATTTATATAAAGGAGACAGAATATTAGCAACAGATTCAGTTATTTTTCGACGTACAGAAAGTGGAGTTAACATACTCGCAGACGTAGAGAACACAGTAGAGGTAGGAACAGATTGCGAAGCAGTAGGAGTATCGATGAAAATAGTTTGTGAAGTAGTAGGTGTAAGCGAGACAGATACAGGTATAGAAGTCGGCAACCCAGGAAGAGGAGGAGCCGTAGGAACATTCACATTAACCACAGGAGGTACAGGAACTAGATTCTGAGGAACAAGAATACCAGGTTGTCCAGCAACCGGCAATTGAACATTCGGTACAAGTTGAGCCGCAGCACCTTGTGCGTACGGTGGAGGTGAACGTAACAGATAAGACAACAGAGGATCGTTTTCGGGATCCTCCAGTACCTTAGCTGTTTTCGATGGCAAGGCAGGGTAGCACTTGTCAATCGCTAAATTATGCTCTCTAATTGCTACGTCTATAGCCTTTTCGCACTCATTATCTTGCAGTTGTTTAGTTGCTTGCTCTAGAGTTAACTCCTCTTGCTCTTTTTGTTCTTTCTTCAACCTTTTCATTTCTCTCTGTTTAGATTCTTTTCGCCAGTAACGGAAAGAATCAAACATTGCCGGCCGGGCTTTCTTACTAAACAGTTTCGCTTCCAAATTATCAAGGATCTCGGGCTCAAAACTACCATGTAGTGGCCAACTGAGGACACCATCTTTCTTACAATAACGGACCCACACCTCGTTATAGGATATAGGACCCACTCCAAATTTGCAATATAGGTCATAAAGGGGAGTCCCAATCGGAGGAACCAAACAAGAATCCTCCAATCGTGAGTCACTGTTGCAACTAAAACAAGACAACATTTTCCGACTTACCATTTTCAGTCTGGAACACAAAACAAACAAAACACGAAACAGATATGTGCACTTGAACCAAGAACTTAGGCCTACCAAAACCAAACTAATGTATCGATACCCAAACTGAACCAAATAGATTATCGTAATCAGAACAACTAGTGATAATCTTACGAAACCAAACCAAACCAAGAACCGATCAAGGATTTTTAACAATCCTCACAAAGTAACCAGCTAGCTATTACTAAATACTTAACTGAGGCACTGAAGACGTCACCAAGGAGAAACCCGTCACGTTTCGCTGTACTAAGGCTGCACCTCGGGTCCAAGACAGGGCGACGGTCAAGGCAACGGCCCACTGCAGCCGTCCTGAACGGGAACCCTCGTGGAAGAGAACTTCAGGGCCACTTTTGCGATATGCCGGGATCGATGAAGTGGGGCGCCTCCCTCAGGAATCTTCACACGAAGCTTCTCGAACTCTTCAGGCTTTTGGACCGGTACCGAATGACGTCGCCCCACGTTGGGCGCCAATTGGAGTTCTGGACTTTTTGGTTCCGTCCAGAGGTGTCAGGGAACAACACCCAAAGACCCCGGAGTTCCACCTGCCTTGGTGCGCAAATGAACAGAAACACGGGCTTCTCGAAGGTGGCGTCAAAGACCAAAGGTTTATTACTGCAGGGACACAGAAATCACAGAATCTACACACGGGCAGAATCTAGGAGACTGTTCGATTTGTACATTGTGGGTTGCTCCTTATATACCAAAAATTGTGCTTCAGGCAAATATTTCACATGTCAGTACATTCCCAAACCTTTGTGTCTTAAACAATAAATATTTGGCGTTACACAGGAACTGTCGATAATATCTGATGCCAAACATCACGAAGAGGGGTTCCCACTAGTCCATCACAATCCCTTGTCAATATTGCATTCAAGAGCCGGACCGCCTCATCGTAAAGTTCGTTACCTCCCCCTAATAAAGGCCCAGAAGGAAAGGAGCAGAGCCAGGTGCAGAAGATAGGAAAGCGGGATAGGAGATGTTTGTGGGTTGTAAATGGGCAAGGCTACCGGCTTCGGCCGCCTAATCATGATCAGGACAATGGGCAGGAAAACCAGTTCAGGTGGGCTGGCCTCGGGCAGAGGAGGCAGCCTTTGTCGAGTCATGCAGCTTCAGCGTGATCTGGTTTAAGGTGTACGTGTCATGAAAGAGGTGAATCTCCGGCTAAGGCTACGTGTCCTTAATCAAAGTGGAGTGAATGAAGTGATCAGAGGCTATTGCATATGTGAGGGCAAGGAAACACAAAATGGCGGCCATGATCTAAGATGGATGCCATGGGTAGATCAGAAATGTGTTCATAACAAGAGTGCTCTTGCTCGTATCGTAGCGAAAACAACAGGATATGCTAAATGGATCATTTGCGGTTCGCTGATACTAATATTATGTATTTCCGACAAACTTGAAAACACGGGTTCAAATCGTCACGGAACCTCAGAGAAGGGTTCCATAAAGAGGTTAAATAGAGAGGGGAGAGAATAGAGCCCTGAGGGACACCTAGGGAGACAGGTAAAGTGTTTGAGAGGCAGTCATTGATTTTGATTTATTGAGTTCTGTGTTGGAGATAAGAGGAGAACCATTTGAGGACAAGACCGTTAAGGCCAAAGAGAGTTTTAAATGAGTTGAGAAGGGAGGAGTGGTTAACTGTATAAAAGGCAGCAGAGAGGTAGAGCAGATAAGTAGGCAGGTCTCACTATTGTCAAGGTAACAGTGGATGTCATCCACTATGTTAAGCATGGCAGTTTCAGTGCTGCAGCCTTTTCGAAAGTCAGATTGCAGGGAGTCAAGTAGATTGAAATTGCTAATGTGTTTATCCAAGTGGAGCAGGGCACATTTTTCAAGGGCTTTAGAAAGAAGTGGGAGGTTAGAGATAGGGCGGAGATTGTTCGGGTCATTAGGGTCAGCAGTGATGTTTTTTTTTTTTTTGGAAAACCTTTATTTACCAAAATAAGTACACCGCTATTCAGCCATACATCCCGGAGGCCAGGCAGCATCGTTTTGCATATCGAAACCGTGTACAAAAATAAGGCACAGGAGTGATCAGGTTTAATTTTGCGATAGAAACTTTAAATTAACAATAACGACAACCAGAATCGAAAAGAGAAACCGAATGAAGGAGAGAAAGAAGAAGCAGAGAGAGAGAGATGGAAAAAGAATAAGAAAAAGAAAAAGAAACAAGGCTGAGGACAAGCGTAGCATTGTAGGCACATGTCGCGGGATGGGGGCGAGGTAGCAGCACTACCACAACAACAGGATATGTAGCAAGCGTAGAGACGGGGAGTATAATTCAGGATACCAAGTCTGGAACTTTGGAGAGGGGGAACTACGGAGACAAACGGACCTCAGGCGGTGCCGTCTCGGGGGGTGCACAAATATCTCCTCTGTACGAGTTCCACGCTCCCCAGACCGATCCCCACATCCTGGGCTTGCCCCGAGCTACATAGACTGTCTTCTCACGGAGCATGCACCAGTCCATGTTGGACTCCCACAGGCCGATCGTAGGGGACGCGGGGGCGCCCCATTTCTGGGCTATGTCTCTTTTGGCTATCATATTGCCCAGGGTGACCCATCGGGTCTGGGCCACGTTGTAATCATTCGGGCCCCAGACGTTCAGAAGGCAGCGTCGGGCCTCCGCAGGCAGGGCAACACCGGTCACAGCTCTCATCACCTCATGCACCCGTCCCCAGAACCGGGCAACCTCCGGGCACTCCCAAATAATGTGCATAAAGGTAGCCACAGCCCCACATCCCCTCCTGCATAAACCATCCTGGGAGAGACCCATGTGTATCAACCTGGGGCCCGTAATGTAGATCCTGTGAAGGACCTTCAGCTGGACAAGTCTCAGCCTAGCCGAGATCGCCACCTCCTTAGGCGAGGAAACCGCTGACTGCCACTCCTCGTCGTCCATTTCAATCCCGTCGGCCACCCAGAGGTCCCTCAGTTTCACCAGTAGGTCAGACCTAACATTGATAAGCTTTTTATAGGCCAAGGAGATGGCGCTATCCGGCATATGGCCGTCCAGTATTCTGTCCTCTAGCGGAGATGACTCAGGTACTTTCTCCCTCACAGGTAAAGAAGATGTGAGAGCGTGCCGAAGCTGTGCATAACGGAAGTATTCTGTATTACCCAGTTGGAACTCGGTCTGCAGTGCATCGAAGGTTTTTACCTCCCCTCTGGTCATCATGTCGGCAACCCTCGAGATACCAATAAGGTCCCATCTGTCAAATCCCTTGGAGTGCCACAGTTTCCCAAGCAGGTCGGAATCGAATAGGGGGGTGGCCATAGTGAGTCTGCCCTGCCAGCCCAACGCCTTGGTCACTGATCTCCAGAGGTGCACCACTGTTTTAGTGGGTCCCGTTAGCTTCCGATCCAGAGACCTAGAGTACAACGCCCTGTAGTAATTCCCATCGTTCATGAGCCAACGGTCCATGGCATAGCCAGGATTGACTGGCGGACCATAAAGACCGTGATTGACTGCTGCAAACTGTGACGCCCAATAGTAGCGACGGATGTCGGGTAAGGCGATACCGCCATCATACCACGGTATAGTGAGCTTGGTCATAGATATCCGTGGCCTGCCATCCCACAGCAGGCTACGTTGCAGGCTTTCAACCTCACCGAAGTATTTGGCCGGTACCGGGTCTTGCGTGTTCTGAAGTGCGTAGAGGAACCGCGGCAAGGACATCATTTTGAACAGCGCAGCCCGGCCCAGCAGCGATATCGGCAACTTTTTCCAACTCTCCACGTCTCGCCGTAGTCTCACCAGAGGAGGGAGCAGATTATGGGCATACCGGGCGCGGGCATCCTTTGAAACATAGATGCCCAGATACTTGAAGCCCTGTTGTGCAATCTGGATAGTGCAGCCGCGAGGGAGGCGCGGGGTAGCACCACACAGCGCGTAGAGGGAGGACTTGGACCAATTAATGACCAGGCCAGAGTAAGCACCAAAGGTGCCCAGTACGTCAAACACCACAATCAGGGACCGACATGGAGAGGTTAGATACAAGAGGATGTCGTCAGCATAGAGCGATATTCGATCCTCAAAGCCCGGCGACCATGTGATACCCGCAATATCAGGATGCACCCGGATCCACGCGGCCAACGGCTCAAGCGCCAGAGCAAACAGGAGTGGCGACAGCGGGCATCCCTGTCTGGTACCCCTGTGCAAGGCGAAGGAGGCAGACAGTCGACCATTCACCGTCACATTTGCAAGCGGGGAAGAGTAAAGAAGCCGGACCCAGCCAATATATTCGGGCCCGAACCCAAATTTAGCAAGCACGGCCCACAGGTAGTTCCACTCAAGTGAGTCAAACGCCATGGTTGCATCATGCGAGGCAAGAACCGTTGGTGCTGTGAGCAACTGCGCCCGCGCCATAACCGCGTGAAGCCAGCAGTGATGTTTTTAAGAATCGGAGTGATTTGTCCAAGTTGGAGGGAGTCAGGGTCACATCCTATGGAAAGGGAGGTGTCTTTGGTTTGCGAGGTCGACTTTAGTTTAGCAATGATGTTATAGACTTCGAGCTCAGTCAAGTAAGGAAATTATGCCAGGATGAGTTGTTTTTCAGCTGTGTGCTTTAAGTTGTTTTTCCGCTGTAAGCTGCTTTATTCTACACCCATTGAGAAGCGTCACCCTTTGGCCCATCTGGGCTGATCAGATGAGAATACTCTTCCTTGACGGCGCAACCTGCCTCCTGTCTAATGTATCCACAACACCTTTGTTACTAATCTGCATCACTCACACTTTTGCGTGCCATAATTCAAAGTGGTGAAGTAATTTACAGATGAGCCCACTTATAAAGGAACACACAGCTGTCCCCAGGCTCATCTTAGTCCTGATGAGACCCTAGTATTTGGATGAAGGGTTGAAACACCGTTGACAAACTAAAAAGACAGACCTGACCTTCTCTCAATTGACAGATTGAGTATCCCCTTTGTGTCTTGCATTGCATTAAACATGTCTTGCTGATGAAATAACCAATATACCGCATATGTTGTTACAATTGATCACTGTTGTTTTTTCTGGTTTTGGTTGTTTTTACACATAGGCCTCTCTCTTCTTTTTCCATTTTTCGTAACATGTTCCTATCACTCACAAACCAATGCTAAAAGTGTTCACTGATTTATGATTGAAATAAAATTTAAAAATCGGCTGAATCGGATTTAACTACAAGGTCCTAGCTTTTTTCATTTTTGGAATATTGAACTTTTTCATGAAATCTACAACAGAATAAATTGAATTTTTAATGTAACCATAGATTGAATCTACACAGAAAAGTATGTGCTATTTAATTTTTTTCAAATGAATTCCATGTGAACGCTTGTTCCAAGTTTTACCTGATACCCATTTTCACGTGGACATTAGGGTTGCTCCTGTTTTTGTTGCAATAAATAAATACATAGTTTTAGACCTGGCCCTTTTTGCAGGTATATCACCAAACGTTTTGCCTTTTGCCTCCTACTTTCTGACCCGGTTTTTGATGGCTATAGGATTCTGAGCACTTTACCACTGATGATCAGTGCTAAAGTGCTATGCTCTCTGTGTTAATTGTGAATATGATTGGTTATCCATGATTGGCATATTTGATTTACTGGTAAGTCCCTAGTAAAGTGCACTTAGTGTGCCAGGACCTGTAAATCGAATGCTACTCATAAAGTTATTAGCAAATTAAACAGGATTAGTAAAGCGAGGCTAAGTACCAGTGAGGGTATCCAGGCGCTGGGGTTCTTGCTGCATAGGCTCAATCGAACAGCCAAGTTTTGGGTCCTTTTCTGAATTCCATCAGCGAGGGTGAGGTCCAGAGGTGAAGAGGGAGGTCATTCCAGGCCCTGGTTGTGAAGTAAAAGAAGGAGCAACCTCTGCTGTTGTTTCAAAGTATGCAAGGTGTGTGAGCGAGGAAGTGAGGAGGAGCGCAGGTGTCTGGAGGGTTGGTGGAAGTTCAGGCAGTGGTTGATTACTGCAGTTCCTTAGTTGTGCAGGGCTTTGTAAGTGTGGATCAACATCTTGAAGTGGCATCTCTTATGTATGAGGAGCCAGAGGAGGTTCCTGAGGTGGAGGGTGATGTGGGTCTCCTTGGGGAAGTCAAGGATGAGTTTGGCTGCAGCGTTCTGAATGGTCTGTAGTTTCAACAGGAGGTGCAAGGTGATTCCTGCATAGAGTATGTTGTATGTCGGTGTGGGAGAGAGTCTTAGTTCTGAGGGCACCCAGGAGTCGTTCCTCAGGGAGGTATTCTTCTTGAAAATCAGTACCTCCATTTTGCCTGTGTTGAGTTTCAGGCAGTTGTGTCTCATCCAATCAGCAATGTTCATCATACACCTGTGGAAGTTGGCCCTCGTGGTGGAGGGTTCCTCTGACAGCCAGAGGATGAGCTGGGTTTTGTCGGCGTAGGAAATTATGTTTAGCCCATGGTTTCCGATGATGTTGTCCAGGGGAGTCATGTACGTATTGAACGGGGGGATGAGCCTTGTGGGACACTATAGATGATGCTCTTATTTTCTAAGGGATGGGGAGAAAGGCGGATTATCTGGGTTTTTCCAGTGAGAGGAGGCAATCCACCTGAGGGCGTCTCCTTGAATTACAATGTGGTGAAGCCTTTTGAGTGTGTAGTAAGATATGGTGTTGAAGGCTTCTGACAGGTCGAGGAGGATCAGGGCTGCTGAGTTACCTTGGTCCAGGAGTGCTCGGATGTCATCTGTGGTGGTGGTGAGGGCAGTTTTGATGCTGTGGTTGGTGCAGAACTCAGACTGCGAGGTGTGAAGGAGGAGGTTGTTCTCCAGGTGCTCTGTGAGCAGGAGGTTAATGGCTATCTCAAGGACCTAAGTGGGGAAGGGGAGCAGAGAAATGGGATGGAAGTTCTTTAGTTTGCTCTGGTCAGCTGACGGTGTTTTGAGGAGATGTTTGTCCTAAGCTTATTTCCATTCCTAAGGGATGTGGCTATGGATGTGTTGAGGATGGTGGTCAGTCAGATGTGGATTGTGTTGCTCCCAAGGTTGAAAATCTGGTGAGGACAGAGATCCGTTGGTGCTCCTGAGTGGATGGAGCTTATGGTGGCGGTGGTGTTTTGTGTGGTGATCTGGTCCCAGAAGGTTAGCATATGGGCGAGGTTGATCTTTGTAGCAGAGTTGCAGCCGAGGAAGTCGGCCGCTGTGGCTTGGTGCTCCAAGTTTTGGTAGGTGTCGGAGATCTTGTCATGGAAGGTATTCACCAGGGTGACTCAGAGTTCCTAGGAGGGGGTAATGGTGTTTTCAGGGGTGAGGGCATTGCAAACTCCCTGAAAATGTTGAGTAGTTCTTTGCTGCGGTTGGCACTCGCATTGATGCGAATGGCCAAGACGATCCTTTTTGTCTTTTTCTGGATGTCGTGTTATTGGTTGAGGGAAAATGTGTAGGCTGCTTGTTCTGTGGTGTTCTTGCAGGTATGCCACATCCTCTCCAATTACTTGCAGTTCTGTTTTGCGATTCTTAGTTCTGTGGTCGACGAGCTGGCTTGATGGTGGACATTCCAAAGCCCCAAAGTCATTTAAACATGGTCCAAAAATTACACTAAAAGTAAATGGTTTTTCGATAGCTTTCATCATTGACAGTGGTGAAGCAATAAATATTATGCCTCAGGTGAAATAAAATGAATTGCTTCCTTTACCACAACTTATGCTGTAGAAAACCAAGGTGTATGCATAGGCTGCATCGACACCTCTGAAAAGTCAAGGTTAATTTGTAGCGACAATGAAAGACAAGAAAACGAAGATGCATGCACCCATCCATGTGTTTCAAGGGACAGCGTCAAGTGCCTGTCTACTCAGGGAGGACTTGGCTTGGCAGTTCGGGCTGGACTGTTCCCATGCAGAGCAGGGTCAAGACTGATTTGCCTATTGTTGGGTTCAAACTGGGGTGGTATACTAAGCAAAAGAACAATGGATTGAACCCTGATATCTTGACTGGGGTGAGTGAGTGAAAAGTTTCAGCACTCCATCCATCATCTTACTGTGTTTGCTATGTTTGTCCTAAGTGACCAAGGGTATTCCCAGATGTGGGTCCCTTGCTCATTGTGCCACTGGAGTCAAGCTAGCCTGGCTGATGAGGATGCTGTTTCCGGTCCAGGTAGGAACTAGCCTGGCAATTTGGGCTGGACTGTTCACAGGCGTAGCAGGGTCAAGGCTGATTTTCATATGGCTGGGTCCAAACTGGGGTGGCATAGTGAGTAAAAGAACGATGAATTAAACCCAGATCTTGACTGGGGGTGAGTGGTTGAAAAGTTTCAGCGCTCTGTCCATCATCTTGTTGTGTTTACTTTTAAAGAAAGTTGGCATTTTTCTGCTCTTAGCCCTTTTGTGCCTATAGCCTGGCTTAGGTCACATGACTGGTTGCTGACAAACTTTGTGAATTCCACCCAGACAGTCAAACAATAGAGAGATTAGGTGTGCCTGAGTGGGCCATCTACTGGCAGGATGACGGAGTGGAGCCCAGCCCACTTATACCTGACAAGCCTGAGCTCTGCCTTTCCGGCACTTCAAAGTCACTTCTAGTACCAGGGCATCAGGGTATAAAAGATGGACCTCAGACACCAACTCTTTAGAGCACTTCTGGACCTATGGATACTCTGCCAGGAGAAAGGACTGCTGTGCTGCTGCAATGACTGCCACTCTGCTGGAATGCTGCTCTAAAGCAACTGCTGCCCTGCTGTGCTAACCTGCTGCCTACTGCCCTTTTGCCTGGGGAAGAAGAACCGGACATGCAACTTCATCTTGAACCCAGAACCCCAAAGTGACTCAAAAGGCTAGTCGCTGGCCTACTGATCTGATCCTCAGGGACATAAAAGGCTCCAACCAGCTCCTTAACCCAGCTGCAGCTAGTTTATGATTCCCAATTGGTGCCTCTCAGGTCCCGGACTCTTGGTGTGACTCACAGGCTCTTGAAATCAAGCGTTTGGGATGTTCACGACCGCGCACATTCCCATTCACATCAGACGCTGTGCCACTTGCACCGATATTCAGAGCGAGCTGCTGCTAGCCCATCTTTTCACATAGCAAGTTTCAAACGCCTGCAGAAGACCTCCCATCCGCGTTGCGTGACCTGCTCTTCGCGCCATGGCGACCACCATCCATGATGCTCTCCTTGCCCCCCCCGCGACCCTCTCCAACGTGAACAAGAATATCGGCACAAAACTTGAGAAGGTAAAACCTCAGCTGGATTAATCTGGGACAGTATCCAACCTGCGCTCCCTCAAAGTCAGCCTGAACTTATGACTCCAGTGCGACCAGATAGCTGCTGTTGGTGTTCTCTGCTTTTAAGGGCTATTTAACAGTTAATTATTTAAAACTTCATAACTCGGGTTCTACTGAGTGTACGTTTATCATTTTGAACCTGATTAATTTATTAAAATCTGCTCTATTTTTCTAACCTGGTGTGGGATCTTTTTGTGTGGTGTTCTCACAATTTTACTGTTTGAAGTGTTGCACAGATACTTTACACGTTGCCTCTAATTTAAGTCTGACAGCTCTGCACCAGTCTATCAGGGGCTGAGCACAGGTTAATTTGGGATTTGCTTGTGCCTTACCCTGACTAGGATTTTGGTTGCTGCTTGACCAGGGTTTATACCCCAATCAACCAGTAACACAATTTCTAATACTGTGTTTTAAGGTCTATTAAACAAATGCTTTTTGTTAAAAAAAAAGTTGAAATCTATGTAGATAAATTATTTCTTACAGTGTCTAGAAATAGTCTCAACAATTTCAGAAGTAGCATGACTGGCAGGAATCTGAAAAACATCAAGGATGGATTGTTGGATGGTTTTGCCCAACGTACAGCTGGCATAGAGATTAATGCTTGCAGTCTGAACATTTCCTACATGCATTCTTAGCTGCCTGAATAAGATGCAGTGCATTCTGATTAGGTAAAGTGAAGGCCTTTACCAGTTCTAATGCACAAGGAACTGATGTAATCTCAGTAATATAAAGATGTATCCGCAAACAGAGCGCATAAGAACAGAAAAAAGGGCTGTGTTGTAATGATGTATGCTTTGGATGTTACTGAAAGAGATATCAGCAGTAGGAAGTAAGGAGATTCAATTAGACTGATAGGCATTGATTCATCACAAATATAGTCTTAGAGGTTGATTTACATGCTGTTTGATCATTTGTGTGGGAACAGTGTTTAGAAGGAAAGGAAGACTATATTTGCAGTAATTTACAGAGTTCCAGGCAATGTTTTTATAGAAACAAAACTACTGTGTGAGTAGAACATAACCCAGGATGAATACACAAGCAAAGATTTGTTTAATGTACAGACAATTTCCTTCCTTTAAATATGGGATACTATGGAGCATGCACCATCTATGTAAATAGACAAATAAATACATAGTCTGCTGAATGATTCAAATGTTGTCAACAAAAATTAGGTGCGAGTAAAATAAAGTTTACATTATGCTTACAATAATGGTGTTGATAAACTGTAATAATGAAATTTTATGGGTAGAGGTGAAGTAGTAGATGTAGCCGAGTAGTGTCTTTTAAGTTATTTATAAAGTCCATAAGAACAGTGGTAGCAGCCCCACCAGGAGCAGCCTGCTAGCTGCTCAGCCCATCTTCCAACTGTCTATTCTGATCAGGAACAGACCATGGTAGTGTATTTGTGCTCATAAGGGTTCCAACCCAACAAAAGAGCAGTGGATGTTGGATTTACTTAGCCTCTTTGTGACCTAATGTATGACGATTTGATGAATCTTTTTATTTCTAAACAGAGGGGATTGTTAGATTGGGTGGGATTCTTATTTTTAAATTGTGATCATCCTGGAATTCCCATCCTCTACCTCCTACCCAAAATCCACATGAATACTGACACTCACCAATGGTGTCCAATTGACACAGCCATTGGAAGCCTGCCTGAAAATACCTCTCAGTATATAGATTTCTTCTTGAGGCCGTATGTTTCCTCTTTGCATACCTATGTACAGGATATGAGGGATTGTCTCTTCAACATAGAAGGTATAAATTGGGAAATGGAATATATATTACTAACACTTGAATTATACATACCTCTGGGGTCAGTGCCTGTCAGATCTTCAATATGTCTATTCCATGGTGAAATGTTTCTGAATATGTAAATGTTTTGTCTGTATAATGATGTGTTTCTACTCTACTCCGTCACTATAAACTACTTAAGGGGGATGTGATGGGGACCCTCTTTCCCACCTCCAACCCCACATCTATGTAAATCTCTTCATGGAACTGGTGGGAGAAGCAGGTCCTCAGCATGACACCAGGGTATAAACACAATGTGGATCAGATTAATTGATTTTGTGTTCACCATTTAGAGTGGATCTGAGAGGGATGCATTGGAATTTATTGACAGACTTAATCAGAATTTACATTTCACCAGTGACATCATTAACCGCCAGGTGGAATTTCTGGATACTAGCATTGGTCGGTGGATAAAAACTAATATGTCCAGAAAAAGAAACGGCTGGCAACAGTCTTTTACATGCAGGCTGTAGAAAAAAACTGGGGTTGACCCAATAACACTAGGAAGTATAAACATCTTTGATTCAGTTTTACATGCACGCAGCAGTCATCCAAAGAATGTAATACAGAGTATCCCCATGAGGATCTGTAAAGGGCCAAGAGGAACTGCAGCACTGAGGGGCATTTCTTGCCTAACAGGAACTAATGTTCCAGAGGTTTAAAAAATGGCGTTACAGAGATTGAGGACTGGAATGAGATCTGTACAGACCATCAAGAGAGAGGATCTCCTGCTTAGTACTAAAATTCAGAGAAGACAGGCGGGGATAATGCGATTAGATTCCTTACCACTTACAGAAGTCGAGCAGTAGAAAGAGTCCATTTTAAGATATGAACCATGAACAGTAGTACTATCACTGACCGTCACAAGGTGGCATTTAGAAAGAGTGACTGTCTGAGAGATAGACTTAGTAAAAACTATGTTAAATCGTCATCAGTGATAAACTAGAGAGGTATAAATCGTTTTTACACCTGCCAAATATGTAAGGCATGTACATTCAATAATAATGTCCTTGAGTATCATATTCCTTTTTGTCAAGGTCATGCTGCGCTGAAACGCATCTGGAATGTGGATAGTTTCACTATGTCCTACACTGATAATAAATGAATTGATCTTTTAAGAGCATGGTAGGTAGAGTAAACAGATGTCGAAATGGCATGCTACACTTATGCAGACTTATCTCGAACTATGTTGTGCCCATTTAAAAATAAAAGAATGCTCAAATTACTCAAAACCATACATTCCCTCAGATTTGTAACCTTCTGGTTTCATACCTGCATTAACATCTCAATGATCAATTACTTTAGACTGCTCTTTAGACAAGGCTTAAATTCTACTGCCCTATTTGAACAAAATGTAACTTAGAAGTGGCTCACTTGTTAGTGCTCTAGTCGTTCATTAGATCTCTGTGGGGAGGCTGTAGTTGCATACAGGGAGTTAAAATACAGACTGGTATTGTATGTATGTGTTCCTCTCTGCATTTCAGAAGGTTTTCAAGAAATGGGTAAGGAAGATATTCGAGAAATTATAGAAAATGTATCCCTGTTTTAGCATTTTAGAGCTCTAAGCATAATTTCTATGACACAAAGAAACCCCTGAATTTGTTCATTTTGAAAGGAAATGCTTTAGGTTTTACAGCTTTGAATCCATCAAGATAATTTCAGGTGTGCCACACTTTTGTCATACATACAGAACGTTAACGTTCAAGTTGTTTATTAGAACACTTTGGGAAGCTGCAGTAGCACAGTTGGGAGGTAACAAAGACTGCTGCTGGTGCTCAAACTTGAAAGTACATGCTTCAATCTGCACGTCAGAATCTTTTACTAACATGGATAAGAAAGATATTTTAAAACTCAGAAAATGTGTTTTCATTTTAGTTTGTAGAGCATTAACCATCATTTCTTTGACAAGAAAAACCCCCTCGTTTTGTTCATTTCTAAGGAAAATTCGGTATGGCTTTGTTTCCATCACAATGGTGTTTAGGTGTGCCACAATTTTGTTAGTTCCATTGGTGTTCAAAAGTGCACTGTGGTGAAGCTGCAATAGAAGATGGGAATCAACTGACAGACTGCTGCCCATGGAAGTACATGTTTTACTTAGAATATCAACCTTTATTCTCACATGACTGAGGAGCATAGATTGAACTTCTAGAAAATGTGCTCTCATTTTATTTTCTGGAGCACCTTTTATGACTTTTATAAGAAAATCATGAAAGAAAACCATTTTCTCTAACATGTTTGTTTCATCAAATCCCAGTCATAGGGCAGCATTTTTCAGATGGTAGAATCACAGGAGAATGCTTTATAATTCATAAAATTAGTATAATGGCACCAACAAATGATTTATATTGTGGCTAAAATCGGACATCACCCTTTATATGGGCTCTTTTTTGTGACCCTCAAAACCTGGCATTCACTACACTGTATTTCAATGAGAAGTACAACCCCAAGTCCTATAAGGACTGCAACAACATATTGTTCATGTTGTAGCCAGCCAATCAGGATTGACTAGTCTCCTCTAGAGTGGCTAATCACAGAAAATCTTGACACTAAGAGTCTAAAAATTCCTTTCTTTAACCACTTCATGACCCACTCGAGCACCTTTTTAAATTAAAATCTCACAAACAGCTGAACAGATTTACACCAAATGACAAAAAGTAAAACAATTCACCAAATTTAGTGTAATTCTGTTTGCTGTTTTCCTCTATTTGCGACATACATTTCCAACAGGAGTTAACATGGGAATTCAATGTTTTAGGACCTCGCCTTTCTCTTTCCCCCGCGTGACTTAACACTCTGCAGCTTTCCAAGCAGGAGGTGTGGTAGATACACTTTTTTTTCATAAAGCTTTATGTAGATTCATCAAATTTCGCCAAAATTAGCAAAGCAAAAAACACTTCCAGGTCTAGGACTGTCAGAGAGACAGCACGGCAAGTGTCTAATTGTCAGAACCGCCCTGCCACATAGCCTGGATCAGCAGGCATTCTAGTCTTGATTCCATTTGGTTTTTGATCCTGAACAAGACCCATCATCAACACTCACTAAAAGAGGCATGCTACATTTTTGTGCTTATCTATGTGACTATGTGAAATTATCTTAAATCATTTGTTAAGTTAAGACATATATACACACACATATATTTCTATATACACACTATATATTTATACACACATATACATATATATATACACACATACATATATATACACACATATACATATATATATATACACACACACACACACACACATACATATACGTATACACACATATACATATACACACATATGCATATACACCCATTATACATATACAACTATATATGTATATAAATATTTTCTTTCCTTCTCCTAGGACCGTGTCAGTGGCTTGATGGAGCAACAGTTTAAGAAAAAAATAAAAGTATCTACTTAACAAACTGCATATTCCTGGGCAGTGAAAGCTAGCTCCCAGTGTTGTGTAGGACTTCACTTACCAGTATTTTTATCCTATCCTGGCAACGTTCAGATAAGTATTCAAACTTGCAATGCAGTTATAGGTAATTTATTTTCATGAAAGTCCTAAAGGTATCAAAGTAATATACAGTAAAAGTCCATGCCTATTGGCGACCAAGACATAAGTAGTACCTAGTACCTGAATATATGTGTTATCATATATCGTACAAATGACTGAATGTGAGTGGTGGAAGAGGAGTTTATTTACAGAGTTATCGTTTTTATTATACGCACCTACACATCTCAATCTTTAAATTTCCTTTTGAAAGTAAATAGCTCGTGAACCTTCACATTTACTGAACCCCAAGACAGATTTTTAAGAGGACAACAAATGTCATTAAAAAAAGAAGAAGCATTCATCTTGACAACTCTTGAGGAAAAAAAGAGAATCAACATCACAATAATTTGAATTACAACAAATAAATAGTATATATTTAGACTGTGCTCCTACCTTGCCTGGGGTATTCATCTGCCTCTCTGTGAACCAGATCCTTCACCCTGTTTCCGTAGAGTAGCCTTGAGGAATCATGATCAAAAGCCTTCAGTGTTTCACTAGAGCTATAGGACTTTTGAGTGGGCACCCTACACTCATCATTGTCCACTGAAGAGTTTGTGTAGCGTCGCTCCTTGTCTCGCCGGCTCTTTGTAAGCGAGCAATAAGGCCTTCGTTCTTTCACATCCATTCTTCATTCATTCTGTGCGGGCATCAGTTCAGCTTACTTAAACGTTGTGTTCACATTCAAGGGAATCTGTAGGAAAATGCAGAAAAAGATAAATAATCAGGACAATCTTAGGAAATAATTAAAATGGTTTATTTTATAATTATTTTTTATTTACTTCAGTCCTTCGTATCATTTCAGGCTGCCTGTCTTCCACTTTGGAAACCATGCATATACTCGAATAAACAATTGCTGGGTAGAACAGGTGGTTGCAAACTACATATGAAATCAATGAAGCAAAAATAATAGGTGTTGTGCTATCAAACACATTGGAAAAAGAGACTGGCATAAATTGTTCAGAACAGATGATGTTAGCAATGGCTGTGGAAGAGAATGTTGCTAATCAAAGTGTGCATGTGGATAGGATGCTTTTAGCAGGCTTCTGGCCAGCATCTGGTGTGTGTGTCCTTACAGTTTCATTTCGAAATGTCCACTATTTTGGTAGCCATTATGGTGAGGTCTAGAGAGATATTAGAAGCCCTCTTTTGCAGAGGAAGTGAATGATGAGGGCTCCCCGGGACTTTGACAAGTTCCCATGGACCAGTCCCTAATACATAAAATGATGAATTCGTGCACCACAAAACTTGATGCTGGGGTAAACATTACTGCCTAAGCTGCTGCCAGTGCACACAAAAAGCACAGCCAGCCCGCACATGAATAAATATCAAAATCAAGAAAAAAAATATTCTTCCCTAATCCTCGATCAATGAAACTAACCAGTCATTTTTCAAAAAAAATCAGTACAACATTATTTTGATGACATTTATTCTGGCAGTGTTGGCATCCTCATTTCTCTTCACAGACAAAAAATAATGGCACTGCAGACCGATTGTGTAAAGGTTAAACACTTCCCTCCCTGGTCTCCTCCCTCCCAAGGAATATTTCGGAAGGCACACAAGAGCAGAAGGCACCTCTGAGTGATGGCCCCAGTCACTTGTGCCGGCGCCTCGGGGGATGTAGGAGAGGCCGCAGTATTCATACTGCAAAAAGGAATATCAAACCTATCTTTTGCTCATTCTACAATCATCCCCGGGCGTTGTGGAATAACTCCGCAAAGTTTTTCAATCTTACTTTTCACAACAGTTCTGAATAGAACCGACTTGCTTATCTCCCTTTATAGGTAGCCACAATCGTTTGATTTTGCTAAAACTTCATGCAAACTAAGTGTAGTTAAAGGTGCTTCCGCCAGCCCTCTTCATCCAATGGTGTGCCATTCACACTCTCATTTGTTCACTAAAGCATGCATACAGCAAGGGGCAATAGGCCCGCCCACTTCTGCCATTGGATAACTTCATGTGACTGATGGTATTCTGCTCTTTTCCAAGGAGCGCGTCCTTACACTTAGTAGTTCTCTTCAGGGCCTGGGACTACTCTGATAATGTGTGCTTTTGGAGACCAGAAACGTTTAGACTGCTGCTCCAAAGATAAAGTTTAGAAAAAGGCATGACAGAATAAGCATTTGCAAAGCCAAAAGGTTGGAAGCCAAAGCCAGGCCTACTGGCTTTGCCATTTCTGACTGAACCTTACAGCACTATGAAGGAAATAGTGCTCTATCCGGTTCCTGCGGGTCAGGAGCAATAGCTGTGACAATGTTCTCCTTAGGTTATGAAGGCTTCGTTTGAAAAGTAAGTAAAGACTGGCCAGGGTGGACTTCCACTCTAGTACCTAACTACTGAAATATCAGCAGATTGCCTTCGAGTATCAAACTTGGTTTTTATATAGTTTTGAGCATTAGGTCCTCTTTTAGTATATGACACTTTATATTATTTACTGACTTCCTGTTATTTGCACAGTCTTAAATGTTCCTACTCTGTGTCTGGGCTTCTGCTAAAGCAGTACTGCGTCTATATAGAGCCTCAGTATTGCCTGAACCCCCAGCACCACAAAATGCACAATGAGGAAAACAGGAAAAAGTGGTGAATGGGATTTTCTTCTATGGGGAGTACTAATCCTAAATCTTTATGATAAATGTTCGCAACTACTCAGGCTAACCAACAAGCATGATTGTAATTGTGAACTTTGTTGTCTTAACTTAAACGGACTAATGTTCATAAAGGATTATGCTGGTGATAACTGTATGTAAAATTCATCAACATTTTATTTAACAAAATAAATTCACACACAGGTACCCCTGTCAGGCCAAGCCTCTGGACTTCAGTTTACACTGCGGGGACAGTAAGCAAGTTCCCTTGGTGTACCAAGGCACACCAAGAGATCAGCTACCATTACCATTAGTCAAGGCTCGCTTGCTGGAGGTAAGGGGCGGACTATCCCATTAGAAGTAGAGTGGGGAGATCAACAGGTGGTCTTCCCTCAGCAATACTCAGCTAGAGGGCTCACATTGATTGTTTACCACTCCAAGAGACTGGGGCTCTTGTACTGTTGCCACAATGAAAACCGACAGGGTAACTTCAAGGAACAAAATAGAAACTTGCAGGAACATAGTAGACTTTCCCCTTTACAAATTCAATGTGCTGATGAGGTCTCCTTTGAAGTTCAAATCAAATTCAATCCAGAGAAAGTCTTGGTTGTTAAATAGACTTTGAGAGTAGAATTGCTTAGACCTATCCATCTTTGTCAGGCACAGACCCACCTGAACATTACAACTGGGCTCTCAGAATGCTGAGCTAAGAATTTATAAGCAGGGGACTTTACAACGAATTTACAAATAAGAAAAAGCAAAGCCAAATAGGATATTTCCACACAAGAGTCCATGTGCGTCTGGAATCTTTAGTGTTTTTAGAAGGGCGAAAAAGTTCAACCTACAGAGAATTTCACAACAACAGAAACAGATGTTGAGATCTCGAATATGGTAATTTCCCCAGACCAAGGCTCTGAGACAATGACCAATTTCTGTGGCCATGCTGGTATAGCTGATCAACATTTTACAGGAGAACATGATATTATACTTTTAACGTAATTCTATAGCTCATTTGTATTCTATGTAGTTGCATCACTGTTACTCTCAAAATAAAAGGCTTCCTCCGCTTACTTAGTTCCGGATTTTGGACATCTTGGAGGGTGACTGGTGCAGCCCTCCACCAAGTCACCACCTCCAAACAACTACCTGTCAATTTCACAGCTGAGGCATGGACTCCCATCATTGTCACTGACCCACCACACCACGACCATGTAAGAATAGGTTGCAATAGTATTTACTATGCAATTTTCACGTGGCTTGGAAGTGAGGAAAGATGGTGGTGATGTATCAATGTGGCCGGCCAGTAGTTCCTATCTCACCTTTCTATCGGGCTCAGAGAATCCCTAGGTTTAGCTTCCCTGATGTGCGATATTATTGAACAGAAACTGAATCCCTGAGACTCCCTTGCAAACACCATGTTAGTTGGCTGGAATTCCAGGGATTCCCCATATCAAGAGGATCTCCACCGGTGCTATTTCTGGTATTGTACAGTGCTACCAGATGGTACTGATGCATCAGCATGGAGCTGCTTGCAACTCCATACTGATGTCCACCACACTACTCTGCTACCCTTTAATTAAGAGCAAATACTGCAGGTGTCTTGTGGGGAAATGATGAGGTGGTGTAAGTAATAACTCCTAGTTGGCGCTCTAAATAGAGGCCTACAGGCTGATAAAATGATATGCCCCAACTATATATTTTAAACCTTTATGTGTCACTGTTCATTATGGGAAATGTAACACGGTATTGCTACAGTACAGCAATGCCAATAGGAACAAGCCAGATATTTCTAATAACAAAGATTTGCCTTGCAAGTTAACCTGTCCATGTTATCCTTTGGGTCTCCCAATAAAACGGGAAAGGATGCAAGGCTGGAGAAAGGCCAGAGTGAGTAAATCTATATTGTGGCATATTACACCAAGGAGCACATTTGGAAGTCATGTCTGAATAACAAGCGCAAGCGAACATTGGGCTTCAGGGATTTCACCATCAGTATTTATGTCAAATTGTATCATTAATTCAAATTTACTTCTAAAACACCCTCAATGCAGACATGACTGCAGTGCAGGCAAACCAACGAGCAGGGGGTAGAACTCAAGACAGATGCTGCAGTCTGAGCCATAATGCCAGCAATCCCCTTGCTATAGTCAAAGGCTGTCCTTGCAGGTCCCAGGAAATGGAATGAGAGCAGCATGAGGGGGAACATTTGTGCCCAAGATACAGCAGCTGTGCCACCCTGTACTGTCCCACTGGCACCACCCCGGAATTAGAGTTTAATGTGTTAAACCCAGGAGTTGTACTTGACTGCAGGGCCCTGCTTCCATCAATTTTCAGCCAGTGGATAGTCTGAAGAGGATGCCACATAACTCTTGCTTTTCTCCTTTAATACAGCAACGATTCTAAGAGCATCGGCTGAGTCCTTCTAGTTCATTCTGTCATGCAACGAAAATGATGTCAGAGTGAGGCAGGAAAGTGCCATATTCCAGTCCGAAACTTGGCAATCGCTTCTTGTGAAACGAGCTTGAAAAACAAATTTGCTGCGAGTAGTGTTCTAACTGAAGGGAAACCTACATGGCATGCCGTTGTCAAAACACTATAAAAAAACATGAAAAAATAACTTAGAAATAATAATAATTTATATTTGTAAAAGGTGAAGATATCACCCCTCAAGGTTTCAAGGCTGTTGGGGAGATTAAGTGAGCTATTGCCCAGAGTCACATGATGCAGAGCTGAGCTGCAGGCGGTGCCAGGGAATGAACCGTGGGCCCCGCTCTGGCTGCTGAGCCACACCTCTCCTCAGAAATAAAAATAATCATATCCGCATCATATGGCGAGCACACCTTTGAAACAATTCTCACTAGGGGAAACCACTGGCAGAAAAGAGAGCAAACGGGGTCTACATCCCTTTACTAGCAAAAACTAATAGTATTGCATAATGCTACTACTAGGTTGATGTACGGACCCATTATCAGGCCAAATACTCACTGCAAATCTTCTATTATGATCCCTTTTGGAATCACGCCACCAGGAGAACCGCTCAACCAGCGCTCACAATCCAGACTTGGCACGCGACGCTGGGAGAGAGCTTGTGAAAAAATAAAATCACGCAGGTGACACCGCTGTGGGAATCCCAACTCCTTAGTAGCCTGAGAGAGAGACAGGGATTTGACAAGTGGGACCTGCTGGGTGTCTCAGCAGTGAGAGACGTGTCAAGAGGAGGGAAGATGAAACCATTCACAGAACTAAAGAAAGTACAACGTAGCCCCCACTGAGGTGTTCCACTACCTACAATTCCGTCATGCCCTGCAGACAACCCTAGTTAAGGGGGTGCGTCTCCCAGAGTACTCTCTGCTCAAAACAGGTTACTGGAGGAATAGATCACTAAAAGGCGATCTCACTAATATATATAAATGATAAATCATGCACCAGAACAATGAACCCACTTAAGGGAGAAATGGGGAAAAGACATCCCGGATATGCAAGGGGAAGAGTGGGTGAAGGCCCTGGCTTCCCCTCGGGAGGTTGCGATCAAAGCCCATTTCTGCCTGGTGCAACTTAAAATTCCCTATAGGGCCTACATTTCATGCATCACATTGGTAAAGATGGGGAACTAACCGAGGCTTTCTGTCGTAGGGGCTGTAAAATGGAGGGTACATTCTGTCGTATAATGTGGGCTTGTTCAAAATTCAAGAGTACGGACTAAAATAATTCCCTGTTTAAATGAATTGTATGGGAGTGAGGTACGAGGTGCGGCAAAATGGTGTTTACTTAAAGTGTGGGAGGCAACGGATTTGGGCAGTGGAGACCAAATGGGGTAACCTTAGCAATGATGATTGCCAAAAGAAATATAGCACAGGCGTAGGGTTCCGATGTGACTCCCTCCCTGCGGGACTGGAAGAGGGATATGGACTGGTTTATGGTGGCGGAGAAGGCGGTGTATACCAACACAGGATGCCCCTGCAAATGGGGGAAGATCAGGAACAAATGGAATGACTTTAGAGGAAACCCAGGTACGGCTCTAGAGCAACAGAGGAGGTGGGAAGAAATTTAGGAGGGAATTGATAAAGGAACGAACAACAAAGGAATAACTGAAAGTGGGACTGTAAGTAATTTAAGAATGTAAAAGCTGTATTTAGGAGAGGTGACAGTATATTTCTTGTAAGATGAATGTATTTGCTTTGTCAGTTCTTGAAATAAAAATATTTATTAAAAAATATATATATAAATAAAAAAAGGAGAACTGCTCATTCATTGGATCTCATCCGGTCTTGTTTTAACTAAGTAATTTGCAGACAAACACACCAAGAAAGGTAAACAGAAGCAACAGTAGAAAGAGCCTCTGCTACCTAGAAGCACTTCACTGTATCCCCTGTGCACTACAGATCAACTGAGTCCTCCACATATTCCAAATGGCCAAGCTCTACAAACATGTAGAGTGCCCCTCAAGATTCGCTCAGAGCCCAAGATCCTACTATTCAGGAAACTTCTTAAGACCCACTTGTTTCCATAGTAGTGATTAGCTGAGTCTCTCCTTCTGGTCTGTTGCGCCGGGATGCCCCCGGGTAAGCTGAGCGCATTATAAATTTCATATAATAATAATAATAGTGTTGTGCTTCACCCAAGATCAGCATGTATTATGCAGGGGAGGTTGGATGTCGATGTCGAAGTGGTAGCACCCTATACTACTGTCATCTAACCACACAGTGGCACCTGGCCACCAAGGAGGACCATCTACTGACAGTGGACTATAATCGATCTCGCCTGGTCCTTCAGTGTGGAGCAAACATGACCTCGGTGCCCAACAGGCTCTGCCCATGACAAAGTTTGGAAGAGTTAAAACTATCGTATCTGAAATAAAACAAGACGCATTTCAGAAATAGTCGAAGCAATAACGTCCAAAAACTTGTTTCAAAGAATAAAATCCCCACGTACCCCAAAACAGTTATGGGGCCATATGTATATTTAAATTTGACATGCTTGTCAACCATTTATGGGACAATACAAGGAGCCACAGACAGGACAATGGCATCCAGTTTGGTTCTGCAAACTCCACTTTTATGCGAACACTTCATTTAGAATTGTTAATGCTCAAAGGAAATGCAAGGTCATCCACAAATACAATGCATTTAACGTATTTGCTGATTGGTAGAAACAGAAGTGGCAGAAGATATGTTTAAAGAATTCTTGTTTATGCTCCCTGCCCAGGTTTGCTTCTCTGTTCAGCACGCTCTTCTGGTATTTTTTTTCTGTGCTCTAATTATTTTCATGTTCCTCTCACCTTTTGACATCATGAACATCATACAAACACCTTTTGACTTCGAAAGACGGTCATGGTGTCTTGGAGAAATGTGTCCCAAATTAATAAAACTAGACAGAAACCTTGCGATGTCAACTGTAACTATTCATAGACTTCGGGGAAATGCAGAAGTGCTATTGCAAACATTTTTCCAAGTTTTAATATTTTTTGGGAAGCTGAAATGACCTCTTGGTCAAACATTATCTAATGTTTCTTCAATTCTGGATCATTTTCTTCTTTAACTCGCCTCCTGCGTCCCAAGGGGAGTCACCCGAGGGCACCAGAGAACACGCCATCGTCTTTGCCTCTCATGCAACTTCTATAATCTGCTGCATATCAACAAGTGCAACGGGCGAGAGATTCTCGTTTGCTGTCGTAACACTACCGTGGACAAACATGACAAAACAAGCGGGAAAGCAAAAGAACGAAAGCTTCTTTGCACAATACTATCGACAAATTAGCGAGTTTATGCACATCATTTGGAAACCAACTCCACGCGCTGAGACAGCAAAATAAGTGGTTGTATTTTATTGTAATTAATTGCATTTATATAGCGGTTACTACCCCCGATGAGGCCTTGAAGCGCTTTATAGCAGGAAGATGGAAATGATTGAAAAGTATTTTACAGACTTGTATTTTCCCTGTTTGGATGTCCATTGCATCATTAGTTTAGCTGACACGTTGCTTTACAGAAAGAGGGCAACCACATGCAAACTGCCTAGGTCTAACCCCAAAAGAAAAGTCCTGCACAGACGACTTCTGCTGCTACCTACGGCCTCACGGGGCATAGTTTATGGCACGCAGCTCGAGCCCCTGCAATGCTGCAAGGTTGAAACCCATTTCTTGCCATACACTGAGGTGGACAGTAAAAAAATGAGTTGGGTAGATTTTTTTCCCCCCTGCTAAATATTTTATTCTTTTCTTAGAGACAGTAGGAAACAGAAAGCAAGTAATACATCCATCCATCTATGAAGTATACAAGAACATCCCAATGACAGTAACGATATATACATTGCTCCCGTCTACAACCTTGTACAAAGGGAATATAGAGCATAGAAAAACATTTATGTGGAGTCCTAACAAATACGGGCGTTGGAGAAAGTTATAGTAGGCACACCCAATATAAACCGTGAAGGGGAAGAGAAAAGGGGGGAGAGAAATAGAAAGAGGAGGGGAGGAGGGGGCAGAAATGGTTGTCTGGGTGTTTACCACTGTGAATAGAATGCCGCTACATGGTTGTTCATCTTGTCTGCAGTATTACACATGGGGAGGCCGCACAGCATCCTGGGCTGGGCATCCACTGGGGCAGTGCCAGTCACAGAGTCACATCTGATTTACTCCCAGACTGTAATGGCAAAGACAAGCCAAAGTACTACGAGAGAGAAACACTGCCAAGAGTAATTACCAGATCAAATAAAGGATTTCTATCCATCATGTTTTTGCTAATTTGTTCACCATCTACAAGGTGAAAATATACAGTTACCTGATTTCTTAAGTGATGTTTTGTTGTGATATTTAGGGTAAGTAATATAGATTTGGGTTTTGCAATTCCCAATTAGACTAGAAACTTTCAGATAATCACACACACTGAAAGAAAAAAAGATATAGTGCAGGGCATAGAGCTGAAGGAGACAGAAGGCTCTGCTTTATAAAATAACAACTTTTTTCATGCTAGTTTCTATTTGGCCATTTTGTTTCTGTCTTCTTGTGTACAGTTTGCTACTTTCCCCTCAAGTTTCTGAACCTTGACCATTATTGTATTTGTTTTTCAATTCTGTTTGAAAACGGAGTTCCATTTTCTGATTGTTTTATATTTGAGAATCTGTACACTGCTCTTCACTCTCTTAACCATGTATTGCCGTGTGTGCTTGGGCCTTTTCTGGCCTTGAGTAAGATGTATGAATGAGTGGTACTGCTGCAAAGTGATTTGAAATGGTCAACAAGGACCGGAGTCTGTGAATGCACCACAATAATGACTGCCAATGTGGTTGAGACCAAGATATGAAGGTGAAAAGGTTGGCTCAACAAGAGAATGGTAATGTTTGTGTAGTCTTAAATCTATGTCTTGGTTTTCATTTCTACTATTTTCCCAACATTGTTATTTTGACCCCTTATTTCAATGTGTGTCTGCAAGTACCAGTGCCTGTCCAAAGCTGCCACTGGTGAGACTATCAGCCTGATTCATCATAGACCCATTTTGCGAGTCTATAATAGCGATTCATAAGGAATCGCTATTACAGACTCGCAAAACGGGAATCATGTAGGAATCGCAAAAAGAATTGCGATTCCTACACAATCCTTATTTGCGATTAGCAAATTCCTAATCGCAAATAAGGAATAACTCCCCATTCATTCCTATGGGCCAAAAGGCCCCTGGAATGAATGGGGAGTATTCCTTATTTGCAATTAGCAATTAGCTAATTGCAAATAAGATAGCGATTTAAAGGGTGCCAGGGGTGTCCAAAGGACACCCTGTAGCACCCCTTAAATGCAAATTGAAACAGGTGTTGCGAGCACACATGTCCAAAGGACACGTGTGTGTGCAACATGCAACTTAGAAAAATGCTTTTAAAAGCATTTTTCTAAGTTTTCGCTATTTACCACGAGGTTTGACCTCGCGGTAAATAGCGGGCCGAAATTGCGAATTCGCTATTTTTAAATGGATGATGAATTGCATTTAAGGAATCTCAAATAGAGATTCCTTAAATGTAATTCCTCGCAAAATTGCGAAATCGCTATTACCGATTTTTGCATTTGGGATGATGAATCCCAAATGCAAAAATAGCGCTTGCAAAGGGCCAGATTCTCAGAATCTGGCCCTTTGCGAGCCGATTTCGGCTTGATAAATCGGCTGTAAGTCTCTCTAACTCGCACAGTTGATGAAACAGACTATAAGCCTGAGGCCAAGTGAGGAGAGGATTCAAGAGTGGAGAGACCCATTTATGATGTTCATCAGAGTACAGCCCCTCTGCACATGTAAAATTCTGCAAGTCACTCAGACGTCAGTGAGCAGCATTTTTTGCTGGGAATGGGCAAAGTCTATAAGAGGGAGTAGTGAATAAAGTGAGACTGACGCCATCAGAGAGAGAATGGCTCAGACCCTGGAGGGTTGTGAGTTACAACCTCTGGATCAGGCATAGGCACATCCGCATTCCTCAACCAGATCTTATACCCAACTCTACATAGGTGGCCAACATACACAGCCCACATTTGGCTGTACACAGCGAGTGTTGGCATCTGGCCAGACCCTGCGCCTAACATTCCTCTGGTGGGTAAACACATGATGCCCATGGCCATTGACAGCAGAGGTTGGCAGTAAACCCAGGCAAGCCTATGCATCCAACTCTACATAGCCTGACAACATCCTCAGCCCACATCCTTCATTCATACAGAGAAGGGGTTGATCACAGGGGCAGGCCTACGGCTAGGCCCTGCACCCAACCTTCCATGTGTGGACAACACTTGCAGCACATGGCCTGTGGACATCTACAACAGGGTTTGCTGCAGGTCTTAGCCTCCAGCCAGGCTTGTTTCAAATTCACCACAGGCTACCAACCCCTGCTGCTCACAGCTTTCAGTAGTATACATAGGAGTTGGCTGCAGGGCTTTTGATCTAGGCAGCCCCTGTGGTCAACTCTCTGTGGGCGGACAACACCTGCAGTGCAAGTTCACAATCATCCGCAGTGGTGCGGGGGGTGGGGGAAGGGCGAACACAGCACCTCACCTTCGCCAGGCCATTTTCTAAACCCTCCCCAGATGCAGGCTACTGCTACACAACTCTTTCCGCCATTTGCAGTGGGGTGGAATTCGGGGGCCTTACTCCGGGCAAACATTACATCAAACTCTCTATGGAAAGCCTACTTCCGCCGCATTTATGGTCTTTGGTTGTATGCAACGAGGGTTGCCTCTGCCCACGCCAAGCGCTCAATTTTCCGTTAGCTACCAACCCCAAGTGCAGCAGTGATGGTTCCAGGGCTTGGCCAATGGCCAGGCCCTGCTCCCATTTCACCACGTGTGTCCAATGTCTGAATGCGGCCATTGGTAAAGCACACTGTTAGTGCACTAAATACCTTTTATTTTCAATTATTTGTGAGTTTGTGGACCCTATTGATTAGTGAATCCTGAGGGTCTACAGGATCCATTCAAATTCTAAGATCTGCAAATCCATCATAGGATTTACAAAACCCACAATAAAAGTTGTTTTTCATTTCAATAGCAAGCTGGTTTCTTTGGGCTCCTTCCTAGGCCTTGGGGTCAGATAGGTTCACCAACCCCTAATAACATTTTAATTTTATTTTTCCAAACAAAGCGCTCAGTGCACCATGATAAAGGTGACCACAGTAGAAATGTTTCAGTGACTTCCAGCCAATCAGAGCAAAGCAATTGCGCAATGCATGAAGGATAACAATCTCCTTACTTCAATAGGGTGTTTTTTTGTTGATTTGCAAATTTGTGGAAGATCTGCAAATTAACTATGCAGATCTCTAAAATGCAACCTCTTCATGCCCAACCTGTGCACCTTTTTTAAGTTAATTTGTCAAAAATTAATAAATGGATGTACACTAAAATGCTTAATGGCTCTGCCCAAAACGTTCCATGAAGAGGGGGGGTGTAAAGGTTATTCAGAAAAAAACTGAGATATATATATATATATATATATATATATATATATATATATATATATATATATATATATATATATATATATATATATATATATATATATATATATATATATATATATATATATATATATATATATATATATATATATATATATATATATATATGTATATATATATGCTTCTTCCCACAACATAATTCTTTAACAGTCTTAAGTGCATCTGTGTTTTCAGCAACATTAATTTAACCAGTTACAAATCTATTCCAAATATTTTATAAAGTACACCAATAATCACGAAAACATGCTGTGAACGAACCAATTATATTCTGAATTTATGCCACAAATACCAGCCATTTGTACATGCTAACGGTCTTGCATAAGAATATTAATTAAGCTAAGTAAGAAAGAAACAATTGAGAAGACTGGATTTAGCTGAAAAAACAAATGCATACAGACAGTTTTTCTAAGGAGGGACAATGCTGTCAAGAGACAGTTTGGCATCTCCATGGCAGAAAACCATAAAGTGCAAAAAATATTTTAATTGCTACAATGCAAATGAGGCATTAGGGTCATGTTATAGAGTGTTAACTGAAACATCCAGCTATGACTTCAGCATGCCTGCAGGCCTTTTAAATTGTTGTGGGAAATTGCTGCATTCAAATCAATGGTTCTAGGCTTGCGTTCCCTCAAGGCTTATTACAGTTTGGCATCTCAGTATCACTTTTAATTAATGAAGATGATGGGTTTCTCGTTTCTTACCCCTTTGTGTAATTTGATAAAGAAAAGATAAAACCTTTTTTTATAACAGTACCTGAAAAAGCAACAACAGAGTAATTTAACTGGTTCTGCTTCGGCATTTCAACTGTGCGGTTTTATACTAAACTTATAATTATCATGCTCTAATTTATTCGATCACGCATTGCAACAATACAAAAGTAAACCTTATAGTTAAAATTAAAATAATTTATAATTTTTTGCTGGGAAGAAAACCTCAGAAAACGGCAATAGAAATTGGGCTGTGTTATTGGCTTACATGATCTGTCCCAGTTTTTAACTAATATTTCTGAAACTCCAGAAGGGAGAGATATGCCTCGGGGAGATTGCAGAAAAGAACAGCCAAGAAAATTGGCTATTGAACTAAGTACTGATCTAACATGCAATTCTCCCTTAGATAAGTCTGCATCATCGTCACCGCTTATTTGTGTGGCTGAAAATCTGATAGGAGCTCTAAAGACTCAGAAGCTATACAAGCGGAGAAACAAGCAGAATCTCCATATCGGGCAAAGAAGAAACAAAATAAAAGTAAAAACTCAAAGGGCATGACAAAACCCAAGGAGCATTTGGAGATTTACGCACTGACTCTAATTCACATGCTCGTAATAAAGTGGAGGTCAGTGGGAGTCAGCTGCACAAATAGGTTACTTCTAAGGGGGAAGTAAAAGATATGATTTCTAGACTGTCAGGCTTTTCTGCTAGCAGCAGGGTACTTCCACCACCTTCAACAATATTGGATACTTACAACATTAAGACATGGGAGGTGCCAGATAGCTCAAGGCACAGCTTAGGAGCTGCGGGAGGCGTGGGTGTTTCACAGACTTCGGACCCAGCCTTTTCTGACTCTCTGGTTGTCAATACAATTTCTTCCCCCAAAGTAACAAATGTTTGCTACACTAGCAAACCCTTATTGTTTACAGTTCTCAAGGCATTTCATGATCAAAGGGCAGAGGCACACAAACATTTTGTTCAAGCCAGAGCAGATAGTCTCTCAATCCAGCAGGCCTTGGCTGAAGTCACTGGCAAAGTGGCTGTGCTGATACACGATGTAGCAGAGCTGCAGCAACGGCTGGCAGATGCAGAAGACACAACTTTAACAATGGCTAAAACAATTAAGGTGCAAAATGAACAACTCCTTTTTCTCAAAGATGAAGTTGAAGACTTGGAGAATCAGCAACTTAGGAACAATCTGAGACTCTTTGGGACCTGAAAGAAAAGATAGGGAGGATCCACGGGCATATAAGGTGCAGCTATTTCAGAAAGCCTTTTCTGATTTATTAGATTGGGACTGGAACTCTCAGATTCAACAAGCTCATAGAATTCTAATATTCCTAAAACATGGATCTAGAGATATTCAACAGCATCCATCGTTCACTACTTATCTATTTTGGCAATGTTTTGCTGCGTCAAGCCATTTTCTTTAAGAGCTCTCACTGCTGCCTCTGCTACAGCAAATTTCTTAACTTTCTTTGTCAGATCAGATTTTTGTAAGGACACAATGGGAAGAATCTAGAAACTGCACCAGCTGATCAATCCACTGTAGGCGGCCGGAGCACAGGTGTTTCTTCAGGAACCAGCAAACATAAAAGTTATTAGGGGAGGTCGGACTCAGATTTTTTATACAGCTATTGAGGCTCAGCAAGCCCTTAATTCTATGGCAGGACCGGAGGCTTCGGATTATTCCTTCTTTCTATCGCTTTATTTTCCACAGCAGCAAGAAAACATAAACAAACTACTTTTCCCATGAACACTTGAGAAAAAAACAAAGTCATACATGAGTCCTTTCACAATGTCCATGCACTGGCAGCTCCCATCATGCCCTGCTGCCGCTTCCTCTTACTTCGCGCGAAGCCCATGTACCGGCCCTTTCACGCATCCTATTTGGAACCTTCAAAAAACCACACCGTCAGATCTTGACCGTCCCAACAGAACGTCATAAGCTACATGAAAGTACAACACAATTTAGAGCAACAGCAGATTCAGCAATCGAAGCATCATGAAAGATTTACTTACGTTGCATACGGGGAGGGTCCACTTCATGGAAGTTCCTGGGGGGGATAATCTTCGCCTCAGAGTCCTTATTAGAATTGGAACTTACCAGCACGAAGGCTAGGCAAATTCTCATTCTATGGCAGGACCGGAGGCTTCGGATTTTGCCAGTTCAAAGCTTATCAACAACCAGCCGAGCCACCTCTATAACTGGCTTGAAATAGAACCTCTTGACTGTTGAGTCCGAGGACCAATCGGCCGCTCTCATCAAATCCTCTAGGCGAGCCCCGAGGGCAAAAGCTTTTGAGGCCATAGCTCCTCTCGCTGAGTGAGCGCCAAATTGTTTGGTATCAATCCCCGCCTCCTGCATTACCCAACGCACCCATCTGGCGATCGTTGGCGAAGTAACAGCCTTGTACGGTTTCCGTAGGGCAATGAGAAGTTGTCTTTCACCCGGAGGGCGAGTATCATCAGTCATATCCTCATAAGCACGGAGGCACTGCACAACAGACAGTTTAGGGGAGTCCTGAAATGCGGGGTATGAAATAACCCTAGTAAGGGTCTTAGTCCGTCTACTTACAGTGAAAGAAACTCCTTCTGGAGAAAAAACTCTGGCTGGGCATGATGGGAGCTGCCAGTGCATGGACATTGTGAAAGGACTCATGTTTGACTTTGTTTTTTTCCCAAGTGTTCATGGGAAAAGTAGTTTGTTTATGTTTTCTTGCTGCTGTGGAAAATAAAGCGATAGAAAGATGGCATAATCCTCGCCTCCGAGTCCTTAATAGAATTGGAACTTACCAGCACGAAGGCTAGGCAAATTCTCATTCTTGAGAAAAAAATTGTTCATTAGACTAACTACCTACTAGCTAGCTTTAAGCAACTGTTGTCTCCTTCTCTGAAAAGCTGGGCTATGTATTGAATGAAAAAAGACAACTGATTTGCATAATGCATGTTAGTTTATATTTCTATACTATCTTTTTAAGCTATCTTTTATTGCCATTTACCAAGGTATGCCTTGGGTCTTTTTTTTTCTTTTCTTCTTTTTTGACTAGCATGGGTGTAAATTGTGCAGCGGGGAAGCCCAGGATTCTGCGCACTCTCTTAGATGTCATTTCCATCGACAGCTTGAGTGGGGGTGATTCCTTTTCCAAGATACGAACGGCCCCACCAGACCGCCGGGGATGCCTGGTCTCACCCTGGAGATACCCATTAAGGGACCATCTCTCAGGGAAGCCAGGAAGGGTTTCGCAGCGGTCGAAGCGCCTTGGGACCCTCCGGGTAAGTAGCGCGCTATATAAATGCCTATACACTATACACTATGCTTTGTTTAGACAACATGTGGCACCACTTTTATGTTGCTTTCTTCCAATCATTAGTACACTTACATTAGATTGTATAATTGTTGTACTAGGATAGAACCAAACTGGTAAAAACTACTGTGAAACTGTAGCTGTTTTATCCTACATGCCATAACATTCTTAAAGTTATACCTGTGGCATCTTCAAAGCTGTGCCTGTATTATTACAAATTTGCCTTGAGTTGGAGTCTACGTTGTGAATGTGGATTGATACTTAAAATATTTCCTACCATATCAAATACACTTGGGTATATTCACACACATCATACTTTTCGAACGTCTCAAATAAATTATATTAGCATTGATTACCGGGAATGTATGCACCTTTGTGTATGGGTTAATGGCCACCGGCTGTTGACACACTGGCTGAGCAAATCCATCAAAACTGTGTTTTACATATGCCGATTCCATGGAATCCTCCCCTTACTAAAAAAAAAAACCAACAACAAATGCCCTGATCCTTGAAGTGGTAATGTTGTTCTTGGAGTACTGCAATACTATAGTCATATAAAATATTAACAGAGCGACCCTTTAAGTAGTGAACCATGACATCCAGATTATATTTCACCTGCTATATGACGACCGCACACCTGCCTTGAATGTCCTTTCTTGGCACATGACAGAAGAAAGTTTACACTTAAGGACAAGGTGTTTAATGTGTACACAAATGTAAGTGGCACCAAAATTACACTTAAAAATGCAATAACTTTGAGTTCACTTTATAAAAATAAATGTTTAAGAAATTGTATTATTGTTTACATCCCTAAGGCAGGGTAGCATCCTGCAGAAGGGGGATGGAGGGGGAGTTAGCAAAAGGGGTGACCAGAATGGATAGTATAGATGCTTGTTGAATTGCACAATGTAATTTTTCTTTGCTCATCAACTTCTCCAGAAGAGTTGCCTGACTAATGTATACATTGTGTGACTGTTAAATGCAATAAAATCTGTTTAAAAAAAGAAGATCCAAATATTCAATGGATAGGAAACATCTGATTTCTGTACCAATTCAGTGATCATATCCTCACATTATGTACTATAATATTCTAATGATAATCTGGCCTGCACTCTTAACATGCAGTATTTTTGGAAATGTAGGGTATTGCCACAATTACATGTTCACTCCACATCGATGCTGGCTTCTGTGACCAGGGCCCTTCAAAAGGAGTGTGAGGTGTTCTCATTTTGGGATCTATAGGTTCTCAACCCTTTTGTTAACATACAGGCTTTTGCACCTTTTCAGTAGCCAAGGCTCAAAACCACATGCTTATGGTATCTAGTTGAATTGATTGAAACCTCTCTCTATACATGACAGCAAAGCTTCCAACTTTACTTCACTGCACAAATCTATTCAATCTCATACAAAGGTTTCCATAATCACATATTTGGATAAGGAGGTAGGATTAAGAGTCAGTCTTCAACTTTCCAGAACATGCAGCCTAGCAAGTACTTAAAGAATCACTACATGGTGAATGACTAATAAGCAATCAAACTACTCTAGAATTAAACAGGTGAATGGCAACATCACTTTAACCAATATATTTAGCACTTGTATTTATGCAATGATCTCTACAAACTGGATATTTTACCAGAATCATGTTAGATTAAATTCTGGCTGCAGTAAAGAAAATCAGCGCAGGAACAAAACAGCCACAAGGCGAGACAAATGTAAACTATTCACCAAAGAATCCAAAGGAATTTTGAAAGGTAGTCAAAGGAACTAATGAAAAGCGACTTTAAAGACCATAGAGTAGATACAGCATGTCTCAAGAGACAGTGCATGCTCTGCCTAGGCTCGACCTAAAAATGACTATATAGATCTGAAGCTGCACGTTGACCACCACTTAGTGAAGAAGGCCTGTAGATACTAGTAAATAGTAAACAACACTTAATCAATGGGGTCCTTAGATCCAACACAGTAAATATTTCCCACTGCTCTGTAAATAAGACTCAAAATGTCTAGAAAGAAAAGAGGAGACCGTCCTGGAAGCACTGAAATTTGTTATGGAAATAGACAAAGCATGACCCTTCTTTTAGTATTTAGGCACTCCAAAAACTGGGTTAACAGGTGTAGGAGGTAGTGAAGGGACATTTACAGTGTAACTGCAGTGACAAGAAGTCAGCTGCAACCTAGAGGAATGCTACAATTCAAAATATTAACCGGCTCCAAAATATGTTTCGAATTAATCCAAATGAAAATGCAAAAGGCATAAACTAGTGATGAAAACTGAACTTCAGTGACTGACGCACTAATATCTATCAGAGATCAACTCAACTGGAAAAACGGCACACGGAAGAGGTGCTTAGGATGATCTGTAGCCAAGAACTACCATTAGCGAAACAGATGACCCTTCATAGGCAGCCATTACAGGTCGTCAAATCCAGACCTATCGTGCTTAAGAATGAAGTCTCCATTCAAGCACCGTGACTGCAAAGCACCCAGCCAAAGCAGATTGCGGGAGAAGCAGCCCATTCCTTTCACATGCGCCTCAAGTTGCAGGTACAAACCGCATGGTACAACCAGGGAGCCTAAAGAAGAAACAGTGTCTGCCAATCACTTGCCCCACAAGCTAAACAGGATGTTTTCATCCACCCACTCTAAAAAAAAAAAAAACACAGTAAACGCTGAGCACATGCCCTGTATGCAGAAAATATAGCAAGCAGACTATACCCAAACAACTGAAAGACAAAGCAATCCCTGTTGAATGCATGCACCTCAAGATGATTTTGCAAAATATACCGTACATCCAACTGGCCAACTAATGAAGAAGTGGATAGTGAACACACTCCCTCAAGTAGAACGGGAAACAAGAAAGGTACTTTCAATCAGTCCACAGAAACAGCCCCATCTGCTTAACACAACCAATCCACAGTCATTTTAGAAAAATAATAGTGAATCAATTCGCCAGTTAACATTAGGAAATTTAATGAAAAGCAACAACAGTGCGAAATTTGTAATCTCGTGGTCTTGGTGTTTTGATTTGAATATTTGCAACGTGCCACATCAAAGCACACCACCTTTATCAATCGTTTATTGCATTTCTGTCTCGTAAGTATATCAACACATTTGATGTTCCATATTTGAATTTATGGTGCAGAAAATGGAGAAACATTTACTCAGCATACTCGAGTTACTCAGATATCAAACGAATGTTAAATGTGTTATTAGATATTTGTTCAACAATTTAAAATTCCTTTGGTTCTTGATTAAACAAAATAAGAGGATTGTAGGTTATTGTTTAATTCCTTGGATACAAGAGCTTTGAAAAGGTGGGAGAATATTGGCACATTATATGTTATGTGTCTCCTGGCTGATGGTACACGGTCTGTGGGCATGCTGAGAGCTATCAGAGATGGTGAGGTTGTCAGCCAGATAGGCATAGTTGGTCGTTAGGGTGGCTTTTTAGAGGGTAATGCAGGATGTAAATGTAAATGTAATTTGGATTTGTATAGCGCCTATCATCCAGGGGTCTCTAAGCGCGGTACGAATACCGCTGTGGAGCCCTTCCTGGCCTGTTCCTGTGAGGTGTCCACTCCTGGGCACCCTCAAGGTGAAGCCAGGCATCCAAGCGTTGTTAGGGCCGGTGTGGAGATTAAGCAAGCTATTGCCCAGAGTTGCAGAGTGAGACCCATGATTAGAGTAGGCACCGAGGCGAGAATTATCAGGTTCGAGGACATTGAGCCCAAGACCCTGCCGCGACCGGGATTGAATCCTGGTCCCGGGCCAGACCTCTGCCTCAGGGTCTGCCGCTCTAATCGGTGAGCCACACTTCTCCATGATTTGAAGATGGTGCACGCAACCAACTGGAGCCAAGGGAGTTCCATACGGATGAGGGTGATGCAGCCATATTTTTTCAGGTCCTTGATTGCTCAGGCTGAAGCATGTAAAATGACCTTAAGAGGGCTAGTGTGCATGGTGAAGGAATATGATTATGTGTTATTTAACCCCTTAAGTGCTGATGACGGAACCGCTCCGTCATCAGCTACGGGTGAGCTGTGCTGATGACGGAGCGGTTCCGTCATGGCCCGCTCGGCAGGCCTGCGCAGCGCGAATTTTGCGCCTGTGCTGACGTTCTATTGAGCGGGGCGGGCCATGACGGAACCGCTCCGTCACAAGCACAGGTCAACCGACGCTGGTGACGGAGCAGTTCCGTCACCAGCATGCGGCCGCCGCGCGGCCGCCCCGCCCCCTTAGCACTGCGGCGGAATAGCCGCCGCAGTGAAGGGGTTAAGGATGAGGCTGGTGTTCAGGGTCAATCTAAAGTGACAGGGCGTTAGGTGAAAGTTGAAGCTTGAATCTATCCAGGTTCATGTCTTTGAGACAGGTTTGGATTGGTTGGGCTTGTTGTGCTTGGATTTTCTTTCAAAACAATTATCTTTGTCCCAGTATGTAAAATAAAATTGCCGTTTCAGTAACCACACATCTGCTGCTATATAGAGCACTTTTGCTGTACCAGCATTGACTTTGCCACTTGCATGTAAAGCACACTTTTGTGAAGCTGTTGCTCACACTCACCTCAAGGTTGTAAAGCACAATTTCCTTACTAGTTTTCATTGTTTTTTCCCAGTAGAGCCAGCTCCATTACCAGGAGTCTCATCTGATTTTCTCCTACCATGTAAAACACTATGTCAGTGGGGCATGGCCAGGAAGGCGGTTGGATCTAAACAGAGCTCCAGATGGCAATCACCCAACATATTGCCTGACGGCGCCAGTCGAAATCCTGTTCTTTTGAACCTCCCTCACTACTGGGACAGGCTGGGCACCCCCTAGGCCTCCTTTTAAGTTGGTTGCGTGGGTTGGCCCACATGTTGAAAGGATAGCGATCAAAATAGTGGCTGTGGCGCTCCTCTTCTGCGGCCGGTGAGTGAATTATCAGAGCTCCCGGATCTGCCACATGAGCCTGCCAGGCGGTAGATAGCTGGCTGCTTGTGCCGCCTGTGGGATGCAAGGCCCCCCTGAGAGCGGAGGGACCGATGCAGAGCCAGTGAGATCATAGATCTACTGTGCGGCCTGACCATGTACGGGAGCTGGTGAGGTGTGGGCCTCCCTAATGGTCATGCAGTGGGTGCTGCAACTTCATCATGCAGGGCTAGGGGGGGTGAATTGTGTGCTCTCTGCTGCGCCCTCTCCCCCGGCTCTTCAATACTATAGGCAACCATTTGGTACAACTAGAAGGTCTCCCATTTACGGCACTACCTATACAACTGTTGGATTTTTCTGGGGGGCATTAATTGTGCGGCGGCCATCAGTGGGTCGATTTTCAGGGCCTGGCTGGCAAGTGAACGTGGTGCCATCTGAAGAACTGTTCTGGGACTCCGATAACGAAATACTGCAAGATCAGATGGACTGTGGTGGAAAGGTATGTGGCTGATTCCTATCTGGGAGACCAAGCCAGGGGGGAATCAGCTATTGTAGAGGGGTGACTGATGGCACGGAGTGTGGTGCACTCTGAGGTGCATATGGTCTCACACTGTCTAAGTGATATCTGCTGACCCACGGACTTTCCTATGCAGTAAAAACATGGTATCACCAGACTGATACCCGTTGGATTGGGGGGTTCCCCTCAAGTGGCTGGGGGAGTTTGTGTCCTGGAGTGCCTTGGCTCACATGACTACTGCTCCCCACAATCGGTGCTGGGAGCTGGGAGAGAATTGGAGGGACCCATGCCTGAGATTTGGATACCCTTTTACCTGATCGTCTCCGTCTGGACAAAATTGAGGCTCTCCCTAGTGGGTTCCCCGGATTACAAGCCACCGACTGGACACCTGACCCCAACACCTCAACAAGAGAATCTCCTTCCACGTGCCCAAGAGAAACCTCTGGTCTGCTGACCTCGGCCTCGCTGAAACCAGACGAATCCGCAAAGCCGGAACAGGGGGAAGGGCCTTCTCCTTAATCGCAGCCAAGACCTGGAACGAGTTCCCTATCAACACCAGACGCACCCCCTCCCTGAACGCTCTCAGGAAGGAACTCAAGACCTGGCTTTTCAACTGAACGGAGCTGCTGACCCCCACCCCCCTTTCAGTGCCTTGAGACCCTTACGGGTGAGTAGCGCACTTACAATTCAACTGAATGATTGATTGATTGACTGATTGACCGACTGCTCGTTCTGCCTGGGGCAAGCGGGTGTGCGCCATGTGCCTCTACAATTGCTTGGTTGTCCAGCCTCACCACGCGGGGAATTGCCCCAGTATCTGGCAACAGCCTCTGAGCTTGGTGGAGCCGGCTGCAAATGTTGCCCAGGTGCAAGCGGGCCAGCTCATTGATGTCCTTCTGATGTCCTTCTGGTTCGTCTTACCTATACTTTGCAGCTGAGGAAGGGTTGTGATAAGCTCCCCTGCAACAGAAGGCAGCCCAAACTAAGGGGTCAATTAGGATGGCGGACGGATTGCCACCGCCATGCAGGCGGTGGCGATCCATCCGCCATCCTTGCCCATCCGCCACTTTTTTTCTCCCCGCCATATTACAATGGTGGGGGGACCGTGGCGGAGGGGAAGACCGTCTGCCGCTTTTCCGCCGCAGTCGCCTTGCGACCACGGCGGAAAAGGTCTAATATGGTGGCGGTGTCTATCAGACACCGCCAGCCATATTAGTCTGGCCGGATGCAGATGTCTTAGAAACGCACAACATGCATTTTTTACATTGCTGCGGACGGTGCTTTCAGCACCGTCGGCCGCAATGTTAAAAATGCGGGATGCACCCGCCACTGTGGCAGGATGCATCCTAATTTGGGGCACGGTACCTCCGCCCTTGTGGCGGACGGTCCCTGCCCCAGACAGGATGGCGGACGGACTTTGTCCATTCGCCATCCTAATCGACCCCATAGATGGCCTCATCACCTGACTACAGGGGCCCTGCAGGAGGGTCCCTTCCTGCACCCCTGGCACAACGCCCTATAAACCTGTTGGCCGTCCTTAAAGTGATCCAAGATTCCAGGGAGGAGGTTGAGTCCAAAGTAGATGGCATCCATGTCCACCTCCCCCATGTACGTTAAGACCTCTGTAAGATGGTGGTGAGAGTTACTGAAGCCGGGCCGTTGATATCAAAGACTGAATATAATATTTGTACTCTCAAGCGTCAGGTCTCACAACTGTTGTCCAAGGTGGTGGTCCTCGAAGAGTAGGCAGAGGACGCGGACAATCGCTCAAGGCAAAATAATCTGCACCTGATTGGCTTGTCAGAAGGGATTGAAGGCTCCAGGGTGGATGATCTCTAGGATGGATGATCTTCCAGTTCCAGTCCTGACTTCTAGCAGACAAGATATCCCACTACTTTGTGGTGGAGTTGTCAAACTGAGCCCTGATCAAGAAGACTCACCCGGAGGGCCCTCCTCGTCCTGTCATGGCATGCATCGTCAATCACTGGGACTGTGATACAATCCTCCGAGAAGCCCAGACTGAACCACAATTGTGACATTCCGATCTTCACAGATTATACTAAGGCGGTCCAGCACTGCTGTCGCTCCTTTGAGGACGTCAAATAAAAACTCCAGGCACTTAACATGATTACATGCTCCTTTTTCTGACCCGGCTCAAAGTCATATTTGCTACCTCCACCTACTTTTTTGAGATCCCTGAGCAGGCCTGGGAATGGTCGACGGAGCAGAGACCACTGTGCGTGCTGGGTTCTGGGAGCCCATTGGATTTTGAAATCAGGGAGCACCCAGCACCACTTCCTGCCCGAGGACACCGCAAAAGACACACCAGATCCCACAGGACTGGACTGACATGGGGTGGGAGATGAGACTCAATGAGTCCAACTCCAGCGCCTAAAACACTGCATCCTGTAGATCATGAGGCTTCCCTCTCTGCCACTCCGGCACTCTTGTTAGACTTATTGACCTAGATGCCTTATGAGCGCCACCAGAGACATGATGAGGGCCTTGAACCGAGATGATGAAACTATCGAGGCCACACCAGAGGTGGTAATGTAGAACTACTGGCTGGACTACCAAACTGATTGGGGACAAGGAGATATTCCTTACTTAATAGCTGTATGAATGACCCCCATCACCAACTTGTTAGATGTTGCTGTCAGGCATGGTTATCCTTTCATGGGCAAATGAGGCTCTTGACCGTGTGGTTTATCTCCTCAACTTAGTTGCAAAGTGTTCTTTATAGGGGCAACAGTTGTTTTGGGGTGGCGTGTTGTTTTATATAGGAATGTTATTTTGAATAGTTTTTTTTTCAGGTATTTTCTACACAACCTCTCCACTGCACCCTTTTTTACCTCTGGGTAGAGTCAGGAAGTGTTGGTCACCGTCCCAGTCTCGCATTCGGGGAACTTGGACCTGCCCTGTCCCAACTCCACTCCCAAATGGTTAGAGCCATCTCCTGGAATGTGAAGGGCACATGGACTGCATTAAGAAATCAGCGGTTCTGCAATACATTAGGTGATACAAGCCGGCTGTGGTCCTGCTCCGGGAGACGCACCTCCTGGGAGCGCAATGTTCTTTTTTGGGACAATTTGGCTATGGCCGTCTTTACCATGCAGGCTACCCTAGAGGGCCGAGAGGTTACGATTCTCTTGCATAAAACCTTACTATTGGCGATGTCTGCGGTCTATGAGGATCCACAGAGGATGTATTTGGGCACTGAGGGAGGCCTGGAGGCTAACTAGCTTAACTTCGTTTCCTAATATGTTCCCCATTAACTCTTGCACTCCGCACTATAGGCATTCCAATCCTCGATAGCAGCCCTCCCTCCGGAGAGAACTATGATGGGAGGGGACTAATGAGGCCCCAGACCCCAGGTGACACTCATTGGACGATCTATGCCCAGGCAGGCTGGCACTCTCTGTAAGCTAAAATTCATGGGCAGACTCCATGGGTTTCTGTGATGCCTGGCTTTCCAGAAAAGTTGCACAGTGGTCTTGTACACACACCTATTTGCAGCCCATAAAACCAAATCCAGAACTGACTGTCTCTGGCTACCAGCATATGACTTGATGTAAGTGCAGTGTGTTGGATATTACAAAGATGTATATCTGATCACGCTCCTCTTCTTCTCGAGTAGGACTGTGCGGATTTTGTAGAGGAGGAGATACACACCTTTCAAAACAATCAGGACTTTATGGGTGGTGACAAAACCCACCTTGCAAGGTCGTCTCAAGGGGTATAGGTGGCGTAGAGAGCAGCAACGGCAGGCACAGGTGGCAGACTTGGAGATCAAGATCCTCAATTTCGAGCAGTGAGCTGTTGACTCTGGGTCGGGAGCGGTCCATCATCCATTGGAGATGGTGAGGGCCAAACTGCGTCAGGTCTCTTTGGAGGAGATATGGCAATTCTGGAGGTCATTTACCCAAAGAGTATATGCCTTTGGAAACAAATCGGGCAAGCTGCTATATTGGTTAGCCACTCAGGAGATCTCAGTCAATATTGATTCTTCTGGCGTCCTGTGTGAGGAAACTGCCCACAATCGCTCACATGTTTGAGACCTTTCATCACGAACTGTAAGTGGCACGCCCAAATCGAACCGGGTGAGCAGTGCGCCCCCTTCTTAGAGATGTGCCCCTGCCATCTATCTGCCCTCCATGGCCTGAGAATGGGATCTGCCATTATCAGTGGGAGAAGGTCGACAGGTAATATCTGCTCTGCAGTCCTTGATTTCTTGAGATCCTCTGACTCTAAGCAGAGGCTTCCAGCCTATGCGTTAACACCAGCAAATCTGTTCTAGTGAGAGTAGCTGGTGTTGCTGGTAATGCTGTGGAACGATATTGGTACCTGATTATCAAACCAAACAGAACTCCTTTATGTTCTTGGGGATCCACATCTGCTGCCTTTCAGACCTGGTCTGGTCCCACAACTTTCACCCTCCTGCATCGGTGCTGGAACGCGACTTGCACAAATGGAGCCGCCTTCCATTTAAGCAAATGGGACTCACTGCAGTGTTTAGAATGAGGTGTCTTCCCTGATATCTATATGTCTTGATGAATTACCCTTATCCCATTCCCCGGAGGTTGTTTCGCTCATTAATACGTAATTGATGAAAAAACTGGTGTGCAATTTTGTTACTTCAAAGAACATCTATTTTTATTCCTCCCTACTCTGTTTTCAGAGTGTGACTACAGGGGTCCCTCAGCCCCCCTTCCTATGGGGCATTCCAGCCCCTGACTTGGGGTAAGATTGTGAGCTGGTCTCACAGTACTTGTATATTTGTAATATGGATGTACGCCACATTTGCAGTGACATGTGTTTCACATCCACATGCTTAATTTTGTTAATATGCATGATGCCATTTTTCTGATTCTATACACACACTTGAGTAAGCCCTCTTTGACACTTTGTTAACCTTAATTTTACAGGTTTCAAGGAAATCCCAATCTTTAGGTAGAGATTGACAAAGGTCATCCTACATGGTGGTTCCATCGAAATCTGAGGAGATTAGATAGGAGCCCTTAATATCTCGTCTTGATGAATGCCACAGACCCTCTGGGCCTACCCGGCAGAAACATGTTGACGACACTGATGGGGATGGGGTACTAACCCTCCAGTCCTTCACATTTTATTTTTAATATCAAGCAAACACCTAACAAATATATTGTCTTTGGCATTTGCCGTGATTTTTAACCTCTCACCTTATCACGGGCCCCCACTTAGTTCTTAGAATGGTCTCCCTGTCTCCAGGTGAAGGCCCGCTCTCTACCTAACGCAGTTTCTAGAGAGTGAGGACTGCCAATGATGAAGCATGACACCTTGTGGTGTGCGAGGACAGTCCTTCACATTTTTTTAGATGCCCTGCACAGCACATAATCAAGTATAGTGTGCCTATATTCACATACAGAATCAGAGATTTATTCAGGGGTAGCTTCTTTTGTGTGTACAAGTTATGTGTAAATCTCAGTGGATGATGCTTTGTACTGTTAAACCCAACAAAATCTGGTTGTTAAAAATATATACATATATATTATTGTCAGTAACTACCACAGTTTTTATAGTGCCTCTGTTCACATTGTCCCAGTTTTTAGCTATCCTTTACATGCCTCTGTCAACAATCAAAGTACAAGCTTCCACTTTTGTGATTACACATTGTCAACATTCCTGCTTCATGTGCCGCTGCTAGTGCTTGGAGCACCCAGATTTAGTAATAAAGCTGAACATATTAATGATAACATTGATAAAGTTTATCTTGGTGATAGCGACCCATTTGGTATTTAAAATTCTGTAGCTGACCGGACCATCCCCCAACATCCCATTGGAGGATGGTCCGGTCAGCTACAGAATTTTAAATACCAAATGGGTTGAAGGGGAGCTTCAACGCCATTTCCTTTTCCAATAAACTACTATAAAAATTATTTCAGTAGTTGTCGTTCCTCTCTATGATCTCCGCTCATCAAAGTAATGGTTCAAGATCAGAGGGTAAAGAAAGCGATGTTATGTTATGTTAAATTAACTTATTGAGCGCGCTAACACCATTAGGTTTCTTGGCGCTAATACCACCCCATTTGGCACTCTGTGAGCAGAATCGAAGAGAAAAGTGTGGGGTTAATTTCCTAGCCTACTCTGCCCATTTCTCCAATTGAAAATCAGGCCTCTGGAGCAAATGGGACATGATGTGCGCAGGGCCAGCCTGGGGCATGGGCTATCTGGTCCCAGGACGGCAATATGCAGAGGGGCGTAGCAGGGAGCTGCCTGACTTTATGTTATGCAAACAGCAACTTGTCCATCACACTTAGGACCCGTTATTATAGACTTTGCGATCAGCCCTTAATGTACCTCAGTGTAATTGATAGCTCCTCATCAATCCCTTGCCCTTCTCATATTCCTCACACCTCCTGCCATCACAGTGCAATGACCCTCCGCCCCACAATACACACCAAATGTTCTTTCAGTCCAGGGCGATGTCCCAGTCAATCCAATTTAGGGGCAGCCCTGAATGTGTGAGAGTGTTAATTGGTGCCTAGCATGGACAGTCGGCCATGTTGAAATGAGTGAATTTAAGTGTGGGTGAGGCTAATTGCTTGCTTTAACAAAAAAACACTCCAAAGTAGCTGGAGTTCCTTTGCTGAAAGCCCTGAATGAATACCCAGTTGTCCAACTTGCAAGTCTAGTCACCGGGAAATACTACACCATTGGTGTTTGCTGTGAAAAATTAAATATACCCAAACTCTGAAGTGTAAAGAAAAATTGAATACAGTAAATTATAACCTCAAAATCTCATCTACCTCTCTTAAGTAGCCAAAATAAAATGGACTTCCTCTATCCTACAAACTTGCTAACCTTGATGCCCAAATACCACAGACACTCTACCCACTTTCCCTTTCCCTTCCCCAAAAAACATCCACTGCAATCCCCAATCCACCACTTCCCTCTGCATCAAATTCCTTCCTATGCTTTACACAGTGCCAGAGCTCCAGGGAGATTCGAGATTTGTCGATTTCCTGTATTTCAGCATTTTTTCCCAATTTTTTTTTATTGAGCAGAAACATAGGTTAAACCATTACACTAATACACAAAGTCAATTACAAAAATTAACACCATTATTTTAAATATTAGAATCTATTTTACAAAACTGTTATACTCTCAGTTCATTCGTTATCTAAAGTGCAACATGCGGAGTCATTGAGATTCCATCTTATATGTTCTATGGTACACATGATTAAAGCATTTGAACATTATAAAGTACTATTAATAAAGTACAGCGCATTGAACTCCCATAAAGTGCATTTTCCTGTTACCCAATCGGATTATTCTAAACCTTGATAAAGTGCATCAGCTCATATTCTACCCCTAGCAGCAAAACAATTCCTAAAACAAAGTGCAATTGTTCTTAAGAAAATTAACATAGAAAAAACGTTGCCGCTTTTACACTTGCCGCCTTTCTACCTCATCCATGTATTACCATACGGAAGTGTGTCTTTTAGTGGCATCGACCCTTTCAGCATTTGCTATTTTTTAAATCTATTTTAGTCTCTGCTCCATGTATTTTCTAATATTATATGTTGCTAATTGCAAAAAAGGCGAGTGGTTGGAGACTATTGAGCAAGGGGCAAACCACATCCATATTACAATGTTGGAAAAACATAATGATTATGTTGCAGGTATATACACCGAGTATTTAGAAATCACAATAATGTACCGTGTAAATCTATGAACTTCTCCAATAATGCACACCTTGGCCAACACGTCCTTCGAGAGATGTCAGGCTCGGCAACTCAGTCTTGAGCAGTATGCAGCCTACATAACAAAAACTTTACACATTTAATGCGAGAGCACCAGCAACATCCTATTCACCTTATCTCTTCGGCCCATGCTGGGTCTAATAATGAAGCCGTGCCTCCTAAGCTGCTCTCTGATTTGACCCAGCAGGACTCTTCGAATAGGCTGCAGAAAAGAAAGTAACAAGAAAACACATTCAACAAGTCACATAAATTCCCCTCGTCCAGCAAAGGGTGGTCTCGCGGCTGCAGTGCAGTTAAAGCTGGCCACTGCGTCACAGAGAGAGCTCCGAGGGCCAGATATTAATATACCGGCAGTATGGTGCGAACTGGAGTTTATTCCTCCACGTCACCCAGTTACTTTTCACATGTTTGTGATGGGACGTAAACCTATTAATCTATTGCACTGTGTAAAACATTCATGCACACTTAACTATAAAGCGAGCTGTTTATGGCCATTAGAAGCTGGCCGTGACAGAGTGACGACACAAGCCTCGTGTGTAGCTAACTCTAAGCGACCTATTGGACAGAGCCAATACAGTGCGCTAAACTGAGCACATAGCGCTTAGAAACGCAAGTGTGGTATCAAGTGCTATATATAAACACGTTAATATGACTACTGGTTTGTATGGCTTGAAATAGTTGTCTCCAAAGGTGACACAGTACACATGCTCAATGTTAACCTCTTGAGAGTATAAAGTATTACATTGCACAGTGATGTATTGCACACACATTCATCTTTCATTTGCATCCTACACGTATGTGTACTTTTGTTCTAGATAACCACAATGTGGGCTTAAGGGAGGCTGCTTGAAATTGTTGCTCTGCATTCAAACAAAGCGGAAAAGGCACTAAGACGGCAAGACGAATTGAAAAGCAAAGCCCTGTCACTTATTTGATGGTCTGAACAGCGAGGATTTCCTTTCCTCTCCACTCTCAAGTCTCTGGGTACCGGGTCAGTGACAATGACAAGAGTTCTGCATTTCTGTTCCGAGAAAGTGAAATTAATGGATGTCTTCATGAAATTACTTTTTTTTAAATGTCACAAATTTACCAAGGTAGGATGTACAGGGATTATTTATTTGTTTTTATTAGTCTACAGATTAGCACTACATAATTAGTATACATTTAAAAATGCACCAATAGTCGATATTTATTAGCATCAAATAAAGGATTAAATATTTAAAGGCCACTACTCAAAGATTATATTATCATAAAGATGATCAGACAGAGAGAGGACCATGATACAGCCATACACTCACAATTACAGCGAAGCCACGTGGCTAGAATGTGGTACACATCCTGGGAATTTTTAACTATTCAGGACAAATTAGACACTGAGAACAGGTAAGATTATAATGGGAGAGTATTACATCATAATATCGTATTTCACAGCTCACTAGTTAATAAAACCTAAACCAGATAAAAAAAATAAGGCAATCGACCTTCTTTAGACCATATCACAATAAACAATTAAATCCATGTCCTTGAAAACTGAGAATGAAGGAATTCAAAACAGGTCAGCCACCAGGGTAGTCTTACTTCTTAAAAAATATATATTACTTTAGCATATCTTTCTGACCACATCATTTATTAGAATCTCAAACTTGCCACGTTAGTCATAAAAAGGAACTGGGTAATGCAACGCCCATGTGAAAACCCTAGATTAATTCACAGCCTGGAATTAACTTTGCGTGGCTAGAGTTTCAGTATCTTTTTCTCAAGTGATTCTATGAAGCAGACTATTTTGCCACATATGGGATTTATATGCAGATCTCTATGAATTGTATCCAAGGCCTAATTTGGTACATATCAATGCCCTCTGCGGTCCTGGACACATGCAAGGTACATGACAAAGCACATACTGTCCAGGTTACAGCAAGTGGCATAAACAATTCTCTTTCAACACCAAGTCATGGCCCACGGATAGAGCGTAGTCAGAATCTCATGAATTCATACTACAGTTTTACGCACACTGTCCGTCGCAAAACAATACCAAGCTTCAGTACTAGGTTTCTAGCTGCCAAGTATTTTCCTCCTCTTGTTCCTCTTGTTTAAATCGTTTCTGTGATAAGATAAGCAGCTTGCCTATTGAATCTGAAGTATTTTTTGCACCTTCTGACACTTCTGTGGCATGCTACATGTTTCCTCTAAAGGTCTTTTGGATGCAAAACATAGCTTTTACATCTTGAAGAACCAACTGACAGTGAATGTGACCACAGACAAAAAATGCTACATTGTCAGAATCAGATCAGAGTGTTTTAGGAATAGAAAACATGAAACATACTCACTGTTACACCCTTAGAAATGTAACCCAGAGCTAACCTAAGCAAGGCTTTTAGGATGCATTTTAAGCATGACTAATAGTCAGGTGGTTCTTCACATTCAAGGCTATCCAATATATTATTAAGGGCACCATTCATTGCAAATCTCCGCAGGATATGACAAAATTAAAGACATCAGATAAGTTAAAACTTTTAACAAGGGTGTTACTGAAGGTCCACCATGTTCGAGTTTAATCACCTCCATCTAGCAGTCACTAGTTGGATTTTGCCCTCTAAAGTATCTAAATTGGGCTGCCACTTTAAAGTTGGTGACAACTAGAATTCAAACACAGTAGTATTGTTTGACAAATTCAATCTGAGAATCATTTACAAACCAGCTAAACCTTGTCGGACCTTTTGTAAATGTTATTATTTTATGCTTGCCACAATTTCTCTGCATAAATGTATTCTTTTATATTCAACAAAATTGCTGTAAACCAATTAGACCTGATCCCTAAGAATCCGATCATCAGGAAACATTAATTGTGACAGGGAGCAAAACTGCTAGTAGGTTTAGGAAATACAGTTTGAAGGAAGTAGAGGGGGGCATGCAACCTTGCCTAACAAACAATATGTAAAACTCTGCTGAGAGTGCATCTCCCAAGGATGATCCTAACCATGAGCTGAAAACAGGGATATAACCAGATCAGGGTTGAGCCCCATCTTTTTAATACTATTTCTCATAGAAATGATACAAACTTGATGTTTAGTCACAGATTCATTTAAAAAGTAGTTGATTACGTTTCATTTACAGGTGGCCATTCTAGTAAAATTTCTCAGTATCATCAGGCTGTCTATCTTACAAATGCCCTCTCTGAATTCCACTCACTCTGTTGTAAGTAAATGCCCCTCATTTATCCAACAAATGTGTGCAACTGCTTACGTCACAATCAAAAAGCAATATGAGGTGGTTGTCATGTATTGACTGCAACATACTCACATGCCAAAAACCTGAAACAAAACTGATTAATGGCATTTGTACCAACACTCATTGTAGGGTCTGCACCCAAAAGCTTGGTTTGATTTTCAGCACCGCTATTGGAAGTTCATTTGGCCTTGGAGTACTCGATGACTTGGTGGAGACAAACAATCCCAATTATCTAATTGCTAATGTCGCTGACCAACGGGGATATATTGCTATAAAATGACAACATTGTTTGAATAAGTGTCCTACGCCTTATTCATATGCTATACCCACCACTGTCCTGATGCCAGCCAGTCTGCTTATGGCTTTGAAGCTCCGACCATCCATCGCTACGTCGCCATGACCGAACTCGCACTCAACCCCGGAAGACTTAGACACTGCAAACAAGCCTCGCCGAGCAAGACTCACGGCCAGTTTTCCTGACTCCACTGCAGCCCGACCCTCACCACAACCACAACCCCGGCCTCCAACACCACCGTCGCCAGCAACAGCGACACCCTAAGATGCATACTCCTCAACGTACGCTCTTTACACAAGCACCCCATACAAATCGGGTACCTTCTTGATCCCTCTCGCCAGACATCGCCTTCTTCACGGAGACTGGGACCAACACCTCCTGTGCCCCGACATCAACATCGTCATCCCAGACGAATACAAGATCCAGAGGAAGGACAACCCCAACCACCCGGGAGGGGGCCTCGCCATCACCCACAAGAGACCCTCGACCTTACCACCTTCAGCGAAACCCTCCCCTTCGTTGAGCACCTGCACTTCCAGATTAAGACCACCCCCAATGCCACACTCCGAGGAACCCTCATCTACAGACCCCCGGCCCCGGGACACCCTTCGCCACCACCATCACCAAATTCATCGCAGCCCACGCCATCACATCATCTGACTACATACTCAACGGAGACCTGAACTTCCGCCTCGACAACCCCAGCAACCCCAACTCCACCACCCTTTGTGACAACCTCGCCAACATCGGACTCAAACAACTCATCACCACACCGATCCATCGAGCAGGACACACCTTTGACCCCCATCTTTGCTACAGGAAACAGAGTCCACTTCAGCCACAAAACACAACCACCATGGACCGACCACCACTGCGTACACTTCACCGTTGGCAAACCCAAGGAACCCAAACCAGCCCCACGCCCACCACAAAGGTACTGGAGCAAGGTCACCAACGAGCAACTTAACTCTACCCTCATCCGAGTCAGCCACAACTTGACTTCTGACGCAAACATTACAGCCAGAGAACTCCACACTAGGATCTCCCGCTGCGCAAACAAGCTTACCCCGCTATGCAACCCTGACAAACAGCAACCCCCCTGGAAAGCCACCAGGGGGGTGCTGGTGGCTTTCCAGGGTTCACCACCGCTCTCCAAGAAGCCAGGCGCACCTGCAGATGCCTGGAGAAGAACTGGAGAAACACAACCGAAAACTACTCCACCTACAAGGACGCCATGATAGACTACCACAACCAAATCAGAACCACCAAGAGGAACTTCATCCACAACAAAATCCTCGCCAACTCCAAGGAACTCTTCAGTGACAGTCAGAAATTCACCAACCCACTCAGCAAAGCCACAGACATCACCCCGTCCCAAGACCTCTGCGACAAGATTGGAACCTACTTCCACTTCAAGATCAAAGTCCTCAACGACAACTTCATCGCCCATGCTCCAGACGCCACAGCTGGCCCCCCATCCCCCAAGGACACCAGCCAACTCACCATCTCCATCTGGACACCAATCACGACCGAAGACACCGCCATGAGAGACCATGAAAGGCATCCACTCGGGGGCCCCCACCGACCCCTGCCCTCCTCACATCTACCACAGAGCTGTAGCTGCCATTGCACCAAAACTGCAATGCACCATCAACACCACCTTCACAACAGGCACTTTCCCAGACGACTGGTAGAGCGCAGAAGTCAGGCCCCGGCTCAAAAGCCCACATCGGACCCCACCCACCTCAAGAAATACCGGCCCATTTCGCTCCTCCCCTTCGCAGCCAAAGTTGCAGAGAAAAGAGTCAACAGGGAACTGACATGATACATCAAAGCGAACGCCATCTTCGACACATCCCAATCTGGATTTCGAAGCAACCACAGCACCATGACCGCCCTACTTGCTGCCAGATTGGACATCAACACCCTCCTAGACCAAAGCCTTTAAATCTACTCTGTGTCTGTTGGATTACAAAACCATTCAATATTCAGAAAAGGTTCTGACGTGCTTATGTATGCACATAACACTGGAGGCCACTGAACTGCAGATATGAACAATAGATAGGGACATGCATCTCTTAATTAGAAATGAAACCAGTAGGAGGGGCCACAGGAACAACAGGATGTCCACAATTAACTTTACAGACATTGTGGATGTTTAGGAAAATGTTTGCATTTTTATAATAAATGCAACGCTTTTCTGAACAAAATGATCAGAAAAACAGGCTATATTAATACATTTATGATCCTACGCTCATGTATCTGAGCATGTATTAAAGGTAACATATTGTTGTACTTAGAATAACATTTGTGGATGCCTCCATGCAGTGTTTGACCAATATGTCGAGTCAAATACATATAGAGTCACAAATAACAATGACAGAATATTGGGATGTCAGAATATTGGGATATCAAAAATACCATGGACTTAATGTCAAAGGTAGGAATATTGATTTATTACCGTATTTTCCGGCGTATAAGAAGACTTTTTAACCCTTTAAAATGTTCTCGAAAGTCGGGGTAAAAGTGTTTATATAGGTGTAAAGGTTGGTGTGAGAGTCTCAATGGGTATGTGAATGGGATTACCTGTGTCTGCACAGGTGTAGGAGTGGGTGTTAGAGGGTCTACATGGATATGTGAATGGGATTGAAAGTCTTTATATGGATGTAAATGTGGGTGTGACAGTCTCTGTATGGGTTTGTGAATGGTTGTAACTGTGCCTGTAGGATATATGAATATGTATAACTGTGTATGGGTATGTGAGTGAGTGAGTGTAAAAGTATTATATATATATATATATATATATATATATATATATATATATATATATATATATATATATATATATATTTATACATGTGTAAGTGTGGGGATGAGAGTCTCTCTATAGGTTTCTGAATGAGTGTAACAGTGGCTGCATTGGTGCCAAATTGTACGGTATTAACTCATGCGTTTTTATATAGCGCGGACTTTACCCGAAGGCGTCAGACCGCTTCACAATAGGAAATGGTGCATTACAGGAGGAAAAAGTGACATGTGTGCAGGTTACAAAAGCGTACAAAGTACAAGTAGAGGTATAATATTGCAATAAATGGAGGGCACTCAAACACAAGAACTGACGTTACGTAGGCAATGGTGGCACTGTGCAAGTATCAAAGCAAACAAAAAGTAAGATGTAGCAAACAGAACAAATGGCGCTGTGAATCCTACCTAGACTGCAGCTGCACACGCGCCTCCAACCGCTTGCTATGCATACTTCCCCAATTAAGTGCTGGCTCTTGCTACTTCCTGAGGTGGCTACCCTCGGGATCTCGGGATAGTGGTTTGCTTTTGCGACTCCCGTCAAGCAAAAACAAACATAACTCCGCTTTTAAACGTTGCCAGACCCAAGATCTGTTGTTCAAAGAAGGAAAGAATCATGATCCCAATCCTTGAATTACTCACTAGATCCAGTGTCTCAAAACATTTTGACCTTGGTGTCTTGTTCTGGCTAAGCGCGACACTACTATTGTGCACCAAGACCTTTATGCCTGCAAGACAATGGCCACTATGTCATACAGATTGGGGAACAAATGAAAAAGTGACCATATTCCGGTTGGTTAGGCATATTTTGGCGCCGTGACCCAACACTCAGCCGCAAAACGTTACCTGTACCGTACGGTACATTACATGAGGCAAAAGTGACAATCGAACAAATGGCGCCGTAAAGGGTATAATATTGCAATATTGCAATAAATGGAGGGCACTCAAACACAAGAACAAACGTTACGTAGGCAATGGTGGCACTGTGCAAGTATCGAAAGCAAACAAAAAGTAAGAGGTAGCAAACAGAACAAATGGCGCCGTGAATCCTACCTAGACTACAGCTGCACACGCACTTCCAACCGCTTGCGATGCATACTTCCCCAATAAAGGCAGACGAGGCAGCAGGATGTCCGAAAATATAACGGTCAGCGCTGAAGCACCTAAGATGGCGGCCCCCACTGTGTTGCACGTCTGACTCGCGCTCCTCCACATGTGCTGATCTGGCGTCTCTCTCTCCTTCCATAAATATCGTGTTGGACTGCGTTGGAGGTGGGGTAGTCTTATACGGCGAGTATAGCACGAAACCTACATTTTATCAAGAAAAGTAGGGGGTCGTCTTATACGCCCAGTCGTCTTATACGCCGAAAAATACGGTAGGTATTTTTCATGTCATATTTTTAAACACAATCATGTATGTAAATGTAAATGTATTGGCATTTATATAGCGCACTACTTACCCGTAGGGTCCCAAGGCGCTTCGACCGCTGCGAAACCCTTCCTGGCTTCCCTGAGAGATGGTCCCTTAATGGGTATCTCCAGGGTGAGACCAGGCATCCCCGGCGGTCTGGTGGGGCCGTTAGTGAAGATGAGGCAAGCTAATGCCCAGAGTTGCAGAGTGTGATCGCTGATCAGAGTGGGCATCGAGGCGAGAGAATTATCGAGTCCGCTGACCCTGGTCCAGAAACCTGCCGCGCTGGGAATCGAACCCTGGTCCCGGGCCGTCCTCTGCCGCCTCTAACCAGTGAGCCACACTACTTCACTACATGTATTATGTATTATGTCGTTATATTCAATGTAGTTATATAAAATGTAGTTTTTAATTAGTTTGATAAATATTAGAAAATTAGCATTATAATATTTAAGTTTCATTTGTTTCAGCACAGACCTGGTTTTTATATGAAATATAATTTCTTTTTATTTTAATCAGAAATTGTTAATTTAGTAGCAGGTTGCCAGGTTTTGTAGGTGATTAGGATGGGAAGTGTTTCAAAATGTAAATTATGGTTTTTGATGTATATTTATTTTTTATGTAGGTTAAATGCTCATTTATTATACAAATTAATTATTTTAACTATTTGTTAACTTTAAGTTAATTGATAGTTGGTTGCTCAGTATACTTATTGAATTGTTAATTAAATATGTATTGTATTAATGTCAATAGTTATTTTTAATAACTCAATATTAATATGTTTTAAAATAACAGTAATATTTGTATTTATTCATGTCAATTGTGTTCGTTTTTAGGTAAATTGTGAATATTTGCACACAAAAAAGAAACGTTTATTTGCTGGTAATATACAATGTGTTGTTCCAAATTTAATTTTACTTATTTTCTATTTAATTAATGCATTCATTATTTTTTTAAATATGTTAAATATTTTTTGACTTTATTTAAATATTTTATAAAAATGTAGGAGTGGGATTAGTTAAAGTGGTCCATTCAAAATCCAACACTTTCCCTACTATTGCTTACATTAGAGTAGATCAAATCCCTCCAAAAGCCCTACACTTTCACTAGTGTTGCATGCATTGGAGTGGGACTAGTAAATCTGACTGCCTCAAAGTCCAACACTTTCCCAACTATTGCTTAGTTAAGATTTGTTAATACATATTTTCATTTTTTATGTTTTTAAATAAGGATTAAATTAAGTACAAAATAAAAAATGCAAATTGTTTATAGATTATTTGTTAATATAATATGCCATGTGTTTTTCTGTGCAGTTTTTTGTTTTCCTATTATTTATAAATGTAAGGAAATGTATTTATATTATTTGGCTCCATAATTTATTCATTTTTAGGTATATATTTCATTTAAGAATAATAATTTAAAGTACTATTTTGATTTATGTTTAATTATGTTACGTTAAGCTTTAATTTCTAAATTAAATGATATATAATTCTATACATATTTCGATATGTTTACCTTCTTTTTGATGATGTGCTTTTCTACAATATGCTTGCCTCAATATTTTTGCAGTTTACATAAAAAAAATAGGAACATTATCCTTGTTGATGATTTTTTTTCATGACATTTGTGTATCGCAATATTTTTGTTCTTGTTGAAATTTCATACAACTCTCAATGCCTCATGCTTTTATGTTACTATCCTGGATACATGTAATCCCTGTCCCATTGTTGTGCTCCACTGTATTGCATCCCTAACACACTCGTCAATTAGAACTCGGCAGGGCTAACAAAAATGTTCTTTGCTCCTGGTGATGTACGTGATTTTGCAATTTAAAGCAGCCATAATCTTAAATAATCAGAACAATGTTCTCGGGTTCATTTTGGATTAATTATCTTTACCCTTGTCATAAATCTTATGATGCTGAATTGAATACTATGTGCGTTAATGCTTGCTGAAACACTAACCTATGCAAGAAAGGGTAAAAAAAATAGTACCGAATTTTAAAGGCAGATCACAACAGTGGTGTTTGCATTCGGACTGGTAAGTTTGTTTTTCAAGGGTCAGCTCTTTCAAAAGGTACATGTTAGCTTATACTAAGCTGCATGAACACTGCAGGGATGGCAGCGAAAGCGCCTGTCCACAGAGCTGCACGGATTTGGCAGTCAGGGCACACCTACATTCACTGCACCAGAGGTATCCAAATGCAGGCTGTACCAGCGGCCGCCTGAGAGTTCCAAGGGGCAGAGCACGCCCCCTTGTGCTAGAAAGTCATTCAGGGTGGGCATTTTGTCTCTCACCGTCACGCTCTGTCAGACTGTGCGCGTGCACTGCACACAGCAGCCGTTGGTGGATGCAGAGCAGGGCTGGTGATAGCAGGTCGGCAGCTTCGTATCCCAGCTCCGCGGTCCTGATTGGTTTGTCCTTGACCACACCAGCGCGAGGGCACAAGAAGAGGGCGCGAGGAAACGCGTTTTGGTCTAAGCAATAAAGACGAGAGCGGCTTTTCTAGCAGACTGAAGGTACACACACCCTCTGGTATTTTAACCAAGGGGCTAGGTTTCCGAGACATGGTTCACAGCAAGCTCTTCTGTGGCTGAGGAATAATAAACAAAACTCTTACTCATCACTTGCATTTCTGATCCTCCAGAAAAATGAGTAAACATTTAACATTAACGGAATGCTGCGTGGGTGCAAATGCTATGCAATTTAACTCATAGATGTGAAGGCATAGACTGAATTAAAAACAGAAAAACAAACTGGAGATACTGGCTAAATCGCAGACAAGACGCTGGGTGCAATAGTTAGCATCCCCTGTGCTTAAAGAGCCAAGTGAATACTCGTTTGGAACACAAGAGGGAAATTCGCAAATGCTCTTTACAAAGTAGAGGAAATACCATTTTCAGTTCTGGTTGCCACAAGAGAATGTCAGCGAATTTCCTAGATAAAATGTAGAGAAGCAAAAATTAAATAAACTACTGGGGGGCCGGGTTAAAGAAATAACGAATATCTAATAGAGCTTGATGTATGTCGTCACTGGCACTTAAAGCGTCTGAGAATGTGTCATGATGTCACAATATAAACAATTAGAAGAGTACTTCAGAATTGAGAACCTTTTTATGTGAAAAAAATATAGCAATGGTGTACGAATAGAAACAACACCATCCTTGGAAACTAGTAAAAAACGGTGTAACCATCCGCACAGTTTACCAGTGGAGCGGCGTCCCATGGGAGGCGGCTGGAAGCTCATCAGTAGCGGGCTTCAAACGCAACCTTGATAAAGTAATGAGAAGATTAGCATAGCGATGGCTCCTCCATCACAGCGGGGCATTGGACATGATGATCCGGAGGGCCCCTTCCAGCACTGAAGATCCACCATTCTGCAACCTAATGAATTATTTGCAAAACCATTCCATTGCAGGGATACAGACGCAACTTCACACCACGAATAGAATCAATCAGAAAAAGCTTTGCAACACAAAAGCGCTTTCAATTTCCGCTGCACTGCTGGGCATGTAGATCAATTACTGTAAACCATTTGCCCCCTACCCCTTAAAACACCACTTCCTGCACAGGCTGGTTAAATTCAGGGATGTGTCCAAGTATAGTATAATTTCTATGCCAACTGTGACCTCTGACCTTACGCATGCAGTTTGATTGAGGGCCATGCGCCCGTGTAAGGCGGCCAGATATGATTGCGGCCCTCTCCTTTGAACACACAAAAACATCCAGGTCAAATATGATCAGGGTTTTGTGTTAAGCATGCACATACATAATTAAAGTTTGCCCTAGATGAACTCACCAGGATGAGCACACACTGTCATAAGAAGTGTCAGGGTCTCCCCTCTTCTCTCAATGTGCAACACTGGCTGTTTGTTCTCATTGATTCACTGGTCGGCCTACAAGACAATTTTATTTCTCTCCCGCAAAATAAAATAATAGATGTGTTTAGAAGTATACACAGGAGATTATTTATTCCTGGCAGGTGCTCCCCATTCCTGGTACATCCACACATAATCAACTGGTAAGATTAAATAGCAATGAGGCAGAGGAAGCGGCAGTGATTCACATTATAGATTAAAACAAAAATCTCCAAGCAGATTATTTCTTTTTTTTTCAGTAATATTCCATTGTGGAGGATTTAAAAAAAAAATGAGTGCAGTCCTCTGAAGAAAACGTATTGTGACGGCAGCTGTACTGAAGAGCTGTGCTTATTGCCCTGAAGCATTTATCCCACCTGCTAATTGCGTGACGAGGCCTAAGTGGCAGCCTCGCGTGAAGACAGACTAAGCATAGGAGTAGTGCCAGGGGATCCGATTCACAAAATGTTTTGCACGAGTATGCACACCGAGTGTGCAAAAGGTTAATTGTGTGCATGTAAAATTCAGGTTGCGATTCTCGAAGCCAAGAAGTGCAGATTTTTACATCCTGCCAGATGTGCAGATTTTTTTTGCAACTGTAAATAACACCGTAGGGGAGAGAGGATGTGGGTTTTCCACAGGGAGTGTCAGGACAGTGTTGCTTGCAGTGTTGTAATGTTGTCCCTATTGTCATATATTTGTACAGCCTTTCCTATACTTATCTGCTCTTCTAAACCACCACCTCAATGAATAAGGCAGTGGGCGTGGTCAAGTACATGAAACAGACCAATATGTAGGGGTCTAGGCAAGGTAATTCTTCACGTGGCAATCGTCATGTCATTTATTCTATTTTCATTGACAAATATCATGATCCAATTTTTTAACAGGGTGCTGTAAAAAAATTAAAGCAAATCAAAAATTACTAGATCAACTTATTTTTTAACTAGGGATTATTACTAGTTTAATTTAATAAGTGACAAGAGTGGAGGGAGCATACTGCAGAGATTCGTACACAATTCATGCAGTGTCCTATAATCTATTGGCTTCCTAGAGAATCCAGTGGTGCGGCGGGTTCCACTTTTTCCTAGTCAGTCTAGCTGCAATGCGAAACAAGCATTTGCAATGCAATAGGTCTCGCATTAGGACAGTTTGAGCTATTGGTATTGTAAATGACAATTTTTTTAATTTATGTGTTGGTTTTGAACATAGCGAAATTAATAGCTTTGTCATTTACAATGCCAATAGTTTTAACTTTCGCAAATGTGACACCTATAGCATTTGTAATGCAATATGTGTTGTATTTACGTGACTTAGATGTATTGATATGAGAGTGCGATGGTGGCGCTGGCTTTGTTGAAGAAGTGGTGTGGGCAAGGGTCTGATGGAGATCCGGAGTGGATGGTGTTCATGATTTTGATGGTGTCGTTTATGTTGGTCCAGGCGAGCAGAGGATCGGTGAGAGTGGTGACCATGGGGTCGGAGGTCTCGGTGGTTGTCTGGGCGGTCAGGGTGTTGAAGCTGTCGTGGATGTATGTGATCTTGTGATGGAAGAAGGTGGCGAGGGAGTCGCACAGGCCTTGCGAGGGTAGGATGTTGTTGGTGTTGGAGCTGGGGTTGGAGAGTTCCTTCACAATGTTGAACAGCTCTTTGCTGTTGTGTGCATTGTCGTCTAGGCGGTCTTTGAAGGAAGCTCTTTTGTCAGATCTGATGAGGTGATGGTGTCTGCGGGTGGCATTCATGTGGGCTCCGTAGTTGTCCGGTGTCAGTACACGGTCTCTAGTTTTCTGCAAGCTTGCTTGGAGGCCTGGAGGTCTTCGGTGAACCAGCTGGCTGTCTTGCAGGTGTGTTTGTTGGAGGGTTTCTTGATCGGGGCGAGAGTGTTGGCGCAAGCGCCGATCCACAGTCTGAGGTTGTGGGCCGTAGTGTTGGGGTAGGAGAGGTTGGCGTGTTGGCTCCGGGCGAGGGTGCTGGTTAGCTGGTCTTCAGTGATTTTGCTCCAGCAGCGGCAAGGGATCTGTTGGGTGCGTGGTGCGTGGTGGGTTTCCGGAAGGTGAAGTGGATGCAGCGGTGGTCGGTCCAGTAGAGTTCGGTGGTGTGGCTGAAGGAGACGTGAGAGCTTCCGGAGAAGATGGGGTCAAACGTGTGGCCGGCAGAGTGGGTGGGTGCGGTGACGAGCTGTCTCAGTCTGAGGTTAGTGAGGTTGTCAATCAAGGTGGTGGACTTGGTGTAGTTGTTCTTGAGGTTGAAGTTCAGGTCCCCGAGGAGGATGTAGTCTGTGGACGCGAGGGGGTGTACTGACGAGGTCGGCGGTGGAGTCGCAGAACTGTGTTCAGGATCTGGGGAGTCGGTATACGAGGGTTTCTCAGAGGGTGGTGTTGGGATCGGTGTGGATCTGGAAGTGCAGGTGTTCGGCAGTGCTGAGGCTGTCGTCGGGGCTGGTCGATACTCTCAGAGTGTTCCAGTGGACGATGGCGATTCCTCCTCCTGTTCTGTTGGTGCGGTCCCTGCGGATGATCTTGTAGCCGTCCGGGATGGCTATGGCGATGTCGAGTGCTGAGGAGGGGTTCATCCAGGTCTCTGTCAGTAAGGTGACGTCCAGGGAGGTAGAGTCGAGAAGGTCCCAGCGTTCAACGGCGTGCTTGCGGGCAGAGTGGGTGTTGAGGAGGATGCATTTAAGGTGGTTGCGGTCTCTCACCGTGGGAGGCTTGGCGGATCGGATGCTGGTGTAGCTGCAGTTCCGGCAGGAGAAGGGTTCTTTGGTGCGCTTCGGGGCGGCCAGGAAGCAGGTGTGTGATCGTCCGGTGTTGAGTGTGAGGCGGGTGCTGGCATCGTAGCAGAGACAGGCATCGTAAAAATCGCGGGGGCCAGGGGTTCTGGAGCTGGGCGTGGTCCAGGTGCGGACGGGCGCAGATGGGTTTGCCTTTTGCGCACCATATGAGGGGAGGGAGAAGCAGCTGGGAGGTGGGAGCGGGCGGCAAATGGGTGAACAGGGGCGGGGCCATAGGGGGAGCAGCAGCGAGAAAAATGAAGTGGGCGGGGTTACAGAAGGCAAGAAGGGCACAATCGCAGGGTAAATAAACAGTCACAGAGGAATGAGCGAAATACAATAAAATACAAGAAATACAATAAGATACAACAGAAGGATAAGCGAAATACAAAGAAGGCTATACAAGGGCACGGACCGTAACGAGCGGCAGCAGCGGGCTCAGGGTAGCGTCACACAGGTGGTGCTCTACGGAGAGGGGAGCGACCTGCCTGGTAACAGGCTCACGAGTCGCTCTCTTCACCGTGCAGCGGCCGCCATATGAGGGAAGGTGGGAGGGAGGAGCAGCTGAGAAGCGGGAGCGGGTTGGCGAATGGGTGAACAGGGGGGCGGGCCGTAGGGGGTACAGCGGCGGGGAAAACAAAGGGGGAAGCTGGCGGGGGTCCAGAAGGCAAGAAGGGCACAATCATTGGAAAAATAAACAGTCACAGAGGAATGAACGAAATACAATAGAGAATAAGCAAAATACAAAGAAGGCTATACAAGGACACAAACCGTAACAAGCGGCAGCAGCGGGCTCAGGGCAGCATCACACAGGTGGTGCTATGCGGCAAGGGGAGCGACCTGCCTGGTAACATGCATGCTTGTTGTGTTGGACAAAGAGGCTGCCAGAGGAGGTCCCACACTTGCATCACCACTGGTACTGTGAAGTAGTAAAACTGCTGGACGGAATGCTGATTGATTCAAACATTCTCTCCAAGTCATGAGATCTTGGTTAAATCCATTGTTCTTTTGCCCACTAGGCCACCCTAGTTTGGACCCAGCCTTATGCAAATCAGCCTTGACCCTGTGCCTCATGGGAACAGTCCAGACAGAACTGCCAAGCCAGGTCCTCACCGGACCGGAAACAAGCATCCTGGGACCGGTTTCAGGGCATCACCCTTCATCAGCCAGGCTAGCTTGAATCCAGTAGCACAGTGAGCAATGGACCCACGTCTGGGCATACCCATCCCACTTACTGTGAAGCAGTACCTGGGCACCGAGTGAAGAGGGGGAAGGCAGAGGGACTGTTACTGCTGTGCCTATTTCTGTGAGCCAAACAGTATTAACAGCACAGCAAGGCTGGTTAAAACCACTGCACATTTCACTCATTACACTGTGCGCCGCAACTAGCATTCATCACAACAGCCTGTCTGATATAGCTGAAAAATAAGTGCTGGGACTCTCGTCAGAAGGCAGCTTGCACCAGCCTATTTCTCCTATTTGTACCACCTATAACAGAACCAACTACTAACCATGAAACCCTACAAGTCGGGAGCGGATGTTGAGATACGGCCAAAGCTGCCGACTTTGGAGCTGGGGTACCAGGTTCGAGTCTCGGCGTAGGCTCAACATCCTGTGATTCTGGGCAAATCACAATCTCCCCGTGCCGAACAAAAACTTTGACTGGTGCTCAGTAGCGGTCGGCAGTAGGTGTTTCTATAGGGCGGTGACGTGGGCAGGAGGAGGGGCAGGGTGGGGGGAAATAATGTATGGATTACGGAGTTTTACAGGTAAGTAAACATTTAAATACATAAAACGAATTTCGTTGCGCACACTGCATCACCAAATGTGATGCAGTGCGCGCAACGAAATTCGTTTTATGTATTTAAATGTTTACTTACCTGTAAAACTCCGTAATCCATACATTATTTCCCCCCACCCTGCCCCTCCTTCTGCCCACGTCACCGCCCTATAGAAACACATACTGCCGACCGCTACTGCTGGTGCTCATGAAATGGGCTCAATTCCTTTATGTCAAGCTCGCGCTTTAAGCGCAGGTGTTGACGATTACGTGCCGGAGCCGAGCACCGGAAAGCACCGGCTCAAAGTAATCACTGAATATAACACATTATGATGAAGAGTAGCAGAACTGCTCACAGGCGTTCGAAAAATACCACACACACACACAATGCATCAGTCAAAAATAAATAGCTCTGAACACCCAAATACAGATCACTTTGAAGCAGCTCATATTTCTATGCTTTGTGATTTTAGCATGTGGGCTCCGTAAACCCCACGAATACAAACAATGAGCAGAGATTTGAAGCACAGAATTCCTAAAACATATTAGACCCTCACTTACAGCGATGTCACATGCTTGTTTGTGATACTGTCAAAATATCAAGCAGTTAAACAAGTCTACCCTAACTTTATTATTTCTCTGTTAACTGGCACATTTTATTTTTTCAATAAAATAGTGCTTTACGATACTAAAACACATCTTATGAGTAACACGATTTAATTTTGTAGTAAACATACAAACTAGAATACATTAGCATATAACCCATTACACATATTGCCTGCAATAAAATCCTTTACATCTTATGAATAATCGCCCTATTTAAATAATATTTTGATAAATGAGAATTACACAATTAACAACACAATGAAGTCTAAAGGGGCAACGATTAAAGTTTTAGGAAAGGAGTTTATAAACACATTAACGTTTAACGTGTGACAATGTAGACTAGGGACCTTGCTTTATAGTGTCAAATGCATATACAATATGTAGGTTTATCTTGTATATCAATTATGTCACTTGAGATGGCATCAACTATTACATTTAACACGCCATGAGTGATGCAATACGAAATATCATTAGCAGTGCATGGCGGGGCATAATTAATAGTTAGCAGTGTTTAATTTCAATCTTTTTTTAACCAATAGTTTTTATCTTCTTTCAACAAATAATTAAAACAAAACGTTCATCTTTGTGTTTTCAGTGAATATATATATATATATACACACACACACACACACACACACACACACACACACACACACATTTATTGATTTATATACACACACATACTCATAGGAACCCCCTTGGAGCAAGGGTGTGCTTAATAAAGCAAAAAAGTCATATTCAAAGAAAAAATGAAAAACATTGTCAACCCCAATCAGGGATTAAACGCAGATATTTTAGGATCATTTTATATTCCACCATTTTATAAATACAACATGATTTTTCTTCTGTAAAAGTACTGAAATATGACTGTGTGACATGCAAATGCACCGCTTCAAATAGAACGGTTCATTCTGCTGAAAAATGTGCCTCTAAAAGTAGAGCAGCTAAGCTGTAAAATATTCCAGCCCTTTCTTTTCCCTGGCGCTCTCTTTTTCCTGGCAAATATAGAAATATGGTGCACTCCAGAAAACAATAAATGTAGTAAACAGAATGTCAAGTAAAATACTTTACATGAATTGTGATTGGTTTTAAGGCATTCACTGCATTACAGAAAGAAAGAAAGGGCTATTTAAATATGCAATTCTGGCGCAATCAGCAAAATGCACTGTACACAATGATACATATTTTAAAGTAATTCTTTTTTCAGATTTGTTTTCACGACTTTCAGACATTGTCGTTTGGATAAAGAGCCTAGAAAATGTGCTTGTTTTATTAGCCTATCATCAGTGATGATAGCTAAGTGATAACACTGTAAGTATTGCAAATCACATTAGATGAATCTTAGAAACATCTCAGACACACACATCTGCCAGTGGGCTTGGCACGAGGGACACAGTGCTCCATCTCGCAAACTCATAAACGCCTTCCACATAATACATCATCCTAGCATCATTAGCACATATTGCCACAATAAATATACAAGGATGCATTTTTTTCCAACACTCTACTAAATATCACTGTAATAAGATAAACACTTTTTATTAAACATATTCTGCACTACACCACTTTGCAATGCTCCACCTGTTTCACTCGACTACACCATTCATTACTAATTGCTTGAAAAGTGCCAGTCTGAAACAGATGCGAACAGGCTAACTGCCCCTAAGTCTTTCAAGAATTTCCATGAGAAAAAGGACTTTTCTCCGTCCGGCCAATAACATAATAGAGCCTTGTAGCCTGCTGCCGAGTGTTATACCGGTTGTTAAAGGCCCTGAACCAGAGTGCGGCGAGGGCCTATACTGAAAGAGCAATTCTTTAACAGCACTTAAGCCCGAGGCAGAAGGCTAGAAGGCTAGGAGAACATCCCACCCAATGAGGGTAGACTGGTCTATATGAAAAGGGGAGAAATAGAAAGACAAATATTGGAAAGTTGGAATAAAAGGTTTGTGCTAGGCATTAAAGCCAGGAGCTACTTCATTGTCTTCAATGGAGCTCCCAATATTCCAAAGTTCTAATTCCAAAATACACCACGAAAAATTGTCTTATTTTTTAGATTCTGTGCTAAGCTTGGCATAGGTGTGCAACAATGTGCCCCATTTTTGGGGCACAAATGCACTTCATAGGAAGCATTTAATAACATCAGATACACAGACATGCTGGATAAACTATGTGCTCGCAGTGCTTGTTTAATTGCATCCTGCCTGAGAACCCTTGCATCTCGGAGTGCTCAACCGCCGCAGTGGTTGTGTCAAGGGGCATCTTTGCTTTTCCACAATACAGCATAGATTGCGGAGTGCGGCCCAGTGGGAATATCACTCCTAATAACCCACTGGCATACCCTGGATTTTTAAGGGAGATGGGAGTGGAGAGACAGCTATCAAAGGGTCGAAATAAGAATCTTGAAGGGGGACCTGCCCTCAGCTTAAACACCCATGGCCTCATTTATGAGAAGTGACGCATCGCTGCGTGAAAGCAGCGATGCGTACCTTCCCAGTGAGCCCTCCTTGCGACATGATGGATGCGTCATATTTACTGTATGACGCACCGGAAGCGTAAAAGTGACACACTGCCTCATAAATAAGGCCCCCAGAATGTTCTCAAACAACTGCTGGAATGTGCGGAGATTCAATGTACAGTTTTAGGCTTCATACAGCAGAACTTTGTCATGCTACATAGATTAAAGGCTCTGTTTTTAGAGAGCAGAGCTACACCACCCCCTTGTAAACAAAGAACTTCCAGACGTATGCATCAACAAGAGATCTGTCCCCAAGGGATATGGAATTTGAATGGGGTTGCTTTAAGCAGATGAGATTTTACGAAGACAGATCTCATATGCACCAGAGCCTTTATACAATAGATCCAACATTAAAGGCACGGCCTCACACAGCATGGTTATCTCTCAATCAAGTGCACACTTGGGCAGTCTACGCAATGATGACAGCTGTTCAGTTTACATGTTGCCACAGAACCCATTGGCATCGGAAACCTATATCACAGTTGACAAAAGGTAACAATAAATGTAAATGTTCAGGCCTCTGAGAGGAGGTGAGGGAAGAGTGCTATTTCTCATACAATACAGATTTCCCTTCTGACCTAAAAGGAGGTAAAATGATCAGTTAGGCACTGTCAGAAAGAAAAGGCAATCCAGGCGAGAACTATCTCCTCCCTGGCGTGTTCCTGCAGATTACCTGGGAACAGTGTCGTCTTAACGCATGGGCATGCTGAACAGTTGCCTGGGGACCCCAATGCAGACCAGAATTTAACACTTATTTTCTGTTAGACATTTGTATCCCTGTGAGAGGTTGTGTAGGCAGGGCCTGGTGCACTGGTTTGCCCGGGGGCCAATAATGCTAAGACTGTCCTGCCTGGGAGGGTACAATAATCAACACCGTAAAGTTCACATACAGATCCAAAAAAATGAGGGTGTCACCTAGTTTTATATCTGATTTCACAATCATCTGCTGTGTTACAAAAAGCCAACCAAAACTCATTGTTGGCAACAGGTATGTGATTTCGGTGTCATTTGGGGCCAGATGTAGGTATCCAAATACCGGTCGGTAACGGCCGAAAATACCGACTTTCGGCCGTTACCGACCGGTATTTGGATACTTAGATGTAGGGCATCCTAAAATACAGATTCGGTAATTTTACCGAATCGGTAAATTTCCCGATTGAGTAAAATTACCGAATCTGTATTTCAAGATGTAGGTGGCACTGCCACAGGGCTCTAAGGATTCATTATTTACCACCAACTATTAGTTGGTGGTAAAAAACGAATGGGGACCACATCGAAGCAAGCTCCAACCAGGGGAAGGCAGCTACAAACTGCTAACCTGGGGATATTCAGACAAAAGTAAGCTGAAAGCCAAAGTGAAAAGTAACTAGAAGTAAAATGGGAGTGTAAAATCCCAGCTATGCTGTGAGAAGGTCTTGAAAGTCAATAAAGGTACGCATCAAATTACAACTTTATGAATTCCCGACTAATCAACTCCCTTGTAAATTATTTTTTGCCCTTTGCTGTACTCATTTCAGATAATTTTACAAATGGCGACCACATCGAAGCAAGCTCCAACCACACCAAGGAACTCTGCAGCATCGTTAGAGAGTTCACAAGCCAGTCAGCCACTGAGAACACAATCTCCCTCCAGGCTTTCGATTTGCCACCCTCCATTCTCTAGAGCTCACTTTAAATCCATTGCTTACCCCCTACTGCTGCAGCTGTCTGGAATATCAGTACAGGAGTTCATATCTTCCTCCAATCTATTGCTTTTCCACCCTCCTTCCCCAGGGATTTGCCAGGATTGGTGAAACTGATTTGACCTGAGGCAGTCCTACTTGCTGTCATCCCAATAAAGTCCTCTGCTCCACAATAAAGACCTGCTGTTCTTCTTCCTCCACTCCCCTGGTTCATGAAACCAAGTCAGCACCATGTTCTTTTCCCCTATTTTAATTACTCCACTAAGTTTTGCCAAGAGTCTCTCCCCCACTGCACAGCACTCCTCACATGTGGGCTTAACTCACCATCTCGGTTGATGTCCGTGCATGATCTTGCACTGCCCACCACTTAGCTAGCAGCGTCACCAAGTCTTTGCGTACCTAACATGGCCATGCAGAGGCTGAAACACATTACACAAACACAAAATAAATAAATGTATTTACTTTATATAAGTAAACAACTAAATCGCTAAACATATCACAGAATAGCAGCCTCTGATAGAATATATGTTGTTATCATGCATGCGATAACAACACAGTTGTTACAACGACCGCTTTGTTACATCACATACGATAACATCGCAAGTCGTTCCCATGACTTGCTGTAGGGGGCACGCTGGACTTAGAAATAGTAAAATATACTATTCCTACTACAGTTTGTGCAACAGCAGGGAGTTGTTGGATTGTAAATTCAACACCTTCTGCCCCCTACAGCAAGTCATTGTAACAACTTGCAATGTAATTGTATGTGATGTAACAACGCAGTCGTTGTAAGACCGCGTTGTTATGGCCTGCAATGTATCACATGCTAACTAAACGATGTCTCCCCCTCTGATAACTCAAAGTTGAAAATTAACAAATACACAAAACAACTGTTTAGATACCAACTACAGGACACCCATTTTCCATCTGCTTACTCAATTGAAAAAACTGAAATAAGCACAGTTTTGCTGAGTAAAAACTATTTATCGCCACAATCACTTATAAAGCTGCTTTGGAGGGGGGGGGGGGGAAATCACAATAGGAATCAAAAGAAACATTGTAGGATGCATGGCCTAATGCAAGAGCTGGCGACTTTGGACCCGAGCAGCCAGGTTCGAGCCTGGCATCAGCTCAGCATCCTGTGATTCTGGGCAAGTAGCTCAATATCCTTGTCTCTACAAAAAGAAAAAAGTTTGGCCTTGTTTAATGTATTCTAGTGCTCATGAAAAGTGCTCTAATGCCTTTTGGCCAAGTTTGCACTACATAGAACTCCCAATAAAGGAATATTTTTTATCAAGATTTGCGAACTGACATGCACAATCCCCAACAAAGGCCACTTGGTGAACCTTAAAAGGAATGGCCAACCTCAACATTTTCCTCCAATTGAAGCCGTACACTTCCACTTAAATATGTTTTTAGCAAATAACAGAACAGTACATGCACTGATTAACATTTTGTAATAACAGATGTGCATCTTCAGGAACAGCATCCAAAGAGGCTCCTGCTTCCCTTGCAGAGTTTAACTGATTAAATCTTTTCATCCTGGGGATCCAAGTCCCTTTTAAACATTCTGGCAGATCTCTGACAGACCAAGAACTCTTAAGGCGTACTGAAGAAGAAGAAGCAGTAGGTGGGCCCTTGTCACCGTAAGGAGATGTTGCCATAGGCACAAAATGGAGAGGAGACCCTTGTGGGCACTCTTCCAGGGAAGAACAAAGGTAGGTTAAACAAAAGAAGCAAAGAGCAGATAAAAGGAATTTCCCTGTAAATGAGATGAGCTTAATTTGCTGCTGAAACGGGGCTCCTACAGAGACGAAAGGCAATAAATATTACATATACAAAATTTAATTTCTAGGCATTTACACAATTTATTTTTATTCTAAAAGTTTTAAAAAACTGAAAAATTAAGAATGTTATCTGTGAACAGCTGTGGTAACGGATTTTACAAAACACACATGCATCCCACCCAGATATGTTAACACGATGACAGAATGCGTAATCGGTCAGACACTATATCGTTCATTCAGGGTCCTGTCTTTATTACACACACTGTAACTGACTCTTGAGAAGATTACCTGCTGAAACAGCAAACCCTCCATACAGAGGCTCTTTTGTGCCACTGTGCCAGCTCTAAAACCGAAGCTCCATATTAATATGGACCCATCTGACCCACATTTCCTAGAGGTAAAAAAAAACCGAGAGAAAAAAAAAAACAGGACGCAAATATTCATGTTACTGCAAAAAAATACCTCTACAAATAATAAAAAAAATATAAAAGAACACACTGTGAATGATGGTTTTGAGAATTGAGCCCTTTGATGCTTTACAGAATCTGACATTTTGACAAAAATTCTGTCTCTATTCTCAGCTGCTGCCACCACCGCTAACAATTATAGGCTTTCAGGGCTGTGAATAATTCAAAGTCTCATCTGTTCAATTCACTGTAAAGACAGAACGCTGAGAGAACAAGGTCACATTTTTTCTCCCCCAACCAGTGACTTTTCCACCCCGACGCTGGTCTGATTGCATGATACACCTAGCACTTGACATGCATCCCCAGACAGCTCCTTAGCAGCCATTAGTCTGCTTAGCTTAGGCTATGAAGAATTATGACGGCAAGACGTAGCGACGGCAGACACGCAGTGTCAACGCCGAGCGTGCCATCCACAGCCACTTCCTTTCCTTATGACCCTAGCTTTGTAGCAATTAAGAAGTACTTCACTAAAAGCTGACAATGCCAGCCCGCATATATTTTGCAAGTACAGGAGTGCGCAGTAATGGCTTCACTTATGTTGAGTTTATTAAAAATATATATCACGAGCTCATCCCATAGAAATTATACTACTGGAAAGATGGCGCTTGTATAATTGCAAAAGTTTGAGAACAGTTTTGAAGCACATTCTCCTAAAAGTTAACATGTATGACGGGGGAGATAATTATTTGGAAAAGGGTGTTATTGAAAAGATCTACCTTAAATAAGTAAACGTTTAATTGTTTGAGATGAGCAAAGGGAGGGGAAGAGTGGTCTGCATGTATGATGTATGAAGTCATTTAACAATCGCAAACCCTGCAATTTGCTAAATCATAGGGTTTGCGATGACTAAATGGCTTTTTAGTATGTATCAAATACATTTTGCATTTCGGTAGGTGCTTAATGCAGTGCAAAACCTGAACTGCAAATCGAAATCCAATTTTAGGGCGTCTCTTCCAAATTGTTATCTATAATGCTAATCTTCAATAGTCTGCGACCGCAATTTCAATTGCAAGTCACTGACAGCAGACCGACTCCCCAACGAGGTGGTAACCCATTCACAAAAAGGAAGGTGTTCCCTTGTGACTGTAAAAAAAGTGTTTGTTTAAAGAAATGTTAAATTATTTATAAAACACGGCCCCATTTTTTTAAGTGCACTGGTTGCATTTAAATAATATACATTTATTTTAAATGCAATCAAGCCACAAGCCATGGTGCTCTGTTGACCCAAGCAGGCCACCATCACTGTGATAGTCACCAATCAAAGTGAGTCACAATTTTAATGCGGTAGCTTGTACTAAGATGCACTCCCAATGGGAATTTTCAAAACCAACCTATTTGCAGATAGGTGACTTGGCAAAATTATATACCATTCATAAAAAGGCTGTGTGCAATTTGCAACTAATTGACAAATACTTGCCAGGAAGAACATTTATATTAAATAAATCTTGAATGAAATCTACACAAATGTAATAATCTGTTTTTACGTATGGGTGGGTATGGTTGAATATTAGGTAGTTACTAAGAAGTTCATTTGCTCTGGTTATTAAACCAGATAAATCATCTTGTAGAAACCTAATGTGTCATATTTCATGACTGTCAAAATATATTGGAAAAGGAACCTTGTGAATTTACACAATGTTGCTATTTATAGTAATTATGAAAACTTGCCTTGAAAATGAACTCACTGACTTTTCATCAATTATAAAGTCTTCTAAGATCTTTCTATTTTTCGATGCACAAAGGGCAGATATGACGTTGCCTCCTTCAATAGACGATTTTCCACCGTCCGAAAATGGGTAACTCCTACATTAAGTGACCTCAACAGAAAAAGGTGATACACAGGGTAAAAAACAGCTAGTAGCACCGAACAATAACACCCTCATTACAACTAGGAATACGGCAGGCTTCGACTTCCATAGGATAATGATATCACTCTTATTAGAACATTGGAACTTTGGAGCTCCATTGCAGACAATGGAGTTCTCCCTGCTTCTACGGGCATCCCCTCGGGCTCTGAGACGCCTTCGTTTTATTTGTTAGAACATTCTGCCCTCTAGTGGCAGAATGTTCTAATAGCCATATAGCCCTTCCTATCAGGGTTATACCGGCCATTAAAATCCTGCTACCTTGTTAAAGTACCTCACCTTCGGCTCGGGCCTTTAACGCAGTAGCGGGCCTTCAATAGCCGGTATAGCCCGCTACAGCAGGCTATAAGGCATATTAAAGGTACACAATGTTAAAGGCTTTTCAGCCATCCACTATGTATTTAGTGACTAAGGTGATAAAAAAGGAATCTGGTCTGGTGAACATGCTGTAGATCCGAGACTCATTGCATTATTTTATGTTGTGCTACTGCATGCCAACTATTTGGTTCCAAGTATTATTCTGGGGTTGATAATTTATTTGGAGATTATCTTGGCATCCTATTTTTTAATTATTTAATATTAAATTTGACTATAAATTTCAGCAAGTGTGTTGCTTATCTTTGAACACCCACCCCTTCATCTGAACCTTTAAAAAATATATTCATTAACTTTTAATGATAATAATGTAAACATTTTTAAATATACTTTTTTATATTTACTTTTTAATTGCATTGTTATTCCCTAACACCACCATTCCTTTAACCATACCCATTCCCATATTTCTCTATTCTTAACAACTCATTTATGTTATACCTTGCCCTCAACGTAATATTAAAACTTAACAGTGCATACTTACATGTCCTGTCATGACTAATGATTTTATTTTCCCATTATTGTTTGCCCAAGATTTCTGTATCCCATGACAAGAAAACACAAAAGACATCCTCTACTGCCAAAAGGAAGATTGTTATGCAGTGATAAAGTTTAGTGGGGATAAATCATTACATAAATGTGCTGGCCTGAAAGTAAAAAAATTATCATTAGAAAGGACCAAATACTACAACAGAAACTACCAAGGGACAAGAAACATCCTTGCAAATTGCCTAGGTGTATGGAAAAATGACTAGTACAAATTCTTGGTTTATCAGTTTGTAGATCATCGTTATAGATTTACTCAAATTCGTGTTTGAGCTGGTGGAAATACCTGATTCATACAACGCCTAGTATTTTAATTATTACACAGAGACATCAGCAGGATGTTTGACCTTTCCTCCTCCTCCTCTGTAAAAACAAAAAAAAAGAATCCCCATCCTAAACCCAGAATAATGGCTACTCAGTTAGAGAAAAATCAACATTAGCACAGCCTCTCTGTAAAAGTAACAGACTGGCCCACCTTAGTTAGTCAATTATTTATTTGCTATTTGTACAGAGTGTAATCTCTCTGACATCTCAGTCCTTTGCTTATTTCAGTTTTGGGTGAAACGTTAAAGACACTGTGAAATTAAGTTGAATAAAATAAATAAACTAGAACGTTTTTTCAGAAACAAAAATCTTGATTGAATATTTCCTATCCACAATGCCATGTTTCCCATAAGGGAAAATCTGATCCTTCATTTCAAATAACTCTTGCTTCTCTTATAATTTTTGGGAACTTAAAAAAACATTTATTTAACTAAATATGGTTTTAGTAGCTTGGTGCATTGCTTTTGTCTTTCTACAGTTTGTATCTTAATATTGTCATTGCATATTTTATATGTGTATAGATCAAGTACCTCCTATTCCACCAACTGATGAGTTTTGTTAATGTTTCTGGGTTTATTTTCTATATATTAGTGTTTATTAAATTGTTTTTCTCTGTTTTCTTTTTAGTTTTTAAGTAGCACTATGTATAGAGTTTCAATATATTGCCACACCTTAAATTATCAAACATTTTCCTTAAACAATTGTGTGTTTTGGGATGGTCTGCCATATCATATATGAAAATAATTGAATTAATAATTGTGGCAGGTGACTACCTACCTCAAGGAATAATCACAACCCTTATCAGGGAGAACGTAAAGTATTTGTGCAGTACCAAAACAGTAATAAGGTCTAAATGCAACACAATGAAAATCTCAAACTAAATTTGAAATATAGAACAGCATTTGATAAACAAAATAACACAAAAAGTAAAACAATCTAATCAGAGAACCAGGGATATGAAATGTTTTAAGTAGGAATAATACCAAAAAGCATAAAGTGCAAATGATAGTCAATTGTCACCAAAAACCAGGACCTAGGTGCAATCTGATGTTGACCATAGCACAGTGTGTGTCAGGTATACCAACCAGGCCTGTCTTGGTCAAAGATTTTCCCTTCTTACTTTAAATCTTTAAGTACCAAACAACCACAAGAGTACACTTCTAAGGCCCCCAAGGGTGCTCAAGGGAGGCACAGTGTCTCACACAAAGGTCAAGCAACAGGGTTCAGCGCAGGTTCGTTTTTTCTTTTTTTTGCAGTTTCATACAGTGCAAACTAGAACCAAATGTATTGTGGTGCTTTACAAAAGCACCAGTTAAACTACCCAAGTACACATTCCTTTTCTTTTGAGCACTGGGAGAATAAGTGATTTGCCCAGAATCACAGGATGTTGAGCCAACAAGACCTGAACCTGGTTCCCCAGTTCCAAAGTCTCCAGCTCTAGCCATTATACCACTGGTTAGATGGGTAGTTGGGGAAAATGGCCTCTTGTAGCTTGTTGGGTCCCTGTAGCTTTAACAGGAGGAAATCCTTATGACCTTTAAAGTCCACTTCTTTGTCATGGGTACAAGAGAGAGCAGGTCCAATCCTTAAGAGCCCTTTCTTAGGTCACAGACAGCAGGTTATGTCCTATACTGAACTTCAGTTTCAGAAGTGTGCTGAAGTGGGTGCCTGGAGAAGCCATATGTATGCCTTGCTAGAACTAGTAGGGGGGAATGACTCATGGGCATGACTTACCAAAAGGAGTAAAAGTTCTCAGGGCCATCTCTACGCACTTAGGGCATTTTCAAGATGGCAGCCACACTAAACTTGGGCGCATGGGCTGGGACAAGTGTGGGGAGCGCACTATGGTAATCCTAGGGTCCTCCCACATCTAACTCTAAACTCCACTTTGGGGCAGTTACTGTACCCCCAATAAACATAGAGACAGAGGTCTGGTAGGAAAATGCAGGGTTTTCCAGCAACCAGACAGTGGATACACATGAATTGTTTTGGCATCCAATTTATTTTGCTTTGAAGTGTGCTTCCAGTGTTAGATGTAAAAACCAGCAGCCCTGTCAAACAAGATTTGGCACTCCAGCAGGATTTGACAATCTAATATCAAAAGCAGGCCACTGTGTTTGAAGCCTTTTCCTATTGAACAGCCAGCTTTGCAATTGTGAAAATAGCTTTTGGGACTTTTTCACAATAAGGACATGTTTAACATTAGATTCCTTCAGGTCCTACTTATAAATACGATGTACCCGGTCTCATGGGCAACATGACCTAAATAAAGGTGACTTATAAATATTTAAAAGGAAGGGTTGACCTGTAAAAAGCAGTTATTTTGACATGTCAAATTTTCAATTTAAAACAGCAGCAGCCAGGTTACAAATGGTGGGCCTGCAGTAATGTTTGCACTGTCACTGTAGTGGATGGCACTTTGGGTGATGTAAACCACTTGAAACATTGAACTTACAGGCCCCTAGGTACCCTTTTTAACATACAATAGGGACTTCCAGATAAGATAAACATGCCAGTCAGGGGAATGCCAATGTATCCATGTTGAAAGGGGAGCACTGGCACTTTGACACTAGTTAGCAAGGGTAACGTGAATAGAGTTCTACAGTCCTCAAAATATAGGTTCTACTAAAAGGCAAAAAATCCTGGGAAACCCTGCAAAAAGGGCAAATGTCCTACAATTACTATGCAGCGTAACATTTTATTTTCATATTGATTAAAGTGTGTTAAAGAAATGTTTCCACAATTATTATGCATCAGCATAATTTAATCACAAACTTTAGTTTAGTTTTTCCAGTGGAAAGTGCATTAACATTGATAATTTGTTTGCTAAGAGTAAATATTTGCCCCAAAAAATAATTACCCAAAAAAAGAAATGTAGGGGCAACATTGGGTGGGATTTTTTTCTATATCTAGTGTGGCATGCAGCAGTAAGCAATGGTGAAAAGAAGATTGGAGGATAAGGGCATATGGAGGGAGAATTGGGACAAAAAAGCAAACAAGGAAAAAGGGGCAGAAGTCAGAGAAATTAAATTGGACTAAGAAACATAAATACCCAAAAGAAGCGCATATTATTTCAGCAAAGAAACCGGTCTGAAAATAAGGAAAAGTGTGAAATCCAGTCAGTGTGCAGAGTGGTGAAGGGACATAAGTACACTCTCCTGAATGACAGCGCTCTCAAGGAGATCTGAAAAGGAAAACAGCAAGCCAATGAAAAATACACAATTATTACTAGATGAGGAATGGGAAATTAAGAAAAACAATAGTATGAAAAAATTACTTCACAAAATTTCTTTATGCGCTCTTATACAGTGCTCTTAACCGCATCGCTGCGGCGGTTATTTTCGCGCTACGCCGCTTTTTTCTAAAAGCCGCGTTAGATGACGAGCTCAGCTCGTCATCCGCACACGCCCCCCGTGGCTGATGACGAGCTGAGCTCGTCATCAACATCGAAGGGGTTAACTCAAAAGGCATCGGCACGCTGCACAGCAGAATAACACACTATATATAAATATTACAACTACCCAAACTAATAAACTATGTAACTGTAAACTATTATGTATATTAATGCATTACGGCCACAGCACGACACACTAAGAGGGAGATGATACATACAGGACACAAGAGATGAGGAGGTGGGAAAGAAACTGTGGATTAGGCAGCACAGAACTGGACAAGAGAGGATGATGGAAGTTTTAATGGCGGAATGAACTTCAATGAGAAAATTATAATACAGAGACAAGACCTGGAAGCCTAAGAAGCATTTTAAATGGGGTAAAATTCCTGTGCTGTGCCTAGCAAATCACCTCCTGCAGACATTGGATTCCTAGTGTAACCTGAACAGTAATCACAGCTTGGTGAAAGAGAATGAGCAGCAAAAACTGTCCTTCCTTACCCTGGGATTCAAGTGGGGCCTTTAAGCTCCTCCAGCTCAAAGCAGAATAGCTTTCCTTGGGATGAAATTAAAGTGCAGTAAATTCAAAGATGTAATTAATGGCATGAACACTGCCAAACTTGGATCAAAAGCCATGAACAATTGTAAATCAATTTTAAATGGGACATTATCCAAATTAAATATCCCTCTTTAATGAGAGCATGTTTCTCCAGTAGAGCGCAAATGCATGCAATACGTGTTTTTTTTATTGTCACAGGAACGACACAACACATATTTGTATTGTATGTTAGAGGAGTTTGATAGATATGTGATTTAAAAAAATGTGATAAATATATGTACACCACAGGCACAACGCTGATATGTTGAGCTGAGCATCAGTCTTTGCAGATTCCCTTGTGGGGTGAAGTAAATCGGTATACCTCTATTCCCCTGGTACCTCACATTTGTTTAACAACATTACCTAACTTAAATTCTTTTAAAGTGCATTAAGTGACACCATACAAGCAAAGCAAATGTCACACAATCATTACATTAGAAGGTGCAGCCATTAATTATTCTGTAAAGAAACGGCGGTGCGGCCAATCCATCTTCAGGAGCGCCGACTGCCAGGGAGTATAGTATTTTACACAACAGTTATTGATTTCCGGATAATAGCAGGTGCGGGCCCTGTGATGCTCCGGTTTTCTTTCAGGAGTGGGATCAAGTGATAAAGCTATGTTGTGATTCTTAAAGGCCACTGCACTGCGAGGTGAATCAATCTCGCTGGCATCTCTAACCTTTGTGGAACACCGAAAAGTTTCCGTTTTCAAAGAGCTTCTTGCCCTCAGTGCTTTGGCCAGGCAGAGAGACCTACGCACGCGGCTATTTTCGACAGCCTTGATGCAGTTCAAACATGAACTAAACTCTGGAGTGCGCTCGTTGCAGAAGGAGGTACCCACCGGTTGCATCACTACCTACAGCCGCCCAATGTTGCAGGTTTGTTTAAGGGCTTCTCAACGAAAAATCTTATTTTGTTCATATCTCAACCTAATAGGGGCTTACTGGCATTGCTGGGGTGTTGCTGCCGGGGAGGGGGTTGCAATGGGGCCAGTGCCCCATGTGTAATTGCCCTGCTCCCCACCTGGGGACAGCTGCAGCAGGCAAAAACATACCTGTTCTCTCTGGCTTGGAACAGCAATGGTGTTCCTGTTTACCTTTCACATTTTATTTGCTGTTGCATTCCTTAGGAGTATTTGCTTTATCCAGGATGGTGTATTGCTGTAAATTTTTCATGCACATATCACTCATGTATAGGGCATACTTTGAAATGAGCAGTATCTATATAAATGCTGGTGGTCAGGTTTTGGTCAGTAGTTGCAACAGGCCACTATGAGAGCTGTGGAGTTCAGGCCAAAGGCATGTCGACTTTCCCACAGTCCCGTCTGCGGGTCTTAAAGGGGTTCAGAATACGTGGTCATCGAATCATAGGTCTCGCTGCAGAGCGCACAAAGCGGTGTGGTCAAGTGTGCAATTTATAAGTGTCATTCTATATGAAGGTATAGGACAGAAGTACACAGCAATCAAAATTTTCACATCGCGAAAGATAAAGAAGCTACAGTGCTTATAGCTGTGCATAAGGTGTGGGTACAGTGTATGTGGGGGAGGTGAGAGGAAGTTGATGTAATGGAGTATGTCAGGAGAGAGTAAAAAGAAGGTGTTGCAGAGGCAAGGGATGATGTGTGAGATATGCAGAAGAATGGTTTGGGAAAAATATCAGGCACAAGTGTCTAACTGGGAGGCTGAAGAGGAAAGTGGTGTCAAGTGAGTCATGGCACATAGAAACCAGTGGAATGCAGCTTCAGGGTTCTAGTTCTTCTATTTTACAAGGCTAAATTGCAAGCATGCACATCACTATTGTTGTCTTTGAAATGCAACTGTACATGGTATGGATTATGAAAGCTTGGAGCTCTGTGCGCAAAGGGGCTCGGGACTCAAGCTACATCTCACATGAGAAAGCCCAAAATGGCAGGCAGAAACAATGTTGGGGTTGCTTGCTATTCAATGTATGGAAGACAAGACCTAGCACTTAGAGCTGGGTTACTTATTTTGGATAAAAGTCATGGTCATCATCATCAAATGGGAAACAGCCTTTACAACACTGCCTTAACCAGGGGTGATGTTTCCCCGCAAGCTGAACAAGGCTTACCTTAACCATGCATATGCCATAACCACGCATATGTGTGGTTACAGCAGTCGGTGTTCTAGCGGTCTGAGCGTGCGGGGAGAGAAACCAAAAGGACTGCTGCAGGTAGGACCGGGACGTGGCATGGTAAGTGGGCTGGGGCAAGGGTAGGTTTTGGGGGAGGGGGGCAGTTTTAGAGCTCTGGGCGGGGAGCTGTGGTTGAGGTAGGATTTAGGGCAGGGGGCAAAAGATTAGGGGAGGGGAAAAGGGCAATTTTCAGGGCAAGGGGCAGATTTGAGGACCAAGGGTGGGGGCTTGGGAAGGGGTAGTATTTAGGGCAGAGTGCCGGGGTCCGGATACTTTTTTGGGCCTAGGGGGCCAGGCGTGTTCTAGGGCTCAGGGCAGGGGGGGCTGCTGGGTGGGATCTTTATCAAACATATACCTTTAACAAACATGCCTTTACAATAGAATTCGTTGTAAAGGCATGCATGGTAAATGCATACATGGTAAAAATGCAACTGTTGTAAAGATCGCTTGGTTAGGGCATGCGTGGTTTAGGCGTGCATGACTGTGTCATACAATCAATCATCATACAATCTTTTTTCAGCTCATAAAACCATAAAAGAGTACATAGCATGAAAATCAATAATATACAAACATTAACCCTTTTACTGCAGCGGCAATTCCGCAGCGGCACCTTCGATGAGTGGGTGGGGTCGCGTCGGCCAACGAACGTGCGCAGCACTACGGAGGTAGTGCGAGCGACGGACATTGGCTGACAGAAGCACGTAACGGGTTAAAACTTAGCAACTATTTTGACTAGGATTACATAAATTAATTCATAATGTGACTTAGGGAATATTACCAACATACAAGTGACCCACTTGTAAAAATTAGTTCTTAAAGGGGACTTGGGAAATGTTAAGGCAACAAATAAATAATTTTCCCACTTATGCAAAAAACACTCATTTGTCTATGATTCTTAAAACAAGTCAAAATAAATTAAACATAGTTAAGAAGTTACTTGCCCACCATATTTCCCAATCTTCCTACGACCAAAATGAATTTATTGACCATTTTGCAAACGATAATTGAATGTGAGGTACCGCTGGCCTGCACCTTCTGATATCCAGGTACCTGACTAGTGCAATTAAAAAGGTTTCCTAGGCACAGTATTCAATTTCCCCCCAAAAAAGGAACGCAACATGGATTGTATGGCCTGTAAATCACAAGGGCGTGGCTCAAGACCTGCTTCTCCAATAATGCCTCTTGGGTAAGAGACCAGGAGATGGGATACATTAAATCTAAACTTAACCAAGTATTTTCTCTGATAGTGATGTGGTAAGAGATATAAATAATACTTAATTTGATTGTTGGCGACTAAAATTTGATGGGCAGCCACTCTCTTCTTGATATACTCTTTGGCTTCTTCTTTCCAGTATAGCAAGGAATTCAATTTAAATCGAGCTTTGGATGAAGTGCAAACATCCCATTGACTACTCAAAAGTTCAGGCCTCCCTAACATATTGCATTGATCTTTTACATATTTCAACCATGGGATATGACGTACATAAATATCCCGAAAATAATCAATAATTATATTATGCTTGAGAAGGATTTCAGATTTTGACCAACTTGAAAGCCATATCATGAGTGGTGATAGCTTGACAAGGTCTTCCAAAGACGATAAGCTTAATTCTATATGATACGTTTAAGTGGGCACACTAGAGTAGGAACAGAAAACAGTCTTCTCATGAACACATCTTACCAACCTGCAGGTATGATGCTTTGCAGTACGCTCAAATTCCTGTGCCAAACATCAGCACAGATAAACATTCTGCTTTATAAATATTAACCATTGCATCTAAGGGCTTAGAACCTAATTTTCCAGGTACCTAAAAATTGGCTCTATAGCTAGGTCAAATTGGGCTTTCTTTACTTTCATCAAATGTGTCCAATTACACTTGTTATCACAAGCTGACCCTTGATACGTAAAAGTTGGAACATGAAGAAATGTAGTCCTGTTAATATAATGTGATTTCAAATTACTAGAGACATGTCCGCAGACCATGGTATTTATTTTAGCTATATTAGTAGCCAAACCAAGGTCACTCAAAGAAGACAAATCATTCCAATAATCTTTGAGGACCCACTCCAGTTCTCGAGAGTAGAACCAAGTCATCTACATAGAACAGTGCAGGGAGACTCCTTGCTCCCACCCATGGCCTATCTTGGATCATGAATCATGATCATTAATATATAAGCAGAGAAGAAAGGGGGCCAAAACACACCCTTGCCTCACACCATACTTATTGTTAATTAGGCTTGTGCATTCACCATTAGGCAGATACCTAATGCACCCAGTAACCTCCTCATTAATCTAGGCTTCATCAGGACATGCTGCGGACCAAAAGTCACAGACCCCTCCAAACTTCTCCACCTGGCCCGTTGCTCAGCGCCATATAAGGGGCACCCTTTTCCCCTGGTGTTGGACATACCATTGACTTTTAGAGAGAGGTCATTCTGATTTGCGGATGGTAGCTTTCTGCTACATATAAGCAGAATACATCTCAAAATGTGGGCAATGCATATCAAAGGATACATCTGGAGCAGCTTATATGGTTGATTTGCAGAGTACCTGTAGGGAAGCTTCTAGCAGAAGGCAATTTGAGATAAAGAATTAAATTCAATTGCTGGGTCCTCTGCCTAGGGTCAATAAATGGTGGATTTTCAAATGTAAATGTGTCCATAGAGGAGGACACAGAAAACAGTGCTCCGCCGGAAATCAAGGATAGAACTAATCAAACAGCCTATTCAGAATCAATATTCAATTAATACAAAATAATAGGGAGAGAACATAAAGGTATTAAAACATCATCACACAAAATGTATTATTCCGAAACATGAAATTAAATTTATAATGATGCTAAACATCTACTGTTCACATACAATGGTCACTCATGGAACCATAACGATGTGATCAAGAGAAAGTGGTTATGCGTATAAAATAAAAAAGAAAGGGAAAGACGCATAGCATTTACAAATGTATTTAAAAAATGCCTGCTTGTAAATAATGTTATACACTCAAAATATATATCCGCTCAACATAAGCTCATTGTATTCAATCATCATTCCCTCTCTGTGGCCAAATTAAACAATCCCAGCAGTTAAAAAAGGATGTGGACATGGTGGAGAGATGTGTGTCCGAGGTTGAGGATGAGCAGGTGTCTGCCTCAGCATCACAAATAAAACTAGACAAGGTGCTAGCAGTGCTGCATGCTAAGCCAGAAGATCTTGAGTCTCAATCAAGGAACAATAACATTCAGATTGTCTGGCTGAATCTACCAATACTGGCAATTTGGAGAAGTTTGTGAAGCAGCTTTTGATAGATTCCAGGGAGCGGCAGTCTTTCTCAGACGTGTTTGTAGTGGAACAAGCTCATCGATCTTTTGCGCCCTGGCCAGTTCCAGGTGCCTAGCCGTATCCCATAATAGCGAGAATATGTAACTATAGAGATGAGGACACAGCGCTTCGCAGAGCAAGTTAACTAAGTTAACTGAAATTCTGGCATCATGCCAGCTCTGGGTTCTCGATTTATCCAGTTTGCACGCAGCATGTACAAGTGGCACAGAAGAAATTTGTCTCCCTCAAGCAGAAACTACATGATCTATCCAGCTTGACTAAAGGTGACGATTGATGGGATACCCAAGATTTTTAGTGACCCCAGGCAGCTGCAGCCATTCCTTAAACAGGCCGCCTTGGTGGCAATCATCGTGGTCAGATGAGGGAGAGTCATCGGACTTATGGGGCATACATAAACAGTAATGGAGGCTCCCTGAAGTGCAGCAGCTTTTGTGCTTCTCCGAGCAGGCTATATGGCCTTGCTGGGGGGGTGTTGTGCGAGCTGCACTGTGTGAACTCATTTCAACTCGGAACCTGCTTAACTTGTACTGAGTCCAGTCTGGCTGATCATCTTTGGCTTGTTTTTTTGCACTGGTTCTTGCTGACATGTGTTGACTACTGTTATGGCCTTGGAGGCTGTGTCCTGTTGGGATGCAGGGTGCAGTACAGTTTGTGTGCGGGCAGTGACAGGTCCTCCCAGGGCAGCTTCTTTGTTCTTGAGTGGATGGTGAAGTTGCATTCGCCCTGCTAGTACTGTTCAAAGCTATGTTAACGCACATATGCGAATACTGCCCCCTGTGGCATTGTGCATCCAGGGGAGTCGGTAGGGCAATATTTGTCCTCAAGTGTGTTCCACACAGTTTGGCTGGTTTATATGTTTCGAAAGGGAGGGAGGGCTGAGAGGGATCCAAGTTGATGCCCAGAAAATTGGGCTTCACAGTGTGGGTGGGGATGGGGTAAGTACAATTTGTGCATGCATGGCAGAGCATGGCGATGGCACAGAGGAATATCCATTGTGGAATATAGCATAAGTGATATACTGCATGGTGGTACTGGATGATCTGTGTGAGGGGGTGAATGCAGGGAGCAACCGACTTAAGATAAAGCTTCTCACCTTAATTGGGGGTGGAGGCGATTGAATGATCAACAGAAGGTGCGCAGTGTGGTGGCATACTTGCAGAGACACAGAATTGATGTTGCCATTTTACAGGAGCCAGACGTAGCCCCTAATAGTGGCCTGACGATACAGCAGCACATGAAAGGGAAGTGCTACACAGTGTATTTCACATTGTTAGCGAGAGGAGTCTTGGATTGAGTGCAAAAGGGCTCAGGTATTCAGTTAAGAGATGTGAGGGCGGATCTGGGTGGCCGGTACCCCGTAGCACCCTGTCACAAAGATAATGTGGCTAGTACTGCTGGTTGGCATATACGGCCCTAAGTATGATGACCTGCAGTTTCATTATGAGTTCCACACCAGACTTGTGCAGAGAGGTGATTTGAATCATATATGGGGTGGTGATTTCAACTGTGCTCTTAATTCAGAGCAGAAGAAATCTAGGGTTCCCCTGCGGCGGCCTTCAGTGGCAACTAGGGCCATTAAAGATATTTCTAAAAAGTTTGGAATACTAGACATCTGGCAGCACAAATTCCCTGCTGACCTGGGATAAATGCACTACTCCATAGGGCATGATATTGGCTGTTGTCCAAAAGCCTAGTCATGTGTGTTCAACAATGCAGGCACCAATCGAACACCTATTCAGATCACTCCCTTGATTTATGAGAGCGGTCAATAGATACACACAGGTTTCCTGCCTTTGCTTGGCGATTCCTGCTGTCCGACTTTCGACTGGATATGGTGTTCCGTAAGGAACTAGCGCAGGCGATTGATGAAAACTAATGATACAGGTTCGGTGGTAAAGGTTGCAACTGTCAGGTATGTTGTCAAAGTCCATACTCGGGTGATTGAGATCTCTAAGCAAGCAGGAGTGAGAAAATCACTCAGGTCCAGGCTGAAAAGGCCAAGGAGTGCTCTATGTCTCAGACAACAAAGGAGGCTTTTATTATCACTCTACTGAAGCCAGGCAAGCCAGCAGACCACTGTGTATCCTACCAGCCCCTTTCATTACTAAACACTGACACAAAATATTTGAAAAAAGTCTTGGCAAACAGGTTGGCGCCTCAAATGCCAGTTATAGTTGGTCCTGAACAAGCGAGGTTTATACCAGGTAGATCGCAGATATTTAATCTCAGAACATTCTTTGGGCGATTTCCAGAATCGACCTGGAGGTGTGTGCTGCTGCTATGTTTCTGGACGCTGAAAAATCATTTGATTCTGTTGAGTGGGACTACAAAATGGCAGTAGTGACGCGGATATGGGTGAGGGATGTTTACCTGTGGCTAGTACGGGTCTTTTATACGGGACCGACTGTGAAAATTAAGGTTAATGGCCTCATTTCGGACGCCATGGACATCACGAAGGGCACCAAGCAGGGGTTTTCATTATCGCCTTTGGTGTATGCCCTGGTGGCTGTCTTTGGACTTCGCATTGCGCGAATACCACTTGCATTGGGAAATTCCCTTACCTCACTATAAGCTTGTCATCTCTGCATATGCGATGACACATTGTTATATGTGTGTAATCCAAAGTGTTACTGAGCCCCAGTAATTTGAGAGACTGTACTTTGCAGCAAACATTTGGGCTTATGCATTAACAGGGACAATTCCCTAATATTCCCTCTGACGCCCGCTACCTCGCCAGTGCAGACAGTCTACCCCTTGCAGGGGACTACCGACGCAGTGAGATACCTGGGCATACAGGTCACCCTGACTCCTCAGTGGTACTGCTCGACAACTATGGCAAGGTGATTAATAGGCTATCAGATGCTATTGAAGGTTGGATCAAACACCCACTGGCACAATGATGGTGCTGCCACAATCCTTGTTCCTCGTCAAGACATTGTTAACATGGCTAACCTGGGCAGGCAAACAACTGCGGTTCAGTTGGGAAATGTTAACACTTCCTTATGAAAAAGGGGGCCTGAACGCCCCCAATCTGGAGGCATAGCCCACATTGTATGTTCACTCAATACTGGCTGCATGGCCCGAATGACCTACCACATGTGTGGCTGGAAAGAGCTGCTGCCTCTCCACAGCCGCTCCATAAGAAATTGCTAGATCAGCCTGTGTGGCATCATAACATTTTAGACTTGATAAATACTACAGTGTATACCTAGAGGCAGCTAGCTGATCTAACAAAGGAGGCTCTAATCTATTCACTGTTGCTGCCGCTAGATTGTTATATGTGGTTGCCCATGGGGCAAGAGCGGTGGAGGTTTTGCAAGGCATGCAACTGTGGAGCATCGGAAACTTCTTCAAGAATGGGACACTGCATAGTTGGGAAAAGGTGAGCGTGCCGGATGGGAGTCACACTGCGTTACACATGTTCCAGTGTTTTAAGGTCCGCCACACCATGCGGGAGCTGCTGGGCGAGAACCCCCAGAGTTGCCTGCCTTCACATACTTGCTACAAAATGATAACCTGCAACATCTTATCACGAACTCGACATGTACTCACGGAGCCAGAAACCAGATATCAGCAAAGAGAGACTGGCCTGGCAGGGCGATCTGGGCATGGTCCTCTAGGACAGGCAATGGGAATACCGTGGCTTGGTCATTAGGGCAGTATCAGTTAATACATTTCAAATACCTCAACATAGTATACTATAACCCGGCCCACCTGTTCCACTATGGTTTGAGGGGTGGCCCTCAAAGTTTCGCTGCACAGGCGGTGTGTTCTGTGGAACTGTCCCGGAATCAGGTGCTAGTGGGATTCTATATTCCATGAGCTTCGCAAGATAATGGGAAAACATGAGGGGAGTGCCCATTCGGGGAAGGTGCAACTTGCAGCTGGTATGCTAGATGGCTGTACTGGACCTAAAACTACTTGTGTCGAAATGGGAAAATGCTGCTGTGTAGAGGGTTGGCTTGCAAGCGCTAATTTTCAGTCTGTGTCTTGAGAACTGTCCTTGAACCCCTCTTCTATGGAATGAGTTGTGGGGGGAACAGTGCCATGCCATGTACTGCATAGCTGCCGCATGTGTCATAGCTGTGTATTGAATAATGAACTGTGTAGTTTAGAGTCATTTACTTGCTCTTTTCTACGTGCTCAGTACATGCAGCAATTTAACATGTAGTCCTATGCTATTGATTGGATGTATTAAAATTGAAAATAAAGCATGAAAAATAAAATAAATGGGTAGCGTGTACTATGAGAAATGTATTGTGACTAAAATTGCACATGACTTGCACAAGGAAGCCAATGCAAGGGAATGTACAACTTTTTTCACACCTAAGTCAAAAATACTTGCTCGCACATGGCATTTCATCACAAAACCAAGATCTTGATTCACAAATTCAGTATTAGTTGGCACTTACAGCTGTAGATCGATCTTAGTACCACTGAAGATTCAAACATACACCAGTGTTTCAACATGCTCCCTTTAGTGGAGGGGACCATGTTTTTTACAAAGAGAGAGGTAGATGGTGCCCAAGTTAGTGCCAATGGAGTCATAACTTCCCCAATTTGTTTCATGCCAAGTTGTCTTGCACCTGCAAAAGGTTGCATTAGTGCCTAAATTGGTTACAAAAGCAGCCAAGTATCTCATGGGGTTATAAGGGAAGGAATATATCCACCGCCAACAAGATTTAACTGGCGTTGAAAAAAATGTTTAATCAGCTCGTCTACATCTTTGCAAAAATTACTGATCCCCATTAACTGCTCTGAAGACAATCCACAAGATTAAGTGTAGAGGAGGAGGACAAGTATGGAAATATGTGACTTTCATTGGAGCCAGCAAGATAGAGACGCAGTGAGACTTCTCAAGCCAACACATGGCTCTAAGCGTTTTAGTGCTTCCCACCTTGCTCAAGGATTTAAGACAAGCAATGTACAGTCAGCTCACCACTCTTCCATCAAAGCTAGTATGTGGAAGAAGTCATGTGAGCTCTGTAACCGCCATATCACTCAGAGCCAATAAGGACCAAGCTGATGCATCCCAGTTCATGGAAGCTAATGATAGCCTTACAAAAAAATGCAGTACCCAATTAGTGTGATACTCCTTTATCATGACCACCATATCACGACCCCACTCAAGACGTTCAGATCCACTTTGTTTCAATAAATCACCGAACCTACTTACCTAGCATCTATAGCATAGGGCGGATTTAGATATGAACAGTTCATGTCAGGATCTGGAAGGGTTAAAGGCCAGAATACCAGTTGATTTTCCCACAGCTTTAGACCATACCTCAGGGAATAACACCGCCCCACAATCTAACCCAACCGAGCAAACCTACTGATGTGAAAAGGTCATGCTCTATGGGTAGGTGGGGATTGCACAAGGAGGGAAAGTGTGCTGGCAAACTCAACAGAGGGGGCAAAGAAGGAAAACCGCTCTTAGAAATCAAGTGAATGTTAGAGGCCTAGAGGCTGCCAACGGAGATAAAATGAGATCAAGCTTGTCTAAATCGGACCACTGGGGCCAGAAGAAACAACAGAAGTGGAGTCCCCATCGTAAACCAGCTAGAACTCGACGTGTATGGCACCCTTCACCTGAATTTCCAAAAGCACCATGGGAAGAGAAGATTTTTGTGGGGTAGGAGATATGTGCACTATTTTAGATATATTAGGGAGAACTCTCTGGTACGAAGTTTGCCTAGAGGACTATTGAGCACATGGATAAACATATTTAGGCAAGAACTGTTAAAACTTTCCACTTTTTGATTTTTTACAGTTTGCATCATTTGCTCTTATTACTTTGCAAATGCTTGTGGTTTTTATCATTTATTCCTAAACACTTGTTTTTCTTATTAAATTTTCTCAGTGAATTTGCTGGTTTTCAGAATCCATAATTTACCTTGAATGTCGGTACGAACGTTATGTTGTAATATCAGTGTCTTTTGAGGAAAATATGAGTACATTCAGAAAACGTGATGTAAAATTATACTTTATATGTATATGCATATATATATACACACAGATCCACACGGAAAGAGTAAGAGATCAAATAATTCAAATGATTATGGAGTAAAAGACAGAGGTAGGATATGCATTTTGATATTTTTCCAGCACCTTAGATGTGAATTTTAACCCATAACTGATTAAAATAGGCTGCTATGTCAGACAAAATTGAAGGGTGATAATTAGATAGGTCTCACTTATACAGGCCTTTGATTCATTTCTTCAGATTTTTGTTTATTTTCGATTTCTATTCCTCCACCCCTTACCGTGATAGATGGTCGAGGTGGGAAGAAATTGCCTGCATTTTACGCATGAAAAGTTGATTGAGAGGGAAATTATAGACATGGTACAACCGGGCCTACACCTGGTGGCAGAGGCAGAGACTGGGACAATTTTTGGGAAGATTTGGCCATCTGCAGATGTTACCCCCATACTTCAGGGTTCTATCGAAATCCTGTTGCTAGGATACTATGATGAAATCATGAAGAAAGCAGTCATGCTAAATCAAGAATCTGCAGTTTAAGAGTATAAATATACGAACATTAGCTTTACAAAGGCATTCATTAGGAGAAAACATTCGCATTTCACTATGCAGAGCTGTGCCACAAACAACATCTCTCTCAGGGAGTACACGGGATTAAATTATTAGCTCACCGGAGGTCACTTCCTGTAGACTTCGACTCTTCTCCAGATGATAAATGGGCGCACGACACACCTAAATTATAGGCGCTCCTGGAGACAACAATTTCCACAATGCAGTATAATAATAAACTCTGCTGTAACGCACTCAATACCGCTAGGAATCATTTAAATGCAAGCTATGCACACAGAAGAACTGGAAAGCATTTATTTCCCAGTAAAACTGCCATGTTCAAGTTCCCTGCATTATGATGCTCACTTTATCAAGTGACAGTACCTGTAATGTTCTTTAGCCATATGCTCGATACAGGCTTGCCAAGGTGACAATAAAAAGGCTGCCTGTCTGTGGCATTACTGTCCCCTCCAAAGGGGGGAGTCATTCACGTAGCTGTATCATATGACTTACACGTCGCAGCCTGGCAGGGTTTCACCTCCGTTTTTTATTACAATTTAGCCACTGTGGGGATAACGAGTTATCCTACAAAAGGCTACCTGCGGTCACCCAGTGGAGCAGGGCCGTGTGCAAATAACGAGCGTGAAAAGTGCAATCAAGGAAGTCAACTAGGCATTGGACGTTGTATTGATTAGGCATTGTCCAATTTTGAGGTAAAGTGATAGCTCCGCTGATCACTCAATAAATACAATCTTGTGCAGTCAATCACGCACCTGAGGCAACAATAAAGACCTTTTCCTTAAGCAGAAGTCACAGGAATTAGATGTTGGACTATTCTTAGCCAAACACAGTGCGTGTAGATGTATTCAAGTCAAATATGCCGGCTCTTCCTGAAGGGAGCGTATGATGAATTTTATTGAAATTATTGGCTGGCATTAAATGCGAGAAAATGCAAACTCGATAAAGTGACTGACATTTTACAGCCACTTATACCTTGCTTCAAATCAGGTATAAAACTAAAAGGGAAACTAAACTTCTTGCTAAACTATCTCCTTTCCAAAAGCCCCTGCTTTGTGACATGAAGAGGTGGTATTACAAATAATCAGTATACCTTTTAGAGGCTAAAAGAGGGACATTTTCAATGTAAAGAATATCAGTCACAGTGTCTCCACAGTCTCTCTATCACGAGAAGGCGTGAGAGGCTGTCTCTTCGCATGGTTATCAGAACACAGCCTAACTTTTCCTAAACTTGTCGAGACAGGAGTATGAAGAAGGAAATACTATTTAAAGGTCATTTTCTGGAGTATGCTCTAGAGAGAAGGCAGCTGCCATGTTCTATCCCTAAAACCACCAGGGCTAGAGCAAGGCAGCAACTGGACATTTCATTATTGCCCCGCCTTCCCCTTTAAGTCGGGGATGAGAGGTTTAGTCGTGTAGAAGCCCCTACAGCAAAGAGTACCAAAGACGCTCTGAAGGCCCTTGAAGCGGCATAAAGGCTACACTAGGTAACAGACAGTGAAGGTGCACCCAATGAGACCCCAACAGGAAGGAGGCAGTAGTCGGGGCGACGAGCTGCCTCTCCAGGTGCCCCATTGAAAAACCTCACTAGAGTTTCCAACTCCGAGGAGCTGAAATAATACAGTTGAATAGGGGAAGGCTGGGGCAAAACAAGAGAGAAAAAGGTACAGACTGAGGACTGGCCAAGGAGCCTGACAGTACTGGAGAATCGGGTAGGTCAAAGGAGACAGAACAAAGCATGAGGACAAAACTAGACCTAAGAAAGAGGGATCACTGACAGGATACTGGAAACACAAATATTGTGCGGACAGACTACGTTGTCAGAAATATCGAGGTCCAAAATATCGAGAAGGTAAGTGCAAATACAAAAGTAGAGATTTGCTATTCTTAACTCTACATACCTAGAACATATACATACATATGAAACAAACTTCAACTTCTGCCAGACAAGGTTATACCCTCACAATCCTAGGCAAAGTGCAATGTGCTAACAGACAAGAATATATATATATATATATCCAAGAAATTCCTCAAACCTCCACTCGGCGTGGCGAAAAAAAAAACGGACCCCACGGCTTCAGGCAAGAGGTTTTTTTATTTTGAACCTCTCAAGCGACGCGTTTCGATTACCATGTACTCTTGATCACACACCAGTTAATAGTTCACTTGCTTTTTTAAATGCTGTGTTTCCCTGACCCGACCTACGGGCCACACTTCCTAAAGTGCATCACGTGACTTGTTCACAAACATAGAAATAGTACATGTTTTAAAAGGGAAATACTAAAAGACCGAAGTCTTCAATAAAAGTATTTGCATTTAGTCTGAATGAAAATGTACATGTTAATGAAATACAATACAATTTCTTTCATTAAAAATTAAATGTACAATGTATTATATATCACTCAATTGCACAAATTACATTAAAGTGCATCTTTTATCAATAATCATCGCTGCATGAATGCAAAGACTACCATTTGGTATGTAAAGTGACTAGTGCAATATTCTATGTCAAAACAATATATTCAATAAATTGTTGCTGCTTTTGTTACCTTTTTTTTGTTCTCTCTACTGCATGAATGCGGATACCACTAGGTATATAAAATCACTGATACTCCAGCAATCTAACTAGCACAATTGAATAAATACTGTGTTGATCATGGAACAAGTCGATCATGTGATAAACATTTTTTTCTTCTTTTAGTGAAAAACAACCCCTTATATACATCAGAGCTTATGTCCTATATACTTATTAAAAATTTTAAATATTAAATTTTGTACATCATAAATATTAAGACCTATATACATTGTTTAAATACAAAAAATTATAATCAAAAGTGCAAATCTGTACACGTGCATTTTTAGTGATGAAAAAACTTTGAGTAAAAGAAGGAGAGAACTGATATATACAAAAATCTTTTTACAAAAAAAATTCTTCTTATAAAAAAGTTTTTTATATCAAATTGAGCTGTACAAGATATTTACAAAAAAGAGAGATAATAGGAAACTTGTGTGTACACACCTGCATTTTATATCTCGCTAAGGTTGAGGTTGCCTTAGATATGCAGTGCACACTAAATATGTGCGTGTGTGTAGCTCTATGGGGTTTAATAGTCACTTATCAAAAATTAATAAAGTGCACATAGAGTGTCAAAGTGTTACCGCATACTCATGAATTTATCTCTAACCAATACTGTCAATATAGGGGTCTTCATAAGAAATTGTGTAAATCTTCTGTTGCATTAAGACAGTGAGGCTGTTTGCTGTCCAATTCGATAATTTATTTGGTTTCCAGCCTTCTCAGCAATTTATCCCTCTCTCCACCCCTTCTCAGTGGAGGCACCGCATCGATGACATAATAACTCAAGCACGACAGATCCCTGTCATGCCTCAAGTTAAAATGCCGTGCCACCGGGTAGGCAGAATCATTGTTGACCACCGCACGCAGGTGCTGCAGGATCCTAACGTGCACCTGCGATCTCGTGCTTCCAACATAGCACAGACCGCAGGTGCACGTCAGGACATATACAGCAAACTCCGTGCGGCAGTTAAAATTGCCTCTAATTGCTGTCTTAATGCTAGAAAAAGGAGTCTCATAGTGTGTGGTATTTTGACCAAATTTGCATGCACGGCATGAAGAACATTTAAAAAAGCCTCTTCTATTGAGCCAGGCACTGCCACTGCCTAGCTCAGGGCTGGTTTTAACCAATTTGCTGTGCATGCTGTAGGCTCTTTTAAAGGTGATAATGGGCCTATCAGGGAATCGTGAACTTAATACACCGTCTGTTTTTACAATTGACCAATGTTTGTTGATGATGGATTTGATTTGACGCTGTTGTTGGCTAAAAGTTATTATTAACCTGGGACCTTGTTCGATATTATTAGGTTCAGTTGATTTGGGCATTACCAGAGATTCTTCGTCCTTTCGTTAGTTTTTGACATTGCTTTAGAAAGGATGGATTCACTGTAACCCCTTGCTCTATATAGTCAAGGTAGATGTAAATGAAGTTATATATAGCAAAAGTTTACTTAACTATAGAAACATACCTACACAATAATTTTGTCCTCAATATTTTTGACACAATATTTTGTCCCACAATATTCCAATATCCTGTCTGAATACCAAGAAAGAATTCACTGAAGGAGGGGCAGGTGAGTAGTAAGAATAAACGGCAAGGCAACATTGCATGAGCTGGTACCAAGTCCATAAACTGCTGTGAGGGCATTAAATGTGAACGCTACATAAGAATGGGGCTCACAATGGGTGTGGTATAAATTGAAGCTGAGGTCTACCACAGAAGTGTCTAAGCAAGTGGTTGCAGTCTCATGCTAGAACCACCACACACAAAACAATTCTGTCAAGGGCACCACTTCAACACATACACTTTGAAGGCCAGTGGTAATAGGAGGTGTCTTTAGACCGAAGGTCTCGGGAGGAAAACTTAAGTGCCACTTATCAGGAGTATTTCCAAAAGGGGACTGGGAGTGTGAGAGTGTGTAAGAGGATGTGGTGTGTGTGATGCTACCAGGAATACATACACATATTAGAGGAGGAAAGGTGGAAGCTGCTAAGCATGAGAAAAGAGGAATTTCTTAATGAAGCATAGAGAGCCAAAAAAGGAAAGAGCGGTCACCTCAGGGTATATAAAAAAGAGTCGCTATTAGAGGGACACATCTGAAAAGCACAGTGAATGATAAGAATAAAAGAAACCTGCTCCACATATGGAAGTGGCTCAGAAATACACGGTAAAGGCCAGGCACAAGAGGCACTCTGGTGGAGTCAAGAACACAGAAGTCATAATTTTTAAGGCGGGAGGATATTTTGCAGAATGGAGAAAGAAGGAGAGAATGGGAAATTAAGTCACATAAATGAGTGGATTAAAGGTTTACTTTACCTTGAATAAAAAAAACACGAGGATGCAAAGAGAGCAGGCATCACATTTGACTAAGGGAAACTCTTGCATCAGGGACTCTAATACTTTACATTCAGTCTGGGCAGTTATTTTAGAGAAGGAGAGTCTATCAGAAGTTCACAACGAGGAAGAACAGAGGGACAATTTAGTGGTTATCCTTATGGACTTGAATGATAAAGTTTAGTACCTTCCAAAATATATGGGAAACTGTTTTGGTGTAATGTTTCTTAGATCATGATCTTTTGGAGTGAGAGATGGGAAGGAAACCACTAAAAGAATTGGTAAGCCCAATGGCTATAGGAGAAAATGAAAGGAGGCCCATGAGAATGATCATTCCAAAAAAATATACAGCAAGATCACAAAGATGCTTATCGCAATAGGAGCTGGTGATTTCCATTCAAGTATTTTAGGGTGTTTCATTAAAGGGACTAAGGTAATACCAAAATATTGTAAGGGGTTTGGTGGTACAGATGCAAAAACATGATCACCACAGCAACAAAAACATGCCAATCAAAGCATCAGAGAAGGTAGGGATATGTCCAGTCTGAGAAGTAGAGGTGTGGTTTGATAAGGGCAATGATAACCGGAAGATCTTTTTATCCAAGTATAAGAGCGATGGCGAAATGTTTCAGTGACAGTGGACTACACCTAGGGGAATTGGGATTTGTTACCTTAGGTGAAGGCAGCTTTTGAATGAGCTGCACTGGGGAGTAAAAGTGGCAAACGTATAGCCCTTAGTTAATGGCTATACAAAAGGTATAAGGGCAATATACGCCTAATTGCGATGGCGTGAAGGAGGGGGGAAAGAAATGTTCCTTTTTTGCATCACTATTTACATAATGAAGCAAAGTTGTGAAAGGTACTGTGAGTAGTAAATAAGGATTTGGCTGGATGCATGGATATAAAGAAATGTGGTAGGCATCTCCATTATCATTTGGGGAGCAGGAAAATAAAAGTCTAGGAAGAGATGGATGCTATGGCTTTAATTGCTTCCTATTGTGATAAACTAGAATTACAAGAAATTTGTCCCACATGTGCTGGAGACTCATACCTGAAACATTAGACGGTGCAGGCAACTGGCCTTGGAGTTATCAAACAGATTGCGAATGATCTAATGGAAATACCGTAGATGGGCAGTGCTTCCAAATATAAAAGGGTTTGAAAAGATGACAATAAGAGAATTGTAGGCTTTTGAAATAATACATATGTTCTTCTCTAATGTTAGCTCACTTTAAATAACCCTGGACATTCGCGTGGTAAATATTCTCAAGACAAATTTCTCATTCATATCACGTTCTAATTTAGCAATCTCTCTATGAGTGTACTAATCCAACAATCCACAGATGATTAACCTTTTTAATATGAGATCATCAACATAATTGTTCATGCACCCATAAAACTAACCTAGCATTTTGTTTAAAAACTGAGTGGGGATTTATGAATTTTAAATATGTCTATTTGCATTCCACTAAATAAATGACTAAGGATTTCTGCCAGGTTTAGCAATTGTGTGAAATTTCTCGGCGGTTTGCATGGAAGTACTCTGAAAAATTCAACACTGGTGCCATAGTCCGGGTGTTGCTCTCTATAATCAGCCCTCTCAGGCAGAATTTCTATCTTACTACCAACGATTTACGTTTGCAAATGCTAAAGCAGCATTATCATCATTTATATAGAGGTTCACAAGTGCAAATGTTTTGGGAGGGTGACAGCGGAGGAGGACAAATAATCGAACGCATGGGCGCTACATCAAATAACCTGGAATATAAAACGCCTCCTGACTGGGCAGTTTCTGGACTTGGTCAGGCTACCATCACCAGCATGATAAACTAAACACTTTTTATGTTATGTTATGTTATATTGGTATTTATAGCGCCCACAACTACTCATGAGTATCCTGGCGCGAAGCAATAATACACATATGGCGAGAGAAATAAATTAATAGGCCTGGCCGAAGAGGTGAGTTTTGAGAGGTTTTTTAAAACATCTTATATCCTGAGTGTAGCGTAGGACTGGAGGAAGGGCATTCCAAAAGAATGGCTGTTTTTACAGAAAAAGATTGGCCGCCCAACCTGGCGCGACGGAAATAGGGAATTACCATCAGACGGTGGGCCGCCGATCTTAAAGATCGTCGAGGAATATAGAAGTCCACTCTCTTCCTAATGTAAGAAGGGCCTGAGTCATGTAGGGCTCTGTGGGTTAAGGCCAGGGCCTTAAATTGTATCCTCTGTGCAACTGGCAACCAGTGCAGTGAGGACATTTGTGCTCTTATGCTATTTTACACTCTTATTTGATGGATTAATTTACTAATAACATTTCCCATTCAATCTGGATGAGTTCAGCATTGTGTAGTACAGTAGCATTGCTCGATACGGTGTTCAATGGACTGAGATCTCAGTACGGTGTTCATTGGACTGAGATCTCACTGCGCAGTCTCCCTGCTAAAAAAATGTCTAGGAAATTCTTAAAGTACATTTCAACATTGTTTTACACTGCACAGTTATACCTCCAAATATAACTTAATATATAGAAACAATTGATAGTGCTGCTTCTCTCGCTTCAAAGCTGCTGCGGAATTACTTAGAAATTGCACAATTTGGTCAATGCAGTCCATAACTGCTATCAATTGGCCATGTTAGTATATTAAACAGACAGTACATGTATCTGCTCTCCAAGATGGCCAACATCTGTAGTATCATTAATTAACGCAATGGAGTCAAGAGGAGTTGTGTGAAGGTCCAAAGATGTCAAAACATGCACAATAACAACCTCAATGAGATCCTAGGTTATTTTTTATTTATTTTTTTATTTAAAAGAGTTTTATACAGCGCTGGCTAGACCCGAAGGTATCAGAGCGCTTTACATGAGAATCAACACTGTAACAGAAAAAGTTAAACAATTACACAATACATCCAAAAATACAATTAGGAGAGGAGAGAAAGGAGAAAGAGAAGTAGTGGAGGGGCGGTGAGAAAGGGAGGATAAGGGAAGAGACAACAAGGAGAGACGAAAGGAAGTCTGTCTAAAGATCGACTGGGTAGGTGACGACCAAGGAGGGAATCCACGGCCCATCTCCCCTATAGCTAAACCAGGTAGCTCCATCTGGCATCAGACAAAATAGTTGAGTCTCAGTACATTGAGATAGGATAGAGGGAGAGACAAAAATAGAGGGAGGGCGAGGGAGGAGACGACAGGAGAGTCGAACGGAAGTACAACAATGTGGTTCAACAGTATAACAGAAAAAGATCAACAATTACACATTACATCAAATAATCAGCAATACATTAGGAGAGGAGAGAAAGGAGAGAGAAAAGTAGTGGGGGGTAGGGGAGGTGACAAAGTGAGGATAAGGGAGGAGACAACCGTAGAGACGAAAGGAAGTCTTTCTAAAGACCGACTGGGTAGGTGATGGCCAAGGAGGGGAATCCACAGCCCATCTCCCCTATAGCTAAACTAGGTAGCTCCATCGGGCATCAGACAAAATTGTTGAGTCTCTGAACATTGAGAGAGGATAGAGGGAGAGACAAAAATAGAGGGAGGGTGAGAGAGGATACGACAGGAGAGACGAAATGAAGTTGAACAACGTGATTCAACAGTATAACAGAAAAAGATCAACAATTACACATTACATCAAATAATCAGCAATACATTAGGAGAGGAGAGAAAGGAGAGAGAAAAATAGTGGGGTGTAGGGGAGGTGAAAAAGTGAGGATAAGGGAGGAGACAACCGTAGAGTCGAAAAGAAGTCTGTCTAAAGACCGACTGGGTATGTGATGGCCAAGGAGGGAATCCACGGCCATCTCCCGTATAGCTAAACCAGGCAGCTCCATCGGGCATCAGCCAAAATAGTTCGGTCTCAAGTGGCGAGGGAAGAGGTTCACAGAAAAACAGGGTGGGGACAAAGGGCAAGGGCAGATGAGGGCAGAGGACAGAAGCTGGAAAGAGTGGGAGCGGAGGGGGTGAGGGGAGAGGGGGAAGATAAGGTCAGGAGACACGCGGGAGCGTTTGCCCGAAGTCCGGCTGGGTAGGTGATAGTCAAAGGAGGGAGTCCAAAGTCAATCTCTCCTATAGCTCGTGAGGTGCTCCACAGGGCATCATACAAAATGTGCTAGATCTCAGCTGTCAAGGGAAGTAAGCAGGGAAAAGGACCAGGTGGTTGGCCGGGGACAGGGGTGGGCGAAGGCTGGTTGAGGTCCTGGGAAGATTAATGATTAAAGACCAGGGGAGGAACAAAAACATCACAGACGGTCTCACTGAGTCGGCCATCTGGAACTCAGGCAGGGGGTATGCGACATTGTAAGTTCAGCTACAGTCAGTCAGAGGGGATGAAAAATGGCATCAGAAAGAAGCACTCCTCACAGGCAACTGCCAGCATCAGCGCAACTGTCCAAAGTCGCCCAGACTACAGTGACTGTACAGTGGAGGCGTTCCTCTCCCCCCCCCCCCCCCGGTACCGGGGGAAAAGTCACGTATTTTAAGACCCAATCCGGCGATGTTACGGTTCCTTCAGGGTTCTCTGGGGGCCTGCCGAGGGCCCGCTCCCACTCCTCAGCTCGTGGCTCGTGGAAAGGGTGCTGGCTCAGCAATACATGCAGGAGTTCTTCGCAGGGCAGGGGAGAGGGGACACGAATGGCGGCTGAAGCTCGCGCACCCCTGCTCCACCGCCGGGGCAGCCAAAGTCGCCAGCGTGGGATGTTTCAGCCTAGATGTGTTTGCAGCATTGGATCTACCAGCGGGGGTGGTGTACACGCAGGGCCACATCAAAGCTGAAACGAGCAAGAGGGTATCAAGAAATCAGGCCGCATGCATCAGTTTTCAAGAGAATGAAGACAGCAGGACGCCAATTTCCTCAAGCGGAGGGCCCCCCACCCTGGAAGAAGCAGTCAATCCTAGCGCAAAAAACGGGAGTATGTACAGAGTATGTACATTGAACGCGGCTCCAGTAAGTCTCTATTAGCCGCCATTACAAAGTCAGGCAAGCTGACTAAGGCATCGCCGCATACACCGAATTCAAAAGAAGGTTTAAAAACCTAAATTGCAATACAAATGCGGTACACATCTGTTCGTGCGGGAAGTTCATGCAGCATTTTGGTGTTAAAAATCAGCTGATCGATACCTTCGTATGTCGAGTATTAGGCAGCCGCCATTTTACGCCGACAGTCATTCAACCTTGGAAAAGATGAGCTCCCAATGTCACAAGCCAAGGTACATTTTTAAAAGGGTACTCTCAATAGTAAGGCTCTGCAGTATGAAAAGTGAATTCCACCTCACAAACGGCAACCCAAACACTTCATGAGACTAATGGATCAACTAACGCAGATCGTGGAAAAGTACCTGCACACCAGCAAGATGACATAACAAAAATAAAATACCTCCGTGCCTTTGTGAGAATCAAAATGGTTAGACATTCATAGGTTTACGTTGGTCAGAATCTTTTGCTTCCTCTTCCCCTAGAAGATACTTTGAGAGTGACAGAGGAAAGACAGGGTTAGAGATGGTAATTGCACCTTAAGAATAAGAGTGTTCTTTGATATTAGGGTACTAGGGTCATGAGGAAATGTATAACTCGTACATAAAATGGTCCTAAAGCTCGCTTTGAGAAGTCAATAGTCTCCAAGAACTGAGAGGCACAATGCATTGCATTCTTCCCTAAAATAGGTCAAGCAACGGTGTTTAAACTGGTTAGAAGCTAAAATATAAAATGTTAGCATCACTTCAAAATATCAATGACTCGAGGAAATGTTTTGATGTTCAGCAAAGAATGATAGAAAGGGCTTTGCCCAGTAAAGAAAACAAACGGAAAAGCCCCAAAGACCACAACTTTGACACTGAAGTGCACACTAAGGTCTTGTCCCATGAAGCCGATTAAAAGACTTGTAATTTAGTTTAATATACTCACCTAACTGTGCCTCAATAGATCCTCATGTACATGAATCTACCCGACGTCCATGGTTTAAAATTTTAGTTTGGCTGAAAATGTGCTTATATCGCACACCGTGAACTAATTTGATAACATGTATGATTCAGTGAACCCAGTGCAGCCTCTATATTTCATCGACTACGTTTTCTGCACAGTGGATTGATGACGAACACATAGAATGACATTGCATTCTGGTTAGAAAAGCGCATGGAGAAGTGTGGCTCACTGGTTAGAGGAGGCAGACCCTGATGCAGAGGTCAAACCTGGGACCAGGGTTCAATTCCCGATGCGGCAGGGTCTTGAGCTCAAAATGTCCACGGGCTCGATAATTCTCGCCTCGGTGCCTACTCGAATCATGGGTTCACACTCTGCAACTCTGGGCAATAGTTTGCTTAATCTCCACTACGGCCCTACCGTGCCCAGTAGGGGTTATCTCGCAGGGAAAGCCAGGACGGGTTCCCAAAGCAAGCGCTAAGAGACCTGTCAGTGATTTGGCGCTATATAAATCGAAATTAACATAACATAACATAACATGGTCGATACAATGATTTTGCACCTGTGAATCCAATCCGCCTTTTAAGTTAATAAATGCTTGTTTAATACAGAAATGTTTTCTGTAATGTTGCCGGATCTTGTTTCCGTTGTCTTATGGTGTGGGTTAAGCCATTGCCTTGAAAATGTGTGAATAAAAACTGCACATCAGGGAACCAAGAAACCTATTATTCAACATTGTAAAAAACGATCTACTTCTGCTATAAACACTCTGGGACGCTCTTCATAGTTTGAAAATGGTGAACACTCTTAGAAAATGTCTAAACTAGAGAGATGATGGGAAAACCGATGCCTGACTATCCTACCCATTCTGAGGGACCCGCTCAACTATTATCCACACATTTCATCTTACTTCAACTCCACATTAAGCAAGATGGTAAAATATGGCAGAAATGTACATCTAAGAAATGGGAAATCCTTTAATGATGCGTCCTCTGAAGGAAGCAGGTCTTTGAATAAATAATAAAAAAATAAATCCAGATTTTGTAAAGTGCTGAAAATCACCCGTGAGGGTCTCAAGGCACTGAACTGTAAGCAGAAGGAGAATTATGACTTGTCAGAATCACAGGATGTTGACGCTGATGCCGAGATCGAATTTTGTGCCCGAAGTCAGCTCAGGCCATTACGCTGCATCCTCTCCTCTTTGAATACAATGCTTATTATACACAGTAGGGCTAATCCAATGATATTTTTTTATCTGAGGCCATGTCTGTAACAACCTACATCAGACATTTTTTAAACAAATGTATATGCATCTCAAAGATTTGACTTTTGGTCAGCATTTTCATTACCGCATTCTGATATTTTAAGTAACTGATGCAATGTAGCACAGGCTATTAACCCTCCTTAGTTGAACATTTATTTTGCTGTATCATAATATTTGTATGAAGTATCTTTTCAGGGAACTGTATCAGCAGAGATCAGGGTGGGAGGCTGTTTTAGATGTTAGTGCCAAGAATCAAGCTTTTAGCCCTGGGCCTCAAGTTGATAGAGCTTTAAAACAACATTCATTCACCTGTTGTCACTGGAGACACTTTATAAACATCAAAACAAAAATATGTTAAAAAAACGATGTCTATAAAATGTTTTTCAACCTCGTAAAGCTTGCTTACCTCAGTAATGGGAATTCAGCAGAAGATGATGCCCTTGAAATTCTTGGCTTACGAACAATGCATCAAATGCTCCCATTAAGACCAGTTTCAAGTGTATCTAAACATCCTCAGAAGGTTACACTCAAAATATTTGTGGCACAAGGAGATGCGAAGTGCAATTCACCAAGGCATTTTTGGCTATAAACACGTGAATGCCTACATTTATGTTAGCCAAGTATTCGCAAAAGGAATGCTGTTAGTTGTAAATGGGATTAATACGGTGTATTTGTCCATTACAACTGCAGAAAAATATGCAGCAGTATATCCCACACAATGGTTGGGACATGGACACACCAAGTAATAGTTAGTTACCCTTAAAGGTCTGTGCATACACAGAAACATCTGTTTGTGGGTATCCGCAACTGTGATCTGACACTTTATCGACACAGAAATTTTCTTTCATTTGTTTCAGCAAAGGGCTGTAGTAATTCCCCTTCTAAGGTGGAACGAGGAAAAGAGAACCTGCAGGCCTGAAGACGTAGAGAAAGTGGTTTCTCCATTTGAAAAAAAGAAAAAAAAAGAAACAAAAACAGTTTTCAATGGCAGATGAGGCCCCATATCCATAGTGCCGATGCACTCACTATGAATCTTTATGCACTGAGTAAATGGGGACTTGTTGAATGCGTCAGATGCCATTCCTAGCGGTGTGCCTAGAAACCTGCCCCTGCCACAACTTACCTAGTGCATTACCAGGAATGTCTGTGCATCCCGAGAAGTAGTACGTCTGCACCGATTTGTAGGAGTATTTTTAAGTGCAGATATTTATCAAATAGTTATTCATTGATAAATGTAATTTTTTCACATGATTTTCATTTAATTAAAGTGCAATGCACAGTTCATCAAAATTACAGCGGCGAATTGTTAGAAAAGAGTGACTAAACAAGTGACACAATAAGTGCAGTGGTGACATTCAAAGTGTACTATATACAGTGAATCAAGGAAGAAAAAAGAAAAAAGATAAAAAGATTAACTGGCCAGTATGTATCTCAATTAAGGATTTTACAGTGTATTGTTTTAATGGGAATGTTTTACAAATGAAAATCCTATACTGGTCCAAACAAAAAAGCGTCGACGTTTCGACCCTCCGGACGCCTTGATTGTGGGTCTAGGGCGGGTCTTCTTCAGGACATGGAAAAGAGAGTGCGCCAAATGGATCTTTCCACAGCTAGGGCCTGTGAAGTGGTGAATGTGGTCGAATTACTCACATCCAATTTTGTGTGAGACTAAGACCAAACAAACTGGGGCTTCCTTAGTTGGCCGAGCCTTGGCGATATACTGCCGTTATCATCATGTGACCAAGAGCGAGTTAGGTTCAATTCAAATAGCCTTGCCAATTCTGATTCATGCAGGTTCAATGCGGTGTTTGAGTCACACGACCGAAATCGCAAATTGTCTCGGATCCGGTAGCATTCAAATTTCTAGTTATTCGGGGTCTTGTCGGTGCACAATTCACACGACCTGAGAAAGAATTCTCGGTTCTGTCCCCGGTTCAGACTCTCACTCGACTCTCGAGCTAGCAGCGTATATCGCTGTCGTTCGTGTGAGAGTTGATGAGGGTATTTATTATGAGGTTTGGAGCAAAATATTTTGTTTCAAGCTCTGCATGTTCCCGGTGTGGACAATGACATTGCAGATGCTTTGTCTCGTTCACAGTGGCAGAGGTTCCATGGGCTAGCCACGGCGGTGGACGACCACAAGACACTGGTGCCACTGGGGCTGGGGTACGTGGGAGAAACTGGGTTATACAGCTGGTAAGAGCGTCAGTGGCGGTTTCTACCTGGAGAACGTACGAACAAACACGGTGGGAATTTCGGGAAGGTGGGGCAGTGCGGGAGTAGGATCGCTGGCTGCGGTGCGAGCAGGTGGTGCAGTTTATGCTGCAAATGATGGACAAGGGGATGTCAAAGGTGACGATTGCCGGCAAATTGGCGGCGGTCGCATTCATGGGGAAGTTGTGGTGGGCATATGCACCGTCCGCGGGGGAACTGGGTGCGCGTTTATTGGAAGGTTTGTGCGCTGGAGAAGGGTGCCAGAGTGTGTCAGCGCTGGCTTGTCACTGCGGGTATGCTCGGCATTTTGATTCGGCTTTTGCCGCCAACCTGCCACAATCGGGAGGAGACCGTGCTGTTTTCCACGCTCATGTCGTGGATGTATTTTGGGGCGTTTCGCATCTCGGAGCTGGTGGGGATCAGAGGGGGGCCTGGGATCTTGTGGGGGGACGTGGAACTGAGGACCCAGGAAGTGGCGGTGAGGTTACGATGTTCTAAGACTGGCCAACGGGGTGTGGGGAAGTGGGTCGTGATGGGTCCGGTGGAGTCAAGGGCGGTATGCCCGGCGAGTTGGGGTGGGTTGTTGACGTCTGCGTGGCAAGTGGGGTTGGGAGAAGTTTTCTGTCAAGACAATCATAACAGGGTGACTGTGGCTCAGTTGTTGGGGGTCCTGCGGCTCGCCCTACGTGCCATGGGTGAGGACCCGTGGGTTTTTGGAACACACTTGTTCCGCATTGAGGCGGCGACGGATGCAGCAAGACAGGGTTGGGGGAGGCTGTCCTGTCTTTCCTCATTGTGGGTCATTCCTTTGTGAAAAGGGGGCAACGTGCAGAACGTGAAAAGGACTGGAGTCTGAATCTGGGATTGGATCCAGGTTTGTTTGTTTGTCAGTGGCAAGGACGAGGGAGTTTCGGTGGCATGAGCTGTTGCCAGCGCTGAGTCAAGTGGTCAGGAGGGGGGTGTGTCCAGATGTGCTTCTTATACACCTAGGCGAGAATGATTTAGTGCAGTGTAAGGGGCCGGCTTTAGTCAAGCAGATGAAGAGGGATTTGTTGGAAGTGCGGTACCAGTGGTCAGGCTGCCATGTTATATGGTCAGAGTTGGTACCGAGGCGGATATGGAGAGGAGCGGAAAGGCCGGCAGCTATAGATAGGGCACGTAGGAAGCTCAACAGGGAGATGAGGTTTTTCTCCGAGAAGGAAGGTCTGGGTAGGATGGAGCATCCGGAACTCCGCTACGGGGCAGTGTATTTTTGTTGGGAGGACGGAGTACACCTATCTCGGTATGGGATGGAGTTGTACATTGTGCAGTTGAAGGAGGCACTGGATAAGGCCATATGAGTATGCCGGTATCCTAAGAGACAGGATTCCTAAGGGGGGTCGAAAGTCGTCAGGACGCCTTTCGAGTGGCGTTTTTCCTAAAAGTGCAGGGGGTAGTTTATGAGGTCTGGGTTTACAGTTGGGTAGATATACGAAGTTATATAGTTAGGTAGGTAAGGAAGTTGAAAATTGCAAGTTGGTGTTTATAAGTGTTGCAGGGGGGATCCAATTTTAGGGGTGGGGGAGCGGGGTATGTTAGGAAGTATATATTTAGTGAGGTTTAGTTTTGTATGGCACAGGCCAAGGGTATGCATTTGTAAGGTGCACCTGTTTCCAATAAAGCGGCCTTTTACAAACCAACAAGCTGGTCTGTAGTATGTGCTGCACCTCCCCACCCCACTATGGGCCCAAACAACCGTGGCGCGTGTAAGTATCGCAAAACACTGTATTCATTTACACTTTCAGTATGAACACTACAACTGAAAATGTAAATCTGTACAGTATAAAAATAAATAAAATGAACTCAACGTTTCTGAAACTGCAGATATCAGCCGAGGTATATATTAGACCAATTAAGGAAATCCAGGACTCCATAGCACGACCCACTATATCCTTTCACGCCCAGCATTCTTTTCCAATACTTAATGCTGGTTTTTCCTCCTGGTAGTATTTCAGAGCCTCCTATTAAAAGCAGGGAGGTGGCATAATTTGGGGTTTGTTACAGGGCAAGACCCCCCTCCCTAATAATTTCTTAGTCGGTTTGCCAGGCATCAATCACTGCTGCTAAAGACTGCTTCAGAGGAGGGCAAGCAAACATTAAATGAAGAGAGCGGAACCAGAACGGAGCCAAGGGCCAGCCTTGGCTCTAAAAACCCATGCACAAGCCAAGACATCAAAATATCTGATATGTAAATCACGCAACAAACATTATGCAAAAAAAAGATAAAGTGGCTTTTGAAAAAAAGCGTATTTCTTTAACATGCAGATGCATTTCACCTTAGTACTTGAGATTATATCATTGCATTGAGAGGCATTTATTAAAAGTCATAGCTCTAAAAAGTAAACTGAAATATTCATCCCTCTCCCCTTCCTAAGGACAATATCACTAGTGAAATCAGAGGCAAGTCAGTTGTCATGTGTACGCCATATGTGGCCTAGATTCTTATCGTAGATGGAACCAGTGGCGTAACATAGGTCCCCACCACCCTGGAGGTGCAGGCGTCACCCTGAGCTCCAGGGCCCCCCCATTCAGCACAGTACCCTGGCCTGAGCGCTCGTGACGGAATCTGGAGGTGGGGCCCCTCCATGTACTTTGCAATGGGGGGCCCCCTCAAGTTGAGTCATGCCAATAGATGGAGCAACATTACAGTGTTAAATCAAACACAATAGGTTTTTGTACAGCACACTTCCTGAACAGATGCATTGGAAAGTACTTGATAATGAAAAAAATGGAGGCTCGATTAAATAAAATATTTGCCAAGGATCACAAAATTTGTTCAAGAGGGAAGCCGTGATTTATCCAGATTTTCTGGGTTCACATTGTGCAATTCAGCTGGATGAAAGGTCACTGCTTAGTCATTAATTCTTGGCTGTTAGAATGTGGGAGGAGGCAAGACACCACATGAAAACGCAGCTTGCTTTGGGCTCTGGGCTCAAGGGACGTAAAGGGCCTTGAGATGAAACAGCCATGGCATCTGGACTGATAGCTGGAGCCCACCACCTGCCCTTGGATTGCAGAGAGACATATGAAGATGTGCGTGGAGCACAAGCAGATTCGAGGGCATGGGTCTGACTAGGCCCCTGCTCGCCACGTATTCCACATTAGCGTGCCACCTGCAGGGATTTAAGTGGGTCTCATATTTAGCAGTAATTAAAAACTGAAATGGGTCCCTATTGGGTACTACATTGATGTCCTTTACAGGCAAAGGTAATGCTTAAAAGCCCAACAATGACTGCAGTAATCCATACCAGCAATGCAGTCCTGGTTTACATTATATTTTAACATTATCCTGCACGCTCTAAGACCATTTGTTTTTTCCATATCTTGTGTTTCTGTAGTTTTTTGATGCATCATGTGTCTTTTATGTGAACCGAGGTGCATCTATGTTCTGGTTGTGGGCGAGTGCTCATGATGGAACACGAGTGAGAGCTCTGGAGAGGAGCCTCAAGAGAGTGTGAATTTCTCCCAGTGTCTGTTGGTGGGTCATAAAGGGGTTACCACCCAATGCACATGTAATCCTTAGACTCTCTGCAGAGCACACTAAGCGATGGGCACTTATCTGCCAAAGTGTGTGAAGGAGGTATACAGCAGTCGAATATTTACAGCACCAAAGGAAAATAAAATGAGCACTTCAAATCACATTGGTGGGTTGTGTGTGTGGCAGGATGGTGAAATGAGGAGCTGAACAGAAGTACCTGCAGAAGAAGAGGCTGGCACGATGGTCTGAAGAGGGAAATTATGTATGAATATGCAGATGGGTATTTTAGAAAGATGTGGAGGGGTAAAAAGGGAGTAAGTGTTTAACAGAGTGACAGATTGTAAAAGAATGTGGCTGCAAAGGGCACAGAGGTGTTTGAGACACACTAAACACCACCGCCCATTCCACAGATCTTAGTAATGTTTAATTCTGTCTTAAATTTCCAGAATGTGTATATATTCATTTCCTATCATTCACATACAAAAGCCTTGTTGTTATTAATGTGTTTACTACTGCAAGCAAGCATTGGCAAAGCCAATAGGCGTGGCTCGTTTTTAGGTGTTTTCTGTTGTACGTGATTGCACCCAGATATATAGCACAACAACTCAGAAGGCAGCCAGATTTCCGACCAGGCAGCATGCTTTTACAAACACAGGGTTTTAGATTTCGTGTTTTAAGCCACACCCTTAATTAAGTAGGCCAAGCCTCTTGGAAAGTTTTCCTCGGTACCCATCTTTGTCAATGCCCCTTTTACAGACTCTTTACCTCTCTCATCCCACTTCAAGCACTAGCTGCCCGGGATGATGGCCTCATGGATCCAATCAATGTACAGCATTAGAGCTTCACTGCTCGCTCAACGCTTATATGTGGTATTTGCATACTTGGGAATCAGTGCGTCAGCAATTGAAAGGGGCTCTTAAATCATGTATTCCCTGCTGCAGCATAAGGTTCCCTATATTTAAGTCCCCTTGTATATGTGAAAAGTAGCAGATATAGGATCAGCATGCCCTGTAGGGTCCTAACAAAATCCAGCGTTGTTCTCTGTCACCAGATTCCCACTGGGTCTTCAAAGCCCTTAGCGGTGCACACTTCTCATAAATTCTGCTTGGACTTTTACCCATCTCGCTCTGCAGTCTGACAGTGGGTCACAAGGCCAGTGTTGGTGGTTCACTATTTAATCTGACACTAGCAGTGCAAACAGGTATAATTTATCGACAGTTCTTTAGCACCCACATGAATAGTTCTTATAGATCTTAATTTGTGTCATTCTGAAGAGCTGTAAATAATGAATTTATGACACATCAGGGCACATGGTTATTACAATTGCTGGAGTCTCATAAGATGTATGACCTTAGTACATGAACATCATTCTAAGGAGCCTCACTGCTATCCTTTCTGTTATGACCTTATCTGACAGCACCAGTGGCCAAGTCACAGTTTCATATCAAACACGTCATGTTTGTCGGTATAGAATCTTCAATTACTAGGCATGACACATAAATACATATCAGACAACAACTTCTAGCCACTGTGCAGTGTCAGGATTCTTGATAAGGTTCGGTAATGGTGCTTCGCCATCAATGAGAGTTCTCGTGCCTCGTTGCCCATGTAGATGTAAACGCCTTTCAAAGTCACTAGCCCCATTTTTAAAGCTCAGCATATGCACGAGAGGACCAGCCGCAAACACCACAATATCAAGGTATTTTACACACATCCATCCATAAATATACAATTATCTGTGCACCCTCGCACACAAGACCAGTCGATACATACACCACAGGCATATACACCACATACCCAAACCGACCTTCAACCCACCCGTTTACATGGACTAAACATCAAACACCCTTGCACAAATACCTGTCACTGCACATACATCTCCCTTTTCCTTCACATGCACTCACCATCCACATCAGTCAAACATCTATCTGTCACACAAATTCAGCATTTATCAAAACAAACGAAGAAGCCATCCAGTCTCCCACTCACCCAATTGTCCACCAACTGACACCCTCATCCACTTCTCCATCCACTTACTCATGTAGCAATACGGCCACTCACCACCTCATATATATATATTCCAACATTACACAACATGTCAATTTGTGAGCTAATGTTCGCCCCTTATTAGGTGCTGAAATAACAGATGTTTATAGTCAACCGTACATAAGCAACAGTTGTATTTGCTCAGCCCTCCATCCACGTATCAATCCACAAAACCATACTGAAATGCACATCAAACTTACAAAGGCGTTTGCACTACTGAGGCAGACTATTCTGCATGTTATTTGAGAGAGAAGGGTTCACTGATACTTCCTGGGTTTTACCTGTTCTACGCGAGGAGAACACTTTTGCTGCAGCTGGAGCGTCAGGGAGGGAAGCTTTCACTGCTCTTACCATGCTGCTGCTGTTCAGTGGAGGAGGGAAGCTTGCACTTATGCCCATGCCGTACCTGTTCCATGGGTAATGAAAGACTTCACTGCTAATGTCCAACTATATACATCTGTTGTGTGACGGCCGCTGTGATGTTCTTCTCTGGAGATGGGATGCTTGGGAACCTTGCCCTACTAATGCCTGGCTGAGTCTGTTCTGTGAGTGACGCTTGCACTGCTGGTGGCCTGCTGTATCTAGTCTGTAAGGGAAGGAACCTTGTACTCAAATGTTTCTGAAGAACTATTCACACCCACTATTGAGTACCAGTGTGTTGATGCTATGGGGGGCACATCGGGTTGTGAGCATTCAGTGGGTCTCCTTGTCTTTGTTGAAGACTGTAGAAGGTTCACCTATCTCAGAGAAGAATATCTGCATTTCAATACTCAGCATTTTTGTGCATGCTGATGTTATGGAGGGGCAAGGAGATTGTACTTAAGTAGCAGTTTTTGTAAAACTCTCTGTATTCTTTTTCGTTAACTTAGCAATCTGCCTCTGTTTGCAGTAAAATTTAGACTAGCCTAGGCAAGCTCAAAAATATGTTTTATATAGTTTAATATTGTAATTGCTGCTTTACATTTAGATTCCAATTGGGAAAGTGCTGGATTGTAATGAATTTTGTGACTTTATGTACTGAGTTAGCATGAAAATACTGGCCAACCAATGGTTGCTGTTTCAGTCCTCTTAAAATAGCTTGGATGGTTAATGTACCTGCACCGTAGCACTGTAAGTTATCTTAGATCAAATATTTGTAGTGTCATCAAGATAAATTAGTGAGTAAATGGATTGGTGAGAGATATCCTTGTGTAACCTTTTCTCCCAGTTCCTCCCTTCCTTTTGCGTCTACCTAAAGGCTCATCATCGTCTACTACAAAGGGGATGATGGTGGGGGTGTTGTTTTGGAGTTGGTCTCTCCAATCCTCTTCCGCCGTCAGCCTGGGTCCATCTACTCTTTCTATCATTTTCTCCCTCATATCATCGCATTGTGGTGTCCTGTCACATGCTATTTCGTGAGAAGAAAACTCCTTTGACAATCAATCAGCACCAAGCCATTCAGATTAGTCAGTGTTTGCTAGATAAGTAGTGCATTTATTTATTTATTTTATAGTTTTATAGAGCGCAAACCAGACCCATGAGGGTATCAGAGCGCTTTACAGGCTTGAGGGTAAGGAATACAAGTAATGAGGATGGGAAGGATCACATTGGGAGAGCCAAGCATACATTGTGAGAGGGGGGAGCTGGCAGTCTTAAGTCCAAGCTACATGTGGGATAAAATTAAAGCAGAATATACAGGAGGTGCAAGCCGTCAAAGGTCCAATCTACATGAGGGATAACCTATTAAAGCAGATCAAAATTAAGGCAGGTAGGTATAATATACACGCTGTTTCATCTCATGGGGAGAAGCCCCGGAGTGCAGAAAAATGTGTCATCGGTGGAGGTCATGGATAATGCCGAGGAGGAGGGTGGAACAAGACGATGAGGTTATTGAAAAGTATACTTTAGGCGAGGTATTTTCCCATTAAGAAGTTTTTGGTCTCTTAAAGTGTGACAGGGACAGAAGTCTACTGTAACAACAGTATGCATTAGACGCAATTCTATCACCATCATGTGCAATACAGCTCAAAGGTATGCAGTTGTCCAAGAGCTAAGTCTCTCAATAGTACTTCTTTCAAGTTATGCTGAGAAATTATATCTCATCATTAATCGATAAAACCATTGTGAAAAAGTGAGCTTGAACCTACTATATTCATTAACGACATCAAATCCATGGAAACAGGAAAGGTAGCTCAAAACTTAACCACTTGAAGCCGAGCAATGGGTAATATTACAGCTCAGAAGAATGAAACAAACTGCAATGTCCTTCAGCACATGAATCCAGGAAGTATCGGTACAGTCCTTTTAAGAATATGGCTGCCTGGCTTGAAAACTACTGCCCCGGGAGCATTTTAACAAATCCCCAATAATGCCTTACTATATTTAAAGCTTTGCAGTGCACCCAAAGTTTGCTTCGGTGCATTTCACTAGTTACCATTACTCACATGGTGATAACTGAGCTCTAGTAGTGATTAGTCACCAATAGAAAAAGTATTTTCAAAGCCAATAGGTCTCGCCTTTGAGACATATTGGCTTTGCCAATAGCCTTAGCCATGCAGTTCGGAGCGCGGCTGCTGTGTAGAATGGCTAAAAATAATATAAAAGAAAAAATCTATGAAGCAGTTAGCTCTAAAGAACTCTTCTAAGTACTGTGATGCGGTCATCGCTAATGAGCTTATCTAAAAAAAACAGAGGACTTATTTGAGGACCAGACACATGGAGGGAGTCAGGAGAAAACACATGAGAGGGCCTGGGAATGAGACAATGAAGGGTGGGGGTATAAGGACAAGAGAGGATGAATTGTAAAGGAAAAAAAGCTCACAGACAACGGAGAGTGGGCAAGCAGGGTAAGCAGACAGACACCAGAGGGTGGGCAAGGAGGGAGAACACAGATGGGCAAAAGAAACATAGGGGTTGATGGGAGTCAGTAGCAACATGAAGGGCATGGGAAGGTCTGAACCAAGACCAAGGGGTGTAAGAAACAGTGGGTACAGGTGGAAAGCAAACAAGGATAGAGAGGAATGAGAAGGAGACAGCTGAAAAACATGCACTCGACATCTGATAAACGAAGACCTGGTACACTTCCTGGAATCAAATGACAAAATGGACTCATCCCAACACGAATTTCGCCTCGACACTGCATAAAGTCAGCACTAATTTCAGCCACTGAGGAGATCCGAATCCAGGTAGATGGGGAAGGGAAGGCAATACTATTTTGTTAGACCTCTCAGCCGCATTCGATATGGTAAACCATCAAGTACTCATTTGGTGCTTATCCGAAATAGGATCAAAGGTGGAGCGTCGAACATTATTAGATCATTCCTAGAAAATAGAGAGCAAACTGTAATGATGGGAGGACATAAATCCCATCCCTATGCTCTGCCATGTGGGGTGCCCCAGGGATCCTTGTAATCCCCAACTCTGTTCAATGTTTATGTTACCCGACTAGCTAAACTTATCCGCTTTCAAGGATTTACCGATTTCTGCTACGCGGATGACACACAAATAGTGGTGTCATTATCATCAATGCCTGATGACGTGGCAATGAAATGTAATAACTGTATGGACCACATCATCAGATGGATGCAGGACAATAGTTTAAAGCGAAATACAGCAAAACAGAGATGCTACTATTCGGTAAAAACACCAAATTCTGGAACAACTTCTGGTGGCCAGAGGTAGCCAGACCTTGCCCACCCCCAGTAAGACTGTAAAATGTCTGGTAGTTACTCTGGAAGATCAGCTATCCTTATCTGACCAGGTCAATTCTATTACATCATCCTGCTTCTACACTTTGAAGATCCTAAAAAGAGTCTTATCATTTATCCAGATGGATCTATGGAAAACAGTAATCTTAGTCCTGGTACTATCGAAGATAGACTACTGTAACACCCTCTACCTGGGAGCAAAAAAGTGGACCCTACTCAAGCTACAGTCACTTAAAAATGCAGCAGCATGTTTACTGCTTGAAATCCCTAAATTTAGTCCGGTGTCCCAAAGTATTTGGGATTTGTATTGGCTGTCGGTCCAGGCGAGGGTCCAATTCAAGTCCCTGTGTATTGTTCACAAGGCCCTCTATGACGCCGGCCCTGCCTACTTCAGCAAATGTACCAGATGGCACGTCCCACAACGCAACCTTAGATCATCGACTGCTTGCCTGTTGGTCATTCCTAGGGTTAAGACCGTAAAATGAGGGAACAGAGCTTTTTCCATCTGGCCTGTAAACTCTGGAACACTTTGCCTCTTGCACTGAGGAGCCAAACCAACAGACAGTTGTTTATAAAATCTTTAAAAGCATGGTTGTTTGTACCTAAGCCTTAAGCCTGTGCTTGTCCCTCTGCTCGATCACAAAGACAGCCCTAGCGCTAGGATACCTTGGCATGCATGCTCTTTATAAATCATTCATTCATTCATAAGCAAAAATTAAAAATGAGTGCTTGTTAATTGAGCTGGCAGAAGTTGCTTGAGCAGGACACATAAAGCATCAATACTCCAGGGGAGGGACAAACTCTGGCGGTTACTGTAAACAACACATAAGCCATCCATAAGAAATTAGCAAATAAGAATGACAGTGAATCCAACCAATGGTAAGTTATTGGTGGCCTCAAAGCCCCCTGTAATGCTCCAATAGGTCTTGCAAGAGACAGTGCATTAAACACACTGTGAAAGGCCGGTCGTCACGGACGTGGCAGCTGGTTTGGATTTTATTGTATTGTAAGTGTATTTAAATAGCGCTTGCTATGCCGGATGAAGCGTCATAGCACTTTTCGTTGAGTGGCACGCTTCTCCGGAACCCAAAAAGAATTAGTGGTGGAATAGTATAGTTAAATTTGAGTTAATTTGAGCGGTGGACATGTGAGTCTGTTTGTTGGCTTGAAAAGGAAAATGGGGGGATAGAAATGGAAGGAGTCTAGAAAGTATTTATTGGGAGATCGTAGCAGCAAGATGAGGCTTGAGATGAGTAAAAGGAGAGATGGAGAAGGGAAGAGTCTCTAGGAAGGGATTAGAGAGATCACAGTAGTAAAATGAGTTTTGAGATGAGTCAAAAGAGGATAGGTGAGGGAAGAATCTAGAATGATTGTTTAGGAGATCATGAGGTTTGGGGTGATCCTAGGAGGGATAGAGGAGGGAAGAGTCTAGAAAGTGTTTATTGGGAGATCATAGTAGTAAGATTAGATTTAGGATGAGTATAAGGAGAGATGGAGGAGGAAAATATCTAGAAATGGATTAGGGAGATCATAGTTGTAAAATGAGTTTTGGAATGAGTCAAAGGAGGGATATTTGAGGGAAGAGTTATTTTGGAGATCATGTTAGTAGAGGTTTGGGATGAGTCAGAGAGGTATAGGGTGAAATATAGGGTAGTGCATTGGGGAGAGTCAAAGTGTTTACAGTAGGAGAAGAGTAATAAATTATATAGATTCATAAGGACATATTATTTCTATTTTTTTAATCAAGAAATACACGTATCGAGACAGGTAATCAAATTAAATGTTTATATACACAGGGATATGCTGCACACTTTTGTTTAAGTATGATGGTTATGTAGGAAAGAGCCAACTCCTGAGTAGTCTACTGAAGAGAAGATAGTTATCTGTGGCTCTTCTGTTTGGGGGTAAATTCCATAGTTTTTCTGCTTGAACAAAGAAAGATATGCCGTCTATTGTATTTTTCTTATATGGTGGGATTTTGAGGCGAGGTGCCAATGATGAAACCATATTACAAACATTACCGTATTCTACTCACACCTCTTAAGAACCTGCTCTTGCACCAGAACAGCTTTTAAATAACTCTTCTATATGTAGTATAAGTTGCCAAAATAAGGGAGGAGGATGGAGCTAGGCTTTAGTGACTACATTTAAAAAAGTTAAAATCACCCCACTTAACAGTTACAACATTTCCAACAATTACTCACTTTTGAAAGAGATTCTGAGTTAATCCGCTTGCCTGAATCGACTTCAATTTCATCACTGTTGCAAATGCTGTTACCAGGCTGAGCTAACTAAGCGCGTGCTGGGGGGCAATGGCAGTGCCTGAGCACTGCGCAGTCTAACCCTACTCTAGGAAGAACATAACTGCGGTTAGACAACATTTGAGGTCTATTCTGGGTCTCAGATAAAATCTTAAAACCCACTCCAGAGAAAGAGAGCAAGTGTCTAGGCTGACTCCATAATCTACCCGGGATTGGATACCCGAGGGGAAGCTTGAGTGAATCCGAATCTGTGCTACGGAAAGGAAGATCACACATTGGGAACTGTGAGCATGCCCAAATAACTCTTTACATCAAGCCTGCTTCAATCAGCTTTAGATTTAAATCTGAACACAGTAAATGCAAAGCGCGGGTGTGCATGGCCGCCTCTTTTGTCCCACTTTTCCCCTCCTTCACCCCATGCAGAGGCACAGCCGTAGCTCAAGGTCGCCGAGCATCTATGCCATACATGCGTGACAACAAGCCACTAAATACATAGGACACAATGTCCGTCCACAAACTAACAATGACTAACAAGCGTCCTCTATGCATCAGACCTCTCCACTTCAGATATATGTGCAGGCAGAGCGTCAAAAACACCAGAAAAGCACAGCTCTGCTTCGCAAACACGATATCATGCTACTCATGTGGTCCAGAACACAAACACAGGGCGGGTGTGGCGCAGAGGCCAGAGTGGCTGACTCAGGCGGGCGGGGTTCAAGGAGCCGGCTGGAGGTCAATTCAGCCTCATGCAACTCTGGCAAATAGCTCACTTCATCTCCCCGACGCCCCCCTGCGCCTTGAAACCATAATGGGGGTTTACAAATTAGAATTTCAAATAAATTATAAACACCTACACACTTCCATTCACGGATCTCCCACAGAGGAACGTGCTTCCCCTTCTCGAATGTGCTTCGATGTCTCGTCCGGAGAAGGAAGCACTATATAAAGGCAATAACAAATTAATACAGCTGGAACCGTAAGGGTGCTTTGTTTTGAAATCACCAGCAACTTTAGGTGGGCAAGCTACTGAAAGCTTGAGACAGGCTCGAGCCGCATGCCTAGCTCTGTCTCACTTGAGGACCTATTTGAATTCTCGAGCTCAAAAACAAGCCAAGCTTTCAAAGGGTCTGATGTGGCCTAGTGGCCACAGCTGCCAACCGTGCGTCATACAGAACAAGGTTCGAATCCCCACCCTGGCTAAGTACCCTGGGGATTCTGTGAATAAAGCGTAAAGTATTCTGGGTCTGTTGGGGAATCTTTTATATCCTTCATCTAGGTTATGCTTTATGTGAATCTGCCAAAAAATATGGATTCTGCCCTTTCCCCACTATATAATAATCTCATCCCCCAAGTTTAAAGGACAAAGCATTAGTCTTTGGTATCATCACGAAGTACCCATCTAATGGCTGAATTGAACAATTTGAAACTGGAAAATCTAGCATCAATCCTGCCTTCTCTGCTTGACCAAATTGTGTGATCTTAGGCAAATACTTATTTTTTCACCTAGCCTCTTTTTTGTTTATTATCAAATATTTATTTATTTTATTTATTTGAATTTTATATAGCGCTGGCTAGACCCGGAGGTATCAGAGCACTTTACATAGGGTTCCACAAAGTTACAAAATTACATCAGTTACTAGTTACATCAGTTACTAGAAAAACATTTCAAGAGCGTAACGACGAGATTAATGGAGCTTGAAGGGAGAGGGGGTAGGGTAAAGGGGGAGTAGGGGTAGGAGGGAAATAGGATGGAGAGACGTGGGAGAGTCTGCCCAAAGTCCGGCTGGGTAGGTGACGCCGGGGGGAAGTCCACAGCCCATCTCCTCTATAGCTATCAGGCAGCTCCAACGAGCATCGGCCAAATAGCTAGGTCTCAACGGAAAAACATTTAACAAGCATTGGCATAGCCAATAGGTCTCGCCTTTGGGACCTTATAAGTATTTAGTTATGCAGCAGGTCCCAAAGGCAAGACCTATTGGCTATGCCAATACTTGTGTTCTTAAGCCTCCTATATTTGGTCAGAACAGGGGACAGGATACACAACAAAGGGATTGACAAATGTGTCCAGGATCACACAATCACAAAGCGCAGAGATACTCCAGTAGGAGTGGATTCAAGCGCTATATAAACCCGAAAATAAATAAATAAATAAACAATACTGACTAACTTCAAAAGACCAAAGAAGCACCCAGGTCTCCCCAAAGGTACAAAGTGATATATAAGTGCAGTAAATTAGCCTAGATCACCAATGCTGCCTGTGATGTTTTGAACTAGAGTGTGAGAGTGCAAGCGCTGCACCAATCTCCAGCTCGCACGTGCATCAGGTAGGCTGCTGTGCATCAGGTAGGCTGATCCCATACAACATGAGCAGCCGAACTGTTGAGCAAGCCATTCATTTGGGAGGCGTGTGCGCGAGGAGTTCTTGGTAGCAGCACCCAGTAAAGTTTTTAGACTCCCAGCAGCAATCCTCCTGCTCAGCTGCACACGTCCTCTCACTCAGCATAAGCATGGATGGGAGCTGCGTGGCCGCGGGCTTCCCTGGAGGACGCCGCAGACGAGACCTAAAAAGCATAGGGGATGAAAAAATGGAGCATAGAGGGGGAAAGGGGGTAGGGTAAAGGGATGGAGAATGAGAAGGCGAGACGAACATGAAGGTACCTTCAAATATGTGGATTCATGGTTTGTGCTGCATAAAAACCTGTTGTTATTTATTTAATAGGCTACAATGTTGCTCCATTTATAATATCAAAGCAACATTTAGGGCAGTGGTTAAACTGGGAAAAAATAAGTGTAGGTACTCATTAAAATGAGCTAGATGTGAGGCAAGTGGGCGGGGCTAAGAGCAAGACATGATGGTACCTAATGGCCTATTTGCAGCACATAAAAAAATATGAGAAATGTGTTTCTATAAAAGGTTAATTTATTACACAAAATGATGCCCAAACACTCTGATAAGTCAGCATTTGTTTTATAACATTTGCAAGTTCAATACTATTGATTGATGTTGTTTGGCACAAGACTATATATTCTCCAGCGTGCACACGCACAGAAAGAAACAAACAGACATGCCCACACAAAGCATTCCATACATTTCCTTTAAAAAACCTCCCGAGGATTGTGTCCCAATTGTCTCCCTCTCACTTTTCTCTCACACAAAGACACGCACATGCAAACAGGTAAACACACAGATATAATCAGACACTCACACAAAAGACGCAGGTGCGATTAAAGCCATTTTGAACTCCTTACTGCCCACGGCTTTCTTAACTGCCCCTGTAAGCAGGCCGACTAGATTCTTGTGTTTGCACAAAAGTGTGAATGTGATTGACAGCACAGGGCCTGAATGGACTCTGATCTGTCATACACAGCGTGATGGCGAATACCCAGACACAATGCAAGGGAACCCACGCTGAATAGTTCAGCTGGGGCTCAGCTCAGGGCCCCCCACTGTAGTCTATCTTCAGTTGGGCTATGAGCATGTTAAGGTAATCTCTTATAAAGAAAAGTGAGTTGGGCTGTAACAACCATAAGATTTTCACATCAGGCCCTTATAAGCAGCGATACAACATTACCCATGTCTGGCATTACAACAGCAGCTGCTGTTACTGACAATTACTTTCAGTGGAAGACAGGCTGACTCCAATACTTGGGCATCAACCTCAATAGAGGCCTGGAGAGAATGGTGATTGACAACATAGATCCACTGATGGCTAGGACTCCTTTGGATTACCAAATGAGCTCACCTTCACCTGTTGCTGTGGGGCAGGATATAGGCGGTGAATATGGTGGTAGTGCCCAGGTTTACATATGTAATGGATACGCTGCCTCTTCTGGTCACTCTGCCCCTTTTGTGATCAATCGATCAAAGTATCAAAACCTTTGTATGGGGCACCCCCAAGCCCCGGTTGAAATCCAACAAGCTGATTGCACACAGACGGAAAGGTGGAAGGTGGTTCTCAGCCTCCTTTGCATGCTACCCTTCTATGTCCAAATAACTGAACAACATATCCACCACTCAAATTACTTTCATATTTCACTATACGAATTCAACACTAATCCTTTATGGATTCCGGAGTAGCATGCCACTTGCTAAAAAAGCGCTTCAACACCCCATCAGGGGTAACAAGCGCTATATAAATGCTAACCTTTTTACCTCTTCTATCCCTTCGCTATCCTTCTCAATCCAAATAATTGACTAATATCCACCACTCAAATTACTTTCATATTTTACTATACTAATTCACCACTGATCCTTTATGGATTCCGGAGTAGCATGCCACTTGCCAAAAAAGCGCTTCAACACCTTATCAGGGGTAACAAGCGCTATATAAATGCAAATCTTTTCCCTCTTCTATCCCTCCGCTATCCTTCTCAATCCAAATAACTGACTAACATATCCACCACTCAAATTACTTTCATATTTCACTAAACTAATTCAACACTAATCCTTTATGGGTTCCAGAGTAGCAAAGCAATTTGACGCCTCGTCTGGGGTATTAAGGTCTATATAAATGCAATTACAATACAAGTCGCAGCCACAACACAGATTTCCTTTCTCCACTACAATACATCCTGAATGCCAATGAAAACCATCAACGGTATTATCTCCCTCATTTAACCTCACCAAAAAATCTCAACAGCGGCCCCACACGCTGAATGAAAAGCCTGGAACAGCAGTGACATGCAGGAAAAGGAAACAGCCTTTTAGGGGAGTATGAGAAAAGGACAGTGTAAGTTGGAATTGGGGGGAGGCACACAATTTGCCCAAAATTACTTGGTGAATAGCTCCCAGGGAAAGCAGGGTGAGTGATCATATTATACTTTAGACTATTATAATAATATTTGACTTTTTGAAGTTAATGAGGGCCTTCTTTGTAACTTCTTTTTTAATCGTTTACCATTTTCCCTAAAATAGAGTTTACAAAGCCGGTCCGACAAATTAAAAATGTTAAAGCTCAACCGAGATTTGGAATAGATATAACAGGACACAAACCCACAATAGAGGTATAATGCTGCAGGGCAAAGAGGCAACATGTGGAAATAATATACCTAAATTGAGATGACTGGGCTCATGAGACAAGATCAGGAAAGGTTGATTTTCAAAGCTTACCCCACACTCGGATTGTAAAGGATAAGAATATTAACTATGTCATGAAGCACACAAAACTTTAATAGAGCTCTATCCAGTGTGTAAAGATATGTCCAGATCTACAGGAGGCTTATTACTAACACATTAGTTCACTAGTACTGGACAGCCATCACTGCAGACTCTTTTCCACATCCGCGAATATTCAACAGTTGATACATAAACCATGATCCCCCAGAATGCAGGAGGAAAAACATACGTAAAGAGTCACTTCCACTAGTGCTCCCAGCAGGAAGGAACATCCCCATAGTAATAACAAACGACCTGGCTTTTCAGTTACAAATAAAACAAGCCCTGTTACTTTCCCTTGGGAGAGATCCTTAGAGAAGCAATGTATTCCTAAACATGTTCATACAGCGAGTAAGTAGCTGGTAGAAAAGAAACACGTGTTGTGTAAAAAAAACTATGATGCAAACCAATGATACGACATAACATTTTTTGGCTATGTTAAATGTACTAAAACCTTACAAAACAAATGTTGGGGCTGAACCCGGACAACACTCGGGTACCACTGCCAAAAGGAGGTAGGGTTACAAGACAAGACCAAAGCTTTAAAGTTCAGCAGCTTCACAATCTCTACTTTTGACCAATAGAGATATGCAGAATAACAATGCGTCACGAAAACGACTTACTCAGAACACCACGCGCTGAATCTGACTACCCATCCTCGCATTCAAATTCTGCGAATTCACTCATTTTGAATTTCTACGAAACTTGAACTTTATCTTTCTGCGCACATCCCATCTGAATCACTAGCTGGCATTTCCTCACAAACTGTGTCTGCTACAGGCAGGGATGTGCCTAGCGAGAAACAGGCAGATGGTCTTTTCAGCACATTTTAATCTGTCATTTCTTGTCAACAATACTATTTCGATCCTAATGAGAGTAAACAGAGGCAGTTTTCTACTGGAGGCAGTCTACCGTGAACTGCTACACTCTGCTCCCCACTGCTTTCATAGAAGTACTTTTTAGGTTAGTACATTGACAGATGACGAGATCGATGATGGGAGAGAAATATGAAAGTGTGCATCTTCAGACGAAAAAGGGAGCAGTGTGCACTGAAATCTCCCCCTGATGGCTTCATCCGGATATGGATGAGTATATTCTCTCTAATGGCGGTCCAGTGAAGCCTTATGTAGGACGCATTTTGGCCATCTCGCATGAAAAATTCAATTTTTTGTTCAAATTATTTTATTAGTTTGAGAACAAAATGGCATATGCTCAAGTGGAAGAGTGATATGGACAAAAATCAAGAGGCCTAGCATACAATGAGAAAGCAATGCATTTCATGTAGCAGTTGATACAAGTAAATATCTAAGAATAGTTCAGGCATAAGAGGCCAACAATATGGCCATGACTGTAATATAACTAGCAAGGTATACGGCCGAACGACTTAAAGAGGGATAGTAGCCTATATGAGCCGAATACACCAGGTAAATTTAGTATCCAAGAAAAAAGTATCCTTTGTATCATCAATATAACAGGAATTATTTCTAATCTGTTGGTGAAATGAAATGGCTGTCTGTGTACATATTATCTATCTCTCTGTAGACCAAAGATGACCTTTTTCAAACATGCCTTACTTACCTCAACTAATAGGACATTCACTATGAGCACATTCTTTCACATTCTCATTAACAGAGAATCTATTTTTCATAAAAATCAAATACGCTAAACAGTGCCGTAGCTAGGCACTCGGCCGCCCGTGGGGTCTCTGCCTATGCCGCCCGCAGGGGGCAGGGGGTGCTGGCGATAAATTCTGCATTCGCCACACCAGCGGCTAACGCATGTAAGAGTGGGGGGGCAGTAAAGCTGCCCCCAATACTTGTGCCAACCAAAACTTGTGCCCCCCCCCCCCCCATTAGAGAAGACATGCTCCTCTGCATTTAGTGAATTATCATAAGACCTTGGTCACCTAAGCCGAACAGCTGGAACTGGGGACTTATGAAGTGTGAGGAAAGTTAACACTTTCGTTGCTGTCATTGACCTGGTAGTAGAGCAAGAGTAACTAACATGTATTGCATTGTATGTTACATTCCAAAGCACCTAATCTCAGTAGATCTCAAACATACAAAAGCCAAATAATGTTGAAGGTATCCTTTTCTTTTGACAGCTGTGTGGAGGGGACAGACAAGACACAGTGAACATATTTACAAACACATTTCAACCTAACTATCTGTCAAACAAATTACTAATATTAGGAGTATCCATAATAATCACCATTCCAAATCTGCACTCAGAGTATTGGCCCCTCAGAGGTTCAGTCCTTCCTGATCTTTTTTTGTTGTTGTTTTTTTTTTTTTTGGTAATCCTCATATACCATTATTGGAAGTCTTGATGGGAAGCTGGCCGCCTCTATTCAGTCGGTCATCCTGGTCCGGCCCTAATTTCGTTGACCACTAGAAAGATAGCAGACCTGATCCCTCAAGTAGCCACTGCTTTCCCAGTTCAACTCCATTTCACACCGTGATTGGCGCCCTGTGTTACTTTGAAGGCAAGGGAACCATTAGGGCCCCAGATAAATCATAGGAAAACCATTCACTTATCTTGCCATGCGACTAAGGCCGCCCAGGTCTTCTCAAAACTTGTGGGGTCGCATGCCATGCAGATTTACTTGTAAAAATAATGTCTTAAACAACTTGAAAAGGTAGGGGAGATTGGATCCTTCCAGGCTCTACAGATTTCACGCCTTGCCAAAAGCATAACATAAAAGACAAATCTCGTACGAGGTTCATTTATATTATAGTCCATGCACAACCCAGAAAGAATGGTTCTTGTATTAAATTCCAGAGATGCTTGAAGGACTTCTTCCAAAAATTCCCGAATCATGATTCAGTACTCTCTTATCTCTAGGCAGTCCACGAACATATGGACATCGTCCGCAGCAGGATATCTACATCTTGGACAATGATACTCCGAGTTAGAAAATGTAGCTAATTTTTTAGGGGTAATGTAAGCCCTATACATAGTGTACAGATGATTTCTTTTTAATGTAGCCGGCTTGACTACTGCCTGCAAGATGACAAAAGAATCAGACCACAGATCTTTAATATTTCCACTATTCGGGTTTAAGGCATCACCCTAAAGTTTTTGTATCTCTAGTTCGGTAACATTTTCAACGTCAAGCATAGCTGAGTACCAATATGAGATTTGATTTTTCCACCTTCCACACCTAGATACTGAATCAAACTTCGGGCTTGGATCGTTAGAGTCCCATGTTCTAGTCGACCACCATCCAAATAGCTGGTAGTATTTGAATCTGGTGAGTGTTCCCCCAGTCAGATTAGTAAGAGCCTCCCAGCTTAAAAGCTGTGCACCTTCCTGTAGTTCCCCCCAGCATTCCAATCCTGCCAACCTCAGGGGTCGGGACAGTTGGTCATACAGACAGACAGGAGTCCCAGGGGAGTCCCAAATCGGGGCCTGTGTTGCGTAATATGGGATATCAAGCCTTTTCCTGATGAATACCCAATTTTTTAGGGCTGCCCCCAAAATCTTCAGCCTCACTTTCATAAAAAACGTAGAATCCCCAAATTTAAAAAGAAAAGAAATCTTGTCCCTGCGGAATGTCTTGCAATAATGCTGAAAAGAGAATACCTTGCCCCCATGGGGATCCAGAGGATTCTGGATGGATTTGGTCTTTTCTGTAGTCAACATGGTCTAGAGGTAAATACGGAAAAGACCAAATTCATGATATTCAACCCTCCAAATAAAGCCAGGCCCAATCCCACCCTGGGTACTGCCAGCCTTGAGAGGGTTACTACCTTTACATACTTGGGGGTAACACTACAGGAAAATCTTTCATGGGACCGACAGATAGCAAGATCAAGGCTTAAATTATCCCAGCTGTCGGGCGCAATCTTGAAGGTGGCCAACACTTCCACTTTTAAGCCTATAAGCCCGGCTCTCGAAACCTATCGGACTCAAGCCAAGGCAGCGGCTATGTACGGGAGTGAGCTATGGGGGTTCAAAGCGGGCCAAGATTTGGCGAGAGTGGAAAATAACTTCCTTAGATGTCTATTAGCTCTTCCACGAGGCACACCACTCCTCCCACTGAGATTAGACATGGGTCTCCCCCCTATTGCTGAGGAGCTTACATCAAAGCCAGTGAAGTATTGGCACAGGCTTTGGTCCACAAACGAATTACATCATTATAGGCAGGACCTTATCCATGTCATGAGCCTGAACCGGAGTAGCAAAATCCCCTGGCTCGCTTTCGTAAAAAATTAACTGTACGAGATGAACTTATCGGAGCTATGGGAGGATCCCGCGCAAGGCTGCCAAAGGGTCTCACGCAAAGGCCTGACCCAATTCTACAAAGATAAGAGTCTCTCACTTTTGATGAATGCCCAAAATAGCGGTACCCTTACTGTGCGATTTCTGGAATCCAAAAATTCTTATGTATTTGAACCTTTTATGGATTTTATTTTCCCCATCCTTGCGAGAAAATTGTTTGTAAAATGGAGGTTAGGCACACTCCCCACTAAAAAATTTATCCACAAATGGACTAAGGGGGGTGATAAAATGTGCCCATGTTGTAACACCCACGAGGAAGACGACCTCCATATTATGTTTGTGTGCCCTGCCTATCACAGACCTAGAAAATACTGGATAGCGCCGCTCTGCAGGAACTTGGGGTTCAGAAATTACTCACAGGCATATAGAGTAATAAAAACCAGTACTCTGGGCCACATTGTGTTCGCCATATCCAAATTTCTAATGGCAGTATGGCTAATCAGGAAGAAAAAAGCCCCTTAAATGTGGTCACTGTTATGATACTCTCTTTTATTTTCCTCGCTGGACAAGTAGGGAATCCTTTTTATACTGTATTGTATTTTTACTATGTATTTTATAACGTATGTTATTGTGTTTTGTATTGTATCTTTTATGGTCTATATGGCCGAAATAAAGAATTTTTGGATTGGATTGGAATACCTTGGGAAGATAAATCAATTTTACCGGCTAATAATCTGAAATTTTTAAAATGAAATGCATGGCAATACACAAATAAGTCTGGGAGAGCCAACCCTCCTGTTCCTAGGCTTCTCCTAAGCTTTTTCCATGATATTCGTGGAGATTTTGAGTTCCAAATAAAGGATCCTAGTTTCCCTTGTAGTTTTTTGATGGCTGGTGTGGGGAAGGATAGTGGGATAGAATTAAACAAGAACGTTATTTTTGGCAGAATGATAATCTTAATTAAATTGACTCTCCCGAAGATGTTTAAAGGGAGAGATGACCATCTCTGAAGTAGGGCACAAACATCCTTAGAGACTATCTAGATTGATTTTTGGTATATCTTCGATCTTTTTGGTCAGATGTACCCCCAGATATCTCATTCTAGCCTTAGACCCTAGAGTCTCTACTTCTTGGTTCCACTCCATAATCTCATTCTTATCTTTATTGATCTTGTACCCTGAGATCTCACCAAACCCTTCTGCCAAATCTATTAATCTTGGCAGTGCTACAGACGGATTCGAAGTGTACATCAATAAATCGTCCGCGTATAATGAAAATTTTAATTCCAAATTAGAAATCATAAAGGGCTTAATTAATGGATCAGACCTAAGCAAACAAATAAAAGGCTCTATATAAAAAATTAAACAAAAGAGGCGACAAAGGACAGCCCTGTCTGGTTCCGCGAGCTATAGGTATCCTATATGTAAGATACCCATTAACTAAGATCGTAATATTCGGAGCACAGTAGAGAGACCTTATAGCTGGCGTAAAGTTATTTGGAAGTCCAAAACCCCCCGGTGCTTTTCATAGATATAACCAATCTACTTGGTCAAATGCCTTGGCGGCATCGACCGCTATCAAAGTCAGAGGCAGTTTTTTATCAATTGCTACATCAATAGCAGTCCTTCCTGATCTTCAAATACAAGTTTAAAATGTACCTGTTAACCAAACTCTAAATAGGAAATAGTGTCCAAGTTTCATTCTTGAAGAACCTCCTGCAGACTATTGTTGTTTGTAACACACCATCATCTTATCTCCATCTATTCAGTGGTAGCCTATGAGACCAATTCTTAGTGGCAGCCAGTAATTTTACTGACGGTGGTGGAACAGGCGTACACATACAACTCACTTACACCCATTCATTCACACACACCCACTCACTAACAAATAAACATACATTCATACATACACGTACCCACGCATCAAACAAACGAAAAAACCACAAAACGTATCTCAACAGCAGCTCTCAGACAGCGAAGCCTCGGATATCCCAGTAGTATTGGAACTGCTGCCTTCTTTTGGTCAGCTAATGAGGGAAGGCAGCAGTCCAAATCTCGTCATAGAATGGGATGGGGTCAGTGAGACTGCTGATCCCACCCCACTCTGTGACGAGGTGTCACTGATTGACAATCAGCCCTGGGCCTTTCAGGGCTTAAAACTGAAGGACCCAAGTCAGACTAATCAGTGACGCTCCGCCTTGTCAGGATGGGGAGTGCCTCGAGGCTCTTTTGGCAGGCTGAGGTCACACCCACTCTGCTGTGAAATACTCAGATTGGCTCCTGGCTGGCATAGTGTGCCCCGCGAACTCCTACTTCCAATTACCCTGGGCCCAATTCTTCACATCTCAATAGCAGTAAAACATGATGTATGTTCATTTTTGCGCAAAGATAGACTTTCGCTCCTAAGTAATTCAGCTGTAAGCAGCTCCTTCAGCACCGAAAATCACGGACCAGACTAGACTTTATTTCAACAATGCTGAAATTCCCTACCTTCCCTAATATGCTCTCTAAATTGGGTAACCCCTGTGTAATTCTATCAATGATGAGTAGTATGCAGTTAATGTCTATTCAGTATCAAGAGGCTTGGCCCTTTCCATCTTTGGCCACATGCCTCTGGGTCTCAGACAGCTCACAGGCACTTGGCCCCACAGAATTTAGTTGTTCTCTATCACACAAACAAAACAACTCAAGCAGATCTTCCAAATATTGAACAGAACAATATGAACAATATCAAACATTTCCTGTAGGTCAAAATATAGAGCTTAGATTGGCATCTTAACCCCTCCCACGCTCATGACGAGCTCAGCTCGTCATGAGCCACGGTTCTCGTGTGCTCATGATGAGCTGAGCTCGTCATGACCGTTAGAACACTCACACGCAGGGCTAATTCCCCTGCTGCGCTGGGTGTTCTAAGGAATGGACGTGGTCATGACGAGCTGAGCTCGTCATGAGCACACGAGAACCGTGGCTCATGACGAGCTGAGCTCGTCATGAGCACCGGGGCGCTGTGCGCGCCCTTCTCCCTCCCAGCACAGCGGGGGAATCGGCCCCGCGGCGAAGGGGTTAAAGACATTGCATGGCTAGCTAAGGCACATATCATGTGATAAGAGGATCAACAGATATTAGAACATTGAATGTTTGGAGCTCCATTGAAGACAATGGAGTGCTCTGTGCTTCTACGGGCCGGTAAAGGCCTGAAAAGCAACATTTCAATGTTTTACAAAGGCCTCTCGGAGCTCAATGGAATTAACATCCCCTTGAGCTTCAAGAGGCCTTTGTTTTATTTGTTAGAACATTCTGCCCTCTAGTGGCAGAATGTTCTAATAGCCTTATAGCCCTTCGTAGCAGGGCTATACCGGCTATTAAAGTCCCGCTCCCTTGTTAAAGGCCTTCGCCTTCGGCTCGGGCCTTTAACGCTGGAGAGGGCCTTTAATAGCCGGTATATCCCACTACGGCGGGCTATAAGGCTATATTATTTCATAATGATCTCTCTTGAGGCACATGAAAAAACGAGGACCTTCTGCGTGGTCAAGAATATATGATAAATCTATATCCATGCTCCTGACATACTACCTTAGATGTTTGCTGATTCTTCATTCTCTTATTTTGAAACCAAAGGTTAACATCTAGAATCTTGTGTATCAATGCACTTCCCCATAGTTACTGAATGGGTATAGCCAATTGATACATCAGGCCCCAAGTATTTAACAAAGGTCAAGAACCAAACTGCGTAATCCATTTGTATTAGTCCATTAGTGACCTATGTAAACACCATGGCTTTCTTTGTGCAACCTCTTTTGTTTTTGCTCATGTTGGAGTGATTTTGTGTGGCAGTAATTCACGTTTACCAGCATTACCCATGTAAGCAGGCTTGCGGGCAGGGGAATTGATATTTGCACGGGACCTATTTATTGCATAGTGATGATAGTGCACAATATTTCATGAATTGTTACTTCCCCCCCCCTTATTCCTGGAAATGGTAACTTGCTGTGGGAATATTTCACATTTCATCTGTGTTCAATGACAAGCTCCCATTTAATTCAAGTTGTTTTTATAAGTTTTCACTCCAAGTGCTGAAAGGTGTACTCTTTGTTCACTTGAATTTTTATGTCAAATTTCACATTTACAATGTATTGGCTACGTAGAGCCAGTTTCTGTGTGGTTGTCTATATTATCATTGGCCAGGAAACTCATAATTCCTTCACACTAGGCTATAGAGCCAGAAACCCCTGCACAACTTTCAAGTTTGCATTTGATGATATCTAGTGTTTCTTTTTATTCTGTTTTGCAGTTTTGGATGCCATGAACTTGGCCCATGGGCTTTACAGCGCTTTACTTGAGCAACATATTACATTATAATTTTTTTAGGCAAGGGGAGATTACGTGATTTTCCTAGCATCAAAGGATGTTGAGTCGATGCTCAGACTCAAACCTAGTAGCCCAGTTCCAACGTCAAAAGCTTTGGTCACTAGGCCATATCTCCTAATGGGCCATCACTTTCTAAAATTATAACAGGAGAGTGCACATTAGAGTGAGAAAATGATTTTTTATGTATAGAGTTGGCTTTCAGCTAGCCTCAGCTGGTGGTTTGGGTGGATGCTGGATTTAAATTTGGTACCATTAGGTGCACCATTGAAAGTCCTGAAACAGAAGCCTTCCATTGCAATTCATGCTCCATTACACTTCTGAAAATGAACACAAATCTGCCCCATTGGATGAGAAGTACATTTTAGGCTCCATTCTGAAAATCCTTAACATCTCTGAGAAGAATTCCTAATTATAAGGGTGAATTTTCAGGAACAGCTGGGGAAGTGCACAGAGGTAGAAAGATAGAAAGAGAAGAGTGAACATTACCGTTATTACCGTTCATTATTGCAGCTGAGTTTAGTTTGGCCAAAAGAGACAGAAAGGAAATGAGAGACTCCTACCTTCTATTAACTGGTTGTATTGTGAGACACCAGTCAATCAGGACACACCAAGCTAGTGTTAGTGAGCATATGTTGTTTTTTTTTATATATAAAACTTTTTACTGAAAAATTGGCATGTTAAACAGCAAGGACTCAGCATTTCCACATGCATGTAGTGGCATACAGAGTGATAAAACATTATCACAGTGCAGCATGGATGTATACGGGAATGTCACATTAATAAATATTGTCCACCTCCAACCCCCGGTGGCTCACATATCTCCACCCCAGGAACGTATTCCAAGGCCCGCAAATTTGAGACCAGTTCTTCGGTCATCCCCTAGAAACATCGATAGGTATCTCAGTCACCATACACCAATCCATATTTCTGGCCCAGTCCGCAATGTTCGGTGATGTCGGAGCCTTCAACAAACTTGCGATATTCCACCTGGCTACCATGAAAACCAAAGTGACCCATAGCCTCTCCTCGGCCGTAAGATCAGTGGGGTCCCATATGTTTAACAAAATCAGTTTGATGTGGCATTGCAATTGTTGCCCCAATACTTCCTCCATCATTGCCACCACCCCCTCCCAGATTGTCTAGATCATCTCACATTCCCAGAGTGCATGTATGAAGGTGCCCTCCTGACTGCAACGTCGTGTACAGCCACTATCATGGGCGTATCCCATATGAACCAATGAGGGACCTGACAGATACGTCCTATGGAGGATTTTTAGCTGAACTAGTCAAAGTCTGGAGGAGATGGCAACCTCTCGGGTTGAAGCCACTGCGGCTCACCACTCCTCATCGACCAAGCCAGCAACATCATGGTCCCATTTACCTCTTAACTGTGATAGGGGATCGGACATATTATTAATACGATTCTTGTAAATGAGGGATATTACCCTTTCTGGCAAATCGCCGTCTAGAATCCTGTCCTCGAGAGGAGAGGATTCTGGGAGTTCCGTTCCATTAGGGAGAGCCATGAGTATTGCATGTCTAATTTGAAGATATTGGAACTGCTCACAGCTGGCCAGTTCAAACTCATGATGTAATTGGGAGAATGGTACGACATTACCATGTCTGGAGATACCAATGGTATCCCATTTATCGAATCCCAGGGACGCGATAGGTGACTGTCACGGGTCCAACAAGCGGGAGTCTATTCCACCCGAGGACTGGTGGTCCGCCACCCCCCTTTCACCCTGCACATTTTCGCCACAGCCCCAAACCTGTACTTGGTACGAGGACCCCGAGGACATCGAGAAAGACTGGCCAGACTAGGGTAATGCGTGCGGCTCCTTTAAGGCAGAGGATCGGGATTACGAGACTCCGCCCCTGATGACGACAAAAGCAGGAAGTTCAAGCAGGAAGACGGACGGCGATTCCCCGGCGGCGGACAACGAGGAGGAAGCAGGACGAGGACCAGGACGCGAAGAGAACGTGAACGACAAGCCAGGAGGCCAACGGTTGGACGCTTCGCCCTGCCACGCGCCCACGGGAGGACCGTGGCTTCGAGAGGTATGGGGCCGGGTAGCGGGTTGGGTTGGGAGGCGGAGGCAGCCACCAATGTAAACCCCGCAAGAAAACCCCTTCCCTGAGCACAAGCACTCCTAGGCACGTTCCTTTAAATAAGTATTGAGCACTTCACACTGGTTGTGTTCCCTCACTCCCGGCCTTTATCGCCATTCCCCGAGTAATGGATGTGACTCGTGTTTCTTTTCATTTTCTTTTATGGTGTACAACGCGAGAACCTCTGTGCTGAGACGCCCCCTGGGAGAAAACCACCAAGACCACAAGGCATCGCGAAGGAACCCCTTATACAGAGACTAAAGACACCCTTTTGAGTTACATGAAAAAGACGTATATTCCAATAAAGCCTTCATTGAAACCCTTATTGAAGGCACCTGTGTTTCTGTTTGACCCACCAGCCCCGCCTCAGGTGGTCGACACCCCTTCCAACCCGGCACCCCCGGGACAGTGACCCAGCTGGTCACAATGCCAGAGTGGCGTTGCTTGAGTAAGTTTGCCCTCCCACCCCAGGCTTTTAGTAGCATCCTTCCATATTTGCACGGCGTGTTTAGTTGGGCCTCACAAGACATTTTTCAGAGACTTTGTGTACAGTGCCCCTCAAACCAACCGGGGAGGAGCCATCTGCCCTACATAGCACTACATGCAGTTGACGGAGGTTAAGAGACGTGTTTCTTGCCGGCATGAACCCGGACTGGTCTGGGTGTACCAGGTTGGAAAGAACTTGTAACAGACGGGTGGCCAGAACTTTTGCAAGGATTTTGGCCGCGCAATTGAGGAGTGAGATGGGCCTGTATGAGAAACACAAGTCTGAGGGCTTACCCGCCTTGTGGATGACAATAATATAGGCCAATCGTTGATCCTTAGGAAGAATTCCTAGTTCTTTACTTTCTCTATACATGGCAGTGATGAAAGGGGCGGTCTTGCCCACCATCAACTTAAAATAATTCTATAGGGTTCCCATTTGGGCCCGACACTTTCCCCCCTCACAGATCATGGATGGCCCTTTACACTTCGGGCACTGTGATGTCCCGGTCTAGGACAAGACTTTCCTCCGCTGTAACAACCGGCATTCGTATATCTCGGAGGAGGGAAGAAGCCTCTTTCTCGGTATAGGTCATACTAGAAGAGTACAGGGAGTGGTAATATCTACCAAATGCATCTGCAATATCCTGCGGTGCTGTGATATGGGAGTGAGAATCCGTGGCAAGTTCAACCACAATGCGCCGCGCCCCATCTCTGCGATCCAGCCAGGCCATCAATTTGCCCGCCTTATCGCCTACATCATAGACCCTACTAAGGGTAGCCCAATATTGCGCCTTGGCCGCATCAGTGGCCAGATCCAGGAGCTCCCTGGTTTTAATGCGGAGCTGCTGGAGCACTATTTCCGAGTCTTGCGATCTAACTGCGCGTTCAGTTCTAGGATCTCATTCTCTATCCGCGTTATTGCGGCTGCCTTCTCCGTGCGTTGCCCTGCAATTAGGCCCAGGACCACTCCTCGAACAACAGTCTTATAGGCCTCCCATAGTGAGACAGATGAACTGACGGACTCCAGATTTTGTTGGAAGTACATTTCAGTTTCAGTCAGAACCTTGTCCCTAATAGGGGGGTTGTGAGATACAACTAGTTTATCGGTGCCACCCGGCCGACCGAGGGTTCCCCCACCTCCATTCTACACAAAACTGGAGTGGTTCGATATTCCCCTAGCCAAGTGTCTTCTTTCTTTGATGGTGTGGAGATGATGATGCGTGAGTGTGAACACATAATCAATGCGTGACATGGTCCAGTGGGGACCCGAAAGATGTATGTATTAGAGATCCCCAAGGTGAAGGTACCTCCAGACATTTGCTAGTCCCAGACAAAAGTGGAGTGAGCAACCAACTGAAAACCCCATTGTGACAGGGCCCTACAACCATTGCCCAACAGGTGTGTCTCCTGCAAAAACACGACATCCGGTGAGTGTCATTTCAGGAATTGGAGAACCACCCCTCTCTTTATTCTATCTCCCAGCCCATTCACATTCCATGTGAGCAAGGTAAGTTATTGTTTACTCATAGTACCCATCACTCTGGTCTAAAAATGCGATATACCCCGGGGAGGAGTACGTCAGGGAGGAGATAGGAAAAGAGGTCATTACATGTCCCAGCACGATGATCCCTGAGAGTGTATCTAACGGCATGACTGCTGCAATTAGGGTCTGCTTACGACAGGAGAGCAAAAGAAGTGTTTGACTACCCATAGTACCCATCAAGTAGATTCAAAGGTATGAGGTACTCCAGAGAGAAGCGCCACTTGTAGGAGATGAGGAAGGATTCTGCTACAATCCTAGACACTGTGGCCAATGAGAGCACTGCAAACACTGTAACGGGCATCCAAAACCAATCGAATATGACATGCCTGAGCCAAAACAATGCTAAAATCAAAACACAAATACAATACAACCCCCCGCCCCCCTTCCCCGCAAACCCAACATACTTCTCCCAACCCACCCTGCCTGCCTCCCTGCTTGGCAGTAACAAAATCTCCCGCCCCCCAAACTAGCAGAGTGCCTATCGCCCACCCTTCCAAGAACTTACGGGGGTGTGCAGTCGAACCGAGCACACATTTTGAGAAATGTTCGCTATACCAATTGTAACAGTAAAAGTCTAACATAGGTATACTAGAACAGTAGCTAGGGCCCAGGATACACGCCACGACGTCCATCCGTCTAATCGGGGAACAAGAAAAAGTTGGGGAGATCAATACAGCCAAGTCATACATGACAGAATAACTCAAAATAACAAAGTATGTCACTTATGGCGGAGGAACGTCTATCCCCACAAACCTCTGTCTAACCGGACCATTCCATCTTCCCCAGGGAAATCATACAGACCAGTCATTCGACACCACCTGCCACTTCCAAGTCCTGCAGTGGCGAGCCACCACCAGAAGCTCGGGCTTCTCCGTTCACCCTCACACCACGGCCATGGTTATTGCGGCAGCACGCCATACGCCAGCCCTTGAGCCAGTCCCAGGTCTCCTCTGGGGTGATGAAGAACCAGGGTATTCCCTTCGATTCCACTCTCAACTCGGCCGGGAACATCATAGCACATTTCAGGTCCTTGTCGCAGAGCGCCTTTTTTACCTCCAAGAAGCTTTGTTGTTGTCCTTGCACCTTGGGGGTAAAGTCCGGGAATAAAGTGATGCAACTGTTTTGGAATTCCACTGGCAGGGTGGAGCGGGCATATTGCAGGATGACATCCCTGTTGAGGAAGTTGAAGATCCTGGCAAGGAGCGGTCGCGGGGGGCTCCAGGCCTCGGTCGACCCCCTGGTACCCAGTGCGCCCATCCACCGAGAAGAAGTTGGAGAGTCCCCGTGGCTTAAGGTTAGTAGTGATCAGCTCTTTCACGAAAAGGTCCAGCGAGGGCCCCTCTGCTCGTTTCGGTACCCAAATTATGCGGACGTTATTGCCCCTGGAGCGCCCTTCATAGTCATCCAACTGTGCTTCGAGCTTTGCAGCGGGTGTTTGCATATCATCCACTTTTCTCTGCAACTCTGACGTGTCTTCAACCAGGGAGGTCGCCTTGATTTTGACATCTTTTAGGCGCAAATTAATTGAGCGCATATCTTCTCTGATGAGGGACACCTCAGTGGTCACCAAGTCAATGCGCGACTCCAAGGATGTGCGGACGGTAGGGATGGTTTCAAGAATGTCCTGCAATGTTGGTTCCTTTTGCTTCCCACTCAGACTTGTTGGCTGTAGCTAGTCCTCCTTTGGGGCTTGCGCCAGGGCCTTCCTCCCAAGCGTATTTTGTCAATTTAGCTTGGAGCGCTGCCTTCGAACTGCGACCCCCCGCCATGATATAGGCAGATTCCTCCGATGGAGCTTACTTGCGGTTGGGACCGGTTACCATACGTGGGAGAAGCAGTAGGATTACCATTGGCTGCCCTGTGGGGAGATGCAGCCCGTGAACAGCAGGAGCTTGTGTCCAGGTTACCCACTTTTGGAATTCTCCTGCGTTTGGGTGTTGTCAAGTGCGCGCCAGGGTCGCTCGGAAAACGAGCCTCAGCAGCGCCCCAGAGTCCACGTTAGGGGAGGGAGGGTCTGCACGGGCGGAGGTCAGTGCTCTTCCACGCAACAACTATGAGGCCAGTAGAGCAGGGCAGCAATGTGTTGTTGCTAAGTAATTACAGGGAGTATTGCAGCATCAGGGCTAGCGAGCCCTTATACGTTATGTCACAGTTCCAAACCTCAGCCGACTTTTGTTGTAGGCACTCATTGCAGGCGCGCTGCTGTGTGGCTGTTTTTGAAGCATGGCGGTGCTGTGACACCGGCCCCATGCTTCCATGGCACACAGAGCCGCGGGACGTCCCTCCAGCGGGCTCAACGATCCACCCGGTCTCATATATTCCACCGGGCCGGTGCAGGGTGCCACTGCACCGTGATCCCTTCACCGATGTTGCGAGCAGCAACGGAGGCCGAACCAGGCACCGGTGTCAAGATGCTGCGTCTGCAGCCTGCTACGACTCTTACTCAGCTCCCAGCTCGTCCGCCTGCTGGGGCATCGGTGGCATGCCCCCAGTAAATCGCGGCCCTCAGATGGTGACAACGGTAGTCTAAAGTCCCCCTGCTAGATTTGGCTGGATGCCGCTCGTAGGTGCGCAACAGTCCAGGTATCAGAGACAGTTACTTCGATGATCATAGGCAGTCAGGAGCACACACAGCCGCCCGGTTGCACGGCTGTTCCTTCGTTCCGATGGCGTAGATCTTGCCGTGGACGTTACACACCTCCTTTCCGGCCACTGGAGATATTGATCAGCTCCGTAGCCCTTCCGGTTACCGTTTTTGAAAGATAAGCCCCAGTTTAGCCAAAAAACAGATGATCAACGGATTTAGTACTCAGTCGGCAGAGCCGACAGATCAGGCGGCCATCTTGTTGCTCGGCTTGGCCACGCAAGTGTGTATATGTTAAACGCATATGAAAACACATGTTGAGGACATATTGATGAATAGTGAAGGATATGGATTTTTCTGGGTTCTAGACTATCTATGTAGAAAACGGGGAAAGAAGGGTTTATTGCAACTAAAATTCAAATCATTACACTTTCGAAATAAATATCTTGCTAGCCATTTAGTGAGGGCCTGTGGTGTTTGAAAGTGATGGGGTGCAATACATGCACTAAATTCTAGCAAGCAAATCGAACAAGCCCAAATTCTTCTTCAAAAGGGGAGAAATAGGAATAGAGGTTGTTCTCCCTCTGAGAACATTTTGAAAAAAGAGTATTTTAAATAACTATTTTCACATGCATTACTTCAGAGGTGAGCGATGCAAAAGGCAAAGAAGTACTTTCATAGTGTGCCACGTCAATAATGTCTGACTCTCCTGAAGAGCTTACCCTTTTTTTCAAAATATGTGCATGGTGCCCCCAGATACTCAATAAGTACCCCCATTGTGCCAGTGCCAGCATTTTGTAATTGATATCCCTATAGGCAATGCGTACCCCTTTATGCCAATAATTGCTTTCAATATGCAATGGTCCGAATTTTGCCTCTGACTACATCCCTATATACCATGGTAACCCATACCTGAAATATTAACTCTAATCAAAGTGTGCATTTTTTATGGCTGTCTGACACTTCTATATGTACCTGGTTGTCCTCCTGTGCCTAGAATTATGTCTGTTACGCCAGTATCAGCATTTGTTCTATGGGTGCCCCTCATGCAACATATTACCCCCAAAATGTCAAGATTTTGTCATGGATTCCTCATATTGCAGGAATTACGTTAATTATACCAGCACAAGTAATAGGTGTCCCACGTGCCAAGAAATACATCTGTGTACCAATGTCAGCCTTTCAGACAGATAACATTTATGCAACAAATTGCCTCCAACATGCCAGTATTTTGCCATTAGTGCCTCTAAAAGCGAATAAATGTCTCCAGTATGTCTGGGACAGGATCAGAGTCACTAGTGTAACACACTTACACACACTCTCTCACTTGACTCAGTTACTTTAACTCCCTCCCTCATACTCCTTCAAACTGCCTCACACTCATTCTCACTTAGGCACCCTCACTCACATTCATTCTTACTCTTAGCAGTCTCTCTCCCTCATTCTCACGTATGCTATCTTAGTTACATTCACTCACTTATTCTCACTCACACACATGTATGCTCACTTATATTCACTCACACACTTTCTTACTCTCACCCGCAACCTCATTCCTTCTTACCTACCTAGTCACTTACATCCACCTGCACTCACTTTTTCTTACACATATTCATTTATTCCGATTTAGACTCCCGCACTCCAACTCATTCTCCCTCACAATTACAGTGCCACCTATTCTCAATCACTCCACCTGCAACTCATACACACCCACACACACACAACATTCTAGAGTTGTGTTTCTTACTCACCTTCAGCTGAACTGGTCTGGGCTGCTTCGGTGGCTAGAGCTTGTTTGACCCCGGGACAGCAAGTAAACGTCCTCCCGCCTCAAGCACTGAAGCAATACATTGAAAGCTGGAGTCTTCAGTGATGGGTATGCTCCAGTTTTCAGTTTCATGCTTTTTTACCTAACCATCTCCAATCTTGTCACAGGGTGAGGTTGGACCAGTGAGGCTCCTGACCTCACCTGTTTTGTGATGACATGGGAGAGTGTGCAGTGACAATCTGACTGGCGGGTACCCCTGGGCACTACAGATTTTAAGCCTTAAGTACCCAGGGCTACCTATTCCAGTGATGCTTCAGTATGCCTCTAACTGGGAGGCCTTGAGGTGTGTCAGGAACCTGAAACCAGTGTTGGGACTATGCCATCCCTGAACAATTTCACTTATGGCTAGTGCAGGTGCCTCTGTGGCAGCCATCAAACAGATTTACTGCAGGCAGCAGCGAGAATCAGCATTTTCATTTATTACACCAGTAGTGAATAATGAGTCAATATTCACTACTGGTATAATAGAACAACGGGACAAAAACAAGGAGGCCGAGCCCTGAAGCCCGTAACAGCGAGCCACGACTGCCACCATCACAGGCAGAAGTGATGAGTCTCAAATGAAACACATCATTATTTTTTAATTCTGTGCATAAAGTAGTTATTCGCACCAACATTTTGTTACACTTTGCAGGTTGCCATCAGGCGAATCTGGACAAATGTTTGCATACTTTGTGTTGTTGCTGTACTTTATTCATGCACATTTCATTCAAGAGGGAGAAGCAGTACTTAACCATTATAAACCATGCTTAACTGGAACCAAATGGACAACCATCAATTCAATGAACTATTAATATATCCAAGTCCATGAGGGAAATTGTTGTGTGCCAGAGTGTATGGGGCAGGTCACAGAGTTGTGTGGCAAGGCTGCCTGGACTGTGACACGGGCTTTCGCCTCGTCTCTGTGGGAATAGTGAGCGATTTCTTTCATTCTGTCGATGTTGTGGGGTGGGGCGGGGCAGAAGAGAAGGGGAAGGATCCTATCATCAACTATCTGCAAGTTTCTGATTAAACCCACAGACCCTTCCGCCCAATTGCAGAGTTAAGCTTTGATGTAGACCACAATGTGTCAAACTGTGGAGGGTCCCCCAATGCCCACGGTTATAATTACTCAAAAACTCCTTCTGGGTTTCATTTGGGTATATAATGTCTGAACATCTTAAATTAAAGTCGGCTTAGAAGTTGTGAAGCTTTTTATGTTCCATTTATAAACAACTCTAAACAGTCAATCCTTTACAATCGAGGCCTGTACTTGAAAGATATGTGTGCCACTGCCCTAACAGATGTCTAATGATGTATTTACCCATTGCCAAGACATACTCTTCTTCTCAGCTTAAGTTTGTACACAATATCTTTGTGTAGGTTGGCCCCAAGTGATCACAACTGCATTAATTACGTCACGTTTGGGGCAAATGTGTACAGAAATATGAAAAGGGATATGCCCAAGGAAATTCCCATCAACATGGAAGAAGTTCAAAGAATATAGCATTGAAAGCCAGGGGTGGTTTCAATCTGGTGCCCTTAATAGATCAGTGATACGGCAAATCACAACGGTGGCAAGAAGCTGTTCAGGATTTAAAACACACCCCTATATGCATTGGGGCATTAAGTCTTTGTGGCTAGTCTTAGAAAAGTGACATTTTCTCCCCGCATCCCCCTTCCTAAAGCAACCAGGTGCCCCCAGGACCAGCTGACGCTGCAGAGGGAGCCATTTCTGTGCAAAGCATCGGCAGCATTGGAACGGCAGGCGTGTGCCATGCACATACCGATAGAACAATATAATATTAAAACAAACAAAAGCGGCATAAAATAAGGTAAAATAAACTATAAACTACTAGCACAGCGTGACCACCTGGGGTGAGGAGCAAGGTAAATGCCCCCAGCCTGCCTTTAGCTAACGCTACAGGATCCAAGCTGTCAATCACAGGGAACAGATGAAAGAGATGACGCCACGGGGTGGCCTTCCTGGCCCCATAGGCTCGGCTTAACCTAAAACTGACCTCGGATTTAGATATGTTGGTGACATAAACCAGAATGCTATCAGCTTAGCTTCTTGGACAGAAGATGTGAGCATTGCCATATTTTCAAACACTCATTAAGGGTGCAGTAGGCCACAAAAAGGCGCAGGGGGCGACCGTGTGGGCGGTAGTGACGCACTGCCACTGAGCACGGCCGCAACGCCCCCTTCAATTCAGAAAACACCCTGACAGCGAGCAGCCATAACGTACCCTCTCTTTAATGGCGCTGATGTCAAAGGCCAGCTGCCAACGGGCCGCGTAATCAAAGAATGGGAACATCTTTCAGTCAACAAATCTCCAGTGGCTAAAATCCATACCCTATAATCTGAGGTTTATACAAATTACAAAGGCTTCTCGGTAAATAGTGCTTTACGCGCACAGAAATTGAACTTCTACAACATATTTTGTTTTGCCTCCTGGGATCTGGCCTGGCAGATGTGGAAACGCTTAGAATGGAAATGCGATCATTACAACTTTATTGCACTTCAAAAATGGATTTTGAGGCGTCCACCGGTGCAGAATGAACACGAGTGCAACGGGCAGGCTGAGCTAAAACAACTTATCATGCAAACACTACTTCCCCCCCAGAAGCCCCCCTCGCTAGCCATTCGCAGGCAGAGGCACCCTGTACCACCTGACTATCGCTCCCGCGAAGAATGTGAAATATTCCGCGAGCCGAGATAACTCAGCCAGCACTCGACCTGCAAAAAAGGGCACACCACAAACAGAGGTAAGCAGAATGCAGCGTAAGAAACACGCCACCTTTAAACGCATCAGGGAAAGGAACACAAAACACACATTAGCTGTCATGTTTAAACAATTACCCCTCATCAAAAACTCTCAAAAGCCTCATTTGCTAAACAGATTTACTTTGTGCTCATCACGGTGAATATAGTTTTATCCAAATGTACCTTTCTCCCCCCTTTTTTTTCTCCTGCAGACTGAAAAACTGTGATTAACGCTGAATAATACACTTGCTTATTTCTGAGGGAGTTCGTGGCGGCTGATCTAACTTGCCTTATCAAATGTGCACGCGCATAATTTACCATGCCAGTTTCCTTGCATGCAAAAAACCTCACACCTTGATATCCCACGTCTCCTTTTCCTAGCAAAAAGTGATAACATTTAAGTTGCACCTCCATTTGTTTCCAAGCACCTTAAGATGCTTGTCTTTTATTAATCGCACAGACACTTGGATGCCTGTTGCATGTTGTTGGGAGCTGTATGTATGTATGTATGTATGTATGTATGTATGTATACTTGTAAAGAGCACTGTTACCTCGTTACGTGGTGTCCTGGCGCTGTATACCGCTGGGGAACCCGTCCTGGCTTTCCCTGTGAGAGGGCACCCCCAAGGTGAAGCCAGGCATCCCCGGCGCTGCTAGGGCCGTTGTGGAGATTAAGCAAGCTATTGCCCAGAGTTGCAGAGTGGGACCCATGGTTAGCGTAGGCACCTCGGCGAGAATTATCGAGTCCACGGACATTGACCCAAGACCCTGCCGCGTCGGGAATTGAACCCTGGTCCGACTTCTGCTTCAGGGTCTGCCGCTTCTAACCAGTGAGCCACACTACTACTCAACTTTACCATGCATTCCAGGAGTCCTGCAATGGTAACTCGCAGACTGCTTTGATGACCCCAAAGTGGGCTCAAGCTGCTGCTCTGACGTCATCCTGGGTTCGGGTGCTTGCATAGCAAGCTGCAGACACTGCCCAATAGATCGGGTATCTACCTCCCTCGTCCCCTCCTGTCAATGTGGACTTTTGACTCAGATCAAAAGCTACACTTTTCTGCCGATCATCAGGCCATGTGTTTTTATTACTATTCTAATAGGAGGCCTTCCATCGAGATAGACCAATCTCCAGGAGACACAGTATAATTACAGTGCTACATCCTTGCACCCGAGGGACACCGACGCCTGGAGAGGGATTTAAGAGAAGCCACAAAGTCAAAAGATTGCAAGCAGGCGATATATGTCGACTCACATTAAAACATGTGGGCCAAAAGGCAGTTGTAAATGGCGCACCAGAAGAAGAGGGGGTTCTCAAAAGTACAAACGTGGCAGTTTGCTTGAGAAGTTGGGAGCCCTGCAGAAGGCTGGTTTTCTTTTTGCGTCTTTGCCTTGGGGGTCTCTCGTTTCATCAAGATCATGCACACGTGTGAGTGGAAGCCAGAAAAGGAGGTCTATTTCGCTAAATTGTCCAGTTTGCTGGTATGGGTGGCCTTGTTAATGACTGGAACAGAAGGAATGTTGGACAGGGAGACCAAGCGGATCCTAGAGGGTGTGGGCGATGGGGGAGGCGGAATGGAGGATGGCCTTCAGAGGAGTACGGGTTGAGTTATGAGGCCTCGGGGTATAACATTGCCTCAGTCCTTCTACAAGAGAATGAGAGAAGGACGGCATTGGAATGAAGCTCCTAGTCCTTCACAGTAGATTAAATGGTAGAAAGCCATTAAAACTTTATTCGCATTTATTCGTTACCTAGAGCCTACCTCCTTGAATCAATTGAAGTCCTAGGTTTGTCCTCTATATGGGAAACGTCTATAGATCTCCAGTCCTTTAAAAAAAATGGCTAAAAAATCGGCACGCATCATTTCAGTGATCGAAGATAAGAAAGACCTAGCAAACAGAGCGCACGGATGGGCAACCCTGGGGGATTATGGCAAAATACAGCCACAACCATATCTCAATATTGGGATGAAAATTCAAGTCAAAGAAAAATTCCTAAAATTACGCCTTGGCGTAATCCCGATACTGCCGCACCTGCCACCTTGGGAGAGAACACCGGCTTCGCAACAGTGTCGTCTGTGCAAATCTGACAAAGAGGATATTGTTCACGTGATCTGTATATGTCCTGAACTGAGGGACTTGAGGTGCAACTTATTGCTTCCATCCTTCAAGTCATATGCAGTTCGGACCTGCCGGCAGGCAGTCAGACTATGCTTCAACTCTAGCGACACAAAATTCAACTGCCAGGTCGTGAAGTTTTTTGACTTAACAAGAAAAAGACTTGACATCAATTAAAGCTCTCTTATTAGTACCCGAGTACAACCTTGATCTGACCATTGTGAACTTTGATCTTTTTAATCTTAACCACTTTTTGGTTTAAATGTTTTTATCTGTGTTTTACATTTTTTGTAAAGATTTTAATTAATCGTGTACAAATAAATATATTACCTTACCTTACCTTATTCGCATGAATGAAATAGTAGTTATATATGAGTCCAGGAGTTTGGAAATGCTTAAGAGAAAGGGGGCGAAGCCAGCCGATGACATGTTATAAAGCCAGTCTTTGATTAGGGGTTGCACTTGAGGAGCTTATGAGTTAACATCTTAGGCAGTGTATCTACAAGACACGGATGACACTTTAGAATGCAGTTGTCCATCATCAGCACATTGCTGAATGGCGATATGCTATTTGGCAGGTGCAACCCCTATTGGTCCCATGCACAGACTGTTCGATATTGATGCAAGGGTAGAACACTGGGGACTCTATATGGCAGCAGTGGCTGTCTTTTGATCCCGAAGCAAGCAAACCAACTGAGTACCGTTTGAGTGAGGACTATGTGGATAGAAAGGATTTTTTTGTTAATTTGGTAATCAACTGTGTGTGTGTGTGGTCACTTAACTAGAATCTTCAGGATGTCGTTCACAGCCTGGATTGTGGTGGTTTCTGTGCAAAAGCATGTCTAAAACTCTCAGTAGTAAGGCTGGAGTAGAGTTTGGGATTCAATGTTATCTTGCTGAATTGTGCTGCTGCGTGGTGGCTTCTGGCTTCATGGGGCTCTAGTTAAGTGTTATATTCAATAGTGACAGGATCTGAAAAAGTTGGGGGGCGTGGCTTGCGCACCGGACGGAGAAGACGCTCTTCCCGTGAGCTCCGCGACGGACTTTTCTAACGGATGTCGTGAGAGCGGTGTCTGTGTTTCTTCGGACATTTGAAACACTTCCATTGACGGCGGAAGGCACAGCGACCCTGATGTTGCCGTCGGAACGGATTTTCGTGCAGGGAGGACCTTACAATTGATGCGGTAACTTTCCTTCAGGCGCGACGCGGGCGGCCGCCATTTTGTGCGCAGAGCCCGTGTTGCCGTTTTTAATACCTGCTGCATCCTCCTTCCTCATATTGGGCGTTTTTCTTCAGCTCTGCCCATATTTTGCATCACTATGACGTCTTTTTTGCTGGTCATGACCATTTTGGTTGCCTCCTGTGTATGCCTTTGATTAACTCTGTGCTCTCTCTCAGGAAATGATGCCGCCATTTTCCTCATGACGCATTTGACTTGACTCTCTTTCCTCTTTCCATACTGCTATTTATGAGGATGGTTATCTGTTTTTTTTTTCTTTTTTGACCTTTAATGCTGGGTTTGGATGTCATTTCCTCCTACTTCAGTCCACCATTCTTTCAGTGTCCTGCGATTTTCCTCTAACTGGTTTAGGATATACGCTCCTACTCCTTAGCAATATCTACGGTGCAGTCTCTTTCTTGCTGTTTATTGTTGGCCACATCTCCTGCTTACATTCTTACTATGGCCAATGACTCTAAGCTGTCTCAAACTGGTACCAAACCAAAAAGGCCTAAAAATGACCCGCCCTAGCCTATTAAGTCCTCCTCTAATCCTGTTCTGGACTCAATCCTCGAAGAGGTTCGTGGCCTTCAACCATTTATGAGTGCTACCAATGACAGGCTCAAACAGATTGAAGATCGTTGGGTCCTTATGGAGGGCAAGGTATTAAATTTGGAGCAAAGGGTCAGTGATATTCAAGATGTCTCTAATAAAATCCCTCTCCTGGAGCAAGAAATCCACAAACTTAAGCTGCACACTGAGGATTTGGATAATCCCAATCGGAGAAACAACCTCCGTGTTTATGGTGTTCCGGAAAATTTGGAAGGATCTGATATGGTGTCTTTTTTACAAAAATTTCTACGAGAACTGTTGAATCTCCAACCTACGACACACCCTCTGAACATTCAAAGAGCTCACCGCCTTGGCCGTCTGACCTCTCATTCAAATAAACCTCGTGGCATTATCATGCTTTTTCTAGAATTTACAGAGTTGATGTCTGTCTTAAAAGCTGCCAGGCTGAAACGTCGCCTTCAGTGGTCTGGCCATAATATTTTCATTTCCCAGGACCTCTCGACTGCGACTAATGCCAGACGTAAAGAGTTCTTGAATCTACGGCCTATGATGCGACAACTTAACATTCAATATGGCATTCTTCACCCTTGTTTCTGCAAGATCACACATAATGGCCGCACCCGTTCCTTTGATGATCCTCAAAAACTCCAGGCCTATCTTCAAGCTGCGTCTTCGTCGACGATGGATACTGTGCCTTGATCATCTTTGCTTCCTCTCTTTTCTCATTGTTCTAGCAAGTTCTTTCCTGTTTCTCTACTTCTATTAATGTGTCCTTCTCTCCATTGTTTCTGTATGTATCTTTTTCTTTTTATGTTTCATATCTAGTGCTCATTTCTATTATCCTACCTTTCGCTCTTACAATTTTCTTTTCATAGTTTTGTGTCCTTTTTTCTCGGTTGCTCGTGGGGTTGTCTCCTCTACTGGTGTACCCTCACCCCTGATGCATTTGTTCTTTGCTTTCTCTCCGATCAGGCATACGTGCCTTGATCTGTTTACTTTCTTCTATCTTTTCTTTGTTCTCTTTTCTACCTTTCCACGTCTTTCTTCTTTCCCTTTCCTCTTCTTCAATGTTTCATGTATTTCGTTACTCTGGCAGTCTCTTTTCCGATTCTTTTACTTTGTGATGTATTTTGTTCTTATGACCGGATTTTACATTTCTGTTCTGAGTTTATGGAGAGCCTTCCTTATTTGTTCTTTCTATTTATGTCACTGTTATTTCCTTTTTTGTAGTGCATCCCTTACCATGTGTTCTCTTCACGTGTCGCCCATCATCCCTCTCCTCAATGGTGTGTAATTTTGTCTCGTGGAATGTGCGAGGTCTTGGTCACCCTGTCAAGCGTCAAAAGGTATTGTCTCATTTATCCAAAATTGGTTCTCAAGTTGTTTTTCTTCAAGAAACGCATTGTTCTGATGTCGAATCTATCAAATTGAAGAGACAGTGGGTGGGTCAGGTTGTTTTTTCTCCAGCTTGTCTCAAAAAAGGAGGGGTTGCTATTTTATTTCATAAGGCTTTGAATGTACAGATTATATCCTCTCAACATGATGACGAAGGACGTTGGGCAATGGCTAAGGTTGTTATCCATAATAAGACAATGGTTTTGCTAAATATTTACGGTCCGGTACGTCCTGACCCTAAGTTTTGGACTGCTATTAAAACCCTTACTTCTTCTATAGATTGCCCTGATTTTATTGTTGCAGGTGATTTGAACCAATGGTTGGATCCGTTTTCTGACAGATTATCCTCCAGTAAATTTCAGCCTGACAAAACCCATAAAAGTTTTCAATCTGCCATTGCCGCACGTCCTTTATATGATTCTTGGAAGTTACGTAACCCAGATGTGTTGGAATATACTTTTTTCTCCCCTGTACATCACACCCGCTCTAGAATTGATTACATTTTGATTAGTAAATCCCTACTACCCTGTATTCAAAAATCTACCATAGGTTCCATTTTTATCTCTGACCATGCCCCTGTATCTACCTCACTTGATTTATCTCTTATATCCTCTAAATTTAGTCGCTGGAAATTTAATGCCTTTCTTTTATCTGATGCTATTTTTATGAAGGAAAGTGCTGAATTTTTCACTGAATTTTTTACCTTTAACGATCCATCTGATACCTCCATTCCCAATAATTGGGATGCTTTTAAGGCTGCATTCCGAGCGTTTACCATATCCTATGTTGCTAAAAAAAAGAAATTGAATAGGGATAAGTACGATGCCCAACTTCATAAGATTAAACACCTGGAGCATTTATATTTTTCCTCTAAATCCCCCTCCTCCCTCCATGATTTGATTCTAGCCAAAACAGTCCTCAATAAGATTGTTACCAATGAGGCTTGTAACACCCTTCTCAAAATAACATCCAAATTTCATGGTGGCCAAAATAAAGCGGGGAAAATGTTGGCAAACTATTTGAAAATTAAATCTGAACGTAAGAATATTGGCCCCATCTTCAATGATTCTCTAAACAAATTGGTTTCAGCTGATGAGGATATCGCTGATGTATTCCATTCCTATTATCACTCCCTATATACTGATGACACCCGTCCCTCTGATGTAAATCTTTCTTCCTTCTTTGAAAGCCTTCCCCCTCCCCCATCCCTTCCCGAGGAGTTTGCGCTCCTGGAAGAGGAAGTTTCAATACAGGAGGTAACTCGAGCCATTCACTCCCTCAAACGCTCAAAAGCCCCTGGTCCAGATGGCCTTCCTGTCGAATTTTATTCTTCCTTTCATGCCTTTTTTGCCCCTAAACTCCTCCAACTCTTCAACTTCTTTATTAGTAGTGCGAAGGCTTCTGGCTCATTTTTAGATGCACTAATTATCATCATTCCCAAACCTGATAAAGATCACACCCAGTGCAAAAATTATCGCCCCATTTCCCTTATAAATTATGATTGCAAAATGTTTGCTAAAATACTTGCTTCTCGCCTTGATTCCCTTATCCCCCAACTTATTAAGACGGATCAGGTGGGTTTTGTGAAGGGGAGGCTTGCTGCGGACAATACTCGTTTATTCTCTAATGTCATTGCACACAGCAAGCATCTTAAGGTTCCTTTAGCAGCTCTGTCCTTAGATGCTGAAAAGGCTTTTGACCGCATCAATTGGCAATATCTCATGCGCACCCTACATTGGTTTGGTTTCGGTCCTTTTTTTATTTCCATGGTTAAACTCCTTTAATCCTCTCCTCGTGCCAGTATTTTTGTCAATAACCAATTCTCCAAATCATTCTCCTTATCCAGAGGTACTCGTCAGGGATGTCCCCTTTCTCCACTGTTATTTATTCTTTGTCTTGAGCCCTTCTTAGAGAGAATTCGCTCTAATCCTAACATCACTGGTTTTAAATTGGCTTCTACAGAAACTAAATTATCCGCCTATGCAGATGATGTACTGGTATACATGTCTAATCCTGAGACCTCCCTTCCACCTTTCCTGGATGAGGTCCGTTTATATTCCTCTGTTTCGGGATATAAATTGAATCTATCCAAAACTGAAGTTCTCCCACTTAATTCCCTTTGCTACCAATACATGTTTAATCATACTGATTTTGCTTGGTGTCCCTCTAAAATTAAATACCTTGGCATTTGGTTCGCTCCCTCCTTGAAGGATACCCTTAAATTTACATTTGATTCTCTTATAAAGAAAATCTCCTCCCTTCTTCAACTCTGGTCCCCATTATTTCTCTCCTGGTGGGGTAGACTAGACACAATTAAAATGATGATTACTCCTCATGTTCTATATACGGTGTCTATGCTTCCCTTCAAAATTCCTATGTCCTATTTTTCCCGTATAAACTCTATTTGTACTAAATTTTTGTGGAATGATAAGCATCCTCGAATAGCACTACATAAATTGACTCGTCCTAAATCTGAAGGTGGAGTTCGATTTCCCAATTTTAAATTGTACCATTCTGCTTTCCTGATCAAACAATCATTTTCTTTAGCATATCATTTTGATGACACTCCTGTACCTACCTGGGTTCTTCTGGAACGTTCCCTGTTGAAGGATCTTTCCTTTCAACATGTTGTATTATGTCAAACTGTTCTTTTTTAACTAAATACCCTATCTTAAAATTTTCCCAAACAGTATTACACAGTGTCTTCTCCTCTAATCTTTCTCCGTTACAAAGTTTTCTATTATCTGCTGTATGCTATAATAAATATCTTCGTTATAAAGGTAAATCATTTTATTTTAAGCACTGGAAAGAGAAGAATGTTGTGTTTGTTCATCAGTTTTTTGATAATAATTCTCTCATTCCTTTTTTGAAATTACAAAGTTTGTTTGATTTGCCTTCATCATTTCTCTCGGAGTATACCATTATCACGTCTGCCATTCAGTTGTATTTAGCCTCTCTTACGATCCCTGATGTCTTCCCTTCTGTAGTCCCTACCTCTACCCTTTATCCTTTATTTTCCTCCCAACAACCTAAGGCTGCTCTCGTTTATACTCTATTATTGTCACCTAGTTTAGAACATTCTAAATCAGCTGTTGAGATTGCATGGGAAACGGACCTTACTATGTCTCTCACTATTTTGATGTGGGATCGTGTATGGTCCAAATTGTTTAAAGTTTCTCCTGCTGCTCGTATTACTCAATCGTTGTTGTTCATTTATCATAGAGTCCTTATCACTCCTGTAACTGTTCATAAATTCTCCCCTGCTTCCTCTTTGCTGTGTTGGTCCTGTTCTAAAGAAACGGGGTCACTTAAACATTTACTGTTTGAATGTTCTCATGTTTTGTCATTTTGGCAGAAAGTTTGGAAGACATGTATGCGAGTATTTAATTATTCTACCCAGTTATCTGTACAGACTATTTTCTTAGGATCGTTGTCGTCTGATATAGATATTATCTCTTCTTCTGCGAAATTGTTGGACCTGTTTATTTCGCTTGCATTTAAAGTTATCTTGTCATGTTGGAAAGATAATTCCAAAATTTCTACTCACACTTGGTGGAACTTTGTTTGTGATGAACGTAGGATCGCTATCGCTTCATCCTATTCTGTCCCCTTGAAGATCAAATCTGATCTCCTTTGGCTTCCCTTTACCACTTATCTTTCCTCCAAATCTCTTCTTGATTGATTCTCAGTTTTCCCACTTCTCTTTCCCTTCGCCCCCTTCTCTCTTCCCTTCCCTTCTCTTGCCCCTTTCTTTCCTTTTGTTCTTTCCTCTATCCTCTCTTCTCTTTCTCCTATTTCTCTCTTTTCTCCTTTCTGTCTTCTTTCTCGGATCATTTCATTCTTCATTTTATTACTCATTGCATATGTTTTAGTACTTCTTTTTGATATTATCTTGTCTCATATTTCATATGACATATGTCTTGTATTTATTCTAAAATGCTAATAAAAATTTCTTAAACAAAAAAAAAGGATCTGAAAAAGTTTAAAGGAAAATTGTATTTCTTTTTCTTGAATGTGAATCAAGCTCCAGAGATGGGTCAGAGCACTGTGCATGTTGGAGAAGCATTCAAACTGTTATATACACACGTTATAGCTACTGGATACAGGCATTGAGGTAGATACTTAGCAGAGCAAAATGCTCATGAGGTAGAGCAATCAGAGAAATGGCAGGTTACAAATGTGCTCAGTTGGGGATAGAAGTTTAGTCAGGGCACAAATAAAATAATAGTTTCCAGGGCCCTGATAGCTATGTTGGCCTGGAGGCGGAATCACACAAAGTGTTTCCACAAATAAGCATCTTGAGGAAGTATGCAATGACCTTATCCATGCCTAGGGATCAGTTGAGAGGAGAACAGGGACGGAGAGAAATCCAGTGTTGGATAGAGGATCAAGTAGCGTTGGTAACCTTTGAAATAGCAGTATTTTTATTTTTTAAGATGGCAAAAGACGAGTCTTGATGTACTGGGGAAGGCAGTTCAAATTGTTAGGCGTATAGCCAGAGAAGGAATGCAATAGATGAATTTTCTTTGGTGGATCTTGGGATTTCCTTGTGAAAGTCATCCTTGGTACATGTTGACCCTTGATTACCAGATACAGTTTGTTTCTAGTTCCATAACCAGGTTTGCTGAAGATAGTGGGTTTGAACCACACACGCTGTTTTAAAGATGCACTTTTGCATGTAACACAACTGGGTTGGGAGTCTTTTTTGGGATTTCCTTGCAAAGAGTTTGTTATGAAGCTGGTAAGAAGCAAGGCACTGATTTTGGACAGATATGGAATGGCAACAGTAGAGCTATGCTTTTGATAGTGGTGGAGAAAAGCAAGTCATAATATGAGGTTTCATCAGAGACTTCAGGATACTGATGGGGATTGATCACAGGGGATACAGAAATTGTAGTTGGAGTTTGAGAAGGCATGCTTTGAGATTTTGTCAATATTATAAGGAACTGATGATAGTGATTTTTTTTAAAGAATGTAGGTGAACTGGTGGTGGGAATGAGTTGACTTAGCATTTGATCACACAGCTTTATTGCTTTGTGCAAACCTTTATTTTCATTATCAACCTCAGGAAAAGTCTAGACACAGAAGTCAGATTTTTCTTTACAGATGGAGATTTTGTTGGCTGGGCAAGAGATCTTGAGACTCAAGAAGTTTTTGAAAGAATGTTTAGGTTCTCTGGGTGTGCTTTAGCCCTGGTTGTCCCAGAAAAGGGGAAAAAACAATACCAATGCTACTTTCATAGTAGTTTATAATATCAGTAGAAACACATTAACAGAGTGCCTCATAACAGAGGCGCTCTGCACACTACCCTCTGATGTTTAGCTGTGCATAAGTTGTTTGGAAACCCCGCACTCTCCGAATAAGTGTTGCTGGCACAGATGGATCACCACAACAGTCTTTTGCAGTTACTCACACAGCTCGGCTCCAATCTGGAGGAGTTAGGTTTCTTCTGAGTACAGAGAGAGGAATGTGTTTCATGTGGTGCTAGAGCTTCAGCAACACATTCACCAAACCATATGGCGGTGGCTATTTGGCCTTAGCCATTAGTTCTTACTTGCAAGTTGCAAGAACACTTCAGAAAAAAGCTGCGGGAAACTTCAATACATGTCAACATATTGAAACAGAAGAATAGATTTTCAAAAAATCAAGAGGAATTGCATTTTCCCATTAACTTGCTTAAATGGGCAGTAAGTTTTAAGCAGTAGAAAGCTACAAAAACTCATTTTTGGCTTAAAAATTGTGATGTATACTTGGTCATCTGACCCACTAGATATGTATAAGATGAGGTATGTGGGATTGTGATGTAGGGCAACCAGCACCGAACAAACATATCTAGACTTATTAATAGAAGTGTGATGGGAACTGTTGGTAATTGTTGTGGGTTGACAGTATATTATGTACTATTTGACAAAATGGCTATTAAAATAAAAAAACTTTTTTTTAATCACCAGTGGGGATAGGCAGGGGTGTAAAAAGCCCCTGATGCCACTTCACGGGGCCCAAGGTCACCTCCGGGTTTATGAATGTCTGTGAGCTATGCAAGTCTCATAGGGCCGGGAAGTGGGTATGGGGGGGGCACGATTTTGAGTTACCACTAGGGAAAGAATGAGAAGTTATTAGGGGACTTCAAATTCATGGCCACATTTAAATAACCAAAAACATCAGCTAGGATCTACACGTTGGCACAGGTGGGGAGAAGGACAGAGGAAACGGGTCTGGTGGTCAAAATCTGTCAGTTTCAAGGATTCTATTGCTGCATGCAGGCAAAGCAGGTGACATACACTCAGGAGTGTTTAAATGCTCAGTAACGTCTTTGCAGTATCCCCCCCTATTGTGCTACATCACACTTCCTACACATACATACATACAAATGAACCAATGACTGACAGGTGAATGGCTCGCTAATCTCGTGTCAACCCCCCTCTACTTAAAGCAGGCATGAGAACTAAGCCATTCTTAACATGACGAAAGAATACCCCAGGCATTTCTTTGACACCAGAACATGACATGTTTGCAGACTGTTTAAGGATAAACTCGGCCAGGCAGTGCATATAGGAGAGAGCGCAGTTCCTTTAGTCACGATGATAACCAAACAAGATACACAATTCAGGGTGGCTTTGAATAGCACAACCACTACCAGTTCAGAAAATGGTGGAATTAAAAACAAAGGGCTCAATTCCAAAGCAATGAGCACACCCACCTTGAATTTAGGTCCGGATAGGACCTATTTTATGAGTGGAAATCATTTATGAGAGAAACACAAATGTACAAACACTTATAAAATGGTTTACTCACACAGGCTCAGTTACTCGGGTATCAGGGGGTCGGGTTAGAGTGCGCGTTTTCTGCTCAAAAATGCCAATCAACGACTGAAAAAAGAACACAAACTTCCGTGTTTGTGACTATGTACAAACATATCATCTGTCCATTTTTCAGCGTGCAAGCACTCCGAAATGTATTGCCTTTAGAAAAATAGCAAATCCGTGTCCAGGGAGAGAACTTGGGGGAAACAGCCTAAAAATTGGCGGTGTTTAGAGGAGGGGGCTTTTGCACAGGAACATATGGGCAATACCAATAAAAACCTAAACATTAATTGTGCCAATGCAATTGGAACGTGTGTGTTTTCGTATTGGTGCTCGTGTGAAAATGGAATTCACAGCCGAATTGCAGGAAGAATCTAAAGAAAACCACAACAGTCACAGTTTCTTAGGAACACAAATTCCAGGAAATATTTTTAATTGCGTGCAGCCATTCACTTCAAACTTAGGAGGAAACCTACAGGAGTCCATTTGTGACAGGACTCATTGAAACTGACTCTTATTTATAGGAATGTTGTTCTGACTCTAATGAGGAGATTTAACAAGGAAAGTCGATTGGAGTATCCAAAAAGGTGGCGAATTATTGAACCAAAGGTAAATGCTTCATAAATGAAAGGATAGTTCTGGTATAGTCCTAAATAAGACACGCTACCCGAATTGCAATTTGAGGGTATTAACAAAAATAACATGCTCTAAGTGCATGTATGATTTGAAAGTTACTGTATGATCATTATATGTCAAATGAAAGCCTGGGACATCAGATTGGTGATTGCTGGGATGCACACTATTGTAGCATTGAAGGTTTGAAACCCGAGTCTGAGTGCCAGAGTGTGGGGTGGGGTTGGGGTTGGGGTTGTCACCTGAACCTTGACCTTTCCAAGAGGCAGCTGTAGAGCACTAACCAGGGCAGGCTTTAGGGTGGTGGGACCGGTGCAGCCCACTGGGCGCTGACCTGGAAGTGGGGGGTGCACCAACCTAAGGGGGGGGAGCTGTGTTTACCAATAACTTATGATTTAAAAGCACCTGCTGAAGAGTTCCTTATGCTTTCAGACAGCAATAAAAATCTCAAGATAACACTTGTGTTTAATATTCCTGCTAGGGAAAGAGATAGGAGTTTTTTCTAGTGGTAGTTCTGCAGTGCTATAAAGCAGCGCATAGGGTTAATATGCCTGGTGCAAAGAAGAGATCTGTATTTTATGTAGATAGCTGAGTGGATTAGTAAAAACAGCCTTTACCAGCTCTTTAACACAAATTAAATGTATGTGAAAGAGAGACTATGGAGAGATGAGGGGCACTTTTGCTGGGTGCTAGTGAGGGATTCCAAGTAGGAGGTTGTGGGTGGAGGCACCAAAAAAGATTGTTGCACCAGGCGCCATCACACCAAAGCCTTGCACCAACAGGTCAGGTCGGTTTATGGTGAGGTAGCACACATAAGCATGGATAGGTACAAGCCTAAGGAATAGTTGCATTGATGAGTCAGACAAATTATAGCAAAGAATCTGACTGGTGGGTTAATAGGCTACCATATACTGAGGAACTATACTTTACTGATGACCTTAAACCAAAACCTAAAGGGAGCACACCTCTTAGCCTGTTTAGTTTAAATACAAAGCGGCACTGAGAGGAGATGTTTGTGTTGCAAAGGATATGTTCCTTTATTGTCAACGCATCCACTGCCAACTTGCTTTTATTTTTGCATCAGTTTAGTTCCCATATTTAGAGCAGCAGGATTCCTATTGGATTTTGGATTTCAGGAAGGTTTCCATAGCCTTTTTGCTCAATCCAGTTTCATGGAGGCGTTAGTACCCCGCTTTATGCATCATTTTCAATCAAAATCTATTTATATTGCCAATAATGTGTTTAACCCTCGTGGTTTTTCCTATTATCTGCGACCCTCTTAAAGAGCCAGTTGACACCTTTTACATGTACTTAAAAGTGGAGGGTGGCACTGAGATTATTGAGAGGAGTTGCCCATAATTCGGGCAATCAAGGATCTTTGCAACGTCCAGTCCTTGACAGCAACAGACGTATACATCTCAAAAGTATTTTTTGTTTAAAAGAAATTAAAAATACTTGGGAGCCATGTTGATAATTTTAATGGTGAGGCACAGGTCATACGAGTAGCTCCTTGAAAGCTTGATAGTGTGCATGGTTCAATGGGATCCCGTAGGCCCTATGCCTCATGCCTCTGAGAATGCCCACTGAAAAACTGTACACTTCAGAATCCCAAAGCCAACCAACCCGTGCTTTATTTGACTTGCAGATGATCCTGGTTCTCTCATTTTTGTTGTCCTTCTTGGTTTTTCTTCTGAATATATTCTATTTTGCATTCTCTAGAGCTCCCTCTTTTGGACCTCCCAATTTACCCGTAAATCTTTACTAGCCCTGATTTTAACCATTCTACCCTTCATTAATCATGGTGATCCCTCAATTACATTCTCGTTATCTGTTTCCTCTACCGCTATCCTTCCCACTCTCTCTCACTATTTTTTATCTCAATCTATCCTCTTTTGCTCCTCCACTTCTCTTTCTATTATGCGATTCTCCTCTGTTGCGCATCCGTTATCATTCCACTCCACTCTCCTCCTCCACAAACCCCTCCTTTCTCTTCACCTTGTTCAATCCCTGTTACTCTACCGTCCCCACTTTCATGCCTTTCTCATGCCCTCCTGTTGACTTCTCTCTCTAGGTCATCCATCTCTATCTCCACACCCTTTTTTCGTCTCTCTTAACTAAGAAGCATTGGCAAAGCCGATAAGTATTGCCTTTGAGAGCTATTGATTTTGGCAATGTTTTGTAGCCATTCTGTACAGCAGCACAGATGCTTTGCAGTGTGGCTAAAACTAATTTAGAAAAAGCTCTATGACGTAGACGGGGATAATGCACATTTTTTTAAAAGAGTGTATTACAGCTGGATGATAAGTCCTTTTTTAATTATTATTTTTAGCCATATAGCTTTAATACATTGAGCAAACCTTTATTTTCATTATAAACGTCAGGAAAGGCATAGATATAGAAGTCTATTTTTCTTTACAGATGACGATTTTGTTGGCTGGGCATGCTGGCTTGAGACTGGCTGCCCAGCCAAAGAGCTACAAATCATTGCCAAAGTTAGCAATGTCTAAGTTGTACAGCCTGAATAAAATGTAATGTCAGAGCGAGACCTATTGGCTTTGTCAATGCTTATTAGGCTTTGGCAAAACACCCTGTGATCCTGACCAAATCAGTTTGCGTAAAAAAAAAAATGACACTTGGCAAAAAAATCCTTTCACTTCTTAGTGAAAATTCATTTGGATGCAGTTAACATCTGTTGTCACACTAAACATCGATTTCAAAGGAGAAAATGACTTATTTGAAGTGAGTGTGGTCTAGTAAAACATAACTACAAATGGCAAGAGGTTCAAAAAGGATGCTGAGGAGGAAGAAAAAATAAAAGCAGTACCTCAATCACAGCCCAATCAGTGGAAGGAGCAGCAATCAAGCTAAAGCAATCCAGGTTTCCAGCAGAAAGAATAGGAAATGGAGCCAGCACGCCAACTAGAAGGCAGCAAGTAAGAGTCACAATGAAGCCAACGAATGTTAATCAATGGGCGGGCTGCAAGTTCCTACTTCTATACAATGTCTGTTACAAGCGAGAGAATGAGCTGTCTCAGGTGAGACCTAAAAATTAATTTATTTCCACGTTTGCCCTTTTAGGTAGTCTCTCACAGGAGGTGGGCGAGGAGAGTTTATTAATTCCTTTTAACTTCCAGAGTAGAGTATGTTACTATTTCTAGGAGGGTGTGTCAGTATGAGATTGGCCACAGGAAGTAAATCCAGGTGTGCGAGCACCCCTCAGCATACAGTGCATAGACCTAGTTTACTATACTTCAGTGGAAAGTTTCTGTTGCAGACGTGGCAAGTTAGAAGCCTAGTTCTGTTGGGGCTTTGAATTTCAAACATGAGTAGATTCATTTTCTTGCCTGGCCTACACTGGAAATAGCTACAAGACCATATTTTCCTCACAATAAGCGTTTAATGCTAATCCACAACATTTTACATTCAGTGACCAGATGAGAACCCATTGGGAATTCACAGAACGATGGATGAATAGGTTGAGTTTGCTGGTTTCTTCAGTAAGTGACAAGAGTGTTTCTGTTGACATTCTTGTTCGTAATATTCACTAATTCCAGAATGACATAACATATTTCCCCAAAGAAATCTCTTTAGTTTATACAGAGAGGTTGAGGTTGCTACTGTACTGTTGCAGTTTTAGAAGATTAAAATGTATTTTTGCAGCTAATGTTCACCCAACATGTTTTTTTTTACTTGGATAGTCTTCTTTGTTAGGTGAACATGCCATCCTATTGATTGTTAGATCAGTCCCATGGTGAATTTTACTTGGTAATAGTTAGGCAAAGTGCTTCTTTGGTGCATTTTATTCCCCATCAACCCATTCCAGGGGTGACTGGTGTTCAAGGGGACTTGCCATGTCACCCTCCAGGGACAACCAATAACAGGGAAATAAATACAGAGCAGCTGCAATTAACCACTGCTCCGAGACCCGGGTCTCAATATCTTGGGTGTACTCTAGTGAACTTTTCAGTGTCCTACTGCAGAAGTGTCAGCCGCGCAATGTTTAAACAGTGGCCCGGGGAGGAGTTACAAAACTCCATCCACTTCAATGGCTGGAAGTGGGAAAGGCCGATTAGACAAGAAGGGAGTGGGAAGCAACAATTTGTCGCTCATCATCACAGAGAGGTGGAAGATCGGAGAAGGGCTCCTTGGAGTCAGAATCTGAGGAATCGGACACGGAAAGTGTTTGCTTGCCACACGTGACACCTGGGACAGTGGACGAGATCGTAGATGCCTAGGAACACAGGATCGCCTCAGAACTCATGAGGGGGGTTTGTGTACTGTTTTTTGTTGACTCACTGCCCTCATATAGGGGAAATATTGGATGGCGGTTAGAGGGGTCGTAGAGATGGTAGGGTGCTTGTAATCTGTGGGTCCTCCATAGTACGTAACCTCGAAATAGGTTGAGGTTTATTTATCATTGGGGTTCAGCGTGTGATGGTGTGGGACTGGTGAGTCGGTCCTCTAAGGCTCTAGGCCGCCGCCCCTATTTTTTTGTGGTTGCAGTTCCTCGATTGTTACCAGAGGAACACTTAGAGTGTGTGTTTGGATGGGTGCTAGGTTTGTAGAGCCTGTTCTGGGGAGGGGGGGGGGAGGTTGTTAGAGATATTTTTATTTGTTTTTTGGGGTAGTGTAGGGCCACCGGTGTAGATGAATGGGGGCACAGCTGATTGGGGGATTCTGGCTACAACATGGGGATGTTACTTGATTTGAAATGCATTACCTGGAATGTACGGGGGCTCCACACGAGGACAAGACGCTATAAGGTGCATGCTTACTCAATGCGGAGGGGGGGTTCATATAGCCTTTCTCCAAGGAAGGGTTGGAGTTGAGGCGAAGATGGGGGGGACAACTTTATTACACAACATACTCAGCTTTTGCGAGAGGGGCCCTGATATGGATCTGGGCGGCAGTTCCATTTCAGATGGTCCAACAGCTGGTGGATCCGGATGGGAGGTTTGTGGTGGTAATGGGTTGTCTTAATGGTGTAGACGTGACACTAAGTAGTATATATGCCCCTAATGTGGACCAGATTTCTTTTTTCAGCAGTTTGTCAGGGAAGTTGGCACCGTACTTAACTGGCTCGGTACTGTTGGGGGGACTTTAATTCTATAGCGGACATTGAGATGGATAGGTTCCATCCCCTGAAGCCACTATACATAGATTGTCTAAGGCTCGGCGAGAGTGGCAAACTGACTGGGGGTTGATGCACACGTGGCGCGCACACCACCTGGAGGATAGGGATTATTCTTATTTTTCTGCACTACACAAATTGCATGTGCGACTTGATGTAATGTTATGTACCCCTGACGTTCATGCCAGAGTGAGCCACACATTGTCCGACCATAATCCATTATTGGTTAGGATACATTGGGCCCAACACAGACCTGTAGTACCGACCTGGCGGCTGCGGCCGGAGACACTGGATGACCCTGTCTTCCGCGAGGAATTTGGGCAGGCATAACTTAATACTTTACTGAGAATGAGAACACAGCATCGACACTGGCGCTGGAGTGGGATGTCTTTAAGGTGGTGGTGCAGGGCTTATGCTTCACAAAAATGGTGGGAGTGAGAAAAACACTTTTGAGTGACAGAGGCGGCAGAACAGCGATTGCGAATGGCAGAAAGGACCCACCCAGAGAACCTAGATGCGCAAGGGGAGCTTTCGGAAGCTAGGGAAGCAGTAGCCACACAAATGGAAAGGTTGCAATGCTTCGGTTATTGGTCGTATCTGGCGAGAGTGCACGAGGAGGGGGATAAGGCGGGCACGCTATTGGCGTGGTTGGCTGACCCGCATCCCCAGGGCACACATATATTGGACCTGAGGGCACCGACGGGGGAACGGGTGTGTACCCAACAGGCGATTAATGGGTTGTTCTTAGAATATTATGCTGACCTTTACAGTAGCAAAGTGCGCAACACTGGGGATGCTATAGAGGACTTTCTGTTGGGGTTGCAGTTGCCCCGGTTGGATGAGGAGCAAGCTGACTTATTAGGGGGGAAATCACATTAGGAGAAATACGGAGCGTAATTAAACATATGGCGCGCAACAAGACGCCGGGGGTGGATGGGTTGCACATTGAGTTCTAGTCTCTGTACGTTGACTGCATGGTGCCACGGCTATTAGCGGTCCTTCAAGAGGCACGTAAGGTGGGGAAGTTGCCGGCCACTACTAGGGAAGCTATTATTACACCGCTCCTGAAACCTGGGAGGGACCCTTCAGATAAGACGGAGTACCGCCCGCTCTCAATGCTAACCACAGATGATAAAATCCTGAGTAGAATATTGGCGACCCGCCTCCTCCGGTATATGGTGCGCCTGATCCACCAGGACCAGTCGGGATTTAACCCCACATGGAATACATCTATTAGCGTGCAGCGTCTGTTGCGCATTATGGGGGAAGATCGTGGCCGTGAGCCCACTGCAACGGTTCTTTCGATTGACATTGAAAAGACTTTTGATAGCCTGGAATGGCCGTATTTGTTTCAGGTTATGCGAGTTATGGGTCTGGGTGAGGCATTCATGGGATGGACAGAGATCCTTTATAGGTCGGCGACAACTCGAGTGCGACGATATCTTCTTCTTGCTCGGTTGGGCGGGGCACGCGGCAAGGATGTCCCCTTTCTCCTTTGCTATTTGCATTGGCCATCGAACCATTAGCGGCACAGGCTAGGACTGGGAGGCACTATCTTGGCCTGGGATTGTGCGGGGACTTGCAGTATATATCGCTTTATGCAAGCGATTTACTCATGGTCCTGGCTAATCCGGGGGATGGGATAACAATGGGAGAGATAGGGAAGTTCAAGAACACTCTCTTAGTCCCCAATTATATGCCAATAAACAAAAGAAGAGAGGTTGAAGTCTCTTATAAGCCACTTAGATGGAGCCAAACGACTCGTGGAGGGGGGTGCCCTACGAGGGGGCGACGTCTTTGCTGCATCCCTTTGGTGCGGCCTCAGGACTCTGGGTGAACTGGTCAAAGACCTGCCTTTTTCCTGTAGATGCACAAATGCCAGGCCATGCGCAGACGGAGGGTATATAGTGGGAACCACACTGCTTGCCTTACCTTGGCACTAATATCTACCATAAGCAGGAAGATTGGTTAGAAGGTAATATAGGTAGAGCTATTAAGGGCAGTTTGGCATTCTGGAGCACTCTACCGCTATCGGTAGCAGGCCGGGTGTCACTCCTGAAGATGGTGGGGCTTCCTCGATTGCTATATTATTTTAGAACTTTGCCGATTTGGATACCGAGCTCATTCTTTAAAACAATGAGGTCACTGGTGGGTGGATTTTTGTGGGGGACCGGCAGACAGCGGGTGGCCCTGGTCACAATGATGCGACCAAGGGCTGTGGGGGGATGGACAGTCCCTGACTTTGAATTGTACTACCTGGCGGCCCAGCTGCAGTGGCTTACGCAGGAGGTGGCTAGGGAGTTTAGGGGCCCTGACGGGCTCGCGGGCCGATGGATACCAAGGCATGTGTTGTCTTTTGTTATACTTCAGCAGCGATTACGCCTTGGGGCATTAACACATGAAGAACGTACGCTGGGACTCTGCTGGAATCGGAGCCGCACCAGAGGTGGGTTAGCCTGGCCATACGCCCCGGAGATTCCCCTTGGTATGTGTACTGCTCTCCCACATGGGGGGGATTAGACTGCTCTGGCTACGTGGGTGGAACTAGGAATACAAGTACTGGGAGATCTTTATGAAGATGGTACTCTTCTATCGTACCAGGCTTTGCAGGATAGATATGACCACCCCAGGGGTGATTTCTTATTGCATTCAGCCCTAGTGTCAGCAATTCAGCGTTAATTGGGAGGGGGATTGTTGGAACCACAGACATTGCTGGTGTGCCTGTATGTGGCAATGGCAGTGGGAACCTTTAAAGCTATAACATGCCTTTATAGACGAATGGTCCGCATAGAGATGATACCCTTAACCCAATTGCAACAGAAATGGGAGGCAAGGAGATTCCAGAGGCAACGTCGGCTCGACTAGTTGAAAGAGCATGGAAAGGGCACACGCAATGCAAGGTTCCAACGGATTCATTTTTATGTCCTACATAGGGCCTATTTCACCCCGGATAAGATCAATAGGTACTTTACAGTGGATACAGCCCAATGCCCACGTTGTATTCTGGTGGGGGCAGAGTTTCACCATATGATGTGGAGTTGCCCGCAGTTGGGAACGTACTGGGAGGAGGTGGTTAACATGCTTTGTGAGATTAAAGACCGACAGATAGAGCCGGACATGGGTACGTGCTTATTACACTGGCTTCCGCATACATATAGGACAAAAGTCACAAAGACATTTCTTGACTTGGGGTTGCTGTTGGCCAAGAGGGAGCTTACGATGCACTGGAAATCTAGGCGTGGGCCCAGCGTTATTGGATGGAAGACAGAATTAGATAAGTGGGCAACCAGCGAGGGCACAGTTAGGTATCGGCAAGCTAAGAGGTCTAATAATGATAAAGCGCTGGAAACTGCAAGGACATGGGAGGCCTTGGTGGGGACACTAAAGACCCTGGAGGCGGAGTCAGACAGTGATGCGACACTGAGTGAACTGCTGAGGGCATCCCAAACCGAAGTAGAATAAGGGGAAATCCGAACATTCCTGGGGGACAATGCTATAAAATTGGGAAATGTCAGATTGGAATGAGTAGTCTGGAGGTTGAAGTACTACACTGAGACAGAATGAAACAACATATTGTAATTTCCTCTGTGCATGCACTGGACACACCGGTGGCAAAATTGGGAGGGGGGGGGGGCGGGGGGATTATGGAAGTGGGACTGGCTTTTCTGATGAACATAGACTCGAAGTTCGGTACAAACATAGATGCCTGCTTAGAAAAATGGACAGAGAATACACGTAAATATGATTGCATGATACTTCATGGTGAATGGGACATACCAGATAACTTTGTAATGACTGAATGTAGGGAGATGCTGAATATGATCAAATCTGTCCAATATAACGAAACAGATCGTATCTCGAAGTCCATATTGGGTAATATCATTGTGCAACAAATGCCAGATGTTTGCTGTTGTAGAAAATCAATAAAAATACATTAAAAAAAATCATAGAGAGGTGGAAGGGCAAATTAATTGATGAGTGTATAGATGAGTGAATGGATTGAGTGTAGGGATGGATGTGAGAAGGATGGATGACCGAAAGTATGTATGTAAACATGGATAAGTAAAACAATGGATCGATGAGCGAAAGGCAGGGTAGCTGGATGTCTGGATGAAAATATGGATGGATGAGTGAAAGAGTGAACTGATAAATGGGTGAATAGATGGATAAATGGATGCGCAAGTGAAAAGATGGATGGCTGAGTGAAAGGGTGGATGAATGATGGATGGAGTGAAAGGATGGAAAGATGTAGAGAAAGGACGAATGGAAAAGCAAAATAATGGATGGATGGATGGATGATTGAAAGGATGGATGGTTGGATGAAAGGGGGTTGGATAATTGGGTGGATGGATTGGTTTGATGGATAGGTGTCCTTAGGCCAGTGGCAGCCCTCCTCTATGGGCTCCATTGCTACACCACACCCTCCATGTTTTGCTGTCCATTTCTATTGTATCAAGAGTGAATGTTTATTCACTCTTGATACAATAAAATAAAATGCAGACACACTTTGGATCCAGCAACAAACTAAAGCAGCTAGAAACATTGTTCGCTTGCTGACACAGGTGCATGAAGGTGCCTGTGCCATTCCAGCACTGTAAGCATGTCTGTGGGACTATGTGTGCGAGTTAAAGAGAGAGAGAGAGAGAGAGAGAGAGAGAGTCAGTGAAGGAATGAGTCAGAGTGAGTGAGAATGAGTGACAGTAAGGCCCAGTATGTGTGAGAAGGAATGTGAGCGAGTGAGGGAGAATGACAGTGACTTTAACGGAGTGTTAGTGTGTGTAAGACTGAGTCACATTGTTTCAGTAATTCAGATTGAGTGAGAATGAGTGTGACTGAGTGAGACAGAGTGGGCCAGAGTAGAATGAGAGAGTCTGTGTGTATTTATGAAACCAAGTGAGACTGAGAGAGTCAGAGAGAGACAGTAAACCAACTGCAGAAACTGTGAGAGAATCCTTCCAGAAAAAGCTCTTTAGAATTTGAGCCAAGGATTACGTTGCACCACTTTTAAAGGTCACAAGCCGCCACTGACCACTTCTCTTTAGCTTTCTCGGCACATTACTACTTGATATCCAACTAACACCTTTTTTTAGGGGAGTGGAGTTTTCGAAAGAAAATACAAATATCTTGTTAAGGAATTGTATGACATTTTAAATGACAATGACATGTCAAATGGTCACTTCAAATTTCCTTGGGAAAAGAACAATAAAGTGAACCTTCTTCAAATGACTTCAAACTGGCTCTGCCAAGAGTAATACAGTAAGAAGCCACTGTCACTTCCTTTATCTTGGTTTCACGATCAAGCACAAAAGTATGAAATAATGCTGAGGCCCATGTACCAAGGAGCCAAGCAATTTGGCAACTCAGAAAAAACAACTTTCAAAGTTTTAAGTCTTTATTTTCTTATTCATCTGGCCAATCATGCACTTACTGAAATAATAACTTGCATAATATTTCATTCGCAACTGTTTAATACAGCATTTCTAAACACGGTGTAGGCTAGAGATCTACACACCCAGAGTTATTATAATGCTGGCACTAAGGACTATTGCTCACCTATATTCCAAGTTAATTGAGAACGTGGTGCATGGACATGATGCAGTGACAGTGGCCCTGATTTAAAATGACCCTGTTAGGTGAAATTGAGTGTACGGGTGTTATTATGCGTGTTGTGCACATGCTGTTGAACATTAAAACTGTTTTACTTTCTTTCCGCTCTTCACGTGCCTTCTTATGAGACTCAGACCTTGAAGTGCATAGTGTGCAATTGATAGAAGTTAACAACTTTTTATTAGATATATCTAAACTATGGCATAACCCCGACCTCACCCTCGATTACCTAAACCACTAACTCATGGAACTAGATATGGCCATATTTTCTGACAACCACTATGCTCTAAGTCAGTAAGATTTTCTCCGAATACAAAACAAACTCGACCCCCTACTTCGACATTTACACAAACTCTTAACTAGTCCCCTCTATCTAAGCTTCCCTTCAAGGCATCAACTCTCTCTACCTCTCATACGTCTGATCCTCCCACTCCCACCCAAGTTCCTCTTCAACACAACAATTCTCTCTACTTCTTATACTTTCTGACCCCCCCACTCCCTCTCCCCAAAAAATAAATTTCCTTCACAAGTGATTCTACCTCTTTCTATTCTCTGACCCTTTATCTCACTCTCAATAAAGACAATACCTACAACATGGAGCTAAAATGCCTGCACACATACTCCATTAAATACCCCCCTAACCTTACAAAAAAAGTGGCAAAAAAGGTTCAAACATACCCCCAGATGCATCAAGCATCCATTTTGCGATTCCTTATTAGCGAAAAATAAGGAATCGCTAATAAGGAATAGTAAAATGCTATTCAAGAAGAACTCGCTCAAAAAATAGCGAATTCTTAAAATTCCTTAATTGCGACTCGCAAATTGCGAGTCGCAATTAAGGAATACCTCCCCATTCATTCCTATGGGCCTAGAGACCCATAGGAATGAATGGGAAGACATTCCCAATTTGCGAATCGCAATTCGCGAATCGCAAATTGAGAATGCGATTTCAAGGGGGCAGGGGTGTCCAAAGGACACCCTGTTGCACCCCTGAAATTGATCTGTGCACATGTGTTGCGCACACACATGCCCTCAGGGCATGTGTGTGCGCAACATGAAACTTTGGAAAATGCACAAAAATGCATTTTTCAAAGTTTTTGCAAATTACCATAAAGTTGAACTTCATGGCAATTTGCCACTCCTATTAGCGAAATCGCTAATTTTTTAACTTTGATGCATTGCATTTAAGGAATCTCAATTTGAGATTCCTTAAATGCAAGTAATCGCAATTTTGCGATTTCTTAATTTGCAATTTTTGCATTTGGGATGATGCATCCCAAATGCAAAAATACCGGTAGCAAAGGGGCAGATTCTGAGAATCTGCCCCTTTGCGGGCGGATTTTACCTTGATGCATCTGGGCCATAGTCTATTAAAATCTCATTCAGAAATCCCAATTTCTGACACCTATTTCTCAAACTATAAAGGGCATATAACAAATGACTTCATCTTCTATACCAAGAGAAGTGCCCAATGGCGGAAAGCCTTTCTCGCCTTATTCCCGATTGCATCCACTAAGAAAACACCACTTGGGATCATACTAACCATCATTCACTCCCCGTTCTATAAAGTGGCAGCGACATTCACCATATATCATAATGGATTCATCCTCATGCAAGCCTCAGTCAGGAACCTGAATTTACTGGATAACAACTTTCTGCACATCAAACAGAAGGTTGTTAGACCCCTTTCCACCCCCCAACATACCACTCTCCGTGCACCAGCCACCTGACTCCTCCACTAGTCCTCCTCTTTCCAGCTCCCATTGTGTATATACACCAGCCCGCCCCTATTAACCCCCCACTGTATGACATACATCTCCCCAAGGCCTACTCCTCCGCCAGCTCCACTACCACTTCCTCCATGCCTATCACTCCACACACGAGCGTCCCCTCTCCTCCAGCATTCCCATCCCGCATACATTCCCTCTCCTACACATTACACGACTCAACCCACCCCACCTCTCTCACTATGCCCAGCATCTCCACTACTAACTTGGCCCTAATCTCCTCCTACACTTGTACATCCAATCAGCCAACGTTCCTACAGGCCCCACCCCCAACAGTCGAACCTAACCGCCTCTCCCCCTACAGACCACAACATTACCCCCTCATACCCCTTCTCTACTTCCCCCCCTTACATTGGATCCCCACACTAAAAAACTGCCTTTTATCAGACCACTTCTCTTTTCGCCCCATGAACACAGTCTTGTAACCCTCCATCACCTACCTACAGACCAAGCGAGGAATACGTTAACTCAGGCTCTTGACCCTAGACTCGAGGCGATATTACCAGCTCTACAAATCAAATCAAATCAAATCAAAGAAGACATCCAAACTCTTCATGACCTTATCCTGATACAACCAAACCACACACAAAATTCTTCCAACAATCACACGCTAGCTCCACGTCACAGAAACCCCCTAGATGGAAAACAGTACCGGATCCCAATGCCTTATCCTGCCCACTATCACCGCAAGATCTAACCTCTCTACTACATTCCTACGTGCCCCCCCAACTCCACCCACCCTCTCTGCGCATACGGACAACACACTTGATACTATCCTCTATCCAATCCATCCCTTCCAACCCGGATAGAGCCACAAGACACATTACCAGAGGTATTGTTGAAAAAAACCTCAAGAGAGTTCCCATCTTACAGGACCTCAACACTATACCTACCAAGGCCCGGCTAAAATGTATCCTACTAAACTGTAGGTCGGCTGCACGTCATGCTGCTGATATAGCGGACCTCATACTAACCAACGGACCTGATCTCACAATTTTAACGTAAACATGGCTCAACGATTCATCCTCGCCCATCCTAGACATACCCATCGTCCCTAACTATCACATCACAAGACTAGATAGAATTGATAGACTTGGAGGTGGTATTGCCTGTATATACCGGAACTACCTCTCCGTGAAACGTCTCATCTCCCCGGTTTTCTCCTCCTGTGAATACTTAGTCTTGAAATCTCTAATAATTACAATCCAATATGCTCACTTCACTCACTTTACCATCCACCAGGAAACAACCTTAACTTTATTGAACACATAATGGATATCCTAGCCACAAATTCCAGACACCAGAACACGCCGATATTCCTAGGGGACTTCAACCTGCACTGGAATTAACCTGACGACCCGGAGGTCAATAGCCTCAAAGCTTTCTTGACTGACCTTAACCTATCCCAAATTTGTGACAGCACCACACATGAAAAAGGATCAGACCTAGATCTAGTAATCTCCAAAGCAGACTCCACCCAGCTGGATTCTATCCTCCCTTGTGACTGGTCCGACCATCACATCATCACTTTCCTTATCAACAAAGCAGTAAAACCACTCTATGTCCAACCCAAGAGAACGAAAATCTGGAAGAGAAACCTAAAAAATGTCAATCCTGCCTCACTTGCAACCGCTAGCCCTATCCCAACGCACCCACCTGACAGTTTAAATGACATACATTATCTAACCAATCACTACTTCTAATATATGAACACATTTTTGGATGATTTAGCCCCACTACAATTAAAAAGTATCTCCAACAAAGACTCAAACCCATGGTATGACAGTAGGTTAAATGACGACAGAAGAGCACTAAGAACAATTGAACGTCAATGGAGAGCAGCCCCTTCCGCTCTTCAACTCAAATTACTAAGAAGCACGAGAAACCCCTATTACAGAAAAATCAGACGCTCAAAACTCGACTTCATTAGCAATCAATTGAACCAATCCATGAATCGCCCCAAAAGACTTTTTGAAATAATCAAAGCGCAATCTAAGGGTGTCTCCCACTCACCTCAAGTTAATTCAGAAACACTACCCAACTGCGAGGCATTCACGTCCTATTTGACAACAAAAAGAAACTGAAAACAAAGACAGACCTACTGAATGACCTATCAGCCCTCACCACCCCTCACATGATAGCTTCAGAAACCCGCTTAGTTGTTCCACAATACTCAACCTCAAAAACAACGCAGACTGGTCCTCATTCAACCTCTACAGTGAAGAAACTATTCTAAAAACGCTTAGGGCCTTAAGTCCCTCCAATCACTTCTCTGACCCACTCCCAGCATCCCTCCTAAAAGTATTCATGCCGACATTAGTGCCTCCATGGACCAGGATTATAAACACCTCTCTGCTACAAGGAACCATCCCAAATATCCTCAAAGCTGGTCAGGTTTCCCCCATTTTAAAGAAACCAGCGGCTGACCCAACATACCTATATTACTATCGCCCTATATCCAACATCCCTACCCTGGCCAAATTACTAGAAATATGTGTTCACATGCAATTTACCTACCACATTGATCACATCAACCTGCTGGATAAATTCCAATCTGGCTTTCAATCAGGGCACAGTACCGAATCTGCCATGACCCACATAATAGACGCTGCCTTAACAATACTGGACCAAATCAAAGCCTGTTTACTAATCCTACTGGACCTGTCCTCCGCCTTCAACACCGCGAAACACTACAATATATTAGACCTCTTGAAACATAGAATGGGTCAATCAGGAACGGTTCTCAACTGGTTCACTTCCTTCCTTTAAAACAGAACACAAAGATTCAAGACCAATCAATCGTTATCCAAACCTACTCCTGTCACTTTAGGAGTACCCCAAGGTTCCCTCTCCCCAGCACTCTTCAACTTGTTCATGGAACCACTCACAGAGCTTCTCAACTCTTCAATGGCCCAATATCACATGTATGCAGACGACACACAACTCTACATTAAGGTACACTCACTTGAGGACATCAAGTCCCTCAAATCAACGTTCCAAAAAAAACGTAGACCTGGCAGGCAAATAACCACTTAAAATTAAACACCCTAAAAACAGAATTCCTCCTAATATGGCCCCCTAGCCAAACAACCACCATCATGGGATGAAGCACCTAACAGCACTCGACGGCCGACTGCTCATGATCGATTCTGCCAAATCGCTAGGCATAACTCTGGATAATAAGCTAAATATGCAGAAGCACATCAGCGCAGCAACTAAAGAAGCAAACTTTCAAATGAACACCTTAAAAAGACTGAAACCCTTCATACCCGCAAATGACTTTAAACAGGTAGTCCAAACTCTAGTAATCCCCAGAGTGGAATATGGGAGTGTCGCTCTCTGCGGCCAACAGCCCCACTAAGAGCATCATTTAATGCAGCCGCCAGACTAATCACAGGCTCCAAAAGAAACTATCACATCTCCCCAGACTTGCGTGCCCTTAACAGCCTACCCTTTGATGCCAGAATTCATTTGAAAATCGCCTGTATGACACACAAGACATTGCATCACAAAACACTACGATACCTTGCAGAGAAACTTGTACCATCGGGTGGTAACAGAACCAACAGGAGTTCTTATAACCTTCTACTGAAATCACAACGATTTACCAAAAATCAAACTTATAACCCCTCCTTCTCAGGAATGGCCCCAAGGATTTGGAATGCCTTAGCTCCAAAAACAAGACAGAACCCTCACGCTGCATCCTTTAAAAATGAAGTTAAATCGATTCTCTTGGCAAAATTCACTTGAACTATTAGATGCAGGATTGTAGATATTTGCTATGCTGGAACAGTTACCATTGTTTGAACTAATATAGCCAATAATATTTTTGTTTGTATATGTCTATTTACTCTATTTCCTTTATTTGTTGTAAACCTTCAAAATAAAATAAAACATCTGTAGAGGATGTTAGCAACTTGTAATGCTCTCAGCAGAAGGCAATAACATGGAACTACATGCCTCGGAATGACTTCATTAAAGCTATCCTCGAACATAATGTTTAGGCCATTAGGTATGTGCTACATATTAAGAAATGTTTTATCCGCAAGAGACTAAATCTGGTGCCCAAAACTCTCTCACCCAACAACCAACCCTGCAGACCCAATCTACAAAAGGTGTTTCGCAAACGAGTGCAAGATGATCTACTCTTAGTAAAAGAGACATTGCCACTGTTAGAAATGGGGTCGCTAGTTGGCAGTGGTATGCACCCTGTCCAAGTCTAGTCAGGATAAGTTGCACCCTCAGAATAACTTGAGCGCACCCCCTTGGTGGCTTGGCAAGAGCAGTCAGGCTTATCTCAGAGGCAATGTGTAATGTATATTTACACACACACACACTCAAACACATACAGTAACACAGTGAAAACACTACAAAAGAGGTCCACGTCTGTTTAGAAGAATAGTCAATATTAATCTGAATAAAACCAGACCAAGACGACAAAAAATCAACACACACAGGTAAATATATCACTTATAAAAGATTAAAGCAAATTTAGTCCATAGAAATCAATCGATACACTTGATTGGGACAAAGTACCTCAGATGCACCAAAAATCAAGGATGATGCAAGGCACAGGGGAGGTGAAGTATTGAAAAAGCAGGTGATGTGTCAGCTCCTTGCAGTTACAGGGGTGGTGATGAATTGGTTCCTTACTGCTAGACAGGAGAGGTGATGCATCGGTTCCTCACTGTTGCAGGGCAGGTGATGCATTGGCTGCGGACACAATGCATCGGTTCTTTACTGCTGTGTGGTGTTGATGAGGAAATCGGCGCCCAGGGACAATGCATTGAAAGTCAAGTTGCACTGCATCAATTCCACAGTAATGAAACAGGGGCTGCATCCGACTTCGGTGAAGCAGTGCTCGAAACTCTCACATCGGCGATGTTTCTGATGCAAAGCGACGCAAAGCAAAAAAAAGCTGGGGCCTGCATTCTAAACCACGGTTACTGCTTCCAGTGGGATCCACGCTCCGGTGCTGGCAGTGGCAATGCACTGAGTTTTTCAGCGTTGCGTCAGTTTGGAATGACGCTGGAAGTCCATGCGTGGAGTTTCTTCTTGAACTGACCAGACTCGGTCCAAGAGCCCAGGAACTGGATTTGGCACCACTTGGCAAGACATAACTCTTAGCAGAAGAGCCCAGGTACTGGCAGGTGAGGTCCTTGATGGCCCTGGGAATTCTTAACAGGAGGCAAGCTCAACTTAAGCCCTTAGAGAGCCTTGGAAGTAGGTTGTACAATGCTAAGTCCAGTCATTTTAATCCCAGGACCGGAGCAGCAAGCAGCAGGCCAAAGCAACATAGCAAACAGCAATGTGGCAGTCGTTCCTGGCAGCTTATCCATCTCTTCTTCCTGGCAGAATGTCCTCATCCCATAAGTGTTCTGAGTATTTGCTGTCACAGGTCCAGAACGTATATCCATTTCGGCCTTTGATGTAGGCAAACTTCAAAGGATAGTCTTTGACGTGCACAAGACCCTTCCTTTCCCTGCCCTGGCCCCAGACACACTACAGTGTGGTGGATATGGCTTTGTGTGAGGACAGGCACAGCACTAATCAGGTGTCATTGTCAACTCCTCCCACCACTCTAGCTCAGGAAGACCCATCAGCCTACTGATGGGCCATCAGGCTATGTAAGGCACACCTCCGCTCCCTTTGTGTGACTGTCTAGAGTAAATGCACAAACAGCCCTACTGTCAGCCTGACCCAGCCGTGCAGTCATGTGTGGTTAAAGTAAGAAAATGCCAAGTATCCAAAAGTGGCATTTGCAGACCTGCAATTTAAAAACTAGGATATGTAAAACAGAACAGTGCATGTCCTACATTTTAAATACACAGCACCCTACCCATCGGGTTACCTTGGGCCTACCTTAGAGGTGCCCTTTATATAATAAAACAGCCTGGCAAGTGGGTTCACGTGCTATGTCTACATGGCAGTTAAAAACTGTACACAGAGGCACTGCAGTGGCAGGTCTGAGACATATTTCCAAGGCTACTCGTGTGTAGCACAAGCAGTGCTGCGGGTCCACTAGTAGCATTTGATTTACAGACCCAGGGCACACACAGTGCACTGTACTAGGGACTTACACGTAAATCAAATATGCCAATCATGGAGAAACTAATAACAATTATATTTTAGACATAGAGCACTTGCACTTTAGCACTGGTCAGCAGTCCTAAAGTGCCCAGAGTCCTAAAGCCATTAAAAATGCAATTCAGCACACAGTCAAAAACAGGAGGTCAGAGGCCAAAAGACAGGGGAAACCACGCCAAAAATGGCAGGTCTATCAGCTACTCTTCATAGGGGTCGGGCAAACGTGAAGTTACTGCTTCCTATTTCATGTTTAGCTTACCTTCTGGTTTCAGAGCTTCCATGTTTACACAATCTTTCAGAGCTACCTTAGTAGGACCACGTGCAGTGAAGATGGAGGGCCGCACTCTTCCTGATCGAATAGTCAGCCACAGTTGCAACTATGTATCCATTATCTTACAGAAGCTGGTTGATTAACCAGATGGAACTTTCTTTCCAAACACAGCCATGAGGAGTCACCTGCATTTACTCCTTTGTTTCTTCAAGTTTCTCAGCCTGCATAATGGAACTAACACAGTAAATAATGATCAGAAAATATGAATTAATGTTTCTTTTCGAATAAAGTTTTTTAGCACACAAAACGTTGTGCATTCAGGACAAACCGACCAAAGCTAAAGTTTTCATGTTTGCAAGGCTTGGTCAACAGTAGCGACTTGTAGGTAATGGTAGTGGGAGGAAGAGTCAGGACGGGAAATAGAAAAAAAAAAGTACATGCTTGACGACAGTCACCAGCCGCAGCCTCCTTCTTTGTCCTTGCTGTTCTGCTGGCAAGTGGCAGCACCCAGGCTCCCCTAAGCCAATCACCATGACAGCAGCATCTTGATTGGTCTGAGCACTGTGGTATGGCGCTCAGAAGGGGACTAACAACATGTACATGTACTCTACTCAGGCTGTGACTTACAGCCTGGTGGGAAACATGGAAAGTGCGCATGACGAATAAGACGGCCGGCAAAACTGTCATGCACTCTTAAGGTGTTGCAACCACTCCTCCTCCCCTCAGTGTCACGGAAGCCCATCCCTTACCCATTGGCTGCAAGAAATATACTAAAAATAAAATGATAATTACTTCTGTTATTATCATTTTATTTTTCCTTTTACACTGCTCCGAAAGCAGTGGGGGTGACGCTCCTCTGCCTTAGCGGAGGAGCAGCCAATGTTGGTCAATCCAGGTGGTCACCGCTACCCGAAGACCAGCTAATTAAAAGATAGTCAGTGCCCCACCCCACATCGCTAACACGGTAGCATGATGATTAAGAGCAGACAGAGAGTAATGCCCATGTGGGCCTTCTCATGCAGAACAGAATCGCACAGAATACACAAAGCAAGCAAGATGGGGGCTGACCCGCATACAAGCAGACATGGAGTCGAAATAACTCCGCACCAAGGAAGTACAGAGAATGAGCCACACCTAAACCAATACTTATTCTGTAAGCACCATCGATGGCCAACGTAGGTCATGATACAGAGCAGGTTTTCAGAATGTCCAGAGAACAAACATATACGGGCAATTAAATAAGATGGAATCTATTTAATTGCATAACCAGTGGTTAGCCTGAATATTGGGCATGGGTCCAACCCACTTGCTTATAACTTGGACACCACTTTTTTACACTCCTGTCAGCAGATAATATCACATTTACATGTAATACTGCTTGTATACAAACACAGCAGCCATCATGTGTTGCTAGAGTACTCCGTGAAGAACCTCTGTGGCTGGGAGTCGACTCAGAAGCCAGGCATGCCCCTACCGGAATGTCCATCAAGCAGCCAGGGATGAATGTTCCTCTTGCAGCCCTGCACTCCGTAAAGTAGGTCCTGGGAGAGGCCAGCATTTATTTGCAGGTACATGGTAGGGAGAAGCTGCAGCAAAGAAGGTGCCCTGCTAAATAGAGCCATAGGAACACATTCATCTCTTAGAGGTGCTGATAAGTAAGACTGTAAATGCCTACAGTGGAGTATCCCAAACAAGTAGGGGAGCAGTCCCAAGTCAGTAGCTGACTAGCCCTAAAGCCTTAGTTTAGTGAACCGTACCAGTAAGTTCAAACTACTCCACAGAAAAAAACATATTAATAAATTGCATGCATACATCCTGAACTAAGAACATTAAAAATACATATGTTTTCATTCTCTCATAAACAGCAACCTTCGGCATATGACACACATCTCTGGAAGCTAACAGGCCTCATGGGATTGAAAACCACAGCACACGCCTACAGAGATCAAAAACTGAACTCTTGTTACTGCCCTGCTATTCACATGTGCTCTGCTACCATAGCTGCACTGTGAGGGGTTAAAGAGAAACACGCTGCTTTTACTGCATAGGTGTGCGAGAAAAAGGGAGTATAACACAAACTGAATTCAATCTCCAAGAGGAAATCCTGGATTATAACTCAGAAAGTGCTATGTAAGCTACTGGTTGTTGCTACCAAACTACTAAAAGGTGCAGTACAACATAGCAGATAGTATTGTACTGTCCTCGTTGAATGTGACTAGTTCTTCCATGCAAGGCTCCAAAGGCTCCAAAGTGCTTTCTGGGAAGCCGAGGACATAACTATTCAATTGGTTATGCATGCTTGGCATCCAACAAGTGGCAGCCATGCTGCAATGCAAACTGGCACACAGCAGTTGCATGTGCCTCTGCACAGGGGCATGGGCCTCTACTACATTTATTTGCTTGGTGTGCGTGTGTGTGTGTGAGCAGTAAATGTCATCAGGCCCCTAAAGATGGCTAGTAATTGGTAACATGGCAGCATTCATTATATTACAGCCCTTAAAAACAACCTCATAAGCAATGGCAAAGACAATGGATCTGGCATTGGCTACGATCTTTTAGCCTTTACCAATGCTTATTTTCTTTCATCATTGCTTTTGAATAACTTTAGTTTTGAGGCTTTACTATGTATGCATGTATGTATGTATATATGATCAAGGCAGGGGATCCTGCCGAAACGTGTCATGGCTCGAAGCAAAATAGAATAAAGAAATTCTTACTACATCATTGGAGACTGCTGTGTCGTCATTCCAGTGCGGGAGAGAGGCACAGGATCTGTTTGGTGATATATATATATATATATATATCAGGCAAGTGTAACCTCCCAGGCTCCGACCGCAGCGACCCAGGAAATCACGCATATCCAGTAACTTACTTTAAGCACAGATTGTATTAAAAGCTGAACCAAGCAATCTGACGCGTTTCGGGCATCCGCCCTGCTCATATATATATATATATATATATTCCACAACACCAATCCAACTTCACAAAGAAGAGGTACGCACTCCGGTCTGTAGGTATGGGGGTGATTTAATGTCATTTCAGGTCATCCTCGACCCCGTAGAAAAGAGAGAGACGCGTTTTGCCTGCACAGCAGGCTTTCTCAATCTTATATATATTCACTAAAAAAAACATAGGTTTGAGGCCTTATATAGTTAGGAATTAACATATAAAAAACCATTGAAATTGCTCCTATATAGTTAGTTGGACTAACTCATACAAAACCATTGAAATTGCTCCTATATAGTTAGTTGTACTAACTATATATCGCGCACCCGCAATCCACTGCTGATGATATCACATATTACATCATTCATGACAAGGTCAGTGACATCACTGATGACATCTCAAATGACATCGCTGATGACATCATCCAGTGAATGTGGTTTGCTTCGTTATTTAAATATTCATTATATATAGCAATTTGCATTGAAGAATGAGTGGATATATTAAAATAAATATTTGGATGGAGGATTTAGTAGCAGTGTAATTGACTGTTTACTTGACCAATTTATAGTGTCTCACTAAATATAGTGGATAGTGACTAAACTGTTTGAATATCTGTATCTCTTTGTCAGTTGTTGTGTAAACAGGTACTCCAGTTGGTTACTAGCTATGTGAAAGTCTGTATTAGTTATTGATTAGTTAACTGAGTATTTGTATGGGAGAGTGAATGTGTGTGTGGTTCTGTGGGGGGTGTGTGACTGCCCAAAGATGTGTGAATAGTTGATTCACTAGATATATGAAGTTAAAACTACATGTTCTAACAGTTGTTTAGGTGAGTGAATATCTTTATGGGTGTGGTGATGAGCAAATATATTTCTCAATGATACATGTCCAACAAACTAGAAAAATAAAAGGCAGTGTATGTGTCAGTTGTTGTATATAAATAAGTATACATAAGACTCAATGATTGTGTGAGTGACTGTATGGATAACTTTATACTTGATATAATGATTTTCTAATTCACTAAGTATGACTTACTATCTAAATGAATAGATGAAGTTGTGTTTGTATATGTGTGTAGCTAAGTAAATATGTAAGTATGATCCATTGTTTGCATAAGTGAGTAGGATGACTTCATATGTGAATAGGATGAGTGCTGGTGTGTAATGTCGATTTAGGTGTATAAGTATTTTTGATAGTGTTCTATTGTTCATTGACAGCATGTATGAGTGAATCTACAGGTAAGTGATTAGATGTGTGTATACATTTATGAATCACTGAGTGGGTTTTTAGATACTTGTATTGCTGTAACAATGGATTCAAATATCGTACTCTGTATTTCACAAAGAGTGATGAAATATTTTACTAGTGTATGAAAAGATGTATGTGATTGTCATGTGGATGATGTCATCAGTGATGTCATTAGCGATGTCATTTGAGATGTCATCAGTGATGTCACTGACCTTGTCATGAATGATGTAATATGTGACATCATCAGCAGTGGATTGCGGGTGCGCGATATATAGTTAGTACAACTAACTATATAGGAGCAATTTCAATGCTTTTGTATGAGTTAGTCCAACTAACTATATATCAGCAATTTCAATGTTTTTTTATATGTTAATTCCTAACTATATATGGCCTGAAACCCATGGTTTTTTCAGTGAATTTTCAAGGTTTTTTAAATGCTAATTCTTAACTATATAAGGCCTAAAACCTATGGTTTTTTCAGTGAATTTCAAAGGTTTTTTAAATGCTAATTCCTAACTATATAAGGCCTAAAACCTATGGGTTTTTCAGTGAATTTCTAAGGTTTTTTAAATGCTAATTCCTAACTAAATAAGGCCTGAAACCTATGGATTTTTCAGTGAATTTGCAAGGTTTTTAAAATGCTAATTCTATTAGCGGATAACGTTTAAATATGTTAATATCCTTGTGGGACCAAAAAAATTGACACAAATCACGGCAGACGTGTTTCAGTAGAACACCCTTTGACTGGGCCTACATACAATTAATGGTGGCTTATTTTCCATATGTATAGGTTAAAACTCCATCCTTCATTTCCATCACTCCCAGCTACTAGAACGCCAGCACAATCATTATCCTGGGAGCCATTTTCCAACCATCATCCGGCAATACATCTGAGTGCATGATTACTCTGTGAAAAATCAAATGGTCTTCGTCAATGCAAGACTTAAAAATACCATCACTCCAGCTTGCCGAGGCCATAGCGTTTTCGAAGTCTAACTTTTTTTTATTTCGCGGGAGATCATTGGAACCCGTTGTTCATCAATTCGTTTTAGTAAATACTTGCTGTTTGGTATCACTTCTCGGGTGTGTATTGTTACCCCTACTCCAAGGTACTGATTTTTCATATCGCTGTGTCCCTTTACTGTGTTTACCACACACCCTCAGCAATCCCTTGGGCTGTTCACCCTGGGACCTTCTTCAGACATCTGTCTTGTTAGCTACATGTCTTGGAAGCTGCTCTAGGTTGTTTCAGTATATTTTTGTACTATCATGCTACTCCTTTTGGAATACATGCCACCTCGCTAAACTGTGCATGTTTCTTACTTCCCCGTGTTGGCACAACTGGGGTCGCAGGGGACCTAATCCCCCTTATTTGCAAATGCCTGTCCACCCCCATCTGGGCCCTGCTCTTATATTACTGTGGTTTGCCAGTGCTGTCTACTTTGCCTGTGCATCCTTCAGAGGCCATGGAATATCTGACTGTAATCGGTGTAAAAGAATTGTCCCTAAGATAAAGATGGCTCAACTGAGTGGTCCTCATTCTTCCTCCTACGCCTTTATATTTGTGGGGGGGGGGGGGGGGGTCACTGATTGGGCGTGTGCCCCGGGGCTCATGCCCCAAGCCCTCTTAATGCTTGCTACTTAACGAACATGGGATTTGCTTCCATATTTGGATCACGCTCTATGGAGAGCTGCACAGTAGGCGGGGGGGGGGGGGGGGGGGGGGAGGGGTTGTAAATGATTAGATCAGCATCACCAGGTGCCACTCAGCACACTAATCTTCTGTGGCAGGCACTCTTGCTAATTATTCGCCAGCTGGTGAAGTGCGTTGTATAAAAATAGTTATGCATGACTTTCTGCTTATTAGTTTCCTAAAGCAACAGTTTGCTGTGTTATTTATTCCTTATTTTAACTACTGGCACGATAAACAAAGCAGGTCATTCTGATGGCCCTCATTTTGTGCTGTACGATAGAACAAAGACTTGGCATCAGGGCTCAACCCCTTGAGCCAGTGTATTGTGCATGCTTTCCATAAAAACATGTAACTAATGAAGTAGGAAAATGTGCCAGGGATGCTGGTTTGTTGCTGTCCGGCGCAAACTTGACCCGCAGATACCGGGGCGCTTTAGATGAGCAACAGTTGTGTTGCATGAGGGTATTTATTTATTTGTTAGGCAGGGGGGTGGGCGTAACTGATTTGCCCAGCATCACAAGGTGTTCGGCGCCCTAGCCGTTAGGCCAATTCCCCTCCCGTAGGTCTTCAACTCTGTAGATGGGCACCAGCTACATTGGCCAAGGACGCATTCATTAATGTTAGGCGGTGAAAGATGGTGCGATTTGCCCCAAATCCCCGGAAGCAAGGCCAACGCCGGGTATTGAACCCTGTTCCCCTGCTCCACCGTCGGGAGCTGGGACCTTAAGGCCACAAGCTCTTCTTTGTTTAATTTACCTCTGGAGAAGCCAGTGATCATTATGCCCGTCACCCCTTTCCCTTTTGGTGTCCCCGTTGCAGACATGTGGGCATACTTAGCATTTCCATACGTTTCTAAATTACATGTAACATGTTAGCCACTCAATCGAATTTGTGGTCGTTTAGTATCTAATTCCGTGTACTTTGAAACCGCTCTCTGTGCCTTTGCGCACAATACAACAGAGGGCCACAATACCCATTTCGCTATGGTGAGGGCAAAGAATGTAACGGCAAACAATCCCTGTGCAGGATAATGCTGCCACAAACATGGAAAGTAGATGCGCAACTCTTTATCTTCGTGAGCAGCACATGTCCATCAGATTGTTGCAGTTCCATGCTACCTGGGTACAGTCACCCCTTTTCCCCATAAATGCTCCCACCACTTAATAAACCTGCCATGGTTGGGCGGGGGGGGGGAGCCGCACATACTGACCCCAGCGGATAAGGCCGACCATTATCAGTAACCACAGTACCCACATGCCAGGTGGATATAAGTAAAAGGGGGAGAATTTTGTGACATTAAAACCGTCACCACTCAGGGGGACAAAGCACACCACTGCTTTCACGCCACTGATGCTGCCTTTTTCTTTGCACCCCAGTGATCAGAATATTTGCAAAAGGTTATTGTCGATAAATTAACATTTTAATGTTTCTGTTTCTTAAGCTTGCCCTGGATGATTTAAAAAAAAAAAAAGGTTTAGTCATCCGCCGCAACCCAGGATCGAACCAGGGACCCTTAACTCTTCCGTCTAACGCTCTCCCGATTGAGCTATTTTTGCTGCTGACTTGTTTTCTTTTTCTTTGCAGCACTTTACATGAGCTTCAGTGACATTGCACAACTTCGCCCCGGGGCTCTCCCGACTGAGTTATTTTGGCTGCTGACTCGTTTCCTATTTCTTAGCAGCACTTCGCATGAGCTTCCGTAACATTGCGCCACTTCGCCCTGGAGAGCTGCACGCCGCCTCCCTAAGCACCCTCACTGCGCTATGTCTGCTGTTTACCAGATCGGCTTTTGGAGCTCAGGTCCTCCCAGAAGTGTGACCTTAAGCGTGTTCTACGTTGTTGGGGTTCTCTGGGTCATATCCTACCGCAAAAACGGGGTTTATCAAATCTGCTGCTGTCTGCAGCTTCTCAGTGCTCGCTTTCCCTACGCCCGCGAGCCGGATACCGACCTGCACCTACTTCAAAATATTCACAATATCCTGGGCACCAGGTGCGTGCAGCGCCGCACACTCTGTGCTGGTGGTTTTGAAAAGTAACCTTATGGCTCGGCTGGGGTGCGCAGGGACTGGGCTGGAAATAGCGCAAATGACCGTAAGCGCTGTATGCGCACTTTCCTTATGCTCCCTGCTGGTGGCTTCTCCACTGCGCCTGCTTTATCGAACTCATAAGGCCAGCACAGTTCTCCGGGCTATGCGACAACCTTACCAGCGTTACCTAGCTGGGGCTATTCAACTGGGTACACTCTCTTTTCGCCTTTTTAGCAAATACCCAATCACACATGTTCGGTGCTCCCGGCCCCGCCCACAACCAGGCGGCGGCCATCTTGAGGCGGCTCGGGCCGCTGCGGTAATCTCGGGGGTAAAACGAGGGGTGGGCACCCTCGAGATTAAATTAAATACATTAAAATAAAAGAGAGAAGCCCCCCAAGCCCCCCCCCCCAAAAAAAAAAAAATCCGAAAAATCGCGGGGTGCGCGCACGGTGCGCGCTAACAGATATATAATTGAATTCTCGTCTAATTTTCTCAGGAACTACTGGACGGATTTACACTATTTAACCAAAAGCGTGATCTGCGTACCAGACACTACCATTTTGACAAGTTTGGTGTAATTCCCTTCAGTGGTTCAAGCTGTAGCCGTGTCTAAAGGTCCTATGGAAATTAACATGGGGAAAACCCGTTTTGGGACCCCCCTTTTTTCACTTGACTTGACTTTTTTCACTTGACTAATCCCCCCCAAACTTTCAGGGAAAGAGAGGAGCGGAGCGAGCCATCTTCTTTGAGAAAGTTGCAAAGATTCATCAACCAGCGCCAAAGTTATTCCCAATAGAATGTTGGGGATTTCCTATGGAAACTAGGTCCTAACTATATATACCTACTGGCTACCGCCAGTAGGTAATACACATATACATATACATATACGTATACACACACATATATTTTTATATACAACAGACACACTCACCAGTTATAGCTATCGCAAGTAACTATAACTCACGCCTCCGCCATGCACATTGTTGTCATGAATGATGTAATTCCAGATGTTGCAGTGATATTACAAGTGATGTCACAAGCGATGTAATATGTGAAGTAATTAGTAGTGCATGGGAGGGGCGCGAGTTATAGTTATTTTATGGTTCAATTTAAAGGTACTTAAAAAAAATATAAAAGATGAATTTCAGTGGTTTTGTTTGTTTAAAATGGTATATTTTAACTGACATTTTCACTTAAATATACAATCCTTCTGACCTTTGTTTTTTCTGTGCATTTCTAAGGTTTTTAAAAATGTAAACTAAGATATAACTACCATACCCAACTATAATGTCCCTTTAACTTTTGTTTTTCCTCAATAAATGTCTATTTTTTTTAACATAAAGTAAGATATCCATTGCTGTGTGTGCCCGAGGTTGGACGCAGGGCCTGCATCCAACTGCCAGTTGTCCCGTAGGTTGGAACAGGGCCAGGCTGTAAGCAGCGATGGGTTGGGTGCAGGGCCTGGCCATACCCCACTGTACGTAGCAGGGAGTTGGGAGAAGGGCCTGCACCAAACCCTCGCTAGCATGGCTTGCTATGTTCAACAATTTATATTGTGTGTCATTTTAAGTGAAGCAGACATCCCGGCTTTTTAATAAGTCACCAATAACTACAATCAAATGTATATTACATAAATTGACACATTGCAATGTTTAATAAAAGTGATTAACGTAATATATTTTTTAATGTCAAAAGGTCAGGAAAACATTATTGAGCTGTTAGACGGGGACGCTGTTGTGCAACGGTCTACACCAGAGATTAGTAGGATCCTTCTTGACTTTTACTCTGATCTTTATGGGGATAGGCCACAGATTCCTGAGGCCGAGATATGCGCATATCTGGAGGACATTGCACTCGGCTGGCTTTCGAAGGGCCAGAGAGAATATTTGACGCAACACTTTGATGTGGAGGATGTGAAGGCGGCTATAATGTCCCTCCCTACATGCTAATCAGCTGGCCTTGACGGGCTACCAAGTGAGTTCTATAAGGCCTACATTGATGAGCTAGATGGGAATCAATATGATAAGGACGCCTGATTGATAGGGGCTACCCCAAGCGACTTGTAAAAAGATCCAGAAAACGAGCATGGTTTCAGGACAGAAACACGCTTCTAATGCCGAAGGAACGCCAGTCATCTCAGGATGATCTGCGTCACGACATTTTACATCAAAAGTAATGAAATAAAGAGAATTGTCAACAAGCATTGGGGCCTGGTTGTAGACATTATAGACACCCCAGAGCCACCAATGCATGCTTTCAAAAAAGCAAAAAGCATAAGGGACCATGTTGTTCGTTCTCTACTAGACACACCGCAGGCACCGACCATCCAAGAACTCTGGAATCTACCAGAGGTAGTAGGCCATTTCAGATGTACCACGTGCAAAGCATGCCCAACATGTTGGGAGACTAAACAAGTAACTCACAACAACTTGACTGTAGACCTCAGGTCTTTTACAAACTGCAACACCAGCGGAGTAATCTATGCTATTCTTTGTCCATGTGAACTTATGTACATTGGGCAAACCAAACAAAAGGTTAAAAACCGAATCTTCCAACACTGCAGCAGGGTCCGCTGCCAAACAGCAGGAGCCCCACTTGTGGAACATTTTATGGACAAGAAACACACTCCAGAATCTATGAGATGGGTTGTACTCGAAAAGATTACCCTAGGTCCCAGAGGTGGGAATCTGAACTCCATCCTAAACATCAGGGAGTGTAAATGGATGCACAAATTTAAGACTATTAACAGGGGTCTCAATGAACTAGATGCCAATTTTGCACAAATGGCGGGTATTGAACCCGAGTAAGCGCACCGCAGTGTTAAAAAGGGTTCCAAAGACAACCGGTAACCAAAGACCCTTTTATGTTGCCCGGCGGTATCGCCTCTATGACCCACCAATATTAATCAATGAAGAAGCAGGCGCTGGAGACTGGAAGGCGGGAAACGAGGATTTTATTCTCTCCGGAGGAGAACACATCAATTCAGACAGCAAGTATCGTCACGAGGTGCTCTAACCACATCTCTGAGGCCGGGCCTCTTATACTAGAGTTTACGACCTTTATTGCACATAACACATTCTTGTAATATTTTAATACTTGAAAGAACATCCTCGGAATCTCCCCTCCAGACCCGTTCCCACATACATTTACAGTTGGATTCCCCACCCCGGTCACAACAGGTGATGGTGGTCGCACAGCAGGGCATTCCGCCGATTCACGGAATGCGTGGGGTTGATCGGATCTCATGGGGTGGGGGCTTTGATCGGTTCGGGGGTCTTTTGATGGGGAGGGGAAGCTTCCTACTGTACGGGGTAATAAACAGTATCCGCAGGGTCAGGTGGCAGCCTGGGAACGAGGAAGACAAACGGGGACACAGGAAAAGGGGGTTTGCATCAAAAAGGGTTTGAGGCCATGAAAGGAATGAAGGGAGGTGTCGCGCTGGGAACAGGATGGGGTTCTGTGGTGAAGCTGCGCTGGAGAGGGGTTTATGACCCAAGGCATGAGAGAGCGGGGGGGTTGTCAGCGTGCGGGGGAATGCTTGCGAGGTTAAGAGAGAGAGAGACGCGCTGGCTATTAGTGAGGGGCAGGGAGGCCATGGTGCTCAAAATGGCTGCCGCTTACGCGCACGAATGGGCCTGGAAAGGGGCAAGATGGCGCCGATAATGTTCACCAAGTTTGTATTTATTTTTCACAGTCCTCCCTTTAACATTTCCAAGACATCTTGCTGGCCTATTTCCTATCTACCCCTATATGCAGTGATCATAAGTAAGGGAGAGGGGACTTGGGTGAAAGAACTGTACGTAAACATCACATTATAAACATCATATTGAAAAATCTCATCAGTCAGTAGGCGGGTTCATTGTTAAGTTGGTTGCAGGAAAAAGTCATCGTAATGCAATATCAGACTAGAATCACGTAGCGAGGGCGTTGGGTACAGATCATAGAATAAGAACTGGTAAATTATCATATAAATAAGTCCTTTTTGTATACGGTGGGTGCATAGTCAGTCCAATGGTGATTGGGAGAGAAAGGAGATACAGTAAAAATATCAGAGTTCTTCGTTGTCCTTTTGTCGTCTTCTGTCGGCACTGTTGAACACCTGGATTACCTATCAACAGAAATGTTCATGTGGATCGAGTCGTTGGGGGTAATTGTGAGATCAGTTCGTTTCTTGAGTCTCTGTGGTGGGCATTTCCTGTTGCTTCCATCATCTCCAAGGTGCTTGGTAGCGGGCAGAACCACAGACTTTGTTTATCTTTTCTTCGGGGGCGACCCTTGGTGGAGTTCTAGGTCACCGTTCTGGGATTTAACACAGTTCGTGGTCTACTTAGTCGGAGCTCCCTCCCTTCTGACGTAGGGAGTACTCTTCTCTGGGTAGCTCAGTAGGATTTGGAGGAACTTGGGAGTTCGGGTGGAAAGGTGCGGGTGTGAACAGTCCTTATGGTAGGTCGGAGGAAGAGGGGATGGAGCAAGGCCAAGTCGGGAACAGATCAGGGGGGGGGGGCGGAGAGTTTTGCGTCAGGCGAGTCCGAGACCATTGTTCAGAGAGCGGGGGCTTTTTGGCACACGTTGATCATAGAGCAGGGGCTTCAGGTCAGCCCTTTCCTTAGCTTTGTTTGAAACAGTGCCCCGTCCTGCGACTCCTTACTGCCGTGGTCTCGCCTTGGCCTCCGTTGCTGACGTTCCACGATCCGCAGTCAGGCCGCGTGCTCCCACATCCGGTCTCTTTCTCCTCCGACAGTGATATCCTTAAATGAGTGTTGAAAAGACAGTCTTTAGAGATTTTGCAGAAAAAGGTAATTACATGAATCTACTTTCTTTCCCAACACCAAGCGACTAGCGTAAGCACTCGCTACATTTGAGATTTTTGCGGCTTACGTATAAACAATTGATGATGGGTTTGCTGGATTCCTTGCAACTTCCTTTTGTTGGCTAATTCTTTGACGCTTTGATGATTATTACGTTCATTTGTCATATGTCTATTATAGTAGATGTCAGTTCTTCTGGCAGAGACCCATTTCTCTAGTACGAGTCTTGCAAGGCTAGGCTAGTCTTCAGGGCCTTGTATTTTACAAAAAGTGCAACGTGCTATTCACCATAGTCTGATAAGCATCCTTCTGAGGGATGAACATAGGCTAAACGAGTCTGCATTACATAAAAACATCTTATTTTCAACCATGCCTACTGCAACAAGTTCTTTCGTTTTTCAATCTAATTTTCAACTTTGCACACATCCTTCTAACTTTCTATATAAATCCTCGCAACCTGGTTACTACAAAAACTCGGGAGGGGTGGTTTGCAATAATTATTAAACTTATCCTCGGGGAAGGAGGGATCTGATGGATACCAAACTGGGGGCATTTTGGGTAGATGGGGGTGTCTCGATCATTTCTTACAGCTTGGGGTACGGAGACAATTTTCAATGGGGATGGTCGCATCACCACAGACACATTTTTATCATAGGAGCCACTGACAAAGAGTTCCCTGAGAGTGGGTCAAATTTAGGGAACCTTAGTCGTCTTACCTGTCCCTTTCCTATCGGCCAATTTAAATTTCATCCATATTTTAGTAGAAAAGGAGAGGTAGTAACGTGGTACCAATACAATTTTATTTAGGACAGATTTGCACAAATACTTGTGGTATTTGGGGCCAATCAGGAGGTGCACCAGGTTCGCCAATTAGGTGCCAGTTGCTAGGAAGAGGGAAAGTGTGGAGGGGTGGAAGAGTGAGTGAGAGAAAGAGAGAGAGAGAGAGAGAGAGAGAGAGAGAGAGAGAGAGACAATAGGCCGAACAGTACACGTGTGACATAGAGAATGACCGTGTATTGTTTGGGCTATTCAGTGCGTTACCCAACGTTAGACGTTTCGGGTCTGTGTTAGGAGGTGGGAAGCATGCAGTTTTGGGACAGAAAAGCGTTAGATTTGGTAAAAAGGTCGTGAGAGCGTCCTTGTTGTGCCATTTTGTAGCGCTAGTCCGTCTTCATGCATCGGGCGTGACGTGGTTCCAGATCCCTTATGATACTCTAATCGGGATTCTAATGTAACCTGCAGAGGGAAAAAGGGGGAGAAAAAGGGGAGGTAGGGGGACAACATTCGAACACATCAAATGTAAGGGCACGAAAATCCTTTACTTACCACATACTCGTACTTGTCTCTTCGGGATATAATCCCTTAGGGTTCTGGTTTCTTAAAGTCATGGGGGCAGGCAATGTGATAGGTGGTTCATGGGGAGGTTCGAGGATGGCGTTAAGGATCGTGTGTAGTGAAAAACGCTAAAAAGAGGAATCAGAGGTGCCTAGCGCGAGGTACCCGGTTTCGTAGATGTATCCGGTCATCGGGGTCCCAAAATCATTCCCAAAGCTGTGATGTTCTTAAGGCATACCAGTTCTTTGTTCAACCCTGTACCTTAGTACCTTCGACCACCATATCCTTATAGCAATTTATCAATCACACCATTTTACTTTACCCATTCTCTGAAGTCGAGGTCTTTCTTCATAAGCAGCGTATCATACCTTCGTTTTGACCATCAACCCAGGGCCGAACAACCATTTCTCGGATAACCTTAAAAAGAGAGCAGAACAGTTGCGCACAGAAAAACCCTCCCACCGATACCCGTATTTACAAAAGTACGCGGAGCCTATCCATAGCTTCTAAGACTTTTATTTGTAGAGTTATTCAGTACGTAAAAGGTGAGAGCGCAATTCATATTTTGGCCTGACATGTCGTCGATGGAAGCACATACAGTAGGGGGTTATTTTGTAGTACAAGAACATGTAAAAAGGTCTAATTAATTATTTGTAAGTAACCAAAAACATTTCATTGCGTGACGAAGGAATCAGGGGCATTTCAGTTCATAGATGGAAACACAGTCAAGCTCATCGTAATCACATTTCCTAAATGCAAACCGCGGGCGTGCATCATGAGCGACGTTATGTATCAGTTACAACAAATATCAAAAATAAATTGTTCATTGAAATCAACATTTTTACAGAACCTCTTCTTAAATGTTTGCCAAGTGCACCCTCCTCCCTTTAACATTGAGTGCGCAATGGTTCATATATATACATATATATCTTAGTACATCAAGTTTCATTAGCTAAGGAACACCATGAGGCACCCGTAAGTTCCATTGATACCAGCGCCATTTTGGGCGAGGCCGGTTTAGTCCGGAAGTAGCATCAGGGGCAAAATATCCCCGACAATTGGCGGTTGGACCAGAGTCCCTTTCGGTAGTCCAAAAGAAAACTGTGCTAACAAAGGGGCTGGTGGTGTGGACCGTCAATCAAGAGAGGGAGGGGGTAAAGTCTCTCTTACCGGGTCATGTTGATGTTCAGCCGGAACTTGCTCGAGTTCGTTAGCCCATAATGTTCCTGGGTGGTTCAGACGGAAGCTGATGCAGACACGAGAGCACCGCCATCTTGTTGCTGTGCCGTGGTTATTTCATTTGAGATCAATGCAGCTGTTCCTCACCGGAAGCCTGAAGGGGCCGAGGGCTCTTGGGACTTTGGTAGAATCTTCAAAGTCGAGGGGATGTTTTGTCGATGGTGGGGGCTTGCGCCCAGGTGGGCAAGCGCCCGAGTTGCAATTTCGGACAAAGTTACTCCAGCGGCCTAGACCCGCCTTTCAAGGGCCCAGACGCCATTTTGAGGCCCTGCAGCAACCTTTGCCGTATCCATCAGGAGCGGAGGAAAACTTCTTGTGATGGCGAAAAACAGAGCATCATGCGGTTGGAGCAGGACATTTTGGTTCGGGGCGCCAGGGTGCAGCAGTGGAGCCTTCATCCGGGGAGGTGAGGGAGGCTCACCGTGCCGTCTTCCTCTCCCGGTGCATCCTACGCCGTCTCTTGGAATCAGGGGCGCACATGATGACCACCCTACACCCCTGATTCCGACTCTTGGGGGACCACTGTACATCCGGTACTCCGTAAATATGCCCGTCGGACATTGTATGTCCTGTACTACGCAAGTATACCAGCCGGGTCTTGTATGTCCTGTACTGAGAAAATATACCAGCCGGACATTATATTTCCTGTGCAGCGTAGGTATATGGCCGTCGCCCGGCTGGAGGACATCGGCGTCGGGCCAGGGCAGGGAAGCCTCCTACCTGTGGAGGTGGAAGAGGCTCGTCCGCGTCGCCTCTTCCTCCCTGCCCACCCTGCATCCGTTCGATGGAGGAATTCGTGATGGCCGGACCAGGAGATATGAGGGAGGGGGTCATTTTCATCCGCCCCCTCCCTACTCGCGGCCCGGGGGACGCCATCCCTGGAAGGGCAGTATGGGAAGACCATTTCATTGCCTGCTTGGTGGAGTCTCCAGTACCTTCTCGCCAGCGATCTCTTTTTGGCCCATGGTTGCTGGCAGGCCCCGCCCCACACGTGCTATGCGTTTCGGATGGGCGGGACCATCGAAAGGGCCATTACGTTTCGAGGACTTCCGGAGTGAGCATAACATGTTTTGTATTTTTCCTATTAGTCAAGTTTGCTTTTTAGAGAGTTCTACTAGTTATTCTATTTACTGTTGGTTGTGTGTTTTACCGTAATTAAATCCTAAGTTATATAATAGACGCTTGGCTTTCTTGAATCTTTTCTCTAACGGGGGGGTTGTTTACACTGACCTGCAGTTGTGTTTGTTTTTCAGAGTGGGGGAGCAACAGAGAGCAATCAGTCCCAGAACTCCAACATGTCGTTAAAATTTGTCTGACGAAATCTGTGCCACCGAGCATAATCGAACGGGGTGGTCCTGTCTGCTCTGTCTGCACTAGTCTGATCGGTTTTTATCTCACGTCTTTTTCCTTTCTGTCGGTCCGTCCTTTCTGTCAACCCTCCATTCTTACCTATGCTTTGCAGAGTCGGGCATTTGGCTTTCCAGTGTCCAAGACATTTACAGAAAGCACATTGGTTTTGTTTTAAATCTGTCCGTCCTGTGCGTAATGTCGGGGGATTACCTTCAGGTCGTTGTGTTCCGGGGTTGGCTTGTCGGCACATCCCCTTACACCATTCGCTTTTCATGTCTACTCCTCGGGGCTGTGCCATCGCTGGCCCTTCCCTTTGCCTACTAGACGTTTGGAGGTTTGTCCGTCGTGTCCCTTCACCTTTTCTAAATTCGTCGCTTTCCCTTCGTTGCGTGGCTTCTTTGCGCCACATACCGAGACTATCGAGCATAATAGGTGTTGTTTCATTCCTACGAAGGGCTATTTCTACTGTTTCTATTTTGTCGAGATCAAAGGATCCTCTCAGTGGCCACTGTCTTTCTCGATCCTTTTTCGTATATTTATGCCACAGCTCACTATAGGCTATAGCAATTAATCCATGCTTCATGAACATGTCCTTATTAGGGGTGCCTTCCAGCGGAGCCGGATGGTTCATCTCTAATAAGCGGTCCGGGTTAAACAGGCTACTGACCAGTGGGGAGAAGACAGGCATGACGGATCACAATGGGATAATAATCAGCACTACCTATCTTATCACTGCGCGCAAAGACTAGACAGAATATTTCTATTCTACGTTGTTTGCACGTAGTGAATACCTCATGAACCAATTCTGAGCAATCAATCAACGTTAGGTCAAAAATAAAAAATCAATATGGTCAATGGGGAGAATAAGTAGGCTCGCAAAGGTTCGCGTCACCTACCCTTTCACTATCTGTAAAGAGGGGACCTAATCTTCCCTGTTTTCAGACAGAGAATCTCCAGAAAACAATCTATAACAGTTAATCAATGTTAGGTCAAAAATAAAAAATCAATATGGTCAATGGGGAGAATAAGTAGGCTCGCAAAGGTTCGCGTCACCTACCCTTTCACTATCTGCAAAGAGGGGACCTAATCTTCCCTGTTTGTAGACAGAGAATCTCCAGAAAACGATCTATAACAATTAATCAATGGGGGGGGGGGGGGCAATTGTTCAATGGGGAGGGGGAAAATAGGTCCGACGGGTGCGTACCTATCCTTCGCTGTTTATAAAGGGAGAGCCTGTTGTTTCTCCGTTTGCAGACAGCGAATCTCCAATAAATTAACAAAGAGTAATACTAGTATTTTCACAACAATTATCAATTACTTCCAATTATCTATCACTATCGCAATTTCGTCGTGTTTACACGACCTTACCCGGACCGCATGGACAGTTTCTCGTCTTCCGAATCCAGCGCCCGATCGTCCTCTTCTCTTCGTACTTCTCGTGGCACTCCTGATGGTTCCCAGTCAGGACCGCAGATCACTCGGGAGAGGTCTGTTCGGAACCAGTGAAGTTCGGATGATCGGCTGTCAGACGAGGGTCTATCGGACAGGGTACCTTCCGATCGTTGCAGTCGTTCACTCTGTCGTCAGGACCTCTCCCACTGGATCCACGAGTCGCTGATGGGCCCCACGTTTGGGACGCCAATTGTTAAAAAGGGTTCCAAAGACAACCGGTAACCAAAGACCCTTTTATGTTGCCCGGCGGTATCGCCTCTATGACCCACCAATATTAATCAATGAAGAAGCAGGCGCTGGAGACTGGAAGGCGGGAAACGAGGATTTTATTCTCTCCGGAGGAGAACACATCAATTCAGACAGCAAGTATCGTCACGAGGTGCTCTAACCACATCTCTGAGGCCGGGCCTCTTATACTAGAGTTTACGACCTTTATTGCACATAACACATTCTTGTAATATTTTAATACTTGAAAGAACATCCTCGGAATCTCCCCTCCAGACCCGTTCCCACATACATTTACAGTTGGATTCCCCACCCCGGTCACAACAGGTGATGGTGGTCGCACAGCAGGGCATTCCGCCGATTCACGGAATGCGTGGGGTTGATCGGATCTCATGGGGTGGGGGCTTTGATCGGTTCGGGGGTCTTTTGATGGGGAGGGGAAGCTTCCTACTGTACGGGGTAATAAACAGTATCCGCAGGGTCAGGTGGCAGCCTGGGAACGAGGAAGACAAACGGGGACACAGGAAAAGGGGGTTTGCATCAAAAAGGGTTTGAGGCCATGAAAGGAATGAAGGGAGGTGTCGCGCTGGGAACAGGATGGGGTTCCGTGGTGAAGCTGCGCTGGAGAGGGGTTTATGACCCAAGGCATGAGAGAGCGGGGGGGTTGTCAGCGTGCGGGGGAATGCTTGCGAGGTTAAGAGAGAGAGAGACGCGCTGGCTATTAGTGAGGGGCAGGGAGGCCATGGTGCTCAAAATGGCTGCCGCTTACGCGCACGAATGGGCCTGGAAAGGGGCAAGATGGCGCCGATAATGTTCACCAAGTTTGTATTTATTTTTCACAGCAGTGTAGGCATGAGATAATACACCACACAGTAGTCAAACGTAGCCGGGTCGATGTAGACACTTTCCAAAGACCACCTGTAGACACAACCCGTGATAGCATTGTCATGAGGCCTCTATAATTTATTATTATCCTTGAATACTGTTTTATTCGAGCACATTGTTTTCTAAATTCCATATGATTTGTTGATATTTATGCACAATAATGTCTGCAGATTTCTGTTAGATATCACCATCCAGATTTTTATGTTTATTTAATTACATGTCTATTAATAACTATGTATAATAGTACTGGTAGATTGGGGCAAATGTCACGGCCCACTGCTAATTTCAAGTATACTTATCAGACATACTGATTGAATTGTTATATTGCCCAGGTTAATTACAGATTGCCATGCCGAACACCATGCAACTTTTGTTAATATGCAAAGTCCACAGATTCTTAATTAGACCGGATTTTAGACGGACATGTCTCCATTAGTATGCGACATTACTTTGACTCGGATACAATTCGTGTCCCTTACAGCATTCAACACATTCGATCTGAAGTTCAAGCATCCCTTAGAATCAAAAGGCATCTTTTCAGACGCTCCCCCATTTACCCGTCTAACGCCGACGTGGCGTATCTTGTATTGTCCCGGTGATTGGCCCGGCTGAGCCGAGCCTCTGGATACTTAGCATCTAGCGGCGGCACCGCGAGCATCCTCAGATGCATCGAAGCAGCAACCTTTGCGGACGGCGGCAGCCAGACGCTGACAAGGTATGAATGTGCAAATGAATCTCCATAGGCCTTAGGCATTACCTGACTACGCTATCAACACCAACCAAGTAATTGGATACTCTACCATCTATATATATATATTGTCTGTCATACATGAGTATTCTACTTCCTTAGTTTTAAATGTACCTACCGACATGCCGGGTGGTGTCGAACACTTTACTTGATGTCTAGACTCATCCTAAACAATGCTACGACCCTGTTATTAATCTTTACCCACGAGTACGTCAGTCAACGGCGCACATCCCACTTGCCATGTTTTCGACCCCGTCCTAAATGAATGTTACAAGGCTCCTTACCCATTGTTATCTCCTACTTAATCCAGCTAGGTTCGGATCAACAAGGCACTCATTAGCCCCTGCTAGTGTCATTGTGGAAAATGTATTGATTTTTAGAATGGTGCCAGCCGCGCACTGAATTTATACAGTGACTACGGAAACCACAAATGACAAGTCAGTCCATGAGGAACATTGCCCAAGTAAGTCTCCCTCCCACACAACTCACTGCTATACGGCTTCACAGCCTTTTCCGTCCTTTGAGAACTTCCTCCATTTTATTCATTGTAGAATTCTAAGGAGCATGCAGAGGCCCACGCAACGACGGCACAGCCGCTGACCGTCAGTCTTATGTAGGTAATTCCTACATCTTTTCTTAAATACAGCAAGTTCACCACCCAGACAACTAATGTCAGCCTTTATATTGTTTCATAGGCTCTCTATCTTTGTCCTGACGAAGACCCCAACATGAGGCGAGAATAACCCTTTAGCGTACATGGGGGTCGAAACATAGACTACGCCAACCTAACACACCATAGGATCCAATGAAATGAATGTATCTTACCTATGTGTGATATGATTTGGGAACATTAATACTACCTTGGTTGTAAAGGCGTATTTGATTTTAATGTGATGTTATAAATGTCACACCACCTTTAACAAGTCCCTCACAACCTCTTCACTTCCCTTCCTTCTCACACTGAGAGCACTTTTAATGTAATGACTCTATAATTACATTGAATTGATGTTGACTATTCATGACAAATTCCTTGTTGAAAATGTACATGAGTAAACTTTTGCAAAAATAAATGCAATTTGATTTTGACTATTGCATCTCTAACTTTGCTTAGTTATACCTAATAATATGTGGTGCTTATCTGTATGAAGTAATACTAAATCACGTCCTTATCAAATTGATTCCCAACTTGGACCACTCCTTCTTTGTACCTACTCAATGACCCAGGTCCATGAGTTTTAAGGGTAACCCCTTTATAACTTATACATTGATGAGCTAGCACCTAGATTACTAAATGTCTACGCTGAAGCGTATGATACAGGAATACTGCCTCCAACACTAAAAGAAGTGCTTATTGTCACCCTGTAGAAACCTGAGAAAGAGGATAATAAATGTGACTCCTATAGGCCCCTGTCCCTGATAAACAGATAATAACATTTTAGCGAAAATGATTGCAAATAGGCTGCAACCGCTGGTGCCAAAACAAATACTTCCGGATCAGTCACGGTTTGTGCCCAAGAGGTCTACGGTCCATAACTTGCAAACTATTTTTGCAGCGTTGCACTGTTTGGAGTCAGATTTTCAGGCTGCGGCAGTGCTGTTGGATGCAGCAAATGCCTTTGACTCATTACAATGGGGATATATGTTTACTGTATTGCAAAGGATGGGCATGGCACCATTTTTCCTTTCCTTAAATGGATCAAACTATTATATACTGAGCCTGTGGCCAGATTGTGGGTAAATGGGTGAATATCGGAGGCATTTCCAATCAAGAGGGGCACTAGAAAGGGATGTCCCCTATCCCCGATGCTATTTTCTCTGGGGCTGGAGCCCAGGCAAAATCCGTCAAAAGCATGCTAATGTCGCATTGCAGTTCAGGCAGAGACCTCTAGGGGTCTCATTATACGCAGACAATATGATGCTCTGTGTTTGTGAACCCGCCACGAATCTCCCAGCGCTGCTGAGAGAATATGTGATATTGAGAGATATTCAGGTCTGGGGATCATCCACAGTATTCTTGTTAACGGATGGTACCCAGGAGGTTGTGTTGGATTTCCCACTATCGTGGTCCACTGACCCGGTGAAATATTTGGGAATGTGGCTACATAGGGACCCAGAAGTGATAATATCTACGAATTAGGGATGAGCCATCACCCAAATCACTGAGCAAACTGCTCAATGGACTCGCTTGGCCCTCTCGCTGGCAGATAGAATTGCAGTGGTGAAAATAACAATTTTGCCCAAACATTTATACCTATTTGCAATATCTCTGTGCGGCTCAACATGGCACTTTTTAATACACTTCAGACAGCCTTGCTGTCACTGGTGTGGGCGGGAAAGCGGCCAAGATGCAGCTGGAGCACGCTCACACACTGATTTGACCAGGGAGGATTTGAGGCACCTGACTTGCGGTTGTACTATTTGTGCGCCCAAGCGCAGTTTGCGCATTACTAGTATTTCCTGCAACGGTACCTTACGCATGCTGCGATTGAGGCGGGTACTGAATATCCAACTCCACTTACAGCGATGGTGCTGTTGGGGAGGGGGGAACCAAGAGGAATTAACTCAATTCAGGTAAATGTACTGCTTGGGCATGGAAGGTTCTTGCTAAGCGATCTCAGCTGGATTATATGGACGCCCCAGCTCTGCCGATCGCTGCACACCCGAATATTTCTACAGCCCAGGAGCAAGCAGCTGTCAGGGCATTGCGGGCGGCCGGGTCACAAAGCTTGGATATTTGTATAGAAATGGTGCATTCAAGCCACTCGAGGAATTTCAAGCTGGGCAAGGCTACTGTGTAATGATTGGATTTATATTTGGAAGGGTGCGTCAGGCGGTTAGGTCTATATACCCTAACTTCCCCACAGAGCTGAAAACACTAGAGGCACTACAAACTGTGCATGCAGGGTAGGAAAGAAGGGGACTGATTACAAGGTTATATAAAGCCTCTTTGAGAGAGAATGAGCTGCTTGAACCCCCTTCGCTCAAAAAATGGGATGAATTGCTTGAGACCCCATTGTCGCTGGAACAGTGGGAATTTTGCTGCGGATTGACTGGTAGATTAACAGCAAACTGCAATCTCTGCATTATCCATTTTAAATACTTGCACCAACTATACTATACACCAAGTTAGTTACAGAAATTCGGGTTGAGATAAAGTGCAAGATGTGTATGTTGTGGTCAGGATGACACAGATTTCATAAATCTTGCATGGGGCTGTGCCATAATATATGCTTTCTGGAGGGCCATTGCGGAGGTGCTCACTGAGGTTGTCCTTGAGAGGGTTGCAGGCACCCCAGAAGTATGTCTGCTGGGTATGAAAAAGTAGCTTAAACCCTGTAATAGGCGTATTGTCGCAATATCAACCCTGTTTGATAAGCGTGCAGTAGCACAATATTGGGGCGCCAGAGCTGGTCTCACTATTCAGAAATGGATTTGAGACATAGTATATTGTAAGGAGAAAATGGGGATCTATGCAGAGGAATTGCCTGAGGACTCCAGGCCTAAAGACTTCTGGGCGCTGCTCTCCATGTATTTCCTTGGGAACTCGGACTTGCATCAAGCACCATCAATAAATATGTACCTGGGACAAAACAAAATGTACTAGATACTATTCTGAAATGCTGCCAAAGTGTGTCTGAGCCCGCCTGGTGGCACCATTTTTAAAGCTCCCGCCGGGTGACAGCAGACTTGCCTTACTTACTTGCAGGAATGCTTTTTGTGATTGTGTAATTCGTTCAGTAGGTTTTGAGAAATTAGGGTTCAAAATGTATGTGTATCTGGTGCATTGGGTTGAAATTCACAAATCCAAGCATTCAGGTTGGTTGAGGGGGCTTTAAAAAAAAAATGTTGCGGCTGCCATTACAGGACTCCAGTACTTTTTCCCCTGTCCTTAAAAACGTCTTTTTAAAAAGATTATAAGGGAGAGGGTAGGGATACACTGCCCTCCTAGGCCTTGTGTGGGGCTAAACGTTTTTTGCTTTTTTAAATGTACGTTTTTTGCTGCGATCCCACAGTTCTCCCATTAAGGTAAAAGAAAACAAAATGAATGACCCCTGGGATGGGTCAGGGTCCTAGGGTCAAACATAGTGTAATGTTTTACATTATGGAAAGAGGACGTGAACAGAAGCCCTCTACCGAGCCGATGTTGGCCTCAGGAAACACATCTGCCTGGGCCCATTGCTTTCTTAGAATGGTAGGGGGAAATGGGGCCCCTCCCTGAGCCAGTTTCTGCCCTGGGTAGTCCATACCCCAAGCCTGGCGCAGTTTTATTTGGGGAGGGGATGTGGGTCCTTCCTCCCCGAGTTGATTCTGGCTCTGGGGACCTCATCCCCCCAGGGCCCATCTCAAAGTGTCCCACAGATCCCAACACCTGCGACACGGTTACCTGGGCCTGCGCATGGGCAGGAAAGACTCCATTTCTCCCACTGACTGGGAGAAGATATCTATCTTGCTGCCCATGCTCTGGCGGGAAGGGGACAGAGGTCTGCTACCCTGGTGGGAGCAGAAAGAAAAGCTGTTCCTACCGGGGAAGCGAAGAAGACAAGCCGGCTCCGGGCAGCATGCCAAGGGGCACCAGCCCCCCACAGCTCCAAACATTGTTGTGGGCGTGACCATGGCACCCACGTAACAAAACAAAAAAAGAGACAGAAACGTGGGAGTGGGCTCCCTGTGCTGCCAAAAGTGTTTTCAAACTGCACAATCAACCACGCAGGAGTGGGCGCCATGCACTGCTAAAAAAAAGAAAAAAATGTAGGTGTGGTTGTCCCGGGTGGGACTGGGTATCCACGAAAAATAATATGAACCCCACCCCAGGAAAATAAAATGTAATAAACTGCACCAACTCTCCCGGGTCATTGAATTCATAACCCCGGGGGAGCTTTCCATATTTTTTCAGCGCCTGGCTTGTGGCAAAGGCTTGCACCTAATCCAGGCCACGCACGGCGGGGTGGGCGCCCACTGGGGTATGGGTACAGAGCCTGGCCACAGGCAAACGGTAAGGAGGGGATCACCAGTACTGTGAAGACAGTCAGGACAGAAAGCGAACGAAGAAACAAGTTAAGTTTCCAGGGTGCTCTTACCTGAAATAAAGGTTAATAATTGCAATTGGTTATTTAGAAAATGTAAAGGCTGCATGGGTTCCAGCATAGGCTTTAATCATTAGAATCATTTAAAGTTTCATTGGGGTAAAGAAATAATGTTTTTGAAAGGTACTGTAAGGGTAACCAGTTCTGCAATGATTCAATCTAATGGGAAAGTATAAGACCTATAAAAAAGGTTTTTACTAGGTACATACAGTCCAATTCTATATTAACAAATATAAAACATTTGAAACCCCTGTGAGTACTAAGACACTGAATCTTATACTGTGTGTCATACAGTTTTTAAATGGTGTCAGTCTACCTTAGTACATTTAATACATTTTTAAACTAATGACTTGCACATTCGCAGTGCTTTGTCACTATTCCCCAGCGCATTAACCAGGATTCAAATCAGTGACTCTCAGATTACATGTAAAGGTACATGAAGTGATGGCATTACGCAATTGAGAATTCCTACCAGAATAAGAGGTTTCACAAAGATGTGTTTAACTTGGATTATAATCCAATTAAGATGTGAATATTATATTTTATATGCAGTTACCTGTAGGATGAAGGCCCACAAAATAGTTACATAATATTTTGTTATTTTGAGCTGTGTGTGTCTGACCCCGCCCCCAATATACATTCAGGATCACAGCTTTAACGCACTTCGATCAATATGTAGGAGATGACGCCTGTCTGGGAACTGATGCAGGCACGGCCGGTAGTAGGTGTAACTGCAGGGCGGTTACTTGGGGAGGGGCAGGGTGTGGGGGTTGTAATGTATGGATTACAGACTATAACAGGTAAGTAAACTTATAAATAAATAAAACGAATTTCGTTATGTGCACTGCATCACCAAATGCGATGCAGTGCACACAACAAAATGTGTTTTATTTATTTATGTTTACTTACCTGTTATAGTCCGTAATCCATACATTACAACCCCCACCCTGCCCCTCCAGCTCCCTACGTCACCGCCCTGCAGTTACACCTACTACCGGCCGTGCCTGAACTGATGTACCAGTGTACAAGGACAGAACAAGGCTACAAGGCTTGTATATGTGAGAGTCATCTCTTTTCTTCCTGGCAAAGAACAGAAAATCTAGCAGTATAGTGCCCTTTACTTATAGGAATTCCTTTTGCCGCTCTTAGGTACAATTCCAGGATCGCAATGTTCTCCTCAGATGCCTTAACGGTACTACACCAGTTATCAGCTTTGGAGTAAACCTGCTCCAGATTATTTTCGTGGTCGGAGAGGCAGCAGAGTTGACATACTAGACATTTGGCAGGTCAGCAGACACACATCGGAAGAAGTATAGGACTGGCTTAAGTTATGCTGTGTCTGCTTGTTGTGTGTCAGTCCATGATAGCTCAATCATTGAAGGACACCCTCTTTTGAACATCCTCAGCAGATGTGGTAAATAATAGGAGACTAATGCTCAGTACTTCCCAACATTCTGGTTATTGTGCCACCAGTGGCCAAAACGAGTAGACCAGGTTAGTCTAATCTTACTATTTGCCAACAGTTGCGCTGGAAGAATTTTCAGTAATAAACCAAAAGCGGTACCAATATTGCCACGTTACTTATGTGCTGGATCCCGGGTGATCACTCGAATTACTGAATGAAGCAGTAATTCTCAATGAACCATATTTCAGAGTGAATCAGTTTTGTTTTATTTTTAACTTAAATGCATGTATCAACTCAATATGCAATTTTTTGTTTTTTTCAATAAGAAAACATTTCTTTAGTTCCACATCACAAATCACAATGAACACAATTTAAACAAATGACAATACGTAAAACAATATTTTGACAAAAAATCACAACTTGCAATCACCATTCATACCACAAAAAATATATCATCACTAAATATATTACAGTTATTTACAATCTATACAATGTCACAATTAGAAAACAGACAAAGCATTGGAAATAAACAAGTACACAATGTTGTTATTTTCCGACAAGATCAAGGGTTCCTAATGCTGAATAGAAGAGGTCTACGCGTTTCGATAACCCCTGGTTGTGGGGAAATCTCATCAGGACCGTATGCCTGCGAATGGAGAACGAAATTGGGTCAGGTGGGGGGACAAAACCAACTCCTCACACCGCTACAGTGGGGATAGGGAAAACAAATCATACCTCTCAGTAGCTGGCTTTGCTTTTGTGGTTGTCACTGTGGGCAAAAAATGAGGTGGATTTAAGCCTCTAAAGTGAAAACGCCAGAGGGGCATTCATTCAGTCTTAGCGAAAACATTCACTCGTGACTACTTACATCGTCTTACGCCTACTGCGGCTGTTTATTGAACTGAAGGAGAATTCGGGTGGAAGCGGATAGCTGGGGGGTGAAGAAGGAATGGTTTTAGAATCGTTTCCATTGTCGTGATCGTTTGAACAAGGCGACTTACTGTTAATTGCTTAGCGCAGGGAGTTCACGGGTATCTCAGTCTGTGTTGAGCGAATCAATAGCGTGCTCCGGTCTCCTGGAAGGGAAAGGGAGCTGGTGTCAGGTATCCAGGTTGGTTGTAAAGATCGCCTCTCTTGCGATGTTTCTCTAACATGTACAAGCGTTTACCTGTTCGCGTCGTGTCCGCTGTCTAACTCGGGGGGTCTGCGCTCTTCGATCTCTGTTCATTAGTCCAGTGACCGGCACCATCCAGTCGGTAACTTTGATCTCGCGTTCGGTGGTTTTTAACTCACTTCCTGGTTACCCGGGGATTGTGGGGATTGTAGTTTTTTCGCCCGTTGTCATGGAGACGGGCCGCGTTTTGAGTTTGAGTGTGTGGGGCCGTGGTTCACAGTCTATATGGGAGACAGCAGTCTGAATCTCGGTCTTTTCATTATCATCAACATTTTACAGGCGGTAAAGCTCGGAGAGTTCATTAAGGCCATTTATTGCAGAATTGAATTTGACTATCAGCATGGCTTCAGTGTGTGACAATTTCTCTTCCATGTCACCACCTCTGGGATCTTTCTCAATTTTAGCAATTACTGTCCATCTTAATTCATCAATGGTATGTTTGTGATTCACCCAATGGTTTACCAGTGGGGCCGTTGACACATTCTTTTTAATGCGTGATTTGTGCTGGGTAATGCGACATCTCACCTCCTGACTTGTTTTTCCGATGTAAATTTTATCACAGGGGCATTTAATTCCATATATGACGAACTTAGATTTACAATTTGTAAATTTTTCATGTTTCCATGATATCTGTTTATGTTGAAACAGATTTCCTTCCTCCGTACTTGCACAGCAGATACAAGAGCCACATCTGTGATGACCTTGGATCGGTGGTAATCCAAGCATCGTGCTGATCGTTGGTACGCTCGGTTTCAGTGCTGCTCGAACTAGGTGATTGGCTACGCTTTGGTCCTTTTTGAAGGCAAATAATGGTTTGTCTTTAAGTGTCTCGTCTATATTTTCCACTAGATGCCAGTTTTGTAAGATTGTTTTTTTGAAGACATTTGAGTTTGGGCAGAATGTAGAGACACAGACCATCCTGTTTTGAGGTGGTTTAACTTTATTTGTTAATAGTGTATCTCGGGGGATCCACCACACTCTTTTCATTGTTCTTCTGAGAAGTTTCATGGGGTAGCCTCTTTGTGATAGTTTTTCAGTCAAGTTTGCAGCATGTAGCATATATTCATCCTTAAAATAGCAGTTTCTCTTGATCCGCAAGTACTGTGAAAATGGGAGATTCTCTTTCAAATTGCGCGGGTGGCTGCTGTTAAAGTGCAGTGCCTTGTTTCTGTCCGTCAATTTTTTGTATAACGTAGTGACCAGACCATCTTCAGTCGGGTACACTTCAACATCGAGGAATGCCATTTTGATTTTGGAGTAGTTGATGGTAAATTTGATTTCCTCCGTTCTTGCATTTAACCAATGGTGAAATTCCTTCAATTCCTCTTCCGTCCCTTTCCACGTCATAAAGACATCGTCGATGTATCGACTCCAACTTGTGATTTTTTCTTTGAATGGGTTTGACTGGTACACAAACTTCTCTTCAAATAACGACATAAAAAGTATAGCTAGCTCCGGTGCAAAGGGGCAACCCATGGCTACCCCACTTATTTGGAAATAGAATTCTCCGTTGAAATTGAAGAAGTTCTTCTTTAATGCCAGTGTGGCTAATTGCAAAATGAATTCCGTTGGTACTCTGGTAGGTCTTGGTCGTTGGTCTAAGTAAAACTGTATTGCATCCAGACCATCACTCTGGGGGATCTGGGTGTACAGTGAGCATACATCCATGGTGACTAGGAAGTCTTCGTTTTGGTTGAATGGAATGGTTGGAAGTTTATTCATGAAATCAGTCGTGTCTCGAAGGAATGATTTCACTTCTGTCATAAAAGGTTTCAAGAAAAAATCTACAAACTTAGACACTGGTTCGAATAGTGACTCGCATCCGGAGACAATTGGTCTACCGGGGGGATTTTGTTCGTCTTTGTGAATCTTTGGCAAGACGTAAAACAACGGTGTTCGTGGAGTGTTGCATTTAAGGTATTCGAATTCCTTCTTGCCAATTATTCCTTCAGCTAAACCTTTTTCCAGAATTGGGTTGAGTTGTTGTTGTAATTCTGTAGTGGGGTTCTTGTTTATTTTCCTGTAGCATCTGGCATTATCAAGTTGGCTCATTACTTCTTTTTTATAGTTTTCTATGTCCCAAATAACAATGGCACCTACCTTGTCCGCCTGTTTTATTACGACTGAAGTGTCTTTTTTGAGATTTTCTAAAGCCCGTTTTTCATCATAAGAGATGTTAAATTTGGTCCAATTTTTTCCTTCTTCCATTTTAGTTATTGCTGATATGATTGTTTTTTCAAAAGTGATGGTTTCTTTTGCGATTTTGTTTGCTGGTGGACAAAATTTAGATTTTCTCTTCAATCCAGTTACCTCTAATGGTAGATTTACTGGTGTTTGGGCGAAGAAGGACTTTAGTTTGATTTTGCGACAGAATTCCAGGGCCTCCATTTTAAGTTTAACAAAGTTGGTGTGTCTCCTGGGGACAAAGGAAAGACCTTTTTCTAGTATGCTTCTTTCTGATGAGGTTAAAATTTTGTTTGACAGATTGAAGATCGGGGAAACTACCAGTTCTTGTAGTTCTGTCTCCGTGTTGACATTTCCCATGGCTGGTTGTACCGTGGGCGCGCTCGGTTTACCGGTTGGCCTCTTCCTAAAAAAGGACCTGCGGAGGGTCCTGGTTGTTGTTGAAAGGCTCCTCTTTTGTTTCCACCTCTCCTTTGGTTGTTACTGTCACTGTCACTATTACTTGATGCCGATGAGGTGTCTGAGAAGGAAATGAATTTATTAGTCGATCGTCCTTGATATTCTCCTAGGAATCTTCTTGACTCAACTCTAGAGTAAAAATCCGTTTGTAGGTAAGGATATGTTCTTTCAAAGTTGAAGTTTTTCTTGTCCTTTTGGAACTGATTTTCTCTCTGGTTAATTGTGTAATCCTTAAATTCTAAAATGTCCTTTTCAACCTTCTCAAGTAATGTTTTAGCGTCCGGGATAAGTTGGTTAGTTTGTATCTCACTTTCCAGAGTTTTCATCTCTTCTAGCTGTTGTAACGAGATTCTTTGTGCTGTCTCAACCGTTAAGACCATGAGATCTCGGCTACACTTAGTCTCTATAAAGCTGTATCCTTTCTTGTAAATAGGGTCGTCGGTGAATATCACGGGGATATTCTTAATCTGTAGTCCTCCTGGTATTGTGCCAGCTCGCAGATGCTGGAGGAGATAATGACCATGAAGGTCCGTGCGAATTTGTTTCTTTTTAAGTCTCAAGAGTTTCTCTGTCTCGTTTTGGTTCCTGGCAGTTGTGCTTAATGTAGCTGAAGCGAAGGGAGGGGGTTTTGCCAAAAGGTTTTTTATATGTTCCTCATTATAGGCAAATGTTTGCTCTTCAGACATACTGTGCTAGTTTCACTTGTAAACAAACCAATCAATCAATCAACTAAACTAAATACAACATGCAACACAACAGGGCTTAGGTTAGAACTGAGTCAATCCCTCCGAGTGGGGCCTGAGAAAGACCTCGCAGAAAGGCTTCTTTTGCCGCTCTTAGGTACAATTCCAGGATCGCAATGTTCTCCTCAGATGCCTTAACGGTACTACACCAGTTATCAGCTTTGGAGTAAACCTGCTCCAGATTATTTTCATGGTTGGAGAGGCACCAGAGTTGACATACTAGACATTTGGCAGGTCAGCAGACACACATCGGAAGAAGTATAGGACTGGCTTAAGTTATGCTGTGTCTGCTTGTTGTGTGTCAGTCCATGATAGCTCAATCATTGAAGGACACCCTCTTTTGAACATCCTCAGCAGATGTGGTAAATAATAGGAGACTAATGCTCAGTACTTCCCAACATTCTGGTTATTGTGCCACCAGTGGCCAAAACGAGTAGACCAGGTTAGTCTAATCTTACTATTTGCCAACAGTTGCGCTGGAAGAATTTTCAGAGCAGTTGGCTGCCATCAAGGTTACATCACTGAAGGCACAGAGATTGTGAAATAAAGCGCCACACAAAAAACTAGTGTAGCAAATGAGTCATACCAATTTAGCAGGAGAGGGGTAGGGTTGTGATTTATAGCCAATTGTTGATTGCATTTTGAAGCAAGAATCTGTTACTAAAGCATGGTGTGGTAGTGCACTGCCATTTACAGACGGCATATTTTCAGTTGAAATGGTACCAAATTTGCACTGGCATGCAGTTTTAGTGCTAAAACTATATATTGCACATACAATAGAGAATATGTGTAAATCAAGTTTCAGCAAAAATGTTTCATTTGCACATCACCAAATAAAATTAATTGATTTGTTTAGACCCTATTAAAATCTTTGTTTCTATTACACTTCAGAATTTAAAAAAAATCTGCTTCAGGTTAAATGAATAAGCAGCAGTTTGTCAGAAGACATTGCCTGATGTTCGACCTCTTGTCTTTAAGCACATAGCAAATGCGATAAGATAAAAACAAAATGTAAAGACATCTTCATTGCTCGTTCATCTTCTGAACTCCAGCATGTCTATTTTGGGGGTGCTGCAGTACCCCCAGCATCCCTACTTCCAGGGCCTACACTTGCCAACGCACTCAGTCTCTACTGCAAGCCTCCTGCTTCTCAGTAATGCTTTGAGAGGGATTCATAGCTCCCCACGAAGTATTAAACAATAATACTGAATCCAAGATCACCAGAGTAACAGAACCCCACTGCAGCAAACAATGGAACCACACTTGTTGAGAACAGGAACAGTGTAGTAAAGAATGGAGACAAGGGGGCACAATATATTGCACATTTGTACACAATGCAGAACGTTTGTTTTTACGCCGTTTCAGCCATTTGAGTATAAAGGTATGGAACATGCCCATAATTAAAATTTTACAATTGAAAGAAAATATTTGGTCCAATTTTATTTAAATAAATGTGACATAATAGTACAAAGCCTAGGGCTAGATGTAGGTAAATTAGATTTACCGATTCATAAATAACGAATTTTACCGATTTGGTATTCATGAATCGGTAAATCTAATGTAGGTAATCATTCGGTATCAAATACTGAATCGGTAGGATTCGGTATTTACCGATTCGGTAAATTTACCGATTCTGTAAATCTCAAGCCCCCTACATGTCAAACACCAAATACCGGTCGGTAACGGCCGAAATCGGCTGTTACCGACCGGTATTTGGTCTCCTACATCTGGCCCTAAGTGAGGGCCAAACCACTGCTCAAAGGGCATGCACTGGGGCCGCATGGGAGGTCTGTGGTGCGGTGCCAGAATCTTCCCATAGCAGGGGGTGAAGTCTCCTACTGCACTCTTCAAGATGGTGCTAGAGGGTCTGTGAGCCTCTTCAGGCCACCTGCCAAATTCTGTCACTCAGTGAGAGGAGATTTAAACAATGCCAGGAGTCTGCAGTTCCAGGAGAAGCTGGTGCAGAGTACGTGATTCGAAAAGGGATGACCCTTGTAATTGCCATCGATTCCTATGGGCCTTGAGGCCCATAGGAACCAATGGCAATTACCGAATCGGTAAACACCGATTCGGTAAAATTACCGAATTGACAAGGGGGACAGGGTGTCACTTTGACACCCTGTTGCACCCCTGATTCAGGCTTGTGTGCCATGTGACACACATACATGCCCTTAGTGCATGTCTGTGTGCCACATGGCACAGGTGTACATGCACAGATGTGCATGTACACAGGAATTCGTTATTTACCATGCAATAGTATTACATGGTAAATAACGAATTCTTAGGGGCCTGTGACACTGTTTGCAGTGCCACCTACATATAGATTTACTGATTCGGTAAATTTACCGAATCGGTATTTTACAGAATCTACAAATTTACCGAATCGGTAAATTTACCGATTCTGTAAAATTTAGGCCCCCTACCTCTCAATCACCAAATACCGGTCGGTAACAAATCGGCCGTTATCGACCGGTATTTGGTGACCTACATCTGGCCCCATGTCCCTAAATGTTGTGCCCGGTGCAAAACTATATGAAATGCGGTTTGCATGAGGTCTGAAACTAAATCTCCTAGATCTGTGTCCTATTGAACCATCAGCAAAACTAAATGCTAAATAAATGCATCCCATTTTTAAACCGGTGCAGAACTTTTCGAATTATTATACTTCAAACACAAATAATCAACTAGGGAATTTGGAAAGAGAATAAATAAGCGGTAAAATGTTTGGACGATTCGAAAAGTATCTGTGTTATTATCTCTGGGAGATATGTGATAAGAATTAAGAAAAGGTTGCTTGCAATGCCCTACTGTTTTTTAAATGGATATGTTAAGAAGACAGTACATTCTGTCTTGACATTGCTGCCTTGGCAGTGGGGAAGAAGGAGGAAAAAATAATTGTTTTTTGAGGGGGAGTGCAATCTAAATACACAAAGTATTAAAGCTCGCAGCAGGAAACAGTATTTACACTCTTTGGATGGCATTTTCACCATAATAGACTTTACTAACTTCTTACAATTCGAAATTGTATATTTTAGTTCAAGCGTTTTTTAAACAAACAAAAAGCAACAGGCTTTCAGACTAAACCATGAACATCTGACGTCTTATTTATTACCTTGTCAGCAGAACTTCCTAATGTCCTGGTACTGGGTCATCTCTTACACCCCCCTCGCCCCCACACCTCCCTCCCAACTTCAAAGTTCTCCTATCAAGGTGGGACTTCATTAGGAAATCATTATTATTATGGTCTAGATACCCCCAGCCTTCCGTACAAAGATTAGTCTGTGGTCTACCAATGAACAGATTTTATCCAACGTCACCAACACAACTCAGTCCTCTCTTAATTACATTGCAACATATTACATGGACTCAATTGGCCAGAGTATTATTCAAACTGCAAACAGAATAGCCTTTTGGTACATTTCTTTTGACCTCAAAGGTGAAAGGCTAACAGCCAGATTCATCAAACTAAAATCGGCTCGCAAAGGGCCAGATTCTGAGAATCTGGCCCTTTGCGAGCGCTATTTTTGCATTTGGGATTCATCATCCCAAATGCAAAAATCGCAATTCTAGAAATCGCTAAATTGCGATTAATTGCATTTAAGGAATCTCAATTTGAGATTCCTTAAATGCAATTCATGGACCATTTTTAAATTGCGAATTTGCAATCTGGGGCCGCTATTTACCGCGAAGTCTAACTACGTGGTAAATAGCAAAAACTTTGAAAAATGCACTAAAGTGCATTTTTCAAATTTTCATGTTGCGCACACACATGCCCTAAGGGCATGTGTGTGCGCCACATATGGGCATGTGTGTGCGCGCAACATATGTGCACACATCAATTTCAGGGGGGCAACAGGGTGTCCTTTGGACACCCCTGCACCCTTGAAATCGCAATCTCAATTTGCGAATTGCTAATTGCGATTAGCAAATTGAGATGGTCTTCCCATTCATTGCTATTAATTGCGACTCGCAAGGAATGAATATCCCATTCATTCCATTCCTATGGGCCTCTAGGCCCATAGGAATGAATGGGGAGATATTCATTCATTGCAAGTCGCAATTTGCGAGTCGCAATTAAGGAATTATTAGAAATCGCTATTTTTTAAGTGATTTCTTGATGAATAGCATTTTGCTATTTCTTAATAGCGAATCAGTATTTTTCGCTATTAAGGAATCGCAAAATGTGTTCTTGATGAATCTGGGGGTAAGTTCTCCCGCATGAATTAACCAACAAATCAAAGGGTTTTAGTTTCACTTCTCTGCAGCAGTTGTACAAGAAGCTACCTGCTCTACAGCTTACTGAATATACATCTGAGTGCAAGAGAAGTACTTCTAGCCAGGTAGACCCCGAGAAACGGAAACCTCATTTCAAATATTGCACCTTGCATGAACTCCAGTAACTGGCTTTCTCTTGAAATCTAGGGGGTTTCTGTTTGGGCTTGGTTCACATACTTGTAGAGTCTTCTGCGGTCACTGGGCGGCAGGGGCTGAATGCCTACAAAAGCGTGTTGTTTACCAAATCCTCTCTTCTAGGGGATTAGCAGAGTGCAGATTTGCCCCCTAGGAGTATGTCGTGGAATGTTATAATCAGAATGCTTAGATTCGGGTCTTTAAAAACAAAGGGACGCCGGGCTTTTAACAAGAAAGCATAAATAAAGGGCAGCTTAAGGCTTTACAAGATGAGAGTTCTTTCTTCTGAAAGAAAAGGCTTGGCTGGTGCTGTCAAGCAGACATGGACGCCAGCGACGGCTCGTGGAGGGAGTTACGGTGGGGCAGGAGGGCGGGGAGGGGGAGGGGCAGGGTGGAGGTTGCTAAAAACCGGCATATGGATAATTGCAGGTAAGTAAACAATTTAATTAATAAAACGAATTTCGTAGCTCGCACTGCATTGCATTTTGCGATGCAAGGCGCACTACGAAATTCGTTTTATTAATTAAATTGTTTACTTACCTGCAATTATCCATATGCCGGTTTTTAGCAACCTCCACCCTGCCCCTCCCCCTCCCCACCCTCCTGCCCCACCGTAACTCCCTCCACGAGCCGTCGCTGATGGACGCCTTACCGTACCAATTACGACAACCATTCACTCCTGGGCTGAAGGCGGACATGATGCACGTATTTTGACAGCACAGATCGCTATCCATTTATGTTTTCAAAGGACTTTGAAATAAATTAAAATAAAGATGACAGCTAATGGAATTCTCGAAATTACTGCTAAAATCCTTTTACTTTTTATTAAACATAGTTATTTAGACTTCGCACTGCAGAACACACTTTTAATTAAATCCACTGAATGGAATGAATACATTTTACAAATTCATCCATTCAAAAGTAAGACAACGCCACCTCAAGCGTGGAAAGGAATTCTGGGCCACAGTTTCACCAGGAATACCAGCACTTGTGAATATGATCAGTACTTCTCAGTGGTTCTGGCCCATAGAGGGTGAACCAGACAATCTAGGCAGAATCCCTTACCCAATCCTCAAATATGGCCATGGATGGCCATATTTGGAGGATTTAACCTAACACTTTTGATGACCACACATGTACAAAGTCTCACAGACAATGATGTCAAAGAATACTGATATTGTGTAAACCAATAGGACTTTGAGGAAATCCAACACTGTGCACATACGTTTGCACAAAAACAAATAAATACCTATCATCTGCAACAAACCGAGAGACTAAGGCAAAAAGTGCCTTTGTACAATAAACAGAGCTATACCGTCAGGAAACAGACACTATGCTGGTGCTGTGAAGATTAATTTACTATCCAGTCAGAATTTTTGGAGAATTTACTACTTTCCACAAACTATTAACAGTGGCTACTTTACAATTCGAACAAGTCATAGAAAATGTGGGGTACTGTATAACATTCTCCAAATATTGTAAGCCGACATTTAAAAGTTTTAAATTAACACCCCAGCTGAAGGAAAATAATTGGAATACCATATCCTACTTTTCACTCTTAATGCCACCTCCCTCATGCCCTTAAGAACCTTGGTTGATACTCCTAACATGGGTAAGATCACCCCTCTCCTGAAAGCATTCCTTCACTAAATCAACCCTCAAAAATACTTCCCAGTCTCCCACCTACCCTTCACTGGTAAAGTAAGATCCAACCACATTCTGCAAACATTCTTACCTATCTCTAGTAATTAGGCTATAGATGTTGTTACTACAATGAAAATATTATCCTCTCTATGATCTTTTAAACACAACTTACAAACACATCTGACAAGATGCGCAGGACAACATGGCAGCACTCACTAATAAATGTGGATTAGGGCCACATGGAGATTTGCTATTTCAAATAAAGTACCCTTCTCTGATAACAACCACATCTTTTTGCCCTTATTTTTCGCAGGAGTCAGACCAACAGACGCCGTTCTGCCTGAATGTCTGACAAAGACCAGTGGCTGTATTCATTACACCCCACTGAAGTACCACCCCGATTAGACTAAATCAATTCAATTGCTATCTATTTCATACACCACCTATTTGAGACATGTTTACCCGCTTAACAAAGATTTTATTTGTTGTATTTACATGGGCTGTTCTTGGTTATTTGTATACAGAGCATACAAAACTATGTAAGGCCCACTGATAAATAAGCAAAACCCATAATGCGCTGGGAAAAAACTGAAACATTAAGGATGAACAATACTTCTCTTTAATGTGTATGTGACATTAATAACAGTCTAGCTGATTTGAATAAAACAATATATTTTTGATTGTTTCCTTTGGGCACAATGTATGAGAGCCCTTCATTGGGATCATTGCTGTTCATTGAGTGCCGCACTACATTTTCCGACCGTGGTACACGTGGTTGTCGCTAGACCCCTGGTTAAACGCCAGCTCCCCAGTGCATTGCACACAAATAACATTTACAAATGACTTTTGATTAAACAGGACAATGCCGTCTTTTGGATCTTTTCCCTTTGCTGCCCAGAAGGTCAAGAATGCCACCTCCCATAGGGGGAGAACTCACTCCACCTCAAGCCAGCAAAGGCTGCTGCACCACAGTAGCGAGATAGGCAACTGGTCTACTAGGCTGTTATTCCAGCAGGTCCATATGGAGAGGGATCACTTGCTGTAATTCCTCTGTGGGTGCCATGTTGCTCAATAGAAGAATAACTGTCTGCTCATGTGAGCTTTGTTGCTTTTTTCACGAGCACCATTACTTTTGTTAGCAGACATCTTGTCCAAGTTTACCAGTGTGGAGTGTTGAAGACACACAACCTCTCACATCCGTACAGTTCAACCTATATCAGAATACAACACGTGTAGACAGAAGTCTGGACTAAGAATATAAAGAAAAGAGCCGTTAGGGATACAATTAATCTAATATGTCTGCCTAATGCATCTTGCTCAACTATTGCAGTTCAAAATTTAATGAAGTTACTTTAGCACGAGGTCTATTTCTTCTATGTGCCTCACTTCCGGCACCGACAGTAATCTCTACTATTTTTATAAATGATTGTGCCGCTGACTAGCAAATGCAAAGTCAGGTTTACGCAGAACTTCCCGTGAGAAAAATCACACCGCCACTTCCTGAACACTTAAATGGTTCTGGACCCATCATTAGCCACGTTTCCGAGCTTAATATTACAGCTGCATTGAGTATTGATTTAAGATTGCTGAAGACAGATGCAGAGAGCACCCCCACCCGCAAGAGGTTTGAAACACCTTTTAATTGACTTTGTACCAGTATGGGATACGGTTTGACAAGAATTTCTTGATAAAAAGGTCCACCCATGTGCACAGAATGTTAGAGGCACTCTGCGCTCCCTGAAAACGGGTACAATTTGGGAAAGGTATTGAAAGTGAAGCAAGCAGTGCATAAAGTTATTTTCTTAAATATCACAGTTATTCAAATACACAACAGTTGAAGTATTTTTGATAACACTACTCAACGGTAGCGAGATATTTATTTGGCATTTTTATACAGCATGCACAAGACCCATGGGCATCAGCGCACTTTACATAACAGGGGCATTACATTAGTAGAGAAAAAGAAAAATAGAACAAAGCAATACAAGAGGCACTAGGGACATAACATCAAAAAAGATTTGGCAGTAATAGCAAGCCGTATGAATAGATATGGGCTAGTCTGATGATGCAAGTGGCAACAGGATATAGTAACAATACTTCTACAACCCTTAGCTCACAGAGCTGATATCTAAAGACCTGGTAAGACCTCAGAGGTGAAGTGACCAAAGTTTAGCAAGTTCGGGATCCTCGCGAATGCTAGATCTTAAGCAGTCAACCTCTCTCAGTGCTCATATGGTAAGATGAACAAATGCCTAAGCAGGGAAGGAATTACATATGTTATGCTACGTCCATAGTTATAGTGAACATCAAGTGCATAGGGCCAGTGCCAGAAAATACAGGTTGCTTATATTAGACAAGCAACAATGTCAAAGTGTCTAAAAGGAGGAGTGCAACGAGTAAGTAAATGTTTTACGTCCTTTTTTAAAGGAGGGCGGTATTTGATAGTATGACCGGCAGCAGGGCGACAGTTCCAGGTCTTAGATTCACATCTGGAGGAGCACCTGCTAGAGGCACCTTTTTGTTGAAGGCTACTTTTCTTGGCAGTAATGAGTGTGGGCTGCACAACTGGCGTATGCTGCCAGAGATCTTCAGTTTCTTTGCCAAACACGGCGAGTGATCTAAGAAAGTTAGTTTGTGGATCAAGCACCCAATTTGAGGATGTATTTTTCATCACTAAGAAACAACTTTTAGGATTATAATATTGGGATGGTGGGTTTAAAAAGTCTAGTACCAGATATTAAGCTTGCTGCTGCTTGTTATTACAGGCTAATTGTGGCATCACCCTCTCTGGCTCACCTGTCTGTAGGCCCCATGCTCCCTGTAGTCAAATTTTCACCATCCTAAATCCATCTCACCCCGATAGTCCTATCCCCAATTTCCTTTAAATGCTAGAACTTTTCCCCCAACAAGATATCTTGCTATACTTCTTGCTGTTCAGCAATTCCTCTCATGTACTTTCATCATCTTTTTTTAATCTTTGCGACTTTCAGTTTTTTATAGCGAAACCGATCCTAAGGGCATTAGTGTGCGTTAAAACAGAACGAGACTAGACAACAATTGTTTATACACAGGGAGATTACATGATTTCCCCACAATCACAAGATTTTAAGCATGGCCCAGGATTCAAACCAAGTTCCCCATGTTGTAAATTTGGTTGTTCTAGCCATCAGCAGGATACATTCCCCACACGATTACCCCCTTCTAATATCTCCTCGTCAGTCTTCCTCGCCACCTTACTTACATATTGAGCTTCAGCTCCCCCACAGAACCCTAAAACCAAAATTAGCACTCCAGCCTTCCCCATCCCTCCCTAACATCGTCGACGCCCTTTACCATTGACCTTATCCATAAAGGGAGGCTCACCCACCCCACTTCCTGTACTTTTAGTTCTGCTTTGCAACCTCTTCAAGAAAGCTGCAGATAAGTGGGGTGAGGTCGCGCTGTAGCAGGCCCGAATTCCCAGTATGAGGTCTAGCAAGGCAGACTCACTTGGTGTGGATTATATAGCTTTAACGTTCATAGTGACTTAAATGTAATGTTTGCTATCCAGTGTTTCCCAAACTGTGGTCTGCGGACCCCCAGGGGTCCCTGACACATTCCCAGGGGGTCTGCAGGCAGCAGTTTTAAAAGCACTGCAAAGTATCTTGTTTATTTAGCTGTATTCAAAGAACAATAAAAGTGTCAAGATAACAACAGTGATTAATGTCCCTGCTGGAGAGACAAGAGAGTTTTGTCCAGTGGCTGCTTTAACTGAACTAATGTAGCACAGAGGGTTAATATGCCTACTGCAAAGAACTTGTATCATGCATTTTCAAAAACAGTATTTTATACGGAAACTGTCATCAAACAGCTGCTTGCAAACTGCAAGTACAAGTTAGTGACTTATGTTTTTTCTCAGTCTTTCAGTATCCCAATGCTTCTAAAAAGGTTAATTTGGGTTGAAATACATTTTTATTGTTCAAGCCAAAACCACTGTTATGTTCTAAATCCTGACTTTGTGCTTCTCCAGACCAGCACTCTAAAAATGCCTACCAGTATGAATTACATGTGGATTCTACACCTTGTAGTCCCCTTTGCCTTATGTAACATTTTCTATACACTGATTGACACATATGATTCACTGTCTCTATATGTGTGTGATGTAAAGTGCTCTGACATCCTACAATGGTATGAGATGCTATAAAAAATGAAATACATATGACAGAGGGGCTATGGAGCGATGAGAGGCACTGTTGGAGGGTGATAGTGGGGGAATCATTGAAGAACCCCCAGAAAGATTGTCTCATTCTTGTGCATAGTCAGGTCTTCATTTACTATTCTTTAAAAGCTAATACAATTCAATATATAATGATAAATGTGTTGTAGAATGCACCATTATTTCCTAAATTTCTTAATGGGAGAACCTCCCAAAGCCCCCTTTGTAGGGGTCAGGCTAAATCACTGCACTTGGTGTGCACCGTATGGGCACTGGTCTGAAATAATTTGGCCCGGGCAGGAGCAGGAGCCTTGTACTGCGAAATAAAGCCAACCATTGAAAAGTCACGGAGATGCAGCACCAACCTTCCCATTAACTTTTTTTGTTTTCTTGCACATTCTTTCAATATAAAATACAACAGAAGTGGCGGATAGTGTCACTAGCCTCCTTGGCTTAACAGCACACTTTGCCACTTCAGAAACGCAGGGCTGCACCATATTTACAAGAATATGGTGCAGCCCTGCATTTCCTCAGCGCTGGCGCTACACTTAACAGGGGAAGATTGTTTATGTACAGGAAGGTCCCACTTCCTGCACATAAACAATCTTGAAATGTAATTTTGTCACTTGTGTGTGTGCTGCTTAATGCAGCTCACATGGAAGTTACAAAATTTCATTTTTTTAAAGTTTGTTGATGTGCAGGAAGGGTCACCTTCCTGAACATAAACAATCCAAGGTGTTTTGCAAAAACATAGAGAAATGAAGCATTTACCCTTGTTTCGCCAAGTTCTGACCAGGTTTTCCCTGGTCTTAATTTTGGCGCTGCTTCCCATTTAGGCTGCCCTTGTAAAAAGGGGGCAGCGTCAAAATCAATGGGTGTTGCAGGGGAAACGCCCATCACAACACCCACTGCCCACCCTTTTCACGCTAAGCATTGGGTGAAAGGGGGTCTTATTTACAAGGCACCATTAAGCCACTTTAAGTGGCTTAACGTTGCCTTGTAAATAAGGCAAAGCCCCTATCGCCACGGGAACATCTGCACACGTGTGTTAATTTGTTCTGAATTACTGTTTTAATGTTTGAAATTTAAACCCTACAAATTGCTTGGGGGTCCCCGGCTTCCAGTGGTGGCTCAATGGGGGTCCTCAGGAGTCAAAAGTTTGGGAACCACTGTTATGCCATACAGCAGATATATATAGATGTGAAGCCCAGCCATAGCAGGCTCTTACCAGGATCAGGAAACCCTGCTTTAGCGGGCTTGAGGTCTGGAAGCCGGGAACATGGTCAGTGGCAAACTTTAGGGTAGCTTTGCTTTAGGGAAGCAGCAAAGACGTGTGTGGATTCTATGAGCCGGAAGTTTGCTTTGGCTTACGCACGAGCTTGTAAGTTCCTTCACCACCTGTATGAAGGTTTTCAGGTCGAAATGCAGGCAGTATAGTTGGGAGCAGTTCTTAGGAGATGTGGCTGTGAGGAGCAGCGCAGCTTTTTGCCGGTGCTTGGGGCGCCTAGGCACGCATTTCAGGCTGCTGGGGAATGTGGAGGTGCGAGGATTGATGCACAGATGAAAGTGCACGCCATTTTCTGTGTGTTGGGATGCTAGGCAATGGGGTAGCTGACAAAGTTTTCGTGACATTGCGTTGCCTGGGGTCTATTTAAGCCAACAACGAGGTGGTTAATTTAGTCAGAGTTTTTGCAGTGTGCATTATGGAGGCTTCAGGCGTTGGAGGAATCTGATGATTACGAGCGATGGGAGCCCGAGTCCATCCCTATGCACTTCTAAATTAAGAAGGTTGTGGAGAATGAATGGCAGGACACTGACAAGAATTTCCTAGGTATCTGACAAAGAGATATGCAATTCATGAGTTTGCAAAAGAGTTCCCGCTGTAGGTGAAGGTGGATTCTTTGATGGCAGGGCTGTATTGCCAAGAGACTATTATTTCTGAGGGTGCCTCTCCATTAGATCCAGTGTCAAAAGAGTCAGCAGTTAAGAGGTCATATGCCATGGTCAATTTATCCATTAGCGCTTCTGCATATCCGTCATACACTATCTAGTCTGGTGAAGAACTATCAGAGTCTGGCAGAGCTAATAGTGAAAGAGGTGGATAACATGCCACCCCTGGCAATGATGGAATAGCAGACCAGGATGTTGTCAGACATTTCGTTTGATATCTTGGGGGCAGCGGCAGAATCTGCAGGCGCTTCCATTCAGGCCAGAAGGCAGATCTGGTTGAGAAATCGGAAGGCGGATGCAGCACGAAGGCTCTTCTTGATAAAAATCCTTTTTTCAGGAGGGAAATTGTTTCGCCCACTATTGAAGGAGATGGTGAAGAAGTCAGTGGAGGATAGAAAGCTGTTGGCTCCAACTAGGTCATCTAGTCCCGTGGCACCCATCAGGGTTGTCCCCTGTCCCCATTGCTTTTCATATTAGCAATGGACCTGCTAGTTCGACATTTTCAGGAGAAACATTTGCATTGTGGATTGCAGTTTCGTACTGGCCCTCTGTTGGTATTTCTGTATGCTGATGATACTATTCTGGTCATCTAGTCCCGTGGCACCCGTCAGGGTTGTCCCCTGTCCCCATTGCTTTTCATATTAGCAATGGACCTGCTAGTTCGACATTTTCAGGAGAAACATTTGCATTGTGGATTGCAGTTTCGTACTGGCCCTCTGTTGGTATTTCTGTATGCTGATGATACTATTCTATACGTTCAGCAGCCACAAACTAACTTGGATCTCCCTTAAAAGGGAAATTATTTGGTTTGGCAGGTTTTTGGGTCTGAGTGTTAACTGGCACAAGTCTGTGATTTTTCCATTAACGGCCAGCACAGCTGCATGGGAATGTGAGTTTCCTCTGGAGTGGTGCAGCGATGCTGTTAAGTATCTCGGGGCGTATGTACACTTAGATGCAGCCACTATCATTAGATTGAACTATGGTCGCGCAATTAGCTCACTTGAATCGCAGGTCGAGAGATGGGTTTGACTGCCTTTGTCAATGGCAGGTAGAGTGGCCATTATTAAAATGGTCGTACTCCCGAGATTTTTATATTTTTTTTAACAACGTTCCTATCCCTCTCACTCAGGCCTTTTTTTTGCAGCTGCGTCAACTTTTGTTACGACTTGTATGGGGTGACAAGAGACCACGGGTAAGCTGGCAGACCTTGACACTACCGTATGAGCGGGGCGGGTTTGGGATTCCTGACATGTATCTATACTATCTGACGGCGCAGTGCTGTTAATCCTAGAACTGGTACCATCCAGACGCATGTGTCCCCTATTTGAAACCAGAGGCGGATCTGGTACATCCGCAGAATTTATCCTCTGTTTTACCTAGAGGGATCCCGAAGAACCCACAGGATATTCAGACGGTATACACCACATGTTGGGCATGGGAGAAGTTATGAAGACTGTTGGGTTTGGAGCTATTGTATTCCCTGGCATTGCCTCTTCCGAATCCCACGTTGCTCCCAATAACTGGTGAAATTCTAATGCAGCGCACACTGGCTAAGTTTCAAACTCAAGCGATAGGTGATCTTTTCCCAGACAACCATATTTTCTCAGTCTCGGAGGAGGCGCGGTTCCAAGATTGCTCCTTTATGGATGTTATTGTGCTGCGCCGCATGCTTTCCATGTAACAAGCTACTTTCCTTCTTTTCCGGTGGCTCCTGACCCAGCTGCTCCTCTGACGTCAGTTATAGAAAGTCAAACGGGGGCACATTTGATTTCCAAATTGTATAAACAATGTATGATGGAGCGCCCCTTCTCCAATGATTAGATTTGTCCCCGCATGGGAACAAGACTTGGGCGGACCTATAACTGATGACCAATGGGATTACTGCTGCAGGGTTACGAGGGAGGTGTCCCTGAATAGTAGACATAAGCTGCTGCATTTAAAATTTCTCTACAGGATGTACCATACACTCCGGCCCACAAGATTGATCCTACTAGGACTCACCAATGTTCGGCCCCACAAGCCGACTTTGCCCATCTCTCATGGACTCTGGGTACTGATACACAATACTTTGGGCGACATGCTTGCTATGACATTGGTTCTTACACCGGAGATTGCACTATTGGGATAAATGGTAAACTTCCTCAAAAGAGTCAGGAAATTCGCAGCTCTTGGGTTACTGTTGGCCAAACGGGAGGTGGCGCTACTGTGGGGCAGTAGGAGGGTCCCTACGCTACAGGCATGGCTTCGCAGCCTAGCGTTTTGTAATATGAACTGCGAGGAATATGCTACTCTAGTGCCCAGTTCCTCAAGACCAGTGAATATATGGGGTCCGTACAGAGAATATATTGCCAAGAAACGTAGAGAGACGTGCACACAGGTTTGGAATAGAATTGTCCCCGAAGGAGTTGGTTAGGATGGGATGTATCAAATTATTTTTGTACGATATGATTGTTTCTCTGCTCTAGGTGTTCCTGCCGCCATATTGAGGAGCGAGGATGGGCTGGGGTTGGCAGGACTGTGATAGATACTGACAGAGGCCAACAGAAGGGGTGATGGATGAAACTGAAAAAAAATACAATTAAAAAAAAACTAGGACATCTAGGGGAAGGTTCTTTGGTGGCAAAAAGTCAGTGGAGGACAGGAAGTAGTTGGCTCCAACTCTGTCATCTATGGAAAGGTTCTTTGGTGGTAAGAGGGCCTTTGATGAGCCGACCAAATCTAGGGACTATCCGCCCTTTCGGGGAAGGGGACGTGGCCGGGGTGTCTCTTCCACAGATAAATCCAGGTCTCAACAGTGAGATGGTGGAGTTTGCCAGGAAACAAAATCTTGACTATCGGCTCAACCCCAACCTGAGATGCCAGTGGGCGGAAGGTTGACAAGATTTCTAGACACTTGGAAAGGGTCGATCAGAAATCAATGGATGTTGAGGATCATTGAAGAGTGCTACACTGCGGTTTTCATTTCTCCACCCCCAGAGTTTTTTGTGCGTACCCCTCTTCCATCCAATCCTGTGAAGAGGGTGGCCCTTCTGACTGATATTTGAGTCCTGCTTTCAAAGTGGGCTATAAAGCTGGTTCCTCGTCATCAGAGGAGTCAAGGAGTATATTCCATTCTCTTCATGGTAAGATAAGCATCAGGAGACTTCAGACCAGTAATGGATTTAAAGAGGGCAAACTCTTATATTCCACATATTAAGTTCAAAATGTTATCTTTACAGGAGATTCTTCCTTTTCTGAATCAAGGGGAGGTGGTGGCATCCCTGGATCTATTGGATGCATATCTTTATGTCCAGATCCATCCCTCATCGCAGAGGTTTCTCAAGTTCTGCTTGGGCTCAGAACATTACCTGTTTGAGGTACTCCCTTTTAGGTTATCTTCTTCCCAAGAGTGTTCACAAAATGTTTGTCACCTTTGGTGGAGGTAATTCATAAGGAGGGAATACAGGTTTTTCCATATCTGGATGACTGGTTAATTTCTTCTTTCTATAGGGCGTCAAGTGATGTTCAGGAGGTATGCAGGAGTCTGGAGGTTCTTGGGTTTCTCCTCAACTTTAAGTCTTCAACTTTAAGAAGTCTTGTCCAGTCCCCATGCCAGATCTGGTGTTTATTGGAAGTCACCTGAACTTGGTCAAGAGATAGGTCTTTCTTCCAGTGGAAGGAGGGAGACCCTAATGAAGGAGATGAATATTCTGCTCGGTGACAAGTCAGGTCTGGTGTCACTATGGTTGAGGTTACAGGGATTGGTGGTGGTGGCTATCAATGTTCTTCTGTGAGCATATTTGCACATGTATCCCCTCATCAACCATCTGCTGGCACATTGGTCTCCATGTTTCAACATTTACGTTGTACAGGTACAGGTGTCTCCGCAGCTCAGGATGGCCTTGGAGGGGTAATTGGACAGCAACAATCTGACAGGGGGACTTCCTTTTCAGGCGACTCCTTTCCAGGTGATTACCACAGAAGCCAGCCAGTTGGGCTGGGGGATACTTTGGACTCTTTGTCAATACAGGGGAAGTGTAACCATCTAAGGGATGGTTGTACCTCAAACTAATGAGAGCTGAAAGCAGTCCAGTTAACCTTTTTGGGGTCAGCATGCGGACGTCTGAACAGACAATCTGGTGGTAATGGGGTATTTGAACCACCAGGGAGGCTTCAGAGTACAGTCTCTGTTGCTTCTGACTCAGGAGATCTTATCATGGGAAGAGAACAATGTGTTGTCCCTGAGGAGGGTGTATATCCCAGGTAAGGAGAATTGGGCGGCGGACAACCCAAACTGAGTGTCTACCATGATCAGTGTGATTTCTTTGACCAAGGACGCATTCTCCCTGTTGCAGAAGGAGGACCTGTTTGCGAACCAGGACAATGCTATCCTTCCACGATTCAGCACAATTGCTCCTTGTGCGGTGGCATGAAGACAGATGCAATGCAATTCAGATGGATGGGGAACTGCTGTACACATTAAATATTGAACAAGATCACACAGGAAAGAGTCTGTGTCAGACAGGCTTGGTATCATCTGTTGAGGAGTCTTGCGGAACAGGAAGATTTGGCAATTCCAGACCCTCCTTATACACTGAAGGGGCTTCCTCTTCTGCCAGGAGAGTTTCAGAGATAAGACTTTCAGGTATGACTGCTGAGAGAGTGAATCTGTTCATCTGGGTTTGTTCTGCAGAAGTGGTGGACTTGATTCAGAACTCTCATCAACAGCCGACTCTACGATCTTACTCCGGGCATTGGGATTCTTTTTTCAGATGGTGTCTAGGGAAAGGTCTGAACTCTGAGTCATTTGAACTTGTGAAGGTTTTGGATTTTCTGTTGGATGGTTTCAATTAGGGTTGGCTCCATCTAAGGGACATAATGGGCTGCTCCGAAGGCTTTCAGAAGTAGGCATTGGAATCATTAGTATCCATTAGTGTTTATGGTGATGCGTAGTTTCTTTTTGCCACGTCCTAGGATGGTGTGCGCAGCCCAGTGGGGACTATCCTTGGTGTTGACACTTCAGGTTCTTCCGTTTGAACCACAGTAGGTAATGACCTGAAGTTCTTGATCCTATAAGTGTTTTTTCTTGTGGCAATTGTGTCAGCTAGGAGAATTGGGGAGCTGGGGGTCATTCCTTAGAGCCCCATCTTTTTTAAGGTTTTCCAGATAGGATTGAGTTAAGATCAGATCCCAAGGTTCCATCTTTGGTAAAATGATCCCATGAGTTGGTGCTTTCGGATTTCTGTCCTGAGCCTCAGACAGAGGGGGAAGACGGTTTAAATCTTTTGGATGTGAATTGGGTTGTGTTGTTGTATCTGGATAGGACAGCAAGCTTCCAGAAGTTCGACAGCTTGTTTTAGACATTTGTTCCAGTATGGAGTAGCCTTAAGCCTTCCAACTCCACATTGAGCAGATAGGTTAAGCAAATTATCTTGCTTACTTAGGGTGCTCAGGGAACCGAGGTTGTGAACCAAGTCCAAGGGAGGTCTACAGAGAATATTTCAGCATTTGGGCTTCTTCTAAAGGGGTGTCTATTGAAGACATTTGCAGTGCCACCAAGTGGGCTGCCCCACATGTTTATGGACCACTATCTAGTGCTGTTGGGGGGCATGGCAGGAATTGATTTTGCTTCAGCGGTGTTGGACACAAGCACTAGCGGTTGAGGTGCTCTGTGACAAGTGTATTACTTTTGGATTATTTGTAATATTTTTTTGCTTGTTCTGGATTACATATTGCATAGTTCATGCAAATTTGATTCTGGTGTACTTATTGTGATCATGACGCAGAGTATGGCTTTGGTATCAACTCACTATGTAAGTAAGGTGGCGAGGAAGACTGACGAGGAGGTAATGTCCTGATGACTTACCGGTAATCTTCATTACTCCAAGTCAAGTCTTCCTCGCCACAGGTGGTTTCCCATTGTTCCCTTCCCTTTGTTCTTTTACGGCTTTATGTATTGTGGAGCTTGGAGAGGAACAGGAAGTGGGGTGGGTTGAGCCTTCTTATTTAGAGAAGGTCAGGTGTAAAGGATGTTTAACATGTTAGGGAGGGATGGGGAAGACTGGAGGTCTAATTTTGCTTGAAAAGTTATAAGGTGGAGCTGAAGATCACTATGTAAGTGAGGTGGTGAGGAAAACTTGACTCAGAGCAATGAAGATTACCAGTACGGGGGTATTTTCTTCCCATGCGCATCTTTATCTGTTATTCAGTGCCTGTCCAGTTTTCCTCTTATTTACATTTATCTTGTTTGCAGTCCAAACACGTTAATCTTTTTCCCAAGCTGCCCTGTCTCTTACATCCCACATCCTTCCTTTCCTGCTTTCTTCTGCTCCTTCCATTTGTCCTTCGTACCTTTTCTTTTTAGCATTCTACACAATCCTTGCCATCCCTTTGGTTTGCTTCTTTACACCAACCTCTGAGCAGACACAATATTTAAATGACTTCAGTTCAGGTCAATTGATTGTTACCTATTTTGTCCTTTAGTTGTTTAGGCCAATCGGCGAACAAAGTGTATTAAAGTATGAGAACCATAATCCTGTGTGCAATGGGCGCCTGGTCAGTGAGTTTGTTGGTGGGACCAAGGAAGAGATTAAAATGAAAAAGATATTCTGTAACAATTTTGCAGTTTTTTTATCTTCAGGTAGCTGCATATGAATCAAAGCACACACATTAAAATAAAAATAAATGTAGGTTAATATAATTGTTGGGAAATGCACTCCTTTACATTATGAAACCTCAGTTGATTAATGCAGTCTCTGTACAGGTATGGGCTAGTATATTAGCAAGGATGTCATGGGTCCCGGTGTAAGCAAATAGCCAATTTGACTGTTGCTGTGGTAGTAATATACAGCAATTATCAGGGATTTATGGTACCTGCTGGGCTCTTGGCCCCAGTGCCACTGCACCTGCTGCATCAATGGCAGCTACACCCCCAGGTCTCTGTGTGTAACCCGAGAGTTACAGAATTGAATTCTAGTTTGTGTAGTAACTTGTCCATTTATTGTTCTACAAGGTCCCAGACTTGACATAAAGCACTGTAAATAGGTCTTAGAAAACTGCATTACTCACAGTATAACCTGCTCTAAAACGTGCAAAAAGACATTGGGTCTCATTATGACAGGCCGTCGGTTGCGATCCAATGACATCTGGTGCTGCAGTCTGGCCACCGTATTATGATGCACGCCGGTAGGAGGCAGCAGACGGAGGGATCCACAGACGCTTCCGAAGAGCTCAAAGAGCCCGTCCAGCGGTCGGTCGGAATGTTATACCCTACCAGGGCCGGACTGGGAACCGAAACCGGCCCTGGCAAAGTGCTCGGCCGGCCTCCCCCCCAGGGGGGGGGATTGGGGTGCGACCGTGCTCTTTGCCAGGGCCGGTTTTCGGCCGATTTTGTTACAGGGCCGTTTTTGCAGCTATGCTGCAACAAACGGGCCTGTAGCAAAAACGGCCCCTGGGGCCCAAAACCGGCCCCCACCCATGTGGCCGACCGGGGGATTGCCCGGTGCCCACAACGGCCAGTCCGGGCCTGTACCCTACAGTAGGGCGATGCCTGCTCAGGCACTGCTGTAGGGATTATCATGTCCCTTTAAGACAGTCTTTTAATGGTGGTCCACCTGCCACTGAAATGCAGTCAAGAACTGACCTTGGGGACCCCCTAGCAGGGACCCCATCCCTCCACTTCCTCTGTTAGGAGGTCTGGTGGAACCTGTGGTGCCCCCAAACATCTATACCCTGTGTGCCAGGCACCACATGGTGTCTGGCACACAGTGCTTGGATGTTTGCAAACATCCATTTTTCCATTGCGTCTTGGGCTGCGGCCCTTTTCCAGCCGCAGCACAAACCGCAATGGAAAAATGTATGTTTCCGACCGCATCCTGGGAGGTTGCATCCTAATGTGTTGGAAGGAACTGCCGATTACTAGATGGTCGGTTTCCATTCCGACACGATGTCGGTCGTTTAGACCGGCATTGTAATCGGGCATTAGTGTTTAAAATAAAATAAGTGCTTTTAAAAAAATATATTTTTAGTAATGTGCAACGAGACTGTCCTAAGTACTGCTTTTGTCTCAAAATGCAAAAATCTATGTCAACATGAATCTTCAATTTCAAGCCTATACAAGTCCCAAAACAACTTTTATATTTTGTGATTAACCAATGGCACACATTCACATTTCTCTTGCGTAGGAGGGCTCCTAGAAAGACAGCATACTTCTTCTTTAGCTCTGTGTCTTTTCCTCAGCTTCATTACACAGCAGACTCTCTTCCCTTCGCTTTGAACCAGGGACACCTCAAAGTCGGTATTAACCATTCCGGAACATATCAGGTTTTTTTTTAACAAATAGAATGGAAAAGGTTTCTGTAAAATCAAAAAAGCATGGGTATGTTGTTCCCTATAGATCCCTCACACTTCGACCTCTGAGTCCAATTATTATCCAAGGTTGTTTTGAACACTCTCTGTCGCTCCTACCGAAGACTAGACCCCCCTCTGATTCCAGAAAGCACCGGACCAACTACTTCAGGCCGAACTTCCCAATTTTCACTGAAGTCACCTTCTGTGCTACAGACCTGTGCTCTTTCTCATTAATTAAATGCAGTTATATGCCAGTGGAAGCTGCAACCCATTACTCATGTCTCATAACAGAACTTCAGACATCGGGAGCGCAATCATATTACATTACCCGGATGTTTAGAAATAATAAGGGTTTGAGGGATCAGCTGTTTAACGTTCGCTGCTGAAACAGGTGGTGATCTGAAAGTCACTAGTTCGAATCTTGGCAGGGTCGAGCTAGTCTTCCATTCCTTCGTAGATTGATACATTGAGTTCAATAAATTGGGTTATAGTAACATCTGTTATACACAGTGCTTATAAATGCCAATAGCTCTGGGTAAAATGCATCATTGTTTTTTAAGTACAGTATGTATTATGAATGATTTTCTAGCTACCTCCGAAGGCTTAGGCCCTTGAGAACAACCCACATAGGCACATTTTGCTTCATGTTAAATAACAATGGACTCAGGAAATTGACCGATCTAAGGACACTGGCATCGTGCTTCAGGGATGTGAGCCAATCCTGAATACACGTAATGTGATATTTTAGTATACTATCTATTAAGCAAAGCTCATGAACTTCCCTTTCTAAATGTGCAGTTTCACAGATTTAACATCCTTTTTTTTTAACATCCTTGTCTGATATTTGAGTTTTAATTTTTGTGATGATTTATTACTAAAAAGTATTTTTGTTTTATTGTGGTTTGATGGGTCCTTGTGATCCGAAATAAACTAATAATAACATTAGAAGTCAGCAAAGAAAACATGAATTTTAATTGGATGACCGAGTACTTTTATTTACCTCAGAAGTGTGAAATGGTCGGTTTACTTCCAATAAGAGGCACAGGAGCACTTGGCAGATCAGGGAAGAAGGCCAGGAAAGGTTGTCTGTGATCTTCTAACAAACTGCAAGCCTATCTAATACAGCAGCACACACAGAACCAGGAGACGAATTTTAAATGAGAAAACATATATTATCAAAACGCAACAAATGATGACACAAATTAATGGAAGCAATTAAGCACAGGTCCAAAGGTAAGCGGAAACAGAGATATTCACATTTTAATGAAATCAATAAAATGCTAGGGCCTAGCAAAAAGCAGACTGCACAAAGACTGCCACAGACAAGGAATACTCATCAATATTGTACGAGCCACTTATACTGAATGAGCGCCTTACATGCTTAACAGCGGAAGAGCATTTGGATTCAAACCCTTTACACATTTTCTGCTATATATTTTCCTAGATTACTACATGGCTAATAATTCATTCTCCTCCTCTAGTAAAGCCCACACCACTAGCTTGAGGATAATTGAGCCATACAAAAATCGATATTACCGTTTCCTGAATATTGCAAAAATTGTCAGCTCGTAGGAAAGTTTTAATTGTTGCCCATTATAAATCTGTGTTAGTCAAACATGTGTCACCCATTTATTGCTCCTATGAAACTCCATTTGATTGGAAACTTTCACAGGCGATTAAATTCTTCGCCGAAGACCTGGGAAAGGATTTCTTTTTTTAAATGCAAAACTGAAAAAGAAAATGAAAATGCACATTTGCTCAGGGCCAAATATTCTTCTCACTTTGGAATATTACTCAAAATAGCCGAGAGAAAGAAATCTGTAACCTACAATATAACTTATTTGCAATGTGTTTTCCTTGTGAACCAATAAAAAGTAACTAAGTATTGGCCTTGCATTTATGTTGTTATTTATTCTCTTTTTTATGGCTCTCAAATGCCAGGCTATTTTTATATTCAAGGACCTAACGGTTCTGGATATAAATAAATATTGGTACAGTTTTTTAGCCTGACAAAAGATTAAATCTATCGTTCCTCAGATTACAATGATACAAGAGTTCAGCAAATATTCTATATATATATATATATATGTCTCCTATCAAGAAACAGTTTCAACTGTGTCCTTCAAACAAAAATCTGCATTGCCACCCAAGTCCATACAAACACTTACCCTGTCCCTTATCCTTACTCTGTTTTAATTTGACACCTTTCCTTACCTCTTATCGTCGCCAGAACCCTAACTACTGCGAAGAGTGAGCAGGCTACTGGCAAATAAGCATTCGTTCTGGACTGCATTGTGATGTTTGCAGCTGGTGATATTTTCAGAGTATCGAGTGTTCACTATCCCTTGCATTGCTGGATGGTGTTTCTGTGTGTTTGCCTATCCTCTACAGGGAGCAGCAGTTTTGATATGGGGTTTCTGGAATAATGCTTGTTTTTCATCAGGGTAAGAACCACTCCAAAGGGCACAGGCAGTGTGGTGTGTCCAATTGCTCTTACGTCTGAGCTCTCCTGGAGGAACTATGGCAATACCTGGGAAGGAGTACAATAACACTAAATCAGAGCCCCCCCCCACCTTGCATTGTGGTAATTGCAGTTCATATTGTTTCCTGTTAACAAGTGTTCGTCATCAGTTGGCACAGCCAATACTGGTTTCTGTGCAAATCTGGTGCAGTGCTTTCGGGTGCCTGCCTGTTCTCAAAAAGGAAGTAACTGATCAGATTCAGGGTGCCAGAAAGGCCTGAAGGTATTGTATATAAAGTCCCAGAGCAAACCACCAGTCCTGGCTGGTCATCTACTCTTTAACTTACTCCACTGTGTCTGTCAATGTAACATCAAACCAACCTATAACCCCTGCGTCTACCCTAAACCGACCACAAAATGGTATCCAAAAACGTCACCCTAACCCGTAATCTAGCCAGAACCAAAACCACAATTTAAATCAATTTACCATAACTACTTTGAAATTAACCTACTGACGTTAAAGGTAAAAGCAAGAAAAAATATATAATAATTTTAAAGACTTAATGGTATGCTTCTTTGAAATGACTTTTTATTGTGCGGGTTTGTCTGTAATGGATTTATTATTGTCTAGATTATTTGTTTGTCAGAACATAACCCCCACGCTACTTGTGTAACTCTTATTCTTGCTTTGTGGTTCAGGCCAGGAGCAGCCTTTATGCTGCAAGGGCATCTGGTGAAAGTGAAGTTATTAGCTCTCTGCAAGGGAAGTACAAGCAACCTGTTGAGGGGTGAAAGGAAGTGGTATAGACCATAAAAGACCATGACAGCGGGAAAGAGGGCACACTTATAAGTAAAAATAGAGCCCCTCGGTTAACATCTTTCACTTACTACTGGGTGACAATTGTAGAACAGCTTCACTTTATGCATTGATTGACTTGCAGATTCGGTTATTCGCACTCAAAAGCCATAACGGAAAAAAATGGTTCTGGCTGTAATAGTTATGCATATTGTTTCTAGCTGATCTATATTTTAAGACGAAATAAAATGAAGAAGCCAATTCCTTCTGTCCATGGAAATTGCAAGAGTTCAAGGTGATGCAAAGGTGCACAGCATGCATGGAGCTCATTCTACTGGCTGCAGTCGTGTATTCTTCTTAAAGAGACAGGCGCAGACTCCTGCGAGAATGCACTAAAACTCATTTTCTGGGAGATGCAGGCGCATGTAGAAACAAAACTGTGACAAGGAATCGGGGTGTGAAAAGGAGCTCAGGTGGTCACACCTCCTTCAGGACCCACTGGCGTGTGACGTTTGCATGCTAAATCGTGAGAAGAAAGCATGGCCCCCAGTGCCTGGGTGACTAGTCGCTCGAAGTAAAGTGATGCACACAGAGTCTGGTCTCTGACTGGCAGGTGCTGAAAAGTGCACTGGTAGGTTGCAGAGTGTGTCAGCTGATTAGAAGACGTGGGAACATTATAGTACAGTATGAATTGATCAACTTTAAAAGCTAATACCTGTTTTACCCATCCCTTGGCTGACCCATTTTAATTATAATATTGCCACCAGTAAACATTTTAATTTTTTTACTTCTGGAGCAATGGGTTTATTTTAAGCCTACAATTTGGTCAAATCTCGGCTAATTCGCTCAGTATACCTCTTATGAAAGTAAGTTGCTGTTCGGATTGCAGATTGAAGACCAAGGCGGAGATACATGAAAACAGCATCAGCCTACACACCCTTTGGGTTTACATTGGACACAGGAAGCCAATATCAAATGGCTTCCATTTGAGGTACACAGTTCTATTAACAGAATTCCACACCTATACGAAACTGTCAGCCCCACAGGCCCGTTCAGTTTCTAATCAACTGCTAGCAAATCTCATTTCACGTGCTTAGAGCCTTCATTCGCCCATAAGGCTGATTGCCATGAAAGACTGAAGACGTGCTCCGTCCCAGAAGTCCAGCTTGTCGTATTGAAGAGGTAGGCTCTTGCTCACTGACAATAGACGCCTCACATTCCAGTGCGAGTACACGTTCGACTTAGATTGTGTGTATCCTGAAGAACCAGACCAGCATCCATAACTGCATCCACCTTTTTTTGACAAAATCTTTATGGCCACTCGTACCAGGAACCCACTACAATTTAAATGTGCGGATGTATTTGGTCGTGCTAAAAGTGGAATTGATGATGTTCTGGGAAACATTATAAAATGATATCTTATGTCAGTATGTGAGCTGTTGTATGAGTACCCTTTTGTAAGGATGTCTTCAAAGATCTGTCCTAGTTATGTCCATGTCGCTTTAATAAATTACTCCTCCTAGGGCCACCGGAATTATGCACCAAGGGAGGACCAAATTATGCGGTAGGGCTGATGAAATTATGCAGCAAGAAAAGGCAAATTATACAGCATAATGCAGCACATTTTGTAATAATATTCCCTCATCATTTTGTCTTTTTTGCACGTTCATTTCTAGGCAAAGGTTTCACCTCATTAGTACTAGTTTGACAACCAAATATATCAATACGTAACAAAAAGGAGACCAGTCAACCTTTGCAAAGGTCCTACACCTCTGCTCAACAAGTCATGTCAATGAGTTTTTGGTAACTTTTGATCCACTAGAACTAGGAACAGTTTTTGTTAAAATCTGCAAAGTATGTGGCAAATAATAGATTGTCTGACAAATGCAGCAAGCCCTTAATTATGTGGAAAATGCTGTGGCTGCAAAATCACAGAACTCCAGTGGCCCTGCTCATATTGTACTACAACTGTATTGAATGAATACATTAAATAGAGTGCAAAGTATAATTACATGGTTGTAGCATTTCTCCTTATACTTGCTTGTTCAACAACCACAGTTATAAACCTGTCCAATTATGCAGCTAGCAGCAAAATTATCTTTTGAAATCAATAGTTCTCATTCATTGATATTAGGAGGATGAAATACTGAACAGGACCTGTTTGGGGAAGACCTTGGGACTTGCAAGTCAAACGGTGGGCTGAGCTACCGTACTAGCTTGCAAATCTATTTCCCCAAGTTTGCCAATTCTTGTTAATAAGGAATTAATACATTAAGCGATTTCCAGAAAGTAGTTTCTGGCTATTGTACATCTGATCCTTAAGTCAACATGTCTCTAATAATCGACGTCTTCCTTCCAACTGTTAATCATCTTTCTTATCCAACAAGGCCGTCCAAAGAGAAGCCTTCCAGGAGGACCACCTTCTTCACTACCATATCACACAAATAAATTTTTTAACATGGTTCTCCAGATCCCACACGCCACACATGCCTTTACGGACAAAACGCGGAAGCCAGGGAAGATTGCACTGACACAAACGTCAACCTGGGTAGAGCCAGTCAAGAAAGTTGGGGGGTGGGGGAGTTTAGAAGTCATGTTATCGCACTTGCAACCATGCTTAGCCATTTTTCAGGTGTCACTGAGGGAATGCACATGCAATATAATCTGTACACAAGATATACATTGTCTACTAATTGATATATACTGACGACTGTACGATATACATTGCACGGTATCCTATCAAATTATACAGCAAATATACCTGCAAATATACAAATTCTGTTGAACGAAAAAAGAAAAAACGAATAAAGTGTGTTTAAAAAAATAGAAAATCACACAAAGTGTTTTTTAATCTTCTGACCCAGGATAAAGTGCTAGGGCGGAGGAGAGGCAAGCGGTCTACTTTATTAATCTTGTTCCATTTTACTTGTTCACCACAGGCAGGGGCACATAGCAACAGAATTCCTGATCGTAAGCCAATACGTTGGGCGTCCAAGTCTTGGCACCTTGTGCGGCACTTTATTAGAGTCGTGGTTACACTCGATACGCTTCATCGCAGTCCAGGGAGTAGGAGCTCCATATGTGGTTTTGGTGTATGGCTGAATGGAGCTCGTTAACCTGCGATTTTGCGTCTAACCCTGAATAAAGCCCCTTTTAGGGGGGAAGAAACCCCAATGCACCAGCTCCCTGAGCAGTTAAGTTAGGCCGGAACACATGATTGGATTACAGCGACAAGCTAGAAACACCCCGTGACAAAGTAACGATTTATACAAGGGAAACCTTGGCCCAGGAACAGGGCTGCACCCATGCAGCAGTAACCTGAACACATATGCAAACCTGCTTTCACTGATTACATTACAGTATGGTTCGCATAAAAAAAGGCCTGCTCCATTAGCCTGTGCTCATGTTCACTGGGGGCAGCACCTCGTAAATCTTCGGGAAACCTTGAGGTTTCATATTGCACGCAGTATTCCCTGACATCTGACCGCTTTCACTGATATATGTGCGAGAGCAAATGTGGGGATGCACACGCAGAATCGTTAGGGAGGTGGGAAAGTTAGCGAAGTGGGAATGCACAATTATGTGTCTGGAAGGCGGTCCTTTGCACATTCAGGGCCTCTGGAAGCAAATAAGAAATGGAAACACCAGTGATCGCCCTCACAATAAACACACATACCCAGGTCCAAAATATAGTATATGGTTTAATAATCCGGAAACAGGGCATATGTCAGAATATTTTCGGGACGGTAAGAGAACTGAATTTTTTAAGTCAGCATCACAAGTAATTAGGGTAAAAAGTGTCAGTGAATCTGGGTTAAACCTGAACCGATTGTATCGCTAAGATGATGTCACATTCAACTAAGTGAAGGCTGGTGAGTAAAACCACGAGTCAGCTTTACACACAAAACTGCTTCTATTCTTTAGGACTAATCGAAATGGTGGTTTACCACAGTAGATATATTTTCATTGGGTCTAAACATGACAAAGCGGTTTTGGTTGGGGGAAAAAAGTCCGTGCATTGATGGCAAAAAGAAAGAGATTGGATTTAGCTTATATATGGAATTGCCAAAGACATTGGGCAATATTTGCACAGACTGGATTCATTAAAGTGCATCATATTTGAAAATTCATCAACTGTGAATGTATTTCAATCTATTGCGAAGATTTCCAGATTTTACGTCATAACTGTAGATCATCCGGTGTAAATTCAGAGGAGAAAAAAGGCAACATTTCCACAAATACGTGTCATGTGAATAGTTTCGCAGTCAACAAATCAGTCTTTCATTTTCATAAATTTTTTTGAGCTATTTTTTCAGGGTGTTTTTAATTAGCAGCAGTCCCCTTTTTAGAGGTTCAAACTGAATTTTCATTCATATATTCAATAGGTGCAGTGTGTCTCCTTGGTAACACCGTAATTACAGAGACCCAAGGCCACTGTAGGTTTAAAGATTAATTGGTTGCAATGTTTTCCACCCACAACAGCAGTAGTAGTTGTAGTAAAGGGGTAGCATTTCGAGTATTAGTAGGAAAATAGTTTTTCTTTGAGTTAATTAAAATCCATTAGCACAAACAATAACATCTTTATGTATACACAAAGACCCAGCACATATACATATATGTATATATCCAAACTTATCACAAACAAAGTTAGTGCGCTCTCAGGAAATAAGTCCAGCAACACGATTCAGTAGAAACACAGGTTTAATCCACACAACGCGTTTCGCCTTGCAGCTTGTTCACGTATATGTATATATATACATATATATATATACATACACACACACACACACACATATATATATATTGCATTAACCTTCCCGTGCTTGACAGCTATCCAAGCACTCTGCCCAATAAAGCGACCTTCAGACATCCCCGCGAGTGTGCAGTGATTCTTTCACGTTGAGCGGTATGTAGTGAATGGTTCCATTACCATTCTATGCAGCACCCGCCGCAAGAGTGCATACAGCGCTTCTAATGGAACATTGAGCCTGGCAGCAGAACTGCATGCGCTGAGCACCGCCACGCGCCAACCTGGGAGGAGTTTGCAAACATCCAGTTTGCTGGGATCACGGACATCATTCCGTCCCCTACCCCACCCCCGGGACGTCGCCTGGCTGGCGAGGGGACGCCTGGGGCGCGCTTCTGAGGTGCAGCACAAGCTGACGGGTAATGGAGCACCTAATCACGGCTGGAATACAAGTCCCACAAGGCACCTTGCACTCAGCACCGCCCGGAATGGGGGCGTGCCATCTACAAATGTGGAACTGTTTCCGGCTATCCTGGAATCTGCTCGTCGTCCTCTGAGGAAGAGGGATTTCACCCTCGAAACGCGTCAGGACTTCAAAGACGAAACAGGACTTGCATTAACCTTCCCGTGCTTGACAGCTATCCAAGCACTCTGCCCAATAAAGCGACCTTCAGACATCCCCGCGAGTGTGCAGTGATTCTTTCACGTTGAGCGGTATGTAGTGAATGGTTCCATTACCATTCTATGCAGCACCCGCCGCAAGAGTGCATACAGCGCTTCTAATGGAACATTGAGCCTGGCAGCAGAACTGCATGCGCTGAGCACCGCCACGCGCCAACCTGGGAGGAGTTTGCAAACATCCAGTTTGCTGGGATCACGGACATCATTCCGTCCCCTACCCCACCCCCGGGACGTCGCCTGGCTGGCGAGGGGACGCCTGGGGCGCGCTTCTGAGGTGCAGCACAAGCTGACGGGTAATGGAGCACCTAATCACGGCTGGAATACAAGTCCCACAAGGCACCTTGCACTCAGCACCGCCCGGAATGGGGGCGTGCCATCTACAAATGTGGAACTGTTTCCGGCTATCCTGGAATCTGCTCGTCGTCCTCTGAGGAAGAAGGATTTCACCCTCGAAACGCGTCAGGACTTCAAAGACGAAACAGGACTTGCATTAACCTTCCCGTGCTTGACAGCTATCCAAGCACTCTGCCCAATAAAGCGACCTTCAGACATCCCCGCGAGTGTGCAGTGATTCTTTCACGTTGAGCGGTATGTAGTGAATGGTTCCATTACCATTCTATGCAGCACCCGCCGCAAGAGTGCATACAGCGCTTCTAATGGAACATTGAGCCTGGCAGCAGAACTGCATGCGCTGAGCACCGCCACGCGCCAACCTGGGAGGAGTTTGCAAACATCCAGTTTGCTGGGATCACGGACATCATTCCGTCCCCTACCCCACCCCCGGGACGTCGCCTGGCTGGCGAGGGGACGCCTGGGGCGCGCTTCTGAGGTGCAGCACAAGCTGACGGGTAATGGAGCACCTAATCACGGCTGGAATACAAGTCCCACAAGGCACCTTGCACTCAGCACCGCCCGGAATGGGGGCGTGCCATCTACAAATGTGGAACTGTTTCCGGCTATCCTGGAATCTGCTCGTCGTCCTCTGAGGAAGAGGGATTTCACCCTCGAAACGCGTCAGGACTTCAAAGACGAAACAGGACTTGCATTAACCTTCCCGTGCTTGACAGCTATCCAAGCACTCTGCCCAATAAAGCGACCTTCAGACATCCCCGCGAGTGTGCAGTGATTCTTTCACGTTGAGCGGTATATATATATATATATATATATATATATATATATATATCTTCATAGTCCACGCTGCTTAAGGAGCACAGTAGCAAGATTGACAACAACACATATGGACATGGAAAGGGGTGCTCTAAACTAGCCTATCGATTTTTTGAAACATATTTTTCATATCTTTCTCCTATTCCACATTACTCGCACAAACACGAAAATTATACAAAAAATTAACTGTTGCTTTTCAGACTAAAATCGTCACAATTCCATTAGCAATTGTAAATATTTGTATGTAAACCTTCAAAGGCTCTGACCAGATGTTACACATTCAAAATTGACCATGAAGGGAGTAAAAGTGCAGAAAATATACTTAATCCATTTCTGCATTTGAGAGGGTGTATCTGGTAAAATTTCCCCGCAGAGAGATGCATGTTCCATTACCCAAATTGAATCCTATAACAGACACCTATCCATTAGTTGCGTTAGTTCACAACAGTCAAGTCCAAGAAGAGCCAGGTCGCCTGTGGAGTCCCACAGGTTTTCATATTGTCTCTCGTCATCATTAACCTCCGAATGGAGCCTCTTGGGGATCTCCTCACCAACAATAGCATCAAAATCTGGCAGTATGCAAATGATATTCAATTCTACCTGACAGTCTTCTCTGCTCCAGGCATCCAATGTTATGGACACTGGTTGCACATCATCCGGACCCAACCAAGATAGAATTCTTGTTACTTGCCAAGAAAAACAAGCAATAAATAGTACAACCCTGGTTAAATGACACAAGCTTCCATGGATTCAAATCCCAAATTTTATGCCACGTCATGTCGCTTGGACTCATCCTGGAAATTTACTTTGACCCAAGGAACAAAATAGAGAAGAAAACAATGAGTGCCTGGTACCAGTTATTGAAAATGTTAAATGATTTCTACAACAAAGAAACTGCTGAACTTCAGTTCAAGCCTTTCCTACCTATCTTGCCAGCAATCTCAGCACCTCTGGTGCTTTTGGGATACTGGCAGTCAGGATACCAATGGACCGCAAACCCAGAAGTGTAAAAACAGAACAGGCCTTTTTTTATCTATGACCCCAGCGTCTGGAACTAACTACATTGCTGTATTCATCAGCACCACACCAAACCATTTTTCTTCAAGGGTATGAAGGCTCCCTTCCTCAATGTCATCTTTTAATATCCATATGTAAGTGGCAGCTGGGTAGCCAGCAATACTAATGTATGAATTTGACATTTGTTTATCCTAAACCTAGTCAAAAACAAAGCATAGCTCTGTACTGCTAACAAGTGATTGGAGACGTTGTTGGTTTGTGTACTGTTACTGCTTATGGTGTTCTTGAGAGAGGTGCATCTGCAACTCTTTTTTCTGAATTAGCCCTGTTCTAGTTCTTTTGAAGCATATTGGAGTCACCATACACCCATCATTTCCCATCATATACACTGTTGTGTACAGATTTTGATTGCATATGCTGACAATAGTTGGTGGCTTCTTTCCATTGGGTTTCACAAACCAAAACATGCCCTAGATTACTTTACCCATGAAAATATAGAACTTGGACTGGGAGGAGACCATGTCATGGTCAGGGGCGGATTCTCCACTAAGGAGGAGGAGCGTCGCCCCACTGCCTTTCAGAACTGCAAAAAAGGAAAAATAAAATGATAATAATGCAAGGTATTATAATGTTATTTTTTCAGTGCCAATTCAGTTTTGCGGGTGGGGCTGGGCGGGGCAGGGGGGAGGAGTGGTGGCACTCTCTAAGTGCTCATGACTGTTTGGCTGGCTGTCTCGGGCGGGCCAGACAGTCTTTCACACATTGCATGTTCTCCACACAGGACAATAAAACGACTGCACACTTTCCACAGGAAGGTAGAATAATACAAATTGATTAAAATTATGGGCTATAGGACTCTACACTATTAATTCACTAACTGTTGGCCCATACATTGTACATAAGCATCAACTAGTTTCCACAAAACAATTGGAGTACAACTGATAGGTACATCATCATTAGTATATAGTAGAGTAGCTAAAAACTGCACACACCTTCATTCTATCAGAAAAGTAGAAAAATCAGTTCTGCTTGTAGAATGTTTATGTATAAATCAAATGGTAAAGAGGACAAAACACACCCTTTTGGAAAACCATGGAACCAGGAAGTATTCTACCCGATTAGTGCGATTATGTTATACTGCTTTTGTTTCTGAGTGGAGATTTATCAAGAAGTTTAAAAAAACATCTCCACCGCGTTCATTACACACTGTTCATGTTGACCACCATCAAATTAGAAGGAGATGTCCTTGAAGGCCAAGAACTAAGGGAATCTCAGACCCATTTGTTATTTGATAATCAACATGTAAAAAATAAAGCACTGCCCTATGCATATCCTGTGAAGTTTGTGTGTGTCTCATTTCAAATTAAGAAGGTATGTCAAGAGGAGGAGCCACGGCGGCGATCAAGATGGCCGCCTAAGCGCTCGGCTCCGCCGCTCGCCATCGCCTTCCAATTATCCTGACGCCCATCCTGCGTTCCAACCGCAACCCTGTGTTGCTGAGACGGTGCGGTGCCTGGCCGTGAAACTCCGGACTAGCGGCGGCCCCGGACGGCCGAGAAACGTCGTCTTGAATATCGCGGCCTGCACCGGTCCAAAGCCGGGACCCCGAGTGGTAGTGCTGCCGGTGCGGAGGTGATCAACAGCGGCCCTGACCTGACAACAGGGGCCGGTGATCCTGGTCGGAAATGGCAGCCTCCCGATTTGAATGGCTGGCGTGAGCTGAGCGCAGGGCAACAACTCGTATCTTTGCCTCATCTATTTGGCTGACCCCTCAGTGGTGACTGTACCGGAGATCGGAGATCGGCGTTAAGCCCCCTGCCTGTGGCGGACATTCTTGGCTGGTTATCCGGGGTTGACCTGGGACTCAGATTGATCGCTTAACAATAGATCAGGCGGTCTGCTGTGTTCCTCTTCCCTGACTGATGGGCGCTAACACACGATTGAAAGCTGTTTCTTGGTGTACTCCGCAGTAACCCACTTGCGCGCCACAGACGTTCTCACTACTCTCGTCTGCCTGACCTCCTTTCTAGCTATCTGAGGGGTCCCCAAAGAAAACGGGCTCAGCTTATGCCGACAATGCAGCAATGAAGCCCACGCTGGGAGATGTCCTCCTGGCTATCCTGGACTTTCGCTTCTCCCTGACCCATCGAGGACTGATTCTCCGCGACTCAATGGCGGCCATCGCTCCTGGGACGATACCTGGTGAAGCAGATGAAGATGCTTTCTGCCTGGCGCACGACTATTCTCACTCCCTAGATACCGAAGACTTTCGGAAACACACAGTTTCGGATGAGACGTCTCCTGACTCTATCGGCTTGACCAGTGTGAATGCTGCCCTTTATGGTTACACGTCTAACATGCCCCTCATTGCTCTACAACGCCAAGTGTTTATTACGCTGGAAAATATATCCTGGAATGGGGGTGTCGACGTCGTGTTGTTGTCTTTGCTTGGCGCCTGGATGGCTCGCATAAGACATAACTGCTCGCTGGGCTCATCAGCTTCTGGTACTATTGAGTCAGAAAGTTTGTTTACTTCTGTGCGTACTGGCCAGGGATGAGCGCTGACTGTTTTCTGTATTGTGTGAAGGGTCTCGGTGGCGATGCAAGACTCGGACGCCATGACTTTGTGGGGTTGAAATGGATGTACTATGATACTCGCTCCTCATCCTGATGGGCATACACTTTCTATTATGGCGCGATGGAGTGGGTGGGATTTGGGGCCGGCGCGAGGGCCCTCCTCCTTTTCCCATCTTCGGGGTCTTTACTGGGGCGACAGGCATGCCTATGGGGGGGGGGGGTAGGCCGTAGCCTTCCGCTGGTATGCAGGGTGGGGGGTTGGGGCTTGAATTTCTTTTCTTTTTGTTCTATGGCCTTTTTCTTCTCTTTCTCTTGTTTCTTCCCTTTTTCTCATGTATCATGGGTCAGACGGGGGGGTCCGGGTTTGGTCTTTCTGGGACGATTTTTGCGCAGTGTGGTCATGTCTTTTCGCATTGTTTATTGATTCTATAGCTAAAGATATCGAATTTAATGCACAGTCACGGAATGTTTACATATCCTGCTTTTCCTTCCCACCTGTACTTCGGGTTGAGGGCACGTATCCTGTTTACGAATTGTTTCACGTGATGCTTGCGTTATTGTATGTCGTCAGATCCTCTCATCAATGTTATTGAGTGAACCCTCTTCCATCCTGTTATGCCATATACAGGTTAGATCCCGACTCCTGAGATATTATCTTGATTGGGCGGGCGCTAACTGGGGCGTAATGCACTTCCGCGCTTGTATATCCTGCCTGTACTGACTTACGCCAGTATTTTGAGAACGCCGATCCACTAGTGGATACCCTTCTAGGTGGCTCGCCCTCTCCACTACCCGGTCTGACTATAGGACGATTCGCCAAAATTACAAAATGAAACCCTCTTTATCCTTTTCCGCAGTTCCCTGCCGTTACACTGTAGTGTTGATATTTCTGTCATCTGTCGCAACGCCAGGGAACTTGGAATGTTCTATGATGTCATAGCGGCTGGCCCGCAGTGGTTGTAGGCAGACGCTGTGTACTGTGTTTACGATGAATAAAGGTTTTCAAAAAAAAAAAAAAAAGGTATGTCAAGAAATGTTCATCTATTTAGTTGACAACCACAACACTCTTAATTCTGTACTGGAGATTAGAGGGGTGTGTCAACATGTGTCAAAACACAGTTAAGGTTAGGCAGTGATTCACTAAATATAATTCCACACTAATGATGTGTAACAAAAATGGTTGGGGAGTTTGGGGACTATGTATCTTCTTTATAATGCAAACACATTTCAAACATTTTGCAGGGGAGCTATGAACGTACGTGGGGTGGTGCTAATGACAAAGAAAAGCTGGAAATAGCAGTGATGCGGCTTCTCCAATTTTTTAAGTCCTTAAAAAGAAAAAAAAAAACACATCAGTAAACCATGGAGGAATAAGCCGCATTTGAGTCACACTAATGTATGCATAACACATGTGTTAAACATGAAGCTCCTGTAATAGCCATTTGGACTTGTTGTCTACTAATGGCAAAGGATGTTAACCCCTTCCATGCTCACGACGAGCTCAGCTCGTCATGCAGTACAGTGCTCCTGTGCTCATGACGAGCTGAGCTCGTCATGACCACACCCGTTTTTATTGCTGTCCAGCACAGCAGAGGAATCTCTCAAGCAGCGATGTGGTTAAATGATGGCAAGCACACTCACATATCATGTCTGTAGTGGTATACCAAGAGTCAATTCAGAGATAGTCCAAACAAAATCTTTATAATGTTCCAATCTTGAACAAGCAGGGTTTCCAATTTAAAATGCAGAAAATATGAGGAAATAATATTTGATAAACCAGCATGAATATCTCTTTGTCCATTTAGGAAGCCACACTCTTTTCAAACCTGGCAGAGAAGTCTCGAGTGACTTAAGCAAAATATTTTTGATAAGAAATCTGCAGGCGATTAATCCAGAGTATGCACTACTGATGAGTCACCTGGATAAGCTGGTTGTCCAAAGTATTCTAGTAATTAGATATAAAAGGTCGCCGCCTCAAATAACAATCTTCTGTACTGCTGGTTATCAACCTGCAGCCGTACTCCGGCTTGCCTTATTAGACAATGAAAGGGAAGTGGTCGCTGTTAGACATGAAACCAAGCACAATTAAAGTGACAGCTGCATGCACACCACCTCAGATGAAATGGCAGAGACTCTCAGAAGTCAATCGAAACGCCTCACCTTGTCCATCAGTAGGACTCGCAGAGAGATAATTTACAGTTTTACTACATCACTAACAGCTCTGTGGTCTTCACTTGCAATACAGCGGAGTCCCTTTCTTCAACGAATGCCAGCAGCACAGGAAAAGCAAGCCAAGCCCAGCTCAAGGACGCAAGGCCTGGCCTCCAGCAGCCATTTCAGTTCAGTAGAGCTTCACTGCGCAAGAGCAGGCACCACTTAACGCACAATCAGGAATTTGTTTAGATCCAGAGATGAATACATATTAGAAAAGGCCATGAACGGCTGAATGCCGAACAATAAACTGCTTTTAAATCTTCATGCGGCAGATCATCCCCTGAATGACTCACTGTGAGAATGCTGCAAAGAAAGAAAAATCTAATATTTTGTCCAATTAAGTTAGTTTGTATAATTAGTTGTTGTTCATATACATGTGCTTCTATGGATTTCAATTTCCAATCTCTATTGTTTGTGCCCAGCTCACACAAAGGTTGTTTCATTGAATCTGAATCTTGTAAATATCTGTTATTTAATGTTTTTTATCTTTGTGCTTTTATGGTCATTTTATATGTATCGAATAAAGCTTCATGAATTGAATTGAATTGAATTAAATTGAATTAACCCCTTCCGCGCGGATGACAAAGCCAGCTCGTCATGGGTGTTACCTGCGCTACGCCCATGACGAGCTGGGTTTGTCATGTAACCCGCGATTTTTGAAAATCCAGCGCACAGCGGGGAAAACGCGGTAGCGCGGAAGCGGTTAATCGCAGTTACAGCACGTGTCCAGAAACGGATAGATGTGAACCATTTGACCCTTCACTTGTACGTGATGGCTGCCTTGGTGTAGGTTTAAGTGTTCAAGCCAAAGAGAGATGTACCGCACACTCGTGAATACTTATTGAGAGTGCCACTAAATGATTCCTGTGGGAGAGATGGGTGTAATTAACAAACCAAAAGCATTGCTCATTCAAAGTTAGAGGAGAAACATTTGAAATATTCTGCGTAGACCGCACTTTGAACAGGCAATGGTCTAGAGCCGGCTTCTCCAACGAAAAGCTTGTGAGCTACTGGTAGCTCTCCAGCTAACAGTAAATATGTCTTCTTGGTCCAGCCTACTCAACTAAATTAGAAGCTTTTGCTTCATTGAATTAATATATGTATACCCAATTCAAAAGCATGTATTTGAAAAACAAATGTGTATTTTCAGAAATCATAAGCTGTTTGGAGAAAATCTGGTTCAATTTCCAAGACACATTTAAAGCTGATGTTTGTGTCAAAAGTCTAACGGTGTTGGGGAGATTACTATTATTATGATCTCGAATCTAATGGCATTGCAGCTATGGCAGTTATGTATTACCTATGGAGAGGCCTTCCATATTGACAAAGCATTTTTAGTATAACTGCTGGCAACAGAGCCTGATGCACTGATGTGATCACCACTTGTAATCTTTGCACATGAGAAGCACTTATATAATCTTGTCTAATGTGGTAATTATTATATCTTTGATAACAGCAGTAGCTTGGGAGGATTTTAATTGAACCTAAGTAATCCTTAATACAGCGAAGGTTGGAGACCTGTGGACAATAGAGTATTTATTTGTTCACTCTACTCAAGACCAGAACTGTGTCTCTGACAGGGCCGGACTGGGAACCACAACCGGCCCTGGCAAAGCGCTCGGCCGGACACCCCCCTCCCCACTCAGGAGGTGCCGCCGCGCTCTTTGCCGGGCCGGTTTTCGGCCGATTTTGGTACAGGGCCGATTTTGCAGTTATGCTGCAAAAACGGCCCTGTAACAAAAACGGGCCCCCAGGGGCCCAAAATCGCCCCCACCCTTGCGCCGCACTGGGGATTGCCTGGTGCCCGCTATGGCCAGTCCGGCCCTGGTCTCTGACCATGGTCAGCTTAACCACTAAAGTTTTGAAAGTAAAATCTTCCAACAGGTTCAACGCGTGAACTGCCCACTGCTGCAAGAAGGAAAGTTGCTCTGCAGTTTACATTACCTAACAGTGAAGGTAGGTGGTCAGTGGCATGCAATGCTTGGTTATATGCTATAAACTCATCATAATTTGGTCAAAAATTAACTTTCACCGCTGATCTCTACAGAGACAATAGCCTCATATAGCAGAAGAGTCATGCCTACATTTTGATGATGGGGTTGTCTTGTCCTACTCTAAGGGTTCATGATTCACTGTGTTCTTTTCTTACGGAGCAAGATAAAAAGCTCTGTTGTTGGAGGCAGAGAACCTGCAATGATTCCAGAGAAACATTGTTTACAACTCATGCGATACATCGCATGCCATTACAATGCAAGTACTTACACCAAGGCGTTGATGAGAAGTGTGGCTCAATGGTTAGGGCGGCAGACCCTGATGCAGAGGTCTGGCCCGGGACCAGGGTTCAATTGCTGCCTCGGCGGGTCTTGGGCTCAATTTCCTTGGACCTGATAATTCTCGCCTCGGTGCCTATTCTAATCATGGGTCCCACTCTGCAACTCTGGGCAATAGCTTGCTTATTCTCCACAACGACCCCAACAGCGCTGGGAGGCCTGGCCTCACCTTGGGGGTTCCCCGGTAGTGGACATTTCACAGGGAAAAGCCAGGAAGGGTTCCACAGCGGTATGCGTTACTGCGCCAGGACACCCCAGTTGGGGTATTAGTGCGCTTTACAAGTACAAATTACATTTACATTTACATCGCTTGCCATAACAACGCAAGTTGTAACAAAGTCTTCCTGTAGAGGGGGCAGAAGGTGTTGGATTTGTTGGATTTTCAATCCAACACCTTCCCTACTGTTGCACACACTGGAGTTGGAATTGTAAATTATACTATTCCAAACTCCAGCGCCCCCCCCCTTACAGCAAGTCGTTGAAACAACTTGCGTTGTAATGGCATGTGTAGAAAACGCATGCGCTGCAACGAGTGCTATTCATGATTCCACTGTCTCTGAATTTTCTTAGAACATAACAGGTTGCTTCCATCAATATCCTAAGCATGGCTGAATTATAGAGTTCTTAACCTCTAAATGAGATCTGTTTTGATTTTACTGCTCTAACAGGCATTATCAGGTGTATTGCTTCAGAATCTTCTAGAACAGCGGTTCATGATCTTTTGATTTCTTGGATTCCCAATGAATCAGTACTGGAAGCTAGGGAAACCCACCTATGCAATTTCTATGATTTGAACCTCAAAACACCATAGAAACACACATATAGCAAATAGATACACACATTATGGAAATTATTTAATTCATAAATAAAATACATGAAAAATGAAATTTGTATTTAATTGGAAAAGATAGAGCTTTTCAAAAGCTAGTTTTATTTCTAAAATATGGAGCAATATGCTACTCTAGCATATCTCATTTTCACTCCTAAAGCATCCTGTCTTTTTGTTAGTGCATACCATTGGATTGGGGCCACCTATAGTACATGCTAGATATCATTAACTGTACTTGCTCTGCTTCCACAAATCAACATCATACCAAATACATTTTTAGCTTCCAGTTTAAAATGGCTTCACAAATGCAGAACAGTGTTCCATTTTCAATGTTGCTTTTCTACGTATATATACTTTATTAAACTGTTAATACCTTTTAGTTTTATAAACAGCTGCATATCCCTAGACTAGGTGTTGCTAACCCAAGGGGTCTGCGGACCACTGTTCTAAATGAAGAGAGAGAGTTCTTGTGATAAGGTCCTAGTGTCATAGTTTTTTTCTAAGTTTTATTTTTCAGATTTTAACTGGCAACATGAACTTTTCGATGAAGCATAAATCTTGTCACTGCAATTCTATCAGCTGCACACATCACGGAGCAGTTACCATATTAGAGATCAGGCAAGTTATAGTAGTACAACAAAAGTATCAATTTACACATGCCATACATGCCATACGCAGTAGTTCTAGAAACCAAATCAAGAGGTGTCACCCTAAGTCAGATATCAACGTAATGGGCCCCAGATGTCCTTAGGGCAAGATGCACCAGGCAGCAAAGCGGCATACACCAGAGAGTTCATTACACATGGACATGCTGGTCTACCCTACCCCAGCACATCCAACCCTACTTTTGGCATAGCAAATCATTTTCTAGATGCTTTCGGTACCAATGTTACATATCCTAGAAGTGCCACAAATAGGGTAAGCTTCTGTACAAACCAACAGTCTCAAAGACCCGCAGCCAGAATATCTTAGCCTCCGGGAGGTCATAGGTCAAGTGAATAAAACCAACATCAGCTGAACTGCATAGACAACAGTTTGAGTCTTCAACCATAACATGTGCCTTCTTATACTAGCTAGCATATAGAAATATATTTAAAGTAGATAAGATAAAGCTTCCTGTTTGTAGAGATGTCTTTTGACTTCTAGCTGCAGTATACCCACTGGGCGTCTGAGATCACACAGCCCAAACCCTGAGCCTATCTGGACCAGACGTGAAGCTCTGGAAAGTAAATTTCTTGATGTTTCCTAATAGATGCATTCAGTCATTCCTTTACACTTCAACCCCCAGCTGCCCTTTGCTCAAGCGGTGTCTGGTGGCATTTGAGCAATGGAAATGCTGTTAATCTAAATGTAGTGATTTTCCAAAATATCTAATTGAGCGCTATAACACATGCAAATAATGCGGTTTCTTTCTTTACGTTGCAACCTCAGATTGCGTGCTATGTCAAAAAGCCTTCTCTTTATTCCTAAAGCCCTGCATGAAAACCGACCATGACTTAAAAAATCTGATTGTCACCGCTCCCTTTTTACTCCAATTGCACTTTTCTGCTTTTCATCCCTGCATGCTTCCATTCTCTGAACACTGCTTACACTTTTACCGGTGTTTGCCTTAATTTCTATAATTGCTTGTCTGCAAATTGCTTACTCTTGCTTCCAAAGATTATAGCAAGTTCCTCTGTAATTAATATCCCTGCATCCCCTCTAGCTTATTTACTAATAGAATGGTTTCCTTGAGAGCACAAGATTAATTTCCATAACCTGCCAATAAACATTAGACTAGCCCTAACGTTTGGTTCTTAAAGCAGCTTGCTGCCCAGCATAATGCACTTCAATGCCTCGTCAAGGGTAGTAAGCACTATATAAATACAACTGAAATTAGAATTAATGGATACATCTCAAACAATTCTATATGTCACTGTGTGTTGAGTGTTGTGCACAGGAAGCTTTGAAAGAATTCAGTGAGGGACTTAAATATGTTACGTAGAAATAGCTAGACAAGTGCAAGTGAGTACAGGCGTTTTCAAGATGTCTAATCACCCCTTCCTCCCTGGGATCCTCCAAGCAGGGATCGTCGATCAAGAGGAACCTGGGAAAGTATCTTACCTCCACCCTACACATTGCCTCAAATTTCAACCATGCACAGGTAGTACATTATAGCCTTATAACCCGCCGTAGCAGGCTATACCGGCTATTAAAGGCCCGCTCTAGCATTAAAGGCCTGAGCCAAAGGTGAGGGACTTTAACATGGAAGCAGGATTTTAATAGCCGGTATAGCCCAGCTACGAAGGGCTATAAGGCTATTAGAACATTCTGCCACTAGAGGGCAGAATATTCCAACAAATAAAACCAAAGGCCTCTCGTAGTTCGAGGGGTTTAATTTCCCTCCGGCTCCGAGAAGCCTTTGAAAACAACATTGAAATGTTGCTTTGCAGGCCTTTACCAGCCTGTAAAAGCATGGAGCACTCCATTTTCTTCAATGCAGCTCCCAACATTCCAATGTTTGAATTCACGGTATGAGTCGCTTTAGCTTGCATTTATGCAGGGATCATAAGCACACTGTTTTGTGGGACTGGGGCCACCAGTCCCTTTTGAAAGTTGCGATTTGTCTAGCTCGGTGGAATCAGTGATGCAAAAACTGCACGGGAGCTATTAAATAGTACATTAGAAAGTTAGGGGCTGCAAAACCTTCTGCTTCATAGGCCAGTTGCTTGTAATAACATGAAATTCTCCATTGCCTCCCTGTCCATGCAAGTTGATCAACAGAGATCAGAGTGAAGCAAAACATGCTCTGGTGAGCAGGATGTTCTGAAACAGGTAGAGCATCTTAGATAGTAGTACCCTTTTCTTTAGAGCAACTCTACCCGGCACTGGCAGTGGCAACAATATATCTTTTCTATTAGTGAGTTAAATTATTCCAGGCATTTCCTAGAATTGACCTTAATAATAAAATGTATGTCCCAATGATAGAGGATGCCCAGGTATTGCATTGTTTCCAACTGCAATTTGAATTCCAGTGATGGAGTGTTTTTTGTTCAGTTAAAGCAATACCGCTTTAGCCTAGTTTATTGATTGCTCTGACCACACGTTGTATATGATAACCTCCCTAATTATCAGGTTTACATTTTGTTCTGGGTTCTTATATAGCAGCATGATATCATTCACAAACATTGACAGCAAAATCCTATGTGCACCGAATTTGAAGCTGCAAGTGTGATGGAAGTCCCTTAGTATTCAAGCAAGGGGGTCCATGGGCAGGGCCAGATTGAACAGAATCTATGGCAAAGTGCAACCCTGCTGCATCCCTCTACCAATTGCTATTGGGAAGACAATTGGTTGCTTATTTTGATTCTGGCTGCTAGAGCTGTGTAAAGATGTTTAACCCATTCGCTGTGCGCATCGGCCAACGGCAGTCGCAAGCACTACCGACGCAGCCCTGCTCTCTCTTCAAAGCCGATGCACTGCGGCGGAATTTCAGCCGCGGTAAAGTGGTTATTCAAAAACACATAACAATCAATTGAAGCATGGGCCACTTCATGCCCATTCTTTCTGCCACACGAAGGGCCATTTAATGGAGTCTAATGATGTGAAATCCAGAAACATGGCCACAGTTTTTATATCTGGGTCAGTTTTCTGGGTCAATTCCTGGAGCTCCAACATAGGTAGATCGGTGGGCGAAAAGGTTGAAATACAATGCCTCAGTAACCAGTCCCTCCACGGCATCCATGAGGCTTTAGTGTTACTAACAACTCAAGCTTCTATACTGACACAGAATGCTGTAAGAGTGCCTAATCGTGAGTATATGATCAGGCAATCTAGCGAATCAGGAAAGGGTATGCCTTAACGTGCGTAGACCTCCCGTTTCACACACTTGGTCCTGAAGAATACTTTGCGACAAGCTAGAAAAGGTTGAAACATGTTGACCATATTCTTACCTAAATATTGATACTCGTTGGTCAATCTAGCCATACATTAGGTATCACACCTGTTTTTAACATATCTTGTGACTCCAGAATAAAACGTAGGACTATCGCAAAGATATTTTTTAAATCACCCACTACACACTTTATCACAAAAAAAACAGCTCCGCTGCAGTTGCAGGCGTCGAAGCACACCCGAGTGGCACTCGGCCGCTTGGGTGGACCCCGATGATGAAGAATGTCACCACTAGGTGGTGAGTGAGGGGTTTCTAAAAAAAAGAAAAGATTCTTTCTGAGCTACATCTTACTCCGTGCAACTCACTAGGACACCCTGTCCCGGGGAGACTCCCTTCTTTGTTTCTGAATTCCAGTGAGGACATAGCCTGGCAGTTTAGGCTGGTCTGTTCCCACTGGAACAGGGTAAAGATGGATTTGCATATGGTGTGGTCCAAACTGAGTTGGCATTGTGTGCAAAATAAAAGATGGGCTGGGATGCGGCCCGAGTAATTACCAGTGGCTGAGATGATTTCAAGCATTCATCCATCACTTTTCTGTATACTTTAGCGCTTACAATTTACTCCACAGAGCAATGTCCCCAAATTTGGAGAGTGGTGTGCATGGAGGGGTCTATCCACACAGGAATCCCTGTCGAGCTTTATTCTTCTCTGCCATGTTATGGGGAGTATCTCCAACTCACTACCAAGGGTACCACAGCCCGGGAAGCAGGTTCAGGCCCTCAGACTCACAAGCTGCTCAACAGAGTCCACCCTCAGCAGCAGGTTGGGGCACAGGAGAGTAGGGAGTCAGTAGGCTCAGGTGGGCCAGACTTGCCGGTTTACGAGCAGATGCAAACCAATATGATGGGTGATGGGGAGGATTTATTTTGCAGCCAACTTGCATTGGGCTCCTTGGTGCCCCACCTCATTTTATCAGGTTGTCAACGTGCTTCCTCTCGGTCCTGGGATTTCAACTTAAGAGCAGCTTTGTAAATCCTCTGTGGCCTATAGATCAGCTTTTTTGCAGATTAAGGCACATACATTTGCAATACTCAAACCTGAGCGATACTGATTCGGTGATTAACACAACTTTTGGGGTATAAAGTAAATTACTGAAATGCAAAATGATTTTAAATGGCTCATATCAGAGAGGACTAGCGACTTTAAATGGGTTCCAGAATACAGCACTACTCGAAGATCACGGGAATGGCAAGACAGAAGCCTGCACAATATGAAACCACATAATAAAGGAGCAGGTATGGGAGAAACACTGGCTGTATATTGTGGAGGACCATTAAAGGATAAAAAAGATGAGGTTAGTAAAAATAAGGTAGATTTGACCCCTACAAGATAATGCACTTAATGACCACAAAGATAATTAGATTGAGTGCAGACAGACCCTTCGGTTCTTTGCTATCAAAACAGAGAGTCTACATCCTCCAAACCTAACTTAGACTTCAATTGCTAAACAAGATTTTATGATAACTCATGAAAAACGACAATGAGAAAACAAGGAATACCAATACACCCTTTATATCGAGTGTTTATTATGGAAGTGTTCCTGCTAACTTTGTTCCTCTCACAGTATGAAAGATCTAAAGAAAAAAAACTGAGACTAATATTTAGATAAGTTCCAGATTTCACTGAGCCCTCTCTGCCTCATTATCATTTCACAATTGTCAGACCAGCCTTGAGTGTATAATATAGGATAGTTGTTATCCAGGATCCAGTTATTGAATAATTGGTTGATACTGATTGATTTATGAGAGCAGGAACAACAATCAATCATCCGAAGCTTCTTGATTTAGGGCAAGGATCATAACTTTAGCGATGGGTACTGGACATGAATCCAGGTTGTTAGATGAAGAAGAGGCTATGGCGTGATGGCGCACATGTACTGACACACTCCTTCAATATCAAAAGAAAACATTTAACCAGAGATCCATACATATAGAAGTCCTCAAATGTTATCATGTTTTATCATCGCATTTTAATTATAATGAAATAAGTCAGTCTTTTTTGCATACACATTGAAAACGAATAACTAGAAGAAATGACAGGCGTTCTTTAACAGTGCAAATATGCAACACATTTAAGTGAAAATAACCCTAGAACCAAAGAAAGGTTTTCGAGAGACAATCAATACCGTTTCAATGGTTTTAAAGCAAGACACATCCTACAGAAAGGTACATGTCTCTTTGTGTGTTGTGTGTTTTGCTCTTACCATTTTCTTTTCACTGTGCTTCGTTGTTCAGAGTTTACATGATATAAAAACTCATATGTTGAGGGGGTAACCTTTTTCGGTTAATTTGTGCTCGCAGTAAATACAAGTGTTCACCATAAAAGTCTGGGTTTGAGATTAGTTACTGAACTGGTAGCAGCATTTTGATCTTTTAACATACTTACTACTGACTGAAAAGTACCCTCTGAGCAATGTTCCAAGGTGTTACTTCATTCATCTCTGATGGGCTATTACAAGATAGGACCAGTCATATGCCACTCAGTCTGTATCTCCCACACAAGGAACAGTCTCATCTTGAATGGCTAGCCACATCTTCCCTGCATGGAACAGCCAAGCAGTCACTGGCACTACTGTGCTTGCTGGAGCACCATCAAGGAGTGGTAGAGAGAGTTCCTAGGCACAATAAGCATGGAAGTCTGTATGCACATAACACTTTCTATATAGAACTAGAGAATATTAAAAAGATATAAATATTCATGAGTAAGTGTGTGTTTGTGAGACTAAACTGTCTAGATACAGAGAAAAAATGCGTCCTTCCATCCAGGAGACTTGTGTTCTAATCCCAGTATTGGTATTGGACTAAAAGCCAGTGATTCTAGGCAAATCATTCTACCTCATTGTGCCTGCAAATATGTGAAATGCATTATGTGTGCAATTATGTATGACGTGTAAAGAAATATGTGCTATCCAATAATGGAATATCAAACTATCAACACTTTTTGGTTTCTGTGATCTGATTTCAACTATTTCCCTTGCTTGAGAATCTTTGGCTGTGAGGAAATATTCTATGCAAAGCACCCCATGGCACTGCATCTCATCGAATAGTAAAAATATAAATACAAAATAATAAATAAATATACTGATATACACCCTCTGAACAGCATTATTCTACCTTTTTTGCTGTTGTGCCATTGCAAGAGTAATATAATGAAGTGAACATCTTCCATTATACGTTGGAGAGTTTTAGAGCCAGAAAAGGGTACAAATGCATAACTGAAATTCTTGATCCCTACCCTTCTTATGGCATCTGCTTCTATCAAAAAAAGACAGAATTCAATGAAACGTTGATACAAATACCAAGGACTTTCCCCACCGAGTTCTTCTGAGTTATAGGGGTAATAGGGGTAATTGGAACCCAATAGAAACTCGAGTCCTCTGCTTTAGAGAGGGATTAAATGGCCTTCCACCCATACTGGCGGGACTTTGGCCACCAAGACAGGTAACGAAAACCAAGGTGATACAGACTAATGTCAGATTAAGTGCAACACATGCCAATTCACTATAACATGATAGATTTTTCGAGAAGCAAATTAGTCCAGTTTTAAGACAACTTCTTTAAATGAGAGCTTTTTAAGCATAAACTTTGCAAGCGGTTCAGCAAAAGATGGTGCGGGTGCAAAGGTCTATTGAGTTGGCACCCTTCAAAAGGCAATGGAACTCTTTCTGGCATTTTCAGCTGGGCCACATCCATATGACATCATGCTTGGTTCTCTGGACGAGTATTATTACTGGGAGCACTTAGGGGCACAAAGACGGAATTCCAAGCCATATCCGTCCTGTGCGGCAGCGGCACTGCGTGGTCCTTTCCGCCAGGGCTGTGGAGGGTTCCTCACACTTTCTCATTTGTTTCAAGATACCAGATTTTCAGCATTTAGTGCCCTGCTGAGCTACTACCCTGGCACCATAGTGCAGTATATTTGTCTGGGTTTATCTGTTTTCTCAAATAACAGACTCTAACGAAGTCATAAAAGGACCAGACGATTTTTATTTTTATTAAATTAGTTATTAGTTTGTTTGGCGCTCTTTAAAGCCCTAACAAGGTATCCACTTAGAAAAAAGGGGCCAATTATAGAACACTTTTTATTTTTGCTGAGCTAGGAAACGGTCATTTAGTAGAACGGCACAGACATGTCTGGGACGGGAGGAAAGCTTTGCACTGCTCGCCTCTTCTCTTCCTGTACAAATGTACCTAATTGGAAGGCCATATTAAGAAACAGCGGGATATAACAGGTATTGTTCTAAAAAGGGACATTAAAATGCAAGCTAGATCAATGTGTGACACACACGCATTAAGAGTCCAACAGGGAAATGTGTCATTCCGAAGCCACAATGCTTATTTATGCTAAAGGTTATGTTTGTTTGTTAACTGCTTAACATGCATGCATGAATAGGAAAGCCTGGAATCAATGTTTGTCCAATACTTATTTCATAAAACGTTACGCACAAAGTACCATTTTTCTTTTGTATGTTTCTTTTTTTCTGCCTTCACATTAATGTTCGTGAGAGGTGCCTCCAAATAGTACAGGACCCCTGTTTTCTTGCCCCGTTCTCAAACGGTGTAATTATAAAAGCTGCCCTCTGTAGTAGGTACAGTACTACTGAATCATACTACAAATTGCAATTCCCGAACTACATGCAGAGTTGTACGACTCTGCCCTCCCTATACTTGTGTGCGGAGTCCTCCGCCCGATGGTGTAGTCTGCAGGTGCTAGGGAGTGCAGAGCACTGGCGAAACGAAACTCGAGAGGGCCTCCCTGCAAGGCACGTGGAGGGGCCCGCCCTGGGCTCAATCAGGAGCTCTGCAGCCAGAGATCTGTGCTGAGGGGGCCCCCTGGAGCTTGGGGCCCCCCCCACACCGCAGGGGCTGCGGGGACCTGTGCTACGCCCCTGGTGTGGAGCCGTAAAATTCTGCACTTAGTAAGTGAACACCCAAAAGCAGAAAAGGTACTCAAAAGTGTAAGTCTACCTTAGTGAATCAGGTCACGTGATGGCATGTATATGCACATCCTTGAATAAATCTACAGACACACCCTGTTCAGGCCGTGGACATGGATTTAAATGCATGACTACATACATTAGACTCATGCTGGAATGTAAGCATAAGAGGTGGGGGCATAGCTACACCCGATACTCAATTTCGGCTTCGCTTTGAGTGACTTTGTAATGACATGCAAATTATGTATGAGTATGATTTTAAATCATGGATTCAACATACATTTTTCTTTATTCTGTTTATTTTCCTTTGGTCAGGCTGGTAGTACCCAGAATAATGTGCATGGATATAAAAGTGCAGGAAAGTGAATACTAGCATGCAGGTTGTGACGTTGAAAGGATCTCCGAAGTATATATCTCCAGTCGCCACTGGATCTGATATTAAATGGTGTTTTGGAGATAAAACGTAGCTCTAAAGCCCCTGCCAGTCACTGAGCTCGATAATCTCCGCTGGCCTCAGCCATTTCCTTGCCTTGGTTTCTCCAGTCGAAAATATGTCACTTTCTGTCACTTGCTAATAATGTTTGAAGGTGGTGCAGCCTCAGCGCTCCACACAAACAGATATGATGCTACTAAGAGGCTACCATTTTGTGGCAAGCAGGGTGCTCATACTGCGTCGGGAGGGTGGCTTGTTCCTGCACGTGCCAGGTCACGTTTATGTTGTGCCTCCTTTCCAGTTGCTCAGCCAGAGTGAGTGTTATGTCTGTGTGGAATGTTGGAGTGCGTGATGTCAGAGAGTTCAGAATGTGAGTGTGCCTGTGTGTCTGTGGAATGACAGTTGATGAGTGTGGGCTGAGCAACTACATCTAGCTCCTGGTGGGACCTTATATGACTGACTAATTTACTATCTACTTATTATCTATGGAATTTATATTACTATCCTCTGTAACTACTTGGAACCTGTTCTGATCTACAAATAAACCTACATCTTGGGTAAACTACTTGGCCTCCTCTGGATTCATATCTTCTTTTACCCACAACATTTGGCGACGAGGATGGGATGTGTTCCCTTTACATTGTTTCTTTGCCTTCTATTTATTTTCTCTCTTCTTATTCTGTTCTTCTTTGACGATTTGATCTGTCCGTTTATTTGCAAGTGTTATCTCCCTAATTTTATAATTCTGTTTTTCCTCTGAAGGAAAGGGGATATGTTGTGCCTGAGTTTTCCTCCTTTCCAGTTGCTCAGCCAGAGTGAGTGTTATGTCTGTGTGGAATGTTGGAGTGCGTGATGTCAGAGAGTTCAGAATGTGAGTGTGCCTGTGTGTCTGTGGAATGACAGTTGATGAGTGTGGGCTGAGCAACAACATCTAGCTCCTGGTGGGACCTTATATGACTGACTAATTTACTATCTACTTATTATCTATGGAATTTATATTACTATCCTCTGTAACTACTTGGAACCTGTTCAGATCTACAAATAAACCTACATCTTGGGTAAACTACTTGGCCTCCTCTGGATTCATATCTTCTTTTACCCACAACAGTTCTCATGCCTGCAATCAGTGGCGCTTGGCGTGCTGTGCCCGCAGCAATCTATCATCACCAATGGTAAGTACACAGCTCACTAACCAAGGCTCGTCTCCTTAGCTCAATACAGATAAGGTTTCCATACATTTTCTGGTTGCTCCTAACTTTGTGGCTTAATGGCTAGAGCGGCCGATCTTGAAGCTAAGAACCCTGTTCGAGTCTGGCGAGAGGCTCAAACATCCTTTGATTCTGGACAAATCACTTAATCTCCCTGTGCCTAAAACAAAATGTGTTCCTCTGTAATGCAACTGGTGGTCATGTAAAGCGCTCCGATACCTTCAGGTCGAGTTCATACTATATAAAACTTCAACCAAAAAAATGGACTGTACAGGATAACTGGATTGGCTTAGCGTTTGTGCAATCTTTCAGTATTGAATACCTGGGTATAAGCGCAATAATTATCAAGCTTTCTTAAAGTTACTTGTTTCATATCAGGATCACTAAACCTCGATTAGTATGCATATTTTGGGTGACTAGACAACCTGCCGGCTCAGTGGTTCATCGACATCACTTCCTATTGGCTCTGGCGAGACCAATGACGAGGGGATTTACCATGCGTTTTAATGGCCTTAAAGGTCCAGTCCTGTTAAAGTGAGCATGAACCCCATTATCTTTCAGCAAACAATTGCTTCAAAATTGAACTACTTTCTTTATTACTTGGACAAATTTCATGCGACATGTGATGAAAGTCATGAAAAGTGGCGAACTAAAAATGCATCAACACTTTTCTGCAATTTTGACTGAATTTGTATTTGTGAATAGCAGAATTCTTTAAAAAAAATGTTTTGCTGTTTATACCGACTAAAGTTTTTCTACAGTTCCGTAGGTAAACTTTTTATTTTTCCAAAGATCCAACTTCACAATGGAGCCTTGTGTCCAGTGCTGTGCTTGTATTTCCAGATTTGCCCCCCACGCACAATATGGACGTTACAGAAAGGGCCGGCTCTAGCTTGGGCTGCAAAGTGCAACAATCTTTTTTACTTTCCCCAACGACCTCCTTCTCGAGGAATTCCATCGCTACCACCCTTCAACAGAGCCCTTCATCTCTCCATAGCCCGCCTGTGGCATACATTTCATTTTTTTATAGCGCTACTCATAGTTAACTCACACTGAGTCCTGTGATCTGTATGGTAAACATTCTTTGCAGCAGACACATTAACCCTCTGTGCTACTTTATAAGTCAAAACTGCCACTAGACTAAACTCTGATCTCTCTCCAGCAGAAGCATGAATCACCAAAGTTATTGTGACTATTTTATTGTTGCCTGAAAACTGCTGGACACACAAGGACCTCTGCAGTACACGCTTTTCAATCGGTAAGTTATTTTTAAACACAGCGCCCCCCAAGGTCAGCGCCCGATGCGGCCGCATAGATTGCACCACTCTAAAGGTGGCACTGGTTACTGCACACCTGATGCTATGTTATGCATGGACTCTCCTCAACCACATGGGTACGTAATTTAGGCCTGGTGATGTCAAGAGGCTCTTACCTGCTTATTCATGTCACCAAGGAAGCACCACCTACATTGAAGGTGGTGATGTATATATGCACTAGGAGCACATCGCTTTGAATAAGGAGCATGCTGTAATCTGAGCCTTGCACAACATGGAAAGCCCACAAGTCATGCTTGTCTGCAAGATGTGCATGACCCATCTCAATTTACATATGCAGAATTTCCATTTCTTTATCTGCACATGCACATGCTTTTTCCCACAAGGTTGTCTGAATCCTGCCCAAAGACATTGTTTTGTACTTTATAGAATAAGTCAGCGAAAAATAAAATCACCAATGTTTACTTAATATGCTCATTATAGATTTTAGTCATTGCTTGATTTGTAATGCAATGAGATCAGGGGCCCAAAGCTCTGCTCTGAAACTCGCGGCCGGTGCAAGTAAATATGGGTGCACCAAGTACCAAAGCTGCATAGTCTTGAATTCACCTCAGGCCTGATTTATCCCCTATCAGACTCACCCTGTCCCTTGATCTCACTCTTGCAGGTTCCTGCTCCCTCCCTTTATGATGGTTTTGACATCTTTCTCTACCTTCTTCTTTCCACTTTGTTTGGTTTTCCCGTCTCTTGATCACAGTTGCATAAAAATAAGTGCTGGTCCCAAAATATAAATGCCGGAGCCCCCCACTGGCTCAAATTAAGCACTGGATTAGCTCCAATGATTGCTACATCGGGGTTTGTAGAGTTGATCTGGAGCATCAGTGTTCAAAGATTTCAAATTAATTTGTATGACATAAGCATATTACACTCTGCACATCTGCTTAAGTACACAAACAAAATGAGTAACAGATAGCTTTGTAATGCGTTGAATATTACATTTGGGGATTCTGATGACACCATAAATTATGAGGCCGATGGCCAGGTGTTTTGTAGATGTAACCAGAATCCTGTAATGGCAAAGCAGGACCGTATTCCATACTACTCATTATGCATTTTTTGATATGACATGCATATATTGCATTAATTATTATCAAAACGTTTTTTTTCTCCACAGTACAGCTAACAAAGAGACTAATTAAAATGCTTAGGTTTTTCCCATGAGTAAACTCTTGATAAAAAATGGACTTTGGTGAGAGTCTGGATTTATGCGATTCTGTGGCTGCGGAGTACACCACATAATTGTGTATTTGCCTTATAATTTGCAGATGTCACATAAAGTGTTGTTTCTAGTTCAAATGATGTAACCAGAATCCTGTAATGGCAAATCAGGACCGTATTCCATACTACTCATTATGCATTTTTTTTATATGACATGCATATATTGCATTACTTATTATCAAAAAGTTTTATTTCTCCACAGTACAGCTAACAATGAGACTAATTAGAATTAGAATGCTTAGGTTTTTCCCATGAGTAAACTCTTGATAAAAAATGGACTTTGGTGAGAGTCAGTGGATTTATGTAATCCTGTGGCTGGGGAGTACACCACATAATTGTGGATTTGCCTTATAATTTGCAGATGTCACATAAAGTGTTGTTTCTAGTTCAAATGAAAGAAAATAATATTGCTGGATTAATTGGCACACAATTGGACTTCTTTGCTGCAACACTTAGATAACTGTTGCATAATTTGGTCTTCTAGGCGGGAATCTTATTTGCTCTGACATTGGTAAAGTTCTGCAGAATGGTTGGAAGGCTGTCGTCATGATGAGAAATTCATATTTCCCAGGGCGCTTTTCCAAAATTTCCCATATTTCACATGTACTGTGTGAAATATGGATTTTATAATACCATATTTTGTTTCATAAAAGATTCCACACATGATGGTATATATACAGATACACATTCATACATACATTTACAGGCATTCGGTCAGCCTTCATCATCTATTGCTCTGTTCAAGTGCCATTTACATGTTGCTTCTGCTCACAAAAGCATGGCCCAGTGGGTCCGACCATTTAAGGCACTGACTCTCTTCACTGTAAGTAGATTGATTTATTTTTGTGACAGGTCATTCCTTTACTTTTTAAAGAGAAACTTATGCACACCACAGACGGTATTTTATACTTTTAATGTCTATTGCAAATGCATGAAAAAAAATATTATTGCATAGTCGCTCAGTTCAGACCAGAAAGCTTTGCTCGTGCTTGTCTTTGAGTTGATTTCAAAACCAGCGTTAAGTGTCTTTATAAATGGTGCCAATACATGCATTGGATAAAGGGAAGATAAAGTCATTTGTTCCAAGATCACATGGTTTGATGAAGAAGTTACGATGCACTTTGAATTTGAAGCGCTTTATCTTTGCATCCTGCAGAATTAAACACCACCGAATATGCACCAAATAACAACCGGCATATGATACATGTATTAGGGAAAGTTACCTAACCCTTTCACTGCAGCGGCTATTCCGCCGCAGTGCTAAGGGGCGGGATGGGCCGCGCGGCGCTCCCGCGCTGGTGACGGAACCGCTCCGTCACGTCCCTCGGGTGAGCTGTGCTTGTGACGGAACAGTTCCGTCACGGCCCTGCCCGCTCAATAGAACGCGCCGCGCAGGCGCGAAATCAGCACTGCGCAGGCGCGGCGAGCGGGCCGTGACGGAACTGTTCCGTCACCAGCACAGCCCACCCGAGGGGCGTGCCGGAACGGTTCCGTCACAAGCGTGGGAGGGGTTAAACAAATAAGAAGCTGTCTTAGTATTAATAGGCTGTTGTTCACTCCTAGAAAAGTATCCACTGGCGCAGTGTTTGGTACAACCTCCTCGTTGAGATTTTATCAAACTAAGACGCACAGCTGAAATGAATAACAAAGAAATAGTAATGAGCATTACTACGAGAGCAATGTGCAGCAAGATTCGGTGTGTAAAAAACGAGCCCTGTCTCCTAGAGAACATCATGGAACATATCCTAAAGTGACTCCTAGCTGGGGCCAACATTTAGGGCAAAATGGTGGAAGTGGTTGAAGAGTGGTAGCAGTGTTATATTACACCCTTAGAAAGTGGTAAAAGGTTGCATGTCACAGAAATGTTCAAGGCATGTGCTGCTTTTGGCTTGAAATATAGCAGTGTTTGTTGGCACATGTCAAGTAAACAACTAAACCTAACACAATAACATGCACAAAGCAACGTAACACCACAAACTGTTAAAACATTACAGCACAACACAACAGCCAGAACGGCACGAAACAGAAAACCTGCAGGACAGCAAAACAAAACCACAGTGCATAAAGCAGCACAAAGCAAACAACAGAACACTTCACCAGCATAATAAAATGGCGCACAGCAAATGCGCGCAAATGTTCTTCTCACACATTATCACTTTAAGAATTCTGGGGAATATTACCAAGCAATAGCGATAATTATCGCTATTGCTTGGTTAGAGACAAACATTTACCGCTGAGCTGCGGCGATTTTTACCGCAAATAAACCTTGGTATTACCAAGGTTTATCGCAAATGCGATAAAAATCGCTGCAAATGAATGAATATCGCTGAAAAGTCAGCGATATTCATGCATTACCGAGCTAATGCTCTTAGCCATGTTATCCACCTCCCATTGGATAACATGGCTAAGAGCTGCTCAGGGCAGGTGTTAGCTTTTGGAGATATTCGCGCTTAGCGCGAATATCTCCAAAAGTTGGTAATAGGAGATAGCGATGTTAGCGACTGATTTCAGTCGCTAACATCTTGGCACGCCCACTTTGCATGTCATTAGTGATAAATATCACTGACATGCAAAGTGGGGCCCAAGATGGTCGCTATCTCCTACTAGCTGTCGCTAACTGGTGTTAGCGACAGCTAGGTAATAGGGAGATAATTTTATCTCCGCTTTCTTGGCTTTGAAAGCCAAAAAAGCGGAGATAAACCCCCTTGATAATATGCCCCTCTGTTTTTGCAATACAGTGATAAAAGGCGTTTCACGCAGGCACAACCTCACCATGAGCTAGCGCCTTGACATCTATGGGTATTTGACGTACTTTATAAGCTTTTATAACCTAACATAACAGTGGCAGTCAAAACAATTTGTGGTCGGGTTCGTTGTGTGCAGTGCAATCTTTGTATCGCTTGTGTAGCTTCAGCTCCAGGATGTTTATCCTCAAAAGTGAGATGCTTGAGTGGCAACTGATCTCGGTAGCATACAGAGCAGGGATTCTGAAAAATTCTTGTGAAGTGGCACTTATTCCAATCAACACAAATGATTTTCTTTCCTTTTATAATCACGTTTGAAAAGTGTATGCATAAATGTAATAAATGAAATTCACTTTCCTGACTACTGTAATTTATTTATGTATGTATGTCAAGTCAAAGTCAAGCCTTCACTGCACCTACATGTTAGGATTAGGATTTATATAGCCTGACTAGGTAGGCTCACAATCTATACATCTCTAGAAATATATCCTTGTGCCACAGAGTTTGATAACTTTGCTTTGCCCCTTCCCCCACGCTCGTCTTTCTCTGCAACAGCCAAATTGGCCAGACCCCACACTTTCAGACACTAAGATGGAGTACAGATGGGTCTATTCACAAAAGCATTCATTAATGTGTAGTACCAGAGTACTTATTTACACACTATTACATGCCTTTGTGAATCAGACTCGGAATTCCCGCTCACTGTTGGTAAAATGACTCCCTTTCTGTACTAATTGTTTATGAAAATCTCCTAAGCATTCCCATTTTACATGTTTGGGGCCAATTCACAAAGGCTTCTAAAAGTACACAAGTGCTATTTTATCGATTCCAAAATGTCTTGGTAAATATGTCTATGTTTATTCTGTCTTTTTCAATATTTTCAATACTTTGGTTTCTGAGGGACCTTCAACGGATATGGTATTACAAGAGTACCCTCCGCTGTGCAGAGGAACTTACTGGTAGACGGCATTCAAGAAGCACTGTCAAGAGAGCACAGAAGTAGTGGTTTTACTCAATCTTTAATGCTTAAATACAATTTAGTATGTGGTAATAGTTCATTAAGGAGCCAATGGCGATGACAGATTTTAAGTGTTGGGGAGGGTGTTCTAGTAGAGGTATGACTTGGTGTCTGTGATGCAGAAGTAAATATATGTTGTGGATCAAATGGGCTAGTAGTGGAGATAGAGTCATGCTCGGCCGCCGAATGCCGAATGACGAGATCCACCATTAGAACCTTTGACACTAGGGCCCCCATTAGGATGGTCGGCAGACTTTTCCCGCCCGCCATCTCCGTGCAAAACAGGACCGCCCGCCATAGGAGCGGAGGTCCCGCCTTGGCAATTAGGATGCGCCCGCCACACTGGCAGGCCCATCCTGTATTCTTACCATTGCGGTGGGCAGTGCTGAAAGCGCCGCCCGCCGCAATGTCAAAATGCATGTTGTGCATTTCAAAGCACAACATGACATGCACCGCGCGGTGCCTGCCATGTTGCACCACTTTAAAATGCGAGTGTACCCCCACCCCCTGGAGTCTCCGCATGCTTTTCCGTGGCGGCAATGAGGCAACGCTGAAAGCCCATCATAATATGGCTGGTGGTGTCTAATAGACACCGCCACCATATTAAACATTTTCCGCCCCGACCGCGAGGCGACTGGGGCGGAAAAGCGGCGGACGGTGTTTACGTCCGCCGCGGTCCCCCCGCCATAGTAATATGGCGGGGGGGAAATGGGTGGCGGGCGGTCATGAATGTCGGGCGGATCGCCACCGCCACTATGGCGGTGGCGATCCGCCCGACATCGTAATGATCCCCAAGGTCTTCTTAAGGAATGTTATGAATGAATTCAGATTTCTAAAGCGCGGGTAGCTGCCCTGAGGCGTCCAAGCGCTAAGCATATCGCTGAGGTTTGAGTTAGGAGGAAGGCAGATTCAGTACCATAGTTATGTGGTGAACAGGAGCGTTTTCAGCTGTTTGCGAAAGGAGAGAATGTCGGGGTTTGATCTGAGATGCTGGGGCAGGGCGTTCCACTTTTTAGCCACATTGAAGGAGAATGAACGGCCCCCGGACCTTGATTTCTTTATTTGCGGTACAATGGCTAGATTTGCAGAGGTGGAACGCAGCTGTCTAGTGGGTAGATAGGGTGTGATGAGAGGGAGATTGATAGCCGGGCCTCGAGACCAGAAAGTCTGGTGTGCGATGCAGAGTGATTTGAAGTCTACTCTTTCCTTTACGGGGAGCCAGTGCAGTTTCCTCAGTCCGGGTTTTACTGAGGATCTGCGGGGGATTTGTAAAAGTGTTCTGGCTGCGCAGTTCTGTATTAATTGTAGTTTGCGTAAGGTGAAATCAGGAGCTCCGAGATACAATGCATTTCCATAGTCCAGCCGCGATTGGATCAGACCCAGGATTACGTTTTTTCTTGCTTCAAAGGGGAGTAGAGGCAAGATCTTCCTGATGACTCTCAGGATACCAAAGCAAGTGGCAGAAAGTTTTGTAGCCTGTTGGTCAAAGGACAGGGACCTGTCGAGCCAGACACCAAGGCTCTTAATGGCGTCTTTGGGTGCTGGGGCCGGACCTAAGCTGGTGGGCCAGAGAGTGTCTATGGTCGATGGTAAAGTGTGACCCAGGAGCATGAGCTCTGTCTTGTCTCCATTAAGTTTGAGACAAGACTTGGTCATCCAGCTTTTGACCGTCTCCAGGCAACCTGCGAGATCTACATTTGCCGACGGACCGCCCGCCTGTGCCAAGGAGACCACCAGCTGGGTATCGTCCGCGTAGGTAACGATCTTAATACCAAACGGACGGACGATCTCAGCCAGTGGCCTCATGTAGACGTTAAATAACGTCGGGCTCAATGAAGATCCCTGCGGGACTCCACATCCCAGAGGCTTGCTTGACCTCTATTCACTACTGACTGGAAGAATAAAGAATAACACATTGAATGTAGGTTGTGGGGAGAAGATCTGAAGCTGCATTCCAAAATGTCTCAGAAATCTGATTATTTACTTCATGTTATTTTAAGTATCCTAAATAGCACAGATCTAGGTGCAAGGAGTAGTAATATGCATTTAATAGAGAACGGTGTTTTGAATCAGGAGTATCTCATACATGAGGTATTGTACTTACAATTATATTATGTGTGGGTTATCCACAAGAAGCTGTAATAAAGGCACCAGGTTTTTATAAAGTGGTTATATTCTATGTTGAAGGGAATTAAAACATGGTCTGGAGACACTATTAGACAGCACAATGTACAGCTCTTTCAATAATGCAAATATTTATATTATTCAGTTGCATATATTCACAGTCAGAAGTACAAGGAAAGTGTGATTTGATCACCTTAATTTGGGCAAGATCTGAAACCGGTATTACATCCGAGGTCTCTGTTTTCCAAGAGCAACAATCTAATTAGTTGGGCATACCTTCTCCCTACCTCTTTGGCAATGGCTATTGCCTAGTTTTTCAATGTTTACATCACTTGTTGAAAGGGTAAAAGGGAAACCATTAATTTAGCTTTTTGGTGTATACATATATTAGCTTACTTTCTAGCTTACAGTACGGAGAAGATAAAGTTTACTAACATTTATATTTACAACCCCATACAATACGCCCTTTCCCATTTTACTTTGTAAATTGATACACTGCTTCTTTGGTTGCAAGTCACTTAAATTTACCAACATTTTCCTACCTACTTTGCCATCTAAGCCTACTTCTGCAACAGAAGCTGCTTGTTATAAGACTATCCATGTTATCCTTAAAGGCGTCTAGTAGATGATTATTTTTTAGTCCTTCCACATCATTCTGGCCTGCAAAATCCAAACGAAAAATGAAAATGTTGCAAATTTGGGTACAATGTCAAATGTCAAAGAAGGCAATTCACAAGTATTTAGAAACACTACTACTCACTTTATTAAAACACACCAAACCATTGTTTGAAATTAATTGTATAATGTATTTGTATATTGTGGCTTTTACTGATCACATTGTAAAACAACTTAAAATGCATTGCATACTAATGTTACATGTTCTGCCAGGACTATTACCGCACAGAGTAGTGTTCAGGGCTTTTGGTTCATGGAAACATTGCCCCCTGTGAGAGAGTATGGTATTGCAGCAGTTACATTTATAATTGCAGCCATTTTTATAAACAAGTGAATGATAACAAATAAAGTGGTGAGTTGGACTCTGAGAACTGGCTTTGGCCTCATATAAAGTAGTAATTGTCACACCTATGATGTAAGACACCCACTGAGTGTTGGATGCCTGTGTTGCATCACCTACCTCGAGCTCAATCATGCAAGACGCCGATTGAGAGCTCAATATCAGTGCTTCTTTACCTACCCAGAGGTCAGTGATGGATGACACTTTCTGAGTTCCAGATACCTCTACCGCATTACCTATCTGAAGGACATTGAATACCGGACATCCAAAAACACTGGCTAAAAATGGTTTACACCCACCGGCTCAGTAGATATCAAGTAAGACTTCCATTCAACAGCAGCGTAAAGGTTCCCAGGACACAAGGCCCTCCCCATCCCTGCAGGATAACTTATACCACATGGACAACACACCCTCCTCGTCAAAAGTCTCTTCTGAAATGGGGGCCTAGAGTACATTGCCATTTTGTCCTATTAGGGAATAGGGTCTGGTGAGAAATGCAGCTCTTGCTTAGTGGTCATGACTAGGAAGAGTGTCACAGTCATACTAACGGGGAAAAGTGTCTGCCTATTGTCTTGCTGTTTCCATCCATCTTAACCTATTGGTGGATTGGGTGTCCATGATTAAAAAGAGATGATGACACAAAAAAAGTGAAAGCCTGGGGATGGAGGGCAACTCCTACATGGCAGAAGCAGTGCAACACAAGCTGGATCACTGTATGGTAGTGGGACCAACTGTGGAATCAATACGGCAATTATGCACTAACATTGAACAGATTCAGATACTCAACCACTTACAAATGTGGAGCTCAGCAGACAGGCACCTAGTCACCTTCCATCCTGCGGTCTGGAATTCCACGAATGCCACAAGGGATGTCTGTACACTTCAAAGAGATGCAAATACAGTGGCGAGGGAAGGTTCAGCCAAAGAGTGATGTCTACGTAGTGCAGGACAAACAACCCATCCCTCCAACACAAAGCCTACAAAGACATTGTCCTTCCCCCGCCACAGATAGAAAACCTTTCTGGTGCACACTGCCTAAGAGTGTGACATTTTGCTATGTACATCATATTTACAGATACAATCAATAACAAATGGAGCCGAATCCATGGAAATAGACTTATTTCAAGTTGCTCATCTCTGGGAACAAGTAGATTTTCCAAGATTGTGACAAGCAAACCGTGAACTAACTAGTCTTTTTAACTACTCAGTTCTTTCTCATCATGAATTGACTGAACTTATAAATGTCCTGGGTGACAAACATATAACATTGCTTTTAAAGACCCATCAAACTGTTAAACAAAATATTTTTACAAATGAGCGAAAATAAATTGACCCAGTGCTCTTGGTAATCTGAATTGTTCCAGTTCATATGAATTAGAACAGGCTTCTCCTAACTTAATAAAAAAAATTGTATGGAAAAAAAACTGTTGTGTACCTTTAGCACCACCATTTAACACTGAAAGCACCTGATAATGAAACAATCACAGCAGGCGAAAGTAGAGCAACTTGCCATCATCTTACACTAAGACTACTAATCCCTGCAAACCTAACGCTATTTGCAGTTATCAGGCCCAAGCATACTTTAACAAGAGGAGGGCAGGCTACAAAGGTGCCAGACAGGACTATGTCTAGCATACCCCTAAGTAACATGACGACAGTCATGACGGAATTCTTGTAACTATGTAAGAGAGAATGAATCTTATAGAAATGCGTTTGGCAGCACCCAGTAGTGAGTGCAATGCGCATCCTGTATAGTAAGGGAAATGTGTCTTTATGTGCAGTTGAGAATCAAATATATCCAAGCAATCCACTGAAAATTGGAGTTTCTCCAAATCTCTTCTGCAAGAAGGTGCCTCATATTGAAGGATCGGTGCTTTTTGGGATGGCGTGCTAATGCAATTCGAAGTCATCTGGCTCTTGCGTGCCCATGAATATTTAGAAATGATGCTAGATAGAGAAATCCTGATGTTCTAACGCGATGACAACAATCATAATTAAATTGCTGATAGGGAAGAGGATCTTGATGCCAAACTGTAGCTGATCACACAAAAATAACCTACGCTGTGACTGCATCGGGATATGACACACAGTAAGAGGGCCAGGTGATTTCCCATGCTATCAGTGTAGCGCGCGCTCCTCTATTTGCATTTGCCCGCTACACACCATTGAAGACTCCGCAGGATTCAGTGTTCTCTAAAAGCCGAAGCCTTCAGCCGAGCATCTATTTTGGTTACCAATCACAGAGATCACTTACCAAGCCTGCTAAGAAACAGCAAGGACAAAAAGCAGCCAGGATCAAGGATATTGTTTGATTCATCTGCGCTAATAAGCAGCATCAATTATTCACTGGACTTCAAAGGCGCGGAGCGAGCGAACAACGCAGACGCAAACGTAGGATTTGTTTGTTTACCGTTAATTATTTATAGGGTATGTTTTACAACATTAAATGTGTAGGCAAGGCATAATTCTGAAAAGAGGCTGTGCATAATAACCGGATTCTGTTACTTGAATTCCTGGAAAATCTATTTTTGGCCACTCTGATTTCGAATGTAACAGCCTATCATTTTTCAATCACTTCGCTGCTACCGTGGAGGTATATATAATCCGGCGACGAGCATTGCACTCCAAGAAGCCCAAATGTGTTCCTATTTCCTGCATTAGGAAATGTTATTGATAAGTGGAAGAGGCATGAAGTCATTTAGTCATTTGTAAAGCACGTGTGTTTAATGGACTCTGGCCAGCTCTCTGGCGCGCGGCTTTCATGTTGTAATTGTGGACCATGGTGGGGACCACCACGTGGTTTGCAGAAGTGCTACACTGCAAAAGAAGAGCGACAACGAGGTGCACAGATGGCCATTAAAGGGATATGCTTCGCCGGTGTGCACCTCCCCTCGTCTTTAATTATTGGCATTAATATACTACATTTGATCAAATGCTCTCAGCATAGAAAACTGGGAAGAGCTACAAAGTGACTCGGGGTATTTCATCGTTAAGACTCAGTGTTGCTGTTTTCTTTCACGGTGCTCAGCATTACTTCCTTTTCTCTTCCACTCCATTCCTTTATTGCTCTTTCTTTATTTTTGTCGATAAAATATTTCTTTTCTAACTGTGGTGTTACTTGTTATTCCCCTCTGCAGAAGGCAGGTAATTCCCCAGTAGTAATTATTAGGGGTGGGCGGCCAGCTACGCTCCGTGCACGGAGTGTGCGTAGTTCCGCCCACTCCGCATTTTGCGGAGCTGGCGGAGCCAGGCGGCACTACGCACGCTCCGCAGACGGAGCGTAGCTGGCCGCCACCCGCCTCCCTCCCGCCCTCCCTAAATACTTTAAAATAAAAGAATGCTATAATTTAAAAAGCACTTACCTTGCCGCCGCTGGCCGCCGCGTTCCCCGGGGCTCGTTATCTTCCGTCTTCCGTCTTTATCAGTAATGCGCATGCGCGGGCGGCCGCGCATGCGCATTTTCACGAGAAAATGCGCATGCGCGGCCGCCCGCGCATGCGCATTACTGATAAAGACGGAAGACGGAAGATAACGAGCCCCGGGGAACGCGGCGGCCAGCGGCGGCAAGGTAAGTGCTTTTTAAATTATAGCATTCCTTTATTTTAAAGTATTTAGGGAGGGCGGGAGGGAGGCGGGTGGCGGGGCTGGCGGCCAGTGGTTTTGCGGAGTGGGGCTACGCGGAGTGCGGAGGTGGGCGTAGTTTCTCGCCCACTTCGCGTAGCTCCGCGAAGCCCCACTCCGCGAACTCCGCCCAGGGCTAGTAATTATGCTCCTGATCACACATTAAAAGCGGACGGGCAATTCACAGCTGTTGCCTGACACCACGAGTGCTCTAAGGCAAGACGGTGCCCCACGTGACTCTAAAATGTATGTTTCCCTTCCCCAGGTCGACCCTCTCTGCACAGGTTGTGCTTAACAGTTACCCCCAGTAAGCACAACTTTCAAATTAACTCACCTAGGAACCTCCCAATAAAATGCAGATACCCCAGAAAGGTGGTCTGAGGTAGAAAGGGGACCCTTTCAAGAGACTGGCTATTGCACTATCTGCACAAACAAGAAGTATCCTGCCCAAGTCTGTTAAAGTCCATAATCCATACATTACTACCCCCCACCCTGCCCCTCCCCACGTCACCGCCCTGCAGGAACTCCTACTGCCGACCACGGCTGATCATCGGGTTCACCTTGGCTCCTAAAGGCCAGGGTGGGCTCAACCGTATCTCAGGGAGCGCTTAAGCATATTACCCCCCGTCTAATTGAGAACTGTGCCTACACATTAAACCTTAGTTGCTTTTTGGGCAGGATACTTACTGTTTGTGGATATTACTTGGGAGGACATATCCCTTCCCCATTTCCTTGTGTGGAAGTACCTCTTAACCCTTGAGGCCTAAAGGCCGGTCTTGTATACAAATATTGTCCAGGCTCTTAGTGAAGGGCAGACATTTTTATCGGTGTGCAACACTCAATTGCCCCCATGGACTCTTGAGAACCCCTGTGAAACCCAAAAGGTCTGGACTGTCAGAGGTAGCAGGAACCGAGGGCCATGAGTCTGTTAGAAATGAGGTCTCTAGGGGGGCGTGGCTTGGACGGCAATGTGGATGGTCGTCTGAGTCCACTCGCTCCGCACCCCTGAGGCCAACTACGGCGATAACTACCCGCCAAACTAGTTTGTTCTGACTAATGGAACAAGAATAAAGCATGGGAAGAGCGAGGCTACACGAAGAGCCGAGAAGCGCACAACGGGAGCACTGCTAAAACCGATATTTTAGATCGCGAAACTCCGAGGACCCAGCAACTGAGCAGAGGACAAAATGGCGCCCAGACGGTAGGAAAGAGAGAACCTACTACGGGCATCGAACAGAGCGAGTCAGCAAAGAGCGAAGAAGAGAAGGGGTGAGCTAAGCGCCGGCACTAACCCACCCTCCCCACCCCCCCTGTCCCTCAGCAGGCTCTCAAGCACGCCGGCCAGCCGAGCGCAATAGCGAGATAGGCAGAGGGGCGACGGAGAACAAAGGCGCATCGAGGGTGGGTGAAGCACAGAGCGTCCCCCTGAAGGCTTGCAGAGGGAGTTTTTAGCGCAAGGGCTCCAAGCGGGCTTTGTTCGCCGTTTAGGAAGACCATCGGAGATCAACGAAGACCAGCGAAAGTGTAACCAGGCTCTCGCATGGGCGCCGCCATTACCGGAAGCCGCGTAGCAGGTCAACAACAATCGGCAGGAAACGGAAGACCCCCAAGCGGAAAGGCAAGCGCTGAGGTAAACATCCAGCGCTGGTTTCAATCTCGGCAGGCAAGCGCTCACTAAACAAGTGGAACGCAAACAGTGCAGACTTTCCAAGGTGCGAGAGGTGGAAGCGGAACACGGCGGAGGCTGACCGCGACACGCACACGCCAAGGGGAACACCAGGGGCCAACCGGAGAGGTCACACAAGCCCTAAAGAGCCTAACGAAGGGGGCGATCAAGGACCAGAGCGACACTCACTGCCGGGGAGCGTGTGGAAGCACGCCTAACGGGCGCCAAAGCGAGGAATGAACACGGGCTCTGAAGGGGGTGACACCAAAGCTCGAACACGCTGGTTCTCGCTCTAGCCCGCCCACCAACCAAGCCAAAAGAGCCAAGGGCCGAGCAAGCCAGAGCCTTAACTGATATCACCCTCACCAGCCAAAAGAGACAAGAGTCAAGCCAAGCGAGCCAGAGCCTCAACCGATACCACCCTCAACCAGCCACTCATAAAAAGCAGCCAGGTTAGGCTGCGAACGAGACAAAGCACACGCTGGCAGGACCAAAAGCCAAGACACGAACAAGACACATTAGAGAACCAAGTAGGTACAGAACTCAAGCAACTGCCCTACCACAAAAGCAACCCCAACCAGCAACCCAACATCTGTTCAAAAAGAGGGGCGCCTGGGCAGCATACTGTCGAGAAGAGGCATCGGAACAATGGCAAACAATGAAGGCAAAACAGCAGGAGACCAAAAAAAGTTTAAAAAAGACATCCCCAACTCCCCGCTGAAGACTAAAAGTGAAACGGCCACCCTAGAGACTATCCTCAGGAAGATCAATGAAGGAAACGCAGTGGCGAAGGAAACCAAACTAAAGATAGACAACATGCAACTTGAATTGGCGGCAATAAGAGCCGACCTGCACAGCACCAACACTCGAATGGAAGCAGCAGAAGGCCGCATAAGCTCTGTGGAGGACGCAACTGAAGAGAACACCAAGGCAATTGCAGAATGTCAGAAAGCCACGAAAGCCATACAAAGACAGCTAGCGGAGCAGGACGACAGTGCCAGAAGAGGCAATGTGAGGCTCCTAGGGGTGCCGGAAGGAACAGAGGATAAAGCAGGCTCATGCGCAGCCATGCTTAAAGACATGATTCCAAAGCTCACAGGCATCAACTTCGACAGGCGGTTCGAAGTACAAAAAGCTTACAGAGTGCCGGCAGGGAAACCGGTGATGGGAAAGGGACCCAGACCAATAATATCAATCCGCTGCGAACGAGTCATACCGACGCCATTTTCGCATTTGTCAGGAAAAATCCGAACCTCACATGGGCAAGCAGCAAGATCGTGCTGACCCAAGACTACTCAAAACCAACGGTCGAGACCAGAAAAGGCTTCTTAGCCCTCAGAGAGACCCTGCGCGAAAGAAGCATCAGCTTCCGTTTTGTCGGCCCGGCTCGTTTCAAGATCACAGACAAATGGAGAACAATGGTATTTGAGAACCCGGAAGACCTGAGACGCTACATGCAGGGGCCGCCGACAGAGGAGATGGAAACAAAAAGCCCCGGAGCAGCCAAAAGATGCGCCTCACCAGATGAGGCCGCACACTCTGAATAAGGAACAACCTGAGCAACAGGACAACACGTCTACCTCAAGCAAGCTACCTCTCCCAAGTGACTAATCGCCTGAATGGCATGATCCATGGTTATAAAGAGAGCGACTACTAGTTTACATTTTCTGAACATCCCGCCTCAGTGCTGACAAAGAGCCTACACGGACGAGAAACACCAAGCAAGCAGGTCGGCTGAGTTTCTCCCTTTTGTCGCTAAGAGAACTGCGGGCCATCTACAGCTACGTTTACATGTTTGTAAAATCTACCTCAACACTGAGAAAGACTAAACAAGAACGGGAATAACCAAGCAAACAAGAATTGACTGTGCTTTTTTCATGTTTTTTTTTTTTATTCAACACTCTGCCATCGACAACTCACAAACTCTACCTCAGGGACGATGCGGAGCAAAGGAACTTTGTCGTCGCACACCCACTCAGCAAGTAAGGGGGGGAAGGGGGACGGAGGGGAGGGTGGAGCAGGGGGGCAGGGCGGGAGGGGGGTTCGGGGAGCACATACATGGGGTTACTCTTTTTTCTCTATCTCTACTACTCTATCTTCCAATTCTCCACACTTTCACCTAGGAGCAGCAAACGCAGGTATAAGCACAACAACCCACAAGCAAGCCAAGGGCTAGAGAGAGGCAGCCACAGGGAACCACAGAGATCGAGACCACATAGATCGCCAGATACACACCACCACAAATGACACACAACAACCAAACCAACCTCTCAACTGATATCAAGATAGTATCCCTAAATGTCAAAGGTCTCAATAGCCCGGTGAAAATAAGGAAAGTACTAGAACACCTGAGGAAACTTAAAAGTGCCATCTATGTACTGCGAGAGACAAGATTAGAAGCAGAGGACATAGAGCGCCTCAAGGCTAGCTGGATAGGCGAGGTAAGAGGGTCAGCAGCACAGAACAAAAAAAACGGGGTAATGACATTAACCAGCAAGAAATCCAAGCTAACACTGGTGAATACGCAGGCAGACACCGAGGGTAGAATTCTAGTGACCAGCCTAAGGAGAGCCGAGGAAACTATACATGTGGCCAACATCTACGGCCCTAATACTGATGACAGGCCTTTCTGGGACAAGGTAGGAACACAACTACACACTCTATCACTAGGCGAGCTTCTTGTGGTCGCAGGAGATATGAACCAGGTCCTGGACCCAGCCATGATAAGCACCCACACAGACCAAGCCAAGCCTCACACAAGGGCAACATCCTGAATAACCTGTGCTCCAAACTTAGCCTCAAGGATCCGTGGCGCCTCCAAAACCCAGACGCCAGAGAATACACTTTTTACTCAAACCCACACAACTCCTACAGCAGAATAGACCACATCCTCATATCAGACACATACACCCATCTCATAGACCACACGGAAATTGGGCCCCGGAGCATCTCAGACCACTCGCACATAAGCCTAACTCTATCAGGGAAACACAATGAGAAGCCAACTCGCAGATGGCGCTTTGACGACAATCTGCTTACAGACACCTCAACGAGGGCAGAGATTGAGACAGCAATAAAAGAGTACCTAGCAATCAACAACACCCCCGAGATAGACAAGGACCTGCTCTGGGATGCCTTAAAAGCCACCATCAGAGGGACAGTTATGACCATCAAGGGAAGGCTGAACAAAGACAGAAACAAAAAGATTGCCGATCTAGAAAAAGAAATCAAAAACCTAGAGAATGGACGCATAGCTAACCTAGAAGATAGGATCACCCTCACCAGCCTAACTAAACGAAAATATGAACTTAACAAAATCCTCAGTGAAAGAGCAGGTACTTGGATAAATAAATACAAAGCTATCAACCTGTGCACCGCAAACAAAGCAGGGAAAAATCTGGCATCCTACCTTAAGGGGAAACAGAAACAACATTCGATTGAGGCCATCAAAGATAGAAATAATAAATCCCAGACTGCAAACAAGGAGATACTGGAGGTCTTCAGGGACTTTTACGAGAAACTATACACGAGGGACGAAACCCTACGAGAGGATGGGGGCAAAGAACTCCTAGAACGCATATCCACACCAACGCTATCGGACAAGGAACGAGACATCCTTGACCTAAACATAACAGAGGACGAAATAGGGAAAGCCACAACCAGTCTCAAAGATAACAAATGATTCAGAAAAGGGGGTGGTGATGGACAGAGTATCTGAACTAAGCAGAACACTCGTACCCAGTCAACAGATCAGGGCTTGATCCATCACCGTTTTTTAGCTCACTGCACCATCCCAGCTCAGAACCTGGCTACATGCAAATTAGTCTGTCCCTGGCCCAGTGCATCATGGGAACAGGGCAGACCAAACTACCAAGCCAATTCTTTTACTGGGAAGGAAACAAGCTTCCGGGGACCGGTTTCTGGCATTACAGCCGTCTTCGGCCCGGCTTGCTTGAATCCTGATGGTGCAATGAGCAAGGGACTCATGTCTGAGCATACCCTTCCACGCTTATGGTGGACAAAACGATTCAGAAAAGGGGGTGGTAGGGCACACTAGTGGGTAGAGTGCTAAGTGAGGAGGAGAGGGCTGAGTTATGGAGATCCACATCCAGGAAAAAGGTTACGGCAACTCTAAACCAGACTAAATTCTGGCTCATACATAAGGCATACTGGACACCCGCCCGCCTAGCCTCCATGGGAATCCGCAACAGTGATTCCTGCTGGAATTGCAACAACAAAAAAGGGTGACCTCGCACACCTACTGTTCCACTGCTCCAAGGTTAGAAAATTCTGGAACATAATTGAAACACTAATAAACAATATCACAGGGGATACCATGCATCTAGACTTCCACAGCCTGGCACTGGGTCACACATCCCCCTCAATAACAACCACAGAAGACCGCGACCTCATCGACCTACTGCTGACAGCGGCAGTCAAAACAGTTCTGAACAATTGGAAAGACACAGGGAAAGACAAGCCCAAAGCATGGCTCAATTGGGTCACTTTCTTACGAGGGGCGGACACCATCACAGCAACACACTCACCCAAGACACACAGGCAGTCAAATATGTGGGAGTCCCTAGACAACTACCTATCTTCGCACAAACCCCCATAGGTAGCACAGCAGGACACCAAAGCCAATAGCTGCAGAGCACCCTGCCCTTTTTGACAGTGCACACACCAGAAACCTGTGCTGCTCCTTTCTCTCTATATCTCTCCTGCATATGGCCAGGGCGGGGGACCAAGAATGACAAATCAATGCAAGACAAGGGGACGGAGTACCCAAACGACAAGTCGAGCTCGAACAACTGGAAATCGGACTAACTCCAATAAGACTGGAAGCTGAAAGCGAAGAAGACCCCCCCTCGGGCGTTTCTTTTTCTTCGCCTTTCTCTCCCCCTCTTCTTTTTTTCCCTCCTTTTCTTCCTCCACCCATGTATATGTTTATGCTCCATGTAAATATATATTTTTCTACAATAAAAAATTACAGAAATAAAAAAGAAATTAGGTCTCTAGTTGGCAATGGTTTGCACCCTGTCTAAATAGGGACCCACACACTAGTGGTCCCTAGAGAGCCACACATTTAAGATAACCCCTGCTCAGCCCCTTGGCATGAACAATCAGGCTTATCTCAGAGGCAAAGTGTAAAGTATTTTTACTTACTTACACACACACACCCACACGCAAACACACACACGCAGTCCACACCAGTTTAGAAAAATAGTCAATATTTTTCTGAAATAAACAAGACCAAAATGGCAAAAATTAAACACACATCAAAATATCACTCTTAAAAGATTAAGCAATTTTTAGAAAATCAATGGATGCGTTTCTTTTTCAAAAAGTTCCTAAGATGCGTCAAAAATGAAAGGCTAGGCAGGCACAGGAAAGGTGAGGCGCCAAAAAAATGAAGTGATGCATTGGTTCCTTACTACGCAGGGGAGGTGATGCATCAGTTCCTTCTGGCAGGGGAGGTGATGCGTCGATTTTCGGATATGCAACCTAAGTTCCTTTCTGTGGTGCAGTGTCAATGAAGAATCAGCACCCAGGGACGATGCGTCAAAAATCCAAATGTGCTGCATCGATGCAACAGCGGCAAAACAGCTACTGCATCGATTCTACAGCAGCGAAGCAGGTGCTGCACTGAAGTGGGAGAAGGTATCATAGACATCGATGATACAGTGCTCAAAACTCATGCTGCACAGATTTTTCTATTTACAACAAGGGGTGGTGAGGGACAGAGTCTCTGAATTAAGCAGAAAGCTCTCACCCAGTCAAGAGATCAGGGCTAGATCCAACACCGTTTTTTAGCTCACTGCACCATCCCAGTTTCAGAACCTGGCTGTATGCAAATTAGTCTGTTCCTGTCCCAGTGCATGATGGGAACAGGGCAAACCAAACTACAAAAGCCAATTCTTACACTGGGAAGGAAACAAGCTCCCGGGGACCGGTTTCTGGCATTACAGCCGTCTTCGGCCCGGTTTGCTTGAATCCTGATGGTGCAATGAGCAAGGGTCTCACATCTGAGAATACCCTTCCACGCTTAGGGTGGACAAAAATATTTACAACAAGGGGTGGTGAGGGACAGAGTCTCTGAATTAAGCAGAAAGCTCTCACCCAGTCAAGAGATCAGGGCTAGATCCAACACCGTTTTTTAGCTCACTGCACCATCCCAGTTTCAGAACCTGGCTGTATGCAAATTAGTCTGTTCCTGTCCCAGTGCATGATGGGAACAGGGCAAACCAAACTACAAAAGCCAATTCTTACACTGGGAAGGAAACAAGCTCCCGGGGACCGGTTTCTGGCATTACAGCCGTCTTCGGCCCGGTTTGCTTGAATCCTGATGGTGCAATGAGCAAGGGTCTGTCGTACTGCGATGGCAAGCTGGGGTCTCTGATGCAGATCGTGTCGATCTGTCGAACATTAACTAAACTTTAGGGCAGCCAGATGTGATGTGTCGATCGTTTGCTGGGATGTGTCGATAAAACAGGCGCTGGGAGTCAATGCATGTATTTTCTCCTTAAGATCACCAGGTAGGGGGCGCAACCTGGCCGCTTCCTACCTGGTGTCCCAGGTACACAACACACCCCTAGGCCTTCTGGCACTTACTGTCCTGGATAGCAAGGCCTGCGCTCTGCAGGGCCTTCAGCACCTCCTGAAGATGGCACAAATGACCCTCCCAACTGGAGCTAAAGACTACAATGTTGCCCAGGTAGGCAGCACTTTAGTTCTCCAAACCAGCCAGGACCTGATTGAGCAACCTCTGGAATGTGACCGAGGCATTCTACAACACAAAAGGTATAACCCTGAACTGGTAGTGACCTTCTGGTATCTGAAGAATGCTGAACTCTTGTGCCCCCTAGGTCAAGGCAATCTGCCACTACCCAGTTATACATAAAACACACTGAGGAACTTAACAGCTCCCAGCCGATCAATTAAGTCATCTGCTTGGGGGATGGGATGCACGCTCATCCTTGTGAAGACATTGAGTCCATGTCAGCACGGAACCGCATTTCAGGTGTGAACTAGGCGGGGCAGCCTTGGGAACAAAACCACTGGTCTGGACCAAGGACTCTTGGAGGGTTCAATCACCCTGTCACAAATCTGGGGCAGAGGACATGATGCATTATTTCCCTGGAGTCAACTGCGCCCTTTTTTGTGCAGGGCCAGTCCATCGCTAGAGAACAGACAGGCAGGCAACTGGGAACAAAACTGAATTATCTTGGGACTGGTGTGTCCCGGGGAGGAAGGAGGTGGAGTCTGGAACCAGAGTAGGAGAAAATACAGAAGGATGGGCCGGGTCAGCATCTGTCCTGACGATGGATGAGTGTGAAGATAGAGTTCCTATACCAGAGTGTAGATGTTGAGAAGCTGACAAGCCATGGGCTGGAGAGCTCTATGTTGGACAAATGAACAGAGTCAACAGGAGTAGTAACGAAGCTGCATCTTGTCCACTGGCCAAGCACAACTTCTAGCCACTTTCCCCGAGGGACGTAGCTTCATCAAGTGAGTGACAGCTCATAAATCAAGCTGGGGAGTGGGAGGGTAAATCCTAAATGGGAGGCGGAAAAGCGAAAAACCCTTATCCAAATTTGAGAAAAGCAGAAGGGAAAAGAGAGCTATATCTAACCCTACAAATTGAGTAGAACACCTTACACCAGGGATACTCAAAGTACGGTCTGTGGGCCGCATGCAGCCCTCCTGACCTTCACATGTGGATTTTAAATAAACAGGCAATTCTTTATTTTAAAGGTTAATTGAAGGTAAGGAAAGGAAGTAACTAGGTTGTCCAGCACCACTTAACTGTTGGAACATTTTCAATTTTAAAGACATTTTGCAGCAAAAGTGTAAAAACTTGATAAGGTCTCTTCAAAATTCAAAAAGTGTATTTCATTAATATGTAGAACCATTTCACTTTAGTATATCAGATATCAGCACAATGAGAAGTATTTTTTTAAGGTGATAGTTTTCAAATATGAATGTAGAAACAATTCAAAAACAGCGCCAATAGTTAACTAAAAGGCAAGTCAGTTGTTATGTGCACTCATAGAGGGGGCCTAGGTTACTATTATACATGAACAACATTACAGTTCATTAAATCAAACACAGGAGAAGCTTTTGAACAGCACGTATTCTGAAGTCCTGTATTTTGAAGTATTCTTATATATAATAATGAAGAAAACGGAGGGAAAGTGAAATAAATCAAGTGCTCAGGATCACACAATTTGGTAAAGTGGGGGAGCTGGGATTGATCCCAGGGTTTCTGGTTTCACATTGTGCAATTCAGCCACTAGATGTATATGCTTTGCTTCCCCTATGCCCACCTTACTGCCCCCTCCTCCATTGGATCACCACCCTGATGGCATCGATGCGGCCCTCGGTCACATCACAGACCAAACTTTGTGGCCCTTGGGAAAATGTTTATGAGTACCCATACCTTACACTAAGAGTTTAAAGATTATTGGCTCTTTTATTTGCTGTTGGGGCCTATGAGAGGGCTATTTTTTGGTTACCAACATTTTTTTCTTTGTATCTCAGACAATTCTCTGTCTATAATCAACTTTCTATATAATGTCACAAGAAAAAGAGAAAAAAGCTAAAATAGGAATCACTAGACTAATCTCATCCAAAGGAAAAAGAAAATAAATATAACAGGGGACTTACCTGACTTTTCCTTTCTGTCGAGGGTGCCAGTGGACGGGAACTCCAAAGGTTCTAAAGAAAGGAAGAAGAACAAGGAGATTAATTTGGGACATCAAATCAATATCTTAATAAGATCAGTAAATAAAGTGTATTTATTTCACTTTAAGAAATTGACTCTGGCGTTTTATTATGTAATCAGTAACACACCCCTAACTCCGGTATCTTAGAGACTTCCTCTTTGATGCTGTTCCTCACTCTATTAGACAACCTGTAAGACTTGTGCTTAATAGGCATGCTGTCCTTAGTGTCAATGCTGTGGCTGCACCATTGGGTGACTCCAGGTTTAAATAAGAACATGGAGGCAAACTGTCCCAGCAACTGGTGACAGCTCTTCTGAAGCTCTAGGGTCAGAGTAGGGGATGAGGATCATACCCTCCGCTGCCCCATCCTGCTCTATGGAAGTTAGGAGGTCGGGGAGAGGTTCACTTTCCTCTTCCATACCTTCATCCATGACCAAGAGCATGGTCATCTCAGACCTCTCAAAATACGGTTTGAGGTGGTTCACGTGCAAAACCCTCAAAGAGTTCCAAGGAGTCTGCATGTCCGCCAGATAGGTGACATTGCTCTTGCATGGGTATTCTGGTTATACCAGCATTTCATGTCCTCCTGGCTAGCTTCCAGATTCTCCTGGGTGAGTTTCTGGATGCGGACTGTCTGGTTCCGGAAGGCCAGCATATAACTGAATACATCCTGGGATGGCTTCCTAGAAGCTTGCTCCCAGCCCTCTTTTACCAAACTGAGAGGTCCTCTAACAGGGTGCCCAAACAGAAGCTCAAAATGGCTGGAGCCAACCTCCTTCTGTGGTACCTCCCTGTAGGCGAACAACAGGCATGGTAAGAAGACATCCCACTTATGTCTCATGAGTTCAGAGAGACTCATAATCATGCCTTCAGGGTACGGTTGAATCTTTCAACCAACCCATTGCTTTGCGGGTGGTAAGGTGCGGTCATCTTGTAGGTAACACCACACCCCTTCCACATGGCCTTCATGTACAGACATGAAATTGGTACCCAGGTCAGACACCACCTACTTGTGGAAACCCACATGAGTAAAGACCCCATAAGTGCCCTGGCCATGGTGGGGCACTCACTGTCCTCCCCAGAGGGAAAGCTTCCGGAAACTGGATGTCATGGTATTCCAAGACCAGTATAAATCTGTTGCCCTGGCTGTCTTGGGATCTAGATGCCCCAAAATGTCAATGCCCACCCACTCAAAATGGGTGCTCACAACAGGAAATGGTTGAAGAAGAGGCTTGAACCTCTTTCCAGGCTTGCCACTTGCCTGGCAGGTTGGACAGGTGCTGCAGAACGTATCTGAGGTCTTCCTCATTTGGGGTCAATAAAAGTGAGTGACAAGCATGTCAAAAGTCTTGTTCTGCCCCAAAAGACCTGCTAGTGGCACATCATTAGCCAGTCACAGTAGGAAGGCTCTGAAGAACTACGGTACCACCAGAACATGGGATGCCCCAGGCTCAGAAACTTGAGGCACGCTACACAGGAGATCATTCTCCCAATACATCAGGGGAGACCCAAAGCGTTATCAGCTGTCTGGATCTCGGCCTCCTGACGAAGACCCACAAGAGTGGGGTTCTTCTTCTGCGCTGCAGAGAATTCTTCTTCTCTGGTCTCTCCCTCATGCTCCCAATGGGTCAGCTCAGGCAGGTGCCCCAGTTCGGCCACATCTTTTCCTGTAGGTTCCAGGGTGTCCCCCTCAGGTTCAGCCTCCTCCCAGACTGTTGGAATCTCAGGAGTGGGTTTCCCTTGCCCCTCCTCTTCCTGGCAGGCACCTGGTCCACTGTTTCATACTTCAGGCTCTTCTGAGCACCCTCTCTGGTGGCCATGGACCATGTGATCATGCACCCCAACTTTGGCAATCCTAATATTTCCAAGTGTGGCGGCTCCACCTCTTTCCAGGCGGTATGCTCCAGGTCGGCACCTAGCAGACAGTCAACATGCTTGGATGGACTCACAGCTACCCTCATGGAACCGGAGACCTCCCGCTTGCTTTCAAAGGGAATCTGATCCACCAAACATTGGCGCTCACAGTTGTCTACTGCTATAACCTGGTGGACCCCATATGGGATTACTTGCACCTCAGAAACCAAATGACAGTGGACCATTGTCATACTGGCTCCTGTGACTCTCAGAGCCTCCACCCGCCTCCTATTGATGGTTACTCACTGCCTGTACTTCTGCTCATGCTCGATCTTGAGCCTAACCAGCTCCATTTGCTGCTTCCTAGCCTATTGCCTGCCCTCCAGCTCCTCTAGGTAAAAACCTCTTGAAGAAACACTGCTGCTTGACCTGGAAGGTGCCTTCCTCCCAGATGGATCCTGGTTCACAAAATCCCCATGCAGGTTCTGCTCCTCCACATTCTTATCCTCTGTGTGCTCACCAGCCTCCTTTGCTGCTAACCAGGCCCTCTGTGCCTTTTGCAGCTCAACTTTTTTAGTGATGCCTCTAAAAGGACATCTGAGCTCCTAGCAACACTTTTTGAGCGGAGGTACCATATAGGCCCCCAACCTCTCCTGCTCAAACAACAACTCTACAGCTCCCACTGATGGCTCACCAGCCGGAGACATGATTGTGGATCAAACTCAAGAACTGCAAAGAAGAGAAAATCAAAAACAGTATGTAGTTGCATTATGCTCTGTGATATGGTAGTGTACACCAATCAATGAATGTAAAGTAGAAATAAAAGTCCTATCCCACGACTGCCGCCAATGTTAGAAATTGGGTCTCTAGTCGACAGTGGTCTACACCCTGTCCAAGTAGTGACCCTCACTCTATTCAGGTTAAGGAAACCACACAGCTAAGATAACTCCTGCTCATCCCCTTGGTCCCTTTGCACGACCAGTTGGGCGGATCTCAGAGGGAATTTGTAAAGTATTTGTACACACACATACTCACACAATAACATAGTGAAAACATTACAAAAGGAGTCCACACCAGTTTTGAAACATAGCCAATATGTATCTGAATAAAACAAGACCAAAACAACAAACATCCAACATACACCAGTCAAAATATCAATTTTAAAAGATTAGGCACATTTTAGTCAATAGAAATCAATGGACGCCTTTCTTTAGCGAAAAATACCTTAGCAGCATCAAAAATCAAAGACAAGGCAGGCACGGGTAGGTGAGGTGCCAGAAAAGCAAAGCGATGCTTCTGTTCCTTACCACGTAGGGGAGGTGATGCATCAGCTTCTTGCTGGTAGAAAAGGTGATGCATTGGTTTCTTGCTGGCAGGAAAGGTGATGCGTTGGTTCCTTACTGCTAAGCAGGGGAGCTGATGCGCTGGTTCCTTCTGGCAGAGGAGGTGATGCGTAGGTTCCTTACTGGCAGGGGAGGTGATGCGTCGGTTTCTGAACACGCAGCCTTGGTTCCTTACTGTGGTGCGGCATCAATAAAGAATCGCCACCCATTGAAAATCCAGAAGAGCATCTTCGATGCGACAGCAGCAAACAGGCACTGTATCGATTCCGCAGCCGCAAAGCAGGAGCTGCGTCAGAGTTGGAGCGGTTGTCACGGATGTTGGTGACACGGTGTCGAAACTCACCCTGCGGCGATTTTTCTGTCACGCTGTGATAGCAGCTGGGTCATGCGGTGAAGGCCATGGTCAATGCATCGAGCAGGAATCACGTTTCAGGGCAGGCAGTGCGTTGACCTTTTGCAGCCAGCGATGCTTCGATAAAACAAGCGCTGTGAGTTGATGCATGGATTTTTATCTTAAGATCACCAGCTCGCACTTTCAAGGGCCCAGGAACGGGATTTGGCCCCACTTAGAAACAAAGAAGAGCCCAGGCCCTGGCAGGTGAAGCCTTTTATGGCCCTGAGAATTCTTCACAGGAGGCAACCTCAACTAAAGCCCATGGAGAACCTTAGAAGCAGGATACAGAAAGCAAAGTCCACTCCTTTCACTTCCAGAACAGAACCAGCATGTAGCAGGCCAACACATCAAAGAAAGAAACATTCCTCCTACAGCATCCATCTTTTCTTACTGTCAGAATGTCTTTAGCCCAGAAGTGTTCTAACTTTGGGGTGTCAGAGGTCCAATACTTATAACCCTTTCTGCCTTTGAAGAAGGCAACTTCAAAGGAAAGTCTCTTTGTAGTGCACAAGATCCTGCCTCTCCCTGACCCGGCTCCAGACATACTATGGGGTGGGAGACAGCTCTGTGTGAGGACAGGCACAGTCCTATTCGAGTGTAAGGGACAACTCTTCCCAACACACTAGCTCTGGGAGACCTATCAGCCTGGTGATGGCCCATCAGCATATGCATGGCACACCTCAGCTCCCTTTGTGTGACTGTCTAGAGTGAATGCACAAGAGCCAAACTGTCAGCCAACCCAGACGTTGATTCTACAGAGGCACAGAATGGTTAAGCAAGAAAATGTCAACTTTCTAAAAAAAAAAAAGGCATTTTCAAACATGCAACTTAAAACCAACTACGCCAAAAGATGTATTTTTAAATTGTGAGTTCAGAAACCCAAAACTTCAAATCTCTATCTGCTCCCAATGGGGAAAAAACATTTAAAGGATATTTCAAGGCAATACCCATGTTACTCTATGGGAGAGATAGGCCTTGTAAAAACAACATTCACAATATTTTACTATTAGGACATGTAAAACACACCAGTACATGTCATACCTTTAAAAACACTGCATCTTGCCCATTGGGCTACCTAGGGCTTACCTTAGGGGTGACTTACATGTAGAAACAAGGAAAGTTTCGGCCGGGTAAGTGGGTGCATTTCCCAGGTCAAAATGGAAATTTAAAACTGCTCTCAAAGATATTGCAGTGGCAGGTCAGGCCTACAAGTTTGCAGGGCTACTCAGTATGGTAGCACAATCAGTGCTGCAGGCCAACTAGAAGCATTTGATTTAGAGAGCCTGGCACCCCTGGTGCACTGGACTAGGGACTTCCTGGCAAATTAAATATGCCAATCATGGAGAAATTATTTACCATCATGTTTTGGACCTAAAGCACATGCACGTTAACACTGACCACCAGTGGTAAAGTGCCCAGAGTCCTAACACCAGCAAAAACTAAATTCAGCACAGGATCAAAAACAGGAGGTCAGAAGCAATAAGTCAGTGGAAACCACGCCAAGAGCTGACGGGTCTAACAGAGTCTATAGCTGCAAACAACCTCCAAATCTATTTGAAAGACTAATTTGAAACCCCAGTCCGTACCCCAAGGTCTTACCTATCTCCAGCTTTGCTTGGGGTGGTCCTGGTAAGTAGACTTCCTGATTCAATACTCTGGCGTCCTCAAGATACAGTGTTTCAAAGTGATGTTGGAAAGCTTAGGCAGGCATTTCTGTTTCAGAGGGCTCGAGGGTCTCAGTTTGCACCTGAGAGGTTTCATAGCAGGGACACTGAAACCTGGTAAATCATAAAAAACCCTTTGACATGGAGCACAAGTCTCTGCAAAGTGAACACAGAGGACATATTCTCAAGGGAAGTGTATCAAAGGCGATTGGTGCTATGGCACTGTAGAGGGACAGAAAACCATGCCCTCTGCCATGAGTAGACACTGTAGACTGTGCCCACTGAAGAAATTGCTCAGCATTGTGCTCCTGGGTTCTGAGCTCATAAGGTTGTTTTGTGCAATACATAGAAAGAAGGACACCAGTCATAAACACCTCAGCATGGTTGCTCTGTCCGTAGACCTTAAATACTAGGCACCTTCTGGTGCTCCGGGAAATAGCACAATAGTAGATAAGACTAATAGAATTCTAGTTTTCAGAGTATATCTGTATTTTACGAGCAGTTTTTTGTGTATTAAAGTACTTCTCGTTTACCAAATGCCCAGCCTAGACAATGAGTTATTTAGGAACTCTGTGCTTTTTTTAATCATTTTCTGAGTACCTAACCACTTTATCACTTTATTGACCACATCCTGGACTGTTCTGCCTTATTACCCTTGGGCTGCAAGTACCAGAGGGAACTACTTGGAAACTCCATTCAGTGTACCGTAGTACAAGGAGCTCAAGACAAAAGTGGAAAACAACCCGAACTGTCACAACTGAAGCCCACTAACCTAAGATCACCCTGGCACGACCTGAACCAGGTCTCGCAAAGTCTATCATCTTACACTCCCCCCTCGAACGTCACTCAAAACAGATAAACAAATGCATCCAGTGTCTTGGTCACTTCACACATCTTCCACTGATCCTACAATAACCAGCAGTTAGTTCCAGCAATCTAAGAAATTAGATTGGCTGATGCAATCTTTACATTCCTTATCTGGTAATAATGGCATTTAAAGAGTTGCTCGTCCTGTACCTACTAAATAATGAATAAAGTTGCGTGGGACAGATGTGGATACCAGTGTTGGGGAGAGGGCAAGAGACTTATGTGAGTCCTTATTGGTCCCAAAAAATATGATTACAAACCATTTTTTTTACTGAAATTGGAAATGCTAAAAAAATGTTTTACAAGAAACAATAGTTGAGTAATCAATGGCCATATCTTTTGAAGCACATGACGAATTCGGAAATAAACACAAGCTACCAAGCACGCCAGCGTCAGTGTGTACTGGGTGGGAAAGATGATGGCACGCCGGATGTTTGGTTCACTTAAAATTATGAATTAACTTATCAGCCTGAAAATTCCCAGACAATGATTCACACGGGAGAGATGTAGCCAAGGCCGTCGACCAAGTACAAAGTTTTATAATAATGAGTAATCCTGACCTGTGCGAATTCAATATAAGTGGAGCAGTTCAAACATCCTCTTTTTCTCCATGGACAAATCACCTACCAATTATAAGTCAATGTGCAATTCAGGATCCGACAGTAAACCCAGGTAGCGGGAGTAGGAACCCACAAAGTGTGAATATGCTAAGGATGTGGAAACTTTGCATTTCAGTGGGCAGAGGCTGTGATGCTGTCACTATGTAATGTCCGACATCACGGTATCTTCCAGTGTGTTAACTATGCTTCAATAGGAAAGCACATTTCCTACAACTTATCTGAACAAGAGTTAGTGTCCATTAGACTGTATCAGAGGGAGTTTCTGCCATCTTTAAGGATCCCGAGACAAACTCAAGGATGCTGTGATGCTGGGAAGAGGTGGCGCCAACTCTAATAGTAATGGGCAGGTATAGGACGCTGGGGTGGCTCTGTGGCTATGTTGATGACAGTAGCTGCTGAAGACCTGGGTTGTGACCCCATTTAAAAGACTTGGCTGACTGCACTGTGTGATCCTGGACAAACTACTTAATCTCCTTGTTCCTCATTGGCCACATCTGTCAACAATGGTAGCTCTAAACGTGTCAAATGTGTTTGAAGCCCTCTATAAAGAACTGGGCATTTATAGACCAAGCCATTTGAAATCAGGAGAAACAGCAAGAGATTCGGATATTGATCTGCTCTTCAGATACTGGCTTTGGACCTGCTTGACGATGAGACAGTTTCTTAGTTCTGTTGCCATTCCTTTCATTCTTGTAACTTAAGGCATCAGAAAGCGATTGTGGTCTCAGTGTTTCAAGTTGAGCTTCGGAGTAATGTCCTTTGACCACGCACACACACACGCGCACACACACACACACACACACGAACGCACACACGCAGACTGCTGTCAAGCAGCCTCCATTGACTGCCCACTCACTGTTTAGTTGTCCACAGGAAACCATTTTACTGAGAAACAAAAATCTTCCTTCAAAAAACGGTCATCACTAACAAGAGGTTCTGAAAGCAGCTCGGAGTTGTGCAATCTTGAGAACTTTAAGGGAGTTTTCCGATGACTGGGTCTCCTTTGTTAACCCTTAACTGGGATCGGCTAATGAAACGACTGCATATACTGATTATCTGAAAGGTATAGTGTGCTGCGCAGGGAATGCAATGCAAAGGGGCTCTTGCGTGCTCCTAGATTAGGCAGGCGGCATTTCTAGTGCAATCGGCCAGTCCGTGAATGACATTTTGCATGCAGTGATCACAAGTGCTGCTAATACCTCACTCTTGGGGGCCCAGCTATCAGTGGTGCAGCGGCACAGGGTCCAGGGATAGAAGGGCCCATGCTCATACATTTCTTTGACCATAGCGCCTGTGGTTTAGCTCTCTGTTTACTCTTTGGCAGTGGCGGCTCCTCAGTTAAGGCGGAGGAGTTTCACCCCACTGCTATTCAGCACTGTAAGAAAAAATAAAATGATACTAACTCAATGTTATTATTGTATTTTTTCTTGTTGAAGGCATGGCAGCTTTGGGAAGCGGGCGTGGCGAGGCGGGGCGTGGCTGCTCAGCTGAAGGAGCAGAGGATGGGAAAAGTGGTTTTCACTCCCTACATGCGCATAAATGTTTGGCCGGCCGTCTCAGGCCAGGTAAACATTCATACGCACATAGCATGCTCTCCACTTTACAGCCTGGGTGGGGAACATGCCCAGACCCCATTCCCCATCTGAGCGTCGATCTACGGTAGAAGACAAAGGAATGGAAAGAAAGAAAAGGTGAGTGTGAAAAGAAACAGATCAGAGCAAAAGTGACAGAATGGGAGATGGGAATAATGATGAGAGAGAAAGGAGACAAGGATGAGTGTAAGAGGCAGACGAAGAGAAAGAGAAATGTGCCAGAAATAAGGATTCCAAGGAGAGAAGGGAGGGAGGAAAGAAAAATGGGCAAGTGAAAGATAGAAGAGGGGAAGAGAGTGAAACAAAAAGTGAGCAGGGAGGAAAAGGAGGAGGGAAATTAGAAGAGAAAGGAATGGTGAAAGGGAGGAGAGAAGAAAAAACAGGTCGAAAGAAAAACACAAACTGTATCCCTATTACTACTGAAGCAGGTACAACAACACCGTGGTATTGAGGACACTGCAGCCCAAACATGCATTTTTTAACACTGGCCCAAGGTGGGCATGGGAGGCATTTTTCCTGGATTGCATTAGGGCCATGGTACGCCACTGCTTACAATTCATTTTTGCAATCCTTCTCAGAGCCAATGCTACATGCAGGGCCAGGCCTGGGATTTTTACATACTTTTAGGAGGTATGGCTTTCTGTTGTTTATCTCAAGTTGGATCGGATTAGCCAGGGGGCAAATATAAATAAGAGCGAATAAAAGCTTCATTCACTAATAACTTTGGTGCTGTTTCATGAATCTGTATGGAATTTGTTTTACGCAAAGTATTCACATTGTAAAGTCAAATGGATCCCGAGACAAACGCTGCTGCCCGTAGTCGAAAGGGGTTGAGTGCAGGGCATGGCCAAAGGCCATGCTCAGCACATCATAGGCACATGGTAGGTGAAAGTGATGCAAACAAAAATACATGAAATTCCTTGGAAAAAAAGGGTTATGTTTCAGTGAACACAAAACAGAAAAAGGCCTTTTTATAAATTTTTAAGGAGTGCACATGATAACTTGCGAATTTCGCAACTTTTTTTGTTTTGGGTTTTCTGAACCATAACTACATTTTAACATTTTTTCGGTGGTATATAGGAAACTGTGGCGGATCAATGTCTTGCTACACCAGGGAAGATGGATCAAGCAATGGGAATGTGGAGGATGGGTTTGCACAGCGCAGGAGACACGACCTGCCTGCTGTGGTCGAAGAGGAAGTGAAGGGGCTCTTGAAGTAGCACCACAGACATCACACTTTAGCAGCCGTCAGTCAGAGCTGTAGAGAGCCTTAGAGTTTCCCGGTGCTTGCAATATTTCTCTTCATTGTGCTTTGCTGTTACCTCCTACTTCAAGTTCCTTCAGCACCTTCACGCCAATTGCGCTGACATGAATATACACCTCGGGGGTTTTTCAGACTAACCTCACAAATCTGACCAGTAGTGGGTAACATCAAAGAATGGATGCCAAGAATTTTTTTTGATTCCAACCAAAGCGGATACTAGTTACCAACTTTCATACTGAATCCACTGGAATGGATCAGGCCCTTTTCCTTTGAGGATATCACCCCTCTCAGTGCACACACTTGGATACTGTGGATTACATTTGACCAAAACATTGCTACCTCAGACATTTCTTTACCTACCACCTGTTATGACCTATCATGCCAGTCGGTCCTTACCCTCTCAACTTCTCCCCTATTACATCAGGGCCACTGTAAATTCAAGATTTAATTATGTTTTTTTCTTACACTTCGAGCTAGATATGCCTTCATTTGACATGTGAATTATCCCAAATGCAGCTCATTGCTTTTATCGAAGGAACAAAGGCCTTCCAATTTCTATTGATTACACAAATCTATAAAGCTCTTCACCTTGTCCAATGAGTTTCAAGAGATGCATGTACAAATGTATCGCTTGAAGATATACAAATGTGTGTCTCTGTAGGAACTAGTCTATCTCTTCAGAACAGGTGCACGCACCCGCCTGACCAGCCAGAAGTGGGCGTGTTGCCGGAGGCAGGGGGAGGGATACAGAGGGCGCACAGAAGACAGAAGGGAATGGGAAAGTGACTGAAAGAGTAAATGTGACCATTAAAGCCACAAGGTTGATGACTGTGCTGAAAAAGAGAGGGTTAAGAGGTCCCTAGCGTTGCAACAGGAAGAAGAAAAATTGTTTCGATGGGATGAATCTGATGTATCAAAACAGTAGATGCAGCTTCTGCCATGGGACAATCGCCATCTGACCATTATGTCTAAGGCCCCAAGTCAGCTCAACAGGTATCAGCACCCACACTACCTGTATGATCTTCTAGTATAATAGGTTCACTCGTGTGTGCTGTGTTCATCTTCTGGAAACCTTCTGATTAGTCTTCGCACAGCTCTTCAATGCACAGAAGGATGACTATTGGGTATTTGGGACACTAGTCCCTGTAATTTCTATCCATTTAAACTCAAAATAGATAAAATGGTTGTAAAAAGTCTCTCTAAACTGTTGCCATTTAATCCATAGCTGGTGTCATGATGATCGGAACCAAGAACTGATTTAGTCTGCTGTAATGCAGTAATATTGAAGGAGTAGCAGAAATGTAATTGGTTAGAGAACATGGAGTGAGAGGGAAAACCGGCTGGAGGAACAAAGAAACAGAAGTCAGTACTCAGATCAGCTATGTATAGTTGTGGGACGTAAGTAAAGGATGGACCCGCCAGATGGAAACATCCCCATAATGCTAGTTAGGATCCTGGCTTAAGAGGTAAAACAGACTGGGGAGATGTTAGACCCGACATCTTTGGCATGGTTTCCCCTGACTTTCTGCTTTCTGACCTCCTGTTTTGCTGACTTCATTTTTGCGTGTTAGGATTCTGGACACTTTACCACTGCTAACCAGTGCTAAAGTGCATATGCTCTGTACTCAAGACATGTTGACATTGGCTTATCTACAAATGGTATATTTATTTACTTATAAGTCCCTAGTACAGTGCACTATATGAGCCCAGGGCCTGTAAATTAAATGCTACTAGCGGGCCTGCAGCACTGATTGTACCACTGCAGAGCTAGTGTGTGCAGTTTTAAACTACCATTTCGACCTGGCAAGTTAACCTACTTACCACGCCAAAACCTTTCCATTTCTTACATATAATTCACTACTAAGTAGGGCTTAGGCAGCCCTATGAGCAGGGTGCAATATATTTAAAAGGTAGGACATGTACTTTTGAGTTTTACATGTCCTTATGGTGAAAAACTGCTAAATTCGTTTTTCACTACTGCATGGCCTATCTCTCCCACAGGTTGACAATTTGATGGCCATAATCGGAAGGACAATGTCGACTCGTTTTGATTCCCAGTATTTTTTATGGGACTCTCAAGTGGACTGGTTTCTGGATGACAGAGATGTGTTTTCTTGCAGACTCAGGGGCTGGAAGATAGATAAAAGACGCTGTTTGCAATGGGCTGGGAAGTGTGCTTATTATCACAACTTCGGCACTTTACAGCGCTGGGACCTTTTCAATGGAATTAACTTTGCCCTAGTAGATATGTTGTGTACATTCCTAACTACTAGCCACAATGTTTTCTTTCCCCCGTGTACAGCAGCACTGAATAGTTGGAAGGCAATTTGAATACAAAAGATTGTCCACTTGCTGCTTTTGTTCTATGAACTGTGACTGGTGTTGTAACATATTCACTAATTGTTTGTTTGTTACAATGGTTTTGGCGCAAAGTTGATTTTAGTGCTCTTTCACTTTTTGTTATGTGGTTTGTTTCAATGTGCACTAATCGTTGTGTATCCATGCTTGTCTGACTTATGTATATAAATTGGATCAAATTCGATTAAATAAAAGAACAACTTTGCAAATAAATGCATAAAGTACATGTTAATTAAGTTTATGGGCTCAAGTCTGTTTAATTTCTTTATCAGCACACAAATACAAAGGCTAGGACAAACTTTTCTTCTAGTCTACGTTTAGAAAGTTGGCATTTTTTTACTTTAACCATTCTGTGCCTCTACCTGTTTCTGAATTCATGTCTAGGTTGGGTGGCAGCATGGCTTTGTTCGTTCCCTCTAGACAGTCACGCAAAGGGGGAGGGAGGAGGTGACACTTGCACTTGAATAGGGATGTGCCTGTCCACACACAAAGAGCTGCATAACCCCTGTTGTGAGTCTGGAGCAGGGAGCAGGAAAGGCAGTGACCTTCAAAGTCCTCTTTGAAGACTCCCCTACTTCAAAGGTATATTTGAGTACAAGTACTGGATCCTTGACACCACTAAATCAGAACTTTGCTGAAACCAAGGACATTCTGCCTGGAATAAGAGCTGCTGTGCTGTAGGAGGGACTGCCATTTTGTTAACTGCTTTGCTGTGTTGTCCTTATGCCTGCTGCTTTCTGTGCAGCAGGAGGGACTGCACCTTTGCTAACTGCTTTGCTGTGTTGACCTGCTGTCTGCTGCTTCTTGCTGGGGAATAACAGGGACTGGACCTGAACTACATCCATGAACCTACGTTTCTCCAATGGCTTGCTGGCTACCCCCTGTATTCTGAAGTCTCAGGATCATAATCATCTGAAATTAAATGCACAAAAAATGGATTTCCTATTAATATCACGGCCAAAGAACCCCACAAATGTGAAGGAATGGACCAAACAGATTTACACAGCACTAAACTGCACCCCTACCCTAGTTGACTCAGCCAAATAACTAGGAATCATGCTTGATAAAAAACTAGACATGAAAGCCCACATCAAATCAATGGCAAAAGGTGCCCAGTTTCACCTGAACTATATTAGAAAAGTGAAACCACTCATTACTACGGCGGACCTCAAATTGGCAGGTCAGTCCTTAGTTATTTCAAGGATTAAATATGGATGTACAACATTGACAGGTCTACCTAAAATTTCCACAGCACCACCAAAAGCCTGTCTCAATGCGGCCTCAGGACTCATTACAGGTTCTAGAAAATACGACCATATTTCCCCACATTTGAAAGCATTAAACTGGCTACCATACGAAGCCAGAATTCGAATTAAACTGGCATGCATTACATGCTACAAAATGCCAATGTACTTAGTCCAGAAAATTGAGCTATCAGGGATAAGCAGACCATCCCGGAATGCCAGAGACCTGTTGCTGAAACCTCCCATCGTTCGGAAGAAGAAAATGTAGGCGTGCATTTTCTTGAGGGGCACCCAGAATCTGGAATGCTCTCCCTCCAAACATCAGAAAAATTCAAAACACAGCAATATTCAAGAGAGAAGCAAAGATCTTCCTAATGAGCAAATTCCTTACCTAGGCAAGACTGTTTTCTGCCTCGTGGTTAATAGCCGTACATCGCACAGTCCTGTCAGATATGGATACATCCTGCACAAAATGACCCCAAAAACACCAAAACTGACCAAAGACTGATGCCAACTAGAGCTGATGTAGGTGTTACCTCTACAGATCAACAACGAATGTGAAGATAAAATCACCAGTTAGCTGCGAAAACTTCTTTGACTGTACAGTACTACAATTGATGGATCTTGGACTATTTATGTAAAACATACGGAAGGTACACATCAGAACTACATGTATAATACTACTGTTATACCTTTTGTACACTAAACATATCCTAAACTTGTTATTGTTGAAACTGTTAAGAAAGACATGTACAGGAATCATATATATATTACTGCTGCTATACCCGTTATACTCTAAACTGTATACCTCATATAACTGTGAAGTGCTCTGATACCCTTGGGTCTCGATCGAGCTATATAAAAATCTATAAATAAAATAAAATACATGTAGGTTGTGTATCTAACTTACCCTGACTAGGATTGTGGCTCCTGCATGGACAAGGTTTATACTCTGCTAACCAGAAACCTGAATTTCTAATAGGAAAGAAGATAGTTCGTGTGTAAGGGTCTTGAGACTCAGTAGGAGTGATGATCCCAGCACATCAGCATGGTTAGTTATCATCTCTGGATACGGCGAAATGTAAATCCAGAGAATGTTTGTAAATATCTGCAAATGTACTTGCTAATCGGCAGAGTAATCACTGCTGTGATCATCTATTCTCAAACAAGCTCTATGTGCGATTCTACATGTTCTTGCTGACATTACATTTAATGCTTACATTCTTTTTTTAGCTGTACTCTCCAATTCTTACATCCTCCTCACAGATGCGTTTTTCCCTCATTCCTGACCCACAAATAAGGAGAAACATGTTGTTCTAAAACCACTGCTCTATTCTGCGGATGCCTATATGTTTTGAGGAAGAACTTTCAGGACTGAAGGGTTGTTGGATATTCAATATAAGTTCCTCTTCTGTACCTTTTCTGAATCAACAGAAAAACTAGCCACACAATCATGATTGCATGCAGCAATGTGCAGGGCCTCAAAACATTTTTTGAAACAAGGAGTAGGTTTCCATAAGTTGGCACATCTGTAAACGTGACTGTAAAGTTGAATATGTGAGGTAACAAAGCAATTAACGACTGTTACTGTGTAGAGGCCTCACTAACCAGTATACTCATATACACTGACAAATAAATCTCCAGACCCGATGCGGACCTGCTGAGTAATACTACAGGGTCGAAGTGTCGACTTATTTACAAGTGACCCAACGCAACTCACAGCATCTAATTATGAATCCGCTGGCACAAACATGAATTGTTCTGGCACTGTTGGTCTCTATCACTAATTAGTCTCACCACGTGCCTTCTGGGCCGAGTCATTTTGCTTTCTAAATTACTTTCGCCAACTGCATTGTGTGTGCTGTCACTGTGTGCAACCTCTGCCTCGATCACGGGACTATGCACGCTTCCCCTTTATTTGTTACTTTAATGATGCTGCTGTTAGAGAATGTCTGGGATAATTCTCGAATATATATAAATTACTCGAATACACGCAAACACGGACTCTTTTTAGTTTGTCATTTCATATCCAAAAGGATTAACATATGCCAAGAAATTGTTAAATTGCTCTCCTACAAGTGAACCAATGTATTTTATTACGTGCTATACCATGTACCCAGGTTTGATTGATTTTAGATCCTCCTGTTGTTATCTATATATACCTGAAAACAAGGACTTTTTCAAGTCAAATTTCTTGTCCTGGGTTTTAAGAATTTTAAAAAAAGGCCACACGGTGCGAGTACACTGAGAAAACTACTACCCAGTGCAACACGTGATGGGTTGCAGACTCGACTTTTAAAGACCAAGTGACACACACAGACTGTCATCAATGAAGATACAGCAGAGGGAGTATTGTAATAATACTTATTTTTGAGAAATTACAGTAATCTGGCGCATGTTAGTGAAACATTCTGTCAAAAAAGACCGTGCAGCGAACATACCTTAGAGTTCTGAGCATTGGTGGGTACTCCTCCAGCCATTGACACAAATCTACAATCACTGCAGCATGCATTTATGACATTGATGACAAAATGCTTCAATGTATGTGAAATGAATGCGTAGGGAATGTGAGAAAACAAAAAGATGTTAATATGATGTACATTTTCTGCCAACACAAGTTTTTTTGTTATTATTGTTAAGCATTGTTGTCGTCTGACAACAGATTCTACCAATCTCCAAATCTGGTCACAAATTTAGGGTCCTAACAGATAACTTACAAAATACAAAAGAAACTACGATCATTGATGCCTTTCTGGTTCCAAAAAATTGCCAATGCCACTAACCATTATTATGGGCAACACAAGACGAGATCTAGCCACTTCTGGCGTTAAGGGAATAATCAAAGTGAATTGTTGTGCCGTATGCATGGATCTAATAAATGTGTGGAGCAGACTTGTGCTTCTTGTGCGTTCCACACTTCCTATAAAAGGAGCAAAGAAAGAGAAAGAAGTAACAACAAATGATTTCTGAATGCCATGGAAGGAGCTAAGGTCATCACTACCTTCCAATTTTTCCTCGTGGATGGCAAATGGCATTGACTGAGTGCATGCCCGGTCTTAGGATCCGAGAAACACCATATGGGTGCCAGTGGTCATTTAAGGCCACGGAAGAACAAGCTGAATGACGATGAGCAGAAACGGCTTTAAAGGGAGTAGATCTTTAGTTAGAAGCGATGTGCTTGGAGAGTCGAGAGAAGAAATGAAAGCAGTGGTAAATCGAAGGGAGGAGAGAGAGATGTGGTTGGAAAGTATCATGTGGTAGTTGGTTGGTACTGAACATAGACTCTCCAAGTTCTAAAAATAAACTGAGCTAGAGATTTTAATAAGACTTTTAGACACTCCAGAGTTCTAAGCAGTTAGATTTGGGTATTCACATAATACATATTCCATCGTGTGCTACGAGGTACCCCAGTGCAGTGGATGGACAGAGAATGGTATTGCTCACCCTGCACCACAGTAGAAACAATTAGCAGACTCGCTGTGGTGGGGAAATGAGAAGAAACTTTGAGATACAAATGGTGCTGAGCTGAGGTACAAGTCGAGTGCCTGTCATCAAACAAAGTGATAAAAAAATATGTCCTGCTTTTTGTTCACTGAGGAATCAGCATGGCTCCGCGCTGTCTAGGAACCAGCTTGACATAGCAAGTTTTATCAAGGGACTGTTATTTGAAAGGGAAAAAGTGATAATGCAAGATGAAAAACCAAGGAGAGGAAATGGAAGAACTAAAAAAAACAAGCCTTCAATAAGGAAATTTAGGAAAGCAGATCAGACTCGACCAGTTTGAAATAAAGATCTGGAAAAGAAAGCATGCAGGACCCACAAAAGGAAGAGCTTATTCGGCAACATAAGTCTGCCTTGCAATGTCTTATCGGTACAACCTTGACATCTTGAACACTTCTTCATTCCAATATCCCACTGTTTAGAATAAATCCATCCAATACTTCTCAGGATAACACAGGGGCAGTTTGGCACTCATGTGGAGCTCTATATAAAAACTCTACAGCATACCAACATCTTAGCCCCTGGAATCCAAGAAAAGGTAATTGAATGTCTGCTTATGGCAGCACTGCACCATCGAGCACTTACATGTTGTCAGTGTGATTTTCAATGTCACAAAGGCACTTGTTTATTTGCAGCTAGCATCAAGGGCTACCATAGACAGAGCAGTTTTATTCAGCAAAATATGTAGACAATGCAGTGTTAACTGGTGGACATTCATTTTTTCTTTGAAAAAAACAAAAAATGAAATCCAAATAATAAATGAAACACGAAGCACCACGTTACTAATTTTGCATGCAATTTTCTGTGCTGCATTGAGCGAAGGGGGGAACACAGTGCAGAGATATATGTGCTAAGATTAGCTTAATGCTGCCGTCTTCCTCTGCACTGATGCTGAAAACAGACTGCCTTGCTAGATGCACAGAATCACAAGGTAGTGCAGAGATGCGTATGCAATCTAGTCTGTGATTTATACAGGAAGCATACGGTTCCAAAACAAATTCCTATGCATAGATAAACCCAGAAAGATCCCACACATTGGATGCGTGCTATACACTGCAGCATACATACATGCGGCATTGTGTTTTTTTGCTACATGAACACTTTTCACCTCGTTTGCCCTGGTTTGAAGCTGGCAAAAGTTTAGGATGCAAAGCCCAGTCTATCTTAATTGATTGTGCCTTTGATCAAAACCTATAGGGTGATGGGCCACTCCATAACACCCTCTTCATGTAAAGCAATACACAGTGATGTAAAGCAGCACAATGTTGTTGTTTTTTTGCGTGGAGAGAAGGGCGCCTTCCCAGTGCAAAGCACCTTGGTCCTGGATAGAAAGAAGCATGCACCGCTTTTCATCAACACAAAGCCTTAGTAAACATGGCCTAACAATCTTGCAAGGATGCTTAATATATTGGGCTACGAGATACTGAATGTCACAGGCTTTCAAGAAAGCAAGACTCCCATTCCGACAATAAAATACCTAATAAAATTAGAACCCATTTAACTTTTTTAAAACAAACTGTTTTTATAAAAGCATCAGTAATAACACACTTATTTCACTGAGATGGGGAGGCCTACGAATTCTGCACACTCTAGCCAGGCGATGCAGGAAAAAACGTATATAGTTAAATCTAATTTTCTGAAAATGGTAAAGAAATGTGCTCACTGTGCCTATAAAAGTCAACTTTATCATCCAAAGCGGGCACTCAACGAAGCAGATTTTGCCTGTGGTGCTGTTTCGCCCCTGAAGTCATGAGATCAATATTCAAATCTGTGCAACCCCGGATCTTCAAGCCTGCAGAGGTGTCCCCCTTCCACTCCAGGCTCGACAATCACCACCATCCTTTGCAACCCCCCCCCCCCCCCCCCCCCCCCCTCTACCGCCATTTATTCCCTTCCCCAGACCCTTCTTCCCGCGCTGCCCAAACCTCGAGGCCATCTCTAATGACTGGCTTGCTTCCTACAGCAGTGTTGCTTCGTAGCTACCTTTTCACTACATAAATATACATATATACATACATACAGGCTAGTAGATGCTTGCTTTGAAGTCTCTTTAGACTGAATTTACATATAACTGCCCAGCTTTAGATGCATGCTGCTACGAGCGTACATCCCCAGAAAAATATGAAAAGCCATCAATGTTTCAAAAGGGGGAAGAAACGTAAACCCAAGACAGGCATAACAAGCATTAGTCGGAGTCAGCATTAGTTAAACATCGAGCCAAGCAAAATACTTTAAAAATGTGCACGCGTTCTTTTCATTGTTTGTGCCATACAACACAGGCATGTATACACAGAACTGTAATAACGTACAGCCCCGTCCAGGTCCGGTACACAAAGGCCAGCATGCAGGACGAGGAGGAAAGTGGTGATGCAATGTTCGTGTTTTGATCAGACTAAAGCTCTTTCTACAAAATGTACCATGCTCTTGCTCACATTCAGATACTCTAAATAAATATTTTTTGTTTTGCCGAGGAAAGGAAGGCAGTAAAGTTTACGATTCGAACGCGCTGGCCTCTTTCCCCAAGATCACAACACATTCTGCTCTGCTTGGGTGCAGCAGGCGCACCAAGGGTGAACGTGCAACCTGGACATGCAACAAACAGGTCGAGGGGCTGCACCGCGCGCTGTCTCCCTCCTCTCTTGTAGACGTTTAATTAAAACGCTTCTCCGGCGTCACCCCCGGAACAGGCTGCGCTGGAAGCCTTTGTTTGGGTGTTGTGGTAAACTTCGCACTTTTAATGACCAGTGTTTGGAACAGATTGAATGAAACAGGTCTACAAAGGAATCGATAAATGTAAAGACGGCGAAGAATTAGCGAGGCTTTTTGGCTTGTACTCATTGTCTAGAGGAATTAGATGTCACTTTGAGTACAATACATCTGACAAAGGCTTCCCAGCTTTCATTTACTAGAACACATAATGGGCGATGGAAAAGCTAGTCAATCGGAATACATTATTTAACAAACAGTTTAATGAACGCGGTGCCCATATCTCGACGGCTGACATGCTCCCCGCGTGCACATCCATTTACATCGCAGAAATGGTGTCAAATAATAAAGAAAGCTGCGCACCAAAACGACTAGCATCCCAGGAACGTGTGGACGGAACTCTTTTCTAACCCTTCCTAAATTACGCAAAACGGTAACAATGAGAATGCTAATGAAATTCGGACGGCAGGAGGCACGAAGGATTAGTGCGCGGTCACTAACGTATGACTCGGGAGACATTTGCTATGCACGCTATAATTGCGATGACAGGAAGGGGGGCACATTACTTCTGAACTCTTCTGAACTGCCACGAAGTGATGCCTACTCAAAATGGCCGACCAGTTTTAAGTAGTATGGTAGTTATAAACTTCAATGGAGTAACACATCTGGACAGCTATCACTCTAGATGCAAAATGGTGTGTGAATGCGAAGGCAAAAATTAGGAATACCCATAGTGACCTGAGTTAGGGGCACTAGGACCCTGGCTCGACCCGGGGGAGGGGACAGAGACCGGACACAACTTCCGGTCAGGGAGTGGGGCGGGCAGTTCTGGACACGAGGGCAGAGGGGCCAGACGTGCTTATGGGCACGGCACTACAACAAGAATGAAGAACACAATAACCACCTACCTGCCGTGGTGTGGTGATTTGGAGAACACGACAACTGGCGATGATCAGGTGGGATACAGAGCCACCACCAGAAACGACACAGAATGAGTGCCTCACCCGCAACGTCCACACGGAGCCAGGAGCCCACCCTGGTACATTGACTGACGAGACGAAGTCGGGAGTAAGCCCAATCGCGGAAGAAGATGAAACCTGGAGTCTACCCTGGTCCGTCGGGACTCAAAGGAAGAAGACGCAAAATCGGAAGGCCACCACAATCGCGAAATAAATGGAGCCAGGAGCCCATCCTGTTCCGTGTGCAGCGTCCACAGTGACATCGGGAGCCAACCCCGGCCGCATTAAGAAGAGTGAGGTGAAAGAAATAAAGTAAAAGCACCCGATCGTGGAGAAAGCAGCCCGCTGAATAACGAGAGCCTGAGCGTCCCGCGTTGGGGTTTAACTTGAAATCTTGCAAGACCCGGCGGCCATCTTGGAGTCAGGCGGGACAGCCAATGAGGAGTTGAGGAGGGTCCGGCAAACATTTTGAAGTCAGGCAAAGCGAATCTCGCTCACAGAAAACCCGGTGGCCATCTTAGAGTCAGGCGGGACAGCAAATGAAAGGCTGGAGAGGGCTAGGTGGCCATTTTTGAGTCAGGCATCAACAAAAAAGCCATAGAAAAGAAGAAAAGAAAGAAATAAAAAGGACATTACAACAGAAAAAGGAAATAAGGAACAAAGAACAAAAAAAGAAGGCGGAAATCTAAAAGAAGGAAGGAAAATGATTGACGAAAGCGACAAGGGCAGTGTACAGGCAATATTTTGCAGACCACTACCCTTCACCACAGACAGGCATCAGGTGGGAAAGCTGGATTTGGCAATTCGAACGCTACATGCACGCCACAGACAGCGCAGAGGCCAAACACGTTGACCTCTTCCTGAACCTCGTAGGAGATGAAGTGGAAGACCTGCTCACAACATTCCCTAGTGACAAAGTAGCGACGAACAAGGGACTGATACAGTGCCTCACAGAGAAGTTCGACCCGCAAAGACACATCGACTTTGTGAGATACACATTTCAATCAATCAATCAATCACAACATTTATACAGCGCGCTACTCACCCGGGAGGGTCTCACGGCGCTGGGGGAGGGGTATGTTACTGCTCGAACAGCCAGGTCTTGAGCTGCTTCCTGAAGGAGAGATGGTCTTGGGTTCGCCGAAGGTGGGTGGGGAGGGAGTTCCAAGTCTTGGCTGCCAGGTAGGAGAAGGATCTTCCTCCGGCGGTGGCTCTGCGGATGCGTGGTACGGTGGCGAGTGCGTGGCTGGTCGATCGCAGCTGGCGGGTGGGCGTGTAGAAGGTCATGCGGTCGTTGAGGTACTTGGGGCCCAGGTCGTGGAGAGCCTTGTGTGCGTGGGTGAGGAGCCTGAACGTGATTCTCTTGCTGACGGGGAGCCAGTGCAGGTCTCTCAGGTGTCCGGTGATGTGGCTGTGTCGGGGGATGTCCAGGATGAGTCGTGCGGACGCGTTCTGGATGCGTTGCAGTCTTCTCTGGAGTTTGGCTGTGATTCCGGCGTAGAGGGCGTTCCCGTAGTCCAGTCGGCTGGTGACGAGTGCCTGGGTGACTGTCTTCCTGGTTTCGGTGGGGATCCATCTGAAGATCTTGCGGAGCATGCGCAGGGTGTTGAAGCACGAGGAAGAGGTGGCGTTGACTTGTCTGGTCATTGACAAGGAGGAGTCCAGGATGAAGCCCAGGTTGCGTGCGTGGTCCGTTGGTTTGGGAGCGGTGCCCAGGGCCGGGGGCCAGCAGGAGTTGTCCCAGGCGGAGGGTGATGATCCCAGGATGAGGACTTCCGTCTTGTCTGAGTTCAGTTTAAGGCGGCTGTTCCTCATCCAGTCGGCGACGTCTTGCATTCCTTCATGAAGGTTGGCTTTGGCGGTGGTGGGGTCGTTGGTGAGGGAGAGGATCAGCTGGGTGTCGTCAGCGTAATAGATGATGTTGAGGTTGTGTTGGCGGGCGATGGCTGCGAGGGGGCTCATGTAGACGTTGAAGAGGGTCGGGCTGAGAGAAGATCCTTGTGGTACCCCGCAGATGACTTCGGTGGCCTCGGATCTGAACGGGGGAGGCGGACTCTCTGGGTTCTTCCGGTGAGGAACGAGATGATCCATTCTCTCGGATTCCGATGTTTCTGAGGCGCTTCACTAGGGTGCGATGGCAGACCGTGTCGAACGCTGCGGAGAGGTCCAGGAGGATGAGGGCCGCTGTTTCCCCGTTGTCGATCAGGGTTCTGATGTCGTCGGTGGCAGCGATCAGGGCGGTCTCGGTGCTGTGGTTGGTCCGAAATCCGGACTGCGAGGGGGTCGAGGGATCCGTTCGCCTCGAGGAAGGCGGCAAGCTGTTTGTTGACGGTCTTCTCAATGACTTTGGCTGGAAAAGGAAGGAGCGAGATGGGACGGTAGTTCTTGAGGTCGGTGGGGTCCACCGTTGGTTTCTTCAGGAGGGCGGTCAGCTCGGCGTGCTTCCAGCTCTCCGGGAAGGTGGCGGTGTGGAAGGAGGAGTTGATGGTGTCTCGGAGATGGGGTGCGATGATGGTGTCGGCTTTGTTGAAGATGTGGTGTGGGCACGGGTCGGTTGGTGATCCGGAGTGGATGGAGTTCCTCGTGCGGGTGGTGTCTTCGGTGCTGACCGGGGCCCAGTTGCAGAGGGTGATGGTGGCGGTTGTTGGTTCAGTGGTAGGGTGCGTGGTCTGTGCGTCGAAGCTGTTGTGTATGTCGGCGATCTTGCGGTGGAAGAACGAGGCGAGTGAGTCGCAGAGGTCTTGCGAGGGAGTGATGTTGTTGTTTCCGGCGCTGGGGTTGGAGAACTCTTTGACGATGCTGAAGAGTTCCTTGCTGTCGTGGGCGTTGTTGTCCAGTCGTTCTTTGAGTGCTGTCTTCTTGGTGGCGCGGATCAGCTGATGGTGTATGCGGGTGGCGTGCTTGAGGGCGGTCCTGTTGTCTGTGGTCTGGTCGAGCCGCCAGGCTTTCTCGGGGTGCGGCAGTTCTTCTTGGAATCCTTGAGTTCGTCGGTGAACCAGGCGGTTTTCTTGCTGCCGGGTCTGCTGGGAGGGTTCTTTAGTGGTGCGAGGTCATTGGCGCAGGCGGTCAGCCACTTGGTGAGGTTGCTGGCTGCTACGTTGGTGTCCATTGTGCTGGTGGGAGTGTTCTTGCTGAGGGAGGCGGTGAGCTGTTAGGTGTCAACGAGCAGAGGATTCCCTTGACGATTTCGCAACAAGACTGCGGAAACTAGTAACATATTGCGAGTTAGACAACGAACAAGGGATACGACTGCGCATCATCGAAGGCTGCCAATCAGTGGAGTTTCACGCATGTAATTTGAAAGAACAAACAAAGCTGAAAAAAAAATACTGACATTGGCCCGAGCAGAAGCAAGAGCAACGACGCACGCCAAACAGATGTAGCAGGGTAAAGATAGAAGGGCGGAACAAGTAAACCGCGTGATGGGAAGCAGCATAAATAAGGACAACACGCCGCCACCGGCAATGAAAAGACAAAAAATAACGTGCTACCGGTGCGGCCTTGACTTCCCACACGTGGGTGCATGCCCAGCAATGGGCCAGAGGTGCAGAAAGTGCAACAGAGATGATCACTTTGCAAGTGCCTGCATGAGTAAACAGTTTAAAAGTGAGCGAGGACGACCGGCGAGACAGCAAGCAGTAACGAACAGGCATGCCAGGCACATGGAGACGGCAAATCACAGCTCCCCAGATGAATCCGAAGAAACACTCGCACCGGAAAGGGCGGAACGACTATATCTGATGTCAGATGCACTCATGGGAGAACGAAGGCCAGAGCACATTACGCTGTGGAGAAGCATCAGATCAAGAAAACAGCAACTGTGGAGATTGAAGGAGGATGCCACAGCACACGTTTCGTGCTTGATAGTGAGGCCAAGTGCAACATCATGTGCATGTCAGAGTACGAGAAGACGAAGATAAGACCACCACTATCACCAGCCACCATCGATGTTTTCACCTGGGGCTTGAAGAAGCCTGTGCAAAATATGGGAAAGTTCACAGAGACACTGACGTACAAAGACAGTTTATGCAGAGAAGCGACATGTGCTACGGGAGACATCCCATCACCATGCCTGCTGAGCAATGTCACGGTGCAGGTAATCGGTCTACTGGCATTACATACCACATGTCAGGGAAGCGGAACATTCTAGAAGAACATCCAGCCATATTACAAGGCCTAGGAAAACTAAAAGGGAAACAAATAACATTGCACATCAATGAGGCAGTTAAACTGGTGGCGCAGCATCACCGACGAGTGCCCATAAATCTACAACTTCAGTTGAAGAGGAAATACAGAGTCTGCTGGCGCAAGACATCATTGAGCCTGCCGAAGGGCCGACTCCCTGGGTATCACCAATAGTAGCAGTTCCGAAAAAAAACACCTCAAAGATTCACATATGCGTGGACATGAGGATACCAAACAGAGCCATTGAGAGGGAACGACATCCTAGGCCACACCTAAATGACATGATAAGCTGTCTCACTTGTGCATGCCGATTCTCGAAGCTGGACCTGTGCAAGGGGTACCCTCACCTGGAGCTAGATGAGCAGTCAAGGTACATTACCACGTTCTCCACGCACATGGGCCTGTTCCACTACAAGCGTCTGAGTTTCGGCATATCATCTGAGGCAGAGACATTTCAGGAAACAATAAGGCAAGTGATAAGGCCAGTAAAGAACAGCTTAAACTACAGCACCAACATACTGGTGTCTGGTCGGTCTGATGAAGCGCATGACAGTGCTCTACGTGAAGTATGCCTGCAGCTGGAACAAGCAGGACTAACCCTGAACGCTGACAAATGTGAGCTGGGAAGAAGTGAACTGGCGTTCTTCGAGCACCTTTTCTCCAAGAAAGAAATGAGGCCAGACCCCAGCAAGGTAGAGACCTTGAAAAAGGCAAATATTCCAATAGATGTTGCAGAAGTGAGGTCGTTTCTTGGCCTTGCCAGTTACTGCGCCCGCTACATAAAGGATTTTGCCATGGTGAGCACACCCCTGCAGGACCTCACAAAACAGGGTCAGAAGTTCATCTGGTCCAAAGAGTGCAGTTGGGCATTTGAAGCCATCAGACAGGCCGTGATGGCCGTAGATCACCTTGCCTATTTTGATCCGTTGCTATGCACCGAGCTGACCATAGACGCCAGCCCGGTCGGACTAGGGGCAATACCAGCCCAACACCTGCCAGGTAGAGATTCACCAAGAAAAATTGTTGTGTAAGCAAGCAAAAGTCTGTTGGATGTCAAAAGAGCATACTGCCAACCTGAAAAGGAGAGCTTAGAGGTGAATGGGCGTGCGTGCACTATCACATGTTCATTTATGGCAAACCATTCACCATCGTAACTGACCATCAGGCTCTGGTGACAATATATGGCAATACGAATGCAAAGATGCCAACTCCCATTGAGCGCTGGGGCATAAGACTAATGGACTACGATTTCAAGATAAAGCACAAGCTGGACAAAGAACAAAACCCGTCCGACTACATGTCTCGGCACCCCTTACCACAGGCACCAGAGAAGACCTCAATGGCAGAAGAATATCTCAAGTTTGTACTAAGACAAAACACGCCGGCGCCAATAACACTGGATGAACTAGAGCAGGAGACAGCAAAAGATGACATGATGCAAGCGGTGAAAGCAACAACGAGACAGCAAAGATGGAGACACATCAACAACAACTGTGCAATGGGAGACAAGGAGTTAATGATAACATTCAAAAGGATACATGATGAACTCTGAGAGACTGAAAATGGTATACTAATGCGAGGAACAGGGATAGTAATACCAAGAGGGCTACGTCCATGGACAGTTAGTCTAGCCCATGAGTCACACAGAGGCATGGTTCCAACAAAGAGGATGATACGGGAGTAGGTATGGTTCCCTGGCCTGGACAGAATGATGGAAGACACCATACTGAGCTGCCACATCTGTCAAACAACAGGCCAACCAGCAAAGCCGGAACGACGTTAGCAGCAGACTTCTATGAGCTGCTAGACACAGGCAACTACCTGCTCGTGATCATTGAGGAATACTCAAGGTTTCCCATAGTACGCCACACGTCCTCGACATCAGCATCTGCGACATTACCAATATTAGATTACATATTTGCAGCCTGGGGATCACCAGAGATGCTAAAGACAGATAACGGTCCTCTGTTTTAAGGCGAGGAGTTTAAGAAATTCATGACCTACCTAGGCATTCACCACAGGAGGATAACGCCTCTGTGGCCACAAGCGAATGGCATAGTGGAGCGATTCATGGGCAACATAAAGAATGTAGTCCAGAGAGCAAAGCTGGCGTAGATTTCCGTAGGACAGGCACTCTGTCAAGTACTACAGGACTATAGAAACACCCCCACAGCTTCACAGGACGATGTCCAGCGGAGTTGGTATTGGGAAGGACAAGCAGAACAAGGCTACCACAGTTGGAGACGAAGAGATCACCAGATCACAGCAGCATTGCTGTCAGGGACCAAGAGGCAAAGGAAAAGATGAAAAAATACGCGGACGCCAGCCGACATGCCACTTCGGTGCACCTCAAGCCAGGGGACCAAGTGGTGGTGCGTCAGCGACAACGGAGAAAGTCAGACAGTCCATTTTCAAAGCCCCAGCTAACAATAACAGAGGTCAAGAGCCCAATGATCATGGGAGAATCGGGCCCCACCGAATAACAAGAAATAGCTCTAACTTCAAAGGAGTGAAGACCATTGATGAAGACGGAGAGGACACTGCAGCAGAGAGCATTGGTGCACAGGAGAGGAACAGAACAATAGACAATGAAGGAAGAGATACGGACAAGAGTGAAGGACAAGAAGAGGACCTACAGGAGGAAAAAGAAGGGACTTGTACAAGATGAGTGAGCAAAAAGACTGATTGAAGAAATGTAGTGATGGGGACGAATACCTGCCTCTCCATTCCTCCCATTATCTATCTATCTATCTATCTATCTATCTATCTATCTATCTATCTATCTATCTATCTATCTATCTCCCTCTCACCCTTTTCTTTGACATATACCTAGATCTATCTCTCTTTCTCGTTGCATTCTCTTCGTGACAAAGGGGGAGATGTAGTGACCTGAGTCAGGAGCACTAGGACCCTGCACTCGACTCAGGGGAGGGGACAGAGACAGGACACCACTACCGGTCAGGGAGTGGGGCGGGCAGTTCTGGACATGAGGGCAGAGGGACCAGACGGGCATGGGGCTACAATAAGAATAAAGAAAACAATAACCACCTACATGCCTCGGTGTGGTGATTTGGAGAACAGGACACACCCGTTGATTGCAGTTATTGATAGGTCACTTGGTTTACACCCATTTTGGCCTTACCCAAAAATTGTTTAAAAAAAAAAAAAGCTGTACTGCTCATTCTTAAAGCGGGGTTACCATTTCAAACTATGTCAGATATATTACACGGATCAGTTCTGAACATTTGTGTCATTGTTGAACATCTTTGAGAAACCTCTTTCTTTGACTGAAAAAGGTGTGACTGGACACTCCCCCAAGTTCATAATAATTTTTTCCCAAAGTGGGTATGCAGGGCTATATATATAAATATAATGAGGGTCCACAAATTAATTTATGTACAATCCCTGTTCCATAACGGTGATTATGTATGCACAAAATATTGCAAACAGGGAACAAATAAGTCCCCTGTAAAAATCTAAACTCTTGCTAGAGTTTTGGTGTATAGTGCTCCATTGCCACCTTTCAGTAAGGTAGAAATGAAATCACACACCCTAAGTGGGTTTTTTAAGAATGTTCAGCAAAGCATGCTCCCATTTGCAAGGTAATGATGGACACAAATTCCGTTGAGGTGCTCTGGCCCTTATCTCTCCTGCACATGCCTCATGTGAGCTATTTGGGTTTAGGAGGACCAAAGACTGGGCTACAGCAGGCCCTGTTAGACAGGCCATTGTCTTGCATGCATATCCCGTTTGTGCAGGACCAACCAACATATTCACTATACCTGGAAGAATCATCACAGAGATCACTCAATCGTAGGGGATCCATAGTGAACATCTGGGTATTCTTAACATCTGCTCAAGCACTGATCCTGATTTTTGGGTGATTCCAGTTGTAACTGTATGGTTTTTCGAGGACCATGACCCGTTTTTCACCATTAGCAGAATCCATATTTGCCTCTTCCTTATTTACATTGATAACAGAAAATATAACTAAAGGGTCCTTTCTATGAAAGGCATTTTCTCATCCTTCCGAGGTAAGACTCCTGTGTTACCCATTTGAAAACAATGACCACTAGAAGATTGCTTTTTCACATGGCAAAACATACGTGCAGTGATTTTCTTCATGCACCTCTACATAAGGCCCCCACTGTCTTAGTCACAATTTGAGAACCCTGAAGGTCCAACGTTTATTTTTATATATTTTAAAAACTTGTTTTTATTCTGATGTCTCTTAGAACTAAGAAATGCATAACAGAATTAAGGGCACAGGTCTACAGAAACCCACTGCATGAGGGAACTGTAAAATGTACGAGAGTAGATCGGTTTGAAGGGATACTCCGAGGGGTGGAAGTTCTTGGAAGATAATCAACCAGAATGTGTGGTGTGCACATTCTCAGATACAAGCAAATATTCCCTAGGAGAAAAAATGGCAAAGCTTGGCCCAATCCATATGTCCAATAACATCAAACTGTTACAATACTCATCCGTTGCAGCTGCATGGATCGGAGGTGGGAGGGGATGTAAAAAACAAATACATGGAAAAACGTACCTCACCCCTGCTGCGTCTTTCCTCCATCAGGACTCGAGAACCAAGAAGCAGCCAGGCTCCCCTGACCAATCACAATTCTGCAATCCAACTTTGTGATCTGTCTGAGCGTCGTGGTTCGGCGTCCAGCTAGGAACAGGGGGCCTGGGCATGTTCTCCATGCAGGCTGTAATGCAGCCTGTCTGGAGAACAGAGAAAGTGCGCATGACTGTCTGGCCCTCAGACTGGCCAGTCATGTGCACTACGTAGTGTACAAACTACTCCTCCCCTGCCATCAGAACAGCCCCCCCCCCTCTCCCCCCCAGCTGCAGGAACAAATAAAATCATAATAAAGTTCAGTTATTATCATTTTTTTTTTCCCTTTGTTACACTGCTTAAAAGCAGTGGGGCGATGCGCCTCCTGCCACTGATACTCATGCAAGATATTTGAGAAGACTCCTCCCAAAAAGGCAGCCATGTGATAGCCACTGACCCATTCTACAAACGCGTACAGTTAGAGGAGCTAAATTTAAACTTATGATTAGCGTTTACCTACTGGAACAGTGTTTGAGGGGAAAAATGTGCTCCGGTACACTTAATCATTCATAGGGGAATAGAAATTCATTTACTCACCAGCCATGAGCGTTCAGATTTAGAGCCCTGCCTGTCTGTCTTTAAATATTGCCCATAATATTACATTATAATATGATGAATACTGCTCGCATCACTTCAAACACATCCATACACCAAGTGACATTCTTGTGATCCCTGATTACTAATGACATCAAATGCCAGTCTGGTAGAGAAATCAGGACACAAGAGACCCAATCAGTGGGATAGAGACAAGATGAACAGTTTTGCTTTTTCTACTGTTCTAATTTTCGCAGGTGTTGGCCAAAGTTGTGCACTTGATGTTTGGGAGCAGAGAAAAAGTTAGCTTAGTTACTCTTTCCTGAGAACAGTGGCATCGAGAGACTCGTATTAAGAGGCTAACTGCATTGCTAATGGCTGACCAGTAAAGTTGTGCACTGCAACAGCTGCCATCTAGGACTCAGTTATGAGCCATATCCAGTGTGTCATGGTGTCCAGAGCAGCAGTGATCCCAGTGTGTAGAAGAGCAAGCGAGGATGTTGCGGGATCATTTTATCACTTGCTAATATAATGAACTGTGAAGGCATGGCCTGCACATAAACATGTAAACCAGGGAGCTGCCAGGGATCAGGAGAACTTATCCATACGTTGCTAGAATTTGAGCTTTCTCAATTGCTTAGGATTGGTTCCACTGAGGTGTTGGATTTTATTGGTAAGATAGTCACTGGGGAGCGGACACTGCCACAATTAATGCTTTAAAATGAGGAAACCTGGAAATTCTAAAAAAAAAACGTAAAACAGAATATAAACTACACGGTGTGCAAAATTCTGTAATGTTTTCCACCAAAATTATGCCAAATAAAAGGAACAATATCCATAATTATGCAAAACACACCCTGGAATATTTCAAGATAAAGTTGAATAAAAGGGCATTCCTTGTGTTCAAATGTCACTTACATACTGGCAAGGAGACTGGTTTGAAGAAACAAATCTCTCTTATGGCACATGTTGTGCTCGGCTCTCTCTATCCAGCAAGCCATTTTCTGCTCAGGCCATCCATCTGCAGCAAAAGGTCATGTCAAACATGCCAAATCCCACCCTCCCATCACTTGACGTTTTGAAAATGTGTGTAAAACAATATTACATCAATTGCAGGAGTATAACAAACTCTTGCATGGGCTTAATATCTGGTCCAAAGGGACTTTATTTAAACAAATGTCATGATAGGCATTCCTTCCGATATTAGAAGCTTGCAATAAACAACTTTTGAGCTGGATAAAGGGAGATGAAGCATCCCAAATAAAATAAATGCAAAGGTCATTCTGAATTTCACAGAGGAACAATAAAAGGATCTATAGAGGTAATAACGTTGATTGACCAATATAACTAATTTAGCTCAATTAAATAGATTGCTTAGTCCCTTCCTCAGAGACAAATTAACTTAATTAGCAGTAACATTCAGTTTAAATCACCAAGGCATCAATCCTGCATATTGTTGATAATACATTTACTTCTTATCTGAGTAAGGGTCCTGGATGGACCTGGAAATCTTGTACACCAAATAATCCAGAATGGAACAGTTAGACACATCATTCACTTAAACAGAAGGGACCACATCCAGTTCTCGAAGCACTTTACTAGTTGACAGTGTCAAGACGACTAGCCATCAACACCCTTTACAATGCTATTATTGGGACAGGACTGGACATCTTATAACACAACGCAGGTCATACAAACAAAGGTGAAATCTTAGATTAAGTACGGCCCAAGCTTGATAACCTACTCTTCAAAACAAAAAATCACCAAGGTGGAGCTTCTACTAAGGACAGACATGGAAACTCTAAATACACTCTTAAGAAGGATAAGGCCATCCACAACCATCCAGAATTCAGAAGAGAAATCAAGACCAGGATTTGCCACTACACTCTTATGAAGGATAAGGACTATCCACAACCATCCAGAATTCAGAAGAGAAATCAAGACTAGGATTTGCCACTACACTCTTCTGAAGGATAAGGACCATCCACAACCATCCAGAATTCAGAAGAGAAATCAAGACTAGGATTTGCCAAATGCATAATCTATCGAATATATCTCTTTGTCCCGCAGTCTTTTTCCCCGCATGGATTCACAACGTGGTCGTTACAACGACCGTGTTGTGATTCCGCATACCATTAGTCCGCAAGTCGGAACAACAACTTGCGGAGGGGGGGCGCTGGATGTTGGAATAGTATAATTTACTATTCCAACTCCAGTCTGTGCGGACACTAGGGAAGGTGTTGGATTTTAAATCCAACACCTCCCCCCCTTCACAAGTCGTTGTTCCGACTTGCGGAGTAATGGTATGCGGAATCACAACACGGTTGTTGTAACGACCACGTTGTGATTGCATGCGAGAAAAAAGTTCTCATGAACATTGTTTACCTAATCCAACTTAACCCATGCCACAAATGTTGAGCAATTTGAATATGCTCCTTGATATCATATCCTCAACACTCCTTAGTTTACAACCACAGGAGTAAGCCTCAGACTCATTCAAATGTAGGTACTCACTGGACTGTTGGAAGGCAATTTGGGAACTTAGCAAGAGGTAGGTAAGTGCTATAGGAATGTTAAACATAATTTAGTACATATTTCTGCAACATCATTATGTTGCTTGTGACGGTCCAAGAAAAGGTATGATTGCCTCCACAGAGTGTCTTTACCAGAACTAACATGATGGTAAGACTGTATTTTCTATGAACTGATTAAACTAATAAAACTCTACATCTCAAAATAAGAACAGTCTCTTCAAGCCCAGAAGAGTCTGGTGGTATGAAAGGATCAGTTTGTCATCTAGAGAATGTTAACCCAAATGTAGAGCATTCGCCTGCAGTAATATTGAAGTTAGCGTTCTTTTATATAGCACCTCATACAACACTTCCGCCATTTCTAAGTAGTGTGCACACGTGCTATTGAGCAACTTAATGGTATTAATTTGCAGACCATGGAAAGATAAAAGTATGTGCCTTGCCAGGATTCCCTCTTTATTGGCAGATCAGCCCAAATCTCAGTGGCAAGCATTTTAACTTACTAAGCCGTTATATCATCTAATAAGTACTCTATCTTTAGCAAGGCTATTGGAATCTGAAGCCACTGAGGGGCATGGTCACACGAGCTCGAGGTGAAACATATCTTCCTGAGCTACGTGCGACAGCTGTCTTTCAGGTTCCTGCAGTGTTTTCTGACGAGAGTGTCAGAAGACTGGCTTGTTGCTTTTTTTGGCGACATTCAGCAGCAAAGTAAACTTCCCTTTCACCATGCATGACTATTCCAATATGGTGGCTCACATCTCTCGACAAATAGAAGAGCCCTCATTGCATTAAGAGCCAGTTGGCACGTTGAGCATAGGAAGGGGGATTACTCCTTTCAGCTACGTGTCAGTGTCCGATTTGGTGGGCGCAGTAATAGTGACTGAGTAAAGAATGGGCAGGCTTCTATGTAATCCCAGCCTGTAGAAGGAATTTACCCCATCCAAGAAGACTACATCTCACCACAACATGCATCGGATCCCCCACAGATGCTGGAGCAAAATCACCACTGACCCGCTCACCACGTCACTGAGCCGCAACCCACCTGCCGACACTAATATACCCATAGTTAACAACACAAAGTACCCAAACCACAGTGACTCAATACGTTTTTTTGATACAGGGTAAGAAACCAATTTATTGTCGCTTCCCTAGACACCATTATTTTATGTCAATCATTTTGTATTTTTTATATTTTCAAAGAATTGCTGACAGAAAAAGACATTGATTGCAAATATTTACAAGGCTAAACAAACTTTAACAAACATTAAAGGCAAAGACTATTTACACATTTAGAAACCATTATGTCACACATTAGAAAATATTCTCACATCAGACATTAAATAAAACAATTAATGAAAAAATAATACAAACATTTTTATCACAAACAACAACATTTTTTGCAAACACTGAATGAGAGAAACTAGGGGTTGGGAGGATAAATATAAGTAATTAAATGACTTATATATATTTTAATGCTGGACCAGCCGGGCCTAGCTTTTGTACAACAATGATACTTTGTATCTCCCAAACAACACTGCCGACGTGTTTCTAGACCAGACTGGAGTCACTGGTCTGTCATCAGGGCTGTATGTGTCTTGTATCTGTAGGATACAAAAGCAATGTTTTGCTTAGTCTAGTGTGTGGGCTCCTTATTACCATGAAGTAGCTATAATGACGGTGTGCGCTACATACCAAGGCTGCTCAATGTAGAATTTCAGAGGGGGTCTTTTGGAGGTCCGTTTAAATGAATAGCGTGGCCGAACAGAGAAGCCTAGAAAGATTTTAAGGATGTTTTTTAATTACATGATTGATTCATTCATTATGCTAGTGGCTGAGTCAGTTTGGGGAAGTGAAAGCGTACCTTTTACTTTGGGTAGTGCCGAGTGCTGGCAGGATCCATTAGGAGCGGCGTAACCATCAATTTTGATTCTGAGATATGAGAGAGATTGACATTCAGAGGCTTGGCGGCGTGCAAATGGTCTTTCACACTCGCTTGGACAATTCAAAGAAAGGTTGCCTACCTTGATTTAATCTCTCTTTGGCATGAAAAGGGTTGTTAATTTCAGCTTTCTAAAGGGAAAAACAAAGCGCGATCTTAGTGGGATGTTCTTGCTAGTTCAGCGCTAGGCGAGCGCGGGTTAGTGCAGGGGGGGGCAAATACCTGTAGCTGGAGCTACTGCTCTGTGCTGCTGGATTCGAATTTCTCTCAATAAAGATGGCCGCCGCCATTTCCTGTTTGTTATATGCAGAAACTGTGCTGATGCATTATGGGGCATGTAGTCCCATGAATCCCAATTACTTAAATTTTTTATTTTTTTATTTTTTTTATTATTTCCACAAAAATCATGAGTGGGTGCTGGGCATATTATCGTCAACACCTTATCGTAATTTGGAAGTAATGGGTACATCACTCCCAAATATTTGATGTATTGTTTGTTTTAAAGCAAAGAATGACTCTGCTAGGATGTGCTAGCGTTTTGGGTGGCTTCTCGGGGCCAGGGACCTATTCTCATGAGATAGAGGACCAAGACCAGCGGGCAAACCAGGGATGTCTAACCGGTGCAAATCAGGACAGATGTAATTAGATATGCGCTATCTCAGACAGGTTATTCAAACCAGTCTGTGCACTGTTAAATTTTAAAATCAGATACGCTTCTTTTTGTAACAGAACGCGCTCGACATCGTGGCATTTTGACCTGGAATTCATAGTGTACAGAACAGACCACTAATATACCCGACACCAACGACGCAGCTCTCAACTTCACACAGTGGATCACCAACTGCGCCGACGACCTCGCTCCATTGAAAACCCCCCACAGCAAGACCAAAACCAGAAGACCCTCTTGGTTCACAGACGCCCTCAAAGCAGCAAAGGGATCCTGCCGAACACTCGAAAAGACCTGGCGCCAAGAACGGACGACTGAAAACTTGACAGCCCTCAAAGCCGCCACCCACGAATACCATCTGCAGATCCGGACCACCAAGAGGACTAATGTAGTAATTAAGTCAACAAATGTAGACAGTTCTCAGGTAGATTTATTGAGCAGTTAAGTTAAGACAGGTACAAGCTCAATAGGAGACCATAGGGAGACCCCACCAGGAGCATCCATCTAGGTGCTCAGCCCATCCAACTGTAACATCTCAGGCAGAACACCAACATTCTGATAGTTACATCAATGAACATTCCATTGGTGGTAGAAAGGCATTACAAAGAGAATAGCAGGATATTACAACATCGGTCAAAGAGCGACTGGACAACAACACCCATAACAGCAAGGAAATCTTCAGCATTGTCAAATAGCTCTCCAACCCCAACGCCAGCAACAACTACATCATCCCTTCGCAAGACCTCTGCAACTCCCTCGCCACGTTCTTCCACCACAAAATCACAGACATATCAACAGCTTCGGACCCCAAACTCCACTTCCGGACACCAAACCAGCGACCCCCAGCATCACTATCAACTCCTGGACCCCCATCAGCAGTGAAGATACCATCCACGTCATGAGCACCATCCACTCTGACTCCCCCTCCGACCCATGCCCCATCACATCTTCAACAAAGCCGGCACCACCATCTCACCCCACCTGCGGAACGTCATTAACAGCTCCTTCACGTCAGCAACCTTCCTTGAGAGCTGGAAACACGCAGAGATCAACGCCCTCCTGAAGAAACCCACAGCAGACCCCAAGGACCTCAAGAACTTCCGTCCCATCTCTCTTCTCCCCTTCCCGGCTAAAGTCATCGAGAAGACCATCAACAAACAGCTGACTGCTTTCCTCAAGGACAACAACTCACTCAACCCTTCCCAGTCCGGATTACGAGCCAACCACAGCACCGAGACCGTCCTCATTGCAGCCACCGACGACATCAGAACCCTGATAGACAACTGCGAAACAGCCGCCCTCATCCTTCTGGACCTCTCAGCAGCCTTTGACACCGTATGCCACCGCACCCTAATACACCGCCTCAGCAACACTGGAATCCAAGGAAAGGCCTTGGAATGGATCACCTCGTTCCTCTCCGACAGAACCCAAAGAGTCCGCCTCCCTCCCTTCCAGTCCGCGGCCACCGAGATCATCTTTCTCAAGGATCTTCACTCAGTCCAAAACTTTAATATCTACATGAGCCCCCTCGCCACCATCACACGAAAACACAACATCAACATCATCTCCTACGCTGACGACACCCAGCTGATACTCTCCCTCACCAAGGACCCAGCCAACGCCAAAACCAACTTCCAGGAAGGAATGAAAGAGGTAGCAGACTGGATGAAGAGCAGCCGTCTCAAGCTCAACTCAGACAAGATGGAGGTCCTCCTCCTCGGACAATCCCCATCTGCCTGGGATGACTCATGGTAGCCTTCGGCGCTGGGAACCGCACCAACACCCACGGACCACGCACGCAACCTGAGTTTCATCCTGGACTCCTCCCTCACGATGACCAAACAAGTCAACACCGTCTCCTCTTCATGCTTCAACACCCTGCGAATGCTCCGAAAGATCTTCAGATGGATCCCCACTGAAACCAGAAGAACTGTCACCCAGGCCCTCGTCACCAGCCGACGGGACTACGGGAACACCCTATACGCAGGAACCACCGCCAAACTTCAGACTCGGCTCCAGCGCATACAAAACGCCTCTGCACGTCTCATCCTCAACATCCCTCGTCACAGCCACATATCCACCCACCTAAGAAACCTCCACTGGCTCCCTGTCAACAAAAGGATCACGTTCAGACTGCTCACCCACGCACACAAAGCGCTCCACAACATGGGCCCGACTACCTCAACAGCCGACTCTCGTTCTACACCCCCACCCGCCAGCTTCACTCCACCAGCCTCGCCCTCGCCATCGTCCCACAAATTTGCAGAACCACCTCCGGAGGAAGATCATTCTCATACCTGGCAGCGAAGACCTTGAACTCCCTCCCTACTTACCTACGACTGACCCAGGACCATCTCGGCTTCAGGAAGCACCTCAAGACCTGGCTCTTCGAGCAGTAGCAGCACCCCCCTCCCCTAGCGCTTTGAGACCCTCACGGGTGAGTAGCGCGCTCTATAAATGATTGATTGATTGATTGATTGATCCCAGTGCAGTACAGGCAGGTCTTGTGAAGCTGGCATTTATTTGGGCAAATGGTGGCAACAACACTAAGGTGTCTCTTACAGCCTAAACTCAAAATCATAGAGAAACGTACCAGAGGCACCCCCATCAACGGAGTATTATGTTCATACTAGACTGCAACCTACAGTAATATGGCAAACATGTAAGTACTGCGGGTTATGATGCATTTGGTCTCTTCAGAGTGGAGTGGACACTGATGCAGTTACTGGAAAAGTTCTATAAAGAGGTAGACAGCATTGAACTGAAAGTGATGGGGGTTGAGGCCTTGCTGAAACACGTCTGTTAGGGTTGCAGTGTCGAATCATCTGTGCAGATGGTGGAGAAGACTCATCAGCTGGAAATCAATGAGGACACACAGAAAAGTGATTAATGGGTCAATTGTTGATCTCTGACCCTGCACTATTGATTCTTCAAGTTCGTGCTGCAGGTAGGAGAGAACAGCTGTAAAACTGTTGGAGTGCAACCAATGCCTAATCGCTGGGTGGGCCCAAACAAGAGGTGATGCCACCTTGCAATGACTTGATTCAGGGTTTATCTTTAAATGCTTTGATAATCTCTGTTGCCCTAAAACCGTCCTAGTTAAGTGGGCGGTGAGGATGCCCAGGTGGAGCAACTGGAATAAAAAAGGCAACGATGGGACTGTGTTGCTAACATTCCATGAGGGTACTACACCGACCCGGTATTTCGATGGACTACAAAGCAGGCCAAGGTCAGAATGCTCTGTCTTCCTGATATCAGTCTCACTACTGTGGAAAAGAGGATGGCCCAGAAGGAGTTTGTTTGTCTTTGGGACCAGGTTAGCCTATTATGCCCATTAAGTGTGAGAGGGGTTGTACGTGAAAACGTTTCCACGTTTGGTTAGGGTGGAGGCAGCTGCCGTCCATCTAGAGTCTCTTATGGTGAAGCACAAAAACACCACCAGAAATATATATCAGAGATGAACTCTTTCTTTTGTTTTCCATGTTTCCCTAGATGCCTCTAACAAATTGACTAGTTGTTACTGAACTTTGGACCTACCATTTTTTGGAATGCCCAAATAAAAGTATACTGCCGCCTGGCTGCCTTCCATCAAGGCCTTCTAATCTGGTGCACTATCCAGACAGATGTTATGTCCTTGGGTTTGCACCAGTGATTTCCCTCCTAATGTGAAGCACTCCTTAACACTGCTGTTCAAAACTCGTTTTTGGCAGGTACCCGGTCACTGACACATCCTTGATTGAAATTCATTAACACAATTGTCAAAAAAATGAATCTGAAGGGAAAGATTTGCTGGACCAACTTGTTTTTACCAGTGTGTAACACAAGATGTGAGTATTTCGCCGGATTAACACTGAGTGTTCCAGTTTTCTATCTTCAGACCCATGTAATCCTCCATGGATAGCAAGTCTAGACAACAGCCTAGAGGCGTGGTGTAGTGAGGGTCTGCAGTTTCAGAAAACACTAGACCGCAACAGGGTTAAAAAAAAACTGAAAACCACAAAGCATTTGAGAACCAAATTCTGCAATTGCTGCTGTTGGCGGTGGTTCCCTCTTCTGCTGTACTTTTAAGGGCAGGTCTGGAGGACACTCCGGATTTAACCAATAGTTAAGCTTTTGATAAGGGCTATTTTTAAGAAGCCACTTGCATGCCTTTAAGGTTGGTTTTGAGTTGCACCGTGGGTGCATCCGCTGCCTCGGCCTTGGTGCAGAAAACAGTATATCGAATGAAAGGCCATGCTCTTAGGAAGCATAAAAACACAGAAATGCTTGGAAATTAAACTTCCCAACGGCATGCAGTTTTCGCACCGTCCATTTCTAACACAATATTCCAAGCAGGAGCCGGGCTTTCATTAAAGGGAGGGATTCGTCAGCGCAGAGCGAGGCGGCTGAACACATGTTAAACAAGCTGCCCTGGGATCCAGCGAGCATTAACATACGACAGCTGCCTGCCGCAGCCTCACAAGCAACTGTGTCGCTGCTGGACATTCCAAGGCTGCGCCTAAACAGGGCTCTGACCTTTATTCACCGGAACAAAAACAACACGCTTTAGATGCGAGCTGATGGAGGGAAAGCCAAGGACGGCAAAGGGCTCCTCTGATGTCCCGCTGGCTTCAGCTTCCATCAGCGTCTCGCCGTTTAACCTCTCATTTCGGTAAGACAAAACTTTCCTAAGAAGCACTGGCAAAGCCAGTAAGACTGGCTTTAATGTGCAAAAGCATGTAAACAGGCGCTCGCAAATGCTGTTTACATGCATTGTGAGCAGAAATGATGTTTATCACTGTACACAACATTCAATCAATCAGAGTTTTGTATAGCGCGCTAATCACCCAGAGGGGTATCCAGGCGCTAGTGTGATGCAAATCCATTCGAACAACCGGGTCTTGAGTGTGCTCCTGAACTCCTGAACTCGGCGAGGGATGTTGATTTTAGGAGGTGGATGAGGAGGTTGTTCCAGGCTTTGGCTGCAAGTTGGGGGAAGGAGTGACCTCCGGTTCGGGTGCGATGGAGGCATGGGACGGTGGCGAGGGCCAGGCCAGCAGCCCTCAGGGGTCTGGTGGGCCAGTGGAAGGTCAGGTTGTTGTTCAGGTATTCTGGTCCAGTGCTGTGGAGAGCATTCTATGCTCACAAAATCCAGTCACCTAGAGGTAGGCCTTCAGGCGGATTGGCAACATGGGTCCGAACTGAGTTACAATGTACAATCAAGCAGCTCCCTGTTAACTCCTGGAACATGTTGGTCCCAAAGGTGGATCTCAGCCATGGCAATTCCCTGATACTGATAAATGTATACAATAGAGTTGGCACCCAGACTAAAAGCGCCCTAGAGGATTTTCAAAACAAATTACAAGGGCGGAGGAGAGCTCACTGTTGCTGGTGATCTGAAGTCCACCTTTAAGCCTCTGATATCGTTTGACACAGATCTGATGGCAAAGCAGGATGCCAAATGGAAAATTCACTCTATAGATTTACCTGCAGTTCAATGGTCTCCGAGGGCCGTACAGTAACGTGCTCCGATATTGAATTTTAATCTCAGAGCTGCTAACGGTCAGACTAAATCTGACGCTGATGGTAGATACACCTTCAATAGACCAAGTAATACCAGTGGCATTGAACTACTTACTTAGCATGAGGTGCTGGAAATACATCCAGGGGATGGTGGTCCTGGAGAGGACAGATACTGACCACTTCTCCCTTAGTCCGTCTTCAATGGGGCTTCTTAATAACACTACGCACCCTCATGACAACAGGGAGGTTGGGAGTATTGTGCTCTCTAATAATTGGATGGCTATCAAATGGGGTTGGGTCCAGAAGCACCCAGAGGCCCGGGTGGCTAGGGCCAAATAGCTGGCGGCAATTCTCAACACTCTTGCTATGGAAGACATGGGTTTGCTTTTGGTCAAGGCGCATGGTAATCTTTTTAATGATATAAGGGAGTCTCTGGATAAAGACAGTAAATGCAATCACAAGTCTGCAGGAAGCCCCTCGGTCTAACACATGCAGGTTGGCTAAAACATATTTATTAGCCACCATGGCCAGGGACGGATCACAGCGTGTAATATGTAGAGCCAAATATAAAAATATAAAAAAAGAATTGGAGACTGATAGAAAGGAATGGGAGAATTCGCTCTGGGATGAAATGATCAATGCTATGATGTTAAAGGATAATGTAAGCTTTTGGGCTACTTTGGCATTCAAAACCAACGAGGAAAACAAGCATGCAGAGTTTTTGGTCCAGCCACAGGACTTGGTATGTCACTTTACTAATCTATCCTCGTGCAGTGGCTTAGATGTGTGGGTGGATAGTGATCCCCAGTTGGCAGCTAAACTTTAAGATCTGAATACCTCAGTGATTGGTCTGAGGGAGACTGAGGAAGCTACTATCTCCACTATATTAGGGAAAGCGCCAGGTCGTGACCAGATACCAAATGCATTATTTAAATCAAACTTTGTGGTCTCACCTCTCAATTTTGAAGGGAATGCAGATCCCCATGCCTTGGCGTGTAGCGGAAATAATTCCAATCTACAAGAAGGGCCAGCATAGCGTCCAGAGCAACTATAGACCTATAAGCTTGATTGAAACTGTACAAAAGTTTTTTTTTCTAGGCAAGTACTAAACTATTTCCAAGATTGGATTGATGAGAATAGCATAATATCTGAGCTTCAGTCAGGTTTTAAAAGTAGAATGGGCATGGTCTTTACTAGAAGATTGTAGCAGTCAACAGAGGTCGACATTGTGTTGCCTTTGTTGACTTATGTGCAGCTTTTGATCTTGTTCCCAGTGCTTTGCTGTGGTCAACACTGGATAAGATGGGTATCCTGCCCAATTCATTGGCGATCTTTGTATGCTTGCTTGAAGGAAACCAGGCTAGGGTTCGGCAAGGGAACCTGGGGCAGCTCACTCCTCCAATAAGCATTCAGCAAGGGGTTAGGCAGGGCTGTGCTCTGGCCCCCACTTTGTTCTCCCTGTTTATAAATGATGTGGTGTATTGCCTGGAGAGGGATAGCTGTGATGCACCCCAGGTGGGGATAAGGAGAGTGCTTGATCTGATCTTTGCAGACAACAATCTCCTAATCACCAAATCGCTCAAAGACCTTCAACAGTTGTTGGCTGACTTCAATCTTTTCTGCAGGGAACAGGGGTTAGGCGTGAATAGTTCAAAAATAACATTTATGGTTTTTCATCCCGAAAGAAGTAAGAGCGATAGATGCAAGTTGTTTGTTGATAGAGTCCCAATAAGAACAGGTTCCCAACATTGCCACCCAAAAACCATACCCACCCTAAACCCTAAAAACCCCTTACCATCCTAAAACCCATTCCCACCCTAAACCCTAAAAATGTCTTTGCCTCCCCAAACCCAAACCCTAAAAATGTTCTTACTACAAATAACCCAAACGCACCATAAACCCTAAAAACGACCCTTGACACCCAAAAACCCATTCCCACCCTAAACCCTAAAAATGAACTTGCCACCCAAAAACTCAAACCCACCCTAACAACCCCTTAGTACCCAAAAACCCATATCCATCCTAAACCCGAAAAATACCCATGCCACCCAAAAACCTATACCCACCCTAAACCCTAAGATTACTCTTGCCACCCCAAAACCCATTTTCAACAAACCCCAAAAATCCCCTTAGCACCCAAAAACTCATACCCATCCTAAACCCTAAAATTACCCTTGCCATTCAACATCCCAAACCCTAAAAATTCCCTTGCCACCCAAACCTCAAACCCTAAACATTTTCTTACTGCCCAAAGAAGAAAAATGTATTTGTTGAAACTATAGTTTTGAGTTTGGGACTGTCACATTGTAACTTTTTGTTTGTATATATCCATCAATTCACAAATCAAAACACTTGTCACTTTTCACTAGAACACAACTTGTCACAGATATACTTTTATGTCATTTTCGTTTTGTTTAGGACAGCCATTTTAATTGTGTATATTTGATATATTGATGTTAAAATTCCAAAAATAAGATACATTTTGATACAATCCTTTAAAAGAGATGTGTGTGGTCCCGTCTTATAGGGTGTTTTTCTTTTCAAATATGTTGTTATTGGATGAAATAACTTGTCTAATAATAGTGTAGAAAAATTAAGAGATTTATCTACATATGAGGTTAATGTCTATTTTTAGGGCATGCATAACCTTACACTGGATCAGTCCTGATTTTCCCACCTTTATTAACTGCAGGGCCCGACTACTGGCAACGTATAACATGGAGTCAGCCGTGTATAGAGTAAAAAGGCCGTAGAAGACAGGAAATGGGTCGTAGAACATGGGCTCCTGTCACGGACTGGCTAGGATGATTCTCTGTTTTATGATTATTGTTTATGCTCATTATCTGTTCCTTTTTCTTTTTTTTTGTATCGTGTATAATTGTAAATATGTTAAATGAAAGACAAAGTGACTGTGAACTGTGATATAACTGTGCACTCTGAAAATATAATCCGCCACTTGAAATCCATGATCTCAAAACCAGCTCTCTTTAAGAACAGCTCTCCCTTGCTTAAAGCTACGTTCCCACCACATCAATAAAATACAAAATATGGGTTTTTATCTCCTAAAATACTATATTGCTTTTAAGGACTGGTGGGAGACACTGTGCTGAAGCTATGTTCAATTACTAGTAGCTTTAAACTCTTTGAATGAGCAAACATTCAATCTAGCCAAACATAACAATCATTGGCAAAGCCAATAGGTTTCGTCCATACAAGAGCTACTTACTTTGGCAAAGGGTCTTTGTCATGTTGTACACCAGTGTGGCTGCTGTTTAGCATTGCTAAAAGGTAAAGACATTGAGTGTCTGAGAGTGGAGTGGGGGGGGGAAGGGGGGATTGAGTATCTAAGACTGGATTTGTTGGAGTAGAGTGGATTACGGAGAGTGCAGTGCCGTAGAGTTGATTAGAGGGGAGTAGAGTGCATTGTCAGAGTGCAGTGCGGTTGTACAGTGCAGTGTGGTCGTAGAGTGCAGTGTGGTGGTAGAGTGGAGTGGAGCGGCGTAGAGTGGAGGGGGTAGAGTGGGGGGTAGAGTGGAGCGGGGTGGATCATGGTGGAGTGGGTTGGAGTGGATTAGAGTAGATTTGGGTGAGTTGGTTTGGGGTAGAGTGGGGTGGATTGAGTGGAGTGGGGTGGATTGAGTGGAGTTGGGAGGATTGTGTGGACTGGATGGGGTGGATTCGAGTGGATGGATTGAAATGGGGTGAGGGGAATTGATTGGGGTGGATTGGAGTGGGGTGGAGCAGATTGGTTTGGGGTGGGGTGGATTGGATTAGAGTACAGTAGGGTGGTTTGGATTGGGGTGGGGTGAAATGGACTGGAGTGGGGTGAATTGGAGAGTTGAGAACTAGATGGTTTGGATTGACTGGGGCAGACAGAACAGGGGCGGGTTGGAGTGGACCGGGGTAGAGTGGGATGGACTGGACTGCAGTCGAGTGGGGTGGACTGGATGGGGTGGATTAGACATAAGTGAGGTGGATTGAAATGGGGTGGATTGGGGTTGGCTGGAGTGGAGTGGATTGGAGTTAGGTAGACTGGAGTGGGGTGAAATGGAGTGAAGTGGAACTGGATAGGGGTGGGGTGAACTGGATTGGGGTGAGTTGGATTGGATTGAGGTGGGGTGGATTGTAGTGGGGTAGATATCGGATTTGGCTGGATTGGGATAGGGTGGATTTGATTGGGAAGGGGTTGATTGGAGTGGGGGGATTGGCTTGGTGAGGTGATTTGGATTGGGTTGAGGTGGATTTGATCGGAGTGGGGCAGATTGCATTGGTGCAAATTGGAGTGAGGTGGTTTGGAGTGGGACGGACTGTTTTGGTTTAGAGTGGGGTGGATTGGTTTGGAGTGGGGCATCTTGTTTTGAATAGGAGTGGGGCAGATTGTTTTGGATGGAAGGGGGGCAGATTGTTTTGGATGGAGAGGGGCATATTGTTTTGGATTGGAGTGGGAGGATTGGATTGGAGTGGGTGGATTGGGGAAGGAGCAGGGTGGATTGGATTGGGTGGGGTGAGATAGATTGGAGCTACATTGGAGTGGGATTGATTGGATTGCTGTGGGGTGGAAGGGTTGGAGTGGGGTGGCTTGTGGTCGAGCGAAGTGGGGTGAATTTGGATGGAGTGGGTGGATTCGGGTGAGGTGGACTGGTATGGGGCAGATTTGATTGGGGCAGATTGGGGTGGGGCAAATTGGAATTACAATACCCAAGAGCAAAAACAAAAGAAAACATGAGTGCAAAGTGTGATAAGAAGACTTGGCAAAATAAAAGAAAGCTAACTATAGACAATAACGCTTTGCAATTTTGTTTGTCCTGCTGGTCGCAGTTTTACCAGTCACACACTTTCTGTTTGCAGGGCACTAAAAGTTAAACAGAACAAAATATACCCCAATCACGTCACAAGCAGCGGACAGGCACCGATTACGTTGAATCAATCAGTGCTTGGTCCCTGCTTCACAGAGAGGAACGTAAATGATGCTAGGGCCTGCCTTCATGAACTACAAGGCTGTATTGAAGAGTGCCACGAAAGCCAATAAATGGTAAGCAATGGGTGAGCTTCAAGCCCTTTTTGTTAGCAACAGTGTCTCACAAGCGAGATGTATACGCTAGCGCATGCGCTCAGTGGCGCAACCCTAAAAAGCATTATCAACCTGAATGAAGGCTGAATAATCATATCACTGTTGGAATTTTTTACATTAACCCATTTATGGCTCTTTCCTCTGCAAAAATATACGTCCCTCAGCTTCTTCACTTACATTAGTACTGGAGAGCTGATGAATTAGGAAATAATCACAGGACCATTCTTTTTTTTTTTTACTATGAGTTAATAAATACATGTATATGGGGTTTGCCAAAATGCCAAGGGAGTGGATACGACATCACACATACTTTGAACCTGAAGAGCACAACAACTATTCCTTGTCCCACTTTTAGCCCACAAACATCCTCTAAGGAGAAGGCACGTTATAGGGACTAGAGATTGTGAATGGGGCGCTCAGACCATCTTTCTGTTCTGGTCACTGGCTCAATGTTCCTTTTTTTCAGTTTAAAGAAAAACTTTATTGAGTAATAAAAGAGCAAAACAGAAAAATCAAATATAATACAATGCAAAAATGCTGTTTATCAATACATTCTATAGAAATAATGAGAAGAAAGAGGAAAGAGGAAAGAGAAAAGGGAAAGAGGAGAAGGAAATAGGAAAGACGAGGGAAAGAAAGCGATGAAACAGGCAATCAAATGCAATGCAAAAAGTTACATGTGTATTCTCTATTAAAACATTTGTAATAATCTGTATAAGCCTAAAAAATTGATAATACATCAAAATAACGAGAAAAGGATATTTACGGTGGCTTGGGGACTTCTTCATTACGTGGGGAATGTAAAGGGAGGGATTGGGCAGATAAATCCAAAACGTTTGTAACAGGTAACCATAATAAATCTCTTTTAATAGCAAGAGTAATAGGGTAAACATAAGCCCTGTCCAATCTGTGGTTGTAGCAAACTCCATACCACCAAGCTTGAAAGGAAATATTGGAGGTATCCTTCCAGGATTTGGTGATTTGTTGAAAACAATGTTCCTTTTGAAGGGAGGTATCAAAGCATAAGCTAAGGGTAGAACCTGGCCTGGCATCCGTGTACACATCAAAGTAAAATGATGACTTCATTATACTGAAATACTCTAACCAACTAGAAAGAGTTATGGAGCCTGGCAAGCGATAGAGATGCACTCTACAAATTATACAAAAACAATACAGTCTTTATAGTGCACTTAGATGTCACAGAATGAGCGGCAAAACCAGGAAGGAAAACAAGAGCTAAGAAAGTGGTATCGGATAAACAAAGAGCGGGGCAAACAAAAACAACACAGTAAAATCGCTGAACTACAAGCAGAAATAATAAACAACTCAGTAGGGTGGAACTAACTGCATTCGTTAACAAGAGAGCATAAATCTTATAAAGTGAAACAATGGGCCAGCCTCATATCCATGATGTTAAATGGGGAGAGGAGATAACAGTGTCACAGATGGACAAGTTTAGCTTTTTCTACTGTGTTTTGTGAACGGGGGCAGTCATCAAAACCTTACTAGAGCTTTTCGTGACTGTTGTTGACACTTGTTAGCTAGACGCTTAAAGGCAGACTGATACTCTGCCCAAACAGACTGTGAAAGTACACACTCTGCCTTCCTGATCACTAGCAAACAAGTAAATTGATTAGGTTTCGCCTATGTGATTAATAATAAGCTGTTTTTTTTGTTCTAAATTGTAGCTTGATTAGTAGTTGTAAAATATAAGTTACAGAAAGTCTGTTAAAGTGTTATGGCTTGTTTATGTACAAAAAGGCAATATATTGTGCTGTTACTAGTGGTATGGTGCAGGTAAGCAATAGCAACAATTTGAAAAATGAAATTAAAGTGGGAAGTAATACATTTTATTGATTTAATAGCAATATTATGTGTTTAAAGGAGTTCTGACAACTTTTGGGCTGATGCCAATGTACCTGCTGCACCATTCAAATCATGCCCATAGTGCCTACAAAATAACTGCATTTGTGACTTCCTGTTTAGTAGTAAAATATTGCAATATTTGGTGTTTATAGGGGTTCCTAAAGCTTTGGGCCCCGGTGTCACTGAACCTGCTGCACCATTAATATCATGACTCTAGTGCCTCTAAGGTAACTACTCTTGTGACTATATATATATTAGTCAAATATAGAAATATTTGCAGTTTAGAGGAGTTCTGACAACTGTTGGCCCTGGTGTCTCTGCACCTGGTGCACCATTGAAATCATGGCCCTAGTGCCGGTAAGATAAAGTCAATTGTGACTGCCTGCTTAGTAATAAAGTTTAGCAATATTCTGCATTTAGTGTGGTCCCGAAAGCTTTTGGCCTGGTGCACCATTCAAATCAAGCCCCTTTTAAATCCAAGATAACTGCATTTGTATCTGCCTGTATAGTAGAAAAAAATAGCAATATTAGGTGTTTAGTGGGGTACCTAGAGCTTTTGGTGCTGGTGCTATTGGACCGGCCGCACAATTTAAATCATGACCATAGTGCCTGCAAGGTAAGTGCACTTCTGACTGTCTTGGTTAGCAGTAAAATTTAGCAATAATCTGGGTTTAGTGGGGTCCCTAGAGCTTTTTTCCCCGATGCCACTGCACCTGCTGCACCATTGAAATCATGTCCCCTTTAAATGCAAGGTAGCTGCAATTGTGACTGCCTGTTTAGTAGTCAAATGTGGCAATATTATGCGTTTAGAGGAGTTCTGACAACTTTTGGGCCCATTGCTACTGAACCTGCTCCACCATTCAGATCATGACCCCATTGTCTGCAAGATAACTTCACTTATTGTTGCCTGTTTAGGAATACAATATTGCAATATTAGGTGTTTTTTAGGTTGCCTGAAGCTTGTGACTGCCTGTTTGTTTAGCAACAATCTGGGTTAAGTGGGGTCCCTAGAGCTTTTGACCCAAGTGCCAGTGCACCTTCTGCACCATTCAAATCAAGTCCCTTTTAACAGCAAGTTAGCTACACTTGTCACTGCCTATTTAGTAGTCAAATATTGCAATATTATGAGTTTAGAGGAGTTTTGACAACTTTTGGGCCCGTTGCCATTGCACCTGCTGCACCATTTAAATAATGAAGCTGTTGCCTTAAAGATAACTGCAAGTGTGACTGCCTGTTTATAGTAAAATATAGTATAGCTCTTGTATACTAACTATATTTTTAACGTACAACATTTTTTTACACCATTTAGAATTTGATCATAATGACCACATAGATTAAGTTGAAAAAATCAATCTGATAATGCCTACAAAGTGCAAAGAAAGGTACTGAGGCATGAGTAGAAAATGCCACTAAAGCTAAAGCTTCTGCTTTACAAAACTAAGTAATAAAAAGCAAGCATTCCAGCTTACGGCTAGAAGCTGTCTGCCTTTTCTGTGGGATGAGATCTTATGTTGACAGTGAACAGGGTTAAACAGTGTGAACAGCTTTAGTAGAAGTTTCGTAAATGTATGCAGCCAGGGGAAGTAAACAAAAAAAAAAGTTCCATACAAAAGGAAATGAACACAGTAATTCGGAGGGTTGGGAACTCATTGAGATATATTAAATACAACAGATTTCACAAACCAGGAGAAACCTAAAATGTATGTATTAAAACCGTTAGCAAATAAAAACAAAATAAGTAAGAACAATAATACTAGAAGACATTTACAAAAAAGTAAAGTCATTAACAAAGTAAGGGAAAACAGGCTTGTTTTATAAGAGGTGCTAAAGGATCAAAATGTAAAAGAAATATTTAAAAGGAACCAATGGGGCAACTTTAATAATAAAAAAGGGTATGGCCAAGATGGTGGGCGGCCAGGATGTGCTCTTAGGGGTCTCTGCCTATGCCGTCGATAAAGCAGTGTTTAGCACCCTGCCTGCCATGATATTCTGCCCCCATGTTCCGGGCTGGGTGGTGGTGGCATCGGTGCAGCACTGCTGGAGACACTGTAAAAGCCCCCTCAGAAGCATGGGCTGCCAATATGAAGTAGGGTCCTAGAGAGCACTCAGCTCTGGTGACCAACAAGATGGTGGACGGCTAACCTTAGCGACCAAGGCGGCGGTCTCCCTGTCGGTGTCCAGCAGATCAAGTAGGCAGCCTCCTACTCCTGCCCCCAGCGCAAGGTGAGGCCGTCCAAGTGATTCCCCGGGTGGGAGCAGGCCATAGTAGCATCTTAGAGCTCCTGGATGGGAGGGGCTTCTGGGGGAAATTAGCATTCTTTTTGACTGCTGCACGGGAGATGCGAGAAGAGTGCAATGAGGGTTTTGGAGAGTCTCCCATGTGAGGCTCAGCAGCTTTTGGCTATGGCCGTGCTGGCACAGGGACCGGGGCCTTGCAGGTCCTCTAGGGGCCCCATTTGTTGTTGTTGAGGCCCCGTAACTGCCAGCGTTGTAGTGGGGCGGCAATAGATCAGCTGCCTTCTTGGATAAGAGCTTCACTTAGCCAGAGCGATGCCTGCGTCACCGGCCTGGCCCCTAGGCATTGACTCCCATGGCTGGAACTGCAGGTGGGCTGTAGAAGGAAGATGCACTTGAACCATCTAGGCCTGCTCGAGGGGGATTGCTTGGGGGCCTAGCAACTAGCAGCTCAGTGGTACCAGCCCAGTAATCTGACCTGGTGAGAGCAGACGCCGACCTAGTCTCCAAGGGGTGATTGCTGTTCACCTTGTGGTCCCTGCCTCCAACCCCCTTCGGAGCTAGAACTCGTCAATTGAGCTTCAGAATGGTCAGGAGGGCCCACTTGGTTCCGGGCAGACGGAGTGGGCCCTTCAGGCCAAAGGGTCAATCACCTACATCTACGTCTGTAGCCAGTGGCTATCCCCTTCTGCGGTGACTGCTGGGGACACACTGGTGGAGGCTGGGTCTTAGACCTACAACTCCCCAAGAGCTTTTGGTGAAGTCTCGTATTGAGGAGATGCCCTCTGCTCTCCTCCCCCTGGTTCAGGATTCCATCAGTCCACGGGCTCTCAATGCACTGAGCACATTACCATGTTGTCAGCCAGAGGAAAGAAGGATGGCTCTCTCTGTGATATGCTGCTGAAGCCCAATGGGGGCCATGAGGGGACAAGGCATCAGCATCGAGCTCAGAGCTTTCTCCGAAGAATGATGATGCGTAGGGCCCGTTGACCCCTTCCTTTCTGGAAGCCTTATTTGCATCCCTGTGTAATGACCTGCAGATGGTCAAAAAGGACCTCTCCTTGGATCTGCGGGACATATGCAGAGAGCTAGAGGAGGTTGGAGACAGGGTCTCCGCTTTCAAAGAGAAGGACTCTAGGACTCTAGCCCTGTGGTAGCGGTCGAGTGAATGTGTAAGAACCAAGAGTTGTTCTGGCTTCAAGAACAACAAATTAGCCTCTAGGCTCATGCCGAAGAGTTCTAAAATCATTCAAGGTGTAATAATGTTCGCATCAAGGGTGTCCCAGCGAACGCAGAGGCAACGGACCTGGGACAATATCTAAGGGCCCTCTTCCGTCATGTCCTGGGGGCCTCGGATGTTCTTGAGACAAAAATAGATTGGGTTCATCGGGTGAGACTGCCGAAACCAGAGAATGTGCCTCCCACAGACATTTTAGTATGGATCCATGATTTTCAGCTGAAGGTATTCTGTTCAAGGCCCACATTTTACACCCACTTCCATTCAGAGGCCACACACGTCAGTGTATCAAGACTTGGCGAGCATTACACTACAGAAACAGTGCACATTTTGCCCGATCACAGTCCATCTGTGAAACTCCAGCATCTACTACTCCTGGGGACATCTGTTTCGGATAATTTTTCAGTTTTAGGGGTAAAATCCACCAGCTTCGCTCCCTGACGGAGACCTGCAGAGTGCTGGTCTTCTCGGATCCCCTACCGGAGGGACAACCGACATGGCCGTGGGTCCAGACAGCTCGGAAGTGCCCGTGGAAGCAGTGGTCCAAGAACTCACTTGACAGACTGCGTCCTGATCCAGAGACTATGGCAATGGAAAGGAAATCTGTATTGGGCTCATTGACCGGAGACACTAACAGTGTCAACGCCTCTTGAATTCAGAGACTACCCTATGCCAGGCATCTCCTTCCGTCAGGTGGGATTACATGAGGTGGGAACAGGATTCGGTGGTCCTAGAGCCCCTTACAGATATTTTGGACTCCGCTTGGATGAGACTTTTCTTCACCTCAATGCTAACTTCAGTTTTTGACCTCAACCACCAGGGTCATGCTTCATTGTTTGATTCCATGGTGAATGGACTGCTACATTCCTTGGTTGTTTTTTTCGTTACTTGCTCTGTTTGGGTTGTTTTGTGGGTGTTTTTACTTCTTCAACTAGATAGATTTACCCTTGGCTACTCAGATCACACAGCTGTGGTCTCCTGTGGATGAAGATGCCTCATTGCCTTAGGTCCTGACAGCTCACTGGGGGGGGGGGGTTTACTCAGCATTTTGTGCTCATGCATCGTTTTCCTGATGCAGCATTCTTGGTGGGTAGGGACATGAGCCTGGTGATGGACATTGACCGCTCTGGGCAGCGCTCCGACCAGACTGGGGCCTTCTCAACTGAGGGTCTGTGATGACTAACTGGCTGCAGGATGTCTGGCACTGACTACACCCTCTACCAGGAATTACACATATTATTCAGCTGCACATATGGCATATGCCCACATTGATTAGTTTTTGGCGACTCCTGGCCTTCTAGCTTCGAATCATCTATTGCGCCATGTTCGCTCTCCTAGCACACCCCTTGTCGCTAACTCTTAGGTTGCCTTTGAACCAACCCAGGAGTTCCGCTTGGCATTTTCAGGATACTTTGTTACAATCCCAAACTACGGTAATGGTGAAAGTAATCGCAGACTATCTTTTAACCAATGATACTGGGGAGACCTCCCTAGCCTCTACTTCAGAGGCTCTAAAACTAGTGGTGAAGGGGAGCTCCTAACCATCTCCGATGCAGAAAATCGTTGCAGCCGAGACAGGCGGAAAAGCCTGGAGAGGACTAATTCAGAACTCGAAGCCATACACAAGCGAAGAGGGACCCCCAGGGTGTGGAAGGAGCTTGACAAAGCTTGACTCCTTCTCAAACGCCTGGACTTGGATAGGGCGGAATATGCTTTAGCCCGCCTCAAGCATAATTTTTACCTGGGGAGTAATCATTGTGAGCGCATTGTCTACATGGCAAAGTGCACTCCGGATCAGTGAAGTTGATCCGTGCGGGTCCCTCAACTAGTGAGGAAATAGATACTGCCTTTCAGGCCTTCTATGGTTCTCCCTATGTAGCTTCCAATGGACCCAGTGGAGATGCCTCAGGTTATCTCCATAATGTTGCCCTTACTTCCTGGTCTGATCCGTAAGTGGCAGCCTTGGAGCAACCAATTCGCATTGAGGAGGTGATCTCGGCCTTTGCATGCCTAAAACCACTGAAGTCCCCGGACCGGGTGGCTTTAGTCCACAGAACTACAAAACCTTCTGTCAGGACTTAACTCCTTTGCTCACCCGGCTCTATACAATAACCGTTTTGCAGACTCTGGTTCCCTGACTGACTCCATGCTGGAGGTGACCATTTTGGTAATTCCTAAAACTAAGAAGGATCCCGCCCTCTGTGGGTTGTATCGACCCAATTCTCTCCTCAACATAGATACAAAGTTGTTCAGCAGCATTTTGGCACACCGCCTCACCCACATCATGCAGGGCTTGCTTGAGCCAGACCAAGCAGGCTTTATTCCCAAATTTGGTTTCGGTGAGAGCTTCTACAGATGTGTCCGAAGCATTTATAGTGCTCCCCGGGCTTCGGTTAGAGTTAATGGTACATCATTCCCTATACAACATGGCACTCATCAAAGCTGCCCCTTATCCCCTCTTATTTTTGCTCTGTATATAGAGCTTCTGATGCAGTGACTGAAGGACAACCCGGATGTCTCCGGGACTCCCTTCGACAAAGACCATCATCTGATCAGCTTGTATGCTGACAATGTCATCTTGTCCATTACATAGCCCATGTCCTCACTTGCTGATATATTAACGGAGCATAAAACTTCTGGGGACCTTTGGGATTCACCGTTAACATGCAAAGGTCCCAAATCCTGAACCTCTCGGTTACTACCCCTCACAAGAGTGCCTTGCAGGTCCTATTTTCCTTCGAATGGGTATTGGACATCATACCCTATTTGGGCCTCTTGCTTGCTCAGTCTATTCCTAAAACAGTGGCTACCAAATATGCCACCCTGACCCCTTGTCCCGCTGCCTCTCCTGCTTCCCACTTTGCATTGTCTTTTCACGTTTTTTAACACATTAGTGTACCTTGTCTGTGCCTTGCTTTACTTTTTCTGTGCCCTACTTATTGTGCCTGATCTCTTCATTGTGCCCTGTTGTATTGTGATTGCCGTTCCGCCAGTTTTCTTTTCCCCCTTCCCCACCCGCTGCTGCTGACCCTCCCCTCTGCCGTTTCCCTCTCCTGCCTCGCAGCTCTGCCCCTCCCACCTCCCCTATTTATGACAGCCGATGTGCGGCTGCGCACAGCGGGTAAGCCGAAGGCGCGCTACAGGCAAGCCAGTCTGCGCCTGTCCGCGGCAAGCGCCAGGAACCCTGGATCTCCGACTATCCACCGGTACGATTTCACCGCCCTCCTCGCATTCAACCCTGGAAGATGGAGGGAATGCCAACAGGCCTTGCCGAACATTACCCAAGGCAAGTTCTCCTGCCTCCACTGCCGACCGACCCTCACGACACCCCGGCCTCCAACACCGGCAACACCCTGAAATGCATCCTCCTCAACGTACGCACCATACACAAACACGCCATAGAAATCTGGAACCTACTCGACTCCCGCTCACCTGACCACCTTCTTCACAGAGACCTGGACCAATGCATCCTCGGCCCCCGACATCAACACCGCCATTCCATACCGATACAAGATCCAGGGGCAAGACCGCCCCAATCACCCCGGAGGGGGCCTCGCCATCGTCCAAAAAAACACACTCCGCCTTGACATCTCCAACAAAACTTTCTCCTCTGCCGATGACCTTTTACTTCCAGATCCAGACCACCCCCAAAACCACACTCCAAGGGACCCTCGTCTACAGTAGCCCTGGCCCTCACCCCCCTCCGCCACCACCATCACCGACTTCGTTGCACCACACGCCATCGCCTCAATGAACTATATCCTCATTGGAGACTTGAACTTCCACTTCGACAACCCCAACAACACCAACTTCACCACCCTTCGGGACAACCTTGCCAGCAGCCGTCTTAAAGAACTCATCAACACACCAACTCCTAGAGCAGGACACACCCTTGATACCATCTTCGCGGCAGAAAACAACATCCATTTCAGCAACACAACACAACCACCATGGACCGATCACCACTGCATACACTTCACCGTCGACAAACCCAAGGCACCCAAACCAGCCCCACGCCCACCACCAAGGAACTGGAGGAAGGTCACTGAGAAGCAACTCAACTACACCCTCACCCGAGACAACAACACCTGGTCATCCAACGCAAACAACGCAGCCAGAGAAATCCACACCTGGATCACCAACTGCGCAGACGAGATTGCCCAGCTACGCAACCCCGACATACAACGCACCAGGAAAGCCGCCTGGTTCACCACCACCCTCCAAGAAGCTAGGCGCGCCTGCAGATGGCTGAAGAAAAACTGGAGAAACACAAAGACAACCAACAACCAGACCTCCTACAAGGATGCCATTACGGACTACCACAACCAAATCAGAGTCACCAAGAGGAACTTCAGCCACAACAAAATCCTCGCCAACTGCACGAACTCCAAAGAACTTTTCAGCGACATTCACCAACCCACGCAGCAAAGCCACAGGCATCACCCCATCCCAGGCGACAAGCTTGGAACCTACTTTCACCTCAAGATCAAAAACCTCCACGACAACTTCATCGACCATCGACCATCCACCAGCCACCACAGACGGCCCTCCGCCCCCAATAGACACCAGCTACCCCACCATCTCCAACTGGACACTGATCACAGCCGACAACACCACCTCGATCATGAAAGGCATCCACTCATGGGGCCCCACTGACCCATGCCCCTCTCACATCTACCACAGAGACCGCCCTACTCACTGCCACAGACGACATACGCACCCTACTGGACCAAGGCCACTCCACAGCCCTCATCCTACTTGACCTATCAGCTGCCTCCGACACAGTCTCTCACCGCACACTAGATACGAGAATACACAACGCGGGCATACAAGGAACAGCCCTGTACTGGATCCAATCAGTCCTCGCTAGAAGAAGACAAAGGATCACACTGCCATCCTTACTCTCCAACCCCACAAAAATCACATGCGGAGTCCCACAGGGGTCATCACTGAGCCCGACCCTCTTCAACATGGCCCGCCTCACAGCCATCGTACGACAACACGGCATCAACATCGTATCCTACGCAGACGACACCCAACTCATCCTCTCCCTCATCAACGATCTCACCACCGCCAAACTCAAACTCAACTTCCAGAAAGGGATGCTAGACGTCGCAGTCTGGATGACCAACAGCTGCCTAAAGCATGGGACAGGACATGATGGCCGACCACCTTCAGAAGCCCACCTACCCCGGCAGACCATGCCAAGAACCTCCACATCGTACTTGACTCATCACTCACCATGAACCACCAGATCAGCGCCATCACCTCCAGCTGCTTCAACACCCTCCGCATCCTCCACAAGACCTTCAAGTGGATCCCCCCTGAGTCGAGGAAGACAGTCACCCACGCACTCAACCCGCAGACTGGACTACGGAAATGCACTCTATGCTGGCATTAACAAATCCCTACTCCGAAAACTCCAGACTATACAGAACACCGCAGCCAGACTCGTCCTCGGAAACCCCCAGCACAAACACATCACCCAGCACCTATGAAGACTCCACTGGCTCTCCGTGGAGAAAAGAGTCACCTTCAAAATCCTCACTCCTAAAAATGCCTTCATAACAATGGACCCAAATACCTCAACAACCAAAAGAAACCTCCGATTCTAACCTTGCTCTGGCCAAAACCCTGCGCATCTACAGAGCCAGAGCATTCAGAAGATCCTTCTCCCACATTGCAACCAAGATCTGGAACGAACTACCGGCAGACATCAGACGAGCCCCCTCCCTGGACACCTTTAGGAAGACCCTCAAGACCTGGCTCTTTGGCTAGACTGATCTACGAACCCCCCACCCCCCATAGCACCTTGAGACCCTCACAGGTGAGTAGCGTGTGTACAATTCCCTGATTGATTGATTGATGGAGATCTGGCGATCAGGAGCTGCCTTCGACTCTCATGGATGGGCAGAAAAACAGCAGTCATGATGACCATATCCCCATACATTCTCTATTTGTTTCAGACATTGCCTCTGTACCCACTCCTACCCGCGATTCACTCCCTTCAGCTGGGGATCAAAAATTCCTGTGGGATGGGAAAAAACCTCACCTCCACAAACATCTGCCCTACCACACAAAACAAGAGGAAGGTCTGGCGGTGCCCCTACTGCTTTGTTAGGACCAGGCATCCCAACTCAGATTTCTGGTGGAATGGAAACGCCAGCTTTCTGAAGAGAGCTCGTCCTTTATGGATCAAGCGGTTGTGGGCTCCAACATCAGGGTAGTGGTCTGGCTTCCCCATAAATTTAGTGCCTGGGGCCTTTACTCTTCCCTGGTGACAGGCGCCATGCTTAAGGTATGGGATTCCGTAGCAGTTAAAGCGGGTTTGATGACATTTTACTTCCCCTATGACTTAAATTTTGGCTAACCCTGACTTCCCCCCGGGATGCAACCAGAATTATTCAAACGCTGGTGGGGCGAGGGCTGTAAATAAGTGGGCTGTCTCTTTGACAACCAAGAACTTATCCCTTTTGACCAACTAAAAACTGACTATTCCCTAGCAGACTCTGACTGCATACAATATTTACAACTTCGACACTGGGTGATGGAATCCGGGTATATAACCCCCTTAGAGAAATGGATTGTTCTCAATTCGACGAAAAACGCCTGGACATCTTCCTACCCTGAACTGTGGGCACCCTTTATCTGGATTCTTTCCACTGAGTTTAGAGAATTGAAATGCACGGCTTACCTGCGGCTTCTCCGCTTGCTTCCTGACACTATCCTCAAAGAGTCCTGGATAATGCCTGAGGCTCTCACATCTTCCTACCCACATCAAGACCTTTCACATAGCCAACATTTTTGACTGCAAAGCTATTGTACTGAATGAGATTTGGGGGGGATGAGATTATGTTCAATTGCTTGTTCTCTTTATTTCTGTTACAAAACTTGCCTGGATTACGCTGCCTGCTCCAGGGTTGTAGGTGGATAGCTGTGTTCAGTCACTTATTTGCTTTTTGATCGTGGCCGGCCCACTGGGTTGTGGGTGACTTACTGTGTACTCTTTTGATCTGGCTATAATAAACAGAATAGTTCCATAAAAAAAATAATAATATATATAATAGCTATAGATATATATATATATATATATAAATATACATATATATATATATATATATATATAAATATACATATATATATATATATATTGTATATATATATTGTATATATATATATATACACACACGTTATAGGAGTTATTAGTTCAAGCAATCATGTGGAGGCCACATGATAACCACTCGATCATCAGGATTTGTTGCTGATTTGAATGACCTCAGTTAATTTTGTGAAAACCGTTACTAAGTTACAGCAACTCATTGGCATTGGTACTCATTTCCACTTTAAGATCCAAAAGCAGTTTATTGAGTTGTTAGCCTACAATACTACTGTCGGCGTTGAAGACTCCAAGAATTACTGGCGTCACAAGAATGGGATTGGTGGGGTCGGTGCGCCATCAGAAATTGTCCTGGCCCTCCATTTTACACTAGATGACAGCTGCAGCCAGCAAACACAGGTGCTAGTATCTCGGCCTAGGGACAGAAATATTGTTTTCCTTTACATTTGACGTTTTACTTACTCTTGAATGCCCCAAGAGTATCTGTTTTTTTCATAATGACGGGTTTCTGTTGTTTTTTCCTTCAAAAATACTCATATATATGTTGTACTGTCAAAAGGGCTGCCTCTAAAGAATTGTGAGTTCAGGTTGTGGATGGGGGTTAATAAAGGGCCACAATTGAGAGCAGAGGAGCTCAGGCAGAAGGCAGAGCAAATTAATCACAGTGCCCGTCAGTAGATCATAAAGTAGTTCAGAAAACATATTTTTCCTATGATTGGCCTCTCTGTAGAGCACAAAGCATGGGTACTCGCAAACATTTTCCCGGGGGCCTAAAACTTTGATCTGTGTTGTGCCGGAGGGCCAAATTGATGGCAGGGTGGGAGTGGGGCTTTACAGGGGCAAAGGGGTGTAAGGTAGATGCAGGGGAAATTAAGCATATGCATGGTATTTGCCTCTTAGTTCACCATTAGCATTGTTGTAAGGGTGGGACGAGGTATGAATGTTTCTACGTTCATCTTTTAAACCTATCACTTTAAAAAAAGTTCTTCTCAATTCACTGATATAACCTGATGTACTTAAGGTGAAACACTTCTGCATTTTAATGAAATAAACGTTTTTTTTAATTTTGCAGAGACCACCATGTTTTTTTAAACCTTATTAATTGTATATTGCGTACAGTTAACATACAGTTGCCAGCCAATCACTTCCCATTTCATGTTATGTTATGTTATGTTATAACAATTTATTATGCGCACAGCGACTCCAGCGAAGGAGCATCCTGGCGCAGAGACACGGAGCAAACATAACACAACAAGGAGATAATACCACAGAAAAGTGCAAGAACAGACTAAAAACAGGAGGCTAGAACAGGAAGGTCTTTATGGCTCTACGGAAAGACAGCAAGTCCTCAAGTAGCCGAATTTCAACTGGGAGGGTGTTTCAGATTAACGCGGCTCTCACCCTAAAGGAGCGGCCCCCCATCCTGCTGAGCCTAAATCTGGGGACAACAGCAAGGGCCTGACCTTGAGATCGAAGATTGCGGGTAGGGACATAAAAAGAAATAGAGTTGGCCAGAATCTCAGGGCCTATGCCTCTTAAGATTTTGAAGGTCAGACACAAAACCTTGAAAAGAATACGCTTCCTGACCGGGAGCCAGTGCAGGGAGCGGAGGACATGAGACACCGGGCAGAATTTAGGAAGTCCAACAATGGCTCTCGCCGCGGCGTTCTGCACCCGCTGCAGACGGGTTAACTCAGCCTGGTTCGCCCCAGCCAGCAAAGAGCTGGCGTAGTCCAGACGAGAGATGATGGTTGCCTGGACCACAAGCTGTCTGGTAGGGGCATCGAAGAACTTAAGCACCGGCCTTAAACCTCTTAAGAGTCCAAAGCAACAGGCTGCGATTTTTTTGGTGTGCCCTATAAAAGTGAGACCAGCGTCTAACCAGACCCCTAGATTCTTCACCTCCGGCACCGGGGTCGGAGTGGGGCCCAACTCCGAAGGCCACCACTGATCGCCCCAAAGCTCCACTCCCTTCCCGACAACCATAACCTCTGTTTTTGTGGCATTGAGCTGGAGACAGTTACCTGTCAACCAGCTGGCCACCGCCTTCAGTCCAGACTGAAACCTGGGGGCATCCTGTTCCGCATCCCCGCTGAGAGTAACCGCCAGCTGTGTGTCGTCGGCATATGAGACCATGGTTAGGCCCCACTGCCTTGCGACATCAGCCAGCGGTCTCACGTAGAGGTTGAACAACGTGGGACTCAGCGAGGACCCCTGCGGAACCCCCATGGCCAGAGGCTGGAACCTGGACTTGAAGGGAGGGATGGCAACACAGAAGGAGCGGTTGTCTAGGAAGGAGCGGAACCATTGCAGCGCCTGGCCACCGATACCAATCTCCTCGAGCCGCTGAAGGAGGATGCTGTGCGATACAGTATCGAAGGCGGCGCTGAGGTCTAACAAAATCAGCGCCGCCGTCTGACCAGCATCCAACCTTGCACGGAGATGTTCCACCATCACAAGAAGGGCAGTCTCCGTGCTGTGGCCAGCACGGAAGCCATTCTGTGTGGGATCGAGGGCATTGGACCGGGCTAAGTGTTCAGACAGGGCCAGGTTGACATGAGCCTCTGTCAACTTAGCTGGCCAGGGTAGCAGCGAGATGGGACGATAGCTTTCCGGCTTAGACGGGTCAAGAGAGGGTTTTTTAATGATCGGCGACACCACCGCCTGCTTCCAGCTGATGGGGACAACCCCCGTCTCTAGGGAGAGATTGACAAGGGAGCGTATAGCCGCGCGTCCCAAGAAGGTCTGGTCTCGAAAGAGGGCAGGCCTCACTGGATCGGATGGAGACCCAGATTTAACTTGCGTAGCAAGTTTGTCAAACCCTTCCAGAGTGAGAGGGGGAAATGAAAATAAACTCAAAGCATCTTGAAGTAAATAGACTGTAGAAATAAGGGATACACCGTTATTTATGAGAGTAATTCCATCACACTTCCTACATCTTTTTATATTTCTGGTGGCAACCCCTATATACAAACTCTTCCACCTTGGCACACCAGTCCAAGTGATAGAATCATTCTGCCAGCGAGGGTGTCCTCTACGACGGTTGTATGTATTTTTATTGAAAAAACACACTCATAGAATACCATTGCTGAGAAGCCATTTCACCAAAACTGTTGAAGGGACATTTTCTGGATGAATGGTGTCTCCCATTTTATAGAAACAAATTCCTAGAATGTCTAATTTCCAAATTGGGTTTTGCATGCTTATTTTTGAGGTGTAAATGCAGTGGCAGCTGGTCTTACTTTCAGAAACATTTTTTTGGGGAGATATTTCAGTGCTTTACTTCAAGAGACATTATTTCGGATTTTTATATTTAGAGTTGCTTTGGATGCTTTTAATTCAGACTCCTAAAAACCATCCATCCCTGCCCCATAAAACCCCTCCCACATCTTAATTGCACACGTTCTTAACTCCTAAACTCCACCTATGGCTGAACCCTAAAAGTCCTTTCAACCCCTAAATTCCACAAATCCCTGCGCTTAACTACACCTACACCACCCATCTCTGACCCCTAGACTCCACGAATGCCTGAACCCTAACATCACCTCCTATTGCTTAACTGCACCCATCCCTGAATCCTAAACCATCACTACCACGAAACTCTACCGAACCATTCTTAAAGCCTAAAATAAAACCTTTCTACAACTAAACCCAGCCATTCCTGAACCCTTAAAACCCCTCAACACCCCTAAACTTCACACTTTCCTGAATCCTGAAAACACCTCACTACCTTAAACTCCATCCATTCCTGAATCCTAAAACTCTTTCTGCCCATAAACTTCATCCATCCCTGAACCTTAGAGCCCCTCACCAACCATATTCTTCACCCACTCCTGAACCCTAAAAAGCCTTTGCCACCCTTGAACTCTACCCGTTCCTGGTCTTTAAAAACCCTCATTACCCCTAAACTCCACCCATCTCTAAATGCTAAAAGCTTTTTTCTATGCCTGAACTCTGCTCATCCCTGGCCCCTATCAACCCCTTATCTCCCCCTAAATATCATCCATCCCTGACCCCCCCCAAAAAAAACACTACCCCTACACTCCAGTCAAGTTTATAGTGATTTTTCCCTAACATGACCTTTCCTTTAAACTATTTTCTTTCATTTTAGATTTATGTGTTTTTCCTTAAAACTTTTGCTCCTTAAAACGATTTTCCATGATTTGTTTTCCTCCAGTGTGGATTCTCAGTTTTTGTTTTTCAATTAATTCACACCACTTTCGAAACGCCATTTGTGGGCAGTGTCACTCTTAGAAACCAGCAGGCCCGTTTCCACACGCTGCCTAGTCGCACTAGCCACCTGCTTCATTCATCAGGCCAATATTTAGATGTTTGGTTTAGGTTCCACTGTTCTGGCTATTATCCTGGACATGATCTTATGTATAGATTCCCAGTATTATATTTTTAGACTGTTGCTGCAAGATGTCTTTACAAACGAATGTGTACCTAAAGTTAAGTGGTGCAGGACACCTTATATGCTTCTTTTATTTCACTTCATTTAGAATGTACATAAATGCTTGCCTATTAATGAAACATCTTTCTGAATGTTAGTTCTCTCTAAAGTAAACAGCAGCCCAGTGCTACTGTTTAACAGTGGGCTGCATTACGCAGGAGGTACCCAACAGTGAAAACATTTACAGGGCGAAAGATAAAATAAAAGGAAGTGCTTTCAGGCGAATGGGTGCATTTGTTTATGTTAAGGGAGGTGAGGGGAAGGAGATGCAAGGAAGTATGTGCAGGATAGATTGAAAAGAGGGTACTGAAGAGGAATGAGATCAGTTATGAGATACACAGTTGGAGGGTTTAGAGAAGATACAAGAGAAAAAGAGCATAAGATTCTAATTGGGCGACTGCTAAACACACTGGGCCCAGATTTACTAATGCTTTGCACCGGGTCTGCATCATAAAAGTAATGCAAACCTTTTTTAAAGAGTTTGGATGAATTTACTACTGACCGCAAACCAAGATTTGCATTGGAAAGTATCTCAAAGTAAAACAAAGTTGTGATATATGCTACTTTGCATCATGGTGGTGTACCATGGGTAGTATAAAGGCATTGCCTTGCAATCAAATACCTAGCTACTCACATTCATAGACAGGGATTTGCACCAACATGTCAACCCTCCTCTAATTTCTCCAACTTTGCATATCTGCTGCATTTATAAAGCAAACTACCAAGTAGAAAAAACACAAAGGATAGCTTTTAAATTACTTTGTGAGTGTGTCTATTTACACATGCATATATATATATATGTGTGTGTATATATATATATATATATATATATATATATATATATATATATATATATATATATATATATATATATATGTATATATATATATATTTATTTACACACACACATACATAATAGATACATACATTTGTATCTATCTATCTATCTATCTATCTATCTATCTATCTATCTATCTATCTATCTATTACTTACCGGCAGTCACCACTAGGTGGTTAAAGTTGGGTCTGCTTTTAAATAGAAAGAGAACTTTTTGGTTTGCTATACCTTTGGCCTCGTTTGACGAATCTTCATAAAACTTTCCATAAAAATAGTTCATACCCCTTGACTCCTTCCTGAAAGGTTTTGGGGTGATATATCAATTAGGGGCAGAGACAAAAAGGGGGTACCAAAACACAAAATCACCATGCATTTTCCATAGACTTAAGATGGGCTACAGTAAAAACTGCTAAATGGAATTACACCGAATTAGGCAGTTAGACGGATCTTGGCCAAAGTGCTTTCTGTGATTTGGTGTGAATCCCTTCAGTAGTTTTTGAGAAATTTCGGGTAAAAATAATTGTATATTTTGGTTGTTGGGTCTGCAAGAGTCTTGGAGACTCTCGCAGAGTACAAATTTAAAAATTGAGAGTTCTAATTGGTCCAGGGAGCTTTATTTCCCTTTGCCCATTTCGCTCCTTCGGAAATTAAACTCCAGTGAGAGCGAACACTCTGATTGGCTGCCAGCAACATGAGAAAAATGTTGCTGGCAGCCATTGTAGGACTTGGGGATGTGGTCTCCTGTCCTGAACCTAGAAAAAAGATATAGTTAATGGGACCGGGGTAGCAATACCTATACGCCCTACTCTCCATGGGGAGACCCAAAGAGACCTCCCGGGCCAAAAAAGAAAAAAGAAAAATCTTCAAATAATGCAGCAGCCCGCACGACTCGCAGATCAGAAAAAAAGAAAAAGATGGCTGGACATCTAGAGGCCATGGGGAGCCCATCCCCAGTGCCTAAATATGATTATATGTGGGGAGATAGGCATTCCACCCGCCCGAGCCATCGGAGTCCCGAGGGAGCCCACACCTGAGGGCCGAACATTGTATGAATGGGGATGGGGGACATGAGATCCTCTCCCTGGACCATTAATGGCAGCAGGGACCCCATCCCCCTGGGTTGGCTCACAGGCTATGACACAAAGAGCCCGCGACATAGCAGTTTCACTATTTGCAGCAGAGCGGGCATGGCAACCCAGGTTTGCTCTCACTTGGCAGTAGCATTTTCAAATCTTCTGCCAAACAGGAGCAAGCACCAAATCTGCACGAAACAGGCGGGAGCTTCAAAACATCTCCCGCCCCCTGGTAGGGGACTTTAGATTTGTTTCCCTGCCCTCAGTAAAAACAGATCTAAATATTTCTCCCACCCAGAGACAGCAGCATGCGGAGATTCTTCCTGTGGCCCACCCACAATGCCAGCTCCCGCTAGATGCAGGGGTCATGTGGGCGGTGGGTGCCTTGAGGCTCCCTCCACAAATGTATGATGTGTGCCTTAGGTTGGCACTAGGGCACTCATCTTTAAAGGTGCTGGGATCAGGGGGATCGGGCCCCTTGGGTCATGATTGGCTTAAGAAGGGGGACCAGGTGCCCCCCTTCCCTAAGCAAGCACACCTGGCTACAGGGGATGGGGGTCTCCATGGCAAAAATCAGTGTTTTTTTTGTTTTGTTTTTTAGTTTGAGCGGCCAGGTTCTGCACCTATCGTCAACGCAGACAGCTAAACCACCCAGAGACACCCATGTCACATTTTTGTTTTAATCATCCAGTTCTACAGGACACCTGTGGTAACACACAAGATCTGTGCTGGCTCCCAAGGGACTCTATCAAGAGCAACAATCCCGCTCGGACTTCTACAAGAGTCCCAGTGGTCGTAAAATCTCCCTCAAATTTCTTTTTTCATTTTCAACTCCATGGGACTAGGGGGTGAGGGCATCCATATCTTTCCTTCTTACACCTCATTTCTTTTTATTTTTTATTTCAAGGATATGAGGACCAAGTCCCCAAGTCCTGTAATGGTGGTCCCATTAATTTTCTTCATGCTGTGCCCAGCCAATCAGGGCGCAAACTCCCACAGGAGCAAAGCGTGTGACAGGAAAAAAGCCTCCTCAGCCAATTGAGTGACTCCATTTTTAAAGATGCATGCCCCCGTACCCAACCATTTAGATATCTACAAAGTTTGATTTGTACTTTCTCAAAAACTGCTTTACAGAACTGCACCAAATCACACACATTGGGCTTCCTTCCAAATTTGGTGTATTTCTGTTGAGCAGGGCCCAAGACAAAAAGGGGGGGGTTTCAAAATTGAAAATCCCTAATCATTTTCTATCGACTTCTTTAAGAAGCACTACTGCAAAAAAATACTGAACGGATTTACACCAAATTTGTCAGGAAGCTAGATCTTGATCTGCAGATTGTGCTTTTTGTTGTTTGGTGAAAAGCCGTTCAGTAGCTTTTGAGAAATTAAGGTTATTATATTTTTGTATATTTGGCGAGATTCTTGAAAAAGTCCTGCGGGAGAGCGAGTTTAAAGATGGAGGTCTGTTATATGGTCGAGAGGCTGACTTTTCCCTTTAACCTGGTCTCTCCTGTGAATCCCGCTGGAGCAAGAGCTCTGATTGACTGGTTGTTGGAGGCTTAGAAATGAAATGGCTGCCAATACGGTTTACTGTAAAAAATTGCTGGTGTTTTGGGAATAAACTAAAGAAAGCTATATAAGGGGGCGGGGGGCAGGAGAAAGGCATCCTGTTTGACGAGATTTTGAGAGGAGGGCTGTAAGGCATAACTACTGTGATGAAAATAAATGTATATTGTTTTTTAAAACAAATTGTGATCTTGTGGGACTCTTGCGGGATTGTGAAAAGTAAGAAGTTGGTGGATTCTTAGTACACTCTAGTAGGAGAAAGGCATCCTGTCCCCTTAGTGATTGAGAGAAGATTTGTAAGGCATAGGCACTGTGTTGAACAAAATGTAAAAAAAAAAAATTAATGTTACAATCTCGCAGGACTTTTGTGGGAACATGAAAAGTAGAAAGGAGTAGGCAATCTCTGAATACACTCTGGTATGCACACTTGTCACTGTAGCAAGCAGTCTTACTTGAGATGGTAGTTGTTTATCAAATCTTAGTATTCACATCCATTAACTTGGGAAGAGATGTGAGCTACACCCTTCTACATACTCCTGACACCATAGGGATATCCGTCAGTGGAGAAGACAGTCCCTACAGAAGGCCTACTCTGCACATCCGTCATTCCAGAGAGAGGTCTTAGTGGAGAGGCCAGTACCTCTCTACACCATACTATGCCCTCTCTACACCATACTATGCCCACCTGTCATCCAAGAGAGGGATCTCAGCGGAGAGGCCAATCCCTCCACACACCCTACTATGGACATCCGTCATCTGACACAGAGTTAACAGCGAAAAGGAAAGTTCCTCCTCAAACACTACCATGCAAGGCCATCACCCGGTGGAGGGGAGTTAGTGGAGAGGTTAGTCTCTCCCTACACCCTACTATATACACCAGATGCCCTGGGGAAAGCTGTCAGCAGGGAGGGTAGCCCCTCCACATATCCAACTACATATATCAGTGCTCCCTGAGAGTGGTCTCAGCAAAGGGGCGCTATTTCCTTCCCAAACACTGCTATGCAGTTTTAGTCCAAAAGAGAGCTTTCAGCATAGAAGCCATTCCCTACCCACACCCTACTATGCACACAATTCATCTAAGACTAAGGCCTCAGTGGAGAGGCCAGCCCCTCCACTCACCCTACTTTACACACCCATGATCCAAGAGAGACGTCTCAGTGAGAAGATAGTCCTTCCCCACAACCTACTATGCACACACATCATCCAAGAGAGAGGTCTCACATAAAATGCCACTTCCCATCTACACCCTACTATGCACACCAGTAGCCTTGGGAAGAGCTCTCAGTGGAGAAACCAGTCTCGCCCCACACTCTACTATGTACACCTGTTATCCAAGAGAGAGGTCTCAGCGGAGAAGCCAGTTCCTCCACACACCCTACTATGCACATCCGTCATCCAAGACAGAGGTCTCAGCGAAGGGGCTGGTCTCTCCTCACACCCTATTATGCACACTTGTCATCAGAGAGAGAGAGGTCTCTGCCGAGAAGCCAATCCATCCCCACACCCTACTTAGCACACCTGTCAGCCAAGACAGAGGTCTCAGCGGAGAGAGGCCAGTCCTTCCACACACCCTATTAATCACACTCATCACTTTAGACAGAGGTCTCAGTCGAGAGGCCAATACCTCCCTATAGTCAACTATGCACACCAGTCTTCCAGGAGAAAGGTCCCACATAAAAGGCCACTCCCTCCCTACACCCTACTATGCACACCTGTAACCCTGGGAAGAGGTCTCATCGGAGAGGCCAGGCTTTCCTCACACCCTAGTATGCACACCGCTCATCCAAGAGAGAGGTCTTAGCAGAGGGGAAAGTCCCTCCCCAAACCATACTATGCACTTCTGTCGTCCAAGAGAAAGGCCTCAGGGTAGAGGCTAGTCCCTTCCCACGCCCTACTACACACACATTACCCAAGAGAGGGGTCTCGGGGGAGAGGCTAGTCCCTCTCCACACCCTACTATCGACACCTGTCTCGAAAAGAGAGGTCTCAGCAGAGACCAATCCCACCAGACACCTTACTATACATCCCTTACTGACTTTGCCACAGGATTCAAGCTAGTCTGGCTGATGAAGGGTGTTACCCAGAAACCGGTCCCAGGATGCTGTTTTCCGGTTCAGGAAAGACTTGGCTTGGCAGTTCGGGCTGGACTGTTCCCATGAGACACAGGGTCAAGACTGATTTGCATATAGCTGGGTCTGAACTGAGGTGGCAAAGTGAGCTAAAGAATGATGATGGATTCAACCCAGATCTGAGACTGGGGTGAGTGTCTGAAAAGTTTCAGTGCTCCGTCCATCATCTCCTTGTGTTTACCTTACTACACATATTTATCATTTGATACAGATGTCTCATTGGAGAGGCCAGACCATCACCACACCCTAATATGCACACCCATCATGCCAGAGACAGGTCTCAGTGGAGACGCCATCCTTACACACTATTACGCATGCTTTTCACCCTGTGGAGGGGTGTTTTTGCAGAGGTTAGTCTCTCCCCACACCCTACTACGCACACCTGCCATATGAGAGAATGGTCTCAGTGGAAAGGCCAGTCTCTCCCCATATTATACTATCCATATCCACGATCCAAGAGAGGGGTCTCAGCAATGATGCCAGGCCATCTAGACACCCTACTAAGCATACCGGCCATCAGAAACAGAGGTCTCAGGGGAGAGCCCAGTCCCTCTCCATACAATACTATGGACACCTGACATCCAATAGAGAGGACTCAGCAGAGAGGACAGCCCCTCCAGACAACCTACTACACATATTTGTCATCTGAAACAGAGGTCTCAGGGGAGAGGCCAGACTATTTCCACGCCCTACTATGCACACCAGTCAATGTAGAGACAGGTCTAAGCAGAGAGGCCCTCCCCACAGAATACTATGCATGCTTTTCACCCTGTGGAGGGGTGTTCCTGCGGATGCTAGTCCCTCCACACACTCTACTATGCACATCCTCCATCTGAGAGAAAGGTGTCAGAGGAGAGGGCAGTCTCTCTCCATATTTTACTATGTACACCCATTATCTAGTCTCTCCAGACAACCTACCGTGCACAGAGGTCATCTGAAACAGAGGTCCCAGGGAAGAGCCCTGTCCCTCTCCGCACCCTGCTATAAACACCTGTCATCCATGAGAGAGGTCACAGTGGAGAGGCCAGACAGTTTCCACACCCTACTATGCGTAACCCTCATGCTAGAGCAGGTCTCGGCAGAGAGGCCCTCACCACTCACTACTACGCATGCTTTTCACCCTGTGGAAGGGTGTTACTGGAGCTGTTAGTTCTCCCTATACCCTACTACATAACCTGATGCCCTGGGGAAAGCTGTCAGCTGTGAGGGCTGTCCTTCCACACACCCTACAATGCACCCCAGTCATCCCAGAGAGGTCTCAGCGAAGGTTCTAGTGTCTGTCCACATCCTTTCTACACACTTCTGACACCCAAGAGAAAGGTTACTGCAGAGAGGGCAGTCCCTCCACAAACCCTTTTATGCAGAGGTATCAGCAGAGAGGCCAGTCCCTCCCCACACCGTCCTACACACACCCCCGTCATCCAAGAGAGGTCTCAGCAAAGAGGCCAGTCTCTCCCCATAATCATCTACACACACCTGTCGTCTGAAAGAGAGGTCTCAGCAGAGAGTCTAACCTCTCCTCCCACATCCTACTATGCACACCCATCATCTAAGAGAGAGGGGGTCATGTAAAAGGCCACTCTCTCTACTGGTAAACGGTAAAAAATTGTATTCTGTTAACTTAGCCTCTGCTACCGCCCACTTTGCCCACCAGCCCCATTTTGTGCTGCTATGGGGACTTTTTAAGTTAGAAATTGTGTGTTCACTGAAAGTTGGTCACACTGATAACGTTCGAGTGTCAGAGCAAGCTGCCCTGCCCTGCCAAAGGGCCTACATGCACAGATGTTTAAACTGTAACCCACCAACGCCTGTAACCCCCCTTGCTTATCTATGAAAGTGACGTGGATAGGGGTTTATCAGGATTGTACAGTGCAGCATGTAGGCGTTGTGTAAGGGGGTTGTGTAAGTGTTATGCAAAAATGTCATCAGAGGGTTATGTAAAGTGTGATGTAACCATGACTAAGGGGTTTTCTGATGAACTCCTATGGTGTCTAGATTATATAAAAGGCAGACCACAAGCTGTTCTAGTTTGTTCCCTCTCAAGCACTTGTAGTGTCTGTATGACGGAGCGATCTCATGACATATAATAAAGTTGTGTTTATTTCCACTCCAGTGTCTATCCTCATTTATAGAACCCGTAGAAAAGAAGAGCGTCCCTGCACCAGTGAGACTGATAAGAATCTCATTTCTACAATTGGCGACAAACGTGGGACCCCATTGGATGACACAGCTGGACCAGAAGGAGGTTGTTTCGAAAGGACAGAAACACTGAAGGGGCGCCCCATAGATTGAGACTTGCTCTCGCGGCAAAGGTGATTTTCAGTTTATCGACCTGACCTTTGTGGTGGCTGGGTTTCTCAACTGGGGCTCTTCGGTTGGCATTTTGGAGGTGATCTATTGATCTGAGGATCGGCAGATGGGAGTCAGAGTACAGAGATCAGGTAGGATCAAATTGGTTGTCTTTTGGGGTTTTTGTTTGGAAAAGTCATTTGCAAATGCCTTAGACAGGTAACGTGAGAATTTGTTCTCATCTTTTGGTTTTGGTATAAGAGTCTCTTAACACTATTGTTAAGAAGTATTTGGTAAACATGCCTGGTTTGAGCACACTTCATGCATTATGTTGTTGCTGCAGCAGGAAATATGTTTTAGAGGACAGAGAGCCAGCGCCTTTAGAAGGCACTCCGAATTATGAAATGTACATTAAATTTGGTATTTCTCCCTTGTATTCCCTCTCTTTGTCTAGCCGCTTCTCCTCTTGTACTGAAAACCCTAACTTCAGAAACGGTTCTCCCCCTCTCTTTTCTTCTTTCATTGATTTGTTCCCCTGTGAAATGGATCCGAAAAAAAAAACACTGTAACTCGTCTTTTCTGGCATTTTCCTATTCCAAAGCAATGCTTAAAATGGATAAATAGAAGTGTAGGTACTCTGTAACAGAGTACCTGCTTGTTTCTGAGAAGTGCATGTTCTCTCTCTCTCTCAATATAAAAAAGTGCCGGTACTCCATACCGGACAGTATAGGCTCATTGAAAGCACTGTTCCAAAGTGCAGCTGTGGTAATAAAAGGTTCAACATATTAAAAATACCTAAATAAAGCCAAACAGAGTGGTAGCAAAGTGGGCAGATTGATTTTATTCATACCCAAAATATTTGCGCCACCCTACAGTTTGCCAGTGAAGAGCTACTTTTGTTACTTGTCTTTCTTTGAATAGCGTTGTTTTCCCCCAGGCAGGGAGCTAGTGCACCAATCGTGGAGGCACTGTAACACGTGGATTGGAAATCAAAATGTGTACTGCGGCTCATTGTTCAGGAAATTGGTCTTTTTACTGTACTGGTTACTTTCTGTAAGGATATAAGCAATGGACATTGAAATGGGTCCATTCGGTGCCCTGTAGTCATGTCCTTAACTTTTCAGGAAAAAGCCCTCACTAATTTCTAAATAGTGAGTGTAAAAGCGTTACAGGAACCATGTTGTTCCTGCTTACATTTCACATGCTTTACTTCATTTTGCATTCCATATGAGTGTTTGCTTTTTCCAGGATGATGTTACTTTTTTGGGGAGGCAACATATTGCTCTTGTCTAGTGCATAATTAAATTGAGCTGTATCCAGGTGATTATAGCGGGGCACAATTGGGTTATAGTTGAGGGCAGTGAGTTTCTCTCATTGGGGCAGTACGGTGTTCAGTGTGGGAGAGGATGTGACACCATGGTCAGAGCTGCCGAATTTGGAACTGGGGAACCTGGTTCTGAAGAATGATTTTTGCGAGATGTCTGTCCTGTCAGCACTACCCATAAAAGGGAGTCCGTGCATGCGACACAAGAGGAGGCTGTGTGACTGCATCCAGGGAGCGAACGAGGGCTGTGTGACTGCACCCAGGGAGGGGTAAAAGTGGTGGCCCGGCATGGGTGCACTCATGGGCGCTAGAACATCCCAGGGAGAAATACGGCACCCTCCCACAAGGTTAGTAAGTTAGGGGAATGGAGCTGTGCTTCCATAGAGCTGCAGAAACTTTAAACATGCCTATGTCAAAGAGGAATACTATGCTAAAACAGGTTCCATTGATTTAGGGCTGAAAAGAAATGATTATGAGTAAAATAAAGTGCCGCAATTATGCTGCTAAATTTTCATTTTTGTGCTGCTAAATTTCAATCTTTGTGCCGCAAAATTTGCAAATTTATGCCGCAATATCCTGGATCAAATATACAGAGGCCGATGCTAGTTTATAGTGGCCACTTCATGGTACCTTTAATTCAAATAAATTGTAATATATAGAGGAACAACTTTTTAAAAAGAAAAGTAGGCAGAGTATGTTTGATGCTTTAGGATTATGGAAAAAATATATTAAACAGAAACAAATTAAAGAAGAAAAAAAGTAAGCTGAAGAGCAGACTATCGTGCAGAAGATTTAAGAGCTCCAATTAAAAATGCAAGAAGACAGTGTAGACAGTGATGAGAGACGATTTAAACTTCAACTGCAGAAAGCAGATTTGACTAAAGAAGAAGCAGGACTTAAGGGTTTAAAAGAGGAGGATTTAGAATTAGAAGAAATGCTTTGTTGACCGGCCCACCTCCTTACGCGCCAAATCCCTTCCGATGGCGCCTCCCCAGTTACCTACAGTAGTTCAAATGTATCCTCCATTACCTACTGCCTCTGGTGCTACCTCTGTTCTTGATAGATAGACTTTAGTTTATACACCCCTAACTCCTAAACGACGTCATAGATCTATCCTTGCGGAAGGGGACAAAGTGGTATCACTGGTTAGGGCCTGTGAATGGGTCCAGGATGATGATATACGATTGGACGAGGTTTTTACGACTTTGACACAAATGGCTAATGCACTAACAGAGGACTGGAGGACTAATATGAATGAAGAAGCTCCTCGAGAATTAATTAGGATATGTAAAAGGACAAATGAAGGAGCATTGACCGCTGCTCCCTTGAAAGTAGCGGTGGAAGATATATTTACTCGGAAAACAAAACTAAAGAAGCTCATGTCGGCCTCGACTAAAGCTTTTCCTATGCGAAAAGCGACCCCCGTGTTTCAAGCAGCCGTAGGTGACGGTCATGGTGTTAATGCGGCTGTGTTCCGGTTTCAATGGATTTATTCCCCTTGGAAACGATCAGATGTATTGGCCCTTAAAACATCTTCGCCTAACCCTAGGAAAAACCCGAGTGCATTTTATGATGAATTGAATGCTGCCGTAACGTCTTGTGTTATGATTTTAGTTGAAATTGACATGTTTTTCTGATTAATATTGCCCCTGACCTTTAGCATATGGTCCACAAACAGGACCATGCAGCCTTTGGTGGAACTTGGGCGCAATTACAAGCGGCAGATATTGATAGGAAAGCGGGGCAGAAACCACCACAGCTTATATTAGATTTACTGGGTCACAAAATTACTTATTTGAAAGAGATAGTCCCACCAAAGAAAATATCATGGTTGGAATTGGTAGACTGCAAACAAAAGAAAGATGAGTCGATCCCGGACTTTTTTACAAGATTTGAAACAACATTTCATCGTTATAGTGGTCAAGACACGACTTCTGATACAGGTCAACATTTATTTGTAGACAAATTTGTAGCTAAATTGTTACCTGAAATATCACAGAAATTAAAAGTAGCTGAAAGTACGTGTGCCTTCTCTGCCCCACCAAAGATTTTGGATATGGCCCAGTATTATGAGAATCAAGTAAATAAAGAGAAGGAGAAAAAAGTGGGTAAAAATAAAGAATTGAAAACTAAAACATCATTGAATCAAGTTTATGGGCCACAGAGCGGTAGAGGTTGTGGAGTATTTAGAGCTGACCTCCCAAGTAGGAACATTCAAGACTCTCTGGCATTTGGTACGTTGGGACAGAATAAATGTGCATACTGTAAACAGGATGGACATTGGCGATCTGAATGCCCATTGCTTCACGAACAAGGTAGAAGTACTGGACGGGGGGTGAAAAGGGGTCCTCAACAGCGCCCCAGTCCTAGTAATAGTCAGAATTATTTTGACAATCCTGTCCCGACGAAAGCCTATTATGCAGATGATTTCACTGCATCCGATGTTACGGGTATGCACTTTAACTAGGACAGCGTCGGACGAGGGGAGGGATTGTTTCCCTTACCGAAAGATCAGTCAGGCCCATACATTACTGCTGAAATATTGGGGATCTCACCAAAGTTTTTGGTGGATACTGGGGCTACACGAAGTGCACTTTCAAAAAACCTGATCCCTGGAACTCCCTCGTCTGGCCATAATAACCTGTCCATTGGTTTTGCTGGGAAGCCTATTCTGAGTCCGGTGTCAAAACCCCTGGATCTTACTATTCAACCGTTTACTGTCCAGTCACTGTTCCTACTTGCATCAAATTGTCCTGATAATCTGCTAGGTCTCGACTTACTCAAACATTTCCATGCATGCATCTATTGTTCACCGAATGGTGTATATGTCACATTTGGGAAACTGATACGTAATAGGCAGTATGTTATTGATGACGTCTCACATGCATTATCCACTGTCCCGCCTTCTGTGTGGGCAGAGGGTGCTACTGATGTAGGCTTATTGTCTATTGAACCAGTGCATAATCAGGTTAAACAGAATGCTGTCTTGCCCCGCATGCCTCAGTACCGCTCCTTGCCCTTACAACAAAAGATACCCCATTTCCTTTGCCCTGGTCCTTTGTCTGTCAGGATGCATATCAGCAACTCCGAGCAGTGTTATGCTTTGCACCTGAATTGGGAACACCTGATCACACAAAACCATTTTCTCTTTATGTACACGAACGAAAAGGTTGCGCATTGTCTGTCCTAACACAGCCACACAGGGACATACAACGCCCAAGTGCATACTTCTCTGCAGTTCTGGACCCTGTGGTCAGGGCACTTCCTGGTTGCCTGAAAGCTGTGGCAGCAACTGCCATTTCGATCAGATAATCAGCAGGACTTTTACTGGACCACAAACTGATGGTTTTTGTTCCCCATTCAGTTGATGTATTATTGAATCAAACTAAGACATAACATTTGATGAGTGCTCGTCTTACCGGGTACAAACTCACTTTGTTAGCACCACACATCACTCTTAAACGATGTCTGACTTTAAATCCAATGAGAGGCAGTGGATACCAATGCATGCGTGATGCACTGCTAATGTCACCTAGTGTTTCCAATGAAGTTCAACAATCTTTATAATTTGTAAATCATATATTTGTGATTATTAGGGGGACTCAATGATCACTATGAACTCTTATGTTTTCTATAATAAGGTTATGATGTTTACCATTAACAAATCATTGTAAGGGATTTGCACTCTTCGTTTTCTTCTGTTTTTCTTTTCCTTTCAGTACACATTAGAACATTTGGTAAGGGAGATACTTGCATTTTTAAGTATTAGATAGTGAGACCACGTGTTGAAGTTGCGGTCTATATAGGCAACTATTGGTGTAAAACCAAGGGCAAGTATGCTGGGTGTTGCAATTAGTTTAATACAGGATTTGTAATTCAGTAATGATAGCACCAAATACACCTTATATTTGTAGAGATTGTACCATTGCACTTGCATGGACAGAACTATATTACCGATTTGCTCATGAGCTTGTGTTAGGTTGGAGGCTTAGAGCCTCTTATGTGTTTTCCAAGGATATACATAACATGGTTATTGGGACAATGTACTGGTGGTACTTTTGGAGTGAGGACCGTTTTTTTGCCTTGCTAATAAAGTTATATTTGGTTTGACTAGTAGCAGTACTGATATTGAAACTACGATACGTTTGGCCCCTTTAAATTCCAATACGGAAGCCGCCGTGCTATCTACGTGTGGAGACACGCATAAGGTTAATGGTTCTGGCCCCTTTAAATTGGAATACGGAAGGTAGTCGTATAAACAAGTGTGCGGAGACACGTACGTGATTAACGGTCCGACGAAGTAGCGAGATACGAGAAGGGAACGCCGATGGTGAGCATTATGGAGGCTTGTGAGAGAATTTTTAAGATAGTGTCTAGTGGAGTCAAATGTATGGTGAATTAAACACGAGTCACACAGTTTGTTTTGCAGAGTCAGCTAACAAGGGCGCACGGTTGTTTTGAACAGTACGGGCAGTTGAGACTTTAAGCTACACACGGGTAAGAGAGTTATTGGCTGCAGTGTACGGACCTGATGAGCATTTACATTTTGGCAGATACAAAATTGAGTCATCATGTCTTGTGGTTTAATTTTACAGCTTCTGAGTGTTCCTAATTCATTGCAGCGTGGCTGTGGTAATATTATGTACGAGAACGGTGTAAATAGGGTTTACATTATGTAATTTTCCTTTGGGTGGTGGACACTTTTTATACACCATTGAACCTGGATTTATTGGTGTAATGTTGAGACTACTACACATGGGTGAGGGTTATAAGGTGTTTCTGGTATATGTGGTTCCAGGTGTTCATTTGGCAACACATGTTTCTAACAATCATTATATGTTTGGATATTTACGCAGTACACAGGTTTTACGGGGTTTGGAGTTTTAACAGACTCATCTGATACATTCTTTTCTTCCTTGAGTGCAAATCCTAATATCATCTCATGTATTCTATTGACTGGTAGTAACATCAGTCACTTTCTTTTATGGCTTTTTTTGCGTTGTAGGTCCATGAGGAGACCATGAAGATTTGACCATCTGTTTCAAACGAAATTACTAAATTTCCCCTGAAGAAGGGTTCGGAGGAACCCGAAATGCATTGGGAGAGTTGTCAACAATTGATTGTTTTTATTTATGTTGGAACAAGTATATTTCATGCATACATAATGTATTAGGCTGATGTTTTGTTGAAATGTGAATGAATTGCAATTCGGGATTTTTGCAATTCGGGATTTTGACAATTATCTTGATTCATAATCATCTGTGATGTTGATCAGAATAATGAAGTAATAATCACAAATATATGATTTACAAATAGTAAAGATTGTTGAACTTCATTGGAAACACTAGGTGACATTAGCAGTGCATCACGCAGGCATTGGTTTCCACTGCCTCTCATTGTTTTACAGTTTCCCGGAGTTTGGGCTAAATCCCACACACGCGATAGCACGCAAAATTGGTTTTAAAACATACTCAAAACATTTATACATTTTGAGACATATGATTACACTGGTGTGCAGGCCCACTACTCTCATTTGACTTTAAATCCAGCCACCTTGTTGCCCTTGCCTTCTGAACAGTCTAGTGATATACACAAATGTGTTTTCACTGCTGAAGATCAAGTGGACCTTACTGATACTCCTTCGTCTGATGCCCAGGGTGAATTATATGTAGATGGGTCCTGCTTCAAGCTGCCTGATGGCACTACGACTGCAGCTTATGCTATCACTACGCTGCACACAATTGTGGAGATGGATCGAATCCCCTATAAGTCCGCACAGGCCGCCAAACTTATTGCAAGCTTGTGAGCTTAGTCAAGGACTGTCTATAACTAATTATACAGATAGCCAGTACACCTTTGGAGTTGCACATAACTTTGGACGCTTGTGGCAGAAAAAGGGGTTCCTGACATCACAGTGAAAAAGGATCCAATATGGAGAATTCATTCAAAATGTATTAACTGCATCACTGCAACCAAAGCAGGTGGCTATTGTATAAGTGTAGTGCACACCAGAAAGTGGTAGATGATGTGGGAAGAGGCAATGCTTTTGCAGACAGTACCGCAAAAGAAACAGCACATAACCAATAAGAGAAAATGTATGTACTGTACTCCTCTGCAGAAAAAATGTATCATGTCAATAACGAAATCAGGAAGATTCAACAGATGGCAACAAAAGAGAAAAAAGAACAATGGGAGAAGACAGGAATATTGGATAGTGAATATTGTTGGAGAAGAGGTCCAGATGGGGACAGGTGGAAATTACCCAGGTCCTATGTACTACCGTTTGCCACTATGGCACATGGTCTAGCACATGTTTGTGCAAAGAATACAGCCACACAGTTAGAGCAAGTATGGGAGCATCCAGATATAAGGAAAACAGCTGAACATCGTGTTAAACACCGTATAATCTGTTTGCAACACAATCCGGGGAAGGGAGTGGCTACCCCAAAAGGAGGGTTCTCTCCGCCTAGTGCGCCATTCGAAGTCCTGCAGATGGATTTTATAGAACTGGAAAGGTGCAATAACCTTGGGTATGCCTTGGTCATAGTATGCGCCTTTGGTAAGTGGGTGGAAGCATATCCAACGAAAGATAATACTGCACTTATTACAGCTAAGATCCTTTTGAAGGAGTATTTCCCCCGGTTCGGAATCTGTAAAGTGTAATGGACCTAATTTTATTGCACATGTTATAAAATTAATTTCTGACAGTTTGGATATACGCCAGAAATTTCATGCTGCTAATCACCCACAATCTGCTGGTTTGGTGGAACGCTACAATGAGACTTTGAAACCTAGCTAAGGTGCAGGCTTCAACAGGGCTTAAGTGGCCTGATGCTTTGCCATTAGCTTTATGTCCAATCGAGCAGTGGCACATAGCAAGTCTGGGTTTATACCGTATGAAGTGGTATTTGGGAGGCCAATGAATGTGTGGGGTCCCCCGTGTCCTAAGAAAATGAGAGAACTTCAGTACCCTATTTTGTTAGATTACATGAAGGAACTTACAGACAATCTCTCTTTGATTCATCAACATGTGCGAGACTCACTTCCTGACAATTCTGAAGTTCCAGGGCATATGTTGCAACCCGGTGACTGGGTCCTAACGGAAGAATTTCAGCGCTCAAAGAACTTGGAGGTTCGCTGGAAGGGGCCGGAACAGGTCCTTTTGGCGAAGCGAACAGCAGTCCGAGTTACGAACCAAAGGAATTGGGTCTAAGGCTCGCACTGTAAAAAAGTGCCAGCTGGTTTGACTCAAATGACAGAATCTGAGAATGCAGGAATTGCACTGAATATTCTCAGCATAGAAGAAAAGACAGATCATTATTTTACCACAACTGAAGTATTGCTTTTTAATGATTAAACTTCAGCTGGAAAAGAGAGGTACAATCTGCGACCTCGTGTCATCCACTGAGTGAGTACTTTGAAAGAGGGTGTGGTGAGTCTGGTCCGGTTAGAGGGCCACTTTGGCAGGAGACTCTGTTCTGCAGAGGCGGCTGAACTAGGTTTGGTGCTGTTTGTGGCGTGGATATCTTGAATCCATGGAAGAACCTGAAATTCTGAGGTACGAATTGATTTGTGGTAAAAAAAACAGTAAATGGTCAAAATATCGATTCCAAAAAATAGACTAACCTAAATATCGACTCCAATATATAGAATGGACAAAATATTCAATGGACAGAATATAGACATCAGAAATATTGTTTTGAAGGTAAGTAATGTAATATCGATTTTAAAAATATAGACAATCAAAATATCAAAGTACATAATATAGTTTATTAAAAATATCGAATTTTTAATATCGAATTTTTTTTAAGTGTTTTGTATGTTAGTATGTGTGAAAAGTGTATATATTTTTGCAATTTATTTTAAGTAATTAATTTTATGTTAATTAATTTTTGCGTAATTTAATTCTGTAGCGGGTTGTGGGTTTATAGGGGAATAGGGTGGGAAGTAATTTAATTATAATTAATTAAATATGTTAATTTAAATAATTGGTATTTATTTAGAATACATTGTTATTAATTTTTAATTGGTAATTAATTCTTAATTGATAATTTTTATTAATTGATTAATTGATAATTATGTGAATGAAACTAATTTATTTTCTGTAGCGGGTTGTGGGTTTATAGGGGAATAGGGTGGGAAGTAATTTAATTATGAATAATTAAATATGTTAATTAATTGGTATTTATTTAAAATACATTGTTAATTTTTAATAGGTAATAATGAATTCTTAATTGATAATTCATTTTTATTAATTGATTAATTGATAATTATGTGAATTAAATTATTTTTTTCTGTAGTGGGTTGTTGGTTTATAGGGGAACAGGGTGGGAAGTAATTTAATTATAATTAATTAAATATGTTAATTTATTGGTATTTATTTTGAATACATTGTTAATTTTTAATTGATAATTAATTCTTAATTGATAATTAATTTGTATTAATTGATTAATTGATAATTATGTGAATTATATACATTTATTTTCACTAGAGTGGGGATAGTAAAATTTACCGCTATGCTATCCAACGCTTTCACTACTGTTGCACTCTCTGGAGTGGGAATAGTAATTTTTACCTCTATGCTATCCAACGCTTTCCCTACTGTTGCACTCTCTGGAGTGGGAATAGTAATTTTTACCCCTACACTATCCAACGCTTTCCCTACTGTTGCACTCTCTGGAGTGGGAATAGTAATTTTTACCCTACGCTATCCAACGCTTTCCCTACTGTTGCACTCTCTGGAGTGGGAATAGTAATTTTACCCCTACGCTATCCAACGCTTTTCCTACTGTTGCACTCTCTGGAGTGGGAATAGTAATGTTTACCCCTATGCTATCCAAAGCTTTCCCTACTGTTGCCCCCTCTGGAGTTGGAATAGTAAGTTTTTACCCCTATGCTATCCAATGTTTTCCCTACTGTTGCACTTACTGGAGTGGAAATAGTATTTTTTACCCCTACGCTATCCAACGTTTTCCCTACTGTTGCACTCTCTGGAGTGGGAATAGTAATTTTTACCCCTACGCTATCCAACGCTTTCCCTACTGCTGCACTCTCTGGATTGGGAATAGTAATTTTTACCCCTATGCTATCCAACGCTTTCCCTACTGTTGGCCCCTCTGGAGTTGGAATAGTAATTTTTACCCCTACGCTATCCAACGCTTTCCCTACTGTTGCACTCTCTGGAGTGGGAATAGTAATTTGTACCCCTACACTATCCAACGCTTTCCCTACTGTTGCACTCTCTGGAGTGGGAATAGTAATTTGTACCTCTACGCTATCCAACGCTTTCCCTACTGTTGCACTCTCTGGAGTGGGAATAGTAATTTTTACCCCTACGCTATCCAACGCTTTCCCTACTTTTGCACTCTCTTGAGTGGGAATAGTAATTTTTACCCCTACGCTATCCAACGCTTTCCCTACTGTTGCACTCTCTGGAGTGGGAATAGTAATTTTTACCCCTACGCTATCCAACACGTTCCCTACTGTTGCCCCCTCTGGAGTGGGAATAGTAATTTTTACCCCTATGCTATCCAATGTTTTCCCTACTGTTGCACTTACTGGAGTGGAAATAGTAATTTTTACCCCTACGCTATCCAACGTTTTCCCTACTGTTGCACTCTCTGGAGTGGGAATAGTAATTTTTACCCCTACGCTATCCAACGCTTTCCCTACTGCTGCACTCTCTGGAGTGGGAATAGTAATTTTTACCCCTACGCTATCCAACGCTTTCACTACTGTTGCACTCTCTGGAGTCGGAATAGTAATTTTTACCTCTACGCTATCCAACGCTTTCCCTACTGTTGCACTCTCTGGAGTGGGAATAGTAATTTTTACCCCTACGCTATCCAACGCTTTCCCTACTGTTGCACTCTCTGGAGTGGGAATAGTAATTTTTACCCTACGCTATCCAACGCTTTCCCCACTGTTGCACTCTCTGGAGTGGGAATAGTAATTTTTACCCCTACGCTATCCAACGCTTTCCCTACTGTTGCACTCTTTGGAGTGGGAATAGTAATGTTTACCCCTATGCTATCCAAAGCTTTCCCTACTGTTGCCCCCTCTGGAGTGGGAATAGTAATTTTTACCCCTATGCTATCCAATGTTTTCCCTACTGTTGCACTTACTGGAGTGGAAATAGTAATTTTTACCCATACGCTATCCAACGTTTTCCCTACTGTTGCACTCTCTGGAGTGGGAATAGTAATTTTTACCCCTACGCTATCCAACGCGTTCCCTACTGTTGCTCCCTCTGGAGTGGGAATAGTAATTTTTACCCCTATGCTATCCAATGTTTTCCCTACTTTTGCACTTACTGGAGAGAAATAGTAATGTTTACCCCTACGCTATCCAACGTTTTCCCTACTGTTGCACGCTCTGGAGTGAGAATAGTAATTTTTACCCCTACGCTATCCAACGCTTTCCCTACTGCTGCACTCTCTGGAGTGGGAATAGTAATTTTTACCCCTACGCTATCCAACGCTTTCCCTACTGTTGCCCCCTCTGGAGTTGGAATAGTAATTTTTACCCATACGCTATACAACGCTTTCCCTACTCTTGCACTCTCTGGAGTGGGAATAGTAATTTGTACCCCTACGCTATCCAACGCTTTCCCTACTGGTGCACTCTCTGGAGTGGGAATAGTAATTTTTACCCCTACGCTATCCAACGCTTTCCCTACTGTTGCACTCTTTGGAGTGGGAATAGTACTTTTTACCCATACGCTATCCAACACTTTCCCTACTGTTGCACTCTTTGGAGTGGGAATAGTACTTTTTACCCATACGCTATCCAACACTTTCCCTACTGTTGCACTCTCTGGAGTGGGAATAGTAATTTTTACCCCTACGCTATCCTACGGTAATAATATTGTGTATTTTTTATTAATATTATGTTAATATATATATATCCGCTTTGAAATAAATACTCTAAAGAAACGTGTCTTAGTGCGACTCATTTCTCTCCAAGTAAGGAAAGGTTTTAAATATTACTAACGGCATTGTCCTGCCGCGGAGTTACGCACCTCAAAGAAGAGCGCCATTCCTGCCCGAGAAAGGACGCAAAGGTGAAGAGCAGAAAAGCTACAGGGCAGCGGCAGCCACCAGAAACCCATTTCTGGCATGAGTCCCTAACGTGCATAAAAGCGGCATGTGGGGAAAGCACGGAGTACTTCAAAGGGAAACGACATCGAGCAGTGCCTACGGTTACCAGGACCCCTTGCGACCTGTTCAATTGAAACGCCCACCAGTGGGAGTATATTAAAGGAATCAGCAAGCACCTGTGACTAACGGCGAAATTCAGCGATGTTCAAAGATCTTGCCCCAGAAGAAGGCCGAGGAAATGTGCCGAAATGCATCGGGATGAACAAAGGAACATTGTCCGCTTTGAAATAAATACTCTAAAGAAACGTGTCTTAGTGCGACTCATTTCTCTCCAAGTAAGGAAAGGTTTTAAATATTACTAACGGCATTGTCCTGCCGCGGAGTTACGCACCTCAAAGAAGAGCGCCATTCCTGCCCGAGAAAGGACGCAAAGGTGAAGAGCAGAAAAGCTACAGGGCAGCGGCAGCCACCAGAAACCCATTTCTGGCATGAGTCCCTAACGTGCATAAAAGCGGCATGTGGGGAAAGCACGGAGTACTTCAAAGGGAAACGACATCGAGCAGTGCCTACGGTTACCAGGACCCCTTGCGACCTGTTCAATTGAAACGCCCACCAGTGGGAGTATATTAAAGGAATCAGCAAGCACCTGTGACTAACGGCGAAATTCAGCGATGTTCAAAGATCTTGCCCCAGAAGAAGGCCGAGGAAATGTGCCGAAATGCATCGGGATGAACAAAGGAACATTGTCCGCTTTGAAATAAATACTCTAAAGAAACGTGTCTTAGTGCGACTCATTTCTCTCCAAGTAAGGAAAGGTTTTAAATATTACTAACGGCATTGTCCTGCCGCGGAGTTACGCACCTCAAAGAAGAGCGCCATTCCTGCCCGAGAAAGGACGCAAAGGTGAAGAGCAGAAAAGCTACAGGGCAGCGGCAGCCACCAGAAACCCATTTCTGGCATGAGTCCCTAACGTGCATAAAAGCGGCATGTGGGGAAAGCACGGAGTACTTCAAAGGGAAACGACATCGAGCAGTGCCTACGGTTACCAGGACCCCTTGCGACCTGTTCAATTGAAACGCCCACCAGTGGGAGTATATTAAAGGAATCAGCAAGCACCTGTGACTAACGGCGAAATTCAGCGATGTTCAAAGATCTTGCCCCAGAAGAAGGCCGAGGAAATGTGCCGAAATGCATCGGGATGAACAAAGGAACATTGTCCGCTTTGAAATAAATACTCTAAAGAAACGTGTCTTAGTGCGACTCATTTCTCTCCAAGTAAGGAAAGGTTTTAAATATTACTAACGGCATTGTCCTGCCGCGGAGTTACGCACCTCAAAGAAGAGCGCCATTCCTGCCCGAGAAAGGACGCAAAGGTGAAGAGCAGAAAAGCTACAGGGCAGCGGCAGCCACCAGAAACCCATTTCTGGCATGAGTCCCTAACGTGCATAAAAGCGGCATGTGGGGAAAGCACGGAGTACTTCAAAGGGAAACAACATCGAGCAGTGCCTACGGTTACCAGGACCCCTTGCGACCTGTTCAATTGAAACGCCCATCAGTGGGAGTATATTAAAGGAATCAGCAAGCACCTGTGACTAACGGCGAAATTCAGCGATGTTCAAAGATCTTGCCCCAGAAGAAGGCCGAGGAAATGTGCCGAAATGCATCGGGATGAACAAAGGAACATTGTCCGCTTTGAAATAAATACTCTAAAGAAACGTGTCTTAGTGCGACTCATTTCTCTCCAAGTAAGGAAAGGTTTTAAATATTACTAACGGCATTGTCCTGCCGCGGAGTTACGCACCTCAAAGAAGAGCGCCATTCCTGCCCGAGAAAGGACGCAAAGGTGAAGAGCAGAAAAGCTACAGGGCAGCGGCAGCCACCAGAAACCCATTTCTGGCATGAGTCCCTAACGTGCATAAAAGCGGCATGTGGGGAAAGCACGGAGTACTTCAAAGGGAAACGACATCGAGCAGTGCCTACGGTTACCAGGACCCCTTGCGACCTGTTCAATTGAAACGCCCACCAGTGGGAGTATATTAAAGGAATCAGCAAGCACCTGTGACTAACGGCGAAATTCAGCGATGTTCAAAGATCTTGCCCCAGAAGAAGGCCGAGGAAATGTGCCGAAATGCATCGGGATGAACAAAGGAACATTGTCCGCTTTGAAATAAATACTCTAAAGAAACGTGTCTTAGTGCGACTCATTTCTCTCCAAGTAAGGAAAGGTTTTAAATATATATATATATATATATATATATATATATATGTTTTAACAGATATGATTGTATATTTTTTTATAAGTTAAATTAGTTATTTCATAATTTTAAGGTAATTTAAGTATTTTTAAGTATATTTTAGCTATTTATTTTTAATATTTTTTTAATTTTACAATTTTTTTAAGAAATTCGATATTTTTACAAAGTATATATATATAAACGATATTTTGGGTTCGATATTTTGGTACTTACCTGTTTGTAGATAGGAATTCGATATTTTGTCTGTCGATATTTTGGAATCTATATTTTGGGTAGTCTATATTTTGTCCCTCGATATTTAGTCAGTGATCCAAAAAAACACATCCGTCATACAGTTTTTGAATGGAGCAAATTCAATTGGTTTTTGTGCAGAGAACCCCAGGCCCTATCCGAGTGCTTATTAATTTACTTTGGTCAGGACTGGAAGCAGATTCATAACTTTCCACTTTTTGGCACAGGAGCCTGGTTAGAAGCAAGATTGCAATTTGTTTGTCTTGGCCCAGAGCTTCAGTTCCCTGACTTTACCCTGACAGGATTTATAGGGGACCCGAATTGAATCCTTTGAAAGAGGCAGTATATCTAAAGATCCTTGAAGCTATAAGGGACAAATTAGTGGACAATTTTTCTTGAGTACCTGTTACATTATTTCATTGCCATCATTGAACTACAATCCTTCAACTATTTTTCCCTTTTTAGTTTAAACTTTGTTGAGGTGAACAAGTGTTGTTTGAACACCAGGATATTCAACACCTCACATCAAGAAAGAAGAAACGAAAATGGATGTCTATTTATTTAGCAGCATGTTTAATTAGTGTTATAGGAATATGTGTCATAGCTTGGTTTTTACATGTAAAATATCCTGTGCACATGTTTGTATCGCCAATCCTCACACAGTCTGAACATTACCATTTTATACTGTCACCTTTAGATGAAAAACATAGACTCTCCTACAAGAATAATTCATTTATTCGAATGTTACATTACACCCATATCATTACTAACATTTCCAATTGTTGGGTTTACGGATTGTTGCCAGCACACCAGGGTGCAGGGGGAACACCTCTTATCCCGCTCCCATTCTCACATAGTTCTTGTTGTGCTTGGTTTGCACTTTTGTGGGCGGCAGGGCGGTCCAGTGCTGATGTAGGGGGTCTTAATAGGAAACAGAATAAAGTATGTTATCCAAATGATGATGGAGATCCGCAAGCAAAGGGAACAAAATGGGAAATGGAGGAATATGCTAGAGGCACCTCTGCCACGAGATGTGTCTTTGCAAGGACACAGATTAAATTAGAGAAATGATTTCCCATTATAACAGTAACAGACACAAGAGCTACCCTATGTGTAAAATGTTTTGGTCCCATTTTTGTAGGTAATATTGATTGTGACACTGTATTGACTATATCAGGTCCGGCTCTTAGTACTTTTCTAGCATCCCATAATACATTTTTTATTTGTGGGAATAAGGGTTATTTCTATCTACCTCCAGGATGGTCAGTAATGATAGATATTACAGCAGTGGATCAGACGGATACCTCATTGCAAGAATATATTGACGTAAAACTGGGTATGTTCTTTTTTGTTGGACCACCTCTCAACAGAGGAACATACGAAGACTCACTAGAGTAGTTGAAGTAGTAGTTAATCAGACTACTGCAACTCCAGGTAACATCACTGAGGAACTCCAGGTGGCAAGACTTGTAGTTTTGCAGAACCGTATGGTTCTAGATGTCATTCGTGCAGATCGTGGTGGTGCATGCAGAATTATCGGCGCCAGTTTTGTTTATATACCAGACGACATGCCCACCGTTTATCAGGCCATTTCTAATTTGCAGAAGATAGCTGCTGAGATACACCAAGACACTGGAACATGGACCTGGTCTGGTTGGTTCTGGAGCATTGTTATGACATGGGGATGGAAATTATTTTTTACAGCAGCCTGTATAGTAGGTGCTATTCTAGGATGGTGTATTTATATTCAATGTATGCCTTTTATATGCCCCCTCTGTACTTCTTTATGCATGCCCTGTATCCCTAAGAAAGTGGATATTTGTGTTGTTAATAAGCAGTTTATGCTTCAGCAACAAATAGATGAATTTATGAAAATAGATATGCAAAGTTTGAACGATGTACAGAGAGTAACTTTGACTGTTGCAGTATAATGTTGATTTAGGTTTTTACTCTTCATGTATTCAGTAACTGAAAAGCTTTAAATATATGTTTGAAGTATACTCTTAATTGGGCAAAATGTATTTAGCAGAGGCTAAAAGGAGGGACTGTTAAACGGTACTAAATTGTAATCTGTTAACTTAGGCTCAGCTAACAGCCATTTTGCCCACCAGACCCATTTTGATTTTTTACGGGGACTTTCTAAGTTAAAAATTGCGTGTTCACTGAAAGCTGGTCACACTGATAACATCGCCGTGTCAGAGCAAGCTGCCCTGCCAAAGGGCCTACGTACACAGATGTTTAAACTGTTAGCCCACCAGGATTGTACAGTGCAGCATGTAGGCGTTGAGTAAGGGGGTTGTGTATGTGTTATGCAAAAATGTCATAAGAGGGTTATGTAAAGTGTGATGTAACCATGACTAAGGAGTTTTCTGCTGAACTCCTATGGTGCCTAGATGGTATAAAAGGCAGACGACAAGCTGTTCTAGTTCGTTCCCTCTCAGGCACTTGTAGTGTCTGTAGGACAGAGCCATCTCATGAGATAAAATAAATTTGTGTTTATTTCCACTCCAGTGTCGATCCTCATTTATTGAACCCGTAGACAAGAAGGGTGTCCCTGTACCAGTGGGACTGATATCAATTCTACACTACCTCCTAGTAGTCTGAGTGGTGAATCCAGTCTCTCCAGTTTACAACCTTTTTTATATATTTAGTTTATTAGTTTGTGAGATTCTCTCAGGAGTCAGACAAATCTATAGTTGGAGGCAGCTATTTGGCTGATCCCACTCTCACGAGAGTCCCGTGGGCATTAATATCCCAAGCAAAATGGAGTTATAACATGAAAGAATTATTGTTTAAAAAGTGTTCACTTTGTAAATAAGTATGCTATTCAATGAGTTTGAAATTCTGTTGCAGTCCCGCAAGAGTCTTGCGAGGAAACTCTGCAAGCTTCCTGGAGTGACTCCTAAAAAAATCTGTTTTTGTTTAAAAATAAAACCTTAGAAATTCACTGATTCACTGAAACAGCCAAAGGTTATTATTCTGATTCGGTTAAATTAAGTGAATATGTCAGTGACACCATTATTGTTTTTAACTCCACAGAAATGTACCTGGTATATTTAGCAGAGCTAACTATATCTTACGCCTCCATGCACTGCTTATGACATCTCATATTTCATCACTCATGACATGCTCTATGACATCATTTATGACATCACTGATGACATCTCAAAGACATAATTGATGACATCACTGATGACATCATCCAATGAGTGTGCTAGTTTACATAGTGTTGGGTAACTGCCAAATTAGTTTTCTAAATTATTTTGTACAAGTGCTTCTAATGCATCATAGGTGAGGTACTGAAAGGTACTGAACACTTTATAAATAACTGAAGTGTAGAGTAACTCTGTGTGCGGATGACATTTGAAGACTTGTGACCAGTATGTTCCACACAATTTTTTATTTTTTTTATTTCTTTATTTCTCAAAATTTTACAGATCAAACAAGAAGCAAATTGCGACATCCTGTCCATAGTGAAGTGCACACATACAGTACAATTTAATACAATCCAGTGTTATACAAACAGCTCAATCGCATTGCGGCGTACGTTTACGAGTAAGTACCATTCAACACACTAATGTACGTGGTATTGATGTTCTTAACCTTTCCAGAGCAGGAAATGTGAAAAACCTCTGTAGGGATGGCACCGGTTCTATAATCATTGTGCCCGCCTGATAGGGTCACAAGAGGGATCAGACTGCGAGTGGTGTGTGGGCTTGCAGCAATGTGTCACCATCAGTCTCAGTCTGGTCCAGTCCCCTGGTTGATATGTATGTCGTGTAGAGTCCTCAGACATTTTTAGGGTGGCTCCTGGGGGGTAGTAGTTCACTAAATATCTGAGTCTGCGTGCAACAATAAAGCATATCACAGGACCACTGTGCCATAGTAGGGGTAGGACCACGCAGCCAATGGATTGCTACATTCAGTTCCACACAGGTTTTTTGGCCTCTGCAGAAAAAGTTGCTAACAGGGCCAAGATTCTTTGTAGAAGATACTAAGGCATGTTACCAGCCTTGAGTTATTGGGCCAAATCAGTTCAGCATGACAATTTCAACATAACGTAGAAGATTGTGTATACCAGGTAATAACTTTCACCAGAGAATGAAAGCTACAAATAATATCATCTTTAGCAGCTCCAGAACTTGGATATTTTAAGCCAAGTTTATTTTTGACAAGTGTAGCATAGAGTGCACACGGTTCACGGTAGGTACTTTTTAATACCCTGTGATGTATTTCTCATGAGAGTTTCACTGTCTAAAAACAGTGTGGTACAAAGAGAGAATACTGTTTACAGTACCCACTTTTCTACTCATATCAACTTCATTTTCAATGTACATTCGGTGACTGTAAGGGGTTTGATACAGGTTTGATAGAAGCTATTCATTGTAGGGCATTCATTTTGGAACAGACGTTCAGTATATTTAGGAATTTGGCTATCTCTGAACAGTTGTATACAGATTGAACAACGTGTGCAATGAGGGTTTCCTGTATATCGGTTGTTGACTGTTAATGTGAACTAGGCTACCTGTGAAGCGCATAGTTTAGGGTCAAAGTTGCAATTAGCACTAATTACTACACCTAAAGGAGTTGTATCTGTGATGGTATTAATGATGCTTCATATTATTCTGAGCTATTTTGTACTTACATTCAGGCCTTCAATGCCATACTAGTTTATAGAGGAGTTGCATGCTAGTTTATAGAGCAATGCATATGAAAGAAGCTTGGCTGATGTCATCAATGATGTCACTTGAGAGGTCATGAGTGATGTCATCAATTATGTCATAGAACATGTTGTGAGTGATGCAATATGTGAGGTCATATGCAGTGCTTGGCGGGGGGCACAAGTTATAGTTAACTATAACTGGAGAGTTTCTGTTTGCTTTAGTTCAAACCGTTAATGTTGTCACTGACATATTCACCTTACTGTAAAGCTACTTTAACCTTTTTATATATTATACATATATATATAATACATATATATAATAATACACACACATATATATATATATAAATTATACACACACATGTATTATACATATATGTATATTATATATAATAATCAATATTGCAGTGGTGGTCGCCACTTAGTAGTTATAGTAAATTCTGTGTTTCCATAGGAAATGCCTTTTTTGGTTTGCTAATAACTTTGGAACCGTTTGACAAATCTTTATGAAACGTTCCAAAAAAGGCTTCTTATTAGACAAGTTTCTCTCTGGAACATTTTGGGTTGATCTGTCAAGTAGGGGCTGCGAAAAAGGCAGGTTTCTAAATGCAAAAAGTCAATCTCCATAGACTTTTATTTACAAAGAGGTACCGCAAAAACTGCTGAATGGAATTTCAACAAATTTGTCAGGAAGCTGAATCTTGGGCCAGAAAGTGTGCTTTTTGTGATTTGATCTAAATCTGTTCAGTAGTTTGAGAAATTAACGTACAGAAATATGTGTATATCTGGATGGTTTGAGGAACTCTAGCGAGAGTACCACAAAAGCAACTTAAAAAACAGAGCAGTCTGATTGGCCTAGGGTTTTTTTCCCTTTGGGCCTCCTCACAATGCTCTACTAATTACCCCACATATTGCATCACTCATGACATGATCTACATCATTGATAACATCACTGCCACATCTGAAATGACACAACTGATGACAAGACTGTGCATGGTTGGGTCACGAGTTATAGTTACTTTAGGGCACGAGTTTTTTTTTATAAAAGTGCACAAAATCTTCATGATTGTCCACTGTAGGTGGACCAAACCAGTATTATCAGTGGCCTTATCTGTAGCCCCGTGTGCACACCCTAAACATCATTCACAGAGATGCCACTGACAAGAACAGAATAAATGAAGCAGGCGTGCAACTGATGTTTCAGTAGCTACTAGAGACAGGACACAGCAGATTCAGATCAGCGAAGGTGGTTGGTGAGCTGTACTTTCATTATGCAGAGCAAAGAGTGATTCCTGACTCCGGGTTACAGGTACATTCGGCCTTGCTACTTACAAAATCATTCTACAAGGCGAGTTTCAGATCACTATTCAATATTAAACGAAATTTCTCCCGAAACATTTCCGAATAGAAACTGAATAACACTGCTTCTTGGAACATGCTGGATTGGTATGTGTAACTGAATGGATGATTTGCAAGAATCTAGATACTACTCCTGTGTGTGAATAGAAACTGTTCTGTTAGACTCTATGCCCAATCGTTCTATTAGGATAATTGCATCATAACTTCCCATCACAAATTAGTATAATTCTGATAGGAGTAGGATCCGACAACAGCATCCTTGATGTATTGGACTTTGTGCATTGGTTAAAAATGCGAAGTTGGGAATACTTGCTGCTAGCTACTTTGCATACTTTCTTTTGAAAATACGTAAATGCAGGTGATATGCATAGCTATTCATAGTTTAAAACACACTCGGGCACATGGATGACTAACTGCTTGCATCTGTCCTCCACAGCCATTCTGAGCTCACTACTGTCTACCAGCAGAGAGGTTTTTGGCCAGCCCAGGTAACCCACCTGACTCCCCGGTCACCGGCCCACCTGCATTGTTTTCCGGCCTGAAGCACCCTGAAGACCCACTGTACCCTCCCGCACCTTGCATGACGCCGATTTCCTATTATTCTCCCGTCTGTACATTCACCTATGAACGGGTGTTCAGGGGAGAGTGAACCCTGCAGCCTTCCCATCAGCTATTCCCTGCTTGATGTCTTGGACCAGAAATAGGGTGATGGAGAGGATGGGAAACTTTAGTTTGTCCCACACTCACATTTGCAAGTGCTTGCTCCAGGAGGCCTTTGGCTGTGACATTAAGAAGTAAATGGTGGAGGGCAGGCTGAATCCACTCAGAGACAATCACACGTGATGGGATTTGCAAGTAGAGTCATCAATTATAAACACGCTAAATAACCAGGGAGGTAATCTTGCCTTGCACATAGTTAGGAAAGAGTTTGTGTTTTAAAAGCGTGTTAATCTTAATTTCTTTGAATAAATTGTGAAAGGTTGTACATTTCTTGATTTCTTTCTTGTTTTAATCCCTCCCAGTTCCCTCCATAATTCCATTCCCCCAGTTAACTTCGAATATGTACCTGTTTCTAATATCTGGATTTGATGCCAGGTTCTTGCGAGATTTTGGATTCCTGCTACTCCCGGGGTGCCATGTGATTCAGGCCCTGAAACAGAGGAAAAACAAATAGGGTGAGTGAGGAGAGAAGACCTACAGATAGCAAAAAAACAAAGCTACAAGTACAATAAAATAGGAAAGCACAAAAAAGAATCAAAGTTGCAAACTGAAAAATGAAAACGTGATGCATGTAATGATTAAAAGTAGAAAAAACAGTCAGCAAAAGCAAGAAACCAAGTAAAAAACACTGAAAAAACGTAAAAACAAACAGGGGACAAAACAAATTATCATGCTCTGTGAAGGAGACTATTAAAATCCAGAATTATGTATTAAATTCAAGATGGCTTTATTGAAATGCAACCATCAACAGGTCTCAACTGCAGCTTCTCCAGAGCAAGAATGCCACACATCAGCATTAGATGTCATATGATTCTAATTCTATAGTCACGACATACAAATGTTCCACAAGCTCCAAGGTTGGACATGCAAGTTCATTACAACACATCCCCTTTATGCAATATATGAACAATTATAAATAAAAGTTCTGATTCTGTTAAAGAAGCACTAAATAACATTCTAAGCAGTAGTTTACAAGTAAATTACAACACATAAATAAAATGTAAGAATAAATCTTTGTAACATAAGAATGGAACAAAAGAATAGATAAGATGAAAATTAATACAAAATATAGTCTTTGAATTTTCCAGGAACATTTCTGGATCTACTAGGAATATCCCTGTTCAAAAATCTACCCATAGAAACACGACCTTGGCCAGTAGCTGCACTACGGTTTATCTCAACAAATTTGACCAACCTAGACATACTCCAGGTACAACCACTGTCCAAGGTCACTACATTTTTCCGGATTGCGGTGATGACAAAAGGGCCAAGAAAATTAGACAACCCTTTGTGACCATGTTTGTTCTTTTTCACCAGAACACGATCACCTAAATTCCACTTCTTCTCTTTCAGTGACATCTTGTCATCATATCGCAATTTGTATCTCTGTTGATACTCAGAAAGTTTATTTCTCCTTAACTCCTCAGTCATGACATCATTCCTTATTTGAGGAATCCAGCAAGGATTCAATTTAGAACTCGCCCTTCTCCCTCTCAATGCTTCAAATGGCGATCTCTGATAAATAGCATTAGGAGCAGTGCGATGTGCCCACCAGGTTTCTCTCAACACATCACAAAAAGAAACCCCAGAGTCCCGCGCACGTTGAGCACAACTCTTGACAACTCTTTTCATCCTTTCTGTGAGGCCATTGGCCTGCGGTGAATACAGAGCAGTCTTTTGATGAACAATACCAAGACTTACAACAAAGTCATGCATTTCACTAGAAGTGAACTGAACTCCATTATCAGTGATTAAATATTTAGGAATGCCTTCAGAAGCAAAGACATCCTTTAAAAATTCAATTACTGACTTAGAATTAACAGTGCTCATGCATTTAAAAACCACCCACTTTGAAGCATAGTCCACCAAAAGAACATCAAATCTCTCCTGCAAAGGCATTAATTCAAACGGACCCATGATATCTAATTCCAACTTGGTCCAGACAGTATCAGGCACTTCCACAGGAGAAAGAGGCACATGATTGGTTACCCGAGACTTATCATTAATGGCACACAAATGACAATCTTTAACAGCATCCTCTATCATTCGATCCATTCCTGGCCACCAATATCTCTCTCTAACTCGTGCTTTCGTAAGACTTCTGCCCAAATGCACTTCATGAGCAAAATTGATTACCTTGTCTTTAAGTTCATCAGGTGGAACCATCCTATCACCTCTCAACAGATTCTCTTGATAAAAAGATAAATCCTCCCTTACTGTCCAAAAAGACTTCAATTCAGAACTTAAATCTTTGTAATTCGGCCAACGCTTGGAAATGAATTCCTTCAGAGACAAAAATTATTTATCCTTAACAGAACAGGATAACCATTCTTCCATCAACGGCAAACTCTCCATTAACCAATTAACACATTCAATTTCATCTTTAACATGCTCACAACCCACAGGCAATCTCGACAAACAGTCCGCAGACTTGTTACTGAGGCCTGAAATGTACTGTACTTTAAAGTTAAACTCTCGCAGGCCCTCACTCCACCTCTTAAGTCTGGGAGTCATGTGATCAGTGGAATTACATGAGAAAATGTGAACCAAAGGTCGATGGTCGGATTTAACTACAAATGGAATGCCCCATAAGTAAAACTTAAAATGCCGTATTGCCCAAAACACACTCAAAGCCTCCCTTTCTATACATGAATAATTGATTTCCGCCTCCCTAAGAGCTCTAGAGGCAAAAGCTACTACTTTTTCTTCACCATCTACGACCTGAGAGAGAGAGCACCGCTCCAAGTCCCCTGAGACTGGCATCAGTTGTAAGAATAGTTTTCAATTTGGTATCAAAATGTCCTAATGTTGGCATCTTCCCAATTTCAGCCATGACCAACTCAAAAGCACCTTACACTCCGCTGTCCAAACAAATCATGCTCCATTCCTTAACAAGGCTCTAATGGGATCAAAAACACTGGCAAAAATGTTCACAAACTTAGAGTAAAACTCCACCATTCCCAAACATGATCTAACTTGCTCCTTGTCCTCCGGTGTTGGCGCTTTAACTATGCTTTCTTCAAGTTTAATCTTGGGCCGTATGCCTTCGCCAGAAATAATGTGACCAAGATACGTGACTGATCTCAACCCAATTCGACACTTTTCCTTTTTAACTGTGAGAACTTTTTCTCTCAACCTACACAATACCGACCTTAAAACTCTTTCATGCTCATCATCATCCTTGCCATAAGCCAGAATATCGTATTGGAAGAATAAGACATTAGGCAAATTTCCCAAAACAATCTTCATCATCCTTTGGAAGCATGCTACCGCCGAGGCCAAACCGAAAGGCATCCTTAAAAAACGATATGCCCCCAAAGGAGTAACAAATGACGTTAAATGTCTGGAATCTTTGTGAAGCCTAATCTGATAAGCGGACAAGAGGTCCAACACACTAAAGGTTTTAGCCCCCTTCAACATACTTATTGACTCAGATGTTTGGAAGGGGTTGGCGATCTACCCAGATCCATTTATTCAATCCTCGCAGATCCACACACATCCTTATAGCAGCACCACTATACTTAGGTGCCAAGACCACCGGACTTAACCACTCTGAAGCTTCTATCTCTTCAATTACCCCCAATTTTATTAGCTTGTTAAGTTCACACCTAAGAGTCAAAAACAAAGCATTATTAACCTTTCAGGTAAAAAGGATAAACACATAGGTCCATATTTTGAAGCTGATTTTTGAAACGTGAACAAGAAAACCTGAATTAATTGCGGCTTCTCTGCTTAACCAAATCTGGTGATATTAGGCAAAGATTTTACTTCTACCAATCCTCCTTTTTTCTTCAATATGGCAAACGAAAGTACTTTCAAATACCCGTGCTCCGAATACCAGTTGCAGAAAAGCATAGTGCCTTTGATTTACTACCACTACAATGTTGCTCTATCCACAAGAACGCGGGCCGCGCAGGGTTCACGTGACAAATGGATGTCCTCTTAGTTCATTAATGTCACTTTCGCTAGAGTTGGGGAGGGAGCAGAATGGTTCTCAGTTCTGGTTTAGAAAGTATCACCTTTGATAATTGCTTCTCAGTGCAGTGCTATTTATTATGGAAGTATTTAATATCAAAGTGTCCGCGTGAAAGAAATACACTTTTTCGAGCTGCCATTTGACTTCATGGTGTGTTGCATGTTTCCATGGCAAACCTGTTTAGGGCTCAACTCGTGCACAGGCTCAAAGAGCCAGGCCCCTGGCTCTGGCTTGTGAAGATCATTTGTTGGCTCGCCCACCTCTCTACCCGACTATGCATCTCATTGACCCCCCTGCCGTGCACACACACTTCACATGCATTGCACCCCCTCTGCACAGATGGGCCACACCCTGTGCGCAGGCACTCAAGTTCTCGAACCTTCCAGTTATTCACAGCACCCCTCTACCCTGTCTACCCCCACTGGTCTGCACTTCCGGGAGGGCACAGTCTGGACATTCACCGCAGTGCAAACGAGAGGTAAGGAAGGAGACCTGCAGGTGGAGCAAAACCAGGTCTGGGCGGATGGGCAGGGGTGAAACAAGCTCGGGAGGGGTGATATCAAGCGGGGAGAGCTGTAGAGGGGTCACAGACGTATAGTTTCCTGATAATGGAGCGCATCAAAGAACCGATACTGCAGTGAGCTAAAGGACTGACACCAGAGGCAAATGAATTAACTCACACTGGAACCAAGTAAACACGACGAGAAAACTTCGGCACTAAAATAAAAATAAATGAAACGCTACTGAAAGGCAATCCAATGCCCCGAAATTGGAAAGAAAATCAGTCGAAGGATTCTGAGACGATTCGAAGCACCGATTATGTAAAAATGAAGGCGCACAAAAGGACAAATTAAAGGTTCAAATATGGAAGCAAAACAATAGGTGCAGGCAGGGCAACTGAGAGCAAATTACTCCAGAATTCGGCTGCGCGGCTCGAAGCCTGTGGCCGATTTAATGGTTGACTCATGTACATATGATATATATATTTACATATATTACATATGATAGATGAATATATCAGCCAAGGTTCAGCAAAGAGCTGACGCTGCGGGCACAACTACCAGAACTGTCACCTAAGGAGTAAAGGAAAAAGCATGTGTTTTTTTAGCAAAAAAAAAAAAAATACTGCGGGTCAAAGACGGTGACTGAGAATTCAATATTACAGGAAATCTAAACTTTTTTTTATCAGAACCATGTAAATATCTGATATTAGTACCAAGAACTTAACAATAGTTTTACACTCTTTGATTTTGAATTCATCAGTTGTCTGTGATCCTGAAAACAAAATAGTGTCAAAACATTTCGAGGAAGGCGGTTTGTTTCTCATTGCAGCTTTGTAATCACGTTTGCAGAAAATAATATTTTGTTTCATCCTAAACTGTTTTTAAGTTTCCCACGTCCTACTCCCTAGTGGATTGACCCAGAGAGCACAAGGACAGTTTATTCATAGTTTCCCTAAGCAAGTGGCGCTCTCTCCTCAGCACTACGACTGCCGGCCAATAAGCGCTTTTCTTTGCAGAACATGTGCCTCGCTGGTTAACCACATGAGTGCGGCGGTTATTTTTGCTCTGTGCGGCTTTTTTCCAAAAGCCGCGTTAGATGATGAGCTCAGCTCGTCATCCTGCACACGACCACCGTGGCTGATGACGAGCTGAGCTCGTCATCAGCAGCGAAGAGGTTAATAGCGGAATAAGTCGGCACCTGAAATTTTTTGTAAAAGTGCGCGCCTCATGTGCCGACATCCGCGCTAGCTAGATTGGAGCCGTTTAACGTGGGTTAATAGCAGAATGAGTCAATACTGTTTTTAAGTTTCCCACGTCCTACTCCCTAGTGGATTGACCCAGAGAGCACAAGGACAGTTTATTCATAGTTTCCCTAAGCACGTGGCGCTCTCTCCTCAGCACTACGACTGCCGGCCAATAAGCGCTTTTCTTTGCAGAACATGCGCCTCGTTGGTTAACCACATGCGTGCGGCGGTTATTTTTGCGCTGTGCGGCTTTTTTCCAAAAGCCGTGTTAGATGACGAGCTCAGCTCGTCATCCGCACACGACCACCGTGGCTGATGACGAGCTGAGCTCGTCATCAGCAGCGAAAGGGTTAATAGCGGAATAAGTCGGCACTTGAAATTTTTTGTAAAAGTGCGCGCCTCATGTGCCGACATCGGCGCTAGCTAGATTGAAGCCGTTTAACGTGGGTTAATAGCGGAATGAGTCGATACTTGAAATTTTTTTTTTAAGCGCGCGCCTCCTGTGCTGACCTCCCCGCTGGCTAGATTGGAGCCGCGTACGGGAGGCAGATGATTGTTGGAGGAAGGCGGGCTGTTCTGCTTGAGACGGCTGGATAGACGGAGGGAGAAGGCTGCTGGAGATGCCGTGAGTACCTGGTGCCTGAAGGGGAAAGAGATCAAGCAAAAGCACCCGCGCGTGCTTCGCGGGGAAGGGAGAGGGGCCTACCGATTCCTTTTTCGGGAGCAAGCGGTGATAATTGATACCATATGGCACTGCCGCTCACTCCCGCAAGGCAATCGCCACACGTGCACGCTTTTCCATTGAAGGCAATGGAACGCATGCACGTTTTTGGGGAAAAAAGGGCACCGGTGGCTTAAGGTCTCCTCCTATACAGCGCATGTGAGCTGCGTAGGCGAGACCTAAAAAGGGCTGTTCACATTACTGATTCTATTGAACTTAAAATGGGTATGCTACTGACACCACTGCGCTCATGTAACTAAGATCCACTTAGGGCAATAGCACTCTATTTTCAAGAGAGTAGCTCTTAGTGAGACCCTTTTGTGCACATTATCGTGAGACAGACCTAGGTCATGGTGCACAATCATGGTCCATTTTTTCCTACAATGGAAAATCAGTACCAGGGATCCAGCTATTGATGCAGCTGAGGCACTCAAGGAAGGGATGCACAGACATCACCATGCAGGGGACTTTTTCATCCCAACAGTATGCAATTTAAACCTCTCCTATTGAATGCACAACCACACTCACCTTCCTTAGATCCTGGTGACAATGGGGTGGATGAGCATTATGGTCGAGTAGCGGCAGCACAAGAAGGACTTGGACAATGGCGTTTAAGATGAATTGGTGGTGGAACCCTGAAAAAAGGTGAGGTTCACCTTTTTTTCTTCGATTCCGCCAACGCGAGCTTAGAGGTTTCCCTACCACAGTTACCTTGACTAAAAGCCACATCATAATCTGGACTGGATGGCGGGATCCTTGGCCAAACTCCCTCCAAAAGCAGCTTATGCCTCTGACACCATCGACATGGGAGAAAGATCCTGGAAGAGTCAATGGGACCATGGCGATCTTCCCTCCAGTGACCAGCCAACATCTAAATTGAGTTGGCGGACCGCCAAGGCGGTGGGCAAAAAAAGCGATGGCAGGATCTAATCCGCCAAGATCCAAGTCTGGCAGTAAGTTTAAAGTAGTCCTCTGTTGCTTCTTTATCTGCCACACACCCATTTCTCTCCCCTGCGGCGAACCACCCAAAAGCATCTCCACTGGTGTGTGGTCAAGATGCCCCTCTGAAGGATACGAATGCCTTTGATCCCAGCCAGGGAACATGAGGGTTTTAAGAGATAATTGAGTCTGGAGCAGCAATTGTGTGAGGCTGAGCATTGTGTGAAGCCCTATTCCTGGGGTGCCACATATGGCACACACATCTTCTAAACCCAACAAGGTAGCCCGTTTGCGTAGTGCTTTTGTTCTGATGGCTGGGAGCATCGAAGTTGTGTCCGGTGGTTTGTTGAGCACCGCATTGAAGTCACCTCCATGAATCAGCGTACACTAAGCAGCTATTTTGACACCACCTGATGTGCTACCAATTTATGTGGCACAGATATGCTTTAGTGGCTGTGGCGGTCGAGGTGGAAAGAAGTGAAAACTGCCATGTAGCAATTGTGTATGAGATTTTCCACCCCCGAACCCTTGATGAAGCACGAATGGAACACCTGAGTATAACGTATCCCACAATGAAGGAGCACTTGGTGCTCAACAAATGTGTTTCTTGGTGGAAAAGGATCTCTGGGGACGGTCTCTTCATGTACATAAGTGCAGCCCATCTCTTAATCTGGTCTAGGAGCCCGTTGACATTCCATGTCAACACTTTCATTTGAGTGTGCATTATAAAGGGTATTTGAAGTGTGGTAGGTGCAGTGTGCAGATGTTGTAAGCTCAACAAACAGTATGCCCTGTGAGCACACAGAACTAAACGACCAAAAAGATGTTAAAAAAATATTCGAACATTCTTGCCCCCCATCTACACCCACTTTACACTTCCCTCTCTGAAATATCTGCCGCCCAAACTTCTAAAAAAAAAAACATGAAATTTAACAATGTGCTGGAGCAGTTTCTGGGAGCAAAACATCATCTATCCACATAAGCACCCATTACGCCAACTAATGGGACCAGTCTCAAATATAATTTATATCTGATGAGTCCATGGCATAGAGTGTCCCACAATGCTCTGAGCTGGGACCAGGCTCCCATGATATGGAGGCCCTCTGCCAGCACCTCCCCTACACTGATTAGCACTCCGCTTTCTCCCTTCACCCAGCAGCATGGGCCATAATCCTACAAGGGTCACAAGGAAGGAACGCTCTTCCACCCATGCCCAGGTGATTGAAGAAAAGAGCTTTACCTTAAAACAACACTCATCTTGGCCGGGTATAAAAGCATAAAAAGTTCATGGCTCTCAGCTTTTGTTTCACTTGTTCAAAGGACTTCCTTTGGGTTTGGACAAGTCTTGTGTAGTTGGGGACAAAGAAGATTTTATCCGAACCATGTCTCACACTCTGCAGGAAGCGGTCTTGATATCAGTCATTCAGAAAGTGGGCAATGATGGGTCAAGAAGGTTCCCCCTGCAGTGACTGCTGAGAGATGATGACACAGTGTGTCCATTCAATTAAGAAACAGAGAGCAATTTGATCATTTGGGAGGAAGTCCCTGCCCCAGGATTCCGAAAACCTCTACCCATGTGGCCCGTCAGCCCCCTCAGGAATCCCAGAAAGTGAAGATTATTGTGGCCGAATGGCCCTAGGCATCCTCAATCTTGGCCTCCATCTCGTCCCCAGCACTTGCAGTTGTTGAATTGCTTACTGAAGGAAGGCCACGGTATCTTCAAGCGAGGGTATGTGTTTTTTACCAATTGTATTGCAGACGTCCTGCAAAACCAGTGCCCCGTTGGCCCCTACTTCTCCAAATTTTTATCTCGAAGGTCCTCCTAGAGGAATTGATAAATTGCAAAATAACCTCATTACTGGCCCATCCACAACCTTTTGAGTACATCAGGGGTCAGCGGACCAGCCACATGTTGGATTTGGGGATCCTCATTCTGTGGAAAGGGTTTGGTGAACTTGTCCAACTTACCCTCTTTTGCCTTAGTCTTATCTTCCGCCATTGCAGAGAAGTCATGGGAGACTGTCCCTACTTCTAGACCCACCAGGTCTCCTAGTGTGAAGCGGCATGAGCGGTCTAGGGATTGGCAGGCGTCAGTGTAGAGGGCCAGCAAGAATAATTGAGAGGAGGGGACACACATCTTTCAATCAATCAAGCTATTTAGTCACATAAGCAGCTTCACTCTTGCTCTCCCTCGGGCCTTTGTCCTCAGCAGGCAAAGAAAGAAGTATCAGATAGATTCATCTACGAAAAATGGGCTTGCAAAGGGCCAGATTCTGAGAATCTGGCCCTTTGCGAGTGCAATTTTTGCATTTGGGATTCATCGTCCCAAATGCAAAAATCGCTATTAAAGAATTCGCACATTTGCGAGGAATTGCATTTAAGGAATCTCTATTTGAGATTCCTTAAATGCAATTCATGAACTATTTTAAAATTGCGAATTCGCAATTTTGGGCCACTATTTACCGTGAGGTCAAACCTTGTGGTAAATAGCGAAAACTTAGAAAAATGCATTTAAATGCATTTTTCTAAGTTGCATGTTACACACATACATGTCCTTTGGACATGTGTGTGTGTATAACACCAATGTGTATTACATTTCAGGGGTCCTACAGGGTGTCCTTTGGACACCCCTGGCACCCTTGAAATCGCATCCTTATTTGCGATTAGCAATTTGCTAATCGCAAATAAGGAAGCTTTAGGAATCGCAATTTATTTAGCGATTCCTACATGAATCCCGTTTTGCAAGTCCTTAATAGCGATTCCTTAATAATCGCTATTAAGGACTCGCAAAACGGGACGATGATGAATCTGGCTGTATGTCTCAAGCCTGCTTTGGACCAGAGCAGCACTCTTTACTCCCTCTGCCCAGGCCACCTCTGTGGGGTTGTGACCACACAGTGGGCCCTGGACCACAGGACGCATGACCATGGAAACCCATAGAAGGCAACTGCCCCACCCCGGATTCCTGGCTGAGCCACGTTGTGGCATCAAGCAGAGAACTCTCCTTCAGTCTGGTACAACGCTTTCACTTTATTTATTTATTTATTTATTTATTGACATTTGAAGAGCGCGGCGAATACCCGTGGGCGTCTCGGCGCTAGTTAAGGGATGGATCAGCAACTGGGTAAAGAAGATATACAAGGCTATTGGTCAAATAACCACGTCTTTAGCTGTTTGCGGAATGTGAACAGGGAGGGACTTGCTCGGATATGTGCAGGAAGCGTGTTCCAGAGTCTAGGGGTGGCAACCAGGAAACGCCTGTCGCCCCAGGTGACTGTTAGGGAGGCCCTGGGTCCCAGCCCGAGTACCATGTGGGTCGCCGCCCAAGGAAACCACCCCTGCCCTGCATGAAGGAAGGCCCACCGCCGGCACGACTGAGCCCAGGCGACACCCCAAGGCCATCCCCATTATGTCTTCTATGACTCCCTCCATCCTCAAGCTTTTGGTCAATGGTAGGGCCATATTAGAGAATCATAGCCACACTAAAGGATCACCCACCAAGAGATATCTGCTGACCGTGGCATCTAGGTCCGGAGCTCTCCAGGGAGGCTGCCATTTTGAAGCGCAGATTAATCCACGCAGCAGTATCAATGCCTCTGCTATATCGCACCCCAGGGAATTTCCAGCCCTGGAAGGATCACTGCTGTAGTCGAGACAACGCCTACTAGGCACTCAAGCAGCTGGGGTTACAGTCAGCGATGGAGGAGGGATGTTGAAGGATGTAGGGTGCCAGGCTTGGAGCACTACGGAGTTGCGACCACCATCTTACACTGACGCCATGCCCTGAAAGGTGTATTTTGACGCACAAAGGGGGCGATTCACAGAAGCATTTACGAGTATGAGAAGTATTACTACAGGAGTACTCTTTTACGTACTCTTACACACCTGAGTGTATGGACTCCAAAATGTCCAGCTCCCTGTTAATAAACGCGTAAAAAGGAAAGTAGTTCTTTCTATTTGTACTAATTGTATGGGTCTATTGACTGAATATTCCAATTTGTAGGTTTTGGAGCAGATTTGCAAACTCATGTAGGAATAAACGCGAAAGGGTTTTACAAAATAATTCTTTTATTTACTCAAAAACAGTGAAAACACCTCAAAAGTACATAGATGTCTGAGACTGGGGCTCCAACGACAAAGAAAAGGAAAACAGCTCCCTTCTCTGTGAGGGAATAAGAAAGTGGCTAGCCACAAATTGTGCATGATTAACTGTCCTGCTGGGAGGAGCATTGGCTGCTTAGGGACTTACACGGCTACAGGCAAAGGGGCTGCGTGGCCTTCGCTCGGAGAAACGATCCTATCCCTGTCAGGCAGGATTGGCACCCCGGCTGCAGAAATTACATATTATTTTCTTCCTTATGGCTGTTGTGAAATACACCGAAGAGTATCATAATTTTTCATTTGCCGAAGCGTAGACTGAAAGTGGCCAGCAGGAGGTCATCACTCACAGATCAAACTATTAACTGACCCCATACCGCTGCTGCTACAGCACTTTACTAGCAAAAAATAACTGCAACGTCGCAATCGGTGATTTTTAACATAAATCTCTCGAACGTGTGTAAAAGCGTGAAGCCACTGGGTGTTAATGGGGTAGAACTACTTCCTGCAAACAAGGGCTGGCTGGCTCGCTGCCGATTCCAAGGGGCCTGGTAAAAACATCAGCTTTTTAGTTTCTCTGTATTTCTGAACGTTTTATACAAGCCTGTGTGCTGGTGGTGGAAATGGCGCAAATACGTAGAATTCTATCAACCACTAAATCCAACCCCTCCTCCACACCACATTATAATGTCCTGTTGCAACTGAGTTAACACTACTGTATGTGCTGTAATCTGTGGATTTCTTGTAATACTTGTTAGCTTCTAAACCAGGATTCTCCAAAGCCGACCCTGGAGAGCCGGATCCATGCCAGATTTATAAAATAACTACATTTCTCTAAATGGAGATGTGATAAAAATCTGGCATGGATCGAGCCCTGGGCCGCCTGTGGTGAATGAACCCTGTTCTAAAGCAGAGTATACATTGCATCAAAATTGCTTTTATCTATCGCGAGACGCTCAGATGCGGTCTGTTTTTGTCAGAGCAAAATAGAACTTTAACAATACTGGAATATTAATAATTACCACACCCGTAGCACACTCTTCCAGTTGTTTATTCTTTAAGCATTGAACATTAGAATGTCAATTATTATCCAAATCGGTGGCACTCATTTTGTCGACCTCAAAAGGATGAAAGGTTGAGCGGACCCAACGGAATTCGAACCCAGGACTTCAGGTCGACCTCAAAAGGATGAAAGGTTGAGCGGACCCAACGGAATTCGAACCCAGGACTTCAGGACTTCCCGGTTAACTTTGTAACGGTTGCATTATTCCACTGCCCACTGACCTAGTTGATCGACTCAGCAGCAGAATGAAAGGGCAGCATTCCATAGCGCCACGTCACTGGGGTCTTCTGACATAAACAGAGTGATTTCTCGATTCGAAATTGTGCGCCCAGAAATCACTAGAGGTCGGCATGGAAGGACCATGGTGTATACAACGCGCGTGCAGTTTGACGCCCTCTTACGTGCAATGCAGCTTCTCAAGCAAGCAAGCAGCTCGCGCGCCGCGAGGTGGAAAGGTCTCCAATCAATGAAGCAAAAAGTCAATTGAGTTCCTCGTGTCAGTCCCCCCGGTCACAGTTAAGGGAAATAAATAGTGATGGATGAGGCCTGGCGTTAATTCAGTTCAAAGTTCAAATGGCCTCCCTCGCCTAGGTTTACTGTTTTTCTCCAAACAACCAATAGCGCTCTTGCTTGCAAACCCCTTCTCGTCTACGAAAACTACAGTAATCCTTTCAACTGCTCCAATTAGAAATTGTGTCCACCAACTGGGTGTCAGGGACCCTCCTGCAGCCACGAACTCATTAATCTAGGACCGGTTAACCAATGCGAGGCCTAATGGGCATCTTAACCGGCATCATTCACAGGCGGCTGGAAGTCAAACATTTTAATATTGATTGCTTGGGGGCTGAGTTAAACTTGTGTGGGCTAAAGTGCTGACAATGGGCGCCCTGCCGAGTCTCTGAACTGGCTGCCTGAGAGGTGTACCCTCCCCATGACCCTCCACCCATTCCCTCGACCTTTAACCCTTTTGCCTGGTGATGATCCTCAAATGTTGCTTCCCTTTTCTGCTTTGCCTTATCTCCATACCCTTGCATCCATCCCACCCTCCCTTTGTGCTGTGACTGCATCCCTCCTCCGACCCCACTTATGGAACTCTGCTTTTCTGTACATAGAGATAACTCTAATCACTAGTATATGCAGTAGACCGTTGTGCTCTCTACCATTCCCATGTGACTCTTAGAGTATACCCATTTGTATCCCTTCCCTATGTATATAGAGATAACTCTAATCACTAGTATATATGCAGTAGACCTTTGTACTATCTACCATTCTTATGTGACTCTTAGAGAATATCCAGCCATATCCCTTCCCTATGTATATAGAGATAACTCTAATCACTAGTATATGCAGTAGACCGCTGTGCTCTCTACCACTCCTATGTGACTCTTAGAGTATATCCATTTGTATCTCCTCCTTGTGTGACTTTACATCTTGTACATTTGCAATTTTTTTCTGTTTGTATCCTTTATGTAACGCATGTAATCCTAAATCCTTATGTTTTTCAACTGGTCCTTATGTAAAGCGCCCAGACACCTTCGGGTAAAGTTTGCGCTATATAAAATCGCATAAATAAATAAAAATAAATAAAATGGCTTTCCCACACCATCCTTTGGAGGCCCTGGGAGGGGGGCCCCCCTCCCATGATCCCGTTTGTGAAGCATTTATTTCACTCTGATCAGCAGACATACATGAGGAGAAGTGGGGTGTTAATTGAAAGACAAGAAAACAAAAGTAGCGCTTTACTGGCAAACTCTGTAAAGTGGCACTAATGTGTTGGGGTTTGAAAAAAAATATCTGGCCACTTTAAGAACACTCCATCTTGCTTTATTTAATTATTTTTCAGAGTTTGAACATTTTATTTCTGAGGCTGCACTTTGGAATAGAGAAATGTCAAAACGGCATTTCCAGCAAAAGTGGTTTTCTTTTTTGCATCCATGTACAAATGGACGACAGGAAGAGACGATGAGAACCATTTCTTGATCCATGGTTTTCTGAAAAGTGAGAAGGAGGTAGACAGAACGAGAGGGAATAGGAGTAAGAAAGAGGGGGCAGCTGCCAGCGGCAGAGCAGAAGCGGACACCTTCCTTGTCTTGTCTGGGCAGGAAGTAAGAGACATAGACCTTTTCCTTCTCTGCTCCCAGACCGTCCACGAACAGAATATTTCTGACGTCCAGGGACGCATGTTCATAATAAAAAAGTAGGTGAACGGAATCTACAGAATTAAAGAAGTAGGGGCACGCCGTGCCCTGCCGTTCCCGCCCACTTCGACCACTGCTCCTACCTTAGTTGTACATTTCCACATTTCATACGATTCACGAAGAATCCCAAGAGAGCCATTGGAAACGTAAAACAGTCATGGATTTCAGGAGTACTCGGGCCAGCAAAATATAAGGTGAACAGTATTTCCATTTTTAGCTAAATTCTGCACGCCATGTGAAAAAGCGTATCCATTCATTTTATTTGTTAAGGAAAAGTATGTTTTGAAGAAGAAGCTAATTTTCCTGCACCCCCAAGAAAAGGAAGATTCCTCTCCATTCCTGTCCGGTCCATTAACAGCACATAATCTTGTTTCTGAAGTTAAGAGAGCTGTCAAATATGTGTATGTTCACCTACTGTTGTATGGGTGCCATCCAAGAATTCCCTGGGATATTTAAAGACCACCAAGGTAGCCAATTTAAACACTAACTGTTGACATGCGCTGTGACTTAAATATTACAAATTCTAATCCCAGCAGGGCCTACTCAGCCTTTCATTTTGAGATGTTCATAAATGTAGTCCAATTAAATTGTGTGATTCAAACTATGTATTTTTCAGTACTTGAAGAGTGAAATAAAAATGAATTTATTGTTAATCCTGGCTCTTTTCCTTCCTTTACAAATTCAGCATACTCACAGACACATCTCTTATTTGCCAAGGTACTCTGTGAAAGTGAAACTCAACCTATCATGATTCTGTGAATACGGATGTAAGCATGCAAACATGTATGTGAACAAAACAAAGCCTCTAGGTCTCATTCCTTGAACATATTTGAATGGAGCCAATGTCTGAAAGGACCTCTGGTACACACCTGACCTAAATAGAAGCTTTTTTGTGTAAGGTGCATGGTAGGGTTGGATTGGGATTACAAATCGTCACGCTTAAAAAAAAGTGGCCCAAATTTGCATATTGCTTTTCCTCAAAACACTGCTTCGGTGAAATTTTATTTAAAAAAGAGGGTGGCGGTAGTAAAGCATGCATGGATTAGTTTACACTGGTGAAACACCCCTTAATACAAGTGAGGCCACTTTTGCTCCGACCCCCTGCCCCTGCTCAGTATGCATACATGAATGGGCCGCCCTAGCGAGAGAAAGGGAGTGACACCTCTGCCCGTTCTTAAAGGGGAGGCAATGGACGCTCATCTGCCTCCCGGAAGGCCACTCAGGCACCCACTGGGCCGCTGGCGGCATCAAACAATGCATAAACCACCCAAATCGCCCCCTGACTGCCCAAAAAAGCAGCCCACAGCTGGAACTAGACACCGGCCCCACAGGCATTGCCCAAGTGCCCGCGTTACCAATCCGATGCTGGTGCATGGTGAATGGAAAAGCTTCTCGATGCTTGAATTACACATAGGCAGTGTTAAAGTTTGGGGTCTCGAGTTGGCACAGGTAGGTACTTGTGACAAATAGGGACCCTCTCCTCTAGTCAGGATAAGGGGATTGCACTCCTAAAATAACCCCTGTTCACCCCCTTGGTAGCTTGGCACGAGCAGCAAGGCTTTATCTCAGAGGAGTTGTAAGTTAAGCATTTGTGACCAAATACAGTAACACAGTGACAACACTACAAATGGACACCACACAAGGTTTTATATAAAAAATAAGTATATTTTATATAGAGTCACCACAAGACCAATAAACGACGAAAAAGAATCTACAGTACTATTAGATTTCAAGAGTTCTGGTTAAAAGGCTTAATTCAAGGTTCTGTTCGAGTCGGTAGCCCGGTCTGGCTACAGCGTTGTTGAAATAACACAGAGTCTAGCAAATCCAGCGGACCGCATTGGTACGGGCCCACTCAAATGTCGGCAGACTCCGTCACAGTACCTTTTACTTGAGGCGGCCGACACCGATGTGCGAGCCGGTTCCGGTGTTCGTGCGGTGCAGAAAGGAAGCGTTGCAGGACGAGTTGTCCCTCGATGCGGTGCAGGCAGCAGCGGCCCGTTGACAGAGTCGGTGGATCCAACGCATGCGTTGCAGGGCGAGATGGTGCTTCGATGCGGTGCTTGCAGCTTGCGGTGTGGTGACAGAGCCGGAGTTCGGGAGCTGGCGTCGATCAGTCCGGACAGCGTTGCGAGTCAGGTGGTGCGTCGCAAAGCATGCGAGGCGGTGCCCATCTCTGGTGCGTTCATAGGACTCTAAGTCAGCAGCAGTGACCGCGGCGGTCAGACCAGTACGAGTCGGTGCAGCGAGGCGTCGCACGCCACGGTGTCCACCAGTCGCGGTGCAGGCAACGGCTTGGTGACGGCGTCCGGACGGAGTCTGTGAGCTCGGAACTTGCGTTGTTTGAGGCGGACGTTGCTTGATGCCCTGCCTACAGGACACCAGGCCGGTCGTGAGAGTCGTTCACAGCTCCCTGCTTCTGTAGCCACTGAAACAGTGTTTCCAACAGCAATCCACAAAGGCTGGTGAAGTCTACTGGTCCTGAGAATTCGGTCAGGGGGCAAGCTCTCTTCCAAGCCCTTGGAGATCCTTCACAAGTTGAAAGTAAAGTACACAAAGTTCTTTCTCCCTTCTTTGGCCGTCAGGCAACCACTGCAGGCCAATCCCCAAGCAGCACTTCAGCTTAGGGATAGTCTCTCTTCAGTTTATTCAGGTTCCTCTCCTCAGCAAAGGTTTCTTCTTGTAGTCCAAAAGTGATCTAATTTCTTGGGATCAGGGTCCCAATATTTATACCCCAAAATCCTTTGTTCTCTGAGGGGAGAGGGGCCTGTGTCCAGTCCAAACCAGTTCTGAAGCACTTTGTTTACCAGACTACTCCTTTCCTTTCACAATGCAGGGCAGTAACATCAGACCCCCCACAGGAGGTGGAGCCAGCATTGTTGAAGGCAAGTACAGCCCTGGAGCACTTTGTTGACAGTCTTCCTTCTCTTCTTTCAGTGTGCAGGGCAGAGACATCAGACGCACCACAGGGGGTGGAGCCAGCACTGTGGGGGACGGGCTCAGTCCTATTCAGGTCCCAGGTGCCACTCCTCCCTCCCATCTAGAGGCAGATCTCTCTATTCACCACTGGGCTGACTCATTCTGTCTCCTGTAATCCCCCAGCCCCGTCAGTCAAACTCCAGACAAGGAATACACAACCTAGCAGAGGCAGGCTTGAAAGGTTAGGCAAGCAAATACCTATTTTCTAAAAGTGGTATTTGCAAACACAGAATGTTAGAACCCATTTTACTAAAAGATGTATTTGATCATTCTGAGTCCAGGCATACTAAACTCGAATTTCTACCATGTTATCTGAGTCAGTTAGGATTATAAAATGTAGTATTTCTAACAGCCCATTCTGGCCTATGGAGAACAGGTAGCCTTGCAATAGTGAAAAACGAAAATGGCTGTAATTCACTATTAGGACATGCCACACACATCAGGGCTTGCCCTACCTTACACTTACAATGCATGCTGATCGTGGGTCTACCATAGGGGTGTCTGATATGAAGAAAAGGGAAGGTTCAGGGACTGGCAAGTGGGTGCACTTGCCCAGTTAGCATGACAGTACCAGACTGCACGCAGGCGCTGCAAAGGCAGACCTTAAACACATTTTACAAGGCCGTTTCTGTGGGTGGCACAACCAGTGCTGCAAGCCCACTAGCAGCATTTGGGTTTACACGACCTGGGCACACGCAGCGCACTGTACTAGGGTCTGACAAGTAAACTAAATCAGCCAATCATGGAGTCACTAATCCATACACCAATTTACAATAGGGAGAGCACATGCACTTTAGCACCGATCAGCAGTGGTAAAGTGCCCAGAGTCATAAAATAGCTAACAACAGGTCAGAAAAAATATAGGAGGGAGGCAAAAAGTTCAGGGATGACCCTGAAAAAAGGGCAAAGTCCAACACAACCACCTTCCAGCCAAAACGCAGAGTAGACCAATCACTACCTTGATGGACTTCCCTGCTTAGGGCGATAGAACATGGACCTGGCCGGCAACAGCAGGGGCATATTCCAGTTCTACGCCACTCTGAACCCTTTTCAATTCCTCTTTACATACTCTCAGGGTCCACCAAGCTAATCGATGTGGAACCCTTTTCCTCCCCTGTGAACACCACCTGTGCAGAATCTAACCTTAACTTGCTCACAGGTGTGTACCAACAGACAGACAGCAAGTAACAGTGGCCACTGACAATAGTCAGGGATGAGACCCAGGCCTTATGCCTCTCAGGGCTCTCAAACCTATGTGGCGTCAGAGAGCGGGGGCAGTAACCCCAGGTGCTTGGCACCCTTTGTCCACTCTCCCTCCTGTCAGTTCAGGTATGACATCCTGGCACTGACCCACAAGCCCTAGGCCTGTGCCTGGCAGCTGGACCAGAGACTGAGGTGGGCTCTCCCACACCTGGTCCTCCTCCTTGGGGCTCTGTACCCTCCCACCTGGAGCAGTAACCCCTTCAAGAATGTTCAGGGTACCTGTGGCAGGTCTCCTGCAGAATTCACTCACCAGTTCAGGGGTTCTATCCTGCAACTGGGCAACCAGGTCAGGGGGGACACCCTGAACCTGGCCCTCCAACCTACGGTCTGAACCCTCTAATTGAACCGGGGTCAGAGGCGAGGACTCCCTCCCTCTGCACCCCCTTCCAGAGCACAGCACCCTCCCAACTGGAGTGGTACATCTATAAGATCAACCGGTCAGGACACTGTTTACAGTTGTCCCTCCTTCCAGGTCAGACATCACCTGAACCTGGCTCTCCAACCTAGGGTCTAAGCCCTCAGGCTGTACCGGGGTCTGAGGCGATGACTCCTTCTCTCTGCACCCCCTTCCAGAATGCTGTACCCACCCACCTGGGGTGGTCCACCAAGAAGAGAGACTGGAAGGGACACTGATTACAGATGTCCCTCCCTCCAGGTCAGGTAACACCTGTACCTGGCTTCCCAACTCAGGGACCAAACCCTGCAGTTGAACACTTGCCTGGTGCACCAAGACATCCTTGGGAGCACGCATGCCCCCCCCTGAGGGTAACACATAACTCCTGTGTTGTGTGATAGTCTTCCTGGCGCAGATCTCCCGTCCCCTGTCCATCCTACAGTGCACAAAGATCCCCCAGAACAGAAGTGGTGTCACCGTGGTTATTTACTGGTGACGCATTCCTTCAGCTGGCCCCTGACCCACTGGATCTTCCACTGGGGACTCTTTACCCCTCTCGCCCCTCCACCTGGACTTCAGCACCCTCCCAACTGGAGCAGCACAGCTAGACACCAGAACTACTGGAGCTCTGCTTACAGCGGCTCCACGTTCCCTAGACACTGGGAGATCCTCCTCAAATGGCCTACAAGTACAGCCTAGGCCTCCGACCGGATGTTCCCTTAAGAAACCATCCAGGCCCTGAGACTGGGTTTCAGATACCTTGGGACAGAACCCCCACACTCACTCCTCCTCCTCTGAGACAGGACGTGAGCCCCTACACCCCTCCCACTACACTGGGACCTAGCTGGGCTACACTGAACCTCTTCCATCACAAATGACTGGAAGATACCTGAGCCACTCTTGATGGAATCACTCCCCAATGCTTCTCTATAACCTCTGGAATCCACCAAAAGGTCTGCCTCCAATGTGAGTTCCCTGTGGTCAGAGAACTCACTCTCCAACAGGTGTTGGCATAGCTCTGGAAAACAAGGACGTACAATATGCTCTCCCACAATTGGATCACACAGCCCCCCACAGGGGTAACCAAACTATCCTTCACCTCACCATCCTGTGCCTCGCACACATACTCAACATTTATAATTCACTATTAGGACATGCCACTCACATCACAGCTTGTCCTACCTTACACTTACAATGCACCCTGTCCGTGGGCCTACCATAGGGGTGTCTGATATGAAGAAAAGGGAAGGTTCAGGGACTGGCAAGTGGGTGCACTTGCCCAGTCAGCATGACAGTACCAGACTACATGCCTGGCTCTGCAATGGCAGACATTAGACACATTTTACAAGGCCACTTCTGTGGGTGGCACAATCAGTGCTGCAAGCCCACTAGCAGCATTTGGGTTTACACGCCCTGGGCACACGCAGTGCACTGTACTAGGGTCTGACAAGGAAACCAAATCAGCCAATCATGGAGTCACTAATCCATACATCAATTTACAATAGGGAGAGCATATGCACTTTAGCACTGATCAGCAGTATTAAAGTGCCATGAGTCATACAATAGCCAACAACAGGTCAGAAAAAATATAGGAGGGAGGCAAAAAGTTTAGGGATAACCCTGCAAAAAAGTCCAAGTCCAACAGGTAGATACCTGATTTGCCTTCAAAGAACGAGACGGCACAGAGAATATATTAACACGTTTTGATTTTTGGAACTGTTAAACTAGCCAAACGAGGTCTAAGGGAAAAGAAGGCATTCTCTTTTGCAAGTTTTAAGAGTCTTGGTTTTATAATTTGCACCTCAGTATTGTGGGAGTATGGCTTGAGTTGCAGTTTGAAAGAGGTCATTTAAAGATCATTAACTATTGACAGATCTCAGAATTACACAGCCCACCTGAAATAAAATTATGCATTTTTTTAAAATTAAAATCTAGATTTTTAATTATGAATTCATGTTAGACATACCAGATATCACAATGTCAAAGAAACACGTGTTACCATATTAAAAATAAACATTTTGTTATTATTATATATTGGTATATAACGTAATAAGCAAAACTCATTTAATGTAATATCCCATTCTTCCTTAACATCCATCAAGTTAGTGCCATTCTAATCTAGAAGTGTCATGTCAGATTCATTTTATCAGCTCCCTTTCATTAATTCAATCTCTAGTCAGACAAAGGCCAACACCCTATTTCCAACAGGATTTTCCTTTAGTGATAGAACAATTCTACACATTGTAGTTGCAACTATAACAGATAATAGGTAAGAATAGGATTTACACCCATGTCAAGATATTCTTTGTGGATCCAGTGTGGCGGAGCGGAGCTCATGGTTCGATCCCCAGATCAGCTCAGCATCATGTGGCTCTGGGTAATAGCTCATTTAATCTCCCCAACGGCCCCCAGCACCTTAAGACCCTTACGGGTGATTAGTTAGCGCTTTACAAATACCAGGTTATTATTTTATCCAAATCCTTGAATTCACTGCCACCAGCAGAAGTAATGCTGTATGATTTGCAAACCGATATTTGATGAATAAGTACACGCCTGCGTTAAAGAGGTTACACCTTTTCAGTTTATAAAGATTTTGTCCATTAGAGTACAAACTACTGATGCCTAATTCCAAGATGAATCATAATTGGGAAAGTGCCACTCAAATGAAACAACTAATCTCTACCAAGCAATTCACTGTTGTCTACCATGAATAATGTTTCATGTCTCCAGACCCTTTAGGAGAATGCCGAACAACCTCAACAAAGAGGTGAGAGACAGTCAAACCTTTTACCAGGAAAATAGGCTGATTAACACAGCATGGTAACTATGGCATATTAGTCATGGAATAGTGGTAAGAAGCCTGTCCACAGATCTCCCCAACAGACAAGTCTCCAGAAAGCCAGTGCAGTGGAAATTTGTCTCTGTAAAAAGTAGACTTAGTTTATATGAAGCTGTTGTCTCTAAAAGACAAGAGTTACTTACCATTTTGAAATTCTAATAAAGGTTGTTTCATTTCTTTTTCCTTACAAGAAACACTTAAAACACTTAAAAGCACAATTAAGGTGGTCCCTGTAGAGGTGTGTAGTAGTGGCCAAACGGTTATTGGAAAAAGGATTACTAATACCGAAAAGCCTCTAATAACCAACATTTGTTAGGAAATAGGCACAGAAATGTATGGGTTTGTTAAAGAATTGAAAATTAGGAGCTTGTAGGGGTCATCAGTTTGTGTCCATGAAGCAGTCAAGTGATGACTGCATATGTTCACTACTTTCAAGATGACATCTACTTGGTATTAGACATAAGGTTGGTACTCAAAAGCCTCTTTGTCTATCGAGGATAGCTTGGTTGAGTTGTCAAGGTCTAGTTTTTAGAGTGGTAAAGTATTTAGACAAATACAACATCCCAAAGCTAATATTGGAACAATACAGTATAACAAAGTTATTATGAGAACTATGGATGAATGTCCCATCATAGTTCTTACTTTAAAAACAACAAGCAGTTTAAAAACTACCCTGGAACTATAGTAGGGAAAAAAATAAAGAGTGGCATAGTTTCAAGCCTGTACCCATAATTGTCTAAAAGTAGTCTATAAAAAAGTCTTTAGGTTAGGGCTCTGGTCCATGAGTCATAGTGCTGTTCGGAACACAGGGAGATCTCAACTGCATCAAAAAGCTCATTTCCTAGGGTCACGATAGTCGGTAAGGCAGTCCACTGACAAACAGACTTAAATAAGTGTCAAACATTCTGGTAGCAACCAACTAAGCTTATTACCTCTGTGCGCATTTCGTTCCTCCAGTAGAGAGTCAGGGGTAGGCTTCAACTAGATTTTGTGCATTTCAGATTCATTTCAGGCATTATAACTAATCCACACAAGGGCATTTATTACAAGTTTGTCTGGTGCTAAAATTATCATACTTGATCAAAACTGACTACAAGTGGTTGAATATTTAGTGTGTGCAATAATTATCACCTATAACAGGTTACTGGGGAAATCAATGCTGATATTGGTGCTCAATACACCAAAATCAGCATGTTCTGGTAATTATGGGAATGTTTTCCATAGGCCACAACAAACCCCAGAGGCAATGGGGTTCCACTGCTGACAATGTAACTTTTTCTCACATAGACATTACACCATCTTGTCACTCAGTTCTGGACTTTTACACTGGGCACACAGGCACAATCACTCAAGTACAGACTGGCTGCACCCTAAAAAAAACTTCTTCCAACTATGAGGAAGTGCAGTATTAGATGGGGTGGAAGGTAGTCCAGCACAAGAAATAATGTCACAATACCTTGTAGATCCAGTAAAGGGTTAAGTAATTTAAACCTGAGCTTAACCCCTGGTAGCTATAGCACGGAGCAGACAGGGTTAACTTAAGCAAATGTGTAAAACATTCAAACATACCAAAGCAGTTAAAACATTGAAAACAAAACACAATAAAAATCAAATTACAATTTATAAAAACAGGGAATAATTTAATTAACACAATTACACCAAAATGACAAAAACTCAATAATGGGAAACCAGAGATATGAATTTTAAAAGTTTAAAATTAAAATAGCACCAAAAGGCGTTCAGCACCAACCAGTCATCTGGTTGCACTTGACTGGGACAAGGGTATGGCTTAAGGTTAAACGCAATGGAGTGCAAGTCGGATACAAGGTACAGGATCATCCTGGAGGAAAAGTTTCCACCCACTCTCGACTGTCTTCAGGAAAAGCAGGCGGTGGGCTAGAAGGGGGCTCGACGTCAATGGAGTCCAGCATTGAGATGAAGCCTCAGTAAAGCAGCTGGTTTAGGTGCAAGAACCTCCGACAGGATATTCAAGTTCAAGTTCAGGAGCCCAGAGGTCTCTGGCATCAATCGGGTCTCCTTCAACAGTGGCACTTATGAAAATGCGTTGGGAACAGAGGAAGGCTCAGAATTGACAGATTCAGGCATTGACAGAAAAACGTAGTGGGAGCTACAGTGAAGTCAGGTCCAGCAGCGATCCCCCCTCCAGTGAGTTGCATGGCATATTGGTCTCAGTCCCTGAATGGTACGCCAGGCAAAATGTTAGCAAAAACATTTTCTAAGTCACAAGATTTAGGGTTAGAAAGGAGTACCTACAGATTTTAGCCAAAGGTTCTGGGGCCTCAGTAACAGTACTTGGGGGATGGTGGGGGTCAGGACTCACTCTAACAGAAACTACAGCAGGGTCCAGGGCAGATCCAGTTGAAACTGGTCAGCTGGGTTCCTTCTGGAAAGTGGCTGTCGGGCAGTTTTTGTGTCCCTGTGGCTTAACAGGAGGTCAACCAATAGATCCTTGGAGTCCATTTCTTTGTCCTGAGTACTTGTATGAGCAGGTCCAGCCCTTTGGGTTCTTCTCACAGGTCTCAACAGCATGTGCAGCCCTTCTGTCTTCCACAGGTCTAGTAGTGTTTTAAAGAGGGTGTCCTGGGTGCAACATTTATGTCTGGCCCTTGCCTGATAGTGTGGGGGACTCATGCCCCTCCCTAACTAGTAGAAAAAAGTTCCCAGGGGTAATCCTACCACTACAATCCCACAGTGCCCCTTTCTACCTAAAACCCACATGACAGAACCTACCTTTCCCCCTGACTAGCTCCTGTGCCCACCCTAGAGGTGTGGCCATCCTAGAGATGTGGCCAGAGAAATTAGCAACTCCTCCTCTGTGGTCACTCAAAACTGATCCAGGGGGCAGCCTATCTCTCACTGGGATTAGTGCCTGACTGGATAGGGGGGAAAAGGAAGGGGACAGGCCCAGGTGTTACCTACATCTGCCTTGCTGCGACAGGGTAGGCCTCTTTGAAGTTAAATAGGTTCATGGGCACTGCCCAGATAGTCATCCTGTCAGAGGAAGAGAACAACTCCCCACAACTGAGGTCTGTGTATCAGCTCTGAGAGTATGTTCACACCTCATCAAGCAGGTATTCAGTCACGGGTGACAGTTGGAAGCTCATGCATGTGGGCTTTAACAGGCTTTAGGCAGGTACAAGATTACTTTTTAAAAGTACCCTTGGCAAAATATGTATCACAAATCCAACTTTACCAATGAATTAGAATTGTAATAAATATTTTATAAAGTCCAAGAGTTAACTTTATATTTGGTTCGTAGGCAGACACAACTATTTAATTTTAATATTAATCCCCAGGGCTTTCCTATGGAACAGTTAAGCCTGCTACCATATTCATTGCTTGTAGGGTCCCGTGACTGTAGGGACATTTTTACATTAAACTTTGACATGTGCTGCTTTTAAATACCATGCACCCTGACCTATTGACATTTAAGATGTACTTAATGGGGACATATTAATATTTCAAAGAAGAAAGCAGACCTGTCAAAGGGTTGATTTTGACAAGTAAAATTTACAGCTCAAACCTGCACAGCAGGTCACTGAAGGCAGTCATGTTTTGCACAGTCAAATTACAATAGGTGTTGTAAACCACCAGTGGCATTTATCTTACAGGCCCTGGGTACTCTTTGTACCATATACTAAGTAACGACAGGTAAGTAAAATATGTAAATTAGGAGAATACCCATTGTTGAGTTTTTTTTAGGGGTCAGATCACATTATCAGGGGTAGTAAGTGGGATATAAATGCAGATGCAATACATGCATTGGGGCCTGGTTAGTAGAGTCCAAGTGCACAGGGTAAAAAAAACACAGAATCATCAGTCCAAGAAAATGGGGGTGATCATTCAAAAAGAGGCATTTTCCTACAGGGACCGATATAAAAGGGCATGAGGTAGGATAACTCCTTTGGAAGATAAGCTAAGGGGTGACATTGTTGGGGGTCTTCTGCTTCCAGCAGGAGCCTAGGGTTCTGTTGGACAGCACTGGAGTTGGTGCATGGGTGGTCCATGAGGTTAGGGCTCAGCTAAGCACACTATAATAATTAATAAAGAAGAACACAAGGATCCAATCAACTGTGGGATTTTGGCACAATCAATTGTGGGATTTTGTCCTCACATTAAATTTATTTGAAATCCACTTTAAAGGCTCTCATTAAATTAATACTTCATCTATCAGTGCAGTTTTATATTGCATAAACAATTTCCAAATGTCAGAGTGCTTTACAAGGGAAAAGTTTCATACTGCAACAACAGTTTACAAGAGAATGATGTTGCATGAAGATGTAGCATATGGACATATACAGAGTGGTAGAGAGATTTACAAGAGAACATTTAGAAGAAAAGTTGCACAAAACAGCAGAGTTAGATAGCATAAATGTGGTACAAGTGAATTAATAATATGCAGAGCTGATTAAAGAACAGCTGTGTTGAGAATTACATCACTATTTCTTTCATTTCAAGTAAGGGCATCTTTCCTCTCTTGCAGGTCTACACGAGAATTAGTGTGCAATGTAGGGAACTCTGCTTGCACTATGTACTTTCACGGTGACAAAAAAACACAAACTTGGCCACCTTCTGGTAGGGGAGCTGCACAGCATGTTATCAGTCCAGTCATTAAGTCCCAGAAACCACAACATTGTGTGCGATACGCACAAAGCAGACAAAAATCACATGTGCCAGCCGGGACATGAAATCAGAGCAAGAGCGGAGGCCGATCTAAACCTAGTCAATTAATCAATCAATCAATAAATAAATATCTTTAATCGGTCAAACGTGATACCATAAAAGCACATATTAAAAACAGAGACATCACAATACAATAACAGCATTAAAAGCAAGTCTTAAATATGAAATGACAGTTCTTAAAGCACACCAATCAAACGTATTGATTCACGATGAATATTTTTTCCCTAAAATCAGCGCTAGAGGTAAAAATTAAGAACAGCAAAGCAAATCATTGGGGAGTCAAGGCATTTCATGAAAATCAAACCCCCCTTGATTGGACTTGAGAGATCGCCTTCTGAAAAGAGGGCGCAAAAACTGATCTATGGAATGCATACAATGAACAAAATAGCAAAGTGCTTAGTGGATTTCCAGGATCCCTATGGCCGGGACAACTCGGTAGGGAAACAAACCAAGATCCTGTGACGGAGAAGGCCCCTATATAGTGAATCATATTAAGACGAAGAAGAGAAAGGTAAAACCTTTGTTCAGGGGCTTTGTCCCACGTTAAATAGGGCTCCATGCTATTACTAGTTGAAAGAGATATGAAGTATTGGACTGTTACCATATTGTTAAAAAGAGTGTACGCCACACCAAATACAGGGTAGCTCTCTTTATTGCATCCACCAAGAGTTGCACAGCCTTCCACCAAGCCAGCTCAATCCAACTGACTCAGGGGATGCCTGCACATAAAAAAAGAGGTGCTGTAACCTACAGCGGGCTCTTTAGTACAATGGAGTCTTGTATACATCATATGGAACTCAGAATAGAACTTTGTATGTGCTAGGCAACCACTGAGCCAGTTGGATTGAGCTGGCTTGGTGGACGGCTGTGTAACTCTTGGTGGATACAATAAAGAGAACTACCCTAAATTTGGTGTGGTGTACACTCTCTTTAACACCAGTGTTAAAAAGAGTGTCTACAAGACTCCATTGTATTGAAGAGCCAGCTGTAGATTACAACACATATATATTGCTTTCCTTTATGTTCTAAATGATTTGCCTTAATCTGCACCTCAGAGTGGGTGCCAATAGTATCTGTGTTCACCGATAAGTTATTCAACCCAAGATCTCAGAGAGTCATTTTAACATCGTTTATCCAAGGAATGGATTGTCTATTACTTTGTTTCAGGCAGTCTTCCACAATACTCCAAGTAAACTTTAAATCAGAAGACCACATTTTGGCACATAACAGGAGGGGAGCCAGGCCTACATAGTCTTCCAGAAATACTATCCCCAATGCATTTTGAGTAATCAGGCTCATGGTAGATCTAGGGAGTCCTAAGAGTCTGTTCAAAAGTCTCTTTTCTACTGACTGAAGGGTCTTCACAGAGGAGTGCCCCCATACTCCCATTCCTTTTGTAGCTACTGACAAACATTTACTTTTGAACAGCATGACCATTTCTTTGGGAGATATGTGGCCCAATTTCTTGCCAAATCTAAAAAGTGTTTCACACACTGCTTCCATTACTTGTGACTTCTGATTTATTAATCTACCCCAACTCTTGTTTGCCGAAAATAAATGTTCCAAATAGCTCAAATTAGATATTTTCGTTATGGGTTTACCTCCAATAAGTAGTTTTTGGAACAAGTATTTTTTGGGCCACTAATCAAGATGTACGATTTATTGTGGTTAACGTTGAGCTTCAAATTCTGCGTAAAGGAATGAACCCCACCCATAAGAGTTTGCGGGCCATTTGCAGTGCGTGCTAAAAGCATAGCGTCATCTGCATACAGAAGTACGTGGATCAAAGCACTCCAATTTTGGGTATATCAGGAGTTAGGGACCTTAAAAAGACATCTAAAGCATCAATATAAAATAAGATTGAAAAGGGGGCCAGTACACCACCTTGTCTGACCCCCTGGGTGCATTACCTGAAGGCATCTGATTGCCACCCTGCGTGTATCGCATCCTCACAATAGTGTCTTGGACTGGTCTTCTCTGAACCATCAATAGAGGGGGATCAACCTCTGCACTCCCCATAATGTCCCATCATTTATCTCTATCCACTAAGTCGAAGGCAGAGGAGAGGTCCATTAAAGCCATGTGTATAGCTCCTCTTCTGGTCTTGACACATTTGCCTAGAATGAGGGACAAATTAAGTACTTGTTCTGAAGTGCCCAAACCTGGGCGGAACACATATTGGGTCTCCGTAAAGAAGGCTCGCTCATCCACTCAGGCTTCCCGTTTCCCTAAGATCACCCTTCCAAAAATCTTGGCAGAGCAGTTAATAAACGAGATAGGCAAATTGTTAAAGGGGTCATTTTTGTCTCTTTTCTCATTTACTCCGAGAGCCAGCTGGGCAGCCACGGCCCGAGGAGGGAGTTTCGGTGAGGGAGGGGCAGGGTGGGGCGGGGGGGGGGGGGGGGTGCTAAAAACTGGAGTATGGATAATTGAAGATAAGTAAACAATTTAATAAATAAATAAATAAAAAATTTGTTACGCCCCCTGCAACGAGCTGCAATCTGTTGGCTATCATTCCCAGGCATTGTCCGAGTGGGTTTAGGGCCCTGTTTTTAGGATCTGTTATAGTGGGTCCTAACTTCTTTTTCGCGTTGGCTCACACAAGAGAATACTCGCTGAGAAATCAGATACTGCAGTCATTGGACCTGAATGGACTTCCCCTCCTCTGGGCCCAGAACAAGAGTTGGACCTCTGAGGGGTCATGGCCATAGATTTCTTTTTAAAGACTTTATTTAACTAGATCAAGAAATACATTATAAACTCTGTACCATTATCATTTTCAAACAGTTTAGCCATCACCCCATGCAGGTTATAAAACATCAATCATTCCTTACAAAGGGAACAGAGATTACAAAGCACTACATTAGGCATTGCCGTCTATCTATGTCTCTCCCCGTGCACCACTCCCCATGGTTGATATTATGTCTTTAACCCTCAGACTTTTGCTTATCGTCTGCAGACACCTCTCCATCCTCCTCGAACCTTGTAAGGAGCCCTCCTCCTTCTCCAGGTTTACAAATCTTCCTCCACGCGTTCGGTCGTAGCCATAGATACCAGGCCAGAGGGTAAAGTTATGGTATCATGCTGTATAGAAATTAAGTGGGAAGTGACAAAACTCAGAATTTTCCCAAGTTCAAGGGATAACCGTCTCGCAGCCAACTCTATCCCCATAGAGACCACACTGACAGCCCGAGTCAGAAAGGCATCCAAAGTAGTGCCAGTATGAGGGTTAATGGTGACAGCCTCCTTCTCCTTCCCCATGGGCAATTTACGCTTTACCATAGTCCTATAGTGTATAAGCCAAAAGAAATTTAAAAGCGAATACTCAATAAAAGTTTAAGGTGTCTCTGAAGAAAGAGGGGGTGGCCCATCCCAGTCTGTCCAAGCCGATGCTTCACCCGCGTGTGACCCTTGCTGCAAGCAGCGATGTACACTTTTAGCTCGATGTCAGTGTCCCACGCACTGCCCTTCCTCATACTGCTGCGGGCATTGCTGGGGGACGTGGTCCCACCCCAGTGCACAGTCCAAACTCACAGCTCAGGGACCACTTTTCAAGTAATGCATATCCCAGGCAGCAAGGCACTCTTTTAGAGTGATGCCAGTATCCCTGTGCCCCGCCTTTCCTTCTACTGCTCTGGGCATTGCTGGGGGTCGTGATGCCACCCCAGTGCAGAGTCCAAGCATACAGAGCAGTTACTCCTGTGCAAGTATCCCCTAGTCAGAAAAACAATTTACTCCACCCACATTGATGAGTTAGGTCTGGACAGTAGCAGAGCTGCACCATCCTCATCTGACATCATTGAATCCGGTACCTCCGCTCCAATTCTCCTCAACTCCAGGTGGGTTCATCCCTAACTTACAGCAGACCAACAAAGGACATGGTACTAACACACATGCAGCTCAAGCTGCCAGCAGGAGACCGGTGCCTGGGCAGCTCATGCACCACCAAGCCTCTACATGTGGTTATTCATGTCAGCCAAGGGGGTCGGCAAGCAGAATTAGGGTTAGGAGGGCGCACCACATTTCGCAGGTGCTCCCTCTCAACTGGGCGACTGCCTGGAGATTACTGTGTTGCTTAGGCCTGCAAGGCAAACAAATGGAAAGAGGGGGAAGGAAGCACCCCAGTTACCATTAGAGGCAGCAGGACCCGGACAAACCTTCAATGCAACATCCTGGGCAAACCAAGATGATGGGCTCCCCAGCAGAGCGGCAGCACGTTCCCCTGTAAGCCAGAAGTCGGCATATGGGACACTGAAGGCCTAGAAATGTAGTCAAACATGTCTTTAAACAAAAAGATCGATGCTACACAGGAATAAATAAGAAATTATTTGATATGGTCATTAGAAGCAGAATACTCCTCGATACATAGACTACAATTAGCTTATTCTCTTTACATCAGTTCTTGTAATGTAAAAATCAATCCATGGGCACAAGACCCATAATCATGCAGAAGACACAACACTTTATCTCGAACTCAGCTCTTTGTATTTTTTCATCTGACTTAAGACCACCCTCAGTAATAGTATGTTGAGGGTGTCCCTATTTAACCTCATTAAAAGCAAATGTAACTTCCTCACCAATAGATCCAAATAGCTCAAATTGATGATTGCCTTGTCAAAATGAAGCTGAAGGAGGGATTTACCCGCCCCCCCCCCCCACTCATTCCGAATGGAAAATCTCTAGGCTTCATCTTAGACAAAGACCTATCCTTTTAGACAATTATTACTAATTTCACTCAGCTTAGACTCGTACAAAAAATGGGGCCACAATTCCCTTAAGTCAAATTCACAACAACAGTCATTAGGAAATATAAAAACCTCACCACAACGACTGTGAGGGCACTCCACCATCTGTACAAGTCGTCATCATCTTCAAAACATATATCACCTAAAATCAAAACATATATCACCTAAAATGGGGCAACAAGCAAAATTCCACCCCTCTCAGCTCGAAAAATCTCAATCTCAGGAGGTCAAAGTACTCGAGGAAGCTATGGCATTGAAGTGTGGAAACAAAGTAGGGTAAAAATAAAAGAACAAAAAAAACCTCCTAATATTATGGAATAAGACTACATTACACCATCCCACCAGAAGCATGGCTCCCTCCTTCACCTTTACTTTCACTTTCCGTTTTAGTAAGACGATGGAAGTCATTTTACAAAAAGAATTTCTTCCATTGACAAAGCTCCTGAAGTTTAAACATGGTCAAGGGTCTACTTGTACAAATTGCTAATCATGCCTCATGCTCCTCTTTTCTTTTATAGTTTTCCAGTGCTAGCCAGCTAGGGTCTCTCTATATAAACCCTATCACACACATAAAACACCAAATCAGAAGCATGTTTAATAAGGACTTGAAGACTTGGCTCTTCAAGACAGCAGCATTCTAGACCGAAGAAACACTCGCCCGCTACGGCCGCATCTACCTCGGTTCTTTAGCGCCGGAACACCCCTGTGTTGGGGGTAGCTGTCGCGCTCAATAAATGACAGTATTATTATTATTATTATTATAAAAGTCCACTAAATCCATAGGATCATGTGAGAGCATAATCAAACTATATTCCATACAATGGCTAGAACTAGTTCATTCATATGGTGTCTCGATATTCCCAAGATAATCATCTAGTATCTAAATCATCATGTGATATTTTGTTCGTATTTGTGCCTGGTTGCATGTCAATATCATTTTCAATAAGTTGGTATGCCTGTTTTTGTCTGAGGTCTGCTGGAGAACATTTACCAGTCGCATACAAATCTTTTAGTGAGTTAAGAAGCATTTTTCCACTAATAATAATAATAATAATACTTTATTTGATTTGTAAAAATCATAAAAGGGTGGATCTTACCACCATGAGATAAACGTTAACATCTTTGAGTCGGCATAGAAACAGCGTAAATCACATAAAAATAGGCACAATGAAATGACACAAGTCATTAGCAACTTTGCACAAGTATGCAACCAATGTGTAAAAAGAAAAAAAATTATATTAAAAAACGCAAGCAAAACTGTGCAAGGAGATAACTGTCTCATTAAGGCTTCGGTACAACAAATGAGTATTGTGACAAGGGATACAAATTGCTTGGGGGTTTAATTTAACTAGATATAACTAGATATAACTTGAGACTTGTTGACTCAGAATAAAGTGCATATGCCGGAAAAGTGGAAAAAAAAGGGTATCTTTTGGGAAAATAAGGGAGAGTCCAGGGCCAGCCGTGGGGGGACCATTTGGCCCAGTTTGTCTTTAATTGCTGCCTTGTTTTCCAGCTCTTGGGCAGCGAAAGCCAGGAATTTTATAGTTTTGCAGGAAAGTTGTATCAAAGACCCGCTGAGGCATCATATCACGGCCGCCCTGCAAGTTCTGACTTGCGCTTCTTTTAAGAGTGGTATCAAGAGCATCTTCCTTAGATTTTGTAATACCCGGCAAATGCATAATAAGTGCAATAGTGACTCTGCACCCTTGCCACAGAGACGACAATCTGAAGTTGACCAGGTCCGTAGCCATTTGGGGGTAAGGTCTTTGCTCGAGAACCAACCCAGCCTCAGAAGGCTTAGTTTCCTCTTGTAATAATCCCTGAAACTTTCTTGCAAATATGGCTGTTGTTTCAGTTTGTTATATGTTGTCATCACGATCCAGGCGTGGCTTTTGCAAGCCACTGAATCTTTGTCCATTTGCAGCGATGCTTGTTTGATAGCTTTGTTAGTAATCTGTTTAAAAGCATTGTAAGACATGGGAGAAAACCAGGCTTCTTCCAGATATAATGATAGAAGCGCTTGCCTGAGACTTACATGTTGCGTTGGGAAGCCTAGCCTGTTTTTACACTTCTTCCCAGCAGAGGTGGGCAAGTGAGTTATTTTCGGCGTCCCTCATACACCAATAGTATTTGGCCAGGGCCCCTTGTCTTGCCAGTATCTGGTTTGTTAACCCGTATTCCAGACGTATGTGGGCTTGTGAAATATGTCACGGAATCGAGAAGAGGTTTTTAAACAATCTTGATTGGGCAAGGTTTAGCACTGTAGAGTCCCTGGTTGCCATCATTTCCGAGCCGTATGTGAACGAGGGCAGGAATTTTGCTGCTACAACCTTTAACAAATGTCCGGCTGAACTTCCACTTAAATGTTTTTGTATGGTTTTGAAAGCAAATTGAAGTTGTTTGGATTTTGATTTCCCCAGATCTAAGTGGTATTTTTACTTTAATTGATGGTCAAGTAGGATGCCCAAGTATTTGTATTTATCAACCTGTGTTAAAGTGGAAGAATTTATCCTCCAGACAAATTTTGGTCGTTTCTTTCGGGAACTGGAGAAACATAGAATATTTGATTTTTTAAGGTTTATTGTTAGTTGTGCTTTGGAGATGTACAGCGCAAGTTTAGAAATCAGCCGTTGTAAGCCAAGCGGAGTTTGCGAGAGCAGCACAATATCGTCTGCATATTGCAGACTCGCTATTGTGCGTAGGTCTCTCTCTAGGTCTGCGGTGTAGATGTTAAATAGGCTGGCATTTGTCCACTAATTTGTCGCTCTTGTGGTTTAAAGCTGTGTGGATGTTTGCACATGTAGTATAATGCTATAAAGTGCTATTGGGAGCAACCTGGCCGCTCACTATATGGAATACTATTGCTGTGTTTGAGCTATGTGGGATGCTCTGTTTAACGGTTATTGCTAGATTTTGTGCGAGTGTCTGTGTCGTTGATGGTGAATATTTCCCCGATTGGGTTCGTGAAAATGATGGAAATAAAATCACAAGGGCAGAATAGTGTTGTGCCCGTTTCTAATAAAACAACAATCACAGAACCCATTAAACCAGATGGTGATATGTGCAGAAACATTCTATGGCAATGATATAGCTAACTGCTCTTCATTTACATTAAAGTAGCACAAGATAGGCACACAAAGAAGAAAAGTGTGTGACATTTTTATACAACTTTATTATAGGGGGATGGTCCAGCCTATTTAAACTGAGCAGGCAAGATTATTTATATTGTTGCATTTGAACCAAATGAAAGTCTCCTCCACTTTATTCTGTAAAAGCTTCTGATGGAGTGACTTCAAATAAAATTCACTAAGTAAATGACCTTGGAAGAAAAGTTGATATATTTGTAACAACTCAGTGGGATACAAAGTCCTCTATGTTGGCAGAGTATGGGTCATTCCCTCAAAGATAAAAGGCGATCTGAAAAATAGATCAGACACAGTCAAAACGAGATCGCAAAAAAGATGTTCAGAGTAGACCACTGAGGCGTGTTTCCATTTTGTCATTGAATAACCTATGTAGGAATGCACACTGCCTTTTTTTTTCATGAGGCATACATGGCCACCAGCTGTAAGTACATATCTAAATAGGTACGAATTTGGGATCAAATTACTCACACCTTTATCCAGAGAGGAAGCGCCAGAAGCGCAGGGGAGTCTCTACACACTTCTTAAAATCAAGTATGCAAAAACGACATCAAGTATGCAAAAACGAAATTACACGATTTAAAATGCTGATAGCTAAAAGAAAAGGTAGGAGACCTCCCGGCTTCAGCCTCAGGAGGGGAGAGTAGCTATTGTCAGAAATCCGAGGCGGAAGCCGGGAGGTCTCCTACCTTTTCTTTTAGCTATCAGCATTTTAAATCGTGTAATTTCGTTTTTGCATACTTGATGTCGTTTTTGCATACTTGATTTTAAGAAGTGTGTAGAGACTCCCCTGCGCTTCTTGGCGCTTTGTGTCCCTTCTCCCCCCTCCCTTTACCTCCGGACCGGTTCTCGGCTGAGTGTAGACGCCGTCCGCGCTCGTTCGGGCTCAGGGACCAGGCACGTTGATAGGCGTTTGTCCTACTCGGCAAGTGACCTTCTATTATTGGACTCAGGTGGGCATATTTTTAATTCCACAACGTTGTCCATCCTAAAGGAATTTAACATCTTACTTTTTCCTAGTTGTAGGGACACTCTCCAACTATCTCCTTTGAAGCTTGCTAGCCTAAATACTAGGTCACTTCAGAAACATCACCTGGAAATATTCACTCTTTTACAGGATGAGACCATCGACATATTGACCCTTACGGAAACATGGTTAGGTGAAAACTCCTCCCCCGACATCATAGCTGCTCTCCCAAGTGGATATGATATGATCTGGCATAATCGTCCGGACGAGGCTCGAGGTGGAGGCGTAGCAATTATTTTTAAAAAACAGCTAACAGTGGCCAAAGTCCTAGCTGAAACAATAAACTCTGTAGACTTACTTGGAGTATAAATCACCCTGAATAATTCCTGCTTTATCGTTCTTACTGTCTATTGTCCACCACAATGTACCTCAGTACTCAATGAACTTTTCTCCCCTATTGTATCGGATATATGTACACGATACAAGAAAATTTTGGTGACAGGTGATTTTAACGTCCATTGGGACAGGGCAGACAAAGATCTGCCAACACGTCAGTTACAGACCTCCATGACCGCATTAGGCTTTGAACAACTAGTGGAAGCCCCAACTCACATAAAGGGCCACACCCTCGATCTAATCTGGACCTCTATTCCAGAGGTGGCCCTCACGAGCATTGTACCATGTATCTGGTCTGACCACCATCTACTCCTGTGTGATGTTCCACAGGATAGTCCTCAGGTCAAACTCCCGTTAAAAACTAAAAAAGTGCGTCAGTGGAAAAAAGTTGACTCGGTAACCCTAACCGATGCCCTTTCCAAATATTTACAACAGTCAACGAGCCCACATGACAATCTAGATCTAGACCAAAATTACAACACCATAGTGGCGAGTCTTAGACAGTCTATCGACCAGATAGCCCCGGAAAAGATACAGAAAATAAAGGGCGTGGAAAAAGGGGCCCCTTGGTTTACCCCGATTTTGAGGGATCAAAAAAGAAAGCTTCGCCATCTTGAGAGATGCTGGAGGAAGTCTAAAGACGATACAGACCGCAAACTTTATAAAACATCTCTGAAGGTATACAAAAAACTTATTGTATCAACTAAAGGGGACTATTTCGAAACCGCATAAAAAATGCAGTTAATGTCCAGAAAGAAACTTTCAAAATTTTAAAAGAACTAAGTAAGAAGGATGAAAGGGTAGATACAGTGATAGATTGTAACACCTTTCAAGGCTACTTCCTTGAGAAAGTGGCAACCATTCTGTCAGACATTAAGAAGGATATCCCTAATATGCCTACTATTTCAAAGGCCCCCCAAACTCCTCCGAACTTCACCATCTCTAGATTTCCAAGTATAGATTCTACAACTCTTAGACAGCTCGCCATTTCAACCAAGTCAGGCTCCCCCGCAGACCCTTGCCCCCCTGGAATCTTTCGGTTGTCGCTCCCCATTCTGGAGGACCAGATCTTAGGCCTCTTAAACAACTCACTAGACACAGGCCTATTACCAGCTAGTTTTAACACCTTGGGTGCTAAGGCTTTTCCCCCTCCTGCGCTGAAAGCTCAGAATATTATAGGTTCATGACAAGGTCAGCTCGTCATAAGCACAGCGCAGGTAACACCCATGACGAGCTGACCTAGTCATGAGCATCGAAGAGGTTAAAGAGGCACGCGTCAAACCCTTGATAAAAAAAACAGGGGCTGATCCGGCCTGTTTGAAAAACTACAGGCCAATATCCCAGCTGCCTTTCCTGTCCAAGATTTTAGAACAGCATGTGTTAAAATCACTGTCATCTTTCCTGGAGTCATATCATCTACTCCAGGAGCGGCAAGCGGGGTTTCGTGCCCATCATAGCACCGAGTTAGTAATGCTCTCGGTGCTGGATGAGCTTAGATGCATGGCTGACAGTAAAAAACCAAGCGCCCTGATACTTTTAGATCTTTCAGCGGCGTTTGATACTGTCAGCCATGCCTTGCTTCTGGACAGGCTGGCTGTGTTTGGGATAAAAGACCGGGCCCTCCAATGGTTAAAATCCTTTTTGTTAGGGAGGACTCAGAGGATCCAACTAGTAGACCGTGTCTCTGAGGTGGGTGTTCTGGAGTGTGGAGTCCCGCAAGGGTCCGCACTCTCACCACTCCTGTTCAATCTCTACCTGCAGCCACTGATAGACTCCCTGGCTAACATGGGCTGTAAAGTCTTTAACTATGCCGATGATACTCAGCTGTTGCTGAGTATCGATAATACAACATCGGCTCAGTCCATGGCCCAGAATATACTAAGGTTCACTGTGAGCTGGATGACGACGAATCTGCTAAAAATTAATCCAGATAAAACGGAGGTCCTGGTAGTTTCAACTGCCACCTCACCTTGGAATGATTTGTTCTGGCCCCAAGAGCTTGGACCGACCCCAAAGCCAAGCCCTAGCATAAAGAGCCTTGGTATTAAGATCGACCAGGAGCTCTCAATGACCAGCCAAGTATCCTCTGTCGTTGGAACTTGCACTAACTTGATTAGGCAGTTGCGAAAGTTAGTCCCCTTACTTTCCCTAAACATGCTCCGAACCATCGTCTCGGAAACAATAGTCTCCAGGATCGACTATGGGAATGCATTATATCTAGGTCTGCCAAAAAATCTGATTAACCGCCTGCAGGTCACCTTGAATGATGCAGCACGGTTAATTTTCAGACTACCCAGACAGACCCATGCTTCCCCATTATTGCACAGGCTACACTGGCTCCCCATAAAGCAAAGGGTGGAATTTAAAAGCCTGTGCATTGCCCATAAGGCAATTTATGGGCAGGCACCTGCCTATATAAAAGAGAGGCTTGAAGTCTACAATCCCAAGCGAGCTTTAAGATCTTCCAACTCCCAATTGCTGTCATGTCCGCGCTTTAAAATGGCAACCAAAGGCGGGAGATCCTTTTCAATCCAAGCCCCACAAATGTGGAATAAACTACCTGAGGCCCTCCGTAAAGAAACTAACCTCGTCCTTTTTAGGAAATCTTTGAAGACACTTTTATTCAGAGATGCCTTTGGATCTCTGTGAGTTAGGCTGATATAATCTGAATCCCTTGCTTACTTATCTTCTCTTGTTGCTGTGTCTGTCAGAAGTGCCTAGAGACCTGACGGTGATTTGGCGCTATACAAAATCCAGATAACAATAACAATAACAACAACCGGTGCAATAGCATCAGTGCTCAGTCATGAGGATATTTAGCAGTGGGCATCTTATGTTTTAGGTTAAAAAATGTGTTTTATTCATACTCGAGCATGATCTAGATTTAGTTTGAGGGCCTGCTCAGACGTCCTGAAATTGGCCCATCAATCTCCTATGAACTACTATTCACTGCCTTTAACTAGCATTAGAGGAAAGAGAAATGGTGTGGCAGTGTGAGTGGTCAGTGCTTCTACAACCTGGCGTTATAGCATAGTGCATACACCAAAAACAAACACAGAAGTAGCTCTAGCCTTCTTGACAAAAAACCTCACTTTTTCCTTTCCCCCACAATTGCTATGCCGACATATATGCCTCAAACTGGCCCACCTGCAAACATCACTGGCAATTTCAACAGACAATCACCACCACACAGCTCCTGTCAGTGGCCACGCCCACACCACTGTTATCACTTGATACCTTCCACCAACCGAGAAAGGTTGTTACTTTAAGGAACTGTACCCTATACAACCATGCATCCAGTTACTGCAGCTTTGAAACTGTGTCATTATCATAAAACTAAATAACTTGACATTTTAATTATTTTTACGCTACTCAGTCCTGAAAGGTGTGCTTCATATATAACAGATGCTAATACATAATTTACTTTTTCAAGTGTTTTTACGGGATTGCGAAACGGCTCAGTTCAGACCATTCCAAACATGGAGCAGCATTTCTTAGATGGCCTCTTCAACTCATGTGTTCAGCTTTCCTTCACTAAAAGCATGTGGACACCATGTGACAACATTCATCCACCCTGCTGCAAAAACAGGCCAAACCAATTTGTAAGGCTATATATCCCATCCCTGACTGAAAGGGCTTCTCTTGGCCTATTAACATCTTTAATTGCCATATTTGATAGTTTCTCTCTGCTAGAAGGTTCTCTTTCAGTTTAACATAATTATGCAATTAATCATCCGCAATTTAAAAAAAAAAGCTTTAAAGGACCCTGTGGAACATAGCAACTAAAGACAAATAGAAATCCCTTGCCCCTTGCTTAAAGGTATTAAAACGAGTGTACGAATGAATACAATCTTTCTACAACAGCAATCCCCTTTCTATGCTGCCAGCAGACAGTTTTGTGCTAAACATGGATTGCGCTGAACCCCAACAATGCTCAACTACACAAAACATATTTTCTCTTGATTCAATGCAGGTAATAAACTAAATGCAAATTCCTTTCGGTTCATTTCTGCCTACTCTCTGGCTGTGTTATGCCCAAGGCCAGTCATCACAGGTGGTGCAATGGTTTCCCCAGTGTGTGGTACTGAAGCAGCCCCAAGATTTCTAGCGCAGGGGGGCTAGTGAACAATAAATACATATAGAGCAACTCTTCATGATATTCCACAGTATGTGTTGGGCAAGTATAACAACTTCAAAATGGTAGGAGACACTCAAAGACCAATTTTATAAAATGATCTACTTGAGGTGCTGCAAGTATTGTGGGCACTGTGAGAAAATAATATACTTCTTTACAGTGGATTTGGAAAGTACTATATGATACCGATAGGAGTGCCTAGAGCACCCTGGAGTCCTCTTTTGATGGCAAAAATGAAGAAATGTGCTCTAGATGGTACTGTGGGGCATTGTCTATAGGCTCCTACTTTAGACAGCTTGGTATGACATTTTTGGCTTCAACACCACTTCTTGACAGGATCGAAAAAACACTTTCTACTGGACACTCGAAGAATGTATGTACATCCTGTGTTCCTTGCGACAGACCTGAACATGGAGAAGCCAATGGGTATTGTCACTGAGTTGTAACATTAACTGCTACTTAAACCTATAGATCAGAGGCGCAACAAGCGCAAAATTTCGTTGGGGTGGGGGCGGCTAATAAATATTTCAGGGGGGGGGGCTAATTCTTCCAGCAATAGGCAGAGTGGAGATGCAGGAGCTATAAGAAGGGGTGAAAAACAACAAAGCCTCATTAACAAGTAAATGGTATTTTAACCCCTTCCATGCTGATGACAGAACGGTTCCGTCATCAGCATCGGCTGAGCTGTGCTGATGACGGAACCGTTCCGTCATGACTCCGCCCGCGCAAGGCGGAGTCAGCACAGGCGGGGAATACGCCCCGCACGCAAGGGGTTAAAGACCTGTGAAGTACTCAGGCACGGCTGCAATAAGATGGACACCAGACCAGCCAGCAGACGACGGGGGGCTGAAGCCCTTTGAGCCCTGTGGGCCCGCTATAGAGATTACTTCTTTGATTATTTGATGTATTTGCATTTGTCAGAAATATATTTTTAAAAAATCACTTGTGAATGAATCAAAAAATGCCACCTCGAGTACGCATTTCAAATATTTTGTTTAGGAGAATACTATCTAAGCCTGCCAATAATCACACTTTACTTAGACTTCTTAAAAAAATAAGAAAAAAATGGTGAGCTTTCTGAAAGAAAACCGATAAAATAACAATGAATGGAACAAAGGGCACCAAATGAAAATGAGAGAATGGAAGGAAATAATAAACAATCATTAGTAACATGTTGACATTTTTTCTAAAAGTATGTAGGAATGATTCGTTGCCCTTAAGTTCATCACATTATGTGAAGTGTGACATCTTGAAATCATCAAGACAGTTGCCATTTGGTTTCGGAGCAAAATATATATTAATATTAAAATATCATGAAAAATTCACGAACAACAGTGAAGAATGTTAAGTGATTCGCTGTGTGGACATCTACTGGCTCCCAAAATCACAATTCTGTAAATAATGTTCTGCGTGCAGAATATCCCGCCCCTTTTTTTGTGCAAGTTATATTAAATTACAGGAAATTGTCCATGTTTAAGTCACTCCACTCTAAAAAACAGAGTCTGCCCACTGGAAACATGTTTATTTTAAAATGTTGTTTTGTTTAAAAGAGGCACTTAATTATTATAGCTTAAGGCACGCTTCAGCAACTTTAAATGTAACTTGTCAGTCTGGAATTGGGAAGAAAGTTATGTCAGGCGGGTACCAGCATTTAGGTTTTTTTTGCTTCTATTTACTTTTTACTCAGCCTTAGTCTTGCTAACAAGTACTTGTGGTGAAATACTGTCATACCGGTTGTGGTGCACCAGGTGCAGGGCATAGAGACCTTAGAGGTCCACAGACCTCTTATTGCAGTATGTTACTAGCTGGCTGTCAGCCAGCAGGGGTGGAGGGGGGCAGAGGGGGGCATTTGCTTTGCTCGCACTCGAGCCTGTGACACCCATGATGTGTGATTGAGTGCTGCATTGCATAAAGATACCTCTGAAAAGCACACGGCTAAAAGGCCATTACAAAGAGTAATGATGAAATTAATCTCACAAGCACTCCCGCCCTGCCGCAGCACTTCAAACAGACCGAGAGGATAGCGAAAGCCCTAGAGTTATTGTCTTGGTCAGCCTGCAAGCCTCCATGTTATTCGAGGCGTTGCTGCATTGCTGGCCTTGAATGGTGTCTCACATCCATTCTGAGTGGAAAGTGGACTATGTTCAGATAGGTCATGCATGCCGCAAGACTGATCATGTGCTAAATACGCCAATAACAACCGCAGCGGGAGCAGCCTCAAAAGACTGACCTGAGAGTTATCACTATGTCTTCACTATGCAATCCCCCACGGAATGCAGCCTGTTGGAATAACAGAACGAGTAACTCACTAGGCCACCCTGGACAAAATTATAGTTATGATAAAAGATGTACTTGCCATTATTAGAATGGTAAATAGCTTACTTGGATGGAACATTAAAGGCCAAATTCCAAGTCGGTATCAGTATTCCTGCACCAGAAAGTACAGATCACGTTTGTGATGGGGGGCGTGGTTAACCCCTTCCCTGCTCGGCACATTCCCCTGCTGTGCTGGGAGGAGGGGGGGGCACGCGCAGCGCTCCCATGCTCATGACGAGCTCAGCTCGTCATGAGCTACAGTGCTCCTGTGCTCGTGACGAGCTGAGCTCGTCACAGCCGCACCCGTTTCTTTAGAACGCTCAGCACAGCAGGGGAATTAGCCCAGCGTGCGAGCGTTCTAAAGGCCATGACGAGCTCAGCTCGTCATGAGCAGCGAAGCACTGTAGCTCATGACGAGCTTGTCATGAGCTCGTCATGAGCATGCAAGGGGTTAAGGTGCCGACCAAGATGGCGATGCCTGGCTGCGCCCCGTGGGTGCAGGAGCTTTATGGCCCTACGGGGGACAGTTCCGGTGCTTGCTGGGCTGTGAGACGAGAATGTGTCACAAGCCCATACTGTGGTGAAATGCTGGAGCCCTTTTTAAGAGCTCTGTGCTTCCTGCTTTGCTGCGGCCAGCTCCAGGGGATTCCACCGCACTGGTAGAGGTTGCGCCCTCATTTTGGAATGTGGAGGGCGAGTTTCCTCTCAGCTTTACTTTCTCCCCTCAGGGGAAACATTTTCTTTACTTTCTCACCTCAGGCAACATTTTCGATTTTCAATGCTCAAAATGGCTCCTAATAACTTCTGACATATATGGGGCATTAAATAACCAATGCTCATATGTTTTTCTTACTTCACATGTTTTATTTTAATTGAGCTGCTCCTCCTCATCATTTTCCTACAGCATGCTCGATACTTAATTTATATTGAGAAGCTATTATTCAGGTTTTTTGGCTCTTGGACCATTTCCTTTATGGTTTTATTCTTCTCTCCAGGAATATCATTTGTGGAATCGTTTTGACCATTTCTCTTATCTTCCATTTATGGAAAAAACATGAAATCTTAAACGTTCAGGTGACTCAAATAACCATCCACAGTGACATGGATGATGCTGTACCTCGGAATTAAAATTTTCCTTCAGGTTCCTAAATCCTTTTCTTGTATTTAAATGCCAGTGGGTGCAAACAAAAATTTCCTCCCTCACCAATAAAACTGGCATCGGCATCTATGGAGGTTATCCTCGATTAAATGTGCGTATTGCTACTATTTAAGGAAGAGAGTACTAAAACTTTGCCACAGCTGGATGACAAATGATCCTCTTTGGAATCTCTCGATTTGTTAGTGGAACAAAAAACTGAAAATCTACAGCAGGAATCCCTGCGTATTTCACATCTCGAGTCAGAAGCACATCTGCTTAAAAACACTCTGAGGACCTTGAAAATTGAAATTGCAGAAATGAATTATGCATTAATGGGCTTCCAGAAAATGTGGAAGTATTTAATCTGATTAGTTACTTTCAAACTTTTCTATTAAAACTCCTTGATATCTCTTCATCTACTCCCCTTAACATACAAAGATATCATATACTTGGTACTAACGTTTCTGCAAAACAATGAGGAGTAATTCTATTTTTCTTGCAATATACTGATTTGCTACAAGTAGTGTTGGATATTATATAAAAGAAACACATCGTTTGCGATGTCCATAAGCTGCTCTTTTCTCAAGAGGTTGCTAAAGTCACTGCAGACCGTCCAAAACTATTTCTGGATATGTGACCCCAGTTGAGAGCCATGAATACATGTTATGGTCTAATCCATCCCTGCTTATTTAATGTAACATATCAGGATAAAACAACAACTTGTGAAGAGCCTGCTGCACTCAAGAATTTTCTTCAACTACATGGAGGAGATAATATGGGCACCTCGAGGATTACTTGATATCTATTTGTATTTTTTGTTCTTTTAATCTCCATAAGGATTATGTATTGTTTATCTCTATTGTCTTTTCTTATGATGCTGTTTGTTTTTCTCTGTTTAGCATTTTCTAATTTGGTATTGCTTTTTCTTTTACCACAGGTTGTCTGTCTCCGCATTTTGTCCACATAAAGTTCAATTCTTGTGTAGTGTTCCCACGTATGTCAAATTTTCCCTGTCGTCCTATGGAGTTCAGATATTGTTGCCGTCGTCTTTTGGTGTCGCAAACCTTCCTCACGTTCATGTGTTTTGTAGGTATGTTCCTAGGTCATCATTTGTATGACTTGTACAGTCTTTTTGTTTTTAGTTTTTTCCTAGTACTGCTTCATCTTATCCTTCTACTCAGTTTTCCTCTTCTTCTTTCCCTGTTTCTTCCCTTCTTCCTTCCAGATGGTTGTCTTTCCCCCCTTTTTGGTCTCTTTTTATTATATGCTATTATTCTATTATATTTACAATTTTTCTCTTTTTCTATTTAAATATGATACTGTAGACAGAATAAATGTACATTCTATTGTTTTAATATTCCATTCGAATATTAAAGGGTTAAGTAACCATATTAAGCAGCAGAGAGTGTCATCACATTTAGCCAAACTCAATACAGATGCTGCCTTATTATAAGAAACTCATCTTTCAGAGATAGAAGCAGCTATGTTAAATAAGTGTTGGGAAGGTGGCCTGTTTGCTTCACCTGCCTAGAGGAAAAAAATGGTGCACTTATCCTCTGTCATAAGAAGCTTCACGTTACTGTTGTTTCCGAGGAGGCCAGTTCTGAGGGTCGTTGGATTGTTGTGAATCTCCTGGTTGATAATATACCTTCAACAATCTAGTCTAGTTTCAGTTGATAATACTTCCTGGACAAAAAAATTCTCATAAATTGATAATGTATGAAGATGATTATATTATTTTGGGTGGTGATTGTAATCAAATTCATGATTCTGTATTAGGCAGGAATTAAAAAGTTACATTTACTCAAACTAAATGTATTCACATGTTTGCCATGCACTGTAAATTGCTAGTTGATAGTTGCAGGTTATGCCACCCAGACCTCCGGAGCACACTTTCTAATCTAATTCACATCACTCACAATCCTGCATAGATTATCTTTTTCTCATTTCTGATCATGCACCGGTATGTACAGATCTGGATCTTATTCCTTTCTTCCCTCATACAAGTAGATGGCTTTTCAATAACTCACTTATTTTAGATACTACATTCACCTCTTAATATGAATATTTTATTTCGGATTTTTTCTTTTTAACAATACCCCAGACTCTTCCTTTGTAATGATTTGGGACTCTTTTAAAACAGCGGAAATAGGATTTATAATGAATTTTATTTCACAAAAGTAAAAGTGTATGCAATCCCAATCTGACCAATTACTTGCTAACATTTAATCTTTGGAGCATGCCTATTAGCAAGCTAAGAATGACAACTCTTTAACAAAATTAATCGAAGCAAAAATTCATTTTAATAGGTTAACAACAAATGCTGCTTCCAATTTCTTGTTGCTCAGAGAAAGACAATAGTTGTTCATATGAAAAAAGTTGAGCGAACACTACTCAGACTATTTACTGTGGAGAAGTGTGGCTCACTGGTTAGAGCAGGCAGACCCTGAAGCAGAGGTCAGACCTGGGACCAGGGTTCAATTCCCGACGCGGCAGGGTCTTGAGCTCAAATGTCCATGGACTCGATAATTCTCGCTTCGGTGCCTGACCTAATCATGGGTTCACACTCTGCAACTCTGGGCCTTAAGCTTGCTTAATCTCCACAACGGCCCCCCGCGGCGGGATGCCTGGCTTTCACCTTGGGGATGCCCTGTAGGGGCTATCTCACAGGGAAAAGCCAGGACGGGTTCCCAAGGCAAGCGCGGAGATACTCCTTCAGGGGTCGATTCAGGCGCTATATAAGAAACATAATAATAATAATAATAATAATACTTTGCTTATGGCTGTTCACTTTTTACTCCTGCTACATTAAAATTCTTTGCTCCAGATACTGCCTCTTCATGCTGCTCATGCTCCTGTCTCATCACAGATCTTAATTAAACATATGTTGTTTGAGTGCCCTGCTATCCATCAATTCGGGAAATTGGTCTGGTCTCCAATTAATACGATATTTAACATCACCATCTCCTTTTCTTTCACTAATATTTTCTTAGGTTGTTTGGCTCCTCGATGGCCTCATTCCATTCCTAGTTTTTGATTAATAGATTTACTATTGGCTGTTGCATTTCCCCATATCACATTACCTTGGAAACAAACTCACAACGTTACTTTCAGGTCCTGGTAGAATGACATTTGTTTTCATCACAGAATGAACAAAAATTACATACTTGCAATTAAGAGTTATTTTATGGCTTCCACTAACCACATATTTATCCCTTTGTGCCTCTTCCAATAAGATTAAGGTCTCTGTTATGGATGAAGTGCGCAAACAACCTTGAATTTAGTTTTCGCTCTGCCTGTGCACAATTCTGTAACTTTATTTTTCAAATAAGATAACTAACAGAAACTATTTTATAGCTTTTTTTACCTTCATGTTTACAGTGTTTTAGATGATGTTACATTTCTTGTTTTGATTTAACAAGTTACATTTTGCTTTCCCCCTACCCCCCGTTTTATGACATAGTTACTTATGATGTAGAGTTTTGTATCTTTTATTATTCTGCTTGCATGTCATTTTCCCTGAGAATGCTTTATACATATAACTTTTGCACTGTACTGCTCTTTGATGGCATATGCATTTATTAGTTGCTGTATCTCTACTGTTCCTCTAATAAACTTAAACTTAAAAAAAGAATGTGATGCAGGAATATTGGGTTGTTACAAGTTTAATACTCTTAAATGGGAAATGACTTGGTGTTAGCACACAATTTTCCTCAGGGTTGCCTCATTATTGGGCCTTTTTCTCATATACACATATTGGTGGCAGATTCCTGGTCAAATGTTTGAGTTAAAAAAGATCAGTTGTGGTTTTCCAGTGACTCTTCTAATTCGTCTGGCAATTTTCATTACTGGCTGAATTAGAATAACTCCTAGCGGTGCTATTAATAGCAATTACATTATTGGTCACTGTGGTTTTAGTTGTTGCCATAAAAGCATTGAGGGGTCTGAAAACAACTGTGCCAAATTTGCTAAGATTTTGTCAAACAAACTTCATTAAGATTTTTTTCAGAGCTGTGAAAGTTTGTGAAGTTTATGATGGCTGCAGTTTGTAAAACAAAATGCAGGAAATCACACAACAAATGCAGGACATACCACCAGCAACAACCCACTTACAGCTTGACAATTATTCACTCAAAAAAATGTTTATGGAAACATTCTACAGAATGTTTTTTGCAGGAAATTTAATGAAGTTTTTAGACCTCACAAGATTTGAATTGTCTCAGCAAGGGTGACATTTCTAATTCCAGCAAACTACTATTGGAAACAATGAAAAAACTGTTATCCAAGAGTATAATTTTATTACTCTATGCTAGCAAATTCCTTACAGTGTTGGAAATGGAGTAATCATTACCTCTGTATGCACTTCATTTGAGATTGGACATTACTATTGATCAAGGTTTCAAGTGAGAGAGGAAAGTGGGTGTTGTTGCACTTGCTTCTTTTGCTTCCAGGTTATGTGACTGGCTGTCTCACCTAGTAATATATAGTTGGTTGGCAATAGCTTAGAGCTGCATCCACATGCCAGCAACCCCTCTATTATCTTGCTTCCTCCATTTGGGGGTCGTGCAAGGGGGTGGGGGAGAGATGTAGTGGACCAGAAATTATACCTATTGGGTCCACCCACTCCTCCTTCTAGGTAGCAATGTTTTCAGGGTTATGACCGGGAGGCTTAAACTACTGATGAGACGAATCACCAAGCATTGTTTAATATTACCAGACTCCGTTTTATTTAAATTTTCATTGATGCTGCATCCAAAAGCTGAGCATTATGTGCTGAGGCATGGTATGAATGATACCTCTGTCAGTCAATTTAATCATTGTGCATAATGAGCTTTCCGTTTTTGGCATACTCATTTAATCTGTTACAAGACACAATCCAAAGCCTTCTTAGCCCTTCCACTGAGTAATCATGGCTAAATCAAAAGCCTACGTCAGGACCTACACACTCTTCATGTAGTGTTGCGGGTATGCACTCTACGAATACTGGTGGGTATGTGTAGCAAAGCTAAATTATCACTATGTTTTGCAATGTTCTGTCCCATCAAGGGCGCTGTAGGACTCACAGTGCACATGCTGACTCAGCCTGACCCTCTCCCCTCCAAGGCCCTTGATAGCTTAGGAGCCCAGAATGTTGGCAGGTGTGTGAGAGCTAGCACACAGATCCTTAAAGCATTAACAACCTTCTTACATAGGAGGGAGCTGTTGTCTACTTGTATAATATGAATGTGGGTTCTTTATTCTCCGTTTTATGCCTCCCTGCTCTGTTGTTTTTGCATTTGTCACCCCGAGTGGGATGGGTATGCTCAGACGTGAGTCCCATGCTCTCCACACCACTGAAGTCAAGCTATCCTGGCTGAAGACGGCTGATAGCCAGAAAACGGTTCTAGGATGCTTGATTCCGGTCCAGGAAAGACATGGCTTGGCAGTTCGGGCTGGACTGTTCCCATGAGGCACAGGGTCAAGGTTGATTTGCATATTGCCATGTCTGAACTGGGTTGGTGTGGAGTGCAAAAAAAACGATGGATTTAGGCCCAGATCTCTGTACTGGGGTGAATGTATGACATTGTTCTGCATTCTGTCCATCAACTGTTGTTTTTGCATTTCCCTGCTCTGACAGTCCTAGCCAGCCATGCATTCCAAAAATGTGAACTTTTAGCAACCATATGTTAGATAGCACAGACAGATAAACTACAGTGTAACTTCCACGGTTTACAAAAGCATCAGCTCAGGTCATCTGCCCACACACAATTAAAACAAAATAAAAGTAGAACATTTCTTCTCTTGGAACCTTCATCAGGAGTGAACATCTGTGGATGATGCTTTGTAGTACTTTGGGAATGGCCATTGCTTCTTCGGAAATTGGGAAATCAACATCCTGTTTGGCAATTGGCAGGTCACTTTATTACAGTGTGATTAATACCAATAAAACTGAGGTGCACCTCATACCCCCAGACGACAGTCAGGGACATAAGATCAGCCCTTGCAAAAAGCTTTGTACCAGCCCCACACTGCCGCTCACAGCTGGCCCCTAGCTCGAAGTCCATACAGAAATAGCAGAATGGGAAGCCTGGTCTTGGGCCAGGCAGGTAGACCCAAAGAACAACCTTGCCTCCTTAACTTCATGACCACATAATTCCTGGGGCCTGAACTACAGCTAACAGCAGAAAGGAATTGCAACACCATCAGGTTTTCTTTCCCTTTCCGATGGCTAGAATGTAGGAGACACACAGTCACAAACCTACACCTGTGCCATAGCCTCATGTGGTATTGCCTGTAAGGTTCTCTAGTGGGATGGCTGCTAGTCTTAGTCATAGGTTTCACACAAAAGATTCATATGTGGCACAACAACAAAATTCAATAAATCATTGTGCAGTAAGAGCTTTCTCTTTGAAAAAGGAACCTTACATTTATTACACATATCCACTGCAAATATTATGCATTAATTTACAAACATATAAAAAATGTAGATGAAAAATACCTCTGGTGACATTCTGAAATCACATTTGACCTATAATGGATTTTGACACGCAAAACAACAATACCCCCAACTATACCAGAGGCAGCGTTACAATATAAGAGGGTATCATTAGAAATAAAGCAGACCTATTGGCTTTTATAAAGGGCCACCACATCAAAATATATAACATGCCTATTGGCATTGTCAAGGGGTCACCACATCACATTATAAGGAAAACCTATTCGGTTTGTCAAGGGGTTATCACATTAAAATAGAAGTTCATAATCACAAACTAGCATCCAAAGTTAAAACCAACAGCTTCAGTAATCATGTTTAAATGCATGTAATATTAATAAGCATTGCATTGTTCAAAAAGTTGGCAAAAATAATTTATATTCAAAATCACAGGAAACCTGTTAGTCTCTGACTTTTGCCACATCAGGCCACATAATACAGTAATAGGACCAACTACTAGGGGGATCCAGCACTCCCGAGCTAAAGAGCAGCAAGACCAAACTCAGGGAATGCTTGAAAATATGGTGAAAATTATCCCCAGGGCATGCATCCTATGAACTACGACAAATTTCCCCAAATCCCTCCTGAGGACGCTGCTGCAATCCCTGCAGCCCAACACTAAATTTTAAATTTACATTGGTGGTGCCCCTGCCCATTTTGGGGCACCACAAAGCCATGAAAAATATTCAAATTAGACCTCTTGTGGAGCATTACGGGGCACTCCAAGGCCAGGAGCAATGAATATTGATAAACAGCTATTCACCCTTTTGTTTACAGCTGTTTGTGGCTTATGGTTTGGATACCTAGGTGCCTGAGCATACTGGTGCAGGAAAGTGTCGGGGTTAGTACGGGGAGCCCACTCCCAGCTGCCCACTCACATAGGTGAGAGCAGGCATCTCTTTTGTTGCTCCCCTGGTGAGAGCAGAGTCTTACATTTTCACCTCAGGAGGGTGGGGACTGCTGTTGCTGCCTTTTTTTGTAGGCCTCAGGTATTCAAGATTGCACTAGCCCGGCACGGCACACACGCGCACATTGTCCTAGTTAAATAATAATCAGTGTGTCAACCCCTGGGGTCATGGCCTTCCCTGAGGAATAAGTTTGGAAATAGCGGAGGAGCTACACGGGATCAGCTCGTTTTTAGGCATATTTAAATGGGCAATTTTAAAGAGTGCATGACTCAAGCCCCATTGGGCGATTTTCTTGATCCTGCACTCATTTTGCTCTTGGTGTTGAGCACTACCCATATGGTGCATTATCAGCAGGCCTCCTGGCCTCTAAAGAGAACACTTTGTGGGAAGCTAATTGTACTGGCTCCCTGTGCCAGTCTTTTTCTCTACTGGTGATCCTCTCCTGCTGCCGGGGACATCTTGCACCGCCCCTCTGCTACCAGCCAGCAGAGCACCCTCCTGCCCACGTTCTCAAGTCCGAGAGCCCTCTGCCTGTCTTGAAGGTCACTTCTAGTGACAGTGGAGTCTAGATCAGCCCTCAACTGGTCCTCAAGAGGCACAAGGGGGACAACGATTTTCTTGATAGTAGTTAGTTCTTGCATATTAACTTGAATGTGGATATGGAGGTCCTTTTGTAAGAGGAGTAGGATTTAAAATTGAGAAAGCTCTTTGGTGGGGGCGTGAGAAGGAATGTTTTAGTTTGTTTAGACTCAGCATGCAGAGGCAGGGAGTAGCACTTTCCTTTCTTCTTACCCTAGCGCCAAATCCCTTGGTGTCATACTAGACAAAAAACGTAATCTAATTCCCCACATCAATTCCATTGCGAAATCAGCTCGATACCAACTGCGCCTTCTTTGGGGAATCCGTCGATTCTTCGCGGAGCGGGACCTTATAACCCTGGTGCAAGCACTGGTCCTCTCCAGACTCGACTACTGCAATTCTCTTCTTACTGGCCTCCCCAAATCCCACGTGTCCCCACTTAAGTCTGTTTTCCACTCAGCAACTCGTTTCATTTATGGGGCCAAAAGAAGCGATCACATCACACCGATGTTATCTACCCTCCGCTGGCTTCCCTTGGAGGCTAGAGCTATCTACAAGACCGCTTGTATCACCCACAAAGCCCTGCACTCCTCTTCTCCTCTCTACCTGGCGAATAAACTGAAACTCTCTGGAGGTTCTAGACCTTCACGCAATGCGGAGAATCTACTGCTTGAACCTCCCACTTTCAAGAAGGAAAGAACGATGGCCCAATCATTTTCAGGCAACGCAGTGAGAATCTGGAACTCATTGCCGCCTCAGCTCCGGACCACAGCCTCCTCCCAGGCCTTTAAAAGGGACCTCAAAGCTCTCCTCCTCCAGAGACACCTCCAAAAGTAACTCTCTTCTGTCTGTAGGAAGATCTCCCACTACTGATAATTTCTACTTCTCATGTCCATGGAAGTGCCTTCCCAGTGTGTTCTTGCGGTTAGAGTGTTTGCCTTTTATTGCAGTATTATCCATGTACTTGTGTTTGGTACCCTCTTGCAACTTGCACTCACCACTTTGCCCCTGTAACACACGGTTTGCTTCCTCTCACAGGTTTTTTACCTTTGATACTTGCACAAGTGCTACTTTTGCCTACGTAATCGTTTGTTCTTGTGCTTGAGAGTGTAACATATACTGCAGTATTATACCACAAATTATACTCTATTTTCTCTTGTAGCCTGCACACTTGTCACTTTTCCCTCCTGAGCACTTTTTACTACCTCATGTATTTTTGGTAGCCCACATTTTTACTACCTCATGTATTTTGTTTGCTCACAAGTGTCACAATTACCTTGTCTACCTCATGTATTTTTGGTTTCTCACAATTTTTACTACCTCATGTATTCTTGGTTGCTCACAATTATCACTTTACCGTATGTAACATAACGAATGCCTCTGCAATCTGTTGCTCGTGTAACGTTCTCAGTTTGTATCTTTTCTGTTCCTATTGTGAAGCGCTCTGACACCTTCGGGTAAAGTCCGCGCTATATAAAATTGCATAAATAAATAAATAAATAAATAAATACCCTTTTCCCCTCTGTAAGCGGCATATTTCAGGCTCGAAACAAAAGGCAGTTGGAGCCTGTGTTCACTGCACTGTATTCCCTCAATCTCCACAATTAGATACCTTGAGCCTTTTATGTTTGATATTAGTACCTGACAGCAGGGGCCCAACCCCAGGGGAGGTGGTGTGGGGAGGTGGTTTGAGGGAAGGGTGTGAAGCATTCGTCTCATGTAACTCCAGCCTAGCAAAGCAATTGTCCCAGGATGGAGCCACAATATGGAAAGGAAACTGCAACTTGGCAGATCTGACAGTCTGGGGCTCGGGTGGCTCTTTTTCAGATGATCTGTGCTTTGTGTAGCTTTGATATAATTTGCATCATCTATTCTAAAACCCAGCGTTTTTGGATGTTGGTAAGTGACACTGAGGAAGGACCGAGTTTTATTGCTCAATGTATGCTGAACCCTTCACCAACAACGGTGTGAATATAGAAAACTGACTCAGGAAGGTACTGCTGCAGAGGGAGAAACATTGGGAATAAGAGTAAAGGAAGAAATACAGACAAATGGAAAAAAGATTGCAAGGAAGATGACAACTGTGAGGAAGGCGGAGAAAAAAAGAGATGAAATATAAGGGGGGTGGAAACAAAAAGGAGAATAAAGGTGAGAGATGGAAAAAAGAGACATAGTGTAAGATGGGGAAGCAAGCCACAGGGAAGGGAGTAAATGGAGGATATGGATTAAAGAAGGAGGGTTAAAGAAGAAGGGGTAAAACAAGCATTTACAATGCAACGGTTTCGCCTTTGTAAAAGTTAGAGCTATTGGCATTGTAAATGACAAATATTGTATTTATGTGTTGGTTTTGAAAATGGATAAATAAATGGCATTGTCATTTACAATGCCAATAGCTTAATCTCTCGAAAATGCGAGACCTATTGCATTTGCATCCACACCCACACACACAGAGAGCCACACACACACACAGAGCCACCCACACAGAGCCACCCACACACAGAGCCACCCACACGCAGCCACCTAAAAAAAAGCTAGCCACACAGACAGAGCCCCAACACACACAGAGCTCCAACACACACAGAGCTCCAACACACACAGAGCCCCAACACACACAGAGCCCAGCCCTTTCACAACCTGATACCCATACCCACCCCTAAATCCGAAAACTCCCATACCGCCTAATACCCCTATCCAACCCTAAATATACCATTACCTCCCTATACCCCTACCCATAATATCCAATGCCCTTACTAACCCCTAAACCCCAAAAAACACCTTTCCTACCCAAGACCCCCACCCACCACTGAACCCTAAAAACTCCCTTCCCACCCAATACCCCTACCCACCCCATAACCCTAAAAATACCATTACCTCCCTACACCTCTACCCAACACCCTTACCCATCCAGAAAAAAACCTTTTGCCACCCCTAAAAATACCTGCACCACCGAAGACCCATAAAAATACCATTACCTCTCTATACCTCTGCCAAATACACTTAACCACCCCTAAACCTACCCTTACCTAACCCTAGAAATACCCGTACCACACAAGACCCCTACCCCTCTCTAAACCTTAATTGGAGAGAGATATAAATATATATTTTCACACACACATACATTTATCTTTACCTTATATGCTTGATAAAGGTATATACATTGCAAATACATTTGTGATAAAAAAAATGTGTGGTAAATGTCCTATGTTGTAAAAAAAAAAGTGTTGTAAAGACTGTTTCCCGCAATGGTGTACTTAACTGCACCTCTTAAAAAATTTTTTAGGTTTAAGGCCCATATAATCGATTGAATTTCCAAAGTAGCGATTTCCTAACAGTGATTGCGACTCTGTGTGTATCACTATTAGGAAATCACAATTTTAGTACATTCCATTTTGTATTTCCTAAAGTGATTTCTTAGAAGTCGCTATTTTTTAAATGTAAAATAGACCCATGGGCCCACGCCCTTACTGCGTGTCAGTCTAAAAGTGATAAAAAGTAGTATAAGCCGCAGAATTTGTTAGTTGATGGAGTGTATCTGTAGAGCACGGACTGCGCTAGAGAGCAGTGGAGCGCAGAACCAGGAGCGCGCACCTTGAGGTAGGACTTGTGGGCACTACATTGAGACACCCAGAGAAGGGGGGGCAAGGCTCCACCTGGGAGGTAGAATGTTTGCGGAAGAGTTGCGTCATCAGTTTCTCTTTCTGGACCCTAGCAGGGTGGAGACAGCTCGGATACGGATGAGAATATGGGTCCTTACCCGGGGTGTACGGCCTGTCATTTCCATGCCCCCCTCCCCACGAATAAGGAAGACATGCACAGGGAACCCCAAAGTACACATGTACCTCCTTCCAGACATGCATTGGCAGCCTCTGTACACCAGAGAACCCACAGCCACAAATCTCATAGCGCTGCGAAGAAACCAAAAAGCTCCCATCACAAAATAAAAGTCTGACAGACAGTGATGCCCCTCTTCATGCCCCACCACCCCCCCTCCCCGGCGAGCATGATGACATGGGCCGGACTGGGAACCCAAAGTAGTCCTGGCAAATTTTGTTAGACCAGCCTCTAAATGGTGCATAGCGAGCGAGTCGGACCACTACAAAGGGTTTTAGGGTGCTCTGCCACCCCCACCTCCCCCCCAAAAAATTGGGGCAAATAATGGCAAAAACGATGCATTCTACTACACATTCTTCATTAAATATTCAATTGTATTTGATTTTAAAGCATAGTAATACTTTACAGTGCACCAGGATACAACAATCCTTGTTGGGACTCTTCAATGTTCCCTCCCTGTCACCCTCTAACAGTGCCCCTCATCACTCCATAAGCCCTCTCACATGAATTTCATTTGTATTATAGCGCCTTTCATGACAGCGTAGGGTGTCGAGGCCCTTTACATCACAAACAACAGAGACAATGACGCAAACGTGTGTAAATCAGTCGATAGAAAAGGTTAATAAGACAAAGGGGACAGGACTCCCCTGCCATGCAGACTGGCAGGCATTGCTGCTTGTTCTGGGGAAATCACAACCTCAGCATTCAGAATGAAACAGAGCGGTTAGGGTGGCCTTTACCAGGAGAGGGTGCGGCTAGCGGCCAGAGCTGCCGATTTCGGAGACGGGTGATCCAGGTTCGAGTCTCTGCTTTTTGGCGCAACTTCCTGTGATTCTGGGCAAATCATTTAATCCCCTCGTGCCTATGGACAGCGCCTGGATACCCTCTAGTCCGATTAGCAGCACTATACAAATCCAGGTATATACATGCATTCATTCACACACAAACTAACAAGAATACATTTTACTCAAGTAAACCCTTTTATCAAAATTAGGATACTAAAAACACTGGGGGGAAAAAACAACTTTTGTAACCAATATTACGATTATAACACAAGTACTGCACAGTAACAAAAGGACCTCTGTGACAACAGCAGTGACTCACTGAGCTGTGCACATCAAATACTTTTCTGTGGTCTGTATTGTACAGGCTCTTAGCAGCAGGGATATTAACCCTCTGTGCTACCTTAGAGGAGTCAACGCTGCCAGGAGACAAAACTCTGCTCGCTCCAGCAGGAACATTCATCACAGAGTTATCTTGACACTTTTCTTGTTGCCTGGAAACTGTTGAATCTACGAGGAACTCTGCGGCGCTTTAAAACCTGCTGCAGCAGTGCTACAAAACCACCCCCCAGTAACAAGCGCGCCCCCCACCCTTCGAGGCCCCCCGGGAATGCCCGATGCCCAGCACAGGACGGCCAGTCCGGCCTTGAACCTTCGAGCTGCTCTCCCTGCGACCACCTACAAACATGTATGTTATCTTATTCCTGACACAGCGCCAGCCGTGGCCACATAAGGGGCGTCTGTGCGCTAGACGCGCACAAACAATCATATTTTCAAGAGAAAGGGCAGAGATACGTGACGGGTTCAGGAAAGAAGCGGATGCAGGCGAGAGAAGGGGAGATGAAAAGCGTCACAGAGATATGTGAGGAATAGAGAGAGAGGGTAGGAGGAGAAATAGACTAGAGAGTGCTAAAGTAGTAGGGTCGGAGTGAGGGCACAGAGCGCCTGAGGTGACACACTGCAGGGCATCCCCGGGAAGGGGATGCAAAGCATGAGTTTTATTAAAGAAAATTACAACATACAGAGGCAGCTAGAAGCTGATGGCCGCAGGCCATGCCGCCCTGGGCAGAGGCGCGGGGTCCGGGCACCCCTCATCAAGACCTGTGCCAGCCTCTCCCTCTGATCGTCGACAGCTCGAGTGCCTGGCATGTAGCGCACACACAGCTCGTTCACGCTGTGATTGGGTGCGCAGTGCCAGCCTGTTTTGCAGCTATGCCCGTCATACCAGCTGCGGGCACCCCTCCAAGGGAGAGAGCTACACTATCGGATTATGCCGGAGGACGGCTCGCTACCCCTTCACTTACTCTTCCATCTAACAGCAGCTGCCAGTGAAAGATCCCGGAAGCGCTATGAGGGGGGTTCAGAGCCGCCTAACTCGAACCTGCACACCCCAGACTGCCAGCCCGAAGTCCTCCCTTTCAGCTGCGTCCTTACAGCGGCATACAACCCTACACACACACACTACAGCCCTGCCCTCTGCCGGTACCTCCAAGCTCGGCCCCTCCAGCCCGAAGCCCGGCCGACTTACCTGGGGTTTCCTGACCTCGACATCGGGACTACCTGCTGTGCACGGACCTCGCAGCCGCCCCTTCGCCATTTTGACCAGATTTGTAAACAAGCGTCTACTGTAGTGATCTGCGAAGGGGGGCGGGGACCAAAGCCAAGGACAGCGGTTGGGGGGACGGACGGCGAGAAGGTGGTCAGGATACAACCACGCAGGACAGGGACAAGGTCATCAATGAAGAAAAACATTGGTGAAAAGAAAAAAAAAAGTACACGCCCACAACTTCATGACAAAATCATGACGGGCGAAGAGGGAAAAAATCTCGGGAACGCCCACGAATCTGCTCCGTGAATGACGGACAGATGTCTCTTCCAATGGCTAGCCTCCATTTATGGAGCTAGCCAATGGAAGAGACGGGCGGGACCACAGCCATACTACTCTGACAAAAGTTTTCGCCTGCGCGAACTGCTTGCGCAGATCGCCAGGTCAAAACCTAAAAAGGTGAACAGAACAAAAAATGAGAAAACGGAAATTGAACAGGGAAAGACAGGGTGGATTGTATATGTTGAGTTCAGAGAGGGAACAGTTATGGGAAAGTTGATGCAACCTGAACTGGATGGGTGAGTTAGAGAAATGAGAGTAAGAACAGGAAAAGGAGAGTGGGAACACAGTAGAAAATTGTACACACCCCAAGGTGTTCCCTGGTTTTTCTGCAGACTTGTTGCCTGGCCCCGGACTGGAGGGACGTTGGAATTTCACGGTACTGCTTTGGATTTTTTGCATCGCTGATTTGGATAGCATTGGATGATGCTCCAGTAAATGTACCTGCTCAGGACCCAATGAGGACTGAACCACGATCTGGCTGAAGACAACCCCAGGGGCATCCGGTGGAATGCACAGAGGCTGCAACTTTTCCGAGTGGGACCGTGTGTATTCTGCCACTGCAGGGCTGAGTAATGGAAACAAAGAGTGACTGTGCAAGTCGGCTGTAGAAAGAGCTGCAGACTCTTGGGGAGGGGAAAGTAATAAGAGCTTTTAGAGTAATGCCATTTGTTGTTAGCCATAGACATTTACCAGTTGGTTCTATATCTGAACATTCCTACATGATCTTGGAAAAACTTCTAGATTTCTGAATTTCACAGGATCAAAACAAAAACATGCTTCCAGTCACACATCCAATCACACCTCCGATCACACATCCACTACAGTGTAGCATGCTATCCATGTACACAAGCACTTCAGCGCCCCACCTCGGAGTAGTAAGCGTTATATACATTTTGCAATACAATACAACAAAAGGAAGTCAGGTAGCCTACGCTTTCAAAGGTGATAGCAAGGCATTTTGAGTATATGCAACGAGCGCACACATACCTTCCTTTTGGCTTCAACAGAAAGAAAACGGCTGAAATAAAAATGAGTCTAAAACTAGAATCCAAATTATCAGTGGTTTAGCAAGGATGTAATGGGTCCTTATTCAAGAGAGGAAAATTGCCTATCCCGAGACCCACCAGCTTGTAATGTACACCTGTAAGTGAGAAGCAATGGACCATTCACAGCACCGCACCCAAGAGCCACTGCGCCAGCGGTGTGCCGGATAGATACCCCTCTGTCGGATACGATACACAGCCCAAGATTTGAAACATGCTCAAATGTAGATAAAGGGACCACTTCACAAAGATTTTGTTGTGAATTATTCTTGTAGTACTTCTTGCTTACTACTAGCATTCACAAATAAGCAAGGACTGCCACAGGAATCAATTACAGCTAGTCGTAGCACCTCACCCAGGTTGTCTTTCTTTCCACAAATGAGGTGCTAAAGTTTGCCAAAAGCGTGGCTTTCCACATGAAAATAAATAATTGGATATGCCAACTTCTCCTTAAAATGAGTATCCCCGATTTCCGATTAGAGCATCTGTAATAAAAGGTTTCTACTTTTTTCTGAGGCATCTCCGCGTATTTTAACATTTTTAGCAGTACAAGCATGTGTGCATTATGCAGCCATAATTGGTAAGTTTCCCACTTTTCCTAAAACAAGAAATCGTAGTTTATCCTTTCCTTCAGATCATGTTGCAAACTTGATTTCAATAATCAAGGACGTAATTCCAGAGGCCCAATACTCTGAACACAAACAACCAGGCATTTGCAAAACTAATGGATTCTAAAAAGGCGAAATGCCTAGGAACACTCAAAACCGAACACAAAATAACGCCTTTCACAAATTATACCTGAAAGGCAAAGGACTTTAAAAGTGCTATCAACGTTTTCTTGAATCTCAGGGAAGTTTTTGAGTTCATACTACACAGAACGTGCTTACGTTACGTCCCGTACAAACAAATAAGGGGGCCTTCTTCAACATGTCAGTAAGTAAGTAGCCAGTGACAGCATAAAGTCTCAACCTAAAGATCAGTTTTGATTCCTTGACTGGCCTTGCACTCCAAGCGTGTGGAAAAGTCGATTCCGCGTCAGCAAAGAAAGGCGGTATACAGCGCAGACCTCAAAGCGCCTTCACAATGGTGGTCCGGCCTCAGCTGAGAGCCGGTAGCACGTTTCACATTCAATTCTGGAAAACCGCAAACACCGAGCGCCGCTGACCCTGCGAGGTTCGGGTTCAACGTAGCTGAGCATTGCCCGCACGACTGACTGAGCAGCCATTATGTTAATGGCGATGTTCAAATACAAGACAAGCCGTGGGCAAAATCCAGAGCCTGGGGCGCCATTAGGATTGGCTCGAGACAATCCCAGACACCTGGCCTGTGAAGCACCGCCGAGAGAATCTTGGTAAGGAGCAGAAAAATAAAAAATAAAAAGGTCTCCCGCCTTGAAGGCTAAATAAGAAAGATTTATTGAGAAACCTTCTGAAATGTGCGGCTTTTATATCTGGGTTCGTTTTAATTTTTTAAAGAGCAGCAAAGTACAGAAAAAAGTACAACGGCATTGAGAAGCAATCAATGGAAAAATAATGAATTTTTAGCTGTGACTCAACTGCGTGCTTTTCCACACTGCCTCCTGCACTCGTCCCGAGCATCTCATATTTCTTTAGACTGTAACCTCATGCATTTCACTTTGTCTACAGAAATCTACAACAGAGCCCGTTAATGATATTTTGGGCTGTGTGTTCTCGGCTTGCAATGGAATTCATGTTAGACATTGACTTACAATTCAGTGAAACAAGCAAAAAATGAGTGTAACAACTGAGGGAGGCTACCCATAATTCTTCAGTGAGCTCTTTTCTAATTGATCGGCAAAATCTTTGCAGATGTCCCATGTGCTGCGAGAGTACATATGTTGGACTCCTCTGAGGGAATAGGATATGTTAGTTCAACAGTCTAACTTTAACTGGGAACCTCACACAATAAAAGAAAAAAAAGGGATAGAGTGATAAAAAGAGCAAAAGCCAGACAGGGAGGAAGAAAGAAAATAAGGTGGTACTGAGAGAGGAGGAGGAGAGAGCGCTTTAGTGGTCGGGGAGGGGGGAAGGGGGGCAGTAGGAGATAGAGGGCAAGTGAGAGAGTAAGACAGAGCAAAAAGAGTGATATATATATACATATATATATATAAAATATATTTATGTCTATAGATTATTTACTTTCTAGTTAGGTCAAACTTTCCGTAGGAAGATCATTTTTGGTTTGCTAATAATTTTGGTGCCTTTACACGAATCTTCACAACATTTCCCCCCCCAAAACATCACCCTCCACCTCAGCTCCTTTCTGGAAAGTGTTGAAGTGATCTGTCAAGTGGGAGCTGAGGAAAAGGCGGTTCCTAAAACACATTTTCCCCACACAATTTCCCATAGGAGTTTTAGAAAGCATTTTAGATAAATAATGGCTAAACAGCTTTACACCAAATTTGTAAGAAAGCTAAATTTTTACTCAAAGTGTCCTTTTTAGGTCTCAGGCCTAGTGTACACTGCGGAAGCAGTGTCTCGTAGTGAGAGTCCTTTTCCTGCGGTTTTGAAAATGGACCTAGGAATTCCACGCAGCTCGTGCGTGTTATTTCCCAGGTCCATTTTCATTGGCCTTTGCATGCGTGTACTTTTAAAACAGAACACGCAATAGGCCATGGGCGGTCGCGTAGCTCCGCCCATGGCTTATTGGTGTCTGTTAGGCGCACCAAAGGCCATATATCTTCAATTATCAGACATATGCTGGCAGTGGCGCGGGCGCGTGCACCACTCACCGTTTATTTTTTTATTTTTACAAAAGCGATCACAAAAGCGATCGTTTTCAGTGCTGCTTGTTTTCTGTGTTGTGCCGAAGTGCCAACTATCTAATCTCCAGAAAAACTCCCTCCAACAAAAAATAATATACCCACTAAGCACAGCAGGTGACGTGGCAGAAAACTCCCCCCAACAAAAAATAATCTACCCACTAAGCACAGCAGGTGAACGTGGCAGAAAACTCCCACCAACCGCAGTTTGATCCCAAACACATCTTCACGTAAAAGGCCACGTCACCATAATTTACAAGCTCAGGTGATGGCACCGGGTTTGTCACCAGCTGCTTGATATGGGTGTGTTAGAAGGACTTTGAGATCACAGCAGCTGAATGTGCAAGAAGGGTCAAAGTGCCTCGCAGAAACAAATAGGTGCAAGGGGGCCAATAAAATGTATTTCAGAGAAGCACTTCCTTGTGCAAAGCACAGATAACTCTGTTATGTGTTAGTCAATGAGGTAAATGTTAGATAGAAGGACTAGTCGGTCATTGGGATAGAAATCAAAAATAGAAGTGTTTAAATCGGAGGTCTCCAGAGCATTGAAGACAGGTGACTGCAGGGGGGGTGAGGGAAGCCACCGTGCACACATATCGACCACGGGAAGGCGCAAGAGGAATTTTAATAGCTCAATTACTAATTCATGATGGACGAGGCTTGGCTGAAGGTTGTTTGCAGCGTTGGGCCTTAAAATAGACCATTCGTAGCCCGGCATGGACCAGTCGAGAGACAGCAGGAATGAAACGGTGTTTATGTGCGGCTTTTCAATGTCGTCTGAAATATATTCAGGGGAAGAACCTTCAGAACAAGTTCGTGTTTGCATTGCCAGAGTGAGAGTGACTGCAGAGTGAGAGTGACAGCAGAGTGAGAGTGACTGCAGAGTGAGAGGGACTGCAGAGTGAGAGGGACTGCATGAGTGAGAGGGAGTGCATGAGTGGGAGGGACTGAGTGAGAGTGACAGCATGAGTGATAGTGACTGCATGAGTGACAGCAGAGTGAGAGTGACTGCATGAGTGACAGCAGAGTGAGAGTGACAGCAGAGTGAGAGTGACTGAGGGAGAGTGACTGCATGAGTGACAGCAGAGTGAGAGTGACAGCAGAGTGAGAGTGACAGCATGAGTGACATCAGAGTGAGAGTGACAGCATGAGTGACATCAGAGTGAGAGTCACTGCATGAGTGACAGCAGAGTGAGAGTGACTGCATGAGTGACAGCAGAGTGAGAGTGACAGCAGAGTGAGAGTGACTGCAGAGTGAGAGTGACAGGAGAGTGACAGGAGAGTGACAGCATGCATGACAGTAGAGTGAGAGTGACAGAATGAGTGACATCAGAGTGAGAGTGACAGCATGAGTGACATCAGAGTGAGAGTCACTGCATGAGTGACAGCAGAGTGAGAGTGACTGCATGAGTGACAGCAGAGTGAGAGTGACAGCAGAGTGAGAGTGACTGCAGAGTGAGAGTGACAGGAGAGTGACAGGAGAGTGACAGCATGCATGACAGTAGAGTGAGAGTGACAGAATGAGTGACATCAGAGTGAGAGTGACAGCATTAGTGACATCAGAGTGAGAGTGACATCAGAGTGAGAGTGACAGCATGAGTGACATCAGAGTGAGTGACAGCATGAGGGCCAGCAAAGTGAGTGACAGCATGAGTGACAGCAGAGTGAGAGTGACAGCATGAGTGACAGCAGAGCGAGAGTGACAGCAGAGCGAGAGTGACAGCAGAGTGAGAGTGACAGCAGAGTGAGAGTGACAGCATGAGTGACAGTAGAGTGAGAGTGACAGCATGAGTGACAGTAGAGTGAGAGTGACAGCATGAGTGAGAGTGACTGCAGAGTGAGAGTGACTGCAGAGTGAGAGTGACTGCAGATTGAGAGTGACTGCAGAGTGAGAGTGACTGCAGAGTGAGAGTGACTGCGTGAGTGACTGCAGAGTGAGAGTGACTGCAGAGTGAGAGTGACTGCATGAGTGAGAGTGACTGCATGAGTGAGAGTGACAGCATGAGTGACATCAGAGTGAGTGACAGCATGAGGGCCAGCAAAGTGAGTGACAGCATGAGTGACATCAGAGTGAGAGTGACAGCAGAGTGAGAGTGACAGCATGAGTGACAGAAGAGTGAGAGTGACAGCATGGCTGAGAGTGACAGCAGGAGTGACATCAGAGTGAGAGTGACAGCATGAGTGACATCAGAGTGAGAGTGACATCAGAGTGAGAGTGACAGCATGAGTGAGAGCAGAGTGAGAGAGACAGCATGAGTGACAGCAGAGCGAGAGTGACTGCAGAGTGTGAGTGACTGCAGAGTGAGAGTGACTGCAGAGTGAGAGTGACTGCATGAGTGACTGCAGAGTGAGTGACTGCAGAGTGAGAGTGACTGCAGAGTGAGAGTGACTGCAGAGTGAGAGTGAGAGTGACCGCAGAGTGAGAGTGACCGCAGAGTGACAGTGACTGCAGAGTGAGGGTGACTGCAGAGTGAGGGTGACTGCAGAGTGAGAGTGACTGCAGAGTGAGAGTGACTGCAGAGTGAGTGTGACTGCAGAGTGAGAGTGACTCAGCAGTGTGAGTGTTCCAGAGAGAGCAGGGTATGCTTGTGCGCTTAAACGTTGCAGTGAAACACAGGGGCTACAAAAACAAAGAACAGGTGAACACGTGTCTTGGGAGCTTCATGGAGGCAGCCGGCCCTCTGTGAGGGGAGCAGCAAGGAGGGGATGTCCCAACCAATCAAGCACAACTACTCACAACCTACTGTACAATTACAACACAGGCCAAGGAGCAGAGCTAGGTCTTTTCGCATTACGTAGGGTGAGCAGTGTGTGAGTGTGTAGGGTGAGCAGTGTGTGAGTGTGTAGGGTGAGCAGTGTGTGAGTGTGCAGGGTGAGCAGTGTGTGAGTATGCAGGGTTAACAGTGTGTGAGCGTGCAGGGTGAACATTGTGTGAGTGTGTAGGGTGAGCAGTGTGTGATTGTGCAGGGTGAACATTGTGTGAGTGTGTAGGGTTAGCAGTGTGTGAGTGTGTAGGGTGAGCAGTGTGTGAGTGTGCAGGGTGAGCAGTGTGTGAGTGTGCAGGGTGAGCAGTGTGTGAGTGTGTAGGGTGAGCAGTGTGTGTGTGTGCAGGGTGAACATTGTATGTGTGCAGGATGAACATTGTGTGAGTGAGCAGGGTGAACAGTGTGTGTGTGTGTGTAAGGTGAGCAGTGTGTGAGTGTGTAGGGGCAGTGTGTGAGTGTGCAGGGTACGAAAACTCGAACTAAGTCCACCACACACACACACAACACCACACACAACACCACACACAACACCACACACAACACCACACACAACACCACACACATAAGACCACACGCATAAGACCACACACATAAGACCACACACATAAGACCACACACATAAGACCACACACATAAGACCACACACATAAGACCACACACACACACCACGCACACACACACCACACACACACACTCACCACCACACACTCACCACCACACACGCAACCACACACATAACCACACACACACACACCACCAGCCGTCAGTGCACACTTTCACCAGGCACAAACACCACCAGCCATCAGTGCATGCTTTCACTAGGCACAAACACCACCAGATGTCAGTGCACATTTTCACCGGGCACAATCACCACCAGCCGTCAGTGCAGGCTTCCACCAGGCACACACCACCAGACGTCAGTGCACGCTTTCACCAAACACACACACACCACCAGCCATCAGTGCACACTTTCACCAGGCACACACAACACCAGCCGTCAGTGCACGCTTTCACCAGGCACACACACCACCAGCCATCAGTGCACGCTTTCACCAGGCACACACACCACCAGCTGTCTGTGCACGCTTTTACCAGGCACACACACCACCAGCCGGCAGTGCACGCTTCCACCAGGCACACACACCTCCAGCCGGCACTGCACGCTTCCACCAGGCACACACACCACCAGCCATCAGTGCACAATTTCTACAGACACACACACCACCAGCCATCAGTGCACACATCAATTGTTAACACATCCACAATTAACTATTGTAGCAATCGCAATATGGTGCACTTTACTTTTAAACATATTCATCTAAATCGCAGCATGCCACCATTGCTACAATTCCAATCCAACCCACATTATTCCACTACACACCACATGCATACACTCCATAACACATGGCAAAAAGACATTGCCATTTACAATGCCATTAGCTCTAACTCAAATAAATCCGAGACCTATTGCATTTCCATTGCTTGTTTTGATTTGGTTTAAATAAATACAACAGTTTCTAAAAAAATAAAGTTAAAATGTTAGGGATATATTGATATGGTCCAGTAGGACTCCCACGATACTGCAAATAAAAATAGAGTATTCCGATTGGCAGAGAGGGTTTTTCCCCCCCATCAGCTGTTTCGGTGCCAGCGAACAATCTGATTGCCTGGCTGCAAAATGATTATGTGATCCTCCAACCCAACCTCCCCCCTGGGGTGGAGTACCGTGGGACCCTAATAAAAAATTCTAAAAAGAAAAAGATAGAAAATGTGGGGATGAAGGTATGTGGGGAGTTGGCTGCCTGCAGAGGGTTGTTCTACCATGAGGGTTGGGCACAGACCTTGTGGCCAACCCTACCTATATGCCTTTGGCTGTGTATGCTAAAGGGTCGGCCACTTGCGAGGGGTTGAGTGAATGGCAGACCACAAGCGAGGACCTGGTTCCACCCTTCTACTGCGCATGGTCATAAGGAAGGCTCTGTAAGGGAGTTGGCTGAATACGATCAAAAGAAAAACTGAAATTCTCTGAAAAAACAAAGGTTACAGTGATGTTATAGTAGGGCTTTGTAATAATATAAAAATCTTTTGTTTTAAGACAAAAAAAAACAACTGAAATTCACCAGTTAGAGTTTACTCATAACTAAGATTCATGCCTTCACAATACACTGCTTATGACCTCAGATATTACATCACTCATGACATGTTCAATTACTTCATTGATAACATTACTGATATACTGATAACATCTCAAATAATTTAATTGATGACATTACTAATCATATCATCCAATGAATTTGATAATTTGCTATGAACTTATCATACTGGAAGGTATCCAGGAAGGTACAGCTACATCTAATTTTCTATTGATTCTTTACTGGGAAGCATTTGTAAGATACTTGGCCATGTTTTCACATGTTAATTCCCACAGGAAATTTTGGGGAGGAATACATAAAAAATAGCTGAACGGAATTACACCAAATTTGGCAAACATTCGAACTGTACTCAGAAAGCATTCTTTTTGTAATGTTGTATAAATCTCTTAGCCATTTGAGACATTTGTGTTTAAAGTGTTGCCAGGGGTGGTCATGAAGCAATGCTATGAGTGAAGTACTATGTGAGGTCATAATCAGTCCATGATGGGGGCGGGGCGCAAGTTATAGGTAGTTCATTAAACTTTAACTGCTTCAATTCAGTGTTTTTCAGTTTTTAAATATTAGTGTTTGTGTTACAATGATCCAAAAGATTAATTTAACCTTTGATTTTTTTCAGTGAATTTCTGTTTTAAAAAAACCCAAAAACATAAGGTAAGATCTTATTACCATACCAAACTATAATGTCACTATATAATTATTTTTTCAGTGAATTTATGAGGTCTTTTTAATACAAGGTGAGATTTTATTACTATTTCAAAATATAATGTCACTTTAACTTTTGTTTTTTCACTGAATATTATATAAGCACTTGTGTAGAGTGCAATATGCTGTTGGGACTTGAAAGTCCTCTACATGGCAATGGATGTGCACCCCTGCCCTGAGTGCCCAACAGCACTGATGTCTCAATCACCAATGATGATTTTTATAGTTACATGTGAACACGGATCAAGCATGGGTGCCATGACATAGGCCTCGTTTGTGGATTTCGGTCTTGTGGGACTGGAAGGGACACCCAAAGTGCTACCCTTATAGTGGGGGAAGGCACTGCCTTCACCAAGAGTTAAGCAGCACAACTGTTATAGTGGCAGCATACCGCTTAGTGATCAGTAGGCGTGAAAAAGTCATTTTTAACCTGCGTCACTGGAGTGAGACCTAAAGGCTTACTCACGTTTTTAAGTTCCACTGCTGTGTGCTTACCTCGCCATTGGTTGACACCAGGTTGGTGTGAAGTACTGTGCAGCGCAGAAATGCTCTATCTGCGCTTGGTGTATGTGTGCCTGGTACGGGTGCAGTACAGGAATAGTGGCGTACTGAGTAGTGCGTGCATGGTGTATGCTTGTGCCGCATGTACATGTGCCTAAGAGTGGTATAGTACGTGAAGGACGTGTTGCTGTGCTCTCTCATTCTTGGCATCCAGTCTCCTTTTTTTCTGCTCTGCAGGAACATCCTGTACTCCTCGTCATGCTTTGACATGCTGTTGCATGGTTCTTGTTCCACGTGAGTCCTCTTTGCCCCTTCTTATGCTCCCCCAGGTGATGTGTGAGAAACACCCACACATCAGTCTTTGGTGTATTTCTTGACCTCTTCGGTCACCCCAAGGTACACCAGTTCTTCTACTGCCTCAGGAGCAGCGGAAAAGAGTCCAGGAATCGTCTTCAGCTATCTCTGTATAGTGCCCCTTAATTCAGCTGTGATCAACATTATCACCCATTCATGTTTTCATGTGGTGGAAGTTCTCCTGAGCTCTAAGCCAAAGAAAAGCTCAAAATGGTCTTAAAGACAAAGTAGTATACATTCTTGGCGGATATTTCCTAGATTGAAGAGGCAGCGCCACTATTTTTGCTAGGTCTGCAGAGGCTACAGTTTTGTGATAGAAACTATGGACATTGTGCATTGAAAAAAGTTGATTTTTCCATCATTGCACACCTAAAACTGACTCCGATGCCAGTCCACACTGAAGTGGACATCTTTAGAAAGAAATAATGTAGTTTTCAATTTTTAACAGTGTGTAAATGTGCCAATAGGCTTCCGACTCTTTTTCCAAAGCAACAGACTCAATAAATCCAAAATGCCACCCATAGTCTGATGCCTTTGTTCCAGGTTTATAGACTACATAGGGGAGCCCAACACAGGTTCATGAGTTTCTTAGTCCATGGCCCTGCAACCAAGGTAGTGGTCACCAATAGTCCAAAGCCTCTGTAGCAGGACCAGTGTCTATGAAATGGTGGCCCCCTGCTGGTTCCTCTTCCATAGTCTGTGGTAAGAATGCTGAGGCTGCAGTCAATGCATTGTGAAAGCAGGAGGGAACTTTGCAACTATGTGTTCATTTAACATACATCAACAATGATTTCTTGTAATTCAAAGCCTCTTGCTGCCCGAAATGCTTCACTCTTGGTAGGCAGCTGTGTTTTTTTCTACAGAGTTGTATATAGCACAAACTTGACCCGAAGGTATCGGGTATCAGAGCGCTTTACACAAGCACCAGTTACGTTACATGAGGACACATTTATTTTTGTTAGGCAAGGGGAGATTAAGTGATTTGCCCAGAATCACAGGATGGTTCAAGGACGCATTGCCGAGACTCAAACCCGGTTCCCCAGATTTGAGGTCGACCGCCCTAGCCGTTAGTCCAACTCCTCTCCCAACTCCTTTCTGTGCCATTGACATAGGGTTGTATTGAGAATTGTAGGTGGCCTGAGGTTTGATGTGTACTGTGCGTTCTATACCATAACTGATGAATTTGACTGTTTTTTCCGTGATCGTGTAAAATGAACCAGGTAGGGTAGACCACAGAGTCTGGTATATAGGCAGGTGCTATGCTCAAACTGCCACTGCTGGCCTGTCCCTATGGAATACAGTCTTTGTCCATGTGCAGCAAGGTTTGGCTCCAAGGCCTGGCCTCCTGCCAGAAATGCTATATCTGCCTGTGCAACTACCAGAACCTTTAGTAAAGTCCATGTTAAATATGGTGAATAATAGGAATTAACCCCTGATATTTCAATGAAACGGTAAAAATAGCCAAGATCGATTATAAAGGGGAATTGTATAGGTGGGTTGAGTACTAAATGCGATATATTGCACATTTTATTGGATTGTTTTAAACTAATGGCCGAACGGAAGATGTTTTTATTTCGGATCTTTTTAAGATATGTTATTAGAAACCATAAACAAGATATGGAACTTAACTTCTAATTGAAATGAGATTTTTGGATATAGCACGCGTCATAGGGAGGTTTATGATTGCTTTTAAAAATGTTTTTACTGGTATATAAATGTTTTAAATGTAGGTAACTTAAGATGAATGTTTTAATACTGTATGAGGATATGGTGAAGAAATGAAGATGGGGTTTATTTTAAAGTAATTCGATTTTCACAAGTTTTTATATAATGAACTAATTCATCGGTATTTTTAATAGTTGTTTTAAATGATATTATAAACGTTGACATGGTTGTGTATGATATGTGTTGTAGGATCGGTCTGAATAAACATATCTTTGACTAACAAATATGATGCCTGTTTCTCAATACAAAATGGCAGTTGCATGATTACATTTTTCTCATACAACATAATTTTTGTTACATCCCTTTTACAAGCTTGTGAGTTCCACCAAGCATTCCTGGGGATGTAGGGACCTCCCAAAGTGCCTCCCCTTATTCATCGACTTTCTTTTAGAGAGGTAAAATTGATATTTTGACAAAAACACAACTTTCTACATGGCAGGAAAATATGTACATCACCTTTATCAGCCAATCTTATTTGACAAAACATCAAATGTGATTGACAGAAACTGGTATTTTGGAAAATAGTATTTTATATGGGCATGATATATAAACTGCTAACCCTTTGAAGACCACATGTCACCATTTTAAATGTAAATTTCTCACCAAACCATCAAAAACACCCTTTGATCAAAGTTCTACTTTCATGTCAAGTTTGGTGTAATCTGTTCAGGGTTTTAGCTGTAGCTGCTAGAAAAATTATGTGTGCTGAAAATAGAAGACACATCTTTTTTAGCCCCCTAACCCCCATCAACTTTTTCTACCCACATGGAAGCAGCTGTGGCAAAGGAACACCAAGAATGGCAAATTTGATGCAGATCTTTCTAACGACCCAAAGTTAGAGACAAATCAAACAAGCATTTGCAATGTAATAGGTCTCACATTCACACGAGTTTGAGTTATTGGCATTGTGAATGACAATACCTTTTATTTATTTTTGGGGTTTAAAAAAAATAAAAGGCATTGTCATTTACAATACTAATAGCTTAAACTCTTGCAAATGCCAGATCTATTGGACTGCAATAAAGGACCTTCTCGACCACTTGTTAGATTGTAAATACCAGAGGAAGAGAGTGGCCTGCAACGTCTTCAAAGTAATGTTAAATAGTTCAGTGAAGAAGATGTGTAAGTGATGTAAATTACACAGAAACAAAGTGTGTAGTGAGAGTTACATATGAACCGAGCTATAAACACTAACAATGCACTCCAACACCTTTCACTCTGTTATACACTGTCATGGCTCAGAAGAAAGAGTGGGAGGGGGCTATTTCCTGCCCTCTCCATGATTTGAGTGTGCAGTGTGGCATTGAGTAACATCATTGCTATCTTTGGCCTAATACAAAACACTCCAGCTGTAGTAGGGCCCTGGCTTTACCTCCTGGTTCAGGGTGGGTTGTGCTTTATGGCAGGCATGGAGGGAGGTAGGGATGGTCTTGGCTGAAACTCTCTCCATGATTTGAGTGTGCAGTGTGGCATTGAGTAACATCATTGCTATCTTTGGCCTAAAACAAAACACTCCAGCTGTAGTAGGGCCCTGGCTTTACCTCCTGGTTCAGGGTGGGTTGTGCTTTATGGCAGGCATGGAGGGATGGTCTTGGCTGAAACTCCAGTCTCGTACAGTACCCCTGCTATTACTAGAAACCGAGAGGCGCTGAGGTGGTGGTATTGGTAGTGATAGTGGTGGTGGTTTGGGTGGTGGCGGTATTGGTGGTGGATTTGGTGGAGGTGGTATTGAAATGGGTGTTTGTGGTACTGGTGGTGGTGGTAGCGGTATTGGTGGTGGTGGCAGCGGTATTGGTATTTATGGTGGTGGTATTGGTGGCCGTGGTATTGGTGCTGGTGGTATTGGTGGTGGTATTGGTGGTAGTGATATTGGTGCTGGTGGTATTAGTGGTGATATTAAATGGTGGTATTGGTGGTGATGGTGGTATTGGCTGTGGTGGTATTGGTGGTGGTTTTGGTGGTGGTATTGGACGTGGTATTGAATTGGGGGTATTAGTGGTATTGGTGGTGGTGGTATAGGTAGTGGTATTAGTGGTGTTTGTATTGGTGGTGGTGGCATTGGTGGTAGTTGCATTGGTATTGGTGGTATAAGTAGTAGAGGTATTGGTGGTGGTATTGCTTCTGGTGGTGGTGGTATTACTGGTGGTGGCATTGGTGGTGGTGGTAATAAAACAGGCTTTTGAAAACAATTGGTCAGGTGGCTTTAGTACAGATGACATAAAACACAGATGTGCTGTTGTAAGCTTCAGACCATTAGCACAGGATTATGTGCTACCTGGAAACCACATGACTTAATTTGCTAATCATTTGTAAATCCATTTTACTGGGGGTGGGGGGTGGGGGGGGGGGGGGTTGAAACAGACATGAGATAATGCCAGGTTAAAGTGATTGAAAGCAGGCACCCATGTTATGGGAGTGGCCGTGCTGCTTAAAAAATACAAGCGGTTTCAGCTGAAGCAGAGCATGTCCGGCCTGAAGTAGGAGAAACTCAATAAAGTAAATAGTGCTTACAGACTAAATAACAGGGCCGCGTAACAACTGAAGCAAAAGGGCTAGTCACCATGGGAGGGTACAAATGAAAACAATGCTCAGTGTTCAAAATGTTTTCAACCATAGGTAGTGGTAGATTCTATTTCATTCCTCCGTGGCTAACGCAGGTAATGTTCACTTTAAGAAAGCCCACCTATGTGTGCCGGGAGCCCGTTGAAACTAACAATATCCATAAGAAAAACAATGGAAATTCCTTGGTCTCAATATCCTCCACTGACATAAGTTATTTAAGATAGGCAATTCAGAACACAAACTCTCCTTGTGCCTGTTCCATATAACAAGCAGATACAGGGTAATTAGCCCCTGGCCTCTACTTAAGACTCTTGGATTGCAAGTCTATGAGCTCCTTCAAGAGTGCCTGATACTCTTTAATAATCCCTTTTAACATAATTTTCGTTCGTGAGCTTGTTGAAGATATTACTGACCAGCCAACCTCTACAGCAATTGACTCTCATGCACACCTCAGAACTGGCCGTGTTCCTTGGGAATGTTGAAATAATTTCTACAGCACACACCTAAATGTACCTCCAGCCCAAATGGGCTAAAGGAGTTTTCAAACTTGCCATTAAGTAACATAATGTCATAGTGTCCAATTTGTACAAGTGAAAAGCTTAAACACTTTGATAGGTGATTCTTTTATCTATGTGGGCTGAAAACTGCAGAACCATCCCCTACAAAAAGGAAGTTGCCTCCTGCCCTTATCAGGAGAGCTAGAAAAGTTATAGTTCACTGTGCAGTGCACTCATTTCTAGACATAGTCGCAGATCATATTCATATCCACCTCTGATATTTTTGTAGATACCAGTTTGGTTCTGGCTCATTAGTGACCGTCATTTATATTCATTATAAATATCTTTAACAAACACGTATGTCATGTAAATATGTAATATTGATTCACCAATATAGCGTACACCATGTTAATGTGTAATTTCTGATTCCTGTATGCTCCCTCTTTGTTGACATTGTTCTCCCAAGTGGCCGTGTCAATGTTTCAAGCACTAGGATGTCTAAAATGCACTGTCTAAGACAAAACATACACTTTTGGGGATCAGTTTAATTGATTTAGGGAATAGGTAAGACTAGTAGACTTCTTTGCGGGACAAGTAGTTTTCTGCACAATTTTGTTCACTGAACAAGTATGTTTTCTAACAATTCCACAGCCCTGCGTCTGTACCCAATAATTAAGACAAAAGTCTGCTTCTTACAGGCAGAAAGTAGAAACATCTGTCTCGTCGGACATTACAGTACTATGGAACATAAATGATCTAATTGGCTGCACATAACATTGTTCAGTGTTGTGGACACCATTACAGGATTTAGGGACTTAGTCCTAGGGTTCTGAATTTGTAGGGAAAAGGACAAATAATGGGGGCTGCGTGAATACACTCTGACACCCAGATCCATGCAGATATGGTCCATAGTGACTCCCACAGTAATTAAAATGTAACAAAATATCCAGTTTTGTTGTGGGTACTGCAGGACTACACCAGCCCTGTAGCAACCCCCCATATTCCTTGGCTGATGGCCCACCCCATGGGAGGTTGGGCACAGTGCATTGCAACAGTCCATGCCCTCTGGACAATCCTTGCTGCACACAGCCTAATGTCATGTGCAGCAGGGGTTAGCTATTCTTCAGTGGCAGACAACTCCTGCAGCACACAGCTAATAGCGGTGTATAGCGGGGGTTGGCCCCCCCCAGGGGGGTAGAGAGCTGGGTCTGGGCATGGGTCGGTCATGATGGCAACCCCAGCTGTGCATGGCTGAAGGCTGTGTGAAGCAGGAGTTCAGCGGGTTAGATGCAGGGCCTGTCTGCAGACTGTGCACAGCTAGGCCATGCACCCAACCCATGCTTTGCAAGGTTGGGCTCCCAGGGGAATGTATACAGGGTCAGTCCGAAGGCAGTTCTAAACAGGGCTTGGCTGCTGCTGGGAGGTTGGTCACTCAATCTGATGGGGGGGAGGGAGGGGGGTCGGCTGGTGTAATTTTTTGCGGTAATATTAGCTCCATGGTACTCCTGCGATACTGAGAAGAAACTACCACTGTTTTTAAAGGAAATACGATGTGTAATATTGACAATGGGGTTGCATGGACAAGGCCTTTCTGTTAATAGTGTATTTGGCAATTTTAGAGGTAGAACTGGATACATTCCATTCCGTTAGGAAGATGCTATTCTCTTCTGCTGTGTAATGAACTCCATATTGTCTGTAGATACCAGCTATGTAGATGTTATTGTTGTAGACAACCCCATAGTCTCTGAGAAACGCTGAAATTACATTAACGAAAACCTTTGGGATTTCTCAAATTTTGGACAACTGGTTGCACCACTGCCACTTTTGATTCGACGTATGTTGGAATAGACAAAGGCAGAGCAGGGTAGGAGATTCATCCACTCTCCCAAGGTTTCCTTTATTTGGATTTATAGGGCTACCCCTGTGATTGTGCCAAAATCATTTTAAGCAGATTACATAAACATGACATCAGTGTGCTCAGTGTTCAAATTTTTTTCAACCATAGGTAGTGGTAGATTCTTTTTCATTCCTCTGTGGCTAATGTTCACTTTAAGAAAGCACACATCTTTGTCAATGCCTTTCACATACTCACAAGCTCAAAAGATAATGGAGTGCCCCACAATACTGATGCAAACCATTATACAAGTATCCCAATGTAGGAAACGGATGAAGCCTGCAGCAGAATGACTGGAAGAGTACCTTACTTGAAAACAAAAAAAAGCCAGTTATTTTTATAGCTTCCCAATTAGTTGCTCTTAGCGAGGCACAACATTAAGGGGCTGATTAGGATGGCGGAAGGCCCGCCACCGCCGGCCCAGCTTTTGCGGTCCTTCCGCCATCACACAGCGAATTACCCATTGCCCAATTAGGATGGCGGTGGGTACCACGGCAGACAAAAGTCCGTCCGCCACTTCACCGCCAAAGGCAATCGTACCGATTTCCTGGTGGATGGTGCAGGGTGCCCAAAATGGTGGCGATGCCGCCATGGAAAGGCTGTCGGGGATTGAGTTTGGGGGCTCGGTGTGGGCCCCCCCTTGTTTTAGGGGGAGGTGTTGCACTGGGGTGTACCCATGGTACCCCCCTAAATGTCCTTGCAGTGCGTGGCAGGCACCGCGTGGTGCCTGCCACGTAGTGCAGGGATATCCACAGCATCACATTTTAACATTGCGTACGGTGCTGCAGCCAGCAGCACCGTCCACAATGTTAAATGGACCGGAATGGCCCGCTAGTATGGCGGGTGCATCGTAATTGCAGTGGTGTGACCGCTGCATGTCTGTCGGGCGGTCCCAAACACTCAGGTCCGCCCGCCATCATAACGAGCCCCTAAATTAGGAAGCATGTAACTTCCATTGTTTTTATTATTGGTTAAACAGGTACTGTTAACGTTAACTATACAGTTTGCTCTTATTGTTTTAAAGTTATTAGCAGAACAAAAGAATGTCTAGTCATTCCATTACTTGGAGCCGCCTTTTGTGGAGCATACTATGCTCAATGAACCTTTGATCCAGAGATAAGCTCTTGGTATGGTGTTGTTTGGCCAACTAAAGCAGTGTACAGTAGTGGGGAAGGGCTCGATGTTACTTGAATATAAAATATTAAAGTCAGTTTAATAAGTGATTTTGTCAATTCAAGTAGAAGTAGTAAAGGTTTCTTTGACAGCATATTAATAATTAAAGTTGAAAAATAACATGAAGCTACTGCAAACAAGGAAAAAAGGCATCGAGTATCTGGAAACATATCAGAAGACCAGAAAACATAGCAAAGTCAAACCTAAAAGGCATTCTCTTGTCAGCTACTTAAATACTTTTCCAAGCATAACCCACCTTGTGAGGAGCAGGATTGCAGTATATGGAGGAGTGTGGTACTACATTGTTCCATCATCATATGGTGGGAAAAGTGCAACAAGGGTTGCTTTTAATAGTGGTATTTTGGCAACTTGTATATAGCTAAAGCAGGGTATGTTTAGGGACAGTTGCATATCTGAAAAGAGCAGATAAAGTCATAATATAGCTTCAGATGGTTGTGATTTACAGAAAGGAAGATTACTTTAAACAGTAAAGAGTTCTTGGGGCATAACTTTTTGTGGTGTGAATGATGACTGGATTAAGTCACTAAGCGAAAGCCAAAGAACCTGAGGTCGCTTACCCCTATTTCCCAACACCGCCGTATGAAAACTCAAACTGTTCACACCAGCATATGGCTTAAGTAGGTTATCCTGTTTTAGTTTTAAACCTATAATATCAGATAAACCGCCACCAAAAGGGAAACAAAACTCTTTGTAAACATATAAACACAGATAAACACCTACACAACCACTGACTAAAATGCCATTAAAGAAGGGAAAGTATGAGAGAATATGCCATTCTTATTTCTTCCTAAAGGGGGCAATACAAATATACTTTGTAATACAAGGTAGCAGCAAGAAAGACTGGTCAAATAACATTCTGCTTGAGTTTTGTGGTTTAGGGATGTCACTAAAATATTATTTTTTCTTCATCTTGTTTTATGCAGTTTGTGTGCTCAAATTCAATGTGCAGGGTTCAAAAGCATATTTTATGTTTGATCTAATTATTTGAATACACTGTAGAAGATCTGGGAATATTAAAACCATATTAGATCTTTTGGCAGTGTGCAATTCTTTCCCTGATTCGTGAAATGGCTGGCTCATAAGAATCTTGGCCCATATGTACTTTTAGATTTACTTACAGTCACAGAATGGGTAAAAACCTTTGAAACATCAGCCCTCCTTTCCTTTTTTTTCTTTAGCAAGTCTTATTGATAGCAGGTCAACAGCCAAATACCCCAGGCCTTAAACATTAAATGCAAGGTGTGGGGATGGGTACCTTTAAAATAAAGTGCTGTCGCCATGCACATGACACAGTGGTGAAAACATGATATAAGACTTATCAGATATAAAACAAAATAGCAACAATTTATCCCATTGTTAAGTGCGATACCTTAAGCCAGGAATAGCGGTTTACCCAACTTCACTTTGCTGCTGGGGATTCTGAGCCCATATTAACAGCAACATTTCGAATCCCAGAACGCAACATAATGTTTGTTAAAAAGTCAGGAATTACTTAAAGTGAGACGCTTGTATAGGGACATTTCGCTGCTAGGAATGTCCACACAACAGCATCCTAATGTAGATAGGCAAAAGTGCAGAAAAGCAGTGGTGGGAATGCTTAAAGCATCAACTTTCAGGTGCCTTAGAATGCACAGCTACAAATTAATCTAGTGCAATTTGAAATTGTAAAGGGTTCACAAGCAGACCCCTCAGGATATAGCGGCATGGATTAGCAAATTTAGCGGCACAAAAATGGAAATTTAGGGGCACAAATATGGAAATTTAGCGGCAATTTTGCAGCATTTCATTTGGCCCTGGACCTTCATAAAGTGGCCTCCAGTGACCCCATCGGTCACCCGCCCTTCCTTACACTCTTTCTGCCTCCCAATTCTCCCTCTCTTAGTTGTGTTTTGCCGCTTTTAGCTCCTCTATCTTCCTCCCTAATTCACTCTTTCCACTGTCCCATTCAGCTTTCTGTTTCGAAATGCCCCCTCCTTTCTGTGCCTCATTCACTCATCCTCTCTCTCACACACACACACACATCTTTCTCTCCTTTTCGATATCTCTCTCATCAGCCCAGTCTCTTCTCCCCGTCCCTCTCTCTTTCCATCTTCGTATCTCTCTAGCACCCTGCCTCTCTAGTTCTCTCTTGTCGCCCTCTCTCCCTTCGTAGCCCTCTCTTCTCTCTCTAACTCTCATACTTTCGTTCTTCCAGACACTGTCTTTCTTCCCCTTCCTCTCTCGCCCTATTTCTCGCGCATTCACCCTCCCTCTTTCTCTCCTGCTCACTCCTCTCTACTTTTCTCCACCTTTCACTTTCATTCGCCCAGTTTCTCTCACCCCCTACTACCCTTTACTTCTTTCCCACCTGTGAATTCTTTGCTCACTCCCCCTCTCTTTCACCCCTTCTTTCTCGTCTCACCTGCCCCATACCCTCAGTTTTCATTCTTGCTCCCCCTCTTTACCTTTGCGCTCCACTGCTAATGGATAGGGCAAAAGTAGGCACAGGCTGATATAGGCTGCCTTCCATTGGCTGGAGGCTACTCACATCGGTGATTACTCAGGCTTTTAAGTGAAAGTGACACACTTTTCGATGCTAGATAATGTGCAATTTGAAAGTAGCATGCATTTCAGACCTAGGTTTACTGCCAATTTTATCTGTGAAGCAAGAGGAGTTCAGTGCTGTGGGAGTTCAGTGCTGTGGGTTCTCTGCCGTATGGGGGGCGGTGGAGGTGCGAGCCCCTGCTTCCTGCTGGGAATCCAATCCCATCACAATCCTCGTGTTTGTTTCATTTCCCTGTCGAGACCCCCGGCTCCAGAGCTCATTACCGAGAAGAATGTCGGGATTACACAGAAAATTGTGTTCTTTTTTTACTTAATGAGAGTATTAATGGAAAGTTATAGGATCTCTCCTTCACCCATGTAAGTCGCCTAATTATAGGCATTAAAGTGTCTTACACATTGGAACAATACAAATGTTTTGATTGGGATTCACCTTTTCAAGTAGTTGAGATGTAGCCTTACTGTCACAAAACCCACTCGCTTTCACTTTGCAACTCGCTTCCGCCTTATTAAGAGAATGTCAGATCGTTTGCAGTAAAATGTCGGGATTACACTGAGGCTTGTCTTCAGGGTGGGGGGGGGGGGGGTCGGGTGTCCACTTCGAGCCCCCCCCCCCGGCCCGCCCTGCAGCGGTGTTCACGCTCACCCCACATCACAGGCAGCGCAGTCTGTACACAGGGCAGACACACACACACTGCAAGGCAGCCGCTCCTCTCCAGCAGACACCCCCACCTTGTCTCTACTCCCCCCCTCCCCCCCGCCCTCTGGAAGATAGATGCCCCCCAGCCTCTGGCCACCTGCAGTCCCCGGGTCGGTCTGTGCGCTGAGTGAGCTGCTAATGCCCCATTAAGCCCAGAATGTTATTCTTTCGTGCTTCTGTGTCCTTCCCGCCTGCCCCAATAAACAAAGTAAGTCAGACCCCCCCCCAGGATATAGCGGCTTATGTAAAAATGCCGCGATTTCTACGAAAAGTGCCGATTTCGCGGGCACTTTTGTAAAAATCGCGGCATTTTTACTAAAGTGCCGATTTCGCGGCAAATCGCGAAATCGCGATATCCTGGAGGGTCTGCACAAGTTACTATGCTGTTGGCAAGGTTGACCACCCAAAAATTATCTAAAAAGGAGCAGGTAAAAGAATCCCAAAGGGTGTACAGGAATTTGTTCATTAAAACATTTGAATATAGCACAGTGACTACGAGAGGTAATTAGATGTGAGAGATGGTAATGGCACGCGAGTGTGAGTGAGAGTGCAATTCAAAGACTCTTATGCTTAGCAGTCTAACAAAAGTCCATTGGACACGCTGACAAATGGGAAGACACTACATACCCTGCATTACTTTTCCTTTAAATTAAATATGTGCTTTATAGCATTCACTGTAAAAAACTACATGTTGGTTTTTGTCTATATTGCCTGATAGGTAGCTGAATAAAAACTAAAAAGCACTGATTTCGAAAAGTTTGGAAAACGCTGAGAAAACACCACTAAAATCCACAAAAAATAAACACTGTAAACAGGACAGCCTTGCTTAAGGTGCCAACCTGTGCATTTTACAATGGCAGCATGTTCTGAAGTCCGTTGTGAGGTAACCCTAAAAGCTGACTTCCGAAGGCATGTTCACTTTCCGCTCAATGAACTTTAAATGTCGCTCATGGGTCCAGCTTTGGCATGCGCATTACTGAAATCAAGAGCTTTGTCCAGGAACGGAACTCTAATGTCACTCCTAATACAGTATACTGCAAAACAATTGAAACAAAAATTTGTGAAGTGAATGGAAACATGTCAAAAGACATTTAAAGACACTAAAGACGAGCAAAAAAGTACTGATGTACAAGTACCTCAACCCATTCCCAAGCATAACCTATCCCATCAGGGACAGGTGAGCTGTATATGGTGAACATGGTAGTGCACTTGGGCATCCTCACGCGGTGGAAAACGTGCAAAAACCTTTATTTTAGTAGTGCAGTTCTTGCAGCATGTGTACAGTAATAGCAGGGTGGGTTTAAGGACTGCTGTCTCTCTGAAAAGTGCAGATCAACTGATGATATAGCTATATGCTGTCTTGGTTTACCAAACCGCAAATGGGTTTAATTTGTAAAGAGTTCTACAGGCTTAACATCGTGTAGATTAAGTGATTAATGGAGTAGGTGACCAAACAAAAGCCAAACTCAAAGTGAAGTAACTCACTTCTGCTTCCTAACACATCTGCCTTAAAACTCATAAATTAACAGTGTACACCAGCATAGGCCTGCAAAGGCAGCATGCTTTTGCATTTTCTGTGGGCCAGCTCCAAAATTTCTCACCTAGATACATCTTCACTTTATTCTACTACATCCTCTGGAACACATTTCAGCTCAACACTCCTACGACCCCATGGAAACACATTTCACAAACTGTCAGAAAAGTAATATGCAAATAGCCTTGCCAAAGGTTTGAAAACTGCCTAGAAAAAGTTGACTCACCTTCAATGCTCATCATTGACTGCATGGCTTTGCTAAATCAGTACTTCTTCTCAAGGAGACACAGCAGTTTAACCCAAGGAAACATACTTAGAACACTCAGCTAGTGACTTTGGAAAACATGCGAAATAGAGTCAGAAACTAGGCATTAAAAGTACTGAAGATCACTGTTTGCACCTAATAGTTTTAACATCCTCTTCTATTCAAGGAAGCCAAAATGTCTCTCATATGTGCATGTTTGACGTGCACTACAGAGATCAAGGGCTAAGAGAGGAGGAAGCTGTGCAAAGGCACTTTACCTTTATTCCTATACAAGAATACCACAAACAGTGGAATAAAATAGGTGAAGTGTCTGGAAACATGTGAAAAGACATGCAAACACTACACAGTAAAGTTAAAAAGCAGTCCTGTGTAGGTAGCACAGCCCTGATCGAAGCATAAACTGCAGAGTCAAGCCGAGGTGGGCAGTATGTGGTCAATATGATACTACACTGTACCATCCTGAAATGGCAGACAAAGTGCAACAAGTCTGGCTTTTAGTAGAGAGTAATGGCATCATTTATATAGGTAGAGAAGTGTAGATTTACAGAGTTGTCTCTTTGAAAAGTGGAGATCAATCTACAGACTGTCCTGGTTTACCAAAAGGTAGAAGGCCTTATTCTGACAACCTGTGTAGAGTCTTAACTTCTTGTGGTCTGTGTGATGACTGGTGTAAGTCACCAAGCAAAATGTTAAAGCATTGTATTGTACTTGAATAGTGCTTTTTCAGTGCAAACCCATTTGTCTAAGACAGTGCACACTCTCTTAGGCTATGTCACAAGGGTATCTGCATTAGTGTGTGGCAGTCAAAAGACCAGCAGAGCAAGGGGGAGAGGTAAATAGAACCACACCTAGGTGGTTGTATGGCACTTTAGGATCAAATCGAAATTTCCTGATTCATGCCCTTATATAGGTACAATTCACATTGCCCTAATATAGGCATAGAAATCATACCCATATTTAGACATAGCCCATGCAGTCCAAATACAGGCATGGCAACTTCCACCCGTACCAAAACGTCACAACGATTTCTTGGAAAATCGGATTAAGCAGTCAGTGACCTCCCCTTGCTTGAATATTGATTTGTCCAAGAACTCATGGAGTTTACAAAGAACTGCCATTCCCTTGGGGTTCACTTGCTCTAGCAAGACACAGTGGTTCGGAGCAGTTCGACTATGTACTTGCCCGACGCAGCTCGCTACAGCAAGTGCCGAAGGAATCCGACCCTCCAGCTGACGCACTGATCGAGAAGCTGTCCTTTCTCTAGCTGAGAATCCAGCTCCAGTATTTCCAAGCTCCCCTCGCGGGGTGTTGGGAAATCGAGTTCCGAGACAGAGATACCATACTTCCTTCATTCTAAACTAAGGTATGGAGCGGATTAGACCCTAAGAGAAATCTTGGATAGATTCTTGGAAAGTAAACTAAACCTATGCTACACCACACTTACTTCTTCCCTAGTACTAAGACTTCGGTTAGGTACATTGGGGTAGGCATATTTAGAAGCACCAGTTGAGTACTTTTAGCCTTCGTTATTTATGTATGTATTTATCTAGGGTTTAGAAACCATACAATGCTTTTACAGTATTATTTTATAATTCTATTCTCGCTGTACGCATTATACTTTGCAGCCTGCATTACGATTGTAGCAGTTCACTTTACTTGCAGAAAGAAGACTGTTCAATAAATCCTTTTATTGAAAACGCCGGTCTCTCTCTTTTCTCTGCACCTCTGATGAAACGAAGCATGCACGATTGACTGAGTAAAATATCTATCTATTGTTTCCATGACTCTGAAGATACGTTTATTCTTGGGGAAACAAAGTTGTCATGACCTCTGAGCTAGCTGGCACTCAAAATTAAGTTTAATATATTCGATAGAGACCTAGTCGACATAAATCATTCGTCAAATCTATAGGATATATTATTCCAATGCGCAGAGCCTATTGGGAATATAGGAACTACACTACAAGGTAATTTGGTTTACTCTCTTTTTGATTTACTAGGTTTACATGCAATGTAGTGCATCAATCAAAAGTACTACTGTGTGCTGCATTAAAAAAAGGAGACACCTGAACAGCACCATATATAGTAAGATATGGCACTATTTTCCGGTCTCCCTGCATTGGCACACTTTAGGTTGCCATGTGGGAATACATACACCCTTGAACCTTAGTCCATGGCTGTGTGTTCTACCAAGGATAGGTTTTGTAATAGAAGGGGCTTCCCAGTACAACATCTATACTTTAGTGCTTTGATCAATTTGTATGTATGCTGAACAGTGCAGCACACATTAAAAGTTCATGAAAAGTTGAGTTTTAAAACTAGCTCTACAGTTACACTTCCTTCCAAAAGATATAAGTTTTTAACACAAATCGATTTCTACCAATGTTATTAGATAGGGATTTGTGTAAATGAAAAAATAATTTTTATAAAAAAAGAAAAAAATATATATCTTTATACAAATAAAACAAAAGAAAGAGAAATAATGTTTTTTGATAAATAAAACACAATGTAAATGAAAGTCACTTCTCTTGGTTTTGTATCTGTGCGGTATATCAAATATTGTTAGCAGAGCTATTGCCATTTTTTAGATCAGATAGATTTGACAAGAGGTTGTTCTAGTTTGTAAAACCCATGAGTGGTTCCATAGGAATGTCAATGTAGCGCCCATGGGGCAGCCTCTTCCTGCAAAGTGGCACACAGCACTATGTGGTGTTACTTTGGCAAACTTTCAAATTCAAATCCTAATTTGGGTCGGAAAGCAAATACCACCACATCACTTTGTGTCTGGTTTCCATTAAAAAAACAAACTGAAACCCAGAGTAGTGTTACTAAATCTGGGCCCATCTATGTATTCTGCATAACATTGTGCCAAAGAATATTGAATTTGCCCTTTAAAACTCAGGAACATATTTTAACACTTAGACATATAAATAACAAAAAAAATACTTGGGGGGGGGGGGGGGGGAATTTTACTTTTTTGGGTTCAACTAAAAATATCAAAAAACGGAACCTCAACTTTGATCCAAAAAACTACAAGAAATAATATTTGTTCATTTGGTGAGCAGTCAACTGCTGGTCTCTAGCTGCTTTACTCTGTTTGCCAACAGATATTACACTGTATGTCGTGAAGTACGCAAAAATTATATTGCATAGAGAGGGGTTGATGTCTCAAGTTCTGCTGGCAACGACTTCTGGAGGAAGTCGAACAGCAGACTGGAGACTCTACTGGAACAGAAGATGTTGATGCCGCTCACTCGTTTTCCTCATGTCTTCTCTTAGCCACAATGAATTGTGTGGTGTGTGTTGTAATCTACTGACTTGTATAATGCATTCTCCCCATTGATGTTCTCTGCCTTGCTGTTTAGCCAGCGTGTGAGGTCATTAGAATGCTGAGAGTGTTTGTGCTTGGATAAGAGTCAGCTGGAGTGCAGAAGCTGAGCAGCAAGGAGGCTGCTACTGGTGGGGCATTACATCGGAACCTACCATCTTCCAGTAACATGTAACTAAAGATATAACTTGAAGAATAAAATGTACATCTTTTTCCTAAATGACCTGACTATGTGGCATACTTCGTTTTAACAGTGTGCTAGGGATAAAACTACATCACCATTTCAGATGTTTTAAACAAATATTTTTCCAGTACCCCTGGAAATTTCTTGGTGGCACAGGAATCACACATCTGCTTCCTGCCCATTCTCATTTTCCTGCAATGTTGTCATTTATTGACACTATATGAGCCTTCAAGTACAGACGTTAAAATATGCAAGAATAAAAAAACTGCTAGATATGCACAGGTTTCTTAACTGTGAAAAATTAATTGATTTCTGAAAGGAAGTCGCTGAAACACTCCACTTAGAGAGTGGTCACAACCTAAGCCTAGGATGCCAAGACAACACGATGCAGACAGCAATAAATCAGAAAGAATTACACACACAGGCTCAAAAGAGCTTCAGTTAAAGGCGAACATCTTGCAAACCAAAAATATAAATGAGTACGTCTGACACAAGACATAGTATGCATTAGGAAGGCATACCGTGAAAATTATTATGACTAAATCTAGCCATGCACAAACATATCTTGCCATCTTGCCATCTCTGCACTAAATTTTTGTAAACTAGCTTTATCCTGTTATTTTTCATACTGAAAGGTTTGTATTACCTACAATCCGAAATTATGTTTAGTGTCATTCATGAAAACTGCGGGTCTCTTCTATTCCCACCACGAGTCCCTTGGCAAATAATTTCTGGATTGCTGCTAACTTTGGTTCTTGCACAAGTAGTGCATATCAATATTTGAACAAAATAAGCTACATTAAACAAAATGGAGGTTTTTATTTCAGGAACATAGCGAAGGTTAAAAGGTTAGTTTATATTTGTGACAATACCTTTAAATGAAACATTCTGTAAACGGCCCACCCGACCCCATAAAGAAATCCTATGTAATAATGACGGAACATTGAATTACCTCTCCCACTTTTTTTATTTTTCTGCAATAACAATTAAAACTGTGTTTAACTGCTGAAGCTCATACGCTTCTAACGTTCTTCAACTTAACTATTTCGTCTCCGTATATTAAACAGGTGGAACTCTCGGTCTGCCTCCGTCAACCTGTGAATCTTATATAGTCATTTAAACAGGAGAGGGATATTTAAATAAACCGTTGATCACGACTGCCGTTAAAAAACACACACAACGTGCAAGAAACAAACAGCCTGATTCATCAAAGACCCGTTTTGCGAGTCTATAATAGCGATTCATAAGGAATCGCTATTACAGACTCGCAAAACGGGATTCATGTAGGAATCGCAAAAAGAATTGCGATTCCTACACAATCCTTATTTGCGATTAGCAAATTGCTAATCGCAAATAAGGAATAACTCCCCATTCATTCCTGTGGGCCAAAAGGCGAATAGGAATGAATGGGGAGTATTCCTTATTTGCGATTAGCAATTAGCTAATCGCAAATAAGATAGCGATTTTAAGGGTGCCAGGGGTGTCCAAAGGACACCCTGTAGCACCCCTTAAATGCAAATTGAAACAGGTGTTGCGCACACACATGTCCAAAGGACATGTGTGTGTGCAACATGCAACTTAAAAAAATGCTTTTAAAAGCATTTTTCTAAGTTTTCGCTATTTACCACGAGGTATGACCTCGCGGTAAATAGCGGGCCGAAATTGCGAATTCGCAATTTTTAAATGGATGGTGAATTGCATTTAAGGAATCTCAAATAGAGATTCCTTAAATGTAATTCCTCGCTAAATTGCGAAATCTCTATTACCGATTTTTGCATTTGGGATGATGAATCCCAAATGCAAAAATAGCGCTCGCAAAGGGCCAGATTCTCAGAATCTGGCCCTTTGCGAGCCGATTTCGGCTTGATGAATCAGGCTGAAAATGCGATTGCAACGAGAAAGAAGCATATGACCAGCATAGTTTTATAACACTATGCTAATACATAGGTAATATAGTACAATTAGATAAGTACTTGATAGGTCTTTGAGAGGTAGGAGGCTGTACTTACTACTCAGCCCAATGGCAAACGATCACTGCACCAAAGAGCTATTAGTGGGCAAACGATAAGCAACACAGGCTTTTCTGGCTCAAACAGTACTCCCGTTTAAAATCACAAGGGAACAGCATACACCTTTTAATTTGCCAAAGCAAATAGAAAAAAAAACTAGCGCACTTCCACATTAAAGATCCCACATAAAAGTTGAATTCACCATTGCATGAAGTGACAGGTAAAACACCTTGAAGACAATTTATGTTAAGTGATCAAATTAGCAGGAAATCGGATATCACGCCTACTCTTTAACAGACATGTATGAACACAGCTGAAGTCTTCAATGGAAATGAAATCAACTTTAGTTCAATTACATCTAATGTGGTGTGTGATGAACTGGCTGAGCCTCTTATTACGCTCTCACTGCCAAAATCCTTTTCTATTAGTACTGTCTTTTGGAACAGAGATGAGTATGCCATGCACAACTCCAGCACAATGTTCATCTCTGCCTTAATTACATTGGCCTGCCTTAAATCCCCATAATCCTCTGTCAGTGTAACTGGCTTATATTTTTGTCTTCCAATGAGGTGAACAAAAACCACAGAAAAAAAAGAAAGAGATTCCACCCCCACATAACAAACACACAGGCATATAATGTGCACAGTTCCACTTCCGCTGGTTTACTTTTTGTTTTAAACTATTTCTATAGTTTTCAGGGAAAGAAGGGATGCAGGCTTATAGTGATGCATCTGCATAGTGCATAGATTAACTATTAAATCTGTCGAAGTCAGAACTACATTCAAGTCTCGTGCTTCATACCTTATAAATACTAAATTAAAAAGTTGGGCCAATATGGTCTGAAACTGGTAGGGACATATTTATGTTTCAACTCAAGATGACTATGAGCCACAGGAAAACATGGCGGCCGGCTAGCAGCGGGCCGCGAGTGCAGTGGATAGTGGTGGTGCAGCTTATCGGTGCAAGCGGAGCAAGCATCGTCTCCTCTTTGCTTTTGCATTTTCGCGTGAGCATGTGAGGGTGTCAGAGGAAGAGTTAGAGTTGCGGGTGACTCGGCGTGGCGGTCCGGAGCTGCTGACCTTAGGTTGCGGAGCACCGGCGCTGCATGGCGGCCAAAGGTCCACGGAGCGAGGCAGAGGAGGAAGCGGCGGCGGAGCTAGTGGCTGCATCGGTCGGCGGAGCTGAGTCGGGCTGCTGGGGGAGAGCAGCACATGAACTGGGGAGAGGTCGTCGTGCCGCGGCAAGAGTTGGGTACAGAGGTACAGGGGGGCGCGGAAGAGGTGTGGACATTGCCCTAGGAGGGAGAAACACTGTTGAAGTGAAAAGCCATGAAGATACTGTTGTTTCTGCCAGCGCTATAGTGGGCTCTGCTGAGTTGAATGTTTTGAACACTATTGTGCAAGCTGAAAATTTAGGGGCCTCAGGTTACACACTGAGAAGTGCAGGGAAGGGAGCAGGGGATAAGGCTTTAGTAAAATATTGCGGTCCCCCCAAACTTAAAGATAAAAACCTACAAGATATTAATCTAAAAAAAGCACAAAAAAAGAGGGATTGCTCTAAACAATCTTGCAAAACAGGGAAGCATAGTATTTTGGAACGTAAACTTAGGACAACCCCATCTCTTAACTCTTTTTTTAAAACAAATACTAATATTAAAACCTAACCCCGTGCAGCCTTGTGGGAGTATAAATTGAGAGGACGAGGGCAGAGGGTTGTCCCCGGGTGCCGAAGGTTTACTCGACTGGTCTTGCCACTTAAGTCCGAATCGCTATCAGGCTTTAATGTTAGAAATGGAAGGGGAAGGACAAGGAAAGTCTGAAAACGAGATAGTGGGATTGGCAGACCAGCTGACACTTAACATGGATAAACTTAATGTGTCAGGAGAGGAAACAGGCGGCTTAGAGAGCGCTAACATTTGTGTTCCTGAACAAACTTTTCTAGAGGACATTGTAACTGAGCTGGGGAATCCAGATATGCCAGTAATTGCATTAATAAAACAAGCATTTACAATGCAACGGTCTCGCCTTTGCAAAAGTTAGAGCTATTGGCATTGTAAATGACAAACTTTTTATTTATGTGTTGGTTTTGAAAACAGATAAATAAATGGCATTGTTATTTACAATGCCAATAGCTTAATCTCTCGCAAATGCGAGACCTATTGCATTTGCACACACACACACACACAGCCACACACGGACACACATAGACACACACACACACACCCAGAGCCACACACACACACAGACACACACACACAGAGCCACACACACACAGAGCCACACACACACACAGAGCCACACACACACACAGAGCCACACACACACACAGAGCCACACACACACACAGAGCCACACACACAGAGCCACACAGCTCTCTGCAGGCACAGCAATGTCACACTAAGCAAATTTAAAAATTGGCAGCTATTTGTGGTTGTTTTACACCTCTATACATTCAAGACGCTGCATAGCAGAGGTCGCCTGATTCAAAACCAAGAGAAATCGCAATGAACGGAGATCCCGAGGTGATCTCTCCAACTTCGCAGTGCAAGGGAGCACGGCAGAAGTGAACTTCACACAGTCAGGGCAGAGGTGCACTTCAGACAGGTAAGGCAGGGGTACATTTCACAGACAAATGTTTCAAAAAACATTTCACATAGACTTTGGGGGCAGGGAAGGAGATTTCAGCTGCATCCAAGATCCTGATGGCCCCAGTGAAACATACTACATTTCTCACATTGTAATTTGCCAACACTGAACAGCATGTTACCTGCTTTCCTTTCAGGGCAGCAACCTTAAGGCGATGATGAGGCTTTCGAGCAAAGTTGGGCCTAACAAAGGCCTCATTTAAAGGGCCTATTTCGAAGAAACAAGGAAGACCCTATGTATTGATGGGGGCTGGAGTAATTATTATTATTAAACAGTGGTCCCAAGGTAGAAAACGTAACTCTAAATGCAAAACAATACATCACGAACCGCAATAATTTTATGCCGCTCTGTCTCTCCTAAAAGGCAGCATGCACGCTTCCACGGATCGATATTGTATATTGCATGAGCTGTGTCACTGCAAATGCAATTGTGACACAAACAGTGTATCTTCTGGTCACATGTATTACTCCTTTGCCTGAGCACCTCTCACTCCATTCATGTCACTTTGTTCACAGCACACTGCAGTACTTTGTTTTGGAATTAAATGTATGGGTGGATTATTAAATATTGAAAACATTGTTTTGATTTGCAGATATTGTTTAGTATTTTGTGTTACCGTGTCTACCTAGGGACAACTATTGTATTATTTAAAAGGCCATCACCCCGCTATTTGTTTATCATCTTTGTTGAGAGCTGTCGAACACCTGTGCCAATGCAACGGAAGAACACAAAAGCACACATCTTGTTATTGCTTCATAAGTATTTAAGAGAAACTATTATTTTAAAACGTTTTTTACTTTGTTCAATTGCTGTATGTAAGCTTTATGCATGCATCGTGAAAACATCTCATTTAGCTGCCTGTATGAGCAATTACAGATTTAAATAGCACTTACTAATGTATTTTTTGCATTTATTTTATAGCGCTTCTCTTGCCAATGTAGGATGACGAGTGCTTTACCTCACACAAACATTATACAAATGTGTAAATCATTGTACAGCAAATGTTACATACAACAATAAGGGTTACAAGGTGTAGGAAACGCATATTGTCCATACTGGTAGGCATGTTGTTAAGACTGCATGGTCAGGGGAAACGCAAAGTCAGGATTTAAAAAGTCATTCAGTGGTTGAGATGGTCTGTGCTAATAAGGCTTCCAAAGAATAGTTTTTGGCAACCTTGAAATAACAGCAGATTGAGAAGGGAAAAATAGGTTCTGAAACCATGTCTTGCAGTTTGCATGCCTCTCCTTGGTACCGGTTCATAGCTGACTGTTACATTAGAAGGACCACAATTTATGAACTGCAAGTAACAAAATAATCTCTATGGTAAAATCAGGTGCCCACTTATCTATCTGCCTAAAATATAAATCTGTGACCTACATGTTATATTATGTGCTTTGCAGCAGGCACCTGCACCCTATATACTACTTAACAAGTCAAAACTATGAATAGACAAGCATTAAAGTATTCAAAGAGGCGATAGCTGGAATGCTTAAATTAATCTCAGCCTTTGTTAATTACTTGGGGTGCATATTAGTCCATCGTTATTTTGCCTGTCATGCTACCTCAGTTTGAACCGAGACACGTGTAAATCAGTCTTGACCCGGCTCCAATGTGAATAGTCCAGCTAGACTAGCATTACCAAAGTTGTCTTATTGTTCTTCTGATCACCTGAAAATTGCCCTGCACACAAAGAGCTCTGCAACATGTGCCTTAACCTTGTAAAATATTTTTTAAGAAGCCTCTTTATGACCAAGTAAGTAAGCCAGAAGAGTTATACTGTGAAATTCGTCACTGCCCTCAATGTCTTTGTAGTAGTAAAAAAAATGCTAACAGGCTCTGTTTTACCTAATTCCACACTCTTCATCCCATCCCCTTTTGTTTTCTCAAATATTTGAATTCCTGAATACAATCTTCCCTTTTCCTTTCACATGAGCACTAACTTTCCACGTACTTCTTTCTCGCTGATAACCATAAAAATATTGTATATTATAACTAATTGTGTTCAATTGAAGTATTTCTTTGTGTGACTAAATACACTTATGTTATCAGTCCTTCTTTTTGAAGTGGCCTTTCTGTGTGTGCCATGTAGAAGTGGAGCTGACCACTATGGTGCTGGAAGACCTTTGTAAGACCCCAGCTGCCTGTAGAAAGATGTCTAGACAGAGGCTGGTTGATACATTTATGCTGCAGTCTCAACATACCTGTAGGGAGAGGAACTATTGTAAACAGTTGGTCCTCATGTGCCAATTAACCCCACCTATGCTAAAGGGAGACTACTTTTATCTAGCAGATATTCCCATCGCTCAGCATACATTTATTTTACTTAGATTCCGTTTGAATTTGATATATTTAATGCTAGGGTTTCCGGGGAGAAAGTTCAATCACTCTGAATTGACCTTGTGCCCTTGTGATTTGCAATCTTCTCAAAATGACCTCCATTTACTATTTTTCTGTGGTTCTTATCAGAAGGAAAGAAAGTAATTCATTGTTCCGATTTTAAAATGGTATAAATTTTAAACAATGTAAGGGTTTCATTTTATTTTTAAATCTTTCTCTGATCCTTTAGTTTGTTTTTCACTAGCGTCAATCTTATGGGCATGCATAAAAAAAGTAAATAAATGAGCCTATAAGTAGGATATGGACTTTTTTTAACCTTTTATCCAGATTTAACTCGACATTTGGTAACCCGCTATTTTAATATATAATGGAAATGATCATAGGTGTACATGTATGTGGAATTTATAATGGTTTTTTATTCGGGCACTCTTGTACTAACATGAATTGGGATTGTATATCGATTGTTGTTGCTTTTGTAGTTCTGTTTTCTGTACTTTTATGATCTTAATTGGGAAACATCGAATATAGTAAAGAAAGGCAGTGTTGTGCATGCCACCTCCCATTATACTCTTATGCCACTCAGTCCATGCAGTTTTTCCCAAATACAAGCCCGATCCGGACCGTGCTCGATCACTTTGTGAATGGGGAGATGACAACATTAGTCGCTCAAACTGGTACCTGTATCCTCATACAAGACAGAGACTCAACTTGTGACCGTGTCCATCATCTTCCAGTGGCGCAACTAAACTTGAAGGGGGGGGGGGGGGGCTACAAAGTACATGAACCCAGTCAGGAAGCCCCCTGGAACTCGCCCACCCTTCTCGCACAACGGGGACTAGTGTAAGGTCACAGCCATGTCAATTTCTCGTGCCACGCGAGGAAATGAGAGGAGACGGCGCGCAGCATTGTCCTATTTGAAAGTATTTGCAATTTGTCACTGCTCGCCCAGCCCTGCGGAGTCAGATGAGCCTTCCCCGAACCATTAACCGCTGTTAAGTCCGATATCCAGTCCAAACATGCTGGAGACACTCCTCTTCAGCCAAAAGGTGAAGCGTTGTCGCCTCAGAGAAACACACCCGGGCCCGCCTCCTAAAGTCAGAAACACCCCCACTATCCTTTTAAGGCTGAACTTCAGTGATACTTGGGGCTCCACCAAAATTCATGGTGTATTGTCAAAGCACATCATCTTAGAAACGCATAAGTAATGAACTAAACGTATACTAATGTTTCCCAAAAGCAGGGGTCGGCTGAAAATAGTTAAAGAGGGCGTTCATATTTTAGGTGGGGAGCTGTCAGAGTGCCAGAGTACAAAATAAGCCCCAAGTAATAGGTACCCATCTATACCAATACACAAACAACTTGTCAACTCGCGCGGATTCACACAATGTCTAGGCAAATTAACGCGATGAGCTGGAAAGTCTTCACAGAACAGGTTTCAAGCGTTGGTCTGATTGCTTCACACAACGGGGCTCTGTTTAAAACGTCACCAGGATACGGGAGGTTTAAATTGCTTTTATATGGCGCTTACTACCCCTGACGAAAAGTTGAAGGTTGTTACTTTGAAGTAGACAGGTGGGGGCTGCATAGGCAGAGCATCCCAGAGTTCCACTCTCCACGTCCCAGACCCTTTCTCCTTAACTATCTCACTGTGATACATTTAACTTTTTATCAAGAAAGTACCCAATTTTAATACCAGAAACTTCAAATAGACCAGAAGATTATATACTTGGGTCAATAGCCTATCGCCCACCACACCAAATGGACAATGAAGACATTTTCTTTGTCCCGAAAAAAAAGGGGCATCTCCAGTCCCTCTAAATATAATGCTAGTACTCGTTATTACAGTACCTCATTTCCTCCTTCCTGGTTGAATCGTAGCACAAATCGCGGGTAGGTGCCTTTTCACTTCACCGACTCTAAAACGTCAGTCATTACAGCAAGGCATTGCACCATCTGAAGCGACAGTAACAGTAGCTGTTCTGTGCGCCCAGTGACAGACTGCCATTTTTACTCTCACCCCTTCGAGCAAATAATACTCATCAGCCAAACAGACCCATCCGACCTACTCATAGTTAGAATAAGAGCCAATACCCTTTCCTCTATGCAATCTCCCACCCTCTTTATACTAACAATCACACCTTCTTAAGGAGAAAATAACCATACGTGTAGATTTTGTAGTCTTCATCAATACCCCCACTTGCCTTTGAAAAGGTAGTCATACTCGTCGTCTCGGGTTCCCATGACTGCAGCTTCTGTTCTAAGCTCTGTATCCGGAGAAGTGAAACGGTAACAGCCCCACCCTGCACCCGCTACTGCACTTTCGGACCCGCCCACAACCCGGAAATACCCCGAAGTGCTACATCCGGTGTAAATCCCAGTCTATCCCGGAACAAGTCAAAATGAAAATCAAAAGATTGGCCATTTTGCAACGGGTCGCAGGGGTGGATGTTTAGCGTCCTCAGACTGTTCGTACGGAGCTGTGGCGCCCTTCAGCTACGCAGGCTTTACTTCCAGCACAGATCTCGTTTGGATTTTATTATTGAGGCGCAACCCGCGCAATTGACTTTTTATTTCATTTCATGCTGTCTGTCCCAGCGTTTGTTTTATTTTCCATAAAGCTCAGCTTTAAATACCCATCCGTAGACACCAAGTTCCCAGTTATACCATGCATAATATTTCATCTTTTTTGGTGTTCTTTTGTTTGAGTAACATGTAAATATCACGTGTAACACTTTATCACGAGTAGGTCAAGACATCCGTGTTCTTGTGGACTACGTTTCGAAAGCTCCTAGCTTTTGTGCATCGTAGCGGTCTGATAAGGCCTAAAAAACAAGTCAGGTCCCGGGCCGGCAGCCAATCACAGCGCGGCCCGGGGAATGACGTCACGGGGGTGTCCCGGGCCGGCAGATTCGGGGGCGTGTTTTTCGCGCTCTCCCCTTCCCATTGGCTGGAAGGTAAAATTCCAGCCAATGGAAAGAGGAGATTAAAAAAAAAGACACAGAAACGCCCCCGAATCGCGTTTTCACGGGGAAAGCGTGATTGACAGCCAATCTCTTCCAATGGCTAGCCTCCATTTATGGAGCTAGCCAATGGAAGCCCCATACTGTAGGATCATAAGATTTCGCCCTGGGCGGAGCACCTGCTTCGCAGGTGCTACGGCCAGGGCGAAACCTAAAAAGTAGATATGGATATGCACAAGGCGTTCGAGATTTCTAAAACAAACCAAAAAAGTATTCGAGCCTCCTGTAGCATATTAGAGGCCAAATTTAACGTATTAAACTCTCGTACAGAAGAGTTAGAAGTGGAGGCAAAGAAACTTTGGTACATTTACTTAAATGTGAATTGGAACTGGATGAGGATGAGGAGGTGATACTAGCAGATATTCAGAGGGCTCATCGAGACCCCTTTAGGTTGAATCCGAATCGCACCAAGCCCAGAAAGATTTTAGTGAATTTTTTTACGTATAATTTAAAAGAGAAAATTCTATCAGCTGCTCTAAAGAACAATAGTATTTTAGTTGATGGGGTGAAAATTGAAGTAAGGTCTGACTTGTCACCTGTCACAGCTAACAGACAGTGGGAGCTAGGCAAGCGGATTGAGCCACTCAGGAATTTGGGCGCCACGGTCCAACTTAAGTTTCCTGCATTTCTGAAAGTAATGTGTCGAAATAAAATGCATACTTTTCGAATGGTCGAAGAAGTAGATATATTTTTTGAACAGTGCCAAGAGATGGTTCAACAGGCAGGCCTGTAATAATACAGCGTGGAGATTTAAAAATAGAAGGCTAAGATTTAGCTTTCAGACTGAAGCTAGCACACTTATTGTATTAACTATTGTGATTAAGTTATTTTGCACCACCACGGTATGCACCCTAAGGGCCGAGGCCAATGGGGAGGTCGGTTGGGTTTTCCCAGGTGAGGGTGGGGAAGGGGTGAGTGTAGTGGGGGGTAGGAGTGTTGTGGGGGTGGGGGAGGGTTAGGACTTGGGAGAAAATAGCAACAAAAATTCCTCAGAAGCTTATTTGCCGCCAGGACTTATGGAGTAATTTGTTTTGAATCTGATGAGTGGGGCTAACATAATGGAATTGAAATTTTTGTAGTGGAATGTTAATGGGTTACGGGTAAAATCTAGGAGACGGGTAATATTAAAATATCTAGAGGACTCGCAGGCCCATATCATTATTCTACAAGAGACACATTTAACTGCCACTGAGTGTAAGGACATTTTGTTGACCCAAAGGTGGGTTGCTCATTCGTTTTATACGCCTCAAAACATAGTTACAAAAGGGGTGGCAGTATTGGTTAGGCAAGGAGTATATTTTTGTGTAGAATATACAGTGGCGGATCCAAAAGGAAGATGGTTGATTTTGAAAGCGAAGGTGGCAGGAGAGCCCTTAATTATAATTGGCTATTATGGTCCAAATTTGGATGATGATGGACCCCTTGACCTTTTAGCTAGGGAGGTATTAGGATTAACTGGGAAAATAATTATGGCAGGGGACTTTAATACAGAATTGGATTATAATTTAGATCGATCAGAAAAATCGCGAGGGTTGATTAATTCTAAAATGTCTAACAGAGTCAGGTTGTTGATGACTCAGTTTGGGTTGTGCGATATTTGGAGAGTAAAGCAAGGTCAACAGCTAGGATATACGTATTATAACAAAAAATATAAGCATAAATCCCAAATTGATTATTTTTTGTTGGACTCTTGATTAAAGGATTTCGTACCGGCGGTGGGACTTGTAGGTGTCCATTTTTCAGACCATTCGGCCATTATCTTGAGTATGAAATAAAAAACGAGCGGATCTGATTTAACCTGGAGGTTAGACCATACAGTCCTCTTAGATCAAGTAAGCCTAAAAATAGTTAGTGAAGAGCTAGAGGTCTTTCTGGAAAAAAACATTGGCACGGCGAAGATTGAGACGGTCTGGGAGACCTGTAAAGCTTTTTTAAGAGGTAGACTGGTAGCCCTGGGAGCGAAGAAGCGTAGATCTTACCATAGTAAAGTTTTAGAGTTGGAAGGAAAGATTCGTTTGTGTGAGGCTAAGATTAATAATACCAGGGAATCTATGATTGAGGAGCAGGTTCTACATGACTTGGAAGAATTGAAATTGGATTTAATGGCAGTGTTTACTCACAGAAATTCTACAAGAGACACATTTAACTGCCACTGAGTGTAAGGACATTTTGTTGACCCAAAGGTGGGTTGCTCATTCGTTTTATACGCCTCAAAACATAGTTACAAAAGGGGTGGCAGTATTGGTTAGGCAAGGAGTATATTTTTGTGTAGAATATACAGTGGCGGATCCAAAAGGAAGATGGTTGATTTTGAAAGCGAAGGTGGCAGGAGAGCCATTAATTATAATTGGCTATTATGGTCCAAATTTGGATGATGATGGACCCCTTGACCTTTTAGCTAGGGAGGTATTAGGATTAACTGGGAAAATAATTATGGCAGGGGACTTTAATACAGAATTGGATTATAATTTAGATCGATCAGAAAAATCGCGAGGGTTGATTAATTCTAAAATGTCTAACAGAGTCAGGTTGTTGATGACTCAGTTTGGGTTGTGCGATATTTGGAGAGTAAAGCAAGGTCAACAGCTAGGATATACGTATTATAACAAAAAATATAAGCATAAATCCCAAATTGATTATTTTTTGTTGGACTCTTGATTAAAGGATTTCGTACCGGCGGTGGGACTTGTAGGTGTCCATTTTTCAGACCATTCGGCCATTATCTTGAGTATGAAATAAAAAACGAGCGGATCTGATTTAACCTGGAGGTTAGACCATACAGTCCTCTTAGATCAAGTAAGCCTAAAAATAGTTAGTGAAGAGCTAGAGGTCTTTCTGGAAAAAAACATTGGCACGGCGAAGATTGAGACGGTCTGGGAGACCTGTAAAGCTTTTTTAAGAGGTAGACTGGTAGCCCTGGGAGCGAAGAAGCGTAGATCTTACCATAGTAAAGTTTTAGAGTTGGAAGGAAAGATTTGTTTGTGTGAGGCTAAGATTAATAATACCAGGGAATCTATGATTGAGGAGCAGGTTCTACATGACTTGGAAGAATTGAAATTGGATTTAATGGCAGTGTTTACTCACAGAAATAAGGAAAAGTGGGAAGCGAGCCAACTGGCCCACTTTAGCTACGGTGAGGGTTGTGGTAAACTTTAAGCATGGAAGGCGAAGAAGGATCAGGTTCACAATTTCATTAAGGAAGTGAAGCCGGCAGAGACGAACACTACTATTACAAATAGCAAAGGGATGGCGGATGCTTTTTTGATTACTTTTCGAAAGTCTATAGGGAAGACTTAAATCCGGAGCTTCCAGCAATAAGGGGATGGTTACAGCTGGTGGATCAACTCCCAACTGAGTTTAAGCAGGTTTTAAATGGCGAAATATCTATAACTGAAGTGGAATAGGCTATTAAGTCGGGAAAGAGAGGCAAGGCTCCGGGGCCAGATGGTTTACCGGTCGAGGTGTATAAAGCCTTTAGTGGGATCATTGCTCCTATAATTTTTCAATTATTTAATAGCATTTTTCAGGGAGAGGCGGCACTGCCAGACTCATGGAATGAGGTGACTATCGTCTTAATTCTAAAACCAGGGAAATCACCCAAATATTTAGATTCCTACAGACACATCTCGCTATTAAACTGCAATTATAAACTCTTTGCAAAAATAATGGCAGACAGGCTAAGTTTGGTTATCCCAAGATTGGTACAGGAGGACCAAAAGGGGTTTATTAAAGGTAGATTCCTAAAGGAGCTCACTTTCTCTCTAATAGGCGCAATAGACATGGCGACGGTCCACAAATTTCCCTTGACGGTAATAGCACTCGATGCCGCCAAGGCTTTTGACCGGGTTAATTGGTTCTTTTTAAGGGCTCTTTTGGGACACCTTGAATTAGGGACATGTTTCACCAACTCACTGTTAGCTCTATACAACTCTCCCACCTCCAAGGTATTGATTAATGGGATTTTAACTCAGTCCATTAAGGTGATGCGCGGTACACGACAGGGATGCCCATTGTACCCTCTATTGTTTGACTTGTATATAGAACCCCTTGCCTGCAGGATTAGGAATGCTGAAAATATCCCTCCTTTTGTTGTAGAAGGGGGGTCTAAGAAAATAGGACTATACGCGGACAACATGATTATTTATACCCCTAATCTGCAACAATCATTGCAAGGTCTATTAGAATTAACTAAAAAGTTCGGCTGTGTCTCAGGTTATGAGATCAACGAAGATAAGACCGAGATTATGTCGTGGAACTTGGATACAGGAGGGGTAAACTGTAAAGTTGAGATGATATATCTGGGGGTGACGATTACACACCGCATTGGAGACTTAACAAAAATAAATTTCCTGAAGATAAAAAGAGAAATAGCTGCCATGTTGCGTGGGTGGGGACACTTATCACGTAATTTGTATGGCCGATGGAATTTTGTTAAAATGGTGATCTTGCCAAAAGTGACTTTTTTGTTTGAAACGATTCCTCTAGCATTTAAAAAGGATTGGTTCAATAGGTTGCAAAGTGAGATTTGTTCATTTATATGGGCCTCGAAAGGGTCCCGCTTATCCTAGAAGAAGATAAGACGAAAGTTGGTTAAAGGGGGATTGGCGGCCCCTGATTTTTAGTTATATTTTTTGCTTTTCAGTTTAAAAACTTTAGAATGCTGATGAACACTCCGATGGTTTCGGCTATTGGAATAATGTTTGCTGCAATGCTAAAGATTAGTAAATACAATGAGTATGGCTTTTTGTGCACATTTTCTGATCCAAGGTTCTTCAAGAAAGTAAGGCTCAAGACATTGCATGATGCGGCAGAACTTTGGTACAGGATAAGGAGAGTACTCAAGATTCCCTACTACGGCTACATGGCCCCAATATGGGATGGTCCAGGGTCACCGCTTTGGTCTAGAGATGCGCTGGCAGTTCCTTTGAGAGCGTCGGGTCTAGAGCGATGGGGTGACTTATTTCCAGATGGAAAGCTGATTGAATGGGGTCAAGGTCAGGCTATCTGGGGCCGGGGCTTCTCAAAATTTAAGTATTTGCAAATTCACAGCTGGGCAAGTGAAGTAGAAAATACTGTTCGACTCCAGAATGACATAGAAGAAAAGTAGTTTTCAACCCAATCCTACAAAAAGGAAGTGGCCCTGTGGTATTGGTCGATACTTGAGATGGAGGACGGCGTGTTTTCACTTCCTGGCGTCCTATGGGGTGATTGCTTGCCGGGCATCGCAACGGAAACTCAATGGCAAGTAACTATGGCTATGATATATAAAATAGTTAAACCTGCAAACCTAAGGCAAAACCATTTGTTTACAATTCACAGGGCATACTGGTATGCAGGAGCCCCAACGAGGATGATTTGCACATGATTGTGGAATGTCCAAACATCAGGGAGTTCTGGGAGGCCGTAAGTTATTGCTTATCGGAAGCGGCAGATCAGAAGATTGAGGTAAACCCCGAACTAATTATAACAGGAAGACACACTTTGCAGAGTACGGATATGGATGACAAGGTGAAATTGGTCTTCTATGGGATTCTCCTGGCTCGGAGGGAGGTTTGTAAACTATGGGTATCTCCCCTATCCGTTTGTAACAAAGGGAGAGTGAGGGAATTTTACATATGACTATGTGTAGTAGGAACTCCTGGTCCCCGTAGTTTAGTAATAATAACACAGAAGGAGTGCCTCCTGAAAGGGGAGGAAATCAGCAAATCGCTTTTTCCAAAAGGGTGTATTTACATCAGCACTAAGTGCCCCAACACCGTTCACAGGACAGTAGTAGTCCTTTAAGAAGACCCCTCACTCACCAACCTGGTTGGTGACATGCTTCATCATCGGGGTCCCACCCCATAGGCCGAGTGCCTATAGGGTGTGCTACGACACCTGACTACAGTGGAGCTGGATATTGTTTCTCTTTATATGTGCTAACTATGCATGTGTGAGGATATATTAAAAAGGGCCAGTACTACTCCGTTCAAGACTTTATTCTTGAGCGTCTGAACCCTAATAAAAACAAATGTGACACCTTTGCCCAACTAGGAGGGCTTTGGTGTCTCAAGAAGTGTTTTATTAAAAACAATTATAAAAATAGCCAAGTGTGCTATGTGACAGGAAATAATAAAATAAACTAGGTCTACATGTTTCAACCAATATAAAAATTATTTGGTTTTCGTCAGGACCGTGTGTATTACAAGGGGCGGTACGCACACGCTAAGGTGCGGCCTACCCTCATGTAATTTGCAGACCGCAAATAATGGTCTGAATGTGAAAAGGTGTATTTAATCCTGAATTCAGGAAAAAACACTTAAAGCGGTATCTCTCGCTTCATGGCTTCGGAAGAACCAAGACGGCGATTCTCCGTCATTTCAAGGAAGATGATTGCAAGACTGTAAACCTACTCGGTTCCAGTACGCGAAGCCCCGGTGTGGAGCTTGGTATTTAGGTACCTGGTGTCCCAAGCAGTGCATACAAATGTCTATAGCAATATTAGTGGGTTTTCAAAAAAGAACACATACATGTTTTTGTCTTCTACACTGAAGATTCAAGTAGTAAAGAAAATATATTAAAGACTGACCCTCGTAGCAAGCAGAGGGCGGTTGGGGTATTTTTCTAGGTAAGTTGGAAGGGGTACCAAATTTGGTTTCGCTCATGGCACCTAACGAACCAAGGCCTGCTCGGCTTAGAAAATCATGATGACTAAGGCAAGAAAAGACCAAGTAAACATACAAGTTAATAGATGCTGTGGTCCTAAAATCAGTCACCATAAGGAATGGAAACACAATTCAGGAAGAATTGATGCACTTAATAAAATATCAATGAAAGGTGAGGCAAATAACTCATCTGGGCTACAATGAACACAAATAGTTCACGCTTATCTGTGATCCTTTCAATTTATCTTTGGATCAGCGCAGCATCAAGTTTCCCCACATTGGTTTAAAGCTAACAAATGAGGTATGCATGCATGTTAGAAAGTGTCTTCGGGTAACACTTCATCTAATCACTTTCAGATCAAGTAAGCTATCTTATCTTTATGAGAAGAACAACTCTTTATAGTTAGCATTCAATAAAAATGTTAAGCATCAGCTTTGTAAAATATAAAGGGAAAGGAAAATCAGCCAGTCCCGAATTAACACACTATTGATTGATAAAGGAAATTGAGGCTACAACTGAAAAAATACACAAGTGGAAGAGGATAAGAAGAATGAATCGACCGACACATCTCAAGAAATAATGTATTCTACTTAAAAGTAAAATGTGCTTTTCGAGATTAATGCAATCAGTGTTGGACAGAATTTTAGATACTTCAGTTCTTCCTTAGGGTGTAGCTGCTAGAACAATGGTTATTTTTACACATAGTGAAGTTAAGGAGAAAAGAGAAAGTATTTTTGTGTTGTATTAAAGATGATTTAAAAGTGACATCAAGGAATTGCCTGATTCGGAGAGTAGTGTTTGGATTACTTTACTGTCAAGGTCCAATGGGCAGCATTCTTCTATGACTGGTTCTCCTCGAGGTTAAATTGTCTAAACAAAGTCTGTTTAATGTATGCATGCATGGAAAACCAATTCTATATCTAGATAAATGGTATCGAACTTCTTAAGACCATGCATCTTTTTTGTGTAACATCATTTCATTACTCCCCACCCCCAAAATGACAAACAAATCCTCACATTTATTCAATATATTGTTTAAACCATAACCAAGTCAAAGAATATTTTCGGGCTTGAGGGTACGCACTCAAACATATATAGACAAAGGATGGTTTGCAGTAGTGCCTAACAATTTCCCACAAAACATTTATGCAGAATAAAATACTGCAAGCAAGCCAAACATTTCAAGTGAAATCACGTGGTAGAGGGGCATATTGAAAGAATGTCCTAAAAGCAATTTTCCATGTTATGTTTTTTCTTACACTAAATTCTATTTGTGGAGAAAAAAAATAAAGTAAGCAAAGGAGCCAACATTTGTAAGAGACTTTAGAGTTAACGAATTTCTGACAAAAATTGGATTTCATTCCTGCCTTTTATTTTATTACATTGTCATACCCAGATGGTAACTGGTCCAAGGGCCAAAGTGATACTTAGGGGCTCATTAGGAAATGGGACTCCCCAACTGTTTGTCGGCGGTCCCACCATTGGAATCACGATGTGACAGCCTTCAAGACGGTCCCAATGTGTATCCTTTGTATTACGGCATGTGCTGTAGGCTGCAGCACATACCGCAGTAGAAAGAAATACACATTCTTCATATCCCTGCACAATGTGTGCCTGCCTCATGGCCAAGGGATATGTAGGGGTGCCCCCCTTCACATACCGGAGGCCCAGGGTGAAAGGGGGACTCGCTAGGTGCCCCAAAGTCACTTTCTGGCAGCCTACTCATGGCGGGTTAACCGCTATGAAGCGGGCATCAGAAATTGACTATTAATTAATGTCTATGGTGGTGCCTGAGCAGGCACCGCCATCATTGTAGGCACTACAAACGTCCGACGGGCTCCTTGAGCCCGTCTGATTAGTGTTGGACGGTCTTTCCGCCCATGACCATCAGCCCACCATCCTAATGTGGTTGGCAGTCTTACATGGCCCGATGGTGGTGGGACCGCCAGCAACAAATGATGGTAGCGGTCCCACCGCCATCATAATCAGCCCCTTTGTCATTCTTTTTTTTTGGCGCAAATATTTGTAGTAAGTGTTAAACAAATAAACCACTGACGGCCTTAATTTCCACAAGATTAACAGGTTCTGTATTGTCCATTTGACCAGATATTATTCTCTCAATCCCCTTCTCACCAGCTTACTTCCTGTGCCCACTCGCACACTTTAGTCATACTTAGCATTTTAGCCAAAACGTCCCTACCCAACTGCAACATCAAGAAATCACATATCCGATATAAAAATAAAAGAAATCAACTGTATTTTATCATATATTGACCCTATAAAAACAAAGTTTTAAAAATCTACGACATAGATTTAACAAACAATGCATAATCAATTAAAATGTGAGCAATAGAACATTTCATGTTTTGAAGCCATAAACAAATACCACATCTTTCTTTAATTTTCATACCTAGATATTAGTGGACTGCAACCTAATCTATATTTTGGAATCTCATGATGATATAAAGGATCTGACTGATAGTAACAATATGGCAAAATATCCGAATTTCCCTGAGTTTGCAGTGTCAACCTGATAGAGGGTTTTTGGGGTCAATAATTCATGTTGCTTTGAATCGCTAATATTATCACTCAGTCTAGTATCGCCGTCTTCGAAGGAAAAGCGTCCTAACCTCCAAAAGCTCCGAGACAAATAATACTCTTTAAGAGCATTTGAATATTTCAAGCCCATTTGCGCTCGCTATGTTGTGCCTCAAGGCAACAGATCTAGGTTAACTTTTTTAGACTACAATCTAATGAATGTTTAGTTACAAATTAGAAAAACATATTTCAACTATGTGCGACCATGACAATAAATTAAATGTGCAGCAAAAACCTCGGTATCATTGACCCTTTGGGAAGGTTTTAAATTCTTTCAAGCACGTATTTTAAGAATCACTTTATTCCAAACAAAGTATACCTAATTTATAAAGTGCTAACTGTCGGATTTTGTGCAAAAATGCTTAAAGAAATTGAAGCAAGTGATGGACCCCAACATGGAATTAATCTTAATAAGGGAGCTCAACAGCAAAAGTGCTAGTATTTTAATGGAATTCATATGTTCATTCAACTTTAGGTTTGTAAAAAAGTACAATCCTAAATATTTACACATTTTAGCAACTTCTATTTTTTACTATCTAAAAACCAAACAAAATAAAACACTGATTTCCATGTTTATCTTTAAACATTATTTTTACAATAATTTGTTAAAAATCAAGTTTCTTCTGAAGATTCCCCGCAATATTATACAATAGCATCATGCATTAAACAAGGTATGCGAAGTGACCCAACTTTTGGTGAAAAGAAATTTAAATTATTTTAAAAAACTTGGTAAATCTGCCAGGCTTAAACTAAAAAGGATCAGAACTAAAACACACACCTTTGGCACAGTCCATTGCAAATATATATGTTTTCCATGAGGTGACTAAAAGGGTCCATTTCCACATGAGTCCAGTTTAGTAGCATAATATTTGTCTGTTCCCACAGAGGCATGGTAAATGCTCTTCTTGGCCAGAGCCTGGCACCCCCATGACCTCAATTTATGTTCTCAGGGTAGCCACCTCCCAGTTTAAAGATCTCTGGGTTACACAGTGAAGATGCTCTGTGCAGGTGAATCATTGAACAATTTAAGTTACGAGACCATTCCTAAGACTAAGAATAATTTAGCTCACGTGCATCACAAACATACATTAGATGAATGTAAAGCTCATCTACACCTAAGGGGCAAAGCTTAAACCTGGAGTTTAAAAAACATACATCCTGAATTTAGAGGCTACATACTCCAGAGGGCAAAGCATACACAGACACTGGAGGTGGTGTTTAACTATCCCAGAGATGAGGATGGTATACACTGGTAAACCCAGGAGTAGAGACTAAAATACACATAGATCGAAGAGGTTAAAGACAAATAAGAAGTAAGACTCACAGACCAAGTAAAAAGGGACGCTTTGGAAACAGGATGTAGGGTACAATGTATACAAGGTGAAGGGATCTTCCTGAGCACAGTGTCAGGGCTTTTTCATATCAATGAGGGAAAGCTCATATACAATTCAGGAGCCAGGGCACCAACAACAAGGAGGCGGGATGATATTTCAATGTAGATGCAGACTGTAATGTTTTACGGGGTATTAGTCACAATTCAATTGTTTAGTAGCTCAGAATCTTATGAATACACCCATATTGTAGTATTATTTCATGTGCATACAGCCAGGTTTTGCTTTCTAATGCATATTTTGGTGGTAGGGTCAGGTACACCTAGGAAGTAAGAAGCTCACCCAAGTTTACTATGAATGAAAATGGACTACAAATACACACATGGTAAATATATGAAGAATTCAGAGGGGTGGTGGTGACGGAGATCCAGATAAAAACCTGGGATGGCTGAAGTATTATAAAGTGTATTGGAAACGTGGATTTTTCGGTACTACTCCTCTTCCCCACATAAATACTTTGGGGGGAGCGGGTGCTAAAGGACACTGAACAAGATGGTCGTTTTCTGAATAGCGTTCACAGGCGGAGCCAAATATCTGTCTAAATATCCATTCATTTATTAACCTGCCCCATATAAATTGAGCATGCTGACGCTGGAGGACGTTTGCAGTGGTGAGATGTGCTTGGAGAGGCAAGATGGGTTTGAAGAGGCCTAACATGATGCAGGAGGAAGGGAGCATCATGTGTTGAGCACCATGGTCTGCCTTGGGCTGGACACACCATGCTCCACACTGGACGAATCAGACGGCAAAGCCCAGCGGCTGACAGCGCAGCTCGTCAGAGGCTTTGGTGGCCAGTAAGTGTGCAGCCCTTCCTCCAACCCGTTCTCACTCAACACCACTGCCTATGGTCAGTGAGGCTGACATATACTACAGCTACCTGTGCAAGCACCCCTAAAAATGTGTGGTGGCTAACTAACACAGAACCCCACACTCCGTAGCTCATGTGGGACGTTTCTAGGGCCCACTCTGCGCACATCAACACTGAACACCCCACTGGGGGGAGCCAGGTGTAAAGCAAGGAGCTTTCTGGAATGCCATGGCCCAGGCGCTACCATAATATACACAAATCCCTAGCAAGCACACGATCATGGGTGCCATGGCCAAGGCAGATGGCAAGCAGTCCAAACTCACCTTTGAGTGCAGCAAAAAGACTACAAAAGGGCAGAAATGCAGGTTGGACTCTGTAGAGGATGCTGCAAGTATACAGATCCCATAGACGCTGGAGGAGCCTGGTCTCAAATCCTTGCAGTTGGAAATGAGAGGCAGCTTGGCACCGTCTGACGCAAAAATTGACTAATTCACCCAGTGATTGGATACTATAAGGGACTGGTTGAATAAGCAACACAACTATCGGGGCACTACTGAACAACGCATCTCGTACATTGAGGGTAACCCTAATATCTTTCTAAAATCTTGAAACAAGTCTAACTGGACCTTGAGAAAGAAAGGGCTAGGAATAAAGATTTGGAGGCCCCCATATGGAGGAGCAATCTCTGAAGGGTGGGAGTCCTAGAATCAGCCGACACAGAGAGGATAGAAGACTATGTTTCAAAATATCTGGTAACTATATTTGGCCGTAAACAACTCTCTCAGGTATCTGTAGTAGAAAGGGTTCATTGCTCATTTCCCCCCGGGTGCCACAATGATGCCCAATCACTGCAAACTGCTGAGCTACCAAGACAGAGCTACAATTCTCCAAATGGCCCACAAGAGAAATGGTATTCCACATGAGGGCAACACCTCTCCTTCTACCTAGACTTTACTCAATCTGCCCAGCGGGCCAAAGGTAGCTTTATGCCCAATAAGAAGAAATTACTTGATATAGGCATTAAATATGGGCCTGGCTACATATTCAGCATAAAGAAATGCCTCGGGTATTTAACTCCCCTAAATTAGGCAAATTCATTTTTAAAGACCTCCTAAGTACCAGAGATTCAGCTCGGAGTGCAGCCTTGGGCTCCCCAGCAGCCATAGGCTGGAAAATGAGCAATGACTGCCCACTGCATTGTAGTGTCTTGGATCAAGGATGGGGCACCAGGTGCATTTAATTTCTGTCATGCACCACATGCATTGATTTATCTTTCTATCCTGTTCCTTAGCAACTGTATGGCACATAGTTATTCCCTCCTGGGCTGATGGGCCCATGCTTATAAAGGATACACCTGCTGTGTGGATTGCACCTGAATGTTCTTTCATATATTCTGTATTAGAAGATATGATCATAATGGCCAAACTAATATGGTTTATGCAAGGCTCCTCTAGCCAACTCCCTACAGATCCGAGTTAGCATAGAAATGTGCATCCAATGTTTAAAGTTGCATTGGTTATCACCCTGTTCAGTTATTGGCATGGGACTGCCATTGAAAAGTTTGGGCTCAATGTGGGTGGAGAGGGTGGAGGGCTGAATTGGTGTACTACATAGTTCTAGTATACCACATACGTTGCATGCTGTCACACTATGCTATCAGCAAAGGGCTACTCACAGGGCCGACCATGCAGTTTTTTCCACCATAGAGCCACCGAGCCTACCTATTTACACTTAAATTATTAACATGGAATGCAACAGGACTAAACAACCCCTGTAAGGTGCACCTTAGCCTATCATATCTCACAAGGCATGATATTGACATTACTTTAATTCAAGAGACACAGATTGCAGACTTCCCCACTTCCAGTTTCGCTTCCAGGTGGAGTGCCAATTGCTCTCTCTCTCCTCCTATTCTGCTTATGCGTGTATTACCATACTGTTTAGTAAAGGAGTTTAGTTCCCGCCACTGGCAGTGCACAATGACAATCAAGGTTGATACATATTTCTACAAGGTCTGATTGGAGACACTGGACACAAATATCCTTCATAACTGTATGCAGCCCTTATTTAGACGACCCAGAGGTTTTATTTTTAAAGAGCTGGGATGCAAGCTAGCAGCTGTTGCACCACAGTCCATCAAATTTGAGGGTAGATTTTCTCATTTTGATGCAGTGAGGGGTTCACTCTACTAGCACCACTCCACTTAGACACACTTGTGCAGAACTACTAAACATAAAGACTCAAAATAGTCTAGTAGACATTTATCTCACTCCCTTCCAAACTGCCATGAACTTATCGTTTACTCAGCAATATATGGCTCACACTCTGGAATAGATTATTGGCAGGGCACTAGAGATGTGGTGGGCTGGACTGACTCAGTTACACACTTACCCGGAAAACTGTCTGATCACTGTCTGGGGTTGCTCACTCTGCATATTCCCACAGTGACACGCGGTCTCAGGCAGTGGTGCCTCAATCGGGAGGAGCTACTGGATAGAGTTGAAATTAGACAATCCAACATCACATATTTTGAATTGAACCCGGGCTCAGTGACCACAGCTGAATCCCTCAGTGAGGCATATAAGTGGATATCAGAGGCAAATGCATCTCTAGGGAATATGGTATACCTAAATCAATTTAAGGTATAGTTTATGCGATTGAAGTATGAAATCCTCAATTATTAGCATACATTAGGAAACAACCTGGATCATTCTACACTAGCAGAAGTCAACTCAGAATGAATGGCCTTTAGGGATGAAGCAGTGCAAGAATTTACATTTCCAGGGAAATATGCTTCTGCAAGGTGATAAAGCGAGAGCGAATGCCCAGGTAGGCCATTGGCTGACATGATCCAACCCTCATGGGCGGCATCAGATGTTACTAAGATTCAGTCGTTGCCAGAACCCCTTTCAGAGGGCTCTAGGCATGCAGGGGATTCTGGGCCCAACCACAGAGGTTGAGGCCTTTTACACCTGGCCGAACTACTATGGATCATGAGCAACTGGGCCAAGTACCTCTTCAGTGCTTGACTCTCAGGAATAGCGTGGTCTGAGCAGTCCACAGGTCCCTCGTGGGTGGGGGGGGGGATGGATACAGGGGAGTGAACACAAGCTCACAACTCAGCATGTACTGCTATTTCACAAACAATTACACAGTCCCCCTGAGGTCAGGGGTCTAGTGTTTCTTTAGGTGGTACGATGGATCCCACTCCCTCCTCGCTCGTCTCAAGAGTCAACTCGGACACGATTTTAAAGTCATCAGCGTTCCAGCGCTGCAGTGATAACCAGCAAACAAGTTCCCCATTGTTGACTGCCATGAAATCAGTCTTAACCACATCTGTAAGCTTGGAGAATATAGAGTTCCGGAGCAGGCCCCGTCTCAAGAACTTGGAGTGGCAGAATCGGAATCAGGTGAAAGTGCTGCATGCGATCCAGATGGGCTGCACTCAGTAGGTGTAGAGTTCCTCACACGCAGTTGAACCACTGAAACAACCGTTGCTTCCTTGCGGCTCCACCTTGCAGGGAAAGTATCTGATCCTGCTCTTGGTGTTGGTGTGTGGGGGGGGGAATGCGATGATTCTGAAGAAGGTCTCTCAACTTGATGACGGTGTGCAGGCACTCTCATGGTGGCCTTACTTCTCTGTCGCCCAGGTCGCACATGTTTTTGCTCCCGGTGACCCCCTCTGCGACATGGGGTGTTACTGCTGTATCCGGTCTGCACAGGGCTTTGTTGAGCTCACTATCAGCCGGGACTGCTTCCTGGCACTGGGTGCGAGTCTAGACCATCTTGGGCCTAGTAGGACAGCTCGAAAAGCCAGGTCTTCAAAGTCTTGTGGGATGCAAGAAGTGAAGAGCAGTCTCTTATGTGTAGTACAGACAGATCTGATTTTCTGTATGCGTGGGATAGGTGCAAGTAGGAGTCTGAGTGAGCGGAGGAGTCTGGAAGGTTTGTTAAAGCAGATGTGTTGTTGAGGTATTCTGGGCCAGTATTATATACTGCCTTGAAAGTGTGAATGCAGAGTTTGAATTGTGTTCATTTGTGATTGGAAAGCCAGTGGAGCTCCTTCAGGTGTGGTGTGATCGGAGTGTAACGTGGGAGGTTGTGAGTGATTCTGGCCAGTGAGTTCTGAATGGTCTGCAGACTTCTGACGAGTTTTTTGTAGATCATTGCATAGAGGGTGTTCCAATAGTCTAACTTGCTTGTGACCAGGGTGTGCGTGATGGCTTTCCGGGTGCTTATTGGGAGCCATTCGAAAATCTTCCTCAGCATCTTCAGGGTATGGAAGCATGAGGCGGTGATGTTGTTGACTTGGGTGACCATGTCGAGCTGGCTTTCGATGATGATCCAGAGGTTCTATTTGTGGGTGGTAAGGTGGGTTTCAGTCCTAGTCTGTTGACCACGAGGCAGTGTCCCATGGTGAAGTGCTCTTCCCAAAAATCATGAGTCGGTCTTGTTTCTGTTCAGCTTAGGCAGTTGAGGGCATATTTATTAAGGGTTTGTGTAGTCCTTGTATGACTCAGGTTATCGCAAGACAACGCAAATCTGTAAATGGAATTTACTAAGCCTTGCAAAGCCATCTTGTGTGGCTATGCGTGCTTTAGTAAATCCAAAGTAACGCAATGCAGCACAAATCGCTGCTTTGCATTACCTTGCGGTAATTCCATGAGGGGAGTGTGAGCATTTCCACCAATCCAACCATGGTTTTTGACACAATCCCAGATTTACTAAAAGTCAGTAAACCTGGGATTGCGGCAAAATGCGGTGACTCCTTGACCGAAGCGTAACAAGGAAAAATATCTTTACCTCTCCTTCTTACTTCCTCTTTCTATGCATGCTGAATTCAGTAGCTCATGTAGAAAGAGAAAAATGTGTCAAAACAAAGGCACCGTTGCAGCATGTCACAAAGTGCCAGCACTATGAGACAGAAGATAGCTATGGTGCATTCCTGCTATCCTCGTGCAGAGTAGCAGGTTGTATTGCTGGATTGCGTGAAATATTGGTGGATATACCTATAAGTCTTCATCTAGTGGGCGATTTCAGTCATGCAGGTGCTAAACTTGATCCAGGTACTGGGCGTCTGGTCCGTGAGGGAGAGAATGTGATGCGCGTCATAGGCATACGAGGGCTCTGGTATTGAGAGAGTGTATGATGCTGGCTAGAGTGATCACATATGCGTTGAAGAGGCTCTGGCAAGATCCTTGCGGAACTCCACAAATGGGTTCGCTGACAAATGAGGTGTACAGTGCAAGGTTGACTGACTGGATTCTTCCAGTCACGAAGAAGCAGTTCCATCGGAGTGCGAGTTCTTGGATTCTAAAGTAGGCTTCACACAGCCCTCCTCTGGCATACAAGGGTTGCCAACTTCGTCTAGCACATGGACAATGGCCCGATTTGCAAAGGGAGTCCACTCCACAGGCCTTCCCAGTGGACGGCGATCTCTCCAACGTTCTCGGCTTCCTCACAGGGCACACTAGTCTTGTCAAGCAGGCAGGTACTGGTGACCAGGGCAAGTGGTCTTGGATTCCGTGGGTGATGCCCCTACCCTAGCAGGGCGACTAGCAAGCATGTTCAAAACCAGAATTCTTGCAGAGCTTCCCCTCTTCACATGGCCAATTTGGCTACTTGGCAGATGACTACATTTGGGATCTCAAGCAACTCTTATTATATTCAGTTTTCAGACATCAAATGTGATTTGGTTTCTGAGTCTTTGAAGTTTATGTTAGGGGTCTGCTTCTTTTGAAGTGCTCACTCCTCTGCCCGCTTTTTCTCTTGAAAGCTTCCTGTCACAGCTGGAGGGACTCCAAAGCTATTAGCCCCACAACACAGGCCATGGGAGTGGCCAATGTTCACACCTGTTTGTCAGTCACAGTGATAGAGGGATAAAAAGGTTAGCCCAGGGTCCCAGACCTACTCTTTGTGATTCTCTTATTAGTCCTATCTCTTTGCTGACATGTATGCCAACACCTACCTTGTGACCTCTCACTGAATTAAAGAACACCCGTTGAATTTTACAGGTGAAGCCTGTTTTTCCCCTCTCCAATGTGCCCCACCCAGCTTATAGGAAGACAGAATTACACAAATCTGTCTGGGGAGATTCCTCTACCTCCTCTCCTCATGTTTCACCATGCAGGTCTGGGTCTCCCAAATGGAACCCAGGGGTCTCCACGTATTTTACCATTCACATGCACATATACGCTTAGTGTATGTATACTGCATACACACACTTTAAGCACTGTATCCTTCCTGTACAGTCCCACTCATAGGCACACATACACCCAGTATATACATTTAACATGCATGCACTGCACAGCACTGTATCCTTCATGTATTGTATCACTCAGACAAACATACATTCAGCATGGACGCACTGCACAATACTGTATTATTCCTGTATTATAGCCTTCCCAGGCACACATTTTCCCAGCGCAGATACACCACTCATGCGCTGCACAGGACTACACACCAAATTGATTTAGGCCAAGAGTGAGTTAAGCACACAGCTTCAGAACTTTAACTTGGGGATCTTGTAGGCCCCACTCCAGTGTCACAGGTTAAAAAGGAACAGCTCAGTCCTACTGATCACTACAGGGTGTGCTGCCACCACCATGCTCATACTACTTAACTACAGGAAAAGACAGCCGCCTCTCACCACTATGAGGGTAGAGCTTTGGGAGCCCCTCCTAGTCCAACTCCAATCCGTGAAACAGGCCCAAGTCATGGAGCACACGCATGACAAGTGTTTGCCTATGACAACAGAAGTCAGCACCAGGGGTTCAGACATAAGTAAAGTTGGGGCACGCAGGGGTGCACATCTATTACCATTCAGAGGAATTTTCCATCCCAACAATCCATTACAGGCCAGCTCCATTATAAATCGACTGAGATACTGCATGAATTTACCAACATTACAGTGACCTGTATAGAGCCCAACCTCAGAGCACTGTACAGCAAATCAAATAATACATTAACACAGTCATGCTGGCATGGCTGGGCCAAAGCAAAAAGTACAGATGATGGAAGGAATGCTGAACAAATCAAACATTCACCTCAGTCACAGATCTGGGTAAGTTTTTTTCTCAACATGCCACCCCAGCTTGGACCCAGCCATATGCAAATTCATCTTGACCCTGCTCCCCATGGAAACAGTCCAGCCCAAGCTGCCAGAGCAGGTCCTCCTTGGACTGGAAACAAGCATTCTGGGACCTGTTTCCGGGTCACTGGACCAGCACCAATTGGAACCGCTATGTGCGTCCAAAACCCTTCAAGAAATTAAGGCCAGTTCAGTCCCGCTAGAGCCCAGATGGTTATTACTAATGCTTAAGAGTGATTTGGACTGGTCAAGGCACAATGAAATCTAGGTAGCATTGGCAGCCGAGGTGACAAAAGGAACATAGCAAGAGGATGGGGCTCGCAGACACCACCACAATGGGATCAGTGGGTGCGAGACCTGGATTGGTGTCAAAGGGCTGAAGAGACAATTTACGAGAGCAGAGGCTGCAAGAAAAAATGGCACAAAATCTGGGGGCCCTGGCAAAAGTACCAAGAGCGGGGAGGGGGGTATAGGGACGGTGATTGTGATTTTAATAATTGTTTGCCACACGTATGCCTCTGAATGTCTAACACTGTATTTTTATTTGCAACTACACCACATGCCATATGAGAACTGTTCAATGATGTATGATGATACAAGCAATGTTAATAAAACAAGTTATTTAAAAAAAAAAAAAGAAACTAAGGCCAGTATTAGAGACATGCACAATGGCTCAGCCCCTGGGTACGATGGTCTTCCAAGTGAATTCTAGAAGGAATATACTGGAGGTGCTGGTAGCTGCACAACTGAAGGTACTTTCAAGGTGGGCTCTCTCTCCTTCACCCTGTGGGAGGCAGTATGTATCACTCTAGTAAAACCTGGCAAGCGCCCATCCATCTGTGAATACTACTGTTCACTTTTCCTGATTAATATAGATAAAATAATTGAAAAAGAATGCTCCCAATTCTTCCATATATGATTAGACCTGATCAATCGGGATGTGTGCCGAACAGGTCCACTTCCAATAATCTCCTCACACTGTTCACTCTTTTGCATCAGATCAATTCTTCCCTGGTAGTTGCTGCTGTCTTTCTGGATGTGGGCAACACTTTTGACTCCATGGAGTGGGTGTTCTTCCCAACAGTCCTTGAGGAAATGGGAATGCGGCAACCCTTGCTAAAATGGATTTTTCTGCTTTACACAAGCCAATACACCATAGTCAAAATAAACAACCTACTATCACCCCCAATATTTATCGCCAGAGGGACAAGGCAGGGCTGCCCACTCTCGCCAATTATTTTTGCGCTTCCAATGGAGCCTCTTGCCTGCATCTTTAGGGAGAAGACACTTCATAGAGGGGTTCAACTCTAGATATGCAGGCAAATTATCTCACTATGTGCAGATGATGTCCTGTTGCTTATTAAGGATCCTGACAGGAATCTCCGATCTGTAATACGCCAAATTATATCCTATCGGACACGATCCGGACTTCGAATCAAATGGGACAAATCACTCCTTATGCCTGCCACTTACACCAGCAGTAATTCAACTGGCCGAAGTCTGCAGACCATTCAGAACTCACTGGCCAGAATCACTCACAGCCTCCCACGTTACACTCCGATCACACCACACCTGAAGGAGCTCCACTGGCTTTCCAATCACAAATTAGTACAATTCAAACTCTGCATTCACACTTTCAAGGCAGTATATAACACTGGCAAGCTGACCCACGTGCTACTTGGACATTAGATTTCATCCAGATGACTAGGTCCTTCCCCAGGAAAACGATGGGAGCTGCTTTGAGAAGCTGGAGCAACAGGTTGAGTATTGGATTAAACTTCCTCTGACAATGGCTGGTAGAGTGGCTCTCATGAAAATTATCGCCCTCCCCAAACTGCTCTCTTTCAAAATATTCCTCTCCCGCTGCTCCATTCCTTCTTCGCTTGTCCCACCACCCTCATGACTAGACTTGCATAGCCACTTAGGCAGTCTAGGTTAGCACGAATAAACTGCAATTGCCTTACTACCTGGGAGGTTTTTGCAGCCCTAAATTTTGAAATATACTACTTTGTGGCACAGGCCCAATTTGCACCCTACACAATAAGAGCCAGTCTCCACACCGAAATCTTGAGGCAGGTGTGATTTCCTCAGTCTGCTCCACAATGACATTAGCAACAATACCTGCACAACTGTGGAGATGAACACAATAAGGTACATCAACTGGCCTGGGTTACAACTTGCTGCACTGACTGGTTACCCTATAACCTACACTTGCCACTGACAGAGGGTCTGGGGTGCTTAAACACCTGTAAACTAAGTGCTCCTATACTGGCAGAGCCCTTTGTGTAAACTCCAACTTTCTCTCCTTTGAGGAGTTTATTGGCACTGACCGTTGCACACACTCCATGGTTCCCTTAGGGCAATATTTCTCACATTCCCTGCTGAACCTCCCGATTGGCCACTCCTGACCATGCTGCTGAGGAACTGTAGTACTGCCAAGCTAATTAGACAAATGTATAACAGAGTAGTTCTTTCCATGCTTCAGTCCATCTCAGCCATAAGGGCAGGCTGGGAACTAGGCCAGGATATCTCAGAGACTTTATAACTGTGAGCGAACCAAGAAGATCTTGCCTAATGGTAGAATGTGCCTCGTGTATCTAAAATTTCTACATAGGGCATTTAATACACCCAGCCTTATGGCCAGATTAGGTCTGACAACTGAATTGGACTGCTAGAGGTGCGGTGCGCACTCTGCAAAGTTCCTACATATGGCATGGGAATGCTGTTGCAAGGTGGAATATTATGGGGTATGGCTGGGGGGCTTTACCATACAATATTATCACAGTGCACAGAGATGGACCTCAGATTTACCCATAGCAGCCTTTAGCTCAGTCCTGGTAGTGTGGCACTGAGCAGTCAGGCATACTCAGAGGAACATGTGTTAAGCATATTTACAGTATCAACATTGACAAGAAGTGGCACAAATCGAAAGAAACACTGACACCAATTTATAAACATAGATAATATTTTTATATTAACATTGACACCAAAATGAACTTTGTATAATGCAAACAACTGGAGTTGTGGATTTTTAAAGCATTCAAAAATAGATGCAGTAAATCTGTCAAACTGTTCCCTCTCAAGTCACTGTGGGAAAACACAGGTGACACTCGATCACTTGCAGGGTGAGTTCAAACAAACGCTCTTGTGGATAAGGTCATGCAGGTCCCTAGACCAAGTTTGAACAGTAGCTACTTTTTTACCTTGCCTAGGGAGTCTGGATTCAGAGGTTACGAGGCTGTCTTCGGTGCGGACGGGATCACCAAAGATTGTTTGCCACCCACTAAAAAACTCCAACTTCAGGATGCAGGGAAACAGCAGGGGATCACTGCCAACATCAGTTGCTGTTGCATTGAGTTGCTCTCAGGCTGGAGATGTAACCCAAGGAATCAATCCCCCGACTGGCGATCACCAAGCCTTGGTTGTGGCAAATGTATTCCTATGCTACTACGACGGCTGATGGTCGACAGGAGTGGACTAGCGACTCGAGACTAGGCATGCGCTTAGCTACCACTCTGGACTTGCAGGACACCACTTCTCTTCCCCCTCAACAGCCCTAATTTAATGGGTTGCAATTCTTGCGACTCAGCACGTTGATTTTTCTGCAGATTGCAGGTGACTAGTTCCACTAGTCAGGGGAGTCTGCTTTGGCTTCTAGCATCAACTGAGGTCCCTCTTGCTGGGAACAATGAGGTTTTGTCACAGACACACGTAAACATACTGTTCCGGTACATGGTCTCTTCAGGGCACTTTCATGTCCTTAGTAACACATCACAAAAGGGAGGGACAGGGAGCAATTATAGAAATCGAGAGAAGGTCCACTACCAGTGCTCCCAAGAGTAAATGTCACACTAAATGGTAGCTGGTCCTAAACAAGAGAATATTCTGCAACTTTTTTTTAGCTGAGAGAAGGTGTATCTAGAGCTAGAGTAAGTGGGATTGAAATGGAGATAGAGGAATTCCTCCTTTTGACATTGGTCACATGAATGAAAATCCGCCAACACGTTTCGTTCCTGTCACACTAGGAACTTCATCAGGCCTTAATGTATATTATAGTGTGTTCACAACATTTTGCAGTGTTAAACGCTGTATCAACATGAGGCAATCACCAGATACACGGGTTTGAATTCATTCCATCCATGGAGGGTACATGGGTACCTTATCAAGCCCCGGCTCAAGATCAAAGTCTTTGGCAAATTCAGCACGTATAGACTGCTATATTGAATTTATTTTCTGGTGCACCTTCGAGTTGAAGAATATCCTGTTTTCTGGCCTCCAGTGGCACTAAGCGGCGGCAAGTGCCGGAAAAGGATGCACAGGACATTAAATTGAAAGTGACGGGAGCGAGGTGCAAACCTGTGATCAGTCGCTGTTAGCTTTGTGTATACTTAGCAGGATATAAATTCACATGAGAATGCCGCCAACCCCTTGAGTAGGATACCACAGTCTGTGGAGTAGATTACAGCATTCAACAAAAACAGGTATTGGAGGGTCCAGGGGTATTTTTAACGACCACACACTGCTATGATCCCCAAAACTACAGTAACAACATACGAATAGCGGTGGGTCAAAGAAAAGACAAATGGAAATGGCTAGCTCTACAACTGACAGACTGTGTTAACAGGGGTACTTCATTCAGGTTTGAAGAAAAATACCCATCAGTATTCGACCTGTGCCGCCCTTTTCATCATTTGGGTTCCTCCATACCACGAAGGAAGGTAGTCTACAATGGCAGTTATGTAGGTAGACTCCAGTGCAACCCAATGGTGTAGAAACAGGTAGTTTAGGCCACAAGAGAATACTGTTAAGCAGTGCATGTGAAACAAAACTGTGATAATAAACAAAAGAAAGTGTTGTTAAAATTAGATAACTAGGGGGCAAGAAACTTTAATAGACGCCTCCCTGCTTCTAAGTCAATAAAAAAGTAGTGCGAGTCTAGTGGTTTTAACTCATAGCCACTAGTATATTCTCATCGGGTCGACATGTTTCAGCAGACTTTACAGATCCATCAGGTATCTACTGCATTCATCAGGACCGGCGACGCTACTGCTTAGCATATAAACGTGAAAATCATAATACATTTTTTTTTTCACCTGGGTAGATGTGAACAACTTTCTCCCAGCTGATGGAACCAAACAACAGGATACACACAGACAGTTGTAGAAAAAGACAAAACATATAATTAATACATTCCTAATTTCCTTATGATAAATCAGGTGTAAGTATATTAGCCAACTAACTAGTTGTGCCTTTACGCTGCATATTCTATTACAGCAGTGTTAGCTCGTGCTAAAAGCTATGCTCTCACTCACCAATTAGTATGGGAGAGGAAAACTCCACCTCACCTGGCTCTGGCTCAGGTAGCTGGAGCACCGCTCTAGGGGGAGAAAGGAACATACAACAATGTCAGCAACTGCTGACTACAAACTTGACATTTACACCATCAGAAAAAGTGTCCGAGTTCACAGTAGTCGAACCCTTTCATGTTAGAGAGGGATGGTATGGAAAGCTCGTTTCTTTTAGCAGTCCATTTTTATTAGCTGATGTAGAATAATATCTTAGGTAGAGTGCAAGACAAACTTAGCTGTAAATTCATTGTTTGCGCTTACTCTGAGGGCCCCGTTTGTGTATGTGCACATTGTGCTCGCCTTGCATCGAAATTGCCATCAGTAGAGGACACGTGTTCTATTTCCATTTCCCAATGGTTTTAATACTTTAGGTAAGTTAATAGACTTACTTAGTGACTCAAAACACAAGAAATTGCCGGAAGTACGCTAAAGTCGCGACTTCGCATCTACTTTACAAGCGTCAATGTCTCTTAATGAGACTAGCCTGAGACGCTGAAGCCGAAAAGTATACCGGACCCCTTTAATTTGGGCATAGCCGCTTGTTGTGCCCGTGTCACGGCACTCTGCAAAGTAAAATAGAATGCTCCTACCTGGCCGGCGGTTCCCCTGGCGTCCGTCTGAGCCACTCGGGGAGGTGCCGAAGGGCCGGTGATGGCGACTATTTACTTCCTAGTTACGCAAGCGGGCGGCAGCGTCCTGCTTGCGTATAAGATCACGTGACAAATCTTAGTGTCCATAGTTACGCAAACGGGCGGCAGCATCCCGCTTGTGTATTACATCACGTGACCGGTATTAGTGTTCATGGGAGAAGTAGTTCTGCGGGGATTTCTTAAAGAAATACACCGCTGTCTCAACAATGCTATTTTGAAACGTGATGGGGGCAGGCACTATGTGCTACAGTGTATGTTTATATGTAGTTACTGGTTTCAACTCATTGGCAGTAATTACCTCAATCTTAAATGCTTATTGTTTAAGAGAGAAGATACAGAATTTATCTCAGATTAGAGTCTGATTGTAGTCTGCAACAAGATGTTGATTATTATCGCAGAGGTGATTGTATATTGGAGTCTATCTCCAATAATGTTCCAATTATCCCCAACTCTGGCATACATGTTCTCTTGATTCATTTTCATGCTTACGCAATTATTAAGAACTAGCCTGAGGTATTGCTCTCAAGAAAAGGAAGGAAAAGTAGGGCAATTGGGGTACAAACAAAGCTCCAGATACAGACAACCACATTCTAGTGGGGCATATCTCATGAAGTGGTTAGATCCATGATCACAAAGACATCCAAGGAATATCGTCATTCAGGCCCCCCTTGTCAGAATTAAATCTATATACCCATTTTTGTTCTTTTTTAAACAGATATTTCTGAACATCTGTGATGTTACTGGGTAATAGGGGTTGCTCTATTATTGTCCATTTGAAGTCTGTATGGGCATGGCCTACTTCAAGAAAATGATTTGTCATCTTTGTGGATTGTTTACGGCATCTGATAGTGCTCTTGTGCTCACTTATGCGTGTCTTGATTTTTCTCGTGGTCATACCCACGTATTTAAGGTCACAGGGGCATGTTATTAAATAAATAACATTGTGACTATTGCAATTGGTGAACCGCCTCTGTTCCCAAGGATGCCTGCTGCCTATGTCAATGGTGACAGTCTTGCTTGTCTGGGGACAGGCCATACAATTGCCACACGGGTGGTGGCCCTTGACTGCCGGCATATCCCAAAGTGTGCCCACTGCCCTTGGGACAACTGTGCGGGGTCTTGTGTGGACCAATTGATCTTTCAGGTTTTTACTCCTCTTGAATGCAAATAGTGGGGGTGGCAGAGTGTCTTTGCCCGTGTTGAGGATACTCCAATGTTTGCGTACAATCTTTTGAATTTGGTTTGATTGAGTTCCAAAAGTATTCACACAGGTAATGCGAGTCTGCTCAGTTTTATTTGTTGAGAGTTCCAGCAAACTCTCTCGATTATTATTGGAAGCCCTCTTTTTAGATTTCTTCACCAGCTGCCTCGGATATTTCTTTGCAATCAAGTTCTCCTCAAGAATTTTGGAGTGTTTATTAAAGCTCTCTCTCGTGGAGCAGTTTCTTTGAATTCTTAAAAACTGGCCGTAAGGTAAGTTGTCTTTAAGAGCTTTAGGATGACAGCTTTCATAGCTTAGTAAGGAATTTTTGGACATTGGCTTTCGGTATAGTTCAGAGTGTAAACCAGTCGGAGTTGCTATTATATTCAAGTCCAGAAATGACAAGTGCTGTTTACTGTACTCCACCGTGAAGCGTAAAAAATCATTTCTGCTGTTTAGCCATGTGTGAAAGATAGAAAGATCTTCTATTGTCCCACGCCATATGACCAAGACGTCATCTATATAACGTTTCCAATGGCGTATGTGATCAAAGAAAGGGTTGGTGTTATTCAGGATAAAGTCCTGTTCGAATCTGTGGACATACAAGTTCGCTAGGCTTGGGGCAAAAACACTGCCCATACTGGTCCCAGAGACCTGCAAAAAGAATGAGTCCTCGTATTGAAAATAGTTTTGCGTCATTGCTAGGGTTGCCAAGGTCATAATGAAGGCAACCGGCGTGATAGATCCTAAATCACGTTCGAGCAAAAGGGTCTCTATCACTTCCAGAGTCTCACGTTGGGGAATCGATGTATATAGGGACTCTACATCAAAGGACACTAGACGATCTTGATCCAAGTCAAACTCCACCTCTGGTAATAACCTCAAGACATCCTTCGTGTCTTGTAAATATGTTGGCATTTCATGGACCATGGGTCTTAAAAAATGGTCCACGAAGGTGGATAGAGGTTCTAACAATGACCCAATGCCCGATATTATGGGGCGACCAGGAGGAGGTCTTTGTACTTTATGTATTTTATTCTTATACGCAAGCAGGACGCTGCCGCCCGCTTGCGTAACTAGGAAGTAAATAGTCGCCATCACCGGCCCTTCGGCACCTCCCCGAGTGGCTCAGACGGACGCCAGGGGAACCGCCGGCCAGGTAGGAGCATTCTATTTTACTTTGCAGAGTGCCGTGACACGGGCACAACAAGCGGCTATGCCCAAATTAAAGGGGTCCGGTAAACTTTTCGGCTTCAGCGTCTCAGGCTAGTCTCATTAAGAGACATTGACGCTTGTAAAGTAGATGCGAAGTCGCGACTTTAGCGTACTTCCGGCAATTTCTTGCATTTTGAGTCACTAAGTAAGTCTATTAACTTACCTAAAGTATTAAAACCATTGGGAAATGGAAATAGAACACGTGTCCTCTACTGATGGCAATTTCGATGCAAGGCGAGCACAATGTGCACATACACAAACGGGGCCCTCAGAGTAAGCGCAAACAATGAATTTACAGCTAAGTTTGTCTTGCACTCTACCTAAGATATTATTCTACATCAGCTAATAAAAATGGACTGCTAAAAGAAACGAGCTTTCCATACCATCCCTCTCTAACATGAAAGGGTTCGACTACTGTGAACTCAGACACTTTTTCTGATGGTGTAAATGTCAAGTTTGTAGTCAGCAGTTGCTGACATTGTTGTATGTTCCTTTCTCCCCCTAGAGCGGTGCTCCAGCTACCTGAGCCAGAGCCAGGTGAGGTGGAGTTTTCCTCTCCCATACTAATTGGTGAGTGAGAGCATAGCTTTTAGCACGAGCTAACACTGCTGTAATAGAATATGCAGCGTAAAGGCACAACTAGTTAGTTGGCTAATATACTTACACCTGATTTATCATAAGAAAATTAGGAATGTATTAATTATATGTTTTGTCTTTTTCTACAACTGTCTGTGTGTATCCTGTTGTTTGGTTCCATCAGCTGGGAGAAAGTTGTTCACATCTACCCAGGTGAAAAAAAAATGTTATTATGATTTTCACGTTTATATGCTAAGCAGTAGCGTCGCCGGTCCTGATGAATGCAGTAGATACCTGATGGATCTGTAAAGTCTGCTGAAACATGTCGACCCGATGAGAATATACTAGTGGCTATGAGTTAAAACCACTAGACTCGCACTACTTTTTTATTGACTTAGAAGCAGGGAGGCGTTTATTAAAGTTTCTTGCCCCCTAGTTATCTAATTTTAACAACACTTTCTTTTGTTTATTATCACAGTTTTGTTTCACATGCACTGCTTAACAGTATTCTCTTGTGGCCTAAACTACCTGTTTCTACACCATTGGGTTGCACTGGAGTCTACCTACATAACTGCCATTGTAGACTACCTTCCTTCGTGGTATGGAGGAACCCAAATGATGAAAAGGGCGGCACAGGTCGAATACTGATGGGTATTTTTCTTCAAACCTGAATGAAGTACCCCTGTTAACACAGTCTGTCAGTTGTAGAGCTAGCCATTTCCATTTGTCTTTTCTTTGACCCACCGCTATTCGTATGTTGTTACTGTAGATTACAGCATGCCCGGGAAACGGATACAAATGCTTTTGAGAAGAATACAACGTACCCTGAAGAATAATATAATTCTTCCTAGAGGAGGATACCACATCAATTGTGGCAGGATAACACATTGCCTAAAGAAGGCCTTTACATTCCCTGGTGCAGAACATTATATACGCTGAAGAAGTATCCCATCGCTTTTGAGGTAGAGAGAACACCGAACCGCCAGATGAGAATACTACTTTATGTGGAGGGGGGTATATCACTTGCACGTGGAAACACTATTGCTTTGAAGAGATGATCACATTTGCCTGTATAGGAGATCACATCATTTGGGCTCGGTATCATAATTTTGGTGGTGAAATCTATCACTTTCATTGAAGGAGAGTTTCAGAGCCCTAAAGCAGGCTAAGCCGTCACCAAGAGCATGACATGTACAGGACATCATATCTACTAGAAAATAACATTAGGTTTACCAGAATAGGGTAATCGTGAATATTTTACTAAAGGCAGCAAATGCATGGGCTATGTAAATAGTCTGTCAGATATTAATTTAGAAAGCACAGACACTAAGCCAACCCCTTTGAGGGTGTGGTCTGCATAACCAACAGAGATACCAGAGTAAAGATTGAGGTGCTGCTTTGAAATTGCAGGATGGTGCCTCTATATTGCTGGATTCTAAAATACATTAATAGCTATAATAACGAGAATAATACTATACATGCTGAGGGTAGTTAGCATTAAGCCAGAGGTATTGCACATTATATCTGTATGGGTGTTCATAAAAATTTTTTGATAGCAGATGAACATATCTATAAGTGCTGCTACCTATGCTGGTGTTTAATCTGTCTTAAAGACGCGCTATGTTCCAGAGGTAGTCTAATAGGCAAGGTTGGGCTCTGTGTGACAGAGTGCCTCCAATACACCAAATTACTGCTCAGCGAGTAAGGGGTTATAAATAATGTGCCTTATGGCTGCTCAGTATGAATGACAATTATGCTATGAGCTTGGGAAAGAGGAATCCCATACAGTACAGATTGCAGCCTCTTATCATGAGGACAAGGAAGAAGTCTGAGGTTAGCACGGTTTCCAACTCTTGCACAGGCTGAGAACAACACTTCTCCTTGCTGTGTTCTTCTTACACTGTTGCCCCTACTTGACCTTCTGTATGGTGCACCAAGGTAAGAAGATCAGTTTCACCCTTGAACCACACTGCAGGTAGTGAGAGCCTGCTGGAGGTGGGGGCTACAGGAAGAACAAGGGCCTAAAAACATCTGCAGAGAATGGGTAAGAACAGATTAAGAATTTAGTCAACTCAGTTCCTGCCACAGTGGCAGAATACTAATCATGATGACCACCTGGTCACGTGACACATTACACAAGCACCTATAGTGCAGGTCATCAGCAGGAAAGTGGTAGCATTCCTTGGAGATGCCTAAATAATGCTTCTGAAAGGGCACAATAGGAGGATTCCGATTTCCAGCTCATGAATAACACGAAGCTCAACCTACGCTGGTTTGTTCAGCTGTGTCCATTAGCTTTTATTAATAGAATTCATGATGGGTGCAATGGCTGCAACCAAGCACACGTGGATGCCTTCTGAGTAAATAAGACTGCAGATTCATTTCATAAGCCAAGGCCACAGTACGTGTATCAGGAAATTGTAGTTCTAAATGCTGCACATCAGCTGGATTTCACAGTGAAAGGCATGTGGTGGCCAGAGTCACTATAGTCACAGCATGTTTTCCATCCTGGGCTTCCATGTGCAAAATTAACAGGACCTCAGATGAGATGTTTTCCGTTCACTTAATTCAACAACAACCAGTTGGCAAGTAACATAACATAATTAGATTGTAATGGTTGGTCAAAGGAAAGCCAAGTACTGTAAACTGTATTTCCCTGTGACGTGGAGTCATAAAGCACAGAGCTGCTGTCCACCTTCCAAATCACTCTAAACAGAGACCTTGTACTAATGTAATTCGTGGTCTGCTGCGTGCTGCTGCAAGGCCATGTAAGTGTGCAACAATATGCTTATAAGCCTTTTTGTCTACCTCCAATTGTCGTGTACAAGGATAGTTCCGACACTGCATAAGCATTTGAAACCGAAGAGTCTAGAGCTGGTTGGATACATAACAATAAGGACAAGAAGTGGGTCGTTCATTGTAGTGTTTGAATACCCGGAAGTAGGGAGTAGAATGTTATTATTGGCTAGTAAGAATGCACACTGTGGAATTGAAGGCCTTTAAAATGGAGATGGAGCGTGAACTCAGCTGGCAAACATATAGATGGTAACAGCAAAATAAATCCTTAGAGGCCACTTCATAAAGCCAATGGGCTATCTAAGTAAATGGAATTGTTTGTTTCTCAAGATAAAGCCCAAGGCAAAACAAATACATTATGAACTACAACACACCACACATGACGCACTTTTTGTTAATGGCTAGAAAGTGGGAAAGAGCAGCTGATGGCTAAATCAGACAAGCCAATATGTCCTACAGAATTCATGTAAAACTAATAAGCTGCTAGGATTTTTAAATGAATTTCTATTGAACATAATATCGATGTGTACTAAGCACAGTATGCCTTGAGTCAAGGAAAACATTAATTTGGCTGGAACTGCGGGATTTCCTGCTACTTTCCAAATCTTTTTCAGATACAATTGTAACCTTCATTTACTAAAGTTCCAATTATTTTTAGTGATTCAAACTCTTATTTTAACTACAGTTTAAAATAAATGAACTATCTCTGCAAGAAAATTGAAAATCAGTTGCTAGGAGGTTGAAGCTACAACAAAATAAAAACCGCCAACAAAATAAAAACAGGCAGCAGAATAACCCCACCACTCTTGGGGCCAGATGTAGGAGCCCTAATACCGGTTGGTAACGGCCGAATTCGGCCGTTACCGACCGGTATTTGGGTTTCCAGATGTAGGGGGCCCATATTTTACCGATTCTGTAAAGTTACCGAATCGGTAAATTTACAGAATCGGTAAAATACCGAATCGGTATATTTACAGATTTGGAAAAACCATATGTAGGTGGCACTCCTAAGAGTGCCACAGGCCCTTAAAAATCAGTATTTTACCACCCAAATCTATTGGGTGGTAAAATACCGAATTCAGGTGTGCATGCACATCTGTGCATGCACACCTGTGCACTGTGACACACAGACATGCCCTTAGGGCATGTCTGTGTGCCACATTGCTCACAAGTCCAGAATTGGGGTGCTAGAGGGTGTCAAAGTGACACCCCCTGCACCCTTGCAGGATTCGGTATTTACCGATTCTGTAAATACCGAATCTGTATTTCACATTGATTCCTATGGGCTTCAAGGCCCATATGAATCAATGAGAAATACAGAATCGGTATTTACAGAATCTGTAAATACCGACTCTGACAGATTCGGTAATTTTTTACCTACATCTGCCTCCTTCCAATTTACCGACTTTTAAATACCGAATCGGTATGACTCAGTATTTAAAAGTCGGTAAATCGGATTTACCTACATCTGGCCCTAAGTGAGTCTGCAAATTTTTCCCATCATAAACTAAACCCGAGGTTTTCCACCACTTTGTCCAGTCCTTATCAACTTTCTATCCTAAATATTCCACGCTCTATTAATTTGACAGAACCATATGTTTTATTAAGTAATTTGTACTATTATATAATTTATGTTTTACACACGCCCACCTGCAGGGTGACTATTTATTTAGTGACATCTGGAGTTAATAACCCAGAATGCAACAAACTCAATGTCAATTCGATTGCAGGTGAACTCTTTTGGAGTTTAGAGCTTCCACAATTCGATTGTGTGTTAGTTTTTGCTAAGAGACTTAGGGCCCGATGTAGGTAAAATTGATTTACCGATTTTAAATTACCGAATTTTACCGATTCGGTAATTTAAAATCGGTAAATCAATGGGTCCGATATGTAGGTATTCCAGATGTGCTGGAATACCGAATCGGAAGAAATTCGGAATTTACCGATTCGGTAAATACCGAATCGGTAATGCCCATTCATTCCTATGGGCTTTGAAGCCCATAGGAATGAATGGGCATTACCGATTCGGTATTTACCGAATCGGTAAATTCCGAATTTCTCAAGGGTGCAGGGGGTATCACTTTGACACCCTCTGGCACCCCCAAAACAGGCACGGGTGCCATGTGGCAGGCATACCTGCCCTAAGGGCAGGTCTGCCTGTCACATGGCATAGGTGTGCATGCACACATGTGCATGTACACCGGAATCGGTATTTTACCATCAAATTGGATTTGATGGTAAAATACCGATTCGTTAAGGCTCCTGGGACTCTGAAGAGTCCCACCTACATATGGGTGGCTCCGAATCGGTAAAATTACCGATTCGGTATTTTACAGAATCGGTAACTTTACCGAATCGGTAAAGTTACCGATTCTGTAAAATACTGCACCTACATGCCATTCCCCTGTTTACCGATCGGTAACGGCCGAAAATACCGATTTTCGGCCGTTACCGACCGACCTACATCGGGCCCTTAGGGGCTGATTATGAGTTTGGTGGTCCATGGACCGCCAAACTCACGGTGGTACGGCGTGGCGGAGCGCCGTATTACAATTGGTGGTCGGACCACTAGCAGACCGCTGCAAAACCAGGGAACTGCATTTGCTGGCAGTGCCGCTGCGGCACCGCCATGCATATTACGAGTTTCCTGACCATCAGCACTCTCATGGAGGTTCTTACTCCATGAAACTGCTGGCTGTCACGAAACAAAGGGGGGCCAACAGGACCCTCCTTGACCCATGCATGCTAATGAATGCAGGGGGGCACATGATGTGCCCCCCCTGTCTGCAGGAACGCCCAGCTCCAACCCGGCATGGACTTAAAAGTCGATGCAGTGCATGAACTTGCTTTGCCGTTCCCATTGCAGTGTCTTTTTCAAAGGCACCGCCGTGGTAATGCCATAGGACTGTCCGCCAGATAAGGAGAAAACTCACAATCTGGCGGATGGCCAGAGGTTGAGAAGTCATGATGCCCTGCCAAACTTTTAATCAGCCCCTAAATGCTTGTCATGACTAAGAATTCCAAACCAGGGTACATGTTCATTAATATTTCAGAGTTTCACAGGTTTATGGATCCTGTAGTATCCCTTGAAATGTTGGTGCATGTATTATTTTTCACTACATTTCTCATTGTGGCTGCTTCTATTACATGTATTGAAGATAAAGCTTAGTCGTGAGTCCCGTGCTCTCCATGCCACTGGAGTCAAGCTATCCTGGCTGAAGACGGCGGATAGCCAGAAACCGGTCCTAGGATGCTTGATTCCGGTCCACGGAAGACATGGCATGGTAGTTCGGGCTGGACTGTTCCCATGAGGCACAGGGTTAAGGCTGATTTGCATATGGCCATGTCTGAACTGGGGTGGCGTGGTGAGCAAAAAAACAATGGATTTAGGCCCTGTTCTCTGTACTGGGGTGAATGTATGACATTGTTCTGCATTCTGTCCATCAACTGTTTTTTTGCATTTGTCACCCCGAGTGGAACGGCATGCTCAGATGTGAGTCCAGTGCTACCCACCCCACTGGAGGCAAGCTATTCTGGCTGAAGACGGGTGATAGCCAGAAACCAGTCCTAGGATGCTTGATTCCGGTCCAGGGAAGACATGGCTTGGCAGTTCGGGCTGGACTGTTCCCATGAGGCACAGGGTCAAGGCTGATTTGCATATGGCCATGTCTGAACTGGAGTGGTATGGTGATTAAAAAAAGCGATGGATTTAGGCCCAGATCTCTGTACTGGGGTGAATGTATGACATTGTTCTGCATTCTGTCAATCAACTGTTGTTTTTGCATTTGTCACCCCGAGTGGGACGGGCATGCTCAGACGTGAGTCCCGTGCTCTCCACGCCACTGGAGGCAAGCTATTCTGGCTGAAGACGGGTGATAGCCAGAAACCAGTCCTAGGATGCTTGATTCCGGTCCAGGGAAGACATGGCTTGGCAGTTCGGGCTGGACTGTTCCCATGAAGCACAGGGTCAAGGCTGATTTGCATATGGCCATGTCTGAACTGGGGTGGTGTGGCGAGCAAAAAAACGATGGATTTAGGCCCAGATCTCTGTACTGGGGTGAATGTATGACATTGTTCTGCATTCTGTCCATCAACTGTTGTTTTTGCATTTGTCACCCTGAGTGGGACGGGTATGCTCCGATGAGTCCTGTGCTCCCCATGCCACTGGAGTCAAGCTAGCCTGGCTGAAGACGGCTGATAGCCAGAAACCGGTCCTAGGATGCTTGATTCCGGTCCAAGGAAGACATGGCTTGGCAGTTTGGGCTGGACTGTTCCTATGAGGCTCCGGGTCAAGGCTCATTTGCATATGGCCATGTCTGAACTGGGGTGGTGTGGCGAGCAAAAAAACGATGGATTTAGGCCCAGATCTCTGTACTGGGGTGAATGTATGACATTGTTCTGCATTCTGTCCATCAACTGTTGTTTTTGCACCTTTCTACGAGTGGCTTTTTCTAAATAGTAATTTAAAATTGGAGTTTACCATTGAAGATGATTTAAAGTTACGATTCTAGCTGTTCCCAACCTGAAGTTATCACTTATTAAATGTAATAAGGTAACCTAGAATGAATCCAAGGGAGAGTTAGCCCTGTTGCAGTGAAAAATGGCTGAGGGTTTTCCACTGCCAAGACATGAAAACACAAATAATCATGCCCTACTTTTAAAATATTATGCACCCTGCTCTACGAGCCTTTAGGGCCTCCCTTAGAGGTGACTTAGAAGCATAAATAAAAAGGAAGGTTCAGTCCTGGCAAAAGTTTCATATTGACAGATTGAAATGGCAGTTTAAAACTGCAATACAAGCTGCAGTGACAAGCCTGAGACATTTTTGATAGTGCTACTTTAGTGGGTAGTACAAGCATGCTGCAGTCTACTTGTAGTATTTAACTTGCAGGCCCAGGGAACACGTACTACCATTTACAGGGACTGCACGTAAATATTGTGCTGATAATCTGTATACTAATTTTATCATGTTTGAAAGGGAGAGTTAAAGCACTTCAGCACTGCTTCAGCACTGGTTAGAAGGAGTAAAGTGTGCAGAGACCTAGAGCCAACAAAAACCGGTCCAGCAAATATAGGCTAGTGTAGGCAAATAACTTGGGGAATACCGCGTAAAAGATGGTAATTTCCTTTTGTTTATTTTTATTTTTAACTCTTTTTATTATTGCAAGAAGAACATCTTCATTAAATTTACATAGTATAAAAAATACAGACAAGAAAAACAAATGTAAACTAACAAATAACAACTGGGCAAAAGATGGTAATTTCCAACACAACGACTTACTAACCATAAGAATTCTCTGGAGATTTGAGTCAAGGTCAAATTCTGTAATTTTGCATTCCTGCATATGTGCATATTAAGCATATCTTGTTTGTCAGCATACACATATATCAGAAGTGGTTTGCTGAATTACACAGAATGTGAGATATGACTGAGAAAGAAATGGATTTGTGGATTGCTCAGCACGGCAAACCAACGCCACCGTTAAGTGCACTTTAGCTCATAACACTGTTGCACATCCGTTTGCATAAAGCACTCTTTAATGGATCAATTAACCTGAATGAGATGTGACGGTACTAAGTCAAACGCCTAATTAAAGATTTACTGTATTATGAGTGGTATGCATTTAATTATGTTCATGTAAACAATAAAAATGCCATCTTTTTCACCAATGACGACTTTTAGCCTTCGTGTCTCTCAGTGTATAGACTGTATGCACTCAAGACTGAGGCAAAAAAAGGCACTCATATTGTTATTGCCCAAGGGCATGCTGTCTTCCCATCTTTCATTGGATTCCCTATGCTTCTGCTCTCGCATAATTATTCGCCTTTGCAATAAACTGAGCTTTTGAACCCTTTAAAGGGCATCCGTTCATGGTGACATGGAGACTTCAATCTGTCAATATTTTCTCATGATGTAATGGACGAACCTATTCCAGTTTCTGCTAAAGATGATAAATGATTTGATGCCATTTGTGACATTCCAGAGTGTCGGCTTATCAGTGCCAAACATTAGGACCAGGTATTGTATGATACAGAGGCACAGATGGGGGGGCTGTGGTTACAGTTCATACATGACTCTGCCCCGCCAGACGGATTTGCACAAAAGAGGACAAACTGAAATGCAGTCCAGTATGCTAATCTATATGAAATTTGCATGAACATTCGTCCAATGGCACCAACGTTATCAGCAATGCAAAATATAGCTTTTTAGTGGAAAATGAATATTAACCATAACTGAAGAGTTGCTATCACTGACTATGTATTACACATTACAGAGCCACTGTCACCGACACCCCAAAATATATCAGAGATTCACGAATAGGGCCATTTAAGATATATATAACAAAGTCACTGATGGTTGTACTGTTTTATAACTGCACAAAAGTTTGCAAAATGTGCCCATGTCATGAGTTGGGTCTGCATTTTTAAAAATTCGCTCCTGGATGAGTCGGATTTTAAAGCTCACACTTTCATTTGAAAACCCGAGAGGACCATTTTAGTCTCCACTACAGTAAAAACCGGTGAAGAAAACTACTACTAATCTAGGCATGAACATAGTCAAGAGTTCAGCTGTTTATGCAGGAGTCCTTTTAGTAGTAGGAGAGTGAGCTGAAATACATTCCTGCAGTCACCTTTGTATGCGGAAACCTGAACTTTTGATGGATCCATTATGCACGGTTGGAAAAGAGTACTTTTGGACATTCTAACATTGGGTTAAGAAAAACCTATCAACTTGCTTGCTAGGGATTTTTAACGGAATTGCTTGGAAGAGTAGGATACTCAGCCTGGCACAGATGTTCTAGACAAAAAATTGCTATATACAAGTGGAAGCCGACATTTGTAATCAAGATCTTTACCTACTTTAAAATAAGCCTTCTGTCCTACAACATTTAGGGTACTTTTTTTTTTTTTTTTTTTAACAGCTTTTTTATATAGCCCGAACCTGACCCGAAGGTATCGGGTATCAGAGCGCTTTACATAGCACCAGTAGCGTTACATTAGGACACATTCATTTTTGTTAGGCACGGGGAGGTTAAGTGATTTGCCCAGAATCACAGGATGTTCAGTGTCATTGCCGAGACTCGAGCCAGGTTCCCCATATTAGAGGTCGACCACCCTAGCCTTGAGGCCAACTCCTCTTCACGCCGTGCAGTTCTAACTTGCTTGCTTCTTACGCGAATGAGATCCTCCTACGTGTTGCATGTTCTCTAAAATGTATATGAAGAGTAAAGCCAGGCATAATTTCTACACAAGCGTCAATGTCATACTACACATGACGTAACCTGCCCTTGTTACCTTTGACAGAGCTATCCAGCTTGTCTCTACTGATTTAGTTTTAGAGTGAATAGGGCATACGTTTAGACTGCAATGATTTACGGGATAATAAATGGATGTTAAATGCCCACTGAATCTATGAATTGACTTTTGCTTCCCACTATGGTTTATGGGACAATTCGCTTGTTAATAGAATATTTAATGCCTATAGATTTTAACGGGAGACAAGTTGAAAAGGGGGAAATGAAATATCATACGCGGCTGTTATCAAAAGAACTCGAACTCTATTCACGCGCGTAAAGGCACTCCAAATAAATGACCAGGTTAGGACTTCAAATTGTCAATTAGGCAAAAAAAAAATGTGTACGCATTGGGTCTTGAAATGCATAGATCGGGAAACTTCAACAGATGTGGGGTAAAGAGATATGAATCTGAACACACATTCTGCATCTGGTTTTAGGAAGAAAAGATTACACTAAGAATATTTAGCACCAGTGGCTATGATTTTGTTGCTTGCTTTCTTCTCACATGACTAATATACCCAGAGCAAAGTACATTTCACACGGTCACTTAATGCAACAGTGTCTCTCACTTTTGCACATTTAATCTTTTAGGGTCTATATAAAATTTTACTTCAGATCTTTCCCTATTTAGACTCAGGGCCATGAAAATTTGAGGAACGCCACACCCACTCCTCCCCTCCTCACCCAGTCAGCCCAAGCTCGTTATATATCTCAGTGGTGGCGTAATCAACATTATTATTATTATTATTATAAACCATTTTATAGCGCGCTCTGCTACTGGGGAGTATCCTGGCGCGGGAGAAAGAAAAGCAGACAACAGACCCTCAAAAATAAAGGACTCTTAAATAGCGCTGTTAAACAGATGTGTCTTCAGATGTTTTTTGAATGCGGCTACAGTGGGTGTGGAGCGCAGGTGAAAAGGAAGAGCATTCCAGGCGCGAGCCACGACCACCGCAATCGACTGGCCACCAAGTCTGGCACGTTTAAAACGGGGGAGGGATAGTTGAAACAGAGTGGAGGATCTCAGAGTACGTGTGGGGACGTACCTAGTGAATCTTTTTCTCAAGTACTGGGGGCCTTGGTCATGGATAGCACGAAACGCCAAAACCAATGACTTAAACCGGATGCGCTGTGCAACCGGGAGCCAATGGAGTGTGCGCATCTCCGCGCGAACGCTCTTCCATCTAGGAATGTTAAATAAAAGACGGACTGTCGCGTTCTGGATGATTTGCAGGCGTTTTACCAGGTAAGAGGGGATTCCACTGAACAATGCATTGGCATAGTCCAACCTGGACAGTATAAGCGCTCGCGCAACAGACTCCTTTGCCTCTCTAGGAAGCAGGGGAAAGAATTTGCGGAGCATTTTTAAGGTCGCAAAACAGGTGCCAGTGAGTTTTTTAATATGATGTTCGAATCTTAAATCCTCTCCGAACCAGATGCCCAGATTCTTGGCAGGTCTCCCCATCTCTTTCGGGCCTGGGATGTCAGAAGGCCATAGGGTGCTCATGAACGAGGGGGGAAAGGAGCCATAAAAAAGAACCTCAGATTTGTCCTCGTTGCACTTCAACTGGGCCTTCGTCAACCAGCGAAATACAGAGGACAAACATAGATGAACTATAGAGGTATCAAGGTTATCATCTGGCCAAGTAAACAGCAATTGGGTGTCATCTGCGTACCCTATAATCTTAGCCCCGAACTGTTCAGCTAGATAAACCAAAGGTGTAATGTAGGCATTGAACAGTAAGGGGCTGAGGGTGGAACCTTGCGGGACACCTGTAAGCAGAGGTTCAGGCTCGGAGGCATGGGGAGGCAGCCAGACCTGCTGGGTCCTGTCAGACAAGAAGGAGGACAGCCAGTCTAACACAACCCCTCCAATACCTATATCTGCCAGCCGGCCAAGAAGAAGCTCATGGGGGACGGTATCGAACGCGGCAGAGAGGTCCAAAAGAATTAGGACCGCTCTGCCGCCTCCGTCTAAACAGTCCCGGATGGCCTCGCTCATCTCCAAGAGGGCTGTCTCGGTGCTGTAAGCAGCCCTGAAGCCCGATTGGGCCGGGTGGAGGGCATTGGAAGTTTCAACAAATCTCTCTAGTTGTCGAAATGCCACCTTCTCACAGATCTTTGTGAGTGCCGGTAAAAGGGAAATTGGTCGATAATTCCCGGGGGCCGTCCAGTCTAGACCTGGTTTCTTTAGGAGAGGCAGAAGCTTAGCCTGTTTCCAAGCAGTAGGAACCACGCCCGTCCTCAGGGAGAGGTTCACAATCGGCGTGATCTCAGTACAGACTAATTCCGCCACCTCCGAGAGCACCCGGGCAGGACACGGGTCGGCGGGTGAGCCAGATTTCAGGGACTGGATTAAAGGGAGAGTAGTGTCCTCCACAATTAGCTCGAAGATCGTAAACTGCTGATCCGAACTAGGGCAAAGGGAAGGGCACGGGCCCTCTATTGCGTAGTCGGTAGGGAGGGCTGCTGCAAGGTCTTGCTGAATCCTCTTTATTTTATTAGTAAAAAAGGAGGACAGTTCCTCACACCATTGCATCGAGGATGGATGAGAAACGGCCTCAGCGACGGGTGCCACAAAGCTTTTCACAATGGCAAAGATCTCTTTGCTACTGTTGTCTGCCTTGGCGATACGCCCAGCATAATATTTTCCCTTCGCACCCTTGATGGCTGTGTGGTATTCTTTGTGCGCCAGCCGTAGAGTGGATTTAGCCTCAGGGCTATAATCACGTCTCCACGCTCGTTCAAGCTTTTTACACCCCAGTTTTAATTCCCTCAATTCTGAGGAAAACCAAGGTTGGGAGGGGATACGTCTAGATCTGGTAAGCGTGGTCTGCCTAATGGAGGCGGTTACCGCCTGCTGTAACCACTCATTAAATTCACAGACCGCATCGCCCAGGGGCAATTTCAATTTAGGGCGAGTGTTACCCAAAGCCTGTCTGAATGCAGGTAGGTTGATCTTTTGGGAGTGAAAAATAAAAGGTGGGGGACAAGGCTCCACAATCTCCCAATTAAATCTGACCAGATCATGGTCGGACCAGGTCGTTTTTTCAACAGCCACAGACTGAATAGGGAAGTTGGAACATACCAGGTCAAGCAGATGGCCCCCCATATGCGTCGGGGCAGTCACCCATTGCTTGAGTTGAGCAAGCTCCAGAATTTCACCAAGCCTGTGGGCATCGGACGAATCAGGGACATCCATATGAATATTCAGGTCCCCGACCAGTAGGAACCTAGGAAAACCTAGGGCCCGTGGGACCAGATATTCTTCTAGGGCGTCCAAAAAGCGAGTAGCCAGACCCGGAGGTCTGTATATGAGAGAGCCTCCTAAAGTAAAGTGGGGAGAAGTTGTGATGGAAAAATGGAGAACCTCACCCCCTATATCCGCAACCGGCGGCTCAGAAGCGAAGCTCCACTCTTCCTTAAACACCACCGCTAGTCCGCCCCCTCTGCCCAGGGGTCGGTCCACTCTGGTGATCTTAAACCCCCTAGGGACCGCGAGTTCTACGCTAGGTGCGGAGGTGCTGGTCAGCCATGTCTCCGTAAGGAACAGCACCTCCAGTTTGTCATCCACCAATAGATCAAAGATCTCGGCGGCATGCCTAACTGCAGATCTGGCATTAATCAGTCCCGCCCGAATGTTCGTGGTAGGAGCGTTAATGGCTAAACTTGGGGGGGGGGGGGAGGGTTGGGGGACAAAACCACAAGAGGGGCATATAGACATATGACAATTCAAATCTGCACGTATGCAGTGCCCACTGTTAACTGAGGGGGCAAGCCTCCACAGATCATGATGTGAATACCTGTGAGTTTCAGATTTGACCAAACCCAAAGGTCGCCGAGTAGAGTGGCTGGCCCTGGGCCCGTCCGAGGCACGGACGGGCACAGACGGGCCCTCCTTTGGCGCTCCTTCGGCGCGCAGACGGCGCGCCCGCTGCGCGCGACCGCTGCGCGCTCTATGGTGTAACATTATTTATCGCCCAAGCCCCTCCCCGAGCTGGACCGCTAACTTCCGACCAGCCGGGTACCGGGCCTCACCAAAGATGGCGCCGCCCGACCTGACCCTCCACAACAAACGGCACAGAAAGCCGCGGTGGACCGGGGCCCAGGGGAACCGGGAACAGTACACAAGGTATTTAATCACACTACAATTTTAAAAAAACATACAACACAATTCGTATTCAATTGAGTGTAGGGTAAAATTATTTGTTTAAAAAATGCGCTAGTAAATCAGTGCTGCAGAGAGTGAGTAGGCAGAAGAGGAACCCTCGCAGTCTGCCCGTCTTTCCCCAGCGAGGTCTCTAAGTGCTGCCACCACCGAGATCAGTCAACATCAGACCCAATAAAGGGTTAATCTGAAGTCTGATGATGCTTGGGTGGTGTGGCCCTCTTCAGGAGCAGTAGGGATGCTTAACTTCAGCCATTGAGACAGCCCACTTTGAGAGTTGAAATCCCAGGGCAGGATGTGCGCCACCGTGCAGAGAGGGCTAAGCATGCATTTTACTTTTAACCTCCCACTGACTGTGTCTGAGCGTGAAAGTGTGAACCCCGAAGGATCTAATCCACACTCGAAGCAAAAATAAACACATGGTGAGGTTTGGTGGAACTTTGTTTAAATGCATAATGGCATAAACTATCAGATGCTAGCTAACCCTCCAGATAAGAGATTCCCAAAGCTGACTCAACTTTTGCAAAATTGGTGCGGGTGTTGTGGATACCAGGAACTATTATCTAAAATCAATTTACATAGTTGATTAGCATATGGTAGTGAGGGCACGAGCAGGCTAAGTTGCTGTCCAGTGCTGGCCTCTAGTAGAATCCTCACTCACTCAGTGTAGGACTGACCAGATCAACTAGCTCACTGGCTCTGGACCTTTGATGAATGGCCAAAAAGGTGTGCCCTGTACCTCCGTCCCTTAAAAGGATGAGGTCTTTAAAAAAGTTATGACCTTGAAACTAAGGTGTTTTCACCCCTTATTGCCTGCAAAACATATGTTACATGCTGGCAACAGCAGGTCAAATGTAATGTATGTTTAGTTGGAGGCATGTGAATAGGTATTATCCATATTATTTCGGCACAGCATAGGTTGTCAAATTTACTTCAGAAAATGTTATTAGTCAATTGTGAGTAAATTAATAATTGAATTTATCACAGCTCTGCAAATGTATCGGCTTAGGGCATCTACCAGGAGGGCTGAGTTAGTGTGCAGAGGATCCAGGAGCTAGTATTCCAAAAATGAAATTGGTTGGCTTGTTATGGCTGCTCGCTAACACTACATTCCACATTTAAGGGCCTTGGGCTGCATGCCGTCTATCACATTTTGAGCTGCTGTGTTTGTAGGTTTCTTTGGATGAGAGCAGGAGGTGTATTATGGAATTTTGTTACTGAGTTATTGTGGAGCCTTCCCAGAAACAAATATAGGTGAGCCAGATAATTTTAGATTTTATTTTGGAATAGAGTGGGACCCAGTCTAGTGATCCTGGAGTTAGTGAAAAAGGAGTTCCAGTGCTTCTTTCCAGGCAGCAATTTAGCTCTGGTGTCTTGTCCATTCCAGAGGAAGGGTCATATGATGCTATAGCAGTTCAAAATAAAAGAGTTGTATCTTAGTCGATGTGGTAGTGAGTTCAGCTTCTCTTAACGGGGCCTTTGGGGGTAGTAAAAAGGAGAATGCATCAGACTAGAGCAGTGTTGGTGGTGAGTACGAGGGAAGAGGGCTATCTTCCGCAGAACCAATCTGAACTTTTATTGAAGTGCCCCTTTGACATGGCTAGTCAAGTGTTTCAGGCGCTGCTACAAGGAGCGGCTGAAGTGAATGAGGCGGGATGAGCAGTGGGATAGAGCGGATGAGGTTTTTGTCTGCAATCTTAAGTTCTGGCGAGTTTATTCTGGTATTGTGTGTTTTATAATTTATCAACTGCCACTAATGTAAGAAAAAAAAACTCTGGAGGATTAACTTCACCTCTTCCCACCATTACACACTGCAAAGTGGCCTCTAAATCTTATCTGGTGTTGACCAATGTTAATAGACAAATGTGCTTTTTGAAACCATGCTTCTAACATCCACCACTGATGTTTCTAACATTTAAGCACCATAAATTATGTATCAGGGTCATCAAAATCATTAAACTTAAATGGTCTTACAGTTGCAGCACTGATGTTAAGGCTGGCAGAAATAGCTGAGGCCATAGAACACAAAACAGGGATCCTCTGTTGATTTGAGCTACTCAATTAGAGACACTCGCTGCCCTCATGCTGTAATAAGGTAATAAGTGTAAGAGTAGCTTCTCTCACACACATTTATTATAAATTGTGGGAGTGACAAATCAGGCACAAGAACTAGCACAGTTGTACGAGGTTAAACTTACATGGAAAAGTAACTCTATTCGCTCATCACTTTAGAACATCAAAATATTTTATCAGTGGGATAAGGAACACATAATTGTTAGTGAGTAGGGCAAAAATCCAACTGCATGTAGGCAGCCATGGCAGAAAGATCCTTGGAGAATATTCACAGCTGTTGCAAACTGGCACTTCTTTGTATATTTTAAAATAATCAAACAAAAAAATGTCCAGGTAATTTCTCCTGGGCCACCGATTTCCAAACCTGCCCATTTTTTTAAATGAAATCTCTGCAGCCGTCTCTTAAGAAGAGGTCCACAGCATTACAGACACAGTGAAATTCTTGCACCTAATTCCAGGCTGTCCATAAAACTATAACCAAGCTCTATGCCAACCTGCATAGAGCTCTCTCACACCGCACATGCCCTTGCATGTTTTGATCAGGAATGGCAGGACCATGTACCTGCTGACATGGTAGATTTTGTTTCTGATCCCTCCCTATAAAGCTGCCCCACCTGTTTAAAAAGAAACACAAACACAATGTGGTGAGTGAAAAATGAGCTGTGGAAGAGCAGGCAGGCTTTAGAGTTATGGAGGCAGACAGTGCTCCTGAAACCAAACAAATATTGGAATTGCATGTCTTCTCTTGCATGCGGCCTACCATCCCCCACTGAGTGCAGGTACAAAAAAAAGGTGGAAGCATTGATTGTGGCTCGCGCCACCCATTCATCAGTTTCTAGGTGCAGGTCCGCACGTGCTGCTTGTTATCTTTGCTTTCACGCCACACTGTTGGTACATCCACAGCAACTGCCACAAAGGGTCAATGAAACCACCACATTCATGTAACTGTGCATCAATTTTGTCTAAATAGAATGCGAAATGTATAGACGTGACCGCCTTACAGAGAATATTGTTATGGTCTTTGCAGCAGATCTCAGACAAGTGCTCTGAAGTGTGGTGGGCACAATGCCCATAGCGGAAGGAAGAGCCGGTCATACTTGGTGTAGTGGACTGCATTTCAATTATGACATAGTTTAAGGTTGAAGAAGCACACAAATCACACAGATTCACGTTGACAAAAATTATCAATTTAAAATTGGATCAGAGTTGTAAATCTAAAGGGGTGGGACAGCTAATGTAAACCATGTCCCTCTGTTGGCTCTCTATTTATTGGCACTATGAAAGCTCAGCCAAGTTGTCTATGTGATCATCATTTTAGCAGGCTGAACTAAATAATGCAAATGTACCTAATTGCTTTTAGGGTTCTGATGCAAGATTGCTAAAAGTAATTCCCTTAAAATCCATGGAGGCATGAGGCTTGTTCGAATTTCACAGAGGCTATGACCCCCTGCCTAAATACGGTGACTGTGGAGAAGTGTGGCTCAATGATTAGAGCGGCAGACCCTGATGCAGAGGTTTAGCCCGGGACCAGGGTTCAATTCACCGCCTCGGCGGGTCTTGGGCTCAAACATTCCACGGACCTGATAATTCTCGCCTCGGTGCCTATTCCAATCATGGAGTCCCATTCTGCAACTCTGGGCAATAGCTTGCTTAATCTCCACAACGGCCCCCACAACGCTAAGGATGCCTGGCCTCCACCTTGGGGGTGTCCAGGAGTGGACGCCTCACAGGGAAAGCCAGGATGGGTTCCACAGCGGTATTCGTACAAGCGCCTTGAGACCCTTGCGGGTGAGTAGTGCTCTATACAAGTATCAATTTACATTTACAATTTACATTTACTGTGGAGGCAAGCGCTATACCGGGATCAGAGCTGCGCAGCTAAGGCTCCTGCTAAGCTAGTGTTTGCCGTGAAGGGAAAAAGTTACAACCCCAAAAAAATAGGTTCACAGAAAGAAAATCAAGTTAGGCAAACACTTATGACACCCAGGGAAGATGCCATTTGCAGTTAGCTGTTTAATTATATCCGAAAACAAACACATTACCACACTGTTTCCATGCCAGTGTAATTTTCTGTATGCCGAACATCAATGAAATGTGGCTTCAGACAGTTAAAGATCTCCACAATTACTGTAATACAGATACCTAATAAGATTTTATTACTGCTGATGATGCTGTGAATGTAACAGAGGTGTTGTTCAAACTTGGAAACGACTCAAAATGATTGTAGATTGCTATTAAACATAATAATTATGCGCTAAACTAATTAGAACTACAGCAAAACCCTGACTTACAACTAATTACATTTTAGTATATCAACATAAAACACGCTCTTTTAATTTAACGCGGGGCTTCTCTATAAATCTGCAGGAACCTCTCTGTTTATTGTACTTATTGCAAGCGAAATGATGAGGTCAAACACACAAAGTTACTATTCGAGTGAATTCCTGCAGCATTCAGACCAATAAAACGTTTTTTCATTGTCTTAAAAGGGTAGACATGTCTGCACAGTTAGGCAAGAAAGAAGCAATTTATTAAAAACGTGATATTATTGATATCGGTGCACACAATTCATTTTTTCTCTCCCACTTCAGCAAAAAGGATTTGCATGTCCTTAGCTAAATAGTGCATTATAAAACTTGCCATAAAACGCTTCGTGCTCCCTAATGCAGGAGTAGGAAAGTAATATGGACTCGCTTAAGTTACGCGCCGACAACAAAGAGCTATGGGATGAACTGGCATACTGTCTTGCTGAAATCCAATCAGTGGCTTGCAAAAATATTGGCCAGGCTAGTAAAACCTTAAGCCAAAGGCTCGCTTACAACCTTTGCTTAAACAAAATTCCGTTTCTTTGGGCCAGATGCATCAAAGGGTTTTGCCCATTCTGTGTCTATGGGAAAATGTGTTGATGCATATGGCCCTTTATGTTTTTGAAACTTAGTGCATAGCACTGACTTAAGGGAGATGGAAACGGTAAGATACACATAGGCTTTTTCGACAAACAAACAGATACTAAATGTTTTTAATTAGAAAGTGATGGGCAAATTATCCATGTTTTAATAAATAATGGTGTCATTTACACATGACATACCTGTCAGGTAGAAGCACAGGTAACCTTTGCTTTAAACAAGGACACATAGTCTCATGCACTTTGAACAAATCACCATACTTTTGGTTGATAGACAAACTTGGATTTAAAAGCCTGATTTTTCCTAAAATTATAAATGTTAATGTTATTCCGATTTACACCTAAATTGAAGGAAACTGACTGCATCATCTCATTATTAAATCTAGTATTGGTCGAGAAGTTAAATATTTAGCACCTGCTGTAAACATCTGAAGTTCAGGTTACTCCTGAATTGATATAACAGAACTTCAGCTTGAATTTACCCTAGGGCAAAATTATTTGGTCTTGTTTAAAAGATAGTGTGTACCAGGCAGTCATTTGACTGTACAATGTCTACCCACACAAAAGGTGATGAATGTAATGCTGGAATAACCAGTGGGGATTGTTCAAGGTCAAATTCCAACAAATAGTTTTTCACCCACTGTGCCACTCTGGATAAAGACCCTCTTTCACAGAGGAGTACTGCCCCTTCTTCTCATGGATACATTCCATCTTGAACTGCCACGCGAGGCCCCATCTAGAAAGGAAGACAAGCAACCCCAGATTGAATTTGGCCATATTAGACCTTGTTAGGGAGGTATAGCTTGGATCCTTTGGCACAGTGAGCATCTGGGCATACCTATGGCCACTTAGGATGTTACCTCAATCACAGAAAATGTAGCAAGCAAAACAAATGATGGGTTGGAATGCTACCCGAGGGATTGACTTTGGTTAGACTATTGTATTTGCAAATATTCCACTCATCACCTTTTGTGTTTTTAATGTAATGCCCTTACTGAAGAGGCTCAACAGGTCTTGGATTGCCTCTGTTCAGCTTCAAAGAGGAGCTAGCTGGCCAGTTCTTATTAAAGCTGGACTATAATGCTGAGTCTAATCTGAGGTGGCATAATGGGGGAAAAAATTAGGCTAAGAATACTACCCTGAGTGACTCAGTGGTTAGACTAATTCTAACCATTCCTTCCATCAGTTTTTGTGTGCCTGCAATGCCAATGTATGGTAACAAAACACTTGGAACTAACGTGAATAAAAAGTGTTGTGTATTTTATAATCCTTTTTTTACTAACTGGGTTTCAATTACAGCGCTTCATAAGTACAACTCTATTTTTATAGTGGGCAATACGACAAAAAAATTGTTTAAAGTTCAGAAACTAAGACAAGCCTACCAATGGTGTTCAACATATTACACACCCTGGACAGCCCTTATGGGGGTTGAGGCAAAAATCAAAGGTGCAAATACGTTTTTCACATTTCCATTCAGGTATATCCAAATGGTTTTGCTTCAATGGTGCGAAGCAATAAAGAAAAGAATAATACGTAATGTAAGACAGCTGTTTAAGCATCAGAATCCTCCAAAAAATATAAAGATGTATACGTACACATAGAAGGAACATTCTTTCCTACCCCAGGATGCCCTTTATTGAGACAAAGGCATTTTTATGGTCAAAAGAAGGAGGCCATGGCCCTTATAGGCAGCAATTCTTCAACAGTCTATATTCATGTGTGGAAAATGTATTTCTGTGGAGATGGGTGCACCTTCATTCCCATGTCATGTTAAGACAGGGAGGTTTGCCATGCCTTAGATCCAGTTACACCACACCCGGTCTCGTTTTTCTCGACCTGCCCTCCAACTTCTTACACTTAATTTTCAGTCTGTTTTGCTAAAACCCTGGCAGTGTGCCACCAGTAAACTTACCAGGCTATGATAATTTGGAAACTTTTTGGGATAAATGTCCATCTTGCCAGGGTTCGAGAAGGATGCCTGAGATGGGTTATTGCTTGTTATGTAGTTAGACAACCAAAAGAGAGGCTAAATCCAGATAGAGTCCATTCCCCAAAAATCCATTCAAGTCTCTGACATTTTGGTATTAGGAGCAGACAGGTGCTCTTTAAGGGCATTTCTTCTTTGCTAAAATGTACTGCATCTAGCATAGTCTACCGAGCCGCGGTTCGTGAAAGAAAGGGCAGTGGGGCCGTTTTCAAGGGAAAATTAAATAAATAATTAATTTTCCCTCGTCGTCTGTCGAAATCCCCTACCCACCCGGCCGCCTCTGCCCCACCACTCTTACCTGCACAGGCCGCGGTTGAGTCCACCTTCGCTGGGTTGCAGAAGTAAGATCCCTATTACAAGTTGTGTCAATTCATTGCCTTCTGTGCAGTGATAGCTATATGAATGTATGATTCTAATAGGTTCCAGCTAGCCCAGCCCTCTTTACTTACTGGAATTGTTCCGTGAACACCAATATTCACACAAGACAGGCGAGACAAAAACACCCTTGTCCCTTTGTCTGATCTATGGGGCCCTGGCCACTAACAAATCTGGAGGCCTGAGGGATCTGTTAATTCCATATACCCCTTCCAGATCCTTGCGCTCTGCTAACAAATTCTTGTTATCAATCCCCCGTGTTCGCAGAGCTAGGTGGGGTGGCAGAGCCTTTTCAACTTTGGCTCCAAGGTTGTGGAACTCTCTGCCGTCTGAGATTAAAACCCTTCCCTCAAAACAAGCCTTTAGAAAGGCTCTCAAGACGTGGCTATTTGCCAAAGCCTATCCTTAGCTCTGGTTTTGCCTTTTTTTGATTTTCTTTGGTTAGGCGCCTTGATGCCTACGGGCTTAGTCGTGCGTTACAAATTTCTTTTCATTCATTCATTCATTCATTCATTCATTCATTCATTCATTCATTCATACCACAGCAGTTCCTGTGCCCTTACAGATAAATGTTATTTATTCAAGTTAATAACTTTAAATGATTGTTTTCTTTATCTTTAACAATGCATACCTCTTCCCCAGATCACAGAACTCCAAATAATTTAAAACTCATGTCTATGAACAACATTATCCTCTGTGCTTCCGACTAAGCCTTGTAGCTACAAGTCACGTTTTCAATCAAATTAGTCCATTTTCGAAGGATGATCAGCAAATTTACTTATCAATGGGCTTCCATTTTGATGTTACGATGAACGTAATGCTGAAAGTAAGATGGTGTCCATTTGAAAATGTCATTTAAAATATATATGTTTACTTTCTTCCAGATGGTAAGATTAAATTACCTAAACACTGTCAGCAGTTAAATTCTCAGATGTATTCCTTTCCACCACACACACTTCAAAGCCTGTCCATAATTTTGTAAGCGATGTTTTGCAAACAGCTGTAGCTGGGATTGCTGTGTGCTCTATGTGTCAGCGTTTAAGGATTAAAAGTATTCTGAAGCCCCAATGGAGAGCGCCTGCGCTGCCAGCAGGAAAGAGGCGGTTGTCAGGAATTGTTATTACGACAGAGATGTCTCATTAGGAAAGTGATAAACAAAAAGGTCACTGATACGGTATTTAGCTTCCTCTCCTGAGTGTGCCTGCTCCTGCTTAGGAGCACACTTACTTCCTTTTATTTTGACATGGAAGGGAAAACCTCATGGTTAGCCGGGGTTACCTAGAGTATTAGAAAATGCAACGGGGTAGTTCACGTCATCATGATCCGGCACCGTGCTCTAAGAGGCTAAAGAAATCAGGTATGGACATATTGTTGTTATGGTAGAAAATCCACATTAAGAACTGTAAGGTTAGGGGCAGGTTTCAAGAGCCAAGATTGAGGATATTCACATCTCATTTGCAGACAGTATACCACCCAGAAAAAATAGATCTACAAATGTATCAATCCCACCAACCACTGATATCATGAAGGTGCAGACGCAGGCTTTGCCGGCATAGGAACAAATATTTTCCCTATGGAGAAACAAAATAAAGTAAAACAACAAAATGTAGGATGTGAAAATACACACTGGAGTTACATTTCGGAGTATGGGATTTTGCACACTGAGGACATTCATTGTGCCAAAATGGTACTTGTATGAGAACACCTAGAAAAAAAACTACAAGTGTCATATTTTGCAAACATTTCAGACATGTGCTTCTACCATAGACGCAACCTTGCAGTATTAAATATGATATTCTTATTGAAAATAGCTTAAAAACCATTCACCAAACAAATCACAAAATGGATTCTGTTTCAATCCATTTTGGTTGTGTACATGTACAATGAGCACAGGATGGGACTATGCACAGTGTGTGGAACCCAAAACCAACACTACATATGGTCTTTAGCTTTCCACAGTGCCCACTGGGGAATGGTTGTTTCCAAAGTTATGTATGTATGTGTGTTCTTATATAGCGCTCGACTTACCCTAGGGCATCTCGGCGCTTGCATTGGGAACCCGTCCTGGCTTTTCCCTGTGAGATAACCCGTACTGGGCATCCCCAAGGTGAAAGCCAGGCATCCCGCAGCGGGGGGCCGTTGTGGAGATTAAGCAAGCTTATTGCCTAGAGCTGCATAGTGTGAACGCGTGCTTAAAGTGGGCACCGAAGCGAGAATTATCGTGTCCGTGGACAATTGGGCTCAGGACCCTGCCGCGTCGGGAATCGAACCCTGGTCCCGGGTCTGACCTCTGCTTCAGGGTATGCCTCCTCTAACCAGTGAGCCACACTTCTCCATGTATCCTGTCATGTTGACCAGAGTGACCATTTAAGCATCAATTCTTTTTAACTCCTGAAGAAACTGGTTTATGACCATGGCCCCATTGTGATCAAAATCACAAATAGCAGTTTATGAGTTTCTACCTCATATAGTTGTCATTAAGTAATTTAAAAGGTGCTATGACAAAGAAAATAAAAGCATGTGCTTTACATATTTTCCTCGTGCTCTGTGGGATTTGCTTTCTTTTTTACACTTTCATGCAGGTCAGGTCCCCATCATGCTATGCTTGCGTTTTCTTAATTCTCTTTTTCTAAGACTTTAGACGCTGTGCGGGGTGAGGTCAAGACCCTCCATTGTTTTCTTTTTCTTCTTGGTGCAGTGCCACCATGGGAGTGTGGTCAGCTGTCCCGGCCTTCATTCTATCACTCTCATGAGTGGTAATGGCAGGCAGCGGATACCCAGATATAGCAGAAACATTAAGTGCAAGACATAATGCTTTCCAAAATATACATAAGAGTTAGTCTGCTATCCCTAAAAACTGAACATCTCTTGCTAGTGTTACATATTGCGGAAAGGTGATCTTGAAATGACTGAGAGCCATTGCACTATTATCTTGAAACTGGTGTGATTTGAGGCTCACTTTAAATAACGGCCCTGCTGCTGCTTCAGGAGAGTGAACCAATTCATGAACATACCTCTGTAATCCATGCCACTTCCAAGAATATTTTCCAGTGAGTAACCTACTTCTCAAAATACTTTCCGAAATTAGGCCACTTCCTGAGTGTACTTTCCAGAAGTAGTCCACTTGCTTGAAGTAGTTCTGGGAAGTGGCTTGAATCCCACACACACCTGCAGGTGCAGATACAATTGTGATCCATAAATGCAGTCATTTCATGGCATCAGTTAAGTGTTAAGGTCAAGTAATGTGTTACTGCTATTCAAAGCTGTCCATCAAGAGCATGTCAGGCGTAAGTATCATGTCGCACATTTCCATGAACTGGACTACGAAAATTATTTTCCATTTAAGGAACAGATTTGACAATCTGGTTCTTCCTATCCGTCCTTCCTGTGTTATGGGCGTGTTCCACATACCTGTGACATTTTTTCTCTCTCTCCCTATGTTCATCCGCCATCTACAGACCACTCCCATCAAGAAAATTCCAGCTGAGGCAAAAATTTATTTCGGCGTCCTACTCAATCATAACCCAAGATTCCACAGTCTTATTAAAAGATTGAATACTTTGAAATGTTCAATAGAAAAGATTACTTTCAACCAAACCATTTTTTTCTTAATTGGAATCGGATTTTGAGATCATCTTTCTGACTGCAATCCATATGTTTGTTTCAAACATAGAAAAGATCCACCATTTCCGGGACACCTGGCAGCTTCATTATTATGCAAGCACCTTAAAAACTGGCCAATTAAATTCTAAATGCATGCAAAGTTTGGTCATTCTGTTCAGCAGGTGTTTTCTGTTGCAGAATAGAATCCCGTATAGTACTAAATATTCAAAGTGATACTTTTGGATGACCTGCACTATTTATTCCTCGCAGTGCCCAACCTGTAAGAAATGCAATGCATAAAAACAAAGTTAGGAGTAAAAGCACTCTGACAAATTTTGAACGGACTCATTAACCAGTGTAATTAATAGCGGTGGTAGTCCACACTGTCTAATCATGTCGGTGTCCTTTGACGAATCTGCACAAAATGTTTCAAAAAATGTTTCCACCATGGCTCCTTTCTGTACGTTTTGAGCTGATCTGACTGGGTTAAAAATTTGAAGAGAGATGTAGGTTTTTAGCAATTTAAGGCATAACATTTTTAAAAGGGCTATTAATAGAAAAACATCTGCATAAGTACAGCATCCCATTTCCGAGTCATTTAATATCTCCCTAATTTTGGTGTGTATATATATATATATACACACTACCTAAAAGAAGAAGGATCACAAGAAAACAACAGCCAGCACAAAAATCTGGATCCAAAAGGATACATTGAGCCACAAAGAAATGAATTATCCAAGAAGAAGTGACTTAAAGTGATGGACTCACCAATGAACAAAAATATATCTCCTTCAGTGAGTCCATCTGTCGGAGTGTATAAACTATATATATATATATATATATATATATATATATATATATATATATATATATATATATATTTATTTAGATAATAAATTTGGCGCTATTGGACAAATCTTCACAAAACTTTCCAAAAAAGTTTATCCACCTCGGCTCAGGGTGATCGGTTGTGCATGCCGAGTAAAAGAGAGGGCCCTAAAACACTTTTTCCCTCATGCATTTTCCAAAGGAAAATTAGACAATGGTGCAGGAAAAAAGTTTGAACAGAATTACATAGAACTTGTCAGAATTCTAAATGTTTGCAGAGAAATTGTGCTTTTTGAGATTTTGTGTAATTCTATTCAGTCTTTTAAAAGAAATTAAGGTACAAAATGTATAAATGTCTGTTGCTGTAGGAAAAAGTGTTTTAAAAAATGTGCATTCTGATTAGTTTGGCCTGCTGGACTTTAACAAGAATGAACAATCTCAGAGGCCACAATATGAAGAAAAATGCATGCCTTCAATGCTATTACAGGACTTCTGATGCATTGCTCGTGCCCTCACACATGACGTCACTGATCACATCTGAATTTGATGGCGGTGCAAAATATACTTATGTCAGTAACATATAACTGGTGAATTTCGCTGGTTTTGTGTTTTTTAAAGAGGTAGTTCTTTTTCAGTGGATCTCCAATGCTTTCTTAATGCAAGTTAATATCTTATGACTTTACTCGTGTATAACTCCATATTAACATTTTAGTTTTTTCAGTGAAAAAAAATCATATATATTTTTTTTTACTGAAAAACAAAGGTTAAAATTGACATTATAGCAATAAAAAAACTAAATATAGTAGTTATAGTTTAGTGAACTAACTTTTACCCCATCATGCACTGCTTATGCCCTTTCATAATACATCACTCAGGAAGTGTTAAATGACACTAAGCTTTCATTTCCAGCACCCTCACCAATCTTACAGACAATCTCACCATCCCGGGTATATCTTGGTACAACCGTAGTCAGGACATCATCAGACTGCAGACTAAGAAGTGTAAAAAGAAAAAGAAAAAAGAAAATCCAAGACAGCAGACTTTTTAGATCTATGCAACCTGAGTATGGAACAACATAGCCATATCAATTAGCACAGCACCAAAGGTGTTCCAATTTAGAAAAGAGTTAAAGACTCACCTCTTTAAAGAAGACTACAACACAATGCATTAACCATCCACTAACCAGCTTGTTGATTTTATGCTTAGTTTTTGCCTTGTACAGCACTTCACTGCCTTTTCACTATGTTTGCACTATAGAAATACCATACACACGTATTTCATTTGCACACCCACAGGGGCACAGCCAGCCCTCTTTTAGGCCCTAGTACTGTCACTAGCCTAAAACCCTGACTGCCAGCCTGATTAGTGCGTTTGTAACAAAGAGCCTTGTAATTTTACTTGGTTACCAGTGGACCCAGGGTGCGCAAAGCAGTAACAATTTGCCATTACTGAGTTGTAGGCTCAAGTCTGCTATGAAATGTTTGATGTTTAAAACATTTAATAATGGTAATGAAAAAGAAACACAAATTATGGAGGAAAAAGACGAGTCTGCCAAAATTCCTACAGAAACTGCTATTTGCATGTGGTCTCCCATCCAAGAACTAACCAATCCCACCCTGAAGAAACTGTTACACCTGCTAGATTTACATTTTTTTTCTATAAACAACAGAAATTCACACAAAAATATTGAAAGTGACATTACAGTTCGGTAAGGTAAAAAGATCTTAACATATGTTAAATAAAGGTTCACTGAAAAACCAAAGGTTAAAGTGACATTATAGTTAGGTGTTAAAATAACACCAAAATATGTGATTAAAATCTTGCAAATCCACTAACTTTCACCAGGTATATAGTTCAGTGAGCTAGCTATAACTTGTGCTCCCAATCATGCTGTACTCAGAACCTCACATATTACACCCCGCACCACATGTTAAATGACACCATTGATCACATATTTTATGAAATCACTCATGACATCATTCAAGATACTTCTAATCAACATTACTCCATAAGCCCTTAGATCATTTTAAAGAACTAAGTTGGAAGTAAAAGGTCTTTGGATTTTTCAGTGGAAATATATAGATTCCACACATATCTAAATACACCTACACGATGCAGCCCCAATGTATGCATACAGGAGCACTAGCAGAGACAGTAATCATTGAATGCATACACTCGGTAATTAGAAAAGAAAACTTTCAAAGAAAAAATGTATGTTATTTGTAGGTGATGTTGCATTCACTGCAGAACTATCTCAGATCCTCGGAGAACAAGCTATCTCAAAGTGGGCAGGTGCTCATAGATTCGGTTTTACCTTGGTAGGACAACAGGGCTGGGAGAATGCAGCTCCCATGGCTAAAACAGGCAACAGTTTTTTCACTGAGCTCGTCTTTTAAATTTAATAAAAGAGCACAGTGATTGCCTGGGAAACATCCTCGTCTAATCTTGACTTTATCATTCTTGGAGGAGGGGGAGACTGGTAGCATATTTGCCCCAGAGGAGTCATTGAAGAAATTCGTGTTACAAATTTAAGACGGGCATTTTCCAATTCACTAGTGTGATGTTGTTCGAATTCTGCATATTGCAAAGGAACAGAGGACAACATATGATTGAGAGCTGAAATGTATTTTAATGACAACATTTCCTATATAGTGAAAAAGATAATTCAACAGGAAAAAAATCCATTATCAGAGTCAAGCATTTAATATGAGTGTGGATTCATAAATGTAAGAGATAAACATTATTTCCTTCTATATGTATTTGCAATAAAAAAATACATTTTGTGTTTTGTATCCAATGATGTGCTGAGAAAACTATTTATGTACCAGCTGTGTGCATGCAATTAAAAAGAATATTTCTCGTTTCATTTTGCTGTGATATAATTAAAATTGATTGATAGGCTGAATGGTAACGAGATCATTTCTCTGAAAATTAGCTCATTTTTATTAATTTATGCCACCACCAATCGATTTAAAAGGAGCTTTTTGAAATTGGAAAAGTGCTTTATGAATCATAAAATGAATGAATGAAGAGGACGTCAAATGCAGCATTTGTTGATAAATATGCAGAACGTCTCTCTTCACAGTGGACGGTTTGTCATGTTTACATGAAATCAATAGACATGTGCATGAAGATAAAAAGACTTATGGGTAAATATCATGCGTCACTTAAGTATGTATAAAATACAGGGATAAATCTTCGGGGACATTTACCATAGTTGAATTTAAAAACAATGGTGTCGGCAGCTTTATAAATTCTTACTATCTGGATGAAGTTGTTTCAGAAAATATATTTGAATGACCAACAAGAGGAACAGCGTTTAAATTATTAATCAATTGCCTTAATGTATCCCTTCTATTAAAAACTACCTCTACTATGCAGACATAGTGGTAGATGCTCTCCGCATATGGTGGCAGAGTTATTATGGGGCAAAACAAGCAGTTCTTCATTAAGGAATCCAATTGCCACAGTTCTGTATACAGATTTGAGAGGCAGCAAAGTACTGCTGGTCAAGAGACTAATAACTTCATGATCACACTTCACACAGACTTAAGTAAACAAGAACTACAATATACTGAAGTATATGATATAGACATTACTCTCTCTATGTCATCTGGAGGAAGGAAGGTCAACTGGTGGTCCGAGCGTCAGAAATTGAGTCAGAACTTTACCGAACTTAGAGTCCATCTTTGCACTGATCCTGTGTTCTTTTTTAAGTCATCAATAATTTGCTCAATAGTACTGTCAATAAACAAAGTTATCAGCTCTGATACCTTAGATCTCAGTCTCATCACAATGATTTGATATCCACAAAATATTTCCATATAACCTATACATATTTTTTGGCATTTGTCCCACAGATTTTATGTTTTTTGTACATGAACTACTTCATAGAATGTTTGTGCCTAATCTCAAAAGCTGTGTGATGCTTAACCACATTAGAATATTTTGTCTACTATTTCTTTTCTTTTCTTTTTAACTCACTGCCTCTGATCGTGCAATCTCTCACCAGGCTTGAAACCCCCGCTGCTCCTACAGTGGTAAGGTACATTTTTCAGAGTTCTAAGTTTGTCTATTTAGAAGAATTCAATCAAGGATGGCAAAACACACACACACTCACCCATACATACACACACACAATTGTGTTCCTGGTTTTCATCTGAACATGGAGTAGACCGAATGGCATTATGTGTGACACTAGAGGTATGTCATACTGACTAATAAAAAGTTAACCTTAAATGTGGTAAATTGATATATTTGTGATCCTTATTCCTTGCAGTTTCAGAGCTGCTGATGCCCTGCATACTGGTGTGGTTTATTGAAATGTTTGATATAGTGTTAGCCTCATCTATGCATGCCACAAGGCTGTCAAGTAGGAAAAGAACAATGTCTAGACGTCAAATGACTTTGCTTACAAACAGGTTAGAAACTACAGAACAGTACTAATGAAGTCACACCAGGGCACTACAGGGATGGAGTTTTTCGATTAGTGGGCCATGAAAGTTCTTAATGATGTCACGTTGTATTGGCATGCCCATCTACTATCCCCCAATATACACCTAAATACAGCGTCGGATTGGTAACGCGGGCATTCGGGCAATGCCCGAGGGGCCGGTGTCCGAGGGCTGCTGTGGGCTGCTTTTTTGAGCAGTCTGGGGGGCTATTTGGGCGCTGTCTCTGTTCTTCTGATACAGTAACCCTGCCTAAATACCGAGGTCATATAAGAAATAGTAATTTCCCAACAAAATGTGTGCTATGCAAACAGCTGACCTTAGCCTGGTCCGAACAGCTTTCCAACCCAAATCACTGAGCTTTAACTCAATGAACAGAACCCCGGTGTATGAACCCCTTTATTCAGTCGCATCCATTGCATTTTCTGAAACAACTAGAAACCCTGGGATTAGTAGTTTCACTCGAGTCAAAACAGGCTCTGTTTTAACTGTTCTTTTTTGCTGGGGGTGTCTTCAGCCGGATGAGCTAATGTATCAAAATACAGCACAACAGTCAAGCACTGGCATAGACCAAGCAAACAGGAGATTAATTTGGAGTAGGTCTTGGAATTGGTCTTGGCTGTACGTGTTACAACTTTAACCTCCCTCCAGGAGTCTCAGAAATATGGCAGTCTTTGTTGCATCGGTACATCGGAAGAAAGGACACACACTGCAGTGGTATAACGCACAAACAAGTCCATTCAGAGACTTCTTTTTCCGACAGCACACCAGGACTGCAAGAAAAATATGTGTCCTAAACACTCATTTCCTACTAGAGAGTAGGCACCGTATTATTAACATAGCCTGCAATGGAAAGAAAACAAAATAAAAATAAAAAGTGCAGTAATGGGTCAGACATGCGTACACAAATGACAACACTACATTTTACCCTTACAAGCAGATCTGGAAGCAAAAAACAACGGAGCCAATTAAATGTCGGTTAGAGTGCACATAACATGCAGAGCCAGAAATGTCACGGGTAAAACAATGCGACATTCCTGTACTACTTGAATGCAAAACTATAAATCTAAACCCCTGTTTTGTAATCCCAGTCCCGTCAGATGCTGATATCAATTTGCCATAAAAGCAGATTCTTGAAATAATGATAAATATATATTTTTTATATAACGTGTTAAACTATACTTGTGATGGCTCAAAGTGCAGTAAATGAAACGTGTTAACATGGCCCATGTTATTGTTTCACTCAAAAAAGTACCAAAATAAAAAGAAATACTATTTGAGGAAGCTTTTTACTCTACTCTATAACCACAATGCTTCCATCTGTAGGAGTCTACATGCCCTCGATGGCGTATGCTTTACATCACATTACCATAATCTTTTTAATATCTTGAATAAAAAAGCAAATGTTATGTTCTTAAATTGTAGACACACAGAATACGAAGTCTGGGAAGCACGGAAGGTGCCCATCTTCAAATGACGCTCGCCTTACTTGGCCTCCATTTTACTCTTTATTTTTTTCTCCAATTGTTTTGGTGGCGAGTCACAATATTGACGTTTTAATATCAACCCACAATAACATTGCCTGTATATCCAGATGTCGATAGTAACAGTACATCTATAACTCCCTATACTTGCTTACATTGATGATGTAGTGGTAATCAATTTTGTGGAGTCGATATATGTGCAGGCCAATATTATTGACCTCAATATCCTGACATGCAACTATTGTGCCAGTCTCAGTCCTTTCTTTTCAGGTGTGCTCACTGGGTTTGCCTTTACTATCAGATTCATTCCTATGCCCTCCCCCAAACAAATAGTGACCTGAGTTTACATCAGAGCCTCTTTCCCAAGTTATTCCTTGCAAATACCTAGCTAATAGCTTGGAGGCTCACAGCCCACTTGGACCAAGAACTCCAATATGCAGATCACTAGAGCTGTAAGGGCTATAACATCCCACCAGGGTTTTTAATTAACCCCTCGACCCTCAAAACTTGAATGAGCTTTTGTTTGTGCCTCTTTAACTTGGCACCTCTATGTGTATTTTAGATGGGGCTGAAAATTTTTCGTTTTTAAATTGCTTTCTGAAAATTACTATTACAGTTCCACTGTTGTCTATATCATTATTTTTTAAAGAGTTTTGGGGGTGGAATTGTGTGTCAAATAACACCGAGATTATATACATTATCATGATTTTATGCAATTGTACAGAACTTCAGAAGCCCTCTTGGAAAGATATATTCTACAAAATGCATTTAAATTATCATAATACATATTTACCTCTTGTTCCAGGATTACTATGCTTTTTAAAATCATGTGCCCCGTGTACATATCTGGTTCTACTCTCATACACATGGTACTGCTTCATTTTTACGGCATTTGCCTGAAATCTCTAATTTGTTTTTAGACTTCTGCACCACTGGCCTAGCCTCCCAGCTATTTAGAGAGTTACACAAAGAATGAATGTGGACTTCCGCAGTGTGAAGTTCCACAAAGAATAGCCAACCACAGAGCAGGCTGTAGTTGCCAAAATTATCAAAAATGAATGGATTAAGAATGTTTTCATCAAAAAGAGGGGACTCAAAGTGCATTAAGGTCCATCATACATGCTCTCACACAATAGATACAGGAAAGGGAGTATGCAGTTCCTATCAGGATATGTGATTCTACTCAGGTTAGACAAGTTCTAAAGAGTCAGTATGGAGCGGGACTATCTAGGAACAAGTGCTCTCACACACCTATATAGGTGTCAAGCTTCATCATCAGGCTTTAGCTCCACTTCGGGTCAGCGCTGCAATGCCCAATGGGCACCCTCAATGGAAGATCTTTACAGGATGTCTTTTAATAAGTCGTCTGTGAAGGATAAGTTTGTGGGTCTGGGTGTAGATGGCTGCAGTCACTCTAAAGCCAGATCCTCTTATGTCTACACACTCCACACTTTAAAAGGAGAGAGCACAACACACTCCTAAACAACTCTGCGGCACAGCTGGAGAGCAATTCAGATGGTGTAAGAACTAGCTTTCAATCTGAAGGGATTTCTCAGCCCACCTCACTCGGATTCGTGACTAGATATATTAACTAAATATCTAATATCTAATATCTAATATCTAACTAATCAGGCTGCCCGTCTCATTCTTCATCTTCCTAAAACCTCTCACATCACTACGGCACTTAAGTCCCTTCACTGGCTCCGTGTCCCCAAGAGATCCCTCTTCAAATTGGGCTGCTTAGTTTTCCGGGCTCAGGTCCGTTCTGCCCCTTTGTTTATCAGTTCCCTCATTTCTTCTCACGCCCCTACCTGCACTCTTCGCTCCTCCACTCTCTCTCTTCTTCATGTCCCCGCTTTCACAAGTCCAGAACAGGTGGTACCAGATTTTCTGTTTTGGCCCCCCGTTTCTGGAACTGCCTTCCCCTGTCTATACGCTCTATCCCCATCTATTCCCATTTTCGTAAAGCCTTAAAAAACCTTCTTGTTCTCTCAGGCGTTCTCCTGTTAAATCCCATGGGCCTCCACTGTGACTTGTGGTCTAAGTCCCCAGCGCCAGGAAGCCGCTTGGCCACAGTGCGCTTTATTAAATACTTTTTTTCATTTCATTTCATTCATTTCATTTCATCAACCAATTCAGGCTGCACATAACATTATGTCTACACCAAGGAAGCAAAACGCACTGTGACCCATCACTTTTCAGCCCACCTGTGAACCATCGCTTTCCAGTCCGTCTCATAATCCACACCACCATTGCACCATCAATCACCTTGACACTCATTTGTCTCATTGGATTTTAATATATGAATGCATGTACTGTGCGCTGGCACATAACCTACCTACTCACAAATAAACAGTGAACAAATAAGCAAAATAAACATTCTGAATCTTTGAGCCCTGACAATGGCCTTGAATTCTACGCCACAGAAGAACCAACACATCTGTGATTCAGGGTTTTTGATGATATAAGTATCTAATTGTGTGCGGCTGTCAGCAGGCCCGTCTTCTGCAGCATGCCAGTACCATTGCACATTAAATCCACGGCACCATAATGATCATGATTTGTTAATGTAATACATCAAACAACAAACTCAAACACACTCCACTGCAGCAGGCCTGGTAGCTGGCAATTCACTTAGCACTCCATTTACGAAAAAGGCAGTGATGTAACTAACCGTGAAGTGTCTGGAGTTAAAATGTCTGTATTTCTGATACAACAAGGCAGTATTACGCTAAGCTCGGCAATGAGTGAACAACAACAGAATGATCAGCACTGAGCTACGTTAAATTTAGGAAGGACAAAACACTGGCGTAAAAGACCTATCCCATGTTCACTAAATGTTGCACTTTTATTTTAATTTTTTGGAGCAATCCACCTACTCGTAATTTTTAAGTGCACAAGTAAATTCCCTCTCAGCCCCTTCACTCCGTCTCTTTCTTCCAGCACTGCAGACAGATATCATTCACATTTGGTGCTTTAGAGTGCTTCCCGTTGTCCCCATAATGATTCTTTACCCTTGTTTCTCCTACCTCTCCTGGCACAGTTTGTAAAGGAAATGCAAATCACACTGTGCATCACCTTTTTGGAATTATGTTTTTATGAAAATCTAAAAATCCTAAAACGAGGATACATGTGGTCATATTATTCCCTTTGCTTTCTGATATTTACAATGAAATGTTATCACTATAAACCGATAGCACAAAGTATGCACTATAACTACAGGCTTGAAATAAAACCAACTACTATCCTAGAAATATCTAGTAGCTAGGATGAAACTGCAGAACCATTTGAAAGTATCTTATTATTGATAAATAGCGACCCCACAAAGATTGGTGTCTGATAAAAGTTGTGACAAATGACAATATGCAGACGCCCTGCTCCATAAAAACTACAAAACATAGAAACCGATGGAAGAAAATGGCTTGTTGCTTTAATGCATAAGATTATTCAGTCCTGGAAAACGTACAATTAATTAAATAAAAGTCCTTTAAAGGCACATACACTTTCATGCCTAGCATATGTAAGAGATATTCTCCAACATACCAAAGAAGTGGTGTCAGTCTAAGCAGTGGCTACCACACCAACCAATCATAAGTTTAAAAACTCCCAAGCATATATCAGTTCCATTTGACCGAAAAACCACTGGACTCCTGCTCAGAGCTTTAGATGGGGATTCGAAATGTACTCAAATCACTGGAACACAGTGGTATGCCCCATGCTTCAACTTGATAGAATATGCCCCCCCCAACCTCATCCCCCAGGTGATCTCTGGCTTCCAAGATGTAGAAGCTGCTGGGAGTCCATCCATGGTCCCTGGCTGTGGAGAACACTCAAACTAATTGTAAAAGCTGAAGTAAACTACAGGCACGGTGTTTAGAAATCGTCTGAAACAACTTTCCAAACTTACATATAATTCAACTTTCTGTGCAGAAAAGGGATCTTTACTTGAAATAATATAACAAGGCGCTACTACCCCTATCAATGACTCTTCACTCACAAGACTCTCGAGTAACCAAAATAAGACATGCTGCTCTTTATACAACCCTCAAATGAATTAACACAGTCCTTATGGTCAAAAAAGGGAATACGGAGGGACTGGTATCTCCAAGTCACAATTTCCCTGCATCCTTCACCTTTCGCTCAGTCTTACTACACAGTGAGAAAGCGTAGGTACACTGGCCGTGGAGAATGGGGCGATCATGTGCGGAGTTGATGCAGTGTTGCTCTCAAGCGGGTTTTCTAAATGTGTTTCTAGGTAATAATTCCTTGACGTCATCAGATGGTCAGTGTAAAGTCATACCTGGCCGCAGCATTGACTATTCCTCAATTTTGCAATGCATCTAGAGATTCAAACTTTTTAAGCAGCTATGTAAAAGTGGAAAGTCAGCCCCTGAGTAAGAGAGACTCATAACAGAACTGCACAACAGGAAGCTTCATTGGTTCATGCGCACACCTGCCACAAAGGGCAAGCCCTTTCCCTAGCTCTGTCCATGGACTCCTTCCAGTGCTGGGTGGTTTTAGACACGCCAAGACATATACTCTGATTTCTCCACTCCTTCCCGGCTGTTCAAACAGCACTCTTCGTTTCGCTCACTCCACTGTTCGACTGAACAGCGAGACGTGACTTGGAAGATTCTCACGGCTCAGGATTTTTTTCCCTTTTAAGCTGGGTGGTAGCTGGCAGCGGCGCCGGGATCATGCAGGGAAGAATAGGGCGCACCACACCGGCAGCCTTGCCTGCACATCAATCCAGGTATGGCATCCCGCTCCAGGCAGGAACAAACAAAGAAAAGGCACAAAGCAAAGGCACTGACATGGTGTGTGGAACTTGTCAACTGAAACTGTGAAGGATTTTTGAGGGGGGGAAAAAACAGCAATGCAAAGGGATCTTTAACAAAAGCATTTTTAATATAAAAGGTGATAAACATTGTGAACATAAAATGTTTCCCTTGCAGATAGCAACGACCAAATTTAGGGTCAATCAATGCGCCTGAATGAAGCACTTAATATTCTATTACACCGGACAAGTTATTCAAAAATGCATTCTGAATATAAAACAATTTTCTAAAGTATAGTTTGGTGTCACTTTATTCTGAATAAACACTCCGAGTGTTAGCTTACAATGCAAATGTGTCACAGTGAGGTAAAGTGACTGGTCCAGGATCACACAATTTGGTCAAGTGGTGAAGCAGTGCTTAGAATGCTAACTACCCACTTGCACAGTCGACAAAACAAGCCAGCCGCTAGACCACATCCCCCGCTTCTCCTTCAATAAGAACTAGTAAGCACATAATAATGATTAGAGCAGAGTGTCCTGCCTTTGGCACATGTGTAAGGCTGTAGATATTGTATATGAAGAATGAATGAAATGTCATGAATAAAATGCCCTCGATGTTGAAACCATACACACACATTAGACGTCAAAACAGCCCAGGCACATTAAAGCAACACTTTGGTTAAGTTTGGATATACAATAATTTCCTTTCCTGGATCATGTATGTGAGGTAGGGTCAAGAGAGGATATAACACTTCAGGCAGCATCTAAGTAAAGAGCTTGTGCGGAAGCTCCACTACCTGCCTTATCCACCTTAGACCTCATCTGGTGAGCATCCGCTCAAGTGCCCACTTCTCAAAATCCAAGAGATCGCAAGATTGGGTTATAGCGAGATCTGTTCACCATCACCAGTTAAATCCGTACATTTCAAAGTCTGACTCTTGAATTAATTTTCCTCAAACCCTATTCTGGTCAGGTTTTCAGTATTTTGGGAAAAGTGAACTCCGACATTGGAGCTAGACTGAAGCCTAAATGCACGGAAGACCTTTCAGGGGGAATACACCAATGATCGTTTGTGACTTCACTCAGAAACCATACATGCATAACACACCACGCGAAAAGATTTAACACGCCGGCTGAGCGAACCGTACAGCTGGATAAATATATTCCCGCCACACGATGTGCAGGGAATTAGCTGACGGGGTTTTGCAGAGAAATCACTCTGCCATGGCTAGCAGGTTCCTTCATTTGTCACACCCTACCGGAACCTTGGCTCGGCAGACCTAAAAAGAGCTCCCTTGCACGAAGCAGGTGTTTATGCAACGCGTGCGCCATGTGTGAGCCTCTGCTGCCAACAGGCTAGATAAATGAAGAGTGACCCATGCCATTGTTATTGCATTTCAGAAACAACATTCAGCTATGTGCTGCATCCAGCCTCATCGGAAAGCCATTAATTAGGACACACTAATTAAGGTACTCATGGTGGTGTATTATTTTACAATTAGGCATGTATTGATGAGGTGTTCTTGTACATCGATGGAATGTATTAAGTGGTACTACTACTTGGTTTGTGTTTTACGGTTAATATTTTACATCAATATTTCTACTGTTGAGACAAAGCACCGAGTGAAATATGCTTAGGTGTAGAAAAACTCTGTAGTTAGTAGAGGGAACAATGTTCTTCGTCGTGCTTTCAAACATACTGCAGAATGATCTGAGCAACAAACACTAAGATTTTAACTGTTGACTTCTCCATTCTAAAAGTTAATCAAATCTTGCATGCAAATTTCAAGCAAATTATTTATTAGTGTATGAAACAAAGGCTAAAATCTGTGTTAAATGAACAGCTCATGTGCACTCACCTTTCAGTTCTTAAAGTCAAATGTGTTCTGACCCAGAACCTTCTGTACTCACCTAAGGCGCGCCACCTTTGCCATGCCGAACTGCAGGCCACCGGTACCAAGACTAAAAATAGTGCCAAAGCAGCAAATGGGACTTGGTTTTGCTAGCGTCTCTCAGATTCAAAAGCTCAGCCAGCACTTCAAGACCGCAGAGATCCCACCTCCACCTTCATATGATGCGTGAAGCCACCAAGGTCTATGACGGCCAGCCCCACGTATCTGGCAAACATCTACGGATCTCCCCTTTATAATGGAAAAGGGTTGACATACATATGCTGATGACACCAAATTTACTCTCTCTGCCTAGGAGATCCTAAACAAAGAAATAACAATGGAGCACGGGTAGAAGCGCAGCTAATCACACCCTAATACTTGTAAGTAACCATCACAAAGGTGAACCAAAACATCTCCACCGCGCTCCAACCACAGGAAGCACTTCAAGAGAAATGGAGTAGATGTCGTTCATATCTATGAGAATTGTCTTTTGTTGCAACTTCCTACTTAATGATCTGGATGATCTATGATATGACTTCGAGTGGCTGTTGATGGTATCGGCATATTTCAATCAAGCCTGTATGTTACTACAACAGAAATAATATAGGGGAACTGACTAGGCTGGCACTCGCCGAAAAGGTGCTTCGACACCTCATCAGGGGTAGTAAGCGCTATATAATTACAATACAATACAATATACTTCACAGAGGTCTAAGAAAAAGGTGCATTAAAAAGCCCCCTAAAATACAAAATTCTGCATGCGGCCATTCCTACACAAAACATGCTTACCCTTTAGTCCATGTTGATTTAATGTTGTGCGTCCAATAAAACCACCAACTCAACACAAATGTATTTTAAGTGCACACAGAAACAACCATACAAAGCAGGTCAATCAGTGAGAATACATTACTCTCTCTTCGTAATATTCAACTGTTTACCATAACATGTTCACGTAGCAATGCACACATTTTGGGGCTGAGATAGAACTAGCAGGCACCACAAACGAGGAAAGAGCAACACTTTCACCTGAGCCTGTTTCTCCAGCTTCCCTGAGTGCCCTCTCATTTACAACCATACTTATCAGCAGCGTTTAGTTTCAGAGCGCGTGGCTACCCAAGAGTTGTAGCCTTCTGTATATCGCTCCGTAGTACATTGGGATGAATATGATGGTAGAGCTCGTTTTTCTGGGACTCTTTCCATTGTGTGGACAAAAGGGCTAGTTTGGACCCGATATTGATGCCCTAATACAATAAATTTGAGTCAGGTGTTTAATGAATGAGATATTGAGATACATAATCAATGGCACAATCTTCAGCCAAGACTAGCATCGCGCTGGGGTCCTAAAGACCGCTTGGAGAAAGCAACAGCTAAGCAGACTGACTTGCACTGAAAGAGACCGCACATAAACTCCACCGAGCCTAGTTGCAGCAGCAGAGTAAATGCTCTTTATCTACCTTCCTTCTCCGTGCATGGGATTGGGGTACTTGCATGGAAAGCAGGTTGAAATGTCATGCAGTAGGATTAAGGGTTCTCGCCTAGCGACTTAGCTGTAAACATAGTGATGCCTGTAAGCGATTTCTCAGTATAATCAGCCATCTTTGGAGGTGGGCAGAGTGCAGAACCATGTCTGACATCAGAAGGCGATGCATGGTGCCCCAGCAAACACATACGAAAGACGAGTGGCAGAAAACACTTTACTGCACTACATGGCATGCACATTAATGCTTCTGCTGCTAGCCACTGCAACATCTAAAGCCAACAGCAGTAAAAACATAAAGAGCAGGATTTTGGTGAGACTCGATGTAGCGGGCAACAGGCAAGATTTTCTTTCTTTAGCCCATTGCTTCTTACTACTTCCAACATGCTATCGGCACTTAGAAGCTCAATAAAGTGGATAAGTGACTGGGAAGTGAGAGGCCAGCTTCAGCGGGCACGGCTACAGAAAGTCAAGTGCCGCACCCACCAGGGTACAGAGGGCTACTACAGAACTCGGCTCAGCGGTGACGGTCAGACATTTCATGCACATGCACTTAAAGCATAGAAAGTCATGTATTAATGTATTTATCTATCTGGCGCAAGAAGAAAATGTACTTGAAAACTGATTTTGTCTTGTTTTACTTATAGACAAAATGAGAAGCTGGTTTCTCTGAAAAAAGGTTAAAAAAAACAAACCTGCAGTCATTCCAATCCTTTTGTGAAAGTGAAACCAGCCACAAAACTTGAATTTTACAGCGCAGAGCGAATCTGTGAACAAAATTGAAAGGGCTGGCAGCATGCTCACTGGCCCCGTGCAATCATCTCAACGCCACAGATTCTATGTATCAGAAAAAGAGGTCAAGAAGAGGTCAGGAGCGCGAGCTGCCTGCACCCTGTAGCACCTCAAACCATGCCAAGCCTGCCTAATGTTCCAGTGCCAAACAGCCTGAAAATGTGGGGCAAATGTTGGCAGAATTGTGGGCACCTGCTACCATCCTGGAGGTCTTCGGAGTAGCACTGGTAGCAGGGTTCACTTTTTAATTGAAGCTTTTTTGTTTGAAATGCCTTCCAATTATTATTGGCAACTTCTGATGTTTACTGGATACAAAATTCTCCGAAATAAGTGTCTTGGCAGAATCTGACTGAAAGGCCTCTTAAAGGAAAGAACGCCATCAAAGTCGGAAAAAGTTGAGAGCTAAGAAGTTTTAGTGGCTCGGATAAATGCAGTAGAGGGTAAAATAAATCTAGCACCCAATGCCAAGCTGCCAGGCGTCCCTCTCCTGCCATACAACACGACAGAAGGTCACCAGGCACAATAAAATAGCAACAATCAAACCCCGGAAACAATGAGCAGAGCGCAAACTGTGATCGTAGTGCCCTGCGACTGGCTGCGCACTACAAACATACACATCATCACACTATTCACCGTCCCCGCAGCACAACTCGTGTGCACACGGATGTGCTGCTTTGTGTCACATTTACTGCTTCGTGCAACTGGGCCCATGTGTGTTCCATAAAAATACACACCAGGTACAACAGGCGGGGAGATCACCCAGTCTCCTGTATAGTTAGCAATTTAAGATACTCGAAGGAGTCACAAAGGTTCCCAAAAGAATGCATCAAGTTCACAAAAAGTCGTAAAACTTAAAGAACGTCATAATGAACTCGTCTTTCAAGAAAGATTTACCCCAAATAGATTAATCACTACGGGCAGCTATTTATAATGGGGGGGGGGGGGGGGGGGGGGGGGAAGCATGAACCGGTGTGCAAATTTGTCAGACGTATTTCAGCACCTCGAAATTTAAATACACAGTTCTAGTGCATATTTGTCAAAGGTGGGGGGGTCTCCGACTGCATATTAAAAGGCTGGTTGCAATAATCCCAAACTTAAATATATACTATGAAATATTATGCAATGGGCTGAGTGTGTTTCCGAGTGTGTGTAAGAGAGGGAAATATAGATTTGGATGACCAAAAATGGCAGGTGCAACGCTACTTTTGTTGTTTTCGGGTCTATAAAATAAAGAACTCTTTTGAGACAATTTTCCTTAAGATGTTCTCTTGCGGAATTAAGAGGAAACACTATGGTTATAGGCGACAGGAACACACAGCCAGTTATCTGGGTAGTTGCATTTTATCCTGTGTGATGGCAACGGAAAGAGTGCAGGATAAGTGGAGATGCTTAGACGTACGCCACAAGAAACCCGTTCAAAAATAGATCCGACGTTGCTGCACTGACACGTAAAGCTTTATAATGTTTGTGTTTAAAAGGGTATCTACAAAAAGTTACATAATTTATCTGAAAGTCTGTATAGTGCTTCATTTTGAGTTTTCCACGTACCCAATGTATTTGGTAGATACGATCTCGGACATCAAACTTAAGGAAGCGGAACGATGAAAACTTGCTGCCGAGCTGGGGCTCCAGGTGATGGTAAAGTTTGAGATACTTTGAATAAAATGCACGCGGGAGACGCTCTTTGAGTGACCCAACGCCTGTGCTCTAGCGGCAGCGGCCGGGAAGCACGGGCAGTGACCCGGGAGGATGCTGGGGAGAGACACTGGGATGTTGTCCGTCCACCTGCTGCAGCATCACGAGCAAGCAGGAAGCAATGGTTGGCTGGACAGGGATCTTCGCCTCAGCTGCACCCGTGAGGGGGAGGCACAGGGTTGAGCAGGAGGGCAGAGGGCTTAGTTCGGGTCTGGATCTCACTTGGACAACCCGGCTCGCCGCTGCCAGCTCGACGGGGACCCGCTAGACTCGCAGATGCAGTACCAAGACCCGTCTTCCATCACGGGAGTGCGGGCATTAAACGTGCCCTCCAGTGAAGGGTAGCAGGGCTAGTGGGCACTGCGGTGAAAGACTCGACTTTGCAACATGTTCGTATTAAGGGTCGGGAGACTTTTACAGCTCGCGTGCGCACGTGCATGTTCCAGGGAGAGAGTGTGGTATATAACACGCAAGGAAATTGTAAAGCGCCTCGACACCCGTTAGGTTTCTACACCACGCTACATAAGACAGTGTAAATAAATAGAGACACGTGTGTGTGTGTGAAGGTTATAGTCTGTACAAGTTACTGTAACCCCGGGATGAACTACTCTGGGTTTAAAAGGGGGCAGGTTGACCAGGGGCAAACTCATTTCCATGCAGCTGGAAGTCAGGTGATCTCCACCCCCTTGAAACAAGTGACCCTCGGCGCCAGTGTGCACGTCCCAGGCACGATCAATGAAGGAAGCAGAACAGATGACAAATCAGCACCCACCTGCTCAGCTGTGGCTCCCCATAAGACTGGCTGCATGGCTGGGGCGTCCTGGTGCTGTACGCCTTGATCCAGTGCAGTGCAATATCCTGGCGAGCCGGGCCGCATCCTCCCGCCACCTGTGCGTGCTGGGCTTGGGGCTTTGCGGGCAGGACAGCTCCGTGTCTTCGCCTCGCACGGCGGCAGTGTTGGAGCAGCAGCACTCTCAGCAGCCCGCGCGCTCGCGCACACGGGGGAGGAGCACACCGCGCGCGCACGAGCCCGTTCCGCCTCCTGCTCCGTGCAGCGGCGGCGCGTGACAGGGAGGGTGCCTCCGCTGGTTCAGTCGTGCTCCGTGCGCCGGGGGATGCCGCCTCATCTCGGGGAGAGTGGGGGACGCGTAGTAACATAATGTCGGGGGCAGCGGAGAGGCTGGGCGATATCCGTGCAGTTCAATCAGGGGAACAGGAGGGCAGTGAGTAGAAACAGCCTAAATGCTTTGTTTTTTCCGAACACAACCGACAGCCGGGTTCGGTCCCAGCCATCGTGGGTTTCATTCAACCTTGGACGCGTCTCCCGGATGAACCTTCAGTGCCCATGTCTCTTCAACCTAGACAATCAAAGGAGACTTGGCCGGCTCCGGTTACACACCTGCTGCACTCCATGTCATCATACCCACAGTATATCCAGTGTGGGTTTTCGTGTAATAACTAGATGCATTCTGGGTTTTGTAGTCTTGGGTTTGCTTCTATTGACCTAATTACACAAACGCACGAGACAACGATTTCTAGGGGAAAAGCCCAGGCATGGATAACATAAAGGCTTTGTCTCTCGGACATAAGAGGAATTATTCAAGTTTTAAATGTATTTTTTTTTTAACGTTTTACATATTGCAGGCGTTTTGAAACAAAATCTGTTTGTCCGTGTTCCGAAGTGCTACAAGCTCTTAACACACCTATCCAGCGAGGTACATAGAACTGAAAGCCTAATATGTAAACCCCAGAGCTAACCCTCACCCTGCAAACCCCTTACATGCTCACCCCTGGCACAGCAGTTTTATATGTTAATCCGGCTACACACGCCTCCAGTTCCAAACATCTGACATTCCCTTTCTTTTGCCCAGATCTTTCCAGGTCAGACAGGAAAACTATCACTTTCGTTTCACATATTACCCAACAAATTTCATTGGCACAGACAGACCTTGGAAATCAGAGCTGGTAAGCAAGCAGATATTCCACATTTTTCAGCAGGGGATGCCACTTTTTGTCTGTTGGCAGGAAAGGAAGGAGCGTGCAGAATCCTGCTTTGTTGTTTTTTCGTGCAGCAGTCTGCGTTCTAGTATGGTGAAAAGCAAAATATATTCTTTTCTGTGTTGTACTAGCCTGCTGTGTAGCTGCGGTGCAGTGATGTCTCAAGATGTTTTGGCTCTGTAGGAGATGTACTGTTTTTGTGTCCCCCTCTAGATTGCTTGCACAACATTTGAGCAGCCCCATTGTTTTTGTTAGACATTGAGCAAGTGAATTGCAGGGGTTAAGTGCATGAATGCATTAAAGAAGCAAGGACATTAAAGCCAGTAGGATGGCTCAGTTGAACACTTTTTACTCTCTGTGACCTCTAGGTAGTGAAATCTAGACGTGGACGAGCCAACAAATTAACAGTGAGAAGCCAAGCTGCAGCCGAGCCAATGGTATGACTGGACTCTAATGCCCACATGCATCATTGAGAATTGCATTCGCAAACAGTGCGAATCGCAATTTTCGCCCGTTTGCGAATGCAATTCTCAAATTTGGGATGCATCATGCTTTTCGCAATTTTAGGAATCGCAACCATGTTGTGATTTCTAAAATTGCGATTGCATTTAAGAAATCGCAATTTGAGATTTCTTAAATGCAATGCATTAACATTTTTAATTTGCAAATTCGCAAATAGGAAGGGGTAAATTAGCATGACCTTCATGCTAATTTGCGAAAACTTTCAAAAATGCACAAAAATGCATTTTTGAAAGTTTCATGTTACACACACACACATGTCCTTGGGACATGTGTGTGTGAAACTTGCACTTAAAGTTACATTTCAGGGGTGCAGGGGGGGGGGTCCTTTGCACCTCCCTCTGCACCCTTGAAAATGCATTTACAAATTGCGATTTGCAAAATGCTAATCGCAATTTGTGAATGCCTTCCCATTCATTCCTATGGGCCTCTTGGCCCATTGGAATCAATGGGAAGGGATTCCTTCATTGCGATTCGCAAATTGTGAATCGCAATTAAAGAATTTTTAGAAATCGCAAATAAAAATGCGATTTTTTTTGATGCATAGCAATTTCTTAATTGCGATTCCTTAATTTTCGCAATTAAGAAATCGCAAATGCTAACTTTGATGCATGTGGCCGTAAGAGCTGTTCCACAAGCTGGGTCCGAAAAGAGTTTGGAACATTAACTGTGCAGCACCACCATATAAAAATATAATAAAGATTCTTCCAAATGAAAAAAAAGTGTATTTCTTTAAGATACAGAAACGTTTCAGCTTAGTACATCACATTATATTGCTGCATCGAGAGGCATTTATTAAAAGTGATAGCTTTTAAACATATTCATGTATCCCACCCCTGCAATTGGTAAATTAAGAGGCAAGTCAGTTGTCATTTGTACCCTGTATGCGGATGCCTACATTATACCGCATTATAGTCTATTTAAATCAGACACAAGTGAGGTGCTCATTTAGCACACACACTGAACTCACATATTTCAAAGTGCTCTCAAATGCAATAAAATAATAAAATATTTGCCCACACTTCTGGTAAGGGAGGCAAACCAGAAAATGTCTAGGTTTTCTGATTTCAAGTTGGGCCATTCAGCCACTAGATATGTATTTATTTCCGTCTTCTGTTTTACATCAAAGGTTAATATAATGCGTTATTCTTTCATTCTTGGTGAATTAGTTTAGAGAGTGGGTGTAACGCATAAGCCACATTAAGCTTCAGCTCATTATGGGCTCGAGGGTCCAAGAAGACCTCAGGCAGAGCGAGGCATCTGGCCCAAGCCTAGCTCAAGCTTTCTGTAGCTTGCTCACCTCTAGTACAAAGTAATCCACAACTCGGGCATTCACTGCTCAGATGATGATACATTGAGTGTCAATAAATTGGGTCATAATAACAGTTGTTGTTTATTGCCATACAAATGGCAAAACAGTGGTATTAACTGCTGTATAAAGAACAATATTTATATAGCACCACAGAACATGCATGGCCTGTTTGAAGGTCTCCCCAAATTTATTTTTGGCAGATATAGTGCTACTTTTAAATAGTTTATGCTAATGTGATGTAATGAAAATCCTGAAAGGATAGAAGACCACACTAGAAGGGAATTTTAGGGCTTCTCCAAGGCATTTGGTGGGAATATAATGGAAATGGTGTATTTTGTGGGACATTAGGCCTCTGAACTACTATAATAATATTTGGACCTGTAATTTAGAGAGTACACTCATATCATTGAAGAAAAGATGTAACTCAATGGCATGTGCAAGTTGGACCAGCAATTTACTCCCAGATTAATCTGATAGGATTTAAAACTTTGTTCTTTACCATTTTATATTTAGGTAGCTGCCATGTGAATTCATTGTATGTTTAGTGGCAGGAAAGCTAGCAGATTCATTGGGATGGCCAAGCTAGGGATGAGCCAAGACTTATATTTTTTTCTTGATTGTCACTCTAGTACATCAGATTACATCGCTATATTGACATCTGTTAAAATTCTTTTAAACATTAACTTCGGCTTCTGTACTCCATCACTGACCTAAGTGAAGCAAGAAATTTTGGTTTGCAGGTCCACTAATATCGGTCTATCTATGTTATCTACTGGCAGTTGCCTGTAGGTAGTTATAGTTAGGTCCTAGTTTACATACAAAGAGAGTTTATTAATTTGCCAATAATTTAGATGTAGTTTGACAAATCCTCCTGAAATTTTAAAAACTAGTATGACGCTCACTCCAGCTGCCGTTTTGAAAGTTTCATGGTGATTCGTCAAGCGGGGGCTGAGAAAGGGGAGCAGGGCGTAAAATGCATTTTTCCCATGTTAATTCCCTTAGTGATTTTAGGCCTGACTACAGCCTGAACTGCTGAACAGAATTGCACCACATTTTGCAGAAAGTTAACGGTCGGTCTAGAAAGTGATCTTTTTGAAAAGTGCCATAAAACCATAGAGTAGTTTCAGAAATATTAAGGAAAATTGAAATTTGAATATATAGGGATGGGAAGGCTTCGCAGACCTTCCCGATCTTGTGCTGAGATGCAATTGGCTGCCAACACTACATGCCAGGATGTGGTGGCAGCCATCTTGGGACTCGTTTTGAGCCGACCCCAACAACAAATGTGAAAAAAGAGAAGGGGACAGGGTAGGAATACCCTGACCCCCTAGGCCTATTTGAGAGTTCCAGAGGGACCCAACCCGCCAGGGGAAAACATAAATTAATTCAGCTGCAGCCACGACTCTCTCCGAAAAGAGAAATAAAGAACTGTGGACTCCTGTACTTATTTACTAATAGGCCCATGGGTGGGATAGGTTGCGGCGGCATGTGGTACTTAAAGGAGGGGGCACATGCCCCCGGGGCTAATAAATGCCCAGGGAACACCACCTCCCCGTGGCTTATGAGTTCTTAAAGAGGGGCCTCTCAGCCACCCCTCCGCCCCCGGGGACCACCACCTCCCAAAGACCCACTGAAAAGTAATTGGGGGGCTGCATGGACATCCCAGCCCTGGGGATAACCATCTCCATGGTGCAAAATTAAAGTTAATGGGGGGCTGTGTGGACTCCCCCCCCCCCCCCCCCCCCCCCTTCCCCGGGGACAACCTCCTCCCTGGGACCAAATTGACATTTAAAGTGAGAGGACCACCACCTCCCCAGGGCTGGCCCGTCTACTTCAAAGGAGGAGCGTCGCACCCCCCCTCCCACTCCTGGAGCCAATAATGCCCTTGGGGACCTAAACCCCCAGGGCCAGCTCCTGCTATGCCCAGGGTTCCCACCCCCAAGACATAGCTGTTTGCTGTGGCTTGGCGGGAGCTATAACCGCTTTCACCAAGCCACAGCAAATACTCCGCTTCCAGCAAGTGAGAGAAGTGAAAATGGTCTCTCTTGCTGGAAGCAGAGCATTCATCTGTTTCTCTGCCCACCGTCAAGCAAGCAGGCAAACAAACAAATCGCTTTCAGACACAGGGAGGGGGGATGGGGCGCGCAGCCCCCCCCCCCCCATTACAAAAAGTCCGGGCTCCGGGTAATTGACCGAATTTGTCGTGGGAATGGGGGCCACGCTCTCCCCTAATAACAATTTTTTTTTTTAAAAGCCTGGGTCCCGGAAGATGGAGTCCCTGAGGCTGAAGTCGACTCCGGGAGGGGAGCAATGCAACCACCTCTCCCCTAATGAAAATGTATTTTAAAGAAAAGGCAGGGGGATAGTGTCCTCAGAGCCTAAATCAACCCGGGGAGGGGGGGACACGCTGCCTCCCTCCCCTGATAAAAAAAAAAAAATGAAAAAACTCCCTCCTGTTACCGCTAGTATGTCCCACACAATGGGATTGCTGAAAGGTCATTTGAGGCACTGTCCCTTTTCTCCACTACTCTGCAAATGTGCCTCCTGCCTCACTACTGGTTGGGGGATGGAGACTCCTTCGCTGGTGAGGGTCCTTTTGGGGCCAACAACCCCTCCTGTTACCTCCAGTAAGTCAGACACAGCGGGATTGCTGAGAGGTGGTCAAAGGCCCACCCCCTTTACAATACTTGTTGGGGGTTAAAACCCTTTGGATGCAGAGGGATATTTTGGGGGCCAAGAATCCCTCCTATTACCAGCAGTAAGTCCCACCAACGGGATTACTGAGAGCTGGTCAGAGACCCGTCCCTTTTCTCCACCACTCTGCAAACGTGACTAGTAGTTAAAAAAAACTATATAAATTCACTTAAAACGCAAAGGTTACAGGGACATTATAGTTAGGAAATCGTTTTTAACATAACAAAGAAATTCACTGAAAAAACAAAGGTTAGTGGGACATTGTATTTAGGAAATAGAATAATAAATACCATGGTGGCCTTTCTGAATGAACCAAAGGAATCACAGACGTTCATGTTACTGCTTGACCCGGGCTCCTCAAGGGGACTGATCTTGTCCAGCTATAAGGTCTTGAAGACCATAGAGTTGATTATTCAAAAATATGGGATAGGTGATCGACAGAACTGCTGTAGCCCCTCACAGATTGAGTGTGGTGGTGAGCGTTTGTGCAGGTCTGTGAAGTTGCCAGCAATACCCACTTCAAGTTTACACAATTTAAATATTTGCACTGCACTTATCTGATACCTCAACTAACACATCAGTTCAATGCAGCACACTTTCCAGCATGCCCCCGGTGTGACTTGGATCCAGCGACGCCGCTTCACATGATGTGGGACTGTACAAGGTTGCAGGTTGTTGGGACAGGGGTGCTGTGGATTTTGCAGGGACTCCTGGAAATTCAGATCAAATCCTCGGTTAAGCATTGCCTATTGGGTCTTCTCCTGACCCTGAGACTGGTGACGCAAATGCATTATAAGTTCATCCTATTGGGACTTGTATTTGCTAAACACCACATTGCTATCCATAGGATACAATCTGCCCCCCACCCCAAATTTGACAAATGGAGGGTGCATCTGGGTGAATTGGGAGTGGCCAAGGAGCCACAAATACACCTGTTCCACACGGATGAAAATGGGGGATGAGATCTAGAAATCTGGGGAGACATATTTGAGGGGTTGGTAGCTGATGATGTGATGGGGACCACACCAACCAGGCTGTCCTGGACTGTGGGGCCCACTGCGCCTCTGGTGGTGCAGACAGTTGACCCCGCTGTTTCCAGACTGCTATGCAGAGACATTTTAATGCATGGGCAAAGTGGTCTCTGGCCTGGGTTCTCAGCCTTTCAGCAGGCTCTCTGATACAACCAGCTCTGATCTGCAATGAGTCTTGCCCTGATGACCCTGAAAAATCTTAAACAGATTGTCTCAAATACCGTTTTCCTTTAATACATTTTTAATGTGGATGTTATGTGAGGGTCTATTACAGATATTTTGCAGAGAAATGTTGTTTGTTTCCTGCAACATCCATAAAAAGTCTCTTTTAGATCAAACAGGACCTCATATTTGAGAAATGGAATAGTATCACAGATATTATTTGCAGAAATACTAGTGAGCTGCTGCTGTGTTGCAGTATTGAAAACACACTTCACTATACCTGGCTATTAGATGTAAGCACATTTAGATTGTGGACAGGGGGCCTGTGCACTGTCAGTTACCTGGCCAAAGAGGACATGAAATAGCTGAAACCAGCTTGCAAATACGCTTGGCCTCGGGCCTGCCAAGTCCTTAGAATGTCCTTCTGCTATGAGGTGGTGGCTGCGAGCATGGATATCTCGGGGGTGGGAAGGGTGGTCATGGGGGTGGGCTGGTGGGGTTGGCTGCGGTTCCTGTCTGTGGCTCTGTGTGTCCTAAATGTTACAGGATATGCCTCCTTTGACTGTGGTGTTTACTAGGTTCTAATTTAGATGCAGCCACCTGTTCCTGTGGTGGGCTCTGCCGTGCCAAGCCCCCTGCTTCTCTCCTCCGCCCACATAGCCTCCCTTGTGAATAGGGTGATAGATCTCCGTTAAGCTCCTGGGACCCTGAATTCTTCTACCCTGTATACTCTTGCCTGACTCTCATGGGCATATCTACCCATGCCAATCTGCTGTTGCTTCAGTTGTTTATCATTCTGTTTTCTGTATATGGTTTACTTATGGATATGAAGAACGATTTACTTATGGTGTGCTGTGGAATTGTCTATTTCTTTGCAATATTGTTAGGCCGGAGTCGCTGGCACAGGTGCAGGACTCATGTGCCAGCTGCCTGCGATATGCTGCTGATTATTGCATGGCGCTAAGTGCCCCTTGTTGTCCATTGTTCCCATATACGCTGTCATGTAATGTAACCTACTGTGCACGTCCTTAAAAAAACAAGTAAAAAAAAGAATTATAATAACCATAGAAATTCACTGAAAAATCCAAAGATTATCTGGACATTATAGTTAGGCTCAGATTTTACTGATACAAAACCATTGAAATTCAGCAGTTATAGTTACCTGAGCTAACTACAACTCATGCCTCCACAATGCACTCCTTATAACCCCACATATTACGTCACTCATGACCAGATCAGTGACATCACTGATGACCTCAGCCACATAACCACTTGCACACCCAGTCACACCCCCATAGAACCTCTCATGCACCCACACAACCACATACCCATTCGAAAACCTATAGCAGTACTCACTCACACCCATGCACTCTCCCATACAGCCACTCACAACCAGTCACTCACCCACACAACCATACACTCACTCATACAGCTATTCTCACACAGACTTATTCACCTATACAGCCACTCACTCACCCATACAAGCACTCACACACTCATTCATACACCCACACAACCACTTACGTACCCATTCATACATCCATACATGCACTCACTCACCCATACAGTCATTCTCACAGTCCCGCACTCTCCAATACAACCACTCAAGCACCAACTCACTTAACCAAACACTCACTCATCCATAAAGCCACTTGCACACCTAGTCACTCACTCATACAGCCATTCAGACACCCACTCACACCCTCTTAGTCACTCACACACCCATGCAGCCACTGTCGCACCCACTCACTCACCAACATAGTTACTCACCCACCCCATCATTCACCCACACAGCTACTCGGATACCCACTAATAAACCCACACAGCCACTCACACACCCATACAGCCACTCATACACTGCTACTCACACCCTCACACACTCAAACAACTACACAAATATCTACTCACAAACCAATTACACAACCACTCACACACCTAGAGAGCTAGCCACAAATCCACTCACTCACCGATAGTCACTCATGCTTGCTTTCATACACCCATACAGCTTCTCACACATCCAGTCACAGACTGATACAGTGACACACCAACTCAGATTACACATGCTAGAGTATCACTCATTAGTTGTACAACTAGTGTTCTAATCTAACTTTTGAAGTAGGTTAGTATATATGTTTAACCCCCATAAACTCTTGAAAACACTTACTCAATGGTTTAATTTATCAGTGATGTCATCAAAGATGTCATTTGAGAATTCATCATTGATGTTGCTGACCGTGTCATGAATGATGTAATAGATGAGGTCATAAGCAGTGCATTTGCAGGGGCGTAATTTATAGTTAGCTCAAGTTAACTATAACTGCTGAATTTCAATGTTTTTGTGTGAGTGAAATCTGTGCTTACCTATAATGTCTCTGTAACCTTTGGTTTTATTCAGTGAATTTCTATGGTTTTAATAATTATAAATACTCCCTATAATTAATGCCCCTGTACCCTCTGTTTTTTTCAGTGTGTATATATATATATATATATATATATATATATCTTAATCTGGCTATATGAGTCTTTTAACCATTTTTCCTTCCCTTCGTAAATTTAATGCACTAAAAACCCTCTATCACTACTGCATGACCCAGGGGTACACCTCTTGGTGGAGGAAGCCTAAGAACTAACCCTATAATGATGCTGTCACGTTTTTAAGAGTCAGGCGGAGAATCAAGATATACCGCCACCCCAACCTCTGTACATGAATGAGGGTTTTTTTATCGGTATATTATACGAAAATTTAAAAACCCTGGTTACTCAGGACAAGTGATCCATTCCCAACTTGATTTTTTTGTTTTATGAATAAGGAAGCCGAATGGATCGCAGTTCCTTCTTTCTCCCCCCTCTTGATTTGTTATATATGTATGTATATATATATGTTTATACACAGTTCACCTTCTTATGTGGGCTATCTCATACCAGGCAAACTTTTGGCTTGGATATATATATATATTGCTACTCAGTTGATCTCTGAGTAGCGACGTTATTTTTGCATATAGCTGTATACAAGTAAATATTGTATATAGCAAACATCCTGAACTCCGTTCCTTCAAGGTGCCCCCAAATCTGAGTTAAAATGTGACATAATGAGGCAAAGTGATTTATTTACCGGGCATCACATAATTTAGTTGTGTGACGATGGACTTTTGACCAAGGTTACCCTGTTACGAACTGTGCAATTCCTTTCCATCCTGAGTATCTCTTTCTCTCTCCAAAGGACAATATTGTGTGTTTAATTCTTTTATGACTTACATTAGTACACTATGTTCAATAAATACAAGTTTCTAATCTGACTCAATATTTGTGTAAAATATAAAACCTTCATTCATCGAAATGACAGAGTTAATTGCAAGAGAAGGCTGGAAGATATTTTATTTTAATTTCAATGCCTTCTCGGCCTTAACAAGCAGCAAAGAGGGAGAGGGTCAGCGCCACAGTAAGGTAATTACATCAAATACTAAAACAGAGAGGACTGTGACATCCCATCGAGTTTGCTCTTAGTTATAGATCTTCAGTGAGAAACATGCAAATTGCAGCTCAGCATCCAGCAGATACACGCACAGCAGTGAGGCACCCTCTTTGATGTTGTGCTCTTAGCTGCCTTGCATTTAGCAGGGTTCGCCTTTAAAACTGCATTAGGAAGTGAAGATGGCGGTGTCTGCGATGCCAGCTCGGCTCCGTTTTGGCTCGTCAGTCCCAAAGGGACAGAGACCGAGCCAGGGCTAGATATTCAGCTGGAGCTTTGCTTGGCTTGCTCACGCAAAGTTATGTGTAAAATCTTCAGCCCATCCTTGCTTTTTTAGGCAGCATCGCTTTGCATTTTGTAATAATTTTTGTTTCTTTTTTACCCTTAGACGTATGGACTTAAACATTTCAGCATGGAAAATGCTTCAGGCTAAAAAGGAGCACTGTTCATCCCTGGGATATGAGGCAATTGATTTAGCAGCTATGTATAAGCTGATACAACAAACAGATATGCCAAACGCTAACAAGACACTAGAATAGTTGGAAGTGGGTAATAAGTTAGCTATGAAAATATATAAAATGGTTAGATTGGAAAAAAATAGTGTTTAAATACTGAAAATGAATATGTTGGCATTTGTTAAACAGCATGGAAAGTATTCTGCTCAGACAACAAAACAAATCTATATTTGGTGTTAAAGTAAATGATTATGGAATGCTAAAACTTGAACAGAAGAATACAATTGCTCCCTCACTTGGTGTGGCATGCAATATTGCTCACAGGAAGGCAAAACATAGAGGACCTCCTATGTAGTTAATGCCCAAAGATGGCCCTGATGCAGTCTGGGGGATGATCTAGTGCAGGTGTCTCCAACCAGTAGCCTGTGAGCTACTGTAGCTCTCCAGGTACCCTTTTAGTAGCTCACCTCTGTGCAGTCCAGTTTAATAAATTAGAAAGCTTTTGCTTGGTTGAATATTATACATATAACATTTTTTAAATTATACAACACTAATAATATTAGTAGCTCTCAATGCGTTTTATTGAATATAAGTAGCTCTCAGTACAAAAAGGTTGGAGACTCCGGCAGGGGATGCTGGCTACTTTATACAGCAGCAGTCCAAGGTTATTTCTTTTCTGTGTGGCAGCAGGTGCCACATGTGGCATGTTCAGGGAAAGGTAAAATGCTTTTGTTCTTTATATAAGCAGTAGGTATCACTTTATTGCTTGAAAACAGGCATGGGACCTCTCTTCCAGCTTCTGACTGCCATCCTAAAAGCAAGAAGAAAAAAAACCTGTACCCTCATTAATAGGTCAATCTCCACCTTACTGCTCACTGTCACCACTCCTGCCACTTGCCCCACACAGAGGAGGGGTGTGACAAGCTTGTGTGCAGAGCGGACAGTGGCGACAGCTGTGGCTGAAGAAGGGACTGGCGGACTTAAAGCCCCTGAAAGGGTAGGGAACTGGTAGGAGTGTCAGGGCGCAACAAGGAGGAAAAAAGGTACATGATGATGAATGAATTAATGTAGCATCACTTGTAGAGCAAATAGCTATCCGGACGCATCCCAGTGCTGAAGCGGTAAAGCTGAAGCCTTAAAAAACACTAAGAAAAGAACCATGTTTTCAGCAGCTTACGAAAGGCCATGCGATTGGATTCCTTTCATAAATAAAGAGGGATGGACTTCCATAATTTGGCGGCGTTATACAAGAATAGCAGGCCACTGCTTCGGGCCCTTTTAATTCTGGGGACAGCGGCCAGGTGTAGCTCGTCGGAGCTCAGCGTCCTATTTGCTCGATAGGGCTGGACCATCGATGAAATCATTGCAGTTCCTTTTCCTCCTATCATCTTATGGGAAATGCGTAAGGACTTGAAGTAAGCTCTCTCCCGTACCGGGAGCCAATGAAGGGATTTCATGACCGGCTTTGCAGACTGCTGGTTCGACGTCTCAATGAGAATCCTTGCAGCACAATTCTGCACTGTTTGGAGCCCCAAGGTATAGGGCATTCCCATAGTCCAGATGTGAAAAAATAAGAGCCTGGACCGTAAGCTTTCTTGCCTGGAAGGGAAGATGAGGGGGCACTTTACGAAGCACCCTTATGATGCCAAAGCAGGAGGCCATAACCTTCCTGGCCTGGACTTTGAAGCTAAGTTCCTGGTCCAGACAAAACCCCAAGCTCTTTATCTCTGGCTTAGGGGCAGGGCCGCGGCCCATACAGGCTGGCCACAAGGTGTCTGCTATAAAAAGAGATGGGTTGCCAAGGAGCATGGGCTGAGTCTTGTCACCATTCAGTTTTAGTTAGATGTGAGTGCCTCATCCTATTTGGCTACTTCTTCAAGGCAGGGGCAGAGACAGATGGGGGCCTTGTCTAGGTGATTGAGTGCAATGACCAGTTGGGTATCGTCAGCATAGGTCACAATATGTACTCCAAAGGGAATGACAATGTCCACAAAAGGAGCCATATAGACATTAAAAAGAGTAGGGGTCAGGGACGACCCCTGGGGTACCCCACAGTGGAGAGATAAAGATTTTGAGATAGCCTCACCCTCAAATATCTGGAAAGACCTTTCCTCCAGGAAAGATTGCAGCCAAGTTAGGGCTACTCCGGACACCCCCATATTTCTGAGTCGTCGTACCAGGATACAGTGATTAACCATATCGAAAACTGCGCTGAGATCTAAAAGAATTTCACCATGGCTTTTTTCCACTGGGGGGGGCACACCCGCGGATAACGAGGAGTTGACCAAGTCTAAGATAGCTGGACCAACTGCTTCTGCCACCTGTTTCAGGATCTGAGGGGCGGGGGGGCAGAATCTCTAGGTGACCCGCTCTTAACAAGTGCTAAAGTGGCCTGGAGTGCCTCACGGTACGTAAGGGGAAATGCCTCTAGGGAATGTTCCCTGCTACATAGACTAATATCCTCTGATTGAGGAGTAGTATGAATGTCATCAGTGGCGAAAGACGTATAGATTGTATTTTATTATGAAAATAGTCCGCAAATTCATTGCAGCGTCGAACTGTTGCCTCAGGTGCAACAGGAGGAGAAGGGGCTTCTATTAATTTTTTCACAATGCGAAATGTTTCGTGGGGAGAGTTTGCTGCCAGGGAGATTTTTTCTGATGAGATACAGATAAGTTAACCACCCTCTTTAACTGGTGTTCAGTTTGCTTTTTTGGTCCTCCTGGCTGGTCATCTTTCGTAGGGCTCGGGAACTTTTGAGAAACATATCAAATGGTAACACCCTTGTCTGGGCCTGGCAAGGTCTGCACATTGGATATTTCTACAGGTTTATGATGCCCATGACATGTATACTGGGACACGTGTTTTTGCCGTACAGAAGATCTGCATTTGAGAGAGTTTAATACTCTTGAATTCCTCCTCAAACCAAGCATCTATTCTGCCTGAGAGAGGAGATGTGGGTGGGGGAGGGTGGTAAGGCGGGAGAAGAGGAACAGTATAGCTTCAGAAGTTTGCTTGTAAAGATCCTGTGCTCTCACAATAAGGAATGACGCAGGGTGCAATCCTGGCTGATGCAACATATCCACCTCACTACATATGGGAAAACGGTTGACCCCCAATCCTGAAATATTTGAAAGATGCACTGTGGGGTTGAGGCAAAAGGGGGAATAAATAGGGCAGACAATTCTGTGCTTGATTTGAACCGGTGGTTTCTGGTGCTCAGCACCGGCGCTTAATTATTAATACCTGCACTTATGACTTATTGTCTAATTTTTAAATGATCATAAAACAGTTATTTATTAATTTAATATTAATTAGAAATGACTAATGCCTTCTGCCCAAGACATTCTTATAGCTTTGGGTGGCATGGGACAGTCTGAACCTGCACGCTTGTATGAGTGTGATGGTTAGCAATTGTGTTGGCACCGTCGTTGACAGTGCAGGCAGGGTAATGGGTGGTTCAAACTGCAGTGGCCTCCTGACGAAGGCCCTGGCACTTCTTTTTTTTTTTTTACAAATTAAGTTCTGATAGACATATTCGTTTGTACGGTAGAAAAGCCCACCAGACAACAAACGTACATTGGCAAAGTGAAACAGTAGACTATATGTATGGGATAGATATTGACAGTGGGCGACAAGATTAAGGGCCAGATGTAGGAGAGAAAATACCGGTCGGTAACGGCCGATTTCGGCCGTTACCGACCGGTATTTAGGATTTGGCATGTAGGGGCCATCATTTTACAGAATCGGTAAATTTACCGATTCTGTAAAATACCGAATCGGTAATTTTACCGATTCGGTAAATCCACATGTAGGTGACACTCCTAAGAGTGTCACAGGCCCTTAAGAATCGGTAGTTTACCACCCAATCCAATTGGGTGGTAAAATACCGAATTCAGGTGTGACCATACAGGCGCATCAAGAGCGGTCGAAACATGTTGACTCTGGCAGTGGTAGGAGGGAAGCCTTGAGGTTCCTAATTATCTCCTGAAGGCATTTTCCCATCCTCTGTTCTTTCATCTTTTTAATCCTGGTAGAGGTGCCAAGTAACGTTTAATAAAGTTGGTTTTCTAGTTGACACCTTGTGGAAAGTGAGCCCAAATTACTATCGATGCCCGGGCTGCTGGCGCAAGTCGCCTCTTAGTTCCCATTCTAAGTAGTTACCAAATAAAGAGACGGGCGCTGGAAGCAGGAATCACAAGAACAGGATTTATTACTCATGAGGAGAGCCTGTCATTTCGGACACGAAACACAGTGTCTTTCGGGAGGTGCTCTGACAAGTTCTCAGAGGCATCGCCTTTTATACCTTACAGAACATTCCTTATTGCAACAACGGCATTGTGAAACAAGAAAACGACATCCCCCTAATCCTCGTGTCAATCCCACCCCACATGCATCCACAATAGAAGCCCTTGACCTGCTGATAAGAGGAGGGGGTAATCAAACAGCTGAGCGTTCCGCAGATTCTTGGGATATGTGCGCCTGATCGTATAACAGGGGGTGGGGAGGCCAGGATCAATAGTGGGTCCTTTGAGGAGGAGTGATTTCATACAATGAGGGGCAGTAAATAGTGTCTTCCGGCTTAGGCGATGGCCTCGGACATGTGTGGATAGTCCGTCGCGGAGGGAGGGTTTACTAACAGAGGGGTTATTCATGAAAGGAAAGGAGGTGCTGGTCAGGTGCGGCCGTGACGCCCAAGGACAGGGCCTTGCAGAAGAAGGAGGTTTATGACTTGTCCACGTGAGGGAGGAGGGGAGAGTCAGGGTGCGCACAGGGACAGAGTCGCACAGAGAGAGAGGTCTTATGACCCACCCATGAGAGAACGGGGGCAGTCAGATGCAGCTGGGGGGGGGGGTTATGTCAGCTGAGGCGAGGGACGCTCCTTCAAGAGGAAATGGGGGACTTTGCGTGGGTCAAGCAGGAGGGTTGCTTTTCATAGCAGGGTCGCGCAGAGGGAGAGGGTTGCATGGTCTATGTATGTGAGAGGGGGGGGGGTTCAAATACGCGCAGGAGGGAAGCCGGGGATTCCGATGAGCGGGCAAAAGGCCATGGTGCCTAAAAAAATGGCTATCAGGTACATGTGGGCACGGGCTTTTACTGGCGGAGTGGTGTGGTTAACGTACAGGGAAGGGAATGGGAAAGGGCAAATGAACGCTGCTTATGTACATCAATTTCGTTATTTTCCACAGTCGCCGCTTTTTACATAACAAAGTTCATTTTCCCTATTCTTCCTAGTAAATGGGCGTACATATAAACATGTGTGGTTGACGAAACGGCATTTGTCAATACTAACATATTGCATACAATCATGAACAGTTGGTGTGATTGGCAGAATGCAGCACATAGGAAATTGCACTTGTTGGGTTCCTAACGTTCAAACATACTACATAAATGCTTCTGACTTTCTCAAAAATGTGTCCAATGAACATTTTGACCAAGCAATTGAGGGAGGAATTCAGTCCAAACAAGATCTCTTCGTCACAGTGTCTTTTTAGCAGTGAGCCATCACTGGTAGGCTCTAGTCCGTGTCCTTTCGTTGGCGCTGTTGAGCACCGGCGGTGGAGCTATAGGTCCAGCTCGGATCCATCCTTACGCGTTGCAGGGTGCGGTCAGTCCTCTGCTGTTAGACCACAGTCCTGTTCCCTAACCAATCCTTTTAGTGGCGCCTTATGCTCGGCACCTATATTCCTGTGGCGCAACCCCATTTCCACCTAAATGCTGTTCTTCCTTTCGACAAAAAGTCACGTGGAAAAGGGGGTACGGTTCAGTAGTCGATGGGAGAGAGAGAGAGCGGAGTGGGGTCGGATTTCCTGGGACACACCAAAGGGACCAAGGGAGCAATGGATAACAAGCGGGCAGGCCCATCAACCGGGCTTGAAAAGGGGGACGGAGGCTTCAGGCACGCGTGGGTAGGCGGACAGAGGGCTTCAGGACAGCCTTTCATCCTTTCGTTTACCACATTGGAGAGTGCTGCCTCGTCCCGTATTCCTGCTGTGCTGTGGCTCCACCTTTGGTCGAGGTCGCATGCGTCCCAGGATCTGCAGCCAGGCTGTGTGTCACGTCCGACCCTTCTCCTCCGATGGTCGTATATCTTTGAAGGGGTAAAAACAAGTTTTTAGAGAACTGACAGGAGAAGAGATTTTTACATTCGAATTTCACCCACAATCCTAGCACCTGGGTGTTATGCTCATTGGTCAAAGTCAGAAGTCTATCACCATGGAGTAAGTATGTGGGCATTTCTGCCGTGTTTGTACCAAGTCTAATCGGCGTTCATTCATGACACATATGGACAGGGGTCAGACTCCTATCACTTGCGTATTTCATCAAAAATAAACATTCAGGGGAGACTCGTCCTTCCAACCCGAGCCTTGGCAGTCTTACATTTCCCTTTTTAGAGCCGGCTAACCCTTTAAGCAGAGGGGGGGGTTGCAATAATCGAAGGGCAGTGTTAACACATTTTTTTTTCTCGAGGGGCGACAGTTGGTCATGGTCATTAGTTAAGTATCGGGGACAGCAGCTGGGGTCAATCAGGTGGGGCGGGGGCGCTTCGGGCATTCGCGCTTTAAGTGAAAAAAGAAAAGGGGGGCGGGGCAATTTGGGCATTGGGGTCAATCTGGACATTGGCGCTTGTTTCTAACGAACGAGAAAAATAGGGTGCCATTGACATATAGTTCCCCTTTTAAGGAGGCCAGATTAGGGGACCTTAGTCGTTTCACCTGTCCTTTCTTTCTTAGCCAATTCGAGTTCATTCATTTTGCAGAAAGGAGGGGTAGTAATATGGCAAATTACAATCATTTTATTTTCTGTCAATTTCGCTGAACACCTTCGTGTTCGATAAGTATCCAATCAGACTGGTGCCAGCGGGGCACAATTTTATATACAAAAAGGAAGATGGAACAGGGGGACTCTCGTAGAGAGTGAGAGTCGTCCGCAACCTAAACGAGCCATTCAGTACACGTATGACATGTAGAGAGAGAGAGAGAGAGAGAGAGAGAGAGAGAGATAGAGGGGGAGAAAGAGAAAGAGAGAGAGAGAGAGAGAGACGTGTACGAAAATAGGTCATTTAGTGTGCTCACAACACAGGACAGCTGGGGTTGGGTAGCACAGAGACGCGAACAGAGGGGAGACATAAACTCATACAGTACATACACACGAAACTTCAGACGAAGGAAGACAGTACATGTATTACATACAAAGAAATTCATGACAAGACATAGAACAGTTATTGGCCAAAAAGATCGGGCTGAGTTCTTTTTACCTATTCCTCCTTGTTCCTCTCGCTTGCTATTTTTGTGAGCGTTCTCAATTACTAATACTCATACCTCGGTCAGCCGGTCGGAAATTAACCTGGTCAAGCTATTGCCCACGGTTGGATCTTAGACCACTTTTGAGTGTCTTCTTTTGGTGGGAAGTTCTCCAGGCTGAGGCAACAGAGGGTATTGATCAGGAGAATAGTCGGACCGCTTGTTTATATCTATAAGAGGGTGAGAAGGAGGTGGTACATTTCGAACATCAACAATATTTCCACCTTCCCAGACAGGTGGTGCCTGGGTAACCCTTACCCCGGGACTTTTCCACGTCCTTTCCCTATCTAGTTAAACGTCATAGTTGTATTATCTAACGTGCTAATTTCGAGTCAATTTTCGTCATACAGTACCCGTCAAGTTTCTATGTCAGTCCATCCTCCCAGTCGCTATGTTCTAAGGAGGAACAGTCATATCTAAGTCTAGTATAAATACTATGCTGAAATCCCCTCCTTCCCTTATCGTCGGTCGTTCGATCATCGCTCTTCCATACTTCAGCCGACGTTCCGACGCGACCTGCAGAAGGAGAAGAAGAAGGGGGTGGGGGCAGCATTCAAAACACACCAACGAGCATAGATCTGAAAATGTTTTTACCTACCACATACTCGACCTATCTCCACGGGGTGCATTCTCTACCATCTCGGCGTTTAAGCCCAGAGGGACCAGTAGTGTTAGATAGATAATCATCGATGGTCTGCGTATCTACATGAATCACTTGATCGTGGCTTTTTAGGTCATGCGCAAGGGTGGCGGTCAAGTGGCATTTCTTCGGTATCGTTCTAAGGGCGTCTGAAACACTTTTCCGGCTGTCTGTGACACATAATGTAGCTGCTAAGTATCGGACCCTTTTAACCTCCAACCTTAGTCATACTGCATGTATTTTACTTATGTCGGTGACAGTAGCCATACATTTCAATAACATTCATAAATACAAGCGCTACGATAATATTTGCGTGTTCAAAAACTTTAATGAAAAGGTTGGCGCACAAATACGGGCCTACAACCCAGTGGGCCGGCTACGGAGCAGACTGGAACTGTGCATAAGAGGAACGAAGTCGGTGGCCATTTATTTCATAAAGTGCAGCAGTGCAATGAAAATCATATCGAACTTTCTTAAGGGGCAAGTATAATGCGTGTCAAGCTTTCAATAATATCATCTCATTATCCTACTATTTACTCAAGACCTACGTATATCAATTCATTGTTCAAATGCTCAACCGGTGCCTATTTCATACCAATTCATTGCTTCCAACACATAATTAGTACCCACTCTAAATCAGTTCATTGTCCCAACACATAATCAATATCCATCTTATATCGCCTTCTTTTCCAAGCACATACTCAATATCCATCTTATCTACTTTTCATTGTCCAAAAACTGTATACATATCTTGGGGCATCAAAGCTGAGCAATCAGGGTGCAACAAGGATTTTTAAAAGTCTCATTTTGTATCTGCGCCATTTTGGGCGAGGTCAGACAAGTCCCAGTATAGTCAGATTGCCTCCCCTGACTCGTAGTAGGACCAGAACCTTACGTTGGTAGTTCAAAAAGTTTTTTTTTTTTTTTTTTTTCACAATGGGTTAACAGTTTAGCAATATGGACCATCAGTCAAAGAGTGGGGAGGGCGGCAACAATCTTTCCTACCGGGTCATTCTGGTGTTCCACCGGAACTGAACAAGTCTGTATCTTTGCTGCATTTTAGCCATTTCCAAACTGAGGCTGGTGCCGGCAGGAGTGCGCCGACATCTCGTGGCTCCATCGGAGGACGGGGGGCGGGGGGCGCCTCGTGGAGAGGTCGGCCCCCCTGGCTCTTCTAGAATCTTCAAGGTTGAGGAGCACAGGGCGTGTGCCCGTCCCGGGCAAAGAACCGCTTTTTGGTATGGACCCTCTTCAAGCAGGAGCGTTGGGGTGTCGCTGGAAGCCTCCACCTGGAGGGAGGTGGGGGAGGCTCGTTCGCGCCGCCTCCCCCTTCCAGCGACCCCGCGCCGTTCTTCGGCTCCAGCGCTTCGGTATTGGCCGTGCCAGCTAATGAAGATGGGGGGGGGGGTCGGTGGCTGAGGCAAGACATCCCCCCCTTCATGTGGCGGGACTACCTGCAACTGTCAGGGGTTGCCGCTTGTGGCAGGACTACCTGAAACTCTCAAGGGTTGTCCAAGATATAATTGAAAAAACGCTGACGACCTCGCCTTGGCTCCGGTCTTTGATGATGGCCGGATCTGGCAAGAGAGGGGGGGGGGGGGGTCGGTGGCTGAGGCAAGACAGCCCCCCCCCCGTGGCCTGCAGGGCAGCCGGAGAGGGGAAAAGGAGAGACCTTTACGATTTTTCGGGCCGTCTGCCCTACAGCCTCCCCTTCCGATGGCGACCAGCCAGGCCCTGCTCTGCACGCGCTGAGGCCTCGCCTTCCGGATGGGCGTAACCGCGGACCTGTTGCACTTCGGGAGTTTTCTGGAATGGGGGTAGGTGTTTTATTGATTAGTATCTATTTCATGTTACCGTTATTTGGGCGTGGCAGACAATGAGGCAGACATGTTGGGAGCAGGAATAGGCGGTGGAGCCTAGCTACCTCGTGGCTGTCTTGTTGTCGAGTTTTCGCCATTTTATATTTCTTATTACGAACTGTTTCTAATGTTTCTTATTTTTAGTGAAGTCGAAAGCTCATCAGGGGGTTACTGACTTAGCCCGATTTCTTTTATTTTTCCTTCCTTTCCTTAGCGTGTTTCGAGCTAAAGTTCTCTGTTAGTAGGGTACGGTGATCACTTCATTTTTATATGTCCTTTCATTAGGGGTACTCCTGGACGGACCAGATGAGTTACCTCCAATAAATGGTCCGGGTGGAACTAGATTATCAATCAGTGGGGAACACATGTCCCTTCATTATGGTATCATCCTGGACGGACCGAATGATGTACCTCCAATCACTGGGGTAGCCTCCTGGACGGACCAGATGGCCTACCTCCAATAAAGGGTCAATGAGTGGGGAGCATATGTCCCTCCAGTAGGGCAGCCTCCTGGGCGGACCAGGTGAGCTACCTCCAATAAATAGTCAATCAGTGGGGAGTGGGTAGGCCTGACGAATCATAAAGGGGCATAACCTACCCTTTACTACTTGCAAAGACTAGACAGAATATTTCTATTCCACGTTGTTTGCGAACAGAAAATACCTCAAACGAACAATTCCTTGGACAACAATGTCCAGTCAATCAATCAATCAGTGGGGAGAAAAACAGGCATGACGGATTACAACGGGGACAAACGTCTGCATTACCTGCCCTTCGCTATCTGCAAAGGGAGACAGAATATTTCTATTCGTCTCCGTTTGTGGACAGGGAAGATCTCAAAGAGCAACAATCGATTATTAATCGATATCAAACAATCAGTGGGGAGAAAGGTAGGCATGAAGGATTACAACGGGGACAAAAGTCTGCATTACCTACCCTTCTCTATCTGCAAAGAGAGACGAACGTTCCTATTCGCCGCTGTTTGTAAACAGAGAATGTCTCGTTCTCAAGAAGAGAACCAATATTTCAAGTAGCATCCAAAGCTAAATGAACCAATAACCAAACAATATCAGTATCCAAATACCGATTCCAATACAATCAATCAAACAATCAGATGGATAAAACCATCCTACCAATCAGGCGTAAAACGCCCTACTTAATCTTACCCGGACCGGACCATACGGACAGTTCTTCGTCTTCCTCCTCCAGCGCCCGATCGTTCTCTTACTCCATGCAGCATTCCTGTGGGATTCCAGTCAGGACAGTAGGTCACTCGAGAGAGGTCCGCTCAGAATCGGTGAAGTTCATTCGATCGGCAGCCGGACGAGGGCTCTCTCAAGGCAGGTATACTCCGATCATTTAGATGTTCACCTCATCGTCTGGATCTCTCTTACTGGACCTTATGTCACTGATGGACCCCGCGTTGGGACGCCAATTGTGGAAAGTGAGCCCAAATTACTATCGATGCCCGGGCTGCTGGCGCAAGTCGCCTCTTAGTTCCCATTCTAAGTAGTTACCAAATAAAGAGACGGGCGCTGGAAGCAGGAATCACAAGAACAGGATTTATTACTCATGAGGAGAGCCTGTCATTTCGGACACGAAACACAGTGTCTTTCGGGAGGTGCTCTGACAAGTTCTCAGAGGCATCGCCTTTTATACCTTACAGAACATTCCTTATTGCAACAACGGCATTGTGAAACAAGAAAACGACATCCCCCTAATCCTCGTGTCAATCCCACCCCACATGCATCCACAATAGAAGCCCTTGACCTGCTGATAAGAGGAGGGGGTAATCAAACAGCTGAGCGTTCCGCAGATTCTTGGGATATGTGCGCCTGATCGTATCCCAGGGGGTGGGGAGGCCAGGATCAATAGTGGGTCCTTTGAGGAGGAGTGATTTCATACAATGAGTGGCAGTAAATAGTGTCTTCCGGCTTAGGCGATGGCCTCGGACATGTGTGGATAGTCCGTCGCGGAGGGAGGGTTTACTAACAGAGGGGTTATTCATGAAAGGAAAGGAGGTGCTGGTCAGGTGCGGCCGTGACGCCCAAGGACAGGGCCTTGCAGAAGAAGGAGGTTTATGACTTGTCCACGTGAGGGAGGAGGGGAGAGTCAGGGTGCGCACAGGGACAGAGTCGCACAGAGAGAGAGGTCTTATGACCCGCCCATGAGAGAACGGGGGCAGTCAGATACAGCTGGGGGGGGGGTTATGTCAGCTGAGGCGAGGGATGCTCCTTCAAGAGGAAATGGGGGACTTTGCGTGGGTCAAGCAGGAGTGTTGCTTTTCATAGCAGGGTCGCGCAGAGGGAGAGGGTTGCATGGTCTATGTATGTGAGAGGGGGGGGGGGTTCAAATACGCGCAGGAGGGAAGCCGGGGATTCCGATGAGCGGGCAAAAGGCCATGGTGCCTAAAAAAATGGCTATCAGGTACATGTGGGCACGGGCTTTTACTGGCGGAGTGGTGTGGTTAACGTACAGGGAAGGGAATGGGAAAGGGCAAATGAACGCTGCTTATGTACATCAATTTCGTTATTTTCCACAACCTTTAATCAGTTTTAAATCACTCCTCATACTGCACAATTTCTTCGTCGCACTTTTCGGTTTGGAAACACATGGTGTTTGCACTATTTTCACCACAGTGGATGTGTTAAGTGTTGTGTCTGTTTAGTTTGTTTGACTATATGTTGTGTTAAGTGGAATTTATTATTTTTTCCCCCTCCCTTATGCTCCGTCCTGTGTGGGGTACACCAGGGCGTATTGTAAGCAGGCCCAATGATGAAGCATGTCACATACCTTGGTATGTGAGTGAGGGCAGTTTTTCCAAATAGAGTGATTTGCCCTATTGGGCCTGGCTCTATCTTTTACCATATTAGCACATATGGTATTATTATTTACTCTTCCCACCCCTTTTGTGTGTACACTATTGATCTCCGGGGGTTCGGGGTGGCAGAGTATAAATTGTCTTTAACCCTCGCCCCTTCTTTGTGATTATAGTGGAGAGGACTGGCTCAACCTAAAGCAGAGCGTAAAGGAGAATTGAGGGCATGCATTCTGGCATGAGCAAACACTGGTTGTAGGTAATTATTTTGAAAGCCATTTAGCTGTAAATGTTTTGTTTTTAAGATACCCCTGGCTCCACGGTTGTTAACAGGTTACATACATTGGAGTGCGGTCTCACCGACTATGTTTTCTGTGGAGAAACACCAAAACTTCACTGCTTGCACTCCCCTTGATGGTCAAATATTTGTTGAATCTTATTACCGAGATACCACGCCCTGTTAATGTCCCTAGTGGTTATAAATAGTTCTCAGCAGCGAGGTGAGTATTGCATTCGAGGCAGCTCAGTGGTTCAAGGCGCTGGTTTTGATACTTGTGTAAAGTCTAAGCCATGGTCCGGGATGCCAATGGGAATAAACAGCATTTCTTCCCCCTTCCACTCCCTTATTGATAAAAGGAGCACTTGATTCTTTTTTTATTTTATTCGGGATCCTTTTGCATTCCCTACTCATCTACTTAACCAGACATGGCAGGCCATTACTGAATCATCCAACTAAGCAGACGTCATGTACATTGGCAGGTCAATGCACACCCACATCACCAACTCACACCCACGTCACCAGACTGAGGCGCATTAACAAGCCAATACAGAATAATCTATCGAAAGCGGTGTGAGGCACATTGACAGATCAGTACACACACTCAAGTCACCAGACTGAGGCGCATTAACAAGCCAGTACAGAATCATCCATCGAAAGCGGTGTGAGGCACATTGACAGGTCAGGACACACCCACCTCACCAGACCTTGGCACACTAACAAGCCAGTACCCAATGCTCCATCTAAGAATGTGTGAGGAACCCTGACTGGCCAGACCACACACTCAAGTCACCAGACTGAGGCACATTAACAAGCCAGTACAGAATCACCCATCTAAGGAGATGTGAGGCACACTGACTGGCCAACCCAAACCTACCTCATCAGACTGAGGCCCATTAACAAGTCAGTACCGAGTCACCCATCTAAGAAGGTGTCCGGCACACTGATAGGCCATTCACACACCCACACCACCAGGCTTTAGCCACGTTACAAGCCTTCACCAAATCGACCGCCAAAGCAGGTGTGAGGTACAGTGGCAAGTCTGCGCCTCTCGTTTTCCTGAGCTAGCTTCGGGTACCTTGGTCCTGATTCACAGACTTCCCAGGGTGCTCCCATCTGAAGTCATCCAAGGGTACATAAATTGCATGCTGACAGTGCAGGCACGGTGAATTTGCTAGCCTTTTGTCTTCCTCCACATGGAAAATGTCTGCCTACCGTCTACTTCCTTCCCAACACCTGCATGAATTATCAGGGCGTTCTGCTCAACATTCCCTTCTCGAAAACGAGAAGAGTCTTGCCCTTGACGGAAGTGAGACTTCAACCGTGTTAATGAAGGGGAAACTCTTTGCAAACGTTTGGCGAATCTGCAAGTCTGTGGTGTTTGCAAACTTAGAGTGGGCGACTCACCCTGGTACTCCAGCAAAACCGCATCTGCTAACATGCACGTTATATCACTCTGTAGTAAATGACATTAACGAGTGCAGTTTCCGGATTCTGGGAAACAAGGAGGGAAACCTACACTATAAATGAAAGTATTGGTAGAGGTAAGTAAAACGTGGGTCTGCAAATAGCTTTGTAGCTTGATCCTGTTGTGAGGCCTGCAACCCAGTGAACGGAGAAAGTGTTCAAGAATACCGAGACGGCTTGAGGCACTTTGGGACACCCAACTAACTTTATTTACAAGTTAAGAGTCACATCTTTGATTTGCTAAATGTGAATATGTACGGGCTAGTTGATGCACACAATTAAAGCTATATCGGTTTAGCAAAATATTCTGCTTGAGTAAATATGAATACGTTGGTTGCTTGTGGCCGGATGTATGACATCACAACGCATGCTTTTACATTGCATGCTTTTACATCGCAACTTTTACAACGCATGCCTTTACAACGCATAGTGTTGAGGGGTGCTGGATAGTGAATAGTTTAATTTACTATTCCAACTCCAGTCCCCATGGATAGTAGGGAAGGTGTTGGATAGTAAATTAAATCTATTCCCTATCCTAGAGTGCCCCCCAGCGCAATGCGTTGTAATGGTTTGCGTTGTAAAAGTTGCGATGTAAAAGCACTGTGTGGTAAAAGTTGCGTTGTAAAGGATGTTTCCCCTTGTGGCCCGTCCAAGACAGAGTTAGTAACCAAAAGTAGGGGAACACATACAAACTGGCCAGGTAGTGGTTATGCACAATCCTTTGGCAGATATGTTCTATCCCTCAATAGTGTCAATGAGTCATCCTCGTCAAGATCAGGGGTAAGTCCTTGCCAGCATGGGTTGTGGAGCAAATGCTCTCCAAAATATTGGGGGTGAGTGGGGGAATTGTGAAAGAAAAAAGAAACTTAAAAGTAGAATTGTATTTTTAGGTTTCCTATTTTATAGGAGCAAATGTAGACTTGCTATATTTGTAGATGATCATATGTTTATGCATGCCAGTAATATATCTAGTCTTGGAATAGAATCCCACGAGAACTCAGAATGCATTGTGAACTCCAGGAAGTTCAAATATGTAGGAAAGTCGTACATCAAAACATACCACTGTAAATGTGTGATCTTCTAGCTGGGAGTTTTATGCCACATACCCACTGAGATGCCAGCACCAATCACTCACCAGAACAGATTTGAGACCCGCTGACAGACCTTTAGCAACTCTGATATCTCAGCAGGCTTACACCACTAAAGGATCTAGCAATAACTCACCTGCCTTAGTAGACCAAGTTGAGAGGCCATCAACTGCTGAGCTACCTGAGCAGGCGAGGCACATTTACAGTCCTGTATCTTTTTATCTACCCCACCAAGCTTAGGGCACATTGTCAGATCTTCCCTCTATGATGTCCTGGAACAGAGTTAAGGCACATTGACAAGTGTGCGCTCAATCACCTGAGCAGACCAGAGGCAAATCGACAGTCTAGTCCACAGCTTTCCAAACTCATCATGCTGGGGACACACTTTATGGAGAGGCATCATTTTGGGACTCAGTAAGGCAGTGTAGCGACCCCGAAACACCTAAGGGGAGTTCGGAGGGTTCTCTCTCTCTCTCTCTCTCTCTCTCTCTCTCTCTCTCTCTCTCTCTCTCTCTCTCTCTCTCTCTCTCTCTCTCTCTCTCTCTCTCTCTCTCTCTCTCTCTCTCACCCTCCCTCTGCCTTTCTCTCTCCCTCTGCCTGCCTCCCTCCCTCTGCCTGTCTCTCTCCCTCTGCCTGTCTCTCTCCCTCTCTCTCTCCCTCTGCCTGCCTCCCTCCCTCCCTCCCTTTGCCTGTCTCCCTCCGCCTGTTTCCCTCCCTCTGCCTGTCTCCCCCACTCCCTCCCTCTCTCTCTCTCTCCGCCGGTCTCTCTCCCTCCCTCTGCCTGTCTCCCTCCCTCTCTCCCTCCCTCTCTCTCTCCCTCTGCCTGTCTCCCTCTCTCCCTCCCTCTCTCTCACTCTCCCTCTGCCAGTCTCTCTCCCTCTCTCTGCCTGTCTCCCTCCCTCTGCCTGTCTCTCTCCCTCTTTCTGCCTGTCTCCCTCCCTCTGCCTGTCTCTCTCCCTCTTTCTGCCTGTCTCCCTCCCTCTGCCTGTCTTTCTCTCTCTCCCTCTGCCTGTCTACCTCTCTCCCTCTGCCTGTCTCCCTCTCTCGCTCTGCCTGTCTCTCTCCCTCTGCCTGTCTCCTTCTCTCCCTCTGCCTGTCTCTCTCCCTCTGCCTGTGTCCCTCTCTCCCTCCCTCTGCCTGTCTCTCTCCCTCCCTCTGCCTGTCTCTCTCCCTCTCTCCCTCCCTCCGCCTGTCTCTCTCCCTCTCTCCCTCCCTCTGCCTGTCTCCCTCCCTCTGCCTGTCTCCCTCCCTCTGCCTGTCTCCCTCCCTCTGCCTTTCTCTCCCTCTGCCTGTCTCTCTCCCTATGCCTGTCTCTCTCCCTATGCCTGTCTCCCTCCCTCTGCCTGTCTCCCTCTCTCCCTCCCTCCCTCTGCCTGTCTCTCTCCCTCTCTCCCTCCCTCCGCCTGTCTCTCTCCCTCTCTCCCTCCCTCTGCCTGTCTCCCTCCCTCTGCCTGTCTCCCTCCCTCTGCCTTTCTCTCCCTCTGCCTGTCTCTCCCTCTGCCTGTCTCTCTCCCTATGCCTGTCTCTCTCCCTATGCCTGTCTCCCTCCCTCTGCCTGTCTCCCTCTCTCCCTCCCTCCCTCTCTCTCCCTCTCCGTCTGCCGGTCTCTCTCCCTCCCTCTGCCTGTCTCCCTCCCTCCCTCTGCCTGTCTCCCTCCCTCTGCCTGTCTCTCTCTCTCCCTCTGCCTGTCTCCCTCTCCCTCTCTGCCTGTCTCCCTCTCCCTCTCTGCCTGTCTCCCTCTCTGCCTGTCTCTCTCCCTCTACCTGTCTCTCTCCCTCTGCCTGTCTCTCTCCCTCTGCCTGTCTCTCTCTCTCTCTCCGTCTCTCTCTCTCTGCCTTTGTCCCTCTCTCCCTCTGCCTGTCTCTCTCCCTCCCCCCGCCTGTCTCTCTCCCTCTCTCCCTCCATCTCTCTCTCCCTCCCTCCATCTCTCTCTCCCTCTGCCTGTCTCCCTCCCTCTGCCTGTCCCTCCCTCTGCCTGTCTACCTCGCTCCCTCCCTCTGCCTGTCTCTCTCCCTCCCTCCACCTGTCTCTCTCCCTCTCTCCCTGTCTTCCTTCCCTCTGTCTGTCTCCCTCCCTCTGCCTTTCTCTCTCCCTCTGCCTGTCTCTCTCCCTATGCCTGTCTCTCTCCCTCTGCCTGTCTTCCTCTCTCCCTCCCTCTCTCTCCCTCTGCCGGTCTCTCTCCCTCTCTCCCTCCCTCTCTCCCTCCCTCTGCCTGTCTCTCTCCCTCTGCCTGTCTCTCTCCCTCCCTCTGCCTGTTTCCCTCCCTCTGCCTGTCTCCCTCCCTCTGCCTGTCTCCCTCCGCCTTTCTCTCTCCCTCTGCCTGTCTCTCTCCCTCTGACTGTCTCTCTCCCTATCTCCCTCCCTCTCTCCCTCCCTCTGCCTGTCTCCCTCTGCCTGTCTCCCTGTCTCCCTCCCTCCCTCTGCCTCTCTCTCCCTCCGCCTGTCTCTCTCCCTCTCTCCCTCCCTCTGCCTGTTTCTCCCCCTCTCTCCCTCCCTCTGCCTGTCTCCCTCCCTCTGCCTGTCTCTCTCCCTGTCTCTCTCCCTCTGCCTGTCTCTCTCCCTCTGCCTGTCTCTCTCTCTCCGTCTCTCTCTCTGCCTTTGTCCCTCTCTCCCTCTGCCTGTCTCTCTCCCTCCCCCCGCCTGTCTCTCTCCCTCTCTCCCTCCATCTCTCTCTCCCTCTGCCTGTGTCCCTCCCTCTGCCTGTCCCTCCCTCTGCCTGTCTACCTCGCTCCCTCCCTCCCTCTGCCTGTCTCTCTCCCTCCCTCCGCCTGTCTCTCTCCCTCTCTCCCTCCCTCTGCCTGTCTTCCTTCCCTCTGTCTGTCTCCCTCCCTCTGCCTTTCTCTCTCCCTCTGCCTGTCTCTCTCCCTATGCTTGTCTCTCTCCCTCTGCCTGTCTCCCTCTCTCCCTCTGCCGGTCTCTCTCCCTCTCTCCCTCCCTCTGTCCCTCCCTCTCTCCCTCCCTCTGCCTGTCTCTCTCCCTCCGCCTGTCTCTCTCCCTCCCTCTCTCCCTCCCTCCCTCCCTCTGCCTGTCTCCCTCCCTCTGCCTGTCTCCCTCCCTCTGCCTGTCTCCCTCCCTCTGCCTTTCTCTCTCCCTCTGCCTGTCTCTCTCCCTCTGCCTGTCTCTCTCCTTCCCACTGCCTGTCTCTCTCCCTATCTCCCTCCCTCTCTCCCTCCCTCTGCCTGTCTCCCTCCCTCTGCCTGTCCCTCCCTCTGCCTGTCTTCCTGTCTCCCTCCCTCCCTCTGCCTGTCTCTCTCCCTCTCTCCCTCCGCCTGTCTCTCTCCCTCTCTCCCTCCCTCTGCCTGTTTCTCCCCCTCTCTCCCTCCCTCTGCCTGTCTCCCTCCCTCTGACTGTCTCTCTCCCTCTGCCTTTCTCTCTCCCTCTGCCTCTGCCTGTCTCCCTCTCTCCCTCCCTCTCCCTCTGCCGGTCTCTCTCCCTCTCTCCCTCCCTCTGCCTGTCTCCCTTCCTCCCTCTGCCTGTCTCTCTTCCTCCCTCTGCCTGTCTCTCTTCCTCCCTCTGCCTGTCTCTCTTCCTCCCTCTGCCTGTCTCTCTTCCTCCGTCTGCCTGTCTCTCTTCCTCCCTCTGCCTGTCTCCCTCCCTCTGCCTCTCTCTCTCTCCCTCTGCCTGTCTCACTCTCTCCCTCTGCCTGTCTCACTCTCTCCCTCTGCCTGTCTCACTCTCTCCCTCTGCCTGTCTCTCTCCCTCTGCCTGTCTCTCCCTCTGCCTGTCTCTCTCCCTCTGCCTGACTCTCTCCCTCTGCCTGTCTCTCTCTCCCTCTGCCTGTCTCTCTCCCTCTGCCTGTGTCCCTCTCTCCCTCCCTCTGCCTGTCTCCCAGTCTCCCTCCCTGTGCCTGTCTCCCGCCCTCTGCCTGTCTCCCTCCCTCTGCATGTCTCCCTTCTCCCTCACTCTGACTGTCTCCCAGTCTCCCTACCTTTGCCAGTCTCCCTCCCTCTGCCTGTCTCCCAGTCTCCCTCCCTCTGCCTGTCTGCCTGTCTCCCTCCCTCTGCGTGCCTCCCTGTCATGTCTGGCATCTCTCCTATGCCAGTCTAGTTATCCTGTGGAATGTTATCATTGATATGATGTCATGGAATTCTAGGAACTGGACTCTAGGAGTCAGTTGATAACTGGGCTGAGCAAGTAACATACTGCTCCTGGTGGGCCTGTTCCCTTCTTCCCTTCCACTTCGTCTGCTTCCTGATTCCTTCACTAACACCACAATTTTGGCGACGAGGATGGGATATTCCAAGTTAGGTTACAGGTATAAGTTAAGGAGGAAGAAGGGAACAGGCCCACCAGGAGCAGTATGTTACTTGCTCAGCCCAGTTATCAACTGACTCCTAGAGTCCAGTTCCTAGAATTCCATGACATCATATCAATGATAACATTCCACAGGATAACTAGACTGGCATAGGAGAGATGCCAGACATGACACTCCCTCTGTCACCTCAACCCAGCTTACAGGGCACACACACAGCTGCACCTGAGTACTTTGCAGGTCTTTAACCCCTTCGCTGCGGCGGCAATTCCGCCACAGAGCTAGGGGTGTGGGGGGTGGGGGGCCGCGCGGCGCTCCCATGCTCGTGACGAAACCTCTCCGTCACGAGCCTCGGGTGAGCTGTGCTGATGACGGAGCGGTTCCGTCACGGCCCCGCCCGCTCAACAGAACGTCCAGCGAAGGCACGGAATCCGTGCCGCGCAGGCGCGCGGAGTGGGCCGTGACGGAACCGCTCCGTCATCATCACAGCGCGTCCGTGGCTGGTGACCGAGCAGTTCCGTCGCCAGCATGGGAGGGGTTAAAAGACCATTTACTTCTTAATGGGGCTTTGTTGTGAATCGCCGGCCCCCATAGAGCAGAGTCCTGCGGCAGACTCCGAGACACTCTTTCAAAGGAATGCCTCTTAATTAGCAGTAAGTGCCCTTAATACCGGTAGTGTCATCCCACGACACACCCACCACTTGCAGGTGACACAACTGTGTCGGGACACACAGTTTGGAAAGCTAGGCCATGCTCACCCTTCTGCAGTAGCCTTATAGGCTCCTATTAGGTGAGGAGCATTTTATCCCTCTGAGCAGAGACGGTAACAATGATAGGACACAAGTGATAAGTTAGCTTCATATCAGGCTTCAGAGCCCTAAATCTAGCTCCTGTAGCCACCATTAAAAGCACAAAACGCGCACACGCGCCTATAGAAAGCAATTCATAACGTATATTGTAAAAAAATAGATACATGCCTACATTTCTTCATGATGTTAATGAACAGTGCACGTGTGACGCATGCAGAATACCCACCGTTATTTATAGATATCCAGAACTGACTGAATGTGCTAGCAAGCATAATATAACACGCGTGTCATGTGCCTGGCCTTGTGTTTATGTACAGTGTGGCCATGTTCGATTTTGTGCATCCAACTGCTTCTCTGACCCGAATTTTGCACTCTGTATTCAGAATTACACATTCCAGACGTAACTTTTAAAAAGTAACATTCTAATAAAGGAATTGCTTTTACAGTTCGAGTGGTACTTCCACAGTTAGGGGTAAAATAAAACAATATTCATGTGACTCAAAAGCACCCAAATCTACCGAGACCGATAAATTATTCCAGCCCACGTCTCTACACATTTAGAAGACCATTCTCAGAGAAAAACATTTTTGGAGCCAGTTATTTTGCAGTTTTCCTCCTGTTTGGTGCACCAAAGAGAGACGAAGTAGAACTAGAGAGACATGCGCGCGCGGATGGATAGCCTGTTGCCAAGCGCTACCCTCCGCATATGGGCGTTCGGATACGGTTGCTAATGTGCTGTTTACCCTGTTCAATTTCTTTTTAAAGAGCTTAAAATGGGGACGTCTGTCGCATTTTCACGCGGGAGAAGAAAGTGAGCTCTTCTGTGGCAGTTCTTTACCAATTACTGCCCCGGCAGCCGCGTCTAGTTCTCCTAAACTGTCAAAAACTGCACAATCTCAGATAAAGAAATCAAACGGCTCGCATGCCTTCCCATTGTATTCCGTTTTCTGAAGACCTGATGCTTGTTCCCTCAAGGCTTCCACCAACCTGTTGTCAGAACAAGGAGGCGCGCGGATTAACCATTTGTGTTTGATGGAGAAAGCTTTTAATAAACTGAGACTTAGCCGTCTACAGAATCAATAGATAATTGAATTGATGGGAGAGTGCGGTCACTGGGTATATTAGACGCTCTATATTCACGTGCTCAGTATAGGGGCCTAAACACAAAGCACACACAGCTTAAAATATAAAGACAGGGAAAAAACAACACCGATTCCTTTTTTATTGGGGAAGACAGTGCAGCATGCCTCTTTAGTGGGACAAAGAGCGCCTGTGAGTCTGCAAGTCGCAAGTGCCTCAAGAAGTTAAGAAACATGAGGCAGTCTACAGAAATAAATTGGTGATTTAGGTACAGTTGCTGAAGACAGGAGAGAAAATTGAGCACATTCGTACTTTTTGGAAATGACATTTCTTTGCAGTATAACTTTCCGAGTAGCCAAAAAGCCATGTTCAGTTCTAGTTAATATTGTGCACATAATTTTCTTTATAATGTGCGACCATCAATATCGCTTAATGTTGGAATTTAAACCACATTGGTTGGTACAAATATGTAAACCAATTTCTGAATAGCTTAACCATCCAATACCTAGCAGTATTGAGCACTATATCCTTGTTTAATAGAGTCACGGCATGTGAAGATGAATGGAAAGGATTCATTGGTTACGTGCCCTTTTTGGAAACTTTTTGTCAAATAGTTTGTTGTACAACCTGCATTACACGATGCACCAAGCACTATAAAGCTGTGCCGTGGGGCCGGTGTGAAAAGAATGGACAGGTCTTTGAGAAGAATCAATCAGGTGGTCGTTTTGTTAGTTCGGTATCCTAGTCTATAATTTTAAGAGTCTCGCAAGTGGGTTAGATCTGTCAAGTATTTGGCATTGCCATAAAAATAACTAAGATAAATTCTGGGCTGGTGCAATACTGATCTCAAATTATTTAGGCAGTCGTTGATAATAAAATTTCACTAAGGTTACCCTCCGAGAACATTTTTTGGGATAAAAATAGGGTGGTAGAGTTTATTTTAAAGTACAACTTTCACATACATTTTGCAATAAAGCCATAGACTCTCAAAGAGCACTCCCTTAATATTCAGGTCCTTTCATGGTGAGCCAAGTCGATGAAATCTAATGCTTTTCAGGAGGCCTCTGACCCAATTCTTTTCAAATTGTGCTCTATGCCCCTCACCATGTAAATTGACTTCCAATGTGCCAGGGCCAGGATTTTGTCATGGGTGCCCAAAGCTTATGCTGTGGGTGACTTTTATGCAAAAAAGTGACATACACTGTGCCAGAAGTTTGGCATTGATGCCATCAATATACCATGAGTGGTGCTTATGTTAAAAATTACCTCTAGTATGTCAGAGGCAGGTTTTTGTCAGGCTTGCCAAGTCCCCTATGCCATAGATGTCCTCACCCATATTATAGGGATTACCACCAATGTGCCAGTGCTGGCACTTTGAAGTTGATGCCCCATACGCCAAGAATTTCTCCCACTGTGTCAGCACAATCATTATTTTATTCAGGGGTGCTTCTCCTCCATTGTTCGAGAGTCTGCATTTTGCCATTGGAACCTCCTTATGCCAAAAAATACATACAAGTGACACTTTACTTCATGGGGATGCTGACATGCCACTTCCTACTCTCGGAAACTGCGTCTCGGATGCAGCTGAACGATAGTGTACGCAGTGCAGAGAGCAGATCGCCGAGTGGCGTGTTGTGCAGAGCAAGGTCCAGAGCGAGGTGCGGTGAGAGGTCGCGGTGCTGATTCCGCCGTCCCGAGTCAAGCGGGAGACCGTGGGAGATTGCGGGGGGGCAACCGCGGGGGGGGGGGGGCAACCACGAATCAGCGAGTCAGCGAGCACCCGGCCTCCCACCTCCCCCCCACCCCCCTCGCATTCGCAGTGGACTGCAGTGGACTGGCGGCGGATTTCGGCCTCTGTCCCTCGCCCGGTGTCCTGCTCATCAACAGGTGAAGGGAACTTGTTCTCCCTGCAACTCCCCCGCCCCCTGCACTCATCTGACCGGGCTCACCATCTTTGCAGCCAGGGGGGCAGGGGTCAGAAACTTGCACACTTTGCTCCCAACTCCACCCGTCCAAATACCTGGTGGCATTGCAGGCGTTGCAGGCTGCGTAGTCACAAGGCTGTGTTCACCTCAGGAGAGGAGCAGCAGAGGGCAGGAGGAGCAGGTGACAATCGGCGACACGCGGCATCACAAGACGTCACAAAGGGGTCGTTGAACACTGTGCACTCGCGAGCGCGGCTGACGATAGAGTCGGCCGCTGAGTAAGAGCCTGGGGGGTGGCCGGAAGGCAGCTCGACTAGGTCGTGCAGACCCGTGGTCCTCCCCATGAGCACCGCTCGCAACCGCAGCACCCTCCCCGCGTCCCTTCAGTGTGCCAGTATGCCTCACATTGATCAGCCAGCCTGCATCTAGAAGATATCAAGATAGCTATCAGCATTCCTGCAAGTCACTAGCTACCAGTTACAGCTAGCTTCTAGCTACAACCAGTCACAACTGTGATCAATCCAGGGAATCATCTCTAACTGCATCAATTGGATTTCAGAAGGAGAAGGAGAAAGCCAAAATCTCCTATAACAGCCACCTCAGGGTTCCAATAGAGGACGCAACTACACCACTGGCGCACAATCATAACTTTTGCTAGGGTTACAACAAGGAAAAAACAGATAAGGAAAAAACAGAGAGGCGATAAACAAGCAGAGCAATGAGATCAGGCAGAGTTAGGCAACAACTAAAGCCTAAATCCAACGCCAAGCCTAAAGCACGGAAAAGGAAACTGGGAAACCTAGAGCCAACATCTCCACTAAACCTAAACAATTCCCAGGACATTGGTCCATACGCACGCAATAAAAATATCAAAGAGGACCCATCCTTGACAGCTATGGAAACGCTGTCTTCAAATCAAATTCCAATCCCAACTGATCCGACAAATAAAAACGATCTGGCAAACATCCCCCGGGCACCGCTTTGTCCAACTATTGCCCCTCAGCATTCACAAAGGTCCGTACAAATTTTATCATCTCCAGCATCAAAGTCCCCACCAATAGCCTCGGACAATCTTGTAACCATCGACGGACTGCCAGCAAAGAAAAGGATATGCTCTTATCAACCTAAGATTTACACAAAGTTCTTCTTCCTTAAAGACCCAGGGAACATTAGAGGCCTTCAAACTCCGCTTCTACAAGGCGAACCCGACTGTAGCCACATGACTAAGAGCCAAGTAGGCCCACTCCAACCAGCCAATGTCTTCTTTCCATCTAGCAACGGGGCCGCCGCTGCTATATCAACATCAACATCACCTGATCTAAGAAAAACAGCAGCACACACCTTCATAGCTGGCCACAATACTACTATCCTCAATTCCTTGGAAATGGGGTCTGATAGAAAAATGTCCATGAGAGATCGGAGCCTACCAACCAAAGCCGAACCCCCGAGCTAGTAACCGACTGACATTCAGTCAATCAGAGTGAGTCCCAACCCAGAAAGCTCAGCCCATTACTCCTAGGAAGCCAAGACACGTCAATGGCACTTAAGGCCATGATCCATAGAGAGGAGGCAAGAGAAAATCTGCCCGATCTCCAAAGAGTCAGCAGTTTCCCAATCTCATTGAAGGAAATCCAAGCCGTATGTATGTAACTGAACCCCCAATGGACCTTAAAGGGCAAGGAAGCGGGATTCCATCACCCCAACTGCCAGGATCACCTCTGACTCCAACTAAAACACCTCAACCGAACCTGAGCAGCATCAGTGAACAAACAACTCCAAACACTAGGCCAGCAGCGCTAACGGCATGTCAACACCGCAACTTACTGCCGTTCAATGATTCCCAACCTATAAATAACTCTATAAACAACGACATGTCCTCCATAGCAGCACAGGAGTGGGAGAAACTAGTTGCCACTTATAACCTTAAACCATCTGAAGGGAAACCAACTATTAACGCCTCTCCGAGATTAGAGGGGAGCAGCAACTTAGGTAAACTAGCCCCCGAAACACCATGGACAACAATCCTAAATACCCTGCAATACTCGGCTACTGCTCTGGACTTCCAGTCACAAAAAATGGACTTACGGCTTTCTGTTTTGCAGTCAATGGCCGATTCTATTTCAGGGATCGATTGGAAAATCTCGGAATTAAATGGTCTTATAAGGAGGGGCCAAGACGTCGTCTTCGCAGCTCAACCATCCCCGTCACGATTCCTACCTTGTGATCCTCTTCTAGACAAACTATCATCTTTACCATCGATGTTAGGGGACTTGATAAGCGACTTAAAATCAACAGCTTTTCAATCCTTGAAGCCACAAACCTCTGACCCATTCCCAGATCCTTCAGCGATACCAACAGGGCCAGCGACCAACCAGCCGGGCGATCAGAGCCCAGCTATTATTTTAACCTCAGCTCAAGTACTATCTCCCGGACTACCGCTGCGATCACAGCTGAACCCTCTTCTCAATCCACTGCAAAGTCCCATAGAAAGAACAAAAGGAAAGGAAGGAATCGGACGCTAATAGGCGCAAGACATAATATAGAAGACCAACCGATCTCCTTTCCTTCATCAGCTACTTATGTCCAGAGTTTGACAACCAATGACCAACTATCTCCCCTGCACAAGGCCCCAGCTAGCACTCTATCAGTGTCCCCTCCACAGAGTGCAAAATCGACGGACAAGTCTACAAAGAAACTGACACCAAAAAAACATAAACAGAAACTTTTACAATTTAAAACAATAAAGCTAGGCCAAAACTCTGCTAATATTAAAACCAAACCACCTGAAGACGCTTTAACAACAGGAAGACACGATACCCTCACGGTCATTGCCACAGAGACCTCTCAACAGCCTAAATTGAAATTAATTAGCACACCCCGGAATACGAGGTTAGACAATGACCAAAGTGGGCATCCACACGTCCCAGACACAGCATCCCCAAGTCACTCGCCTGAACAATTCCAACAGGACAAGAGTCCACCACTTGACTCAACAAGAATGCAGCATTTGAGTACTTCACCATCAATCTTTTTCATTCCCGAATATACATCCAGAGGCAGGGGTGATATACTGAACAGTGGAAACATATTAAGACTACTGCATTCATTAACAAATCTTGCAAACATCAGCTCTACTGACCTCTTCCAAGGAGGGTTTCAGTCCAACACTGAGCTTCATCGCCCAGATATAACAAAAGCAACTTGGAACTCACTAGAGATAGCGCATAAAATAATGAAAGAAGAAGCAATGTTCCAGCAATGGGGGATTGACTTGAAGCTCGAAAAGCAACCCAGGCTATCCGACTCCTCTTTTACCCTCTACCCGACTCCAGCGTCAAAAAAACTCCAACTCAATATTAAAGGGAGCCAGGAGCAGCTCACCTGGGATGTTCCCCCGAAATATAAAAAGTCCTCGATCTGGACAACATCAAAACCGAAGTAGTCATCTCTTGTTAACAACCGACCATAACTGGAAGTCAATTCAGCGTACAATTGTTACAACGACTGCTGACAACTGACAAAAAGGGCAAGTGCTCTCCAACCCCTCAGTGAGGCGCAGGGATATAAGAATTTGTTCCTGGAACATCAATGGTCTAGATAGCAAAAGGTACGACCCTGAATTTCTACAATATCTAACCACATTTGACCTTCTATTACTACAAGAAACCTGGGAAGACAAAGTATTCGAACTCCAGGGGTTCACGTCTTGCTGCAGTCCGGCAAACAAAAATTCAATCTTTGGACGTAGATCAGGAGGGCTGATGTTTCTCGCCTCTATTTCGACAAAAGGCGAAATCGAGGCAATGGATTTTCATATACCTCCTCCAAGCGTCATCCAGGTGGTAAAGCTTTCACTCCGGCTAAAAAAGCAGCTCCAGGAAGCAATTATAATTAACACATATATTCACCCCAAATGGAAACAAAAATCGGTGGAAGAGCTGGCGAAAGTTCTAGAAAAAATAAGGGAAGCTAGGGTGTCTGACTTATTCATCCTCGCTGGTGACTTTAACATGCTCCTCATCAGCAAAGATCAAGACAGCGACCTCATCCAAGAACTGAATGCAGCATGGGGTGTGCCGCCACAAGGCCCAACAAAAAATAATAACTTAACGAAGCATTCGAAAAATGTACTAAGTCATCTGGAACAACTTAATCTAAGGGCCCTAAACGGTCGCTGCGCCGAAGACGACCCCCCAGCAGCCACCTTCCACTCTAACACACACTATTCGCATCTTGACTACATGTTCATGTCTCTGAATATGTTCTGTTGGGTAACATCATTCAAAATAGAGGCGAGCGACTTCAGTGATCATCTGCCTCTAGTGGCCGAAACTGGAAATTGAACCCCTTATTGGCCCAGACACAGAACTCAGCTCAAATTTAAGGCGGTTACGGTGTAACCCCGACAATATTGACTCTATCAGCTCCACTGCGAAAATCCTTTTCTCCCAAACCTCCAGCTCCTCAACTAAGCTGTCGACGTGTGGCAAAATTTCATCAACGCCATTAGGGAGAAAATGAGAAGTTCTGTGTCTAACAACTTTCGCCAAGTGAAGGGGACCTCAATTTGGAGACATTCATGCCCGGACATGAAAACACAAAAACGATTCATAAACCAATCCCTGAGACATATGCGAAAGGACCAGGCAAACCATAGCCTGCAAGCGGTTCTACGGGAAGCGAAAAAACAGCTCAAACGGATGAAATGGGAAAGCCAGAAGCAAAGAAATGAAGATCTTTGGGTAAAACTTCTCTATGAAGGGAAGCAGAAAAACAGCTCTAGGTGCTGGCAAATGGTAAAAAGAATACAGAACCCTGACGATTTAGAGCAAAATTCACATATATCAGAGGAAGTATGGACAAAATATCTATTGCCGCACTTCATTAATGATGACATCACAGGAGACACTGCAATAATGTCTTCTCGCATAAAAACAACAAGGCCTGAAAAAGAGGAGAAATTCTATCATCACACGGGTGAAAAAACGCATGAAATGTGGGAGTGTGAGGGCATGAGCCCACCGAAATCTGATAATCCAAAAACAGAAGAAAGACCTGCAAAGGATGTCGAGCCAAGGCCAATAAAAATTGCCCCAGCAGACATCAGACGACAATAACAAAGGAGAGACCCAACGGAGCACCAGGGCCGAATAGAATACCACCTATGCTGTATAAATCAGATGTAGATTTCTGGCACTAGTATTCAACAACACAAGATTCACCTTGTCTCTTCCTGATTCCTGGCACGGGTCAGTCATCAGCCCGATCTACAAACATGGAAGCAAGAGTCATCCAAACAGTTATTGTCTCATTGCCTTGCTAGACGTAGAAGCAACATAGTTCGCAGGACTTATCCTGGAAGAATTATCGTCATGGGCCTCTGAAAACGCCATCATCCCACTTAACCAAACGGGTTTCTGCAAAGGCCAAGGGACCACAACTAACATCATGGCACTGTCCCTCCCGATGGGTGCAGCAAAAGCAACCAAGTCATCTTTATTCCTCACGTTCATCGACTATACTGCTGCCTTCGACCATGTGGACCGCAACAGACTTTGGCAGAAACTATACAATTGGGGTATTCCAATACTTCTCCTAGACGTCCTAATACTGCTCCACTCCAATACCTGGATTAAAATTAAACTTGGGGCAGGTACACATCTTTCGAAGCCGATAAGGACGACAAAAGGACTAAAGCAGGGGTGCTTACTAGCGCCCATCTTATTCAACCTTTTTTAGTGGATTTACCCGCAGAACTGTTGGCGCAAGATTCGCAATGCAGAGGCCAACTCCCTAAATGCCAATGTATGGGAAGAGTTACTCTGGCATCGCAATTCATTGCCTAGAGACTACTTATTTGAATCAGTTGAAGTTCTAGGTTTGACTGACATCTGGGAAACGTCTATAGATCTCCAGTCCTTCAAACAATTAGCCAAAAAATCAGCACGTATTATCTCAGCGATTGAAGACAAGAAGGACTTAGCAAACAGAGCGCATGGATGGACAACCCTGGGTGATTATGGTAAAATACAGCCACAAGCATACCTCAATACCGGGATGAAAATAAAAGTCAAAGAAAAGTTTCTAAAATTACGCCTTGGGGTAATCCCGATACTGCCACACCTGCCCCCCTGGGATAGAATACACTCTTCGTAACAGTGTCGCCTGTGTAAGTCCGGTAAGGAGGACATTGTTCATGTGATTTTTATATGCCTTAGACTAAGGGATTTGAGGTATAACCTTTTGCTACCATCTTTTAAATCACATGCTGTTCGGACCTGCAAGCAGGCAGTCAAACTATGCTTTACCACCAGTAATATCAAACTGAATTGCCAGGTTGTGAAGTTCTTTGACTTAATAAGAAAAAGACTTAATAGCGTTTGAAGAACTTTATTAGGTCCCGAGGACAACCTTGAACTGATCCCAGTAAATCTCGTACCTTTTAAGTTTAATTATAAATTGTTTTTAATGTTCCTGTTTGGTGTTTTATATTTTTGTAAAGATTTTAATTAATCATGTACAAAATAAACATTACTTACTTACTACTCTCTGAAACTGAGATTGCCACCATCTCTATCATTGACAGGCTTTCCTGGTGAACAAGGACTTATTTTATGATTTATCTGATGTCCTCACCACCTCATCCATCCGACACACCTCTGTCTCATTGGCACACTGAATGCAATACAGGACATCACCCAACCAGTTCACTTCAAAGGACACATCCTCTACCTTGCCTTCTGAACATCCTTGGCAATACCATGCAAACTTCCTATACTCCTAAAGGGGACTGGTCACCTTGTCATACTTATATCCCTGCTCAGCTTCCTACCAACAAACCAAGGACAACCCAAAAGAGAAGACAACCCCTTAAGATTCTTCAAAGACTTCTCCATAGATAACCAAATGATTGCACTCATCTCTCATCCTGACAATTCTATTTCAAATGCCAACATCATCCGAAACTACTTTTACACTTTTTTTAAAAAGCATGTAAACATTCCCACTCCATTTACAGACCACAGCTGCAAGCCAAATACATCACCTTTCTGGTACTTTAAAGACCACGCTGACAATAAACCCTTCATCTGCAGACAGGAAAGAAATGGAAGAAAAGCTAAACTCCTGAGGACCTCATGATAGTGAAGTCCCTCTGTACAACCCACTGACAGCTCTTAGCAGTCAAAATGAAGTACTACACCACCACCATCAGTGAAGCCAACATATAAGTAGTGTATTCTTTAAGACAGTAAAGCACTGCATCAACCCTCTATATGACCCTTATTTCCCACACTCCACATAGAAGTGCAATGCAGACAGCCTACTCTTTCCTGTAAAAAATAAATACAGAAGATCTGAAAGCACATCAACAATCACAACCCTGCTTCTCCTTTTACACTCTCCCATTCTAGTACAATCTTGCAGTGGTCATTCTTTAAAGCTATATCTCTTATCAACATACTCAATGCCCTCAAAGCCACTTTCTATGACAATGATGTCTTACCCTCTTTCTTTGTCAAAGCTCTCTCTGGGAAAGGTCTCTCCTTCCTACTCATCATTGTCAATGTCTTCCTCTTTCAAGGCATCTCCCCAGGCACTCTCGCAACAGGCCAGTTCATTCATTCCCAAGGAAGCCTACACTAGACCCTGCTGACCTTTCCACCTACTGGCTCATAACTCCCTGTTCCTTCATTGGCAATATCATTGAAAAAAGTAGTCTACACTCAGGTCACATCAGTGCTAATCATCTCCTTCTTGACTACCAGTCTTGCTCAAGTTTACTCAGTAGCATAGATACCATTACCTTACACATCGTAGGTGAGGACCTCAAGACTACAATTGAGGATGAAACCTGCCTCTTGATACTGCTGGACCATTCAGTTGCCTTCGACACAGCCAACCATTGCACACTTGTGTTGGAAACGCCCTTTTTGCGGGGTTATTCCCAAGTGGTTTTTTGTTTTGCTACTTCCTCCTATTTTTCCAGACCTGTTTTTATTGGCTTTGGGACTTACGGCAATTTACCACTGCTAATCAGTGCTAAAGAGCAAACGTTCTCTGTGTAAATTATAATTATGATTGTTTATCCAAGATTGGCATATTTGATTTACTGATAAGTCCCTATTAACATGCACTGAGTGTGCTAGGGCTTTTAAATCAAATGCTACTAGTGGGCTTGCTGCACTGGTTGTGCCACCCACATGAGTAGCCCTGTAAATGTGTGTCAGACCTACCACTGTAGTATTTGCGCACATAGTTAACTGCCATGTTGACCAGGCAAGTGGGCCCACTTGCTAGGCCCAAACCTTCCCTTTTTCTTACATATAAGAAACCCCTAAGGTAGGCCCAAGATACCCTCATATGCAGGGGGGCAGTGTATGTGTAAGGTAGGGCATGTACTGGTGTGCTTTACATGTCCTGATAGTGAAATACTGCCAATTTCATTGTTCACTATTAAAAAGGCTAGCTGTCCTATAGGCTAAATGGAGTTGCTTAATAACATCTTACAAGTATAACTTTCCATTGAGACAAGATCACAAAATAAAGTTTAGGCTCTCGGAACTCAGAATTCAATAACACATCTTTATAGGGAGATGTTTTTTAAAATGTGTGTTTGAAAATGCCACTTTTAGAAAGTAGTCATTTTCTTGTTTAAATATTCTTTGTGCCTCTGCTTTTTGTGTATTAACCTTCTGATTTTGGAGTGAGAGAGGCTGGGGATTTATATTCACTCTAGACAGTCACAAGGGGGTTGAGGTGTATTCTGCCTTTCCTGGGTGACTCATAGCAGGGCTGAATAGACCTTGGCTGCATTTAGAGTGGTGGAAGGAGTTTCCCTTGCACCTGAATAGGCTGTGTTTCCTTTGCACAGTGCTGTCTCCACCCCCTGTGGTCATGTTGTACCAGAGCAAACTGGTTTGGACTGGGCACAGAATCCCTTTCCACAAAGAGAAAATGAAACCTTAAACCTTAGAATTTAGATTACTTCTGGAATCAAGAGGAAACTCTGCCAAGGAGAAGAGGTGGGGCGCTGTGAGGAGTAGTACTGCCCCTTTTCTGTGTGTGCTTTGCTGGGTTGGCCTGCAGTTGCTGCTTCTGCCAAGGAGAGGACAAAGGACTGGACTTTGCTGTGTATCCTGCATGTGAAGTTTCTCCAAGGGGTTGTGTGTGCAGTCTGTGACGTTTGAGCCACGGTCTCAGGGTCTATCACACTTCATGGCCCCTTCAGGGTCTTCCAATTTGTGATGTGTTTCAGCACGACAGGGAAAGGCAGCCCTGGGCACTTTAGACTTAAGCTCTACATGCTAATCAGCATGTTACAGAGTTAGGACAGTGTGAAAAAGAGGCTGAAGACTGGAACTTTTAACTGCACAGGTTCAAGGTTCCAGTTTTATCCTTAGAATATAGAGGTTTTTGCGATAAAAAAGGGGCAAATCTGTATGAGCCAAGCAGTCCCAAAATGAATATTTGTGTTTTGTGTATACTTTTGAGGAAAGTCAGTTTCTTTTTCATGCCGGTCCAAAGCCTATTTAAATTTGCAAGGAAACATTGAATTAATTGATTGTCTGATCTACCACTGCATACAGTTTTGTGAATCTGCCCATTATTCTTCATGTATGCACAATTCTGTTCTAGAATTAAATTATGATAATCCACTTTCTATTTCTGTGTTTGGGAGGTAACTTAATGCCACAATGCAACCTTTTATGTAAGGAAACTTTGTGCAGACAGAGTGGCCTTGGGTAATTGTTTACAAGCTGAGCAAACCACTGTAATCTAAAAATGCATAGAATGTTTTTCTATTCATTGATCACATTTTATTTGGGGTGTTTTTAGAGTGCTAACATGTCACTGAAATATTCTTACAGATACCTTCAGGAATGAAATCCAAAATTATGCATTAATGTTCTACATAATACAGCCGCAGTTTACTGCCCAATGGAAGTCAATGAAAGAGGATAAACACTAGTCATGGTATATTTCACAGTCCATGCGGAGTTGCCGAAGAACTCGAAAGAACTGGCGTTTCCCAAAAACGTAACCATCCACATAGACATACATGTCAGACTAAAAGAAGATGGTAGGTATACACAAGCATAGCTCCATCTGCCTCACATGTTTGTGCTTCACCCCATGTTTAATCACAGCAACAAATTTGCAGCATTCCAATGAAACTCATGCATGACACCTGACAGAGCTAAAAAAAATCTGATTATTCTTTACACAGCATATTTACTGGTTAGACACAGAAACCTAAATCTGCACTTTGTACATGTTCAGAAAAACGATACAGAAACTGATAAAAGTGAAAGGAACAGCGCCATAAAAGCATGCTTACATGAATAGATATAGAGAATTTCAATTAGTAAAAGATTATAATGTTTACTAATAGGGTGTTATAACAGATTAATTATGAAAAAGTAAGATTTAAATTGATTTTACTGACAAAATAATGCAATTCTAATGAAGTGGCTTCGCATTTCTATTGCCTTTCATTGTAATGCATCACAAAGAGAAAGTGGTGCACAATTTTATTAGGAATTACTACAAAACGAATATTCACAGTGATGTTACTAGACATTATTTGGGATCATAAATCGGTGAAAACAATTTTAGTAAATTGAAATTTAAGAATTATTTACATGTATGAATGTTGAAAATTTGTGGAAGAAGGCCAACTTGAGTCATTTCTATGTAATAACACACTGAAAAACATTACCATTATTTCTTTATATGAAATGTTTGATTTATTTCATTATGTTTAAATATAATTAGGAGTTTACTTTACTGAGGATAAGGTGTAAACTTTAAATACTTTTACTCATGTTTTTTCCTAAGCTGCATTATTCTATACCTTAATACAATAGACATTTCAAATTTCTTCAAATGTTGCTTTATCTGTTTTGCATAGGAAAATAGCATTTACTAAGGACATTCTTCTAGTGTTCAGGATGGAGTGAATTGGTGTAAACCTTGAAACTATTTCTAGACTGGCAGTTAATGTGGATAAATCTTATGTGTATTTCTTTGTGGATAATCCCCTGGCCCAGATGTCTCGTTTGGAGAGAGAATGGTCAGAGTAGCATCTACCACATTCAAATACCTGGGGATCCAAATATACAGAGACAAATTGAATCTGTTAGAAGGTAACCTGCAGAAAGGGATAACTACGCTGCGCTCCCAGGTATCCTTCTGGACCTAACTTCCGCTCTCTGTGGCTGGATGCCTCGCCTTATCAAAAATGGCGATTCTCCGGTGCCTACTTTATTTCTTCGTAGTCAATCAACAAGAGAGGAAGGGTCAGGATGTCACTCTTATACCCCTTAGAAATAGTATAACAACAGCGTAAGAGTGACCAAGGATAGAAATCAAAAGGGTGTGAGTAAACAAGATCATTCACCACCACCAGCAATAGCTCAAATCAAAGGACTGCGGGAGTCAATCCACACTCTGAAAAAAAGAACCCTCAGGCACCAACAAAAGTTAGAAGCCATTCGTCTTCATTAGGTCCTTATTACAGGTAGGTGAATTAATGCTATACAGTGAAAAGAAGTGATGTTAAAAGGAGGAAAAGCTGTTCCTTTTAATAAAGCGACAGTTTTAACCTCATTAAAAACAGTGAAAAAATGGACGAAGAATGGTTGAGTTAATTAGAACCAAACGTGTCCTGCAGATTTTTACAAATTGGTCAACATGTTTCTGCTATCGTGAGCCATATCAGCTCAGCATTCATCAGGACGATACATACCCCATCCGTTGTTCGGCGCACGCTAAGGCGCAAACTCCTAGGAGGGGCAAACAAACTTTATTACCAGGGACACGGAATTCCGGTGTATCAGCCCTTTAACTTAAGGGGTATCCAATCTGGGAAGAAAATACATAGACATATTGTAACTTAACGTCTATAGCGTTATAAAATCAGACATGCATTCCTTAAAAATATAGAAACGACTAAATCCCACCCTTAATTCAGGATAGTGGATTAAAGCTGTCAGTATAACAAAATTGGCCACACCCAGTGAGCAACACATTACTCGTCATGTGAACAATGTCGGTAAAAGTGTAAAACAGACCTGGTTAGCTTCCAGTCTGAACCGCTATACTCAGTGTTTCCACACACCACAATGGATATAACTGGCATAATTCTTTTGCATATAGCAATTATGCAAGAAGAAATCTTTTTATAACCGTCGGTATCATAAAGGCATCACCCTTAATGGCGCATGACTACCGCATTCATAATTCACTTTTGCCCGTAAAAAAATATTTATATACATCCCAAACAATGGAAGAAAGTCGCACTAAAAGTATTTAAAAAAAAGACAGATGAATGAAAAGAGTCCGCAAAAAAACTCACTGTAACAATTCGTCAAGGACACAGCGTGGGCTCGTGTCAGGGGAAACCTTCACGCCCAGAATCACTATAAAGGAACAAAAGGAAAAAACATCCGTGTTACGGGAACACCTTGAAAGCGGCGTGTATTATTACTGATCCCGTTCACAGGGTAGATGTTAAGTTTCATATCAGTTTTAGTTCAGAAAACACTCACATTTGTCTGGGCGACAGCCCGCTGCTTCACCTACAGCAGTCACATCCACGGCCCGAGAACGAGAGAATCTCGGAGCCGGTTGTTCTAAAAGTAACGTGATCAGCGTCTATAGTGGTCATGTGGTTCACGCAAAGTTCACATTCTTAAAGTGAAATGCATCAAAAGTAAAACAGTGTTTTGTCCACAGCATCACACTGATTATTGCATTAAGTAGTATTAGCGTTGTGCACCGAGATATAAAACCCCGATAAACAGCGTGTTGATCTTATTAATTTAGTGCACAAATTGGCAATAGTGAGGCATTTATGCACAATGCACAGAGAACAGTTTTTCTTTCTCTTCAATGCTGAAGCTTTATTGGTAATCTTCTGGTGAACACAATTACAATTCACCACCATGCCTACAAAATCCGACAGATTTGTGATGATCTCATATTATCAGATCCATTATATATTATGAATGGACCATGAACCTATGGGCCCCAGATGGAAACAATTGAGAGAGGCTCAATATTTAAAACGGTCAGTGATAATGTAATCGTCTCATCACCGAACCCCACGGAATGGCATCATTGAGACCTTGTTCATGTGTGGAAATGCGGTATATCCACCTTTGTTCCTTTTCAAAAATACAGCCTTCAGTCCCCTGCCTCATCTGCTCTATTACAGTCCACTTGATGTCATTGGGGCTATTCTTCATTTCCAGAAAGTGAGCAGGCAGTTTGGTTGTGCTTTTGCGGCACCTCATATTGCTGCGGTGCTCGCAAATGCGTTGCTTAATTTTTCTTGTGGTCATACCCACGTACTTCAAGTTACAAGGGCAGGTGATAAGGTAAATAACATTACATGAATTGCAGTTAGTATGGCTCCTCTGGTGCCAGAGTTTGCCTGTCTCTAACTCTAATGTCTTAGTGTTTGTTGTCAAATTATAGACACTGCATCCCCCACACGGAAAATGACCAGTCACTGGTGGTAGGCCCCAGGCTGTCAAAACATCCTGATCCTGTCTGGCATCATTCTTTTTAGGGCGGGTGTGGACCGAAGCATCTTGCAAACTCCTTCCTCGTTTATACGCAAATAAAGGTTTCTGCCAGCCATGTCTATTGCTGGTAAGGATTTGCCAATGCTTCCCTATGCAGTGACTCACAGCGTTAGAAATACTGCTGTAAGTTGTTACACATGTCAAAGGAACATTGACTTCTTTCTCCTTATTATGAACTTCAAGGAGGGCCTCCCTATTTTGATTTTTTGCCCTATTGCAGATTTTGCTCAAGATCCTATTAGGATAGCTTCTTTTTTGCAATTTAGTTGTTAGATCTTTGGACTGTGCTTTAAAAACAGATAGATCGCTGCAATTCCTTCTAATGCGCAGGTATTGTCCAAAGGGAAGGTTTTCCCTAAGGGCACAGGGGTGAAAACTCGAGAAATGAAGGAGATTGTTTTTACTGGTAGGTTTATGATAAGTCATGGTGGTCAGGTGGTCAGCCTCCCTAGTTATTATGACATCCAGAAAAACAATGGAGTTAGCATGATATTGATGGGTGAATTTTAGATGTGGATCACATGTATTTACCCAATCAAAAAACGCCAAAAGACTGTCTTCTGGGCCTTTCTAAATTAAGAGCACATCATCAATGTACCTCTGCCACAGGATAACATTGGATGTGTAGGGATTCGTGGCAGACAAGATGTGCGTACGTTCAAAATTATAAACGTACAGCCCCGCTATACTGGGGGCAAATGTACTGCCCATCGAGGTCCCCGTCTTTTGCAGATAGATTTGATCTTGATACTCAAAAAAGTTGCGTTTGAGTGCTAATGTGGCACATTTGATAATGAATGTGCGAGAAGTCCCAAGTCGCCTGATCCAGGACATCAGCCAGCACTTTGATGGTAGCATCCTGCGGGATGCAGGTGTACAGGCTTTCTATATCTAAGGAGACTAGAATGGAAAGGGAGGGCTCATGAGTGATCGAACTCAGATGGAAAAGTCCTTAATGAAAGCAGTTCATTTATCTATGTTACTCACTTGGTTGTTTATAGACACAATCTCTTCAGTTCGTTATAGTCCAAAGACTGTTATGCCATTTTGTAGGGAAGATTTTCCGTTTTTTTTAAATTGTTTCTGAAAAAAACGAAAGATTAAGTAAAAAACGTGCTACTCAATCTGTACTAGGAACGCTCGAGGCTCGGTGTGACTGGTAGCATTCTATCGTTCAGGACCGCGCTAGAGATGGGCGTTTAGCACTCGTGCTGTGTTTCATTGGTGGCAACGCTGGGATGTTTTAACAAGGGTTGGATAAACGCTCCTTGCTAGTTCTTAAAAATATCGCAAAGAACTCCAAATGTGAACTCGCATGAATAACGCTACTTTAAACGCTTTGTTCAACGCTGGGATGTTGTAACAAGGGTTGGATAAACGCTCCTTGCTAGTTCTTAAAAATATCGCAAAGGACTCCCAATGCGAACTCGCATAAATAACGCTGCTTTAAACGCTTGGTTCAACACTGAACCGAATAAACTTTGCTCCAGCAAACAATTGTTACCTTTGGTTTAGAAACACGATTCCTCCGTGGGCGTCGCCTTCATCAATGGAGACGCCGTGTAGTTTTTCCGGGTTAGCGGGTTAAAATAGGACTCGGTTCCGTCTCGGGGGCATGCTGGGGTTTGTAGTTTGGTGGACAGTCGAATAATGGATCCTCCAGGTTTGCAAGGATATGTAACTTAAATGGATGGATGACAATTCCGGGAAATGGTCAGGTGGTTTGTGAAACAATATGTTCGCAAAACAAAATGTTTTAAAAAAATCAGATTTGAGTCAGGACTTAGTTCAAGATCGGCGGAATGCTAGGAGTTGTAGTTTTACGAGCAGGATGCATATAGAGTGCTCCTAATTGAGATGGACGGACTAGTAGATGAGAATTCCTGGGAATTTTAACAGGTATTATATGTGTTTGATCGAACGACAGGCACGTGAAAGTTGTGCGTTGTGGATCACTGACTGAGGTCGTGATTTTTCAGGACAATCATTTATTTATGGATTTGAAATACTACAAAATGGCAGGGATCACTACATGGTCCGGTGTTGTCATGTTTGCATAATTGTCAAGTGGTACTATATGCTCTCACGAGGTCAGCGACTCATGACAGAGTTACAGCGCACCTCAAAGGCACCTCATGGTGCATTATTACAGATTGTATAATTCAGACATCTCATTTAGACCTCGAGTTGTAGTATTAAATTTAAGATAAGCATTGCTTCTCGCTGTCTTAATTTGGCCTCCAAATCTCCACCTCTTAGGTCGGATTCAACTTTAGATATTATTGTCCATCTGAAATCATTCTCCCCATGGGCTTCATCGATCCAGTGTTGTACTTTAGGGGCTGTTACTACTTTTTTCTTTATCCTGGATATTCTTTGTCTAGCTTCCTGATTAGTTTTCCCTATATAGAGCTTGTTACAAGGGCAAAGGATTCCATAGACTAGGTTTCGCGTTTTACAGTTTGTGAAATGGTCATGTTTCCACGATATACCTTCATGCTGGAACAAAGTTCCTTCAATTGTGGAATTGCAGCACAAGCATGTTCCACATTTCCTATGTCCTGTGATTGGTGGAAGGTTCACATAGTCACGTAATGTAGGAACTTTTATTTTTGGTACGGCTGCTCGCACAATTTGATTAGCGATGCTCTTGTCCTTTTTGAAGGCAAAAAGTGGCGTTTTCGTGAACTGCACATTGAGATCTTTTATCAGATGCCAGTTTTGGTGAATCACTTTTTTGAAAAAGTTGGATGATGGACAAAAAGTGGATACACAAACTGTACGTTTCAGATCTTTCTTTTCTTTCTTTTTCAGTAGCTCTTCACGTGGCGTCCACCACACTCTCTTGATGGCTTGCTTTAATAGTTTAGATGGATACCCGCGGTCCAATAATCTCTCTTTTAGAGCGTTGGCATGGCTCATATATTCATCCTTAAAGGTGCAGTTTCTCCGGATTCGAAGAAACTGACCGATAGTTAGGTTCTGTTTCAGACTTCTTGGGTGGTTGCTCGAATAGTGTAGAGCTTTATTGCGGTCTGATTTTTTCTTGAAGAGAGTAGTCACTAATTGACCATTGGCACAATAGACTTCAACGTCTAGAAAAGAAAGTCTAGTATTAGATGATTGGATGCTGAACTTGATATCTCTCGTCCTATTGTTCAGCCATTCATGGAATCCTGAAAGTTGTTCTGCGGTGCCAGACCATGTGAAGAAAATATCATCAATAAAACGGACCCATCAGGGAGGAGCTTCGCGCGTATCCAAGATGGACGCGTGAGCACAGGGCTCCCGAGACCCTTTCCGCCTCCCGCATCTATCCTGCCGCATATCCTGATTTTGATGACGGGTTCTACTAGCTGATGCCCTGCTGACACGATATCTTCTTTCAAAAATCGATTTGGCCGCCGGGAACCAGACTCACTGCATCTCGAAACTTTGTGGCCTACATCGACGATTATCCACGGACTCGAGTCTTCGAAGTACCCAGGTGGCAATTGAACAACAACGGTCAATGAGATCTGGCCGCAGCCCCTGTGGTACTTTCGGTTTCGTTTTTGGTCACCACTGCGGCTGGCTGCCTGTTGACACTGCTGGCCTGTGCCTTGCTGCCGGCTCCAGGCTTATCTTCTGTCTCTCGCCTTCATCCTTGACTACACAAGTCGGTTCTGCGGAGAGCCATTCTCGCCAGTTCTCAAAAAGGCCCTACAAGACTTGTTACTCAACATGGCGGGCAAGTCGGAAAGTGAGAAGCGGGCCACCAGGGGCACATTCTGAGGGGGTGTCGCCCAAACCAATACTATAGATCGCTTCGCCCGCCCAAAGGGATCCCCTGGTGGGGTGGGTAAAACCTCGGATGAGACCGGAGATGGCTATCCTGCGACGGAAGACTTGACACTGCGAGATGTCATGGGCGCCATTGCCAGTGTGAAGACCTCTATGGGTCAGCAGTATGAGACCCTAGCCTCAAAGATAGACACTGTGGCGATTGAAGTCAACCTCATCAGGACGGATCTCGCAAAGACCAACGAGCGGGTCAAATCGCTGGACATTAAGACTCCAAGTCTTACTACCGATGTCTCGGACCTTCAGGTTGAAGTCAGTAATCTCCGGACATCCAATGACTTGTTTGCCCGTCGGCTGGATGACTACGAGAGCCGGGCCAGGCGCAACAACGTCCGCATTATTGGTGTTCCGGAAAACTCCACGGAATTATCCACGGATCTTTTGGTGGAGGACCTTGTGCTGCATCATCTAGCGCCTAAGGGCCTCAGCAACTTCTTCACCATGGAGCGCGCCCACAGAGTTCCAGGCGGGAGGCCTAAACTGGGCATTGCACCAAGGCCTATCATAGCCAGGATTTTTAATTTTCGGGACAGAGACGCTATCCTCCAAGCATCACGCACCCATGGACCCACAAAATTTGACAACGCATCGATCAGTTTTTATCCAGACTTTACGCAAGCGGTGCAAAAACAACGCATGGGCTTCACGGGGGTGAAACGATGCCTTAGAGACATGGGACTTAACACCATCGATGCTGCCATATATTCCCGTCCTGCACTGCATTTTTCAAAATCCCATGTTATGTGACAAGGTCAACTCGTCATAAGCACAGGGCAGGTAAAACCCATGACGAGTTGACCTTGTCACAAGCATGGAAGTGGTTAAGTACGCCATGCTTTACCCGGCCCGCTTGAGGGTCAAATACGAGGAGCGTGCACTTTTCTTTGATCGCCCGGAGGTTGTCAGTGACTGGCTTGATACTCTGCCGACACACCATAACCGGCCGGAACAATTAAAAGGCGCTGAAGGTGGCCTGGAGGAACAGGTGGAGTGAGTCCCTATCAGTGTGCCGGCTATATGGACTTACGGCAGGGGTTTGATTATTCCTATGAACATGAATCGTTGATTACCCGGGGGTGGGAGGGCTCGGGATTCTTCCTCCTCTAGGGGGTTCTTTCTCTCTTTTCGTAGATTAGTTTAATGGGGTGACAGGCACACTGCAGGTTGGGGTGGCTTTCTGGTCTAACGCATGGGTGCAGGGTGGGGGGGTTGTTTTAGGGACTTTCCTGGGGGTGGTCTTTGTTTCTTTGTTCATTCCGAGGCTTCATTTCGCTGCATATTTTGTCTATTGTGCCTGTTTCTTTGTGGGGGGAGCACAGTTCACGTTTCTGGGATGGGGGTAGGGGGCTGAGGGGGCTGAGTTGGAATGTGAATGGTCTGGGTGATAGGATCAAGCGGGGGATAGTTTTACAATATTTGAAGCGTCTTTCACCGGATATAGTGTTGCTTCAGGAGACACATCTGATAGGGAATACTTGCCATGCATTGAACAGAAGGGGATATCGTCTTGCGGCACATTCAGGATTTACTACTGGGTCGAGGGGGGCGGGCGTCCTAGTTCGGAGTTCCCTCCCCTTGGAGATAGATGATACTGTGCTGGATGATAGAGGCCGGTATGCGGCCATTACGGGCCGCTGGGAGGGGAAGACGGTCTCTATACTCTCCGTGTATGTCCCACCGGGTTCACAGGCCACCACTTTTTCTGATTAGGGAAGGGTGGTTTTGAGCTTCCCTGAGGGCATGTTGGTTGTGGTTGGAGACTTTAACTCGGTGGTCTGTGGCAGCGAGGACCGTAGCCCCCCAGGACTCTCTTGAGATCACAGTCATGGTTGGGTAACTTCCTGGATACGCTGGGTTTAGTAGACTGCTGGAGACAACTGCACCCTTGACAGGCACAATATACCTTTTATTCGGGAGCTCATGGGAGTCTCTCGAGGCTTGATTATATCCTAGTGCCAGCGGTGCAGATGGTCTCTGTGAAGGAAATTCGGCACCTAGCTAGGGGGATTTCAGATCACTCCCCACTTTGGCTTACGATAGATGCGCAGTTGGGAACTGAGGGCCGAGTTGCTCCGATTAACCCCTGGCATCTACGTAATCCGAAAACTAGGGCTGAGGTGGTTAAATGTATGGATTACTACTTTGCTGGGAACGTAGGGTCAGTGTCCTCCTCCATCTCCTTGTGGGAGGCCTATAAGACAGTGATCCGGGGTCAAACCCTGTCCTTGATTGCTAGCGCGAAGATAAGCAAGAATGAGGATGTGGTACGTTTGGAGAATGAAATCCCAGCTTTGGAAGAAGAGTTGGAATCTGGTGTTACATCTGAGGGGTTGCATGTTTTGGCCCTTAAACAGGCCGACTACAGAGCTTTGGTGACAGATGCAGCCAGGATGATGAGTCGTGAGAAACAGGGACGTTTGTATGATGTTGTGACAAGGCAGGAAAGCTGATTGCGTGGCTGGATAAGAGAGAACGGTTGAATCGGGTGGTGCCTGTTGTGGAAAAAGAAGACGGTACGCGATTTGTGGACCCGGTTGAGATAGTCGCGGTCTTTGCCCAGCACTTTCAGAAAGTCTACGCGCCGGTCTCGGACAGACCGGAGGAGGACTCACATTTGCTACTTAGGGATATCGCGTTGCCTAGCTTGTCGGAGTCCGACAAGGAGCTTATGGAGGCGGATTTTTCCGCTGATGAAATAGCGCTTGCTATCCGCTCCCTTCGCTCGGGGAAGGCCTCCGGCCCGAATGGTATCCCGATAGAGCTGTACATATTGTGTCCAGACAAGATGGCGCCGCACCTTCGCCAAATGTTTTTGGCATCGCGAGATCTTGGAACCCTTCCCCAGGATCAGAGACTGGCGTCCATTGCAGTCATCCATAAGGATGGCAAGCCCCGTGACCAATGTTCGGCATACCGGCCGATCTCGCTTTTGAACGTTGAGCCCAAAGTTTTGGCAAAACTTTTGGCAAATCGTCTGGTTACAGTGATCAGTGATTTGATCCACCCAGATCAGTCTGGGTTCATCTCTCATCGCAATACTGTGCTCAACCTCGCCGCCTTCATGGCGTACTGGCAAGGGCGGGGTCACTTCGTGAGCCGACCATTTTGGTTTTTTTGGATGCCTCGATGGCCTTCGACACGATAGAATGGTCGTATTTGTGGGCGGCCCTCGCAAAATTTGGTTTTGGGCCAAATTTCATCGGGTGGGTCAGACTGCTTTATGAACAACCACTGGCCCAAGTAGTGGTCAATGGTAGGGCCTCGGAACCTTTTGTTCTCGGAAGAGGCACACGGCAGGGCTGCCCACTGTCACCGCTGCTTTTCGTGCTCGCCCTTGAACCCCTTGCCGCGTGGCTTCGGTGGGAGCCATCGCTTAAAGGCATCAGTTGGTCCTCTGACTTTGAGGATCGTATATCGTTGTACGCAGACGATATTTTGTTATACCTAACTTCCCCTCGTAAATCATTAGGAGAGTTGTTCGACGTGTTAAGCTCCTTCGGGAGGAACTCTGGCTTGACTATCAATTGGACCAAGTCCTGTATCTATCCGCTTACTGGAGAACTACCCCTGTTGCCCCGTGTCTGTCCGATACCTGTATCGCGTGACGGCTTTAAATATTTGGGGATTTACATTTCCTTGGACTCAGCCGTACGGTATGAGAGGAATCTGCTTCCACCGCTTCGCCGGCTTCGATCGGACATCACGACTTGGTGTGGTTTGCCGCTATCCCCGGTAGGGAGAGCGGCCCTGTTTAAGATGATGTCTCTCCCCCGCTTCCTGTACGCCCTCCAAAATACGTTCGATTTGGTGCCTGCCAGTTATTTCCGCGAGATCGAGGGCCTCCAGAGGAAGCTGGTGTGGGGCGGACGGCCTCTCAGTGCACTGGCGAAATTGACTTTGCTCTGGTATGACCGCGGCATAGCGCTGCCAGATATAAAACGATATTACTGGGCATCTCAACTGAGTGCAGTTAATCATGCTATGTATGGTCCGGTCCCGAATCCCGCATTCGGGATGGATAAATGGCAGCTACCGGGAGGCAATTATAACAGGGCGCTCTACTCTAGATCGGCTAGGAAGAATCTTACTGGACCCACCGGGGTTGCGGTACGAGTGTGGAGTAGCGCGACGGCTGCCACAGGATGGACGGGCAAGCTGACTAGAGCAACGCCGCTTTACGCGGCGGTGAGGCTTGGTAATCTTTGGACGACGAAGGGGTTCGACAAATGGGATCTGATTGGCATTAGTCGGGTTGGAGACCTCTGGGTCAAGGATAGGATCAAAACCTTCGCTGAACTCCAACGAGAATATAAACTGAGCGATAGGGAGCACTTCCGCTATATTCAGATCCGCCACGCACTTGAATCGGTATTCCCGTCTGGAACTGCTAACCCAAAGTCCTCCCCCCTGGAAGATAGGGTGCTTGACGGGTATGTCCCTGATAGTACCATATCTCTCATTTATAAAAAGCTTATTAATGACCGCTCGGATCTTCTTGTACAGCTTCGTGGGGCCTGGACCGGTGATGGGCTGGAATTGGATGATGAGGATTGGCAGGCCGCGATATCATCCCCTAAGGAAGTCGCGATTCTGGTGCGTCTCCGGCTGGTGCAACTGAAGATTTTACACCGCGTATATGTCACAGGTCCACGCCTGAAGAGAATGGGTTATTCTTTGGATGGGTTGTGTAGACGTGGCTGCGGTATGCTTGCTACTTTTCTCCATATTTTATGGGAATGTCCGGATGTTGTGGTACATTGGAGACGTGTGCATGCTATTATGGAACAGGTGACGGGTGTTTCATTATTGCCTGAGGCCAGAAGGTGCCTATTGAACACTTGGGAGCCGAACGATTATAGCGTCGCACAGACTCAATAGGCCACCCTCGGCAGCATGATAGCGAAAAGGGACATATCCCAGCTGTGGGGGTCCCAAAGGGCACCTCTGGTTTCGACATGGAAGGAAAACATGGACTGGTGCATGTTTAGAGAAAAAACTGTATACATCGCCCGTGGAAGGCCCAAGAAATGGGGGAGGATATGGGGTCAATGGAATGCGTATCGTGGAGAGGTGTGTACCCCCCCTTTCGTAGAAACCACTAATATTCCTCTGTCCCCGTGACCGTACATTCCTTACATCCATCTTCTATTGTACACGATTTGCTTGCCCACTCTCGGCCCCCCCTTCCCTCCCCGAGATTCTTTATCCTTTCTCAAACCAACTTCTTTGACTTGGTTGCTCCCTCTGCTCCCTGAGACAGCCACTTATATTACAATTACTACCTCGGATTCTTGTTTGTATGTTTGTTTTAAAAATGTAAAATGTGAAACCTTTCATTTATCCTCCTACCGTCATAAGATCTTCGCATTCACATATAGTATCGCTGTCGGACCCACGGGTTGTCGGCTGATGAGCTGTGTACTATCTTTGATCATGGTATTTATTGCTACTGACTGGCCCCTGTGGTTGTAGGTCTTTATTTGTATTACTTTTCTTGTAATAAAGGTTTTAAAAATAAATAAATAAATAAATTTTTTTTAAAACGGACCCATCCACCGATCCATTGTTGGAACGGGTTATTGTTGTAGACACATGTGTCCTCATATTGGCTCATAAACAATATTGCAAGTTCCGGGACAAAAGGGCAGCCCATGGCGACTCCCTTTATCTGAAGAAAAAAGTTGTCTTTGAACTTGAAGTAATTTTTTGTCAAAGCCATTTTAGCTAATTCCAGGATGAATTCTGTAGGTATTTTAAATGGATGATCTCTCTTAACCAAAAAGATCTCTAGAACTTCTAGTGCCTGGTCCTGGGGGATTTGTGTATAAAGTGAGACAATATTCATACTGACCAAGAGGTCTTTGTTCTCAATGAATGGTAAATTATGCAATTTGTTTAAGAAATCCGTTGTGTCTTGAAGGAAGGATTTGACAGTTATCGTAAATGGTTTCAGAAAAAAATCGATGAATTTTGAGACTGGTTCAAATAATGAATCACACCCAGAGATGATTGGGCGACCTGGGGGAAATCTCTGGTTTTTATGTACTTTTGGAAGCACATAAAAAAGCGGTATTCGTGGATGTTTGTTGACTAGATAGTTGAATTCCTGTTTTCCAAGGAAGCCTTGTTCAAGTCCTCTATTCAAGATCTTACATAATTAATTCTGGAGTTCAATAGTTGGATCTATATTGATTTTCCGGTAGCAATCTTTGTCTGTTAATTGTCTAGTAGCTTCTGCTATATACTCAGTTGTTCCCCAGATGACGATGGAACCGCCTTTGTCGGCTTGCTTTACTATGACGTTCTCATCATTTTTGAGAGAATGTATCACTTGTTTTTCAGCTATAGATAAGTTAGATTTCACATAGCAGCTTCTCTTTTTCTCTTGGGCCGCAATTGCAGATAAAACTGTTTTTTCAAAATAAATGACCTCTTTTGGCACTTTATAGGCAGGTGGGTAATAACTTGATTTTTTCCTTAGTCCGGTGGTTTCCGTTTGGGGCATCATTTCTTTGTCCGAGAAGAATGAAATTAATCGGATCTTTCTGCAGAACTCGATGAATTCTAATTTCAATCTGACAAAGTCTGTTGATTTTAATGGTACAAAAGTGAGTCCTTTTTCCAAAACACTTATTTCTGTTGATGTGAGGAGTTTGGTTGAGAGATTGTAGATCGATGATTTCTCTAGTTTTTGTAATTCTGCCTCCTCGTGGACATTTCCCACGGTTGTTGATATCGCGTTTTCCCGCGAGCTTTTGCCTGGCCTTGGGCTAAAAAAGACTGTTGCTGTTGTTGTGGGATATTTTGTTGATAATTTTGTTGATATTGTTGTTGGTAGTTTGTTTGATATCCTCCCCGTCGAACGAATGGGGGTCGATAAGTACCTTGATCTGAATCACTGCCCCCTGATGACGAGGTGTCTGAGAAAGTCAAATACTTGGTTTGCGATCCGCCTTGATTGTCTGGAAGAAAGCGCTTAGCCTCCGGACGAGAGTAAAAATCTTGTTGAAGGTACGGATAGGCTTTTTCAAAAGAAAAGTTGCGTTTGTCTTTGTCAAAGATGCTGTCTTTTTGTTGTACTGTATAGTCTTTGAATTCTAGTATGTCCTTTTCAACTTTTCAAAGTAGAATTTTTGAGTCTTGAAATATGGGGTTAGATTTTATTTCAGCTTCTGGTGCTTCTATTTCCTCTAGTTTCATTTTTGACAACCGTTGATCAGTTTCAATAGTCAAGACCATATGGTCTCGACTACATTTAGTCTCAATAAAGCTGAAGCCTTTTTTATAGATGTTATCCTCAGTAAAGATGACTGGTATGTTCTTTACTATCAATCCCAACGGGATGGTGCCTGACCTGAGATGTTGGAGTAAATAGTGGCCATGCAGGTCAGTCCGAATTTGCTTTTTCTTTAGGCGAATAAGTTTGTCTGATTTATTATTAGTCTGAGCGGTACTACTGAGGGTGGCTGAACCAAACAAAGGAGGGTTGCTCAATAGTTTTTTTATATGTTCTTCGCTATATGCGAACGTTTGGTCTTCTGACATGATAGATAATCCAAGATTACAGAATATCACTCCACGTAAGACATTCACACGTGACCACAGCTTAACTGTACATTCACCAACCAACATTCACCAAAAAACAAAAAATGACAAATAATAATAAGCAGAGTAGAACGTGAATCAAAATCAGAAAGGACCACGAATAGTGCCCGAAATGTCAGTTTTCGTGATTTAGACACTCAAAAGCGTGAGAGAACCTCACGAGCGTGCGCCCGCTACTCAAGGAGACAGCAACGAGGGTTTTGGCTTGAGCGCAGTAAGGCTACGCCAATACTATAATAAACAAACAAAGTGCCAGTACTGTGCATTTGATCATAAGATTACAGAAAAAATGTAAATCTCTCAATTTCAAAGACCACTCTTTCAGACAAGATTCTATCAAATCGAGTGAATTTATTTTTAAATATTTACTTCTTTCTTTTAAAAATGATTTTTGTTTTTTTGTGATATTGTAAAGAACAGAACAGTGATTATTTGGCTTCTACTTGGTCTAACATATTTATCATGAGTATCAAAGGAGGAACAGGGATCTTAGTGATAAGAAATGTATTGGAAAGGGGGGGGAAATTTTTTGGGGAAAGAATGAGTGAAGGGAAAAGAAATAGAACACGTTTGATTGACTACATTCAATGCACTACATTAATATACATAAAAAGACACCAGACAAAGAAAGAATGGTCAAGGGGGAAGGGGGCGGTGTGGGGGGTGTGGTGGCCCTGCGCAAGTCCTATTTATAATAGCAGGTGAAACCAAATCCACTGAATGGAGGCAAACAAAGATTAAATGCAATCAAAAGAATAGACCATCAACAATTTTACATTTGAACAATACAATTACAAAAGATTGGCCTAAATCTACAGATGAGAAAGGTCGACGCGTTTCAAATCCCATAGAATGTTGGGATTCTCTTCAGGACCATATGGACATAATCTGGAAAACATAAATTCAGAAATCATACTGTCAGTCAAGAGCCTGGGCAACTCTCAACTTCACATTCAGTCCAGCACATACTCAGCTCATACCTGTGCTTCTGTTGGTATTCTTTTCTGTCAAAAAGGGCTAGAAAATTAAGGATGGAAAGGGAGGGCTCATGAGTGATCGAACTCAGATGGAAAAGTCCTTAATGAAAGCACTTCATTTATCTATGTTACTCACTTGGTTGTTTATAGACACGATCTCTTCGGTTCGTTATAGTCCAAAGACTGTTATGCCATTTTGTAGGGAAGATTTTCAGTTTTTTTTAAATTGTTTCTGAAAAAAAACGAAAGATTAACTAAAAAACGTGCTACTCAATCTGTACTCGGAACGCTCCAGGCTCGGTGTGACCGGTAGCATTCTATCGTTCAGGACCGCGCTAGAGATTTGTGTTTAGCACTCATGCTGTGTTTCATTGGTGTCAACGCTGGGATGTTTTAACAAGGGTTGGATAAACGCTCCTTGCTAGTTCTTAAAAATATCGCAAAGAACTCCAAATGTGAACTCGCATGAATAACGCTGCTTTAAACGCTTGGTTCAACGCTGGGATGTTGTAACAAGGGTTGGATAAACGCTCCTTGCTAGTTCTTAAAAATATCGCAAAGGACTCCAATTGCGAACTCGCATAAATAACGCTGCTTTAAACGCTCGGTTCAACACTGAACCGAATAAACTTTGCTCCACCAAACAATTGTTACCTTTGGTTTAGAAACACGATTCCTCCGTGGGCGTCGCTTTCATCAATGGAGATGCCGTGTAGTTGTTCCGGGTTAGCGGGTTAAAATAGGACTCGGTTCCGGCTCGGGGGCATGCTGGGGTTTATAGTTTGGTGGACAGTCGAATAATGGATCCTCCAGGTTTGCAAGGATATGTAACTTAAATGGATGGATGACAATTCCGGGAAATGGTCAGGTGGTTTGTGAAACAATATGTTCGCAAAACAATAAAAAAAAAAAAATCTGATTCGAGTCAGGACTTAGTTCAAGATCGGCGGAATGCTAGGAGTTGTAGTTTGACGAGCAGGATGCATATAGAGTGCTCCTAATTGAGATGGACGGACTAGTAGATGAGAATTCCTGGGAATTTTTAACGGGTATTATATGTGTTTGATCGACCGACAGGCATGTGAAAGTTGTGCGTTGTGGATCACTCACTGAGGTCGTGATTTTTCAGGACGATCATTTATTTATGGATTTGAAATACTACAAAATGGCAGGGATCACTACATGGTCCGGTGTTGTCCTATTTGCATAATTGTCAAGTGGTACTATATGCTCTCACGAGGTCAGCGACTCATGACAGAGTTACAGCGCACCTCAAAGGCATCTCATGGTGCATTACAGATTGCATAATTCAGACATCTCATTTAGACCTCGAGTTGTAGTATTAAATTTAAGGATAAGCATTGCTTCTCGCTGTCTTAATTTGGCCTCCAAATCTCCACCTCTCAGGTCGGATTCAACTTTAGATATTATTGTCCATCTGAAATCATTCTCCCCATGGGCTTCATCGAGCCAGTGTTGTACTAGAGGGGCTGTTACTACTTTTTTCTTTATCCTGGATTTGTGTTGTGATATTCTTTGTCTAGCTTCCTGATTAGTTTTCCCTATATAGAGCTTGTTACAAGGGCAAAGGATTCCATAGACTAGGTTCCGCGTTTTACAGTTTGTGAAATGGTCATGTTTCCATGATATACCTTCATGCTCGAACAAAGTTCCTTCATTTGTGGAATGACATTGCTGTTACATATGGGGCATAGCCTATCATTCACACGCCGGTATCAGTGGTGTGGGTCTACAGTCTGCAGGTGTACAGAAATGGCATTGCCATGGTAATGATAACAAAGACCCGGTTCCCCAAGATGCAATGTCATGTGGGACCCTGTCAAATTGTATTATTGAAGAATGTATTGTTCAAGTAAGGAATGCCCCTCTTAGAATGTATGCTTTGTTGTATGTCTGCAGTTAGTGGAGGAGGGTGGAGTTTAGATGTTCACCAGTTTATGGGATTAACATGACAGTTATCCAATGCTGCCTGTGAAATGACAGCTTTCACAATGTATACAATGACTTTAGTGAAGACACAAGTAAATGCAGTTCAACGTACAGTTACAGTACAATATAATGGATATTCTGGTAACCTGTCCTATTCATGATGTAACCAGCTGTACTGTATTGACTACCAAAACCCAATAACGTTTTTTTTTTTGTTAATGTGAACCTATCCCTAGCACTGACACCATGGAATGCAACAATGTAATTTTATATCTGTTGACTTATCTGTGAGGATGAAAAGAACAGTCGTTTCTCATGAACAGTTGGAAAACCGTGCTGGAGTATCGAAATTTGTACCTTGTGATTGGATGAGCCACTACATGATGATCTGAGAATTATGTATGATGACAGGTTACAAGGAGCATCATAAAGCCTATAAGAAAAGAGACCCCAAAGGAGGCTTAGCGACACATGCTCTTTATATCCCTTTGCAAGAGGACCGTATGGTTTTTCTATGATTTAAGAACCATCCTCTTGGCTACCTTTGTTGATGCTCTTAGCAGACTGGAATCCTTCTTTGCCGTCAGTCTGTTTCCCTATGCCCCATGCTTTTTTCCCCTTGCCAATGATCTTGCCTGCTGAACTTTCTTGGACTGTGTGGTGAGCAACCTGACTTGGCCCGTTTCCTCTTTTAGTCCATGCCCATGCCTCCAGTGGACTTTAACTTGATCCTTGTGTCCTTTACCATAGAAATCTTCGAATGATTGTTAGAGAAAACCACCCTTCTGCCTTTTGATGGTGTCTTGTAACCATCCTCTTCTGAATTATCTGAATTAGAAACTTTGACTAAATGTGTGGCTTTATACTTCATGCTGTAAGATTCTTGACTTAAATGCTTAAAGTGATAGTTATGTGCATTGTTTTTGGATCATTAAAACAATAACTTCATTATCTAGATTTACCTTAGTCTGTTATTGTGTCATTATGTTCTTTCTTTAAACTGTGCTATTTGAACTTGGACACTAAATGCTTAATAAGGAGAATCATTGACTGTTTTCAGAACATCAAGTTCTGCTGCTTTTAATCTGTGTTGCGACTGCAGAACTTTAGTCTGTGTAATCCTGGTTAGGCTGAACTTCTTCAGGAGGGTGGGTCTACCCATTGTAATACATTATTTCTATAGCATGGTCCAGAGAATGGTGTATTTGAACCTTATCTTGATCTTGTGAGTTGGCTCAAGGGCATAGTAAACCACCTGATATACCAGCTTAAGCGGGGTGCTACTGAGGTAGATTAAATCGTTTTATGGCTCTTCTTAACGTTTACACCGTAAAACTAATAAACTATAATAACACAGCGCAAAGGAAAGCAAGTAAAATGTAATTAATGAAGGAAGGAAAAGGAAGCATAAAGGAACGAAGGCACAAATAAAAACAAGAAATAAGGAGAAAAGGTATAAATAAAGTAGTGAAAGAAAGAAGAGTAGAAAGAAGAAAAGGAAAAATCAAAGACAAAATAGAAAAGGAAGTAAGGAAAGGAAGAAAAAAAATATAGTGAAGAAATGTAAGATGGAGGAGCATAAGAACAAACTGATAGAAAGAAGGATAGAAAGCTAGAAAAGGGCTAATGGAATGAAAGAAGAATGGTCAAAAGGAAAGAAAGATTGAAAGAAAGAATGAAATATGCATAAAACAAACAAAGATGATGGAAAGAAAAAAAAGAGGCATAAAAAGAAAGAAATGGAATGAATGAGAGGAATAGGTCAATACAGGTAAATGTGTAGTCTTTGGCCAAGTTCCCTTAAAATCATGCAATAATAATCATCCCTGTCTACAAATTTTCCCTAGAAGTACAATTCCCATGAAACTTCATAGGAAGGATTGCACACTCTACTCACACATTTATTGCTATATATGGGTCAGAGTGGGGGGTATTTATTTTTCTGGCTACTCCCTTGAATTTGCTACTAATTAATGGTCCTCCTGGGGTAGCCAGTGGGTTGTGGACATCCTAATTCCCACCCCTTCCTATCAGTGGATAGAGATGCATCAAAGGACAATCTCCCCTGTGGTAAAGTGCCGTGATGTGAGCTGTCTAATCGTAAAGGGCACACTACGGTTAAAGTAGTGAGAGGCAGCAAGTCTGTAAAAATTCTTTCGCTGGATCACACCCAATGCTTCCCACCGAGACAGGTATAAAACCCACACTCACCCCCCCCCCGCCCCCCCAAGACACCTCCCCCCCTCCCCCCCCGCTCCCCAACCATACACAACAAATGGGTAGTAGCTTATGCGGCTGCCCAGGAGGGTGCTTCAAAACCATAAAGCTACAGAAGACACGATGCAAATGTCGCAGTGTAATACATTCCTGCATGCTGCTGACCTGACAGAACACAAAAAGACCCAGCATTTTTCTAATTTTGTGCAACAAAGTAGCCTCTTTCGCTTGAAAACACTCTGGGCCTCAACAGAGAAGGAAACATCCAAATGCTACCAATCACCACGGCTGCATGGATTTTTGTTGATTTAAATTACTGTTGCTCCTGAAAATACACGAGGACCCGGCAGATTAGTTCATTGTTTAATATATAATCGAAGAAAGGAGAAAATGTTTAAAATGGAGACACAAATTACCGGACACCGAAGAGCCCTACTGCGAACAGCGCAGAAAGCAGACCGCTCATGATTGCTGCGCTCTCTGCCTGGAGATAATAGCTCATTGTCATTTCCTATGTAGAGCAACACCTGGCAGACTGGTTCATAACAGAGCTGCTGAGTGATGCAGACCTCGAGAAAGGACAGACGTGCACCGAGGCATTCCGACACGCCTTGCGAAATGTTTAGCGAGGAATGTCTCGGTGCACGTCTCTCCCGTTGGGAAGTGGTAAACGAAACATGTTCGGCGGGCCACAGGTGAATCAGCCAGAGCGTTATCAATCGTAATCAGATCATTGACAGAAAAGACGGACCAGGCATAAAGATTATCTTTGTGTGAATGCCGCTCGGGTAGTCTTTCCTTGATGTCTACGACCCTGGCAAGGCTGAACCGGGGTTCTTCGAAGTCGCAAACACTCGTTCTCGGAACAGATGACTTCTCAGGACGGGGGTGGAAGGCTATCAATCACCGCACGTTAATTCTACGTAATAAGGCAGAGTTGGATGCAGGCAGGCCCATTGTGGAATAGGCTGTATCTGAAATTGATTACAACAGCACTCAAAATGAAAGCAGTCCTGCAAACCACTTCGTCGCTCCGAAGCATTAATCTCAATTATAAGGAGAGCTTCATAATGGTAATGCTCGGGAATAAAAAAAAAGTATGAAATAAATCAGGTTTCATAAGACACGTCAATTAATCAGCTTTGGAGCCGAGAGACGAAAGCTGCACATTTTCAAAGGTACACGTTTTCTGCACTCTTATTCTTTTTTTCTCTGTAGGTTTTTACAGCTTCCGTAACTAGAAAGGCCAAGTCGTTCCTTTGGAGCACTGTGACCCTGACACAAACCTCTTAGAAGCCCAAGAGATGCACTTCGTGGGATCAGATGGGCCCTGGTAGAAGATGGAGTTTTAAGGAGCATCTCACTTAACTTCCAATTGTGTGTTAGTCAGCATGTTAAATGTTGTTCTTCACCATATGCGAAATAAAACATAAAACCGAGGGAAGGGACACAATCTGCTGAGCTACAAACAACCACAACAGGTGCGCAATATGGAATGGGAACATGGTCGCCGTTAAACTGTTTCTTTATACTGAAGAGGCGAGATATGTGATCTAGTGGGTAAGTTAGTGGAAATTTGACCATAAGACATATATTCGAATCCTAGCTTGCACACGTCCTCAGTCTGTGTGGTCCTAAGCAAATCACGTTATTTCACTATCTGCAAATACTTGGCGTACAGAAACAGGTGAACCACCATCTCAGCCCTGTACAAATACATGCACTTTGTAACACTGCTGCTTGTTGCAATCACATACCTGTGCCAATAGCACTATGCGATGGAGCCCAGTTGCCCCATTCTTAAAGTTGCCATTCAGCGCTGTCCCTCTGCGTTAGACACTTTAAAAATATGCCCCATTATCTCCCGATTTTAAACCTGATAAAATCGCCTTTGTTATGCCTAGATTAAAAGACCAATATTTAAAACAGGGCAGTAGTAAGGTTGTGCACTGATTACAAATACATATACGATAGAAAAAATGTTTATACTTGTATTCCACGAAAAAAAAAACTGCAATGATGGTGCTTTACTGCCAGGATGTCTGGTTGGAACATAGAGCTCTATTTTTTACTTGTGACCTGTGCCACGCAATAATTTATTGGCATCTTAAGTTTATTGAAAACATTCCAGGACATGTACAGTCAAATCAGAATTCTAAATAAAAGCCAAGAAGACACATTCGAAGAGCAACGCACGACTGTATGGAAAACAGAAAAAAAAGTTTCTTTGGCACTTGCCAGGAAACCCCATTGAGCGTTTCTGTCTTGCTTGTTTCCGACTGTCATGTTTCTCATTGGCACACTGATTCTTATCTTGGTCTCCCTTGCCTTTGCCATCTCTCCTGTGTTCTGAGTTGCCGGTGCACGAGGTAATTACGCACGGCAGAGCCCATGTGCGGGCCTGAACACGCTCGCTGCATTATTGTGACTGTTACCTTGGTGTTCTCTCGTCTCAAAAATTGTAAACAAGGCCTCCCTGAAGTGAATTCCAAAACGACTTCTGTGCCCTCTCTGTTGCTCCCACATTTCGAAAGGTGCCTCCTGGGCTGCTTCGCAAAACTCATAAAGACGTGTGTGTCCTTAGCATAACTCTTCGATTTTTACATCATCTTTATGACGTCAGAGGTGTAACCTATTGCAGCTTTTGAGTATCACATGTTCTGGGGCATTTTTGTTTTTAAAGTAGTGAGCAAGAGCGTAAACCTCGATGCATGACGACAGGTGTCCCTTATAAAACCTGAACACACACTTCGAGACATCCAGTGTGGCACTAGAAGTAAATAGTAAAGTCACCTTTGTTGTTTCCCTTCCTCATTTCGCAGATTGCTTACTGCTAGAAATGTGGGTCTCTAGTTGGCAGTGGCATGTACCCTGTCCAAGTAGGGACCCTTCTTCCTAATCCAGGTAAGGGATTAACACACCCAAGATAACCCCTGCTCACCCCCTTGGTAGCTTGGCAGAAAGCAGTCAGGCCTATCTCAGAGGCGATGTGTAAAGCATTTCTACATAGTAACACAGTAAAAACACTACAAATGGACACCACACCAGTTTAGAAAAATAACCAATCTTTACTTAAACCAAACAATATCAAAACTACAAAAATCCAACATACATATGCAGAGATATCACTTTTTAAAGGTTTAAGCAAGTTAATCCATAGAACTCTATGGATGCATTGGTTTTAGCACAAAGTTCCTTTGATGCAGCAAAATTTGAAACAAAAAACAGCCGCACAGGAGGGAAGTGTCAGAAAACACAAGTGATGCGTCGATTGTGGAGTCCCAGGAGAATGGAGGCATCAGTTCTGCTGCACACATGCGAAGTGTTGTGCCGATTCTTTACTACAAGGAGAGTGATGCGTCGAAGTCCCACATGCAGCCTTGGCTCCATACTGTGTCATTGGAGACTTGCAGGACAGGTATGATGCGTGGAAGATCCAGGTACGCTGGGTTGAGGCGTCGGCGAGATAGGCGCTGCCTCGATATTCTCAGCCTGCGGCAGGTGGTGTGTCGTTTCCTTCAGCTGCACAGCAGGGCCTGCGCTGAAGTTGGAGCAGGGGTCACCAACATCAGAGACACGGTGCTCAGGACTCGGGCTGTGGCGATTTCTCAGACATATGACAGGCATTGCTTTAATTCTTCTGCGGCACCAGTCTGATGCGTTGATTTTTCAACTGCACAGCAAGCTTGCGGTGGGAAAAAACAGGCACTGAAGAGCGATGCGTGGATTTTCAATCCATGAAGCAGCAAAACGACCTCCAAGGACCTAGAACTGGAATTGGCACCACTTGGCAGGTCAGAACTCCCAGCAGAGTAGTTCAGGGGAGCTGCAGATGAAGGCTTTAATGGTCCTGAGACTTCCATCAGGAGGCAAGCACACACAAGCCAATGAAAAACATTGACAAGCAGGATAAGAAAGTAAAGTCCAGTCCTTCCTCTGCCCAAGACAGAAGCACCAAGCAGCAGGCCAGCAGAACACAGCAACAAGCAAAGTGGCAGTTCTCCCCAACAGCTTTTCCAACTCTTCTTTCTGACAGAATCTCCTCTTGATCCAGAGGTGTTCTAAAAATGTGGAGTTACTGGTCCAATACCCCTTTCCACCTTTGAAGTAGGCATATTTTAAAGGATAGTTTTTGTAGTGCATAGATTCTACAATGCCCGACCTGCCTCTAGACATACTACAGGGGTGTGGAGACAGCATTATGAGAGGACCGGTCCAGCCATATTCATGTGTCAGTGACAACCCCTTCCAGCACTCTAACTCAGGAAGACCCATCAGTCTGGTGATTGGCAATCAGAATATGCAGGACACACCTCAGCTCTCTTAGTGTGACTTTCTAGAGTGAATGCACAAACAGCCCAACTGTCAGTCTAAACCATACATGGATTCCACAGCAAGACAGAGGCACAGGAGGGTAAAGCGAGAAAATACCCGCTTTTTAAAAGTTTTCAAACGCACAAATTGAAAAACACTTTCACTGAAAGATGTTGTTATATCCAGAGTTCTAGGAACCCAAATTCAAAACCTCTATCTCTTCCCAATTGAAAGTTACACTTGTAAGGGGTTACAAGGCAGCTCCAATCATAACCTATGGGAGAGATGGTCCATACAACAGTGAAAAACGAAATTGGCAGTATTTCACTATCAGGACAGGTAAAACATATACCAGCACATGTCCTACCTTTCACATACACGGCACCCTGCCCACGGGGCGACCGTAGGCCACCTTAGGGGTGCATTACATGTAATAAAAGGGAAGGTTTGGGCCTGGACTGCAGTTTAAAACTGCACATGCAGACACTGCAGTGGCAGGTCTGAGACATGGGTGCCACAATCAGTTCTACAGACCCACTAGCAGCATTTGATTTAAGGGTCCTTGGCACACACAATGCACTTTACTAGAGGCTTACCCGTAAATCAAATATGCCAATCATGGATAACCAATAATAATCACAATTTACACAGGGAGCACCTGCACTTTAGCTTAGCACTGATCAGCAGTGGTAAATTGTCAAGAGTTTCAGTCAAGAAAGACAGGAGGCAGAAGCAAAAAGACAGAGGAAACCACACCAACGATGCCAGGTCTAACACTTACTGGCAATCTTTTTTATTGTGATTACCCTTCCTCATCCCAGTACATGGTTAAATGAGCTGAGTTCACTGCCCAACCCCAGACACCACATGACCTAACTAAAAGTAAAACAGCCATTGACCCCTTTTTTGAACTTCCACTCAGAACCCACCCACAAAGACACAATAAAAGGGAGGCACACCTGTATCTCATCCTGCCATGACAAGCACTCAATTTGGAGGACCATGGGAAGTTGTCCGGGCTGCATGTCAGGATAAGTAATGGTAATCAGAGTAAAAGCCATCACTGATAAGCAATTAGCTCTTTATCTTCTCAGACCATCGTTGTCCAAGTCCTTACTTCAGTGAGGACATACCTGAACAGTAAACTCAAACCAGACTGTAACAAAGCACAGATACGCTAGAAGAATGTAAAACATCTACTTTAATAAAGTAATGAACTGATAGGTTTATGCCCAATGAGAAACCCCATACAGGCGGTGGCTACACATATCCTCCATTTAGGATAAAGTAGCCCAATGGGTGCTGAAAATCATAGATACCAATAATAATAAAAATAAGCAATTTGTAAAGCCCATGGCAACTTCCATAGGAGTGTCCAAGTGCTATCCAAGGTCAAAGCAGCCAAAGTGAACAAGGGCTAACAAAATGAAACCTGAAACTACATAAAAAATGACGCTTTAAGATTTCTGTGAAAGGAGAGCTCTGTCTTACACTGTTGTAGATCCAAAGGGAGGATGTTCCAATACTTGGAAGCAAGACTCTTAAAGGAGCTGTCCCCAATTTGGACCTTCTTGAAGGCACGGACCTCTGTCAACTTGAATCCTGCAGGTCTCAGACACCTTAATGGAAGGTAAGGTTTACTAAAGGAGTGAAGATAATTTGCTCCAACTTTTATCCTCTCGCTTAGGAGATCTCCTCTTAAAGGCCAAGGTGGTTAACGTTCCCTATAGTGACCACTATCCGATTTTAATTAGCCTTCAAAAAACTGGGGAAAGAGAGAGAAATTGGGGCACAAAATTTAGTAGCTTCCACAGACAAACTTAGGGTGGTTTGGAGGGGGGTTGATAATAAGGGAGTTTTAACTCGCACCATTCAAAAGCACCCCCAATTAGTGTCAGCATGTTTATCCACCGACAGTCCTGAACATGTCATTATCGAGGCTTTTACAGACCTTTGTAAGGCTATAAAAATGGAGATTTCTAAGCCAGCTCGAACCACCAATTACACACAACCACGGTGGTTCAACTCCTTATGCTCTACAGCCAATCGGGAACTAAGGGCTGCCCTCACAGCGGACCCACGAGATCAGTCTTCTGTGAGGAGATTGAGGGCTAGTTATAAACACGCACTCAAAATAAGAACAGAGGAGCTATTAAGATAGCATTGGGACTTTCTCGTGCGCTTTGCGTCACTGAGGGATGTCTCCGGGTTCTGGAGCGAAGTTAAGAGTTTAAGATCATTAGGAACTAATATCACACCCATAAATTGTAATATACCAGGGGATGAGTGGGTGGACCACTTCTCGAAAATTTATGAGGCCCCCTTTAACCCCACGGGCATTGTCCCTCCATTAACCTCATTGAACATCACCCTAATGAAGGTAGAAGATGCCATCTCAGAAAGCGCGGGGAACAAAGCTCCTTGGCCCGATGGTCTATCCATCGACCAAATTAAATCGGAACCAGACTTCTGGGCGCCATTACTATGTAACATCTTTTTTTTTTTTTTTTTTTTTAAAACCTTTATTTATGAAATGCACTTTACACAGCGTCTGCCTACAACCCCTCAGGGCCGGCCGCTATGACACACATTGAAAGAATAAAGCAGGATAGTACACATTTGAGACGATCACTGAGCACACATTATAGTGTGGTGCACAAAACAATACTTAAAGGATATTAAAGGTTTAATTTTATGATTTTGTCGAAATAAAACAACAAACACAAACACATGGCATTATACTGGCAAGGGTCAAAGGAGGGGGGGGCAAGAGGAAAGGAGTACATATATGAAGGAACAAATCTGACGTGGGGGGGGTGACCATGGAGGAAGAAAGGATATAGTTAATATAGGAAACATAAACGGAACCCCAATCATGGGGAGGAGGGGACAGGAACGTCATAATCAAGTGGAGGGGAACAAATATCACCACAGTACGAATTCCACTGCGCCCAAACCCTGGACCATTTTCTGGGGCGGCCCCGTGCCTCGTACACCGTCTTCTCTCGAAACATGCACCAGTCCATGTTGTCTTTCCAGGCACTGAGCCGTGGTGGCCTGGCGGAGCCCCAGAGCTGAGCTATGTCCCTCTTGGCAACCATGTTGCCCAGAGTGACCCAGAACGTCTGAGCAGCAGTACAGTCCGTAGGCTCCCACACATTGAGCAGGCAGCGCCGTGCCTCAGGAAGGAGGGGGACACCAGTGACACGTCCCATCACATCATGCACCCTGGACCAAAAGGCCGAGACAACCGGGCATTCCCACAGGACATGAAGAAAGGTACCATCCATACCACACCCACGCCTACACCGTCTATCCGTCGCAAACCCCATTCGCACCAGCCGCATACCAGTTACATACACACGGTGGAGGATCTTTAGTTGAACAAAACGAAGTCGAGCCGGAATAGCTACTTCCTTAGGGGAAGAAACAGCCGACTGCCAATCCTCATCGTCTAATTCAAGCCCGTCCGCCGTCCAGGAAGCACGAAGTTTCCCCAGCTGGTCAGCCCTGTTGTTAATGAGCTTCTTATATATTAAGGAAATCGTACTATCGGGGACGTGGCCGTCCAGGATACGATCCTCCAATGGGGAGGATTGTGGAATATCAGTCCCAGGGGGAAAGGTTGAGGACAAGGCATGCCGAACCTGCATATACCGAAAATACTCCCTATCATCAAGCTGATATTCCAGTTTTAGGGCTTCAAAGGACTTCACAGTGCCCCTGGCCCAAAGATCCTCCACCTTACTGATCCCAATCATGTCCCATCTGTCAAACCCCTTCGTCCGCCAAAGGCTGCCCAATCGATCAGAGTCATACAGTGGGGTCATACGTGTCAGCCTGCCACTCCAGCCCGTAGCCACAGTCGCATCTCTCCAGGCCCGCACCGCACACCTCGTAGGACCTGTGAGGAGACGGACTGGTGACTTCGAGTACAAAGCCCTATTGAAGTTGCCACCGGGCAATAAAAATTTGTCTAGGGCAAAGGCAGGAGCGGGATCTGATGCATACGTTACGTGGTTAATGGCGCTCAGGTGCGAGGCCCAGTAGTATCATTTGATATCTGGCAAAGCAATACCGCCGTCGTACCAAGGGAGGGTGAGCTTAGACAGCGCGATACGGGCACGTCCGTCCCAGATCAATTGCCGCTGTAGACTTTCGATCTCGCGGAAGTAGCGAGCGGGGACCGGGTCGAAGAAATTCCGCAACGCATAGAGAAATCGAGGGAGCGACATCATTTTGAAGAGCGCTGCACGGCCCAGCGGAGACAAGGGCAATTCGCGCCATCGCCTCACATCCTGTTTAAGACGACGGAGCGGAGCATAAAGGTTCCGTTCATAACGCACCGCAGAAACCGTGGAGACATAGACCCCCAAATACTTGAAACCGTCATCCGCCACCAGAATCGGAAACCTACAGGGCAGCGGCGGCAGCACCCCCGCTATGACATAAACACAGGATTTGGTCCAATTGATGACCAATCCGGAATTCTTACCGAAGGATGTAAGAACGTCGAAGAGCACGTTCAAGGACTTTTGGGGGGAAGTAAAATAAAGAAGGATGTCGTCGGCATACAGTGAGACACGATCTTCCAGATCTGGCGCCCACCGGATCCCTTTAATCGAGGGTTCCCACCGGAGCCACGCCGCAAGGGGTTCAAGCGCCAGCGCAAACAGAAGCGGGGAAAGCGGACATCCCTGGCGGGTGCCGCGTCGCAATGGGAAAGGGTCAGAGCTTCTGCCATTCACCACGACCTGGGCCAGCGGCTGTTCATAAAGAAGCCTCACCCACGCAATAAAGTTAGGGCCAAAGCCGAATTTGGAGAGGGCCGCCCAAAGATAAGGCCATTCAATGGTGTCGAACGCCATCGTAGCGTCCAGGGAGGCCACCACAGCAGGCTCCGTGAGAGTTGCAGCTCTCGCGAGAACACCATGAAGCCTACGCAGATTAAGGGCCGTGTTCCTATGTGGTATGAAGCCGGATTGATCCGGATGAATCAAGTCACAGATCACCGTCAACAACCGATGGGCCAGAACCTTGGCAAGGATTTTAGGTTCCGGGTTCAGCAGGGAAATGGGGCGGTAGGAAGTACAGCGATCGCGAGGTTTGCCATCCTTATAAATGACCACTATAGTGGCTAGGCGTTGTTCAAGCGAAAGGACTCCGGCCTCGAACGCGTCTAGAAACATGGTCCGCAAATGGGCAGCCATCTTGTCTGGCCGAAGTTTGTAAAGCTCGATAGGCAGGCCATTAGGCCCCATCGCCTTACCCGAGCGCAATGATCTGATAGCGAGGGCAATCTCATCGACCGTAAAGGGAGCCTCCAGAGCCAAACCCTCCTCCTCCGAGACACAAGGAAGAGCTATATCACGCAACAGTAAACGGGAATCAGCCTCATCACGATCACTCACCGGGGTGTAAACGTTCCGGAAATGATCAACAAAACAATCAACAATCTCACCGGGGTCAGACACACATTCACCAGAATCACGGACAATGACGGGCACCACACGATTCGCTCTTTCAGCCTTATCCAGCCACGCAAGGAGTTTGCTAGCCTTGTCACCCACATCATACAGCCGGCCTAACTGATTCGCTCGCATCAACTTAGCAGCGTCGGTCACACAAGCTTTGTAATCCGCCTGTTTCAACTCCAGAGTATGTAAAAGCGCAGGCGTATCATCCCCACCCAGCTCACTTTCAAGTTCTGTAATTTCAGTCTCAAGGGCCACCACGGCCTCCCTCTTAGCTCTCCGTTCAGCAGCAATGAGAGACAGTGCGGATCCCCGTATGACCGTTTTAAAGGCCTCCCAGAGAACCGTAGGGGAGGTCACCGAACCCACATTTTCATCAAAATAACAGTCAATCGCCTTCACCAAATCCGAGCGGAGCCGGGGGTTCCGAAAGTGCCAGGGGGAAACAGGGGGAACTCTGTTACCAGAAAGACCACCCACCGAGATCCCAATCAGCAAGGGGGAATGGTCCGAGATACCCCGGGGGAAATGACGAACGTCCCGCACCAAGGATAGGGTAGAAGCCAGCATAAAGAAGTAGTCTATCCGAGAAAGGCTGCCATGCGCACCAGAGTGGAAGGTATACTGCGTCTGGGAGGGGTGCAGCCAACGCCAAACATCCACCAGACCAAAAGTTTCAGCCATATCATTGAGCCACATCTGGGACTGCGGCAGAACTCTAGGGGGCAATCTATCACATTCACCAGACATCACAGAGTTAAAATCCCCACCCATGATCAGCAAACCATCGGGGAGGCCGAGAAGAGTCTTGCCAAGATCGGCATACGTGGTCGCCTGTAGCCCCGGGGGGATATAAACAGCTACCAACGCAATTGGCTTCCCTTCCCATCTCCCCGAGACAACAGCATGTCGTCCCCGATCATCTAGGACAACATCATCACTCTCAAGGGCCAGGGAGGATTTAACCATTATACCCACTCCCCGGGAGCCGGACGTGAAACCAGCGTGGGCGGCCAATCGATAGCCCCGACGGTCAAGAGCTTTACAGGCATTACCAATCAAGTGGGTTTCCTGAAGGAACACAACATCAGGGGCATGACGCCTTATAAATTGTAACACTATGCCACGTTTAATCCTGTCACCCAAACCATTGACGTTCCAAGAAAGAACCTTCATCTCACCCACCCCCCCATCCCAGGAAGAACGATCCAACCCAACCCCCTCCCGTAATCACAGATCCAGAATGCTTGCAATCAATAATAAACCATGAAAAAAGAAGAACAACAAAAAACACACAACACAACCAAGTCCCCCCCAACCACCCCCCAACCAGGAACCCGTTACAACGCCCCCCACCCTGCACCCCTGCTGACTAAAGAGCCACCCCAAACTGCAGTGTGCCTGTCGCCCCATCTGATCTACACACAGAAACCCCCGAGGAGGAAGGGAGAAACCACCCGTACCCGCACCACCACGGACACAATCATAAAGCATACAATATGAGGTACTCTGTAAAGTTCACAGTCTCAAGCCGGACCTCTGGGGCCTCAAGTTAAACCTGGGCCGTCGCACCACCTTCTGCGCCTCCGGGGCCTCCGCTCTCGGTGTCATCTTTTGGTAACGAGTCCAACCAGTCACTAGCACGATCAGGCTGATCGAAGAAATAGGCACGTTCCCTGTATTCAATCCGCAGGCGAGCAGGAAACAGCATTGCGTATTTCAGTCCCAAATCCCTCAGGCGACGCTTCACTCCAAGGAAACCAGAACTTTGTTGTTGCACTTGGGGAGTGAAATCAGGATAAATCGAGACAGAGTTATTATCGTACTTCAGCGGGCCGTGTTTACGAGCGGCCTGAAGGATGGCGTCTCTGTCCCGAAAGTGAAACAACCTAGCAACGATAGGCCTCGGGGGGCCCCCCGGCTTCACCTGACCACCTGGGAAGCGATAGGCACGCTCGACCGCAAAAAACTTGCTGAGGCCTGCGGGAGCGAGTTTAGCGACAATGAGTTCCTCGACCAGTAGATCGATCGAGGCAGGACCATTGTCTTCCGGCACTCCGACCAAGCGTATGTTGTTCCGCCGGGCCCTATTATCGTAGTCCTCCATGCGTTTGAGCAAAAGGTCGTGCGAGGAACGCAAATTCCCTATCTCAGACTGTGCCTCCGCCATGTCCGTCACCAAACTCGATGCCTTTAAGTCCAATGCCTTGACCCTCTCGTTCGTCTTGGCCAAATCGGCACGAATAAGAGTAACATCCACCGCCACTATCTTGGACACAATGGCCTCGTATTGTTGACTCATATCGGCCTTAAGGCCTGCAATGGCGGCCAACAGGTCCTGAAGGGACACCTCTGAGGAAGACGACAAGTCTGTCCTCGGGTCCTCCAAGCCACGACTGGCAGCGCCGGGGGAACCCCTCGGTTGGGTATAGCGCTCGATCATGTTGGACTGGATCGAGCCCCCGCGAGTATTGGTCTTCCTGCGCTTCTCCGCTTCGGGTTTCGTCGCCATGATGTCTGTAGCGCCGGCCAGGGACACCCAGGTGCCGCTGAATGGTGACGAGTATTGAACCCCAAAAGTACAGTTTCGCAATAAATTGTCACGGGCCACCTAGCCGGCACCGAGAGAGAGAGCGTTCCCAGTGAGAGCAGCAGGCCAGGATAAAGTAGCAGGTCCCAAGGAGTCAAAGACGAGAGGGCTGGAAACCGAAAGTGAAAGTGGCACACCACCGGTGGAGCAGATGTCAGGCAGCCGTTGTTGTTGCATTACAGCCCGGCCATACTAGGCAGCAAAGACCCCGGTCACGTCGGGGGCTAGGCCAGAAAGTTGGAGACGATGTAAAAATGGTCCCCGTGGTCCGATCTCGGCCAAAAAAGGATCGACGGTATCAGTGAGAGTAGCACTTCAAAAGCCCGTCGAAGTGACCAGGATAATCACAGGATAAATCAAGAAAGGCGGCGCGGGTCTCAGGAGCTCTCTGCTCACGCGACCATCTTGGATGCCCGCGTAGCTCCTCCCCACTATGTAACATCTTTAAGCATTTATCTGACACCCCACCCCCAGAAACTTGGTCAAATAGTACCATCGTGCCCATCTTCAAAAAAGGAAATAGATCGGACCCTGCCTGTTATCGTCCGATATCTTTAATCGATAACACTTTGAAGATCTTAGGCAGGGTCCTTTTTACCAGGATCAGAGTTTGGGCGGAAGATAACTCCATCCTACACCCATGCCAGCTAGGCTTTAGAAGCCATGTGGGCACTGTGTAACAATGCCTAAATTTAAATCTATTAATGGCAAAGTATACTATTGCAAAAAATCCCCTCTTTATTTAGGTTTCATGGACTTAAGTTCTGCTTTTGATTTTGTTAACCGGTCCCGTTTATGGTCAGTTTTGTTGAATTATGGTTTAGATGAATCCTTAGTTTATTTCCAGGCTCACTTGCATAGTGATTTGAGAGCTCGTGTCCGTATAAACACCCTTGGTGAAGTCTCCAGTGATATTTTTATCGGCAGGGGGGTCAAGGGTGCATCCTGGCCCCCCTGCTTTTTATTTTGTACATAAATGAACTAAGTAATTCTGTGTGTAAATTAACATCTGATGTCCCGCAAGTCAATGGTAGACCACTTCCCGCTCTTCTTTATGCGGATGACGCGGTACTTAGGGCTCGTACACCTAATGCTCTGCAAATTTTAATTTCAGGCTTTGTTGCGTATATGGCTGATCTTGGACTCTGTACTAATTTTAACAAATCTTTTATAATGTGCTGTAGTCCCAAAAAACATAAGATCAATCAGATTTTAATAGGGAACAATGTTTTAAAATGCACAAGCACTTTTCCATATTTAGGCCTGTTGTTCGCTGATTCTGGCTCATGGCAACCGCATGTCGCCCATGGAAGAAACAAACTGAACAAAGCTATAAATTCTGTTTCCTCACTTCGCCAACCCCAAAATGCTGAGGTTATTATATCAATGTTACAAATTTATAAGACTCAATGTTTACCACCAGGAACCTATGGAGCTGAGTAAGGGGGTTACACAAACTGTTCCAATATACAGACGGTGGAGAACAGGTTTTGCAGGAAGATTTTGGGGGGGTTATTTCTGCCCCAACTTTTTGTGCCACCAAGAATTGAGCCTTAAGTACACAGAGGACTTTATAAGATCTAGACCTGCTCTGTTTTGGCTGAAAATATGGATGAACCCAGCCGCGTTACTGACCCGTGACATCATTATGGATTGCCTAAAATGTGATCAAGCCAGCCACATACCATAGCTCGGGGCGGTGGAAAAAAGTCTAGTGAGTGTGGAGCAGGGGCATTTATTTACATCTCCCCATATAATAGACTGCTCACACAAGAATCTAGTAAAAAGGGCTCTGTACAATCTTTATAATTGCGAAAGAGAAAAGAAAGATCTTACAAAACCGGCCACTATAAGGTATTTAACCCTCTTGGTATCTAGTGATAGGCCTTTTAACTCACCTGAAGGCTACCTTTGTAGAAAGATGAGTAAATGGAACAGGAGCCTGTTGTTTCAGTTCAGGGATGGGAGCATTAAAAACCTATTATGCTTCCCAATAGGATTCAACAGAAACTTAGAAAACCTAACCTGCCCCTGTAACCATGGCGGCAAACAAAGCCTTCTACATTTTACGCTTTTTTGTGGCTTTTATGCAAAATATACTAAACATTTCTTAATGCCATATTTTCCCAAAACTGCCCAGTACGATTTTAATTTAGCCTTTGGCGATTTATTGAGGTTGAGCTCTGATGAAGTAATTTTTAGAGTCAGTTGTTCTCTCAAATCTGCTGTCCGCTCAAGAGCGTCATTGAACATGGCTTGAAAAGTTCTGCACTTTATTCGCCTAGTTTGCACATTACTTTTTGCACAAGAAGTTGTCCTTTGCACATATTATAGACATGAACTGTAACTGTCCTCAACTGTTGTGTATTTTATTGTGTACTTAAAATTTGCTGATATTTTTTCTTGCGGTTATTTGTAAACACACATTATGATGAACTAGATGGTTTTACTATGTGATATTATTAGCTCCTTTTTAAAACAAGAAGACTGATGTACTATGTGATATGGATGACTGTTGTGATTTTATGTTCTCCTTTATGGATGTTCAATCCGAATAAAGATCTTTGACTTGACTTGCTCCAACTTTGTTTAAGGTCCTGTAAAAATAGAGCAGCAATTTGGCTGGCAAACATCAGACACGCATAGAACAGGTTGCCCAGGTTCTTCAAAAAGAGCTTTGTCTCAGGAAGGGAGCCAAGCGATTCTGGCCACCAGTCAAGAGTCCTGATGGAAGGCTGAACCCCCCAGGATGAGCCTGAACCTGAGCCTGAATACCTTGTCAGCAACTGTAGGTCCACCACAGCTTCTGTGCTGATTGTTGTGGAGGGAGGTTGAAGCGACACCACTTCCTGGTTCCTGGCTGTTCCATCCTGGCCAGCCATCTTGGGGAGGTTGACGGGCTAGTCTCCACCCTCACCTAATCTATAAGACCTCTCCCTACCTAGCGCAGCGGTGACGCGCAGCGGTAGCGCCGTATACGCGCCGAAGAGGCGCCAAAGAGTAGCCAGTCTGCGCCAGTCAGCGGCACGGAAGCGGACGGGGCCGGACGGCTATTTTCTTTATCCTCTACCTGAGCTAGAGGCAATATGTGCCTTAGTATGCTCACGTATACCAGCCCCGAGCTTCGTTCTCTCCGCCCTCCGTGTGGTCGTTGCCATCATGTATTCCCAGGAGGGCGGGCTCTGAAGAAAGGGTGTAACACATGTGGTTGGCGCCTTCCTGATCGGAAATCACTTACGCAGGTTAGCCCACCCATCCAGCATCAATGTTTACTATTGAATACCAGATCCTTACCTGGCCACGCTCTAGACATTTGGAATATGCTACAGGATTCAAAGGTATCCTGTTTATTCCTAACGGAAACTTGGTTGTCTGAATCTTCTTCCCCCGATTTGGCAAATGCCGTACCCTCCGCCTACAATATTTATAGGAAAGACAGGCCATCTGGTAGAGGTGGTGGAGTGGCTATCATAGTTAATAAGAACATAGCATGTCGCACGTTCCCTGTAGATAATATACAGGGCAGTGAAGCCCTTGGCTTCACTCTTCAGCTCTCATCTTCCCAGGCTTGTACTGGTATCCTTGTTTACAGACCACCAGGCTCGGTGGGGCCGTTTTTAGAAGAACTGCAGGCAGCCCTATCGACCCCATGCCTTAGGTCCAATCATTGCTTTCTATTGGGTGACTTAAATGTTCATATGGACAACAGCTCAGATCCGGACACTCAAAAACTGTTAGATATTACTTCCGTGCTTGGCCTATCTCCTTATGTGGCAGGACCGTCTCATAATAAAGGCCACACGTTGGACCAGATCTTCTCTACTCTTCCTATCTGTGTTGACCCTCCCATGCCAGTTTTGTGGTCAGATCATTTTCTCATCACTTTTTCCATCCCTGTCATGGCTTCATCACGGTCCAAACCTGTTGGGTCGTTAAAGCATCTCTCTAAATCTTTCCATCTTCTTACTAGAGAGATGCTATCAAATGCTTTAACTAACTTCCCTTGTCCCACCTCTGACAATGTAGAGGATTACACTGCTCTCTTTCATAACTGGCTCACAGATCGTCTAGAGAGCTTGGTTCCGGCCAAGAAACAAAATTCTGCCGATAAGAGAACATCTGCCCCTTGGTTTACCCCTCATTTAAAAAAAGCACGACAAGATCTTAAGAAAGCAGAAAGAGCATGGAGGCGATCTTATGATCATACTGAGAGGCTAAATTTCAAGACGCTGACTCGAGCCTACCATAAATCCATTTGGGAAGGTAAAAAATCCTATCTGGAATCTAGAATAAATGAAGCGGAGCATTCTTGCAAGGAAATTTTCAGGGTGGTGAAAGATTTCACTTCTGCTTATACTCCGACCCATGCTCACTCTGAAGCTTGGCTGAAGGAATTGGCTGTCTATTTTGTACAGAAAATTACCACTATTCAAGAATCTCTCCAGGCCACTTTCCAGCAGCATACGATGAGTCTGGGGTGTCCCTTGCCAGACCATGGTCCCTTCCTGTGTGATTTTCCCCCATTAGATCATGAGAGTTCTCTTGATATCTTGGCAAGTCTTAAATCCGGATCTCCACAGGATCCTTGCCCTGCCAAGTGTCTAGCAAATATGGCACCTGTTCTAAATGACCTGGTAAATCCCATCTTGAATCTGTCGCTCTCTTCCGGGGTAGTTCCCAAAGCTTGGAAGAGCGCCATGATCCTGCCACTCATTAAAAAACCAGCGCTCGACCCTTCAGTCCATGCGAATTATAGACCCATCTCCCTACTCCCTGCTCTGGCGAAAGTGACTGAGAGGTTTGTTCACAGATCTATTTCTAATTTCATCGAGGAAAAGGGTCTGTTGCATAGCACTCAATCTGGCTTCCGTGCAAATTTCAGCACGAAGACCGAGCTCCTTGAAGTCACAGATGCCATCAGGGAGGAGTTGGATGTTGGAAAAAAAGTGGTACTGATTATGCTAGACCTGTCGGCGGCTTTCGACACCGTTCCCCACGCACTTCTTCTTTCCAGACTCTGGGACTTTGGTCTGCGGGGAACGGTGTGGAATTGGCTTAAATCCTTCTTAGCCGACCGCCGGCAGACAATCTGGGCGCCTCCCTACTCAGCCGAAATGTCACCGCTTGAAGTGGGGGTTCCTCAAGGTTCCATCCTGAGCCCCCTCCTTTTTAACATCTTTATGGCCCCCCTGGCGGTGACGGCGGAGTCTTTCGGCGCCCGGATTGTCACCTATGCTGATGACACCCAGCTCCTCTTTGTAAGCAACAAAAATGGCCTGTTTGACGGTGCCCAGGTCAAGGGCTGTTTGAGCGCTGTTTTTGAGTGGTTTGGACGTCATGGGCTGAAGTGCAACTCCGACAAGTCGGAGTTGCTCTTCTTTGGCTGTACCTCTGAGCCTGATTGGAAACCCTGGTGGCCGCAAGATATGTTTCCTCCCACTAGTTCGTCTTTGAAAGCCAAAAATTTGGGAGTTATGATTGACAACGAGCTATCTTTCGGACCGCATATTTCATCTCTTACTGGGAAATGTTTCGGCATCCTTCGGATGCTTCGTAAATTCCTCCCTCTAGTTTCTATCCAGCACAGAAAAATCATTGTCCAGGCACTGATTGGCTCTAGGCTGGATTATGCTAATGTTTTGTTTCTGGGACTTCCCAAATATCTGGTCAGGCGTCTGCAAATCGCCCAGAATTCTGCAGCTCGAGCCATCTTTGGTCTTCCAAGAAAAGCCAGAGCCACTGATCTTCTCTCAACACTACACTGGCTTCCAATTGCTAAAAGGATTCTGTTTAAAACTTTGACCACGACTTTCAAGGCCTTACATGGCATAGGCCCAAAATATATTTCCAAACGATTGTCCTGGTATAACCCCCCCAGATCTCTCAGATCTTCGTCCCTATCAAAAATGAGTGTTCCCATTATCAAGCGTGCTAGAGCAGGAGGACGGTCTTTTCGCTACTTAGCTCCTCATGCTTGGAATGACCTCCCAATCTCTTTGAGACAGACCTCTAGCCTTCTGTCCTTCCGAAAGGCCCTTAAGACATGGCTTTTCCCTTAATTTGATGCTGCTTCCTGTGTCTGCACGTCCTCTCAGTGTTATGTTCTCCCTTCTTCGGTTTTGGGTTTCCTTCGATAAAGCGCCGGGATACTCCGTGGAGTGGCCGTGCGCTATAGAAGTATAAAAATAACATAACATAACATAACAAGTAACCCCAGACAAAAAACATTCTATAGGAGTTGTAAAATCCACCAGGTCTCACAACTTCAAGGAGTGCTTCAGACATCAAGAAGAAGTGGAAGCCCAGTGATACTCTTGAGCCCTGTGAATTTTGTCCCAGTGAGACTCCTGAATGAATGCTACAAAGGGATAGTTGACACCTATTAACTTCAGCCATCACCTTCAAACAAACAAAGCAAGCCACTGGCAATACGCTCAAGAGAGAAAATAGCTTGTTAGAGATTGACTCTGGCACCACAGTTACACACCAGTGCAAGAAAAACCATCCCTTGCATTGCCAGAAAGCAACAGTGCGGATGATGTCTGTGCATTACCTGTAGAGCTGAACCTGTAGCCTGGCTAATAGAGGAAAGGGTCAGAAGGCATAGAGCAGAAGCAAAAGCCTTGGTGAGGAAACTGAATCAACTGCCATGCCATCTCCTCTGAAAACCTGAAAGAGAAGCAGAGCACGAGAACACCACTAATGCTTACAAAGAGGCGATTTTCTGGCGTCTTAAACGTGCTGTACACCTCCACAGTAGTCAACAGAGACAGTGTATGCTGTGCTAAGATAATTCCCCTCTATGTTGTCATTCCTCAGACTTGAAAAGCAGACCGGGCCTGCAGCTATTGTCTGTTTCAAAATCCAATCGTGAAAGCTGGGGCTTCTGAGCCCATCATTGACTACTTAATCACATAGGTTTTCACGAGCATTTTGTCAGTCCGAGGAGGCCCACCTGGTTCTGCAAGAAAGGCGCTAAATAGAATTGTGTGTTGCAATTATCCAACCTACCTCCAGTCAGATTAATAGGATCCACGGAAAGGGAGCTACTATCGCAGAAGATCGTGATTGTCACATTCCAATCCAGCTTGCTAGCAACTGCAGTAACCACCTCATGTTCTGGGAGAAATAGAGCAACATCTGGCTCAACGGTTGCCAGAAGTTAAGTCAACTCTGCTTAGGTTTACATAAGCTGGCAGACTGAGGCACTAGACACACAACATCAATGATGGGGCACAAAATGGATCATTGGATCCAGGTGTACCACAAATCTTCAGAAAGTCTGTAGAATGTGAACAGGACAAAACTCAAGAATAGTTATACTAAGATCCACAATGTTCCTTAGGGCAAGCCTCATAATATGCTGTGACCTATATACTCATCCCTTCCAGAATGTAGACAGGCATTGTCTCACTTTGGTAGTTAAAATATAACAAAAGCATATACTCATTAAACAAGTTATATAATATTCAAATAAAGTATTAATAATAAATAATAATTGTTAATTCCATATTACCTAATTAACTTCCCACCCTATGCCCTCAAGTTGAGAGGAAAAACGGCCCCAATATAGCCTTGAATTAGACTAAATTCACTCCAGTTTCTTGGAGGAAACGGGTGGACTCTCTTGTGATTTATGAGGCACCTAAATCAAATAAGAACCTGGGCTACCCTATTTACTCTGGCAACAAAGGCTGAGGATTATAACAAAGAATCATTCAGGTTTGGGTAGAAAATAATCCTACAGTTGATCTGGATCGCCATCAGAGGAGCCACTCTTTGGGGAACACCCATGAGAGAGGGGAAGGACAAAAGGTAACTACTCTAAATTACCATACGCACCATGGCAGGCAAAATTGAGGAAAGTGTTGGTCAGATCGTCATCCCCTCTGCACCACAGAATGACTTACTGTGGAATGTCCACATTCAAGTGAATCATTTTGATGTTGTAGTTCAACTCCATTAGATTTTCCTGGATCTTTCTATTCCAATAAATAAAGGTGTTTACAATCCCAGTTCAACGGCAGCCTGTATGGAGGGTGAAACTGGCACCCCTGGGCAAATCATCATCCACATGACGAAGAAGAATCTCTGCCAACTATCTAAAAATGGAACAATCCGATCCATGGGAGCAGGGTCCAGGTCAAGGCCCTCGCAATCCTTATGCTCAAGAGGTGCCAGCGGGCACTTTGTACCTTCTGCTGCATAGGGTGGCAGCGACTTGTGCTCACTCATCCCACGGAGGTAATCCAGGGCGCCGTGGGAAGAGTGATCACAAGTCGCCGCCACCCTATGCAACAGAAGGTACAAAGTGCCCTCCGCCCCCCTGTTGAAGCCCGCAATATCTAGCTAGGAGAAATAATTTACTCTCCACACAAAACGGAACCAGTGTAGTTCCTAATAGGTACTTGTGTTATACACAGGTTACCTCCACACTTCTTTTTGAGGTCCTGAAGAAAGCCCCATCGACCGCCAAGGCGTATACAAAGGGCTGAAACATGTCGACCTATTCAATGGACACTAATACTGCGTAGAACTAGTAACTCGTCCACACACGCACCACGTTGTTTTTATTAGTACTTGATTCCGGACTTATTAAAAAATATTTGGTCAAGGATATACAAGTTTTTAAATAAAAATTTCACTTCACTTGAGCCCGTTCACCTTATATTCAATCAAAACTGCAATAACCAGTGGTATTCCTTCTGGTGGAGGTAAGCAAACTACAGAAAGGCAGCGCAATGATGACGCTTACATGTTTTTAAACTTGGCGCAGAACCAAGATATACCGCCTTACGACCTTGTTAAACGAGATTGAGGGCTTTTTATTACAAAGTTGCTAGCCCTGGTTACTCAGGTCGAGTGATTCATTCCCTATTGATTTTGGATATTACGACAAGGAAGTTGAATATTGTTGTCAAGAATTTCGTTTTTTTCAGGTAAGTTAAATTGTTGTTTAGAGTATTGTTGTTAGTATTGTTTTCAATATTATAGTTGTAAAAAATGTTTTTTAATTTTCTTAATTCTTCAATTCATATGTTAATTTTGATATTGCTTGTATAATTGTTAGTAATAATTTTAAATATCATTTGTAAATCTAAATGCTTTTTAATTGCAAATAGACGCTTGTAGTGTTTATGAATAAAGTTAGTCATTTTAAGTGATTTTTAATTTTTTATTGCCAATAGTAATTTAGAGTGTTGTAGAGGGTTGTTAGGTTTGTAGAGGTTGAGGGTGGGAAGTTAGTTAATAATGAATGAACAATTAATTATTAATATTTTATTTGATTAATAATTAGGCAAGTTGTGTAATGAACGTTTTTTTAGTTATACTTTAGGTGTGGGCTGCTGGGTTTGTAGGGGTATAGTGTGAGAATTTAATTGAGTAATTAATAAAAGCTTTTTTCTTAATTAATTATCTAATTATTACTCATGTAAATTGTGTAATAATTATATTTTTATATTTTAGGTGTAGGGTCCTGGGTAGAGGTATAGTGTGGGAAGTTATTCAAGTAAGAAATAAATGTAAAAAAATTACATTGTATAATGATCAGGTAAAATATTTAATTTCTATTTTATATATGTATATTTTTTAGTTAATGTTCATTTTAAGAATTTGTATATAGATATATACATATATATATATATGAGAAGTAACATTAAAAAATAAAATATCCAAGAAAATGTAATATAATGTTAAATATATATTTTTAATAATAGTGCTACATTATATATATTTATATATATATACATATACTATATATGTGTATATATATAAACATACACATGTGTTTGTTTATATAAGTATATATTTATATATGTATAGTATTAAATATTTAAAATGTTCATTTACATTATATAAATGTTGCATATTAAAGTATGTAAGGTTTCCTATACTATCCATATATTAAAAAACTTTCTTTTTGTAAGTTATTTAACAATATTAAAGTGAAACAATATTTTTATTTCAATATTTTTTACTTACCATTGTAAGTATATGCAGACGATATTTTTGTAAACAATATTTTTGACACAATATTTTCCCTTTGAACCAAGTTGCTTACCCTATTTATATCTTCATTTACTTCCCACTTGATAAAATAGTGTGCAATAAAATAAAGATGAAACACAGTATACTACCAACCTGGGTGAAGACATTGGTAGAACTCCCTTGATTAAGAGGAACTTGGTATTATCATTCTCACTTTTGCCCTTGACGGCAAAAACATTATTGATAAGGCCTGGTCATCATAACAAGCCAATCGGCATCACGGCACCGCGTAGATTCAATGCATGACCCCACCCACTATAAGCATGTCCAGGACCCCAATTAAAACATGCACGGCTTAATTTTTTACATCCCAATACCGATCATGTTTGAATAATCGCCCCCTTTTTTTCGTGACGACTCCTAATTAAAGATTGTGCACCTACTTCCGGCACAATCGCCGTAGTAGCCTTTCTATCTCGGGCGAGACCGACTATACTTAAACACTTCCGGGTCGACGTGACCTGTCTGCACCCAGAACTACGGCAGGAGCACTCGTCCTGCTTATCGTCTCCCGCAATACGGGTAAGAAATGTCTAAAACAACCTCGACCTTTTGAGGTTTCTTTGACCTAATACTCCGTTAACTTTTCGGGTTTATATTTAAGCAAATCCGACTAGCGGGTTACCTTATCTACGATCATAATCGTTAGATAAATGCCTAGAATCCCGTCCTTTCAAGCTCCCTTTAAGGCATGTTTGCAATAACCAACCCCATTGTAATTCTTAGGAGTTAATTTCACCAACGGTCATTAGTGATCTACGCGGGAGGGAGGAGGATACATAGAACGGGCAAACTAATGCTCCTGTTCTCGCTTCTCTTCTCTTTTTCTCCACTTCCGGATTTACGAACGCTCATCTAGGAACTACACTGATGAGCCTCACACTTCCGACAATTGGATATTAGTGGATGCTTCTTCTATCCCAATGAGCTAGACACAGAACTTGATTGGGATCTGCAAATAACGCACTTTCAAGGTGAGATTTCAGCACCTTTTCGGTACAGCAAATGTGGAAACTCGAGCATTACTCGATTAAGCTCACGCATTTGACATGAACAATAGTCTGAACCCTTTCATAATTTTTCTCCTTATAGTTCACACTTCATATTGAGCAGTGACTTTGGACTGGACCACTCGTCCAGACAATTACTTCTAGTACACCTGGTCTCGAGCAGGGGCCGAGTTGGAATTATCATCGGCACAGCGGTGAGCTCCCCTTTTGTAATATTTTCATTTCACGTTGAAGGTATTTTCTGTACTGTAACAAGTAATTCTCTTGCAAGAATGTCCCCTTTGTTTTATTACCTCAACTCTCTTTACCGTGAAGATTTACTTCCCCTTTCTCTTCCCTTCGTTCTTGGTAATACTATAGACCTGTGGCCATATATTCATCAACTACAGGTAGGAAGCGCACGATTACAAGTCTATAGTTTCTGTCTCCCTCTGTAGGGAGGCCTCATCACCTGACCCACCCGCACTTGTCGTAATTTTCTGATCACCAATTACACCTTATGAGGATTCCACGATACGTGCACCTTCACTATTCCAATCGGACAACCGACCACTTACCCTCCACCACAGTCCTCAACACTATCGGACCCAATTTCGACTCACTTTATGACATAGTTTTACAGTAGTGCTCACTTTCACTGCATCCTTAGAGATAATCGCACCTATTTGTGAACCATTATTTGATATGAATCCACGCCAGTGCTCACTATCACTGAAACCTTCATGATAAGCGGGTACGGTGTTGTGTGCTTCCACGTATGCCACTGAACATTGTCACCACCATCACTCTTACTATGCACCTGCACTATAAGTAGCTACATATACAATGTCATGTTCCTTTTACATACTACAATGTACTCCTCCTGTATTTTGTATCCTCCCCAGCCCTGAGGAGTCCCCAAAGTTCTGTAACTTCTTGGCGACGACACACGTGTCGGCTGGCGATCTATAACATTAAAAAGGAACCAGATTACCTATCGTCCTCTTTCTTCTGCGAATGTGGACTCTTGAACTTTTAAATGTCCATTGAGACATCATTTCTGTACTTTTCTATTGGGTGTGCAACAGATCTTTTTTCATGTACCTAGTGTGTGTCTTGGCACACATGTTTGGAGGTATTTAGGGCTTTTTCCCCTCACCTGTATGCACCCTTACCCATCAAAGCTTGTGTTACTTCCGTGAGCAGTGCGCCCAGTATTTCCCTCAACTAAAAACCCTGGTCTCAATTGTATCATAACAAGCCAACTTTGTGACAGAAGGGCTTATCTCACAAACACATTGAATTTAGCAAATGAGAGCAGAGGGAATATTTCCCCTTTATGTAGATATTTTCTTGAATTGAATACAAAGAGTGTTTTTGAGCAATGTAAGTTGTTATTTTTCTAGAGTTTAGGATTTGGCTGCTCATTAAGATAAATCTGAAATGAATCTAGGTGTTTAGGAATTACCATTTGACAGTACATTATAAATGCAATGAAAAAATATGTTTTCAGATTTTTCACCCTAAATAAATCACAAGCTTTAATTAAACATTTTCAGGGCAAATGTTTTTGTCGGGCAGCAGCACAAGGGACTTCTCTTTTTCTGCAGGTCAACTCTATAATGTGCATGATGAACGTCTAGTTTCTCTACATAAATGGATAGAGGCATGCTTTTAGAAGAAAAACATAGAAAGCTGTTTCTCTAGATATTAATTCTTCATTGCCTACCAAAATAGGAGATAGACTACCCTAGGTTAGTTACCAGTGGCCATTTTCTCATCTTACCATTTGCTTTTGCAAATAGTTCAGGGATTTACATAGTATTACAACCCTTCAAGGCAACATATCCCTCCTCATGGGATGTTCATGGAAAAAGAGTTAACTCTGGTTGGTGTGGAATATTCAAATGTACTTTAGTATGTTTGTTCTCCACTGTTGTTTGTGAACGGAAAACAAATGTTAATCTTCAGGGGATTACATGGGATCCTGGTCTTGGAAGCTGTCCATCTCAATATGTCATAATGGGTTGATCACAGGCAGCTTCTTCAATTCTAGTGGGAAAGGCAGAGTTTCCCTTTGATATCTCTCAATTTCAGTGTCTCTACTGCACCAGGGTGTATCGCCATTCTCTGCAGCTTTCAGAGGGCAAGATATTACAATACAGTGTTTTCGACAACATTCAGAAATTACTGTTTTTCTTTGAGTTCATGTGATTCGTAGTGGATTCATTTGTCAGAGTGCAAAGCTGCATGCAACAGAGAAAGTGCAAGCTGTATCTTTTTCTTATGGGTCACAATGGTGAGAGTAATGGGACTTCTTATATTTTCTATGCATGCAGTAACCCAAGCCCACTATACCATAAGTCTCTATAAAGACTAGAGATTCCTTACTGTGACAGGGCTTGTTCTATTCAGAGCCTGCATAGATCAGGACGCTTGATTAAAGCTTCAATGGTGTCTAAATCATGGAGATATCTGGAATAGCAAGGACATTTTCATATCCATCCCTGAACCATTTTTAAAATCAGATGCAAAACTGTCCTGGCACAAAATGTAAAAACAACTGTTGATAGACAGAATGCAGAACAATGTCATACATTCACCCTAGTACAGAGATCTGGGCCTAAATCCATAGTTTTTTTGTTTTTTGCTCCCCATCATGTTTGCTGTAACACTTTTCGCCCTAAGTGGGATAGGTATGCCCAGACGTGGGTTCATTCTTCACTGGGCCTCTGGATTCAAGCTAGCCTGGCTGAAGAAGGGTGACATACCCTGAAGCCGGACCCAGGATGCTTGTTTCCGGTCCAGGGAGGACCTGGCCTGGCAGTTCGGTCTGGACTGTTCCCATGGCGCACGGGGTCAAGACTGATTTGCATATGGCTAGGTCCAAACTGGGGTGGTCTACTGGGCAAAAGAACGATGGATTTTACCCAGATCTTTTGACTGGCGGAGAATGTTTGCATTGTCAGCATTCCGTCCATCATTTGTTTGCTGGCACAAAATGTACCCATTGGTAAAGCTGCAGAATATGGTACCAGGAGGAGTTCTCATTACACATAAACTGTTTTGTGAGCTCATTTGCCGTTAGGGTTCTCACTAAACACACGTTACATTGCCTTGTCTGTCGTATCCACCAATCAGCTGTCAGGAATTTGATCTAGCGATCTATTAAAACTGTCGAAGAGATACTGGGAATATGTCCTCTTACTCAAATCTGAAAAAGCAGAATACATACCTGAGATTCAGAATGTGTTGGTCAACTAGCACTCTGCATTTACTACTTTACAATGGATGACACCTCGACTGCCCAACTCTAAACAAACCACCCAATTTAATAATAATTTGCCTTCTTAATGATTGATGAAGATCAAGCATTGGGGGGGGAGATGATGGAAAAGTGGTAGGCATTCATCCCTGCTCTAAGGTTGCTGTCAAGGTTTATGCAGAGTTGAAAATGACCCCTTAAAGCAGCATGCATGACAATGATTAACCTTACATGATGTGGGCTGATGTACTTTGTTGGTTCTTTTGGTGATTGTAATACATGAAGCTGGTGAACAATGTCAGGTGTTGGTGCTTTGGCTCGGCCGGAAATGGAGGGGAGTGTAGTCTGTTCAGGACATTATGCACCTGATTCAAAAAGCATTTTCTAAAATTATTTTGGTCTTAGTCCTGTCACAGATTATTCCTAGTTACTCCTGTTGTAGGTTTTTCCTGATTATCTTGGAAAAAATCACAAAGCATTTTCTGTGAGCAGTTCTATCTTACTTCTGACTTTTAGTGTGACTCCTCGACATTTCCAAGAGTAACATATGCTAACTCAGGAGAAAAAAACAACTTCTATCTTCCACGATATAGATAAATTCCTTTGGAAGTGTCCAAAATATATATCGCTATGAAGCAATAAACACATGCGCACTCAAAAGCACCTCTTAGGCTAAACATCCCATATACATTTCATTTAGGACCAAAGCACCACTCACAACATCAGACAGAAACCTCTCACACACTAGTGTAGTTCAGAAATGGCATATAACCAGCAGGACAATTATCTGACTGTATCTAATCCCCTGGCAAAAGGTATGTTACCCTCTTAAGCCCTAGTAAGAGCCTTATTAGTATTTTTATAGAAATTTGTTAAGGGCATGTACACAAATAAGTACAGACTCTTGATGTGAAGTGAATGTACTATCAACAGAGGAAGCAGGAAGTCTTAAGCAAACCAAGTAAGATTAGGTAGTGAACAGCCAGATCTTTAGTACTTTATGCAATTTGGTTTCAGTTCTCACAGAGATAGATAGTGTGTTCCAGATGATAGGACCTTCCACTTGACAGGAGCGCACTCCCCTGGCTAGATGTTTTGGTTTCTTCAACGCTATGACAAATTTACCAGATGATCTCAAATGTTATGTTGGAATGTATTTACAGAGGGTTTCATGAAAGGATGAAGGCATGTGCCGTAATATACCATGTGCATACAGCTGCAAATTGAATAGATTAACAGACAACAAATAAAACTGGTTACAGTAAGTAGTCGCATTATCATTTTTTTTCGTTTGGAACACTAGTCTCAACACTGCATTCTGGAGTCTTTCAAACAATTATGACTTTTCTTGGGCAGGCCTAGATGGGCAGAGTTGCCAAAATCTAGACAAGGCTGATTTTGTGAGGGAATTTCAGATGAAAGAGACAGTACTTCATCAAGACAGAAAGCTGGTTGTTTAAGGAGAGCTTGGTGTCAAGAACGTCTCATAGATTATGTGTTGAAGAAACAGGTTCTGGGTGTTTGCCTAAAAGAGCGGACAGAAGAGGCCAGCCCCAATTAGTGAACTTGTTATAAATGTGTAGATTTTCTGATATAGGTGAATTTAATTGTAGAACATCATTAGCTGCCCAATGTTGGGTGGCTTCTAAACTCAATAGAAGATCAGAGGCAACATTGGAAGAGTTGTAAGAGAGCCAGAAGACAAATCGAGTGTTGCCTGAATAGAAGGAGGATTTACCTCTGAAATATTACCATAGAGGTGCCTGCAGGTATAGATAGAGTTTAAACAACATAGGGGAGATTATGGCACATAGAAGAGGTTTGGACAATGAATGAAAGGGGCATAAGTGTACTGTTCAGAATCTTCCAGGAGCCGGACCCTTAATGGCTAAACAGGAAAGAAGTTGCATCAGGAATTCATTGTCTGTGGTGTTGAAGTAGGTGAAAAGGTACAGAAGTATCACGACCCTTCCATCACCCTCATGCACCGCCATTCGCTGATCACCAATTGTGGATGTTAATGCAGTCTATATGTTACTATGAGGTGTGAAACCTGCCAATCATGCAGGCATTGGTTGTTTTCAATAACGCTTTCTAGCTGATGAGTCGCTGTGTTTTCAAGCACAACATTGCTACCTGTATTGGCAGACAGAAAAAGAGGTGAGAACAAATTAATTTAGTTTAAAATTGAAAAAGGTGTAATACTGAATGACTAGTTTCAGATAATAACAAAATCAATACAAATAAGCTAAGAGGACTTTTCTGGTGTAAGTATAATTGTACCTTATCTTTTGGAATTAATTTGCCTGTGTTGGACGCAGAAATGTGAACAAAAGAAAAGAAACCGAATCCTAAAGCTCTGTATTTAGGGACAGTCACTATTGAGGTCTACCTCGAAGATTTAGCACCTTTAGCACCCATGTTTCCAGATGTTTATTTTAAAAAAGAATACAAGGCAGTTCTGTCCCACCTATACAAACTAGACTAAACTAGCGAGTAAGGGGTCATCAAAGTAAATGGTAGGTTTCAACGTACTAACAAACTTACCCATGTGTTTTTTGGATCAAGTGGACACATTTGACCATGCTCTTCATTGGATTAAGGATGACTTTTGATCTAAGGGTTTCGTTTTTGAAGTGATTGAGACATCTTGATTTCGGATGTTCGACAAAGTGATTTCAGCAGTCAGTTTTTAGTATTTTCAGCTGATGATGTTGGATTTGGCAGATAAATGAAGTCAAGAATTCCGCCTTTTGTTATGTTGAATAGGTGGAGAACTCTTTCACACTATTGCCATTTAGCAATTTCACGATATTGTATAAGAGATTTAATTTGTGATTACAACAAATTCTATTAATTTCCGATTTAAAAATGGAGCAAATTTGTTGAAATATCATGTACTTGGTGACTTTATTAATGACATTAATGTTTTGCTCACAGTGATGGTATATTTCACGAAGATAGATTATTTCATTTGGAGAAATGGTGAAGCTAATACCAGATTATGTTGTAAAACTGTTTAGCTATTAAAACACAGTAACTGTTCACAGACCTGCAACTATAAATTAAGCATGTGATCATTATGGTCATTTTGCAATTTTGGCAGATGAAATTGTAAACACGAATAAGTGTGTTGACTTTATTTTGCGATCTTGCTTTTGACACAAATTTAGATTTTCTCAGCACTGTGTGTAAAAGTGGGATTTGCTTTGTGTGAAGACAGATTGATGATGCTTGGCGTGAATACATAAAAAGATAAATGGTGGGTATACAGAGTAGTTTATAAATGGTTATAAATAGAGGTAGAAATTCACACAAACGTATAAACTTCACTTGTTAATATTGCATTGAGTTGGGTTAATGGTCCGCTCAGTTGATTACATTCCTTACAAAAGTGAAGAATATGCAAAACATTACACTTTTCGTTGGGTTGGAAGACACTAATTGGTCTCTTGGGTACCAATGAGTACTTCTTTTTAGCACTGAACCGTCTAATTGTTTGGAATACTCTTCAATTCTGATCTCAGCCACCATAATGCGTCAAAGGTATCTACATTCGTTATAGTTTCCACTATAGGGTGCCAGCAGTTTGCAACTTTAATGCCAGTGATTTGCTGACCTTGAATAGCAACGGTAAGCAGAATAGAGAATAGTCCTGGACACAGAAAAAGGTCTTGATCCTTGTAGGTGAAAGGTAAATGTCAGTGAGCCCGATGCGAAAGTAAATATTTTCACCTGTCACATCTAATGCACCTTGGTCATTCAGATGGTAAAGCGTGAGTAAACAGTGAAGCTTGTATATTCTATATGAATACATTTCTAAATGATTGAGTGAACAGAAATTGGAAAGATGTACTTTATACCCCCTCCAATTGCAGCTAGAACATCAGTCATTAGACTGTCTTTCATAAACGACCTTATTTTTCTGTGCTATGCATCTTTCTTTTCTGAAGGACATGTATCTACAGAAACTCTGTTGGTGGTGACTGGCTCCTATATTGGATAGGACATCTTTATCTAGCTATACAGTTGAGGCGGGTTTGTGGCCTCAGATGTGCAGTGCACTTACCAGTTGTGTTTCTACACTTCTAGTAGACATATTCAGTCTTTGTTTACTTTGAGATTTCAGCTACTGTGTTTTTTATAAGGTTTTGATGCACCTTACAAAATACTTCACAATGCTTTATCTTAGAAACTGCTGGATGTGGTTGAATTATTACAGTCACAAAAGGCCCACTGGACTTAGGCTTGGTCACTATAAATCGTCAGTTAGGACAGGCCTTAGTTTATGAACCAGAGGATCAAATGTATACATATCCACATTTGTAGAATGGATGTAGTAAATGTTTATTAATCAGTGCCATTTCCTCCACCTACTACTCTGATAACCCCAGGCTGGGGGAAGAATCCTCAGGGATTATTGGAGGCTACTAAGGGGGCACACAGATTACTCATTAGCACTCGCTGGTCGTGAACAAAGCAGTCTCAACAACAGATTTTATAGGTGATGACCCTTTTCAAGGGCTCTCAGGTAATCCTGATTAAAGGGACCTCATGTTCCGGAGTGGATGTTGCCCCATGATGGCTCCCACAGATCTCCCTACTCTAGTAGGGCTTTGGTTCTCTGACACGCAAGACTTTTGTAACAAAGCACAACACACAATCTTCTCTCTGCAATCAGTAGACCTCTTGCTGAAGGGTAACATGATGCTTTTCTTGAATTGTAAGTTGAAGCTAGTTGCTAGCATGGCAGAGAAGAACTGCCAACAGTAGCCTCTTGCCCCTGGTGGGCAAGCCTCTCTTCCACAACATCTTTTCTTTAGATTGTACCGAAATAGTGGAGCACATTGCTTTACAAACGGAGCTGTACTAGGAGCCAGTTGTGATCAACTAGTTCTCTTGCAATGGTTATATAATCGGGATATCATCCATCCATTCACAGACCCCATGCCTATTTCTTAACCAGTTTACTCATTGCTATGGATATAAGTAGTCCTGGCTGAGCTGCTTCAAACTGATCCAAGTCAAGTTGTTAATTTGGTCCAGACAGCTGGCCATATCTCTTGCGGTTGCATAACAAGCAGGAAGGGGGAACAGCTGGAAGAACTCTGTCAGAGGCTCAGTGACACATTCCAAACAGAAGATGTCCTGAGACTCCTACCTCCAGGAATTATGTATTTGCCTTACAGGAGATTATGGAGGGTGGGGCTACCAGACCACTAGTGAACTGGGCAGTCTACCATGAGGCCATCCACCATTTTAGGAACCAGCTCACATGTGGAGTTCAAAATGGATTCCACTATCACTTCTTTCAAAAAGAACACAGCCCTTTCTCTCACTCCATGATCCATGTACCTACTCTATCCACCTATTAATGAAATATATTCTTAAGAGTGACTTAACAGAGTCTTTTACTTGGAGGAGGCAGTAGCTCTCTCCTCTTGAAGGAGACTGGTAAACAGTCCTGTCTCTTCACTAGACATCACTGTCACGCCCACCATTCCTACCAAGATACAGTTAGAGAGAACAGCAGACACTCTATTAAAGTGTCCTTTTAGATGGTGCTTAGACTTCAAAACATAGCTCTGTGGTGTCATTCGATTTAACAGGGAGTCAATGAGAAACAAAGCCACTCACAGGGAAGCAACACAGGGCAAGGAGGCAAGATCTTCAGAGCTATGCGGGGAACTTTCTGTCCCTACATCACTATCTAAAAATATATTTTTATAAAGCCAAGAGCAAATAAAGATATTATTTATATTGTATACAAAGACCCAAGTCAGCTTATCAAATCAGTGGTATTGGACTAAAGTAACAGAGATGTCATAAGAGGTGTGATCCTCAAAGGCTCTCCAGGATATCTACTGACAGATTTTGTGAAAACACAAAAGCAACACACCAAATACCTCATTGTACCTCACAAAGTAATAGCATAGGCCTGGATGCAATCGTAAGCTCCCGAAAGGAGGAATAATGTATGGCCATCTGCTGCAAAATATGCAGAATTTCACTGCTTTTTCTAGTTCAAACTGGACAAAAGTTTTTAAAAATGTGACAAAATGTCTTGCTGCGCAGTGGATGACCCCTCACAAATGTGGCTGGTCACCATTCAGTTATTTCTGTATTTGAATGTTAAACTAGTTCTACTGGAGTAAAACCTTTGCCCTGACAATATTAAAATGTGCACAAATTGCAAAATAATATAAAGTACTACTATCACAAATTGTACCGCATTACGCTAAATAATTTGCCTTTTCTTGCTGTCTAATTTAGTGAACCCTGCTGCATAATTTGGTCTTTTTCTGCCACGTCATTCTAGTGTCCCTGCTAATAAGTTATTATTGAATGAGCATTATGCCTCAAAATTTAGCAACCACTCTAAACAAAGCAATGGACAACTGTACACCTCGGTAGAAGGAATCAAATGTATATCATTTGACAGGCACGTGCATGCGCCTAATGCTTCTGGAAGGTCCATTAGAGGAGTGAGCCAGGCACTTTTCAGCAGGGAATATCACTAAACCATACACTCGTTTATTCCACCCTTGCTATAAAGTATGTAGCACGAGCTACCAATAAGCAACATGAAATACCACCAAATACAATGTCAACCAATTACATTGACTATTTTCAATTTCCATAATTGTGTAGGGTTCCTATATTACAAAACATGCAAAGCACCATAAAAATACAAATGACAGTATAGCACTACACAAATCCATCTACTTAACATAACATAGCCTGATTTAGAAGCTGATTGAAAGGTACTCTGATGCAATAGCAACTGAGTACCCTTTCCACCAATCTAAGTTTACAGATGAGCAGACCTTCAGTTTGTAGAAAGGAGGGGGACTACTCTCTATCCGCCACCAACATACACCTCCAGTGGCCCGGTAGTGTTAGGGCCATCGGAAGTTTACACATGTGTGTGCCTGCAATATTTAGAGTTGGTGGACACATGGCCAGTTTTCTCTGGCCATCAATGCCATTAAAAAACTGATGGTAAGGGGCAAAGAAACCTTCAAATGATCCCCCTTCCATGGGGGAATGTTCCTGTGGTGAAGGGTCATTTTTAATAAAAATATATATTTTTTAAAAAAGTCTGCTTTGGGACATTCTTTTTGAAGAAAAATAGGTGGACATTTGGCTTACTGCTCATGCATGTCTAGGAACGGCCATCATAGCAGTTCCTGGAAAATGCAAGAAATGTCTGCAGTGGCTGTGGACATCTCTAAATATGGCAGGCGGAGTACCCTCCAGCCGCGGTCGGTGGTGGGAGTACCTGCGGGCGGTGACGTGGGGAGGGGGAGGGGCAGGGTGGGGGGTAGTAATGTATGGTTTATGGACCTTAACAGGTAAGTTAACATATATATAAAAAAAAAAGAATTAGGTTGCATGCACTGCATCACCAAATGCGATTTAGTGCGCGCAACGAATTTCGTTTTATTTATTTATGTTTACTTACCTGTTAAACTCCGTAATCCATACATTACTACCCCCGCCCTGCTCCTCCCCCTCCCCACGTCACCGCCCGCAGGTATTCCCACCACCGGCCGCTGCTGGTACCCTCGCCATGGCGACAGCAAGATTTATATCAGCCCTTTAATGTGTTACTGTAGGTGAATGATGTAAGGTTGATGCATGGCTGACTGGCAGGAGCAGTTTTAGGCCTCACGGCGGGGGCTGGGTCAGGGTACTTAGCAGGTCTAGGGGATGGTTTTTAGGGCTCAGGGCAGGGGAGCTGTAGTGGGGGTAGTTTTTACAGCAGGGACAGTTGTTAGGGCAAAGGGCGGGTGGGGTAAAAGAGACAGTTTACAGGGCAGGGGACAGTTTAGGCCTCAGGGTGCGGGGGGGGGCTGGGTTGGGTACTTTAGGGATGTAGGGGACAGTTTTTAGGGCGAGGGGCTGGGGTAGTTTGTGGGGCCTGGGGTAATTTGTAGGGCTCGGGGCAGGTGCAAAAGGGACAGTTTACAGGGCAGGGGTACGATCTTTAGCACCCATGTCCCTTTACCCATCATGTCTTTACCACGAAATTGCATGGTAAAGGCATATGTTGTAAAGGCATGCGCTGTAAAGGCATGCGTGGTAAAGATACGGTGGTAGAGACTGTGTGGTACAGATATGCGTTCTCAGGCATGCTTTGCACCATCATACAACTAACACAGCAAGGTTGAGATACAGCTCGGCAAACACGACTGTGCTTCATATACACAGCAGGCTCCGTTTTTATCTCTAACAGTTTTCTTACTGTAAATGGTATTATGGTTCTATAAAGTTTTCATAACATATAATATTAATTCATTCTGCTTGTATCCAAGAATTTTGTGCTCTTTTCATTTTTTCAGGTCAGCAATACGGAGGAGGCCAGCAGAGAAAAACTGAAGCTTTCTTTGAAGTCGGATTCATCATTATTGACATCATGCATTGAGTTGTTTAGAGGATAAAACTAGGAGTACTGAAAGGATTTCTGATTTATTCTCCGAGTGTGCTCAGTGAGAACGAAGTGTTATGGGAATACTAGCATTCCTCCATTCAGACCCTACATCTTATCCGCCCAAAACAGAAAGCGCAACATTTGGGCAATATGCGTAATCTAAGAAAAGTTAGTCATCTCATATTAGTACACATGTTAATATTAGTTAATAAGACAATTGTTAGAATAAAAATATAAATATGTAAGGCAACCGTAACCCAATAGCTCTGCCTTCTCTACAATACAATAACACCGCACACAACAGTTAGTGTATTGACATGGACCATGTTATGCATGCACCGTACTTTGTATATATGAGTGTGCATTACAGTATTGATATGTATAGCTACAGAGTAAAGGAGCCTGGTATGTTTTGTGGAACTTCTTCACCTTTGGACTGGTCATGTACTTACCGGGCTTATTAGACCAGGAAAGTCAGTTATTTGGTCAATCTTGATTTATCAGACTGGGAAGGATATGATTAAATGGTTTCAGTCCTTCGATGAGGTGTGCAGCATTGTGAAGGATGCTCTTGAGTGGGTTCATTGTGGAATCAAGAACACCTGTGAGTCGAGCATTGACAGTCTTCATGTCTGAGATGATGTGGGCTAGAACATTAGGTCGGAAGTCTTCTTTGGCAAGGAAAGTTTTGAGCAAGAGGTAGCGCTTACACAGCTCTTGCTTGCTGAGAACGGACTTTGGGTTTGCTCTGACTTGGCAGGAGCCGTCATAGCTCCCTCCAAGTCAGAGCAAACGGCTATGCACTCCGGGTCATTAGCAGAAGCCAGCTCTGGGGGTGGCGATCCCCAGGGTCAATATTGGCTACAGGAGGGGGACCGCGGCACCCCCTCCTTTGATCTCCAAAGGCCGGCCCTGGGGAAGTGGTGGTTCCAATGGCATATATGGCCCGGCAGCGTGGGCGTGTGACCCCCCTCCTTCTTTTGAGAAAAAAAAGCACTGAGGAAGTGGTGGTTCCTGGGGCGGGGGGGGTGGCCATGCAGCCCTCTACTCCATAATTAAGATATCCCCAGGGAGGTGGTTGTCCCCTGGTCATAGTTTAGCCCTTGCAGGGGGCTCCGTGCACCCCACTCCACTTTTTAAAAAAAATCCCTGCATGCCTCCAGGACGTGGCTCACCCGGGAGCTAGAATTTAAATGAGCATGGGAGCCTGTGTTTCTTTTTATTTTTTTATTTTTTGACGCAAATTTTATTAATTTGCATCAATAAAAATAAAAAAAACAATGCATTTATGATTTTCTGTGTGCCTGTGGAGCTCCAAGACCAAGGCTTGGGGGCCAGGGTATTCCTACCATGACCCCTTTTCTTTTTTTTCTTTTTTTTTTGTGGCACTCGAGAGAAGCCAAGTCCCAAGATGGAACAGGAAGTGTTGGCACCCAATCAGAGCTCTGTATTTCACTGCACAAGCTTGTTATTATGTACAAAGTCCTCTGTCCATAGATATCCTTATTTTTTCCCTTATATTTCTCAATAACTACTGAACGGACTTACATCGGATAATTGAAAGCATGATCTGATTTTTGATTTCATTTGATTTTAAAATGCATAAAGCGCACGAATGCCCTAAGGTGTCTTGGCGCTGGGTCGTATAAAAGTAGACTGGCACTGCCTAAGTGGAAATTGATTGACTTTAGACTGAGAAGAGCCAGGTTTTTACGGATTTTCGGAATCCTAGCAGAGAGCGGCCGTTTTTTATTGGTAGTGGTAATTGGTTCCAGGTCTTGGCTGCGTGCAACAGGAAGCTTCTCCCTCCCCATCTCATTTGTTTAAATCTAGGCGTTTTGATCAGCTTCGCGTTGCTTGATCTGAGCTTTCTTGTTGGTTCATATTGAATTAAGTTGGATTTTAAAAATTGAGATCCTATCCCATGTAAGGCCTTGAAAGCCAGGCAGCCTGACTGGAATTGCACTCTTTTCTCCATAGTGAGCCAGTGCAGGCTCCTCAGTCTGTGGGCTACTGGTTCGGACCTAGGGACGTCCAAAATGAACCAAGCTGCTGCGTTTTGCAGTCCCTGGAGTTTTAACATCAGTTGACTTTGCTGTCACAGTGGATATTCTGATCTATGGAGGCTCAAACCATACTGTGACAAAGTCGAAAGGTGAAACGCGTTGGTAGAGAGCGATCTTGCAATTATACTAAATCGCAAAAAACACAGTTGATGGACAGAATGTAGAACAATGTCATACATTCACCCCAGTACAAGGATCTGGGCCTAAATCCATCGTGTTTTTGAACTCCACACCACCCTGGGTTAGACACTGGCTATATGCAAATCAGCTCTGACCCTGTGCCTCATGGGAACAGTCCAGTCCGAACTACCAAGCCATGTCTTTCCCAGACCGGAATCAAGCATCCAAGGACCGGTTTCTGGCTATCAGCCTTCATCAGCCTGGATAGCTTGACTCCAGTGGTGTGGAGAGCCTGGGACTCACGTCTGAGTATACCCAGCACACTCGGGCTGAAAATTGCAAAAAATACAGTTGATGGACAGAATGTAGAACAATGTCATACATTCACCCCAGTACAAGGATCTGGGCCTAAATCCATCGTTTTTTTGCACTCCACACCACCCTGGGTTAGACACTGGCTATATGAAAATCAGCTCTGACCCTGTGCCTCATGGGATTTTTGCAATTTTCACCCCGAGTGTGCTGGGTATACTCAGACGTGAGTCCCAGGCTCTCCACACCACTGGAGTCAAGCTATCCAGGCTGATGAAGGCTGATAGCCAGAAACCGGTCCTTGGATGCTTGATTCCGGTCTGGGAAAGACATGGCTTGGTAGTTTGGACTGGACTGTTCCCATGAGGCACGGGGTCAGAGCTGATTTGCATATAGCCAGTGTCTAACCCAGGATGGTGTGGAGTGCAAAAAAATGATGGATTTAGGCCCAGATCCTTGTACTGGGGTGAATGTATGACATTGTTCTACATTCTGTCCATCAACTGTGTTTTTTGCAATTTTCACCCCGAGTGTGCTGGGTATACTCAGACGTGAGTCCCAGGCTCTCCACACCACTGGAGTCAAGCTATCCAGGCTGATGAAGGCTGATAGCCAGAAACCGGTCCTTGGATGCTTGATTCCGGTCTGGGAAAGACATGGCTTGGTAGTTCGGACTGGACAGTTCCTATGAGGCACAGGGTCAGAGCTGATTTGCATATAGCCAGTGTTTAACCCAGGATGGTGTGGAGTGCAAAAAAATGATGGATTTAGGCCCAGATCCTTGTACTGGGGTGAATGTATGACATTGTTCTACATTCTGTCCTTCAACTGTGTTTTTTGCAATTTTCACCCCGAGTGTGCTGGGGATACTCAGACGTGAGTCCCAGGCTCTCCACACCACTGGAGTCAAGCTATCCAGGCTGATGAAGGCTGATAGCCAGAAACTGGTCCTTGGATGCTTGATTCCGGTCTGGGAAAGACATGGCTTGGTAGTTCGGACTGGACTGTTCCCATGAGGCACAGGGTCAGAGCTGATTTGCATATAGCCAGTGTCTAACCCAGGATGGTGTGGAGTGCAAAAAAATGATGGATTTATGCCCAGATCCTTGGACTGGGGTGAATGTATGACATTGTTCTACATTCTGTCCATCAACTGTGTTTTTTGCAATTTTCACCCTGAGTGTGCTGGGTATACTCAGACGTGAGTCCCAGGCTCTCCACACCACTGGAGTCAAGCTATCCAGGCTGATGAAGGCTGATAGCCAGAAACCGGTCCTTGGATGCTTGATTCCGGTGTGGGAAAGACATGGCTTGGTAGTTCGGACTGGACTGTTCCCATGAGGCACAGGGTCAAAGCTGATTTGCATATAGCCAGTGTCTAACCCAGGATGGTGTGGAGTGCAAAAAATTGATGGATTTAGGCCCAGATCCTTGTACTGGGGTGAATGTATGACATTGTTCTACATTCTGTCCATCAACTGTGTTTTTTGCAATTTTCACCCCGAGTGTGCTGGGTATACTCAGACGTGAGTCCCAGGCTCTCCACACCACTGGAGTCAAGCTTTCCAGGCTGATGAAGGCTGATAGCCAGAAACTGGTCCTTGGATGCTTGATTCCGGTCTGGGAAAGACATGGCTTGGTAGTTCGGACTGGACTGTTCCCATGAGGCACAGGGTCAGAGCTGATTTGCATATAGCCAGTGTCTAACCCAGGATGGTGTGGAGTGCAAAAAAATGATGGATTTAGGCCCAGATCCTTGTACTGGGGTGAATGTATGACATTGTTCTACATTCTGTCCATCAACTGTGTTTTTTGCAATTTTCACCCTGAGTGTGCTGCGTATACTCAGACGTGAGTCCCAGGCTCTCCACACCACTGGAGTCAAGCTATCCAGGCTGATGAAGGCTGATAGCCAGAAACCGGTCCTTGGATGCTTGATTCCGGTCTGGGAAAGACATGGCTTGGTAGTTCGGACTGGACAGTTCCTATGAGGCACAGGGTCAGAGCTGATTTGCATATAGCCAGTGTCTAACCCAGGATGGTGTGGAGTGCAAAAAAAGGATAGATTTAGGCCCAGATCCTTGTACTGGGGTGAATGTATGACATTGTTCTACATTCTGTCCATCAACTGTGTTTTTTCCAATTAAACTAAATCGAGCATCCTGGAGTGTCCTGGAATTTCTTTTTAAAGAGAGAAAAATTGTTTAATATATATATATATATATATATATATATATATATATATATATATATATATATATTCTCACACAAAAAGGTTGCCCCCATGGAAGTGCCTCAGGTAGGTTTTAAATGCAGATTTATTCACGAGATGCTGCAACACACTTTCAAAACAAAACGGGCTTTAAAATCTTCAACCTGCTTGCCAGACGCGTTTCAAGTTTCCCCTTAGTCATTGGCATGTGGTTTGGCGATATCCTCGGCAGAAAACACAGGTGCTAGTCTTTTTATCACAGAACCCTCCCCATAGGGCGTGGCTGCTCCTGCAGCATGTTGGTTCATGTAGTCACCCTTGTATTACTCCAGTGAGTTTCTAGCCAAAGTTCGCGTGCAATTAATATTCAGACCCCAGTGGGTAAAAGCTTAAGTCCTGAATGAAAACATGAGCCTGTCTCATGCATCTCGAGACGCTCTACCTCCCGTAGATATATTAGTGGTGCTGTTTGCGTTGTAATGAACATTTTGCCTCTGATGAAATGCAAGCAGTGCATGAAACGCGTCAGGCATCGGAACTCTTTGGCACAGATCAGCGCTACATGGTAACTGTTGCTTCTGCAATTAAAACGGAATTTATGCCTTCCTGCTGTGTGGATCTCCTAAATGGGCGAAGTTTTGTGTGTGTTTAAATACAACGGCCGGTCCCGGTCGTGGGAGAGCCCTCCTCGGAAATGGGGATTGATGCTGCTGTCAAGCGACGAGCGGCAGAAAGGGCAGGAAGGTCGCTTTGTGGAAGTGTCAAGGACAGTGCTAATGTGAGCCGGACTGTTGCCAGACCCACTTGGGATTGTATTAACTTTTTAAATGTGTTACATTATGCAAGCGCCTCACTTGAGGAATACCTCAGCACTACAATGACCACCATCCTTAACGCAAGCCAACGCCCACTGGGGCAGGTGGAGTCAGTTGATATATTAGTGGTGCTGTTTGCGTTGTAATGAACATTTTGCCTCTGATGAAATGCAAGCAGTGCATGAAACGCGTCAGGCATCGGAACTCTTTGGCACAGATCAGCGCTACATGGTAACTGTTGCTTCTGCAATTAAAACGGAATTTATGCCTTCCTGCTGTGTGGATCTCCTAAATGGGCGAAGTTTTGTGTGTGTTTAAATACAACGGCCGGTCCCGGTCGTGGGAGAGCCCTCCTCGGAAATGGGGATTGATGCTGCTGTCAAGCGACGAGCGGCAGAAAGGGCAGGAAGGTCGCTTTGTGGAAGTGTCAAGGACAGTGCTAATGTGAGCCGGACTGTTGCCAGACCCACTTGGGATTGTATTAACTTTTTAAATGTGTTACATTATGCAAGCGCCTCACTTGAGGAATACCTCAGCACTACAATGACCACCATCCTTAGCGCAAGCCAACGCCCACTGGGGCAGGTGGAGTCAGTTGATATATTAGTGGTGCTGTTTGCGTTGTAATGAACATTTTGCCTCTGATGAAATGCAAGCAGTGCATGAAACGCGTCAGGCATCGGAACTCTTTGGCACAGATCAGCGCTACATGGTAACTGTTGCTTCTGCAATTAAAACGGAATTTATGCCTTCCTGCTGTGTGGATCTCCTAAATGGGCGAAGTTTTGTGTGTGTTTAAATACAACGGCCGGTCCCGGTCGTGGGAGAGCCCTCCTCGGAAATGGGGATTGATGCTGCTGCCAAGCGACGAGCGGCAGAAAGGGCAGGAAGGTCGCTTTGTGGAAGTGTCAAGGACAGTGCTAATGTGAGCCGGACTGTTGCCAGACCCACTTGGGATTGTATTAACTTTTTAAATGTGTTACATTATGCAAGCGCCTCACTTGAGGAATACCTCAGCACTACAATGACCACCATCCTTAGCGCAAGCCAACGCCCACTGGGGCAGGTGGAGTCAGTTGATATATTAGTGGTGCTGTTTGCGTTGTAATGAACATTTTGCCTCTGATGAAATGCAAGCAGTGCATGAAACGCGTCAGGCATCGGAACTCTTTGGCACAGATCAGCGCTACATGGTAACTGTTTGCTTCTGCAATTAAAACGGAATTTATGCCTTCCTGCTGTGTGGATCTCCTAAATGGGCGAAGTTTTGTGTGTGTTTATATATATATATATATATATATATATATATATATATATATGAATGAATGAATGAAAAACTAGCTATTAAAGTATACTCTTACTGTGGGTAGGCCTTGATAAAACACCAGGTTTTCAGCGCTTTTTTAAAAAGGGACAAAGATGGTTGGGTCTTAATCTCCTGGGGAAGAGAATTCCACAGTCTAGGGGCTACAATGGAGAATGCCATATTACCCCAGCGTACCCTTTTGGCACGAGGAACCACCAGCAAATTCATCTCCGAGGATCTAAGAGGTCTACAGGGCAAGTAATGAGTCAGGAGGGCACCTAGAGGATCCAGTGGCCCGTCTGCCAGAGCTCTGTATGCTAAGCTTAAAATCTTAAAAGAGATCCTCAGATGTATGGGGAGCCAATGTAGACTCTTTCTGGCCATTGTTGCAGAGGATGCATTGGGAAGTGCAAGGACAAATCGAGCAGCCGCGTTCTGCACGACCTGAAGTCGCAGAATGAGTCCCTTGTTGGAGTCTGCATAAAGTGCATTGCAGTAGTCCAACCTGGAACCCACCAATGCCACCACCGTCTGCTTGCGTACTGAGGGAGAGAGATAGTGAAGGATTCTCTTAAGGATTTTTATGACCCCCCAACAGGTGGCCACAGTTCGATTGACCTGTAGAGTCATGGACAGAGAGGTGTCAAAAATTACGCCTAGGTTTCTAGCTGACTGGGAGGGCGATGGACAGTTTCCCAGCGCTGACGGCCACCACTCACTAGACCAGACATCCTGGTCTTTGCCAAAGACCAGAATCTCAGTTTTGTCACCATTCAACTTCAGGGAATTCTGGAGCATCCAGTCCGAGACTGTTTGCATGCAGATCCTGAAGTTGGTGGCGGAGGTGGAAACCGAGTGGGCCAGTGACACCATGATTTGTGTGTCATCGGCGTATGACACCACTTCCATCCCCTGTGATTTTACTAACCTCGCAAGGGGGGCCACATAAATGTTAAATAGGGTCGGATTAAGGGCCGATCCTTGTGGCACCCCATACTGCAAGGATTTGACAGGGGAAAGGAATTCGCCCAGCATATTTATATTCAATTTTCAACCTCTAAACTCCACCAACTCTAAATATACACTTACCCACCCCATAACCCTAAAAATACCCTTGCCACCCAATACCCTTACACACCCATAAACCCTAAAAATACCCTTAACACCAACTGCCCTTACCCACCCCTAAACCCTAAAAACACTCTTACCACCCTTACTCTTACCCACCCCTATACCATAAAAACACCTTTACCAGCCAATACCCCTTTCCACCGTAAGCGTATACTTACCGCCCAATATTCTTACCTGCCTCAAACCCTAAAAGCACCCTTACCACCTAATACCTGTACCCACCCTAAACCATAAAATACCCTTACCACACAATGCCCTTCCCCACCCCTAAACCCTGAAAACACCCTAATCACCTGATACTCCTACCAACCCTAAAAACACCCCTACCATCCTATACCCTTAACCACCCCAAACCCAAAATATTTCCTTGCCAACAAATACCCTTACCCAATCCATTCCTCTAAAATCAACTTTATCACCTTACACCCTTATGCACCCCATAACCCTGAAAAATATCCTTACCCTAATTACTAATATACATATATATAATAAAATGGGTTTCAGTTACCTGATATGAACATACATTTTTGTTGTAAAAGCCTGCATTTATAAAGGCATATGCGTGGTAAAGACCTGTGTGGTAAAGACCTGTGTGGTAAAGACCTGCGTGGTAAAGACCTGCATGTTAAAGGTGATGTGTGGTAATAACGGCATGGTAAATGTTGTTTCCTGCCTTCAGGGACCTGAAACAGCAACATACGGAGGACAAAGGTAAAGCCCAGGACCAACAGACATTTTCATTGACTGTACTTTCCTCCATAACAAAAGGTTTAAGTTCTTCCATTTAAAAAAGTCTTTCTTTAATCTTGCTTTAATCGTTCTACGAGAGGAAGGAGATTATCCTCGACCATGTGTCTAAGCCTGCTGTTGATGCGGATACCTACATATTGAAGCCCTTTGGGCACTGATTTGATTTAATAACTCTGCAGGCAAACCTGAGTTTGTCCAGTTGACACTATGGCTGGAAAAAATCAGTAATGATGGATATGACTCAAGAGGTGACAAGAAGAGCAGGTTATCCCCTTCATAAAACCGTTAACTTGCTGTCTCCAGTTCGGATTCCCCTGACCTCCAGTGAATGGCATATTGCTCTGGGCAGGAGCTTCATGGCTAGCTGGAAGAGTACAAGGGAGATGGGGCATCCCTCTCTGGTGCTTCTAAAGATCTTGATTGTATGGGAAAAGAAGCTTCTACAGTAAATATCAGCCAAAGCACAGATGTATAGAAGGCAAACTTTACCTATGAAATATTCACCCCAGCCCATTTTTGACATCATGCGGAAGAGCATTCAAATGCCTTTTCAGCATCCAAGGAGAGGGATAGATGTTCCTGAGAGTTGTTTTTCAATTGCCAGGGTAAATGTGCTAAAGTTCGGCAGTGGTTGCAAGAGCAATGCCCTAGCACGAACCCCACTTGCAACTTATGAATCAATTGGGAGATAACCTTGCCCTATCTTGCAGGAATTTTAGCAATTATTTTTAAATCCACATTACTTAAGGAAATTAGACAATAACTAGCCCAGTTTAACAGATCCTTCATTTCCTTGAGGGGGAGGGTGGCTTTATTAAATCTTATGCTCATCTCTACCAGCTACTAATGCACCCACATCAGTAGGTAGATAAGGATGGGTTTGCTATCTTGTAGAATTGGCAAGGGTACCCGTCTTCTTCAAGAGACTTACATGTGAGTGACTCCTTGATGGCCTTGCCTACCTCCTCCTTTTATAAATGCCCCTTCTAAATATGCTTGTCCTCTTCGGTAAGAGTGGGGAGATATAGAGGGTCAAAGATATATTAATTTTTATTGGGAGCATTAAGGCCACTGACTGGTGCCACTAAAAGGCACAAATCAGAGCAAGCTTTAAGTTCTGCCACGGTAGAATACCTATCGATACTTCTCTCAGTGTTGCCTTCCTTGCTGCCAATAGTGTCCTGTGGAAATCAACCGGGTATAATGTTAGAGTTGTGCCTTCTGCTCAGGTTGCCAATAGGCAAATGCCTTAATCCGCCATCTAATCTGTTGTGGAGCCATAAACCCCAGATTAAAATCGATTTGGACCAGGCTGTTGCCAGAGAAGCCAGCCTCTTGCATTGCTTGATTCCCCCTCTGATATCCACTTAAGTTATGACCTCAACTTATCTCTGTCTTTGTGAAGGGGTTCTACAACTTGTTCAAGGCCAGCAGTTATGTTAAAATAATTTAGTATAGCGCGAGTGACTCACTCTCGGAGGGTATCTTGGCACTCTATATAGTTCTAGGCAAAAGAGACATTCAAAATAGCCAGGCCTTAAAACGTTTTTTTGTCGCTGTTAAAATCAGAGCAAGAACGAATACGAAAAGGATGTTTGTTCCGTTCATGAGGAGCCAGATAGGAGAACAACCTTTTGTCATGTCTTGCAGTGCAGATGCAGCGGGGCATAAAAGCAATTGATCCTTAGATCTAAGATTCCTACTGGGTAAGTAAGGAAAACATTTCTCTTGTAGATAAAGTGGACCCTTGCCAACCAAAGATTTATGAACAAGACAGAGAAGAGGGGCCATTTTCTCACTGGGAGCAAGTGAAGACATTTCAGTGTGGGTTACAACGGAAAACCAAAAGAGGGCTTGCAGACCAAACGCACAGCAGTATTTTGAACAACTTGCAGTTTAGAAAGAAGTGACTAATTAGTAGCTACTATCAAGGCATTCCCTTAGTCAACGCAGCTCACTATAAGCACTTGAATAATAGTTCCCTTTGATCTTAACCACATGACTGCTAAGGCAATTCCCCACCTGTGCTGGAAGTTCCTATATTCCATGGATCATGACGAGCTCAGCTCGTCATGAGCACACGACCAGTGTACTGCATGACGAGCTCAGCTCGTCATGAGCAGGAAGGGGTTAATGAGAGCCACTGGAACACTTTTTGAGAATGCGCATAACACTGAAACAAGCACCACATATTGACATGATTTGTTCTTTCGAGAGGGCCTACCAAACAGTCATTGCGCACTTTAGGAGGGTTTTACCACTCTGACCCTGTAGTCCCCCCTCCACCCCCCCCCCCCCAACGCAAGATGCAGCAGCAGGACAAAATAAAATTACAATAACATTAGTTATTATCATTTTATTTTTTCCTTTTTTTTTGCTGCATCAAGGCAGTGTAGCGATGCTCCGTTTTAGCGGAGGGGCCGCCACTGCTTTGATAGCATTTTTGAGATAACATAGAAACAGATAGATGACGTGCAAGTCCAATCACGGAGTCACAAAAATGGTGGTCTAACCTGAATTGCCAGGTCTTATTAGTAAGTTTGACTCCACCTATAATGACACAGACAAACCAAAAATACTGCACCAAAGTGTTCCCAGTGTGGTAGAATGCTATTTTAAGCAATTTGATTAAATATTCTGTTCTTCATACAACATAGATCAAACACTGGTTTAGATCAATGAAACCATCTATACGATGCTACATACGTTTTGAGGTCTTGGTCCTAATTCTAAATGTTTGAGTTTTATACTTCATACATCTGCAGCCATTCAAGTACTATTCCTCATAGGCGCAGATATATAAATTTTTACCTATTCAAAAAATCAACAGGCATGTGCACCAGCTGTGTGTGCCCCTGGGCACTTTATTATTACAGAAGGGGCCGCAAATGCTTGTGCGGCCCCTTCTGTAATCCTGAAAGCACTGGGTACATGTAGCAGCAGCGCTATCATTAGAGCGGCCCCATGCAAATAAGGGAATCACTTTGAATCAGTGCCCATGCCATATTATGGCAGTGGGTGCGGTGGCAAACAGGCCTTTAGGAGGCACTCTGAAAGTGTGCTTCAAAAAGGTGGAACCCTCTGAAAGAAAGAGACATGCCCTTGCTGGGCGGTGCCGTCACTCACTGCACCCCTCTCCAAAAGGATCTCTCTCCCCTCTGAAAATTGCAGGCAGGTGGCCCCCTGACCAATGAAACATGGAGTGACTTTGAGGCCCCTGCTCCATATCTCACTTGAATTGGCTGGCCCAGGACAACATGACTTTGCGGCTTCCCTGAGGGCAGCGGATTCACCATAATAGGACGCACTTTCCCTGTTTGCGCCCAGCGCACTTGTTTTAAGGTGTGCTGTGGTGTAAACAGGGAAAGTGTGCCCTTATGGTAATATAGTACAGAAAACAGAATGGTCCTAGACACAAATATTGAGTATTTCAATCAATGGTGAAATTATTTCTTGTCCATAAGTGATTAAATCTTGAAAAAGAAAAACTTAAGCCAAACTTTTGTCATCACACAAATAATAATGTTGACCAGTTTTTTTAATTGTAGTAGGGGCAGGCCTCTTTAATACTAGGGACTTTGGCCTTAGTAGAATCTGATATAGCCAATTCTAGTGTTCTTTCATTTCTGATCCCTTTTTTTGTTCCTTCACATGAGCACCACTCTTCACTTCTCTGCACACTACCTGTTGGTAACCCCCCACTCTCTTCAATGTAGATTCATTTGGATACTCTGAATTTGAATATGGATATTTGTTTAGAAATATGATTAAATGTGCTTTCAGCATAACCATAAAAGTGGGTACTGTTTCATTTTGTATGTATTTGGCTTATGTTTTTCTTTTTCAGGACTTAATCACTTATGAACAAGAAATATTTTCACCATTGATTGAAATACTCAATATTTGATTCTAGGACCATTCTGTTTTTTGTACTAATTGATATCCAGGTCCTTTGACTTTGTCTGGGTCACCCTATTTATATTAATGGTTCTTATGGTAATATAGGCCCAGGAAGGCAGAGCATGTTTCAGCTTTCCTGAGGCTGCTATTTCCCTGAAGTGCTATTGTACACAGTGTACGAAGGCACACTGTGAAAGGCAGTCTGGTGTGAAAATGCACATTTTCTTTTTTTTACCATGGCAAACCATTTTTCCCCAAGGAGAAACCTCTTCTTCTGCACCCCTTAAAAGCTTCTTTTTTTAGAGGGGGGAGGAGAGTAATTCCTCTTCTTTTCCTGGAAGAGGGAGGGGTTATTCCAGCCGTTTGCTAGACTAAATCTAAGACTGTTTCTTTCCTAGGGTAAACTTCAGACTGTTTCCATGATGAGATGAAACTGGATGAGATTATGAATGGTGCTGACTCAAAAGTTGGTGAGTGGGCCCAAAATACTATTAAAAAAAGCAAGCAGCTATTTAACACATATTTTCAGAATGCACTAGACACTTAAGTCATTTGACTAATATTTTCTGTTAAAGAAACATCTAGGCCCTGGATCCATAGAAGGGTTGAAGCAGAAAATCGTTTTTTCGGTTTTCTTTGCCTTAGTGAAACTAGATTACATGTTGTTAGGAAGAACATTTGCGTACTTAATGAACATAGACTTAACACTGGCTTTGCACTGAGGCGTGCCTTTACATAAAATAGTGAATATTGGTTTTGCCATGACTCTGGAATTGCATAGTGACGATCTCCAGGGATCTAGGCAGTGTACATATATATTAGTTTTGTTGCCTTCAAAAGATGATGATGCAATGGCAGTCCATTGAGGCACAAACATACATTTCTACACGCATGGTAAAAATTATATTGCACTTTACTGGAACACACCTACAAAAATGTACAAAAGATTAAGCTTGTACCACGCCTGATTATATGCCAGAAGTTACAGAAAGTATGCACACCAAGTCACTTTATGGGTTCCGCTGTAGCAATGATCAAATATTCCTGTTAGTTAAAATTGGAAATATTACTTTTTCAATATCCTAAATAACGTTATCACTCCCTTGTTATTTCTGCAAGAAATTTAAAAAGAAGAATCTGAGGTGTAGGATCTTGCACATTTTATTCACCATGTTGATGCTTTTTTAAAAATCTTGGAAGGCATTTTGAATGGTGCGGTGACATTTTTTTTGTGGAGCACAAAATCCCTTTCAGCTGGATTGTTTGCAGTGCAATAAATCCAGCGGCCGAAAAGCAAATTAGGATAACTCCTTTTCATATTTTTTGAAATAAAATGTTTTTATACTCCCAATGATGACTGCCTTTGCGTATATTTTTCCAAACTTGACACACTCAATACATGAATGTGTTTGCAGTTTCAAAAATTTCTGACAGGCAATGCTCATGATATTCAGAATTCCCCCCTCCTTGCTTTCTCCGTGTGTTCCCTGGTCCTTAAACTAAGCGTAACCTGACAGTACACAGTGTAAGACCACAGAATGGGAACACCGCTGTTGAAGGCACAAAATTGCATTGATCCACAAGTAGAAGATATGAAAAAAATGTGTCTTGAAAGACAATAAACTTCCTATATTGAGAAGAAAGCACAGGGGAAATATTCTCTATCAATTTGGTCTGCTTTAGCCACGAGGGAAATCAGAAACTTTATAATTGCAATATTAATTGATTTCTAAACTTACAATCGCATTATTGTTTCATAATTATTTTTTTTCAGTCTAACTGTAGACTTGCCTGATATTCGTAAACCTGCTAATCTGTTGCAATGTTTGAAGACATTTGTAGCGCATTAGGTTCCATTTCAACGCGGAAATTAGGTAATCCATATAGAAAACATACAGTGGTGTCACACAGTGGTCAAAAATGCAAAGAACGGTGATTTGTGAACTGCAAGAACACGACGGGTTGCAAAACCGATTGCAGCTTGGTTGTAGCATTGTAAATCACAACCATTGCCCTGTGCCTATTTTTGTTTACAAACATATATTGATGTATGTGAAAGTAAACCAGGAAGTCTTAAATCATAATCCATTTCCTCATATCTGTCCGAAAATTACGCGAAATGAGTTGAATACATTGAAAGTAGATGGGAGTATGTGCATGTGTTACAATGTACTGGTAGCAGTGCAGGCACGTTGCGGTTTAAAAATATCATGTTTAAAAGTAAAACGGCATGTAAAGCAAGAAGGGAATCATGGGCAGTGTACTGCATCCCGTGTATTTTAGAAGAGCCATGAGGTTTGAAGAAAGATGAATGATCGTATTTTACTACACCTGCATTAAAAAAAAAAACTTATTGATATACTGTGTAAGAATGTCTAAGATTCATCAGTGTGACAGCATAAATTTAAATGTATATGTCAGAGAGAATCGTATGTACAACATAAAACAGAGTAGCCCTGACCCCTGGTCACTCTCCCGCTGACAGCTCCTCTAGCCTGCGACACTACCTCGAGTTCAAATCCTGCTGTCACAGGTCCACTTAGTCTTAATTTCTGGAGTATTACCTTTGGATAATCTGTTGGTTTAACTTCAGTTTTCAGTAGTCTGTTGGCTTAATTTCAGTTGACTTGTGCTATCAGTTTGGCTTCACTTAGGCTTCACTTTGGTATTTTCGCTTAGTTTCACTGGTTTTATTTGTCTCTGTCTCACCTGTTCCTGCCGTTTTCCTGCTTTGTTACTGCTTCCATACTCACCCTCCCGCCTTCCCAAAAGCCCCTCCCACCTCCCAGAACTACTTATAGAGGCCGCTGCGTGGCATCAGTGAGTAGCCCTTGAGCCCTGGTCACTGCACTGTTCTCTGACTGCGAGCTCCTCTAGCCTGTGACTGTACTTCCAGCCACCGCTGTCTCCAGTTCAAATCCTGCCATCACAGGTCCACTTAGTCTTCATTTCTGGCATATTTACTTTGGATAATCTGTTGGTTTAATTTCTGTTTTCAGTCATCTATTGGCTTAATTTCACCTAACTTGTGGTAATAGTGTGGTTTCACTTAGTTTTCACTGGAATTTTCGCTTAGTTTCACTGGTTTTGTTTTGTTCTCTGCCGTCCCTGTTCCCACCATTTTCCTGCTAAATCGCTGCTCCCTCCCCCCTTCCACCACCCAACAGCCCCTCCCACCTCACAGAATTTCTTATGGAGGCTGATACGGGACCACGCACAGTAGGTGCACAGTAGGTGCACCACTGTCGCGCCAAAGGGCACACTAATGGCTGGCCCATTTGCACCTGTCCGTGCCTTGACCGTGCCCAGTGCCAGGACCCCTGGTCCTCCAACTAGCCAATGCTACATCACCAAGGACCTCCTGGCCCTGAACCCAGGACACCACAACGGCAACTGGTTCATATCCTTCCCACAATCAAGCAAAGGATCCTTCACATGCCACCACTGCTGCTTCTAATACAACACTGGACCACCAGCCCAAACCGGACACAGCACTTCACCTTAACTCCTTTCCTTTCTTTCCCATTTTTCTTCACACCCCTCTCCGTTTACCGAGACAGTGGATAGGGGGGCAGCCTAGCTCGTACATGGCGACATTGTTCTGCCGGCAACACAGCCTGTCTGGGAGGCCACCCTGCAACTACGAGTGATGTTTACTATATGTTATATGTTGGATGTTGTAAAAACAATAAAACTATTTTGAAATAAAGCCAAAAACACCACCAACAACTAGGACCTGCTCTGATGCATCCTGCTCAATGCTCACTCCCCCAGCAAAAATGTCACAGAAATATGGGACACCATCACCACCATCTTCTCAGCCTTTGCCTTCACCACCGAAACGTGACTCAACTCCTCCTCGAACCCCGACATCGACACTGCTACGCCGGACGGCTACAAGATGATACACCGGAACTGTACCAGTAAAAACGGAGCAGGCATCACCTTCATCCTTAAGAAAACCCCTCGCTGCTCCACCACTGATAACGATCCAACACCACTCATGGAACACCTCAACTTTTGACTACATACCAACTGCATGACCACAATAAAAGGCACTCTTGCCTACAGATCCTCGGGACCCTGACCAGCTTTTTGCGACATCATCTCAGCAATCTCAACTTCCACGTCAACGACACCAACAACGCCAACTCCACCACCCTGCTCGAGAACCTAAACAACATTGGACTTTTTTAACTGGTCGAGAATCTACATACAAAGCCAGCCACACACTCTGTGCCATCTTCTCCACCAGCAACAGAATCAAATTCACCCACGTCACAGAACTCCCTTCACAATCACTGACACACAGCACACCAGCACCCAGCACTGCAGCCACCCTCCCTATTGCAGCTGGGACCAAGTAAACAAGACTCATTGGACATAGGACCTCAACACCATCCAACCTGAAATGTCACCAGATCTCAACCAGGCCATCCTGAACTTCACCACCTGGATTACCAGAGTTGCCCCACTAAAACCAGCCAAGTCAACAAAACCGCCAAACAAGACAGCTGGTACACCTTATTCCAAATGCCAAGGCTTATTTTTGAAGGCTGATACATGACTATACTACATATACCATGTTATTAACTTTTGTAATATATTTGGTGTTAAATTGATATATAAGAAAATAACAAAGAAAATGTTTTCAACAGATGCTCATAATGAATACAACCATAACTAGTCAAAATGTTTCAATTGTTTCAATCGACATTGAGACAAACATTGCAGACATGTCACATTAAGTTTATTACTCACCATTGATTTCTTTCACTGGGCTATCAGAGTACACATTGTGCAGTGGTTCGTGTTCCTATCATTTTACTTAAATTTATTTTAAGCCGACTTCCATTGTCTTGCAAACAAATACACTGTATTGTCAGTAGTCTCACTTTATTATTGAAGCAAAACCTCAAAAATTCCCAGAATATCTTACATCAACATCGATCTATCTGTCATTTGTATCCTGTGGTAGAATGATTTCAACCTACAACCAAGTTAGGCTTGGTGATATCAATTTGTCACAACTTGGAAGTGCAGAAGGTACACCTTAGTTACCTGGTATTCCCAACTTTGCTTTGGTGGTTGGGAGCAGCCTATGAGGTCCTCTAGCGGTGGGGGACCTGGTGACACACACCGCATTATTATGTTTCTCTTGTTACATGTCCTCTAGTTGGTTAGTATACTGTTGTAGCCTTCGCACTATCATTTTAGTTGCTCAGATCATAATGTTATTTATTTGTTTTGGAATGTGCATGAATCGCCCCCAAAGGGATATCTCAGCGCAGCTGGAACAAAAACATCGGCATTAGCCTAAGATTTAAAATAGTTCTATTTTTAACCATTTCCTAAAATTGTAGTGGGCAGTACACTCTCGTAGGTGATGGGGAAGTTTATTCCAAAGGTAGGGGGCTAGAAATGTAAATGTATGGCCTCCTAAGCGGGTTTTCTTGATGTGTGGTATGGTAAGTAGAGACTTGTTCATAGATCTTAAGGACCTTATTGGTTGGTAGGGAATACGTTTTTTCCATCACATAGCTAGGTCCCTTGCCTTTAAGTGCTTTGTGCACTAGGCAGCAGATTTTGACGGTGATACGCTTCCTCATGGGCAGCCAGTGTAGTGCATGTAGTAAAGGAAACAAGGCAGAACTTGCTGGTAGATTGTGTATTAGACGAGCCGCTGTATTCTGAACCACCTAGAGTTTATCCAGGAGAGATTTGTTGACCGCGACCAGAAGAGCATTGCCATAGTCCCGGTGTCTAACCACCAGCGCCTGGACTAGGGTCTTTCGTACCCTATTAGAACCACTTACTGTCTCATGCTAGAAGCCATAAATCATATGGTGATTGACTTTATAAAATGTAGTTATCTTGCTACCCCTTCAAAACTAATTTAATATTAAAGACCATTTGCAAGATTGATGTTTCACCTGTATTAAGTTCAAGGACGTCTGCACTTGTGCATTGACCAGTGCCTAATTTGAGCCGGTGGTTGCAAGTGGGGCCCACCGGCTCTCATTTTTGGGGATTGGCACGTGTTTCTTCTCATCAGACATTGACCGCAGCAAGAGAGGGTAAAAACACAAAGGGAAGAAGTAGAAGGAGAAAGACGGAAACACGTCTCAAAGAAGATAAAGGGGCAGGCAGAGTCTGGTAGTGGATGGAAGAGCTATGATTTTGGTTCAAGACTAGGCAGCTCTGGTATTCGGGCGCTGATGTTTAAAAACACTGACCGCATCGTTTTGAGCAGAGCTTTGGGCTTAAGCACTGGAGACCCCTTAGCATTGCTGGATGAGAGGCCACGAACACGCCTCTCTCCCTTGTCCCATCACAATCATTTAACATCTCAGTTTGGTATGCGAGACAAAACCAAGCAACAGACATGAAAGATACGATTATCACTTCAAAGTGGTCCAACTCCACACCAGCCTGTGCCCTACTGCGCTGTATGTTAATATGACGGGAGCCTAGGCGCTTGGCAGTCATGTACCAGCCACTTTACAGCCTCGACTGTCTCGGGGATCTGTTTCTTGGTGCGCCACAGACTCACAGACTGGGACGAGCTTTTGTCGAGGCGCGCTCCTGTCAAATGCCGATGAAATACAACTTGTGCAGGAGGAAATTGCTCTTAACCACCAGTTTTACTTTGGGGTAAGTATCTTGCTGTGGTTTGCAACTGTTCGATACAATTAGACAAGAAGCTCCTCGCCTTTGAGCTAAAAAGCTCACAGTGTGCCTCATTGTGGGCGGAGACAAAGCATAGCAAATGGCATACTTGTTTCACTCGCTGTAATGTGGTAATTGCACTTCTCAAACAATTATCTGCGTGGATTTCTATGTGGACAACAGTATGAAAGGTCTAATTTTATGGCTACTGTTTTTTTCCTTCGTGTCTGCAGTTCGCCGGTGCGCAGTATCGAGTGTCTGTGGGAGCTGTTGCCTGCTGTTATTAAGGACATCTTCTGTCTCGCTGGGACTGTTTTGCTTCGTGGCTACGCATTCATGTCGGTCTTCGCGGTGTTATGTTTCCCCTGGGCTCTTAAAAGATGACCCCCGTCACTCTGAAATTGAACCCCACTGTTTTTACAACTGTTCGCACAAATTGGAGAACTGAACATTTCTGTGTCTCGGCGAGCCGAATGGGGATAATTGCACCGACACTGCAGAGTCGGCACTTTTCAACACACAACCTTGTTCCTTGTATTCACAACATAACGTGAATTTGAAACTGCCGCTTGCTCTTTAAGGAAACTCGCTCGATCAGTGTTAAATGGCGATGCTCATCTGTCTCTTCAGTCACACACATATATTTCAGGTTTTCGTTAGTGTAAAACGTGAATATTACTGTACAGCAGAAACGTGTGTTAATTGTAAGCTAGCCATTTATCCATCCCTGCATCTCTTACTATTGAACATATGACATTTGCACTTCATAGCTTAGTTTCTGTGGCGCAGGGAAAGATTTTGGGGCAGATAATACGAACCAGGTCGCAAACCATTATCTACTGGTGCTAGCTACTTATGCCCTATGTGAAAACTCGACAGTGCTTTCTCTAAACATCCTGTAACACCGGATTGTGAAAACAAGAATCTAAAGGTGGTGATGTGTGCCAGGAACGTTTGTGCACATTAGTTGTGATTTTTTTTCTCTTTTGTGTTTTTGTGCTGTATTATTGCAATGTGATTTTCTTGTGCTGTTCTGCAGTTGTTGCGTTGCATTTTGCTTTGACTCACGTTATGTTTTGATTGTATGTTGCTTTGTTATGATCTTTTATGTGCTTTAAATATTTCAACAACTACTGCTATATTTCTAGCCAAAAGAGACATATGCCTTCAAAGTTCATGTGACAAGCAACCATTTAACACTATCTAAGGTGGTAAAATAGCACTGCTCCAGCTCTTCACCCACTTAGGCAACAGTCAGCCCAGAACTATGGAAGAGACTGTGCTGCGGCATTGCATGTTAATTTACCACTTTCCAACTCTACCATAGACAGAATCCATCCCAGGCCTGGCCTCTACCCAAAACTACCAAGAAAGTGAGAAACAGGAAAGCTGCTTGCTCTTTGTGACCAAAGGTTCTTGGTTGTTGTCACTATACAAGAGTATCTCATGGCACATGAAATAATGCACAATGTCAGCAATCGAGAAGCTGTGCCTCATCTCCCACACCCCTCTGCCTTCTGCTACCTGACTTGAAGAATTAATGGCGGCCTGTTCACCGCCACAACCTTTCCAATCTCCCCACCCCTAGTGGATCTGCACCCCTTATTCTGCAGTGCTTTGTTGCTGTCTAGCTTGGTTTGCAGTTTTTTAAATCCACCACTTCACATATTCATCAATCCCTTACACCAACATAAGTAATTCTATCCAGGCATTTATGACTTTTGAATGAGAAGGCTATTGCCTTCAATGCAGTGCCTTCACCGTTAAGTCTTTAAGTGCCTATGGAATCTTAACATAAAAGATGAGCGCTAGTTGTCTAAACACAATGGGTTCCAACCACACATGCTTCACGTGTTTTGCATCAAATCATCCTTTCAACAAGGGCACTGGGTTGTGTTCCACAGCATTACAAGAGCAGGACATTGAGGGTTGACCTATACCAAACAGAGTGGAGCGCTTCCGCCACACAATCGCAGCCCAGATATACTGTTCAGTCAGCAGACAGGCAGCCCAGAATTTGAATATGAAATATTATTTTCAATTAACACCTTAGCAGCTATGGAACGTCCAGCTCCAGTGCTGAACGTTCCATTGCGCAGGGGCAGTTGGAACGTCCAACGGCCGACGGCAGCACTCCCGAGGTAGTGGTGCCGTCGGCCGTTGGACTGGGTGCAGCACTTATGAGGTTAAGCCATTGTTATTATTGTGGTTATTGATTGAGAAGCACAAAAGTATTTATACACACCACATCATCTGCCGCCGCCGCTGCTAATAAGAAAGTACTGATATTTAGAACCGGACAAAAATAAATATGTAAGTGTTTGCTGGGTCCTAGGAAAGGAGACCTGTACACAATATTAATGCCCATGGTGGGCTGATCAGTGGCACAGCTGATGGACTGCTGGAGTGGGTGGCAGGTCACTAGGAGATAGTGAACAGCTTAGGAGTTTACCACAAGAGCCTTTCAAAGAGTAGCACAGAGCGTCTAGACACACAGTGGGAGCCCACACTGTCTCCCATTCCAAAGGAAGGATATTACCAAGTCTTACAATTTTCCCAGGTGTAGTATTGGGCACCATCATTGATTTAATATAAAATAATGGAAACTAACCATTCATTGTTAGTGTTAGTTATTGATATTATTTTTGAAATATTATTTTTGTTTTAACTGTGAGTAAATTATCTAAAGAAAATTAGGACTAACCATCAACTGTATCGTGTAATACAAAAGTGAGGGATTCGACGTGGCAATCTGTACACTAACATCTTCATGCACCCCTTTATCAAGGGTCATTCTGAAATGCAAAATATTAACCCAATCTACACATTTCAATAAATATTAACTGATAAAGTATTTTATGAACACGTGGATAAGATGCTTCTTTCTGAACGTGCAACATAAAGTGCTCGTTTGGTTTAAATGTTTTGCTTGCTCTCCATGTTTAAATTATGCACATGTATATTCTGAGTGACCCAAGACAGTCTTCTTTTCAAGGGAAGTGTTAGACGAGTGACTAACAAAATGCAAAGCAAAATATGTTCATGCCCAGAAAGTTTAGCCTTTGGGGCGTTCAGAGATATTTAAGGACGCATTTGTTGCACACACCCGAGCACCTGACATGTGTCCAAAAATGCATGGCATTAGTTCTGCAAAAAGGTGGCTGAGACCCATCAATCAATTCTGTATTCATGTACAAATGTGGGAAGTCAATAGTTAAGAGCTGATTGAACATATGGAAATCAGTGATTCTTTCTGGACATGCACATGCATTACAAACGTACGTAGCACGTGTACTTTTAGCAAAATAAGTGCAAGTTACCACTACATGTCACCACTAAGCACACCTGTGAATTTCATAGACAATAGTAACATTGTGCATGGCTCTGGAAAAGGGACTCAATTATTTTAGTTAGCTGCAACTTCCTCTTGGTGTAACTAACTGTATATGTTTTGTTTACATTTTCCTACTTAAAGGTCAGACATTTGCTAACACGAGCCCTTGCAATTAGGAAGCTATTGGGTGAGTTTTGTCCACATTTTTAGCCAACATGACTTTTTAGCATATTGTAAAATGTGCACGTCAACACAATGCAACACGTTTACTGGCAATAAATCGGCAGCTGCTAAGAAAGGAACCGAGCAACGATCAAAAGATGCAAAATTGAAAAGCACCACTACTTGACTTTGCACTTTGACTAAAATAGTTTCAACCTGCATTCCAAGTTCATTTCAGTTTTGCTTGTCGATTTCTCCCCCAAAATAAATACCATCTGCATTGTAATTGGGTTGACGTTTCAAGCTTTTCAACAAGCAAACAACGTAATCATGACCGGTAATAAAACACGTCAGCAGCTTTCCCAAATTCATGGTCACTTCTTCCCCAGACTCGTATGCAGTCGTCACTTGCGTTTTTAGACGCATAACTGTTTAAATAATGTTGTTCATAGTGCAGGCACACACAAAATAAAGTGATTGGAGCAATGCAGAAGGACAACATAAGAGCACACATTTTCAACATTATTAAAGCATATTACTAATGAATGAAGCCTGGAAAAATCCACTCAAGCTGAAAGCTCTCTGGAACAAAGGGCGGGGCGTTATTAACATTTGATATATTGGGATCTTAAGTGCTTTGCATCTGCAATTTCTGCGCTTTCAATGGTTGCCTCTTTTGGGGCTTTTCCCAAATCCATCTTAGGGACCACTACCTAATAGAGTGTAAACAATCCCTTAGAAGGTGTTGGCAGCCTCTTTTAGTGTTTCTGTCTGAGATGGAAATAGTTTACGCTTGATGAGCTGTGGGTTTCGCGTGGGAGACTGTTGAAAAGTTCCCAATATATTTTAAGGACTAGGTACATAAATCGCAGTGTACACGCCACGTTTGTTGACATTTGATCTTTTCAGCTGGTAAAATGTTGCTACAGTCGATTTCACACCTCAGTGACTTCCTGTTGTGCCAAATGGCTTTTATTCGTGGTACACAACAAAACACACCCTTAGTTGATACGAAACGATACATTTAAGCATCACAAAAAGCCATGGCTTGCTCCAAAGCTGAGACCTTTCCAGAAGTATTACATGTTCAAATTCTGGAAAGTTGGAGGAACTTACTTTCATAGTGAAAGTATTGATATGAATCACGTTGTAGTTTTGTTTGTAACATGTTTTTTCCCCCATGCGCGCTGATATAGTAAAGAACGCTTTTCTAGGCCGGATGCAAAACCAAATGACTGCGTTCAGCTTAATAGGAAGTACAACAATTGTATATTGTGGTATTCTGCTCTGACAGCACACCCGGTTCAGAAGCAAGCACAAGGCAATCCCCTCCATTCCCAAAATACAAAGACACGATGCAGAGGTTTGGGTATATATGTAACTACACGTTATGCATGTTTATTTGTTTGGTTTATATATAGCACACTTTTCATTTGAATGATGTGACCTTGCATTAGAAAATGAGTGCAAAGACCTAGGTGTATTTACCCACAAAAGCTAAGTGTGGGTTTGCCTGCTTAATATGTTTGGTGGTCTTGGGGGTGGGTAGACATGACTATTGGCATTTGCTGGTGAAGGAAGGAGGGGACCTGAAGTCATGAGGCCATGAGGACATTTTATTGTCTCATGAATATCATAAGATTATTTTCGATCTGATGATTGAATGAGTTCAATGGAAGTTAGCCAGCTGTCGCGAATAGTCAGCCATTAGAGTGGGTCCTTTTATTGTGCCCGGTCCTTCCCTTCGGAGCACTGCATGAGGATGATCCCAGTAAGGGCGGTGTTCTGGCTGGAGCCGGTTTCTTGGGCAAGTACACTTGCATTTGTATGGTGTATTTTTGTGAAAATGTTCATATTTTTACTTTCTATTTTATAATTAATGGACAGCTAATGAAGACATTAAAACATCAGTCCTCACGTCTGAACGAAACATTGTGGGCTCAACATAAGTTATGATGGGGGGTTCTCCTTGGCCCTGCAATTGCAATTTGCATTAGTTGAGACAGTCACAGATCATGTTGTTCTTTTGCATGATGAATGGTTTCCCTCCTGGGCTTGGATATGAAGACACACACTGGAGAATTTTGTAGGAAGACTAAATGCTCACGTATCTGCAGGGCATTTAAATCAGATGCCTTTTGGTAGAAGCTGCCCCTCCCTGGATTGTTTCCAGCAGAGCATAGCCATGTGGCACAGTTCCTTTATTTGATTGAACAAGCAGTTGTATCAAGTCAAGTCAAGTCAAAAGAAGTCTTTATTCGATTGTTCATCTTAAAAGACATGCTAAACATCCAACATTATATCTTAATTTCTAAAGTGCAAGGATAATTAGTAAAAAATAATTTAAATATGGAGCACATTCAAAAATGGATTAGTTTGGCTATATCCTTTAGGATATTCTCACTGGGAGCTTTCTTCAAAGCTTAAAGTTTTTATTAGATGATCTAAGTGTTATATCTTTGTTACTGCTTTTCAGATTTAGTAGGCTTTATAACTCTTCTCCTTTTATTGATGGGCGTGGCCCTTCTTTATCTGCACCACAGCTTGAGCAATGAGAGAAAACTGCATCCCCGTCAAATGTTGACAGCTCTTTGGTGGATTACTACAGAGCATTTTTTCACAGCTAAACCAAATTCTTTTTGTTGTATAGCTAAGTCACATAGTCAGAGTTGCCTTAAAAATAGTGCAGTGATTGTTCTTAAACGAATCCTGCATCTAGGATATAACTTGCTCTGAATCATTTGAGGTAGAATCATGCAGTAGAGCAAGGATTCTTCTAGGGGCGTAGTCCCTTCAGGCACACAAAAGATTTCTCCCAACACATACCCCCAAATCTAACATGGACAAAGTTAACTAGAAAGGGGGGAAGCAGAGGCAGTGTCTGAATATTGTAACACACCAAGGAAATACAGTGGGGGTAATTTAGAGTTTGACAGAATATGTGATCTCTTTTAAATTCATGGTTCAACTTCTCCACCAGACTTGAAGTTCCCCTGCCTTATTGAGAGGTGAAGAAATGATTGGATGACCATAAGTGAAGCCTCACCTGGCGTGGCCATCTGAAATCTCTTTCCAGCAACCTATCAGCCACAGGCCTGTAAGCCAATGTGTTAGAAAACTCCCACTATGTAGTGGGTGGCGGGGGGGCGGGGGGGGGGGGGGAGCGGCAGTGCATATTTTTCTAGCCTTGGTACCACCATATGAGGCATGAGACCGACGGGCAGGATACATTATCAATGACTGCCACTCATGGAGAAACCTCCCTGCACACCAGGAACACATTTGTGTTTTATTCTGTGAAACAAAAATAATATTGAGTGGGCCGCCATCAGATGGCAGCTTACCTAGTATGCATTTTTGATGAAGGTGCTCCTACCACATTTTTGTCAAATTGATCCCTGCCAACAGGTGAGGGAGGGCCTTCTTTACTACAGCATGCTTCCCACTTTTAAGTACATGGGGAGAAGGTGTGGCCTAATGGCTAGGGCGGTCAACCTCAAATCTGGGGAACCAGGTTTGAGTCTCTGCAATGATGCTCCACATCCTGTGATTCTGGGCAAATCACTTAATCTCCCTGTGCCTAACAAAAAGAAATGTGTCCGTCTGTATCGAAACTGGTGCTCATGTAAAGCGTTCTGATACCCGATACCTTCGGGTCAAGTTCGTGCTATATAAAACTCAGGAAAAAAAACCACTAAATACCATTCCCAGCAATACTCCTACGATGTTTCTATAAAAAGGGAGAAAGGAATGTGGGAAGAGAAGGCTCAGCCTACCGGAGATATGACCTCAGAAAAATATTAAGTAGTCACATTTGTCACCCTGCCACCATAATTTAACCAACCACCTAGATTTGCAAATATTAAAAGCAAATATTAAGTTTTACATACAATTTGGTTTTAAGGAAGCTGTTCCTCTTGGAGTGGATTCTCTTTATTTTTCTATTCGGTTTGCTGGTATGTTTTTGGCTCTGGGCACTAGCAAACTGCAAATCAGCCACCAGTGCACTTTCAGTTATAGTCCCCACTAATACAGACAGGGAAATGCTCCAGTGGTATGAAGTTCACTGTCCCTTGTGAGCTGAAGTGTGGGATTACACTTTTCACAGGATTGCCTCTAGAAGATGGCACAAGAATCAAAAGTGCTTGCTTTCTGTAAATGTTAAACAAGTGCCCGGCTGGCAGCATGGCATGTAGTCTTTATCTATGTGACCACCTTACCTCCAGTCATGGACACTATCTGTAGGCAGAACCTTTCACTTACAAATCATTGATTTCATTTGTGTTAGTTTAATTAGTTCAATGGAAGCAAAACAGGACTACAGTAACCACAATGCATTAGGCTATGTGGAAAATAGTTTCTGGTTCTTATTTTTGTGCATCGGTAATGATAATCACATGCATTTTTGCACATGATTCTACCTATATGGACTGAATTAACATAAATTGCAATGTAAACACTTTTTTAATGATCAATAGAACTGAAGTTATTAATGTGTTTTAGTTAGGCCACATTTCTGTGTAAATCTTCCATTTAGAACAAGACGGATGTCATCTCTATCACTCATCCCTGCTGTCCCCCTCCTCACATCCTGTCCCCACAGGCTTCACAGAGCATAGTCCAGCTGATGTCATAATAGTTTATTTCAACTACAATAGTTGTTCTGCTAGTGTTGAATCTTCTATTGTGTGGATGCAAGACTGCAACAAGTATTTATGTTTTTCATTTCTGCACGGGTTCTATTCATTTATAGAAAGTCTTATTGTTAAATGTTTCAAATTGGTTGAACATCTCAGGTTGACATTAGCATAGAAATGGGGATGGTGCTTATGTTTTAAGGCAATGGCGTTAATGGTTTCTTGTGTTCCGATTTGCTAAAGAAATTATACTTTTGCTTGCACCACTATGAGTCTATAGTATTAATAATGATCTATGCAAGAATTGCGTATAAACACCCCTTGATATGGGGGTGAGACAAGACTTTCCTATTCTACTACAAAGGCTGCACACTTTCTTTCTGACTTTGCTGTAAATTTGGGACTTAGAATAATTTCAGATTTTACATACTCTGTATAACTCTTGCTCTGAGAGACTTCATGGCAATTATTCTGTATATCCCATTTTAAAGTTCATAATATAACCTTTTAACTTCCTATTGATCTAGAACTCAGTTGTTTACTCTGCTTAATTGATGATTGGGGAGGAGCCTTAATGTGGAGATACATTGCCTAAAGAAATTGAGGTTTAAACCCGTCTCTGATCCAGTAACCCATGGGAGAACAACTGAATGAGGAAACATTTGGATGCCTAAATTTTGGGGTACAGTTTTTATCCCATAAATATTGGCAGCAGAGGACAGTTGTAAGTTAAAGAGCACCTCCCTTTGCTAAGAGACCCAGTTAGGCTCCCTTCTACCCCTTTATGCTCTGACCGAAGAGATAGTGGATTTTCCACTGTTGAGATTTTGCTGAGTGGTCTGACTTGCAGTGGTGTTTCAGAACAATGTAAAGGACAAGTATGAATAGGGTGGAATGATTTTGCAATGTGTGTATTTCTTAGGCGTCCGTGGTGTGTGCTGAAGTTTAGAGTTTGTGAGATTGATTGTTATGCTATGTGATGCTGGTATTGGGCTCAATTGGTGGTTTGATCACTGTTGTTTAGATGATGTATTATTTTAATTTGTGATTTATGTTTTATAAAATATTTGTTTATTATTGATTGGTTTGGTTATCGCATTTGTTGAAATCAAAAATCTTGAGATATTATGGTTTACCTCTCTGCATAATTTAGTCTGTAAAGCGAGACATAATGTGCACACAGATAGGGGTTACCGAATTAACGAGTTTTCCTTTTTAGCATTGTGTGTTTAATTTGGATTGATGTGCTTAGCTCCTAAGTGCATTAGCCAGGGTAGATTGCCACTGGACGGGAGTCTGCTTATTTTGAATTGTGATTTAAAACAGTACTATGAAGGATACTGTTCTTGTTGCTCTTGTGTCTTATCATTGTGAGATTTGTCCTGCCTTAACTTTCTGATCTTCATCCTATTTAGGTTGAGCCGACAAGGTTTATTTTTGGTAAATTAATTGAGAAATGCATTGTAATTGGTTAACCGAGAAGCTGTGATGTAATTGATTACCCAACCAGGGAACTGGCCTAGAATCGGAGAGTCGTTACCACAAAGCTGGGCTGTCATTGGTTGATCGCTAACAGAGCTGCACTGTGATAGTGTACACTTTGACCGAGCCATGCTGGAATTGATTGTTGTTCCCTAGTTTGTATTGTGTGACTTTTAGAATATTTGACTGAAAATAATGGTTGTGTTATAAAAACCTAAAAGTTCTGTTGTACTTTTTACCAAGTGTTAGAGATTACCTGTAGAGGGAATGCCTGCATATGAAATGATGAGACATTGGGTTCTATACATGTACTTGGATATCTGGATGGCATAAACATACTACTTCTGATAGAAAACCTAAAATTTCCTTTAGAGGGTAGTTTTGAAATCAGAAAGTTAGATTTTCTGAGACAAGCTATCACCTACAGAAAGCCTTTACCTAGACGTGCACAAGTTGAGGTGCTAAATAAATGTTATTGAGTGGTCATAAAGAAGGAAAGAAAGAAAATGTTGAAGCAAGTGAAGTGCTCATTTAGGCAGTGGTTAGAGAACATGTGCGACCAACAAGATGCTTGTTGAAGGGAGAACCAATGACAAAAAGAAATCTAATGAGGGAGAAAAACAGAATCATGATACTTGTGAGCTCTGTTGTACGCATTGACCACAGCCGCAGCCGTTTGCCACACCACGTTCACCACGCCCTGCACGCACACAGTGCAAAATCCCAAGCGGAGAAACTGCTGGCCCATTGGACACCTGTGGATTCAGTGGACGAGCGCTAAAGAGACCAAAGGCAGCCGAGCCATGGGGATTGGAGAGCAGTAGAATGTGAAGGAGAGGGGTGTAGTACCCTAAAGCCCATGGTCCCCGGCTGGGGAAGAAAGACGGAAGATAGAGGTGTCAGTGAGGGGCAGGATGCTTGTGCTGTTCCAGTCCCTGTCCCCCCGGGTTCCAGAATTTGATATTGCCTCTCCAGACATAAGTGGATTATCGCCCTGACTATAGGAACAAGTGATTAAAAGAATGTGCTAGGTCTCCAGGTGGCAGTGTACAGCGTATAAGTATTAAAGAGGAATTGTGGTGGTACCATAGCAGCACGGCACAGGGCAAGGTCAATCAACTTGCAATACAACATGGGTGTGTGTGTTGTATTTATTTATTGTCTTAGCCCCCTCTGTATCGACTAACTAAATAGCAGAGCTCCAGGGGCTGATAAGAAGGGCATTGGTGGCATAATAAGTGTTCACCTTGGGGAGCCTAGGCTGGTTTACACTGGACGTGTTTGTGTAATAAGGAACTAATTAAGCCACCTTAAGTACGAGTGACTAGTGATGGCCCCAAGAAGGAACAAACCCCAAAAAGAGAATGTTGAGCAAGGATCCATGATTAAAGAGCCCTCAATGGAAAATAGGGCTTCAGGGGAGAGTATGGAAAGCCCATGAGAAAGAGCAAGAAGAGCACCCATGAGGAGAGCAAATAAAGAAGCAGTTATGGGAGCCACACAAGGACTTTGTGGTTAAACGATTTAAAGATTATGCTCATCAATGAAGCCCCTAGAGGTCGAACAGCAGAAAGGGAATGGATCATCTGATCATTGTGTACAAATATTGGATTACTCTTTTTTGGCAAATGAATTAGTTCCAAGCCACAACAACCTCATTACGGAACCTCAGCTTTCCTCATCCCCGCGGATCTTCTCTTTGCCATATCAAGAAATGGGGGTATTAGACCCACTGGAATTAACAGCTGGGGTTCAGGGATTGGCTGGGGGGACGCCTCAGATACAGCTTGAAGGACAAATTTGAACATGAGCCTAGAGCAGCTCTGCACCCAGAGAAATGAAAGAAACAAGGCTCGGGTGAAACCTCACACTAGATTTAGGCATTTCAACAACCCCCGTTTCCTCAATATTGGACATAATGATGGTGTTGCAAAGAACTTTACTAGGGTTATTGTAAGTGACAATGCTAAACAATGATGTTCTAAAAAAAACAACAATTCAACTACAGAAGATCTTGGGGGAACTACAAGAAATTAGGGGCCAAATGCCAACTATGATAAGACCAGTCCCCAAACCGCAGTCGTATGTCACAGTGATACCAGAAGATTTACAGAATGTATATATTTCAAGATATTCAATTTTGATAAAAAGAAGGGGTGATCATTCGAGATATAGGCCAAGTAACTACATGAGATGAATAGGAAGGAAGATACAAAAAAAGGTGAAGGTTAAGGTCGTAAAAAGAGGGAGGGATGAAGAAGACACTCCAGAAAATGTCTCCCAAGAGATGTCACCCACTAAGATCCCTAGGGAAGTGGGAGAGAGAAATGGATCTAAAAAAGGAAGGAAGAAGCGAACTGTAGTGGGATTAAGAAAGGCCCAATTAAAATCACCTCTGCAACCTAGCAGTGACAGACCTAAAGCACTAAAGCCGGAGAAAAATCCCGGAAGAGAAACTTACCCAAGTGATAAAATAGAAATTGGGAGTAAACCCAGGGCTGCCACCAGGGAGAAGAATTGGCAAGCACAAGTGAAAACCCCAAAGGTGGGAAAGGAGGCAGTTGAAAATAAGTGGTTATATTTTGAACCTGTGCAGTCAGAGAAGGAGGGGGCTGGAAATAAGGAAGATATTACCCCTCAACTCATATTCATTCTCAAAATACCTGAGTTTGAAAGGAATTTGAACCAAAGACCTGCAACAGGTGGGTTTCAGATATAATTCTGAGGGGAAGGAAATCAACAGGGTGTTAGTTTACTCCGATTTGGTAAAGGTGACAATTGGTAAAGTTAAGCGTGAGGTACTGAAAGAAGGAATAAGGCTAATCCCGGAGGGAGAATTAGAGGGGAGCACTTAATCAGGTGGAGGGTTCCTAAAGTGTCATGCAGGATTAGGTAAGAGACAGGTGAGGCTGCTTGAGGAAGAAAGGGAAGTTGATGGAAACTTTAATATAGTAGGGAATAATTCAGATATTTGTAAATTATGGGGGAACTGGAGTCAAAGAAGCAGCCTCGCAGGCCCCTCCCTGTGGTATAATGAGGAAGATGATTATTTAAATGATGTGGAGTAGGATAATGGGTTGTCGCATAGCCTTAAGTTTGTATCTTGAAACATAAATGGTCTTGGAGAATTGGTAAAATAAGAAAGCATAAAAGAGCTAGCCCAGAGTGCTGAGATTATATGTCTACAGGAAACCTGGCTATGCGACAAAACCTCAATAATTGATGGCTTTGTCCAACTTCACCGACCCGCAAAGTAAAAAAGTTTTGGGTGCCCAGCTGGCGGGATTATGACACTTCTGTCAACAAAAGTTGTGAAGGATGTGACACCCCTAAGCGTAAAATGTAAATGGTTGCTTGCATGTAGGTTATCACTGTTGGTCGCAGAGAAAAAGTACGAAAACTTGGTCCTTATAAATGTTTATATGCAATGGGGGTGCCCTGAGGAACATGGGGCTGTGATGGGGCATTTTAAAGAAGACATGGATACTCTAACTAAAAAGTATGGCACTGATATATTTTTAATAATGGGTGTTTTTAACCATAACTTGAATCCAAATAAGTTACATCCTCGGTACATGAAAATTCTGGAAGCTTACGATATAAGAATGGCTACCTTCACAGACTGTGTTTCCTCAAGCCAAGACATAAGCTTAGTAAATTATTTGGGGACAAGGGGCCTATGTGGCCTGAATGGCAGGACAGAAACAGATTGCCCGGCTAAGAAAACATTTAAAATAGGTTCCCTTGACGGCAGCCGTTTCGCTGGCGTCTCTCTGTTTGGCATCTGCAGATGGCGGACTATCAGAAGCACATGGGCAAGCCATTGCTCATTACCTGACCGAGAATGTGGGGAGGGTCGCGGATACGGTGACGTTATGGAAGGCCATGAAACCCACATTGCGGGGAGTAGATATTGCCTGGTGCGCGGCGGCCCGGAGGAGGCGCAGGGTGGACTTAATCCAGGCCGAGGCTGAGATCGAGGTGTTGGAGCATAGCGGAAATGCGGAGGGCGAGGGCTACGGCAGTTGGACAGCAATTACTGGCGCAACAGTCCTATGCCTCGCTATTGCTGGATGAGGCGCAGCAGCTGTGGCTGGCGATGCGCAGTAGAATATACCAGTGGGGGGACAAATCGGGAACGATGTTACATCGGCTGTGTCAGGGCGTGTTTCAGGCGCAGACCCTGTCGGGGATACGGGATTGTACGGGGTCTCCTGTCACGGATCCCAAAGAGCTTGCTGAGGGATTTGCTGCTTACTATGCGGATCTCTATGCCCCAAATGAATCCATTCCAGCCGAGTTAGTAGACAAGTTCCTTGCTGACCTTCCACCGCGAGTGGTCTCCGATGATGTACGGGACCGCCTTGAACTTCCGTTGACGGAGGAGGAGCTGGACACTGCTCTGGGTGAACATAACACTGGCAAGGCTCCTGGACCTAATAGGTTCCCCAGCGAATTTTATAAGAAGTACCATCTGCAACTCGGGGCCCACTATAGGGCGGTAGTGGAGGAGGCCAGGGAACAAGGCAGCCTCCCTCCGGACTGGAGGCATGCAGAAGTGGTGGTGTTCCACAAGCCAGGTCGGCCCCCGGAGCAGCACGCCTCATACCGCCCAATCTCCCTGTTGAATATAGAGGTCAAGATTTTGGCTAAGACACTGGTCAATAGGTTACTGCCGTATATTACAGACCTTATACACCCAGACCAAGCTGGCTTTATGCCTCGGCGGGCGACAAGGCACAATATTCGGCGGGCTCACGTGGCAGTGGCGGCGGTTCGGTCAACGGGGTGCAGGCTGCACTTTTCCTAGCTGATATGGTCAGGGCGTTTGACTCGTTGAGTTGGCTATACCTGTGCGCGCTCCTGCCCCGACTCAACTTTGGACCCCACTTCATGTCATATCTGCGATTATATTATACCGATTTGACAGCATCGGTTAGGGTGGCGGGGGCTGTGTCCTCAAGCTTTGCCATTGGGCGGGGTACCAGACAGGGCTGCCCCCTCTCGCCGTACCTGTTTGCTCTGGCTATGGAGCCGTTGGCCGCATGGGTGCGCAGATGCGGGGGTTTGAATGGGAGCAGGGACCGTCTGATAGAATAGCGCTATACGCGGATGATGTCCTGTTCTTTTTAACGGACCTTAATAGGTCGGGCCTGCCTCCTGCGCATACTACAGATCTTTGGCGAGACCTTGGGGTTGTACATGAACCCACGTAAATCTACGCTTCGGGTGCTGGGGAATGGCCCGGGGGTTGGGAACTGGGCCTCAGCGCTTCAGGTAGCAGTTGGGGGCGTTAAATATCTAGGGGTATTCCTGTCAGAGATCCCCACGGTATCATGGGAGCGAAATGTAGCACCGGTTTGGGAGCGGGTCCGGGCGGATATCAAGACGTGGTCCCGCATGCCCCTGACCATCTATGGTAGGTCAGCCATATTTAAAATGGTGGCCTTGCCTAGGCTGCTCTATCAACTACAAAATCACCCCTATCACATTTTACCCTATTGGTTCCGGCAGGTAGACTCTGTATTAGGACAATTTCTCTGGGTGGGAGGCACAGTCCGAGTGGCGCTACGCACCTGCTTTCTGTCAACGTATTGTGGCGGTTTGGCGGCCTCAGATGTCCTCTCTTACTATCAAGCTTCACATCTTCTATTGTTAAATGAATGGTGGTATGGGGACAAGGGTGACCCAGCCTATGCCCTGGAGCGTTTCCTGATGGGGCCCCACACGCTACATACTAATCTATATGCGGCGCAGGTGCGAAAGGCGCTGCCGCCAGTTACACAGGTAGTGTTTGAAATTTGGAAACAAGTTCTACGTCGCATGGGGTGGTGGAAAACCCTGACAGGCGAAACTCCCCTTTGGCATAATGGACGCCTGCCTGGTCTGGCGACGCTGCAGGGCTTTAAGGGATGGGACGATATAGGGATATCAAAACTGGTGGATATCTTGTCAGGGGTGACCTTCAAGTCCTTTGAAGAGCTGAGCAACAAATATGGTATGCCCCGCTCTTAATTTTTCAAGTACCTACAGCTTCGCCACGCTCTTGCTCTGGACGGATTGACCTCCATCCCCGAGTTTAGCCCTTTAGAAGCCAGGGTGTTCATGGGAGATTTTGAGACAAAAAAATATCGCGCATCTATCAGTCCCTAATCATACACTGTTCATCCTCATTGCAGAAATTAAGGGAAACTTGGGTAAAGGACATCGGAACACTGGAGGAAGAAGATTGGAGGGAGGCCGTGGCAAGCCCTAGGGGTGCTGCCATTTCTATCCGCCTAAGGCTTATCCAATTTAAATACCTGCATAGGGTGTATTTTACTAGGCAGCGGCTGTGGCGAGCGGGCCTTATTGCATCGCCGAACTGCCTCAGACGTGGCCAGGAAGTAGGGATATTCCTACACACAACGTGGAGCTGTGGCTCCCTAGATAGATTCTGGAAAGTGGTGTTGGATGGACCTGCTGAGGCTCTGGGGTGGGAGCTCCCTCGTACACCACAGTTAGGTCTATTGCATGTGATGGATGGGGTGGGGGGCACCATCTATAAGAGGCACCTGTTGCTACTAGGACTTACGTTAGCCAAGAGAGATGTTGCCAGGGGGTGGAAGGATTCGCGGGCCCCATCAGTAGTGGCGTGGAAGAGAGGGCTTGATTTTTGCATGGGGATGTAGAGGCCCATTTTTTGCCCAGGGATGCCTGTGTAAGCACTATAAAATCTGGAAGAGGTGGGCCGACTTCAGGGGATTATGGCTTGAGCCTCCGGCAGAACAGGACCCTTCATTGGATATATGAGAGCGCCGTGATAACAGGTGTGTGTGTACTGTCAGCGGAAAGGATTGTGAATAAGAGAAGTGTGATGGTAATCGTGCGGCGGGGGTGGGAGAGATCCGGGCGGAGGTAGGCATGTTGGGGGGGGGAGAGTGGGAGGGAGGGATGTTCATTGATTTGATTATGTTTCATTGTTCACTGTGTAAAAAAGACAAAGTGGATTGAGATGTCATTACTGTGCATATTTGACTGGCAGATACCTCTGGGGTACAGAGCTCTGCGATATGTTTGCAATCTGTCAATAACAATTTGTTTAAAAAAAAAATAGGTTCCCAAACTTGCCCAATAGACTATGCTTTTACTTTTGCTTGGAACTTTGCATTAATAAAGGTTTTAGGGTATGTGAAAGGGAAGGCAGTGATTATAACCCCTTCAGTTTGAGGCTCGAGGTGTGATCCCGAGCCTATGAGATAAAGTATTTCCACAACAAGTAGAGTATCCTAGGCGGGTGACCACTAGATCAACAGGTGAATGAATACATAACAAAGTTGGCAAAATTACAACCGAAGCTAGACTTGGGAATAGTCAGAGGGCAAAATTTGGAATGGTTTGAGGAAAAAATAGAACAGGTAGTGCAATGCCTCTGAGTTGAATTTAAAAACTGAGAAAACAAGGCAATACACCAACATAAAATCCCAGTAAGGCAAGCTAAGTTGATTCCGTAGAATTTTTTAAGAAGAAGAAGGAGATAAGGAAAGAAGCACGAATCCTCAGAGCTAAATATGACCTGGGTAGATTTTTATATCTCAAAAAACTGAGAAGAGAATCTAAAATGTTAATCAGTAGTTCGAAAAGAGTTTACAAAGAAAAATGTTGGGAAAAACTTTTGTAAACCATTGAAACAAAGAATATACACCAGTTCTGGAAGTTGATACAGGCAGCAGCAGAACATCCTGTGGGGGCTATGAATTGCGTTGTAGAAGCGACTGCATGGGTGGAATATTTGTAGGAACTGTATCACTTCCGTAGTGCACCTGAAGAAGGAGAGCCGCTGTATTGGAGTGGGTTAGTGGAAGATTTAAAAAGAGACTTTTCTGTAGCAAATGTGATGAACATGATAAAAAAGCTAACGCTAACCAGGGCTGCAGGACCAGATAACCTCCCAGCTATTATAATAAAGTCTCATTTGAACTGGTGGGCTGAATTTTTGTACCACATGTTTTTAGTCATTTTAGACTCAGGAACAATTCCTAAGAACTGGAAGGAAGCAGTAATCAGACCGGTGTACAAGAAGGGTGACATGAAAGCCCCGAAAAATTACAGAATAATTAACTTACTAGACTTTGGGGAAAAAGTCTTTGCAAAAGTAATATTAGACAGACTTAAGGATTGGGTGGATCAGCGGTCGATTGTGCCGGTAGAACAGGGGAGCTTCAAGGAAGGCCACTCCACCATCAACCACTGCTTCGCACTATGGGCAGTGGCACAGAAGTCAATTGACCAAAAAGGGGAGCTACATTGCTGCTTTGTCGACTTCCATGCTACGTTTGATTTAGTGGACCATTAATGCCTCTGGGAGCCTTTGGAAAACTATAACATACCGGAAGGTCTTCTGGCTATAATTAAAGAGCTACATAGAGGAAACTGGGCGCAGGATATTAAGGATATGGGGGGCCTTTGACGCCAAAAATAGCGATTGAGAACGGTCTCAGGCAGGGCTTTGTGTTGGCCCCCTTGCTCTTCGCCATATTCCTAGCAGATTTGCCCTCGGCCTTAGAAGTCGATAGAAGTGCCAGCCCGAAAATGAATGGTAAAAATTTGTCCTGCCTATTCTACGCAGATGACCTAGTAATTTTTGATCAGACCAAGCTAGGTCACCAAAGGAAGTTAAACACTTTTAGAGAGTACTGTGTGGCAACGTTTTTAACTGTAAATATGGATAAGACAAAAATGTAATGCTTTGGGAAAAGAGACTCCAGTTTTAGTTGGTTTTTAGGCCCATTAAAAGTGGAAATTGTGAGAGAATACAGATACCTCGGGTCTGGTTCGATAGTACTCTAAAGTAGCATACGCACTTAGACGTCCAGAAAGCAAAGGCCTTTACATTGGTTTGTCGTTTGAAAAAATGTAATCGAGATTACAGAGATATGTCCCATAGACCGTTGTTAAAGGCGCATAGCGCAATGATCCCCCCTCAAGTACTGTATGGAGCAGAAGTCCTTTACCTAAGTGGTAAAAGTGACTGGGACTTAGAGGAAGGGAAGTGTTTAAAATCCCTACTGTCATTACCAAGCTCAGCAATGATCCAGGCCATTAGAATTGAGGTAGGAACAACATCATGGAGCATACAGGCTCAAGTGACTTTGCTAAGGTTCTAAAAACGCCAGGATCCTGGGGCAGTACAGAAGGTGTCACAATGGTGCAGAAATGAGATTCAGTTTAGTAGTCTAAAATGGGCCAAGGAGACTAGAAATAAATTGTATATGTTTGGTTAGAACTGAAAGGTGAGAATCTGTCAACTATCACTGCAGGCAGAATTTACCAAGAGTATACTTAGATCGCAAGGCCAGGAATTTCCCAGAAGGGTAGACTTGGGGTACTTGAGCATGAAACAATTGGTACAATTTATGAGGGCTTTCTGGTTGAATGAAGCCTGGCACCCTTACCTGGACACATGGCAAATGAGAAAATAAAAGCAGAAAGGATACAACCTGATGGAAATTGTATATGTATGCTGGGAACAAAAAGTGATATTTTGCACATATTATTAGACTGGGCTGCAGTGTTAGGCCAGAGTGAATTATTTTTACACACCATTTTCTTAAAATATGATATGGCATCACAGGCTCAGGTGGTAGACTTACTTACAGATATGTCTAATCTTGAGATTGAAATTGCATTTGGAAGTTATATGAAGGCCGTAAAAAGTTTTTTAGGGAAAAATTGAAGTATTTTTAGTGATCTTAAAGGTTTAATGTTATTAATCTATACTTATTTATTGACATAACATTTAAATTAACTTGAACCTTTACTAATTTTAATGGGGTCGTACTGAGAACGTTCATATTAAGGAATTATGTTATTGTGTCACTCAATGTGGGATATTCGTGTTGTAAATTTTCCGCGTAAAGGTTACCTATTCATATGGAATCATTGATGAAACTACATTGACTTATTATTTATAATCGTTGTTTTATTGCTGTTTAAAGACTATGGTCTAAATAAACATTGCTTTTAACTTGACTTAAATCATGATACAAACAAAGAGGATCATTTTCTTAATGATCTTTTACATTCTAGACCTGTTCCATATACTAGTGGGTCATAGGGAACTGGTCCTGGACCTATAGGTGTACCAGATATGGGTTCAACAGGACATAATACAGAGGTACAAATACAGATTCCACCCACAGCTGTAGTTATGAGAAGAATAACAATGATCACATTGCAAAGTACTAGCAGAGATACCACAGGTGGTTTTCAAATTCAAACCTATTCACCTGTTAATATAGTTATGGTTGAGAAGCTTTCAAAAGAGAGACTTATAGATGTTAGACTTAAAAAAATAGAATTTGGAGAGATTTGATTTATTGAACATTTGAATCTATGTTATATCTCCTCATGAACAATCTCATTCAGGGTGAAACTCCAAGCTCAGAACATTTAGGAAATATTGGGAAAATCTAAATTTTAGAGATGATGCTGCAAGGTTATGTATTAGATATTTAGTGTGCCCGAAAAATAATCAAGGAAAGCTAACAATAACTGTGATGAGCAACAGAGGCAAATCAGAAGTCCCATTTACAAGACTCCAATCAGATTTTGTGAAGATGCCAGTTTGCAAATATATCCCTGTAATTGTACGCTTGTTTTCTAAATGGGTTGAAGACTATTCTACAAGGAGATCAGATAGTATTACAGTTGGCAAATGTTTGTTAAGGGAAACAATTCCGCATTTTAGATTATCAATCTTTTTGAAAAACAATTATACAGCTCTCCAGACTGATCACAGGTTTCATTACAGTTATTGTCCTCAATTGTCAAGACCAGTTGAGAGGATGAATGGAACACACTTTTCAAAGTCTGTGCCTCTACATGTTTAAAGTAACCAGATGCTTTTACTCTTGTTTTTATGAGCATTAAATATACTCTAGATAGAAAGACTGGTTTGTCACCCAATGAGGTGATCATGGGAAGAACAATGAATTGGCTTAGACTATCTCAGCTGCACTTGTTTCAATAACTTATGACATTATGCTAGATTACCGCAGGATTGAACCATGAAGATGGGCTGGCGATCTGAAAAATACATGATGAAGAATTTTTTGGAAGAGCATTGGAGAGGACCCCATCAGGCAATATTGGCGATGAACACTAAGGTGAAGTAAGCTGAAATCCTGCAGTGGATCCACAATGCTCACACAAAAAGAGTGAAGGCGATAGACGAAAAAGCAACTAATTCACAAGGTCAAGCTTAAGTTTGCTACATGGATCCAGAGGCGGGTGACAAATTTGAGACTGATGATTCCGATAGTGGAGAAGAAATTGAGATCATAAAGTGAAAGTTCTGGTGAAGGTCCTGGTATCTCTGCCAGCAGTTCAACTGTACAGTTTCAAAGTGAGGATCAGAGTGATGAGCTGTTGCAATGTCAAAATCAAATCGATGCACGACAGCAAGAAGACAGTCTCTGATTGAGCCAAACAATGTAAGACTTTAGTTGATAATTTGAGTCACAAAAACACCCAGAGGAAGAAAGCAGTTTACAGGGAATTGTGCAGCCAAAGTTGATCAGGGTTCATTTTCATTAGTAAGTGGAAAAGACTCAACAGTGACTATAGGTGGAAAATAGAGAATTGAAGAAAATAACTCATGAAAACAACCTGCAAAGGAGAGCATTGTCAGAGAAACAAAGGAAACTAAAGCCAATCAATGAAGAGCCAGATGTAATTGAACTAGATTTAGAAAAAAGTGAAAGCGAATAACCTGTTGCTAAAAGACCATTAGGAAAAGAGAAATCCAAACAATAAATATGCATTACCTGAATGGGTATATCCAGCTGCAATGTTGGAGGAAGACAAAAATGTCCGAGTGGGAGATGTGTAGGCCAATAAATCAATGAAATATACCTTTGAAAGTGAGCCTGAATGTGAATCAGAAATGGAAGTCAAACCACTTCGAACATTTTAAAAGACTGTGAAGACTAAGACAAACTTCATAACAAAATAAAATAAGAAAGAAATGTTTGAAAGCACTAACTGAAATGAAAATTTGAAAAAAAATAATTATTTTGAAGTTTTGTTTTAATTATTGTTTTAAAGAAGTAAGAGGAAACTGATAACTGTTTTAAAGAAATATTTATTATATTTTAAGATTTTTGGAGCCTCACAATAATTTTGTTTGTAGTCTCAATAGAAAATGAAGTACAGCAAATGTTGTCAAATTATTAATTAATATTACCAATAGTTTTAGTTGGCCTGTTGTTGTGCTTACTATCGCTGTTAGGATATGTTTCCACAAGAGATGAATTAATAATAATACATAATGAAGTGAAACATAAAACACTGATACGTAGGGAAAGTTTAGTTAATGAGTTTCGAGATAATATTTATGCTAAAATGGTAAAAGAATATTCTGAAATACTGAACGTTAAAAATTGTTTGTTTGTATTTTCCTCCTTCTTCTGTAGGTGAGCGTTTCCATTATTCTCAATTTCACAATTCATAGAGTTTGTTGTATGCCGTGTTTGTCAGTTTATTTCATGATAATTCATTTTTGTTCCCCAATTTATTGGATTTCAACTTGTTACTGGAGGACTTACCTATTTTGTACAATGAAGAATCTAAGAATGGTATCAAATATGGTACATTTCTGAAAATGATTGCACACATTAAGCATTAAACGAAATCTTCTAAATATGGGTATTTGTATGAAGAGGAGCATGATTTCTCTAAAGAATATAATGAGAGGAGAGTAAAGATTGTGAGACACTGGAAAGATGAAAACTCAATAAGAGAACCGGTTAAAGATGAGGAAGAATTTAGGTTATTGAATCTACATCCTAGATTGACAATAGAACATGTGAGGAGAGTTGAAATGTATATGGTGCACCATGAACCTTTGACGGGTGGTAAAATTGAATATGTGGAAAAGAGTGAGTGTGAAAGAAATTATGGTATAAGTGATGATTACTTGATTGATGAAGAGCCGATTCTTAGGGGTATTCATTAGGTGTATGGTCGGTCTGCTTATTTTAATTTGCTGCGTAGTTGGATTGGCTATTGTTATCCTGCTTTAGTGTTTTGTAGAGTTCATCATATGTGTAGAACAGATGATGAAACTAGTTTGAGGGCAATGAAACATGAATTTGGACATGTAGTTTTAGATATATTAGTGGCTATCTTTGGAGCTAAGGAACCAGTTTAAAACCAGTTTAGAGTCTGGCATCGGCTCAGCATCTTGTGATTCAGGGCCAATCAGTGATTGGCGCTGAATCAGTGATTCAGGGCCAATCTCTCAATCTCCCCGTGTCCACCAAGAAATGAATGTGTCCTTGTGTAATATAACTGGTGCTTGTGTTAAGCATTCCAAAACCCTCAGGTAGAGTTGTGCACTATAAATCCGCAACAACAAAAAAATAGTTGTGGCAATGAATGATGTGAAAATTAGACATTTATATGTATTAGTGGATAGACTGCCTTAAGTACAGCTGGAGATTTAACTTAAATTAATTGAAGACTAATTGCTATTAGAGCGATTGTGGTGCAAAACTAATTAGCACTAGATATCCTTCTTGCGAAGCAAGGGGGTGTTTGCAAAGTACTGAAAGTTAAGAGATGTTGCATTTCATACCTTATAACAGCCCTATTATTAACTCTTATATCATAAACATGACTAATGTCATCATCATCATAAAACTTTACTTTGATCTCAAGACCATAAAAGTACAAATACGAGACAATGCATAGAAACACTAAAAATCCAGACAGAATACAATAATAGCCAGGTCCAAAAAGATATCGATTAATCCATAATCTAAAATTCATTAGACAAAAAATGAATGTTTTTATGCACATATAGTCCAGAGTAACAAAGACCTATGCCTACTCCAAAATGGACATCATGGTCTGCCATGTTAACCTAGGACATACAATGCATTGCACTCATGACTGTTTAGGTATTAGCATAACATTTAAAAACAGGGAGCATAATCAAATAGTTGTAAAGAGATGTGTGGTATTGACACTAGTGTCAAATACATAGTAGCTTTTAAAACCTGTGTGGTAAAGACTAAAGCATGGTTAGGACTGAGTTGTAAAGGTACATCGCGGGTTAGACTATGTTGGAACTGCTGTTTTCCTGACATAGTGGTGTTTAGCCCCTCCTGAACCTTACATTTACAGCATCTTTCAGCTATTCTATTCTCTGTGGAGGGCGTAACTTAGCCTTCTCTACAATAGGAAACCTACCCAAATCTAGCCTTAATGGGTGGAGTGGCGTACTCTGGGGTAATGACACCAGTGACGTCAAAAACTTATTTTCAGAATTCAAATGGGCAACCATCTCTTCAAAGCCCCAGAGTTCAGCTCCAGAGAGAGTTGAGCCCACTGCTTTAGAATCCTAGATCTGGGGTGATGCTGCCACTGGTTTGCTAAAGGAAGTGATGTGTTCTTTTATCAAAGCTGCTGCTGTTTGGCTGTGCTTTAGGGTAAGATTAGCTATGTGAGGCTTCCAAGACAAATCTTTTGAGAGGGTAGTACCCAGGTATTCTAAGGTGCTCTCCCTTTCTAGTAGAACTCCACCTAATGAAAGTTTACCCCTAAAAGATTTGTGGGGATTAAGGAGTAGGAGCTTTGTTTTAGGGGTCTTATCCTCTAATCCTCAAGAATCACAAAAGGCTTTGTAGCGATTTAATAGTAGCTGAAGCCCGCATGGGGTTTTAGATACTAACAGTGTGTCATCAGCGAATAATAATGTTACCACTTTTGCCCCCCCAGAGTAGGGGCGTCGGCTGAGACATCAGAAAGAAACTGGACAACACCATTCACAAAAAGGGAGAAGAAGGTAGGTGCCGGTACACAAGCTTGGCGTACCATCCTATTAAGTTTTGTTGTGTCAGTTTGTTGGCTTTGGGATCCCCATCTAACCTAGCAAAGCTAGCCTTGTGTAGGCGAATGATTAAGGATAGAATCTCCAAAGGAAGACCCATATCTTATAATACCTGCCAGAGCTTGTTTCTTGGGACGAGATCGAAGGCAGTCTTTAGGTCCATAAAGGCTATATAAAGGCTCCCCTGACCAATGGCTACAGTCTTCCAAGATAAAAGAAGAAAATGGAACACCTGGTCAATGGTGCTTGTTTTTTGTCTAAAGCCCGCTTGAAAGGGAGTCAGAATGTGTGCTCGCTAATCCAGTCCTGTAACTTAGCAAGGACTGCTTGAGCAAACACCTTTTAAACACAATCTTTAAGACAGACTAATATTTCTTGTCAACTGAAAGAGCATGGCCTATGGGAAACTATATGCTCTTCAGTTAGTGAGATAGGGAAGGGTTTTAGCAAGGTTGGTGAATGGATCAATAATTTGGGTAGGGGAACTTTACGTGTCATACTTACCCCTGTAATGATTATAATGATTTGTGCAACAGTTCTGTTTCTTTTATTAAAATTTACTGTGTGTCTGATATAAAAATGAGAAGAGGAAATGGGCAGAAGACTGTGAAATAGAAAATATCAAAGATCTTGTCTACAAAGAGTTAAAGATGATGAAGGAGAATCCCAAAACGAAGCAGAAGGTGATGCAGACTAATTAGTCTCCTCATTAAAAACGTTTTAGTGATTATACAATAATCAGAGTGGGGATTTGTGGAAAGGTTTTTTGTGTTTATATTTTTATGACCTGGTCAGTGTCACTGCTCTCCCCCGCGCAGCTCCACCACTAAGTAGCTGCCCCTGAATGCGCTCTAACCCTTCTGGGTCAGGTGTTCAAGGCCCTACTCCTCCCGCAGGCTCCTTTCTGTGCCTCATGCCTGGTGATCTAGTGGGAGACCATTCTGCTCTTCAGCTGATCTACCTTCTGCTGCTTCTATCTTTTCTTTGCTCCCTCTTTTTCCTCCTACTCTTTGTGCCTTTTTTCTCTTCTTGCCTTTTTCTCAGTTTTTTCCCTTTGCCTCTTTACTCGTTTTGCCTCTTTTCTTGCCCTCCAGTGCTTTCCTGTTTTCCTATGCTGCTAACACCCACGCCACCTCATCCATCCCCCTCCAGCGCGCTGTTTTTCCCACTCCCTGCTTCCCGCCTCCCAGCTGACTAGCTTTTCCCCTCACACCACGTAATGGCAGCCACCGCATGGCAAGGAGAGCATGCCCATTGACCTGTCAGTGTCACTGCTCTCCCCCAAGCAGCTCCACCACTAAGTAGCTGTCCCTTTGTGCACTCTGACCCTTCTGGGTCAGGTGTTCGAGGCCCTCCTCCACCTGCAGACTCCTGCCTACACTCATCCCTGGATGTCCGGTGGGAGAGGATTCTGCTCTTCTGCTCTTCTGCTCTTCTGCTCTCTTTCCTCGGCTGCTTCTGTCTTTGCTTTGCTCTCTTTTTTCCTTTCCTCCTAATCTTCGTGACTTTTTTCTCTTGCCTTTTTGTCAGTTTTTTTCCTTTTGCCTCTTTACCATTGTTGTCTCTTTTTCTTGCCCTCCAGCGTTTTCCCGTTTTCCTCCCACTGCTGACCCCGCGGCCCCTTTCCACTCCAGCGTGCTGTTTTTCCCGCTCCCTTACTCTCGCCTCCCAGCTGACCAGCCCTTCCCCTAACACTACTTAATGGTGGGTGCACCACTGGTGTGCTAAAGGTGCTATGGGGAGTACTATTTCCTGATCCTAAACCAGGACTCAAAACATCATACTCAGTCTTCAACACTCATTCAACTCGCATTTTGTTGGCTTAGAAAAACACTCACCAGAGGGGAAGAGAAACAATCTATTTGTAAAAATATACAATTTATTTAAAATAAAAAACATATGGATTCCTATGTATGACTAATTAAAAACATATAATACACAATTAAAACCACCTAGTGTGGATATGGAGAAAGTTTTTTGGAAAAGACACTGCTATCTGTCTTGATCATGTCATTTCGGGCCCTCGTTTGACAACAATGGGAGGAATAGTTTTTCCTTATAACCAGGTTATTTGTTGACAACACCGAATATGACTTGTTGTAAGTGCGTCGACGCGTTTCGGAAGCCTTAGTTGATTATGGCTTCCTTCTTCAGGACAGTCTCTATATGTTTTCTCCACAAAACTGTATCACACCTAATGCACAAATAAAATATAGCTATTAGCTCCTGATTTTGCAATTACTGTCTTCACATATTTCAATAGGATCTTATGACGACAGCCTGACAGAATTACCACTAACATGTCTAAACTTATACTGTAATATGTTTGCAGAAGAACAATTATATCTATAAAAAAGGCCTATGTGTACCATCTGATCATTTGTATTTGCTCATATCCCTCATAACCAAAATACATTCTCCCCACATTCTTTACATCTAAGGTCAACTGAACCCTGCTTTTCACCCGGGACAAAGTTACATCATCTCATTGGCTAAATTCGTACTGTTGTGCACATCTTTTTTTATATGTGTTTTATCACCATTTTAACTCATAGAGCATTTTTGATGTGCGTCCAAAAAAAACACACACATATCAAATTCCATTAAGATTCTTAAGCACAGTGTAATATTTCATCAATGATACCTGTGATAACTGCTTTTATACACAAAAAGATTTTCTGTTATTATTCACCCTACGTACATAAAGCTGAATTAAAAAAAAAACGTCTGGTTAGTGTTAACCACACCATTCTGACAACCATTCTAACCATTCATACGCCATTTTTATCACATTTCATTGTTACTGACCAATGCAGTTGTATTGCAAGAAGTAATCTACGTCGTTCGTAGTGTTTCAGTTGGGGTCGCGTTCTAATGTTCACGGTCTACCACAGTCCTGTATATTATCAGGAAAAATGCTGCATTTAGTTTTATTTAGTAATATCGTATTCTAACACAATTAGTGTGAGGGCATTTATCTGTTACCTCTGTGACCTTAGATGTAAAGAATGTGGGGAGAATGTATTTTGGTTATGAGGGATATGAGCAAATACAAATGATCAGATGGTACACATAGGCCTTTTTTATAGATATAATTGTTCTTCTGCAAACATATTACAGTGTATTATATGTTTTTAATTAGTCATACATAGGAATCCATATGTTTTTTATTTAAAATAAATTGTATATTTTTACAAATAGATTGTTTCTCTTCCCCTCTGGTGAGTGTTTTTCTAAGCCAACAAAATGCGAGTTGAATGAGTGTTGAAGACTGAGTATGATGTTTTGAGTCCTGGTTTAGGATCAGGAAATAGTACTCCCCATAGGGAAAACATTTTGCTTTACTTTAAAGTATATTGGTGCTCTATTTCCCTACGGGTTACTACGAGCCCCTCTCTTTTGTTTATAAATATATAATAAGTGCTAAAGGTGCGCCAAAGGCAAGCTTCTCTGTGCATGTCTGCGACCCAACCATGCTCAGTGCCAGTGTCCCTGGTCTTCCGTCCCACCACCGCTAAGATGCCAGCATCCTCCACGATCTCAACCCCGGACACAAAAGGGAGTGCTTATCTGGCGGGCTGGTGCGGATGCGCAGCCATGAAGAGGTGCATTAAACCACACCAGGTGGTTTGGGAATACACGTGGTAAAGCTTTGTTTTAATATTGTTTTACTTGGATCTGTGCCTACAATTCACTTTTTTAAAATATTCCCTCGCTGCTCAGCTTAAATACTTACTCTTGCTGACACACAGGGCACCAGGACTCACGCACTTCCGCCGCGACAAGGTCTAGTGGCTGCTGGGACCACAGCTGCTACACAGCAGGGCTGATTGGTGGGGTGGGGTGAGGGAGTGCTTATCTGCCGGGCTGAAGCAGAGGCACAAAGTGGGTGCGCTGCTAGCGCACCTAAGGCAAGCCCGTCTGCATCCACCCATCCGCGACCGACCGGGGCCAGGGGCCAGGACCCCTGGTCAAATTCAGGCCTACTCAGCGGAAGAGCTGCAGGCACTAGAGCACCTGGATTACCCCCTGGATAAGCAGGTGGAAGACAAACTGAGATCCGAGAACATACTTACTAAACATGGGAGAGTAGGGAGCATACCACGCCGCCCCATATCCCTAAGGGTGAGGGGATAGTAAACCTCCCGGAATTAAAGGCATCAGCACTAAAAACACGCTCCCTCCAGAAACATAATCCAGAGATTTTCTCGCTCCTTCATGACAAAGCTCCTGATATCCTAGCAGTTACAGAAACCTGGTTAGATGAAAGCTCAGGTCCAGATATTTTAGCGGCCCTGCCCGTGGACTATGATGTCCTATGGCACAACAGGCAGGAAGTGAAAAGAGGGGGTAGCGCTATTTTACAACAAATGGCTAGTAGTAGAAAGGCTCGTCGGAGAGAACATAGATGGCGTGGAAATTTTAGGGGCAAAAATAAGCTCCAAATCCTCATGCCTCACAATAATGGTGGTGTACCTCTCCCCCGGTCGACCCCCTGTTTAACAACCTACTCACTGAAATAGTCACTGATAAGGGACACACCCTAGATCTCATCTGGACCACTCAGCCACCAGCCAGGCTGACAGACGTCAGACCCTGTAGCTGGTCGGACCACTATTTGATTAGGTTCCTGATCCCTCTGGCCACGCGGCCCACGCAACCTCCCAGGGAATGGAGAGTAGTGCGAAGGTGGAGCAAAATTGAGGCAGGCAGCCTAGGGGATGCTCTGAGTGGAAACTTTCCTAGGAGGGTACAGCCTGAGGACCTTGATCAGGAGAGTGAGTCCCTCACTGAGAGCTGAAATCAATATGGTGGCACCCACCCACAGGAAAAGGGTGAGGTACAAGGGTAAGGGGACCCCTTGTTTCATGGAGGAACTAAGGAGAAAGAAACAAACCCTACACCAACACGAAAGGCAGTGGCATAAATCATATGACCCAGAAGCGCTCAAGGAATACAAGACCATGTCAGCCATCTACAAAAAATAACATTATGGCAAGAAAGGCCGAGTACTAAGAGGCCAGTGTTATGGAGGCTGATACCAAGCAGAAACTTTTAGAATATTGAAGGAACTCAGTCAAAAGCAGGAGCAGGAAACAATTGCCAGCCCGGAAGACTGCAACAGGTTCCAGACCTTTTTCCTAAACAAGGTCAGGGACATCCTTACTGACATATACAACACCCCCACCAGTAAGAGCCCCCTGGTTATGGAAGCACCGCCATGCGATCATAGCAAGTCTCTCTCCTCCTTTCCAAGGTTAGACTGAGACTCCTTGTCCCACATTACCGCTCAAATTAAGTCTGGATCGCCATCGGACCCCTGTCCACCAAGGGTGTTCAGAATGACTCTACCAGTGATAGAGAGAGAGATTCTCGCCCTGATTAATTTTTCTCTGGAAATGGGGTGGTTCTCCACTAACTTCAAGGAAGCAGGGTAACCCCCCTGCTAAAAAAGGCAGGGGCAGACGTCGCTAACCTGAAGAACTATATTCCCATATCCCAGCTCCCCTTTTTAGCTAAAGTAGTGGAATAGCACGTCCTTAAAGCCCTATCTCTATTCATTGAGAAACCATAGTTACTCCAGGTGCGTCAGGCAGGGTTTAGGGCCCACCACATCACAGAGCTGGTGATGCTGTCAGTGTTGGATGAACTCAGGCTCAAGGCTGACAACAGGAAGCCGTGTGCCTTAGATCTGCTAGACCTCACAGCCGCATTCGATATGGTCAATCACGATCAACTCCTGGCCCGTATCCTTGACATGGGCATTTGTGGTGTGGTACATCAATGGATCCTCTCCTTTCTGACAGATCGGACACAAAGGATCCAACTGGCAGACCACGTGTCCAACAAAAGTCCTACAAGGTTCAGCACTGTCCCCAATACTGTTCAACAACTATCTCCGGCCACTGGTGGCAGCTCTGGCCCGTATAGATTGTCAGGTGTTCAATTACACAGATGACATGCAATTAATCCTTTATATTGACAGCTCTTCTCAAGCCCATTTGCCCGTTCAAAGCATCCTCAGGCACACAGTCAACTGGATGACAGCCAACTCACTCAAAGTCAATCTTGACAAAACAGAGGTCCTAGCCATCACCACGGGAAGTAACCCTTGGACTGACCTCTTTTGGCCACAAGAGTTGTGCACCACACCCACACCAGTTCCATTCGTAAAGAGCATAGGCATCAAAATAGATGCCAAGCTCACCCTGGCAAACCAATTGTCCTCCGTGGTCGGGACCTGTGTGGGCCTGCTGACACAATTGAGGAAACTGGCACCTTTCCTTTCATTGACCACTCTGCGGATGATGGTGTCGGCAATGATTGTGGCCCACCTGGACTACGGCAATGCCCTGTATATTGGACTTCCAGAGAAGCTGTTAGGCAAGCTACAAGTATCTATGAACGATGCTGCTAGGCTGATCTTCAAGCTCCCAAGACGTGCACGTGCCACACCTCTGTTGCAGCAGCTGCACTGGCTCCCTATCAAACAGCGAGCCAGGTTCAAAGACCTAAGCATCGCACACAAAGCCCTTCATGGACATGCCCCAGTATACATTAAGGAGCGCCTGGGGAGGTATGTCCCAGTACGTACCCTCCTGTCGTCCGTAGCAGGCCTGCTGGCATGTCTGCGGTTCAACACCGCTACTAAAGGCGGGCGAGCCTTCTCTGTCCAGATACCTCCGTTATGGAACAAGCTACCAGAAAGCTTATGCAAGGAACCTGCCACTCTCCCATTGAGGATAAAACTTAAGACCCTCTTATTCACAGGGGCCTGGAAACAATACATGCTTTGACCGCGGTGCTAACTGTCAGTTGAAGGTGGGGTATTAGCTACTCTTTCTTAGCGCTAAGAGACCTGCCGGTGATTATGCGCTTTATAAGTCCCAGTTAACAATAACTGTCAGCTTTCGATGCCAAGCAACACCCACAGCCTGCCTTCACTGTTGCCTAACCTTCACCCACCTCCATACCATGGTTCTCTCACCAAACCTACTGACCCTCACCAAACCTACTGACCCTCACCACACCCAAGCCTCTCAAGTGCATACTCCTCAATGTACGATCCCTCCACAAACACGCCACAGAGATCTGGGTCCTCCTTGATGCCACCTCGCCTGACATTGACTTCCTGGTGGAAATCTGGACAAACTGCAGCTCAACCCCAGACATCGCCACAACCATCCCCGAGGGCTACAAGATCATCCGCAAGGAACGTCCCATCCGACCAGGAGGAGGCATCACCATCACCCACAAAAGCTCCCTCCGCCTGACCACCCACTCAGAAAAACCAACAACCCACATTGAACACCTCCACTTCCAGATCAAAACCTACCAAAAAACCACCCTCCACGGCACCCTCATCTACCGACACCATCGTAGACATCATCACATCCTAGGCCCTCGCATACACCAACTACATCCTACTTGGAGATCTTAACTTCCACTTGGACAACCAAAACGATCCCAACACCTTCTCCCTCCTTGAGAACATCGCCAACGTAGGACTTAAACAGATAGTCACCTCTCCCATGCACACAGCACACACACACTCGACTCTGTCTTCGCTGCCGGCTACAGCATCTCCTACAACCACACCTCCAAACTCCTCTGGACCAACCACCACTGCATCCACTTCTCTTTCAACAAACCCACCGTACACCAGCACCCCCACCAGTCACCACCTTCCTCAATGACACATCACCACCAACATCCTCCTACCACAGAACGCAACTTCCAACAATGGATAGCAAACTACGCCAACACCCTTGCCCCCCTCAAGAAAGCCACTGGCAAACAACAAGTCAAGAAAGCAAGCTGGTTCACCCCCGTACTTCAAGAGTCCAGATGCACCTGTACACAGCTTGAGAAGACATGGAGGAACAGAAAAGACCCAGAAGGCCATGCCGCTTTTAAAGCAGCCACCATCGCACACCACCACCTCATCAAAACCACAAAGAAGAAGGCTCTCCAAGACAGAATCACCAACAATGCACACAATAGCAAAGAACTCTTCAGCATCATCAAGAAATTTGCCAAACTTAACAGCGAGGCCACAGACTTGCACCCTACACAGACCTCTGCAACCACGCACGAAACCTCAGCATCATTCGGGACTCCTCGCTCACAATGGACCGCCAGATAAACACCGTCTCCTTGGCCTGCTTCAACACACTCTGCCTGCTTCAAAAGACCTTCAGATGGAGCCCCACGGAATCCAGGAAGACAGTCACCCATGCCGGCATCACCCAGAAACTCCCCTGAAGACTCCAGAACGTCCGGAATGCCACAGCAAGACTAATCCTTAACATCCCCCATCGCAGCCACATCACTCAACACCTCCATGAAATCCACTGGTTCCCAGTCAACAAAAGAATAACCTTCAAACTTCTCACCCACACATACAAGGCCCTTTACAATGCCAGACTCACATACTTGAATCACCACCTCACGTTCCACGTACCCAACAGACACCTGCGCTCCACCCATCTTTCCCAGACTACTATCCCACTAATCCTCAAGACCAGAACCAGAGGAATGTCATTCTCCTATCTTGCCTCCATGACATGGAACACCCTGCCTAACCACTTCAGGAAATCACCCTCGCTGATGCAGTTCGGGAAAGACCTCAAGACCTGGTTCTTCAGAGGAACTCAGCACTTAGTCTGATCCGCTGTGCCCTCCCACAATGCCTTGAGACCCTCACGGGTGAATAGCCATGCTTTACAAACCCTTATTGATTGATTCATTATGCATCAAGAATGATGGTTACCATGCATTTCTGCACATGGTTTTACAACTATATACTGACTTAAAATAAATTACAATTGAAAGAATTTTCTTAAGTTGTATAGAGGTTAATAATGTGTTTTAGTTATGATACACCATGGATGTTATAATTCATCTGATCTCTATGAATTCACCCTGGAAAAATGATTTTGACAATAATTTATAGATATGACAAATGTGTGTCGGATTACATGTTTTAAGAAAATTCATGAAATGAAGTTTGATCTAAATACTGCATTGTAAAAGCATGCAAAATGTTAGAGGCAGATTTATGAGGACACCTAACCACAGATGAACTAATGAGAAGTTTAATAAAGCTATTGGTACATGATTTCTTTATGCATAAATGAACAATAACAGACAAATGATAAACAAAATTCCTTATATGTGTATGTATAAAGTTGTTTTAGGTATTAGGAAAATGGGCATTGCCATTAGAACTTGTAATGTGAGCACTGATATTCATGAGAAAAACAATATGAGAAAAACAATTCCTATAATAATGTGTGCTTCCAAATACTGAATGGTGTAATAGGCTTGTAACATGAGAAGCGTATTGAAAAAATGAGTATGCGAGTTGATTATGAGATGTTATAAAAACATTTTTTATGGGTATTCTATACTTAGATTATGTAGATACAATTATTTATTGACCTACATAAAGAACTAATGGAATGTATTCAATGATGTGAAATTCATATTTTAGCACAAACTCAGCGTGCACAGGCTGCATTTCATATTGGCCTTAACCTTCTTTTCTTTCCTAGCATGAGCTAATGAACTGAATAGTCTGAAGCCTATGAGAACTTTGCCTAAAGTTTCTACTTGTGCTCTAACACTCAACAATTCCTTTCACACTTGTAGCTTACTTGACTGGACTTGCAACAATTTTGTTACTTCTTAGAGTACATGCTTGAGAAAGGAATGACAAAGGATGAGAGAATGGGCTTGCCTACTTCCTAGATGTCATAACCAATGGTATGATTAAAAATCAGTGGTCTTATGGAAAATGCAATGTAATGGATTACTTATTCTTCTGGATTTGTATACTTTACCTACTCATTATCTCATCCTACTGAAACTGACCAATGGGATAGAATGATCCAATCAAATTGGTGATGTCAAGGGATGTAAACAAGAAATTGATGGAGTAATATTGCCTAAAGTGCTGACAGGGATGGTCCCCTATCTTGTACACCTTCTCACCCACCTTATGGTACAGAGACTGATGTTTTGGACTTCCGGAAACTAATGCAAACTGAGATGTATTACTGCATTTGCTGCCGGCAGGTGTGCTTGCGTAATGGAACCTTTCCAGCTGGAAGGTTTCTGGCAATAGCTGTGGCATTGACGCTGCAGTGTGGACAGGAACAGACAAACCTGTTTGTGAACTAGAACTGGTCAATTGACGTTTCATGAACTTACATCTATATGGTTTGTATGAGGGTTATATGCTTTAAAGGACTCATTCTCATGATACAATCTCCCTCAACTGAGGAAGAAAATGTCCTTTAAATCTTGATTCTCACAGCTTTATTAACGCTTATTAAATCTCTGTAAGTTGTAAATTAATTTGGCTTAAACACTTCTTCAAATGAGATAAAGATACCAACTGAGATATGCTGATTCTGTTTCATTCATTGTTGTGGTCATTTTATCTGTTTCCAAATGCACCAACATAAACAGATTCTGTCTAAGCAAATCTATTTTGTAATGAATAGATACTAACTATTATCTTATTCCAGGTCCTCATATGATAATAATTTATCCCCTAAATATTCTAGTCCCTTTCAGCACAGACGAAGATCCATCGGAGGACTAAATGCAACAAAATGAGGTAGCTGAGGTTATTCTGAGAAAATGTATTTTGATGTAGAGAATTATGAAGACCCAACACGTTTACACTATAACAGTTATGGCACATTTCTTTCTAAATGTTCTGTTTTAACAGGGTGACTGTCATCTCTGTCACTCACTCATGCTCCATGTACCTGCCCACATCATGAGCACAGTCAAGTTGATGTCATAATAGTTTCTTTCCACTGCAATGGCTGTTTGGTAGTGTTGAATCTTCTGTAGAGGGATGTTCGATTGCAGCAAGTAACTATGTTTTCTGTTCCTTCAATGGTCTTACTCATTCAGAAAGTTTTATTGTTAAATGTTTCAAAATTGTTTGAACATCTCCGGATGACATTGACATATAACTGGGATGTATTAAGGTAATGACGTTTATGTTTTTCTTGTATTCTTATTTGCTAAAAAGAAATTATAGGTTCGCTCACACTATGATGAGTTTGCAGTATTGCAAATATTTTATGCAATAACTGTGTATAAAAAAGCCCTTGATTTAGGAGTGTGCCAGAAAACATTCCTATTCTACCAGGGATGCTGCCCAATTTCTATTAGATTTTGCTGTTCTTTTGGGACTTAACATATTTCAGATTTTACATACTTTGTATAACTTTTGTTTAGAGAGCTTTCATGACAATTATCCTGTAATCCCTATTTAGAATTTTAAGGTAAAACCCTTTTAACTTCTTTTTGATCTATTACTCAGTTGTTGAATGGGGTCAACTGCTTTCTTAAATTTGTGTACTCTGCTAATTGATGACTGTGGAGGTGTTTTGACGTAGGGATACATTGCCTCATGAAATTCAGGTTTAACCTTCTCCATTCCAGTAACCCATGGGAAAACTGAATGAGGCAACATTTGGGCTGTCTACATTTTAGGGTACAGTTTGGCTCCCACAGCTATCACACAGCAATCCAGGACTGCAAACAATGTCTATTAATTACCTTCTGGCAGGTGATCACCCTACCTTTTTCTAAAACAAGAGGTGTGGGCTCAGGACACTAATTTATGATGGAAAAATACTGACAGGGAGGGTAATACAATGGACCCTTCATCTCCTGAGAGTTGAGTTGATTAAGCTGCTAGATCCCCACAACATTACATTGGTGAGGCTAAAGGAGGATTCAAGTATGTATGATTGTCTTTAGACATCATGGTTCTGCTGGTGCTTAGAGGTGAAGAAGAGTGGTTTGCTATTTGGATGTAGTTGATAGGCATAACAGCCCTTCATATCCTCACTTGCACTCCTGCTATCTGAAAATTGGAACAAAATTGGATGTGGTAGAGAAGATCACAGGATTTGGATTGGGAAAGCACCTGTCTGGTCTCCGGCCCCTTGCATCTAAGTGCTGGAAGCATGTCTCAAAGGATCAGTTGAACTGATCTCTAGTTCTCCCTGGGACATAAAGGACAAACTGAAAGTGGCAACCGTGCAAAAGACTCTGAAAGCTCAGCCACGGTAAACTCTGGGCTGAGGGGTCATAAGTGATATGACAAGAGTCGGAGAGAGGATTTCTTTCATTTGAAAGTACTGTGCAGTGCTCATGGAACACTGGAAAGTTTTGGTGCTATACATGTAGAACGCACTCAACACTTGGCAGAATGGGGTGCAGGCTTTTGGTAGTGCCTGGAAATCAAAGGGAAAGAAGAGACTACCCCCACCGGCAAGCTGGTTGCCTGTGTCACTCAAGAGGAACTCTGAGAAGACGGTAACCACTGGAGTGGAGCAGCTTGCAAAACAGTTGGCTGATGGAATATAGACTTTAAAAGTAAAAGTGACAACCAGTGGCATCTGTGGGAAATGGCATTGAGAATACTATTGACTTCACTTCTAAATGATGCTTAGCTGTTGGGGAGTTTCTAGACAAAGTGTGGGTTGATATTTCTTACAACCACCTAGGTATTTTGATTGCATTTTCTAATTTGTGCTGCAAATTTGGCTGTGACTTGCTTTAATCATTTAAGTCTTTTTTTATTTTAGTAATTTGGTTCGAAATTTTACTGATCAGATGTCCGACCTTAACGTTGTAGTGACACTGTTTGAATTCTTTGCCCACATGCCTCAAAAGTAAAGCCATGACCAGGCTTTCTGTTTGAAAATGTTTTTACCCAACAAACCACTTGATTACAACTGTGGTAGGAGCCCCTGCCCCCAGAGCACTAATTTGATTTCTTACCTTAGTCTTTAGTGGCTCGTGATTGGCCTTGATGCAGACAGTTCTTTAGAAATTTAGTAGTTGGTTAAGAAATGTTGCTTGTCCGATATTGCAACACATTTGTTGTTTTTAGAATACTCCATCCAGGAGACTAAAGGTAGCACAATTTGAAAAATATGAAGGGACATGGTTGGGGGTCTGCCAAGCTCCTGACACCCAAAAGTGCAGCAACACACATTTGGTGCTGACCAGCTTTTCCTAGGGCTCCAATAGAACAACTATGGATATTCTGAGTGCATCTGCAGGGGGTTATTGGGTGACATTTGCCCAAGAATATACCTCTGGTAATGATGCAGGCTTGCTGGCTGAAGAAGCATTTCCTTTTTTTGTCATCTTAATTTTCTGAATGGTCATTTACCAGCTGGCACTTCAAGAGGTTGTCTCTGTCCTCTTTTTGTGTGGCCACATACTAAGTACTAGGGACTGGGACACATGGAAGTCACAAGCCCTTGGGGTATCAGTCGGCACACTCTACACATCTAATACTCTTCTCTCAGTGTTGGACAGTTGAACTTGGTCTTTCTCCACTATCTGTCTACCTTCTCCCCTCCACTTTCCTGTCCACAACTTTGGGAGCAAGTTGTGAGGCATTATGAAGGCATACTTCATGCTTGGGGGGATCCTGCTCACAGGACAATGCAAGCAGGCCTAGGAATTCGCCATGTGGATGGGATGTCCGTCTTGGTAGCCCCCTCCCTGAGGGGTTGATGTTTTAAAAATAGCACACACAATAGTGCTTTTGAACTGCTCCAGGAGTGCTTCGGGGGGTTAGGGAGCTTGAGATACAGTGATGCACAGTGGTGCCCTGACCCTGCGAGCACAACTGCCAATGTAAAATAGTGCTGCACACATGCTTATTTATTTCCAGAAATCTCCAGCCCTAATGGGCTGATTTGAAGTTCCATCCTCCAGGAGGACTTTTTGGTGCCTTATTACCACCCCACAAAGTTTGTGATGGTATTCAGGGAGACTTTTGAAGCACAACTTCAGCTTCTGACACTGCTGCATCCTCATCATCATTTCCTGCCGCAGCGCGCCCGGAGGCGCTATTAAACCAGGGCACTCCCTCCGCGTCGCGGGACGCGTGCGGGCATCGCCGGGCTAAGCCCGGGCAGAGGGCGGGCCGTCTGTGGCCGTCAGTGGACTACAGTGGTCGGGCGGGCCACCCCTCTAACAACAACATCGCGACTGTGGTGAGTCCAATACCCGTTATCATGGAATCAGTAGATAGAGCTGTCGCCCAGGATGATTTTCCATTTCCTCCTCCCACATTTGAGTCCCTACTTGAAAATGCCCTTAACCTGGTCACCAACGAAATCGCCGATACAGAAAGAAGAATGTCCCTGAGCTGTACCAACAACATTTCACAGCCAATATCCTTGTTAACTAGCCCAAGAATTCCTTTATCACCAGCTGTTGTCATTACAAAACCGGTATTGGCACCCACATTCCCCGAGCCGCCGTTGGCAGAGGCAGCCTCCACCATAACAATGGCTTCTCAGGAAGATGTAATTGCTATTGGAACCTTGGAAGCAAACAACAAACTGGGAGGGGAAAAGCGTAAAAGAGGTACAGCCAAGCCAAGTGCTAACAAAAGAAAACAACCGTTAATTAACAAGAGTCAGCCCACGCCACAGAGCCTGTGGAACAAACAAAAATCCTCTGGGGCACAAACTATTCATATTGACGATAAAGACCCAGTGGATGCGGATGATATTCCCACCGCAACCACTAGTAATCCAAGGGGAAACTCTAATACGATATGGACACAAACCACATTAATGGGAGATAACTATACCATATCTAAACAAAATGGAAATCTTATAGAAACCATAGTTGATACTATTTTTAATCGGCTAGAGAAGAAAATGATCAAACAGTTTAATAATGTTTTTAAAAGACTTGACAGATTAGAAAACCTGGTAAAAAATGAAGAGGTAAAAAGAAAGGGGACTGTTACCCTGGATCAAATTAGGGCAGATCGCCTGTTAAAAGAACTTGAGTCTGTCAGCAACACTCTATCGCATGGAAAGCCGGAAGCCTCCCCCTTATTGGGCGGGGGCCCTAGTAACCCTGTATCACTACCACCTACTGTACCATCCATCACCCAACCCAGACACACCAATGGCGGGAAGAACTCAGCGAAATCCAACCTACCTCCCAAATTGGTATCCCCGCCCGTACCCCCAAAAGCAGCTCTTCCTGCCACTGTTAACCCAAATATCACCAATCAGAACAAAGGTTCTACCCAGTCAACTACAGCAGTGAGGCCAACCTCCGATAACAACAAAGGCACGGGGCAATCCAGGAACTGCAGGCCATTTAAACATCAAGGGCCTGCCCTGCATCTGCCACCTGATGCCTGCACTTTTGTCCTGGTCCTTGCAGGTGTACCACCATTGAGGGAGGAACAGGGGGAATCGTGGGTCCAACTACGCAATAAATGTATTGATTGGCTAACCAAGCACAAAGGGGTCGGATATGATATCTCTAGAGAGATCTAATCGGCTCGTAGGGTGTCCTGGGCTGAGCCATTGTTTAAAGATAAAGAAGGTGATTGTATAGTTCTTAATTTTAAAAATCCGGGTACTGTAAGATTCCTACTCAATAGAAATAACAACTGCTCTGGTATTTCCACTGTTGCAACCATGCTACCTCTAAGCTTTTTTTACAGACCACCCCCAATGCAATTTCAGCCAGCTCCCTTTCCACTTAAGATGTTTAACAGATATGCACCTTTATCGGATTTGGACATGCTAGACTGACCATCAGTGATCAATCCAGATGAACTCTCTTTGGTACCCAATCTTGAACCATTGGATGTCTTACCACTTTCCCCGCGAACTGTAGTCAGTCAAAAATCTTCAAACCTAAGAACTATTGTCCAGGACTCTGAACTATCTCTTGTAAGCTGGAACATAGCGGGTCTCAACTCAAAATTGAAAATTAAAGAGTGGTCAGATTGGGTCACTGTAAACTGTGATATACTGATGTTACAAGAGACTTGGTGCACGACCATGCCCACATTGGAGGGCTTTAGCTGCTACAATTTAACGGCATCCTCTTCATCTATGGGTCGCCCTAGTGGGGGCCTATCCATCTGGGCCAAAATAAAAACCGGGGTACAAACTAAACTGATCCCCACTCAGGGTAAATGTCTTATGGCCATAAAATACACTAATAGGTTGAAACTATGTCTAATTAATTTTTATAATAATGATTTTGTTACCCGCCCTAATAATAATTTTCTGATTTTATTTAACTTCATTGATGAAATTATAGAGGGGCAGAAGCATGGGACCTTTGACGGCATTTGCATTGGAGGAGACTTTAATGCCCATATGTACCGCAACAACCCACCTTGTAGAAACGGTGAGGAACTGAGAGACTACTTAGCCTCCCATGATTTAATGAATGCTAAGGAAATTGCGGGCATAGGAGCCAACAATATGCTAACACCCACTTATATTGGCCAGGGTTGTGCTTCTACAATAGACTATATGTTTATCTCTCCTTCACTAAGTGACATAATTTTAAAAGCAGAGGTCATCTGTTCTGCATATAGTGATCACCACCCACTTAGAATACACTTTAAAAATTTGCAGAACACTAAGGATGTGTCGAGAGTAGAAACTGGGGTACAAAATCTGGCAATATCTACTGACAGATTAAGACTGATATGGAAAGGGGTTGACAAAGATATTTTAGCAAGAGTCATCAATAAACACCCAATGCTAATTGAGATTTGTCTATCCCATGATAGATTAGGCCATGATGTGGTTGTTTCCTTTAGTAATCTCTGTTTGGCTATTAAAAGAGAATCCTCAAAACCAGCTCGGCCTAATAAAGATCATGGCCCCCGCTGGTTTGATTCTTCATGCTCTATGCTAACAGAGAACTGAGGGAGGCTCTAAAAACCAATCCAAGGGATCCCCTACTCGTAAGAGACCTAAGATCAAAATATAAAACCACGTTACGTATTCGATCTGAGGCCCTAGTGATAGATCATTGGGAATCTCTTGCTCGTACTGCTACATTAAAAGATACGACGGGTTTCTGGAGCGAGGTCAAGTCTCTTAGATCTTTTGGTTCAAACATCAAACCAATTAACTGTAAAATAACTGGAGAGGCGTGGGTGAAGCATTTCTCTAAAATCTATGCTACATCGGGGCTTCTCCCAGATATTGTCCCCCTACCCAAGACTGTCGGACCACTGAACATCTTACTATCCGAGGTCGAGGATGCCATAGTTGAAAAGCGCCAGTAATAAAGCACCCGGCCCGGATGGTCTCTCGATAGATCAAATCAAATCCGAAATCAATTTTTGGGCCCCCCTACTATGCAATCTATTTAACAACCTATATGATAGTTCAATTCCTGAATCATGGTCAAATAGTGTTATCGTACCCATATTTAAAAAAGGCGACAGGATGGACCCTGCCTGTTATCGCCCGATTTCACTGATTGACAATACACTAAAGGTCCTTGGAAGGGTAATTTTTAATAGGATTAGGAATTGGGCAGAGGATAATAATGTTTTACATTGCAGTCAACTAGGTTTTAGAAGTCATGTGGGCACCATTGAACAATGTCTTAATTTGAATCTGATCATGGCTAAGTACACTATTGTAAAAAAATCTCCGTTGTACCTAGGATTCATGGATTTAAGTTCTGCATTTGATTTTGTTAATCGTTCTAGTTTGTGGTCACTTTTGCTTAGTTATGGTTTGGATGACTCTTGGGTGTATTTTCTTTCTTATTTACACAGGGATCTAAAGGCCAGAGTACGTATTAATAATGAGGGCGAAGTCTCAAATGACATTTTAATTAGCAGGGAAGTTAGACAGGGCTGCGTACTCGCCCCACTGCTTTTTATCTTATATATTAACGGGTTGAGCAGCAGCCTGAGTAAGATCACTAAGGATGTACCAATCATAAATGGCTCCCCCATTACTGCCCTGCTGTATGCGGATGACGCAGTATTAATGGGGCGTACACCCAACTCTTTGCGTACCTTAATTTCTGGGTTTGTTGTTTTTATGTCTGATTTAGGCCTAAACACTAATTTTAAAAAATCATTCATTATGAACTGCGGACCCAAAAAATATAACATCACCTCAATTAAGTCAGGTGAAAACATCCTAAAATGCACTAGCACTTTTCCCTACTTAGGGCTGTTATTTTCTAACACAGGTTCGTGGCAGCCACATGTGGCCTATGCGAGAAATAAAATTGGTAAATCCATTAACTCAATCCTTTCGCTCCGACAACCCAAACAGGCTGTTGTCACTACCCCTCTGCTAAACATCTATCGTACTCAATGTCAACCAACGGGGACTTATGGAGCAGAAGTGTGTGGCTATTCTAATAGTACGTCTGTTCAGTTAGAGGAAAACAGATTCTGCAGGAAGGTTCTGGGGGGTGTCCCCTGTGCCCCTACATTTATCTGTCATAATGAGCTTAAGCTATTGTATATTGAGGATTTTATTCGATCTAGGCCCGCTCTCTTTTGGTTAAAAATATGGCTAAACCCAGCGGCATCTTTAACCCGCAGCATTATATCTGACTGCTTACAAAGTGAAAGATCTCACCTTGTACCCTGGTTAAAAGCCGTTGAGAATAGTCTGCTGAGCATGGGCCAGGGTTCTCTGTTTAGCTCCCCTAACACTATTGTTCATGCTCACAAGAACATTGTCAAACGGGCACTGCTTGACTTATATAAGGAGGAACGGATAAGATCTGAATTCTCTAAATCTGCAGTTATCAAATACTTGTCCTATGCTGAATTTGGCAATGATAATCCAAATACACCTCGTAGATATTTGTCATTAACAATAGGAAGATGGAATCGGAGCCTTCTGTTCAGATTCCGGGATGGAAGCATTATAAATCTATTAAGCTTCCCCCTCGGCTATAATAAAAATATAGAACAGTTGGATTGTCCCTGTTCTGAGGGTGGAAAACAAAGTTTGCTACATTATTTTTTCTTTTGTGGCTATTATAAACTTTATACTCGCCAATACTTAATGCCGTACTTCCGCAAATATGTCCAACGGGACTTTACCCAGGCAATGAGAACTTTACAAATGTTGCCCACAGATGAGGTGATATGTATTGTGAGCTGTTTTCTTAAAGCCAGTGTGAGATCAAGGGCGAGCATGGAATATGCCTGACGAACTACAGTATTTTGTTACTCGATGCACATTTGCACTTTACTATGTTATATTTTGCACATAGTCTTTTCTACATGCATGGCTGGATGCAAATGATTACTTTATGGAAAATATAAATTGTAATCTGTAATTAAAATACTCGTATATTAGGATCTTCTTGTACTATGCATTTTGCACTTTTTGATATACATGCTGCTTTAACTACTTTGGAAAAGATTGTTTTTATTATAACAATTTTTAAACGTATGTTTTTATCAGCTTTTAATGTGTTTCAACCTGTGTGTACTTTTATGGATGTATTAATTCCGAATAAAGATCATTTGACTTGACTTTGACTGCTGCATCCTCCTTCTTAGCAGTAGTTGGTTGCAGGGACTTGGACTCACTCTGACCTGGGATCTTCCTGGCAGCAGCACACAAGGGTCCTTAAGGCAGACAACTCTATCTATCTGCGCAACCCAAGCGCTTTATGTCTTCAGCAAACTCAGAGGTTCTTGTTAGTCCAGGAGTCTATAGTATTCACTCTGACACCCACAACATGCCAAGTCCAGAGACGTTCAAGGGGACTCTCTTCCTTCAGGGCCCCAAGCAAATCTACTCTCTACTGTCCCCAAGAAGGTAACGGTGAACTTGTACCACAAGCTCTGGAAACAAGTCCAATTATTGAGTCCTTCTCTCCAGTTGTCAGTCCACTCAGTGGGTCCATCCTGCTTTTTGTTCTCCTTTCATTTTAAAGTTTTTCCCTTGTGCAGGGATTTAACCATATAGGTAAAGGCTGCCCCAGATGTGGGGAGCAGGCAGCTGGCTTTCTGCACATTATCCGGAGGTGCCAAGATATTGATGGCTTCTGGCATTCCATCAAACAGAGGATCCACTTTGTTAGAGGATCGGAGGTCCCCACAGGGTAGCCCAGTGCCTATTGGTGCACATCCCGTTCGGTAAGAAAAAAAAAGCTGAGTAGGAAATGTCTTATTTTGGGGTTGCTATTGGCTAAACACAGAATTGTGACAGGGTGGATATCCCCTAGATGCCCGAAGGCCGATGACTGGCTGAAAGCTATGGCTGAATGGATCAATGCTGAGGGGTGTCATAATAAACTAACAAGGATGAGAAACTAGAGGATGGCATGAGGCAATGGACAGCAATGCTTACGGAATTGTTGACACTGCCTGAGGAATTAAACCCATAGATTACAGTGACACAAATATTTGATGTGGCTAAAGAGTGACCTTAAAGTAAAATACAGAATGCCAGCAGCACCCATGTATGGACCGAGGGGGGCCTTAGTCCGCCTAGCCCACACATAATGTTCAACTCACACTGAGATCTTGGAGGAGGTAAGGGAAGGATGGGAGAGCCTAACATTTTGCAAAATGTACTAATTAGATACAATTTCACATCTGGCTTCAGATTGCTGTATGTTGTTTGTTTTCTGAAAAGCTAACAAAAATAATACATAAAAAACTTGTAGGTAAAGAGTTATAAGACGTGAGAATCCATACCCAATCCAGAGATGCCATTTCACCCATTAACCCTTAACTCACACTTCCAATGAACACCGCTTTAGCTGTCCCACAATCCTGCACAGCACTATGGCAATTTTCAGAATAGCAGATTAAAGCAAGGTTGAGAAAGACCTCCTCTTTGAGCTTGACTTGTTTGAATCAAAACCGGGTTTTTCTCTCCAGGACTTCAAAGGACAACCCCTGGGTTGACTGGAGCCAGAACTCTGCCTATCTCTGCGAGATCATCCTTCCTACGCTTGTAAGAGATAGGTAGCTAACCACCTTTCAAAGATTTCTCCCTGCCCTATTCATCTCCCGCGAAAAAAATAATCGGGCAAATGGGCCAGTTGTTTAGGAAGAAGGTTTGAGCTTCCAGCTGGACAGGAGAGTAATTAACTTGGACAGCTATAGTAGTTCAACACCTGAGTCTTATAAGACTGGCTCAAGAAATATACCCATTTTTTAAAATAAATGCAGAACTGAATGCATTTAGCATTGAACTGACACTGGATATCCATTCTAGACACAGGAAGTATTAGGAAAAGTAGTGTTGTTGGCTTTACTGTGTTGTACCAATCAAAAGTTACATATTGGGCAGCTTTTCCCCAAAGTGCAAAAGCAGTTTAAAACACTACAGAGTTTACATTTCTGTCAAAAAGAATACCTTTACTCTTAGATCCCAAATGAATTAGGAGGCCTTAACAGGCATTAACTAATGTAATATGGGGCCTTTCTGTTACTAGGCTGATTTTGGAAAGCAGTCTATTTCTCAGCCTCTACACATATGCACAGGCATGTGAGCCCATGTTCTGTACAACCTATGCAGAGCCTTTTACCCTACCTGTATATAGCAGCCGTCCTTAAGGTAGAAACTGAGAATTATGTCACTGTCATGGGTGTGTTAAGGTCATTGCAGTTGTACACTGACTGCCTGCTTTGGGAGATGCCTTTCTTTCCTATGTTGTGCTGTATATTATAGTGACTTCCAGATCCAGGGGATGCATAACCCCTCAGACCAATGGCAGTATATTCCTAAACGTGTCGTATATTGTAATCAAGATCAGTAAACAAGACACTTTTGTTTTAATTACACCGGATTTGAACTGTAACTGCATTATGTAAAAATCCTAATAAACAGATCAAACAAAAAGAAAGGGTAGACACCGAGAAGTAATATTTTAAATTAATCCTACTATTGGCACGGCTCCATATAGAGACTCACTGATAGAAATGTTTAGAAAACCAGGTAGCCCAAAAGCAAAAAAAAAAAAGAAATTATGTAGGTCAGAGCCTACTTCATCATGCAATCCATTCACATTCAAAGACAGAATTTGTTATCAACTTTTACTCTGCATCATAAGTTGACATAGGGAAACTGTAAATGAGTTTTCAGGCCTCCATCTCACTACGCAAGCAAAATCCAACTCAGAGACTGTATCAAAAATCATCATATCATACTTTTTGTGCTGTCAGCTTTGCTGTCACCACCCCAACACACACAGTGACTGTTCCCATAACATTGCAACGTTATCAATGGATCAATGGTTTTTATAACCGGCACTGCTGTTCAACAATCTGGGAACAGCCAGGGCCGGACTGGCTACCGGGCGTTTTGGAATGCTGCTGAGCTGGGGGCTGATTTCGTTGATGGGGACCTGCGTGTACTGAACAAAATTTGTTTTGCTTTAATTGATTCGAAGCACATGCAGGTCTCCATCAACAAAATCAGCCCCCACTGCAGTGAAATCAGCCCCCAGCTCGGCAGCATTCCAAAACACCCGGTAGTCAGTCCGGCCCTGGGGACAGCACAGCCTGTGGGACTCATCATCACCATCCACGATAACAGGAATATTGCCAATATTCTCTTTGAAGAAACAACATATAGAAAACCAATCTATCAGTTAAGAGGCACACTGAAGCATTAATATTCATAGCCTGTTGGTTTTTGCAGTCTTTCTTCAACCCTACCTCATGACACCTCTCTATGATGCAAGGTTGTACTGTCATTTGCAGGACGGGTGACTGCAGTCATTTCCACTGATTTCACTCTTCACTCAAATGACGCTTTACAGGCGTGTGAAATATAGAGGTGGATTTGCACCTCCTTAACAATTCTGTCACTCTACAAGGATAGAATGTGGCTGTACCTTGTTAGTGAAGTAACACAACTAAAGGTAATCCCAGGCATCTTCTGGTGACCCAAAGTTCCATTATTTGAATCATCATAATATGCAAGTGTGTGAGAAAAGCATCATGTACATGAAACTTTTCTCTTAGTTCTTCCTTGTCTGCTTCATTTGTCCTGGTTTACCTCGGCACCACCTAAATAAAATTATGAATTAGAAATACTCATGCATTTTCATAAAGGATTACATTAAGGGAATTGCCTTCTGCAGAACTGCATCCCTGTTTCAGAAGTTCAAAATGCATTCTGTTGTGGAACTAGAAAGATACAGGCAAAAGAGGGGTTTGATATATGGTTGGCTTTTCCATATGAAAAAAGGCAGCTAGTACCTTGTATTTGTGATGCTTTGTGGTCAGTTCTTCCATGAAACGTTTAGCACTCTGTCCTTCCATCTTCTTAGGGATTCACTCTATACCAACATTGGTATGCCATTGGCAATACTTCCATTTGGGCAGATCGATATTTGGATTGGAAGCAACCTCTTTCAGTAACCCGACATCTGTGTTTTGTCTAGCCTACCTTGTCACTGTGCCCACTCTCTCAGAAAGCTTTTAGAAATCTGTCCTTGCAAATGAATATTTCCAAGTCAAGCATTGCTTTCTATTATTGGGTTTAATGTAGACAGAGAATGGGAAAACCCCATAGATGGGTGAGCAAAGAATGCAGAATGCCCTGCTGGTGTGACTGCAGAGGCATATCCCAAATATGATCCAGAATAGGAGAAGGTAGCCAATTACAAAGCAATGGGTTAGATAGAGTAGGTGCCCACCACAGTCACAGTAGTGGAGGTCAGTATTTGAGGCCTCTAATCCTTTGTATAAGTGCAGAGGACAGCGATTGAGAAGACGCGTGTTACAAGTTACGGGTTTCAAACCAGAAGCGTGAAGGTTACGCCAATAGAAAATTAAGGGCGGCAATACGAGATAATTTACAGAATATAGCAACGGAAATGCCGCAATGAAAGCGGGCTCGACTAGTGGAAACAACAGAGAAAATTACCGTATGCTCCGCGAGGAATTTTAAAAATTGATCCAGGAGTGCAGAGCACAAAGGAATTTTAGAAATTAAGAATCACCCACACATTACAGGGAACGATAATTTACCATTGATGCAGAGACAGATTTAATTGTGGTCTTGATAAAGATGGTGTGAAAAGAGGAGAACCATCAAAACGCGTCAACGTTTTATATGAGTATAATCTAAAGGATCAACACTATTGGGTCAAATACAGATGAAATCTTTGTATTAAGCATAGTGTTTTGAAACCAGTTTAGATATACACGGGTATTTGATAAAGACTGTGTCTTACATAGGTTGTTTATCTGTCTGAATTATGCAGGTCAAAATTTTTGTATGTCAGTAAAGTTGTGTTCTTTGTATGTCTTTTTAACTACATTAACTCAAATGCGGTATTTGTGTAAATCATTTGAGTTTTTTAATATGTTTTTTACAAAACATTAGTTTAAAAAAAAATGCAATTTATGATTATATTTTTACTAGAATTGTCTGGTTAATCACTGTTAATCATCTTAATTGTCGGGTCAAGGGAGCTATGCTTGTTTTAGGTATATGTACCTCAATTCCCTTGATACCTTTAAGGGGTCCCTCTCAATTTTTTCGTCAGAGTGGGATTTATGGCACAGGAGAAAACAAAACCTATTTACCCTGGAACTAAATCAGATTGAGTCCCAATCATATGGCTCCTTGTGCCAGGAAAGACAGGCCTGCAAGTTGGCTGAAATTCTTACAATAGAGGGGAGGAACTTCTTCTCTCCAGCCATACACGGCATTCCCACCACCAAGTGGGACGATTTACTCAGTTCGTGCTAAAGCAGAAGTGGCTCCAGCATTAGTAGGAGTTAATGGAGCTAATTCAGAGTGGATGATCCAGCACATTAAGGCAGTTAGATTCATGGCCATGGGAGTTCTCTTATATGGCTGTCACATTATTCAGTATCCAAGCCATACATCTGTGCCCCCATTTTTATATTTTGGTTTTGAGATTGATCACCTTTTGGCACAACTTACATCATATGATAACATGTAATCTACATCAGGTTCATGAACTACTTTTTATACTTTAGTCGGATATTCAAGAGTCATTGGAATATAACATATAGGAACTAAGGGCCAGATGTACAAAGCACTTTTCTGGTCGCAATCGGCCTGATTAGCAGAATTGGGCCATTTGCAACCGGAAAGATGCTTTTTCACATGTCCAAAATGGAAAATGTGATATGGTAATTTGTTACTGAATCGCTTTTTGCATGTGCAATTTGGCATTTGGAAGGGGTGTGTTTGGGGCGTATTTCCAAATACTACATTGGTATGGTATCTATGACTGTTTTGCAACCGAATTTCAGCAGCAAAACAGTAATACTACAGTTTAAAACTGGTGGAAACCCATTTGCAAAGGGGAAGCAGTCCCCAAGAATGTAAATGAAAATATTTTTTAGGAGCAGGCAGAGGTTCCACAGACCACTGCCTAATCTTGAAAAATGAAACATCAATGATTCATCATTTTTCTTTTAAAATGCATCCTATTGTCCTTTATGGAAAACTAGTTACATTAATGAGTTTCATACATTAGGAATACCAATTTCCTAATTGCGATTCAGAGAGAATCGGAATTAGGAAATCGGTATTCCTTATATTTGTACATCTGGCCCTATGTGCTAGATGTACTAACATTAGTAATTGCGATTTCCTAATGTATGAAACTTTTAATATTAAAATAGCAATTCCCAGTGGTTTGCAAATCAGCCTATCTCGTGAATATTAATGAGGTATGTAGCAATTTTGACCCATTAGGAATCGCAACCATTACAGTGATGGTGGCCTGCTGATGTAAGCAGACCAGCATGTCTGTGATTGCTGTTTAATAAAGAAATCATTTTGTTTAAATGCAGCCCATCAAAGAAAAATGGGATGTGTCTAAAAATAAAAAATTCAACTTTGTAGATTCATTTTTGTAATGGGTCCATTGGACCGCTGCCTCCTCTTAGAACATTTTTATTTAACACTCTCAAAAGGGACACCTTCCCGTTTGCAAATGAGTTGCCACCAGTTTTAAACTGCTGGTAAGGTATTACTGTTTTGTGACTGGAATTAGGTCGCAAAACAGTAATACATACATTCTGATTCGTTATTGAGAAGGAACAGTTTTTTTCAGTAAACGCAAATTGCGATTCGGTAACAAGTTGCTGAGTCACAATTTGCCTTTTATTTATTGTCAAAAGATGTATTGTGGTCTGAAACTGCCTGATGCTGTGAATCTGGATGTTTGCAATCGCAAAATAGCTTTGTAGATCCGGCCCCAAGGGCCTTCTTTAGGGTTCAGAAGATAGGGTACTACAACACAAAAGCGACAGATATCTTTTCTGCTGTATCACATGTGCATTATAGTATATGGAACTTGTAATATGGCAGACAGAATAGGCACGCTTTAACAGTTTCCTGTCCATCAAACTCCAAATAAGGCCATAAATTATAAACACTGGATTGTGGGTAGGCATGTGGTAAGTGCTACCACAATAAATTATCTAGATGTATGGATTATAAAGGAATCCAGGGATACAAAACAAAATTATTTTCAAAATCATCAACTCTGTTCACAAATATTATATGTAATACATATTAATCTTGGTGGATAATTATAAGGCACAGAAAATATAAATGATGAGCCAATTTACTCAGAGAGGAAACCGTTTGGATTTTATCCAGACAATGGCTCTAAATGTGGACCAGAAACCACAGCAAAAATTGTTACAAACCATTCAAAAACAAGCCATTGGAAGGTATTGATTGGTATTGCGTGTTAATTCCAACCATATTGAAAACAGTGGTGGGCGACTGGCAAAAGTTATAACAAGATCAAGAAGTTAAAAACATTAGTTAAGAGAAACCTTTGTTGACGCATCAAACATCAAAGCAATCGGAGGTTGGAAAGCAAGGCAGACATATTTAACTTCACAGATAACGGGAGGGTATCCTTGTGTATAAAGTAGTTCATGTAACAAGATCACATAATATATATGCACACAATATGATGACATGGAATTTGTGAATGCATTTATAGCATAAAGTGTTCAAGCAATCTCTTGTAAGTGGCTGAACAACACAGGAGTCAAATACAGGTGTTTGTGGCTCAAAAGCAATATCCAGACCAGCAGCATCAGGTTGCCTGTAACAAGAGATTTTTTTAATACAAACATAATGTGAGTCAAATTACATTTCAGATAATAGAAGTGGCATAAGAAGAAAAAGAGAAGAAATATGAGAAACAAATATCATAGCATGAACTGTTTACAGTGTGAGGGAAAAGACTGGATGAAACATAGGAACTATCTTGTTTCCTACTACCATTTTAAAGTTTAACTCGATTGTTTTAATCGTGGCCTACAATAACAGAGAATCCAGATTGATAAAAGGATGTTTTGAAACATTGTTTGACAAGTGCTGAAGAGAAAGAAAATGCACAATAGAGAGTAGGCATATGTGAACATATCCGGCAAATAAAAACAACATTTATTGTATCTTATGGAAAGAAGTATTAGTTTGAAAAATATATAATATTGGATGTAAATCTGAATGACTTGTTTGGAATGATATTCATGGAATTTGTGCACATTTGGACTGGAGGCTCAGAGCTGAAAAAGACATCAGAAATGTCATGGTGGCGTACCAGGATATATGTTACATTAAGTATCAATGATGATCTTGTCATATGTTCATTCCTTGCTCCCAGGTAAACCAGTGTGTCCCATCAAAGTTGGGAATAGTGAACGTACTTGCATGTAAGAACAGCTTACCCTTACCCTGCAAAGTCGTGTGTCTGTAAAAGTTATACTTCCACCTATGAAATGTCCTATATACTTAGAAACCTAGGCTCCACTAAAGTGGTCTCTTTGGCCATTGTTATATTGAAGTACTATGCCCTAAACTGATTCAGATTCAGGCTCATCTGTCTGCAGAAACATAATTAGATTTTGTATTGCTGCTTTCCTAGAAAGTACCCACATGTGACTTGCAAAGTGTCCAAATAAAGCAGTTACGTTATCCATGCTGTTTGCCCCTCTTTTCTTTATTAGAGATCAAGAAATGGAACTTGGGCATTCCATTTTCTATTCCAACATTGTCAAATGTAGACAACATTCCCGTAATGTGCATTATGTTTTCCATGGTAAATTTAATGATAGTCAGCAAACATTCATACTTCCAAAACATGTCCTTGGTATTTCACACAACTGAACGGAACAATTGCCTGCAGGGAAATGTACGTCCATGGAGACAATCACCCTGGAATTGGTGACCAGAACTTTATCCTTCCTCATCCCTTTACATAATCATCACCAGGAATGGGAGGCTGGCACAGGTGCCTAACTCTTTTGATTCAGTGCACATAGAAAATGTTTGACGTTTACAAGTCTGGCATGGATGCCACCAAAGACACTACATTCTAAGGAGAGAACAGTCTCACATGTGCGTATAATTCGTCTTTTCTCTAGGTTTCAACCGCATGTTTCCATCTTGCCTAATTATGCAGTAGATCATTTCAAAGGTCTAATGCGAAATGTGCCACTTATCAGGATCATATGGGCCTCTGGAGTAACGTCCCAGAAAGAATGAAACGTGAAGCAACATAAAATAGCTTCTAAACTGTTCAATTCTGTATTCTAAACTGCCCTTCTTATCTTGGTCGAATGGTATTCGTATATAGCATATATAACTGATAGAGCATATGTATTTTATACTCCAGACCTTATCAACAGAGATATTTTTCATTCCTCCTACATTATATAGTCTTCAAATTGTTATCTTTTAAGTCTTCCTTACAATAAAGGCCTGCTCTTGAATTGATCATATAATGTTTCTCCTCTCTCTCCTTTTTCCTTTTCTCTCTTCATTGTATAGATAACTCTATTTGCTACTTTTTTCTACATCAAGTGTGATCACTTTGTGTATTAGTCTTTAACCCGCAATAACTTCCCAGTACATATTTTGGCCATTGCCCGACACTGAGGAGGCACATAATGGCCTCTCTGGTGCAGAGCACTAGAGGGATTACATTATTCAGTTTTAAACTTGGACTGCTCGGGAAGAGCTTTCTGAGGAGCCAGAGTCTTGTTTTCTTTTCTTTTAGTGTAATGACGATCAGCATGTGTTAACATCATTACACTAAAGTGGAAGTACAATGAGCCGATGGGCTTGTTTCACTTTCACTGCATCAATGCTGTGGGAGATATCTCTACCCTCCGAGCATTGATCGGGGACGGAGGGGTATTGTTGAAATTATATCTCTACCTAGTGGATCCATGCTTAGCGATCTCCATAGGAGAGCAATCCCCAAGCAGGGATTCACCTACTAGACCTCAGGGATATTGGGGGAGACCCAATCTGCCCACTAGAATATTTTGGGAAGACCAAATCTGCAAAAAGCACACTAGTCACCAGGGCTTAATTTGAAATGAAATATAGGATTCGGACCGCCCATCATTTGCACGGCCATACTCCCAACAAAATATGCAGGCAGTCTTTCTGTCCCCCCAGAGGTTTATTACCCCCCAATCAGCCCCTTTGGGTTGGCGGAAAGCTCTCTAGACAACAGAGACATACAAAAAATAGGGGTGAGGGCTGGCCATCATGAACATGCTCCCACCACACAAAAAAAGCATGCTGACAGTCTTTCTGTAGGGGGTAGGCAGGTGATTACCCACAATCTGCCCCATCCGAGAGGGGGGGTTAGACACAGGGCTTACTTTAAAAAATAGGGGTGGGGCAGCCTATTATGGGCCCAGCCAAGCCCCACCCCCAACGAAATATGCAGGCAGTCTTTCTGCCCCTGGGGTTGCCGATGGGGGTGTTTACCCCAATATGCCACAGAGAGCAGAAAGCCCACTAGACATTAGGGATTTGAAAACAAAAATAGGGGTGCAGGCTGCTGATCATGGGCAAGGCCATGCTTCACCCAACCCCACCAAAAACTCTGCTGGCAGTCTTTCGACCCCTCCTCGGAGGCAGATGGGGGTGATTACCCCCAATCTGCTCCCCCTGGTGGGGTAGAAAGCCCACTAAGCAGCAGGCACATATTAAAAAAGATACAGGGGTGGGGGATATCCATGCTCCCACTCCCTGGAAAATATGCTGACTGTCTGTCTGACCCCTCAGCGGGCAAAAGGGATTGATTATCCATAGTTTGCCGGGGGGGGGGGGGGGCGCAGAATGCTCACTAGACACCATGGACATATATAAAATAATATTGGGGTGAAGTATGTCCAACATAGGCATGGCCATACCCCCACCTCAAAAGAATGTATTGACAGTCTTTCTGCCCCCCATACATTGTGATGGATGGGAATGATGACCCCACACTGCCTCAACAGGGTGCCATAAGCTCACTAGACACCAGGGACTGACATTATGCAGTATTTGTTTGGAATGGGCATAGCCCTCCTGGGCTTGGGCTTGGGCCTGTGCCTTCCATTACACCATGGCCCAATAAACTTTTTGGCCCCCGGAGGAGGAATGCAGATCTTCACCCCAATCTGTACCTCAAGGGGGAAGACAGCCCACTGAACACAACGGATTTCAAAACAGCACCAAAAGAAACAAAAGGAGGGGGCAGCCTACCCTGGCATTGAACCTTGCTCCTGCCCCAGAAGGGGCAATAGTGTTGTTCTGCCCCCATGGGGGCAGATATGGTTGTACCACTTGGGAAGGGTTTCCCGAATCTACCCCCTAGGTGGTAGAAAGTGTACCTGACACCAGGGATTCAGACAAAGCACAACTCTGGGAGCCGCTGTCGGCTGTAAGAGTTCCTGCAGGGCGGTGACGTGGGGAGGGGGAGGGGCAGGGTGGGGGTTAGTAATGTGTGGATTACGGAGGTTAACAGGTAAGTAAACATATAAATAAATAAAACAAATTTTGTTGCGCGCACTGCATCACCAAATGTGATGCAGTGCGTGCAAAGAAATTCGTTTTATTTATTTGTATATTTACTCACCTGTTAAACTCCATAATCCATACATTACTACCCCCTACCCTGCCCCTCCCCCTCCCCACGTCACCGCCCTGCAGGAACTCCTACTGCCGACCGCGGCTGAACTCTGGACTCCCCAGGATTTTTAGTTTGCAGAACTGTCTGGATCTGTTGCATTTCTCCAGGTGGCAGCCTACCCAAGCCCAAAAAGTGAAGCCATTCACCAGTGCAAGTGGGTTGATATTGGGAATTAGCACACTTTCCTGGACCACATGTAAAAACAACATGCAAAACAATCAAATGTTCTCTCACCTGCTTTTGGATGTGGTACTTTAGTCTGCAGAGGAGCAGAAAGACTGATGCTTTAGAGGAGAGGGTGGGGCCTGATGTTAGGATGGGACAGAACCACTGCAATATTTTATAACAAAAATGTATTCCTTCTATACAGTGGGCTTTTGGCCCCCCATGGGCAAATATGGGGAAAACCTCCTGTCCTTAAGGTGCTCATTTGGAAGTTTGCTTCTTTGGTGAGAGCACTACTGTGCTTCTACATATTCTTTTTTTTTTTTTTTTTTTAAACCTTTATTCAAAAAATAAGGAGATACATGCGCAGGCCCACAACCACCATGGCCGGCCGCAAAGACAGTAAATAGGAACAGGAGAAACGTAGGCCAATCAACAATCAGGATATTTCAAGTTATTCCAGACATGGCTGTGAGGTTCGCAACACAGGATAGGAGGTTTTCATTTTTAAATTTTAGGAGAAGAGTAGGGGCTGCAACAACAAGGACATCACACCTTACATGAGAAATACACAAAAGAGACGAGGGGGACGTACCCCATTTACAGTCAGAGGTAGGCTATGACTACAGCAACTATGTAATCTAGGCAGCCGCGGCGGTAAAACTGGGCAGTAAGCAATACTACAGAAAGCAACATTACTAAGTATCATCCCAGAAAGCCCACCCCCCAAGAGCAGAGAAACAGAGGCTTGTTGAGATGCCAGAAAAAGAAGAAAGGTGCAAGACCAAGAGACAGCCAACCCTACTAAAGAGGAAAGAGCCCTCCCAAAGCCGGAAAAGAGCGATAGGGACCATAGAACAAAACAAACTAAAATAACAAACCCCCCCACACCCGCCACCCTGCACCCCTGTAATGGCTACGGCCTAACCCACTAACAGCGTGCCTGTCGCCCCGGAACTGCCCCACAGAAGGGAAAAAGTAAAAGAAATGGAGGAGGAGAGAAACAGACACACTCCCGGATACCCGATACCCCCCGCCGGCAGTGACCTCCCCAAGGCACAATCATCGTCAATCAAAGCAAACAGTCGGCATTATCACGGGGAGGACAGTCACCAATAAGAAACCCCCCCACCCCACCCCAGGCCCGGTGAGATACTCGGTGCAATCCCGGCAAAAATGAACTGAGCAATCCCAGGAAAGTAGAAGTCAACCCTGCAAGTAACACGGGGAGACCTATCGCCAAAGTCACAACAAATGCAATCAGGAAGAGCGTCTCAGGTAGTCCAAAGCAGTGGTAAGGAGCAAGAACAACTCAAAGTCAGAATCAGCCCTGACCAGTGCGAATCCTTTCCGAAGCACGCGCCAACCAAGCCACAGCCGACCAGAGACAGACAAAACGTCCACGGCAGTCCGAGGCACTGAAGATGGAACAAATTCCGGACACAAAATGGCGGCCTCCGTTATACAGACGGGCCAGGACGAAGAAAAATGGCAGTCCCCTTCGACAGGACCCTGAGACTCGGCATTGACGATCAGAACCTCCAGCGACGATACTCCATCGGATAGGAAACGTGAAGGGAAGACCAGGCACTGTAACGGGTGAAGGAGAAGTGGGGCCGACTCCCAAATGAGTGAAGTCGGGCTGCCGTTCGGGCACCTTGAGATGGCGGGCCAAATCGCTCGACTGGACCACAAACTGCTGTTCAGGTGTCGCAGCGTCAGTGGCCGGTCACGAGCAGACATCATCCAGCTTTGCCGCCAGGGAGACATATGTGACGGTGAATTGTGAGCGGAGCGCCCCAATCGCCGCCATTACGGAACTCAATGAATGTGCGCTATCCGTCCCCTCCATCCCGGGGCCCAGAGGACGGAGGGGGACATAATCTCCAGCCCACATCGCCGGGCTCCGGGCACACATTCAGGCGATCTCAACAACAGGGGCGCCCCGGACTGGCACGCTCAACACAGTCACCGGCTGTGGGTGCAGCCCGTCAGCCCCTGGACCGGGAAACGAGGGTCAGGCACACAGCCCCCAGCTACGGTTCAGGAGGATCACAGCACGTCACGATGCCTCTCTTCCGGCACTCTCCATCAACGAGGTCACAAGTCGAAAGTGCAAAGAATTAGTCGAATCCGGAAGACCGGCCACAATCTCGGTCCCACAGCCGATGTTGATCAGTTTCCACTCGGACAGTTCAGGAATCGAGGTCCCGGCGGCAGCCCTGGAGTAGGCCGAAAATGGGACACGACATAACTCCGTCACCGAATAAGGTAGGAAGTCCGGGACGGCACCGTTGGCATCAGGTAACCTTCATACATCCAGGCATAGGGCGTGGGTAGAGGATAGATAACAGGATAGACGAGCCGCCGGCGGAGGTCGGCGGAGCCGGGAGCTTATGCGGCCATCTTGGTTCGCAGCGTAGCTCCTCATCTTGCTTTTACATATTCAATCTCTTATCTAACATTATGCCCAGTAAGCTTATGGAGCCAATGATGTGTGGTATGCAGTTAAGAGCTGTTAGCTGATTCCTCGATTCTTTGATGGCTCGTGACTGTTTGGGTGGGGTGATTAAGAGAAATTCTGTTTTAAGAGCATTTAATTTAAGGTGATTGAGAGCCAGACAGTTTATGGGCTTTCAGTAGAGTGGTGCTGGGGGACCTGATGTTTTCTGGGAGGAGACTTTCAGTTACAGTTGGGTGTAATCAGCATACATGTGATAATGGATGTTGGATAGTTTCAGACTTTTAGTTAAAGGCTCCATGAACAAGTTGAAATGAATTGGTGAGAGAGTGGACCCTTGTGGTACCACCAGATTAACCGGTGAGGGATTAAATAGGGACTGATTAACCTTGAATCTTTGAGTTCTGTTATGGAGAAAATAGGCAAACCAGTTTAAGACGGGCCCTTAGAGCCGCATCCTGTGTCCCAATCGTTCGATTAAGCAGTCATGTTTAATCGTATCAAAAGCTGATGATAAGTCAACAAGAATCAGAAAGCAGGAATTGTTCTGATCTAGCATTTTCACCGTATCATCCATGATGTGAGCAACAGTGGATTCGATACTATGATCATAATGGAAGCCAGATTGAAATTAGTTAAGTAATTGGAATTGTTCTATGAGATTACATAGCTGGACGTGGATGCATTTCTCTACGAGCTTCGCCAGGGTCGGAATGTTGGAAATTGGGAAGAAGGTGTGCAGGTCAGTGTGATGTGCCATATCTTTTTTTAGAGTAGGGGTAACCTGTCCAGCCTTTAGACATTCTGGGATAGAGACTTGAAGCAGTGAGGCATTGACTATTTTAGCCCATAGTGGAAGTATGGATGGTTTAATTTCATTAAAGACTTTTAATGGCAAAGGGTCACTCAAGTGGTTGGATGGTCTCAATGCTGTAAACGTGCTATTGCGCACGGTTCACTTCTTGGTTGTTTTCTTGTTTTACACATTCTTGTTTCTTTTCTTCTTTTTTTGAACTGAATGACGACCAGTGATGAGAAAAGGGGCCCAGTCTGGTGAGTACTTGCCAGTTACCCCGAGGGTGGTGTTCCAGTGAGGTGTCATTCTTTTCGCCACACATTTTTTAGCAGAAATTTGTTTTGCAAAGTTCCAATTTCATTTGGCGGATGCACTGTGTAGATTAAGGTTTCAGACATCCTGTGTTGTTCTATGTGACTGTCAAGTGGCGTTGGCCAATATATTCTTTTTTAAAAATTCTTTAAGATATCGGACGTATTGCTGTAAGATACCGCTGAAAAAATGATAGTGGATAGGGGAGCGCAACAGTAATCATCAACATGAGACTGATCTGTTGTAAGGCATACTGACATAACTTACGCCCATAAGACAGGGTTTTGTGGTTGTTGATGACTCCTAAATGTAAGCCAGTTTGTAAGAATGAAGACAATTTGAAAAATACCCTCTAATCGTATGCTAGTATGGGGACCCACAAATTCAGAGATGCACACATAACCACTGCTGCTAAACTCAACATCTTGTTCCCATTCCAGAAATGCATAGGTTCTTTGTTACCCATGTTCTACTTTACATATTGGACCATATGAATTTGTCTATACTCGGGACACAATGAAAAACCATTGTACAGTACAGTTCAGTTGTTTGCCCTTTGGTTTTTGGAGAACCTACAAACCCTATATATCCCTTATATATCCCCACAACTAGAAGGGACTGGTGGAGGTAATGGTATATTGCTTTTGTGAATCACACAAAGTTACAAATGAAAACGTTGTCACAAATATCTGTTTTTGTCCTACTCATTTTCAATATTTTTTATTTCAAAAGTTATTTTCTTTGGGATAATCATGAGGGATCTACACACATGATCCCTTGCTGAATTTGGAATTTTGTTTAGCTTTTGGTAATCTAGAGCTTTTCTAGATCACCCATAGGTTTCACTCTGGTTTCCACCACAAAGTGGAAGTAGGTTGAGAGCAAAAAATAAAGGAAAAAAGGGCTACTTCTTTGAAAAATGCCACAACTGTGGAATAAAATTAGGCTTTATTTATTCAGCTCTGCATGTTCTTCAAAGTTGGGAAGATGGTGACTTTAACACAGCAAACTGTTTGTTGATGCCACTTTTAAGAGAAAAAAACAAACTCATCCGGAGCACCTTTTTCTTTTTCTCCCCGCAAGACTCAAATCTAGGTATATTTTGCCTATTTTCTTGGTCCCTTCCAGGGGAGTCCGCAAACTCCATATAACCTAAAATGGGGTCACCAGTGGGGGTCGACTATACTCGCCCCAGGAAATTATGGGTTATCCCTTTGTGCAAGCAACTAGGATGTCACCAAATCTAGGTTGTCATACGGCTCCTCCACACAGATTCTGCGCAGACAGTTGTTTGTGAGGAATCCAAATATCTCAGTTGGTGCTGAGCTATTAGAAGCAAGGTATTACTTTGAGCAGCTAGGTTGGTTCACCTATTGTGTCACTTTTATATTTCCTTTATCTCTTTATTGTTTGGGTGTTGAAACAAGATGTCTCTAGCAATTTTAACTAATATATTAGTGCATTTTAATCTTTAAAAAAAATGCATTTCCCAGATTAATTTCCTTGAAGGCTTGTGGTATGATTCTTTATGCCTATATTGTCCTGTTTAACTAATGCCTTTTAAATGAATGTATCTTTGACGTCCCAGGATAGCTTTCTGATATCATCTTAAATGTACATAGCAGGATGTCTTATTCTTTTGTCTTTGTGTATTTTATTAATTGTACTGTAATGTATTTGTCTGGTTACTTTTAGGGCGAATAGCCTGAATAAATTATTTTGGTGATGATGATTAATATTTATTCATATATCTTAGGTTTTATTGAGTATGTATTGCTATTCTGAAATATCATTTCGCTTCTTTGCATCTGTTTTTTGAACTATCACTTAGTTAAAAAGTACTTTCATTGATAGTTATTATTTTATGATGTTGTTACTTTCCTTCTATATTCTTGAAATATAAATAAAGACTGTCAAACCAGAAAAATAAACTTGATTTTGGAATGATAATGTTGCCTTGAAAATGTATGAAAAAAAGAATGCATTGCTGTTGTTTTGGGTGTAAATTATGCCTTGTCTGATTGATACCACTAGTGGTGTCACCAAGGAATTTAGCCATCTCATAAACAGTAAATGTGGGAGTTGCATTTGAAAAATCCAGCAGACATTTTGTGCTTTTACAATGGAGGATATCAAAGGCATTTATATCCCTTGCACAGAAGTCTGGACACATGCTCACAAACAGACTTACATTCAGTGCTTAATTTGTAAATATATATGTAAGTGCCAGGGCACTTCTTGAAAGGCCACTACAGCCTGCATCACTTATTTCCCCAGAAGGCGCTACCAATGACAGTAGCAGCACAACTACTAACAATCACAGTTCTACAAGTGTGACACCTCAGTGTATTCCAGGCCTCCAAAACTATTAAATGGTGGGAGCTGTAGATAGTATACATTTTTAATGTATTTTGACTTATTAAGCAGTGTGGTTGTGCATTTCTCAAAATTAGACAGGCAGTGCCACCATGTGGTGGAATAGCTCTGGAGCTGGTGCTGACAAATAAGTGATGGTGCCGGACACCGGAAACCACTGGCCCAAATTAAGCACTGCTTACATTGTCCAGTTAAGAGTGACTTTCTAGAAAATACTTTGCATTATGCTTTAGACATGAACTCTTAGACAAGCAGGAGGCATCTGATCCATTACCTCACTTTTGGCCTTCAACATACATTCCAAGAACAGTCCTAATTTATTCTTAATTATAGTTGTTTGTTAGTTCATTTTGTGCAGTGCTAGTGGACAGAAGCTTCAATGTACTCAAGGAAACAAAGAGATATATGGGTATGCATGCTTGGCCATACAGGCATATCTCATTTTATTGTGATAATTGAGGAAATATGCTTCACAGCAAATGACCACAGACAAGAGGAAGCAAATAGATGAGGCTGGTGAAGGTCGAACCCTTTTTTTTAAAAATCAGATGTATGCCAATGTGATATATGAAAGATTATTCTGATCAAGCTAACTTTCTGTTTAGCATCTTGTAATGTAAGTCTAAGTTGCCTATTTAAGTAGTTTCTTTTGGCATCACTTTTAAGATTTGACCCACCTACTTCTTAGCAAACTTCTGTTTCTCTCCGATTTTGTGCCTGTTAATTTCATTCTACCTTAATTATTTTTGCAAGTGCTATCCCTTACAGATGCCTGTGTGGAAATGTGAAATGCCTTGTGAGGTAGAGACAGAGAGAATGTAGGTCTGGATTAGTCACAAAACTTCAGTCCAGCTAGTGATTTAGGGCCTGATTTAGATCTTGGTGGATGGGTTACTCTGTCACAAGGGTGAAGGATATCCCATCCACCGAAATATAAATCCCGTAGGATATAACAGGATTTATATTTCGGCTGACAGGCTGTCCGTCACCCTTGTATTGGAGTAACCTGTCCACCAAGATCTAAATCAGGCACTAAGTCTTAAACTTGGCTTAGGAGAAGCAGCACTGACAACTAGCATCAGCAAGCCTATCAGTTGGCTCATGAGCCTGTAGGCCGTCCTAATAGGAATACAGACTGGTTTCAGGATTAGGAGTTCTTGACAGTCTTCTCAGCAGGCCCTGCAAGGAGTATCGCCTGGTTGCTAGTTACTGCCAAGCTACTGTGCACTCCTGGTCATCTGGGTGTTTGAAAAGAATGGAACATTCAAGGAAGATTTTCAGGCTATTTAATCTAATTGAAATGACTTTTTATTAAAAAAATTGTTAAAAATATTTTTTTAGTTTACAAGCATTTTTGTGTCTGAACATATATATATATATATTTGTACAATAAATTATGTAGCGCTACCCAAGCAACAAAAGACAGTTGAGCCCCATTGACCATGCATTATGTTGTGTACGGCTTGATAAAAATCATATTGTATGAGATTTATTTTTATCTATATATGATTCAGTGTTAGATCTTCAAGTTTCTGCTAAAATCAGAAGTACATCTTGCCTCTAAAAGGTCGGAAGCCAACCTCAATGAGAATAATTCATGTACATTTAGGAATGCATATACATAAATGAATGCTATTGGAATCCCGCTTTAATCAGTGGATCACAATTTCCTTTTTTCCTGCACACTGACCAGAGGCACATTCTAACACTGTGGTAGAGAATCTAGTGTGCCTGTAAAACAGAAAAATTATATTAGAGAACGTAGTTCCTTGAATTTAAATAGCTGTTACTAACTAATCTTCCTCTCTGAAATAAACCAAATTTTAAGCAGTCTCTTTCTGCTTTGGGAGAGAGAAAGCAGACAATACCAAAACAGATCAGAAACATAAGGTATAGTCAGCAGCCAGGAGCACAGCAGGGAGCCGACTACTGCTCTAAACTGTGTCATTTTTTAATCCCCCATCCCAGTTTTCCCCGCCTGACCTCATGCTGAGATGAAGTTATCACAGAAGACAGCTTTACTCTCGCCAATGAATCTAGCCTGGATCTGTATTATCCTTAGCAGATCAAAACACTGCTTTCATCAAATAGCCTTATCTGCATAAAAGGCATGCAATTGCTTGATAATTTTGCTCAAACTATGCTATTCACTTAAAGGACAAGAGGACAAATCTAATTCATTCCTTTTAGGGACCTTGAACAGCAAACTTCTACTTTTCGCCCAGGAACTTTCATTTAAAAAAAAAAAGGTTGCATTATAGGGACAATTTGGTATTTTCTCTCTTGTTTACAAATTTTTTTTTTTTGTGGAGCAGTTTGCAGTTCTCTTTTCACTGAGCACCAAAAGTGTACTTTGTCAAAAACCTCAGTGAAAGATTTTGAAGTATCTATACAGCTGATGCTACTAAAAACTTCATCTCCACAGGGACATGTATTAGAGTGGACAGCCAGAGTTGGGTGCTTTTATCCTATAAATGTGCTGTCTTTAACAAAGCAGATGCGTGATACGTGTTAATAATGTGCGCCATTTCAACTAAGCGAGAAGTTATTGTGCAAATTGCGATGAACGAAAACAAGCAATATATTGCGCTGCAAAACCAGAGGCATGCAAAGAGGATTTCAACATTATATGGGGCCCTTATCACAAGTTGCTTTTAGGCAGACACATTTATAATTGTTGATATTTTATAAATAAGCTTGTTTTTAGACTGAAGAAGATACAGTATTTAATTTCTCAGAAATAAGTATTGCTCTTGGTAGTAGAACAACACCTTTAAATTATCGTTCCTCGGTTCTACATTTCATTTGTGTAATGAAATAACCGAATAAAAAAAAAATGTAAACCTAGAAAAATAGGGATGGAAAGTATCAGAAGAACATAAATAAGCAGGGAAAAAGACGAAGGGAGGGAAGAGATAAAAAAAATAGCATACAAGTGATTCTCCCTTTAAGAAAAAAGTGGTCAGAATAGAATACTAACAAAAAAGTAGAAAGCAGGAAACGGGGTGGGAAAAAAGGAAAAGGAGACAAAAAAGGTTGTACATGGGTGTTACCGCTTGAGAAAAAAGCAACTCACAAACATTCTAGCATCCACTTGCTGAAGGGAGTCTAATTAATTCCCTGCATATATGCACTTATGTATGTAGGACTGTATATCTGAATTCGTGAATGCATACATGCATATTGTACTACGTCAGTAATATGGCATCTCCGACTGATGGCTCCTGCTGTTCATAGGCAAGAACTAACAAGCATTTACAATGCAATGGTCTCGTCTTTGTTAAAGTTAGAGCTATTGGCATTGCAAATGTAATTTTTTTCATGTATTGTTATTTTTTTTAAACCAATAAATATATGGTATTGTCATTTACAATGGCAATAGGTAAGCATTAGAGACCTATGGCATTTGCACCCACACACACACACACAGAGCCACACACATACACACAGAGCCACACACACACACAGAGCCACACACAGAGACACAAAGACACACAGAGCCACACACACACAGAGCAACACACACAAACAGAGCCACACACACACACAGAGCCACACACCACACACAGAGCCACACACACACACACACAGAGCCACACACACGCTGCCAAAAGGGTTACTACCCACCCACAAGCGCAGGCCGAGGCAAGCTGTCTGTCTAGGCGGGCCTAACTCCAGCTTCGCCCACAGGTAAGTACAGCCCTGTCCCATCTGCGAAATGAAGTGCTAGTTGTTCTGCACATATGTATCTCGTGAATCGGCAATAGAAACGCATTGGAACAGCAACATGCATAGATTGTAAATGTACGTTTCCTGATAAAACTTAAAACACATACTATACAGTAATAGATTTAGCGCGATCGGCGTTCAAAAGCCAACGTTGAGTTACTTTAAATTGCGTTATGACACGCATAATGTAACACAAATCATTAAAGAAGTCTGACGACTTGTTTGAGAGATGGCAGAAGTACTTCAGATTTAGTAGACGACTGGCAGAAATAACAGGCCAAGATGGAAGCCCCTGGGAGGCCTCACTGCGAGTGGTCGTCGGTTTGGCACATCTTCTCTCTTTTTTTTTGTCCCATTGTGTCACTTCCGGGTTCTGCCGCCATCTTGATGGTGCGACTAGCAGTTGGTGGATAAGCATCTGGTCTCAGAATCCAAAGTGCTGCTGGCTAAAAAGTCAGGACGGGATGGCATTGCCAAGTGGGTGCTATTAAACACTTCCGGAAATCATGCACTTAAGATGGCGGTCCTTGGCACCCTTTACCAGGGACCTATATGCTCCTTCACTTTCTTCTCTTGCCAGAACATAGGGGTTTCAGGAATGGGGGAGAATTACCCACGGCATTTGTGGGAATGTGTGGGAGTGAAATATATGCTGCTTCCACCCCTGTTGTTATTTTAATTACATGACTTCTTTGATAAAATTATGAATATTTTCATGTATGAGAGATTAAAGGGAGGCACCGCTGGATTTTTGTGTTGGTACTCGAGGCACACGAGCGAGCAGCTGCAGGATGTAACTCTTCATTTTCACATATACTTTGGTTTTTCCAATCCCAAATTTATATCCCCAGCGGTTTTGTGTCATTTAGGTAGAATATAATTAAAATCAAAAGCCACGAACAGGGACTGACTTTCCCCCTTTCAACTCACCCCCCCGGCGAAGCCAGCAGTTGCTGTTTGTTTGCATGATCTGAGCGGGTCACCGGAGGCTCGCTTTTGCCTCATCCCCTAGTTTACAGCTGAAATGATTTAAAACGGCCTTGAACTGCAATACGAAGAGATTAAATATGAATGGACACACGCCACTTATAGCAGGAGCCCTACAGTGCGGGCTACGAGGCGTCCTTCACAAAAATAGGACACATATCCCATCCAATTCAGGGACATATTCCCTGGCTATATTAGCTAGTGAAATGAACGAATTAATTAAATTAGCATTTGTGAAGTACTGGAGCGGGTGTGGGAGGGCTCAGTGCACGCTTGGCTGAGGTACTTTCTTATTTCGCTAGGCCTGCGGCCGACTTACTTACTGGAGCTTTTGTAGCACATCTCTCGCTCGACAATTATATTTCGCGTGAAATGTCCCCTGGCTGTGTATTCCTGTTCCCTTGCAGGACAGAGGCTGCAGTGAGCAATCTGGTCACTACATACTGGTAAGCCTACTTCATACCTGCCAACTTGAAGAACAAGTGCTCGCCATGTCTGTAAGCTCTGTCCTTTTGCGATTGGAGGCATGTTTTTCTTTCTCCCCTCTTCTCCATTGGCTGGTATGTAAACCACAGGCGTGTTTTTGAGTTCTTGTTTACATTCCAGCCAATGGAGAAGAGGGTAGAACAAAACAAAAAAGCATGCCCCCAATCCGAAAAGGACGGGGCTTAGAGCGAGAGAATGACGTCACTGAGACCTCTTCTCCAATGGCTGGCCGCAGTTTAGGAGGCCAGCCAATGGAGAAGAGGAGAGTGGTTTACCCTCGCTACTCAGAGTCAATAAATCTCGCCAGCGAGACTGCCCATGTGCGCAGCCTACGCTAGCCGAGACCTAAAAAGGGACTAATGAAAAGATAATTACAAATGAAAATGGATAAAGTAAAGGGGGGGGTTTCCAGTGTGAATGTTGAAATGATGCCAAACTAAGCAATATATTCAGAAGGAAAAATAAATGACAAAGTAAATCAATTGAAAAACAATTAGGTAATACTTTAACTTTACTTTCCTTGAATCTATTTTTTAGAGACAGGAAGGTAACTTTTCTGGTGAACCAAATATCTTAAATGATGGCTGAGGTATCATGATAGAGGTAGGGATTTAGGGACTGCAAGCTTTCAGGTCAGGATTATCCCTTCTTGGTGAATATAGAGGCGATGCATAGCATACTTTCAAAAACGTGTGAGATAAAATGTACATGTAATTAATCTAAATGGGAGGTTTTTTTTTACATAGTAGTCCTTGAAAATTTACCATACCCCTTCGGCCCAGTAGCCCAACATTATTCAAACATTGAGTATATGTACAGTTGCCGGATGAGATATATATCACTGTATCACAGTCTTAATTTACAACATGCTTCACACTTAACTTTAAACGTGATTTCGGTATGTAGTTTTATTGGCAACAAAGGTATTCTCTATCATTATTAGAACTTTTGCTCATATTCATGTACAAAGTTCAGAGTTTATTTTCATAAAACAAATGTGTGCACAATAGATCCATTTTCAGAAAAAAGCGCCCGGTTTCAAGAATTGAGCCACTGCTGAATGCATCATCACAGCATGATGAAATTCACAAAAATTAGGCAGACTCATAAAACGACACAAGAACGTTGTGAGTGAGGCAGCAACATCAATGAAAATATGCAGTGAAAACTTTAAAAAGGCAACAAAGCGTCAGAGCGATAATTTCATGGTCTGTGAAAGAATGGGAGGTATACATCTTCAACAGTATATTATTTTATGGCTTATTCCATATTTACTATTAAACTAACAAGCTGTAATGAAAGTTTTCTCCCGAACTGCAAGAACAGCCATTTCGTCCATTTATTGGCCTCATGATCACAGTATGAAAAAAATGGTTTGCTTGAGCTACAGAGCCTCTGCCTTTAGGATTGTCAGTATAAATAACTGTTGCGGAAAGAATCAACACATACCAAGATGTTCTCCATGAGTGTCTAATAACATTGTAATTGTATTGTATTGTAATTGCATTTATATAGCACTTACTACCCGTGACGAGGCGTTGAAGTGCTTTTTCGGCGAGTAGCATAGTACTCCGGAATACATGAAGGATTAGTGTTGAGTTAGTATAGTGAAATATGAAAGTAATTTGAGTGGTGGATAGGTTAGTCAGGTTTTTGGATTGAGAAGGATAGTGGAGGGATAGAAGAGGGAAAAAAGGTTTGCATTTATGTAGCGCTTGTTACTCCTAATGGGGTGTTAAAGGACTATCTTGGCGAGTAGCACGCTACTCCGATACCCATAAGGATTAGTGGTGAATTAGTATAGTGGATTATGAAAGTAATTTGAGTGGTGGATATTAATCAGTTATTTGGATTGAGAAGGATAACGGTGGGATAGAAGAGGGAAAAGGTTTGTATCTATATAGCTCTTGCTACCCCTGATGGGGTGTTGAAGCTCTTCTTTTTTTGGCGAGTAGCACGCTACTCCGGAACCCATTACAGGATTAGTGTTGAATTAGTATAGAGAAACATGAAAGAAAGTTTAGTGATGAATGTTAGTCAGTTATTTGGATTGAGAAGCGTAGCAGAGGGATAGAAGACGGATTTAAGAGGGACAAAGGTTTGTATATATATATATACAGCGCTTGTTACCCCTAATGGGGTGTTGAAGCACTTTTTCGCCGCTACTCCGGCACCCATAAATGATTAGTGGTGAATTAGTATAATGAGCAAGTAGACATGTTACTCTGTTATTTCAATTGAAAAGTATAGTGGAGGGATAGAAGAGTTAAGGCTTTAGACTTTTTTGGAGGTTTGAGATGAGTCAGAGAGTTGAGGTACAAGATATATTGAGAGAGGTATAGGGTGAAAATAAGGTAGTGCATTGGATATGCTGAATTAGAAGAAAGTAATAAATACATATATCCATAAGTACATGGAAAGTTTAAAGACGCATAAAGGAAGTATGTATATGTAGATTAAAGATATTGATAGAGGTATACGGTGAGAAATAGGGTAGTGCATACAATATATATTTTTTTGGGAGGAAAGTAATAAATATATAGATCCAAGTACATGGAAGGTATATAGATGCATAAAGGAAGTCAGTATAAGTAGATTAAAGATGTATTTGATAAACTCTGGTTTTGAAGTGTTGTACTTCATTTTTTTTGTTTTTATTTTTAATTACAAAAAAATATTCTACATGTTAATACAAAGCAATACACATATATCGGTACATATCTATAGTACAAATAAATGCTTATATACAGAGGGATATGGTTTATATTTCTGTTTGCGTATGGTGCTTATGTGCGGAAGAGCCTATTCTTGAGTAGTTTTCTGAAGATAGGCAGTTGCCGGTGGATCTTTATGTTGGGGGGTAAAGAGTTCCATATTTTGGCTGCTGGAAAAGAGAAGGATGTGCCACCCTTGGTTTTTCTCTTGTATCTTGGGATTTTGAGTCGAGGTACCACTCTAGAGCGGATGTTCCTAAGATGAATGTGTTTGTTGATTTTATTCCTGATGAAGAGCGGTCCCATTCCATGTATGGCTTTGTGGGTGATACAAGGCAACTTGAATGTGAATCTTCTGGCAACCGGTAACCAATGCAGGGCTTTCAAGGCAGGGGAGATGTTGTCTTGTGGTTTGATATGCAAGAGTAGTCTGGCAGCCGGTTCCGAATCCGTTGTAGTCTTTTCATAGTCATTAAAAGTGATGCGTAGTCGAGGCTATTAGTGTAATCGAGTTTGGACAGAACAAGGGAGATGATAGCTTGGACCTTGTGTGGGCATCCCAAATGGGGGAAGATTTGTCGCAGAGTTTTTATAGTAACAAAGCTTGATCTTGCTAGTTTGTCCACTTGGGCATTCATCGATAGCTTGTAGTCCATGGTCAATCCAAGGTTTCTTCCTTCCTTCCATACTTTAGGTGGTGATCCCAGTTCTTCAGGCCAGGCGGCAAGTGGGTCATAATGTTTTCAATCGCCACACTTGGGTATTTCTGTTTTGGAAACATTCAATTTGAGATGTCTCCAAGTCATCCATTGATCCACGGCTCTGAGGCAACTGAAAAGTGGTGAGTTTCCAATGTCTGGGGCATTCCAGTTGAAGGAGTATTTGTGTGTCATCTGCAATGTTATAGCACGTGAGTTGAAATTGATTGATCAGTGCCGGTAATGACTTCATGTAGATGTTGAAAAGCATGGTCGAGATGATAGAGCCTTGAGGGACCCCAGTTTTTGTGGAGTACGGTTTGGATGAGAAAGGTGGTGTATGGATGATATTAGTTCTGCTTTGAAGGTAGGACGTGATCCAGTCTAAAGCATTCCCCTGTATGGAGTCTTTGTATTAGAGTGTCATGGGCAACCATGTCAAAGGCAGCCGAGAGGTCCAAGAGAATCCAAAGAGTGCCGACTTCCCGCACTGCTCCTGACTGAGCGGGCAGGTGCCAGCATGGCCTCTCGGTCAGGAGCAGTGCGGGAAGCCAGCATTTTGCATTAAACTGCAATGCGTTGCCCCCCAGCAGTACCAATTACCACTCTGGATCGACTTTTGCATGGGGAGTGAGGAGGCAACACCTATTGCAGGATAAGGGGACTACAAGTGGCCCAAAGCCTTCCAGGTAACTGCAGTGGTGTGGGGTCCATCAGCCAAATCTTTATGGGACATCACTAGATGTTTGGAAGGCCTTATTAGTGAATGGGCTTCTACGAATACTTCAAGTACCAGAATGCCGTTGCCTGTTAGGGTGAGCGCGAGGTGCCTGCACACCTTTAAAGCGGAGGAGGGGCAAGAGACTACCTTACTGAAAGGGGTCACTGCAACACCTGTACATCGTTTGACCCCCAGGGAGAATGAGAAGGCTATGAAACTGGCACTGAGGAAAACTATTTGAGGATGAAATGCATCTGCCAAGCGTTTTGTGGACTTCAGCTATTACGCGCAGGAAAAGCAATAAAGCTACTTGAATTGTACCCCGGAGCATGTCGCACTCTTTTCTTATCTAAGAGAGAATCTTGGTCTTCATGTTTTGCCAGCAAGCAGGAGCTGGGCAGCAGCACGCCCTCTCAGTCAGGAGCAGCGCAGGAAGCCAACACACTTTGGATTTTGCATTAAACTGCATCACATTGCCCCCCCAGCGGCACCAATTACCACTCTGGATAGACTTCTGCATGGGGAGAGAGGAGGCAACACTGATTGCCTGATAAGGGGATTACAAGTGGCCCAAAGCCTTCTAGGTACCTGTGGCAGTGTGGGGTCCATCAGCCAAATGTTTTTGGGACATCACAAGGTGTTTGGAAGGCCTTATTACTGAACGGGCTTCCACAGGGGACTTCAAGTACCAGAATTCTGTTGCTTGTTAGGGTGAGTGCAAGGCACCTGTACACCTTTATAGCGGAGGAGGGGCAAGAGACTACCATACTGTGAGTGGTCACTGCAACACCTGTATATCGTTTGACCCCCAGGGAGAATGAGAAGCCTATGAAACTGGCACTGAGGAAAGCTATTTGAGGCTGAAATGTGTCTGCCAAGCGTTTCGTAGACTTCAGCTATTATGCAAAGGAAAAGCAATAAAGCCACTTGAATTGTCACATTGTTTTCTTATCTGGGAGAGAATCTTAGTCTTCTGAGATATGTGTATATATATATATATATATATATATATATATATATATATATATATATATATATATATATTACCTACTGGCGGTCGCCAGTAGGTATATATAGTTAGGATTTTTTTGAATAGGGATTTCTGAAAATTCTATGTTGAATAACTTTGGCGTTGAAGGACGGAATTGGCTGAAATTTTCAGGAAAATGGCACATTTTGTTTCTGAGCGTCCCCTGAAAGTTTGGGGGGGTTTCGTGAAGTGGGGGCCGAGAAAAAAGGGGGTCCCAAAACGTGTTTTTAACATTGAGTTTTCCATAGGGCGGTTGGACTCAATTTTAGCTCGAACGGCTGAATGGATTTCTATGAAACTTGGCAAAATTGTAGGGACTGGTAGTCTGATGTGCCTTTGCTAGGTCTCAGGATATGTGCTCCAGTGGATTTTGAGTATTTTAGGTTCAAAAAAATATATATATCTATAGCAGCGCCCCGGTACGCGCACCGGGGCGCGGAAAGCTGATTGGCTCTCGGGTGTCTGTAAACATTCTAAACAGTCCGGAGCGGCCGCCATCTTGTGTCTCGGTAGGATCGAGACACAAGAGGTGGCCAAAACAATGGGGGAAATGACCATAAGGGGGCAGATTAGATCCTCCCTGACCCCCTAGGTTTGATGTGGGGGCTTTAAAAGGGCCCCGCTTTGCAAAGAAAAACATTTTTTTTTTTCGTTTTTTTTTCAGGGGAGCGCCCGATACGCGCACCGGGAAGCGGTCCGGGGAGCGTACTATGGGGAAAAAAGAATGATAGACTTTTCAAATATTGTATGTTTATTGAATGTTCTTTTTGTTGTTTTTTTTTTGTTTTTTTTAATTTAAGTAGCAACATGTAGGTACCAATGCAGAGTCTAAAATTTAATATACACCGTCTCCTTTGTAGATATCTTGCATGTTGTTACAGAGGTTATTGTGGTATATGGAATCATACCATAGTCTGTCAGGAAAGCAGAAACAATATGGAGGCAGGAGATGAAAAAGAGATGTTAAATACACATTGGAGATAATATAGTTGGAGAAAGGAAGTAACTATGAGCAAACTTACTATGTAACACAAAAAAGTTGCACAGTATACTTTAAGTCTCACTTTATATTATATCTTTTTGGGTACTATTTCCTAATTTACAAATAAAAATGAATAATGTCTCAAACAATTTTAACTTTTAAAATTTAAATTTATTGTTCTGATTTTTCAAAATCTAAAAGAATTTGCAACATTAATTTATCTGGTATGTCCTCCTTTTCATTCCATGATTCACATTCTTCAACACATTTAATTAAGTCTTGATCTACAGTGTCATCCAAAAAGTCTATTTCTTCTTTGTCTTCCTTAGGATTGTTTTCCATATTAATTTGAAATGAAATATTATTTTCATTTTGTTGTGCTTCCATTTTCTTGCTGTAAATTGCATAAAAAATAAATATATCAGTAGAGATAGGGCACTGTTGGGTTTAAGTTCAGACAGGTACTTGTGAGTTTTTAACAGTGAAGTTATCTTTGGGCACTGTATGGTTTCAGGCAGGAAGTAGAACTATTAAAAAGTGCCTGTGATGAAGCCTAAGTAAATTCATAATTATACCACAGAAGCCTAACTCAATCATTAATTTAAATAATTAAGCCTTTCTCAATGTCTAACTCTTATAGAGGGACAGTATATAACTATCTGAAAACGTTTTACAAAATTAACTTAAAGTGCATAACATAGTTCTCCTTTCAAATTAACAACTTACCTTCTTCAAAGTAGTTGAAGTTTTCTGTCAAATTCTTTTGCAAATGTACCTTAGGTAGTGTTAGTCAAAATGGCTGTGTTTCCCTCTCATTTTTTATATATATTCATGTACTTAACCAATCAAATGTCAGCACATAAAAGTACAAAATGTAAGTAACATTTTAATTGGTTAAAAATTCAAACAGTTTCATATGTGTTTTTGTTATGTAATTTACCTCAGGATATTTAGACAGGGCTACAGCCCAAATGGCTCAATGGAATACCACCAAATTTGGGTAAATGGTAGGGACTGCTATGTAGTAGGGCCTATTCTATATTTGATGAAAGTGTCTCCAGTGGTTTTTCTGTAAATTACTTTCCCACCTTTTTTTAGCGAGCGCTTAGCGGTGCGCGCCCCGGTACGCGCACCGGCAGCGTTACGGGAGTCCGCCATTTTGTGTTTTGGTACAATCGAGACACAAGATGGAGGACAAAAAACGTTGGGAATGGGTAGAAGGGGGCACGGTAGTCACTTCATGACCCTCTAGGTTTTCTGAGGGGGGCTTAGGACGCTCATATAGGCCAAAAATAAAAAAATGTAAAAAAAAATGTTGCGGGGGTGCGCCCGGTATGCGAACCGGGCAGCGCTCCGGGAAGCACAACAAAGAGAAAAAAAGAAAGACAGGGTGTAAAAATTTTAGCAATTTTGTTATAAATGGAAGGTAGTTCTGAAAAGAACTGTTTTTTTATTCTTTTTCTTGTTTTTTATTTTTTTTATTAATTTTCAGAACAATTTTTTGATTTTTTAGGATTTTTGAAAACTATTTTGTGTTTTTTTAGTGTTTTTTTAGGGGAAATAACAAAAAAGCAGGGTTTGAACATGTCTCAACAGGAGCAAAAAAAAAAAAAAAAGGAATCATTGTTTTGTCTTCTTGTTGCATTTATGATTTTCTCCAGCTCGGTTAATCAAAGTAATACTCTTTTCTCCAAAACTGATAGTTCCTCCACAATATATACAAACTATTTTGTAGTTTTCAAAAGGAGTTTGAATATTGTAGACCATTTCTCGGCCTTCTGGTCCAGCGAATGAGCTTTGTCCACTGGAGGTGCTGGGATGACATTTGGGGGGTTGGCAGCAAGATCCCTTACTCTCTGCAATGGTGTTTCTGTCAGGAACTGCCTTACTTGCTCTTCCTCCTCCTCCTCTTCGTCCTCATTATCTTCCTCTCCACCAAAGTCCAGTGTTGGAGGTGGTCCTTTTGGTGGTGGTGGTGGTGGTGGTTGCTGAGAAGCACCAGCTGCAGCTATTATAGAAGCCATTGTCAAAAACAGGTCTTGCTCTCTGGAAGTAGAAAGTAAGAATGAGGTAAAAAGGTGGGGGCTTTCATCATTTTGAAAAAAAAAAGGTTCAGAACCAATAAAAAGTGTTATTTTCAGGTCACATGACCTGTTACGCTTACGTTACGCGCCCCGCGCCGCGCCCCGGAGCGCTTCCGGGGCGCTGCGCGTCGCGCTCTGTAGTGCTCCGGAGCGCTTCCGGGTGCGCTAACGCAGCGCGTCATAAGACGCATCACGCGGCTACGCGATAGGTCACACTTACGCGACGCGTCACGATGTTGTTTTCGATCGCGTCAGTTACGCTAACGGAACGTTTCCCGGGGCGCGAACCGGGGCGTGATCCAAAGTTTCGCTAACGGGGCGCACCCCGGGGCGCGCACCGGAAGCGTACCGAAGCAAAAAAAAAAAAAAAAAAAAAACTTCAATACATCCAAAAAAAAATATTAAATACATAGAAAAAATAGTATTCACACAGTTTAGTCACTATCCAATATATTTAGTGACACACTACAAATTAGTCAAGTAAACAGTCAATCACACTGCTACTAAATCCTCAATCCAGACACTTATACATCCACTTATTCTTCAATGCGGATTGCTATATATATATATATATATTCAATGAAAAAACCATAGGTTTTAGACCATATATAGTTAGGAATTAGCATTTAGAAAACCTTTAAAGTTGATATTTTACTCACACAAAACCATTGAAATATGCATAGAAAATATAGTATTCATTATAAAGAAGAATATATTTTACAGCTATAGATATTTGCTATTAAAAAACCATTGAAATTCACTGAAAAAACCATAGGTTTGACACCATATATAGTTAAGAATTTGCATTTACAAAACCTTGAAAATTCACTGAAAAAACCATAGGTTTGAAACCATATATAGTTAGCTGGATAATTTAATCAAACAAAACCATTGAAATTCCCGTATATAGTTAGTTGCACTAACTATATATTTCGCGCACCCGCAATCCACCGCTGATGATGTCACATATTACATCATTGATGACATGGTCAGTGACATCACTGATGACATGACTGATGACATCTCAAATGACATCACTGATGACATCATCGAGTCATTGTATGTTTCTGTAAAGTTTAAATATGTTTTACAGATTGAAGAATGAGTGAATGTATAACTGTCTGGATGAAGGATTTAGTAGGTGCATGACTGACTGTATGAGTGAGTGATTTAATGTGTCTCACTGAATGCATGGGTTAGTGAATAAACTGTCTCAATTTGTGCATCAGTATGTCTGTTGTTGTGTAAACTGCTGCATGTGTTGATCAGTAGCTATATGAGTGACTATATGGGTTATTGATTGGTTGTCCAAGTAATTGTATGGGAGACTGAGTGTGTGTGTGGGTGGCTGGGAGGTGTGTGACTCTGTGCATAGATGTGTGAGCAGTTGATTCACTAGATGTATGGGTTCAAGAGTGCATGTGGAAACAGCTGTATTGGCGAATGACTGTGTGCTTGAGTATATTGATGAGTGAATGGATCTCTCAATGCTACATGTCAAAGTAAGTACATAAGTAAAACACAGTATATGTGAGAGTAGGCATATATAAATAACTGAGCATGAGAGCATATTTTGTTATTCATTGAAAAAAATCAAAGGTTAAAGTGACGTTATAGTTAGGAATTGTAAGAATATCCAAATTTTACTTAAAGAAACCTTAGAAATTCATACAAACCCACATAAATTCACCAGTTATAATAATCTCAAGTAACTCTAAAGCATACCTAAAGTAACTATAACTTGAGCGCCCACCATGCATTATCAACAATGATGGCTTTTCAGATATGATTAGGGATGTTATAAGTGTAGTCATGATTGATTTAATATGCAAGGGTAAAAGCAGTGTATGGAGAGGGTGCCTGCACTGCACAGTTAACTTACCACCCCTATCTGGCTCCGCTCTGCCCTCTGTTGCTCGAGTCCATGCACCTGACACCTCCCTCCTGCCCTGCATGGTCCAATGTACTGCCACTGCCCAACAGTTAGCTTGATGTTCCTGCCCACTCCTCTCCCCTCAGTGGCCTGAAGCTGTGCCCCTATCATTGCCCTTCTGGTTTGCCTCCATCCTTAGATTGCAGCCCCTACCCTCATTCCTCCTACCCAGCAACAAGAAAGCCAAGGCTCTGTGCCAAGCAGTATTATACCGTTGGTCTGACTCTCGCTCTGTGCGAGGATCAGGCAGATTTATGGCTCTTCTTGCAGAGACATGCACTAGTGCACATGTGCCCCTGTCACAGTTTTTTCCAGGCTTGTCTATTATCAGCCTAAAGCACTTGCATCCTGCAATGCTGTAGAGCCACACCCACCCATGACACAAGCACCCTCACTGATTGAACACAGCATGGGCGCTTGAGGTTTCCGCCCACTTTCCTTCCTGAGGCAGTGTGTCAAACAACGAGAGTGCACCTTTCCCACCTTGTCACAGGGTGGTGTGATATCAGCAGTGCACCTGACTTCTTTTACACTACCTGTCAAGAGCTAGATATCGAGTATTCAACAGTATCACTCTAGGAGTACCAGGCGTGAGTAAAAGATTTAAATTGGATGCATCAGTTGTAAGACATTTTAGCCCCATCAGTGGTCTGCTCTGTCTGGAAGATCAAGCTGGGGTTTTCATCAGAAGTTGAGTGTGACAGCAAGGAGAGAACACCAATGTTTGGTTACTGCCTGAAGTGCAGGGGGTTGCTTAAAGGCACGTTTTACCAGCACTGCAAGGGATGAAGGAAAATATGAGAGTGCGAGGAGAGGACTGGCGCTCAGCTTGCAAAATTGGCCATGCTGTGAGCATTACTTTTCTCAGATGAGACCCCCCTGTCGCTGCCACAGTAAAATATTCCCTTTCTCCTTAATGCTTCTAACCTGCCATCCTGTCCATAAGAAGGGAGCAGGTAAGAGAGGAGGGAGGAGTGTTGCATATGAAAGAAAGGGATAGATAAAGAGTGAAAACGAATTAAAAGCACAAAGCATAACTAAGTGAAACAGAGAAAAAGAGAACATACAGGGAGAAAGAGCGAACTGTGTATGAGCAAATGTGTGTAGCTAAACTTGTCTACATCTATGCACACTTAATTGTAAGCACATTAAAATTGGGTCTCAGAAGTACCTAGTGAAGTTATTCAGTGATATAGGAAATGCAAACATATAAAGAATTGAGATGAAGTCAATATCTAGTTTATTCTGAAAGGGAGCCACAAATATATTACTGCACCGAAACATATTTAATTATTTCATTTATTGCAGTTTATTGAAACAGCAAGACTTAAGTGCTAGATAGGCTAGTTGCAGAGAAGCAGATACACAGTAATTGTGGCATGACTTGATCTATCAGCAGTTTTGGCAGCTAAATCTATCTGCTTCAGTGCTCTGGGCTAAGAAAGGGCACCTTTGAGCAAAAAGGCTGTTGTGCACTGGGCGGAGATGCTTGCTGAAAACCTCTCTGCTATGCCTCCACACCCTACATTTTTATCCTCGCTTTAAATCTCACTCCCTCATTTATGGGATTTTGGCATAGGGCAGCGCAGAAAGGCACCTTACTTTGCTGCCTTTCGCCAAAGTGAAAGTGCTGGAATGTACTGAATTAATGCAAATTCCTGACCTTTCTCCCTGCACTGGCTCTTTTTCAGCAGACTGGTGCCAACAGAGCCACTTGTGCTTATGTTGCATGCAGGATTGTTTTTGTGCAGCAAGGGGCACTTTCTTGCACAAAAACAATCCTAATGTGTGCTGCAGAATGCAGCACACATAGAAAGAGAAAAAAAACGAGGAGAAATAAACATATTTCTCTTGGTTACGCCTCTCCTCAGGAGGCACATGAATTCAGCGCCTCCCCAGGTTTACATGATTTTGTGAATATGGGAAAGTATCAAAATCCATGCTGTTGCATGGGAATATCCAATGCAATGTCCATGGAACACCTTCCAGGTGCAGAGTAAGTCGGCACAGCGATTTGCACTGTGTTGCTGTACTCAAGGATTAAGAGGCCACCTAGAGTCACTCAGGGTGGCTTTGTGTGGATTCATAAATCGGATTGAGAGCCCTGCATCATGCTTTTACCACTTTACGTAGTGTGAAAGTGACGCAGGGCTCTCATAAATAAGCCCCCTTAGTACGCAGAAAAATAAAATGGTTTGCTAATAGCAGAGGTTGGCAAAGCATGCAGTGCATCCATCAAGGACACATCAATTGAAATTGAGTTTTAGAAAAGTTTGTGATTGTAAATAAAGCAGTCCAGGAGGTGCTTTGCCACATATTTCATAGTGAATGTTTGCTTATTTAAGGAAGGCTGGCTATCAACACCCCAGAAAAGGCATATTTGAATCCACATGATAATCTTTGGAATATTTCAGGGACATCCTTTCAGAAATTCTGGATTTTAAGGCACTTTTGTTCAACATTATTGTATAAAATGCTACATTTTGGTACTTCCCCTCATCTAAAACGTCATGGGGAGGTGACCTCGTAAAACAAGTCATTCTTGCTTGATTTGGTCGCTATAGTCAATTAGTGGATGGGGGATGTGCCCCAGCACTTTTAAAGTTCACTAGTCACCACTGCCTCTGCCCTTTGTCTGTGTGCATGCCCCTGCTCCCTCCCTTTCACCCACTATGCCACTGCCACTGCCTCTCCTGTCTACTCTGAGTGTTCTGTTGAGCTGCCACTGCCTCTCCTACATGCCCAGCACAGCCAAAAGGCTACCATCTGTTGCTGCCCCTCCACCCTCCCTTCCATTGCCCATGCACCTATCCCCTCCCTCCTGTCTTTCATGGTCCATTTTGCTGCCACTCCCTTCTGCTATACATGCTCTGTTGTCGTGCAACTGCTCCTCCTGCCCGCCCTGCATGATGTGTTGTGAATCCCTGCCCCCTTCCCCTGGTCTTAGGTGTCTGTTTCCAACCCCTATCCTTCCCTTCTGCTCTCTTTGGTCCTTTGTTCATGGCCTTGCCCCCTCCCGCTTGCCCACCATGGCTGTTGTGCTCCCACTAATCTTTCCACATATGGTCTTTTCTGCTGTCACTGCCCCTCCCATCTGCTCAGTGTGGTCATCTTTCCCTCCCACCTTCCCTCCATTTTTGTAAGTATGCCATTATAGTCTCCCTGTTGGCTTCCATGGTGTTTTGTGCTTCGAGTGCCCATCCTGCCTACCCTGCATGGTCAGCTTTCAGCTCCTGCCTTGCCCTGTTCCCCCTGCCCTCCGTTTTCCATGTGAGAGTCCTCATCACTTCATTCCTGCCTTCCATGGTTTGTTGGCATGCCCCTGCCCCCTCTTCCCTGCTCCCTCTTCCCTGCTCTTATTGTCCGTTGTGCTGAAGCTGCCCCTCCTGTCATGTATGGCCAGTTTACTGCCCTTGCCTCTTTTCCCTCTGCTCTCTATTGTCCATGTCCCTTCCCTATAGCTTTCTATGATCCGTTGTACTGCACTGCCCTCTCACTTGCTCTGTGTTGTGTATTGTGCTGCTGCAACCCCTGGTGCCTGCTCCGTAAAGTCAGTTTTGTGCCCCTGCCCACCTCACTCCTGCCCTCTATTGTGTCGAGTCCATAACCCTTCCCTATTCCTCCTGCCCTCTGAGGTCCAATGTACCATACATGGCAGCATTTTGAACTTGGTAAAAAGGAGATTCTGAAAAAACTAATCTGGAGAATTCTTTAGGCGAGAGATGCATATAATAAAGCCCCTTTGGGAGGAAAAACATTGGGAGTATCCTGCCTGAATCGTCCTGGGTCTGCCTTAGGGGGATGAGGAGGGTGTTCCAGGTCTTGGCAGCGAGGTGAGAGAACGATCTGCCGCCGGAGGTCTCTCTTTGGATGCGGGGGATGGTGGCAAGGGCGAGGTCAGCGGAGCAGAGCTGGTGGTTGGGGGTGTAGAAGCGGAGTCGTCTGTTGAGGTATGCTGGTCCGGTGTTGTGGAGTGCCTTGTATACGTGGATGAGAAGTTTGAAGGTGATCTTCTTGTTGACGGGGAGCCAGTGCAGGTCTCTCAGGTGCGATGTGATGTGGCTGTGGCGAGAGATGTCGAGGATCAGGGGTGCAGAGGCTTTTTGAATGTGTTGGAAGTTGTTTCAGGAGTTTGGCAGAGGTTCCCGCATAGAGGGCGTTTCCGTAGTACAGCCTGCTGCTGACAAGGGCCTGGGTGACTGTTCTTCTTGTTTTAGTGAGGATCTTGCGAAGCATGCAGAGGGTGTTGAAACAGGAGGATGAGACAGCGTTGACCTGCTTTGTCATGGAGAAAGTAGAGTCGAGGATGAACCCCAGGTTGCCTGCTTGGTCGGTGGGTGTTGGAGCTGTTCCTAGTGCCGTCGGCCACCAGGAGTCGACCCAGGCTGAGGGGGTGGCGCCGAGGATGAGAACCTCTGTCTTGTCCGAGTTTAGTTTCAGTCTGCTGTTCTTCATCCACTAGGTGACGTCTTTCATCCCCTCGTAGAGGTTGGTTTTGGTGGTGAGGGGGTCCTTGGTGAGGGAGATGATCAGCTGGGTGATGTCAGCGTAGGAGATGATGTTGAGGTCGTGCATTCGGGCGATGTGGGCGAGCGGTGCCATGTAGACGTTGACCAGTGTGGGGCTAAGGGATGAGTCTTGGGGTACGCCGCAGATGATCTCAGTGGTGTTGGACCGGAAGGGGGAGGTGGACGCTCTATGTTCTGCCGGAGAGGAATGAGGTAGTCCAGTCCAGTGCCTTCTATTGGATCCTGGCATCATGAAGGCAGGTGCATAGTGTGCGGTGGCAGATCGTGTCGAAGGCGGTGGACAGTGTGTTTGCGTGCGAAGCGGGTGTTGAAAAGAATGCATCTGAGGTGGTTGTGTTCTTTCCCGGTGGGTGTGTTTGCGTATTCGATGCTGGTGAAACTGCAGATCTGGCAGGAGCAGGGTCCATGGAACCGCTTCGGGGCGGTCAGGCAGCATGCGTGTTCTCGTCCGGTGTTGAGTGCGTGGAGGGTGCTGGCATCGTAGCGGGCGTTGTGGCGTTCATGGCGGCCAGGGGTTCTGGCGCTGGGCGCGGTCCAGGCCCAGGCGGTCGCCATAAGAAGGGGAGGTGGGTGGGAGCGGAGGCAGGGAGGCGGGAGCATCTGGGGCGGGGGGCGGGGCCGCAGGGGCAGCAGTGGCAGGAAAAGAAGGACGGAGAGACACAAATGAGGGTACAGGCAACATGTTATGTGGGGGGGTGTGCAGAAAAATAGACACAAGGTATGTTGCAATCCACAAAAAAAAACAGAACTAACCAGAAGTAAGCCAATAGTCACCAATAGGAGGGGAGCACGGGGGATAGCAGGAGGCAGAGGCAGCCGGGTGGGCTCTGGCGCGCTGTGCCGGTAAGCAGGAACAAACCCTGCTGGGGATGGGCTTTAAACCTGGCTGGGGAGAGTGCTGGCCTTGGCCCAGAGGTCAAGGTCTTTGTTAGTGCTCTAAAAAGCTAAAATGAGGAGACATTTTTCTGAGTGCTATTATAGCAAAAAAGGGCTTTTAAATTATTTGCTATTTTTTGTATCCAGTGAATCACCTGATTATTTGTTACACTTAGGGGAGAGGAGGTGGCGTTACGGCCAGATTTGCTGACTTTGCAACTGGGGAACCAGGTTCGAGTTTCGGCATCGGCTCAACATCCTATGATTCTGGGCAAATCAATTAATCTCCCCATGCCTAAAACCAAAATGAATGTGTCTTTGTGTAATGTAACTTATGCTCATGTAAATCGCGCCAATACTTTTGGGTCAGGTCCGCACCATGTAAAACTGCAAAAAAGAAAAATAAATTACTTGTTTTGCACACTTCTGTCATTGGGCTATACTGGACTACATTTGGGTCCTATTTGGGCTACATTTGGGCTGTTTTGTGTCCGATGGCCATCTTGGGAATTTTTTTTGTCATGAAGCTCTTTAAATTCCTCTTTTACTGCAGTATCCTCCGTAGAAAATGCTTTCAGTTTTCCACTTCAATTCCATCAAGATGGGGTTCAGATGTGTCACTCTTTTGGCTTAAATTTAGAATATTAGCACTCTAGTTGCTCATTAGAACACTGCAGTGAAGCTGCTGATCAACAGGGAGTTAACTGACATTCTGCTGCTGGTGTTGAAAGTGCAATGTCATAATGCTTTAATTAAATGGAAGAGGAAGAGACTTGAGAACGGATTTAAATGTGTCCTAATTTTGCTTTCTACCGACACTAACAATAATTTCTAGGACATAATGAACTCCCCTCAGTTAGTTCCTTCCTAAATTAAATGTTTTAAGTTTTACCAGTTTGATTTAGATTTCTTCAGGTGTCCCACACGTTTGTGTCATACTGGGTTAGTGACTGAATGAACTGTTTCCTTATTTTACTTAGGCCTTCCAGCTGCTCTCACAACTCAAGTGAAGTGGTGATACGATCCATTATGGCCCCTTTGAAGTCAGAATTTTATCCAGGTTTACCCACCTGAATAAAACTTGCGGCACATCAGTAAATTCACCTTAACACATTCCCCTTACTTTCCCAAATTGAAAGCATTTGGAAAGAACTCCGCCCGATGTATGCAACTCAACACATAGATGTATATTTATATATGATATACAGGAGTGTCTTGCTCTATAATACACAACTGGCATATGCCTAGTATTCGCAGTGGTGACAGGCCGTAGTTAAAGCGTCCCCGTGAGCTCTTATGGAGTTTGTTGCAGGGGATGTCAGGACAGTGCTTGTTTCCTAACAATAGTTCGTTTTCTGGCCTTTGTAAGGCCGTTTGCACTGAAAGCATCAAGTATTTGCTACTAGCATAATCGCCACCTTAGAGCAGTGATGGTAGCCTCCCCCCACGACTTGATTGGTTTTGCCTCTAACAGATACATTAAGGAGGTCACTTGTCTGGTCTTCATGCAAATCAACTTTAAATTTAGTTTGGGTTAGTCTGGAAACATTGGCGCGAGGTAGAGAGGTGAATTAGCAGCTGCTAACTTTCCGCTGATCAGCTGAAAAATGTGCACAACTATGCACAAGGAGCTCCCCTGCATTTGAGGTCTGCACTAAAGTGAGCAGCGCGCAGAATTTTCAGTCGGCAGGAAATTATTGATGCAAATGGCTCGAGGTGAACCAGGGCTCTGCAAAGATAATCTGTGGGTTTTCTGTCAGTGCAACAGTATCCGTGTATTCCAATGTGACTTGAAAACATAGACACCTTGCTAAATCCTGCCTCGGTAGAGTAGTGCTCTTTTCTCCAAACAACCAAGCAGTGCTAAAACCCACCCCCTGTTTGAAAACAAGAGCAGAAGCCCATACTAGTTTAAAAACAAACGAATTCACAAATTTGAGTATCCATCTCAATTTTCACTGCAATTAAAAAAAAATGTTTTTTAGCCCTGGTGGGGCCCTTTTGGGACCCCAGCACCAAGACTAGGAGGTCGGGGTATTCCGACCCTGCCCCTTCGCATTTTTATTCACAATTTTGTTTGGGTCTCGGCTGTGGCAGAGTCCTAAGATGGCTGCCAACACTTCCTGGTTGAAGTGTTATAACAAAAACGCCACTTTCCTTTCAGGACCAAGAACTACCTTTCTGAAAAATTTGGTGTAATTCTGTCCTGCGGTTCGGGCTGTAGTCGTGTCTGAAATCCCTACAGGAATTAACATGGGAAAGAGCTCCTGCCAAGCAAAAGTAAACTCTACACTTCCAGTAAGCAAGAGTTGTCAAAATGCTTTCGATTATTGGAAGCAGAGTTTTCTTCTCTTTCCCTGCCCACAGACAAGTGGGCAGGGAAAGAGAGGAAAGTATTGCTCCTGCATGCATGGAGCTATGTTTTCCAGTGATTTCCTGTGTGGGGATCAATGTTGACTCCTACAGTAGGTGGGGAGCCGGCTGGGACCGCAGGGGCCTTGAGGCTCCCCTCGCTTTCCCCAACATGCATACTGGGTGCTCTGGGTGCGGCCAGGGCACCGAGGGCAATATGTGGCTGGGCCCAGTGGGATGGCGTCTCCAGGACCAAAATCAGCCTGAGGAGGGGGCCGTGCAACTGCCTCTCCCCCATTGAATTTTGGCTGTCCCCAGGGAATGGGGTCCCCAGGGCCAAAATTGGCCCGGGGAGGGAGATGCAGAGCCCCCTTCCCAGTATTTTGTTTTTTAATAGGCCCTGGGGAAGTGGTGGTTCCCAGGGGGATCACCTCCCCCTACTTATTATACAAATTAGTTCTGGAGAGGCGGTGGTGCCTTGAGTATGGTAAAGCCCCACAAGGGGGGTCCATGTGGCCATTGATCAAATAAAGCCCTGGGGAGGTAGTGGTCCCTGGGGCTCAATAAGCCCAATAGAGCAGGGTCCGCGAGGCCCCCCTCCTAAATATTAAATAAAGTCCCAGAAAAAGGTGATGGTCAATGGGGCTAAAAAGACCCTAGGAGGAGGGTGTCATGTGCCCTCACCATTTTTTTTTTATGACCACATGCCCCTGGGACCTGGCCCTGGGAGACTGCGCTTGTTTTTTTTCAATATTGCTGCAGATTTTCAGATCCACCCACAATTTTACAGCAAAATTGGAAAAAAATGTTTTTTAACCATTGGCTGGGCCACTCCAAGACCCAACCACCAGACCTAGGCAGCATGGTATTCATACCCTGCCCCCTTATGTCTTTTTCTATCGTTTCTTTGAGGAGATCTAGGAGGAGGGCCGTTGTGCCACCCTCCTTTTTTACTGCACACTTACTCATGCACCCACTCACAGACACACTCAGAGACACACACACTCAGTGATAGACCCACTCACATACACATCCACTGACATTCATTCAAGCACACATGCACCCACTGAGAGTCTCACACACACACTCACAGACCCACTCAGACACTCATGCACTCACTCACAGACCCATTCAGACACTAATTCGCCATTGACAGACCCACTAAAAGACTCATGCACCCTCCCACTCACAGACCCACTTAGAGACTCAGACAACCACTCACACATCCACTCAGACACTCATGCACTCACTCACTCTTCTATACAGTCATCACACACCCACTCTCAAAGGTTACAGTTAGGAAATACAATTTAAAAAATGTTGAAATTCCCTGAAGAAAACAAAGGTTACATTTAGAAAATAGAATTGAAAAACCATACAAATTCACTGAAAAAAACAAAAGATCTTATAGTTAGACTCTGATTTCGCTCATGCAAAACCAGTGATATTCAACAGTTAAAGTTACCATAGCTAACTATAACGTATGCCCCTGCAATGGACTACTTATGACCTCGCATATTGCATCACTCATGACTTGGTCAGTCACATCGCTGATAACATCATTGATGACATCTCAAATGACATCACTGATGATGGTATCCAGTGAGTGTGTTTTGTCAACGTTTCTGAAGGTTAAAGATATATACTAAGCTACTGCATAAGTTAAATTACTATTCTATTTGTACTACTAAGGTGTGACACTGTTTCTAATAAAAGTCATCTGAGTGGCACTGTGACTGTATCAGTGTGGTAGTGGGTGTCTGAGTGGCTGTATAGGTGTGTGGTCGTATGGGTAAATAAGTGTGTGTGTAGGAAAGTGCCTCTTTGGACATGGTTAGCCCCCACATTTACCTGGAACATGATGTGATTTTGACTAAAAGTCCCTGCTAACCAGGTTCCCAATGCCAGAGCTCTTTTCCAAAGCTGTACCACAATTGGCACAACTTAAGCAACGCCTACAAGGCTCTAGTAAATGGTACTCCTGGTACCTAGGGCATTGGGACTGAAGAGAGTCCACTAGGGCTGTGACAAAAATTGCACCACCATATGGACCCACCACCTATACCATGCAAACTGCCATTGCAGGCTGTGTGTCTTGGTGCAGAGAAAACTGAAGAGTCAACATGGCACATATTGCCATGCCCACAGACCTTGCATGAGTAATAAGTAAGTCATCCCTACTACAGGCCTTACTGCCCTGCTGGGTGTACTATATCACATATGTGTTCATACCTGCCTGAGCTAATATGACCCCACAATATTTAAGTCTATTCTTGGATATTGTAAGTGAGCAGGGAAGCCGTATAGAGTACATAGGCTAACCACCTGTCAATATTGGTTACCCAGCACGATGATGGCTTCACTGTACCCAGGGATGTTTATTCTTTACAAAATATCTCATCGTAATATATCCACACTGATGCCAGCATTGTATTTATTAATAAATGCACACGGATGGCACCTTAGTGGGCCCCCTGAAAACTTACCAAACACTGGTTTCGTCTCTGACAAGTCTTAGTCAGCCTGCCTCCACTAGATGTATCTGACCTCATGGGGTGACAGCCTTTGCTCTCAGAGGCCAGGAACAATGCCTGCTCTGGGCTGAGGTGCTTCACTACTCCTCCAAGCCAGAATGGCCATTTAAGGTGGGAAGCATCAAAGGCGATGTCAGCTTTGAAATGCGACCCAGTCATCTCCAGTTAGTGAAGGAGGCCAACCACCCCTGTCCTGTTCCACTTTTGGTGGGAGGACAGGCGAGAAGATTAGTTAGATTAGGAGGTGTGCCCACATTTAGCCAGCACCACCCCTAAGGTGGGGCGGGTGATGTGGACCCCACTCTTACAATTCCTCCGTCTTGGGATGAAAGGAATTAGCCTGTCTGGGTTGTGCCGTTTCCCACAGGAAGAAGTCACAGAGGTTGTTGGCACCCTAAAAGTAGATAGTCCATTGGCTACTACCTGCCACCCCTGTAACTTAATTTAGTATTTAGGTGGCACCTCTGGACCCTGAACTTTAGATTCAATGGAGCTAAGAAAAAAAACAGACAAAGAAGAGCTTCTGAACCCGAGAACCAAGTGCCCGCTGTGGACTTTGGTGGGAAAAGCTTGCTTGCTGCTGCAAAGACTCAACACCTGTGGTGTTCTGACTTGTCTTACCACTGTGAAGACTTTACAAACCCCAAAGACCCTCCAGCAGTACAAAAATCACCCAAGAACTCCATTGGAGTACAGAAGCTAATCCCCTGTGGACTGCAGGCACCATCCTCTAGTGTTCATCCTATCGACTTGCAGCTCTCCAGCCCAACCAATGCTGCAGCCACCCAAGAAGAGGTACTCATGCTCTGGAAGGTCAGCTCTGTTTCCCCACCAAGTCTGAAGACACCAAGACAGACCGGAACCATGCTGTACCAATCCCTAGGGTGACGGATCATCTGCCACCTACACCGATACAAAAAGTCCAATCTGGACTCCAATTACCCAGGAGGCAAGCACCTATCGAGGGACATCAGAACCCCTGAGAACCACTTCATGAGTGGTGCAGCTGTCTGGAAATCTTCCCTCCAAACTGCCTGCCCCTGACCTCGAGGTCTACCTACGGTCTGCTCTGCACCCAGCCCGCCCGGCCTGGGTACCAATGATCCTGTGGTCCTGAGGCCCTTGCAACCTGATCCCTCATTTGGAGTCCCCCGGGGCTTACATGTATGTCCTCCTATGCTGCCTGTTTTTCAGTAGTCCACACCAGCAACCAATGACTCCCAGCCAAATCCTGGATCCTCCCGACCATCCGTTGGTAGAACATTAGACCTTGGCCTGCTGCTACCTTAAACTCCAAACGTGAACCCCTAGAACGACTGTAACTGTACAGATTTACACGTATTTTTACATTTTCTCCCATAGACTTTCATTGTGCGCAGGTGCACACAATAGTGAGTTATTTCTTTAACTTCGATAAATCATATGAATTTAAGTACTTGGTCTGAAAAGTACATAAAAAGAACTATTATTTTTGCAAATTGCTCTGATATTTATTCTTGAGTGTTTGTCTCAGTTATTGCCTCTGTAAGTACAACAAATGCTTAGCACTACCATCTGATAAGCCTAACTGCTCCCCGCACTACAACAAATTGAGCGTTAGTGTATCTACTTTTGCGTACAAATCTGGGACCCACTGGACTCTCTGCGCAGTACTTTATTTTAGTACGCTATATAGAGAGCTAGATTCCTACAGTGTGTGAATAGTTGTATGGCTGATTGAATAACTGTGTGAGTGGCTGTATGAGTGTCAGTCAGTCAAAAAACATGTTTATTTAGACCTTTGTCTTTTGAAGAATAATTCTTAAAACTCATATATGACAATTAAAATCAATGGTTAAAATTAAGCGATGCTGACGATAAAGCATAATTAAAACCACAATTCATCCAATCATGTATATATCTACTTATCATAAGGCTACACAGGAAATAAAAATTGCTCCTCTAATGCATTATAGATGCATCAGTTTGACCGTAAACTGTATCCTCAGACATTACAAACTTCCCCATAGCACACATTACATCCAGGATTCTCATTTCCACAAGTAATTTAATTGCTTGCCCCTATCCGTAATATCATATTTATTTTTTAAAAACAGGGTTTTAAATAGGGAATTCCATTGTACTAAAAACCACAGGCAATCCACCAAGAATGTATTAAATCTCCCTTCATGTGGAGGTCACATTTACAGATTTTATCTTCATTTAGCAGAGTTCCATGCACCTTTGACATCAGAAATTGCTTCACCCCCACATGTATTCTCAAGAGACTTAGATGCATCTGTACATTAGGGAGTTTCACCAGGTAGGGAAAGGTCTAATCTCTCATCCATTAAGTCATCAGGTGGAAAACAGATTTTTTGTTCTCTAGGTGGGTTAATTTTTCCTATCTGGAGACCTGTTCTGTTACTCTTCTAAGCTCAACCTTGCTCTCTCCTACCCAATCAATTGCATCTTCTATTTTTAATTTCCTACAGTAATTAGTGATCCTCCCTCTAACTCATGCCCTGGTTAACTCACTTTGAAATATCTCTCTTTTGCATTGCAATGAGAATTTTAAAATCTCCTCGCAGTCTGAGTTCATCCGTCACACACATTTCTACTCTACCTGCCTGTTCCATTGTAGATGGTGGGAGAGAGTAATCTTCTTAGACACCTTCTTTCTTGAAGGTCCCAGCTTTTTTACTCTCTGAATCAGACCACCTCGGTGCTGCACTGAAACTGTGGCCTTATCATACCCTGATAGGCTGTCAGCACCATTTGCAGGGAGGGACCCTCATAGCGATTATCAATTTCTTCAGGCCTCCCATGGATGAAAGTGCCATGGCTTCTGTATAAGCTAGATTATCTTTTCATCGAAGGTCATGGGACAACCACATCCCTAAGTATTTATATTTCCGAACTGTCTCGATTTTGACCTTGTTTATTGCCCAGGTCGGCCTTATTCTCTTCTTTCCTATCAGGAGCACTTTGGTCTTTTCCATATTGACTTTTAGTTTAGTATTCCAAGAATACATCTAATTTTCTCTGAAGGCCAGTTTCTGTCAGATCAAGAATTACTAAATCATTTGTGTATGAGACAGCTGACATGAATGCCATTCATTTTAGGGCTAAAACTGTTCTGTTCGATTGGCTGAGTATTTTAGGGAGGTCAGCCAAGAATAGGATAAATAGGGTTGGGGCTAAGACACACCCCGGTAGTAAAACCGTTTATTATATCAATCTTCTTAATGAGGTATCCCTTAAGGTCTAGTTCTACTTGAGCCCAGTTACCCCCATGGAGTTTTTGTAAAATTAAGAGTAAATAAGGGGGGATCCCTAGTTCTTTAATGCTTCCCAGAATAAGACCTGATCAACTGAATCAAATGCAGAACTAAAATCTTCAAAACAATACAGTTCTCCACACTGCTCCATTGATTTCTTAGCATTGGCCCATAAGCTAAAACAGCGATCAATCATCGAGTGGCTCCCCTTAAAACCTTCTTGCTCTTGTGGGATGATTGTATTTTATCTGCCCAGTCCCTCAACATTCCTAAAAATATATTTTTAGACGATCATCCCACTCACATCCAGCAGGTTTATTTGCCAATGGTTTCCTGGGAGGGAATGCTTGCCTTTTTTGTATATGGGTTTAAATACAGATCCCTTCCTTCTATCTGGAAATCTTCCTGTCAGAAAGATTTCCTGAAAGAGGTGAAACAAGCTCATCCACCTGGCAATATTTGTTTTTATTATTACTGCCGGGAAGTTATCTGGTCCCACTGCCCTTGTAAGTCGCAACATTCAATAGTTTTCTTAACTGATGTGTAGAAAACCTCTCCTTTGTTTCTTCATTGACAAGAAATATTATTGGGCCCTGGGTGATTGTAACATATTTGTTATAGATCTCCTCCTGGAATTCTACCCATGCATCCTCTCCCACTGAACATGTCAGTTTCCACTAGGCATTTCCTATCCCACTCTATACCGGCCTCCAGAACCTCCTTATATTATTTGACTCTGTTGTCTCAAGCATTACTCACCAAAATGTTTCTTTAAAAGCACACTTCTAGCGAGCTCCAGGATTTTTAATTCTTTTCTTAGACTATGGGCCTTATTTTGAGTTTGGCAGTCCATGGGCTGCAGTACCAGCGGTCCGACCACTGTGAGCTTTGCTGTCTGCCCGCCGTATTATGAGTTGTGCGGATTAGCTTTGCAAAGACTATGGCTAAACCACCAAGAGCGCCAGCATACCGCCGACCGCCGGGTTTGCGGTCGGGGAAGGCAGCTGCCATAGCGTGGTACAGTTTACCGCTGTCCATGTTATAAGTTGCCTTTTCCATGAGCAGACGTCAGCGGTCTGACCTTTAGCTACAAGTCAGCAGAAAGGAAGGATTTGGGGTGCATAATCACCACTTTCTTATTCTTCCAAGCAGAGCTTGATGTGGATCCTTTGCTTAAGGTTCACCCTACTCAGCAGCATCTTCACCCCAAGGAATACAACCATATTTGCGTGATATACAGGTGAGTCCTTTTTGTACTATGTACTCATTGTCAGGACTGCCTACATATGGAGCCGACTGTCAATGGGTAAGTGGTATTTTTCCACATGTAGCATGCACATGTGTACATCCGACAAATATGTAGTCAAAATGCTCACAAAAGCAGTGATACATGTAGAAAGATAATCACCACCGCTGTCATATTTCACAGACACACCATGGCCCCTACAATAAACTCATAATATGACAGTCTATAGACCATCCCCGCTGCGGTCTCCTGGCAGACAGGTCTTTGGGCAGTCAGACCGTCAAACCATAATAAGGCTCTATGAAATCGTAGCATGCCCATTTTATTCCTAGAATACCTTTTGTACCTTTGAAGCTTTCTTATTTTCCTTTTTAAAAGTCTGCATTTTTTTAATCAAACCAGCATTACTGGACTATTTCCAAGTCTGTGTTTTATCTTGAGTACTGTTAAAAAACATCAATTTGATTTTTAGGAATGCAACAACCTCTTTGATTATTTCCTCATACCATGGTAAAATGTCAGAGGGTGTCTCTTCAGAAGTAAATTCCTTATATTTATACTTAAGGGCATTCATGAAGCTTGAATGCTTCTCAGAGAATCTTGTTCTTAGGTGTTTGACATATCCAACCTTTATAGGGAGAACCTTTGTCTGTCTTGGGACAATACCCAGACTAAGGGTTGTGCTTAATGGGAAATGGTTATTCCCCTTCATCTGTAGAACCTCAAATTTCCTAACTAAATTGAAGGCCCATGCTTGCACAAACACATACAATTTTTGTCTGATTGCATACTGGTAGGTCTTCCTTGCTGGGATGTCTACAGGAGTATGACCATTTCTGTGGCTGTATGGGTGGGTGAGTGTTAGTGGCTGTATTAGTGACTGAATGCTGTGTGAGTGGCTCAATGGTTAAATGAGTGTGTGTGTATGTATGTGAGTGGCTGTATGGGTGACTGAGTGGCTGTGTGAATAGCTCTATGGGTGAGTGACTGGGTGCAAGTGGATTTATGGGTAAGTGAGTGGCTGTTTCACTGGCTGCATGGGTAAGTGAGTGGGTATGTGAGTGGCTGCTTTGCATAGTATTTGTGGGAGTTGGCGCATGCATGATTGTACTGCTGCGTGAATAGGCATTTATGTAAGTGGTTTTGTGAATGAGTGAATGGAAGTGTGAGTGACTAATCGAGTGAATAGCTCTGTTAGTAGCTTTATGGGTGAGTGAGTGGCTGTGTAGGTAGCTGTGTCGATGAGTGAGTGGTTATGTGAGTGGCTGTGTGGGTATGTGAATGGGTATGTGAGTGGCTGTATGGTTCTGTGAGTGCCTGTGTGGGTAAGTGAGTGGTTGTATCAGTGTCTCTATGAGGGTGTGTGCCAGTACTTGTATGCGTCTGTGAATGGGTATGTGAGTGGTTGTGTGGGGTTTTCAATGGGTGTATGAGTGGTTGTATGGGGGCGAGTGGGTATGTGAGTGGGTCTGTGGATGGCGTCATCAGTGATATAATTTAAGTGAAATCTGAGCCTAACTATAACATCCCTTTAACCTTTGATTTTTTCAGTGATTTGTACGTACTTTGTAATTCTATTTCCTAACTATAACAAATTTGTAACTTTTGTTTTTTCTGTGAATTTCTATATTTTTTAAAATATGAATTCCTAACTATCATGTTTTTTAACATTTTGTTTCCTAACTGTAACCTATAAGCTTTGAAAGTGGCTGTATATGTAGGTGAGTGTGTGTGTGAGTGGCTGTATGGGTATCTTAGTGGGTGTGAAAGCGGCAGCATGGGTCTGTGAGTAGGTGTGTGAGTGACTGTATAGGTGTGCATATGGCCATGTAAGTGGGTGTAGGAGTGCCTGTGCGGATCTGTGAGTGGACACATGAGTGTCTGAGTTCATCTGTGAGTTTGTGAATGGGTGTATGAGTGGGTCTGTGACTGGATGTGTGAGGGTCTGAGTGGGTCTGTGAGCGAGTGCAGGCATGTCTGAGAGGGTCTGTGAGCCCATGAGTGAGTCTGTAAGTGGGTACATGAGTTTTTTTAAAGCCTGTGAGTGGATGGATAAGCCTCAGAGTGGCTGAGTGAGTGCGTGCATGAGTGTCTGAGTGGGTCAGTCAGTGGGTGCATGAGTCTCTGAGTGAATCGGTGAGTGGGTTCATACGTCTAAGAGTGGGTCTGTAACTAGAGCTATTAGTTTCTGAGTAGGATCTGTGAGTGGCTATGTGAGTGCCTGTAGGAGTCTGTAAGTGGGTGTGTGACTCTGATTAGCAGTATGAGTTGGTGCATTAGTGGCTGAATGGGTCTGTGAGTTGGTGAATGAGTCTCTAATCAGATAATTGATTAGGTTTGAGTCTCTGAGTGAGTCTGTGAGTGGGTATGTGAGTGTCTGAGTGGGGCTGTGAATGAGTGCATGATTTGCTGAGTGGTCTGTGAATGGGGAAATGAGTGTCTGAATGGGTGTGTGAATTGGTGGAGGAGTGTCTGAGTGAGTCTGTGAGAGCATTTGAGAGTTTCTGAGTGGGTATGTGTGTGGCTGCATGAGAGTACGAGTGGATCTGTGAGTCCCGAGTGCTTAAGTGTCTGAGTGGGTTTATGAGTGGGTGCATGGATGTGTGTGTGTGAGTCTCTCAGTGGATCTGTAAGTACATATGTGAGCCTCTCAGTGGGTCAATGAATTGATGAATGAGTGCTTGAACGGATCTGTGAGTGGGTGCATGAGTGTCTGAGTGTGTCTGTCAGTTGGTGTATGACTTTCTGAGTGTGTCTGTGAGTGGGTGTATGAGTCAGTGCATGAGTGTATAAGTGGGTCTATCAGTGGGTACATGGTAAAAAAGCAGGGGGCACACAGAAGCAGGTTCTCATCCCAGCTCCCCCTGTGATGGTGCTCTTGTCCAGCTTGCCTGCAGTCCACTGCCCCCTGCTGCCTTTGGTTTTTTGCCTCCTCCGTTTGTGTTCTGCTCATTTTTCTGCCTCTTCTCTGCTTGCTCCTACCCTTTATGTTGCCTCTTTCTGGTTGTTTTGCCCTATATTTTGCTTCTTTCTGCTCACACCTGACTTTTATTCTGCCTCTCATTACTCGTTTCTGACCTCTATTTTGCCTCTTGCTGCTCATTTCTCACCTATATTTTGCCTCTTTCTGCTCATTCTGCCTGTTATTTTGGCCCTTTCTGCTTGCACCTGACCTTTATTTAGCTTCTTTCTGCTAGTTGCTGACCTTTATTCAAAGTCAGAAATGCTGAAAGAGGCAGAATAAAGGTGAGAAACAAGCAAAAAGATGCAAAATAAAGGTCAGCAATGAGCAGAAAGAGGCAGAAGAAAGGTGAGAAACAAGCAGAAAGAGGCTGAATAAAGGTCAGAACGAGCACAAAGAGGCAAAATATAGGTCAGAAACGAGCAGCAAGAGTCAGAACAAAGGTCAGAAATTAGCGGAAAGAGGCAGAATAAAGGTCAAGAAAGAGCAGAAAGAGGCAGAAAAAAGGTCAGCAATGAGGAAAAGAGGCAAGATAAAGGTAAGAAACTAGCAGAAAGAGGCAAAATAAAGGTCAGCAATGAGCAGAAAGAGGCAAACTAAAAGTCAGCAGTGAGCAGAAAGATAAGAAATAGAGAGCCGAAGGAGACAAAATAAAGGTCAGAAAGAGGTAGAAAGCTGTGAAATAGAGATAAAAAATGAGCAGGAAGAAACAAAATAAAGATCAACAAAGATCAGAAAATGGCAAAATAGAGATCCGAAATGAGAAGAAATAGGCATTCAGATACTTAGCGCCTGCTCACAGACCCACAGAAAGACTCATGCACTACTCACAGACCTAGTCAGACACTCACACACTCACACACCCACTCACAGACCTACTCATAAACTCACAACCCAATTACACACCCACACAGACTCATGCACCCACTAACAGTCTCACTCAGAGACTCATGCACCCACTCACAGACCCATTCAGACACTCACGCACTGACTCGCAGATCAACTAAGACACTGAAACATCCAGTCACAGACCACTCAGGCACTCATGCACCCACTCACAGATCCACGCAGGTACTCCTATACCCCCTTACACATATATATGCACACCCATACAGTCACTCACACTCCAACTCAGAGACCCATATGGCCACTCACATACACACTCTCATACCTATACAGCCACCCACACACTGACTCCACACAAACTATTAAACAATGTAGAAATTCATTGAAAAAACAATGACCTCACATAATACAATGCTCATGACATGGCCAGTGACATCACTAATGACATAATTGATGACATCTCAAATGACATCAATGAGGATATGATCCACAGAATGACTCACACACCCACTCATACCCCATACAACATCCTATACATCCATTCTCACTCCCACACAGCCACTCACATACCCATTCACAGACCCACACACTCACTCATACAGCCACTCACTCACCCATACAGCCACTCACAGATCCATACAGATACTCGCACACCCACAAAACCACTTGCACAACCACTAACAGACCCTTCCGCCACTTGTATACCCATACACCCACTCATATACCCATCCACACACCCACACAGCCACTCATACATCTACTAATAAAGCTACTCACTCACCTATACAGTCACTCAACAACAAAACCACTTACGAACCCATTCACACAGGTGCACCCCCTCACACAAATACTTACTGTGCAAAATAGCCACTCATACGCCCACTCATATAACTATACATCCAGTCAAACAGCCACTCATTTGCCCATATATTCACTTGCACACCCAGATACTCACTGATAGAGACATTCACACAGCCTCTCAGTCACCTATACAGCTACTCTCTCACACACTTATCCACCCATAGACCCACTCTGGCAGCCACCACAGAGCCAATACAGCCACTCACACATCCACTTCAACATTGATACAGACAGTCACAGGGCCACTGAAATGACATATGTTAGAAACAGTATTACTCATTAGTAGTACAAAAAGAATAGTACTTCAACTTATAAAGTACTTTAGTATATATCTTAAACTCTCAGAAACATTTACCAAACAGTTATATTCACTGGATGGGACCATCAGTGATGTCATTTGAGATGTCATCAGTGATGTCATCAGTGATGTTACTGACCATCTCATGAGTACTGTAATATGTGAGGTCATAAGCAGTGCATTGCAGGGGTGTAAGTTATACTTAGCTATAACTTCTACGTTTCAATAGATTTGTATGAGTATAATTCTCTGAGCCTAACTATAACGTAAATGTAAACCAAAATTACAGGGAGGTTATAGTTAAGAAACAGAATTCAAAATCCTTAGAATTTTTTGGAGAATTATATATATAAGGTTGAAACTCATGCGGGGATTCAGGGAAGCTTAAGGACTGTAACTTACCTGACACACCGCGCCTTGCCCTGCAGGACACCGCCACATGGATTGTATTTTCCGAGTTTCCCCACGTACCACCCGCCCTGGTATGCTGCATCCTGGGAGCTGTAGTGCCTATTGCGCTGCAGCAGGTGGACAATCACATGGTTGGGGGAGGTGCATGCTCCAGAGGACGGGGAGTACTGCAGGAACATTTAAAAGTGGAGACATGACTGTGTCTATGGTTAGCAGCAGGCATCCGACGAAGGCCCTAGGCCGAAATGCATTATGCCCTAACTGCTGTCAAATAAAGCTTCTCTCGCTGATTCCTCGTGTGGCCTCTCCCTTCTGCAATTCGGAGGGTTTGTTGTATATTGTCGCGCCTGCCAGAGGCGCTTTGAGAGGCCCCGTTTCACAAGTTGGCTGGCAGTAATTCTGGCACCTGCGTCTGCAGTCTTTTCCCTCCATGGTAATGGATTTACTCCAGCCCACCTCAAAGCACAAGTCTGGCAACAGCCGCTGCCTGCGGCAGTTCGTGACATCACGATAAAGAGTTGGTTCATTGCATTCAACCTTTGAGTTGCGGGACCTATGTCTGGAAGGTTGAAACGTATGCGGGACCCAGGGAAGCTTTAGGACTGTAACTTACCTGACACACCGCGCCTTGCCCTTCAGGACACCGCCACATGGATTGTATTTTTCGAGTTTCCCCATGTACCACCCGCCCTGGCATGCTACATCCTGGGAGCTGTAGTGCCTATTGCGCTGCAGCAGGTGGACGATCACATGGTTGGGGAAGGTGCATGCTCCCGAGGACAGGGAGTACTGCAGAAACATTTAAAAGTGGAGACGTGACTGTGTCTATGGTTAGCAGCAGGCATCCGATGAAGGCCCTACGGCCGAAATGCATTATGCCCTAACTGCTGTCAAATAAAGCTTCTCCCTCTGATTCCTCGTGTGGCCTCTCCCTTCTGCACTTTGGAGGGTTTGTTGTATATATATATATATATATATATATATATATATATATATATATATATATATATATATATATATATATATATTGCAGTACATAGAATGTGCAAGTGCTTCACAGTATATCGATTTCCTAAAAACCAATAATAATTTCAAAAAAATATATTACATATACCTTCTAAGGAACACTTTAAAGAACACTTTGTATATGCTCTAAATATACTGTAATACTCCAGTTTAAAGAAGTCTCAGATTCCTTTTCCTATAAGCAAACTTGGCATTCTTAATACTCAAGAATTGTATTTTTCCTTCTGTTCTTTAGTTGTCCCATCAACATCTGTGTAACCATATCCACGTTTTACATTCCACCAACAAATAATACAATCTAAAAAAAGAACAAATGGTTTCGCTGTGTGCAGACTTATACTCATTCTCTTACTCCCATCTCCATTTTAATACAAGCAAGTATAAAGATCCTCGTCTACATTTAGACCATGAGGTTCCGGCTGTTGAACTCCAGTATAAAGTATGTTTCTAATTTTCTGGGTTCTTTTTCCCTGTCTCCACCTCTTCTCTTCCTGGGGATTTCTGATATACAGCTATACTGCAAGCTAGAGGGATTGCTCTGGTGATGGATTTCGAAGTGCCTTGCAATCGGATATGTTCTATCCAGATTTACAATCGCTCTCCAATGCTACAAAATTCTCTTGTATACAGGTAAGGTTGTACTACCTATGTAAATCTTTAAGCATGGGCACTGTAGTAAGTAAACAACAAAACTGGATCTACATGATAAGAAGCCCTTGATAGTAATTGTTTTATTACAAAATTCCCAAAATCCGTGTGGTTTATGCCATGTTGGCATGCCTTGCACTTAGAATTTTTTTTAAAACCCGGTTTGTGTTTGAGCCACATAGGGGCTCCCCCTTTCCTTTCCTGATATTCACTTTTGACAATCAAGTCTTTTGGGATTTCGATCTTCTATAGGTGATGTCTTGGTGTTTCCTCACTTTAAACCCCAGTACTGGATCATCCTTTATCAGATGCCAATGTCTATTTAGAATGGATCTGATTTCTTTGTGTTTGATGTTAAAAGTTGTTATAAATCTAAGATTTCTCCAGATTTCCTCGCTGTTCCATAACGTTTTTCCTCTATAATGTTCTACATGGTTTGAACAGTACTTTTTGTCTCTCTAGATTTCTGGATTTTGTGGCTGCCCCTTTTATAGTCTCTGGTGAGTATCCTCTCTGGACAAATCTATCCGTCATTTCCTGTCTTATTCTATCATACTCTTACTGGCTACTACATGCCCTCCGCGCTCTATAGAATTCCCCATAGGGGATACTTCTGATCAGCAGAGCCGGATGGGCACTATCTGCATGAAGGATATTATTGTCCGCTGTAGCCTTTCTAAAAATAGTGGTCTCTAGTTTCTCTCCTACAGGTTTTTTTCGGAAGTCTAAAAAGTCTATGGTGGTTTTACTATACTGCCCCACAAACTTTAAATTAAGAACATTCTGGTTAAGGTCATTGATGAATAATTCTATGTCCATTTCCGTGCCCTGCCACAGCACGAAAACATCATCAATGAACCTAACCCACAGTAAAATATTTTCTGACCGCTCTTCCAGGGGCGGCCCTCTGAGCACCTGCTCCTCCCACCAGCCAAGATGTAAATTAGCATAGCTGGGGGCGAAGTAGGTGCCCATGGCCGTACCCTGCTCCTGTTGGAAAAGTTCCTCCCCAAAAAGGAATGTTTTCTTTGTCAGGCACCACTCCATTAGTTCTAGAATCCTTCAATTATGCTTCAGGAATCTCATTGGTCTTCTATTTAAAAAAAATTCAGTTGCTTTTAGAACATCAATGTGCCTTATGCTGGTTTACAAAGTGGAGATATCAGGGTTAACAGTACCATGGTGGTTTCATTCCAACGTACATCATATATACATGTAAGAAAATCCGTAGAGTCCTTAATAAATGAAGTCAAAGTTCTAACTACTGGACTTAAAAACTAGTCAATGTATCTCAATGCATTTTCGAACAAGCTACCACATGAGGAAATTATCGGCCTCTCAGGCGGTGTTATTGTGCTTTTATGCACCATTGGGAGCATGTACTATTATCTGTTACTTTTTCCTTGATTTCTTCACATTAGAGCGCAGAGATCTTTTTGTTTGCCATTCTTGAACCCCTCCTATATCCCTCACCTCCTCTTCTTTGCCTGCTTCCTCTTCCCCAGCTTCTTCCTCTCCCGCGTTCTTTCCCAGTACGATGATCCGTTTGTTGCTCCAGTAGCATAAAAGGGAATTCATCTGTAATGGCAAGTCTTACATCTCTAATTCTTTTTCCACTCAGGTCATCCTGTTCTTGTTCGGAGCCAGTATTTGAACTGGCTTCAATTTGAGAGATAACCTGTTGATCAATGTTGCCGCTTTGGATCTTTTGTCTTCTTTCTGAGTAGAATTGTTTTGTGAATGTGTAAATTCGACCTGATTCATAATCAATGCAGTTGCGTAGGAACTTAGTAGCCTTTCTATCTTTTATGCGTCTTTCATATTTTTCCAGCCTGATTTTCATGTCACTTTTTAATTTACTCACTTTAGCTTTGTCTTCACTTTTCTCCAAAATTTCATTGATTTCCTTTATCTTAATAATCACATCCAGACTCTCCTTTTCTGCATATTTGACTAAGATGGAAATCATCTTCGTGGAGCTGGTCGCACTGTTCTCAGCCCATTCGCACAACATCTCTGATTGTGGATTTTCGTATGTGGGGGTAATCATTATCCGTAGTCCTTGTGGGACTCGCCCCACTTGCAAATACTGGTGCATAAATGCCACGTCCCACCATCGTGGGATCTGTCTTTTCTTGAGCTTCTCACACTCCGGTAATTGTCTACTTAAATCATTAGTACCCCTATGGGCTGGAGCCCCTTTCTCCTTTTGCAACGCTGATGCAGATTCTTCAAAGAGTTTCAAGGCTTCCTGTTGCCGCACGCACACTCCTTGTCACTCATTATGTAAACCGGTGTTTTGCCTTAATGCTGGGGATCGTCTTTGTTGCACTCGAATATGAACAACTTCTGTGTCTCTTGCTTGCTTTTCACTTAGCTCCTCAGCCCGACTTCCGCTGCTGCGCTCACTTTTCGCCCGATTACCAGAGTTTTGCCCAGAGTCATACACCTCGATTCTAGGATCCTCTGATCTCGGCTCCAGGTTCCTACTTGTGGTCTCCACACTCCTCTTTGCTTCCGGCAATGTTCAGTGCAGCAAAGCGGGGGGAGGGGCACACCTGTCTCCTTCAAAAATGCTGTTTGGCGAGTCACACTGGCATGCTTCCAAAGCGTCTGTGGTGCCGGTCACGGAACAATTTGCCACGTTCCCAAATATTCAATATAGGGTTACCCCATTTAGAAAATAACCATCTGGCACTCAAAAAGGTACTGGCCACTCTGTAGTTTATTTTTTATGACGTTTCAACATCTATGCATTTCAGCAGTCTCACATTGCCTTGTTCACGATGTCTGAGCGCCATGTCTCTTTCATTAAAATACTCAATAAGACAGTTGACATTAACGAGGGACAACAAACACAGTGGTCTGCATACAAGCAGTCCTATTTCCTATATAAAATGGCTGCCATCTTTGAACATGTATTGTTAAGCCTATAGTGGTTTACAAAAACAGTTCAATTTAACGTTTTTGACCTTCCTCACATTGCTTTGTAAGAGATGGATATTCAAATACCATTACAATTACAATTCCTGCAACATTCCTGGTTTGAACAGCCAACTAATCTGGATTAATATAATTCAAAGAAACATTCATTCCTTGTGTTTGAAGTCCAGTTTTTATGTTGATCAGTTTATAATTACATCATTAGCCATGATTTTAGTTTTCCTATCCGTTTCATTTATCTCTCTCTTTCTCTCTCTCTCTATGTCCATACTAATATAATAAAGAGAGAGCCCAAACATTTGAGGTGGGTAATCTCAGGAACCACAGCACCAATCACAACACCCAATACAGCTTTGGAAAGGGCAGGTGCAGCAGAAGGACATAGGCTATGCAGACGCCCACCATATACATTTAAAAGGTAAATGAACCGTGCCAGCAAAGTAGTCCCTTGTGGGCGTGTCTGCATTGTGCTGTGGGCGTGTGCTGGGGGCGTGACAAATGCTAGGGGCGTGTGGTACGTTCTGCCCTTCATGCCATGTCTCATATTGTGTGCTAATCCCACCCTGCTCCCTTTAAATACCCCTGCACCCCATAATCATAACCCACCCTTACTCCTTAAAATACCCCAACACCCTTAAACACTAACCCATCTTAACCCTATAAATATACCCTGTACCCCAAAACCCAAACCTATCCCTAAATCCTAAAAATACCCCTGTACCCCAAAACCCAAACCTAGCTCTGAGCCCTCTAAATACCCCAGTACCTCAAAACCCAAACCTACCCCTGAACCCTAAAAACACAGCTGTACCTCAAAACCCAAACCTAGCCCTGAACCCTAAAAATACCACTGTACCCCAAAACCCAAACCTACCCCTGAACCCTAAAATACCCCTGTACCCCAAAACCCAAACCTAGCCCTGAACCCTTAAAATACCCATGTACCCCAAAACCCAAACCTACCCCTGAACCCTAAAAATACCCCTGTACCCCAAAAGTACCCCTGAACCCTAAAAATAACCCTGTACCCCAAAACCCAAACCTTCCCCTGAACCCTAAAATACCCCTGTACCCAAAAAACCCAAACCTAGCCCTGAACCCTAAAAATACCCCTGTGCCCCAAAACCTAAACCTAGCCCTGAACCCTTAAAATACCCCTTTACCCAAAAACCCAAACCTACCCCTGAACCCTAAAAATACCCCTATACCCCAAATCCCAATCCTAGCCCTGAACCCTAAAAATACCCCTGTACCCCAAAGCCCATACCTATCCCTAAACCCTAAAACTACCCCTGTACCCATAACCTAAAACTATATCTGAACCTTAAAATACCCAAACACCCCAAAACATATACCTCAGTACCCTAAAATATATACCCCTATACCCATACTTACCTTATCCAAACATTTAAAAAAAACATGCTTTTACCATTCATGCATTTACAACGAATTTAATTGTAAATGTATGCATGATAAAAGCATATAAAATGTAATGCCATGCATTATAATGGCATTGCGGAGTCATGGTACTTTTTTAATGAAAGTATGCGGAGTGATGGTATGCGGAAAGAAAGTTGCGGAATAATGGGTGTTTACCCTCCCCCGGTAAGTACACTGGTGGCACGGCGACCCACATCTCCAGCAACATATTCATATTTTTTCACCACCCATTTGAAAAATGCACAGGTCTCTCTCATTGATGGCCAGCACCGACATACACTTTTAGACACACCTCCCGCCACAAGTTCTAGAATTGCGAACTTTAGAGCTGGGGAGCTACATTCAAATCTCGGCATCAGCTGAACATCCTGTGATTCCAGGCAAATCGCTTGGTCTCCCCGTGCCTACCACAAATGAATGTGTTGTTCTGTAATGTAAATTGTGCTCATGACATGTGGTCGAGTTCGCGCTATATAATATTGCAAGGAAAAATAAAGTAGGGAAACTCAAGTTCACACACTACTGAACGCGCACTCTGAAGTGCATCAGCAGTGCATTGTGAATCGAAGCGTTTCACAGGCCTGTCACAGATAAGAAATGCTATCAAAACGAAATCCTACAAAACAATATACTACTGGCCGGCAGCAATTCATACCCGGACAACGTCGGGACGGGCTGCTAGTATATGAATGAATGAATACTCATTTCTATAGTGCGTGGTTACCCAGAGGCATCCCAGCGCTGCAGTGAACAAATTCATCACCGAGAGATTACAGAAATAGGAACGTTTTTAGCATTTTTCTGAAACTAAGGTGGTTCTCTTCCATCCGAATAGGGTCCGGCAGGTTGTTCCAGAGTTTAGCTGATTGGACAGAAAAACGTCTGTCGCCCATGCGGATTCTCCTTATTCGTGGGACTGCCAGGAAGTTCTTACTACTAGATCTAAGGGTCCTATTGGTTTGGTAAGGGCAAAACAGAGGTTGGATTAGACCAGGCCCTGTCTTGGTCAAGGCTTTATGGACAATGGTCATAGCCTTAAATTCGACCCTTTGTTGTATTGGCAACCAATGGAGTTGCCGGAGTGCTGGTTTGGCAGAAGTTCTACGCGGTATCCTTAGAAGCATCCGGGCAGCACAATTCTGTACCGTCTGTAGGACCCTGAGTGTTCCTAGTGGTGCTCCTAAATATACTGCGTTGGCATAGTCCAGGCGTGTTAGAATCAGGGCCTGGACTAATGTCCGTCTTGCTTCGAACGGAAGCAGTTCAATGATTTTTCTAAGAGATCTCATCAGGGCGTAGCAGGTCGCTGCAACCTTCTGAGCTTGCACCAAAAAGTTAAGTGCTGGGTCTAGCCAAACCCCTAGACTTTTAATTTTCTTTTTGGGGGAAGGGGGATGGCCCAAAGTGGTAGGCCACCATCCGTCCACTGTGGAGGGAGCATCATGCCCCAACATCGTGATCTCCGTCTTTGTTCAATTGAGTTTCAGGAAGGAGGCATCCATCCACTCACAAACCTTACTAAGGCAGGAGGAAAGTTTATCATAGTATGACATCTGGCCAGAAAGGGTGATGATAAGCTGCGTATCATCAGCATATGTCACTAGTTGCACTCCCCAAGGTAACACCACCTCAGCCAAAGGCCTCATATAGATATTAAATAAGGTCGGGCTGAGGGATGACCCCTGGGGAACGCCACAGTGAAGATGCGCGGGTCGAGAGGAGATGTCATCCTCAAATACAGAGAAGGTCCGGTCGGAGAGGAAGGATTGCAGCCATTTTAGCGCGGTCCCAGTGACACCCACATCACCCATCCTTTGAATCAGAATAGAGTGATTAACGGTGTCAAAGGCCGCGCTGAGATCTAATAACAGTATGGCTGCACAACTGCCTTCATCTACAATCCTTCTTGCTTCCTCAATAACTGTCACCAGAGCCATTTCAGTGCCTTGTTTGCACCTGAATCCGGTCTGGGTTGGATGCAGTAGATTCTGGGTTTCTAGATGGTTGGAAATCATAGAATTGACATGTTTTTCAGTAAGTTTGCTAATTGTGGGCAACAGAGAGATAGGGCGATAGTTAGCCCAATCGTCAGGATTGAGGTTGGGCTTTTTCAATAGCGCCTTTACTCTTGCGTGTTTCCAGGGGAGGGGGACTTCCCCAGCTGAGAGTGAAGTATTGATCACCCCCTTAATCACCGGGGCCACAACATCAGAGACCAGGTTGAGCATAGTGGGGGGTGCTACATCAGCCGGTGAACCTGATTTAAGATTACTCAAAAGTGATTGAACCTCAAGGCAATCAAGAGGGGGAAATGTCTCAAGGAGATTCAGCTCAGAACTAGGGGGCGAGGCTAATATCCATGGTGTATCATGGAAAGTGGAATAGATGTCTGTTATTTTTGATACAAAAAAATTAGCTAATTCCCTGCAGCGAGTATATGCAAGACTGGGATCAGCAGTGGGAATAGGTGGGGTGACTAAGGACTTGAATATTTTAAAGATTTCCCTGGAAGAGCTGGAGGCAGAGGTGATTTTTTCCTGGTAATATTTGGATTGAGTGGATTTAATCAGTTTTTGTTATATATATATATATTAAACCACAGCTCCGGTCATGGAATCTTGTTGAGACAGCTCACGGGTGGTCCGAGGAATGGCTACCGGTTGCCCATATATCCAAAGAAAACTTAGTTCGTAAGAACACACGTACTCGGACACTAAAAGTTGTTCTTGTGCGCAAAATTTATTCGTCAGGAAACAACGCGTTTCACCTTACGGCTTGTTCACGTTTCAGCCGTTACTGATGTTTACACCCATTTTGTATCCCACATCCCTCATAGAGGTAGGACTATCACCACATAAGTGAGATAACAGTGAGAAAACTAAGCCGCCATTTTGTAATGGTTTTTTACACATTGGGGCAGTATCTTGTTGCTACATTTCTTTGACTATTCTCATCAAGACAGTGATTATATTTCAATAAAATATTGTGTCAGGTCTGAGCATGCATGTGTGGATTCTATAAACATTTGTTACATTGCGCACATTGAAATAATGTATAACGCGTCGCAATTTGTTCGTATAATAAAGTTCAAAACATTTGTACTCGTGAAGTTGCAACATCCCTTACTCACAATAATGTAGGTGATACCACAATACATAGTGCGTTAAACTTTGTTTGTGCAATAAAGTTTGAAAGGTTTATACTTATTGTGCGCATTGTATAGTCCGTTATCTGTGACAATTACTTCATATTACACCCAAGTGGGCAATCCGACTCAAGCCTGGAATTGGTACATCATGATTTGTTCGTGCAATAAAGTCCCAATTGGATTGTACCTGATATATATCATCATCAGTTCATTATCTTTGGTTGGTACTTCAAAATACCGCCCAAGTGGGCAAAGCAAATCGAAATGGGACTTCTTTCTGAAATTCCATAACTTGGGTTTCCAAAGTAATCAAAAATTATCACAGAAAAAATGGATATGTCATTGTTAATGAATCCATACTGTCCCTGTAGCAAGCTTTTTCACATTTGATGTTAGGAATATTTCATACATATCCCTCATAGCAATTCGAAGATCATAATTGTCCACTGTTCTCTAAAATTACACAAAATTTAAAAAGACATGATATAAAAAGACAGAAAAGCAACATTCAATAAATATTTAAACAATGTATGTCTTCATTCAGCAAGATGGACCGCTAGTTCCTCATTTGAATTAAGGCCTATCAGGTTCATACATTCAAAGTCAATTATGTACCTCGATTCAAGCTTGCGCAGTGCAAGTTTCCTATTGCCACCCCTGATCCCCAGATCAACCATATCAATGACTACCATTCTCAATAAGTTTTCGTTCTGAAAATGACAGTCATAAAAATGACGGGCTACAGGGTATTGTTGATTATTAGTTTTAATCGCCCGTACATGTTCCATCACACGTTTTTTGGCCTGATGTATGGTGCTGCCCACATACCACTTGTCACATGGACAAATGAGTATGTAAACACAATACATCGTTTTGCAAGTCAAGGGTTTTTGGATAACAAACTCTCTTCCAAAATTAGGGATTATCAGAGATTCACAATCCACACTTTTTATGCACGATTTGCAGCTTCTGCAGCATTTAAAGACTGCACTCCCTTTGCTTACTATTTTGCTTGTCACAGAGTTTTTACTCAGTTCATCTTTTAGAGATTTACCTCCTCTAAACGTGATCTGAGGATTGGCATTTAGATGGTTTTTTAAATGCTGATCCGTCAGAAGAACGTGCCAATGTTTCTTAAAAATGGCTCTGATGTCACTCGCTTGACCTGAGAAAGTTGTTATAAATCTAATCTTTTCCTCATCCATCACTTTTTGGTTTGGATTTAGTAATTCATTTCTGACGGTTGCATCTGCCCTTGTGCAAGCTTTCTTGATAGTGGACCATTTGTACCCTCGCTCCTTAAAGCGACTACACATCACTTGTTTTTCTTTCTCATATGCATCTATGGTGCTACAGTTCCTCTTTGACCGTACTATTTCCCCGTAAGGTATGCTGTCCACTATATTCCGGGGATGGGCACTTCGAGCACTTAAGATGCTGTTGCCCGCTGTCTGTTTCCTGAATAAACTTGTTGTTATCTTTTGTTCTTGAATTTTAATGCGGACATCTAGAAATTCTATGTCTGTTTTGTGGATGTTTTTGGAAAAAACAAGATTAACAGAATTTCCATTCAGCTGGTTCACAAAGCTTTTTACTGACTCCATATTTCCATTCCAAATCATAAAAATATCATCGATGTACCTAAGCCACAGGACAGCCCTGGTGTTAAATTCGGACATGGACGTGGACACCTGCTCCTCCCACCACCCCATGAAGAGGTTGGCATAACTAGGGGCGAAGCAGGTGCCCATCGCCGTGCCCTGTGACTGTCTGTACACCATCTCATCAAAAATGAAAACATTATTAGTTAGGCAAAAATGTATTAATTCTGCGAACATTCTTGAATGGAGTGTTAGTGAAATGGAGCAAGATTTTAGATAATGTTCAACTGCCTGGATCCCCAGGTCGTGACGTATGTTGAAATCAAGATGGGGAAGTTAGAAGAAGAGATCACGCCAAAAAACAGTGAACATTTCTTCGAGATTACAAAGATTATCAATTGGGTCGCACTCTTACTTTCCATAGAAAGTATGATCATCTTTTTGACAAGGCATTGACCGCAAAGCCCAATACATCAGGAAATATTTCACGAGCAGAGGGGACCGGAAGCGATATCTCAGATGGCAGCATTCCTGATGTATCAGTGGTGGGATTTATTCGGCAGGAAACAACGCGTTTCACCTTACGGCTTGTTCACGTTTCAGCCGTTACTGATGTGTACACCCATTTTGTATCCCACATCCCTCATAGAGGTAGGACTATCACCACATAAGTGAGATAACAGTGAGAAAACTAAGCCGCCATTTTGTAATGGTTTTTTACACATTGGGGCAGTATCTTGTTGCTACATTTCTTTGACTATTCTCATCACGACAGTGATTATATTTCAATAAAATATTGTGTCACGTTTGCGCATGCATGTGTGAATTCTATAAACATTTGTCACATTGCGCACATTGAAATAATGCATAACGCATCACAATTTGTTCGTATAATAAAGTTCAAAACATTTGTACTCGTGAAGTTGCAACATCCCTTACTCACAATAATGTAGGTGATACCACAATACATAGTGCGTTAAACTTTGTTTGTGCAATAAAGTTTGAAAGGTTTATACTCATTGTGCGCATTGTATAGTCCATTATCGAAGTGATAATGGAAGAAATAAAAACAATGATGACGAAAGAGGCGCTGGAAGAATTCCTGAAACGTCTTGAAATCAAGATGGAGGAGGTAAAAGAATAGATCACTTCAAAAAAACAGCGAAAATTCCTTCGCGATTACAAAGATTATCAATTGGGTCGCACTCTTACTTTCCAAAGAAAGTATGATCATCTTTTTGACAAGGCATTGACCGCAAAGCCCAATACATCAGGAAATATTTCACGAGCAGAGGTGACCGAAAGCGATATCTCAGATGGCAGCATTCCTGATGTATCAGTGGTGGGATTGAATCAACCTGCGAGTGAAGAACTGCAGAAGAAGAAGAATTTTTTATTACAATTCCAGGTGCTAAACCAGGGACGGACAGAATCCCAATCAGATCAAGGGAATCAGAGAGGGTGAGGACGAGGAGGTCGAGGAAGAACGAGAGTAATAAACAAGCAAAACTCAGGAAGCGGAAACAAGACCAGAAATGCAACTATAATGCCCGTGGGAGTTCTGACAAGGGGCAGCAAGGCACGAGTATGACGGTAATCAATCTTTCTCAAAGATTACTTTCACCATCTGAAACTGAAGTATAGGCATTAGGCTTATCCTTTTGCCCTTCAACCAATTTGAACTATTCTCAGACCAGAATTGACTTATTTTACTTTGCTAGAAAATTAAAACTCAAAAAGTGTTTTGAATTACATCCCACAGACGATATATCTGGGAGTGGAGGTACTGTTAACAGCAATTTAAATTTGAATGATGTTGATCTAATGGAAATCCTATCATCAGGGGAGGTGGTGGGGGAAGAACTGCTGGACAATTGTGTGATTAATGTAGATGTAAACCCAGGAAGTGGTTTCAAGCCTAAATCAAAGTTTTTACCCAACATCACATGTGAGGCTGTTGAAGTATATAAAAAAGGCGTCTTGAATGACATTAAAAAGCTTGGAATGAAGAAAATTCCCAATGCTCAGAAAAATCTATCTATGTCACAAATAAAGGCCATCGAGAATCTGAGAAATGATCCTCAAATAGTGATACGCCACTCCGACAAGGGGGGGAATGTGGTGGTCTTAGACAAAGACAAATATCTGGCAGAAGGGATGAGACAACTGGCAGACAACACATGTTACCAGGTTACGAATTTTGGGGAGGTTAGAAAATCACAAATGCCACCTTTTGTAATCTCTTAATGGAATATCGTGACAAAGGTTTGTTGGAATGGGAGGAATACAACTACCTTAAATGTGACCATCCAAGGGTACCCATCCTATACTTATTACCTAAGCTACACAAAAATGCAGCTGACCCACCGGGAAGACTCATAGTATCATCAATGGGCTCCCTGCTAGAGAATACCTCACGCCTGATAGATCACTATTTAAGACCGTTCGTAAATTCTCTCCCAGCATACTTGAGAGATACTACACACTTTTTAACTATTATTGATGAAATACACTGGGAACCATCATACACACTAGTCACATTAGATGTGGGTAGCTTGTATACCAGTATGCGTCATGACCTGGGGATCCAGGCAGTTGAACACTATCTAAAATCTCGCTCCATTTCACTAACACTCCATTCAAGAATGTTGGTAGAATTAATCAATTTTTGCCTGAATAATAATTTTTTCATTTTTGATGAGACAGTGTGCCGACAGTCACAGGGCACGGCGATGGACACCTGCTTCGCCCTGAGTTATGCCAACCTCTTCGTGGGGTGGTGGGAGGAGCAGGTGTCCAAGTCCATGTCCGAATTTAACACCAGGGTTGTCCTGTGGCTTAGGTACATCGATGATATTTCTATGATTTGGAATGGAAATATGGAGTCAGCAAAAAGCTTTGTGAACCAGCTGAATAGAAATTCTGTTAATCTTGTTTTTTCGGAAAACATCCACAAAACAGACATAGAATTTCTAGATGTCCGCATTAAAATTCAAGAACAAATGATAACTACAAGTTTATTCAGGAAACAGACAGCGGGCAACAGCATCTTAAGTGCTCGAAGTGCCCATCCCCGGAATTTAGTGGACAGCATACCTTACGGGAACTATTACGGGCAAAGAGGAACTGTAGCACCATAGATGCATATGAGAAAGAAAAACAAGTGATGTGTAGTCGCTTTAAGGAGCGAGGGTACAAATGGTCCACTATCAAAAAAGCTTGCACAAGGGCAGATGCAACTGTCTGAAATGAATTACTAAATCTAAACCAAAAAGTGATGGATGAGGAAAAGATTAGATTTATAACAACTTTCTCAGGTCAAGCGAGTGACATCAGAGCCATTTTTAAGAAACATTGGCACGATCTTCTGACGGATCAGCATCTAAAAAACCATCTAAATGCCAATCCTCAGATCACGTTCAGAAGAGGTAAATCTCTGAAAGATGATCTGAGTAAAAACTCTGTGACAAGCAAAAGAGTAAGCAAAGGGAGTGCAGGCTTTAAATGCTGCAGAAGCTGCAAAGCGTGCAAGAAAAGTGTGGATTGTGAATCTCTGATAATCCCTAATTCTGGAAGAGAGTTTGTTATCCGAAAACCCTTGACTTGCAACACGATGTATTGTGTTTACGTACTCATTTGTCCATGTGACAAGTGGTACGTGGGCAGCACCATACATCAGGCCAAAAAACGTGTGATGGAACATGTACGGGCGATTAAAACTAATAATCAACAATACCCTGTAGCCCGTCATTTTTATGACTGTCATTTTCAGAACGAAAACTTATTGAGAATGGTAGTCATTGATATGGTTGATCTGGGGATCAGGGGTGGCAATAGGAAACTTGCACTGCGCAAGCTTGAATCGAGGTACATAATTGACTTTGAATGTATGAACCCGATAGGCCTTAATTCAAATGAGGAACTAGCGGTCCATCTTGCTGAATGAAGACATAAATTGTTTAAATATTTATTGAATGTTGCTTTTCTGTCTTTTTATATTATGTCTTTTTAAATTTTGTGTAATTTTAGGTAACAGTGGACAATTATGATCTCCGAATTGCTATGAGGGATATGCACAAAATATTCCTAACATCAAATGTGACAAAGCTTGCTACAGGGAGAGTATGGATTCATTAACAATGACTTATCCCTTTTGTCTGTGATAATTTTTGATTACTTTGGAAACCCAAGTTATGGAATTTCAGAAAGAAGTCCCATTCCCATTTGCATTGCCCACTTGGGCGGTATTTTGAAGTACCAACCAAAGATAATGAACTGATGATGATATATATCAGGTACAATCCAATTGGGACTTTATTGCACGAACAAATCATGATGCACCAATTCCAGGCTTGAGTCGGATTGCCCACTTGGGTGTAATATGAAGTAATTGTCACTGATAACGGACTATACAATGCGCACAATGAGTATAAACCTTTCAAACTTTATTGCATGAACAAAGTTTAACGCACTATGTATTGTGGTATCACCTACATTATTGTGAGTAAGGGATGTTGCAACTTCACGAGTACAAATGTTTTGAACTTTATTATAGGAACAAATTGCGACGCGTTATGCATCATTTCAATGTGCGCAATGTGACAAATGTTTATAGAATCCACACATGCATGCTCAAACGTGACACAATATTTTATTGAAATATAATCACTGTCTTGATGAGAATAGTCAAAGAAATGTAGCAACAAGATACTGTCCCAATGTATAAAAAACCATTTCAAATTGGCGGCTTAGTTTTCTCAGTGTTATCTCACTTATGTGGTGATAGTCCTACCTCTATGAGGGATGTGGGATACAAAATGGGTGTACACATCAGTAATGGCTGAAACGTGAACAAGCCTTAAGGTGAAACGCGTTGTTTCCTGCCGAATAAAGTTTGCGCACAAGAACAACCTCTGGTGTTCGAATACGTGTGTTCTTACGAACTAAGTTTTCTTTGGATATATATATATATATATATATATATACACATTTTGACTACACCCAAAGTCGCATTGATTTGTTTCATTCATTTTACAAGAAAATGAAAGTTAAACAAATGTATGATACTAAATGTCCATCGATTAATATTAACAGTTCTGAAAGACCAACAAATTACAAATACGTGATATTAATTTATTACATAATATGAATGTATTTGAACTAAATTATTACGTCATAGTCTATCCATTTTTTAAAGTTTTTTTTATTATTCAGCTTGAGAACAAAACAATGACGCATAGTATATAAGTTTACATGGATATCGGTATAAATAAAACATTACAGATGTCATATATAGCTTAATACAGCCAAGAGGAAAAAAAGGAAAGAAACAAACAGGAACAATAAACTGTTAGTAAAGGGAGTTCTTCCGCTTCAATTATTCAGCCATTGCATAAATGGAGCCCATATTTGTACCCCCCTCTCCCGCCTCCTCCTACCCCCTCTAAAACACAGCTGATTCTAAATTATGGAGAGCTAAGATCCTTGCTCTCCAATTCGCAAAGGTGGGGGGACGGGATTAATCCATTCAGATGTGATACATAAACGTAATACCGGCATAGCAATAAATATTAGGGCCGAGGTATAGCTCGTTCTAACCGACAAAGCCACAGGTATTTTAAAACTTAAATTAATAAATGCTTGGATGTCTTGAAGAAACAAATCAAGTTTAGGGCAAGTGAAGAACATATGGACATCATTAGCAGCTACTAAAACACAACACAGGCAGAAATGGCCGCCCCTTCCACCGCATTTGGAAATTTTGGCGAGAGCATAAGCTCCCTGAAATTAACACCGTATTAGATAACTCTAGTGCCTGGGAGATATCCAGACCAGCCTTACCTAGCTTATTCTCCCATTTGATATTATGAAGAGATAAATCATCAGGGAGACCTGAAAGTAAATTTTGGTAAAGTGGTCCGATTCGTGACCGCTTCAGGATTGAATCAATAAGTGTATTCTTAACAAATAGACTTGGGTTTTTAGGCACAATTTTATCTAGATAGCTTCGAACCTGGAGGTATTTAAAAAATTCATGCGTATCCAGGGCAAATGTATCTTTTAGAAAAAGAAAGGAGGCCATGCTCCCCTCTTGAGTTAAAACCCCTAAAACAGTAATGCCATGCATCCTCCAACGGATTGTAATTTGGTCTTGAAAATTGGAAGGTAGCAGTCTAGCTGCTGCAAGAGGGGTATAGAAATTAATGTTGGGAATTAACCATGTTCGCCGTATCTTCCTCCAGACTGAATACATAGAAAGGATACCTTTAAATTTAGTTTTTTTATAATAACTAAATTCGAGAACCGACAGCAGTATCCCCTTGGCGTCCTCTCCTAGGCCGATCTCAAAGATGGAAGGTCTACAACATGGTGGAATTACTGCTGTATCACCAAAGAGTGGTACGGCAAAGTGTTGGAGCAGGGCTGTCCAACTATAGAGCAGAAGATTAGGAAGTGACCACCCACCCCTATCCAGTGGCAATTGCATCCATTTCGCCGCCCTGCGGGGCTGGTGGTAGCCCCATAGGAACCTACTGCAGGATCTCTCTGCACGGGCAAAACATGACTAAGCAAACTAACGGAATGGTCCTAAATATATATAGAAATTTTGGCAGGATCAGCATTTTTAACACATTCCGTCTTCCGAACAGAGATAGATGCAGATTATCTAATCTGTGCAGAGTGGAGCTAACTGTATCTATGATAGGTAAGATATTCATATCTGCCAGCTCATCTACTGCAGCTGTAATTCTTATCCCTAAATACAATGCACTTGAAACCACTGGTGCATCAGAAGGACCCATGGCAGCAGATTGAACCACCTGGGTTTTCTGTGTGTTAAGTTTGTAGACCGAGCAGTGACCATACTGTTCCGCTAAGTTCTTAATTGCAAGAAACGAGACTAACACATCACTTGTTAATACAATGATATCATCAGCGTATGCCAGAGCTTTAAATTCATATGTATTAATCCTAACCGGAGATATATCCAGAGAGAGCTCAAGTTTGCTTAGAAAAGGGTCTATGTAAAGAGCAAATAGCAGGGGCGAGCAGGGACAGCCCTGCCTAGTGCCCCTGCTAATTTCAAAAGATCTTGAAACCAGGACCGATATAGATAAAGTAGCTTGAGGTATGATATACAGTGACTGCAAAGCGTGAACAAAGTTTGAGCAGAACCCCTTCCAGTGCAGAACTTTCCACAAGAACTCCCAGACAACCCTGTCAAACGCCTTTTCGGTGTCTAACAGGATTGCACCAAGGGGGGATCCTGTGGTTTGAGCCCAGTCCAAAAGTGCTATAACACGGCGGACATGGTCCACCTTGTCCCTGCCAGGAATAAACCCATGTTGACGAATAGAGACTAATGGGGATATCACTGACGCTAATATGGTAGCCAAGATCTTTGCGAAAATCTTGCTATCGGTATTGATCAATGATATCGGACAAAATGAAGCAGGGTCCAGCTCCGGTTTCTCTTTCTTTTTAAAAAGAATGATGGTTGTATGACGCCAGGAGTCTGGAATAAGGCCAAGCTGAGCATCTCTAAGGATTGTCAAAAAATCATCCCGAATCTCGGACCGAAATATAGTATAGAACTCCAAAGGATCAGAGTCCTGGCCTGACGCCTTGCCCTTGGCGAGAAAGTTCAGTGCCGATTCGACCTCCTCCCATTCTATTGGTGCAGCCAGGATAGTATTCTGGTGATCTGATACCTTTAGAGTGTTAAGCTTGTGTATAAAAGCGCCGAACTCATGATCTAAACTAAAATCCCTAGATCCCTCGGTATATAGAGAGCCATAAAACTCAGAGAAAACAGTCAGGACCCCTTCAGGAGTATCGTGAATGTGGCCCTGAGAGTCCTGAATCTTAACAATACGGTTAGCCAAGGCTCGCTGCTGGACTCGTTTAGCTAATACCCTGCCTGTTTTTTCACCAAACTCAAACATCATCGAGCGATACTGCAAATATTTGGCAGCGAGGACCCGCCCAAAGAATTCGAGCAAGGAAGCCTTAATACGCGCGACATGTGTTTGACTTTGGGCTGTATCGCGGCCATCATTGATCACGCTCATGAGCTGGACCTCTGCAAGACGTAATTCGTCAATCCGCTTGTTAGTTTGCTCTTGAATTTGCCTCTGACGGGAGAATGAGAAGCTCTTTGTCTCACCTTGAATCGCTGCCTTAAGTGTATCCCAGATGATTTTGCTAGGGGCTGACCCTTTGTTAATATTTAAAAATTCAGATATCCAGGGTCTCATGTGATCTAAATATAATTGTTCCAATAGAAGTTTTCTCCCGAAAGTCCATAATCTAGGAACCTTCTTGATGCAATTTAAAATACAGCTTAAAATCAACGGATTATGATCTGATATGATGCGGGGTGAAATCGAAATTAATGTGGTGTCGGCAAGCTGATCAGACAGGAAAACATAATCCAAACGTACCATTTTAAGGAAATAAAAACATCATATATTTAAAAGGATTTTTTTGGCATAAAGGAGGAGACTGCTTCCAAATATAAACCATATTTTCTACTAAAATCTTCTCTCTCTCTCTCTCTATATATATATATATATATACAACATTTGAGTAAGGCAGTAGCCGAAACGCGTCATGTTGTGGCTGCTATTATTTGAGAAATAAAACCTGCGGGAACGTCGATACCCCTACGAGTGCTTTATTCACCCAAACGGGAGGAGAAGGAGCGTGTATATATATATATATATATATATATATATATATATATATATATATATATATATATATATATATATATATATAGTGTGTTATGTTATGTTAAAAAGTATTTATTGAGCGCACTGCCACCGATTGGTTTCCTGGCGCTAAGATAGACAAAGAACGGAACATGAAAACGTGAATAGGATGGAGTTAGTGATACGCTTGTCTGAAAAGCCATGTTTTTAAAGCTTTCCTGAATGACATGAGGTCCTTGCAGGACCTGATCTCGAAGGGGAAGGTGTTCCATAAACGAGATGCAAGAACAGCAAATCTACAACCACCGGACCGTTTGCGTTTGAAAGCGGGTGTCTGGAGGAGGGCTAGGTGGGCAGAGCGCAGCTTACGGGAAGAGGTGTGCCTGATGATGAGGTTATTTATGAATTTGGGACTTTTGCAGTGGAGAGATTTGAAAATCATACAGCCAGTTTTGAAGGAACAGCTTTGGGCCAGAGGGAGCCAGTGAAGGTCCCTGAGCAGAGGAGATGCTGAATGCCATCTGGGTTGGGCAGTGATAAATCTGGCCGCATAATTCTGGACCATCTGGAGGCGCTTCAGTAGATATAAGGGTTGGCCAAGGTATATGGAGTTTGCATAGTCCAGGTGGGACAATACCGTAGTAATCACCAACTGGGTGATGGCCTGTGGAGTAAAGAATTAGGATTTTTCTAAGCTGGAAAAAACACTTGGAGACCACTTGGCCCACTTGAGTTTTTAGAGAGAGGTCGCTGTTCAGGGTCACTCCAAGTGTCTTTGCAGAAGAAGTAGGGGTAGGGGCTTGACCCATATCTGATGGCCAGTAGTGAGTGCCCCAATATTTAGCACTATCACCTGTGAGCACCAGCTCGGTTTTTCCAGGGTTTAGTTTTAGGTGGTTTTGGTTCATCCAGGCTTGGATGAACCTCATGGTAGACTGAAAATGAGAAATGGAGAGGGTGGAGTTGTCAACAGTGAAGAGCAAATGCAGGTTGTCCGCGTAATTAAACACTGACACCTGCTTGTCTCTTAAGGCCTGGATTAGAGGGAGAATATAGATGTTGAACTGATGAGGTGACAACGATGAGCCCTGAGGGACTCCACAGGTGATGGACCGTTTAGGGCCGACCAGGGTGCCAAGGCGGACCGACTGGGAACGATTCTCCAAAAAAGACCTCAGCCAACAGGCTGCTAGGCCCCTGATGCTGGCCTGGTTGACACGGTCGATCAATATGCCATGGTCGACCGTGTCAAAAGCGGCCGACAGATCCAACAGCACCAGGGCCTGAGGAGAATGTCTATCAGCACAGTCACGGAGTGAGTCTAAGACTGCAACTACCACTGCCTCTGTAGAATGGGCAGGGTGAAAGCCCGCCTGGTGGGGATCAAGACAGTTTGAGCCCTCCAGAAAGTCGGACAGATGTTTCGGGACATGGGAATCCATAACTTTGGCCAAGAAAGGGAGCAGAGAGATTGGCCGGCAGTTTGCCATGCAAGTGGGGTCCACCCCAGGTTTCTTCAGGAGTGGGATGACTGTTGCTTCCTTAAATGCCAGGGGTACTAAGCCAGATGTAAGAGAGTCATTCAACAGAGTAGAGGCCGGAGTCGGTACGGAGGATAGACACTCTTTAAGGATGTAAGTGGGGCATTTGTCAGAGGGTGCTCCTGACTTGACTCTTGCCAGTAGTTCTAAGAATTGCTCTGAGGTAATAGTAGGAAACCTATTTAATGTGACCTTGTTGGTGGTGGTATGGATAGCAGAGGGGGCATCGCCAAAGGAAGTAGGAATGCTCTCCTTGATGTCCACGATTTTGTCAATGAAGTAAGTGTTGATGGCATCACAAAAGGTCTGGGTTGGAACCACCCTGGGGCGGACACTATCTAAGTCAGTCAGCTCATTTAGAATTGAGAAAATATCCTTGGGTCTGTCTGCTGAATTAAGAATACGGGAGGAAAAATAATCAGTCTTAGTGACAAGAATGGCCTTCATGTACTCAAGGACAGTTTCTTAGCTTTTAGGTCTTGGGAGAACCAGCGTTGAGCGTCAGCTCGCCGGGCCAATTTAATATCTTTATAAGGTGCGTGGATATCGCTTGCGTTTTGAAGTCAGCCGGCAAGGTTGGATTCGGCGGCATTAATATCAGAGTGAGGGAGTGGAGCCGTATTATTAAGTGTTTTAATAAATTCTGGTTTGTCAAGTGTTTTCCATTTCCTTACTCTACTGCTAGTCAGAGCAGTAGGTAACTTAGTAGAAAAACAGGTAAGTTTAAACTTAAGGAGAAGATGGTCTGACCAAAGGCAAGGAATAGTAACTGGGATTGTGGTTAGCGGGAAGTTGGACCAAATATGGCCCAGGATGTGACCTTTACAATGGGTAGGCGAGAGGACTTGTTGGGAGAGATTCAGGTTTGTCAGGAGCTCAGTGAGCTCACAAGATTGGGGGCCTTCCGCAGGGTCGTTAAACCAGTAATTGAAGTCACCTGTCAGGAGGATCTTAGTATGTTCCTTGGCTAAATTGGCGATTTGCTCACTGAGCATAAAGGGGAAGGATGGCATAGAGTTAGGAGGTCTATAAAGAAGAACACAGAGCATGGTAGTGTTAAGGGTTTCAAGCTTTAGGACTAAATTGTCGGTATCTGGCAAGTTCATACAGGTGAGAGTGGTTGCTTTTAAAGAGGAGTGGATGATTGCTGCCACCCCCCCGCCAGGTCTGCCAGAGACCCGATCTGCATGGATGATGTAGTAGTTTGGGGGAAGTGCAGCTATTATATCGGGTGCGGAGTCTGGGGTCAGCCAGGTCTCAGTTAGTAAAAGGACGTCAGGGTGCTCCGTGATCAAGAATAGGAAGATATCCTGCTGGTGTTTAACAAGAGAACGGGTATTTAGATAAAAAAAAGTTAGGGGGCGAGGTTGAGGAGTAGACTTGGCCGGGCTGAAGCGATCAGTGCATGGTATAAAAGGCATTTCTCCAAGGGATGTTCAGCCCACCAAGATATATATATATATATCCATACTAATATAATAAAGAGAGAGCCCAAACCTTTGAGGCGGGTAATCTCAGGAACCACAGCACCAATCACAACACCCAATACAGCGTTGGAAAGGGCAGGTGCAGCAGAAGGACATAGGCTATGCAGACGCCCACCATATACATGTAAAAGGTAAAAGAACCGTGCCAGCAAAGTAGTCCCTTGTGGGCGTGTCTGCGTTGTGCTGTGGGCGTGTGCTGGGGGTGACAAACGCTGGGGGCGTGTGGTACGTTCCGCCTTTCATGCCATGTCTCATATTGTATGCTAATCCCAACCTGCTCCCTTTAAATACCCCTGCACCCCATAATCACAACCCACCCTTCCTCCCTAAAATACCCCATCACCCTTAAACACTAACCCATCTTAACCCTATAAATATACCCTGTACCCCAAAACCCAAACCTATCCCTAAACCCTAAAAATACCCCTGTACCCCAAAACCCAAACCTAGCCCTATACCCTCTAAATACCCCTGTACCTCAAAACCCAAACCTACCCCTGAACCCTAAAATACCCCTGTACCCCAAAACCCAAACCTAGCCCTGAACCCTTAAAATATCCCCATACCCCAAAAACCAAACCTACCCCTGAACCCTAAAAATACCCCTGTACCCCAAACGTACCCCTGAACCCTAAAAATAACCCTGTACCCCAAAACCCAAACCTTCCCCTGAACACTAAAATACCTCTGTACCCCAAAACCCAAACTTAGCCCTGAACCCTAAAAATACCCCTGTGCCCCAAAACCCAAACCTAGCCCTGAACCCTTAAAATACCCCTGTACCCCAATCCCAAACCTACCCCTGAACCCTAAAAATACCCCTATACCCCAAAACCCAAACCTAGCCCTGAACCCTAAAAATACCACTGTACCTCAAAGCCCATACCTATTCCTAAACCCTACAACTACCCCTGTACCCATAACCCAAAACTATATCTGAACCCTTAAAATACCCAAACACCCCAAAACATATACCTCAGTACCCCAAAACATAAAACCCTATACCCATACTTACCTTATCCAAACATTAAAAAAATATGCTTTTACCATTCATGCATTTACAACGAATTTCATTGTAAATGTATACGTGATAAAAGCATATAAAATGTAATGCCATGCGTTATAATGGCATTGCGGAGTCATGGTACTTTCGCAATGAAAGTATGCGGAGTGATGGTATGCGGAAAGAAAGTTGCGTAATAATGGGTGTTTACCCTCCCCCGGTAAGTACATTGGTGGCACGGCGGTCCACATCTCCAGCAACATACTCATATTTTTTCACCACCCATTTAAAAAAATGCACAGGTCTCTCTCGTTGATGGCCAGCACCGACATATACTTTTAGACACACCTCCCGCCACAAGTTCTAGATTCGCGAACTTTAGAGCTGGGGAGCTACGTTCGAATCTCGGCATCAGCTCAACATGCTGTGATTCCAGGCAAATCGCTTTGTCTTCCTGTGCCTACCACAATTGAATGTGTTCTTCTGTAATGTAAATTGTGCTCATGCCATGTTGTTGAGTTTGCGCTATATAATATTGCAAGGAAAAATAAAGTAGGGAAACTCAAGTTCACACACTACTGAACGCGCACTTTTAAGTGCATCAGCAGTGCATTGTGAATCGGAACGTTTCACAGGCCTGTCACAGATAAGAAATGCTATCAAAACGAAATCCTACAAAACAATATACTACTGGCCGGCAGCAATTTATACCCGGACAATGTCGGGACGGACTTCTAGTATATATATATATATATATATATATATATATATATATATATATTACCTACTGGCGGTCGCCAGTAGGTATTTATAGTTAGGATTTTTTCTCTATGGGATTTTTGAAAATTCTATGTCTAATAACTTTGGCGTTTGTGGACGGAATTGGCTGAAATTTTCAGGAAAATGGAACATTTTGTTTCTGAGCAGCCCCTGACAATTTGGGGGGGTTTCATCAAGGGGGGGCCGAGAAAAAAGGGGGGTCCCAAAACGCGTTTTTCCCATGTTAATTTCCATAGGGCGGTTGGCCTCACTTTTAGCTCGAACGGCTGAATGGATTTGGCACGAAACTTGGCAAAATTGTAGGGACTGTTAGCCCGATGTGCCTTTGCTAGGTCTCAATATATGTGCTCCAGTGGATTTTGAGTAATTTAGGTTAAAAAAAAGATATATATCTGGGCGGAGCCTAACCACACATCTGATCTGATTGGCTGTCAGCACTTCATCCAAGAAGTGTTGGCAGCCATCCTGGGACCAATATACATGATAGCACCTCATTAAAAAGCATTGTAGTTAATAGAGGGTTTTAGGACTTTAGTTACATTATAAATCATTTGTTGATGGTACCATACTCGTTTTAGGAATTGTGGTGGGTTCTAAGGTGATTTTACCATGTGAAAAAACCTTCTGCTGTGATATCATCACAGCCGCTCGTAGCATTTCCTGCACTCTGCACTTTGTGAATTTGTGTTCTTTGCTGACTTGCCTGCTGACCCCTTGAAGCGAGGGAGTAAGATCGCTCTTGGGCAACGTGTGAGGCTGCTGGTACAGGGGCCGGGACTGCGAGACCCAGGAAGCAGCGCAGGATCACCGGAGCGCACCTGGAGTCTCTTCCCGCCCCTGCTTCGTCCTGATTGGCTGCCTGCCTTAACCTGCCTCGCCCTGATTGGCTGCCTGCCAAGCTAACTGCTCGCGGCCCCCGCTTCGCGGGTGCCGCTCGTAGCATTTCCTGCACTCTGCACTTTGTGAATTTGTGTTCTTTGCTGACTTGCCTGCTGACTCCTTGAAGCGAGGGAGTAAGATCGCTCTTGGGCAACGTGTGAGGCTGCTGGTACAGGGGCCGGGACTGCGAGACCCAGGAAGCAGCGCAGGATCACCGGAGCGCACCTGGAGTCTCTTCCCGCCCCTGCTTCGCCCTGATTGGCTGCCTGCCTTAACCTGCCTCGCCCTGATTGGCTGCCTGCCAAGCTAACTGCTCGCGGCCCTCGCTTCGCGGGTGCCGCTCGTAGCATTTCCTGCACTCTGCACTTTGTGAATTTGTGTTCTTTGCTGACTTGCCTGCTGACCCCTTGAAGCGAGGGAGTAAGATCGCTCTTGGGCAACGTGTGAGGCTGCTGGTACAGGGGCCGGGACTGCAAGACCCAGGAAGCAGCGCAGGATCACCGGAGCGCACCTGGAGTCTCTTCCCGCCCCTGCTTCGCCCTGATTGGCTGCCTGCCTTAACCTGCCTCGCCCTGATTGGCTGCCTGCCAAGCTAACTGCTCGCGGCCCCCGCTTCGCGGGTGCCGCTCGTAGCATTTCCTGCACTCTGCACTTTATGAATTTGTGTTCTTTGCTGACTTGCCTGCTGACCCCTTGAAGCGAGGGAGTAAGATCGCTCTTGGGCAACGTGTGAGGCTGCTGGTACAGGGGCCGGGACTGCGAGACCCAGGAAGCAGCGCAGGATCACCGGAGCGCACCTGGAGTCTCTTCCCGCCCCTGCTTCGCCCTGATTGGCTGCCTGCCTTAACCTGCCTCGCCCTGATTGGCTGCCTGCCAAGCTAACTGCTTGCGGCCCCCGCTTCGCGGGTGCCGCTCGTAGCATTTCCTGCACTCTGCACTTTGTGAATTTGTGTTCTTTGCTGACTTGCCTGCTGACCCCTTGAAGCGAGGGAGTAAGATCGCTCTTGGGCAACGTGTGAGGCTGCTGGTACAGGGGCCGGGACTGCGAGACCCAGGAAGCAGCGCAGGATCACCGGAGCGCACCTGGAGTCTCTTCCCGCCCCTGCTTCGCCCTGATTGGCTGCCTGCCTTAACCTGCCTCGCCCTGATTGGCTGCCTGCCAAGCTAACTGCTCGCGGCCCCCCCTTCGCGGGAGCCGCTCGTAGCATTTCCTGCACTCTGCACTTTGTGAATTTGTGTTCTTTGCTGACTTGCCTGCTGACCCCTTGAAGCGAGGGAGTAAGATCGCTCTTGGGCAACGTGTGAGGCTGCTGGTACAGGGGCCGGGACTGCGAGACCCAGGAAGCAGCGCAGGATCACCGGAGCGCACCTGGAGTCTCTTCCCGCCCCCTGCTCCGCCTATAATAAACGCCCCCCTGACGCTTAGCGGGACGCCGGGCTAAGCCCGGGCAAAGGGCGGGCCGTCTGTGGCCGTCCAGGGACGACCGAGGACGGGACGGGCCACCCCACTAACACCTTATCTAGGAGAATAGGTCTATCTGACTATTTGGAATCTAAACTTCCTTATGATGGCCTTAAAAAAACTTCGTTCGCGAACAATTTATATGAAGCGCATGGGTACTGACGCAGCTATCAGAAAATCTGTTGACAAATCAATGAAACCAGGTCAAATTTCCAGTACTCCGGCAATAACTAAATACTTTTCCACTCTTTCTGTGAAAAATCACTCATTTCTCCCTACATCAGAAGAAGAAAAAAATCTAAATCTCTCAATCAATAATTCTGAACATCAGTTACTATTACACTCTGAACTAAGCAACCATAACCAAGGACCATCAAACACAGAGATTAACCTGGCAAAGATCTCCCTCTCGGAAGAGTATCATAACTCAATCTTAGAGATGTCTCAAATAACACCTATAAAACACCAGGATAATGAACTAGCCATGGAGGTCTCTGCAAGTAATATTACGAAGATGGAAGAACAAAAATCAGTAACTCCGCTAAGACTAAACCAGCCACTTACCAGTTCCCCAGAAAAATCACCCAAACTGTATACTAATCAAACTAATCTCACTGACCCCCACTTTTCTAATTTAACTCCGGCAGCTACTGTTTCACCCCTGTCAAAAGCACTTTTCTCCCTACAGGACATTTTGGAATCAGTTCTCACCCACCTTGGTCAAATTTTAACTAACTCCGATGACACCCTGGATGTCCAAATAGGTATTCTCAAGTTCTTGGTGGAAGAAAAAAAGAAAAAAGAACTTTCTAATGACTTATCTGACAAACCTGTAACGGTCAACCTATTACAATCTGAAGATGGCTGCAAAAAAGGAACAAGGTCTCTAAAAATGCAAGACGCAAGTACACAAACATCAGATGTGATAATAATTGAGACTAAAATCAAGGAAATAAGAAAAAAGAAAAAAACTCCTATAACCTATTCTCTTAAGAAACTCTTCAGAGAAGAAAATGAAAACATCACCGAAAATAACATCAAACACTATCCCATTTTTTCCAACAAAGAAATTGATAAAAGTCCAGGTCTGATAGCTCTTGACAATAAAGTAGATCCAACAAAGGTTATCAATGCACAGGAAACAAAACAGACGGGAAAGACCATAAATAACAAAGACCTGAAGGAAAAAATGGGAAAGAAAAAGAGAAGAAGACCTCTGAGAAGAATTCCGAAGAAAAAAGGGAACAAACTTAAATTTCAAAGTCACTTTTTCACTAACTCGGTGAACTCCTCAGCGACTCAAATAACACCACTGGTGAAACCTCTGAACCCAAAAGCAGAAGAATACTGCCCGACCTCAGTAAAAAAAACAACAGAGCAAAAAACTAAGGATACAAAAGAACTACAAGATTACAAAACATGGCAGTGGGATGGAAATCAATCAAAACATTTAACAATAGAAGAACTTTTTCCCACTGACAATATGCCGCTCAATCGTGGAAAAATAATTAATCTATTACAAGAAATACCTTCCCTGAACTCTCTGACAAGTAAAGAAATTGACCTAGTACGCTTCCCGAAAAAAGAAAATGACAAATTTGTACAAGTGTCATTCTTTTCTCCAGTTCTCCCTGGAATAATTATAAGAGAGAAGGAAATTCTACACAAGAATGGCTATGATGTAATCTCAATACCAGAAATCAAAACCAATTTACAAAATATAGCGGTAATTAGACAATCTCATACTAATAATAACCTCAGTTCAGAATGGGGAGAATATGCATCAAACAATATGAGAAAAGATATATTAAAAATACAAGTAATGCCTGGCGAAAGGTCGGTTTGGTCCCGGAACACTAACCCAAATGATAAAGAGAACACCCTAAAATCTTGGGCGTGGTTATCAGAAGCCTTAAACAGTAAAAAAATGGATAAACCACAACAACATCAGGTTTAGCAAAGGTCTGAAGCTTTCGTCATGGAATCTGGCCGGGAAAACCACCAACAAAATGAAAGATGCAATGAAAGATTATCCAGATATTCTTGCTCTGCAGGAAACATGGTCAACTACTCCCTTCACACAAAAAGGTTATTATGTTTATGAAATCTCAGCAAAAAAATCCAAAAGGGGTCACGCGAAAGAAGGTATGGCAATCCTGCTGAAAGAAGATTATTCTTGGTCACAAGAAATAATTGATACATATTCACATAACCTACAATGCATCAAAGTACAATTTAAATTACAATCATCAGATACTCATAAGAAAATACTACTTTTCAATATCTACGCTCCACCAAGTAAAAAATATGACCCTTTATTTGATCATCTATTAGAGACCATAACTAACATCCTTGAAGATCAACATCATCTGCCATATATCATTATGGGCGACTTAAACGCTAAAATATCAAACAGTGAAATAAAGAAATGGTCTATATTATTTAAGGAGGAATCACTGGAAATATCACTCCCGCAATTTCCAAAAGGAGTAAAGTCGGATAAAAGAGGAAGCTCATTATTATCATTCCTTCCAAGCATAAATGGGATAATATTAAATGGAAACATCAATGGAGATAAGCCAGCTTCATTTACCAGGCAGGGAAATGGAGTCCCCTCTATTCTTGATTACTTCATATGTGGGAATGAAATAAAAGAACAAATTACTCAACTGTCCATTAAATTTAATGAGGAAAGTGATCATGCACTCCTACGTTTAACAACACTCTGGACGGCACAAACTACTTTCCAGAATGAGCCAATATTTTATAAACCCAAAATGGAAGTAAACACAGTCCAGCGTCGGATCTATTGGGGTGCGGAAAATTTGGACTATTTGAATGTACTAATAACACAAACTCAATTGTTAACTGCCATCTACTCTGATGACCCCATAAAGAATTATGAAATTGTGATGAACGAACTTAAACACGCCATACAAAGTAAATCAAAACAGGACAGACCAACACAAAGAAAATGTGCCGAAAAGAACAAAAATTGCAATCAGCCAACTATAAAAAAACTCAATAGGTTGATTCGAGCTCAGTACTTGAGGTACTCGTCAGTAAATAAAGTTGAAATAAACAGACTAAAGAATCAAATTCGAAGACAAAGGGCTAAACAGGAAAAGTTGAAACAGGACCGTAATTGGATTGATCTCCAACTAGCAGCCAAGCAATGCAATCAACGAAAATATTGGTCTTTGATAGCGAAGATGACGGGAGCCAAAAAGAAGTTAGAAGCAATCCCTGTCTCAGAAGAAGACTGGGGTATATTCTTAAATGATCTATACAAACCCAACTTGAATGTAATGGTGAGAAAGGACATTGAACAAGATATGGTAACCAAAGACATAAAACTCACCAAGACCTCGGCAGTGTCAATCGCCATGAATATCAAAAAGGCAAGAAGTACGGGCGCATCCGGCCCTGATCAGATTCCTATCAAGGTTTATCAAGCTGACCAAAAAGCATGGGGCCAGATGCTCGCGCCATTATTCAATTACATATTTGACTCCGGGAACATTCCAAACTCGTGGAAAGGAAGCACAATAATTCCAATATATAAAAAAGGAAAAAGGAGTACAGCTGGAAATTATAGACAAATCGCTCTAATGGATGCTGGCGGTAAGATCTTTTCTGCAGAAATACTGGACCGGCTGAAATCTTGGGCATTTTCGAAGGGACTAATTCCCATGTTTCAGGCTGGGTTCCGACCGAACCATTCAGTTACGGACAATATAGCTATCCTTCAATCTTTACTAGACAAATACGTAACTGGAAAATCTCAACCAATATATGCAGCGTTTATAGACTACTCTACTGCCTTTGACAGGGTGGATAGGCCGACACTATGGATAAAATTGAGAAAAATGGGTATCCCTGAACCTCTTTTACAACTAATTGTGAACCTGCATAGTAATACCTGGTGCCGAGTTCAAATGGGGAGTGATAGGGGCCTGTCAAAGATTATACAAACATCCAATGGCCTAAAGCAAGGGTGTCTTTTGGCCCCGATTCTATTCTCTCTATATCTGAGCGACCTACCATCGCATCTACAACAAGGGCTATGCACTCCACCGAAAATGGCCGCTCAGCGCATACATGCTTTGCTGTATGCGGACGATATAGTCATGTTCGATCTGACACCTTTTGGACTTCAAAGTCTTCTAGATATCTTATACAACTACTCGAAAGATCATTTCTTAACTCCAAATATAAGTAAAACTAAAGTAGTTGCATTTTCAAACAAGAAAAAAGATGTGAAGTACCAATGGAAACTGGGAGGAGAGACGTTGGAACAGACAAAGGAATATACCTATCTTGGTAGAATTTTTTCGCATAACATGAGTAACAGCAAACAAATTAACCATTTAAAAAGGAAAAGTGATCTACATGCCGGGGCCATGTCACGCCTGTACACGACCACTGGAAGCAGGCATTTTTCAGCACTAATAAAAATTTATAGAGCCAAAATCCCCCCGGTTCTATCTTACGCCTCTGAATATATTCCCCTAAAACAATGGAGTTATATGGACTTAAATGAAGGCAAAATACTAAAAAAGTTACTGAAAGTTTCCAATTCGACACCAGTACAGGCACTAAGATTGGAATGTACGATCACAAGCGCATATGCGACATCAGTAGCAAGCCTCATTAGGTGGGCCTATAACCTTCTCCATTCCAAAGAGGGTACCCTACGACATTTGTTAAAAATCGAGACTTTTAGTAAGGACACCATTAATTCTACATTCTTTAAAAACTTGGGAGAGGCTCTTCGTCTAGCAAAAATTAGTGCAGAAATGTTATCATCATGGACACCTGCACAACTCAAACTATTTTTAAATTTTTTTTCTCCCAAATTGAGTTACGAGCTTGATCACTCCCACTGTACTAAACTATCTATGTACAAGACTTATGCTGACTCCCAAGAATATAAGCAAAAACAGCTATATCTGGAATATTCTCTCACCCATGGTGCAAGGCGCACGATCATGATGCTACGTTTGGGTATACTCCCCTTATTATCTTTTACCTCTTCCTGGAGACAAAACAGTACCTCGCAATGTAACCTGTGTCAGGGGGGCAAACAGAATCTAGAGCATCTGTTCTTTATATGTCCAAATAAAAATGTTGTCATTGCTAGGTTATCATGCTTAGAGCCCATATATCGGTCTTGCAGGATTGTTAATGCAAAGGATTTTATTTCTGTATGCGTTAAGCCACCAAATGAATATGTTTGTTATAGAATTTTTAAATTTTTGAAAATTACATTGAAAATGTATTAATCTGTATGTAAAATCAAATGTATTTTCTTTTAAATAATTTTGTGGTCCTCGAAAGAGTACCGAAACAAAATAAAAACTTTTGACTTGACTTGACTTGATGAATATTGTTTGAAAGAAAACTAATATCTCATGATTTTCCCACAGTGGTTTGGAAGGGGATCTATAAGCTAAACTGAAAGCATATTTTCTGTAAATTCACATTATCTTTCTCAGTCATGTGAAAATGAAGTCTGACATTCTCAGTAAAACATGTACATCCAACAAGGACAGAGACTGTCAGTTGATTCCTTTGTGTTCTACTGCAGCCTCCTAGAGTGTTCTAAAGAACAACTAGAGCGCTAACAGTCCTACTTATTACAAAGGTATGGCACACCTGAAGCCATCTTGATTGGAATAAAGTGGTAACTCTTAAAACATTTAATTTAAAAAGAAACAACATGAGGGGGTACATTTTGCCATAGAAAGTATGATTAGTGCTGCAGAATGAAAAATTAGGGCACATTTTGAGTGACTTCTCAAATCCTTTTCTATTTCATTAAAACATTCTGACATGCAGTCTCCCAAAATGGCCACCAGAGACAAAAGAGCCCAAATGTAACCCAAATATCACCCAGATGTAGCCCAAGTATAGCCCAATGACAGAATGTCCCAGAGTGTTCTAAAGAACAACTAGAGCGCTAACAGTCCTTCTTATTACAAAGGTATGGCACACCTGAAGCCATCTTGATTGGAATAAAGTGGTAACTCTTAAAACATTTAATTTAAAAAGGAACAAAATGAGGGGGTATATTTTGCCATATGAATTATGATTAGTGCTGCAGAAAGAAAAATTAGGGCACATTTTGAGTGACTTCTCAAACCCTCTTCAATTTCATTAAAAAATTGTGACATACAGTCTCCCAAGATGGCCACCAGAGACAAAAGAGCCTAAATGTAGCCCAAATATCACCCAGATGTACCCCAAGTATAGCCCAATGACAGAATGTCCCAGAGTGTTCTAAAGAACAACTAGAGCGCTAACAGTCTTACTTATGACAAAAGTATGGCACACCAGAAGCCATCTTGATTGGAATGAAGTGGTAAGTCTGACAAACACTCAATTTAAAAAGGAACAACATGAGGGGGTTAATTTTGCCATAGAAAGTATGATTAGTGCTTCAGAAAGAAAAATTAGGGATCATTTTGAGTGACTTCTCAAATCCTCTTCTATTTCATTAAAAAAATTCTGACATGCAGACTGAAACATGCACTTTGAATACCAGCAGCAGACGTCCCTGGTGAGCAGTAGCTTTACTACAGTGATCTAATGTGCAACTAGAGTGCTAACATTCAGAATTTATGGCAAATGTGTGACACATCTGAATGCCTTCTTGATGGAACCAAAGTAAACAAGCATTGAAAATGCAATAGATCTCGCCCTCGTTTAAGTTAAAGCCATTCTGTTTGTAATGAGGTGGCTTTTTAGCTTTGCTTTTATTAGTGTGTTTTCAACTTTCATGTAAATAACATGCATCTGTATGCATATAAGTATATGTATGCATGCATTTATGTTTGTATTTATATAGATATACAGATGATATATGTTTATATATGTATGTATATATATATATATTCACTGAAAAAACCATAGGTTATAGACCATATATAGTTAGGAATTAGCATTTACAAAACCTTGAAAATTCACTGAAAAAACCATAGGTTATAGACCATATATAGTTAGGAATTAGCATTTACAAAACCTTGAAAATTCACTGAAAAAACCATAGGTTATAGACCATATATAGTTAGGAATTCGCATTTACAAAACCTTATTTTACTCACACAAAACCATTGAAATTCCATATATAGTTAGTTGCACTAACTATATATCGCGCACCCGCAATCCACTGCTGATGATGTCACATATTACATCATTCATGACATGGTCAGTGACATCACTGATGACATCACTGATGACATCTCAAATGACATCACTGATGACATCACTGATGACAACATCCAGTGACTGTATGTTTCTGTAAAGTTAAAATATGTCTTACATATTGAAGAATGAGTGGATGTATAAGTGTCTGGATGAAGGATTTAGTAGGTGCATGACTGACTGTATGAGTGAGTGATTAAATGTGTCTCACTGAGTGCATGGGTTAGTGACTAAACTGTCTTAATTTGTGCATCATTATGTCTGTTGTTCTGTAAACTGTTGCATGTGTTGATAAGTAGCTATATGAGTAACTATATGGGTTATTGATTGGTTGCCCAAGTATTTGTATGGGAGACTGAGTGTGTGTGTGGGTGGCTGGGAGGTGTATGACTCTGTGCATAGATGTGTGAGCAGTTGATTCACTAGATGTATGGTTTCAAAAGTGCATGTGGAAACAGCTGTATGGGCGGTTGACTGTGTGCATGAGTGTATTGGTGAGTGAATGGATATCTCAGTGCTACATGTCAAAGTAAGTACATATGTAAAACACAGTACATGTGAGAGTTGACATATATAAATAACTGTGCATAAGAGCCAGTGAATGTGTGAGTGGCTGTATGGATCATTGTGAACTTGTATCAGGGATTGTATAAGAGAGTAAATATGTGTTAGTATATGTTTGAATAAGTAAAGTTTGTATAGCTGTATAGTTGAGGAAATGGAGGTGTGATTGATTCTTTGCATGACTGACTAGGTGTGTGAGTAACTCCATGGATGAGTGACAGTCTGTGAGTGTCTGTTTACACTGATTGTATCTAAGGTTATATTAGAGTCTGAAGAGGTTCATCGTATTATCACATGAATGATATCATCAGTGATGTGATCAGTAATGTCAAATGAGATGTCATCAGTGATGTCATCAGTGATGTCATTTGAGATGTCATCAGTGATGTCATTTGAGATGTCATCAGTGATGTCATCAGTGATGTCACTGACCATGTCATGAATGATGTAATATGTGACATCATCAGCAGTGGATTGCGGGTGCGCGATATATAGTTAGTGCAACTAACTATATATGGAATTTCAATGGTTTTGTGTGAGTAAAATAAGGTTTTGTAAATGCGAATTCCTAACTATATATGGTCTATAACCTATGGTTTTTTCAGTGAATTTTCAAGGTTTTGTAAATGCTAATTCCTAACTATATATGGTCTATTACCTATGGTTTTTTCAGTGAATTTTCAAGGTTTTGTAAATGCTAATTCCTAACTATATATGGTCTATAACCTATGGTTTTTTCAGTGAATATATATATATATATATATATATATATTCGCATTGATTTGTTTAATTCATTTTACAAGAAAATTAAAGCTAAACAAATGTATGATACTAAATGCCCATCGATTAATATTAACAGTTCTGAAAGACCAACAAATTACAAGTATGTGATATTAATTTATTACATAATATGAATATATTTGAACTAAATTATTACGTCATAGTCTATCCTTTTTTGAATTTGATAAATGATGAAATTGACATGGATTTGAGTTTTACTAGTGAGTTTCAATGTAAATCAATTTTTATGCCACAGTTGGTTAACAATGTCATCGACACATTTGAAAGAGGTTTGATCAAAGATTTTAAGAGCATTCATAAGAGAAAGACATTTGTCAGAAGTAATTTGAAAAGAAGAAATGTTGAGGCAATAAGGGAACTAAAATATAAGAACAATATTGTAATCAAGAAATCTGATAAAGGTGGAAATGTAGATGTGTTACCTATAGAAATGTATCTAAATGAAGGATATAAACAACTTAATGACACCAACAGATATCACATATTCACTAGAAGAAAATATGAGATTGTAAATCAAGAATGCCAAGACAAATTGATTGAATGGAGAGACAAGAGTTTATTACAATAAGAAGAGTATCAGTTTCTGGCGTGAAAATTTCCTAAGATTCAAGCAATGTACCTTTTGCCCAAATTACACAAAGATATGACACACCTACCTTGTAGACCAATTTTCACCACTAGCCGAAGTCTGCTGGAAAATACCTCTAGGTATGTAGATTCTTTTCTATGGCCTTTTATACAATCTCTCCCTTCATACATTAAAGACACAGGAGATTTTTTTAAGGTTGATTAATGACATCAACTCGGATGAAAACTACACACTAATGTGCTTAGACTTAAATAACCTGTATATATACATTCCTCAAGAACTAGGAATTACAGCTAGCAGAAATTTTCTGAGAGTGAGATTCCCTTCTTATTTTTTTCACGCATAAATGCTCCTTGAAATGATGCATATATGTCTCATCAACAACATGTTCATTTTTGATAAACAGATATATAGATAAACCCAGGGATAAGCGATGGGGACCTGATTTACCCCCAGTTTTGCTGGGTTGTACCTAGGCTGAAGGGAGGAGCCGGTCGTTGGTAACATCAGTCATTTTGACAACCACCTCATCATATGGGTGCGATATATTGATGACATTTTCTGTATTTGGAAGGGAGACCTAGAACAAGCATATGACTTCATTAACACACTTAATGACAACTCTTTGAATTTGACCTTCACAAGTCACATGCATAAAACTACAATAGACGTTTTGGATCTAAGGCTAAAAGTTAAAGGTAACAGATTGAAGAGCCATTTGTTCTGCAAAGAAATTGGTGGACACAGTATATTGCATGCAGAAATATGTCATGCCATTTGGGGTATTTTATGAGCTAAAAAAAGATGCAGCTCAGTAAATGGATTTTTTTAAAAAGCAGATCACGCTAGGCAGATTTTTAGAAAGAGGCTACTCGAAAAAGGTAATCAAACTGGTAAGTGGATAGGTAGATGCATGTGATAGAACTGAACTTTAAATTCCCAGAATGGAAAATTTAAACAGACAACCAATAAGGTTCATTACCTCCTTTGATGGCCAAGCTTGGGGGGTTAAACGGAGCTTCAAAACAACCGCTTAAAGGAGGGTCCTATGGAAAAGTTTTAAGACCTGCAAAGGATTACATCCCCAATTATTACCTAAACACCATAGAAAATCCTTGGGTCTCTTGTGAAAAAATATAAAGAAATGAACAGAGTCACTGACAAAATCACAGAGACCTAACTGTGGGATATCCCCTTTCAGGACGTAATCCCTCACCCACCAAAGATGGCATGCTTCATCATTTGGAATTCTCCTCTTGGTGGAAACCCCTAGCTCTACCAAGGGCTACAACCCACTCTCTGAGAGGGAGGAGCTCAGGGATGTTTCAGTACCTACTCCAAAAAGATGTTCTAAATCACCAAATGGGAGAATGGCTATGGGTGAGGGCGTAGCGCAACAGAGAAATATTTCTAAACGTGTAGGGAGTGATTTAGAACTAACTAGAGAGAACAATAATGTGCTTTATTCATGTGTCCTCACAGTCAGGGTTAAAACAGTGCACCTGCGGTATTGATATGAAACACATGTGTCAGACGAAGTGTGAGGTCAACATGTTTCAGCTGTGATGACCCGCAAGGTGTCAGGGCTTTCGTCAGGACCTGGAAGATGCTGCTGCTAATAATGTACAAGTGATTAGTGAATACAAAAATACTGAAATGCGGAACCTTAAGTGCGCCCTGCTCAATAAAGGCCTCCCTGTTATTATTCACTGCCCGTTTCATCGATCTCTTTATCAGTTTAGTAGGATAGTTTCTCTCCTCTAGTTGGGAAAGGGTGTTCCTGGCATGTTTCCTGTATTTGAAGCTTGATGAAAGATTCTTCCTTATTCTCAGAAACTTCCCATATGGCAAATTGGCTTGAAGGGGCTTGGGATGGTCGAAATTATATGAGAATAGCGTACCTAGCCATTGGTTTCCCAAAAAGTTTGGTCCTCGTGCCTCTGCCTTCAGGAAAAAAGCAAATGTCCAAGAATGGTAAACTGATGTTGCTGTACTCATACGTAAAGTTCAAGAATTCATTCCTGCTGTTTAGCCAGACATGGAACCCTGTGATGGTGTTGGGTTTCCACTCCAGATAACAAACACATCGTCTATATAGCGTTTCCACACAAGGATATGTTCCCTGTATGGATTGCTTTCAGACAAGATGCAATTCTGCTCAAATAGATGCACATAGAGATTCTCCAGGCTTGAGGTGAAAACACTGCCCATGGATGTTCCTGATATTTGTAAGAACATTTGATCTTCATATTGAAAGAAATTTTCTTTCATCGCCAGGTGAGCACAACTCATGATAAATACTGGACAGGGGACATGGTGTCCATTTCCCTGTTCTCAAGGAGTGTCTGTATTGCGGCTAATGTCTCGTCCTGGGGTATGCAGGTATACGGGGACTCAACGTCGAAGGAAACTAAGTAGTCTCTGGTCACATCAAACCGAGTCCCTTCCACTGATCTAAGAATGTCCTTGGTGTTCTGAAGGTATTCAGGCATTTCCATCACCAATGGTGGCAGAAAATGGTCTAGGAATGTGGAAAGAGTCTCCAGTAGAGAATCAATCCCAGTGCTGATCGGACGGCAGGGCGGCGGTCTATGTTGATTATGCACTTTTGGCAGTACATAAAAGTACAGAATGACAGGATGGGATCTGTTAGAACCGGCTGTCTCTAGTTGGCAGAGGTATGCACTTCTGACAAATAGGGACACTCCTTTTCTAGTTAGGGCAAGGGGATCACACCCTTCGATAACCCCTGCTCACCCCCTTGGTAGCTTGGCAGAGCAGAACAGGCTTATCTCAGAGGCTGTGTGTTAAGCAATTATGACCACGCACAGTAATACAGTGAATACACTACAAATGGACACGACACCGTAGTATTATAAAAATAAGTATTTTTATATAAGACTTAGCACAAGACCAAATAACGGCAAAACTGTACACAATCGGAATAAATACGTTCAGGAAGGAAAAAAGGGATAGTTCAAAGGTAGTTTCTTCTTTAGCACAAAAGTCTTTTAGTATCAAGCAAATCTTCTTCTTGGAAACACAGTTCTTAGCAACAGGGTAACTCACACGGGAGCTACACAACGCGGGGGCAAAGGTAATCCACAGGTTCGGCGTCGACCGCGAGGAGCGCTGCGTCGGGCCTGGAGTCACACGGACCTCCAACAACACAGTACCTTAGGAAAATGAAGCACACGATGATCAGCGGCGTCGAGCACTCCGGCGTCGCGTCTTTGGTGTCGATCAGGCCTCAGCAGGCGTTGTCGATGATGCAGTTGCACAGAGTGAGCAGCGCTCACGGCGTCGAAGGGCACACGGTTGATGCGGTCAGCAGAGGGGCAGACACGAGGTCCTCTGGAGTTAGAGCCGTACTCCTACTCACTGGCGTTGCTGCTGGCGTCGGTCGGGCCCAGCGTCCGATCGTCGTGGTTGCTGGCTCTTTCAGAGATGCTGAATTCACACTTCCAGCAGATAGCACTTTGTAGCAGGTGAAGTCTTTTAGCCCTGTGACTTCGGCAGGAGACTGGCACTCTTCCAGTCCTTGGAGATTTTCTTAGCAAGCGTGAGAGTACACACACAGTTCCTCTCTCCTGGTTCCTTGGCAAAAATAAAGAAGTGCTGCAGGATTCCCCCAACAACAGCACACTGGCAGAAGGGGTAAGCAGTCCTTTAGATCAGCAGGCTTCTTGTCCTTGGTTACAGGGTTCCTTGTCAGAAGTGATCTAAATTCTTGGTTCAGGGGTCCTTCTCTTATACCCCTTTTCGTCTTTGATCCCTTTGTCTATGCCGGGGGTTTCCCAACACCCTGGGTCTGTGGTGGGTGGAGCTAGGCAGTAGCACCTGGCCTATTCATTGAGCCGGGCCGGGTCCTCAGACGCCCCGCAGGAGGTGGAGCCAGGATCGCCCATGGCAGGTACAGAGCCATCAGTCGCTCGGCAGGAGGTGGAGCCAGCATTGTATCAGGCAAGGCAGGCTATCAACAACTACTCTCCCCCTACTCTCAACGTAATGTCCCACTCATCCCATACTGACTCATCCAGACCTCTTGGAGCCACCCAGCTCCTGTCACATACACGCAGACCAGCAGAGACCAGATATGGTTAGACAAGAAAATAGACACTTTCTAAAAGTGCTATTTTCGAACCCAGAGTCCAAAAACCATCCACACCAACGGATGCATAATTAAACCCCGAGTTCAGGGATACCAAACTCGACATTGCACCATGCTCCTCGAGCCAGCTAGGATTATAGCGTTAATAATCCCGGCGGCCCATTCTATCCAACGGAGAGCAGGCTACCTCGCAATAGTGAAGCCCTAAGATGGCGGCGCTTCACTATCAGGACAGACCAACTTGGTCAGGCTTGTCCTACCTTACACTTACAATGCACCCTGCCCATGGGCCTACCATAGGGGTGACTAACATGAAGTTAAGGGAAGGTTGGAGGGGCTGGCAGGTAGGTATACCTGCGCAGCCGACGTGACAGTGCAAGACTGCACGTGGGTCTCGCAATGACCGACCCGTAGACATTCTTTTACAAGGCCGCTCCTGTGGGTGGCACAACACGTGCTGCAAGCCCACGAGCGGCATTTGAATTTACAAGCCCCGGCACTCCTGGTGCACTAGACTAGGGACTGACAGTAAACCAAAACAAGCCAAACATGGATACAACAGATACATCATTTTAACATAGGGAGCACTTGCGCTATGGCACTGATCAGCAGTGACACGGCGCCCAAAGCATATACCAGCAAAACATCGTAACACAGTAGAGGCAAACAGAAAAAATGGAGGAGGGACTCAAGCCAATGATGTCAGGTCTAACAGGATCTAACCAGGAACAATGCTGCCTGTGTGGTAATCCAACTGCTTTCTTTGGCCTCCTCCACCAGCAATTTTATCTCAGTTTGTAACCTCTTGGTGGGATCCATTTTAAGTGGTTTGTAGAAATGTCTGTTCTCAAGCTGTCCGAGAATTCGGACCGGCAAGCAAGTTCAAGTTCAAAGATTTGTATAGCGCACTACTCACCCAGAGGGTCTCAGGGCGCTTGAGGGGGGGTGGGTGCTTTATTTATCGAATAACCAGGTTTTTAGCTGTTTTCTGAAGGAGAGGTGGTTATGTGTAGAGCGGAGGTGGGTGGGGAGAGAATTCCAGGTTTTGGCTGCTAAGTAGGAGAAGGATCTTCCCCCCCATGGTGGATCTATGGATGCGCGGAATAGCGGCGAGGGCTTGATTGGACGATCGTAATTGGCGGGTGGTGGTGTAGAAGGATAATCGTGTGTTGAGGCATTCGGGTCCTAGGTCATAGAGGGCCTTGTGTGCATGGGTGAGGAGACGGAACGTTATTCTCTTGTTGACGGGGAGCCAGTGGAGGTCTTTCAGGTGACAGGAAATGTGAGCTTGACCGGGGATGTCCAGTATGAGTCTGGCTGAGGCGTTTTGGATGCGTTGGAGTTTTTTCTGTAGTTTGGCTGTGGTTCGGGCGTAAAGGGTATTTCCGTAATCCAGTCGGCTTGTGACCAGTGCGTGGATGACCGTCTTTCTTGTTTCGGTGGGGATCCAACGGAAGATTTTTTTGAGCATGCGTAGGATGTTGAAGCATGATGATGAGACGGCGTTGACTTGTCTGGCCATCGAGAGGGAGGGGTCCAGGATGAAGCCCAGGTTACGTGCGTGATCTGTAGGTATGGGTGCTGTACCCAGGGCCGGTGGCCACCATGAGTCGTCCCAGGCAGAGGGGGATGATCCTAAGATGAGGACTTCCGTTTTGTCCGAGTTCAGTTTTAAACGGCTGTTCTTCATCCATTCGGCTACTTCTTTCATTCCTTCGTGTAGATTGGTTTTGGCGGTGTTTGGGTCTTTGGTGAGGGAGAGGATCAGCTGGGTGTCGTCTGCGTAAGAGATGATGTTGAGGTTGTGTTGTCGCGCGATGGATGCGAGGGGACTCATGTAAACGTTGAAGAGGGTGGGACTGAGTGATGATCCTTGTGGTACGCCGCAGATGACTTCGGTGGCCTTTGATTTGAATGGGGGGAGGCGGACTCTCTGGGTTCTTACGGCGAGGAATGAGATGATCCAGTCCAAGGCTTTTCCTTGTATTCCGACGTTGCTAAGGCATTGTATAAGGGTGTTATGACAGACAGTGTCGAAGGCGGTGGAGAGGTCAAGTAGGATGAGGGCAGCTGTTTCTCTGTTGTCCAGAAGCGTTCGGATGTCGTCTGTAGCTGCGATGAGGGCGGTTTCGGTGCTGTGTTTGGCTCGGAAGCCGGACTGTGAGGGGTCAAGGGATTTGTTGCATTCAAGGAAGGCGGCGAGCTGATTGTTGACGGCTTTCTCGATGACTTTGGCAGGGAATGGGAGGAGCGAGATGGGGCGGTAGTTCTTAAGTTCAGAGGGGTCCGCTGTGGGTTTCTTCAGGAGGGCGCTGAGTTCGGCATGTTTCCAGATTTCCGGGAAGGTAGCGGAGTTGAAGGAACAGTTGATGACATCGCGGAGATGGGGTGCGATGATGGAGTCTGCTTTGTTGAAGATGTGGTGGGGGCATGGGTCGGTTGGCGATCCTGAGTGGATGGAGTTCATCAGGCGGATGGTGTCTTCATTAGTGATTGGGTTCCAGTCGCAAAGGATGTTAGAGGGCGGTTTTGGTTCGGGCGTGGGTGGAGTTGACTGGTCTTCTGACTGGTTTTCAAAGCTGTTATGTATGTCGGCGATTTTGTTGTGGAAGAATGAGGATAATGAGTCGCAGAGTTCTTGGGAGGGAGTGATGTCGTTGGTGCCGGCGGTGGGGTTGGTAAAATCTTTAACGATGTTGAATAGTTCCTTGCTGTTTTGGGGGTTGTTGTCAAGTCGATCTTTGAGTGCTGATTTCTTGGTGGATCAGATCAGTTGGTGGTGTTTGCGGGTGGCGTTCTTGAAGATGGTTAGGTTGTCAGTGGTTGGGTTTTTTCTCCAGGATTTCTCGAGGGTGCGGCAGAGCTTCTTGGATTTCTTAAGGTCATCGTTGAACCAGGGGGCTTTTTTGCTGCCTTGCTTGATTTGATGGTTTTTCAAGGGTGCTAGTTCGTCAGCGCTGAGGGTGATCCATTGTGTGAGGTTGGTGGCTGCTTGGTTTGGGTCCGATGATTTGGCAGGAGGGTTTAGGTGAAGCGAAGAGAAGAGCTGGGCGGTGGTGATTTTGTTCCAATTTCTTCGGGGGATAGGTTGTGGGGGGTTGTGGGCATGGTCTTTTTGTAGTTGAAGTGTACGCAGCTGTGGTCCGTCCAATGGAGAGCTGTGGTGTGGTCGAAGGAGATGTGTTTGCTGGAGGTGAAGATAGGGTCTAGCGTGTGTCCGGCAAGGTGGGTGGGGGTGTCAACAAGTTGTTTGAGTCCGAGATTGGCCAGGTTGTCTAGAAGGGTGGTGGTGTTGTTGTCGTTATTCTTTTCCAGGTGAAATTTGAGGTATCCCAGTAGTATGTAGTTCTCGGAGGGGAGGGCATGTGGGCTGATGAAGTCAGTGATGTCTTCGCTGAATTGTGTGCGGGGTCATGGAGGTCTGTAGATGAGGGTGCCTCTGAGTGTGGTCTTGGGGTCGGTGGGGATCTGGAAGTGAAGGTGTTCGGCAGTAGTGAGGTTAGCAGAAGTATTCATGAGGATGATAGCCCGACCCTTATCTGCTGGCTTGATGGTGATGGAGTCATCATTAGCCAGTGCCTTCATTGTGAGCCGTTCCCACCTTGTGAGGTTCTGATATTGCCTCTCATTGCTCTCACAAAGGGTGGCAACTTTGTGCATTACGGCTTTCTCGAAAGTGAGTACTTGTGGGGGGACCAGGTGTGCAGGTGGATTAAAAGTGGGCTTATTCTGAAGCCAGTGTTGGTACATGGCTCTCCCTCCGCCACAATATTCTTATCCCTGAAGAAAAAGTTCAAGCGTATTTTATGGAAGAACTGCACCAAATCTTGTTTAATCACAAAGGTATCCCCTTTGTGCGAAGGTACATAACCAAGCCCTTTATTCAGGATGGATTATTCCTCATCATTCAAAGGGAGGTCACTCAATTTGATGACTAAATCATGTTGTGGCTGCTCCCCGCTAGGGCGTCGGTCATGCTCCGTGTTGTGTGTGGTGACGGTGGCTGGCTCTAATGCACATGAGCTTGCTCCTTCCGTTGTTTTCCTCTTGACCATCCCCGGCTGAAACCTAAAAAAGGCATGGTTAGGAAATTGTGGTTGTGGTTGGTATGGAAATGTTGGTGCCTGGAAAGGTGGGTTAGGATATCCATAAGGTGCAGGTGGCCACCATTGTAATGGAGGAGGTAGTCCGCCGCAAGCACCTCTCCAGTTGCTCCATTCCTTTGACCAGCGCCTCTCCCTTTAGAGTCACCATTGCTTGACACATCCGATTTGCTGGACCAGTCATCACTTCAGGATGTTGAGTAATTTGTACCGTATCTTTTGACTTTCTGATTAAATTGGACTGGGACATTATTATCACTCGTGTATGGATACGCCTTTTCAAGACAGAAACGTGCAAGGTCTTTCTTGAATTTAGTGATTTTTGTGGCTAGAATCGAGTCTTTGTACTCTTTGTTGGTTTTGTTTGTCTCTTCATCCTGTTTCTTAAAGAGAGTTGTTGAGACTGTCACCTTGATTTGAGCTTCTAAGGTTTGTATCTCTTTGAGGATAGTATACGCAATCTGTTTAGCGGTGTTAATTATAAGAATTAGCCAATCACGTGTACAGCGCCATGCGATAAGTGACCAATCCTTAAGGAATACTTTATCCTCCAAGAACAGTCTTGGGGTATTGGTGACGATTAATCCTGTAGGGGCGCAATTGCATCTTAGATACTCCGTCATTATTGCTCCATGGATAAATGTCAGTGAGTGAGATTTTTTTTAAAACAGTAATTTGGACCAGTTGTCACCCTGTGTGGAAGGCCCCCCTTGGCTGGTATCTATTATAATAGGTATGGTCAGAACAGCCTGAACGGTGGCCTCATCAAAGGCTAACCCCTGAAGTTCTGTCTTGTTGAAAAAGTAGAAACAAGTGAACAAAAAGGGTTTCAAAAGGAATAAACTTCTCTTACAAGTTGAGGAAGGGCAGCAAATCATCAAAAAAGGACTGCCCTAATGTAGACTAGCAGCCGGAGCTACACGAAAATGCTTCAAAACAACCGCTTAAAGGAGGGTCCTAGGGAAATGTTTTAAGCCCTTCACAGGATGTTCTAAATCCATCAAATGAGAGAATGGGGTCAAGCTCCAAATACAGTGAACACACCAGGAACTTGCTGTCCCAACTACAGGAGAGAAACTATCCTACTAAACTGATAAAGAGATCGATTAAATGGGCAGCATATAATAACAGGGAGACCCTTATTGAGCCAGGCACACCTAAGCAGAACACCCTGAGGCTCACATGTGCCAACACCTTCTGCAGTTTCTCCAATAAAATCAAAAAGAGTATCCGTCAGAATTGGAGCATCCTGAATGTTGGGAGTATCCCTTATCTCTCGACCACTGTTTGCTTTTAAGAGAAGCATGGATATAAAAGACGAGTTGGTGCATTCACGTCCTAGAAATCAGAAACCTCGAGACCAGACCACTCTTTGGAATTTACCAGCTGTCAAGGGACACGTCCCTTGCAGGACCTGTGCGGTCTGTCCGCAAACGTAACACACTGTATCAATTGACATTAACTCCACTAGGCCATGGCTGGTAAGAATTGATGTCTGTATACAAATATATGAATTTATCTGGAAATTTGTGAAGAATATGGAAATGATGAACATATATTTTCAAGAAATTTGCTGGATCTGAAAAAAGGAATGAACTCTTATCAATACAGAATTTTTGAACATATTCAAGCTATTGGAATTAGTGGGTCTGTGGATCGTGCTGATTGAATTAATGTGCAATAATAGTTATTGAATTACATGTTAGAAGATACACTCCTTTTATTGTATATCCTTTCTGATGCTCTTCCCGCTTGCACTTGCCCAATGAAACGCCCCTGCGATAATGAAGTCCATTTCTCCACCATGGAGGGTTTATGTCAATTTGACTTGTAGGAGGAGATGCATGTTCGAACATCTACAGAATGTGTGCGTGCTGAGTTCACTCGGGCTCAACTTTTTTCAACTCACTTCAGATGATTACTCCTGCTGTCCATGTTTGCCAAACAGAGTGTCCTTTTGAGGATGTTTTTCAAATGAAGGGATGTCTCCAAATGATTTATATGATCGTATGCTCGGTCTTTGATTACTGGGTGCGATCTGGGAACTATTTGTACTATAACTCAAGCCAACCCAGTTTTTATTTATGTCTGACAGACTAACAACGCGGGAAATGACAAGTTAACTAAAAATATTTTTTCTGCACCATATTCATTATAAATCCGAGGATAGTTTTCACTCCCCCTAAGCCTTGGAGTGACTGTGCACGGTTTGACCTATGTGGGTTGAACTGTTTGCGTTAGACTGAGAGAGTGGTCATCATACATATGAGACTCCATTGCTACACTTTCCAGTAACCTACCACATGTCCAGGCATGCCTCGAAGCTATTGCACATGCGCATACATACACCTGCGCTGACTATATATGCCAGGATGCCTCGTAGTTGCTGTGCATGCCTGGAGTCGCGATGTATTTTGAGTGAGTGCATGCGCGTGCTAGAAGCTGTGTCATGAATTTGTAGACTACACTTCCCTGTGGCACTGGGTGTTATTACTCACCTGATTCCTGTTTCCATGTAATAGACGCTGTACTTAACAAACCACCTGGCCCCACACACTCACCTCCGGTTGCAGCTTCAACTTGGTCCGGGGTATCGACAGAGAAGTGAGTGTGGTTGGGAGCACAGGCTACGCTTACGCAGTTAGGATTTGCATTTAACTAAACAGGTTTTACTTTTCATGTTGGGCCTCCTAAGACTATGTCTAGCTAGTACTTTGGAATAGTTCCACTTTGAAACAAGAGGGCTCGGTTTAACATTATGTTTGTATGACCTCGAGCAGCATAGTAAATGGTATTGGTGTTTTCAGCTTGCTCTGGCCTGTACTGCTTTGAGTATAGAGCTATTGAGCTGGTAGCTTGTTTTTAATCCATTCCTTTAATGCCCAGTTCATGTAATGTCTTCTTTTTGTGTCATGTTACATTAATTTCTGATGGGACAAGTAGAATAAGTGTTTTAGACTCTCCAAGGTATTGTGCGTGCCCTATGGGTTTCATTCCCAACTCACTTATGTTTTCTGGTTTACATGACCCATGTGTAGTAAAAATGTCTTGCTACTGACATAGTGTAAAATAAACACTTGCACTTTCTTTATTCATTTATAGAGCAGTGCCCCCCTCCCCGAGCTGTTGCCAGGTTGAGGTCAGGTAATCTACCCAGAAGTAACAGGTAAGCCATTCATTGACCTTTCTCAACACACTTATTAGGTGTCTAGACAATGTAGGGAGCCTTTGGGTCCCATCTGTAGTGTCTTGTTCAAAGTCACTGACATCTTGCATACTTTCGTTTGTATCAGTTTTCACCATGTACAGTCACCTTCTTCTGAACTGGAACCAGACGCACCATTTGGTTCCTTATTTCAGTATTTTTGTATTCACTAATCACTTGTACATTATTAACAGCAGCATTTTCCAGGTCCTGACGAAAGCCCTGACCCCTTGCGGGTCATCACGGCTGAAACATGTTGACCTCACACTTCGTCTGACACATGCGGTTCAAATCCATACTGCAGGTGCACTGTTTCTAACCCTGATAGCGAGGACACACGAATAAAGCACATTATTGTTCTCTCTAGTTAGCTTTAAATCACTCCCTACATGTTTAGAAATATTTCTCTGTTGTGCTGCGCCCTCACTCAAACCCATTCTCTCATTTGGTGGATTTAGAACATCCTTTTAGATTAGGTACAAAAACATCCCTGAGCTCCTCCCTCTCAGAGAGGGGGTTGTAACCCTAGGTGGAACTAGGGGTTTTCACCAAGAGGAGAATCCCAAATGATGAAGCATGCCGCCTTTGGTGGGTGAGGGATTACGTCCTGAAAGGGGTTATTCCACAGTTAGGATGTGTGATTTTGTCAGTGAGTCTGTTCATTTGTTTATATTTTTCTCGAGAGACCCAAGGATTTTCTATGGTGTAGGTTAAACGGAGCATTAAAAAGTTCTAGGAAACTTTAAAACTGACAAAAAAGTTGAGCCTGCAGACAGACAAAGACAAGTACTCTTATATATAGATATCCTAGTGCATCATATTTAAACAAAATAACAGTTTATTGATCAATAGCTTCCCAGATGAAAATAACAGAGGTCATGTAGCTTGATTGTAGTCAGTATAATTCTTTTGTTGAAAAGCACTTTATTCTTTTTAAAGCACCACATAATTGCATGCCAACGCCTTTCATCCCTCATGGGACTTCTTCAGGGTAATAATTAAATTTGCATAGTCAGGGTTTTTTCGGTATGTGCCAATAAACGTCAGAGAGAATTAGTATGCGTTGGTAATTTAAAATACAACGATATTTAACATGGTGAATGTAATAATAAGTTCAGCGTTATCGTTATTATGTCTGTGTGTATTATGACCTTTCACACAGGATCATGTCAAATGGTAAATTGAGATGCATTGGTATTTCCAGGTAGTTTTTTGGCAAAGTATGAAGCCCTCTGTACAAAAGTGAACATCTGGTTCCCTCAAAGTCGTAACTTTAAAAACTGACCCTGATCTAGAAAATCTAGTGGGAGGAATACTCAAATTACGTTCAGAATGGCGATTTCCTTAAAAGACGCTTTATGTCAGAGTGTAATATGATCAAATACTGAAATAAACACGATGCAAGGCTTTTAGACTTGCTGCACATGTAAAGCATATAAATATAGACATAATTGTAAAATGATCAAGTTATCCACAGACCATCAGCCATTTAAGATAACCAAACACCTATCATGTAATTCAGACTATGTAGTACTATGCATTGAGCTGTCCATGTAATAACAACTATATTGGAAGTACCATTCACAAGGCAAAAAATGAGTGTTTAAACATAAGAGGGTAATAAACAAAGAGGATAAACAATATCATATTGTCATGCACTTTAAATTACAGCACAGGCAGAATACATATTTACTGACATTCTGTGTGTTGGACAGGATTCTGATCAGAGAGAGAGGTGGTAATAGAGTACAAGAGCTAAGGAGATTAGAATCCAAACTGATTATTAAGTATGATACTCCCCACCCCTTTGGAGTGAATCTTGATGAAAAATTAGCAGTACATTTAGGCCAAAATCATGTGCCGCACTTTCTACCAGCTTTCCAGGACTTGCTAGCTACATTAGCTGTGAACAACTCGGCGGTCTTGGTACTCGGTGACTTCAACTTCTGGCCATCTGACCCAGCTGAAGACGCCCCATCCAGAGATTTTACGGAATCACTTCAGAGTCTGAACTTTATATCCCATATCCACACCCCTACCCATGTCCAGGGTCATACCTTGGACCAACTCTGGTCCCTCAATATCCCCATCCTAGCTCCTACTGTGACCCCCTGCCTATGGTCCGATCACCACTGGATTTCCTTTTCCTTACATTTAAGTCTGTCTACTAAACCCTCACTGCCCAAAAACACCTGGGCTCGTAACTGGGGCAAAGTTGACATCCCATCACTCTGCTCCTCTTTATTAACCTCCTGTCCAGCCACAGAGGAACAAACCATATTGGTTCAAGCAGAAACTTTAAACAAATGGCTGTCCAACGCCTGCGATCAAGTGGACCCCCTGAGACGCATCAGGGTAAGACGTGCTCATGACGTCAACAAATGGTTTAGCCCTGAGCTTAAGGAGAAAAAACTAGCTGTCCGCCATGCAGAACGCACTTGGAGACGCACCTACTGCACCGCCTCTAAATCATTGTACTCCTCCATCCAGGCTGAGTACAAGAACGCCATCCTAGATGCAAAAACTTGCTATTTTTCGAATAAAATCCTCCGGGCAGAGAACCAACCCAGAGAAATTTTCGCCACAGTCTTTGAATTGGCCTCTTCGGACAGGACAACCTCTAAGCCGGTACCCTCCCAGTCCCTGTGCGACTCGCTGAACAATTTTTTTATCAACAAAATTGCAGATATTAAGGCGAACATCCCCTCCCCTCCACAGTTTTCGTAAACCCCGACTCGCCACCCAATACCTATCACCTTGATCAAATAGCTCCACTGTCTAAAGAAACCTTTCTCTCCCTGCTTCCTTGCGTCAAGTCTGGTTCTCCTTCTGACATCTGCCCAGCCTACATCTTGCGCAACATTTTCCTAACCTGTCCTCTCCCTGCCCTTACCTTTCTCAACGAGACCCTTAAGTCAGGAACTGTTCCCCCTTGCCACAAATCTGCCACCATTATCCCAATCCTAAAAAAAACGGGCGCAGATCCAACAGCGCTAGTAAATTATCGACCCATCTGCCTTCTTCCCTATCTGGCCAAAGTCCTCGAACGCCACGTCACCAAAGTCCTCAGCTCTTTCATCGAGGACAGCAGCTTTCTCGCTCCTTGCCAAGCAGGGTTTCGCCCTCTATATTCCACCGAAAAAGTGGTGGTCTCGGTTTTAGACACACTTAGAGAGGGGCTAGACGCAAACCTCCCACAGGCACTGGTTCTTCTTGACTTGTCAGCCGCCTTCGACACGGTGTACCACACCATCCTCCTTTCCCGTGTCGAGGCGGCAGGCATTGGAGGTTCAGCCCTGTCCTGGCTCAGCTAATTTTTGAGCGATCGGTCACAGGCAGTCCATCTGGCGAATTTCTCCTCCCAAGCCCGAAATGTGCAATGTGGCGTCCCTCAGGGATCTTCTCTCTCCCCTCTTCTTTTTAATTTGTATATCTTCCCGCTCATCTCAGCCTTACAGAGGATGGAGGTCGCGGTGTTTAATTACGCCGATGACCTCCAGCTTATCTTTAACCTCTCTAATTCTTCTGACTCTATCTATAATTTTCAGTCGGTGATGTTCTTTATCAGGGATTGGATGAGCTTTAACCACCTCATGCTCAACCCTGATAAGACCGAACTCCTCCTCACTGGCGGCAAACTCAACCCTTGGTCTCCTATTTTTTGCCCCCCCCTCTTTTTGTTCCTCCCCTCCTCCCTTTTCCTCTGTTAAGACACTGGGATTCACCCTTAAACAACAACTCACCTTACACTCTCAGATCAGCACGGTGGTTTCTTCCTGTTTTTTCACTTTGCGCACTATCCGGAAGATCTCACGGTTTTTCTCTTTCTCTGCTCTTAAATTGATCCTGATGGCTATGGTCCTGTCCCGTTTAGACTACAGGAATGTCCTGTACAATGGTGCCCCTGCGTCCGCCATCCGACGGCTCCAACTAGTGCAAAACCAAGCCGCCCGCCTGGCCTACGGCTTACCCAAATCAAACCACACCACTCCTCTCCTAAAATCCCTCCATTGGCTCCCTATCAGAGAAAGGACCCTTTTCAAGATAGGATGCATTACCGTCCAAGCTCTCGCAGGAACTGCTCCAGCGTTCATCAAGTCTAAAATCAAACCTTATATCCCCAACAGACAACTGCGCTCTTCTTCTCTGTCCCTCCTGGTGGTACCCAGGTTCAAGAAGAGCAGAATGGGAGGCTCCAATTTCTCCGTCCTTGCTCCACAATTTTGGAACTCTCTCCCTCTCCACATGAGAACTAAAACATCCTACTTGGAGTTTCGTAGCACCCTAAAAACCTTTCTGTTTTCACATGCCTTTAAAATCTAAACCTTCTCCCCATCCAACTCAGGAACTACTTTCCTCAACAGCGCCATGAAACCGCCTGGTGAACGAGCGCTCAACAAATACCTTTAAATTCAAATTCAAGTTAAAAAATTCAAGATAATTAACTGTACATTCCTCTGGATTATACCACCCCATAGAGTAACAATTAGTTTAGGTTTGAATTTTAGCTACACAAAAGAAACTTTTTCTTGTGATTGTCTTTTAACTAGTTTTGTTAGATTTTTTATAGATTTTCAGAATATCTTATGAAAAGATTAGACGCAAGAGAGCTAATTAAGTCAAGCTTAATATCCCAAATTGTATATGAAACGTGAGCAGGATGTTAGTTTAATCTTTTCTTTTAAGATAATTATGATACTCCTATAATCAATTATGGTCAGGCCTATTAGGGTCACAAGTTATATGATGTCTGCTATAGGATTTGAAGTAACCAACATCCAATAATGAAATATGCCCACTGGGGCCTTTTATGGCTTAGGGAGGGGACCACACATCCCATTGTCCCTTTATAAACATATCGGCCCCAGGGGATGGTGTTCCCAGAGCCATGGCCCACCCCGGGGGCGGATATATATTTTTTTCTGCTCACACTTTTTAAAAGCAAAGTACTGTGGCGCCTCCATAACTTTGTTGGAAGAAAACATTTTTGGCACCAGGCAGGGTCACTCTGGGACCCCGCCATTAGGCCTAGGGAGTTATGGTATCCCTACCATGCCCCCTTATATCTTTTTTTGCATGTTTAAGGGGCTCAGTCCCGAGTCCTAAGATGGTTGCCACCACATCGTTGTTGATGTAGTGGCAGCCAATCAGATCTGTCTATCCCATGGATGTTCAGCAGAGTAAAATGAATAAAGTTTGTGAGCATTAACTGCTGTTTCCTTAGAAGCACTCTTTTGGGTCTGACAAATTTGGTGTAAATACATTCAATGGTTTGGGATTTAGCTCTGTCTGAATATCCTATGGGACAGTGAATGGGAAAAATGCATTTTGAACCCTCCCTTTTTCATGCCTCCCCAGTGGATCCCCTCAAAATTCCTTGTGCAAACTAGTCAAAGACTAGCACTTTTGGAAAGTTTTGTGGAGATTCGGTCAGAACGGTGCCAATGTTATTAGCAACACAAAAACTGCATTTCCTATGAAAACACAATCTTAACCATATAATATATATATACATATAGTCAGTCCCTGGCACTGAGGAAACTACTTATTGTACATATTTGCTCATTGTGCAAGAGAAGAATGCCATCACAATCTGGTAAGCTAATGGCTGAAGTGGGATTAACTTGTGCCTAATGCATCACATTGTGATGTGTGGAAACAAAATTGGAATTACGGTACAGTACAGTAGGCAGACAGACTGATGAAGCGGACTCACTGAAAGCCCCTATAAGTATGTATGAAATATATATTGAATAAAAACAGGTCTTAGCTATCAGCAGACCTAACCAATTTGATCCTCCGAAACATTTGAAATTGACTCTGTGAGCCATACCTTCTTGACTTGTGAAAGTATCCAGATGAACCTTGCAATTTTCCATATGAGCTATGAAATTATCAGACAAAGCCCTAGGAACCTTAGACTGATATAATAAGCACTTGTGCGCTTGTCTTATTTACATTAGTAAATATGGAACGTATGGCATACACGTACAGTACTACCTCCTAGACTGATTTTAAAAGAGCTATAGTAGGTGTCTTTTAATATTTAAAGTCAGATTCTCTACCTAACGAATATAAACAACAAAATGACTATAGTGGTAAGCCAAATGATACCACTCTAAAAGGAAGAAGGAGACATGCCTTCTAGTTAATAGCAAGATCTACAGATAAATTATGAAGGCATGAAAATATCTAAATTGATCTGACAGCTCGGTTGAGGAGGTGTATGAAGTTAATAACCAGAAAATCAGTCCAGGGACAAGTAATGATCCTGTAAAGGCCCATAAAGTGTACACAATTAAGTGGTTTGAAATAGTCAATTTGTTGGCGAGCTATCTGTGTTTACTGTGTGATTTTATAGTGAAATCCACATACAAAAGAGAAAACCTGCTTGAGTGCAGTCTGTTAGAAAAGTTTTAATTGTCAATGTTTTAACTGGGAAAGAGTCAGTTATGGGGCACAGTGTTTTATCTCATAGGAAACTGGATTAAAAACATCTATAGAGTTATGAGGCCAGATTAAAGTATGTGACATTTAAAAGATGGCTAAATATCATAGAATAATATTCACAAACATAGATTGATATTCATAATTAAATGAATGTATAAGTGAACAGCCAGCATTGGATAACTAATGAAACTGAAACTCTATGAAAGATTGCTTGGTAAGAACATTTTTAAAGTCCTCATACTTGTCAATGCCAGAAATGTGAAATGCCATGGTTCTTTTTAGGCTATATTTAGCAGACTACATGAGCCTCTTACAACCCACATTAGGTTTATAATCATAGGATCATCATCGGGGTGCTTATGGCCTTTAAAAAAAAACATGTCCACTGATTTTTGTTTTTCTTGCCACCAGAAGCCTCAATGTCAAAACTGGCACTTGTCTAACTAATGATTGCTAGTCACTGATATTTGGAAGGCACTCTTTTTTCATCATCTACAGATTCTCATTCTAGCCAATTAGTCAAAAATGTATATGATAATATAGTAACTCACTTTCCATTTTGTTAGACCAATTTTTCTGTTTGGAAATCAAAACTAATTAAAAATACACCCACCTCAATTTCCCTCCTGAATATCTTTTGAAGCAGCTTAGTTACCACATGACAGAATGGTTGAGTTTACATGGATTTTAGAACATGTGTCGATTACCTCTCTTTTTTCCACTCCGCACTTAGGTTATTTAATGCATGGAGCAGGATGTAATTTTGAGAACTTGTTTAGAGTCCACTATAAACCTAAAGGGTGTAAAGACATGATTCTTTATAAAATGCAGCATGGTGCATCACTTTATGTAGTAAGGTACTGCCGTACATTTGATTCCTGAAGACTTGGCAAGCTCACCTACCATATCGGTTTCACTGACTCCATCCTGATTTCCTCTATCTCATTTAGCACTTGAATCCTCTCTGAGATTTCCTTCTTTGCTCCTGTGGTTTACTTGGTTTTGAACAACACGGGAGGGCAGGCTTACCTCTCTATTTGGATCTCTTATAGCAATTCATCAGTTATAGAATTTCAATCTTCAGAGTTTCCTGCATGTTAATTCTGTAAGACCCTACCATGAGTTTAGCTAAAATATAATAGATTTTTCTCTGGTTTCTAAATGTAGCAGAATATAGCTTGTTCTGATGAATTAGGAGCCTTAGGCTTTTTAATTTCTCCAATGACTATCTCAGCCAGTATGGGTATTGAGACATCATACAACAGTTTAAAGAGATCTGGGGGAAGATCTGGGGGAAGACCATCCATACCTTCATTTAGAGTAATCTGTGATTCCAAAATGTCAACTACTGTAATCCTTAGTAGTAATGTTTCCCCTTCTCTTCCATCCCTCAAATTTCACATTTTGCTCCTCCACATTATGTTAAGTATGAATGGTAATACATGGGAATTTAAGTTGTGAGGTTGTACCCAAGCTACTGAATTATTTCAGTCCTTAGCCTAATTTCTGTATCCTTTCCTTATAGATTTGGGGTGGTCTGATTGCATGGTAACAATCAGTGTATCGACTTGGAGAGATTTCACAATAAGTGATCAGGATAACACTTTCTCCAAGAGTTAGTAACTTAAAATACTGACTGAACATTTTCAAGGCTTTCATCTAATTGATTTTTGATTAAAAAGGTCCTGTTGCTATCTCTGTATATATTGTGAAATCTCTTCACTTAAAACATCCCTCAAAACTTAGGGGCATATTAGCAAGAACCTCGTTAAAATTATTGCTGTTTTAGCATTAGGAAACTGCCTCTAAAACGGCGATGATGGGCTTGCTAATATGCTTTAAAGAATTCCAATAGAAGCCCAGGTTAGCTGTGAAGGACATCTAACCTGGGCTTCTATTGGAATTATATAACGCATATTAGCAAGCTTATTTTCGCTGTTTTAGCAGCAGTTTCCTGCCGCTAAAAAACAGCAATAATTTTAACGAGGTTCTTGCTCATATGCCCCTTAATTATTTAGCAGCGGCAGTACAAAATGTTTAATATTATCTGTTTCTGCAATTCCATTGATATGAAGATTGTTTTTCCTAGTAAAAGAGTTTTGGGGTTTTCATTCTAGCAGTTGTTTGAGAATTACTTGACCCTATTTCTACGGATTGATTTGATGTGACCTATACATTTTGTATTCTTATACTCAGATCTTCTTGTTATCAAGATTATCACACATGGTCTGGATTCGCTGTAGCAGGCGATTGAGTAAAAGAAGTAATAACTCTCTTCCGACCAATATTAGGCTAGCGGACAATGAATCCACATTCAGAAAACTTCTGAAAACCTACCTATTCTCCCTTTAGCTCCTCCTCTTCTATCCACCTGTACTCTGACCCTTCTCCACGGCGCTGGGCCACGCCAGGAGGCGTCACCAGTCGCTTTATAAACCCCTTTATTATTATTATTATTATAATAAAGAAAGCATCAAATGATGGTGAAAAATCATACCGTCACATCAAGAAGACGTTAGAAGACTAATTCAATCTAATGCTGAATGTTGATTATGAAAGGTAAATATTCAAGCAAGCAAGGCAGCAACCTGGTGAACCGATGGATGAGTTTGTAGAAGACTTGATACACTCATTAAGCATTGCAAGTTTAGTGAATTCAATGATGAAGAAATCATCCGTCTTAGAGTCATTGATGGCTGCCTGTCCGATTCGTTCAGAAGACTCATGCTACGAGAAACACTCAGTCTGGAGAAAATGTTCATGGACCCAAGAGTGGAGGAAAGTGCAGAAAGAAAAGCTACTGACATAGAGACTGGGGTGACCAGAGTGAAACAGCACTGAGCATAAAAAGTAGGTAGAAACCTGTGGTAGAAGCTCATAAGGTGATGTATCATAAGAAGAGGAAGTTGTGCGTCTGCTGTGGATTTTCCTTTCCACTTGAAGGTAAATGTTCTGCCATCAGACAGAAGTGCAAAGGTTGCAGGAAGGATACCTTTTTTACCAGTCTGCCAAGCAAAACAGAAGCTGAGTGCATCACAGCAAGATGAGAAAATGGATGCGAAGAAAGTTCCAGCAACATTCTAGCCACTCCCACAAGGCCAACCAGCAATATCCACTGAGACAAGTGGAAACAAAACGAAGTAGATCGTAGTCAAAGTCTTCATCCAAAGACTCCTCAACATCATCAATGAGTGACAGTGATGAAGAAGGATGTGCGATGATGATGTCAGTCACCGAACAGTGTGCACATGTAGGATGAGCTACTTGCCGAGAAGAACCCAAATCTAAAATAATTGCCATGTGAAGCAACCAAGTTCATTTGGACATTGACCTAAGATCACGCTGAAGGTAAATGGGTGCCCTACAACATTTATTGTATGATATGATATGATATGAATTGGCTTTTATAGAGCGCAGCTTACACTCCATGGAGCATCTTGGCGCTTAGTCATCACGTGTCACAGATGAGAAAGAGAGAGAGCTACCTAAAACAGACCAGGGGAGGGGGGAAAGGGGTGAGAGTCGGGTGTAAAGAGTGAAATTAAATTAACGCTAGGCAGAGTGTGTCAGTGGCCTTGAAAATCCATGTTTTGAGGGCTTTTCGAAATAGGTTCTCTGAATGGATCAGACGCATCTGGGGTGGGATTTTCCACCTTTTGTGGTTAGTCTGAATTTGGGAACTGTCAATAGGTTTAGGTTGGATGATCTGAGTGACCGGGAGGGAATATATCTTCCAAACCTTTGAGCTAGGTATGTGGGGCCCGACTGGTGGAAAGCTCTGAAAGTGATGAGCAGGATTTTGAAAAGCACTCTCTTGTGGATGGGTAACCAATGCAGGGTTTTAAGTGCTGTTGATGCAGATGATTTCCTGGGTAGTCTTAGCACTAGGCGGGCGGCAGCGTTCTGAACCATCTGCAATTTGTGCAGAACAGCTTTGTTGGAACCTGCATAGATACTATTACAATAATCTAGACGGGATGTAATGAGGGCCACTGCTACCGTCTTTCTGGCTGTCAGGGGGAGAAAGTCAAAGAACCTTCTGAGGCCTTTGATGATGTTGAAGCAGGACCCTGCCACAGTGCCTGCTTGTTGTTTGAAGGATAGGGCTTCATCAAACCTTATCCCGAGGTTGCGGGCCGACGTGATGGTGTTGGGTGGGACTTCGGCGTCTTGGGGCCACCATTTATTAGGGGAGAAGAGGTTGTTTTGGCCAAAAGGGAGGATTTCAGTTTTGCCTGAATTGCATTTTAGGTGATGAGTTCTCATCCATTCAAAGGTTGCAGTGAGACACTCTCAGATTTTCTTCTGCTTTAGTTGAGTTGTTGTCCAATACCAGGATGAGCTGTGTGTCATCCGCGTAGGATATCGTACTGATGTTGAAGGATGTGATGAGTTCAATCAGAGGGGTCATATAAAGGTTGAAGAGAACCGGGCTCAAGCTTGAGCCTTGTGGTACTCCTGTTTTTAGTGTTTTTTCGTCTGAGCAGTGGCTTCCTAGTATGGTGACTTGTTTCCTATTGCTAAGGAAGTTTTTCAGCCATTTGAAGGCGGTTCCTGCTAGCCCCGATTCTGCCAGGCGGCCAATTAATACGGGGTGTGAGACCGTATCAAAGGCCGCCGACAGATCGAGCAGGATCAGGACGGCCTTTTTTCCTTGATCCAGTGCCATCTTAAGTGACTCTACTGTATGTAGAAGGGCCGACTCCGTGGAGTGTTTTGCCCTGAAACCTGCCTGGTTGGGGTGTAGGAGGTGGTTTTCCTCCAGATGTTTAGTAAGCTGTTTGTTTACTGCTGCCTCAGTAAGTTTGAACAGCAGTGGAAGCAGCGAAATTGGGCGAAGGTTGGAGAGCGTGGTGGGATCAGCTAGGGGCTTTTTCTGCAGTGGTTTTACAGCAGCAAGCTTCCATTCAGACGGGATGGCGGCAGTGGCCAGAGAGGAGTTTATGATGGAATTTATAGTTGGATTGACCGTGTCTACCAAAGTGTGGTACAGCAGTGGGGGGCACGGGTCAAAAGGGGAGCCTGATTTGCTGGAGAGAATGGCTTGTCGAGTTTCGTCGAGGCTGATCAGCGTAAAGTTTTTTAGCTGAGGTTTGCTGTTGATTAGTCCTAAATTATCATACGGGGGGGTTCTGGAGAGTCTGGGAAGTCTTTGGTGAGGTTCAGTATTTTCTGTTCGAAGTAGTTTGCTATGGAGTTACAGAGTGCAAGTGAAGGCGGTATTTCTTGCCTGAGGATTCTGGGGTTCATGAACTCATCAACTATTTTGAAGATTTCCTTCTGTTTGTTGTTGGACTGATTGATGCCTTCTAGGAAATGGTCTTTTTTGGCGCTTTTTATCATAGAATGATATTGTTTCCTAGCGGTTTTATAGGCAAGAACTTCCGTTGTATCATAGTTATGGCGCCATTTCTTTTCAAGGGTTCTGACTTCTGGACGTTTGATTTTTAGAGCAGGGGAGAACCAGGGTGCCGACTTTTTATTCTGTTTTTTCCTTACTTTTTCTGAGTTAGCAGGACCACAGAAGTCTGTGACCCATTTACAGAAGTTGTTATAGTCAGTTTCAGTACACCCGGTCAGGGATGGTTTGGATTCCTCTGCGATGAGGTGCAGATTGGGTGAGCTGGCAAGTTTTTTCCAGTCTTTCTGTATCGAAACATCGATTTTTAGGTTGGCAGTATTAGGTCTTTTCTTTTTGGTGGTTAGTTTGAAGGGAATTAACCAATGGTCGGTCCAGGATTGGATCAGGGGAGATTCGACGGTTAGAGTTTTGATGTTGGTACAGATGCAATCTAATATATGGCCTGCTTTGTGTGTGGGCATTTTAGTCAGTATTTCCAGCCCCAGGATATCAGTTAAGTCGTTAAGCCATATTGCATTGGGGTCGTTTGGTTTATCTAGATGGAAGTTTAGGTCGCCTAAAACTGTGAAATTTGCGTATTTCAGGGTAAGAGTGCTGAGTGCATCTTCGAAGCTTTCGAAGAAGCCGTTCTGAGGTCCTGGGGGGCGGTAGATTAGGGCTCCCGCAAAGGTGTTCTCCTCATTTATCTGAAAGCAGAAACCCATGCTTTCTGCTCCTTTTACGTCCGAGAGTTCGAACGTCGAGCATTTCAGAGAGTCTCGGTGGATAATGGCTAAGCCTCCTCCTCTCAGTTCCTGTCTATCGGTCCTCTGAATGAGGTAGCCTTGGGGGACGATTTGGGCTATGATCGGGTTGCACCATGTTTTTAGCCAAGTTTCCGTTATAAATAGCAAGTCAATGTCATTCTCTGTGATAAGGTCATGAATATGCTCCCCATTCTTACATATTGACCTAGCATTGATCAGAGCTCCTCGGAGAGAGGTCGCGCTTTCCATCATGGCTGACTGTTTTTCCGGGGTGAGGAGTGTTCTGCAGATGTAGCAGCATGCAGGTCCTAACCACTTTTCAGCGTCTATCCTGTTGTGGCAGTGATTTTTGTCATGATTTAGGGCAAGTATCTTATCTCTGGTGTATGTAGGTATTTGATTTGTACATACCGTGGATTGGACGGCATGACAGGCCCTGGGCCCGGCCGGGGCACGGACGGGCACAGACGGGCTTGCCTTAGGCGCGCCTTCGGCACGCAAACGGCGCACCCGCTGCGCTTGTCCGCTGCGCGTCCGGTAGAGACACATTTTTGTAGGGACAGGAAGCGAGGAACGGGGGGCGTGGCCTCGTCAAGGGGGCGTGTCTGTGCTTCGCGCCGGTGACGGCGGGGGAAGCCTCTCTGTGCTTTTGAAGTCCGAGTCAGCGCTAGTATCCGCTGCGCGGGTGCTTCTTAAACGTGGGTGGAGGTAGGCGAGTGAAAAGTAAGTAGCAAAAGGTACAATTCAAAGTGACTCTCAAATTTTTAAAAAGTAGCTGGCCTAGCTCCCGGCTTCCGCCTCAGGAGACACGAAATGGTTCTGGGGTCGCTTGTAATCAGCGGCGCTTTTGTAGCGCGTTTGTTGTGGGCGTGGCCTCGTCAAGGGGGCGTGTCTGTGCTTCACGCCGGTGACGGCGGGGGAAGCCTCTCTGTGCTTTTGAAGTCCGAGTCAGCGCTAGTATCCGCTGCGCGGGTGCTTCTTAAACGTGGGTGGAGGTAGGCGAGTGAAAAGTAAGTAGCAAAAGGTACAATTCAAAGTGACTCTCAAATTTTTAAAAAGTAGCTGGCCTAGCTCCCGGCTTCCGCCTCAGGAGACACGAAATGGTTCTGGGGTCGCTTGTAATCAGCGGCGCTTTTGTAGCGCGTTTGTTGTGGGCGTGGCCTCGTCAAGGGGGCGTGTCTGTGCTTTGCGTCGGTGACGGCGGGGGAAGCCTCTCTGTGCTTTTGAAGTCCGAGTCAGCGCTAGTATCCGCTGCGCGGGTGCTTCTTAAACGTGGGTGGAGGTAGGCGAGTGAAAAGTAAGTAGCAAAAGGTACAATTCAAAGTGACTATCAAATTTTTAAAAAGTAGCTGGCCTAGCTCCCGGCTTCCGCCTCAGGAGACACGAAATGGTTCTGGGGTCGCTTGTAATCAGCGGCGCTTTTGTAGCGCGTTTGTTGTGGGCGTGGCCTCGTCAAGGGGGCATGTCTGTGCTTCGCGCCGGTGACAGCGGCGCATCGATAAACATCATGTCCACAGAAAAATACAACAAACTACCCCAACACCACGTCTTACACTGTCGAAAACAAAGTTGTACACATGCGCAACTTGTATGCCATGCTGCAGTCAAGGATCATTTGTCGCAACATAAGAAAATTACAATAGAAGTTTCAACTCATGTCCTACAAGTACTCAGTCAAGTGAATGCACAGCCTTAATGAATGGTAATTATATATCACTTTATGTTAAAAAAGACCCTAGAAATATAGTTAGGAAATAGAATTTTAAAAAGAAGTAGAACTTCACTGAAAAATCAAACGTTACAGGTAGGTTATAATTATGTTCAGATTTTACTCACACAAAACCATAGAGATTCAGCAGTTATAGTTAGTTATCTCAAGTAATTATAACTCATACCTTAAATAACTATAACTCGCTCCCTTGCCATGGACTGCTAATTACCTCACATATTACATTACTCATGACATATTCTATGATATAATTGACAATATGACTGCAACAGTTGCTGTAAAACTATTGATGGGGCGCAAGATTTAGTTATTTTAGGGCACGAGTCATAGTTACTTGAGATAACTCAAACTATAACTGCTGAATATCTGTGGTTTTCTGTGTGTAAAAGCTATAATGCCCCTGTAACCTTTCATTTTTTAATGAAATACATATATATATATATATATATATATAAATATATATATATATATTCACTGAAAAAACCATAGGTTTCACACCAGTTATAGTTAGGAATTAGCATTTAAAAAACCTATTAAATTCACTGAAAAAACCATAGGTTTCACACCAGTTATGGTTAGCTGGAAATTTTACTGACATAAAACCATTGAAATTCCCACGTTATAGTTAGTTGGACTCACTATAACTTGCGCACCTGCAATGCACTGCTGAGGACGTCACATATTACATCACTCATGACATGGTCAGTGACATCACTCATGACATCACTGATGACACCATCCTTGTGACAGACTGACAGACCTCCTTTCAGTGTAATGTAACCCTTGAAACACAGTAGGTAATATATATATATATGGATCTGTGAGCAAGGGCGGACGCCCGAAACGCGTCGGATCTGGTGGCTTGACGAAAATAAATCAACTTGCCTAATTTAGACACTCGAGTCGCGTGGTCTTTTTCTATTGCTGACGAGGTGGTGGGAGAGACTACAACGAACGTATATATATATATATATATATATATATATATATATATATATATATATATATATGTTTTTGCTTTACGATGCTCCTGTTCCCGGACCACAAATCGAGGCACACACCAAGGGGAAATTTTTATCAGTTTTATTACCGCAAACAAAACATTGACAAAGGTGTGTAGCCAAAACGCGTCTGTCTGGTTCTTGTTTGCGGCAATAAAACGGATAAAAATTTACCCCTGGTGTGCGCCTCGATTTGTGAACCGGGAACGGGAGCATCGTAAAGCAAAATTGTTCGCGTCTCACCAACGCGGAGGTATCAGCATCCGTGCCGCAGGAGAAGCAGCTAGTGGTCACATAGGAAAAATATATATATATGTATGTATGTATATATATATATATATATATATCTGATAACCACTCTCTACGTGCTATGATACCACGCCAAAGAAAACGAGAGAGACGGACTCTTGAATCTCACAGCAGCCACTGTAATTTATTTATTTTTTCATTCTTTTAGGTGCATTGCTGTGCCCACCACCAAGCGCATTTCGGTGATCTCAGTCGCCTTGCTCGCTGGTCAGTTTGTGCTCATTCCCCCTCAATAATTTAAACTTAGTTTCACCAATCCCCGGCAGCCTACCATTTAATAAACATTGTGAACAGACTACTGCACGTATAAGCACTAAGAGTAGATGATGTAGAAGACAGACTCCCTTATTTACAGGTCGACATAAAGGAAATCACATATTATGTTGTCATTATTATAGAAACACATCTTATAAAATATGTAAATACATAATAAAATATAAATACATATATATTAATGCTTTAAACAACAAAACTAAATGAAATAGTTTTTAAAATTTGACATTAAAAATATTCCGTTCTGCGTTCAACTCCATCATATAAAAATACCATTGGCAATGACAATGTAATATTTTTTAAAAGGATAGCTCGCTGTTTTTTAGCTGTTAATGGTAGGTTGCCCTGCTTATGTGCAAAAAACAAATGATTGTGTCCTAATAAAGTGCATGTGTGATAAAAAATTCCCAGCCGGGAATTTTCAAAAAATACAATTCATAGTGTAGTTTAAAAATCACACTATTACCCTGGGGAACAGGGGTACTTGGGCAGAAGAATATGGTTATCAGACATATTAATACCTGTACAAATACACAGATGTTCACAAGTAAACCTCCAACAGATCAATCTTTGTTAACTGCACAATTCCTATAGCCACCAATAATTTAAATCATTTTAAATACTTCCTCCTGTATAGTCAAACAAGTGAATTTTCTTCATAATCACCATATAGAGAATATCACTAGCCCTACTGGGCTTATATCAGTGCTGGTTATAATCCCATACATTTTCACCTAACTTTGAACCACACTGACTGAGCTGCATTTTAAGATAAATACAAACAATTAAACCTCAGCTGTAGTGAAAAGAATAAACATTATGAAGATTAAAATCAATCAATTTTCAAATTCATATATCTACACCTTTCAACTCAGATATGCCAATATTTTATAAATAGTGGCACAGATCTTCACAAATATTAGGACCACGTGGACTTTTCGTATCCAGCTCTACAATGTATTTGGTCTCCAGCCGGCGCAGCTGTTTTTCACGATCACCCCCCCTCTTACTCATAGGAACGCTGTCAATAACATAATAATGCAACACATTCTAGTTATTACCATGTTCAGCTTTTACATGCCTGGCCACTGGGTATGTGGGGTCAGAATTGATCGTGGCCCGCAAATGTTGCAATATTCTCGCTTGCACTGGTAATTTTGTGCTGCCAACATATTTGAGCCCACAACTGCATAGCACATATACGGCAAATTTAGTCTTGCACGTATAGTGTCCCTTGATTTTCATAGGGATATCTGAAAATGCAGTTGTATATGACAAGGTGTTAGTGCCAAATTTACAGGCTCGGCAGGAGCTGCACTTAAAAAACCTGTTTGTAGGGGAGGGCCAGCTGCCCTTTGCATGCATCTCTGGACTCGTCTTCACCAGATCTGACCTCATTGAGTAGGCTTTACGAAATGTAAAATTGGGTTTATGGGGATACACTGTGTTTAAAACATTATCAGTCATAACTATCGGCCATTCCTTGTTTAAAATCTTTTTGATGGCCTGAGATTGTCTACTATATGTAGAAATGAACCTGCATGTTTTCTCCATACTGTCTCTCTGGCCAGAAGTGCCTTGGATTTGTTCCACTCCCTGAACTTCAATTTGTTTCTTTTGAAGGAGGGTGCCTCTCTCAATTTGATTGGCTTTAATTAAAGCCATATTTAGGTTTTTCTCTTTGTAACCTCTCTCTAACAGTCTTTTCTTAGTTCTTTCCTGAGCTTCTGTGCGTGCCGTTTCTGTACTACACGCCCTATTCACCCTGAGAAACTCGCCATAAGGTAGACTGGCTATAGTGTGGTGGAGGTGAAAGCTACTCGCATGGAGTATTGCCTGCCTTAGGTTTCTGGAAGAGGCTTGTTTCTATTTTACCTTCCTTTATGCTGACCAGAATGTCCAAAAAACTAATGGAGGAGGAATCGATATGGTGTGTGATATTTAGGTTTAGAGAATTGATGTTAATAGTGTCCACAAATTTCGTGGCTTCACTTACTGTTCCCTTCCACACGATAAATATATTGTCAATATACCTCCATAGTTGTACTATATGTTTATCACACAGGTCACCATGTTCCCCCCTGAGGATATGCTCCTCCCACCAGCCCACATGTAAACATGCGTAGCTGGGGGAGAAGCATGCCCCCATAGCCATTCCCTGTATTTGTCTGTACACCCTGCCATCAAATAAAAAACGGTTATTATTAAGACATACATGAATCATTTTCAACAGCATTTTGTTATGGTTATAGCATTCAATACTGCGCTTCTTAAGAAAATGTTCTACTGCCTTTAAACCGTCAGTATGTTTTATGCAGGTGTACAGTGATGTGATATCAAGGGTTACTAACAGATAGTCCTTCTCCCACTGAATTTCATTTAATTTTGCAAGAAAGTCACGGGAGTTCTGAATATATGTGGGCAATTTCATAACAAACTACTGCAGGTAAAAGTCTACATATTTCGACGTATTTTCGAAGGCATTTTTTATGGCCGAGATGATAGGCCGTCCTTGTAAGGGATAGACGGCCAGATTCATCAAGCTTAATTGCGCTTGCAAAGGGCCAGATTCTGAGAATCTGGCCCTTTGCGAGTGCAATTTTTGCATTTGGGATTCATTATCCCAAATGCAAAATTCGCTAATAAAGAATTCGCACATTTGCGAGGAATTGCATTTAAGGAATCTCTATTTGAGATTCCTTAAATGCAATTCATGAACCATTTTAAAATTGCGAAATCGCAATTTTGGGCCGCTATTTACCGCGAGGTCAAACCTCATGGTAAATAGCGAAAACTTAGAAAAATGCATTTAAATGCATTTTTCTAAGTTGCATGCTGCACACACACATGTCCTTTGGACATGTGTGTGCGCAACACCAATGTAGATTACATTTCAGGGGTGCTACAGGGTGTCCTTTGGACACCCCTGGCACCCTTGAAATCGCATCCTTATTTGCGATTAGCTAATTTCTAATCGCAAATAAGGAATAACTCCCCATTCATTCCTATGGGCCTTTAGGCTGAGTCTGACCTCAGCTTCAAGAAAAAGAATGGGCTTTGGGGGTCAGGCTCTAGCCTGGCTTACCTCCTATTTGGAAAAGAGAGAGCAGGTGATCTGAACCCCTCTATTTTCCTCCCCCATGCATAGTCTACAAGTTGGAGTCCCTCAGGGTTCTTGTCTTAGCCCTACGCTTTTTGATCTATATATGTCCCTGTTAGCTACACTGGTAGACCCCTATGGGTTAAAGATAATCTCATACGCTGACAACACTCAGCTGGTTTTCTCTTGCAACAGAGGTAATGAATACGATGGGGGCATGATTAGATCTTGCCTCACCGACGTCTTCGGATGGTTGGAGGAAAATCAGCTGAAGTGGAACTCTGACAAGTCAGAAATAGTTTTCTTTGGCCTACCTACAGTACAGGACTGGAGTCAATGGTGGCCGGAGAAATGTTCTCCTCCCAGTGTGGCTCAAACTACAGTCAGAAACGTGGAAATTTGTAATGATGATGCTCTTACTATGCGTTCCCAAGTTCAGGCTCTAATTGGGACCTGTATTGGATTGTTACAGATGGTAAGAAGTTTCTTCCACTTCTTCCGCTAGTCTGTAGGAGAACCGTGATCCAGTGGGATTTTGGGCTCCCAGATATCTATATTTTTAAAACTTAAATATCTCTGAAACTACTGAATGGATTTACACCAAATTTGAAAAAGCACGCTTTCTGGATCAACATCTAGCTTTCTGCCAAATTTAGTTTAATTCCATTCAGTGCTGTTGTCGTGTTCAAAAAATGAAAAATCCCCATGGAAAAAACATGGGGAAAGCGCATTATCATATAGCAATTTGATGATTATTTGAACTGCAATGAACAGGATATTCCAAGTGCTATATGATAGCATAATCATTTGGAACATGTTTGACCAGTCAGTAACTGAATGAATATGCAGCCCATTCAGGGCATGATTAGGCAAAGGTATTATATTTAAATTATGCCGGTCATTTCCTTGGAAGGGTATATATATATATATTTTTTCTTCCAAGGAAATGACCAGCACACTCAAGGTACAAAAAGTTATTTATTTTAAAGTACAAAACCAAACAGACACGTTTCGACTGTGTGCCTCTTTCAATGTGCTGTGTTCAGTGAGAAGCACGTCATTTTAAAACATAGATATGAATTCATTTAATAACCAGTTACATACCCATTCACACAGCCATACTAACACTCCCACATTCCATTTCCACCCATACAGCAATTCAAACAGACACTAACTCTCCAATACAACCACGCACACACCAACTCACTTATCAAAACACCCACTCAAACAGCCACTCACTCACACATACAGCCACTTACACACCCATTCACTAACTCATACAACCATTTAGACACCCACGCACTTACCCATTCAGTCACTACACACCCACTTATCCACCCATAGAGCCACTCACACTGCCACTTCCACAACCACTCACTCACCAATACAGACTCTCACACAACATCTGACTCAACCACACACCTACTCACACACCCACTTAAACTCCCATATAGCCACTCACACACCTATATGCACAAGAATACATACAGTCACACAGCCTCTCACATGATGTATATTGAAAGTAGTATCCCTCATTGATAGTACACCTAGTATACTACTTATATAGTACTTAATATATATGTTTAATAATCATAAAATCCTACAAAATACTTACACTCACTGAGTGGTGTAATCAGTGATGTAATCCTGAAGTCATTGTAATATGTGAGATCATAAGCAGTGCATTGCGGGGGCATAAGTTATAATTAGCTAAGGTTACTATAACTGCTGAATTTCACTGGTTTTGTACAAGTGAAATCTGAATTTATAAGGCAAAGGTTAAAGTGATGTTAAAGTTAGGAATTTTAATATTATGTTACTTTGAATTTAATTCCCTGAAAAAAAACAAATGTTCAAGGCACCTTATAGTTAGGGTGAAAATTTCAGCAAAACATACTGTCAACATTAACAAAACCACTGAAATTCACCAGTTATAGTTATCTCAAGTAACTATAACTCACAACCCGTCAAGCACAGTGTTGTCATCACTGCCATTTGAGATGTTTCAGTGATCTTATCAATGATGTCATAGAACATGTCATGAGTGATGTATTATGTAAGATAATTAGCAATGCAAGGCATGGGTACGAGCACAATTGCAGGCTGGGAACACAGGTTTACTCTCACCTGGCGGGAGCAGAGAAAAGCCTCTAAATTCCCCACGCAACTGCCTCCTCCCCCGTCCATCTGCTGGGGCCCTGAAGTAGGAGGAAGCCATCATGGTAGAAAAAGGAAATTAATAAATAAATAGCTTATATTTAGCTTCCTTTGAGATCATTACCGGATAAATATATTCAAATTTAAGCTGGATACAAGCGTATTCCCTTTCAGGTACAAACCAGTATTTATTCACTTTTATTGATATTACGTTATTGAAATATTTTTCATGTGGAATAACGTTTATATACACAAATATATAGGATTAGATGACTCCACTTGTATACATTACATGAAGAATGATCAATTGAATAAAAATATGCTTTTAATTTACTTTTGAAAAGTTATCTTATTTGTGCAGAAATGTTATTTTGTTAACTCAAATTGTATTTTTTCTTAAAGTAGGCTTTGCATGAAGAGGAATTCCTAAATGGTACTTTTCATGATTTTGATATGTATACTTTAATATAAGATTAACATAGATGAGTTTAAGTATTTGGCATTAATTGCTATAAATACACTAATTGGTCTCAAAGAAAAGGGATATAAGAAAAAGCTTAATAATGAATTTATATATACTCATTCTGTGTCCTTATTCTGAAACAATATCTCTCTGCAAATTAGACTGCATTTAAAAGAAGATTAAAAAATTCAATTATTGAAAGAGCACCACATCCAACATCAGTAAAAAGCATCTCAACTTTTGAAGATCAGTTAAGTCCAATAGAGAAGGAGCTCCAACATCAAGCATTATTTATTAGCAGTTTTATCCAGCTTAAGCTAAGCCTACCAACACCAACAATCTTTTACACATGTAATTGATTGTTGGTACAGTGTTACAATAGAACAATATATTACAGACAAAGGAACCAGCTAAAGGCAAAGTGCCCCTGATTAATAATGACATGATTAAAATATACTTGGAGGCGCAGGACATGGCTTTTCCCCAGCGATCTAAGTGTCAAATATTTTTTCTTTTTGAAGGCCTGTATTTCTAGCAGAAGGGTGTCTCAGGGATTATTGACCCCCCTGAGATGGCCACTTGATACACAATCTCACCTGTCAGATGTGAAACACTCTACTGGTCTCCACCTAGGTTAGTGCTATCCACTTAAATATCCACCTAAATTTGAACGCATACACAGCATCATATAGTGAGGCACACACATTATGCTTTATTGTATAGGTCAATTGCATATTCAATAATAAAGGCAAAACCCATTGTGATCCCTAATGTGGCGCCCAACATAGAAAGGTTTTAATAAATGCCACAGAACTATTTGTGAGAATACTGGATTCAAACATGCAGAAGAAAGTTTAATATACAGTGTAGGACTTAGAAATCTCTTTTTGTTCAAGCCTTTCCAAACATGATCCAGTCTCATATGCTTTGTAAAGATTTTAGGGTTTATACTTTAAGTATAAATCCTACAAATGTGGTCCAATTATCCTTCACTCGCTCTTAGGGAAAACACTGTAAATATGTGACTAGAAATGTCCTTAGGCAATAGTAATCATACTGTGCCATTTGTTAAGAAGTAAGTTTTGAAAATTGTGGAGTCCATTTCCACAATTGCCTACCTGCCAGTCAGCTTTCATGATGCAATGACACATTGCACTGCACATACGTTTGTTACTGCTGATGGCATGCAAAATGTTAGTTGACAATGAATTTGCGTTTCTGATTTGTTAAATGCAACTAGCACCAAGATTATATCCTAAATATACTTTGAACTGTAACACTGATATCTGAAATCAGGTTTGAGCTATATATTTTCATGTATAACATTTGAGTAGGCCTGGGAAATTTTAATTATTCTAAATTCCTCACCATTACTCAGTTTTTCATAATTTTTTCCACAAAGGGGCCTTGTTTACGTAGAAATGTATTGTTGCAAGACATTTTTTACTTCGATGAATCGACTGCCAGTATTTATAAAGTATTTTTTTACTTGAAATGCATAGATACCCACAAACACATTTCAATCTAAAAACGTAATTTAGCAAAATTGATAAGCACTTTCATGAAATTTGCAGAATTTTACACACTTTACATTAAATTGTGGCTTTCACGTGCTGCAACCAAATACACTGATCACATGAGATGCATACTTTAATGAAAGCATTTTTTTATCAATTCAGACCTTTGCTTGGAGAGTCCACTTCACTTCACACCTAGTGATGTACTTGTCAAAAGACATCTGTTTAATAAAGATTTAAAGGGGACAAAATAAAGGCCAGAAAGGGGGATTGGTGCACTGCTTGGACACAGTGGCTAAAGAGAGGCTCTCACGTGGTTTCTTTCAATCAGGTGGGCCCGACAATGCCCAGCAATATCATCCTAGGATATTGTTGACGCATGGATCTTGAATCCATGTGAAATAGAATGGGCTGAGCTGGGCAATAGCGTTTGAAGTTGGAAGGGAGAGGGTCCTGAAATCTAGAGCCATCATTGCCCACCTTGGATGTTAGAAATCTGAACTAAGCATGGGTGCTTCATTACTTTGGAGTGAAAGTGGAAATGGAAAGTGTGGAAACATTTTATGGATTGTGTATGGTCATCCAAAAATGGAATTCTACTTCCTTTATTTTATTTTTATTTATAAACACATTGTACTGGACCCCATATCAAGTACACTTAGCAGGTGTAGACACAGGAAACTTGAAGGTAGGGCGGGAGTAGATGCTAAAAACGAGGTGTTGGTCGGGAAAATGACTATGTGAGTAATGAGAGGAACAAGGAACATAAGAATACGCACGAATACTATAGGAAAATCCTGATCTGGACGTATATATACCTTGGTCATTTTTAGACCGAATACATTGCCCTGAGGAACAGCATAAGACAAAACACATGTTGGCGAAGGGGCGTGTCTTCTATGATTGAATAAAAGACTACTGAAACCAAGACCTCAGCTTGGGATTTCTGTGTGCTTCGAGACGTCTTGATTGACACCGTGGTTGGGTTATGATAGTAAGACTAATAGGACCTTAACTGAAAAAAGGTCACCCATGTTTTATGAGAATCTATGATGAGGTTGTTCATCCTATACTGTGTCATAGGAATGCCATCATGACATACCTGTCCAAGCACCCAGAGTACTAGATGTTCGAATAATGCTGTGTACTGAACCACAACATACAGGTATGACGTTGTTGTGCCGTGTCCAAGATGTATTCACCCAGATTGTATGCTCCTGCTTCGTTTTTTAAAAGCCTTGCTTGACCCACTGCCATGCAGAATTTGCTTAGAGCTACAGAAATAGATCTCTTTTTATCAGATGTGTGAAGGCATTTCACTGCTTGCCCAAGAGAGAATTAGTACTGATTCACGACTTCTATTTTAGGTGTCCAGGAAATTGCTCAAAATCTGGGGCACTAGTTCCTTGACCTTGACTACAGTAATATTTGTATCTGTCTCTGTTGCCATAAAGTAAATCATCGAAATAGCCTACATCACAAATTTGGCTAGCTGGATGCTGCAAATGAGTTTGATCCAGATGGAGGTGATAACCACAGAGGGCCATGTACCAGAGTACTTGAATTCCAGTCCTGAAGTGCTATGAGTTGAGACTTGAAGGGACCTGTGATGCCACAGGTGTCTTGGTATTCTGGAGACTACCCTGCTAATGTTTGAGGTCTGGTAAGGAAAGAGCATATCTTTGTTATTGTGAGATACGTCTTGAGCTTATTTGTCAAGAGGGGTGAGAACTAAAGTTTTTTTTCTGAGGATTGCTATAACAGTAAAAATTCTTTAAAGGTTTTTTATGACTCCGATGATCAGTTTACCTCAAATTTATGTAAATGCTGTTCCTCTGGCCCATTTGGACTTTGTGCAGAATGTATGTGGCTAACTGCTTCCCCTGCAAGAACAATCTTTGTGCACATATACCTGCTGTGGTTCTTTCTGGTAAATACATTTATTTTCAAATTCCTTTGTCGTATTTCACATTTTTCATCTTTAAATCAATCACTTTTGTCTTTGAAAAAAGTATTTGATCTAATTAACCTATTCTCACCAATTTGTCATATATCTCAGAAATGCCAACAAAGCAGAGTATAAGAAGCAAAGGGAAACAGAATCAAATGATCAGAAGACAGAATTTGTGACAAGCAAACGGAAATAAGACAACATCCTTCTTTAGAAAACCTTAGGTCGGATCTCATAGAATCACAAACAAGAAGCATCCATGTTAAAACCATGGCTAGCATAATGGAGTTATGTCAGCAGAAACCAGATCATTTTCAAATGAAAATATCATTGAATCAGGAGGCTACATATTGTACACAGTGGGATTGCTATACTGCCCAAAAGTAAGGGCAGATAAAGTGAAAGCAGACTTGTGTCTGATAATAGAGAATCCGACCACCCTATCAGAAAACACGGCGATAAAATGGATAAGCGATCCAAGATAACCTTGCCATATGCAATGTGCCCACAACATAAGAAATTGACGGTAGATCTCCTCTTAATATTAGAATCTATAAGTGACTGATTGACAAAGTAGGAGAAGGCACTGTGAAAATGAACAACCTGCAAGTATTCAGACACCTCAACAAATGGATGAACCCAAATCGGGAGTCTATCCAAGTACACACAGGGAACTCTAATCTGATTGAATGTATCAGAAAACCTCAATTACTCACAAGACCTTTTTTCAAGAGTAAAATGATAATCAAGGCTAAATACAGAAACCGAAAGGCTAGGTTAAACCAAGAAAAAGAAACAACCAAGGTGAAAAATGCACAACACAGTATGATTCTGAAAACACAGTTGGATGCTACTAACCTACAAGCCACAGTTGATGTCAGAAAAGCAGCTTCAGTAACAAATATAAGAATCTCTCTACATATCAAAACACTTTAGCCAAAGCATTAAAATGAAGAAAGCGAGTAAGGAAATATTGAAAAGGTTTCACACATAGCAAGAAGAAAGCAAGTTCAAAATTGTACGACAGATTTCTATCTCATTGCCATATAAGGGGAATGAGAAATTACTATCAGCCAGTTAGTCATTAGATATGCCATGAGTATATCCATGTCCATGGAATCCAATTTGATTATTCTAACCTGTGGTGACTTAAACTTCAAAATGGGTGACAGGGAAATAATTTGGGCCAGGTATCTGAATTAAAACCATCTTTAGGCATCCCTTCAGTCCAACTTCGTTTTCAAAATATAGATACGTAGGTGCAGGTTTGAAAACCTGGGGGTAATAAGGAGTGTGGAAAGCAATCACAATGCATATACTTGGATATTAAATAAACTTTGTCCTATAAACCAACAACGTACCAGGATACCACCTGCACCAGGGAAAGTAAGAGAATGGTAAAATACCCCAGAAACCTTGGAACTCCTATTTGGGTTAACTAACTGAAAACACAAACTATCAACCAGAAATGTTAAGACATTATCAAACCTTTATGGATTCCATTATACTATTAGTATCAATTAATGGTGAGAAAAAAAACATATGACCAAAAAACCCATCAGAGTGTGGGATGGCAGGGTGATTTGACAATGTCTGTAAATATACAAAGGAGAAATTGAAAGACCTAGTACGGTTTAATGCACCACCAGAACAAATCAGAATAGGAAGAAAGGATTACGAACTATTAAGAAAAAAAAGGAAGAAGCTCTATTGGCACAATGGAGAGCATTGGAAAACAAAGTTATGAATAACTACTCAAGATCTTTCTGGAAAAATAGGTGATGGTCTTGGTTGAAAGGGAATTTTATTGAAGCAAATATCTCATAAGATTCCTGGATCTGTTGCTACAGTATTTTGCTCCAATATTTCAGTTAGCACAAACAATGCAGGCCCAAATTTTCACCTGGTAAAGACAACCCGGAGATGTTTGAAATAGCTACCGAGGACGTTTTCAAAAACATCTTTATGGGTGAAAAAAGAATGACAGTAATCAAGACACTAACCAGACCCCCCAGGATATTGCGGCATAGATTTGCAAATTTTGCAGCACAAAAATTAAACATTTGCGGCATTATTACGGCACTTTATTTTACTTGTAATCATTCCTTTTCAGTCTTAAATCAATGGAACATGTTTTAGCAGAGTATTCCACTTTGAAATAGGCATGTTTAAAGTTTCTGCAACCTTATGGAAGCACAGCTCCAATCGTATCCTCATGGAAGGGGGCTGTATTTCTCCCTGGGATGTTTTAGCGCCCATGTATGCACTCCTGCCAGGGTACCGCGGCCTCCTGGATCCGTGAGGCATGAAACCTCTTCCTAAGGCACCCTAGGGTGCAGGATTGCAGTGGGTGGAGAAATTTGTGGCAGTGGAGTATGTTTTCCACAGTTACATAGGCATTGGGTAAATCTTATAAAAATATTGCTTAACGTTGGTCTGACCGGAAATCACAATTCTGCCCCAGTCATCACAAAGGAATGCATTATGATATCTCGGAAAGGAAACTCTCATGTATTCAAATATATATTTATTTTTAGTAAAGTAGCTGAGAAATGATTGCTTAATGGTAGTCTTGCCACCCCTCATGTTGGTGTACTGGGTTAATTTCTGAGTCCCCAGGGGCAAAGATTATATATTTAGTAAATTTTTTGTTAACAATTCCCGCAGTCTCAGTAACAATGTCACTTGTGTCCTATTTTATTTGTGTGATGATTAGGTTGATTGCAGTCCAGCCTCCGGCCGCCATTGAGGACACCTAGCGTATCTGCGTATATGAGGGTCACTGATAGGACCAAGTAATGTATTCGGACCAGAACTGGGTCATGGGTCAAAACATATAGTCCAGAACCGTGGAATTTAGATTCTATAAGGAAATGAGTCTGAAATATCCAGATTGTTACTCCTTCGAAAGCATGATTGATTTCTTGCAGAACTGTGTCTGAAGTGAATCAAGTTCTGAAGGAGTGTCCACTGATGCTTCCTGGATTGCAGAGATGGACTGAAAACTATGAATGTGGGTAAATGTGTGTGCCTCTTTTAACCTGATATGACTGAGGCAGACTCAGCTGGATATTTGGCATTGGCTGACTGCCTCAATCTTACCATCCTATCAGAGGTAAGTGACCTGTTGAGAAGTATCTAGAGTTCTCAATAAATCATTTAACATCTGCAGTTTGCTTTATTCAAAAACAGTCCACAGCCTTGGTGATTAGATGGTGGTGCTTAATTTTAACACCTACCTGCAATTTTTAAATCATTGTTTTCCACTACCTTCCACCCACAACAGTTTAGCCTTTTACGACCACTTTGGAAAATGTATACTCAGTATACTGGTAAAGCTTTTTCATGTTTCAGGGCAGTATATGTGATAAAAAATCTAGCTATAATTAGCAAGCACAAGTCATGTTACTGTGATGTCTGCAGCTGCTTAAATAATAATATGTTATGGCAAATCCCATATTACTGCACACAACAAGCACACCCGCAGTGGAGTCTTCAATTGATTGATACATTGCACCCTTGTCTGCCCCAGAGAAAAACTACATCATTCTACACTCGCAGCCAGGCGTCCTTGTCATACAGCAAATTGAAATCTGTGTGTTACTGGCACGTCCAGGGACTGACACTGTGGTGTTTCAGTGGCAGAGTGCCAAAGATAAAGAATGAACCACAGACCATTCAATTTCCATCATAAAACCAGAAGGGGGATCCTAGGCAGATTTCACTCACTTCTTCTTAAGTGGTGGCCTTGGGTGAAATAGGCAAATAGACTATAAAGCAGACTCTAGCAAAGTGGCACTGGTCTAAACTACGTCCACCGCTGATGAAGAGCCAAACTAGTCTCGTCCACCAATCATTCTAGCTCTGACAAAGACTGCTGAAGGCAGGGTAAATTCACGATACTCCAAAGAGGTTACGTTTATTTGCCTCAAACTCAACTCTTAGGCGTGGTGTTCAAGAATTGGTAGGTGTTTTGAAGCCTTTGAGAAACTTTTAGCAGCGGAACTGAAATGTAGTGAACTATGTGCAGAGGAGAACACAATGGTATACCTGAAAAAGCTGCAATATCAACATATCAGTAGATTGTGCTAACTTACTACTTACTCCTTAGTGTTTGGTTGAGAGGCAAACTTTGAATTTAAGTTCATACAAGCTATCATCTCTTCGGGTGCAGAACAAAATATTGAGTGATGACTGAGCTCGGCCCCCTTCCTGACCTCTTCGTACTGGGGGAAAGTGTTTGACATTGTTCAGTATTCCGTCCAACATTTGTTCTTTTTGCAGGCAGAAAGTGTGCCAGCCTGAAAGAACGGCAGACATAACGTGCCAGGGAGAAGGTGTGCCAGGCTTAAAGTGTGCCAGACATAATGCGTGCCAGGCAGAAAGCATGCCACACTTAAAGAGAGATAACATGTGCCATGCAGGATGGAGTGTGGCAAGCTTAAAGTGCGCCCGCCAGACATAACGTGTGCCACGCATAAAGCATGCCAGGCATAAAGTGCGCCCAACGTAAAGTGCGCCCCGCATAAGGTGTACCAGATATAAGATGTGCCTCCTGGAAGAGGGTGAGACCCTGGAAGTGGGTGGAGGTATGGCACACAGCTTGTGGCGTGCAAAACCTGGCAGATGACAAATTAAAGCTGGAGGAAATGAGGTCAGAATATAAAGGAGAAAGGGAAGAAGGGGCCAGTGAGGCGGATGTATAAATTCTGGTAGCTGTGTTCTTGGTTTTAAAAAGAGCACAGCGACACCCACTCCTTGCAAGTCCCAAATGCATCTCTACCAAGACAACACTTAATACGCGGTGGAAATGCAGCAGGTTTTGGCTTTTGTGGGCATAGGTAATGCATGATTTTCAGTGCAATGAAGGATTCATCACCTTCTGCAATAGCAAATTGGGTAGCAAAACCCTTCCTCACATTTCCCACTAATAACGGGTGAAAACGATTTTAGTGTCAGTAATTGCTTCCTGTTTGCACTGTTTAATGACCAAATGATACTTTGTACGAAATTGTGATGCAAGAGTGAGCGCAACTTGAGATCAATTTACAATATGTCCACATAAAACCAGGCACAAAATCCCTCTTCCGAGGTTCCTGAGGCCCCACACTCCTCTCTGTCCTCCTTGAGGCTTTCCAGCTCTTTTTATCCTCCCTGTCTCCTCCCTCTCTCCCTTCCCCTCAGGCTCACTTCTCTCTGTCCTCCCTGAGACCTCCCTCTCTCTGTGCTCCCTATCTCCTCCTCTTGCCTCGAATGTGTTTGCTAAGCCGGAAGATGGTTGCGAGGGTGCAATGGAAACTACACTTGTGTGCGGGTGTTGCTGGCTCCCACAACTGACAGGCACTTCTCAGCACATTTTAGCTTTATTTGTAAAGAAGCTGCGGCATGAAAAACATGTCTCTTTTAACTTTGCAATCTTTCAGATCGCATGCTCCAAATTTCGCGGGCAGTTTTGTAAAAAGCGCTGCCTTTTTACAAAACTGCCAATTTTGCAATTTTTCGCTAATCGCGAAATCCTGGAGGGTATGACTAACTAAAGGCAAAGCATTAGGATGCTATATAGTTCCTCTAAAGGTCTTCAAACATAATGCAGAAAGGAAGACATTCTATCCTCTCACCACTTTGAAGAATTTTGTTTAGTAAAGGCTTATTTTATAACTAAAACGTTAAGCACCTTACTTGTTGCTTTGTGGTGCTGGTATGCATAACAGTATCTGAATATTCCCAGAGATATGGCTTGCTTCCCTCGGCTAGCAATTAAGTGAAATCTAATAATCCCTTAAGGAAAACAACCTCTGTGAAGTTGGATGTATAACACAACTAAAATAACAGTCACTCGCATATGCATATTACCCTGTCCAAATGGTATCAATTTTTAGGTCTCGGCCTGATCCAGCTCATGCGCTGGTCTCGGCCGAGACCTTTAGTGGGGCTCTGAGAAATGCTACTTTGCGGAGATCAGCTTGCTAGAACGCGCACAAGAGTGTGCGCGCGCGTTATAGCAAGCTGATCGCCACAAAGTAGCATGTCACCACTCGGGTCCACTTGTGATTTGTATTTTTCGTACATCCGTATTCTTTATTTCCACACTAAATGTGAATTTTATTTTGAAATGACCCAGTTATATACACCTAGCACAAGAATTAACTATATCTCACGTTTTCCTTCTGAATGTTGACATCGCACTGCCGAAAGATGGCTACTTTATAACGAAAGTGCGATGCTAGGTATCACAGTTATTGGCTGTGAGCGAGGAATCATTATTTCGTTTTATGCACCGGAAATTCTTTTCTTATTTAAATGAATGGGACATCTTGCCATTTACATGACATTTCTAAAAGACGGTGACGGTGAGACAGTTTGTCGAATCGTATGTTAATATAGCGCTTGGCATAAGTGCGATCTCTTTATTACTGATTTGACCGTTTCTTTTCTACTAGGCAGGACAAAGAAGCAGCTGCATTGAAGGATTTCTGTTGTATTTACTCCTTGGCGAGTGCACGACTAAAGTTAGAATGGCACTTATTTGTACAACCCAATGTTTCACTTATCTTTCAAATAACAAAATAATCAATATTGATGCTAGTTGGACCTTTCCATGGTGAGGTCCATCTTGTGTGTAGTAGCTACGCCTCTCCTCCCGCTACACATTTAACAGATGTGACTCCTACCTTGGGAAGTTTGACTTTTTGAATGTAACAAGGCTCTATAGATGCAAACACATTTGTGCTAAAACTGATCATATTTTACCCCATATGTTGTCCTTTATAAGCTCGTGTGATTATTTAAATTTTACTGAAAATTATTATTGAGCTTCAGTATTTTGTAAGAGCAGTTTAAATTTTTTTTTATGCAAAGATTAATCTAACTCTGGTGCAGCACAGTTATTTTTATGCTTTCTATAAAGCCATAATTGTGCCGTTTTCCTACAAGCATGACACATTTAGTGTGTGTATAGAAAGTTAGTTCACTGCATCTCGTGAAGAGCGCTCCGTTAGCACGTGTCCTCTATTAAATGATTTTACACTGCAGCCATGCAAGCACACCAAGCTACATACCATTGTAATGAATGACCTTCAGGGGGTGTCTTGTCAGCTCGTGATTTCCTAGTGTATTTACCTGTTGTTAATAAATTGCGGACGCTTCTTTGGGCAAGAGAGGGCATAGTCAGAATTGTGAGTAGTTTAACACCATTTTTTCCTCCTAAATTATGTTCTTGGTCCCATGTATGTGAATATACTTATCAGTAAAGGTCAGATTCATTGTGTTTTTGGCTGTTCCCGAAAATTATGTAGTCATTTCACTTGGTGCTTTTGAAGATGTGGTTTGCAGGTGTTTGTGTCTAATTTCGCTGTGTTGAAGCGGTCCATTGTTTGCTTCGCTGCATCCAGGTTCTAATCTTTCGCAGTGTGCTTCTCTGTGTTTTAATGGTCTCTGCTGTGTCAGTGCTCGTTCTGTTGCAAAGTTAACAAGCATTGGCATAGCCAATAGCTCTCGCCTTTGGGACCTTATAAGTGTTAAGCCATGCAACAGTTGATGTTGTTGCACCAAGGATATTGTGCTGCATAACTAAATGCGTGTAAGGCCCCAAAGGCGAGACTTATTGGCTATACCAATGCTTGTTTGAGGATGTCCCAGCTTAAAAGATGTCAAGGCATTCTCATGGACAAGTGGCTGAAGGAATCCCTGACCATGACTGGTAAATCTAACATCACTGGATGTGAGATATTAGGGCTTAGTCACAAACAGGGCTGATTTACAATAGCATTAATGAGTAGGGGAAGAAGTTCTAAAGGAGTACTCTTTTACAGACTTTTACATGCCTCTGTGAACCAGTCTGCTATGTCCAATTTCCTATTAATAAAAGTGAAAATACAGAAAAGTCCTTTTGATGTGTTCTGACAGGATATAAATATTCCTTGCGTAGTCCCGTTTTATTTCCATTTTACATGTTTGAGGACAAAGCCAACAGTTTTATGTTTCCTTTCATCTATATTTTGTGCATATTGTCTCCAAGTAATATTTCATAGTTGTAGCCAGGGAGTGCAGTGGAGTGCCTTACAAAGCAAGGGGCATATTATTTTTGCAGGGCAGATAGATATGTGACATGCCAAGGCACAAGGTATATAGTGGCACACAAGTAATTTGCATAGCCTATAGAATAATATTAATTTCATACATATTCGGGGATAACGTATTCCCAGAATGTCAATCACATATACCACAGTGGGGGCAACCAGGAGGTAAGGGGGTGGTGCGTCACAACACCTTGTGTGTGGGAATACATGATTTACAATTTAAGATGTACATTGTTTATGTCGCTCTGTATGAATACACAGGAGGGGGAACAGTACCGATGGGAAGCAATTATCTAGATTGTGGAGGGATTTGTTACTGTGAGGAATAACCCGGACAGTTGGGTGGTGGCAATTATTGCCTTAAGTGTTGGGTTTGGATTTCTTCTTCAGCTCTTGGAGCAATGGAAATACATTTAGAGTCCAGGATGCTCTTTCCAGAATCTGGGTGTGAAAATAAAGGAGGTTTTACTTTTGTTGTCCTCCGTTTTGCATGCTTTCTAAGTTTCTATTGTCTGGATGTAGTCAGATATTAAAGATTTTTTTTTTCTTCACAGAAGGGAAACTGCTCTATTCGTTGTCCTAACCTGAGTCCACACTATCCCCAATGGTGATTTCATATGTGCGTTAATATTTTTCACATTATTTCAGTTCATTAGTTTCTAATATTATTCCATTGACACATTGGTGTATAAATTGTATTAATCCTAGACAAAAGTCACTCGTCTTCCTACTGCTTTTATTATCCAACACCTATTACACTCTGATGCCCAGTGAGGGTCTTGGACATGTGATATAAAATACAGATATATATTTACACATTGTCCCAACAGGGCAGATTTAAAAGAGACTTTGGTCTGCTTTATTTATAAACTCTAATCACATTTGGACTGAAAGTGACAGTTATAACTGAGGCTCCATTATAGGAGAAGCTTGTTGTCTACTGAATGACATCCTTTGGTATTCACCAGTTATGAAGCTATCCGATCAAGCCTTTTATGTCAAGAAAATGGCATGACTAAAACACATTCTTAATCCAATGACGATGCACATTAATATCCCTCTTGTGTGTGATGCTATTCATAACATTGCTTGTTTTTTTTTTTTTAGCACAATGCTTTCTCACATGAGTTGTGTTAGACCTGGCCCTTTTTGCCGGGTTATCTCCACACGTTTTGCCTTCTTCCTCCTGTTTTTTCCGACCTGTTTTTGTTGGCTTTACGACTTTGGGCATTTTACCACTGCTAACCAGTGCTAAAGTGCATATGCTCTCTGTCTAAATTGTACAAGCCGAGTCATTTGTTGAGGTACGCTGGGCCGGCGTTGTGGAGGGCCTTGTGTGTGTGGATGAGGAGCTTGAATGTGATCCTCTTGTTGACGGGGAGCCAGTGTAGGTCCCTCACGTGGGGTGTGATGTGGCTGTGGCGGGGGATGTCGAGGATCAATCGTGCCGATGCATTCTGGATGCGTTGCAGACATCTCAGGAGCTTTTAGACATTCCTGCGTAGAGGGCATTTCCGTTGTCCAGCCTACTGGAGACGAAGGCCTGGGTTACTGTTCGTCTCGTTTCAGTGGGGATCCACTTGAAGATTCTGCGGAGCATTCGTAGGGTATTGAAGCAGGATGAGGAGACAGCGTGAACCTGTTTGGTCATGGAGAGGGTGGAGTCGAGAATGACCCCCAGGTTGCATGCGTGGTCAGTGGGTGTCGGGGCTGTTCCCAGCACAGTCGGCCAGCAGGAGTCGTCCCATGCTGAAGGGGTGGAGCCAAGGATGAGGACCTCCATTTTGTCCGAGTTCGGTGACAGCCTTCATTCCTTCGTGGAGGTTGGTTTTGGTGGTGTGAGGGTCTTTGGTGAGGAAGATGATCAGCTGGGTGTCGCCGGCGTAGGAGATGATGTTGAGGTTGTGCTGGTGGGCGACGTAGCCGAGGGGTGCCATGTATATGTTGAACAGTGTTGGGCTGAGGGAGGAGCCCTGGGGTACGCCGCAGATGATGTAGATGGCGGTGGAGCTGAAGGGGGGAGGCGGACGATCTGTGTTCTGCCGGAGGAAGGATGTGGTCCATTCCAGGGCCTTCTCTTGGATCTCGGCGTCGTGTAGGTGTGTTCGTAGTGTTTGGTGGCAGACCGTGTCGAAGGCGGCTGACAGGTCCAGGAGTATGAGGGCTGCTGTTTCTCTGTTGTTGATTAGGGTCCTGAAGTCGTCGGTGGCAGCGATGAGGGCGGTTTCGTGCTGTGGTTGCTGCTGAAACCGGACTGGGATGGGTCCAGGATGTTGTTGTCCTAGAGGTAGAGGGTCAGTTGCTTGTTGGCGATTTTCTGGGTGACCTTCACCGGGACCGGGAGCAGGGAGATGGGACAGAGGTTCTTGAGGTCCTTGGGGTCCGCCTTGGGTTTCTTGAGTAAGGCGTTGATCTTGGCGTGCTTCCAGCTCTCTGGGAAGGTTGCTGTCTCGAAGGAGGTGTTGATGACTTTCCGGAGGTGGGGTGCGATGATTGTGCTGGCTTTTTTGAAGACGTGGTGCGGGCATGGGTCAGACGGGGATCCAGAGCGTAGTGGACGGAGTTCATGATTTTGATGGTGTCATCGTCGTTGACGTTGGACCATGCGGTCAGGTGGCAGGTGATCGCGGTGTTGGGGGTCTCGGAAGTTGTAGGGCGGTCATGGTGTTAAAGCTGTCGTGGGTGTAATTGGTTTATCCATGATTGGCATATTTGATTTACTAGCAAGGCCCTTGTAAAGTGCACGAGGGGTGCCCAGAGCCTGTAAATCAAATGCTACTAGTGGACCTGCAGCGCTGATTATGTCACCCACACGAGTAGCCCTGCCAACATTTCTCAGACTTGCAACAGCAGTGTCTGTGAGTATAGTTTTCAACTACCATTTCGACCTGGCAAGTGCACCTATTTACCAGGCCCAAACCTTCCCTTTTACCACATGTAAGCAGGGTTGGACTAGACGTAGCGGGCATCAGTCATTTTCCCGGTTGTCTGGAAGGGTTGGGGCCATTTTTGGAGTGGTGGGGCGTTTTTTGTTACTGGGGGCCAGTTTTGCAGAAGCGCAATATGAGCACTTTGTAACAAAACCAGCAGCAGTGCTCAACACTAGCCCCCCCCTCCACCCCAAGGGCCAGTCCGATCAAACTGCCAGGGCTGTTTTTTGTTCTTGTTCAAGCCCTGCGTGTAAGTTACCTCTGAGGTAGTCCCAAGGCAGCCTGAAGGGCAGGGTGCAGTGTATTTAAAAGGTAGGACATGTACTGGTGTGTTTTACATGTCCTAAAAGTGAAATACTGCTAATGTCATTTTTAACTATTGCAAGGGCTATCTCTCCCATAAGGTAAAATGGGGGTTGTCTTGAAATATCTTACGTGTAATTTACCATTGGGGAAGATAGAGATTTTGAGTTTCGAGTCTCTGAACTCCTAATTTAAAAATACATCATTTGGTGAATTTGGTTTTTAAATTGCTTTTAGAACGTGGGCATTTTCTTGCTTAACCATTCTGTGCCTCTATCTGTCTATAGAATACACGTCGGGGTTGGCTGACAGTTGGGCTCTTGTGCATTCACTATAGACAGTCACACAAATGGAGCTGAGGTGTACCTTGCATACCCTGATGGCTGTCACCAGGCTGATGGGCCTTCGTAAGCTAGAGTGGTGGGATGAGTTGTCACTGACACCTGAATATGGCTTTCCTGTCCTCACACAGAGCTGTCTCCCCCTCCGCCCAGGCCAGGGAAAGGCAGGGTCCTGAGCACTACAAAGGCTTTTCTTTGAAGTGGCATTCTTCAAAGGCAGAAAGAGATATACATATTGGACCTCTGACACCCTAAAATCAGAACACTTCTGGACTGAGGACATTATGCCAGGAAGAAGAGCTGGCTGCTGTAGGAGGGGCTGCCACTCTGCCTGCTGCTTTGTTGTGATGGCCTGCTGCTTGCTGTTTCTGCCCTGGGAATGAAAGGACTGTACTTTGCCTTCTGTATCCCGCTTCCAAAGTTCTCCAAGGGCTTGTGCGTGCTTGCCTACTGTTAATAAGTCTAAGGGCCATCAAAGACGTTACCTATCAATGCTTGGGCTCTTCTGCTGAGAGTCCTGACTTGCCAAGTTGTGCCAAATCCAGTTCCCGGGCCCTTGGGAGTAGGATCTAGTGATCTTAAGGAGAACATCCAAGCAACGACTCCCAGCACCTGTTTTCTTGACACATTGCTGCATAAGATCGCCGCATCACCGCTGCCTGCCCTGAAGTGTGGTTCCAGATCAGGGCATCGACAACGGCTTTCCCCCGAGGCCCCACTTCACCATCACAGCGGGTCAGAAACATCCCTGCACTGTGGGTCTCAAGCTCTGTGTCACCGACGTTCACAACGTCCAACTCTCATGCAGCACCTGTTTGGCGGCTGTGAAATCGACACATCACCTGCTTCATGGCTGTGAAATCGATGCAGGGCCTGCAACGCTGCTGTCCCAACAACACAATGCATCTGGATTTTTGGCGCATTTTCCCTCGATTCAGATTCTTCATCAGCCCCGTGCCCCAGTAAGGAAACGAGGCTGCATGTCTGGAAACTGACGCATTACCTCCCCTTTCCGTAAATAACCGATGCAGCACCTCCCCTGACGGTAAGGACTTGCCGCATCACCTCCCCTGCCTAGCAGTATGGAACTGACACATCACCTTCCATGGCAGTAAGGAACCAACACATCACCTTCCCTGTGTGGTAAGGAACCAAGGCATTGCTGCACCTTTCTGGCATCTCACCTCCCCTGTGCCAGACCCCATCTTTGATTTTTGCTGAATCTAAGGTACTTTGTGCTAAAACAAATGCATCCATTAATTTCTATAGATTATACATGCTTAACCTCTTAAGTGATATTTTTATTAATGTATGTTGGATTTTAGTCGCTGTTGTCTTGTATTATTGCAATAAATATTGGCTATTTTTCTAAACTGGTGTGGACACATTTGTAGTGTTTTCACTGTGTTACTGTGTGAATGCACAAATACTTTTCACATTCCCTCGGAGGTAAGCCTGACAGCTCGTGCCAAGCTATCAAGGGGTTGAGCAAGGGTTATCTTAGCTGTGTGACTCCCTTACCCTGACTTGAGTGAGGGTCCCTACTTGATCAAGGTGTAAACCACTGTCAAGTAGAGACCCACTTTCTAGCAGGATGTAATACTGCTTAGCTCGTTTTGTACAGTGTGGTGGTCAAAAAGCTAAGGTCCTCTTCTTTCAATTATTTTTGTGTACAATTATTGTTACAACCACCAAATACCTTATAAACATGATGTTTACCTTTTTTATTTATTTATTTTCTTTCTTTTATGCGTTTTTATATAGCGCGGACGTTACCCGAAGGTGTCAGAGCGCTTCACAAAAGGAACAGATCTGATACATGAGGAGAACATTACAAGTGAACAAATTACAAAAGCAAACGTTCAGCATAATCTGTTCTGAAGGGAAACAATACTTACAACGCAGCTTTTACAACGCACTACCTTTATAATGAAACTTTTACAACGCAACATCCATTACAACGCATGCCATTACAGCGCAACCATTACAACGCATGTCACTACAACGCATACCACTACAACACATGTCATTACAACGCAGTCATTACAACGCATACCATTACAACGCATAACTACACTATCCAACACTTACCCTACTGTTGCACCCCCTGGAGTTAGAATACTAATTTTTACCCCTACACTATCCAACACTTACCCTACTGTTGCACCCCCCTGGAGTTAGAGTAGTAATTTTTACCCCTACACTATCCAATACTTACCATACATGCAATGTAATGGTATGCGTTGTAATGGTATGCGTTGTAAATGTAGTATGCGTTGTAGTGGAATGCGTTGTAAAGGTAGTTTCAAAGAATTTGTTGTAATGGAATGCGTTGTGATGGATGTTGCGGTGTAAAAAATGCGCTGTAAAGGTATGCATTGTAAAAGTATGCGTTGTAACGACATACATCCGTTCTGAAAGGGGAAAGCATTCTGCAAAATATCTCTGTGTTAGGATTAATGAAATAAAATAGGCGTCCATTTACAGCGTTAACTATGACAATAATGCCCAGCAGTGGTAATTGCATTTCAAGTATTTTCTAAGAATTCGAGCAGCATACATAGAAAATGCTTTGGGTAACAAGGTCACCACAGATTTATGATGCATTCCTACCAGAGCTTTGCTGGTGGCACTAACGACTGAAGTACCGCACAGTTCCATAAAAATGTACATTGCTGCCTCAAATCGGCAGATATTGTACAAATGTATAATACAATTACTGCTGGAGATTACCTCCTGCTGAATTTTTACCGCTCCCTCACTGAAGGGCCTGAAATTCACCGAATGGTTTTATGACAGAAATATTCATGTCTATAGAAAATCCGCAAGTGAAGTGGTTTGGTGATAAAACTATAATAAGTAAACTTAGAGCAGAGTCGTCAAATCTCATCGTATACACTGATTGCACGAGCCACTGATGTAAAGTGCAAATGCTTACATGGGATGAACACTTGGGTTGGGATTGCCACCACCCCGCCCTGTGCCCACTTACCCTCTGCCACAGTCCGGGGTGCTGGTTGCATTGGCGTTGAATTATGCACTCCCGGTTACTTCACTAGGGCAGTGGGCTTGCACCGCCTGCAGCTTGTGCAGATTGTAGGGATTGTGGGCATAGGTGTTACCACAGGCAGCACTCTTTGGCTTAGAAGGGGGAAAAGCTACCCTCAGGACAGTTTTCATAAATTACCAAATCAATATTTTAGATGTAGAGGCAGGTCCTGGGAAAGAATGAGGACATGGGGCAGGGAGGGTATGGGGGACTTCTCGGTGTGAACTGATGGAGACAAAGGAAGGGTTCTTGTCGGAGCACAACTAGAAAGAGTACAGAGGTTGGCAATGGAAGGTCATCCACACAGTGATGGGTGGGCGAGGTGGGCATCTGAAGCTACGCATGCGCATGTTCAATTGTAAATTGATACTTGTATAACCTCTCCCTGAAAACAGTTTTTGGAGCAACTTGTGAAAGGTATTACAGGCCTATAAAAAGATGAGACGTTCATGTGCTCTTGGTCACATATTTGAGGTCGTATGCTGACTCCCTACAAAACAATATCAACCAAAATGCATAGAAATAAGTCTAATATTTATGAATCATTTAAGTGTTACACAATATCTTTTTTATTCAAGGCACTAGGACATGGAAGTGTGCGCCACCCGTTGATTTCCAGGAATACCACTGATAAATTTACCAAATGCCATATAACATTTTCCACAGTGGAAAATTGGTCTGTTTCCGGGTAGATGGAAGTATGCATTTGCATCATATTTCTTTCACAGGCAACATTATTTTCCCCTTGGAAAACTCTCTTCCCAAGAACCTATGAAGTGTTTGCAACCATCCATTCAATTTTCCCATGATGCGAAAACACTCCAACTTTTCTTGCTTTACATTTATGAGTATTTACATGTTGGGAAGCAAGTGAAAAACCTAATGTGCATCCCCCAAATTCCCAAACTATTTGCATGGCCAGACGTCATTCCTGTCCCTTTCTTCCCTTCCTACTTCCTAGACTTCTGAATCAGAATTTGCTGCCTGTTAAGCATATATTTTTACTTGCTTAAGAGCATGACAATTTAGAAATCCTGTTTTTTTAAAGAAAAATTTCTATGTTCAGAGATAATAAAAACTGTGGATAAAATAGCATTTGGATGTAAACCCTTTAGTGGGAAAAACCACACCCATTATATCACTTGTTTAACCCTGATTTGAATGAGGACATAATTCTGACTCAGCAGCTAGGTTGTCATTTTTGCGGTAGGACTAGTTAGTGTTTGCTCCCCCTGTCCTAGTGCATGGAATTCCTCTTGATTGCTCTGCAATCTTCGTGAATTAAAGAACTGGTCTACTGATCTTTTGAGGTAAGCACGCCTTTAACTTTGATTAGTTTTCGTGGTGGACTGTTTGTGGTTTTTATCAATCATTATTTGTGGAGGTACCTTCGTCTACAGTTTTCAAGACATATTTATCATAAAAATTAAATCTTCCTTTCACCGTCGCAAAACATTGTTTTTCACTTTCTTGTGATGTAATTTGCTGGTTAAAGGGCTAATTTTCATTGATGTTGGTGAAAAATGACACCCCGTACTACCCCAGTTTTGGGCCCAGATTCTGAAAGGTGTCAGGCAATGCAGTGAAGCGCTGTGTTGCATGACAGGGAGAGAGCAGGAGAGCACCATATTCACAGAGCTATAGCACTCTCTTCCGCTCTACCTACAGTCTGTGCTGATTACAGCTGCCATGCGCCAGGCAAACACCTTAGCACCATAGAACTAGGGTGCGTGCCTAAGTCTAGCACAGGTATTTTACAGGAAGGATACCCTTCTTGTACAAAATACTGTGCCTAGCCAAGATTAAAAGATGTTCCTACTTTGTATGTGTGTGGTACAGTGCAGCACGCATGCAAATTCGGAAAAGCAGGGAGAAATGAAAACATTTCTTAGTTTAATGCCTGCTTTTCAGCTGCGTTCATTTTTAGCGCCTAAACTCTTTCTGCCAATGTTTGTGAAAAGCTTGCGTGGTTGCATGGGAACACCCATGTCCCACCCATGTAACCGCCCATTGATACAAAGTAATGCATAGCAGCGATTCGCGCTGCTTTGCATAACTTTTACATGCAAACCAACGCTAATACCAATTAGCGTTGGTTTGTAAATCCCTAAACAAGTTTAGTGTCGGGTTTGCATTGAAAAAGTAACGTTAACCCGATGCTAAACCGTTGAGAATCTGGACCTTGATGCCAAAGTATGTGCTGATAAGGAGCTGCAATGGGAGCAATTCAAGAACTTCAGAAAATAAACGTAATTTTTATGTTCTTGAACGCTTGTAAAATGTTAAGGACTTTTTCATACAGTCCAATTCATGTAAAGTCTCCTGCTGTCAATGCACATCTGACAAGAATCAACCAATCCTATGACACATTCCGTGCCATCCACCATCACTTAACCTGTCAGCCTTGCACCTAATATTTTTGTACTATTGAGTTTTAATTATGTCAACATCTATTGCAACACTATTGAAGTGTGCATAATCAGAGAATCCAGTAAGAAGACATTTCTAGTTTGTGATTATGTCCACATGTAAGAAGCGAGAGCCCGTATTCCCATCATTTCTGAGAAAAATATTTTTTGGTTCCGCTCCCACCGCGCCTCGAGCCTTTGTAGCTCAACGTGTCTGCCATCTGCCTACCTCCTGAGGCTTACCCTCTCAGATTGCACAACTGTGCCCTTGTGTTGATGCCAAAGCGGTCGGGGGCGTGCATCCAGGGTACAGAAAGCAGGGTGCAGGGTTTATCTCCAGGCCTTTGAACGGGAGATGGTTGTCTTTTCCATTAGGACACGCTCAGGCAAAAAGGGTAAATACAGCACTAACATGGCGCCTGCATGCACGCGTGGTACCCGCTTTGTAACTGTGAGATGTCCAAAATCTCAGGGCTATGAGGCCAGACGCAGACAGGCCTTCTGTTTAATCTCAGGCAGTCCCCTCCAACGAATCATGTGAAACACTTTCTACTTCCAGGGTAGCAAAATGTTGCCCTTCTCAGTGCTGCCGAGTAATTTTAATAGTTGTATTCAGTTTCTGACAAAATAACTATTTTTCTGTGAGCAAATTCTAATTATTTTCAAGGAATAGTTGCATCACGGAATGTTATCGGACCATTTGCAATAACATGTCATAAAAATGTTTAGTAGTAAAATACTTAGGTCCCATCTTGAGGATCTCTGTATTTTAGGATTTCATACTACACTCAGTAAACAGTGATGCGGTCAGGTGCAGTACACACCAGGTGCACTAAAACATCCACATTCAGAGTTGTGAACCACTAGATGGGGATACCATGGCTATAAGCAACAAAACAAACAATATGATGTTGCTTCACCGCACAAATAACCACATTTTACCTGGAGACATTTGCGTGTGTAAGAGCTTCATATTCCAGTATCATTTGTAGTCCAGAATCAGGTGCAAACTGCTGTTTGTGGCTCAATCTAGATTAGCAAAGGATTCAGATTGATGTATTAATGGGTAGCAAAGCTACATTTTACTTTAGTCACTGAAAAGTGTAAGTTTTAGTGCACTCCGCTTTACCCACCGCAGCGTTGGTTTTAAGTTTAGAAAGCTTTATTTATCAGCAACAAAAACAACAATAATACAAATTGATGTGAATAAAATGTGATCCAAAACTGTCAGGTAATAAACATCATATATGGAAATGAAAATCCTTTTAGATTTTTAAAGGGGAAGGGTGATGCAGCTGAAAGCTGTCAGAACCTTTGCTTGACATATTAACCCATTATGAGACGTTTTGAGTAACCTATGAATAAATGTGCATTAACCACATTTTAAAGAAACAGGAGAATTAAATGTAAGAGAACTAGTTACTGCATTGGAAAACATGTAGATAATTGTAGAATATATCAAATCATATTCATTTGAATCATATAGGTTCATATTTTATTAATCAGCTTCAACTGTTATTTCAACATGTATTAAAACAATTAAAGTGATATACTCATGTGTTATGAAATTCCTCATCATTCTCATTGAAATAGTAAAGTGTGTAAAGAATAAATGAAATCTAATGTAATCTTGATAATTTTACTTGTGATATTGAAGGGTTTCATTTTGAATTTCACCATTTGCATATGTAAAATTTTGCACCGATGAGAAAAGAAAACTGATGCTGCATAGTCATATTTAATGCAAATGTTCTGAAACCATCAGATAATAATCTTCATATATGTACTAATGTAAATCATTTGAAATTTTATTAGTATTTTATAATTTTAAATAATGTTACACGTTAGTATTTTGAAACTGCAGTAATGTGCTTTTTTGGAATATTGATTTCCCCTATGAAATGTATATTTCCAGTACTTTATATTCTGCATATATATCAAATTAACTTTATTATAGGCCTGCATTTTTCCTACTTTGCTTTGTCTTACACTTCTAGGGAGTTTTCCGAAACTTTCAATGTGAAGCAAAACTGTTTCTTACTAGAAGAGTTCTCACTCATTTACAAGGTCTATTGCAAGAAAAGTTGACACTTTGGGTACATCTACTATGGAAAAGTGTCCTCTTGAACTCATGTGCTTGTTGCTAAAGAATTAATCTTTGGAAGTTTACGCATAACGGATGATCTGACAACGTACGTGATCAGTGCCACCTTCTTTTTATGTATGAGTCTTCCTTTATGCTGTATGACAATCATCTTATACAAACTGATCAATGGATGGAATGGTCTGATATAATGAGTTGACCGAGGAGGTGTCACCCCGAAACTGAAGGATTATAGTATACTTTTTTTTTTTCAAAACCTTTATTATGGATATAAAAAAGGGTACGGTAAATCAGTGCGATAAGTACGTCCAATACAATGACAGTCAATCACATAGGCGACAATGCACCTTCCCGCACATGCTGATGATGTTTTGCGAAGGAACAAAACCAAATTTAAATTACAACTCCCCCCCCTCACACCCAATAATGCGCGCATCATACCAAGGTGTCTTATGATAACGGATGCCAATGCAGTTAATAACAGTACGACAGGTGTCACAACATGCAAGGCTTATGTTACACAAATCTTATCAGGCTCACACCACAATGTCGCCAACCGGCCTCCCTCCAGCTTGGTCATCCCCTCTGTCTGGTCCCTGTCCCCTTTTATATAGTGGTACCCCGGTGTAGGCATTACATGTGGGCCAGTTCCAGTCCGTAAAGGTGTGCATAAAAGCATTGCCCCACTAAATTAGTGATCAGCATCAGTGTCCCCGGCTGGTGTGTCCCCAGTCTCCCCTGCACCCTCTGTCTCATCATCGTGCTGTCTTAAAAGGTAGGCCGTGAGCGGTCCACATACGTCTTTTGGTCGCGAATTCAGGGGGAGCAATTCTGCATATGCGTGAAGTTGGTCTTGTCACGTTGCCATGGTCGAGATCCATGTCTTACATTTGGGGGCTCGACCTCTCCCCCATCTGCATACCACCAGACGCTTGGCTATGAATAGGCTCAGTGCCAAAAACTTTTTGTGTATGGTCAAAGTGGTGTGTGTGAGGCCCAGTAGCGCCATCAGTGGGCTCGGTGTTATCTCCACTCCCAGCATGTCCGACAACCCAGCAAAGACCTCCGTCCAGTATTGGGCAACCCTGGGGCAGGTCCAGGTCATCCGTCAGCGGCTCATCGAGATCCCCATCCCAGTCTGTGCGCGCCCTCAGTGTAATAGGCAATGGTACATTCTGTACGTGTTTGTAGAGTAGTGATACAAAGTGTTGTGGGGCATCTTTTTGCAGGAGAGCGTGGAAGGATGCTAGGGTGTCTGGTTCGTCAAGGAAGCTGGGGGTGGCAGCTCGAATGCTCTGTCGGAGTTGGGTATACAGGAAGGTATCCATGGTCGTGGGTGTATATTCTCCAAAGAATTGGGTTATAGTGCGGAACTGCCCTTGAACATACAGGTCTCCCCAGGTGTGATATGCAAGTTTGGATAGCATCTTACAACAGATTTCTTCACATGTGACCTGCAGTCGGGGGTCATTCATCAGGGTAATTCGTGGTGAATACATGAACGGGCTCCCCATGGCCTTGGCGAGGCGTTTCCACGCCGCCGCCGTGCAGTCAACCGTAGACGGGTCACGTTCTCTCTCCCCTACGCATGTGAGTATATATCCGGTTGTATTCACGGGGCCCATGTATCCATCCTCCACTGCCAGGTGCGCCATATAGGGTGGCGGATGGAACCAGTAAACGGCGAAGTGGCCTTGTGCGCAGTCATAATACTGCTCAAAATTTGGGACCTCAAAGCCCCCGAGATGATACAGCAGCATTAAAGTAGCGAGACTGATCCTCGCCTGCTTTCCCCCCCATATCAGCCGCGTCAATTGGGCTCTGAGTGCGATAAAAAAGTGTCGCCCCGGGCTATATGGAATATTGGTGAATAAATACAAAAGTTTGGGCAGCAACACCATCTTGATGACAGAAATACGTCCTGCCATTGAGAGTGGGAGGCGTATCCATTTGGGATTGGTATCAGTAATTTTATTCAGGGCTGTCCCGTGATTGGCTCTAATCTGGGTGTCCTTCTGCCTAGTTATTCGGATACCTAGGTATTTCAACTCCTCTGTTTCCCAGACCAGGGGGTAGTCCAGTTGGTGTCGCTGCGTTTTTTCCGTCAGGGGGAACACCGCATATTTGCTCCAGTTAATTTGTATTCCGGCAATGCCTCCAAACTTCGTGATTTCGCGCAGAAGGGGATTGAGATTCTCTTGGGGCTTCTTGACATAGAGCGTCATATCATCGGCGTAGAGCGAGTTGAGTAGCTGGCGGGCGGGATAGATCAGCGCACAATGATTATGGTGCTGTCTGAGCTTTGCTGCTAATGGCTCGATGGCCAGTGCAAAAAGGACGGAGGATAACGGGCATCCCTGACGTGTGCCTCTATTAAATCTGAAAGGGGCAGATCTGGACCCATTCAGTAACACCACCGATGTTGGCTGGCAGTATAGTAACCGCACCCAGTCCAAAAAGCGGAATGTCATTCCCATACATTCCAGGATACCTAGTAAGTAATCCCATTTGAGCGAATCGAACGCCTTTGTGGCGTCGAGGAATATAGCAGCCGCCTCACAGTTAGGGTCTATGTCTTGCAGCACCGCATGTAGCATGCACAAATTGTGTGATGTTGCGCGATTTGGAACAAACCCGGCCTAATCTGGTAGAACTAGATGCTCCATCAGGAGGTTAAGGCGCGTAGCGAGAACTTTTGCCAAGATTTTAGTGTCACAGTTTAACAGAGACAGAGGGCGATATGAATCACATTGCGCCGGGGGCTTGCCAGGTTTTAGTAGGGAGGAAATCAGAGCTTCGCACATGGTACGAGGCAAGCTTCCCTCTTCCAATGCAGCGTAATAAACGTCTTTTAGAATAGGAACTAATATGGGGCGAAGGCTTTATAAAATTCAATCGGTAGGCAATCCGAGCAAGGGGCTCGACCTGACTTCGTCTTCATTATGGCTTCTGTTATTTCATCCAGCTCCAACTCTAGGTTTAGGAACTTTTGTTGCGTGGTCCCTAGCCAGGCTATTGCGGTGTCCCCCAGGTAGTCGTCTAAGTCCGTCAACATGCCGTAGTGCGAGGTGTATAGTGTGTTGTAGTAATCTCTGAGGGTCCGGAGCTGGTCCGGGAGATTCCTGTATACAGTGCCTTAAGCATCCTGTAGCTCGGTAACGTAGTTAGCAAACCTAGTGGGGCGGATGGTATTCGCCAGAGCCATTCCAGGGCGATCTCCCTCCCCGTAAATGTGCACAGTGTGTGGCTTCCCGCAAAATTTGCATTCTCTATCTGCCACCATCTCGTACTCAGTCATTTTGTCCCTCATTTGGGTTTTAATCAAGTGATCATCTGAATTTCGCTCCAGTGCCGTAGAGATTTAAGTATCCCCCTCCTTTGGCCAGGCACCAACCGCGTACAGTGACCTTGAAGTCCTTCGATACTGTTGTTACACTGGACACGGACGTCAGATTACGGTAAAAAAAATCTTGAATGTCCTGCTCTAATTCGGACTTAAAGACAGCGTCAGTAAGGTGGGAGGGGTTGAGCCGCCAGCTCAAGTATGGGGCTCAATCTACTGGGATCTGTAGATTTACAATTACTGGGGAGTGGTCCGAGAATGTGCGGGCCAAGTGTGTCGCCTGTGTCAGCCAATGTGTCATCCCTGCTGCCAGGAATACATAGTCAAGACGCGCCCAAGTGGAGTGGACCGCTGAATAATGAGTACCTTGTTTAACCGCATCGCTGCTGCGGTTATTTTTGCGCTGTGCGGCTGTTTTCAATTAACCGCGATACATGATGAGCTCAGCTCGTCATCCGCACACGTCACCCGTGGCTGATGACGAGCTGAGCTCGTCATCAGCATCGAAGGGGTTAAGTCTGGGATGTTTGTGCTCCAGGCATCTAACAGGCAATGATCCGCTACTATGTTGCTTAGCGTTCTTTGTGTAACTGTAGTGCGCTGGGAGAGGGTGCGATCTGTCCGCTTGAGGATGTATTGCCGTGTAGAAATCTCCCGTCTGTATCTTGCCCCATAATAGAAGCAGGGCATTAGGGTTATCAGTGTTAGGGCCATAGTAATTCGCAAAGAGGATATTATGTGAGTAAAGTCGTCCCCACACTATGCAGAATCTGCCCTCTGTGTCAGATTCCATTCCCTGTGGTGTAAATTCCACTCCTCGTTTGATTAAGATGGTCACTCCCCTGGAGTAAGTGGAGTAGAAAGCAAAACTGCGGCATGAAGCTAACCGCGTCGCGAACTGCGGAGTGCCTCTGGTGGTAGGTGTGTCTCCTGCAGAAGGGCCACTGTCACCCCGTGTCGGTCTAAATAGCCCAGTATCTGTCTGCGCTTCCTAGGGTTAGTGAGGTCCCTTACATTCCATGAAGCCACTGTGATGAGCCAGAGTGCCTGCACGTCACCTGTCGCCCCCATGTCGTCGTGTGTAACACATTATATCAGAAGATGCGTTAAAACTTTCCTTAGTACTTAGCGATGCAATAATCAGAACAAAGAATTCCCCCGCCCTGCATGGTAAGTATCCGCCTCGGAGCTTAGTCCTGATTTGCTGCAGGCGATAGGGATCTGGAACGCTGACTCTCCTCCGCTTCTCGGGACGCGGCTCGACGCTGTCTTTTGAGGTGCTCTTCTGCCTGCTGAGGGGTAGTGAAGAAATGTTGCTTTCCCAAATGTGTGATCTTTAGCTTTGCCGGGTAGAGCATGGAATAATGAATGTTCTGAGCAAGCAGTTTTTGCTTGACAGCAGCGTATTTGCACCTTGCCTCTTGAACAGCCTGTGTAAAGTCCGGAAAAAACGCCAGTGTTTTGTTTTCGTATCTTACTTATTGCATTTCCCGAGCAAGCCGTAGGATAGTGTCTCTGTCTCTGTAATTAAGGAAGCTGACTATGACCGGCCTAGGCGTTGCTCCCGGTAGTGGGCACGCAGCCAGCGAGCGGTGCACTCTTTGAATCGTTAAGTGGGCGGAGAAAGCATCTCTTCTAAACAGGTCCACCACCAATTTTTCTATGAAGTCCTCCATCCGGCCCGTGTTGGTGGATTCCGCCAGGCCAAGGATACGGACATTGTTCCGACGAGGATTATAGTATACTTGTTCTGATGGATGGATGGTGTGTGCCTGGCTGTCTCTCTGACAGACCCCGGAGACTACTCTTTGAATTTTATGCATCTTCCCTTTGGGAACTACTGCAGACTCCACTTACTCTTTCCAGCTTATGCATACGCTGTATGTGCTAATCCTGGAGTCTTTCTCGGTGGGACACTACCTAGGAGCAGCCGTGTCTCATGACCTTGCTGTACTTTCCAGAGCTCCTTTTCCATTTAAAGGCAAGCCCAAACTAATTAGACTGTCCTGCACTCTTTAGATCTTAAATGTTTATCAATGATGTGTTGTTGTTTAGATATCTTTGATAAAAATACCTTTAACAAATTCATAGACTCTATTTTATCATGACTTGTCCCATTATGTTGATTGTGCATTCCAACTGATTTATTAATGACAAAGAGAGATCAGCATGAAGAAATATCTGATCATCAGGTACTAATGTTATTGTTTTGTATTGCCTTAACAGAATTATTAGTTTGCATTTTTTAGTCCAGCTACATTTCTTCAGAAGCTTTGGACTAGGAGTAATAATCATTTACTTATATAGGGCCAGATGTAGGTGGCCCATTACCGGTCGTTAAACCAGAAATTCGGTAAATTTCAGGCTTAACCGGTATTGGGCAATTTCCTATGTAGGGGATGATTCGGTAAATACCGAATCGGTATTTACCAATTCAGTATTTACTGAATCATTATTTACCGATTCGGTATTTACCGAATCGGTAAATGGCATGTAGGAAGCACATTAAAGAGTGCTCATGTGCTTTAAGGATTCATTAGAATACCTTTGAAAATGCAAATCTGTGCATTTTCAACAGTGCCATGTGGCAGACATACATGCCCTTAGGGCATGTATGTGTGCCACATGTGCACACAAGCACTACTTAGGGGTGCAACAGGGTGTCAATGTGACACCCTGCAACCCTTGAATGTTTCCCTATTTTACCGAAATGGCACATTCATTCCTATGGGCCTCCAGGCCCATAGGAATGAATGGGAATTACCGAATCGGTAAATACCCATTCGGTAAATACCGAATCGTACCGATTCAGTAATTTTTAACAATTTTTTTCCTACATTGCATTTACCGATTCTAAAATACCGAATCGGTAAAATTCGGTATTTTAGAATCTGTAAATTTACTTTAACTACATCTAGCCCATAGTCTTGTGTTGAGAGTTATATACATGAATTTAGTTACAAACTTGTGAATCAGTTATCCAATTCCTGATCCTCACTGGACATCCAGATGCTAGATCTCCTATTTCGAACTCCTAAGCAGCACAATACAAGATCCATTGGAGGATCAAGTGAGTGTCAATAGTTATAAGAAACAACATTTATTTAAAAAAAGGCACAGGATCTGGTGCAACAAGGGAAAGGAAGGGGGGGGGAACATGGAAAATTACACTGAGGCATTGGTTTGATCTGATGACAAGGCACCAAGATACATTCCCAAATTGCAGGGTGCTGAAGAACATTTTCTCTATTTTTCACCCATGGAAAGTGCATGCAATCGAGTTCACCTTTCTCCTACTTAGAACTACAAGAACCAGTCGGAAGCAGAAGTATATATATGCATTTATAGTTTGACAAGAGAACAAAACAACAAGTACCAGAACGCAAAGTGGAATAAAGAAAAAAAGCATCATCCCCATGGACAGACCTCTCCAACTTACGACCTATCTCTCTCCTACCTTACTTGGGCAAGGTTGCTGAGAGGCACGTGAACACCCATCTCTCCCAACATCTTGAAGCGACGGAAGGCCTGGACTATTCACAATCTGGGTTCAGGCCAAACCACAGCACAGAATCAGCCCTTCAAACAGTGACCAATAACATCAAAATGGCACTGGATGACGGCAGCTCTATGATTCTGGTGCTGTTGGATCTTTCCGCCGCTTTTGATACGGTGTCTCACACGGTGCTTCTCAACCGCCTAAGAGAGGTGGGCGTGGAGGGAGTGGCTCTGGCATGGATGGAGAGCTTCTTGTCTGGTCGATCTCAAGAAGTTAGGCTGGGCTCCCATAAATCCATCCATAGGGAGCTCAACAAGGGAGTGCCACAAGGCTCTTGCTTAAGCCCCACACTCTTCAACGTGTATGTGGCCCCCCTAGCCAACTTAGCAAGATCTTTCGGGTTCACCCCGGTGTCGTACGCAGACGACACCCAACTCCTTTTTCCCTACAAAAACCTCACACCTGCAATAAAAAGATCTTTTGCAGATGGCATGAGAGCCATTGCAGAATGGATGTCATCAAACTGTCTGCAGTGTAACGTAGGGAAAACTGAGGTCATGTTGTTCGGTCAAGCGGCAACACACTGGTCATCTGACTGGTGGCCCCTAGAGCTAGGCCCCGTCCCCACTCCGAAGAGCACGGTCAGGAACCTGGGAGTGCTACTTGATCAGCAACTTACATTTAAAGATCATGTGAATCAAGTTGCCGGTACCTGCTTTCGGGCTATTGGGATGCTAAGACGAGTCTTCCCCTACTTACCGGACCATCATAGGAAAACGCTTGTACAGGCTCTTGTCATCAGCAGGGTGGATTACTGTAACGGCTTGCTCCTTGGAGCAAACGAGGAACAACTCAACAAATTACAGGTAATCCAAAACACAGCAGCAAGGATTGTCCTGAACGCTCCACCTAGGACTCCCTCCTGTCCCCTGCTGGCTAGACTCCACTGGCTTCCTGTGAGGAAACGAGTCCAGTTTAAAACTCTATGCACCATCCACAAGAGCATGATAGGGGAGGGCCCTAAATATCTGACTGAAATCTTCCAGCCTTATATCCCCGGGCGTTCTTTGCGCTCCAGTAACCAGCAGTTACTGCAGGTACCCAGAGTGAAGAAGACCAGACAAGGTGGCCGGGCGTTGGCCCATGCCGGACCAGTACTCTGGAACTCTTTGCCCTCAGACTTAAGATCACTTACCAGCCATCTGACTTTTCGGAAAGTCCTAAAAACATACCTGTTTCCCAGTAATTAATGTCTCTCTTGCTCACAAACCACCACTGGACATACCAGTACAGATCACTCCCTTTGCAGCAACAGCGCAGAGATACCCCTTCGGGGGTCTATTCTGGCGCTTTACAAGAATATAAAGTAAAATAAATAAATAAATTGGCAGATGCACTCACACATCACATGGGACACCCTACATACTGAGAAATTCATTGAGGATTCCCCATTCTCTCTGTCCTGCCTCCTTCCTCTACACAACAATGGCCCCATTATCTGGCTAATATGTTCTGTGCCAGGTGTAATTAGAAATTCATTTATATCTTTTTTTATTTCCATTTGTGTATCTAAGCTCCTGCATTTGTTATCAACAGAACTGAACTAAAATCACTAGAATAGAAAGTAGAATCCAGGGTTGGATGGGGGTACTTATTGCCCTTTTACTGTTCTTTGACATTTTCCTATTCTGACACGCAGTGATCTCTTTTAAACCAGTATCGAGACAGCCACAGAGCCTTCACAGTGCACTGTTAATCTGATTTACACTGCATTCTGACAGCACAGTAATGTGACATCTATAACATTCTGTCCTCACCTGCATGACGCCCCACTACAAATCAGCACTTTTGACTTGCATTGTGAGTAGAAATGACAGTATGGGATATTTATTCACGGTAATGAAAAAATAGCATTTTTACACAACCCATTCCAGAAAGACGTTGAAGCAAGACCTTTGTTGTAAATGGATGGTACAGGCCGTAGGTGTTGTCCACACACGGCTGGCCAGCTCGTCACCAACAATGTTGTAAGTGGATGGTACAGGACACCGAATTATAAACAGGTAAGTCTTTTTATTTATAGACAACTGCTGGGAGAAGACCGATTCCCTGCTGGCAAGTTCTCAACTGCCCTCCCAGAAACGCTTCACATTCAAACAATGCTGTGGAATTTCACAGCTGTGAGATTCCCACACCAGATAATGAACATAAGCAGGACATAGTTAAAACACATCCCCTTTCCTTCTAATGTAAAACAGCTAACAGAAAACCAGGAGTAAACAAGAAAAGATACAGCAAGAAGGAGTAGGAATGAAGAGAACATAAGAATCAATCAATCAATCAAAGCATTTGTATAGCGCGCTACTCACCCGGAGGGTCTCAAGGCGCAGGGGGAGTGGGGTCCGCTACTGCTCGAACAGCCAGGTCTTCAGTTGCTTCCTGAAGGAGAGGTGGTCTTGGGTCAGGCGGAGGTGGATGGGAGGGAGTTCCACGTCTTGGCAGCCAGGTAGGAGAAGGATCTTCCTCCCGTTGTGGCTCTTCAGATGTGGGGGGCGGCGGCGAGGGCATGGCTGGTCGATCGAAGCTGGCGGGTGGGAGTGTAGAAGGTCAGACGGTCGTTGAGGTATCTTGGGCCTTGGTTGTGGAGAGCTTTGTGTGCGTGGGTGAGGAGTCTGAACGTGATTCTCTTGCTGATGGGGAGCCAGTGCAGGTTTCTCAGGTGTACGGAGATGTGGCTGTGTCGGGGAATGTCCAGGATGAGGCGTGCTGAGGCGTTCTGAATGCGCTGGAGTCTTTTCTGGAGTGTGGCTGTGGTTCCGGCGTAGAAGGAGTTGCCGTAGTCCAGTCGGCTGGTGACTAGGGCCTGGGTGACCGTCTTCCTGGTTTCGGTGGGGATCCACCGGAAGATCTTGTGTAGCATGCGTAGGATGTTCAAGCATGACGAGGAGACGGCGTTGACTTGTCTGGTCATGGAGAGGGAGGAGTCCAGGATGAAGCCCAGGATGCGTGCGTGGTCTGTTGGTTTGGGTGCGCTGCCCAGGGCAGCGGGCCACCAGGAGTCGTCCCAGGCGGAGGGCGAAGATCCCAGGAGGAGTACTTCCGTCTTATCTGAGTTCAGTTTCAGGCGGCTGTTCATCATCCACTCGGCTACGTCTTTCATCCGTTCGTGTAGGTTGGTTCTGGCGGTGGCGGGGTCGTTGGTGAGGGAGAAGATCAACTGGGTGTCGTCGGCGTAGGAGATGATGTTGAGGTTGTGTTGGTGTGCGATGGCCGCAAGGGGGATCATGTAGATGTTGAACAGCGTGGGGCTGAGTGATGATCCTTGTGGTACGCCGCAGATGACTTCGGTGGCCTCGGATCTGAATGGGGGAAGGCGGACTCTCTGTGTTCTTCCGGCAAGGAAGGAGATGATCCATTCCAGTGCCTTCTCCTGGATTCCGATGAGCAATGTACCACATGGAAACAAACCATATGGCACAAAAGATGAAATAAAGCAATAAATAATACAGTAACATAATATATACACACTGAATTAATAAACCTAATCTTTCAAGTACTCAGGAGGCCTAAGTTCTCTGACCTTCCTTTCCTCACTAAGCCCCATCACTGCCATATCTTCTCTCTCATCAACAACAGGGCTGGTAACCATCTCCTGAGCAGTCTTCTCTCCTCCATCATTTTGAGTATGTGAAGAACCCTCATTGTACCTGAAATGTCTCTCTCTAATCAACAAAAACCATTCTCATCTTCATTCTTTTTCCCCGAACACACACCACCCTTTTGGTATAAGGCAACTCCGCGCCTGTTTACACTATCACCATTCTCCAAATTCACGTGTATCTCATAACCATGCCTCACCCTAAATGGACCTCTAAACATGGTCAAACTTCTTGTCACTCTATCCATCTTGATTTTCACCCAATCACCAGCGTCAATCGCTCCCTTGGAAATCACTCATTCTTCCTCAACACCACTGCCTTTTAACACCCAATTCTTTAATCATGACAGTACCAATTTGTTACCTGAGATCCTCCCTCACATCACTTCAAAAGGTGATTTTGGGATATTCTTGTTTGCTGGTTCAATACGCCCACCCCATATCTTCAACAGCCCCCTCAACACTCTTACGTGAAACACTCACCATCTGAATGACACCACTAACCAATCTATTAGCCCTTTCCACTGTGCAGTTACCCGGTGGATTGTACAATAAAGTGCAATGATGTCTGATACCGTGCTCTCGTAAAAATGCTTTCATGTCATGGGAACCAATTGTCCGTAATAAAAACAGAGGGGACCCCTTCCTAAAAAAACATTTTCCTAAAAATCTAATACCAGCACTAGTGGTGATTTCACTCATCATTTTTACACACAACCTCTTTGAGGGAACATCCACACACCATAGAAAATCTCAAATAATTCACCAAATGCTAATCCACAGACAATCTAGATAAGCAATCAGCCTGCATGTTTCTCGATTCTTGAATATGTTCCATCACATAACTATACTCCTGAAGCCTGGCACCAAGCCTTGCCAACCTCGCAGAGCCCTTACCAACCCCACCAGGAAGAAGTATCTTAACCAGATTTTTATGGTCTGCCTCAAAATAAAATGCGTTCAAAAATATTACACACCCCATGCAGCTGCCAACACTTCTCTCTCTATGACTGAATGATTTCTCTCAACATCGGTCAATGTGTTAGAAGGAAAGGCAACTGTTCTCTCAACATCTTTTTGTCTCTGGGTGAGCATAACACCCTCACCTGTAGCTCTGGCATTGATAGTCACAATTGATTTAAGATCAATATCAAATGGTACTAATATATCAGCTTTACAAATGTCTATTTTCATAACTTTAAAACATTCTTCTTGCTCTTGTGTGACTACACAAAACTGTAACCATTCCTCAAAAGTGCTCTCTACGCCTCTGTTTTACCGGAAACCCTCTAAACAAAATTTGCATAATACTCAATTAGACCCATAAAGGATCTTAATTGATCTTTGTCCTGTGGACTAAGAGCCAACTCAATAGGCTCCAACAATTTGTTTTGGGTTTGACCCCATCAGCGGATAACGTGTAACCCAAATTTGCTATTTCAGAAAGCTACATTTCTTTTCTCAAAGTAAGTCCCACATCAGCAATTCTTTGTAGATCTTGTTTCAAAAGAACATTATCTTCTTCAACAGTTTTTCCAAAAACTAGGATATCACCTTACAAGTATATTATATTTTCTAAACCTTTAAAAACCTCTGAAATCATGTGTTGAAACATACTCGTCGCCGATGAGAGTCCAATTGACATGCGAGTGGAAAAACCTAACTTGATGCGGCTACAGGTTCTATAACTCCCTGTTGTAACATTTCCTGAATCAATTTCTTTACTTCGTCACATACCACTACCAGAACCCTTCTGAGTTTATGTTGGACCGGAATAACTCCTTTCTTCAAAACTTTCTTGTGAGCATACCCCTTCAAAAGACACAACTTCTCACCAAAAAACAATCTAACAGAGTGAAGAATATGGATTCGTCATCCACCACCATCACCTGGGAAGATGCCTTTGGAGATCATATTGATGAACCCATCCCAAGATTGGTGGACCATGTTCCGCTATGCACACCTTACCTTTTATACTCCTTCCCTCACATGTAATGTATGCATTCATAAACCCGACAATGTCGATATTTTCTCCTTGGTAACCTCCAGGGGAAATACCTTTGACTTGGACAACACAACTCACCCACAGCTGTTCAAAAAAGCTCTGGGTATTATCATGTACATATACCCCATATCGACCAAGAGCTGCACTTCACGACCATTGATGGCAAACATTGCTTTAGGTCAGTTCTGTCTCTGACCTTCCTGTACACATTTTTGATCATTGCCTACCACAAGAATGATATCACACGATTCGGTGGGCCATACACCGACCTCTGAGACTAATGTTACCTTGTTGAAGGTGCACACTCTGCACTTCTTTACAAAATGGCCAAAGCAACCACTCTTCCTACACTCCTTGTTATTTGTATGACAAAATTTAGAATCTGAAAAATATGCATTACTGCCACAGCAAATAGACCCGTTGTGAGGTTGTCTAACCGGTCCAAAGCGTCTACTAGATATATTACTGGAGATTGACACCAAAACTGATTTTACCAGTTTATTCAGAACCTCTATTTCAGATGCCTCATAATCTTGTTTTTTCTTTTCCAACTCACGCATACATAAGGGTGATTGCTCCAAGACCTTAGCTATGTCTATAGCATGCCTCAATCTGGGACTTTTTGCTGCTCACAACTGCTCTTGTATTTTTTTTCTGTGCGCTAAACTATTAACTTGTCTTTGACCATTTCATCCATCATCTCACCAGATGCCCCAGGGCGTTTGTTTGCTATTTTGTCTATGAAATAAATCACGCTTTATGGAATTGGGCTTAAGACTAATTTATGGATGCATAGGATATCTGGAATATATATATATATATTGACTGCGTCATGTGATCAAGGCTTTTGGTAGCTGAAACGCGTCATGGCAGACTGGTGTTGGGCGAAATAAAACTTTAAACACCAAGAATTGGGTCTTGTCTCGTCTTTCCTACGACTTGGCTGCATGCTGGTTTGAGGACGAAACATACCGCATATATATATATATATATATATATATACATATATATACACACATACCGCCCCCACAACGGCCCCCACAACGCTATGGATGCCTGGCCTCCACCTTGGGGTTGCCCAGGAGTGGACGGCTCACAGGGAAAGCCAGGTTGGGTTCCACAGCGGTATTCGTACAAGCGCCTTGAGACCCTTGTGGGTGAGTAGTGCGCTATACAAGTATCAATTTACAATTTACATACCGCCAGTAGGTAGTTATAGTTAGGACCTATTATCCATAGGAAAATCGTAACATTCTTTTCCCAATAACTTTGGCGCCGGTTGATGAATCTTCACAAACTTTTCAAAACTTGTGAAGCGGTCTGGTCAGCTCCTATCTTAAAAGTTTCAGGGTGATTCAGCAAGCGGGGGCTGAGAAAAAAGGGGGGTCACAAAACGTGTTTCCTTCATGTTATTTCCCATAGGAAACTTTAGACACGGCTACAGCCCAAACTGCTAAACGTAATTACACCAAATTTGGCAAAAAGGTGGACCTTAGTTCAGAAATAACTTTTTTGTTAAATAGTTTAAATCCGTTCTGTAGTTCCTGAGAAGTGTGAAAAATAAAAATATTGATATCTGGGCGCAGCCTAACCACATATGTCATTGTGAGATCTGATTGGCTGTCAGCACTTCATCCTGGAGTTGCTGGCAGTCATCTTGGAACCAATATACATGATAGTACCCCATTGAAATGCATTGTAGTGAATCGAAGATTTTGAAGTTTATAAAGGGTGATAACAGACTTTAGTTACATTAGAATTAATTTGTTGATGGTACCATACTAGTTTCAGGAATTGTGTTGTGTCCTAAGGTGATTTTACCCCGTGAAAAAGCTTCTGCTGGGATATCATGAATCATGTTTGAGTGAAAACTATTTTCACATGCTTGTCCCATAGAGTTTTGGAAGGTGTTCCAGAAGCTAAAATGAGAGCATATTTTCTGTAAATTCACATTATCTTTCTCAGTCATGTTAGAATGAAGTCTGACATTCTCAGTAAAACATGTACATCCAACAAGGGCAGAGACTGTCAGTTGATTCCTTTGTGTTCTACTGCAGCTTCCCAGAGTGTTCTAATAAACAACTAGAGCGCTAACAGCCTTACTTATGACAAACCTATGGCACACCTAAAGCCATCTTGATTGGATTAAACTGCTAACACTTAAAACATTTAATTTAAAAAGGAACAAAATGATGGGGTTCATTTTGTCATAGAAATTATGGTTAGTGCTGTAGAAAGAAAAATTAGGACATGTTTCAAGTGTGATCTCAAATATCTTCCTGTTATATTTGAACAGGAGCAGCCTGTCAGTTGATGCCTCTATGTTCTACTGCAGCTTCCCAGAGTGTTCTAAAGAACAACTAGAGCGCTAACAGTCTTATTTATGACAAAATTATGGCACACCTGAAGCCATCTTGATTGGAATAAACTGGTGACTCTTAAAACATTTAATTTAATAAGGAACAATAAGAGGGGGTTCATTTTGTTATAGAAATTATGGTTAGGGCTTCAGAAAGAAAATGTAGGCCATGTTTTAAGTGAGATCTCAAATCCTCTTCTATTTCATTATAAAATTCTGACATGCAGACTGAAATAATCACTTTCAATACCAGCAGTAGACTTCCAGTTAACTCCCTGGTGAGCAGTAGCTTTACTACAGTGATCTAATGAACAACTAGAGTACTAACATTCTGAATTTATGGCAAATGTGTGGCACATCTGAATGCCCCCTTGATGGAATCAAAGTAAAAACTGAAAGCATTTCCTACTGAGGAGACTGCAGTAAATGAGGAAATTAGGAAACTTCATAACAAATAAGTCTCCCAAGATGGCCACCAGAGAAAAAAGAGCCCAAATGTAGCACAAATATCACCCAGTTGTAGCCCACATATAGCCCAATGACAGACGTGCGCAAAACACTCTTTATTTTTTGTTTTTCTGCAGTTTTATATAGTGCAGACTGGTCAGGTATTCGAGCGTTACATCTTACTCGGACCCCTTATTGCGTATTTTGCACGAAGTAGATTAGATGGATCTTGCGAAATATTGAACTTTACGTTTCTGTTAACTTGAAGTTGCTCTGAACCGGGCTTTGTAACACCTGTTTTTACCTACTGGTTTTAATGAATTCCCACTGTATTGTATTAGGAAAGGGGATTTACTGTTTTTATGTACACTTTTATGACCTATTTTTCTAAATCAGATCAAATAAAGTTTAATGAATTCCATGGCAGGACGGAGGCGAGGATTATGCATATCTTTCCTCACTTTATTTGCATAGCAGTTCAAAGAAAACGTAACACAACAATCATTAAACAAAAGACTACACAACTCATAAACCATTAGGGGGATAGTCTCCAAGGTGAATATAGTGCAATCATATGACAGTCCATCGTATATAATATCGTGACGTCCTTTCCGCTTCCTCTTTCTTCACTGCTCGCCAGTTAAGTGCATTCTTTACATTCTTGGCTTAATCTGACGTTGTTGCTGTTTATATAGCGGTTTCTTGTGCACGTTATTAGCATTATTGCCTTGATATTGTTTCATATTCCCTGTGCAGTAGGCTCTTGCCCGAGAGCGTTCTCCACCTCGCAGTTTCTCCCGCAGTGCCCTCTGCGCATGTTGAGATCCTGTCAGTTGCATCTGGTGCGAGCGAGGCAGCTCCATTGAGCGCTCCCACTGGTGTTCTCGCGCGTTTGTGAATCCGGTCACTCCTTTAGTATCCGCTTGATTCCCGACATACCCTTGCCTATTTTTGACAGCGCTACGCGGTGATTTCCCCAAGCGGCCACGTTAGTGACCAACGTCACCTGGTGGTGGTAATTGGTATTGCGCCTCAGTCTATTCTTATAACAGCTTCGGGGAAAGTCCAGCTGTTGGAGCCCCGGCGAGGGGGCTGCCTTAAGGATTTTAAGGGCATTTGTTCTGTGCTCACACCCTCTGCTATCATGTCTTCTCCAGAAGACCATTTTTACTCCTCCTACCAGGAAGTGGAGAAGGAATGGCCCCCAACTTCTCCCTCCAGCAGGGGAACAATCCCTCTCTCTGGCTATTCTAGGGTGCTGGCTCCTCTTAAGGATCAGGTTGATAAGCTGTCGAAAAGCATCCCTGGGGTGTTCAGTGACCCAGCTCTGAATGTGGCGGGTCCCAACAGCTCCCAGATGGGGAATAAAAGGGCAGTTAAGCATAACGCTGGGCACTTGGAAGGATTTGATACATTTACGGAGACCTTCCTCAAGAGTGCGCGAATGCTAAAACATGCACCCTGCCGGGAGGAGGAGGAGCCCGGAGAAAATTGCGACACTGTCACCACTATTGTAGACCCCGACAGCGGGTTTCCCTTAGAGGGAGAGGGTGTGTTGGAGGACGATTTCTCCTCCGATGAGGATAAGGACTCGGGCGTCCCTGGTGTCCAGAGTCCCGCTCCTCTCAGTCCCCGGTTGGGGATGGGGTCCACTCGGACATGTTCGAGCCTACCCAAATTTACCATTTAAGGTCGGCGGAGTAGACCCCTGACACCAAAGTGGCAGAATATGTGGTGGGGGAAATCCATCAACTCCTTGAAAGGGAGGTCAAGAATAGGAGGAGGGGAGAATGCCCCAGGCCCTCACTGAAGGGGAAGATGGCACACATGCCTGAAATTGATAAGAAACAATGTTCCTTTTTCTCCAAGTATATGAGGGATCCCAAGAAAGGAATTGATAGGTCTTGGACGTGGTAGGGCCCTTGACCCAAATTATTCGGAGCGTTCAAAAGAGTCAGGATCTCCTTTGTCCATGGATATTGTGCTGGTTGGGCGCACTACCCTAAACCCTAAAACACTACCCCCAGCACGGCACCCTACACTACCCAAACATAACTGCACTACCATAAACCCTAAAACACTACCGCCAGCACAACTCCCTACACTACCCAAACACCACTGCACTACCCTAAACCCTAAAACACTACCCACAGCACGACCCCTTCACTACACAAACACCACTGCACTGCCTTAACCTCTAAAATACTACCCCCAGCACTACCCCTTACACTACACAAACACCACTGCACTACCCTAAACCCTAAATCTACCCCCAGCATGACCCCCTACACTACACAAACATCACTGCACTACCCTAAACCCTAAAACACTACTCACAGTACTACCCCCTTCACTACCTAAACACAACTGCACTACCCTAAAACACTACCCACAGCATGACCCCGTTGACTACCCAAACACAACTGCACTACCCTAAACCCAAATACACTACCACCAGCACGACCCCCTATACTACCCAAACACCACTGGAAGACCCTAAACCCTAAAACACTACTCACAGCACGACCCCCTTCACTACCTAAAGACAACTGCACTACCCTAAAACACTATCCACAGCACGACCCCGTTGACTACCCAAACACAACTGCACTACCCTAAACCCAAAAACACTACCACCAGCACGAATCCCTACACTACCCAAACACCACTGCACTACACTAAACCCTACATCTACCCCCGGCATGACCTCCCACACTACACAAACACCACTGCACCACCCTAAACCCTAAAACACTACCCCCAGTATGACCCCTACACTACCCAAACACCACTGCACTACCCTAAAACACTAACCCCAGCATGACCCCTACACTACCCAAACACCACTGCCCTACCCTATACCCTAAAACACGACCCCCCACACTACACAAACACAATTGCACTACCCTAAACCTTAAAACACTACCCACAGCATGACCCCCTACATTACACAAACACCACTGCACTACCCCAAACCCTGAAACACTACCCCCTACACTACACAACCACTGCAAAACCCTAAACCCTAAAACACTACCCCCAGCATGACCCCCTACACTACACAAACACCACTGCACTATCCTAAACCCCCTACACTATACAAACACCACTGCACTACTCTAAACCCTAAAACACTACCCCCAGCACAACCCCCTCACAACACAACACAATTACCACTGCACTATCCTAAATCCTACATCTACCCCCAGCACTACCCCCTACAATACCCAAACACAACTGCAATACCCTAACCCCTAAAACACTACCCCCAGCATGAACCCCTACACTACACAAACACCACTGCACTACCCTAACCCCTAAATCTACCCCCAGCATGACCCCCTACAACACCCAAACACCACTGCACTACCCTAACCATAAAACACTACCCCCAGCACAACCCCAACACTACACAAACACCACTGCACTACCCTAAACCCTAAAACACTACCACCAGCATGACCCCCTACACTACTTAAACACCACTGCACTACCCTAAACCCTAAAACACTACCCCAGCACGACCCCCTACACTATCCATTCACCACTGCACTACCCTAAATCCTAAAACACTAACCCCAGCACAACCCCCAACTCTACTGCACTACCCTAAACCCTAAATCACTACCCCCAGCACGACCCCCTACACTAACCAAACACCACTGCACTACCCTAAACCCTAAAACACTACCCCAGCACGACCTCCTACACTACCCAAACACCAATGCACTACCCTAAACCCTAGAAAAGAAACCCCAAAGCCATGCCCAATCCCACTTACCTCCCACTCCTTGTGGTTCCTCTCTCCTCGTGGTTCCCGCTTCACGTCGTCTCTCAGGGGCGGTACATGTTGTTGTGAGGAAACGGAAAGGCCTATGTTTCCTTACAACGACGTGGATTGTCTAAAAGTTTTTTAGAACTCATGGTCATTTACCATAAATACCTTTACAACAAAATTTGTTGTAAAGGCTTGCTTGGTAAATGACCATGCGTTCTAAAAAAATGCGTTCTGATGACTTTGCAATGTACAACACATGCGTGGTAATGCATGCGTTGTAATGGTATCGCAAAGTAAAAAAGTCCTTGTAACGCTGTTTACCGATCGAAGCAAGCCCCTGATCTTCAGTGAGATGTTTATTTGATTAATTAGGAGGAAGGAATGTGTTTGTTTTACTGAAAAGTGCATTCCCGGCTGTTGTATTGTGAAAGTGTCTGCGTGGCCTGGGTTCACTTCTGGTGACAGAGTGGAAGAGTCTGTTTGGATCTAAAGGAGTTCTGTTGTTGGAGGGGGCCGGCGCGACATGTCATCATAAAAATTAGCTAATGGAAAGCATCCTCCCTGAAGGGTGGAGCGAGACATTTCTACATGTATACATAGTATAATAAATATATATATATTCAGTGAAAAAACCATAGGTTTCAGCACGTTATAGTTAGAAATTAGCATTTAAGAAACCTTAGAAATTCACTGAAAAAACGATAGGTTTCAGGTGCATTATAGTTAGTTGGGCATTTCATTCGTACAAAAACATAGATATTCCCCATTATAGTTAGTTCAGCTAACTATAACTCGCGCGCCCGCAATGCACTGCTGATGACGTCACATCTTACATAACTCATGACATGGTCAGTGATATCACTCATGACATCACTGATGACATCTCAAATGACAGCACTGATGACATCACTGATGACATCCAGTGAATGTGTGTTTTTCTGAAAATTAAATATGTTTTATATATGTATATCTCAAGGTCGATGGAAGAATACATGGGTATATAAGTGTCTGAATGGATGATTCATTTTGTAAAATTGATTATATAACTGACTGATTAAGTGTATCTTAGTGAATACATGGGTTAGTGAGTAATGTTTAAATATGTAAATATCTGTATCAGTCTCTCACTTTGTGTATAAGTGGCTGCATGGGTTGGTGAGTAGCTACATGAGTGTCTAAATGGGTTATTAGTTGGTCTTTTGAGTATCAGTATGAGTGTCTGAGTGTCTGTATGGTTCGGTGAGGGGTATTACTTAGTGCATAGATGAATGAATGAGTGACTCACTGTTTGTATGTGTTGAAGACAGCATGTGTGCAGGACTGTATAGGTGGATGAGTCTGTGTATGGGTGTGTTAGTGAGTGAATGACTGTCTCAATAGTGTCTTTATGAGTAACTACATATGTTTTAAACTATTTCATTTGTGCAGGACTGTATAGGTGGATGAGTGTGTGTATGTGTATGTTAGTGAGTAAATGACTGTCTCAATAGTGTCTTTACGAGTAACTACATATGTTTTAAACTAGTATATGTGAGCAGATAAGTGCAAATGCCAGCAAAGACCACTAAAACTGTGTTTTATAGACTTCAAAGCCGCATTTGATCGTGTGAACCGCGGGCTGCTATGGACCAAAATACAGAATCTGGGTCTCCCGGAAACAATGTTACGACCCATTATACAACTGTATATGTGCATGTGGGTCCGTGTGAAAATGGCGAAAGGTACAGAATTATCCAAAAAGATACAAACTGAGATTGTCCTAAAACAAGGCTGTGTATTAGCCCCCCATCTATTTAACCTCTTTATGGCAGACCACTCACCCGACTGGATCAAGCAAAAACACATCCTCCGCGCTTGGGAACACTGTCCATAACGCATCTCTTGTACGCAGACGATATAGTTTTGTTTAGTCTGACCCGAGTAGGCCTACAAAGAGCTCTTAAGGAGCTCCTAATATTTGCTAATGCCAACATAATGAAAATTAACAACACTAAAACAAAAACTATGTCAGTCACGAATTGCGCACGGTATCAGTATCAATTCAAAATGGGTGATACGCGCCTTGGAATAGTAAGTACTTATAAGTACCTGGGGGTATACATAGACAAAAGATTACATTTTCAATTTCAGAAACAATATCTGGAAAAAAAGGAAATGGCATTATTTATGCTTTTTTGCACAAACGCAAAGAAACTATATGGTCCCTCCTTCAAACCACTTATATCAGTGATGGCCGCGAAGCTACTACCCGCAATAACCTATGCAAGTATAGTGTTACATGGTAAAGATGGAAAACTCCTAGACTCTCTGCAAACAAAGGCATATAAAAAAGTCTTCAGTCTACCACTGACAGCAGCCCTTATGGAATTCGGCCTTATCAAGCAGAAGATAGGGAGAAAATATGCCTTGATTAAAACATGGTACAGACTTTGGCAGAATCGATCTAATACATTAAACGACGCCCTGTGGCAAGCTCAGGAAGACGATCCAAATTCAAGCTACGGCAAATTCTTGAAAATGGTGTTGAAGGATACTGAGATAAAGGAACTTTGGGCGCAGAACCCTACCTTCCAAATCTCCTGTAGCCTAACAAGCAAAGCGGTGAAGCTATAAACATTATTGGAAGACAAATGTACCTTAGCAAAAAGATCTCACGGCTGGATGGTTCTCCAATCCTATACATCACTCCGACCAGCGGAATACCTCGGCACAACATACTTGCCTCACATGAAAAGCAAGCTAATGGCCACCAGATTTGGGGTATTACCAAGCCTGGCAGATCAACCAGCATGGAAGCATACTGGCATTAATTCTTGTAGCTTATATGGTGTAACATGGCAAGATTTTATCCACCTCATATGTGTCTGCCCCAGCCTAAAATCGAAACGCGTTTCGCTACTAAAAAAGGTTTTTAATGACAGAGGAATTCGAACTTGTAGTATAACAGACCCTCAGCTGACCAGTAAAATGAAGAAATTCCTATTATTTTATGAGAAAAACTACATGGTACTGCCAATACAGTAATGTTTAGGATTTTTTATTGCAATTTAAAAAAAATTATAAAAATGTTTTTAATGTTATTATTTGCTAAAACCGTAACTCGATAACAATCTGATGTTACAGAATTACGAACATATTTTAATTGGTCTCATGATAAAGACACCACTTCGGGTTTTTAGGACTAAACAACTAATATGTCTTTTCTTTTTTTTCTCTACTTTTATATACATTTTTAATCATTTTATATTGATACTTTACTTGTAGTATGACATTGTTTTTGGTTTTAATTAACTTAAACAATAAAGAATTGAACTGAACTGAGTATTGGTGTATATAAGTGAGTGTATGTGAGAGTGAGAGATTTGAGGTTCCGTGAGAATCGCAACGACGTTTTGGGCATGTTCGGATATGGACGAGTCTGGTATCTATGAACCGCAAATGACGAGTTTAGTAGGTGTACGCGTTTTTCGCTACACTACGTGGAAGCGTTCGTCTTATTCGTGGGTTTCTCCATCTGAACCCTCGGGTTCCATTTTAGATACGGCATCCATTTTGTTTCTTGCCCTCACGTAGCCGGCGAACGGACAATGTCCGCTTCATGACCCTGGGTTTCCCAAGCTCTTGCGGAAGATGCATATTCCTTTGAGTGTGTCTTTATGACTAGGGGGATGACACGGCGAAGGCAGATGGCTCCGCTCGAGGCTCATTTTACCGTGCCGGTCTATTGTTTCAGCCTTGCATGCGTTAGGCTCGAATCCTTTGATCCTGTGATCACGCTTCCGATATTGCCCCCACACTCTTTTCAATCTGTTGTCTGTCTTTGTCTTCCTTGTACCTGTTTCTGTCTCTTCTCTTAGCTTGTTTACAGCTAGAGTGGAATGTGCCTAAATGGTGGGATAACGTGCTTTTACAGTTGGGAACCGGCAATGTTACTGTAATTATGTTCCGGGCTTCTGAAAACATGAATGAAATCCTTTTGAAGTTTACTGTGGGAACTGAGTTGTAACCTTTTGTTCGTTATGTTGTGCAATGACGAAAATGTGTATAAAAGGAGCGATCCACTTTTGCAATTCGAAGCAGACTCTCAGAACCTACACTCTGTTGTACTTCTAGCGATCTCTGTATCCCTGCAGTAAATAAACGCTGATCTTTGGCGCCGAAGGAAGTGTCCCGTGTCTCTGTGATTTGTACGCCGGAACAGGTAACCCACGAAGGTTTCAGGTGTTGTCCCCTGGCACCGCTGGGCCTTAGAATAGCCCAGTCCTTCAGTTGGCGCCCAACGTGGAGCGACATCAGCGGTACTGGTCCAAAGCCTGACGATCGTGAGGAACTTCGTGTGAAATCTCCGAGGGAAGGTGCACCCCGCTTCATCGATCCTGTTGTCGAAATAAGTGGTCCGAAGATTTTTCCCGCGAAGATTCCCGCCTCCTGACGGCTGCGACGGACTGATGCCCTGACTGTCGACCTGTTTTGGCGCCTGGCGTAGTCCTTTGTACGGCGAGACGATAGACGGGCCTTCCTGGTGACGCCATTGTCCTTTCAGTTAAGTATTTGTGGGTCGCTGTTGTTGTTGAAACTTGGTTGTTTGCATGGTTCCATTGCATTTGTGGTTCTTAGTTGTTGATTCTTAGTTGTTGGGTTTTTCTTTAATAATAATAATAATAATAATAATAATAAAGAGCTTATAGAGTGCTCAGTAACGCCATCACGGCGTGTCCCCGCGCTGAAGCTATCATTGAAACAGCATAGAAGCCCAGGATCTATGCAGTATATAGATGTGTTTTAAGCATAGCCCTAAACCGCAATTCACTGCTCTCCAGTCTCAGAGCAGGGGGGAGTTTGTTCCATTGTTGAGCTGCTTGGAGCGCAAAGGAGCGTCCGCCCATTCTAGCCTTCCTAATCCTGGGGACTGTCAGCAATCCGGTACCCTCCGAACGGAGGGTCCTAGTAGGTTCATATCGGCTGACTAAATCCTTTAGGTATGTCGGTGACCTGTCCCAGACAATTCGGTGACAGAAGAGGAGGCACTTAAATAGCACACGCTTCTTCACAGGCAGCCAATGAAGCGCGTCCAGCGCCATTTTCGAGTTGGCTCTCCTGGGTCTTCTTAACACCAGTCTGGCAGCGGAATTCTGTATGACTTGTAGGCGGCCTATGCTGCCCTCGGTTGCCCCAAGGAACAGAATGTTTCCATAATCTAACCGCGAGGTCATCAGTGCCTGCGTTAGTGTCCTTCTGGCCGATAAAGGGAGGAGGTCTAAAGTTTTATTTAGGGTCTTTAGTACTCCAAAACATTTGCCCACAAGCCGCCTTATGTGGCCATCATATGAGAGAGAGGGGTTCATCCAGATTCCTAAATTCTTAGCCTCCTGGCAGGGTATAGGGGTAGGGCCCAGACATGAAGGCCACCACTCGGCCGACCAGTTTTCGCTTTTACCCCCTACCACCAGCACCTCTGTTTTAGAGCCATTGAGTTTTAAACAATGGGCATCCATCCACTCTGCTAGTGCCTGCATACAGGATTTAAAGTTGTTAGGGGTGTTGGAGGTGTTCTGCGATAGGGAGATCAGCAGCTGGGTGTCGTCAGCGTACGACACCAATTCCACCCCAAAAGAATGTACAACTTTCGCCAGGGAGGCCATGTATAGGTTAAAAAGAGTAGGGCTCAAAGCTGAGCCCTGAGGCACTCCCTGGTCTAGTGACATCTCCACTGAGCGGCATGTCCCTTGCTGTACCGGGAAACATCTTTCCGTAAGAAACGATTGCAGCCAGCACAGCGCAGGACCAACGACCCCGGCTTCGCTCAGACACCGTAGCAAGATGGAATGCGCTACGGTGTCAAAAGCCGCGCTTAGGTCGAGAATGATCAAGGCCATTGTATGACCTGCATCTGCCCCTGCTCTTAAGGTCTCAGTGGCTCGTAGGAGGGCCGTCTCCGTGGAGTAGCCCGCCCTAAATCCTGATTGTGAGGGATGGAGTAAATTCCATTTCTCCAGGTGCTCCGTGAGCTGAACGTTAACCACCTTCTCAGCCACCTTCGCCACGTACGGCAATAAGGAAATAGGTCTAAGATTTTCTAGCACCTCCATGCTTACGTTCGTTTTTTTCCTTATTGGCAGTACTATGGCCTTCTTCCACTCCATAGGGACTTGTTGAGTGGAAAAGGAGGTTTGTAAGACGTGTCTGATGTGAGGTTCCAGGGCTATCAGGCCCTCTGAGATGACCCAGGCCGGAGCAGGATCATTGGGGGAGCCGGACTTCACACTTCAACAGATCTTTATTAGCTTGTCAGCTGCGGGGACCTCGAATGTTAGTAGTGAGGACTCAGGGGCTGCCGGTGAGCTGTCTGCTATAAAATCTATACCCTTATCTGGTTGTTGAGAGAAGGAAGCATAAATCTTTTTGACTTTACTAGAGAAAAAGTCAGCGACTTTATTGCAACCCACCTTGGAGGTCTTTGTGGGGGTGTTAGAGCTAGAGACTAAAGATATTTCTTTATATATTTTGAACAATTCGCGCGAGGAGCTCTCGGCATCCTCAATACGTGTCTGAAAGTATTTGGCTTTAGCTCTACGCACCGCATACTGGTAGCTCCGGTGTGCTGAGCTATAACTGTTTTTTGCTTGTTCACTCGGGTTCCTTCTCCAGCTCCTTTCAAGCTTTTTACAGTTAGATTTGATTTGCTGGAGTTCGGTAGTGAACCATGGGGCAGTACATTGTCTGCCTTCTCTAGCTTTACCCTTGCACATGGGAGCTAGCTCATCCAGGGTGGCAGTTACAAGTAGATTAAATTCCTTGTTCGCCTGATCACTATCCGTGGAACGTAATGGTTGTGCTTTCTGAATGGCGCCTATAAAGTTTTCTTTAGAGTATTGTCTCCATTTGCGTTTCATAATGTTTCCTTTTCCATTGTCAATAGTCCTAGCAGTCTGGTAAAAACACTGAAAAGGGACCAGGAAGTGGTCAGTCCAAGGGAGCTGACAAGGGGTAAGTACTTTTATCATATCCCAGCTCGCGAAGATAGGGTCTAAGCAGTGACCCCTCGGATGTGTAGCTGCGACACTTAGCAGGTTGAGCTGTAATTCTTGTAAAAAAAGGCGAACATCCTCTGCCTCCTTCTGTACGGGATCCTCTAGGTGTAGGTTCAAGTCACCCAACACCAAAACCTTATTGTGTTTAATTGCGGTCTGAGCAACCCCTTCTAGTAGGCTACTGCGGAAGTTGCCCAGGGAGCCAGGAGGTCTATATATTAGGATGCCCGAGATAGTCTCGTGTTGAGTCAGTTTAATACTAAATTCACCAGCTTCGCTGTCATCAATTTTTACTGGCTTTAGCACACACTCAAAAGGGTGTTTGACGATAATGGCAATGCCGCCTCCCCTTCCTTTTATCCTATCAAGTCTGTGTAGGGTGTAGCCTTGTGGGATAGTGTCCACTATATCTGGATCAGAGTGTTCTCCCAACCAGGTCTCAGTTAAGAACAATATCTGCATGTCCTCATCCGATAAGAGATCCCACAGCTGAAGAGTGTGTTTTCTGATGGATCTACAGTTTAAGAGACCCCCTTTAACAAGAATCGCTTCAGAGTCAAGGACAACGGGCGCTAAACAACTTCCTCTAAATGAACAGTGGGGGCATGGACCTAGGTCCAAAGGCTCCATCGTGTGAAGACAGAGGGTAGGTAAAATGGGGCAAAGGTCTCTCAGCCTCTTATTTGTGTAGGACTGTCTGTGATGCGCGTGAGATGTAGGGGTTTGGGCCCCTGGCCCCGGCCGGTCGCGGACGGGCGCAGACGGGCTTGGCTTAGGCGCGGCTTCGGCGCGCGTCCGGCGCGCCCGCTGCACCAGCCCGCTGCGCCGTCTGAACCCTACGCACATTTTATAGGTGATGAGGAGGGTGGGAGGCCGGCGCGACTAGAGCGCAGCCCCTGCCCACACCCAAGATGGCGCCCGCCGCCGCCTCAAACCGGGAGTAAAGAGTGGCTGGGCGAGGCTGTATCAACGAAGTAGCGTGTGAAGAGGTGTCAGTGTGCCTCAAAAAACAATTCCCTTTTAATTCTCAGAGTAAAAAGCCCCCCAAAGTTTAAAATCGTCACAGAGCAAAACACGATCTAAAATCACAAAGCTGTCGCTGGAATTCAATGCTGATCAACTGACGATTGCAATTGCCAAAAACCGAGGGTCTCGTATTTTTGCGAGGATATCGTAATTCGATAACCCTTGAAGTTTGAAGCTCGGTTAGTGTGCACGATGCCTGGCCGTAGTATTTCGTTTGGTTTCTTTAAATGTTGCAGCACGGATTCCCAGGTGGAGGACTCGTGTCCGATACCTCCAGTTGGAACTCCGATTTATGAGCTCTATAGTCGACACGGAGTAGGCCCCATTGTCTATAATGAATTCTGGATCCGTTATACGAAAAATGATGGTGTCCTTAGTTGGCCACCCCATGGTAGCTTTGAAACTGAGATTTTAGATAATCTCAAGGCAAAATTGTTTAAAAAGAAAGCTAGGCCAGCAATGTTTGATTCCTTTCGGTTATGGCGCAAAGAGGCCAAACAGAAAGAAATCAAGCAGATTAAGAAAAATAAGAGAGAGGGTATCATTACGATGATGCAAGGTGCGGAACAGTATCAGCGAGATAAAGCAGAGAAGGAAAAGGAAGTTTTTACCAGACTGCATCGCATGGCGGTGGATAAATGTTATCCGGTTTTACCGTCAAGCTCTGATAAGAAGGGAGAAGAATCGACAGAGGATCCTTTGTTATCCTATTTATTAAAATCACCACCTCCTTATGTACAGGGTACTACAGCCCCTGTAGTTCCCCCTGTTCCTCCACCTGTTGTTCCGGTGGCTGCTGGTCAGCCTGTCGTTGGTCCTGTTCCTCCGAATCCTCTTGTTCCTCAAGTGGGCGATGCTCCTTTACCTGCTCTTCTTCCTACTGCTCCTTTGCCTGTACCTTCTCAGTCTATTGTTACTACTACTCCTGCTATCTTGGCTACTCCTACTGCTCCTACGTTCAGTCCTCATGTTGTTGCTCCTGTACTTCTCTCCTCTTCTCTTTCTGTTCGTAATCGTATACCTAATACTGTTGCTAATCTCTATTCTCCACTTTTCGGATCGATACTTGGGTCCGATGTCTCTGACATTTCTCAGAGACGGAGTCAAATTCCTGGTGGACGAGAGAGTACGACGTTAGTAACTATGGCGCGCAGGTGGATTAGACACTCTGCTAAGTACACTTCGCGCATAGTTTTCGATACGTTCTCTCAGTTTAATGAGCCCACACAGAGATTCGTGTTCGAGGAAATGTGCAAATCCTTGAGAGAAGAGTGGGATAATGATGAGTTAGATAATGTACCGCCCGATATGACTGAACTTCAGAATCAGTTCTCGAACGGCATGATTGTTGGTGGTAATGTACGACGTGCCTTAGAGCGATTGTTAGCCTTTAGGACTACAGTGCCTTCTCGAGTGTCATTTGACGACGACTCCGATGATCCAAAAGCGGAATCTGGACAGTATCCTATGCAAGAAGTTCCCCCAGTGTGGATGCCAGGTGATGCTGCTGCCAATCCTGCAATTTTGCCACACTTCCAGAGAGTTTGGATACATCGCCCATGGAAGCGATCAGAAGTTTTGCAGGTGAAACAATCTTTGCCTGACCCGCGGAAGAATCCCGCAGGTTATTACAAGGAGTTATCCCAACTTGTGGATGCTTCTATTATGAACCTTGCTGACATCGACATGTTGTTTGGTAATGTCGTACCGCAACCGATTTGGGCGAAAATTCGTCAAGAGAATCATGCAGCTGAGTTAGGTGGTGATTGGGCTGCTCTTGTAGCGGCTGATGGACGGCAAGTTGGTGGGGCAAAGCCTGAACAGTTAATCACGGATCTGCCCCAAAGAATCATTACGCTCATGAAAACACTTATGCCAGCAATGAGGGTGAACTGGGATAAATTGTCCGCTTGCAAACAAAAGAAAGACGAGAGTGTCTCCGATTTCTTTACTAGATTTGAGGAGGCATTTATCGATCATAGTGGTCAGGATATGAGCACTGAGGGAGGACAGCGGTTGTTTGTTGATAAGTTTGTGTTAAATCTGTTACCTGAGCTATGCAACAAATTGAAAAATTCTGAAAGTGCATGGGCAGTTTCAACAACTGCTCAAATATTAGCAACGGCTCAATATTATCAGAATAGGGAAAAAGAAGAGAACGATCGTGCAGACAAGAAAACGAAGGAGCTTAAAACTAAGGTCTTGTTGCAGCAAGCGTATCCTCCGCGCTCGAATCAAAATGACTCGCAACAGCAATATCGACCACAGGCGCAGTCTTCTAGGATGCAGTCACGCTCTGACTCTTCTGTATCCAGGTCTACGCTTGGGTATAATCAGTGTGCATATTGTAGGGGTGAGGGCCATTTGAAGTTTAATTGTCCTGACTTACGTGACCGAAATAATGGTGTTTCGGCCTGAGGAGGTCGTAGTGGTCCTCAGCAGGCATCTCGAGGTAGAGGTCGTGGCACCTCTCAAAATCAGAATGAGCGTTCTACTCCTTCATCGGACGCGGACAATTGTTTTGATCAGCGCAATACATCGTCTGGTAGATCTGCACAGTATCATGTGGATGACTAATATGTTGAGCATGAGATTGGTGCAGATGGCAATTACTAGGACAGCCATAGACAAAGAGAGGGAGTAGTATCAGTTCCGGTTGATCAGAGAGGGCCTTACGTCGCAGTTGCCACATCGGGCGTAGTTGAGCCTTTTCTGTTGGACACTGGTGCAGCGAAAAGTTCCATCATGCATTCGAAACCCCCTGGCGCACCTTTGTCTGGCTTAACGAATGTTTCCGTTGGATTTTCTGGGGCCCCGGTTAGCAATCCAGTCTCTAGCCCTTTGTCCCTTACGATCGGGCCACGTGAGCTAGAGGCTCCATTGATTTTAACTACTGGTTGTGGTGAGAATCTTTTGGGTCTGGATTTGCTGAAGAGGTTATATGCAACTCTGTACTGCTCTCCTACGGGAGTGGAGCTTACATTAGGTCAGAGAGTGATCTCTCCTATGTACTTGTCAACCGATAAGCTCCCACCGGAATTGAGTTCCCTTCCTGCGTCTTTATGGGCAACAGGTCCCAATGATGTGGGCCTACTGGACATACCAACTTATGTAGTCCAATTGAAATCAAATGTGCGATTACCACGTATTCCCCAGTATCATATCTCTCTTGATGGCGAGCGAGCGCTATTAGCGATCATTTATGACTTAATCGATAAGGATGTTATTGAAGAAACTCAGGGAAATGTGTGTAACAGTCTTGTGTTACCTATTCTGAAACGAACTGACCCATCCAAGCCTCCTGTGTACCGTTTTGTAATTGATTTGAGAGAAGTGAATAAAATCGTGATCCCACAGTTTCCCGTGGTGCCTGACATTACAGCTTTGCTGACCCTGATTCCAGCCTCTGCCTCCTGGTTCTCGGTGATCGACCTAAAGAATGCTTTCTTTAGCATTCCGATTGCTGAGGAGAGCAGAGATCTATTCGGCTTCTCATTAGGTGGTCGCAGCTTTAGGTTTAAACGCACACCACAGGGCTACTGTGAGAGTCCATCGATCTACAGTCAAGCCCTTAAGAGTCAACTAGATGCGTTTGTGTTACCAGCTGGTGCGGCCTTGATTCAATACGTTGATGACCTGTTAGTGGCTGCCGACACTGAGCAAATTTGCAAAACTGCTACAGTATCGTTGTTAAAGCATCTATGTGGCTTACATCACAAGGTGTCACCTTCTAAGCTACAGTATTGTTGTTAAGAAGTAACCTATTTAGGTCACTTATTGTCAAAGGAGGGGAGAAGGTTGACCCCAGAAAGAATTGCAGCGATTGCTCGAATGACTGTGCCAACAACTCAGAGAGATGTACGTGCCTTTCTAGGTATCACGTCATACTGCAGACAATGGATTCCAAACTTTTAATTGTTAGCGAAGCCATTGTTAGCTCTCACGTGCAAGGATGTTCCGACTCCTTTGCCATGGACTGAAGAGTGTCAGAAAAGTTTTTCTGAATTGCGTGATGTGTTATGTTCGGCTCCTGTCTTAGGTACTCCGGATTACAGCAAGCCGTTTACACTATACGTTCACGAGAGAGAAGGTTGTGCGTTGAGTGTCTTGACGCAACAATTTGGCGGCAAACAGCGTCCATGTGCATATTTTTCTTCGACCTTAGACCCAGTAGCTAGAGCATTGCCGAGTTGTCTAAGAGCGACAGCGGCAGCTGCGGTGTCCATTCGACAGTCCGCAGGTCTGGTCATGGATAATATGCTTACAGTGATGGTTCCGCATGCAGTTGACACTCTCTTGAATCGAACAAAGACTCAACACATGACGAGCGCAAGGTTGTCTGGTTATGAGTTGACACTTTTGGCAAGTCATATACAGATAAAACGTTGTAATGTGTTGAATCCAGCGACATTGTTGCCGATTAATATGGAATCAGGCGAGGTAGCACCACATGATTGTTACTTAAGAACTGAAGAAGAAACGAAGGGTCGTATTGACCTGAAAAACACTCCATTGGTAGATCCCGATGGTACTTTGTATGTTGATGGTTCATGCTTCAAGTTGCCGAATGGTGATGTGACGACTGCGTATGCTGTAGTGACGTTGAGTACGGTTGTGGAAACTGCGAGATTGAGTCAGAGTTCAGCGCAAGCGGCAGAGTTGATTGCGTTAACGAGAGCATGTGTTTTGTCTAAAGGGAAGCGAGTGAATGTGTTTACTGACAGTCAGTATGCATTTGGCGTAGCGCATAGCTTTGGTCGATTGTGGAGAGAAAGAGGATTTATGACGTCGCATGGCACGAAGATCCAACACGGACAGCTCGTGAACGATCTTTTGGATGCACTTACATTGCCTAAGCAGGTGGCAATCGTTAAATGCAGCGCGCATCGAAAGGTTACGGATGATGTGGGTCGTGGTAACGCGTTTGCAGACGAGATTGCTAAGGAAACGGCCAAGAATCTGATGAGTCGAATGTATGTTACGAGTTCAGTGAGATGGCCGGCGGAGACTGGTATGTGTGAGGACACAGTTGAGAGTGTGAAAGCGATACAGAATGAGGCTACCGAGACTGAAAAGACTAAGTGGAAAGAAAGCACGGGGAAGTTAGACGCGCATGGATGTTGGGTTGATTTATCAGAATATCAGAGGTGGATGTTACCGGATGCATATGTGCTTGCCGTCGTTACTATGGCCCACGGCATGTCACATATTAGCGCGAAAGGTATATGTAAGTTGTTGTCTCCTGTATGGAAGAATGATGGGATTGCTAAGTGTGCTGAGAGAGTGGTTAAGAACTGTATGGTATGCTTGATGTATAATCCTGGCAAGGGCACCCCCACTCCACCTGGTCATTTTGCTCCTCCTACATGTCCCTTTGAAGTTATCCAGTTGGACTTCATCCATATGGAGAGATGCAATAACCTGAAATATGTCTTGGTTGTGGTTTGCGCGTTCTCCAGATGGATTGAGGCCTACCCTCTTAAGGATAATACTGCCCTGTCCACAGCAAAAGTTCTACTCAAGGAATATTTTCCCAGGTACGGCATGCCACGGATCGTATGGTCGGATAACGGAAGTGAGTTTGTGGGAAGTGTGATGAACAGTGTGTGTAAGGGCCTGGGAATACGTCAAAAATTTCATAGTGCTAACCATCCCCAGTCGGCGGGTTTAGTGGAAGGGTACAATGGTACTCTGAAACTGAAACTTGCCTAGATCCAAGCAACGACTGGTTTGTCATGGCCTGATGCATTGCCTCTAGCTCTCTTATCGACCAGGGCGACTGTGCACTCTCGAGTAGGGCTTAGCCCATATGAGATTGTGTTCGGCCGTCCTGCGAATGTTTGGGGAGTTCCGAGGCCTAAAGAGTTCGACAGACTTGAATATCCAATGTTGATTGACTATCTTTACGATCTGACTGCTAAATTGAGTTTGATTCATCAACAGGTTTTTGAAGCTCAACCGGCACAAACAGAAGGACCTGGACATCGGCTCCAACCTGGTGACTGGGTGGTCACCCGCAACTTTGGGAGAAAACGTAATCTTGAGCCAAGGTTTGTTGGACCCTACCAAGTCTTGCTAGCAACGAGGACTGCAGTTCGGCTAAACGGCAGGAAGCATTGGGTGCATGCCACCCATACGAAGAAAGTCCCGCTTCCTTTGCCAGCAGATAACTGGGTAAAGACAGGATTTGCCTCAACGGAGACCAATGCCCTTCCACGCTACGTGCCATTCAGTGATGCCCACCTTGTAGAGAACGATTTAGTCCAGTCAGATACACCTGTTGAACCATCTGGAACTGTACCTTCGTCTTCAGCATTGGAGAATTCAAGTTCTGAACTGTCACCTGAACAATTGAACACTGTTTTTCCATCTGAGCTGTTGTTTGAAGAGCAAACTCAACCTGGAAAAAGTCGATATTTTCTTCGATCGCGTGACAAGAACTAATAAAAAATTCCTTTTTTGTTTTTAAATTCACATTACCCCCTCACTGTTGCTATGAACATTATATCACGTGTGTTCCTCTTCTGTGCAGCTAGGAGACTTATATTAAACTGAATGTCAAATTGATTAAAACCTACCATCTGGGTTGGCCGTAGGGCCGTGCGGGTACCTATTTCTGTTTAGCAGGTTTCTGACACTAGGTCGGTTACTTTTGTCAATTTCTGGGAACTCCTGGGAATTGATAATCGCTACTTAGAACGAGGTGCATCAAGAAAGTTACGAACGGTCTTTAGAGGATGGAGTTCTCTTAGCTGTCGGAAATAGAGAGGATGTCGGCGCAAAGATCCAAATTGCATAAGATTTTGCGAACAAAATGTTTTTTGTTTCAGGTTTTCATGTTGTTCCTAACTGTTTCTATGCTACTGGTGGGTGGAGAGTATTTTGGGATTCAGTCGTTATTGCCTTCCACTTCACCTACTTCTCCTTCTCATGATCTGAATTCTCTTCCCACTATTTCTCCGCATTCCTTTCATCTTCTGCCCCAACATGAACAGGTTAGACGTGCGGAATTTATGAACAATTCCTTTGTCCAACTTCTGCATCAACATCAGTTGGTGATGAATACTACCAACTGTTGGGTGTGTGGGTTAATGCTACATACCATGGATAAGGGTATTCCGTATTTGGTTCTTCCTTACAGCTCCCAGGGGTCAGCTCGAGAATTTCAAACCATGTTCCGTAGTGCACTAGATTCCTACCCCCGTCGAGAGCCACGCTCCACAGACCTTGGTCCCGGCCCGTACCACAAGTCCTTGGCGATAGCGATTGCTGATTTAGATAGAGATATTTTTGATGCATCGCTTATTCCAGAGGAAGAGGTGCGAGCATACAAGGATCTGAGTGAGGCTGAGTATAGTATGTCATTGGGTGATAGACAGCTTAAGAGCTCGTCTCCGATCTGGATTGTACCCCACCTTGGTCATTTCTGCCTGCAAGGTCTTGGTCGTAATCCGAGAGCTCAGCTTGGGAAGAGTGCTTGTACACAGACGTACGTTTTACCGATGCTCTCTTCCCCTGTCTTCCTGACTGCCAAGGGTACCTATTATGTGTGTTATGATCGCGCTTATACGTGGTTGCCCAGTGACTTCTCGGGCACCTGTTATATCGCGAATCTTTTGCCACCGACTTTTACAGTTGCCTCAGACTATCACAAGACCAGAGTTGTGAGAGGCGTTATTAGCAAAGAGGACACTGCCGGTCAAGAAGCAGGAGACTTCTTTAAGGGTTTCCTGCCATTTTGGGGACCTATGGTTAATAGTAGGAACCTGAGACAGTTGACTTGTGTGGTAGAATCGACTGCTAACATAACTGCAAGTGCTCTTGGTAACCTGACAGCAGAGCTTCAAGCGGATAGACTTATGACGTTACAGAACCGTATGGTTCTAGACGTTGTACTCGCAGATAGAGGTGGTGTGTGCAATGTGATCCATTCGAGCTGCTGTATTTTCATACCTGATAATGCTCCAACTGTTTATCAAGCCATCTCGAAGTTGCATAAAATCTCCGAGTCCATACACGTGGACAAAGGTGATTGGACGCTTCTAGGATGGTTTTGGGGTCTGATGTCGACTTGGGGTTGGAAGAGTCTGATGATTGTAGGGGTTGTTGTGACGTTTCTGTTCACGTGTTGTCTTTGTGTGCAGTGTGGTCCAGCCTTATGTGGCCTTTGTGCTACAACGTGTATAAGAAGGCCATCTGTTACCAAAGAAACATTGTTGGATAGAATAATGTTGCAGCAACAACTGAATGATCTGATGAATATCGAAATCGATTCTGATATCGACTAGTGCTTGCCTACATGAGGGCAAAAGGAGCGTCTGAGGTTCCGTGAGAATCGCAACGACGTTTTGGGCATGTTCGGATATGGACGAGTCTGGTATCTATGAACCGCAAATGACGAGTTTAGTAGGTGTACGCGTTTTTCGCTACACTGCGTGGAAGCGTTCGTCTTATTCGTGGGTTTCTCCATCTGAACCCTCGGGTTCCATTTTAGATACGGCATCCATTTTGTTTCTTGCCCTCACGTAGCCGGCGAACGGACAATGCCTGCTTCATGACCCTGGGTTTCCCAAGCTCTTGCGGAAGATGCATATTCCTTTGAGTGTGTCTTTATGACTAGGGGGATGACACGGCGAAGGCAGATGGCTCCGCTCGAGGCTCATCTTACCGTGCCGGTCTATTGTTTCAGCCTTGCATGCGTTAGGCTCGAATCCTTTGATCCTGTGATCACGCTTCCGATATTGCCCCCACACTCTTTTCAATCTGTTGTCTGTCTTTGTCTTCCTTGCACCTGTTTCTGTCTCTTCTCTTAGCTTGTTTACAGCTAGAGTGGAATGTGCCTAAGTGGTGGGATAACGTGCTTTTACAGTTGGGAACCGGCAATGTTACTGTAATTATGTTCCGGGCTTCTGAAAACATGAATGAAATCCTTTTGAAGTTTACTGTGGGAACTGAGTTGTAACCTTTTGTTCGTTATGTTGTGCAATGACGAAAATGTGTATAAAAGGAGCGATCCACTTTTGCAATTCGAAGCAGACTCTCAGAACCTACACTCTGTTGTACTTCTAGCGATCTCTGTATCCCTGCAGTAAATAAACGCTGATCTTTGACGCCGAAGGAAGTGTCCCGTGTCTCTGTGATTTGTACGCCGGAACAGGTAACCCACGAAGGTTTCAGGTGTTGTCCCCTGGCACCGCTGGGCCTTAGAATAGCCCAGTCCTTCAGATTGGAAGAGTTCCTGTACAAATAAGTAAATGTTTCTCTAAGTGATTGCTTAAGAGAGTAAGTATGTGTAAGTTTCTGTAGAAGTAAGTGTGGTAGTGTGTGTATAACTGTATATGCAAGTAAATGGATGTTTGATACTTTGTTTGCATGTGTGACTATGTGTGTGAGTAACTCTATGGATGATTGGCGGTGTGTAACAGGATGTATAGGTGTATGAGTACATATGATGAGTGAGTACATGTATGAGTGACTGTATAGAGACTGTTGGTGAGGAGTGGATGTGTGTGTAGATCTTGGAATTACTGAATAAGTATGTTGTAACTGGTATTGGTATGTCAATTGTTTTGAAAATGTTAGTTAGTATTTTTGAGTGTGTGTATCAAAGGTTATAGTAGGGTGAGAGGAGGTCTGCCACTCTATCACAAGGATGATGTCATCAGTGATGTCATCAGTGAGGTCATTTGAGAGGTCATCAGTGATGTCATGAATGATGTCACTGACCATGTCATGAGTGATGTATTATGTGTCATCAGCAGTGCATTGCGGACGAGCGAGTTATAGTTAGCTGAACTAACTATAATGGGGGAATTTCTATGTTTTTGTATGAGGGAAATGTCCAACTAACTATAACCCCCCTGAAACCTATGTTTTTTGTCAGTGAATATGTATATATATATATATATATATATATATATATATATATATATATATTCACTGAAAAAACCATAGACTTATAGTTAGCTCAACTAACTATAACAGGGGAATTTCTATGGTTTCCTATGAGAGAAATGTCCAACTAACTATAACATCCCTGAAACCTATGGTTTTTTCAGTGAATATGTATATATATTCTCTCATAGAAAACCATAGAAATTCCCCTGTTATAGTTAGTTGAGCAAACTATAAGTCGCGCCCCCAAAATGCACTGCTGATGACATCACATACTATATCATTCATGACATCACTGATGACATCATCCAGTGAATGTGTGTTTCTTTAAAATGTAAATATATTTTGTATATATATATATATGCCAAGGTGTATTGAAGAATTAATGGGTGTATAATAGTCAGGATGGATGATTAGGTAGGTGTGTGCCTGACTGTATAAGTGAGTGATTAATTGTGTCTTCCTTAGTGTAAGTGTTAGTGACTGACACATACATTCACACAGTTTAGGTTGTCAGTTGTTGTGTAAGCAGTTGCATGATTTGGTTAGCAGCGAAATGAGGATCTATATGAGCTATTGATTGCTTGTCTGAGTACCTGTATGGGTGCTTGAGTGTCTTTGTGGATGGGTGGGGGGTGTGACTCTGTGCATGGATGTGTGAGTGGATAATTCACTGGGTATATGTGTTCAAGTCTGTATCTGTAAAGGGCGGTATGGCTGGGTGAGTTTGTGTATGAGTGTCTTGGTGAGTGAATGTAAGCCTCAGTAGTACATGTGTGAGTAACTCCATATGTGAAAGGCAGTATATATGAGTGTTGGACTGTATAAATGACTATATGTGAAAGTGAGTGATTGTGAGAGTGCCTGTATGGATCAGTGTGTGCTTGTATTAGTTATTGTATTTGAGTATATGTTAGTATACGTTTAAATATGTGATGTAGTATGTGTATAACTGTACAGGTGAGTAAATGAAAGTGTGATTGATTATTTCCATGACTGACTAGGTGTGAGAGTAACTCTATGAATGAGAAGCGGTGTGTGAGTGTCTGTATAGATATGTGAGTGCATTTGATAATGCTCTATTGATGGCTGACTGTATGTATGACTGACTGGGTGAATGAGTGGATGTGTTTGTAGAGCTCGGAATTAAAGAGTGGATATGTCCTAACTGGTATTGGTATGTTCCTGGTTTCAAAAACGATAGTCTGTATTTTAGAGTTGGTGTATCAAGTGTTATATTAGGGTCTGATAAGGTGCATCAGATTTTCACATAGATGATGTGATCAGTGACCCTCATGGATGGCCTCAAGTGTAGCTCACGATAATTTACTGCACCCCACTTTTCTTGCCTCCATGTTGTTTTTCTAGTCCTAGCAACTATTGAACTTGTCTTTTGCAGCCCCCCATGTCCCTTTTTGACTGCATGTGTATGACTGTATTATTCCTATAGTGAGTGAGACTGAGAAGTGTATGTATGTCTAGTCAATGACTGTGGGAGTGTGTGGGACGCGAATAAACACTTTTTTCTGCCTGAATCTTAATCATGACACAAATTAAGCCCTATATTTTTTCTGTGTTTGTATATATGCCTTAAAGTTTTTTATGGATTCCATTTATGAATTGCTATTTAATCAATACATTATTTCTATTTTCATAAACATGATGTTTTGAATTTGTATGATATATCGCTGGCTCTCAAGCGTAGAATTGTGTCACCCCCTCCCTTACCCTTTGGATCCTTTGATGGGACCATACAATTAACCCTGGCAGGGTAGTTCTTGCTTTCTATTCTACTGATGTCATCGGTGATGTCATCAGTGATGTCATTTGCGATATAATCAGTGATGTCATCAGTGATGTCACTGACCATGTCATGAATGATATAATATGTGACGTCATCAGCAGTGCATTGCGGAGGGCGCGAGTTATAATTAGCTCAACTAACTAACTATAACCGGGGAATTTCTATGGTTTTCTATGAGTGAAATGTCCAACTAACTATAACATCCCTGAAACCTATGGGGTAGCACGAAACATGTTGACAGGAGTTGATAGGTACACCTAAATACATTGCTTTTGGGTATCCTAATAATTTCCACCCCTTTTTTAACGTTACCACCTGGGAGCAAGAATAAATTATTTAAAAGCTTACTAGACAGGTATTTTTAACCATTTCACATAGTCCACTCCACCACTACACTCGCACCACACATAGTCAAATTATAAGTGCTCCTACGTAATTCGTCAGTCGCAGCACGCCTCAGCCCGTAGAGGACTGGGATGGCCCCTATGATGAAGCATGTCACCATGGGGCAACCCTGGTGAGTGAGGGGACACCAAGAAAAAGAGCAATACTCTTTTTCTATCACTATATCCACTATTCCAACCCCAATGAATGTTGTGATTGAGCTACACTATGTTGTCAGCCCCATTGGGGATAGAAGTGGCACCAAGGGCAAAGATAATTGTAACATATTTCATTCCCCACTGGATTCCCTGCACGATATTTGCCCCAAAGATAAGTCCACATGCGCTATATAGCAGGTTAGGGTATAGGTGCTGAGAAGTGGAACAGTAAAGACATTTCTGCGGATGGGTCCAGCTCATCTTGTCCACATTCCCACTCTCAAAAGCAGAAAAGGGCACATTCAGGGAAAAGTGTCCTCTCTATGAGCCTGTATTTTGATATTGGGTTGGTAGATAAGGTTTAGAGGCATGCGTCTCTTTCTGCTGGCACAGAAGGAGCCGGCTTTAGGTTGGTGCAGCTTGCCCCAGCAGTTGGTCCACTACTACATTCTCCCTTCCTGTCTCTACCCACCAGCTCCCGGGGTGATTTTATTTCAGTATAGATCACCCTAATAGGAATCTGAGCGCAAACATTGTGATAAGTGATATAACTTGGATAATATAGTAATTCCCCACAGCTTCCGGTAGCATCAATAGCTGATTGAATTAGGCCTTTTTGTGATTCTACCCAGGAAGAAAGCTGAAGAAACAGCACTTGGCTGGGATTAAGGCCAGCAATAGTGTAGCTGAGGGTTGAGGCATGACTGCCAAGACGTTGCACTAATGGAAATTGTTTTTTTACAAGAGCCTGCAAAAAAAACAAGGCATCTAAGGAATACGTCAATACAGATAAATACCTTAAAAGGTTTAATGATATTTCCTCCTTCTTCTCTAAAAGAGAGGCAGCATTAAACACAGTGGCTGCTATAAAGAACAAGTACAAAGTGCACCCTATAAAAAGTAAAAGCAGAAATAGAAATGCTTTGTGGGTCAAACCAAGATTTAATTCACTTTGAAATAGTGTGAGTGTGTCATATACTGAAATAATGTTTGAAACTAGGGAGGAAGGCCCTCTACCAGAAGATTTTACCCTCCCAAATATCAATAGTGGCTTGGCCATGAACGGTTCTCAGAAATCTAAAGTACTCACCGATATTCCATCCTTGTTATACCTGAGGGAAATCATAAGGGAGACAGCTATTTGTCCCCCTCTCAAGATGCAACTTTTTTAGTAGTACTCCCAGTGGAATTTTTATAACAAATTCAAGGGCGTCAGTCACTCCAGATTTGTCTTTTAGTCCACATTTACCCAGTAGCCAACCAGGGAATAAGGTTCTGATGTCCGAATCTTTGCATTGTCTGTAAAGAGATGCGTCCTCTATATTGGCCTGATGGAGAAATCTGTGACCAACCCTGATCACATTCTTAATTCCCTTTATCCCTGACTAAATCTGTTATTTTGGACAAAAGACTTCTAAATGAAAAGCCTCCTCATCTTTTCCTACTTCCTCCAATCAGTCTGCTCTGTTCAATTCATCATTTCTGTAGCCCACATCCAATTAAATCCTCTGAAGTAAATGCTGCCTCAAATTTCAGATGAAGGGGCTCTAGTACCTAGGCAGGTGTGCCATTTAGTAAGAAAAAAGGGGAAGGAAAATGTGGATCACTTTGGAAAATACAAACTTTTTTCACTCCAGAATTTTTTTGAGCTTGTGGTCTCTGCGCTATCGCCATCGACATCCCCTTGCCCAAATGTGACAAAAGTAAGTACGGTAAAGAATGTCTTCCCTATCTTCCATGACAGAAAGGATATAACAGTCCAACTATCTGTAGTGGAGGACAAGAAGCTCAATAGTACAAATAAAAAAAGTGTCCACATGCAGAACATGGCAAAGAGGAACAACATCCATAGAATAAATAAAAAAAGAACTAAGATATTGTGCTTCAATTCTAATTCGACCTTGTACTCCATCCCGATTGCAGCAAAGGAGGAAGAAGGGCAAGTTGAAGCACTATCAAGAGACTCTTTGTCGTCACTGAAGAACATCCATATCCTAACTTCAGATTTGATAGGCATTGATAATGCGGCAGCTTCTAGCCCAGTAATCACATAATTTGAACCCTAATGCTGCATTATATTCCTCGACACGAAGGTATACTATTATCTTTAATCCGTAATGGGAGAGGGTCTAGTGAGGATATCTTGACCAGTGACCCAATGCCGGTACCTCCTTCTCTAGAACTCTTTTCCATTTTTGATCAGGAGTTGCATTTGAATAGGTCCTTACTACTGGGTTGTGTTTCAGACACCCCCAACCTTCAAATGGTACAGAACAGTGACCTCGAGCAGTTCAAGTTTTAGATCATAGTAGACACAGAAGGGCTAGAGTGACAGTGTATTTTATGGTGATTTCCAACTTAATAATCTTGAATAGTGATAAATTGAGATTGCTTGTTATTGATGTTCTCTTTCCATGAAAGAAGAGACCATTTAAAAAAGTTTCATGTAATTTCAGTGGTCTTAACGGCCAGGTCAACCGCCATTCTGGGCTCTTTTCTGCACAAACCCCTCTCTTGGAGGGAGAAACCATAATGTGCCTGCAATCTTTCCGAATTATAATCGGGTAGATGAAAGAGGCCTAATGTTATTAGAAGTCTTGAGAAATACAGATATAATAATTGCTAATGGGAGAATAAGAAATTATATTCCAGCAATAGCTATGCATAAATCGAACTCTGGTGGATCAAATATTGATTATTTAATTGTTTCAGTTGATACTTTTAATAGGCCGTCGCATATGGAAGCTCAAGAAAACTCTCATAGCGATCATATGTTGATCCCTTGTTAAATCAATGTGACCCTAACAGAACTAGAACCATGGAATTTTAAAGCTAGATCTGTAGGTTTAAGAAAAATCTAATGGTAGAATATACTGGAATACCAAAGCAGCGTTAAAATTAAAAAAGTCATTGGCAATCCTAATGGGAGATCAGAAGCAAACAACAACATAATAGGAGCTGAGCAGCCTTCTCCGCCACACCCAACTGCCCTCCCAGGAATGCTCCACATTCAAACAATGCTGTGGAATCTCTCAGCTGTAAGATTTCACCTCTAGATAATGAACACAAGCAGAAGATATTTACAACAACCCTCTTTCTGATAAGACAGATCATAGAGTTAACACGTCTCTTGCAGAGATTTGTGCAACCTGCAGGTTCACTCTCAGGTCCCACAAGGATCAAATCTTGTTTCTATCCTTCAGATGTGGATAAAATGGGGACCTGTGAGTATCTGAGTAACTCAAGTAGTTGAACTTCAAGCAGCACGTTATCACATTTTAATCCCAAATAATAGAACATCACGTGGGTGTCATCTGTAATCCTGACTTCTGGACTGTCCAGGACCCTACCTTCCCAAATTCTGCGCCCAACACCACCTTCTTAACCATAATGCTCCGCTACGCCTTTCCATTTTATGCCAAACCCAGCTCTGCAGAGCAGCACTTCAATGATGTGTAGCTACGTTCATGCTACACAAATCCACATACACACAATCATGTGTGTGACATGAAATGTAAACACATAATATATGAATCTGACAATAATAACACCTGCAATTTGTTGCCTCAAATTAATTTACTGATGGCGCACAAAATTAATCTTGTCAATTTTAGCTACTCATCCATGCATGAATGTTTAAAATCTGGTGAAAACAAAAAAATAAACCTTTTCCAAGGATTTCACCTCTTGGGATACATAAAAAATCATTAAAAATAAATTGGTCCTTTAGTAAGTTGGGTACACCGCAGGGCAAAGTTTCTCTTGCAGGTTGCAAGTTCTGTCACCAATTAAATAGCTCAGGTGCCTGAGACACTTAGAAATATCTATGGGCAACCCTGCACAATAGGATCCAGTGGACTTTAAAATGCTTTAGTGCTTATTGCGCCATATGTAGGGCTATGTAACCTGAAGGTTTTACTTTACAATTACAAGTAAGAGAGCATGTGATGTTACTGCACATCTTGTAGATACATGTGTGGTGACAGATGTGGCTGCAAACGCGAGTTTATGTGTTTCTGAAGGTGGCTGTTACTGGTACAGTGCCAGGAGCAAGCCACGCTTCCGCTGTGAGCTGCCTAGTTGACCCTTTTCGCCTCCATATGCTGATCATGGGCAAATTACCTATGGAAAGGCGATGCCCCGGTAGTCAAAGTGGGAATCATGACAAGTGCCAGTACTAATAGGTAGGAAATGGCAGCACATTTATAGCACTGATCATCGCTATCCAATCTTAGATTTGTAGAACAGAGTAGATGGTACATTATCACCTGCACATGTGCTATCTCATTAATATAATCCTCTCTATTGGCACTCTGGGTCAGATCACAAAATATTTTTCACTTGTGATATTTCATGACCTTGGTAGTAAGTTAAGGCAATGCTTGCTGCAAATAAATTTTTTCAATCATATTATGAAAGCAGGCTTTGGATGTGGTCATTTGTGATAAGAATGTTTGTGGCCATTTGTAGTGTGGCAGTTCTTTGGAGTGGTGAAGTGTTTTGTTGATTTTCTTCTGCTTCCGCTTGTTCACGCTGTAAGGAAGCATTCAGCCCAAGCTGTGGCAGAGACTGTGTTCCCTCACTGCTCCCAGTGCTTGCTTCATGTGATGCAGCCACTTCATTCAGCCCCTAGGTCTTGGGTAGGTATCTTAACAGGGCTATCTAAACCTAACACATTTTCCAGCTCTGAACTAGAGTGTCTCTCAGTCTGGCGACTGGTGTGTGATATTTATATCCCTATCATGCAGCAAAATTCTGGTAGGAAGTACTAGATCAATGCAGTTATTATCATATGTCATGGAAGTGCTTTCGTAAAGACAGAACACATGTAAGTTTAAACAGAACATTCCTTTTTGTGTCTCGTCTAAGCCAGTGCCATAAAATGCAATGGGGCTTGCATCCGCGGTGCTAGAAGTGGACTTCACAGGCAGGCGATATTACTCAATTTACTGTACCGTTTCGATTCTTTTTCCTCTCTGTCCAACTCCGGGCTCTGAAGCTACCTTAGTATAACAAGCAATGCTTTAGAAAACCCTGAAGAAGGAAAGAAGCAAGATACTGAAGAGGCGAAATAGGCACTTTACATTACCGCACCCACCAATTTTGGACCTTGTTAGTCATGCTTATAAAGGAGAGCTTTCTTGGAAGTAGGATTGCATGAAAAATGAATAAGTCTTCATTCTTCACAGTGACTTAAAGTGTCCATTGGATTGAAAAAATAAAAATTTATTTTTGTGAATATTTCGTTTTCCACATTAGCAGGAGCCATATCAAAATCCATCTAGGAACATAGCATTCCAAGCAATTAGTCTCAAAGCAGCTATTTATCTTTTAGACAGAACTTTAATAAAAACCATCTACATTGCTGTTGCATCTGAGTTAAATTGCATCTTGGTACTTCATTTAACAAATCACACTCTCTTGAATCATTAAGTTACTCAGTATAGTAAATGTTTCATTTATACAAAAGTACAATGCCATTATCGCATAGTCATGTGCGTCCATATAGCACATAAATCTGCATTCATCTTTTATGCACTGGAGAGCCTTTAATAATATCCACCCTCAGACACCACACAGTTGCACATGCCACGCAAATGCTCTAATGATATTGTTTTGCCTGAAGTATTTTCAGCCAAACCAGTGCTGTTTAATATCATTGTAAGACCCTTTCTAAATACTGGAAATGCAGCCAGACCGTGTGCACGTGCAAGCACACTGATGGTAGGCATCAGGCAGGCAGACACATAGCACACAGAAATGCCAACTTCTAAAAGTGGCATTTCTAAAACAGTTATAATAAATGTTCGCACACCATTGAGCAGCATTTATTATTCCCATTCCACATATACCAAACTTGATCACGCTGCTCCTCTCATAACAGGAATTACACTTATCAGGGAATCCCCAATGCATTCCTATGGAAGGCCAGTAGTAAGAAACCAAAATGGCTATTTGTCACTACCAGGACATGTCACACACTTAAGGTACATGTCCTATTTTTTACCTGCAATGCACCCTGCCCATAGGGCTAGCAAGGGCCTACTTTAGGCGTGACTGACATGCAGTAGAGGGGGGTCACATACAAGGCACACACTTTAGGTGTCACGTCACAGCGGCAGTAACAATAATCATTTAAATAGGTGTGGATTTACTTTCTATTGAAGGAAGTTCATTAAACACCAGTTAAAAATTATGTGTGGGAGACTGGACACAAATGGAATTTCATTGACTGCAACGGGACACCTAGGCAACTACACCAGGTACAACAAACGTTAATCTAAAAAAATCTTAATTTACAATATCATAGATTTTGTATTAATTGTCAACTATTTTCAAATGTGGGCATCCATTGAAGGTCTATGAAGTAAGCACTTGACTATTTCTTTAACTATATATTTGGTGGATAGGCTCTACTGCAGTTAAGAACAGGAGCGTGTTGCTGCTTGACCTCTAGAAATATAGAGTTAAAGAAACCCACTAGTCAAGCATAGCGGAGAGGAGTGGGCAACTACTATAAGGTGAGCAAAATAAGCTTTTGCAACAACCTGCTTTTAGCTCACCCAGGCATTTTGCTAGAAGAAGATCACAGAGGTGGAGCCTTAGGAGTTCATGACTACAGCCCCTGGAACATTCAACCTAATTATTAGACCACAGTTTATCTCTAAACTCCTCAATGCTCTTCTCAAAATCAAACTTTCTAAAAAAAGCATATGAAAGACAACTTAGCCAATAGTAGCTGGTCGAATTCAAACTACTCGCCAGGCCAGAATGTCCTCTATCCTGCATGTAGGCATTCTGGCTACCTCTTAACTGTGCCATAAGCCACCCGGGCTATATTGAAGCCTTAATCATACGTATCTCATTTGTTACTCTATAATGCCCTGAGATATGCGGAATAAAGTACCCCGTGCCATCCATCAGAAGGAGATTGAACATCATTGAGGAGTTCTGTGAACATATAGAGGAGCAAGGCCAAAGTTTGATTTCCTTTATCAGTACAAGGAACTCCACCTTATGGCACATGGTCACACCATCACTCCTCTCATAAACCGTGTAAGTCCTTGTGTGTTTCTCTTACATATGAAAGAGCTAGGAATCTTGCAGACATTAAACATGAAAGTAGAATCTTTAGTGCAAAATTAAATACTCAAAAAAGCACTTAAATATTGTTGCAAATGGGTTCTGCCAATTAAGCATGCCAGGATTTCTTTTGCTTTTTGATCACTTGCTTTTTGGACCTTTACTGTGGGTCAGTCTCACTACCAGGGTCTCACTCATGGATTGCACATGTTTTCAGCTAGTGTTCCACCTTTTAAAGTAAGGCAGGTGAGAAGTACCTAGGGTTAGGGCACTTGGCTGGGTACATGTGCATGTGCACACATGTGCACACTTGTGCGGTCTGCATGGGAGAGACTACAGTCCTGTGCAGATTGGTACTTAACACAGGTAAGCTCAACACTAAATTGCACAACTGTGGTCTCAAACATATGTGTGTAACAGATGTGCTCAGTTGCCTCTCTCATAACCGATGTGATACTACAAACATGACTGGGGGAGACATCCCTTAAGGATAAGAACCCTCACTCACCCAAGGGTGACATGCTTCATCATAAGGGTCCTCCTTACCAGTGTATAAATCCTAGTCAACACTGGGAGCTACTACTCCGGCATTTAAGGGAGGAGCTCAGAGATGTTTTTTGACAAAAGGATGGTAATCCCATATGTGTGAGAATAGGTGTAGTGAGGTATGCAGCGCTGTGTGAAGGATAAGTGAGAGAATATTAAAACTATCTAAGTGGATACACTATAGTCCTTTATTCTTGTGTTCCGCTTGACAGGGTTAAAAGTAACAGCACAGTGGTATAGAAATAGAACCACTGTCACTTGATGGTCAACATGTTTCAGCCTATCGATCCAAGCGGTATCATCGGATTTCTTCAGGACCAGATGGAAAATAGTGTGAAACTGCTGCTGCGATAATATGTGACAACAAAATACAGAATAAAGTGAATTTGTATACTCCACCGGTATTCCTGTCTTATATTTGTTGATCAGGTCATACCCAGGTATCTAAAGAAGCAAGTAGCAAAACAGGGGGAATGTACCTATGTCAATTTCAAGAGTTCTTTCTGTCTGTGGACACACTGAGCAAGTACCACATGGGAAATGACCAACTACCGGTGGTAGATTCCACAGTGTAATAATCAAAAAAGTAGGGAGGAGGGTAGAAGGTCCATTCATTACCCCAGTATCAGCAGTTTAGGTAATCAAAAGAAGAATGGACACTTGGTACTACTTAACCATTGGTTAAGTTGGGACACTCTCATAAACGCGGTGTTGTTCGTGCGGTGTATATCTTTCTTCCGCCCCTCACTCGCGTTGTGGCATTTATCATTGAGTGTTCCAACAACGTGCTATATGCCAAGCCTCAACCAGAGGCAACCTCTGGCGCAAGTAGCAGTGTCCAGAGATAAAAAAGCATGGAAAGGGCACCCAAAAAAAAGTTTATAAAAAACATATACTGCACCCGTGGTAGGTTTTAATGAAAAAAGGTGAAGTATTTGTTATTAAAAATGAAAATTGCGGTATTACTGGAGGTCGTGTTAATGAATCTCCTTATACCTTATGAACTACAGTGTCAACATGTTTCTGCTCCATGTGGCCCAGCCGGGTCTACGGAGCATTCGTCAGGACAGAACATAACAAATGTACAACAGACAACAAAGGGTTTACTTGCACGATTTGTGTAGTAATGTGATTTCAGAAGTTGTATCCAAAGGAGCCTTTTGGAAATTTTCTGAAAAAGGCAGAGAAGCATATATTATAATGGGTGCGTGGGTAGCACAAATATAATCTCTCAGCTTTGTGGAGAATTCAATACAAATAGGTAGGAGAGCATTCAGTTGTGCTCTGTGGGCAAACGTAAATATGGCTTCACTATGAGGACTGCGGGAGGAGAAATAGGCAATGCAGGTGCTTAATTGGGTTTAAAGACACAATGCAACCTCTCTGTTGGTATAAGGTTGAAAATGAAGTGCTAAACTGTTGGTGGAGCACTACATGGAAAACGATACTAATGGCATTTGAAAGCAAAGTGGCTCCGGAAAAGACACGTGGTTTCTAAATTGTGCCGTGGTGTGGTTAAAAAACGGAGTGCGTTCAATCGTAATATTCTTACCTCACTCGGTAGCTGAATACAGCTTCAACAGGTGGCTACGGGACTCTCTGGTCCCAGACTGCAAAAGAAGGGTACAGGATGGAGTTTTAGGCGTGCGTCTTACCCGATAGATGAAAAACGCTAAACCCGACTTTGGTCCGCCATTCTTACCAGCGTGTGGGTAGTTCCCGGGACTTGTGCTGTCTCTGCCCCCGGATACTAGGTGCTGGTTTCCTGTTCCTTTTAAGACGGGAAGAGTGAAGAAGATGGAAAACAGACTACGCTTTCAATATGCCCAGTTAATGATTGTTTAAGAGTTTGGGCATTAGATTTGGGATATTATTTAAAGGTGTGTATTTTATAAAAAGGTGTGTATTTTATAAAAGAAGGTGATATTCACAGCGCATGTATGTAAGAGCAGTTGGAAATCACATTTAGTTTCCTCTTTGCTCAGAATAAAGTATTTACAAGGGAGCTGGAAAAATAAACACACATATTCATTAGAGTGTAGTCACATGCAATGCAACTAGTGACAGCCTCATTAAACATGAAATATTAAACAAGAAATATGGATTTGGCCACTCATGGTAAGGTAGATGGATGTTCTTAGTCTCTGTGTTTCTATGAGAACTGGTGCCACGGGATATTGTCATTGAGCCCGGACAAATGAGTTTGTAGGCGGTCCACCCATCGCTGCTCCTTCTCAAATAGAATTTTTTCAGCATTCCAGGGTCTGTCTATTAGTTTTTCAAGGACGGTCCATCTTAATTCTTCGCAGTCGTGTCCTTGGTCGACAAAGTGGGAACACAGTTTCGTATTGTTTTTTTTCAGTCTAATGTTACTCTTGTGTTCCCCTATGCGAATCTTGATTTTTCTACAGGTCATACCTATGTACTTCTTCTTGCAGGGGCACCAGATCATGTATATGACATGAGTCGAATTACAATTTGTGTGATGTTTCTGGGTCCATTTGAAGGAGTCTGTCAATTGTAAATATTGTGTAGTTGTTGTTAATTTACATACAAGGCATGAGCCACAGGGGTGGTGGCCAGTGATAGGTAACATTTCCATATTTCTCAAGTTGTTGGGGATTGTCCTCGGTACCACTGGGCGGGTGTGTACAAGTAAATCTTTAAGATTTTTCGTTCGTTTATTTGCAAAGCGAGGCTTTTGCCAGTTATGTTTTCCAGTATTTAGGATAGACCAGTTCTTGTTGATAAGTTTTTGTACTTCGTATGTTGCAGGACAAAAAGTTGTCACGCAAGTGACCAGTTCTCGGTTGGGTTCTTTGTTGTGAATCTGTAGAAGGCAATCTCTCGGTTGGTTTTTTGCTCTCTTGCAACATTTTGCAATAGTAGTAGGTGTATAGTCTCTAGATTTCAGTTTAGTACACAATTCCTTTGCTTGAACTTCATAGTCAGTTTTTTTACTACAATTTCGTTTCAATCTTAAAAACTGGCTATACGGTAAATTGTCTCTGAGGGCTTTCGGGTGGTAACTTTTGTAAGATAAAAGGCTGTTCTTTGCTGTGGGCTTGGTATACGTCTTTGTTTCCAGCTTTCCATTTTCTACAAAGATCGTGAGATCTAGAAAGTCCAAATGAGTTTTACTCATAGTATAAGTGAATTTAAGCCACTTGTCCCTCTCATTTAGCCATTGCATGAAAAGTCTTAGGTCTTGATTCGTGTGCCAGATTAATAGAATATCATCTATATATCGTTTCCAGTATAATATACTGGAAACGAACGGGTTGGTCTCGTTGAGAACAAACTTGCTCTCAAATTGGCTCACATAGAGACCTGCTACTGATGGAGCGAAAGCACTGCCCATAGATGTTCCATGGCATTGAAGGTATAGGTCTCCGTTGTATTCAAAAAAAATTTCTGTAAGGGCCAGGCGACAACACTCCAGGACGAAGTGTCTGGGTGTCTTGTGGGTCCATTCATCCATGAACAGTTGATCTTCCAACATCTGAAGGGTTTCGCCTTGTGGGAGGCTGATATAAAGTTGTTCTACATCCAAGCCTACTAGTATCATGGTATCAGTATCAAATGGTTTATCTGATATTTGGATGAGTAGATCACGGGTGTCTTTAAGATAAGTCGGTGTTTTTGCACCATCGGTTTTAGGTACTCATCGGCAAATTTTGATAAAGGTTCTAATAATGAACCAATCCCCGAGACTATGGGGCGCCCTGGAGGGGGGACTTTGTTTTTATGGATTTTTGGGAGTGAGTAAAAGAACGGTGTTTTTGGTTCCTTAGTTAGTAAGTACTCTGCTTCTTTTTTGGAAATCCAGGAGTTGCTTTCAGCCTCATAGACCATTATCGCAATGGTATTCTGAAGTCTGAGTGTGGGATCTGTGATTATTCTCTTGTAGAATTTAGTGTCTGATAGAAGTTTGAGACATTGTTCATCATATCCCTCTTTGGTTAGGATAACAATTCCTCCACCCTTGTCTGCAGGTTTGATTATTATTTTGTCATTTGTTTTTAGTTCTTCCAGGGCTAAACGTTCCTTCTTAGTCAGGTTTTGGAAAGCATGTTTTTTGGTTTTATCCAAATCATCAATTCCTTTCATTAACGCTTGTTCAAACATCTGTATTTCCACTGGGATGGCGCTGTTCGGTGGATTAAATTTAGATTTTTTCTTTAGGGACGTATCTCCTTCATTTTGTTGGTATTCTGTATCCGAGAAGAACGATTTTAATTTTAGCATTCTGCAGAATTCGGAAAGTTCGCTTTTAAGTTTGAAGGTATCCAGTGGGGGGGTAGGGACAAATCCCAGGCCTTTATTTAAGACGTTGGTTTGATCATCCGATAGGATTTCGTTGGTCAAGTTGACAATTAGGGATTGTTCTTGCTCGTGCTGGGTTTGGCCGTTGCCATGCTCCTCGTTAGCATATTGCGTTGCTGGTCCTGCCAGTTGATATTCTTTTTTCTTCCGCGTGATTGGTTCTGGCCTCTCCCTAAAAAAGGCTGTTGTTGGTGTCCATTATCATTACCGGTTGTATGTTGATTACCCATTTGGGGAGGTTGCATGTTGTGATTGTAAGGGTTCATCCAACCTGCATATGGTGGTATGAAGGGTTGAAAGAATGGCATTTGGTTTCCTTGAAAATACGGTCGCTGCCATCTGTTGCTTCTTCTGGGTCGTTGGTACCGGTAATTTTGACGTCCTCTTCTGGGTGTGGAAACCTCAGAACCCGATTCGGAGCCATCTGAAGTATTTCTATCTGAAGATTCATTATCGGATCCCAGATTTGGGCCTGTGTAATCTTCTTTTGTGTATGGATGCATGCGCTCCTGGCTGAACTTCTTGAGGTCTTTTGCAAGTTTTTGAAGTTTACTTTCCATAAGATATTCATGGGTTTCATTCATTTCTTTTGTAATCTCTTCTAACCTTTTTTGGTATATGGACGGATTTATGCCCTTCTTTAGTTCTTCTTCGCATGCTTGTATTTGGATCAGGAGGGCATCAGACAGTCTCTTCGCTGTCTTGACTATTAAGACCAGGTAGTCCAGGGTGCATTTCCACGAAATGGATGACCAATCACGACGGAATGCTAGGTCGTGCAAAAAAATTCTAGGGGCATTATTCACCCACAATCCTCTTGGGGCTGATTTGGACCGTAGGTACTCTGTCATTATTATGCCATGGATGGCAGTACGTATTTGTTCTCTCTTCTTATCGCTGAGGTTTTCCCAGTCATCGGTTTGGGCTAGGGCTTTTGTTAAGTCTGTGTTTTGTAGTAAAGATTGACCTGCCAGAATTTCATCAATGTCCTCTCCAGTGAAGCTGAGGCCCACGTTGTCTTCCATTTTATTTGTATCAAAACAGTGCAAAAAAAGGAAAAGTGTGTACACTATTTATAGTTTCACACTTATGACAAAATTACTCCCGCAGCTGTGCGCTGCTTTAAATGCAATAATCAAAAAAGTAGGGAGGAGGGTAGAAGGTCCATTCATTACCCCAGTATCAGCAGTTTAGGTAATCAAAAGAAGAATGGACACTTGGTACTACTTAACCATTGGTTAAGTTGGGACACTCTCATAAACGCGGTGTTGTTCGTGCGGTGTATATCTTTCTTCCGCCCCTCACTCGCGTTGTGGCATTTATCATTGAGTGTTCCAACAACGTGCTATATGCCAAGCCTCAACCAGAGGCAACCTCTGGCGCAAGTAGCAGTGTCCAGAGATAAAAAAGCATGGAAAGGGCACCCAAAAAAAAGTTTATAAAAAACATATACTGCACCCGTGGTAGGTTTTAATGAAAAAAGGTGAAGTATTTGTTATTAAAAATGAAAATTGCGGTATTACTGGAGGTCGTGTTAATGAATCTCCTTATACCTTATGAACTACAGTGTCAACATGTTTCTGCTCCATGTGGCCCAGCCGGGTCTACGGAGCATTCGTCAGGACAGAACATAACAAATGTACAACAGACAACAAAGGGTTTACTTGCACGATTTGTGTAGTAATGTGATTTCAGAAGTTGTATCCAAAGGAGCCTTTTGGAAATTTTCTGAAAAAGGCAGAGAAGCATATATTATAATGGGTGCGTGGGTAGCACAAATATAATCTCTCAGCTTTGTGGAGAATTCAATACAAATAGGTAGGAGAGCATTCAGTTGTGCTCTGTGGGCAAACGTAAATATGGCTTCACTATGAGGACTGCGGGAGGAGAAATAGGCAATGCAGGTGCTTAATTGGGTTTAAAGACACAATGCAACCTCTCTGTTGGTATAAGGTTGAAAATGAAGTGCTAAACTGTTGGTGGAGCACTACATGGAAAACGATACTAATGGCATTTGAAAGCAAAGTGGCTCCGGAAAAGACACGTGGTTTCTAAATTGTGCCGTGGTGTGGTTAAAAAACGGAGTGCGTTCAATCGTAATATTCTTACCTCACTCGGTAGCTGAATACAGCTTCAACAGGTGGCTACGGGACTCTCTGGTCCCAGACTGCAAAAGAAGGGTACAGGATGGAGTTTTAGGCGTGCGTCTTACCCGATAGATGAAAAACGCTAAACCCGACTTTGGTCCGCCATTCTTACCAGCGTGTGGGTAGTTCCCGGGACTTGTGCTGTCTCTGCCCCCGGATACTAGGTGCTGGTTTCCTGTTCCTTTTAAGACGGGAAGAGTGAAGAAGATGGAAAACAGACTACGCTTTCAATATGCCCAGTTAATGATTGTTTAAGAGTTTGGGCATTAGATTTGGGATATTATTTAAAGGTGTGTATTTTATAAAAAGGTGTGTATTTTATAAAAGAAGGTGATATTCACAGCGCATGTATGTAAGAGCAGTTGGAAATCACATTTAGTTTCCTCTTTGCTCAGAATAAAGTATTTACAAGGGAGCTGGAAAAATAAACACACATATTCATTAGAGTGTAGTCACATGCAATGCAACTAGTGACAGCCTCATTAAACATGAAATATTAAACAAGAAATATGGATTTGGCCACTCATGGTAAGGTAGATGGATGTTCTTAGTCTCTGTGTTTCTATGAGAACTGGTGCCACGGGATATTGTCATTGAGCCCGGACAAATGAGTTTGTAGGCGGTGGCTGATTGGGCTTAGTGCTGTAAGGACGAGTATGAACTAATTTATCACGAAGATTTGGGCTGCGTTTGTAAGCAAACAGAGGACGTGGAAGGGTGTTGTTAGCCAGATTTAAGATACCCCAATGTTTATTGATGCTCTTCTTTACTGAGTTCCAACTCAGTAAAGAAGAGCATCAATAAACATTTTGATATAGCCAATAACATTCTCCTCAGCTTTTAAACTCTAAACTGAATCCCTTACAATTTTAATATACATTATGGGACAGTACCAAGTGCACATAAGAGTAACTTTGTGACCTTTTCTTCACTGTAGAGCTTAGTTTTGGAAGTTTTTGTAAGGTGTACTTTTCTAGACACCTGCAGATCTATATATACACATATATATTTATATTTTCCTCCCCATAGCGCGGGGCCTCCTCCCAGAGCAGCCAGCCAGGTAGAGGTGAGGCAGGATTTTCCTACTAGTGAGGGTAAGTCTTATTGAGTGTAAATAATCAATACACCAGCAAATCAATGACATATCACCCTAGGTTGTTGTTCTAATACATATGTAAACTAAACAATGTGTATATGTTTCTCTCCCTTGTTTCCCCCTGTTTTGCTACTTGCTTCTTTAGATACCTGGGTATGACCTGATCAACAAATATAAGACAGGAATACCGGTGGAGTATACAAATTCACTTCATTCTGTATTTTGTTGTCACATATTATCGCAGCAGCAGTTTCACACTATTTTCCATCTGGTCCTGAAGAAAGCCGATGATACCGCTTGGATCGATAGGCTGAAACATGTTGACCATCAAGTGACAGCGGTTGTATTTCTATACCACTGTGCTGTTACTTTTAACCCTGTCAAGCGGAACACAAGAATAAAGGACTATAGTGTATCCACTTAGATAGTTTTAATATTCACTCACTTATCCTTCACACAGCGCTGCATACCTCACTACACCTATTCTCTCACATATGGGATTACCATCCTTTTGTCAAAAAACATCTCTGAGTGCCTCCCTTAAACACCGGAGTAGTAGCTCCCAGTGTTGACTAGGATTTCTACACTGGTAAGGAGGACCCATATGATGAAGCATGTCACCCTTGGGTGAGTGAGGGTTCTTATCCTTCAGGAATGTCTCCCCCAGTCATGTTTGTAGTATCACATCGGTTATGAGAGAGGCAACTGAGCACATCTGTTACACACATATGTTTGAGACCACAGTTGTGCAATTTAGTGTTGAGCTTATAGTTGAGAACGCACACTGAGTGGTCTATAAATATCCCTATAGACCCCCAATCTACGGTAGTTTTTTCATACTTAACACAGGTAACCTGCCTGTGACAGTTTTAAACTTCAAATTCGATGTTTAAAAATACTCCTTTTGGCAAGTGTAAAATATCATTTAAATATTAATATCTCACCCATATGTAGGCCTTCTTACCCATAAAGGCAGGGAGCATGATGTTTAAAAGTAGGACATGTAAAAATTAATGTTGAGCATTACTTTATGATGAAATAACCGCAGAAACGATTTTTACTGTAGCAAGGTTGTCTGCAATCATTGGGCTACATTTTTACATGTATTAAGTACTAAATCCGATTTTAGAACAGTAGGAAATTACTTCTTCCTCTCATTTTAATTGTAATTTGAAGTCTTTTTTAATGGTAAAGTCAGATTTTAAATAAATTACTATTTTTGTAGATGCCATTTTAGAAAGTAGACATTGGATCACTGACAGACCCTTGAACTGATGACATTGAGCTATTCATAAACACATGCAGAAAAGTATGTGAAGCACATATTGATCAATTTGTAGTTCCTATGTTTGGATTGGTGAATCCCTCCAATGTGTTTCTGATGCTCAAATTAGTGGACCTGCCCATCAGTTTTGTTTCATACTCCATAAGACTTACACAGAACTCTACCTCCTCTGAAGTTGGGATTCTCTGAACCCTGCTTAAAGTTTCTGGGGCCTTTCTGTGAGCAGCCAGCTGCCTTCAACTGTTGATGGATTCCCCAGTAGGAAATCTGTATTGGAGCCAGACAGTGTTCAAAGGGTCTGGGTGTTGAGGGGAGTGGGTATTCCTAACAGAATGGCTGGGAAAGAGCTGGCACCTGCCCTAAGTGCATTTCAAGAGGATCTGCTCCAGCTCACACACTAGCCAGGCTACAGCCAACCCTTGAGGAAAGGGAGAAACTGACCTGAACCACATTTAGAGCCCACATGCTAGCACTGGGCAGAAAAGTGCATTCCCAGAACGTGAAGGAAGAACAAGACACTGAACTTGGACGGCAATGCCAGTTGGAAGAACAAGACACCTTATGCCCCTGAATGGACTAAGGACTTTGCCTGCAGCTGACCTCCATGACTAGATTGTTCTTCCAGGGCCAGTGTAGCTGGGCCCTCATACCCCTGAGGACCAGCTGGGCGAATACTTGGACTTCACCTTCACCCTGGGACAGCAGGAGGCCATGGTATCTTTGGAGGGCAAAGCACAGTATTAAGCTGGTGGAGGGAGCCAGTAACACCAGCTCCCTGCTAGGGACGGCGCTTTAGAGGCCATGAGGACTGTTGAAAATACTCCTAGTCACTAGAGATCATTACCATGAGTAAGATGAGCACAAGATCTAAGAGATTAGCCTGAGTTATGCCATTTTAAAGTTCCTGATTTTTTACCTTTTAAGAAGAATGGAGGTGGATCTTCACTATAATATATTTTGAATTGTATCAGTGAGGCCCAAACCCTAAGGGATGACACAATGCTCCTCCAAATTGGTTGATTCATTTAAGTTTGAATGGGTGTGTCTGAGCCCTCCTTCCGGGACTCATTCTTGGTCCTGGTGTTTCTATCCCCAGGGTTCAATGTAAGAGAATGATCAGCGCAGCAGTGGCGGCCCCAGGTACCCTATTGTCGGGACCCAGATCAGCCAAGCAGGTGGGAAGACTGTTGGAGTGTTGTGGTGCTCTTTACTGTGCTCCTCGGAAGGTTGAGCCCCGATAGCAACACAGGACCCCTAATCCACCCTCTGAGGAAAGGTAGCAGTAAACTACCCACGTTCCCCGCAGGGACAGGAGCACAGGCGGAAGGGAGCTAAAGAGCCAAGCAGGCAGCGCAAGAGTGGGCTCCCCGCATGACCCCTAAAAAAAAAAAGCTGCAGGTGCCTCGGTGGGGCAATGGCAGGCAAAACCCAAAGAGGATATATGAGGCGAGAAAACAAAGCAAAGCAGAAGACCCGCTGCTCATATATTTAGTGTTCTGACAAAGGAGAACAGTGCATAGTGCTCTGCAGGGCTTATTTTGCATAATTGTCGGTCTGCTGGTGCCCCATGGAGGGGTAGGGGCACCACCAACAGATCAAAGCAGTGTTGTTGGCGAGCTGCAAGAGTTGTAACCTCCCTGCCCCCAGAAATGGTCCTCAAAACATATCGCTATGTCTCCTGTATCATTGAATTTGAATCCATGACCCCAGGAATGTTTGCCATGAGTTTTAAAGCATTCTAGTTTTGGAGTTTTGCTCAAGGGCTCCAGAGTGTGGGGACTCCTTGTGGTTGGTACTATGACTGCATTACTGTGGCTTTAACATTGTAAAAAGAAGACTCTAGCACAAGTCTTATGTTGTTTTGATCACTAATGCTTTATTGACTATTTAGTTGATGAAGATTGCAGTGCATACATTTTCAATGACTGTAATTTATTTTGGCTCTTGTTTCCATTGATCCAATGGTGCCTTTTAACATATGGTTACTTTAATGTGGTTGCCCTTTGAAGAAGCCAATAGGCTTGCATTATATTATAATGTGGTGAATCCATGTCAAAGACAACAGGCTTGCCTTATATTTTGATTTGGTGACCCCTCGATAAAGCCAGTAGGCCTCCTTTATGTATAATGACACCCCCTTATATTGTGGTGTTTTATCTGGTAAACTGGGGGGTATTGTGACTGTGGGGGTCATAACCCACTAAGGATCAAATGTAATTTCAGAATGTCAACAACGGTATTTCCGTCTGCCTGATGTATGTATTTCTAAATTACTGCATGGTATTTAATAGTGTGTGTAATACATTAACTTTTCATTTTGAAAGAAAAAACACTCACTGAACAAACAATTATTCAGTCAAGTACTACAAGGGCATTCTTGGCTCCCATTAAGGAAACAATTGTGAAGCTACTTCCTGCACAGGACTCATCTCCTACACAACTAATAACCCAGTTTCTTACAGATATTTCTTGCAAAAAATATTAGACTCAATTTAATACAACTGAGACTGTGTAGAAAAATACAGAGAGATTCTGTCTTTCCTAAAATTACCAATAGTCTTAAAAAACGTGTTGCCATAAGTATCTCCTTTCTGTTGAATACTATTCATCTAGAAAAAGAGAGCAAAAGAAGGAAAAGCCAGGTTTAATTTTTGCTGTTTAAATTGCAGCTTTAATTACTCTCTGTGTCCTGCCTTTTTCCTTGGCAGCTGACTCTGGCAACAGGCATTATGATGTCAGAACCCAGCTATAATAACGTATTACAGTTGAGCAACTATGTCGTTTGTTTTTTACAGGTGACTGGAGACATCACATGGAATGTTTGGGGGATGTCTATTATAACCCGTCAACGTAAGGTACATGTGTTAGACTTGGCATCTTTGGCGTGGTTTCCCTTGACTTTTTACCTCTTATTTTTTATTGTAAACAGACTTTATTCAGAAGATTTCAAGTGCACAAATTAGCCAGTGGTATTAGAGCACTTAGCTTGTGACTAGTAACAGATTCAGATATCGATGAGCATGGATGTTGGGCGCATATTTGCCAGTGCAGATTCGGCCATGCGTAGCCCATGCGGAATCGTGATCAAGCACAATGTTCAAGTTCGAGTTCTCAGGGAAGTTGTGTGCTGTGTCGTTATGGTTAGGAGATCGGCATCTCAATAAGTTATCCAAGACCGAACTCAATTAGATCACAACAAACAATAATCAATAGGAATAATGCACCCCTTCCCCTCCCATCAATGCAACTCCCTCCTCCCCTGACCCCCCAGGCATGCCACTCGGTCACCAATCATTTCGTGGAGGATCATACCCATCCATGTAGGACAACAGGTACAGTAATTCCAATAAGGAGGCATCAATCACTGGTAGGCCGCCATTTACTATGCGTTTGCATTCCTCCCATAGGGCTCAACCCAATAGGGCATCGTTTCAGTTCTCACTCACAGGTCCACTCACCAAGTGTGTGGTTCAGTATTATCTGCTGGGTGCTTGAGCAGCTCAACTAGTGCCTCCCATGCTCTCGCCCCTTCCAGCATTTTTTAATTATCTAGTCTCTGAGCCATTTGCAGCCTAAGAATCCCCTCACAATCCGTCCATTTTGTGAATCCCCTCCGCCACCTTGGGATACTAGGAGCGCTGGCCACCCTCCAGTGGCTGGTAATTTCTCATTTAGCCAGGACTAACCCCAGGTCTATAAACTTACTGGTAACTTTATTCCGGGGAGTATGAGAAAACTGATGCAGCAGGCAATAACCCAGAGTCAGTGTGTTGTCTCTTTCCGTTATGTCGCCCAGTATAGACAGTATCCCCCTTCAGAAGCCCTCTAACAGTGGACACTCCCAAAACATATGTAAAAATTTGGCGCTCAACTTTTTGCCTCTTCCTCCTGTATTTTTGATGCTGTGCTGGATTTTGTTTTTGCTGGCTTAGATGCTTTGGGCTCTTTGCCATTGCTGATCAGTGTCAAAGTGCAAGTGCTCCCTGTGTAAATTGTTATTATGATTGGTTCTCCATGATTGGCATACTTGATTTACTGGTCAGTCTCTAGTAAAGTGCACTGAGTGGGCCGGGGCTGGTAAATCAAAACTACTAGTGGGCCAGCAGCACTGATTGTGCCACCCACATGAGTAGTTCTGAAACGGTAACTCAGACCTGCCACTGCAGTGTCTGTGCACGGTTGTTAACTGCCATGTCGACTTGGCAAGTGCACCCACTTGCCAGGCCCTAGCATTCCCTTTTCTTGCATGTTAGTCACCTCTAAGGTCGGCCACTGTGGGCACAGTGCATTGTAAGGGAAAGGTAGGACATGCCCTAATGTGTGTGGCATGTCCTGATAGTGAATTACTGCCAAATTCGTTTTCACCATTGCAAGGCTACTTGTTCCCATAGGACAGAATGGGGAGTTCGTTTATAACATCTTATAAACATAACTGTCTCTGGGAACAAGGTTGGAAAATAAGGTTTAGTATGCCTGAACTCAGAATGTTAAAATGCATCTTTTACTGAGTGTGATTTCTACATTCTGTGTTTGAAAATATCACTTTTAGAATGTAGATACTTTCATTTTTAGCCATCTAGTGTGCCTCTGCTAGAATGTGGATTGACTGTCTGGGTTTGGAGTGTCAGGGGCTGGGGAGGAGCAGGGGTTCCAGAGAGCATGATGAGTCAGGGCTGGGTTGAATAGACCTGGGCTGCATTTAGAGTAGGAGGGATTTCCTTTCACCTGAATGGGCCTGGTCTGCTTTCCACAATGCTGTCTCTACCTCCTGCCAGGAAGCTGCAGCAAAGAGGACAGAACTGGTTTTGACTTGCGCACATGGCTTCTCTGCACAAAGAGAACAAATACATTTTGTAGTATAAGTATTAGATCTAAAACCCCTGAACTTTAGACTTCTTCTGGAATCAAGACCAACCTTTGTCAAGGAGAAGAGCTGGAGAAACTGAGGAGAAGTACTGCCCTTGCTGTGAGTCTGGAGTTGGCCTGCAGTTGCTGTTTATGCCAAGGAAAGGAGAAGGACTTTGCTGTGTGCTGTGTCCCCTGCTTGCGGAAAGTCTCCAAGGGCCTGAGTAGAGCTTGCCTCCTATTTTGAAGTCTCAGGAACACAAAGACTTCACCCTAGCTCCCCTGAACTAACTTTCTGGGAGTTCTGACCTGCCAGGAGTGACAGTGACTATGTGGGGCCTCTGGAGGTTGTTTCTGCTGCTGGGAGCTGGAAAACAACGCAGCAACAAGAAAATTGGAACATCGCTGGTCTTGCGACAGTTTATTCGATGCAACGCAGTGGTGTGAGAAGAATCTCCCACACCGCACCACTGCTGCTGAAACCGACGCAGCACCTGTCGCCGCTTCAAAAATCGATGCATCGAGGGTTCGCGGATGAAGAAGCCAATGCAGAGACACTCAACGCCGTCACATTGATCGCGACGCATCCCAGATTTCCATGCATCGACCCTGTGCGGCAAGTTTTCCCCGATGCATCACCCGCGGATCGGCGTCATCTCGGAACTGATGCATTGCTTCTCCCTACAGACCGGACCCAACACACCGCTCCCCTGTGTTCAGCGGAACTGTTTCATCACATCCACAAAGGTCTCAAGAACCAACGCATCTCTTTTTTTTTTACGCTTCGCATCGCTGCAGCTGTTTGGCTTGGTGAATTTTGTCGCAACAACAGGTACTTTGCAAGAAATCACGCATCCATAGTTTTCTGTGGCTTCAGTTGCTAAAACCTTTTTGAAAGTCATTTTTCTTAATACTTGTATGTTGGATTTTGGTCGTTTTGGTCTTGTTAAATTTAGATAAATATATTTTATTTTTCTAAACTGGTGTGGTGTCCATTTGTGGTGTTTTCACTATGTTGCTGTGAGTGTTGGTGCAAATACTTTACACATTGCCTTTGGGATAAGCTTGTTTGCTCGTGCCAAGCTACCTATGGGGTGAGCAGGGGTTATCTAAAGTGTGTATCCCCCTTACCCTGACTAGAAGCTAGGGTCCCTATTTGGACCAACTAGAGACCCCTATTTCTAACAACACCCATATTTATGACATACATGGATGCACATGTCCATGCTTCAAGAAATCCATCTGGCAATCAGAGAGGGGCAAACATTCCAAAATAGGCAAAGAGGGTGTGTGTCTACTGGATACTTATCCTATGAAATAATGAAACTAGAGACGTACATTTATACATAGATTGCACACTCCCATATAATATATATGAGTTAAAGCTCTGCCCTATGTTATAAGGATATTGAAATTCACCAGTTCTTAATTTGAGGCATGGTTGTTGGTTGGGACCACTGGCTCTCATCTACGAGCAAGTGAGGGAAGAACACACAAAATGTAAAGATGGAGGAAGAGAAAAACAGAAATGCCACCACAAAGGGAGACACAGGAGACAGTATAAGTGAGACAAAGGGTCATGGAGAGTCTGATAGTAGATGAAAGAGGTCGGTTCAAGACCACGCAGCCTTGGCATTCGGGGCGCCAATGTTCAAAAGCACTAGCCGTGGGTTTCTGATTAGAGTGCTGGGCACTGCCACTCATTTTATTACAAATTAAGCACTACAAGCCTCCAGGGTGCTTCATGAGAATATAGAGGAGTGAGGCTGAAGGCCGAGCTCCTTTATAAGGTTATAGATCTCCAAGGCAACTTGAAATACCCAGTAATACACTGCACAGGGAATTTTATTTCTCACTACACATTACTATACCCTTCCCCTTTTCTTTTGGTTTCTTGCTCCTTCATATGAATGAGTATAATTGCAAACATGAAGAATGAATATGGAATCGGTAATGCAAAATTTAACACACCAATGCACTGCCAGTAATGTAAGGCAAAAACGTTATATGTCGTTTGATATGTCATTTTGAAAAATAGGTATAGATCATAATTTGTGCTAAAACCAGAGAGAGATTTCTGCCTTCATGTAACTAACTATAGCTTTGAAAAAATTAACATGCTACCATAAGTGGGTCATTTCTGATAATGGACATTTATTTAGAAAAACTGACAAGAGCTAAAAAGCTGGCTTGTGTTTTGCTTGTTTAAAAACCAGCTGTAATGCTTCTTGTGGCTTGACTTATACACTGTCTGCAGGCATAGTGACATACAAAAGTATAAATAAAGTGATAGATGGAATGCTTGAATTAATCTCAGCCATGATAATTATTCAGGGTTGCATCCCAGTCCATTGTTATTTGCATACCATGCCACCTCAATTTGGACCCAGCTATATGCAAATCAGTCTTGACCCTGCTCCAGCACGAACTGCCAAGGCAAGTCCTCCCTTAACCAGAACACAATCAACCCAGGACCAGGTTTTGCAATTGTTATGGGCCCACCAGACAGTATAGCTTGGTTTCAGTGGCATTGTGTGCACAGGACCCACGCCTGGGCATACCCATCCCACTTAGGACCACATACAAAAGTATGAATCAAGTGATGGATGGAGTGCTTGAATTAATTTCAGACACTAGTAATTACTCTGGGTTGCATCCCAGTCCATTGTTATTTTGTACACCATGCAACCTCAGTTTGGACCCAGAAATATGCAGGTCTTCACCCTGCTCAATTGGGAGCAGTCCAGGCCAAACTGCCAAGTCAGGTCAGCCCTGGAGCAGAACACAAGCAACCCAGTTAAGCAGCTACAAATAACTCAAATACTGTAATTGGAAAATTATAGATGGGAACTACAGGTTCCTATGTGCCATATCATTCTTAATTTGCAGATTTGCTCAAATAGAAAAATGGGTTGAGTGACCAAAAAAACAACATGTCAAGTGCCGTTGACACCACCACCCCTCGAAAAAACACTCAAAACAAGACCTGTAATGCCATACTTTATTCGACCCTCCCTGCGCCTGCCATGCATTCCTGCAGACTCGTATTGTAATTGGACATTATAAAAAGGATACATTGCAGGTTTGGGGTCCTTCTCCAGTGTACGTGTAACAGATCTTTAAAGATGACCCTGTCTGATTGATACATCGCACATCTGTTAACAAACACAATGCACAGAGAGTGCGTTCTGCTCCCAAATATTATCGACTTCCCTGCCAATATTTAAGGCCAAAGGCGCTTTATGCTTGGCGCTCCGACCGATAGATGCTCCGGGAAAGCTATAGGTGAGTGCACGGGCCTGAGCCAGCAGTAGTTGGAAATCCTGCTGCAGCCAGACAAGTAAATAGACTCCGTGGTGTCTTTTTGTTGCTTGGAATTAAGTATCCCTGAAAAATCATTGGCCAAAATACCTTGGGGAGTAAACGTGGGTGATAATGGTTCACGGGAGGTTGTAAAACAATAATGAACCAGACTAATCAATTGTTCTGAACGGCGATAGATCACTGTAGAAGAAAAAAATACACATCGCTATTGATCCGGGGCGCGTTCTGCTACTTTTCATTCTGGTGACACTTGACTGTTTCCCTTTAAGGTGCTACGGGCGGCGGGAGAGACGGAGCCCGCAGAGGAGGATTGCAAACAAAATCACTTGCAGACCTACTCATGCGCGATGGTGCCCGTGCCAGGCTCTTAATTTTATCTGTTTATTGCAGAAGAAATGCCTGCAGGTGATGATAAGGATAACACGGGCAGATTACAAGCCTGAGCCGAACAAAGCAAAGGTGCTTAAAACCAAATGAAGGGGCGGACTGTTCCGCTAAACAGATGAAATATACAACCGAGCCCAGCCGGCCCTGCTGTCTTTCAATTATTGCAGCTCATTTTCGTGTATTATTGGACGATCCTAGGTGTGCGGAACTCTAACTAATATTAATAGATTTTTGTCTGTAATGCTATAAAAGGGAATTGTATAAAGACCTGAACTAACGTCTCCTTTACACACTGATTAAAAACGAAAGAGTTTCTTTCAGAGGGCACAACCAGGAATGTTCATATTGTTGATAAATATATATTTGCATGGATTTAGTATTACTTTTAAAGCATGATGGGCTACACACGGAGGGCTCTCAACGGGTTGCATTGATACTGGTATGCAATATAAGCAAATCATTAATTAAATATATCAGCCTGAGGCACTTCACAGCAAGGGTCCCTTGGATACTAATACAAACGAAAAAGTGATTCCCTTTCCATTTTCTCCCTTTGCTGGAATATACAATGTAGCCATACTTTGGGTGCAGGGGGTCTTTTACATCTCTGTGCCCTGGCAGCACTGCATCTGCTGCATTAAAGATAGCTACAACCCAGGATTGTGTGGTACACAAATGATAATCCGTAGTCCATGTTAATCCCATCCTCGTCGCCAAACTGTGGTACACAAATGATAATCCGTAGTCTAGGTGTAGTTGTAGACAACTCTTTATTGACAAGATAGATGGGTGGCAAGATAGCAGGAGATAAGTAAATAGAAAGAAACCTCACCAGGGGCGAGCTCCCAGCTCCTCAGCCTGAGATGACTAACTGACCATCTAGCTCCAGAAAGGCACTCAAACATTCTATGATGTCACAAGACATTCTGATGAAGTGGTAGAGGGGGAAGAGACATAGAAGTCATTTACCACAGATTGCATGTCAGGTTCAAAGTACACATAACAGGAACTTTGAGGACGTAGAGGAATGGCTTGTGAGAAGGACATGACCTTTATCATTTGTGGTAGAAACAAAAAATCTGAGATCTCGGATGAGGAACCTAGCTACTAACATAGATTATCACAAGTGATAGATGTGATCTTGAAAGGAAAAATGTCCTTTCTTGAGTCCCCTCACTCACCGGAGTTTCCTCATGGTGACATGCTTCATCATAGGGGCCATTGCAACCCGCTGCGGGTTGAGGCGTGCTACGACTTGCGAAAATATGTAGGAACACTTGTAGTGAGAAACTATGTGTGGTGCAGTGCTGTATGTGGAGTGGAGTGGAGTGATTTAAAAATACCTAACTAGTGGGCGAAATTGCTTTATTCTTGCTCCTGGTTGATATATTAAAAGTAGGGTGGATCTCTGGGTCTAGAGAGGGGCTAGAGAGTTCTGTTTTTATTTTGTACAGTTTCTCTCCTTGCTGGTTACCTACTCGGCTTCCATCGAGACCGGTCTCAAGGGAAGCCGAGTAGGTAACCAGCAAGGAGCCCCTCGATCTGACCATGAGTCTCAATATAGCTTTTTGTAACATATCTACTGAACATTATCATATGTCGTATGTATATGGTTTCTATTAATTCTCATTAACTGGCATTGTGTGATTAGTTTTTCACTGCACTTTGGAGTGGTACGCAGCTGTGGCCCGTGGAGGGAATTGCGGTGAGGCAGAGAGGCGGAGCGGGGGAGGGGCAGGGTGGGGGTGCTAAAAACCGGCATATGGATAATTGGAGGTAAGTAAACAATTTAATTAATAAAATGAATTTCGTAGTGTGCCCTGCATCGCAAAATGCGATGCAGTGCGCGCTACGAAATCTGTCTAAGGATTAGTTAATCTTAGACCCACAAAATTCAGAATGAATTCTTTCCAGACCCACTTGGTCTAACTATTTCACACGAGCACTAAAAACTTTCACTCTATCCTGTGCACGTTACTTGATGGTTACCCCTTCTGTTTCTTCAAATTGTATATTTGTATATTGGATAATGATGAGATTTTTTTAGAAAAATAAATAGTGGAGTCCTTTTCTCTACTTTTATAGACATTTCGAAATTGATTGTGTGGTCTGTTGGACATCTAACTGTTTATGGGCTATTGTTTTTTCTCTTTTTTCATTGCAGGATTAATTCACATGTGAAATAAAAACTGAATTATGTTGTGTTAAAAAGTACCAATAATCATATTCAGAATTAACGTCTAGGACCATTTTTATCTGTAACGGCCCCTTTGATGAAGCATGTCACCATGAGGAAACTCCGGTGAGTGAGGGAACTCATGTAAGGACATTTTTCCTTTCGAGACTACATCTGGCTGATAAAGGGTATTACCCAGAAACCGATCCCAGGATGCTTGTTTCCGGTTTCGGGCTGGACTGTTCCCATGAGTCACAGGGTCAAGACTGATTTGCATGTAGCTGGGTCTAAACTGAGGTGACAAAGTGAGCGAGCTAAAAAATGATAATGGATTCTATCCAGATCTGTGATCCAGGGTGAGTGTATGAAAAGTTTCAGCACTCCGTCCATCATCTCCTTGTGTTTGCTTTGCTGTTTTTCTACCAGGCAATGCAGCTCGGGATGAAGACAGCTCAGTGCGCATTTGTCTTTGGCAGGCCTGGGGCTGCCAGCCAAACCCTATGTGCACTGAGAACAGTGCTGTGCACCACTCCCTTTGCAGCCTCACAGCCTGTCATCGTCTGCCCTGCCCCCCAAGACTCCTTCGTGCTGAAAAATAAAACGATTATAAACCTGTTTTATTTTCGTTCCATTTTCTGAGGTTTGGGGTTGCTGGCGTGGGGAGGGGGGGCAATGCTCCTCCGCCATAGCAGAGGAGCTGCCGATGCTCTACCATCCACCAGACCACAGTTTATCACTGTACTCCTCAAAATACTTCTCAGAATAAAACGTTTGAAATACATATAAGCATGAAAACAGAACCAGTTTCATGGAGTAACTCAATCACCCAGGCAGCTCGAGTTCTAACTGATCGCTTTTCACTATATCCTCCATTGTGTACATAGATGGCTTGTTCAACTCTTAAGTTTGAGATAAGTTGACCTGAACCCTTACCTTAATCACACTTTAGTTAAGGTCGGGGATTTGCTCTGAATTCATCAACATTGCCTCTGTTTTTAATGCTGGTATGGAGAGTCGGTGTAGTGAAGATCCCTTTAGGCTCGATCAAGGATCAGGATGGGGTTTAATGCACAGAAACAGCTGAGTGAGTGTTCGGTCGGTCAGTGATGAAAATGTTCTTGTTATGGTTAAAACTTGGTTTGCAGATGTAGAATGATAAATTCTGAGCATGCAATGTTTGCCCCAGGAAAGTGTGTATTGCTGCGATGGAAAATGTGGGTGGAAAGGTTGAATTAGATAACTCCAGACATTCCGAGCTCAACTGAAGGAAAGAAGATAGGAACACAAGTGCGAACTGGAATGTGTATGATGATCAGTCTTGCAATATCTAATGAACAGAATGGGTCAGATCTCCATTCAAAAGAAGTCAAAACAAACGTTTCTCTACATAGGACAAATGTTTAGCAGACGTAAATGGCCATAAACACTAATATATTTAAAATACTTGTGAAGAATATTCTTTGTTGAATTATTACTATTGGGGCATGTACCATTTGCATTGATGCCCGTCTTTAGGAGAATCACTATCAAGGTGCTTTGTCTTGCATTCATATTTCTTCCTGACTTAGCTCTCTGAGAAAGGTTCTTGAATAAACTCCGAAATTCAGATTGAGGTTAGTCGTATTGGCTCCTTTATAGGTTTTAAAGTACAAATACCAATGAAGTGAAGATGTTCTGTTAGGCTCACAAACTAAGGAATGTAATAAAATGTTAGATATGAAAGCTAAAACGAGTTCTATCTACAAGTGTCCGTCTACTCACAAATTCAATACAAGAGAATTGGAGATTTTATGGTTTGGTCGACAGACTATTGAAAAGATAAAATGCATTCATTAATATATGGATAACGCAGGGGGTCAAAAAAGCATGGTTCCCATTTTAAATCCCATAAATGTTTCTATCCACTATAGGAACATCTGTTGAACAGGATTACACCAAACTTGACATGAAACGAAAACATTGCTCAAAGAAGTGCCTTTGCTTTGTTTGTTGCAAATCTTATCAATCGTTTTTTAGAAATGAGCTTTACAAGAAGGCGTCAGGTCAGCTTTGAAGGATTAAACTAGAGAGATAGAAGACCTCACTGACCTTGTCAGTGTCTGTTTGCTCCCCCTACCGCACAGCTTCACATTGTAGTGGTCTGCCCTCCCGAGCCATTGGCTAGCCATTTCAGGCCCTCCTCCACACACAGGTCTCACCTACCCCTCATCCCAGTTTGCCCAGTGGTGAGCTCTTCTTCTGTCTGCTGTTGTTTAATTTATTTTCTTGTTATTATATTGCTGTTCTTTTTTCCCTTCATTTCATTGCCTTTTCGGTATTTCCTTTCACTGCCTCCTGCTGCTGTCCATATCTTTCACTGCAGTAGCCCCTTCCGGTCGCTGCTTGCTCCCTGCTGACCACTCCCTTCCAAGCAACATTTTCCCACCTCCTAGCTAATCAACCTCCTGCCTTCCCAACACTACTTAATGGCGGCTCCTGCACAGTGAAGGAGCGACCTCAGTGACCTTGTCAGCATAAGTAAGAAAAATAGCCATTGGTGACAATGTTTTTTGTCTCGATGTCTGATTTACAAAAGCAATATTTCTTTCTGTCCAATAGACCCTTCTGGTCATGGGGATATATAAAGTTTGTAGTTTCCCACATTTGTCCTGATAAGAATGGTACCCCACGTGTGTGGAGGGGTTTAGCCCCAACAACAGGAATGGAACTAACCAGGGACCATGCAAAGACCACATATACTTCACAACGGCCTTGTTTAGTCACACAAAAAACACTCTTCACAACGGCTGACCAAAGGTCCAGCACATCTATCCCTGTCTGTGAAAATGAAGTCATGTCTGTGCATCCACTTCTGGAACCCATCGCCGTTGAGCTCCACTGGAATCCAGAAAAAAACAATTCTTAGAAGATGGACGGTGCACCAAGAATGGAATCAAAACCATATAAGTCAGTCTGTCAAGTTTCTTTATTTTTCACAGTAGTAAAAATGGGCATTAGCCAACGCGTTTCGTTCCTATGAAGGAACTTCATCAGGGCTTTGTATAACAAGTGGGATATCCAACACTTTCCTCAGTATAGAAAAACGTCAACTGGCAGCAATTCAAAAAGGAGCTCCACAATAAGGGCCCAAGTATATTAGATCCAGCCTTGTGATCTGAATGTTCTCCTTCCCAGTATACAGCAAGTCGCCCGATAGTAGTAGAAAGTTAGTTCAGTCTGTGCATAGGATGGTCACTAGCTCCAGCCCCACAAGTGGGGTACCATTTTTATTAGGATATGCGGGGGAATCCTGGGTGGTAGGAATTGTATGGGTCTTCACAGCTTAAAGAATTTTCTCAGACAGGAATGTGGAGAAAGTGTGTGTTTTGTAGCAAAGTTTGAGGTTTGCATCATATTATGAGTAAAAAATGTAATGGACTACACACAAGTAACACAACTCTGGCATCCCCTAGGTGTCTAGGTTTCAGAAATGTCTGGGTTTAGTACGGTTTCCTGGTTTGGGAGCTGACCTCGAGGCAGAATAGTGAAACTATTCAGCATGGCAATTGAGACAATATTGGGATTTACATCCACTCTGCTGGGCCATATTTAAAAATTACACCCATAAGAATAGAAATACCATCTTACTTGCCATGGGGGTGGGTATGGATGCATCAATCCGCAAAGGAGCAGAAACACTGTTTGGGTTTTAGCATTGGGAGCTGATGTCACAATCGTCTGGCCCTCACCCCAATATGTGTCTAAAAAAATACACTGGCATCCATCCATGGCCTTTTCCCCCAACTGAGGCAGAAAGACTATGTTTCTCCTTTTGAGGTGGGGGCATGGCCCAATCCCAGGGTGGGTTGCCCCACCCCTTTTTAGCCCAACTTCAAATGCCTGGTATCTTGTGGGTGTTCTACCCTTTCATAGGGGGCAGATTAGGGATGAATGCCCTAATAAGGGAAATTTCCTATCTGCACCCCATGGTGGTGAAAACGCTCTATTGCTCCTTCTGCATGCGGATGTAGCTTAATGCCAGAATGGGCCGCCATAATCTTTTTGTAATACACACCAGAGATATGGTAGTGGTAATAGTACTGAGTCAACTAACAGAGTGCCATTATCCTATGAGAGTCTTTTGAGAAGCATGGATGGAAATGCCTCAGGCACATCATTGTGGTATGCTTCATCATAGGTGATTCAGTCCCACCTTGGTCGGATATTACCAACAAGGTTTTCTCATCCTCAAGAGGAGGGAGATCCAAACATTCCATACTGGATAAGCAAGGGATCCAGATAATGTATTAAACCTACTATGGTGCAAACCCAATATATATCTCTTTATTCATAGGGTACACTGGACAGGATTAAAAGCTAATTAGATGTGCCTGGAGGTATCATGTCTCAGTCACCCTTCCTGCCAATATGTTTCTGCCTATGCCCATAACCTGAAAAAGGGCTTTGGGCCTTCATCAGTGTAAAGAAGATCATGTGGATGTCAAAGTCCTGAGTAAATCCATGCCAGAGGTAAAAATAGGTCTTACTTTACTGATCTTTCATGCGGTTCACAGAGGAAGAAGTAGGTGTGAACACAGGTCCACCTCAATCAATCAATCAATCAATCAGGAGTTTGTTAAAGCGCGACTACTCACCCGTAAGGGTCTCAAGGCGCTAGGGGTGGGGGGGCGGGGGGGGTGCAGGTTCCATTCCATCAAGGAGGGGGTCTGCCGAAGAGCCAGGTTTTGAGGTTTCTTGCGAAGATGGGGAGGGATGTTGTCTGTCTGAGGTGGAGCGGAAGGGCGTTCCATGCTTTGGCCGCGAGGAAGGAGAAGGAGCGGCCTCCCGATCTGGTCTTTCTGGTGCGGGGGACCACGGCGTAGGAAAGCTGGGCTGATCGTAGGGTCCTTTGGGGTGCGTGGAATTTGAGTCGGCTGTTCAGGTATGCTGGTCCGGTGCCGTGGAGGGCCTTGTGTGCGTGGGTGAGCATCTTAAAGGTGATTCTCGCCTCGACGGGGAGCCAGTGGAGTGTGCGCAGGTGCTGGAAGATGTGGCAGTGTTTTGGCAGGTTGAGGACCAGTCTTGCGGCGGCGTTCTGGATGTTCTGTAGCTTGCGGATGAGGTTTTTGTTTATTCCGGCGTAGAGTGCGTTGCCGTAGTCGAGTCTGCTGGTGACCAGGTCGGAGTGACTGTCTTTCGGTGTTCGAGGGGGATCCATTTGAAGGTCTTACGAAGGAGGCGGAGGGTGTGGAAGCAGGAAGATGAGACAGAGTTGATCTGGCGGTCCATTTTGAGCTCGGAGTCCAGGATGATTCCCAGGTTGCGTGCGTGGTCTGTGGGGGTTGGCGGGTTTCCGATGGCGGTGGGCCACCAGGTGTCGCTCCAGGCGTCGGGGTTTGGGCCCATGATGAGTACTTCTGTTTTGTTGGTGTTTAGTTGAAGGCAGCTGTTTTTCATCCATTTGGCGACGGCTTCCATGCCTTCTCGAAAGTTGCGTCTGGCGGTGTTGGGCTCGTTGGATAGGGAGAGGATGAGCTGGGTGTCGTCTGCATATGACACAATGTTGAGTCCGTAGGTTCTGACGATGGGGGCAAGTGGAGCCATGTAGACGTTGAAGAGCGTCGGGCTGAGGGAGGAGCCCTGGGGGACTCCGCAGGTGATCGGTGTGGGGTCCGAGAGGAAAGGGGGGAGTCTGACCCGCTGCGTCCTGCCGGAGAGGAAGGAGCAGATCCAGTCGAGGGCCTTGTCCTGGATTCCTGCATCGTAGAGTCTGCGTATTAGGGTGCGGTGGGAGACTGTGTCGAACGCCGCTGATAGGTCGAGGAGGATGAGGGCTACTGTTTCTCCTTTGTCCAATAAGGTGCGGATGTCGTCTGTTGCGGCGAGGAGGGCGGTTTCCGTACTGTGGTTTTTTCTGAAGCCAGATTGGGAGGAGTCGAGGATGTTGTGTTCTTTAATGAATGTGGCGAGTTGGCTGTTGATGGCTTTCTCGATGACTTTCGCTGGGAACGGGAGCAGGGAGATGGGTCTGTAGTTTTTGAGGTCGGTGGGGTCCGCTGGGGGTTTCTTTAGGAGGGGGTTCACCTCGGCGTGTTTCCAGTCGTCGGGGAACGAGGCGGTCGCCAGGGAGCGGTTGATGGTTTGGCGGAGCATGGGTGCGATGGTGTTGGCGGCTCTGTTGAAGATGTGGTGGGGGCAGGGGTCTGTGGGGGCCCCTGAGTGGATTGACTTCATTGTCTTCAGTGTGTCTTCGGTGGTGAGGGCTGTCCAGTCATCAATCGCTGGTTTCCGGGTGTCGGGGGTGGTTGGTGAGGGTTCAGTGTGTTGGTTGTCTTCGTCGAAGTTGTCGTAGATGCTCTTGATTTTGTGGTGGGAAAAGATGCTGAGTTTGTCGCAGAGGTCTTGTGAGGGAGGGATGTTGGTAGACTCGCTGGTGGGTTGGGCGAACTCCTTGATGATGCTGAAGAGTTCCTTGCTGTTGTGTGCGTGGGTGGAGATTCTGTCTTCAATCGCTTTTTTCCTCGTTTCTCTGATGAGTTGATGGTGGGCGTTGGTGGCGGCTCTGAAGTTGTTGTGGGCTTCTGTGGATTTGGTGTTTCTCCAGGCCTTTTCAAGGCGGCGGCATGTGCGCCTGGACTCTCGAAGTTCGGTGGTAAACCATCTGGCTTTCTTGTACGGGTATTGTTTTTCTTGAGGGGGGCTATGGTATTGGTGCTGTCCGAGATCCATCTATGCAGGGTTCGGGCTGCGGTGTTGGGGTCGTCGTTTTCTGCGATGGTTGGGGTGGAGTTGTTGAGTGAGGAGGTGAGCTGGTCATCGGTGATTTTGGTCCAGTTTCTTTGTGGAAGCAGGTGCTGGTGTCTGTGGATGGTGGGTGTTCTGAAGGTGAAGTGGACGCAACGATGGTCGGTCCATGGGAGTTTGGTGGTGTGGCTGAAGGTGATGGAGTTTCCTGTAGTGAAGAGGGGGTGAGGGTGTGTCCTGCTGAGTGCGTGGGCTCGGTCACGATCTGGCGGAGTCCAATGTTGTGGAGGTTGTCCAGGAGGGATGTGGTGTTGGGGTCCAGTTGATTGTCGAGGTGGAAGTTGAGGTCTCCCAGCAGGGTGTAGTTGGTGGATGCGATGGCCTGCGGGGAGATAATGTCCGTGATGGAGTTGGCGAAGGGTCCGCGGGGTCCAGGGGGTCGGTAGATGAGGGTTCCTCGGAGGGTGGCGGTGGGGCTGGCCAGTATCTTGAAGTGAAGGTGTTCCATCAGTTCTGTGGACTCGTCAGGGAGTGTGCTCAGGCGGAGGCTGGATTTGTGGACGATGGCGATTCCTCCTCCTGGGTGGATGGGGCGGTCCTTCCTGGAGATCTTGTATCCTTGGGGGATGGCGATGGCGATGTCCGGTCCCGAGGTGGTGTTGGTCCAGGTTTCGGTGAAGAATGCTACGTCTGGGGTGGTGCTGTCGAGGAGGTCCCAGATTTCTGTTGCGTGTTTGTAGAGGGATCGGACGTTGAGGAGGATGCATTGCAGGGTCTTCGGTTCGGGTGTGTTCTTGTGGGCGGGTTGTGCTGGATCCGTGTTCTTGGCGGTGCTGCAGGTGTGCCGGCAGCGGTGACAGCTGAAGGGTCCATGGGTGTCGGCTGGTGATGCTAGCTTGCAGTTGTTGTTGCAGCCTGGGTTGAGTGCGTGGAGTGCTGCTAGGTCGTAGCGTTGGCGGGGCGGAGGTCCAGGGTTCCTGGTGCTGGTTGCGGACGGGTCGCAGACGGGCGCAGACGTGCTTGCCTTTGACGCGCCTTCGGTGCACCAGCGGCGCGCCCGTGGCCGCCATTAAGTAGGGGTCGGGGAGGGCTGGACAGCTGGGAGGCGGGGAGGGGAGCTGGATTGGGCCGGTCGTGCTGGGGGGGAGGGGCCGCGGGGGCAGCAGCGGCGGGGAAAGGTAAAGGGAGGAAAGAAGGGATAAAGAAAAAAGGGAAAATAAGCAGAAATAAGGCACAAAAGAGCAGAGATGCAGAAAAGAACAGAAAGGTGAAAGATAGAAAGGGTAAAAAATCGAGTGAAAACGAGTGAAGGAGCAGAGGGAGAGAAAGGGAAAATGGGCAGAAATAAGGCACAAAAGAGCAGAGGTACAGAAAGGTGAAAGATAGAAAGGGGAAAAAAACGAGTGAAAACGAGTGAAGGAGCAGAGGGAGAGAAAGGGAGAATGGGCAGAAATAAGGCGCAAAAGAGCAGAGGTGCAGAAAGGTGAAAGATAGAAAGGGGAGAAAAACGAGTGAAGGAGCAGAAAGAAAGAAAGGAGACAGAGGTCCACTGGACCACCAGGGATGAGGCGCAGGGAAACCTGCGGGTGGAGGAGGGCCTCGATCATCAACACTGAAGAGTGCAGGGGCAGGGGCACCTCACTTAATGGTGGAGCTGCGAGAGTGGGAGAGCAATTTCACTGACAATGAGTCAGTGGTCTTGCTCGCCTGTCCCCGCAGTGGCCGCCATTAAGTAGGGGTCGGGGAGGGCTGGACAGCTGGGAGGCGGGGAGGGGAGCTGGATTGGGCCGGTCGTGCTGGGGGGGGAGGGGCCGCGGGGGCAGCAGCGGCGGGGAAAGGTAAAGGGAGGAAAGAAGGGATAAAGAAAAAAGGGAAAATAAGAAGAAATAAGGCACAAAAGAGCAGAGATGCAGAAAAGAGCAGAAAGGTGAAAGATAGAAAGGGTAAAAAAACGAGTGAATACGAGTGAAGGAGCAGAGGGAGAGAAAGGGAAAATGGGCAGAAATAAGGCACAAAAGAGCAGAGGTGCAGAAAGGTGAAAGATAGAAAGGGGAAAAAAACGAGTGAAAACGAGTGAAGGAGCAGAGGGAGAGAAAGGGAGAATGGGCAGAAATAAGGCGCAAAAGAGCAGAGGTGCAGAAAGGTGAAAGATAGAAAGGGGAGAAAAACGAGTGAAGGAGCAGAAAGAAAGAAAGGAGACAGAGGTCCACTGGACCACCAGGGATGAGGCGCAGGGAAACCTGCGGGTGGAGGAGGGCCTCGATCACCAACACTGAAGAGTGCAGGGGCAGGGGCACCTCACTTAATGGTGGAGCTGCGAGGGTGGGAGAGCAATTTCACTGACAATGAGTCAGTGGTCTTGCTCGCCTGTCCCCACAGTGGCCGCCATTAAGTAGGGGTCGGGGAGGGCTGGACAGCTGGGAGGCGGGGAGGGGAGCTGGATTGGGCCGGTCGTGCTGGGGGGGGGGAGGGGCCGCGGGGGCAGCAGCGGCGGGGAAAGGTAAAGGGAGGAAAGAAGGGATAAAGAAAAAAGCGAAAATAAGCAGAAATAAGGCACAAAAGAGCAGAGATGCAGAAAAGAGCAGAAAGGTGAAAGATAGAAAGGGTAAAAAAACGAGTGAAAACAAGTGAAGGAGCAGAGGGAGAGAAAGGGAAAATGGGCAGAAATAAGGCACAAAAGAGCAGAGGTGCAGAAAGGTGAAAGATAGAAAGGGGAAAAAAAAACGAGTGAAAATGAGTGAAGGAGCAGAGGGAGAGAAAGGGAGAATGGGCAGAAATAAGGCGCAAAAGAGCAGAGGTGCAGAAAGGTGAAAGATAGAAAGGGGAGAAAAACGAGTGAAGGAGCAGAAAGAAAGAAAGGAGACAGAGGTCCACTGGACCACCTAGTTAACAAATGTGTGTCTACAGAAGTGCCCCCTGCACCCAGACCGATGGAGCCTGAAACAGATAGGATGGCTCTCATAAAGATGGATTGACAAGGTAAAATCCATGACAAATGTATGCCAATAAATAGAATAAGCACAACATCATTAAATAACAATACAAACCAAAAAATAGTCAAAAATGTATACCTGCCTCATTGATGGTGAGTGGTAATGTAATATTACATTTGATATAATTTAAGATATTTCTAATTGAATCTGCCACATTAAGAGTGATTTCATGGGGGATGCATTTGCCATGCAAGTTAAAGTTTGCAGAGCTAAATGTAATTGGTGAAATTCAACGGTTTTTCAATTCTAAGTTACAACCAAACTGTATTTAGTGAGAAAATATATGTGTGTGTGTGTGTATGTGCGCGCACATTTGTGTGTGTGTGTGTGTATATATATATATATATGTATATATATATTCACTGAAAAAACCATAGGTTATAGACCATATATAGTTAGGAATTCGCATTTACAAAACCTTATTTTACTCACACAAAACCATTGAAATTCCATATATAGTTAGTTGCACTAACTATATATCGCGCACCCGCAATCCACTGCTGATGATGTCACATATTACATCATTCATGACATGGTCAGTGACATCACTGATGACATCACTGATGACATCTCAAATGACATCACTGATGACATCTCAAATGACATCACTGATGACATCACTGATGACATCTCATTTGACATTACTGATCACATCACTGATGATATCATTCATGTGATAATACGATGAACCTCTTCAGACTCTAATATAACCTTAGATACAATCAGTGTAAACAGACACTCACAGACTGTCACTCATCCATGGAGTTACTCACACACCTAGTCAGTCAATCAAAGAATCAATCACACCTCCATTTCCTCAACTATACAGTTATACAAACTTTACTTATTCAAACATATACTAACACATATTAACTCTCTTATACAATCCCTGATACAAGTTCACGATGATCCATACAGCCACTCACACATTCACTGGCTCTTATGCACAGTTATTTATATATGTCAACTCTCACATGTACTGTGTTTTACATATGTACTTACTTTGACATGTAGCACTGAGATATCCATTCACTCACCAATACACTCATGCACACAGTCAACCGCCCATACAGCTGTTTCCACATGCACTTTTGAAACCATACATCTAGTGAATCAACTGCTCACACATCTATGCACAGAGTCATACACCTCCCAGCCACCCACACACACACTCAGTCTCCCATACAAATACTTGGGCAACCAATCAATAACCCATATAGTTACTCATATAGCTACTTATCAACACATGCAACAGTTTACAGAACAACAGACATAATGATGCACAAATTAAGACAGTTTAGTCACTAACCCATGCACTCAGTGAGACACATTTAATCACTCACTCATACAGTCAGTCATGCACCTACTAAATCCTTCATCCAGACACTTATACATCCACTCATTCTTCAATATGTAAGACATATTTTAACTTTACAGAAACATACAGTCACTGGATGTTGTCATCAGTGATGTCATCAGTGATGTCATTTGAGATGTCATCAGTGATGTCATCAGTGATGTCACTGACCATGTCATGAATGATGTAATATGTGACATCATCAGCAGTGGATTGCGGGTGCGCGATATATAGTTAGTGCAACTAACTATATATGGAATTTCAATGGTTTTGTGTGAGTGAAATAAGGTTTTGTAAATGCGAATTCCTAACTATATATGGTCTATAACCTATGGTTTTTTCAGTGAATTTTCAAGGTTTTGTAAATGCTAATTCCTAACTATATATGGTCTATAACCTATGGTTTTTTCAGTGAATTTTCAAGGTTTTGTAAATGCTAATTCCTAACTATATATGGTCTATAGCCTATGGTTTTTTCAGTGAATATATATATATACATACATATATAAACATATATCATCTGTATATCTATATAAATACAAACATAAATGCATGCATACATATACTTATATGCATTTTAGGGTTGTTAGGGCGTTTTCGTGTGTATTATGTTGCTTTTTTAGGGCTTTTGGGTCAATTAAGTAGGGTTCCCGGAGCCTAGGGCTGAGGGGCCGGTTTAGTTTCGTGCGTATTGGTGTTGGCAAGGTTTTGAGGGATTTTGGCGGTTTTTGGTCGAGATTTGGCCGTTTTATGGCTTTTTTTGTGTTTGCGGGGGGCGCGTATTCGGGTTGAAATTCGTCCCCGTTCCAGTGGATGGATTGGGCTGATTTTTGGTGAGATGTTAGGGAATCGCTGGAACTAGTTTCCAGCCAAGTTTGAAGCGGATCGGAGCAGTGGAAGTGCTTTAAAGAGCAATTTTTGTGCGGAGTAGCGAATTGTCATGTTATTCAATGGGAGTTTTTGGTGCGCATGGAGAAGGTGAATTTGGGGTGTTCCAGTTGCGCTAGAGGGACGGGGCTTGGGTGAGCTGTAGGGAGAGTGGATCGGCAGGTGTGCCGAATTTTTGGGATTTGTTGGCCGAAGGGAAGGGTGTGATTGGGCAAAGTCGATTTGGTGAAAACGGTGCGTTATTTACATGAAAGTTGAAAAAACACTAATAAAAGCAAAGCTAAAAAGCCACCTCATTACAAACAGAATGGCTTTAACTTAAACAAGGGCGAGATCTATTGCATTTTCAATGCTTGTTTACTTTGGTTCCATCAAGAAGGCATTCAGATGTGTCACACATTTGCCATAAATTCTGAATGTTAGCACTCTAGTTGCACATTAGATCACTGTAGTAAAGCTACTGCTCACCAGGGACGTCTGCTGCTGGTATTCAAAGTGCATGTTTCAGTCTGCATGTCAGAATTTTTTTAATGAAATAGAAGAGGATTTGAGAAGTCACTCAAAATGATCCCTAATTTTTCTTTCTGAAGCACTAATCATACTTTCTATGGCAAAATTAACCCCCTCATGTTGTTCCTTTTTAAATTGAGTGTCTTCAGACTTACCACTTCATTCCAATCAAGATGGCTTCTGGTGTGCCATACTTTTGTCATAAGTAAGACTGTTAGCGCTCTAGTTGTTCTTTAGAACACTCTGGGACATTCTGTCATTGGGCTATACTTGGGGTACATCTGGGTGATATTTGGGCTACATTTAGGCTCTTTTGTCTCTGGTGGCCATCTTGCGAGACTATGTCAGAATTTTTTAATGAAATTGAAGAGGGTTTGAGAAGTCACTCAAAATGTGCCCTAATTTTTCTTTCTGCAGCACTAATCATAATTCATATGGCAAAATATACCCCCTCATTTTGTTCCTTTTTAAATTAAATGTTTTAAGAGTTACCACTTTATTCCAATCAAGATGGCTTCAGGTGTGCCATACCTTTGTAATAAGTAGGACTGTTAGCGCTCTAGTTGTTCTTTAGAACACTCTGGGACATTCTGTCATTGGGCTATACTTGGGCTACATCTGGGTGATATTTGGGCTACATTTGGGCTCTTTTGTCTCTGGTGGCCATTTTGGGAGACTGCATGTCAGAATTTTTTAATGAAATAGAAGAGGATTTGAAAAGTCACTCAAAATGTGCCCTAATTTTTCTTTCTGCAGCACTAATAATACCTTCTATTGCATAATATACCCCCTCATTTTGTTCCTTTTTAAATTAAATGTCTTAAGAGTTACCACTTTATTCCCATCACGATGGCTCCAGGTGTGCTATACCTTTGTAATAAGTTGGACTGTTAGCGCTCTAGTTGTTCTTTAGAACACTCTGGGACATTCTGTCATTGGGCTATACTTGGGCTACATCTGGGTGATATTTGGGCTACATTTGGGCTCTTTTGTCTCTGGTGGCCATTTTGGGAGACTGCATGTCAGAATGTTTTAATGAAATAGAAAAGGATTTGAGAAGTCACTCAAAATGTGCCCTAATTTTTCATTCTGCAGCACTAATCATACTTTCTATGGCAAAATATACCCCCTCATGTTGTTTCTTTTTAAATTAAATGTTTTAAGAGTTACCACTTTATTCCAATCAAGATGGCTTCAGGTGTGCCATACCTTTGTAATAAGTAGGACTGTTAGCGTTCTAGTTGTTCTTTAGAACACTCTGGGACATTCTGTCATTGGGCTATACTTGGGCTACATCTGGGTGATATTTGGGCTACATTTGGGCTCTTTTGTCTCTGGTGGCCATTTTGGGAGACTGCATGTCAGAATGTTTTAATGAAATAGAAAAGGATTTGAGAAGTCACTCAAAATGTGCCCTAATTTTTCATTCTGCAGCACTAATTATACTTTCTATGGCAAAATATACCCCCTCATGTTGTTTCTTTTTAAATTAAATGTTTTAAGAGTTACCACTTTATTCCAATCAAGATGGCTTCAGGTGTGCCATACCTTTGTAATAAGTAGGACTGTTAGCGCTCTAGTTGTTCTTTAGAACACTCTAGGAGGCTGCAGTAGAACACAAAGGAATCAACTGACAGTCTCTGTCCTTGTTGGATGTACATGTTTTACTGAGAATGTCAGACTTCATTTTCACATGACTGAGAAAGATAATGTGAATTTACAGAAAATATGCTTTCAGTTTAGCTTATAGATCCCCTTCCAAACCACTGTGGGAAAATCATGAGATATTAGTTTTCTTTCAAACAATATTCATGATATCACAGCAGAAGGTTTTTTCACATGGTAAAATCACCTTAGAACCCACCACAATTCCTAAAACGAGTATGGTACCATCAACAAATGATTTATAATGTAACTAAAGTCCTAAAACCCTCTATTAACTACAATGCTTTTTAATGAGGTGCTATCATGTATATTGGTCCCAAGATGGCTGCCAACACTTCTTGGATGAAGTGCTGACAGCCAATCAGATCAGATGTGTGGTTAGGCTCCGCCCAGATATATATATTTTTTTGAACCTAAATTACTCAAAATCCACTGGAGCACATATATTGAGACCTAGCAAAGGCACATCAGGCTAACAGTCCCTACAATTTTGCCAAGTTTCGTGCAAATCCATTCAGCCGTTCGAGCTAAAAGTGAGGCCAACCGCCCTATGGAAATTAACATGGGAAAAATGCGTTTTGGGACCCCCCTTTTTTCTCGGCCCCCCCTTGATGAAACCCCCCCAAATTGTCAGGGGCTGCTCAGAAACAAAATGTTCCATTTTCCTGAAAATTTCAGCCAATTCCGTCCACAAACGCCAAAGTTATTAGACATAGAATTTTCAAAAATCCCATAGAGAAAAAATCCTAACTATATATACCTACTGGCGACCGCCAGTAGGTAATATATACACACATATATATATATATATATATATCGATATATATATATATAGATATACATCTTCAAACACACAGTTCAAATTCTTTAGAACCGCTCCTCAATTAAGGACACTCCAGTCATTCTTTGTAGTCCCATTGCCATGTTTATTAATCGCGTTTTCACATATGCCAAGTCAACAAACGCGTTTCGGCATTGCCGCCTTCGTCAGTGTTGACTGACTGAGACATTTTTTGTGTTTAAATAAAGTTTCACCATGACACCATGTCACATGATTAAAAACAACATAAAAGAAGGCATATCAATTTCATTCATTGTTATGTGGCGGCCATCTTGCAATGTCTAAGTACATCATCATTCATTTGATATTTCAACCTCAGTCAAGCCCTGAAAGCTTGACTGAGGTTGAAATATCAATTTATGAGAAATAATGAGATATTCAGTTGAATAGCCGCACATGTATGAATTGTAATATGAATGATGCTTCTCTTATACGTGAATGATGATGTACTTAGACATTGCAAGATGGCCACCACATAACAATGAATGAAATTGATATGCCTTCTTTTATGTTGTTTTTAATCATGTGACATGGTGTCATGGTGAAACTTTATTTAAACACAAAAAATGTCTGTCAGTCAACACTGACGAAGGCGGCAACGCCGAAACGCGTTTGTTTACTTGGCATATGTGAAAACGCTATGAATAAACATGGCAATGGGACTACAAAGAATGACTGGAGTGCCCTTAATTGAGGAGCGGTTCTAAAGAATTTGAACTGTGTGTTTGAAGATAATATACGCACTCCACCGTGCGTTAAGGAGGCACCCGAGGACAAGAGGAGCGGCAGTTGGTGGAATGGTGTTTTAGATATATATATATATCTATATGTGCAAGATACCAAAGAGAACGACTCGCATTCACGGGGGGGGGGGTTCAAATCCAAGTCGGATTTATTTACACAGAAGTCAAAAGAACAGACGCGTTTCGGCGGTACGTCTTCGTCAGTATCAGGCGGCCGCCATGACGCTACAGTTTATAAACATGATAACAATGACAATTGCTGCAAAAAGTCTCGCGGGATCTGTCCCAAACAAGCACCATTTTGAAATCATGCAAAGCACAAATATCGAAGCGATGAAAGAAAGTTACACACTAAATAAAGTATGTACATTTTCAATAAATTGAGCCCTCGAATGGGCTTAAGTTAAAGTGGTGCTGCGGTGGAAAATTACATTCTAAATCACATAAACCGCACAGATGTTAAATTCACAAGTAAAACTGTACTCAATCAATTGGAAAATACTAACCATGATTAAATAAAGCAAAAGCACCCTAAAGACAGTACATATAACATCAATTCACGCCTGAAGTGTCATAGTGCAGCGAAAGAAATTGTGAATAAGGACAATATTATTTACAGTATTTACAGGTGTACTTTCAGTTCCTCCCCCATGTTGAGTCCCAAAGGTGTTTTAGTCGATAAATCAATAATATATCGGGACTCGTCTCCTTAAGCATTTAGCTCTATCTCCCCCTCTGGGATCTCGAGGCACATGGTCAAGGCAGAAGTAACTCAAGAGTTTACGGTAACTGTTGTGGTGAATGTGAAAATGACGGGCTACTGGATAATTGCTGTTGTTGTTTTGAATTGCCCTCTGATGTTCTAAAATGCGGATTTTGGCAGGGTGTATAGTACTCCCTATATATTTAAGTCCGCACGGGCAAGTAAGACAGTAGACCACAAAGGGTCTGATGTTCTAAAATGCGGATTTTGGCAGGGTGTATAGTACTCCCTATATATTTAAGTCCGCACGGGCAAGTAAGACAGTAGACCACAAAGGGTGTCAGACAATTCATAAATTTCTTGATGGCAACTGGGTCGTGTTTCCCTGGTACAGAATAGCTAACAACTTTCCATGCCTTGCACTTATTGCAAGGATAGATACCTTGTATGCCTCTGGCAGCAGGGGGCAAATGGCTCTGTACCAAGTGATCTTTAAGTGACTTGGTTTTACGAAATGTTATAGAAGGTTGGACAGGGATGTCACGTCCAATGACAGGGTCAGATTTCAAAATACTCCAATTAGAGTACATAATCTTTTTAAGGCTCTTAGCTGCGTTGGAAAAATTTGTAATGAGCCTCAGATTATTGGTACCTTTGTTTTTATCTATTTTGGGAGTCTCTTTAATCAAGTCAGTTCTGCTTTTGACCTCAGCTTTCTTCCAAGCTTCGCTCAGCACCCTATCTTTATAGCCTCGTGCCCTGAATCTATCGAGGCTGGCCAACCCTGCTTCATTGTAGTCTTCAGGACGGGAGCTGTTGCGTTTGATGCGCAAAAGTTCCCCATACGGGATACTGTTCTTAAGGCTTGTGGGGTGACTGCTGCGTGCATGAAGCACTGAGTTGCCCGCTGTGGGTTTCCTGAAAAGAGCCGTCTGTAACTTGCCATCGGTTATGAATACTCTTACATCTAGGTAATTCACCTCAGTGTTACTGATTTCACCTGAGAATTTCAAATTAAGGTTGTTGCTGTTGAGATGTTTGATATAATCTTCAACTGACCGTCTACTCCCTTTCCAGACCAGAAAGAGGTCATCAATGTACCGCCTCCAAATTATGGTCTTGTTGACCCAATGGTCACAGGAGTCCGACCAGACCGCCCGCTTCTCCCACCACCCAACGAAAAGATTCGCGTAGCTGGGGGCGAAGCAGGCTCCCATCGCCGTTTGAAGGACTGGGTACTTTAAGACCCAGCGGTGCCAGGGGACAACACCTGAAACCTTCGTGGGTTACCTGTTCCGGCGTACGAATGACAGAGACACGGGACACTTCCTTGGGCGTCAAAGATTCAAGGATTTATTTACTGCAGGGAACACAGAAGTCACGACAAGTACAACACGTGCAACTTGGGGAGACTGCTTCAAATTGGTTCTGTGGATCGCTCCTTTTATACAGAATTTACCCATAGGACAACATGACACACAAAGGTTTACAACCCGGTTCCCATAATTATCCCCCAGAGGGGTCGCTTTGGTCACTTTGATACACACAACGTCCGGGACATAAGTGCGGAAACATTTGGCGGTTCCCAACTGTAAAACCCGTCTTCCCAACATTAGTGCATTCCAATCGGCAGTAAAACAGATCGAAATAGGAATAAGGACAGGTGCAGAGGAAGACGGAGACAGTGGGGAAATCGGAAAGGGTGTAAAAGGGGAGGTATCGGGAAACATGAGATACAGGCATCAAAGGGACGTGCCTAATGAGATGCACGGCTGAGACAATAAGTCCGTGCGGCGAGATGGGCCTCGAGCGGCGCCATCTGCCTTACAGTATCATAAAGACACTTATAAAGAACATGTGTCTTCCGCACATCTCTTGAGAGTCCCAGGGTCGTGACGCGGACAGCGTCCGTTCGCTGGCTACTTGAGGGCAAGAGACAAAATGGATGCCGTATCTAAGATGGAACCCGTGGGTACAGATGAAAAAACCCACATAACAAACGAACGGTTTAAGTTAGCACAGCGAAACTGCGCACACTTACCAAACTCGTCATTTGCGGTTCATAGATACCAGACTCGACCATATTCGTGCGAGTCGAAAACACCACTTATAATTGTCACGGAACCTCAGACGCTCCTTTTGCCCTCATGTAGGCAAGCACTAGTCAGAATCATATTCGATATTCATCAGACCATTGAGATGTTGTTGTAGCATAGCTCTGTCCAACCGCGTCCCCCTAGTAGCAGGTGGCTGTCTCATACACGTTGTAGCACAGAGGCCACATAAGGCAGGACCGCACTGCACACAAAGGCAACACGTGAACAGGAACGCCACAACGACTCCGATGATCATCAGAATCTTCCAACCCCAAGTCGACATCAGGCCCCAAAACCACCCAAGTAGCGTCCAATCCCCTACATCCACGTGTATGGATTCGGAGATCTTATGCAACTTCGAGATGGCTTGATAGACAGTTGGAGCGTTATCTGGAATGAAAATGCAGCAGCTCGAATGGATCACCTTACATACCCCACCTCGATCTGCTAAGATGACATCTAAAACCATACGGTTTTGTAACGTCATAAGCCTATCCGCCTGAAGTTCAGTGGTGATATTACCAAGGGCACTGGCAGTAATATTAGCTGTCGATTCTACCACTCGAGTCAACTGTCTCAGGTTCCTACTATTAACCATAGGTCCCCAAAACGGGAGGAAACCCTTGAAAAAGTCTCCTGCCTCTTGACCGGCAGTATCCTCTTCGCTAATTACGCCTCTCACAACTCTAGTCTTGTGATAATCTGCATCTACAGTAAACGTCGGAGGCAACAAGTTTGCGATAAAACATGAGCCCATGAAGTCAGAGGGCAACCATGCATACGCACGATCATGACAGATAAAGTATGTACCCTTGGCAGCCAAAAACACAGGGGACGAGACCATCGGCAGAATGTAATTTTCAGTGCAAGCACTCTCTCCAAGTCGGGCTTTTGATCTTCGGCCACGACCTATTAGACAAAAATTACCAATGTGGGGTACGACCCATATCGGAGGCGAGCTTTTAAGCTGTTTTTCACCAGTGAACACACTATATTCGCCTCTACTTAGGACCCTATAGGCTTGTACCTCTTCTTCAGGAATAAGCGAGGGATCATAGATATCGCTATCTAAATCCTCTATTGCTATAGACAAAGGTTTTTGGTACGAGGTAGGACCAGAGTAGGGGGAACGTGGTTCTCGAATGGGGTGGAAACCCAGTGCGCTTCGAAACATTGTTTGAAATGCTCGAGCAGACCCTTGGGAACTATACGGTAACACCAGATATGGAATTCCCTTATCCGTAGTATGTGGCATCAACCCACACACCCAACAATTAGTAGTGTTAACCACTAACTGATGCTGGTGAAGGAGCTGAATAAAGGAATTGTTGCGGAATTCTGCACGTCTAGCCTGTTCGTGTTCAGGTAAGATATGAAAAGAATGAGGAGATACAGTGGAGGTAAGTTTAGGGTCAGGGGTAGGAGTGGGTGTAACAGAAGGTAAGAAGTAAAACATCGTGTAATACACCCCACCCGCCAGTAATGCAGAAACAGTCAAAAACAATACAAATATTTGGAATTTAAAACATTTGGTACGACTGAGTTGCCGCAGCTTGAATCTTTGCTCTTGAGCTCCTTCCAAGTCCGTCAGCTTCGAAAATGTCATTCCCTATGACCGTCCGCAACGTTTCTTGACGCACTTCGTTCTGTGTAGCAGTAGTCAATCCCTAGGAGTTCCCAGGAACCGACGGTCTTTAACCTAGTGTCAAGACCTACTAACCAGAAGGAAGTACGCACGCGGCCCTACGGTCTTTATTTCACAAATATATATATATATGCGAAAACAATGTCTCTCAGCTGTGGAAGCAAAAATATGAGGAACGAAACTCAATGAATATATATACAAAATAATTACAGTAATACGAGTGTTCAAACTGATCGTGGAAAACGGGATAATGCAATTGTCAGGGGACAGAACAGGATCTTTTATTAGTCTCTGGTGCTAGATCGCAAAAAGTATCGGGTTTTCCCAGGACGTGTCTGTTCGTCGAACAAAGGATCGGTTGAAGGGACAACGTCCTGTTGATCAGCTGAATGTTCTGGTCTTGAGTCTTTTGCTGTCAAATGTTCAACAGTGTCTTTCTGCTGCGCTGAGGATTCTCCGACAGGTTGTGCGTCACTGAAAGGTACAAACGCCGGCAATCCTTCGGTTTCGGTTGATGCAATGCCTTTCCTCACCCACGAGTCTGCTGGCAACGGGATAGGGACTTTCTTCGTGTGGGTGGCGTGCACCCAATTCTTCCGCCCCTCAAGACGAACTGCAGTTCTCGTGGCAAGGAGGACCTGGTAGGGTCCAGTGAACCTCGGGTCCAAGTTGTTCTTGCACGAAAAGTTGCGCGTCACCACCCAATCTCCGGGCTGGAGCTGGTGGCCTGGACCCTCCGTCTGCGTCGGCAATGCTTCGTGAACCTGTTGGTGAATTAACCTCAGTTTAGCAGTCAAGTCATGAAGATAATCGATCAACATTGGATACTCAAGATCACAGAAAATACCCGGTCTAGGGACCCCCCAAACATTAGCAGGACGACCGAACACTATTTCATAGGGACTGAGCCCTACTCGGGAGTGTACAGTTGCCCTTGTTGACAGTAATGCTAAGGGTAAAGCGTCAGGCCACGAGAGACCAGTCGTAGCCTGAATCTTTGCTAGTTTTAGTTTAAGAGTGCCGTTATACCCTTCAACCAAACCAGCTGACTGGGGATGATTGGCGCTATGGAATTTCTGATTAATTCCAAGGCCCTTACACACACTCTTCATCACACTACCCACAAACTCACTTCCGTTATCTGACCACACGACTCTAGGCATTCCATACCGAGGAAAATATTCCTTCAGTAGGATTTTCGCAGTAGACAAAGCAGTATTGTCTTTGAGAGGATAAGCCTCGATCCATCGGGAGAATGCGCAAACCACAACTAAGACGTATTTTAGGTTATTGCATCGCTCCATATGGATGAAGTCCAATTGGATCACTTCAAAGGGACATGAAGGGGGAGCAAAACTGCCAGGAGGAGTTGGGGTTCCCTTACCAGGATTGTACAACATACATACCATACAATTCTTAACCAAGCGTTCAGCACATTTCGTAATACCATCATTCTTCCACACAGGAGACAGTAATTTACAAATACCTTTCGCACTAATATGTGCTACCCCATGCGCCATAGTCACAACAGCCAGCACATACGCATCCGGTAACATCCATCTTTTCTGATCAGACAAATCAATCCAACAACCATTCGTATCCAACTTTCCCGTACTTTCTTTCCACTTCGTCTTTTCAGTCTCGGTGGCCTCATTCTGAATTGCTTTCACACTCTCGATAGTGTCCTCACACATACTTGATTCTGTAGGCCACCTAACCGAGCTCGTCACATACATTCGTGTGCTAAGGTTCCGGGCAGTCTCCTTAGCAGTCTCATCCGCAAAAGCATTACCACGACCAACATCATCCGTCACCTTACGATGCGCACTACATTTAACAATTGCCACTTGTTTAGGCAACGTAAGCGCATCCAAAAGATCATTCACGAGCTGGCCATGCTGAATCTTCGTACCATGCGATGTTAGAAAACCTCTCTCTCTCCACAACCGTCCAAAACTATGTGCGACGCCAAAGGCATATTGGCTGTCGGTAAACACATTCACACGTTTCCCTTTTGCTAACGCACATGCTCTAGTAAGAGCGATCAGCTCTGCAGCTTGGGCAGAATTCTGACTTAATCTCGCAGTCTCAACAACAGTATTCAACGTTACAACAGCATATGCAGTAGTCACATCGCCATTCGGCAACTTGAAACATGAACCATCCACATACAGTGTACCGTCTGGGTCTTCCAATGGGGTGTTTTTAAGGTCCACTCTACCTTTTGTTTCCTCCTCTGTCCTCAAATAACAATCGTGTTCTGTTATTTCATCTGACTCTGAGCTAATTGGTAACAAAGTTGCCGGGTTCAGAACATTACAACGTTTTATTCGAATGTGGCTTGCCAACAGCGTCAACTCGTACCCAGACAACCTCGCACTCGTCAAGTGCTGAGTTTTCGTACGATTTAAAAGAGTATCGACTGCATGCGGAACCATCACCGTAAGCATATTATCCATGACCAACCCTGCTGATTGTCGGATGGAGACCGCGGCTGCCGCCGTCGCTCGCAAACAACTCGGCAATGCTCTAGCTACCGGGTCCAAAGTCGAGGAAAAATATGCACATGGACGTTGCTTACCACCAAAAGGTTGCGTTAAAACACTCAACGCACAACCTTCCCTCTCGTGAACATATAATGTGAACGGCTTGCTATAGTCAGGAGTACCCAACACAGGAGCCGAACACAATGAATCACGTAATTCAGAAAAACTTTTCTGACATTCTTCCGTCCATGGTAAAGGAGTCGAAACATCCTTGCACGTAAGAGCCACTAATGGTTTCGCTAGCAATGAAAAATTAGGAATCCACTGCCTGCAGTACGACGTAATACCTAAAAAGGCACGCACATCTCTTTGGGTTGTTGGCACAGCCATTCGCGCAATCGCCGCAATTCTCTCTGGGGTCAACCTCCTTCCCTCCTTCGACAATAAGTGACCTAAATAGGTTACTTCTTGACAACAATATTGGAGTTTAGAAGACGACACCTTGTGATTTAACTCGCAGAGATGTTGCAGCAGCGATACTGTAGCAATTTTGCAAATGTCCTGAGTATCGGCAGCTACCAATAGGTCATCGACGTATTGGATTAAGGCCGCACCAACCGGCAGCGTAAACGCATCCAGTTGGCCCTTCAAGGCTTGACTGTAAATCGATGGACTTTCACAGTAGCCCTGAGGAGCGCGTTTAAACCGGAAGCTGCGTCCACCAAGAGAGAAACCGAAAAGGTCTCTACTCTCTTCTGCAATCGGGATGCTGAAGAACGCATTCTTCAAGTCAACCACCGAAAACCACGATGCAGAAGCTGGAATCAGAGTCAGTAGCGCCGTGATGTCAGGCACAACAGGGAACTGAGGAATCACAATTTTATTCACCTCCCGTAAATCGATAACAAAACGATAAACAGGTGGTTTCGAAGGATCAGTACGTTTTAGAATGGGAAGTACAGGGCTGTTGCACACGTTTCCCCGTGTTTCCTCAATAACGTCTTTCTCGATCAAATCATAGATGATTGCTAACAGCGCTTGTTCACCATCAAGAGAGATACGATACTGGGGAATACGTGGCAACCGCACATTAGATTTCAACTGAACAACATATGGTGAGATATCAAGCAGGCCCACATCATTGGGACCTGTTGCCCACAAAGACGCAGGAAGAGAACTCAATTCCGGTGGAAGCTTATCGAGAGACAAGTACATAGGAGAGACAACCCTCTCTCCCAACGTAAGCTTTACACCCGCAGGAGAACAATGCAAAGTCGCATACAAACGTTTAAGCAAATCCAGGCCCAAAAGATTTTCACCACAACCCGTGGTTAGAATCAACGGAGCTTCGAGCTCACGAGGCCCAATTTTAAGGGGCAAAGGGCGCGAAACTGGATTGCTAACGGGGGCGCCAGAGAATCCAACGGAAACATTTGTTAAGCCAGACAAAGGTGCGCCAGGGAGTTTCGAATGCTTTATGGAACTTTTCGCTGCACCAGTGTCCAACAGAAAAGGCTCAACGACGCCCGATGTAGCAACTGCGACGTAAGGCCCTCTCTGATCAACCGGAACTGATACCACTCCCTCTCCTTGTCTTTGGCTGTCCTAGTAATTACTGTCGTCAGTTCCCTGATCGACGTAATAATCGTCTACATTGTATTGCGCAGATCGTCCTTGCGACGATCCACGTTGATCAAAACAATTATCGGAGTTGGATGAATTATCCGAGCGATCATTCTGAGCACCACGACCTCTGCCACGTGGAGCCTGCTGCGAACCACCACGACCTCCCCTAGATGGATTACTACTATTACGTTCATTTAGAACAGGACAATTGAATTTGATATGTCCCTCCTGTCTACAATAAGCACATTGATTGTACCCTAACGAGGATCTTTGGGAGGAAGAGTCATTGCGAGATTGTGATCGGTTCGATTGCGGCTGCGATCGATTTTGTTGCGAAGTAATCTGATTAGAACGTGGAGGATACGCTTGCTGAAGCAACACTTTAGTTTTAAGCTCTTTCGTCTTTTTATCAACACGGTCGTTCTCTTCTTTCTCTCTGTTCTCATAATATTGTGCCGTGGCCAATATCTGAGCTGAAGTAGAAACGGCCCATGCACTTTCTGAATTCTTCAATTTATTGCTCAAATCGGGCAGTAAGTTTGAAACGAATTTATCTACGAACAACCTTTGACCACCCTCAGTGCCCATATCCTGACCACTATGATCAATGAATGACTCCTCAAACCTAGTAAAGTAGTCGGAAACACTCTCGTCCTTCTTTTGCTTACAAGCTGACAATTTGTCCCAGTTCACCCTCATAGCTGGCATAAGAGTTTTCATTAATGTTATAATTCTTTGAGGAAGGTCAACAATCAGCTGCTCGGGTTTAGCACCACCAACTTGTCGAGTATCCGCCGCTACAATGGCAGCCCAAGCACCACCTAATTCATTCGGATGATTCTCCTGACGAATCTTAGCCCATACCGGTTGCGGTACGACATTACCAAACAACATATCAATATCGGCAAGATTCATTATCGTAGCATCTACGAGCTGCGATAATTCCTTATAATACCCTGCAGGATTTTTGCGAGGGTCAGGCAAAGATTGCTTCACTTGCAACACTTCTGATCGTTTCCATGGGAGATGTATCCATACCCTCTGAAAGAACGGCAAGATCGGCGGGTTTGCCCCGGGATTACCTGGCATCCACACTGGTGGAACCTCTCGCATAGGAAACTGTCCAGACTCATCCGGCTGTCTTTCAACATCTTCAACAAAGAGGGCTTGAGGTATAGGAGCGGGACGGAAGGATAGCAACCGTTCAACAGCACGTCGAACGTTGGTATCCACTATCAGTCCAGCCGAAAACTGAAGCTGTAAATCAGACAACGCGGTCAGCACCTCGTCAGGTGCGTCGGCCGATATCTGATCACGAAGGACCTTGCACATTTCCTCGAATACAAATCTCTGGGTTGGTATATTGAATTGACAAAACGTGTCGAGTACAACACGGGGTGGATTTCTAAGGGGGTGCGTCATCCAACCCATCGCCATATTATATAGCGAAGCACGTTCCCTATTACCTGGAAGCTGGCTACGTCTCTGAGGACCATCTGAACCAGCGGACCCAAGAACAGGTCCGAGCGAATGAAAGAAGCAAGCCGCAAGAGGAGAATTACGACTACGAGTAGAGGGAGAAGTATAGGAGACCGGACTAACAAGTGAAGGAGTAGAAACAGAAGCAACAGCAGGAGTTAACAGAGCAGGAGCAGTAGCATGAGCAGGAGTATGTGGAAGCGGAGGAGCAGTAGGGATAGCAACAGACAAAGAAGCAGGAACAGTCGGAAAAACGGGTGCAGGTTGAGGAACAGGCGGAGGAAGAATAGGTGCAGGAACAGGTACAGGGGGAATCACAGGGGCTGTGGTACCCTGTACGTACGGAGGTGGCGACTTCATAAGATAGGACATTAAGGAATCCTCAACTGACTCATCCTTCTTTTCCGACTCCGTAGGCAAAGTAGGATAGCATTTATCTATAGTCATACGCTGTAATCTGTCAAACACTTCCTTTTCCCTAATCTCCTTATCATGCTGAAACTGCTCTGCTTTCTTTACAATGGTACCAGCACTATCTCTCTGATTTCGCTTAGTCTGTCTGATTTCTTTCTGTCGGGCTTCTTTGCGCCACAACCGAAAGGCATCAAACATGGCCGGCCTTGACTTTTTCGCAAACAATTTAACCTCTAGATTATCTAAGATCGGGGCCTCGAAGCTACCATGTGGTGGCCAACGAAGGTCACCATCTTTCTTTGTGTATTTGATCCAGTATTCATTAAAGGTAATCGGGCCTAGCCCATGTTTACTGTACAGTTCATAAGTCGGGGTTCCAACCGGAGGTATCGGACACGAGTCCTCCAGTCGGGAATCCGTACCACAAGGTCTGAAACAACTAAACAAAGTACTGCGACCGGGCATCTTGCACACTAGCCGAGTTTCACAAACTTCAAGGGTTACGGGATTTACCAAGTCCCAGCAAAGAACAAAACCCTCGGTTTTTGGCGGCTGCAGTCGTCAAATAACACAACAAAGTACGCTAGCAAAGTGTCACCGACAAAAACACTCACACAGCGTTAACAACAAAAACACCCGCTAAAGTGTCAACAACTAAGGACTCTGGGAGCGACCCACAAATACTTAACTCAAAGATCGATGGCGTCACCAGGAAGGCCCGTCAATCGTCTCGCTATACCAAGGTCTACGCCAGGCGCCAAAACAGGTCTACAGTCAGGGCAGCAGTCCGTCGCAGCCGTCAGGAGGCGGGAATCTTCGCGGGAAAAGTCTTCGGGCCACTTGTTTCGACAACAGGATCGATGAAGCGGAGTGCACTTTCCCTCGGAGATTTCACACGAAGTTCCTCACGATCGTCGGGCTTGGACCGGTACCACTGATGCAGCCCCACGTTGGGCGCCAACTGAAGGACTGGGTACTTTAAGACCCAGCGGTGCCAGGGGACAACACCTGAAACCTTCGTGGGTTACCTGTTCCGGCGTACGAATGACAGAGACACGGGACACTTCCTTGGGCGTCAAAGATTCAAGGATTTATTTACTGAAGGGAACACAGAAGTCACGACAAGTACAACACGTGCAACTTGGGGAGACTGCTTCAAATTGGTTCTGTGGATCGCTCCTTTTATACAGAATTTACCCATAGGACAACATGACACACAAAGGTTTACAACCCGGTTCCCATAATTATCCCCCAGAGGGGTCGCTTTGGTCACTTTGATACACACAACGTCCGGGACATAAGTGCGGAAACATTTGGCGGTTCCCAACTGTAAAACCCGTCTTCCCAACATTAGTGCATTCCAATCGGCAGTAAAACAGATCGAAATAGGAATAAGGACAGGTGCAGAGGAAGACGGAGACAGTGGGGAAATCGGAAAGGGTGTAAAAGGGGAGGTATCGGGAAACATGAGATACAGGCATCAAAGGGACGTGCCTAATGAGATGCACGGCTGAGACAATAAGTCCGTGCGGCGAGATGGGCCTCGAGCGGCGCCATCTGCCTTACAGTATCATAAAGACACTTATAAAGAACATGTGTCTTCCGCACATCTCTTGAGAGTCCCAGGGTCGTGACGCGGACAGCGTCCGTTCGCTGGCTACTTGAGGGCAAGAGACAAAATGGATGCCGTATCTAAGATGGAACCCGTGGGTACAGATGAAAAAACCCACATAACAAACGAACGGTTTAAGTTAGCACAGCGAAACTGCGCACACTTACCAAACTCGTCATTTGCGGTTCATAGATACCAGACTCGACCATATTCGTGCGAGTCGAAAACACCACTTATAATTGTCACGGAACCTCACGTTCCCCGTTTTTGTCGGTAGATCTGATCCTGAAAAATGAAAATGTTGTTAAACAAGCTGAAACGGAGAAAGTCGGTGAGCTTTTCACTGTGCTCCCTATGTTCTGCCGGTCTTTGTTGCAACGCCTGATTGATTACATCCAAGCCTTGTTCATGTGAAATGCTTGTATACAAGCTGGCTATATCTAAGGTCACCATTAGATAATCTGATTCCCATTAGCTCCCATCAACATAACGGAGGAAGTCCTTAGTGTCTCGTATAGGAAGTCATTACCTCAACAAAAGGAAAGAGATTAAAGTCTATAAATTTAGACATGTTCTCCAAGAGGCCTCCAACAGATGAAATTATTGGACGGCCTGGCGGCTTTTCCGAGTCTTTATGCACCTTCGGCAGGTGGTAGAAGGTGGGTATTTTAGGATTACAAACTGACAGGAATTTGAATTCTTCGACTGACAGCATTCCTCTTATGTGCCACTTGTGTATCAGTTTTTCATATTGAGTGATACTCTCCAAGTATTCTTTCATCACAATAGGTGTATAATTGTCACGATTGCTAAGTTGGAGAAGTGCTTCAAGGCAGTAGTTTTTACGGGTTTGCAGGACTACATTGCCACCCTTGTCGGAGGGTTTTATTACAATGTTCCTGTCAGCTGCCAAATCCTTTATTGCCTTCCTTTGTTGAAATGTCAGGTTCCACATGGATCTATGGTTCTCTGATGGATTCTCTCTTAGGTTCCGCAGATCTAACATGACCTTGTCATGAAAAACGTCAATGGCGTCCGAGTTAGAAGGTGGGACAAACTTCGAGACTGGTTTAAAGGGGCTGGGTTCTCTTGACTGGATGTTGTTAGCAGATGCTCCAGAGGTACCCATGCCCGATGCTATTTGGCTGGCTGTAGCACCTTCTATATTAAGATCTTCCAGAACTGCAAGAAGCTCCAACTCCTTTTCACTGATGGGGTTGGGCCGTGATGCTTGGGGAGTGCCAGGTGAGTTGATGCCTTTAAGTTTAAAGAGTTTGTGTAGTTTCATTTTACGCACTAGTTTGAATACATCAATGCGTGTCTGTACAAATTCAAAGTTACTTGTTGGACAGAAAGTAAGTCCAAGTTGTAAAACTGATGTTTCTGAGGGTGTCAGAATCTTAGGAGTCAGGTTGATGATAGTTAGATTTTCCGTGTCTCTCTCCAGGGCGTGGGGCATTACTTGTGTTGAGTTGTTTTCTTCTTCGATTTTCCTGCGCCTCTTTTGGGGCGCGTGCCCCTCACCTCTTCTGGTGCGTCTGTGGCTATTTCGGGCGGTCTTCTCTTTCCCCCTCTCAACCACGCTTGCCTGATTAAATCGAACTCCTCGTGAAAATGGGGAGGTGTAGGTAAATCAGGTAAATTTACGCTGGATGCTCCTCTCGTGTCGTTGTCCGAAAGTTCAGCGCCTGAGACCTCTGATTCTGAAGTTTCGGGGGCAGCAGATTGCTGTTGTTGTAGCGATCTATTTTTTCTTAGATCTCTCCTAGGGGCATCATATTTGCGAGCAAATGTTAGGATTCCGCCCTGCTCGTAGTCTTGTGCATCCCTTTCAAACTTTTGTTGTTTTCTCTGTTTGATTTTTCCCTCATAAGTTGCCAATCTTTGCTTCACTGAAGCTCTCAGTGCATCATGCTCCTCCTTTTCTCCTTCTTCAGCAATTTTGGTTTCAAATTCACTTATTATATCCAAAGTCTCTTGTCTGTCTAACCAGGCATATTTAACTAGAAGAACTAGCATGCCCTTAGAGGAGTGTGCAGTATATTCAGCCCACTCATCTAAAAGTTTAGGATTAGGGCTCTCATACGCTGGTATAGTATAGATTCTGAGTCCACGAGGAACTCTGTTCACATCGATATAGTTCTCAAGCGATGAGGCCTCCCACCATTTCCTTATCTCACGTTCATATAGCCGTTCTAGTTGTTGGTATTTAGGTTTAAGACCTGGTTGGGGTGGGTTCTGAGTACCTGCTTGTACTGTTGGACGAGAGCCAGGTCTCGTCTTGAAAATGTCTGAGGCTGTGTCACGGCGGTCCGCCTCACTGTACATGGGATTCATCAGTTGCTGAAATCAAAAGTGCTTCCCCCCTCGCTAAGCTCGTAGATGCAGGACATTTCAATTATGTATCCGCTAGGTGTGAAACAAAGAATCGTCGGTCCTTACCGCATGTTGCGCGCGGTCGTTAGAGGCTGATCCAAAGCTCCATAAGGTTCACAGCGGCTCCCAAAAACCAGTTTTCGACGCTCCAGTGCTCTGCCGTAGATACCGGTGCACTCAATAGCGCGTGCGAGCCACGCGCCGGCAGGACGCGTAGAAATGCAAGATACCAAAGAGAACGACTTGCACTCACGGGGGGGTTCAAATCCAAGTCAGATTTATTTACACAGAAGTCAAAAGAACAGACGCGTTTCGGCGGTATGCCTTCGTCAGTATCAGGCGGCCGCCATGACGCTACAGTTTATGATAACAATGACAATTGCTGCAAAAAGTCTTGCGGGATCTGTCCCAAACAAGCACCATTTTGAAATCAGGCAAAGCACAAATATCGAAGCGATGAAAGAAAGTTATACACTAAATAAAGTATGTACATTTTCAATAAATATATATATATAGATAGATATAGATATAGATATATTACCTACTGGCAGTCGCCAGTATGCATTCATAGTTAGGATCTCGTTTCTATTCAAATAGTGTTTTCTCTTTTCCCAATGTCTTTGGTGCCGGTTGACAAATCTTTGCAAAATTTTCAAAACTAATGGCCCACTCTGGTCAGCTAATATCTTGAAGTTTCGGGGTGATTCTTGAAGCGGGGGTTGAGAGAAAAGGGGGTCCCAAACGCGTTTTCCTTATGTTAATTTCCATAGTCAAAACTGGAACAATCTACAGTCCGAACTGCTGAACGGAATTACACCAAATTTGGCAAAAATGTAGCCCTTGGTTCAGAAAGATTCAGAAAAGGGGGTGGTGATGAACAGAGTGTCTGAATTAAGCAGACCAATCTTACCCAGTCCAAAGATCAGGGCTTGATCCATCACCGTTTTTTAGCTCACTGCACCATCCCAGCTCAGAACCTGGCTACATGCAAATTAGTCTGTTCCTGTCCCAGTGCATGATGGGAACAGGGCAAACCAAACTACCAAGCCAATTCTTACACTGGGAAGGAAACAAGCTTCCGGGGACCGGTTTCTGGCATTTCAGCCGTCGTCGGCCCGGCTTGCTTGAATCCTGATGGTGCAATGAGCAAGGGACTCACATCTGAGTATACCCTTCCACGCTTATGGTGGACAAAATGATTCAGAAAAGGGGGTGGTGATGAACAGAGTGTCTGAATTAAGCAGACCACTCTTACCCAGTCCAAAGATCAGGGCTTGATCCATCACCGTTTTTTAGCTCACTGCACCATCCCAGCTCAGAACCTGGCTACATGCAAATTAGTCTGTTCCTGTCCCAGTGCATGATGGGAACAGGGCAAACCAAACTACCAAGCCAATTCTTATACTGGGAAGGAAACAAGCTTCCGGGGACCGGTTTCTGGCATTTCAGCCGTCGTCGGCCCAGCTTGCTTGAATCCTGATGGTGCAATGAGCAAGGGACTCACATCTGAGTATACCCTTCCACGCTTATGGTGGACAAAATGATTCAGAAAAGGGGGTGGTGATGAACAGAGTGTCTGAATTAAGCAGACCACTCTTACCCAGTCCAAAGATCAGGGCTTGATCCATCACCGTTTTTTAGCTCACTTCACCATCCCAGCTCAGAACCTGGCTACATGCAAATTAGTCTGTTCCTGTCCCAGTGCATGATGGGAACAGGGCAAACCAAACTACCAAGCCAATTCTTATACGGGGAAGGAAACAAGCTTCCGGGGACCGGTTTCTGGCATTTCAGCCGCGCATATGGTGGACAAAATGATTCAGAAAAGGGGGTGGTGATGAACAGTGTCTGAATCAAGCAGACCACTCTTGGTTCAGAAAGAGCCCTTCTTTCAAATGGGGTAAATCCATTCAGTAGTTCCTGAGAAATCAAAAAATGAAAAATATCAATATCTGAGCACCGAGGAGGAGTCGCAACTCCTCCCGAGCACGAACTGACTTCTGATTGGCTGCCTCCCGAGCACAAAGCTGACTTCTGATTGGCTGCCAACACTCCAAACCAGGAAGTGTTGGCAGAAATCTTGTGACTCGGTAGAACCGAGTCACAAGAAAACAGAAAAAAAAGGTTAAAAAACAATAAAAAGGGGCAGGGTAGAAAGACCCTGACCCCCTAGGCCTGCTCAGGGAGTCCCACATGGACCCCCAGGGCCCCAAAACATTTTTTTATAATAATTTTGGTGGAAATCGCGAAGGGGACGCGAATCCTGCCAAAATTATAAAAAAACAAAGCGGGGGCTCCCGCTCTTTGTTTTCAAAAAGCCCTGGGTGGGCCAGGTCCCGGGGGCACTGCCAATTAATTAGCAGGGGCCAGTGGGGGACCTCACTGCCCCGGGGACCACCACCTCCCCAAGCTTTTAGAAACAACTGGGGGGGGGGCAAGCGGCTCGCTGCCCCGGGGGCCTGCCACATCCCTGGGGCTGTGAAAAAAATGTGTGGGGTGTCCCAATCCCCCCCACGCTGCCCTAGGGACCACCACCTCCCTGGGGCTCTATTTAATAAAAAAAACTTGTGTGGGTGGTTCGAGGCACCCCACACACCCGGGGACCACCACCTCCCCGGGGCACTGGAAATGCAGGGGTACGTTAAATGATGGAAGGGGGGCCGCACAGCCCCCCTCCTGGAACCCTTGATGGCTTTGGGGGCTGCCACCCCCAGGACCGGCTCCTGCAGTGTCCCGGGGTGCCTACCCTGGGACACTGCTGTTTGCTATGGCAGGACAGGAGCCGTGCAGCTCCCGCCCTGTCTTAGCAAACACTGGTTTGGATTTTGGAAGCGAGAGCAGGTTTCCTGCTCTTGCTTCCAAAAACCAAAGCAGATTGCCTTTCCACAAGGGGAGCTGCATGTTAGAGCTCCCCTTTTGGAAAAGCAATGCCGGCTCCCGCAGGAGGCGAGGAGCCGACGGGATTGTAGGGGCATTCGGGCTCCTCCCACTGTCCCCAACAAAGTGGCGAGGACCCGGGGATGAGGTCCCCGGGGCTAGAAGCGGCCTCCCCCCGAAAAAATTATTTAAAAAAAGGAAATGTCTGCCCGGGGAATGGGGTCCCCGGGGCCATAAATGGCCTGAGGATGGGGTCCATGCGGCCCCTCCAAATATTGTTAATTACATTTTAAATACTGGCCATGTCCTGAGGGATGGGGTCCCCAAGGCCGAAATTGGCATCGGGAGGTGGGCCACGCGGTCCACGCGGCCCTCTTACCGTATTAAAAAACAAAAAAAAAATAGTGGGCAGGCCCTTGGGTAATGGGGGTTCCCAGGGCCCAAACAATAAAAAAACAAAAACAAAAAAAAATGGCAATGCGCCCCGTGGTGCGTTGTAAGTTGGGGAATTAATTCCCCTTGAATACTGGGGGTCCCTGGGGGCCAACTAGCCCACCAGGTACCACTAGTCCACTAGTATGCACCACAGAGCTGCGTTGCAGCGAGGTGGTCCGAGGCCATGCCTCTGTTTACACCTCTCTGCAAAGCAGCTCTGTGGCACTTACTGGAGGTACCTGGTGGGCTAGGTGGATCCCAGGGACGCTCAGGATTCAAGGGGACCTAATAACCCCAACTTACAATGCACCAGAGGGTCTGTTTGCACAGTGGTGAAGGGAGGGGGTGGGACCTTATGTGACAAGTGTGCAAACGCGCCTGTGACACGTTTTAAGTTGGGGGATTAAGTCCCCTTGAATCCTGAGGGTCCCTGGGGGCCAACTAGGGGCAGCGGCGGTCCCTCCGTGTGAATTAGGATGTGACCGCCACCCTGGCGGTCACATCCTGTATATTTAACATTGCGGCAGGTGCTGCTTGAAGCACCTGCCGCAACTAATGAACTAAGAGGCACTTTCATTCATAAGCCAGACCTAGTGGCATGTCCAATGGTGAATAGTTTGCTGATTATAAATTATTCATTTTCTGGATGCTGCTAATGTCTTTGTTCTCTGCATAGCTACTGTGGGAGAAGAGTTGCTTCATGGGGAAAATATTTTCTATGTTGATAAACATAATATTAGAGTTACGTTGCGCTAGATTGCAATGTATAGAATTTTCTTGCATGTGGAAATACTGCATTCTTAAATTTCATTCAGGCAAACCTTGAATGTCATAGATTCCCATACAGTCAGAAATGTACTACAGATTCAAAAGCAATGCTGCAGGGGCACATTTCCAACGTATTTAACTGTATTTTGCGAACTGAGCCCTGTGTTTAAAAGCTACTTATTAATAACTCATCTTACTTTCAATTCTCTAACCGTGTCAAACACCTGTTTGAAAAGCTTGAGGTCGAGCACTTTGGCGCAGATGCAAAATAATACACCCATGAACACGGACATTTGTGTATTTTAAGAAAGTAATGCAGGTTTTCAGCCTTTAATCCAAACATTTATTTTGTAGCCTTATCATACATCATCAACGACTATGAGCTGAATACAATGGCTTTAATTAACTTTCTCTTTCCTCTCATTGCATTGTGGGCAATGTAGTTGTATATTTCACATTTCATTTGATACCACACAACGGCAGTTTTCAAAAACACATAGATCCATCTTCCCTGAGAACACCGGAGTGTTGAGCACTCCATTGAAGACAATGGAGAGCTCTGGGCTTCTCATGGCTGGTAGAAGCCCCAAGAGCAACATTCAAATATTTTTTTGTTTTCACAGCTGTTGCTGTGAACACAGGCCTCACAGAGCCTGAGGGGATTTAAGTCCCCTCGAGTTCCATGAAGACTTTGTTTTATGGCTATACCGGTATTTAGGCCCACTCCCTTGTTAAAGGCCCTCTCTTTCGGCTAGGGTCTTTATTGCTGGAGCGGGCCTTGAAGGGCTGGTACAGCCCGCTACTGTGGGCTTTAAGGCTATAGTACATAATGGGCATGTTAGTCATTTATGTACTAAGCATTTTCCAGCATTTTTATTTGATGAAGTTCCTTCAATTTATTTTGATCTATTTGGAATTCGCAAGAGGTGTGTAGCACACCCAGTTTGGAAACAGTTAAATATGGATGTACGTTGTTACAACGCATGCTTTTACCACGCATGCTGTTACAACGCAAGTTTTACAACGCAAGCCATTACAACGCATTGCTTTGGGGGGTGCTGGATAGTGAATAGTTTAATTTACTATTCCAACTCCAGTCCCCGTGGATAGTAGGGAAGGTGTTGGATAGTAAATTAAACTATTACTTATCCTAGAGCGCCCCCCAGTGCAATGCGTTGTAATGGTTTTCGTTGTAAAACCTGCGTTGTAAAAGTACTGCGTGGTAAAAGTTGCGTGGTAAAGGATGTTTCCCGTTAAATATTCATACAGCATAATGCTGCAGTACCTGTTCAAGCAGCAGTCTGTACAGCAGGGGAAGATATTCCCCAGCACCTCGCCGCCAGTTTTTAGTAACCAAAGACGCGTACCCAAAAAGTCACAGAGCAGACTGAAGGGATGGATAATTGACTGCTGATACTCCCAATCCACTGTTCCTTCCCCTCCCCTGGTATAAAGTGTTTTTTTATTTGTCAGCTGGATTGCGCCTACCCCCTCTACTGTGACAGAGAGGGCACGCATGCATGAAAGGACACACGTACACAATACTCTCGCGTGTCCTGAGCAAACCCCACAGGTGCTCTGCCGTGTCTTGTGTTTTCCTGTTGTAATATTCCCCACCTTGGATCTGAGTGTTGTCAGACTGCAGACTGCCCTTTTAGTAAGGATATTTCTCACCCGTTTGCTCGTGCTCATTGTCAAAGACAGTATCTTTCTTTCCCTTTTCTCTTCCAGCGTCGCCCCACCCCCAGGGCAGTCTGCTGAAGAGCAAGCCCCCCCACCGGGCCCCCAGCAAAGCAGATCAAGTCTCAGAAACCGCATCCCCTTTCCCGAGAAAGGATTAGCGATCCTCGTGCAGAGCAGACTCAATCCACTTGCCCCTTACCCTTTCCTCGTATATTTAATGGCTGCACAAGGCAAAACCTGTGTTTGATGCATTATAAATGAACATTCATGCTCAGATGAACTTCAGAAACAAATTATTAATGTCCTTGTTGATTTTTCATCTTCCATGCAATGCTTGTGATTGCTTCCTCCTTAAATGGCCTTCACAATCGTGTATGTTTTTTAAAAGCAAGAACAATGTTATAACAAGCCAGCCGGCTTGTGTGTCAGCTGGTTTGTTACTTCTTTTTGCTATGAACAGCATGTAACTCGCCCAATGCAAATCTAATTTCTTGTAGATGTATTCGGTCCTACAATCAGACCATAGCATACAAAATATATTTGTCAACATTTAAATGATTCAAGAAACGTCATGCTAGGCATATTGCAAATCATTCTTTTCCTTGACCTTGCCCTCACACTCACTAATTCACACAGCCCTGAGGTTCCAATCACCTCTAGGTCATTAAAGAGACTAGACAGAAATTTGAGCATTGATTATTGCGGCGCTCAGTACTGGGAATTAATTCATGTGACTTAAACATAATAGTTTTTTATCCTTGTGCATATCTACGTGTAACTTGCCACTCATTGGTATGTTGGTATGTAAAGCGCACTGACACCAGGGTGCATGATTCTTGCTATAGAAAACTAATAATAATTTTAACCAGTGCTGAACACCGGCCACCTGGTGCCAGTTATTTTTCTCTCTGCTACTGCTTCTCTTTCCAGTGAGCGCCACTGTTGTGTGATCACTTATTCTCTCTTGTACTTCTTTGTCAATGCTTGTTTCACTTTCTTGCTGAAGTGCGATCTTGTTGGGTATTTCTTTTCCCTTCAGGCAGTCTCTTCCTCTCTTCTGTGTGGCTCTCTATCTCCACTTCAAGTGTCCCATCTCTCGTTTCCTCCGATGCCTCCTCTCAAGGAGTAGGCCAGAATTCCCTTGTCTCCTTCCCTGCCTTCCTCTGATGTGGACTATCCCTTTTCCTTGATGAGGCCTGCCTGGGGACATTTTGCTCCCGTAGGGGGTGCTGCCTATCTCAGACTGGGAGGCAATTTGGTCTGTAATTGCAAGCATAGGTTCGGGGGGGGGGGGGGGGGGCAGTTCAGTGTGTTACACCGCCCAAATACATGCATTCTTGGTAGCTGAATCTTGGGATTCTGTGAAGGATCTGCTATCGCTGTGCTGGTTTTTCCTGGCACTGATCCAAGAACGAAAAACAAAGCGATGACCTTTGATGTAAACGGGAGAGAGAAAGAGATAGAGACATCCATCTGGAGACCCTGACATCAATACCAGTTTCCCTGCTTGGCCAAATTGTGTGATTCTAGGTAACTATTTTATTTCAGAACCTCCTTTTTTCATTATTACATATCAGTGCGCTTTTAAATACTTGAGTTCAGGATGTGCGCTGTACAAGCTGCTCTTATATTTGAATTTATAGACCTTAATTTTGTTGTATCTATAATAAGAATCTATGTGATGTTTAGGGTTTGCATGACTACAGGAAACATCCATTACAACGCAGTCATTACATCACACTGCTTTTACAACGCAGCAGTTACAATGCAACTGCCTTTACATCGCATGCCATTACAACGCATGCCATTACAATGCATGTCACTACAACGGCTGCCATAACAACGCATACCTTTACAACGCATGCCTTTACAACGCATTATAAGGTAAGGCCAATACACCTATCATATTAGGGGCAGGAGAAAAATATATCACCATTCCCCTGATGACGGGCTGTCATATTAGTCATTACAGCCGTACTTACCTATATATGGATACAATGCCACAATGTGCCCCACGCTACAAGCGTAATATGAGAACCATGTGTTAACTTTTTTGTGCATTTATAAAACCGTATTTTCTCTCTTTCTTTCGGATGTATGTTGTTAGCACGCATACTTTTACCACGCATACCATTAGCACACAATTTTTACAACGCAGGATACCTTACAACGCATACCTTTACAACGCATTACACTACAACGCAGCTACTATTACAACGCATACCATTACAACGTAAGTATAGGTAAGTTTGTCTTTTTTTAAAAACATTTATTAGGGGTGTATATACTTTTTTAAAATAATGTAAATAATGTAATTAATAATGTTTTAATTAATTTAATTATTTAAATTAAATTTTATTAAAGAATTTGTTAATATATATCTAAAAAATACCCCTGTACCCCAAAACCCAAACCCAGCCCTGAACCCTAAAAATACCCCTGTACCCCAAAACCCAAACCCAACCCTGAAACCTAAAAATACCCCTGTACCCCAAAACCCAAACCCAGCCCAGAACCCTAAAAATACCCCTGTACCCCAAAACCCAAACCCAACCCTGAAACCTAAAAATACCCCTGTACCCCAAAACCCAAACCCAACCCTGAAACCTAAAAATACCCCTGTACCCCAAAACCCAAACCCAGCCCTGAAACCTAAAAATACCCCTGTACCCCAAAACCCAAACCCAACCCTGAAACCTAAAAAATACCCCTGTACCCCAAAACCCAAGCCCAACCCTGAAAACTTAAAAATACCCCTGTACCCCAAAACCCAAACCCAACCCTGAAACCTAAATATACCCCTGTACCCCAAAACCCAAACCCAGCCCTGAAACCTAAAAATACCCCTGTACCCCAAAACCCAAACCCAGCCCTGAAACCTAAAAATACCACTGTACCCCAAAACCCAAACCCAAACCCAACCCTGAAACCTAAAAATACCCCTGTACCCCAAAACCCAAACCCAACCCTGAAACCTAAAAATACCCCTGTGCCCCAAAACCCAAACCCAGCCCTGAAACCTAAAAATACCCCTGTACCCCAAAACCCAAACCCAGCCCTGAAACCTAAAAATACCCCTGTACCCCAAAACCCAAACCCAGCCCTGAAACCTAAAAATACCCCTGTACCCCAAAACCCAAACCCAATACCCCTAATAAATGTTTTAAAAAAAAGACAAACTTACCTATACTTACGTTGTAATGGTATGCGTTGTAATAGTATCTGCGTTGTAGTGTAATGCGTTGTAAAGGTATTCGTTGTAAAGGGTCCTGCATTGTAATAGTTTAGTTGTAACAGTATTTCGTGCTAAAAGATGCGTGGTAACAGTTACATACCCTTTCTTTCACAGGGACCACAACAGGTCACCCCATGTTTTGCTTCTCAGTGGGCCCACTCAAGCCTGTAAACAGAACCTACTAGCTGATTTTTCTACTAGGTTTTAGGATTGTAGTCATATCATACTTACTTAGAATTGAGTATTTTTTAGTAGGGATCATTAGAGGTCCTGAGGAGTAAGCAGTAGGGGACTGCTTACAAAACATGTCATGTCGACCAGGTGGTTAACATATTCTGTTCTACTCCACGAACCCCTTTTTATTGTTCTCAGCTAGGGAATCCATTAAATTAATTTTTTCTACTAGCCAGGGAATTTTTTTTAACTTTTTGAATATTTTGCTCTCACTCATTTAGGTCCCTACACCCCCATCACCTACCACTATCCTTACACCACACATAGCCTACCTTAAAAAAAATAAGTGCTCCCGCGTAGTTCGTAGGTCGCAGCACGCCCGCCCCGTAGAGGGACGGGAAGACCCGCATGATGAAGCATGACACTAAGGGATTCTTAGTGTGTGAGGGGTATTTTAAAAACACATAGTGCTCTCTATTTGAAAAGAGAGTCTTTTCTCACTACCTTTTCACTGCATAGTTGGAAAACATATAAAAATATTTTTTTCATTTTTTCCTTTCACATTGATAGAATCTTTTTGTTTTTGCATTTTCTTGCTTAGCCAACCTATGTGCCTCTGCTGGGTTGTGTATTGACTGTCTGGTTTTGGAGTGACAGGAGCTGGGGATGCGCATTCACTGCAGGCAGGCACTGGGGGGTTGAGGTGTCTCCTAACTTTCCACGGTGACTCAGTGGTGAGCTGAATAGACCTGGGTTGCATTTAGAGCAGTGGAAGGAGTTTCCTTGTCCCTGAATAGGCCCTGTCTTGTGTGCCCTGCCAAGAAGCTGGACCAGAGAAGACAGAACTGGTTTGGACTAAGCTAAGAGACTTTTTGCCACAAGAGAACAAAGGAAAATGTGGCATAAATATTGGGACCCAGCATCAGGACTTTAGACACCTTTTGGAATCAGGAACCTGCCAAGAAGAAGAGCTGTAGAAGCTGTGAGGAGGAACTACCACTTTGGTGTGTGCGTTGCTGTGTGTGCCTGCATTGGCTGCTTCTGTCTTGGGCAGAGACTGGACTGGACTTTCTCCAACTTCTTTGTTTGAGTTTCTTCAAGGACTTTAGGTGTAGCTTGCCCCCTGTTCAAGAAATCTTAGGAACAGCAAAGACTTCAAGTTCATCGGCTACTAGCACCGGGAACTGTGTGTTTTGTGCTGCAACAGAAGAAAGAGCAACCTGACGGCTCAGCGTCTTGAAGGCACCGCAGAGGGCCGCATTGCACTTTACACTGCAACACTGGTCTCATCGACTATGCGCCCACTGCTGCCCTGAGCCGCTGCTTGTACCTCAACCTGTGGGCACCACACTTCGCACTGCCTCACTTCACACCGCCTGCCCTGGTATCCCCGACAACACCACTCCACGCCAACCTCAATACCAATGCTTGCATCCATGGTGTGAGGGCACTGCTTGTAAGTTATACAACGAACCGCCCCTTCCCACATTGCAACCTTGCCCTACCGATTTTTGCGCCTTTGACTCCGGTTTGTCAGCCGATGACATCGCTTCAACAACGACAATGCCGATGCTTGCACCATGAGCTGGCAGCGCCGCAACAAGCACTGCCCCACTTCGAACTGCAGCCCTGGTCTCACCAATGCTACTGGATGACCGTCAACAAGCTGCTGCCTGCACTGCAACCTAAGGGCCCCACACGCTGCACCGCTGCACATCGCACCACAGCCTGACGCCCGCCAGCGCTCCCTACTTCAACCTCACAGATTTCGATCTGGAACACATGTGACTTCAAGAGACTGACAAATCCTGCATTGACCTGAGGAACTGACACCTGCCAACCCCGGCTCTTTGGAGCTCACTGTGAGGTCCCTGACACCTTGCAATTCTAATGGTACTGTTTTGTCGACACCCTAGCCGGCCGACGACACCACGGTCAGCCAGAACTGTTTGGATTTGTTGTACATGATGCTGTGATAGCCCCAGACAAAGCTTTTGACTTCAAGGAACTATATGTTAAGCCTATTTATGGTGTATGGTGGATTGGTATCGTTTTTGGTCTTGTTTGCACAGATAAAAAATATTGGATATTTTTATAAAACAGGTCTGATGTCCTTCTGTAGTGTTTTCACCCTACTACTGTTGGTTATGTGCAAATGAATCACACTCTGCCTCTGAGATAAGCCTGACTGCTCATGCCAAGCTACCAAGGGGGAGAGCAGAGGTTACTTCAGTAGAGTATCCCCCTTGCCCTGACTAGAAAGAGGGGTCCCTACATGGTCAGGTTAACAACCTGCAGTGCAAACTAGAGACCTCCTTTTCTAACAAGCGCCATCACCAGTACCAGTTCCAACATTTATGCCAACCAATGGGTTCCTTATTTTTCAAGTATTTATTACCTCACGAGTACTGACTTGAATCATTAGTATCAGCTCAGCTCTTCTGTGCTTAATATTGGTGTAACGATTGATTTGCAGGAGGTAGTTGTTGCCCTGCAGGAATTCTCTTCCTATAAATCCCCAGGGCCTGACAAAGTCCCTATTAAATTATTTAAATGCAACAGCGAGTTATGAACCCCTCTGCTCACTAATGTATTCACAAATTTGAATTCTACTAGCTTGTTGCCTTCTTGGTTGACTTCCCTAATAGTTCCTATTTTTGGGATGGGTGATCTGTCAGACCCACAATGCTATTGACAGATCTCTCTTATTAATTTCCCAGCTAAATTACTGGGGAGAATGATATTCAACAGAATTGGCACCGGTGACAAAGATGATAGCATACTTAGCTTTTGACAGTATGGGTTTAGGGAAGTGTTGGGTTTTGTGGATCAGGGACTGAATCTTTAGCTCATAATTAGCAAGTATGTTGCCAGCAGTTTCCCCATTGTTCCTTACTGAATTGAAACTGTACAGTGTGTCTCAGCGCCCAAACACATCTAAGCTCTGCCCCTTGTTACTTGCCATGGGGATGGATCCTGGGCTGGTTAACATTTTGTCCAACCTTCATAGGAACTTGTCTGTCAGAGTAACATAAGGCGCTAATGCAGAGTTTTCAGGATTATTTGGTTTAGACGGGGGATTCTGGTAGGGGTGTATCCTAACACCTATTACTTTTATTTTATATGTTCACAATTTGAGTTTCTTTCTGGTTCTGAATGTAGGCAGGTCATTCTTGTGATCAAGGAAACTGTAATACCTGCTTCGTTATTCGCAGATGATGCAGTTTCGCTGGCACACTCCCTTAGGAGTTTGAAGAATTTAGATATGGGTTTTGTGGTTTTTATGACTGACCTAGTTATGGATATGAACGATACCAAATTGCACATCATGGCATCTAGACCTAAGAACTTCAGCATGTCTCATTGCAAACAAGCTGACAAAGGTAACTAGCATTTCCTATTTGGCGGTATCTGTAGATTCTTCTGGTAACTGGCATTCTAATGTCACTGCCACAAGGCAAAACTCACCAATCCATTGGCCCACTTTTTAACTTGACTCCACTAGTAGGGAGCAAACCAATATCAGCTTTTATATAGATATCTATTAAACACAATGTGTTCCTGTGGTCACTTTTGGTGCAGGCGTCTGGGGGTATGTTAATGTTTTGCCTATTCAACGTGAAGAGAGACGATTCTGCCTGCAGCCTCTTTTTGCTCCCACTTAATTTGCCACAAAGAGCTAGGCATGTCCTACGCATGTCTTACGTGGAGTACCTCTGTTCCTCTGGATTTCTATCTGGAGCAACCCCCAGGTGACCTTGGATCAACAGGTCATCAGCGCTTGCCTTAGATGTGACTTAGCAAAGAGAATCCCTTGATTATCTTATGTCATACTATGTTTTGGCCATTTGGGTAGGCCCTCCCTTTTTACTAACCTCCACTCCGTGACAAAATCTGATACATTTTGGCTAAAGCTTGCCTTTAATTGAGACTAAGGGCCTGATTACCATCTTGGCGGACAGTGCAAAAGTGACGGATATCCTGTCCACCAAATTACAATTCCATTATAGCCAATGGAATTTGTAATATGGCGAATGGAATATCTATCACGCTTGTGAAGAAGTATCTCATCCACAAAGATAGTAATCAGGCCCTAAGTTTCTCAAAAGAGCAAGTCTGAACTTGCTAAACCCACCAAAAAGATGTATATTGTTTTCCAAACCCTCTCAGGCATTTACCCATATCTACTTTATGTTCCTGGGCACTGGTAAAGGACCCTATTATTTAAATTTCGAACAGGCTCCTTACGTGGTCTTCTTTGCTTCCCATTTGGTCAATATTGGAGTAAATGTATAAGTGCATGTGCATGTGATGGCGTTTCTTCTCAAACTTTGTTTCATTTTGTATTTTTCTGTAAGTTTTTTGTTATCTGTGCAAAGCACTATTTATTTCAATTTCTAAAAGTCAACAATTTAGAAAAGTGTAGATTGGCACTTTTGTACTTGCCCAGTCATAAGGGTCAGGAATCCGTTTTTCTTGTTTGGACCTTTTTAAAATGCATTGTTCGCTGTCATGACAGTTTGCTTTTTCAGTACTCTTAACTTTTTCATGTTGTTATTGATACTGTATGTACTTTTATGATTAGGATATATAATCGAATAAACTTTTCAGATGAAACTGATACTTATGAGGTGGAGCCTTTACCCAGACAGTGTTTACATGTGAAAAACAGACAAAATTATAAAGTTTTACTATAAAAAATGTGCTGCATTACACTGCATAATTTGCCTTTTCTTGCTGCAAAATTTTATGAATCCAAACCTACAATGAGAAAAACTCAATAAAATTAACATTCATATTCTCTAGACATAAATGGGTCCTAAACAAAGGTAAACTGCTTGGTGAGGGAAATAGTAACTTCTCCATAGCTCAGTACTGCGGATTGTCCGAAAGGACTGAGGCAAAGCCAGAAACAATGTGCAAAATTGCTTCAGCGTGAGTGAGACCTGATGCATAGTAAAAAGAATACACCTACAGGATTATGGTACTCTACAGTCACTTTGAAACTCACAAATTTTTCAAGGTGTACATATGACACTGTATATAATATACTAGCAGCCCGTCCCGACGTTGTCTGGGTATGAATTGCTGCCGGCCAGTAGTCAAGTCAAGTCAAAACCACTTTATTCGATTTAGTTAAAAATCATAAAAGCATTCTACATTCACAAAGAAGGGACAATATAAATTCATGAGAAAAAATACGGATTCAATAAGTCAATAATATTTACAAATTCACAATAATAAGAACAGTTAAAAGACATCAGTAAAAATTCATATAGTTCACACTTTAAAAATACAGCTAAAAAAAGGAGTACGTATTTCGCTTTAAAATTTACAATTACACAAAGCATTAACCAATTTAGCCTTCCATGCAAAAACCCATGTATTAGATTTTAAGTCTTTTTCTCCTGATCCTAACTGCAGCAACAAGATAATTGGCCACGCTAAACATAGCCAAGGCAGAATCCAAAAGTTGAAGATACAGGAGGGCTGGTTTTGCCTGTTGGAAGGCTTTATCCTTCAATAATGGAACCAGGTATTTATGTCTGGGCACAGTAAAAAAATGGCAGAACAACATAAAGTGCATATTATCTTGTACTGAAAAGTTATCGCAGTTACAAACAGGGGCGTCCTCCTCCCTATACCAACATTGACTATCACAGAGAACCGTATAGATCTGATTAAACCGGAGTTTAACCAGAAGCCACCTGTGAAAGGGGATGTTAACAATGGTGAGGTATGGTTGTATAGTGAGGCGAGTAATGGTCAGATAATGAGCTCTGACCATGGTTTTAGTCAATTGTCGTTCCTCCCTCTCCACGTTTTTAATTTTAATAAAGTTGAGCTTAACCCATTCTAAATCAGATTTCTTCAGACCTTGAGGGGCCGAAAAAATATCGGGACGTCCAAGGTCTGAAGAACACTTCTGAATATATGAAAGCCAAACTATTTTATTGAAATTATCCAATTTTAGAGAGTCCTCCAGAATTTTATGGTTCAGGCCTAGATTAATGTTAGTCCAGGTCCTTATCCATAACAAAATTGGGGCCATAAGGAGAGTGTCTGAAATATACCCTAGGCCAAGTTCCTGGTGGACTGAAAACGTGGCTGTAGATTGGGGTAGCCCTAATATGGATCGAAGGAACTTATTTTCTTCCCTTTGGACCGACTCGCCGTTCACATACCCCCATAAACCTGAACCATACCTGGCAATTGCCACAGATTTCGCCCTATACATGTTTAATAAAGCACCAGTTGGTTTCCCGCCCAGTCTCCTGGAGAAACTTAAAATGGCGTTAGCCGAACTCCTGACTGCTTTAGTTTTAGCTGTAATTTGGGGAGCCCAGCTCCCCCTGGTGTCAAAAATCACACCCAAATAAGTAAAAGTTTTGACGTTAGTGATCACGTCGCCATTGCAGTAGAACTGTTTGGAATTGTTTTTAACAGCCCCAAAAGCCATGACGTGAGATTTAGAATTATTTATCACTAAGTCCAGTGAAGACATAAAATCATTAAAACCATTTAAAAGTCTTTGCAAACCTATGGGCGTACGCGCTATCAGAGCAGCGTCATCCGCGTACAGGAGAACAGGAATTCTAGTATCCCCTGCACGCGGAATGTCTAAGGTGGCATTTAAAAGAGTCTTCTCAAGTGAATTTATATAAAGGGTGAACAGCATGGGAGCAAGAATGCAGCCCTGCCGCAACCCCCTGCTCGATTTGAACCAAGCTGTACAATTTCCTTCTTGGTCCATCCTGAAAGAAGCTTTTAAATCCTTATGTATTTCTGCCAAAAAATATACAAGGGGTGGATCAAGTCCCAGTTTTAACAACATGGTCCACAGCCGAGCTCTATTAACTAAATCAAAAGCCGTGGACAGGTCCATAAAAGCAACAAAAATTGAGCCCTTTTTAGCAATAGTGTATTTCGAAATTATCAAATGAAGATTTAGGCATTGGTCCTCTGTCCCTCTGCCTGCACGAAACCCGTACTGGGCGTCTGCTAAAATGTTATTCTCTAGGGACCAAGTATTAATTCTAGCTAACAGGACCTTGCCCAAAATCTTCATAGAAGAATCCAATAAAGAAATTGGACGAAAACACTTGGGGTCACTTCTTTGGCCCTTTTTAAAAATGGGTACTATAATTGAACATGCCCAGGTTTTTGGCATGCCCCCCTCATGTACACAATTAAAAACATTAGCCAGGATCTCCGCCCACAGCTCAGGTTTACATTTGTAGAGGTCCAGAGGTACCCCATCCGGGCCCGGAGCTTTGTTGGCAGCAGAACCCAGAATAGCCAACTCAACTTCTGATTTGCTAAAAGTTAGCTTGGTAGGGTAGGATAGGGAGTAGGGTATTGCAAAAGCCTCAACTGTTTCATTTGAGCCATATATATGGGAAAAATGATTTATCCAGTCTGCTTCAGGGATATTTATATCAAGATCCGAGTTATTAGTATTAGCAAACAAGGGATTATTAATTATGGCCCAGAATTTGGAGCTTTGATTGAGAGTTGTGGAATCCATTAGAGAATCCCAGGCTTCATCTTTAATGGCTTTTTTCCGTAATTTAACCGCCATTGCATATTCTCTTCTCAACTGGGCCACCAAAGACCTATTTCTGGGCAAATGTTTGAGGGCCCTCAGCAGAGCCGAGTGAGCCTTCGAACAAGTATGGTCAAACCACCTGAACACTGGGACAGGGCCCCTCCTCGGTTTTGCTGTAAGCTCTTTTTCTATTCTTGCACAAATAGCTTCAAAGTCACCAACAACTCCCCCCCCCTACTCTCTCCATCCCTACATTTCTCAATTTCGACTGCCATATGTTGCTCAATCTGTCCATGAAAGTCCTCCGGACAGACTTTGCGCCATTTAAGGCGTCTTCCCTGGTCGCTACTCCTGACGTCCCTTGTAGAAGTAGCCCTTTGTTCCCCTTTACACAAACCAGATAGAGTGTCCAGAACCAACAACACCGGGTTGTGGTCACTGAACCCACTTGCAAAAGCATTGTAAAACAAGACATAACGTAAGAGCCCCGGGGACATAAAGAAGTAATCAATAATTGATTCGCTGCCTCTCGCGTTATACGTGGCCACACGATTTGTTTGGTCTTCAAACCCTGGCTCATATAAATCATTGGATGATAACAGGTTTTCCATTGCCACGCCCTTAGCGCTATGTTCAAAGTGAGGCAATGATGTGTGGTCTGGGCCGCTATCATCTACAATCTGGCAGTGAAACTTACATAAGTGAACATTAAAATCACCCATCATAATTAGCTGTACAAAAGTGGTTTGATTTGACATATACTTCATTAAAAAGGCCGATAACCCATCTAAAACAAAATTTGGGCCCCCCCCCTTGGGTTGAATTATAACAATTTATAAACACAAATTTATTCTTGTCTGGCAAACAAATTTCCACCAACTGGAAATATGGAGATAAACTGGGTATTTCTCTAACCTTCCCTGCCAATTTAATTGAAACAAGAAATAACAGGCCCCCTCTATCCCTTCCCGCCATGGAGCTCTGAGCATCAACAAAGAAAGAGATATAACCATCTAGCCAGAACCCCTTATCTTGTGACCAAGTTTCTTGCAAGGCAACTATGTCGTGTTCCTTCAGTTGTTGTATCCAAATAGGGTCATCCTGCTTTGCCCGTAAGCCCGCAATATTCCATGATAATAACCTGATATGCCCTTTGCCTACTAATAATGGGACATCTATAACAGTTTTGGCAGATGTATTAGCCTCTGCAGTACCCAAACATGGGACTGACAGGTTATCATGTACGGGCACTAGTCATTCAGTATCTATTCTATCAGTAAGGGCCGCGAACCTATTTGACAAAAATAAATCGTTTGAAGGAGAGTTTCTTTCAACATTAAGTAAACCATTCCCCTTAGTTGGCTTAGTGACCCAATCATTAGTCACCACAGATGAAATAAGTTTATCCTCCGCCCAATCCTTGTCAATGGGGTTTGGCATGATGTTCTCCACACCACTCAATCTATGAACTCGAGGATAAAAAAAGCCAAGAGGCATCGCCCGGACACCTTTACTTACAGGGTCCAAAGGAGAATCGTCCCAAAAGAGTCGACTGGCGACGTTTCTGGATTTGAAATTAACAATGACACAGTCTCCCACTGCCCTTTTCTTACTTGTGCCCACCCAGTTAACCCTTCTACTTGTCAGGATATTGTCAGCAATGTTACTTTCTCCTGTGCAGTTAGCATTACACCATTTTTTAACTTGCCTGAGAAGAGTATCATGTTGTTCCACCTCCCCCTCTTTGAGTTTTGGCACGTTAACTAAGATTGCGACAAAGGGTGTTGCATCCGGCGGTAAATTTATTGGGGGTACCTTTTTTACCACAGCCCCCTGCTGGCCTCTTAGATTTGCAGGGGTAATAACCCGGGGGGCAGCCTCCGTTGAGGGGATGTATATTCCATTATCCACCTTCCCTTTTTTGTGTGCAGGGTTATCAATGGACACTATAGGGGGGCTAGCCAACCTAAATGTGGATTGACCCCCACCCTTAGGAGCAGACACCTGCGCAACTGTAGGGAGAAATGATGTGGGTATACCGGGGGGGGGGAGCCCGAGTAATAAGGGCATCATTAATGCGGTCACATTTTGCCATAAGGTTCTTAACACAATCCTTCAAAGTCTCAGTAATGTCAGAGGCAATCTGGATCAAAGCGTATTCCAGTCTGTCTGTGAACAGTTTTTCCAGTAGGACCGAAATACATTCCTCCGTTACATAAATTGGCTGTGGAGGACCAGACTGGCTAACTGCCAACCTATCAGCAACCCCCGGGCTCTTGGGAAGTGTTGGTATCACAGTTTCGGGCAAAGCCGGGAACGGAAGAACTGTGGCAGATTGTGGCAAAGTGGGTCTACATGACTCGATAATGACCCGGGGCTCCAACGGGATACAGTTTAAAGCAGGAGCAGATACATTGGATGAGTTGGCAGTCCCAGGGCTGGAGACAAGCCCCAACGCACGCTCTGACTCATCGATCTGCGTGGATATCTCTCCCACCTTAGAAGTTAAATAAGTGATTATGCTGGTTGTGTATTTAGGCACCTTCGCATTTGCCTCGCCTGCCGCCGATGTAGCCAGTTTGCGCTTACCCATGATGAAAGGGACGCGGCCCGTCCCGTCCCTGGTCGTCCTTGGACGGCCTTAGACGGCCCGCCCTCTGCCCGGGCTCCGCCCGGCGCGTCCAGCGCGCGTCCCGCGGCAGCGGGAGGCGTTCCTTCGTTTTCAAGCGCCGGGCGCGCTGTTGGTGGCGTCAGGTGTGCGCCGCCGGGGCACCTGGGGGCTGTAGTCCTGCCTGCCGTTCCCCTCTCGGCGTTGTGGACTCCCCCCGGTGCGGCCGTTTCCCTCACGGCTGGTGTGCCCTCCAAGGCTCTGCACAGGTTAGGAAAATGCTCCCCTGAGCGCTCGGTGCTCCTTCGTTTTCAAGCGCCTCCGGGCGCGCTGTTGGTGGCATCAGGTGTGCGCCGCCGGGGCACCTGGGGGCTGTAGTCCTGCCTGCCGTTCCCCTCTCGGCGTTGTGGACTCCCCCCGGTGCGGCCGTTTCCCTCACGGCTGGTGTGCCCTCCAAGGCTCTGCACAGGTTAGGAAATGCTCCCCTGAGCGCTCGGCGCTCCTTCGTTTTCAAGCGCCTCCGGGCGCGCTGTTGGTGGCGGCAGGTGTGCGCCGCCGGGGCACCTGGGGGCTGTAGTCCTGCCTGCCGTTCCCCTCTCGGCGTTGTGGACTCCCCCCGGTGCGGCCGTTTCCCTCACGGCTGGTGTGCCCTCCAAGGCTCTGCACAGGTTAGGAAAATGCTCCCCTGAGCGCTCGGCGCTCCTTCGTTTTCAAGCGCCTCCGGGCGCGCTGTTGGTGGCGTCAGGTGTGCGCCGCCGGGGCACCTGGGGGCTGTAGTCCTGCCTGCCGTTCCCCTCTCGGCGTTGTGGACTCCCCCCGGTGCGGCCGTTTCCCTCACGGCTGGTGTGCCCTCCAAGGCTCTGCACAGGTTAGGAAAATGCTCCCCTGAGCGCTCGGCGCTCCTTCGTTTTCAAGCGCCTCCGGGCGCGCTGTTGGTGGCGTCAGGTGTGCGCCGCCGGGGCACCTGGGGGCTGTAGTCCTGCCTGCCGTTCCCCTCACGGCATTGTGGACTCCCCCCGGTGCGGCCGTTTCCCTCACGGCTGGTGTGCCCTCCAAGGCTCTGCACAGGTTAGGAAAATGCTCCCCTGAGCGCTCGGCGCTCCTTCGTTTTCAAGCGCCTCCGGGCGTGCTGTTGGTGGCGTCAGGTGTGCGCCGCCGGGGCACCTGGGGGCTGTAGTCCTGCCTGCCGTTCCCCTCACGGCGTTGTGGACTCCCCCCGGTGCGGCCGTTTCCCTCACGGCTGGTGTGCCCTCCAAGGCTCTGCACAGGTTAGGAAAATGCTCCCCTGAGCGCTCGGCGCTCCTTCGTTTTCAAGCGCCTCCGGGCGCGCTGTTGGTGGCGTCAGGTGTGCGCCGCCGGGGCACCTGGGGGCTGTAGTCCTGCCTGCCGTTCCCCTCACGGCGTTGTGGACTCCCCCCGGTGCGGCCGTTTCCCTCACGGCTGGTGTGCCCTCCAAGGCTCTGCACAGGTTAGGAAAATGCCGGCCAGTAGTATATTGTTTTGTAGGATTTCGTTTTGATAGCGTTTCTTATCTGTGACAGGCCTATGAAACGCTCCGATTCACAGTGCACTGCTGATGCACTTAAGAGTGCGCGTTCAGTAGTGTGTGAACTCCAGTTACCCTATTTAATTTTTCCTTGCAATATTATATAGCGCGAACTCGACAACATGGCATGAGCACAATTTACATTACAGAAGAACACATTCATTTGTGGTAGGCACGGGGAGACAAAGCAATTTGCCTGGAATCACAGGATGTTGAGCTGATGCCGAGATTCAAACGTAACTCCCCCAGCTCTAAAGTTCGCAATTCTAGAACTTGTGGCGGGAGGTGTGTCTAAAAGTGTATGTCGGTGCTGGCTATCAATGAGAGAGGCTAGCTAGTTTAAGGGAAATATTAGGGAGACTCAGGTACGTCAGCAGTGACAATATGTGGAAAAAACACTGTTTTCCTTTGAAAGCCCTCACCCACCGACCTAGTCGGTGGCATGCTTCATCATCTGTTAGCAGATTAAAAAGGCAATAGGACGTTTTAAGGGGAGAGTTACAATGACGTCCAGCGTCCAGTTTGACCACACTGGACGCTGGAGGTCATTGTAACTCTCCCCTTAAAACGTCCTATTGCCTTTTTAATCTGCTAACAGAGGCCCAGTTTATTAAATATTGCTAAACCCTCGGGTGCTGGGACCTCCTGGATAGCTTTTTAATTTCTCACCTTCACACCCCTTCACTGCACACTCAGCAAAATACCAGCTCCGCAGTCACCTGGCGTTGAAGCACACCCGGGGCACATTCGGTGCCACTGTGGTGGGCCCGATGATGAAGCATGCCACCGACTAGGTCGGTGGGTGAGGGCTTTCAAAGGAAAACAGTGTTTTTTCCACATATTGTCACTGCTGACGTACCTGAGTCTCCCTAATATTTCCCTTAAACTAGCTAGCCTTTATTGATTTATATATATAAACTGGGGATACAGGCTAGCTTATCTAGTCCTCTCTCTCTTGTTGATCTGTATATCAATGAGAGAGACCTGTGCATTTTTCAAATCAGTGGTGAAAAAATATGAGTATGTTGCTGGAGATGTGGGCCGCCATGCCTCCAATGTACTTACCGGGGGAGGGTAAACACCCATTATTCCGCAACTTTCTTTCTGCATACCATCACTCCGCATACTTTCATTACGAAAGTACCATGACTCCGCAATGCGATTATAACGCATGGCATTACATTTTATATGCTTTTACCACGCATACATATACAACGAAATTCGTTGGAAATGCATGAATGGTAAAAGCATGTTTTTTTAAAATGTTTGGATAAGGTAATTATGGGTATAGGGGTATATTTTTTGGGGTACTGAGGTATATGTTTTGGGGTGTTTGGGTATTTTAAGGGTTCAGATATAGTTTTGGGTTATGGGGTACAGGGGTAGTTTTAGGGTTTAGGGATAGGTATGGGTTTTGGGGGACAGGGGTATTTTTAAGGTTCAGGGCTAGGTTTGGGTTTTGGGGTATAGGGGTATTTTTAGGGTTCAGTGGTAGGTTTGGGTTTTGGGGTACAGGGGTATTTTAAGGGTTCAGGGCTAGATTTGGGTTTTGGAGCACAGGGGTATTTTTAGGGTTTAGGGCTAGGTTTGGGTTTTGGGGTACAGGGGTATTTTAGGGTTCATGGGTAGGTTTGGGGTTTTTGGGTACAGGGTTATTTTTACGGTTCAGGGCTAGGTTTGGGTTTTGGGGTACAGGGGTATTTTAAGGGTTTAGAGCTAGGTTTGGGTTTTGGGGTACAGGGGTATTTTAAGGGTTCAGGGTTAGGTTTGGGTTTTGGGGTACAGGGGTATTTTTAGGGTTCAGGGCTAGGTTTGGGTTTTGGGTACAGGGATATTTTTAGGGTTCAGGGGTAGGTTTGGGTTTTGAGGTACAGGGGTATTTATAGGGTTCAGGGCAGGTTTGGGTTTTGGGGTACAGGGGTATTTTTAGCGTTTAGGGATAGGTTTGGGTTTGGGGTAAAGGGTATATTTATAGGGTTAAGATGGGTTAGTGTTTAAGGGTGTTGGGGTATTTTAAGGAGTAAGGGTGGGTTATGATTATGGGGTGCAGGGGTATTTAAAGGGAGCAGGATGGACACCCGGAGCTGGAATGTACTGAACCTGGGAAGAAAAAACAATGAAATATCGGGCACAACGCTCACTTTTTTTTCTGCCCACCCCCCCAGCACATGCCCACAGCACAAGATATGAGACATGGCATGAAGGGCGGAATGTACCACACACCCCCAGCGTTTGTCAGGCCCCCAGCACACACCCACAGCACAACGCAGACACGCCCACAAAGAACTACTTTGCTGGCACCGTTCTTTTACCTTTTAAATGTATATGGTGGGCGTCTGCATAGCCTATGTCCTTCTGCTGCAACTGCCCTTCACAACGCTGTATTGGGTGTTGTGATTGGTGCTGTGGTTCCTGAGATTACCCGCCTCAAAGGTTTGGGCTCTCTCTTTATTATATTAGTATAGATTAAGTGTCTCTGTTTCAACTCACCCTACTCATAGGAGTATAGACATACTCAATGTTAGATATAATACTAATTCCTCATATAAACCAATTTTTGTAATCCACATTGAAGACATTTTTCTTTGGGTAAATTACCTTTGCCTACATAACCTAAAAATGCAGTTTTTGAAAATGTCCTCTCTGTAACTACAAATCTTTTCCAGAACTAGGCTTGGGTGTGCACTTAGGCAGGGAAAATAATTGGAAGTGTTTGTAAATATATAAAGGTGCAACATTGTGGGTTTTCCCCGCCATCCTGTGCCCACACTAAACCATCACTAGTGACTCAATGTTTCCAACTCATTACTGAATCCACGACTGTAGAAAATTCAGCCATACATTTTCTCCAGTTGTAAGTTCTATTTACATCCTTGATATTCACAAATCTTATTTCTGCGAAGAAGGATCTATTGTGAATAAAGTCTGCTGCCATTAGATCTTTCAGGGGCACAGACAAGTGGAGAAACTTCTCTGTTTGAAGTTTTGCCTCATCCTCAGAGATTTTGTATATACACGGTTTAAAAAAATATGTAATGTAAGCATTCTTATAATGATGAAGTGTGTGCATTGCGCAGTCGCTATTAAACATATACAAATGTATGGTTTCACATTGTGCACTCCACAATAGATCTTTGTCAAAGATAACTGTAGCAAACAACTCTTGGATTTCTAATAGATTTTTTTCTGTTGCTTTAACAAGTCAAAAATGTACAAATAACTCATAGCTGCATGTGTAAATGCATTTGTTTTCTCCAAAGAGGAAAGCATATTTCCCAGTGGAGGAATCCCTTCCTCTTTATCCCCAGCAAGTTTGGCTTGATCTATTCTCCTTTCCTTCCTGGAAGGGATTTACTCCAGTCTAACGCTTAACTCCTTTGCTCCGGCGGCTATTCCGCCGCAAAGCTAGTGGGGTGGGTGGGCCTCGCGGTGCTCCTGTACTCACGACGGAACCGCTCCATCACGAGCCTCGGGCGCACTGTGCTTGTGACGGAGCAGTTCCGTCACGGCCCGCTCGCACAATAGAACGCACAGCGCAGGCGCGAAATCAGCGCCGCACAGACGCGCCGAGCGGGCCATGACGGAACCGCTACGTCACCAGCACAGCGCGACCGAGGCTGGTGACGGAGCGGTTCCATCACCAGTGCCGAAGGGGTTAAGAAAATCTCTGAACTTTGTGGAACGAGGTTGGAGAGGAGTTTAAGAATGCCCACAAGCTTTCACCCATGTGTGTATTCCCATAGTTTTAAGACAAACCACAATTTAGAACCCAGCCATCCCACTCTTAAGTGTATTTTACTACTGCAGATTGCTCCTCACTTGTGGAAGAGAAATTTGAAGTATTACGTAGAACTATACCTTCCACGAATACCTCAGTGAATTCTGTTGTAGATGTATGTTTATAACTAAACTTACCTTTCAGAATAGAGTGCTATGAACTTCACATTCCTAATTAACATTGTTGTGAAAACTTTTCTAGCCATTTCAAAGTAGCATATTTACTAAATAGAACTTAGAGAGTAGTGACTATATTTTTTATAGCACACTCCTTAGGTGTCTCAAAAACCTGCTTCTCAGGAGAATCCCTTGCCTCACAAAAGCAATCTTTCCTTTTGGATTATTTGATATCAAACATAGTTTTAGTGATGGAATGCACTACTGTTATTATTCACTGTAATTTTTCTGCACCATATAACATACATACAAACAGCCATCCTCTTTGGGTGTCATCCAGTAGCTCACACATGCACTCCATCTCCAGTGCATCTGTCGGCCACTGGCTGACACTGCGAATGGGTGTAAAGGCCCAACTGGTGCAAACCACCAGAAGACTTCCTCTATTTTATTTTTACCTGGGACTGCTTGGGAAGAGCTTCCCAAGCAGCCCGAGTCCTTTTTTATTGTTTGGTTATTTGGATATTGCACTGACAATCAGTATGCAGGATGCACTGATATCATTGCAGTATAGTGAAAATTAAATGAGCTGATGGGCTTGTATTATTTCATTGCATTAGTGCTTGGGGGGAGTATCTCAGCCCCACTCCAAGCACTGACTGCTTTGAAAGAGGTATCATTGGGAAGTGGAGATTCTCCCCATTCCAATGGTATCTCTGCCCAGTGGATACCTGCATAGGGATCACCACAGGAGAGCTATCCCCAAGCAGGGATCCACCCACTAGGCCACACAAAAGGAGGGGTGAGAGTACGGACTCACTTACCCCGAACCCCCTGTCAATACTTAGTTCACCAGAAGGACTAGGGAGTAATAAAAACCTTGTGATGGCACGAGCTGTGTGTGTGCTAATACTGCCCTTAATCACACAAATGTGTGACATGCTTCATTATAGGGCTGCTTACAATACACCCCGGCATAGCCACACATAGGGTGGAGCAATAGGGTGGGGAAGACAATACAATACAGAGAGAGATAATATCTATCACAGTGGCTGGGAATGATAGTAGTGAAAGTTAAGTGATGTGTGAGTTAAAACTAGCTCGGAATTATTGCTATGGCTAGGACTTTATTCCTGGACAGCGAAACTTCCGAGCTAGTTTTAACTCACACATCACTGCACTTTCACTACTGTCATTCCCAGCCACTGTGATAGATATTATCTCTCTCTGTGTTGTATTTTCTTCCCCCACCCTATTGCTCCACCCCATGCTTGACTACGCCGCTGTGTATTATAAGCAGCCCTATGATAAAGCATGTCACACATTTGTGTGAGTGAGGGCAGTATTAGCACACACAGCACGTTTCATCACAATGTTTTTAGTACTCCCTACTCCGTCTGGTGGACAATCCACCCACTAGCCCCTGCGACATGGGAGAGCAACCCCTTAGGCAAGGGCTTGTGCTCCCACAACACCCCTCACATTTAAGTCTTTTAGTTCTGCCTGGTGGATGGACGGGGGTGAATACCCCCGATCTGTCCCCCTCTGGTGGGGCCGTAAGCCCACAAGACACCAGGGAAATTTTACTCAAAAAATGTATGGAGGTGGAGGATGCCCACCATGGGCATGCACATGCCCCCCATTCCCAAAACTGTGGCAAGTCTTTGCCCCCCCCCCCCCCCCCCCCCCGGGCCAGATGGGGGTGATCATCTCAATCTGCCACCAGGGAGAAGAAAGCTCACTACACACCAGGGAAATTTTGTTAAAAAATATATAGGGGTTGCCCACCATGGGCATGGTCATGCCCCAAGTCCAAAACATCTGGGAGAGCTATGCACTAGTGTTGTAAATGAATCTAGGACCCTAGTGTAAATTTACGCGATTCATGCCCTTATATAGGTATACATTATCCACTCCTTATATAGGCATAGAAATCAGTACCATATTTGGCTTGAGCCTTGCAGTCCAAATACGGCATGGCTACTTCCACTAAGTTCTGAGAATCAACAATGATTTCTTGGAAAAACCCACCTTCAGCAGCTAGGGACTTCCCCCTGCTTGAATATTGATTTATCCAAGAACTCCTGGAGTTTTCAAAGAATTGAGTCTTTGAGTGACGTTATTAAGTCCAATCATACGTCAAACTCAGCACCTTCAAGGTATAAATATGCCTACATTTGCCAAGACAAACACACAGTGGTTTGGAGCAGATCGACTAACTACTTGCCCGACGCCCTGCAGCAGCAGGTGCCGAAGGAAGCCGACCCTCCAGCTGACGCACTGAGAGACGCTGTCTTTTCTCTTGCAGAGAAATCCAGCTCCAGTATTTTGGGATTACCCTTGCGGGTATCTGGGAAATCGAGTCCTGAGAGAGAGATTAAAGACCTTCTTCATTCTAAAACCAAGGTACGGAGCTGATTAGACCCGTAGAGAATTCTTGGAATAGATTCTTGGCAGAGAACTACTAAAACTTAAGCTACTCCTCACTTACCTCTTCCCTTGTACTAGACTTAGGTTAGGTACACCGGGGTAGGCGCATTTTAGAAGCACCAGTTGAGTACTTTTAGTCATTATTTTATCACTGTATGTATTTTATACATTTTAGGCAACTTATGGCTTAGAAACCATATCATGCTTTTACAGTACTACTTTATAATACTGTTCTTATATTATGCCTTGTACTTTATAACCAGTATTACTATTGTAGCAGTACATTTCTTATGCTTGAGAAATAAGAATATTCAATAAATACTTTTTATTGAAAACGCCCGTCTCTCTATTTTCTCAGCACCTCTGGTGAAACGAAGCATGCACGATTGACTGAGTAAAATAGTTATCTATTGTTTCCGCGACTCTAGAGATTGATTTCTTATTCTTCGGAAACAAAGTTGTCATGTTTATGCGGTTGTCAGAAACGAATCCCTTCTTGTTTATTCGATAAAGTTTCTTGTGACCTCTGAGCTAGCTGGCACTCACAATTAAGTTTAATATATACAATAGAGACCTAGTCAACTTCAGTCCTACTTCTAAACTATAGTATATGTTATTCCAATGCGCAGAGCCTATTGGGAATATAGGAACTACACTACACTAGCAGGAGCCCTCACAGAGTCATCCATGTTAACCGCCTGAAGCCTTTCTATGATAGGGCTGATGTGATTATGCTTGTGGTCACTGGTGAGGATCAGGAAGCAGAGAGTGAACCTCTCCCTGACCTCCTCTCCTAAAGCCCAAAAGATGGGTCATTAGTTTTCTTCCCAAACACCCTCTGTGCCAACAGCAAGCTGGCTTCAGGCAAATCTTGGAGCAGTATGCTGGGCTCTTCCCCCTAACCCCTGGACAGACTACTTGGTGTACCCATGATGTGAGCACTAGAGACAATACATCTGTCAAAAACAAGACCTATCGACAGTCTGATCAAGTTAAGGACAGCAACAGAGTTGAAGTCAGCAAGATGCTGGAATTGGGAGAGCCCCTGGGCCAGCCCAGTTGTGTTTGTCCCCAAACCTCATTGCAAGAGTGGAAAACAGAGCTGATGTATTGTGGGGACTTTAGGGGCCTTAATTCAGTAACCAATACAGATGCACACCCAATTCCTAGAGCTGATGAGCTAATTGACAGGTGGGGGACAGCCACATTTCTCAGTACGTTTGATTTGACAACAGAACACTGACTAATTGGTCTGACCCCTGGAGCAAAAGAACAATCAGCATCCTCCATCCCAGGTGGGCATTATCAGTTAACTGTTATGCCATTTGGATTAAAGACTGCCTCAGCCACCTTCCAGAGGTTGGTGTATAAAGACCTTGCTGTGTTGGAAACTTTTAGTGCAGCATAACTAGATAATATTGTTGTCTATAGTCCCACTACGCAGTATCATCTGATCCACCTTTGGAAGGTCCTGAAGGCTCTGCATGCTGCAGGCCTCTCTATGAAGGCAAGAAAGTGCCAGATAGGTCAGGGCACAGTTGTATACATGGGTGCTTTTTATATGGAGGCCTAGTTCAATCTTTACAGCCTAAGATCCAGGCTATTCTGGACTGGGGAACTCCAACAACCCACATCCAAGTCAGGGCATTCCTTGGCTTGACTGGGTACTACAGGAGGTTTGTGAAGGGGTATGGTATTGTTGTGGCACCCTTCACGGTACTTATCTCCAAGAAGAAGCCAAAGAAGATAAACTGGACAGTGATCTGTCAAAAGGCTTTTGACGCCCTAAAGAAAGCAATGTGCTCAGCACCCACTCTTAAAGCTTCATAATATTCAAAGCAGTTCTGAGTGCAGATCGATGCCTCTGAACATGGGACTGGAGTGGTCAAAGACCAATGATGATGGCCATAACCAGACTGTTGCTTTCATTAGCAGGAGGTTACTCCTCCAAAGGTAGCGTTGGAGTGCCATTGAGAGGGAAGCCTTTGCTGTGGTTTGGTCCCTGAAGAAGCTAAGACCATACCTGTTTGCTACTCACTTCCTTGTTCAAACCGACAAGGGCCTCTCAGATGGCTGATGCAGATGAAAGGAGAAAACTCTAAACTGTTAAGGCTGTCCATCACAGGGTACATACTTTAAAGTGGAGCATAGACCTGGGACTGGTCATGTCAATGCAGATGGTCTTTCCAGGTTTTTCCATTTAGATGACCAAGACACTCTTAGGAAAGGTTAGACTCAGTCTCTTTCGTTTGGGGGGTTGTGTAGGAAAGGGCCCATTTTTTTACAGGGTCATCCCCACTTTTTGCCTGGTATCTGATGGAATTTCGGTGTACTGGGTTCCTGCTATCCAGGTCCCCAGTGCCAGATCTCTTTCCCTAAAACTGTACAATTGTTCCCCCAATGGCAATATCTTGAGTACCTCTTGTAAGTCCTTAGTAAATAGTATCCCTGGTACCTGGGGCAAGTAGGCTAAAGAAGATTTGTGAGGGCTGCAGCATGTACTGTGCCACCCTATTAAACCTCTCAGCCCCAACATGCAAACTGCCTTTGCAAGTTGTGTGCCATGGTGCAAGGACATTTGAAGACACAACATAGCATACCTCCTGTGTGCCATGCATGCTGACTCTGAATGCAGTATAGGTAAGACATGCCTAAAGTTGGCCTTACAGGCCTAAGGCAGGGTGTACTACACTACATATGTGGACATTTCTACACGAGCAGATATGCCTCTGCGATGTCTATGTTTATTCTTAGATATTGCAAGTGAACAGGGGATACATTTTGAGAATATGTGCTGGACGCTGGTTTTTACGAGTTTCCCAGCTACATGGTGGCTTCACTGAAACAAGAGACGGTCAGTGTAGAACATCTCATATTAATAAGCCCACACTGATTACAGTGGTGGATTTATTAAAACATGCATTCAGAAGTTACCTTAAAGGTGCCCCCTGAAACCCTACCAACTACCTGTGCACTGGCTGATTGGTATAGACCAGCATGTTACACAGACAGGTTTTTGACTCCCTGCAGATGAGAGTTAGGGGTCTCTGAAGGCAGGAAGAATGCCTGCTCCAGCTGGAGGTGTTGTCACCTCCTTTAAGCAGGATGACTAAGGCTAGTACAACCCCTATGGTAGGCTACCTGAAGTAAATACAACTTTTAGAATCCCACCATCTGAGTTTTGGGGGAACTTGGCTGTCTGGGTTAGGGTATGCCCACATCCCACAGGAATTGGTCATGTAGAGGGTGTTGACACCCTAAAGGTAAGTAGCCCATTGGCTACTACCTGCCACTTCCCGTAATGTTCCAAAATTGAGTATTTAGGTGGCACCCCTGACACCAGGAACTTAGATTCCCCCGATTAAGAAGCGAGGACAAGGAAGAGTCACATGAAAAGTGAGAACTGAAGATTGCTATGGACTTTTGTTGCAAAACCCTGCCTGCACCTCAACAATCACGACCAATGACTTGTCCTGCAGCTGACCAGCTCCCAAGAAGCCTAGTTGACTGGCAGCCCTTCACAAATTGCCAAGCAATCTCCAATGGAGTAGAGGAGCTACTCCCCTGCAGTCAGCAGGCACCAACATGCAAAGTCCAGTCGACCGACTTGCTGGTCTCTGGTCAACCCTACACATCAGTCCCCCGGGAAGTCGACCTTGTGCTCCTGAAGGTCAGATTTGCCCCCCCCCTCCCACCAAGTGAGAGCACACCAGGACCAACCAGATCTGCAAAGAACCAAAACTCGGGGTACTGGACCCCTTGCAACAAACAAAGATTGGGAGAGTCCAATCCGGACTCCTACAGCTATTAAGGGATGGCAGCACTGCAGAGACCCACCTCCTGAGTGGACTAGCTGTCCTGTTTTTGCACTATCAACCAGCAAGACTGAGAAGGTTCCAGGATGCACAGAGCCCAGCCAACCTTTCCACTCTGCACCCAAGCGCTCCAGGCCAGGTATCAATGAACCGGCAGTGGCCCTTTGTCCCCCAAACCCTTGTGAACCAAGCCCTCCAATGGGGCCTCCCGGATTTGTCTCCAATTCCTGCTCTGTAGCCTGTTTCTAGGTGGCCCTCATGCCTTCTATCGTCGATGCACGCACAGCTACCAACCCAACCAGCACCTCTGCACCCATATGCCCCAAGGCAGGTAACAAGTAACTGCTAGTGGTACTTTGGACCTTGATGTTTCTAGGACCCTAAGTCCCGAAGAAGACCTCCAAAAATCGACTGTAAATACCTGTATGCTATCTAGGCTTTTATCCCTCTATAGGAAAGCAGTGTGCGTAAAGGTGCATTTAAGTGAATGTTTTACTTACTTGCAAAATGAAATATTTTAAAAAGTACTTACTTAATAACAAAGTTCCTTGTATCAAAATCAATATAAAAAATGACATATTTTTCTAAATTGGTCTCAGATTTATTTGTGAGTGTGTGTTTCATTTATTACCTCTGTGAGTACAAAAGAGGCTTAGGACAACCCACTAAAATGCCTTCCCCACACTACTGCAAAAGAGAGCATTTGGGATATCATTTGTGACTCTGTAAACCAACTGGGGTTTGCCTGGACACTTTACACAGTGTACCTCATTTTGGTTCACTCTATAAAGAGCCAGCTACCTACTAAGAGCTAGAAGTATTTGTCTTGAGGGCCAACCTTAACTCCTCGTCATTCTCCAAGGATTGAATGTGAATAAAAAATTGCAATGGAGGTGGAGAGGTGAAAAGTATTAACTAGTGTGCAGGGAGGCACACAGACCAGCCTCCCTCACCCATTTTAAATATGTCTCTCTTTCATTTTCACTTTCTCTAGGTCACGATCAGGAGTGGAATCCACAGCTTAGTAAGATGCCTGGACTAAAAGACTCTTAGCCCCAGGCCCCCACTGATCGTCTAAAGCGATACTTACTCCTCTATCTTATATTTATATATTTTTTATGTGCACAACACTACTACCACTGATTCGGTTTGGTCCTGATGAAACGCCAAAGATCGTTACGACAATAGAGGCGTCAAATATGTCGACCTGATAGTTACCTGGGCACATTAAGCCTACGGGGGGAACTCATTAACCTACGGATTTTTTGTCTGTCAAAGGTACCACTCAGTTAAGCACTCCTTGGTAACTCTTGGACAGTTTTAACATTCTGCACACAGTTAATCACCCTCCACAGAGGACTCACTACACACACACGGACGCATCATACAGCAGTTCTCAAAAGATCTCCGATAAAGTGACCCTTCTGGGGACCCGTAGGGCATTGCAGTGCCGGGCCGACGAGGAGCAACCGACCGATGATGAAGCATGACATTCCTCAGGGTGTGTGAGGGCAACAAGAGACAACACTTGTTCTCCCCATCTGAGTCCCAGACCTAGGTCACCTCCCTTTTTCTCCCTTTGTTCCTTTCCCCCTTTACAGATAGTGAGGCCGTGACTTTCTGCACTACTCTCCCTGGAACAGTGTTTCCCCTTTGTTGTATTGATGTACTGCATCCTCCACTCACACAGTGAATTACTATATACTGCAATGGACTTTTTTTTTATAATAATCATAGAATATAAACAGGAGAACATGAAAGACCCAGCAATCAGCGGCATTATTGCTTGTTATATGGGCGTTCAGGCCGGATTGGCATAAGTAATTTAAGGTGTCTGTAAGAGGGCCATTAGCATTTTCTATGTTGAGTTTCGGAGAAGTATGGGTGAGTGACTGTGGCACAACTCTATATTTAAAGTCAATGCTGTTACTTTGGTGCACAAGTAAATGGCACTCTGGAGAAAAAAATTGTTTGCTGGAGAAAGTGGTATTTGGAGCCTGTTTATACAATAAAATCGAAAGATGCAGAATTGTAATGATATATACTGAAATTAGATTACTTCAGAGAAAGTATTTTGTTTGCATTTAAATGTGTTATTTAAGGGATCCTCATACTCCAATGTTTTACAATATCACCAGAATGTATGCTGATTCTGTATTGTGGTCCTGGATGTTTTAGCCTGGTGTTAGCCAAGACCTTTTCATTTTACAAAAATTATGTATATAATATACTTACTTAAATTGAACTTGAAGCCAGCTCACTTCATCCATTGGTCTTTTGTTGTGTCATTCACATTTTTGTTCTGCCCACGACAGCAGCAGCATCTTTTACTTCTCTGGAACTCACTTAATCGCTATTGAAAGCCAGGGACTCCTGCTTAAGCAATCTCTATGATTTGGACCTTACAATAATTTAGAAAACAAGTATACACCAAACTATTACACAGATTTCAAAATATGTTATTTAAATGTCACAGGAAAAATATACAAAAACCGGAAGTTTAATTATAATCTGATGGTTAGAGCTTGTCAATATTTGATTTACTTTTTATTAGACCACAGTGATATGTTAGACTTTAGCATACCAATTTGCTTTTTTGCTCCAAACACGTGCGTTTTTTTGTCAATGCCTGCCAGCGCTTCATTTGAGGCTATCAACTAGATATTATGAGCAGTAAGAATGGTTTTTTAGATGTCAATCTGAATGGGCGCACTGCCAGTATGGAAGCACTATTAAAGGTAGAATGTGGTGCAACTGGGTGATTGGAAAACCATGTAACCACCCAATGGAGATGTCAGCAAGCTGAACAAGTCCTATAGTTAATGGAGAGACGTACCCTGTGCACACACTCAGTGATATTAAAGACGTTGGTCAATGTATGAATTCCTGATAGTTAGACAAATATGCAGAGGAACAACAGTAGAAAACAATGATATCAATTGAACAGTAATATCAAGTAAGTATGATGACAAGAAAGAATCGTAGTGTCCTCGTTTAATTATCAAAGCTTGACAACAACCAGCCGACACGTGTTTCATCGCATCACGCGAATCTTCAGGGCGATCTTCCGGTGATAATTCCGACCCGGAAGGGCCCAAGACCAGCAAATGTTCTAAAATCCGATGATTGTTATTAGACTTTAAGCGAAATGCGCTTTTAAAATCACCCGGGAGGTAATGTATTGGCTCAGTTGAACAGGTAACTTCCGTATCCGGTAGGTTTGTAGTGTGTAGAGGAGCAAAAGAGGTAGCTCTATGCTCACGTAATGAAATGATTATATGTGGACGTCTTAGTGAACTCGTTTCTCCCGGGTCGCCGTGTTCCTGGTGTGGACACACTGAGCCAATACATTATCTCCCGGGTGTTTTTAAAAGCGCATTTCGCTTAAAGTCTAATAACAATCATCGGATATTAGAACATTTGCTGGTCTTGGGCCCTTCCGGGTCGGAATTATCACCGGAAGAGCGCCCTGAAGATTCGCGTGATGCGATGAAACACGTGTCGGCTGGTTGTTGTCAAGCTTTGATAATTAAACGAGGACACTACGATTCTTTCTTGTCATCATACTTACTTGATATTACTGTTTAATTGATATCATTGTTTTCTACTGTTGTTCCTCTGCATATTTGTCTAACTATCAGGAATTCATACATTGACCAACGTCTTTAATATCACTGAGTGTGTGCACAGGGTACGTCTCTCCATCAACTAGATATTAGATTATGTTTGCTGTATGTGGGCTGCTCCATGAATCAATCTGAAGATAACAACTTAGGGGGTCATTACAATGTCGGATGGAATCACTTCTGCCTGACACTGCATCGGTCATGGGACAGAGCAACACCCAGTCAGCAGTCCCGACAATCCCCATTAGGATGCAACAAACAATTCCTACATTTTGCTTAGCGAGCATGTATTTGGGCCGTAAACTGTCCAGAATGTATGCTCCCATAGTAAAATGGGAGGTGCAGTTCATTCCTGCACCCCGTGCCACGAGGTGCAGGGATCAACAGGGGGGCACCATAGGTGCCCCTCTGCGTCCAACCGTAGGATGTGCAGCCAAGGGGGACCTGCTGGGTGTCCCCAAAACCGAGTTCCAAGAGCCTTTCCATGTCAGAAGGGCCAGCACAGAAAGGCTGCCGAAACCCGACATTGTAATCTCAAGGGCGGGAAGACCCGTCCTTGAGATCACAGGCCGGATTCCAACTGGGCAACAGGCTCTCCGAACCCGTCAGAAGCCAGCCAGAATGACTTGTTGTGAGGCGGTAGCACAGTAAACCGACCGTCCCATAACGATGCGGCCATAAATGCTCTGACCAAGGGTCAGAGCCCTTCATGGCCGCATCGTACTCGGTCCCTTAATGTTTAGCCTGCAATTTCTAAGTCCTTCACATTTTTGTTGTTTCAAATTACTCTTTTAACATTTTGCTTTAATGTGTGTACATTCTTTGTTAATATGCTGACATGATTTATTGTTCAAACAGTCATGGACCCCCTGAGCAGGCGTTGTGGATCAGAAGTAAAGAATCTCCACTCTACAGCGTACAGCACAGGACAATGAATCGGCCTACTTCAGCCACTGGCTAGCTTCTTTGTCAGTGACAGCATTCTGCCCTTTCACAAAGAACACATACAGACACAAAGCAATTCCCTTCAGTGCCAATGTTTTCGGTGGCTTCATTTTTATTTAAGAGTTTACTTTTCTTTCTATGTTTAGATCCTGATGTGATAGCAGGGTCATCCTACCAGCTCTTCATATTGGTATTGTTGGCTTTATCAGTTCATGTCTGCTACTAAGGCTGTTGTAAGTTACTTGGATTGGTTTCTGTTTATTTTAATGTTTTTTTTCACAGCCTTTTGGATTGTGTCCATTTGAAACTGTGATTTAGTAAATTGTCATCTTTTAAGTAGGCATACAATGAATTATCTATCTATCTATCTATCTATCTATCTATTGCTCAGTCAAATCTCGGCTGGAAAGACGAGACAAAAGAATATGATGGGGATACTGAGATAAATGCCACAAAAAGGTCTCTAGAGGTTCAATGCAGAAATTCCACCCTGGTCTAAGATGATCCAAAGATTGTCCAGAGTAGAAACCAAGACAGAATCAGTACTGTGAAAGAATGAAGACAGGACTGATTGGAATCAAGTAAGCAATTATGTTTCAGAAAACTAGGATATCTGACACTTCGGAGCATATTTACTAACTTTTAACACAGGGCAGTAAGCAGAGCTGCTATGCTGCATTGTGCAAATGGGAGACAACAGAAATGCTCCATATTTACTAAAATGTGGAGCATTTCTGCTGATTTCTAGCACTGGCGCTCTGTGTGCTGTCTAGCACTAACGCGGGCAACATTGCACCATGGTGACGTGTGTCTATGTTACAGATAGGATTGTTTTGGGACAGGAAGAGATACTGTGTATTACTACACCATGCAAGTTACACTAAGTGGCTTTGTGTGGCTTAGTAAAAGATTTTGCGTCTGGCTCCATCATAAGAGTGATACAACCCGATGCAAAAATTGAGTAAATCTGGGCCATAACTATTTTCTCAAAAATGTTGTTTGATAATGGAAGAATAAACATGTGATTAAAATTACTTAATATGGTAGGGTCAGCCAAAGGTTTTTCAAAAAAGGATCCACTAGAGCCTGTTTCCTGGCCAGAAGAATAAAAGTACAAGACAGAGAGGTTATTTAACACCTGTAAGATAGGCCTAAAACTATTAGAAAAGGAAGGCCAAGGCTCAAGAGAGAGCCAAAATTTATGACAGATAGGAGTTGAGAAGTCGTCTTCAAGAAAAGGAAAGGAAAAGTTGAAAGAGAAGGACCAGTCCTAGGAAGATTCGGAGAGAAGTCAGAATTGAATGGGAGATTATGCCATACATTATTAACGTTGTCATTAAAAAAATGTATCTAAATCATTTAAAAAAGCCTGGGAAGTGGCTTGGAATTTGAATCATCAAGGAGCTCAACAAGTAAATCAACAATTTTGAAAAATTCCTTAGAATTATTAATAGCAAGAGAGATGTGATTGGCATAGAGAGCAGAACAGGTGAATCTAATTAACTATGATATATCTTCAGAATAACTTGATCAGCACAGCAACTGAGAGGAGAATATTCTTTCCACCTGGTTACATTGCGGCCTGAGCTCTCCACATTTGTGGATGAACCAAGTAATAGATATAACTTACTGTTAGAAACTTTTCATAAAAACTGTGTCAAAAACTTGCAATATATATGAATAAATAGGATATAATATGTACATTATTGTAGCTAGTTTGTACTCCCTAGAAAATCCTACTTGCTGCCCTCCCCTCATTAATCTCCAAGTAGAACCAAGTGAGAGATCCAGGTTTAACAACTGAAATACACCCAGTGTATGTTTAGGGATATGTGCTGAATTAGGGAAACGTGCTGTGTAGTAACTCAATGTTGCCATTTAGGATGGGGCACAAGTTTAGTACTTCTAACACAACTACTTTATTTCAGCATTTTATTTCATTTTATTATCTGTATGTTACATTTCTTTTATTAGTGATTCTTACCATACATTAAAAGTTTTGGTTCAACATGCACTGGCTGAACGAGTGTGATAGTTTAAACAAGCATTGGTAATTCCAATAGGTCTGGATTTAAAAGAATGTGGCATGTGAATGTGAAACATTAAAAGTATATAGTGTGGGGTTGGATATGTATGTGTGTAGAGCAAAGAAGTTTAGAATAATATTTATGTATGTTTAAAGGTAAGGTGACAGTTGCACTATCAGGCTAGACCTAAAAGCCCATGTAGATTAATGACTGCCCTCCTCCCATCTGCGTGGCTGCTAGAAAAAAATACCACATTATCTAAGACAATTTACTAGGATTTGTGTGCCTTTAAAAGTTCACCCACAGGCATCTGGCTAAATAAACAAAATGAGCACAACTGTGTCGAGAGCAAACTCTTTTTTGTGGAAGGACCTAAATTCTGCCCAATCAAAACATGTACTCCTGACTCCCAATATGTGGGCGGAGCCAAAGACCCTCTCCTAGTGGTCTCACACAATTGTCTGGTAACAACTGCGCTGCCAAGCCAGACCATAAAAAGGATTTGCTGTACCAAAAACAAAACATTAATCTTTCTACCCAAACAAATCAACCCATTTATACCACATGTATTAGAAACATTATTCAAATCTATACATACATTAAAACATTACAAATAAACATTACAACTTTCATTAGAAACACTGTTTCATGAAATTATGGGATTATTATACAATGAATATTTAGGTCTAACAGGGAGATGTGCAATGTCCACACAAATATATTAAAGTCCTTTTGCATTTAAAGAGATTGCTTACCTGACAAAAAATGTCTATGGGTCCTTCCTGTCCCTCTGGGCAACGTATGCAATATTTTAGGCTTGTTTTATAGAATCAGGAGCCTGTTGGGGGATACAAAGAAAGAAATGTTGATTTATCCCAAGTTTAGCAGTAGGACATTGTTTAGAAACTATGGCAATTCATGTGGCAGTCTTTACCCTGAAGGGCAATATTCCCGTGTGCATTAGGTAGCAAAATTTGAGAAATACCAGTAATAAAAAAGATCTGATCAAACTTTGCTATTGGTATTTGCATTTGTATAGCTCAATTCTACCATTAGTGTCATCACATGGTGCTTTTGTTAGAATGCCAAAATTGGTACTTTGTGCTTTTAGAAGCGAAAATACAGACACTGACTAGTTGTTATTCATTACTCTACATCAAGTGGTGGTCATTCTATCATGTGTCATCAAACATGACTGAGCCTTTAAAGGAGGTGCCTAAGTGAACTCCCCCGACAGTTCATAAAACGTCGATTGCTTGGCTGGAACCAAAAACAGTTGCACCAAATAAATGTGGCCTGAATTTAAATCTTGCTGAAGGGAGGCATTGCTTCTTCCTAACATGGTGCAACTTCCCGCCAACTAACCACTAATTTCAAGGCAGTGGAACAGTGCCAAACAGGTGGCATTTTTGGCACCTCTCTTGACTTCCACCCTTAACCACCCCTGCTATAGTAGAATTGGATTGGCTGGTGGCATTCGCCATCCAGTTGTGGCATGGCCTATCAGGGCACCAGCAGATGTGCTGGGATGAGGGTGGGGTAGACCTCCATCTCCTTGAGTTTCAGTAAATCATCAAGGATTCCCTGCTGCACATGTAGGCAATGTGCTGGGGGACCCTGGGACTCCTCAAGGGGTAGATAACAGCTCCTAGCACCCCTTCAATATGAAGCACACTGGTAATCTTAAGGATTACCTTTCCTGGGGTGCACATGGTAAACCGCCAGCAAAAGGGGAATTCTGTGGATTAAATTGCAAACACTGCGCAGTTATGTTTGTGCTGTGCTCGTGGGCGATGTGAGCAAAGGAATTGGCAGGATTCCTCTTTTTGTCAGCTGTTGTAGGTGCACCCAGGGCATGAAGTGGGGAAAAAAACTGGGGGTGCTCTAAACGGGGCATGGCAAATTTCTTAAAGGGGTATTGCCTATCCAAGTAGGGGCGTGGTCAAAATCAAGGAAGCTTCAATCAAAGTATACATGGCTCATTGTTAAATATAAGCGATGTACAATATAACCATCACTATAAAATGTACTAATATGCCATTACTAATATTGTGGCCAATTACAAATGCACTGATATTATAGAACACAGGTGCTGGTAATACTGCAAGAAGGACGTAAAATACTTACATACACCACAACAAAATATAGCATCAAATTATAATGGCGCAGCGTCCTTTGAGTGCGCACATACATTCTGCTGCATATACATTACTGCCCAGCACCTCACACCCTAACCCTGTAGAGGGCGCATCTTTTTCACAATTGATATTTCCACCGAACGCGACACCACTGCCAATGTCTACAGGGTTCTTTCATTTCCCTACCACGTCCGGGCGTTGCTCGTAGTCGATACTTAAAAGCAACCGCTCTCCTCATATCCGCCTATACCAGTTGTCTAGGGCTTGCGTAGATTTACCGCCGTTCGGGAGGTGACTGAAAAGTACAAGGGATAGTCAACTGTTTGGACTCGGGGGCGACTGGGGAACCAGTGGTGCTCAATATTTGCCTTGATTTCCCTTCAGAGGGCTGTTCAATCTTTTCTACGCATACGCAGTGCTTTCTATGAGGGTGCTTTACTACCGCATATATAAATCAATAAACAGAACAAGTCAGCATTGGCATTGAGAGTGTTTTGAAAAAGATGAATGGTGCTTTGCGGCAGAATGAGAAACCTGCGGGGAAGGGAATTAAAAAAACAGCCATTAAAATACTCATGTTGCAGGTTTGCAGGCTGGGAGGGCGAGTCTTGTGTGGCTTCAGAAGGATTCTGGCTGAGCCAGCTCTGATGTGGAGGCAGGGTCCTGACGGTGCTGGTAGGGCAGGGGAGGCGTCACAAAGGTAAGTTTCCTTTTCACTGCTGCTGGATTCTGTTGTAGACCTTTTGTAAGAAACCCCTCACTCACCACCTAGTGGTGACATGCTTCATCATCGGGGTCCACCCTGGTGGCCTAGCGTCACCAGGGTGTGCTTCGACACCTGTAGTACAGTGGAGCAGGTTGTGAATGTGGGTGCAGAAAAAATAAATGTTAAAAATTGTCCTGGTTTAACTTGAAAAAGTGAGTTTTATTTAAAAGCAACTGGACAATGTTAAAAATAAGGGGCGAGATACTGGGAGGGGAGTTACGACCTGAGTATCTCTATATGTATAATGGTGAGTTGGTCAACATGTTTCTACCATATGGGTAAGTACCCGGTATTCGTCAGGACCAAGGAGATGGACGGTATGAGCCCCCTAAAAGGCTCACCCTATCCTAAATCCTTTCTATACCTATTGGCAAAATAGCCAAAGGTAGTGTGCTCAAAGATAAGGAAGCATGAATTGAAGAAAAAAGAAAAAACCTGTGGGGAGAGAAACTAAGCAAGAGTCAGGCGCAAATATTCTTACTAGCCTGTTACGTCGTGCAGTGTCTCAGTGCATTCATACCTCATGCCACGGTGAAGATTGGAAAAACTTCAGGTGATAATTAGCGTGTTGATCTCGTGTCCGTGTGCGCTTACTTCTAGTGCCAGGACAGAAATATATATATCAATTGGTGCGTGCTCAGTCGCATGCAATATTGCTTTTATTATCGTAATTATATTCTGTTGTCGAAAAGTCCCATAATGCGTGGTTTCTCTTGTGATCGCAATTGTGTTCTATTTGGAAAAGTCTTATAATGCGTGATGGTATGTATCATGAACCAGGCAGTGATGGTCAATAACAATTATAGTGCAGACTATGCCGGTAGTTTAAAAAGGGGACACACAAGACTCACAAACATGTAACACAAAGAGGGACACATATACTGCATAGCAGAGGACAGGCTTACTTATTATAGTTCCTTCAAGTGCTTCGGCGGGCAGGGGGTAGGCTCACCTCGCGGTACAACATATTCTGTGTAAATGATATGATAGAGTACCACTGATGAGATTAGGTAATTGTTGGCTGCCCAAGGGCGGTATATGTGGCCGCATCGGTATCTGTACGCTACGTGGTGAGTGCCCGCATCGGGGTTCTGTGGGAATCAAGAGATTGGTTTACTTACAGTTTACTGGCGAGGATGGTGGCCCATAACCTACTACTACCTTCCGCTGCTCGGCTAGAAGTGCCGTACAGCTGCGCACTGGTAATGAAGGAAAAGTTACTTCCGGGAGCGGTCACGTGGTGACTGCGTCAGTGGCCCGGGAAGAGCACCTACGGAGAGCCAGAGGGGCCATCAGTTGCCATAGTGATTGCAGGCTTAGGAGTAGCGCATGCGTAGAAATGATACTTTGAGGAAAGTTAAACAGGGCTGACAAATATTTAGAATCAGCGTCTGATCAAAGGACCTGAGGTGTTAGAAGCGTCTCATCGGAGAGGAGGAGCGCTCAGTTGAAAGGGGTCATACGGTTATGAAAAGGGGAGAAAATTATGCCCTAGGAAAAATTCCAAAGCCAGACAAGCACTGTAAAAAACAAATGTTCGGTTGTCATGGGGATCAGAAGAGTGGTGTGACCATGATGGTAAAGTGCATGTTTATAGATGAGGTCACTATTTACTTTAAGACAGAAGCCCAAGGGATATTATCATTGAGGCCCAACTTGTGGGTTGAAAGTCTATAAATCCACCGTTGTTCTTTTTCGAAAAGGCGGGATTGTACATTGGGACCTGGCTGCAACTGTTCTATCACTTTCCACCTCATATCATTCGGGGTATGTTGTACCGTCAGGAAGTGGTCAGTGAGTCTGGTAGTGTTTTTCTTGCATCGGATGGTGCTCCGATGTTCACAGATGCGCTGTTTTATCTTGCGTGTGGTCATTCCTATATATTGCTTTCCACATGTACATGTGATCAGGTATATAACATTGCTGCTGTTACAATTGGTATGGGATCTTTGCTCCCAGACTCTGCCTTCTTCCAGATTTAGGGTTTTAGTATTGTCAGTGAGGTGGCATACACTGCAGTCCCCACATCTTGAGTGTCCTGTCACAGGTGGGAGGCCCCACATCTGGATGAGGGTGGGGTTGTTATTTGTTGTTGTACTCTTGGGTCTGGTGTTTACCAAGCTGTCTTTAAACTCTGCGCTTTCCTGTAAGAGAATAGTGGTTTCTCCCATTTGAAGTTTCCTGAGTTTATTATGGGCCAATGTTTGTTTATACTCCGGCTAACTTGATTGGAAATAGCTTTATAGGTTGTAACGCATGTGAGTGGAGTTATTTCGTTGCTTCTCATTGTTTCTTCTAGTAGGGCTTGTCTCGGTTGGTTTCTTGCTCTTTTTTGACATTTTTGGATGATTTTGGTTGGGTAGCCACGATTTCTTAGTTTGTTGGTGAGGTCTTCCGCCTGGTTCTTGTAGTCTGCCAACTTGCTACAGTTTCTCCGCAGTCGCAGATATTGGCCGTAGGGCAGGTTTTCCCTCAAGGGGCGAGGATGGAAACTGTCGTACCTCAACAGATTGTTTTTAGCAGAGTGTTTGAAATCGTTTTTTGTTGTCAGGCTGTCATTTTCTCTTTGAATTTCTATATCCAAGAAAACCATTTTGTCTTTATCTGCGCTGTGGGTAAAGTGCAGGTGCGGGTCACAGTTATTCAGCCAAGTTATGAATGCCATTAGTGTTTCTTGTGGGCCTTGCCAGATTGTTAGAACATCGTCAATATATCTTCGCCAGAATTTGATGTGTTCAAAATAGGGATTGTCTGGTGATAGAATATATTTTTGCTCGAAATCGAACACATAGAGCCCCGCTACGCTCGGGGCAAAAACACTGCCCATAGAAGTTCCTCCTATTTGGAGGTATAGGGATCCTTCGTATTCAAAAAAATTCCTTTTGAGGGCAAGAGTTGCACACTCTATGATGAACTTTTTCGGTGTGCGGTAGTTCCAGGCGGCTTCTTCCAGTGTTTTCTTTAGGACATTGATGGTTGCATCCTGGGGTATATTGGTATAAAGGCTTTCGATGTCAAAGTAGGCTCTTTGTGTCCTTCAGATATGCGGATGTTCCTTGGACAATTGTTTTGAGGAAGAAATCGCAGAACCTCAATAGGCGTTCCAATAGTGAGCCTATGCCAGATACTATTGGTCTGCCTGGGGGGGGGGGGGCAACTTGTCTTTATGCATTTTGGGTACCACATAGACATTTGGAATTTCGGCTTCAGTTTTGCTCAGGTAGTCGGCCTCTTGTTTCGAGATATGGCCCGCCATTTCTGCTACTTCTACCAAGTTGATGATTTCGGTGCGTAGGTCTTCTGTTGGGTCTGTTAGGAGCGGTTGGTAATTTTTGGTGTCTCCTAGTACACGCCTACATTCCGTATTATAATCTGTTTTGTCCATTATCACCAGGCCTCCACCTTTGTCCGCTGGCTTGATCACTATGGTGTCGTCTTTCTTTAGGTCTGATATGGCATTGCTCTCTGCCCTGCTGTTGTTGTGGTAGAGTGTTGTAACTGACATGGTTTCAATATCGTTGAACACGGCCTGTTCGAAAGTGTTGATTTCAACTGGGATAGTATGTGGAGGTGGTATGAACGTGGATTTTGTTCTTAATCCTGTTTCATTCATGGTCTCACCCGAGTTGTCTATGTTAGTTTTCTCAAAAAAGGCTTTGAGCTTTAGTTTTCTGAAGAATGCCGCCAGTTCACATTGTAATTTGAATTTGTCCAGAGCGGCTGTGGGGACAAAGCTAAGCCCTTTATTAAGGACTTTGGATTCCGTCTCAGTTAATGTACGAGATGAAAGGTTGGTCACTAGCTCCTCGCATTGCTGGGGCCTGACCTGTTGGTCCCGGTTTTGCTCCGGTGTTGCTGCCCACTGTGTCTTCTTCCTCCCAGTGGACGTTGTTCCCTTGTTTGTTGCGCCCTCTTCCGCTCCTGCCTCTGTTGGGAAAAGGAGGACGGAATTGGTTTGGTGGAAAAGGGAATTGTTGGAATGGTGGTTGCCATCCATACATTGGGAATTGCTGTGGTTGTTGGAATTGATTCTGAAACGGAGGGTGGCTGTATTGTGGCCATTGGTAATTTCCTCTGTAGGATCCTCATTGACTTTGTCTTGGTGTACTTTTGTTAGATCCTCCGCTGCTATTAGAGCTATGGGAGGTGTTACTTGAAGCATCCAAGTCTGGGTCTGTTGCTGTTGTGGCTTTGTAGTCTGGATCTGAGTATGGGTACGCCTTAACAAATGAGAATTTCTTGAGATCTTTCTGAAATTTAAGTACTTTTTGTTGGGTGAGATTGTCTCTATACTCGTTTATCTCTTTGTTAAGGTCATCTAGCTTCTTCTTGTATCCTGTGATGGTGGCTTTTATTTGGCTTTCTGTAATTTGTATCTCGACTTGGATTTTTTTGGACAGTCGCAAAGCTGTTATGAGAATAAGTATAATCCAATCGTGTGTACAGTGCCACGCGATGAGGGCCCAATCTTTCCTGAACTCTGGGTCATCTAAGAAAATTCGGGGAGCGTTGGTAACTAGTAAACCCTTCGGGGCTATATAATTGGTTACGTATTCCTTCAGAATGGTTCCATGTAGTATGGGTCTGATGCGGTTACGTTTCATTTCTGTCAGTTTGTCCCACTCTGAAGTTTGTGATATTGTGTTGCTGATGTTGGCATCTGCAAATACGTTGAGATTGCTCATAATAGAGTCTATTTCTTCTGTTGAAAAAGATAGACCTGGATTTTCCGCCGTCTCCTTGGTCCTGACGAATACCGGGTACTTACCCATATGGTAGAAACATGTTGACCAACTCACCATTACACATATAGAGATACTCAGGTCGTAACTCCCCTCCCAGTATCTCGCCCCTTATTTTTAACATTGTCCAATTGCTTTTAAATAAAACTCACTTTTTCAAGTTAAACCAGGACAATTTTTAACATTTATTTTTTCTGCACCCACATTCACAACCTGCTCCACTGTACTACAGGTGTCGAAGCACACCCTGGTGACGCTAGGCCACCAGGGTGGACCCCGATGATGAAGCATGTCACCACTAGGTGGTGAGTGAGGGGTTTATTACAAAAGGAATAATTATTCCTCCCTTTGGAAAACCTTCAGCTCAACTTCGGGTGTTACTCCTCCATTTGTTTTCTACATCCTTGACCAGGGGAACAGGAGTATTCTCCGTCCACTACGGGTGGACACTATCCCTTGCTCTCCACCCTTGTTTTTCCAGTTCTGTTGTAGTCCCTCATCCCTCACTTGCATAAAAGGCAGAGCAGGGTCACACTTGTTGCTGAAGAAATCTTGCTGCAGGCCGTAATAGCAGGATCGTGCCGGTTCTAACCAGCTGTTGTTGTGCCGATGGCTGGCACAATGACGTAGGTGGCGCTGCGTGTTCAAAGAGTAGGGAAATCCCGAGAGAAAGTGTCTCTCTTCAAAGGATTTTCCTTCCTGCTACAATGACGTCACACCTTAAGCAGTGCGTGCGCATGCTCACCCGAAACACCTAACAAAAACCGGGACGTCTGGTCACCCTACCGTTGAACTTTGAGGCCCGAAAATAGAGCCCCCTAGAGACACGTTTTGAGGCCCCCCAAAAAACTTGGGGTGCTCAGAGTCCCACAGACCCCCCCCCCCCCACTTAAAGCCCTGGGTGCACCCCAAGTAAGGCTGTCCTCGGAATCGCCAGTGCCCTTGGAAACCCTGCACCCTCGGGAATCCCACCCATAAACAATCTGAAAAAAGATAAGATGCTGCTGCAGTACGACATCGTCCACTAGATGGTGCCGCTGAGCCACCAAAGGAAAAGGAGACACTCCCATGGATGTGCTTGCCACCGCCCCGCCATCCTACACTGACCTGCCTCCCCTGAATGCTGGGGCAATTGTTACTGGCGGGTACGCTGGGGGCAAGGTAGCGTGCTGATACTGTTTAGGACTAGGTGGAGTCAATGCAGTCTCACTAAGGTCCAAGGCACTGCAATGTTCACCAAACGGACCTTAAGATATCGATTAAAAAAATTAATTTCTCGGATTAATGGTCTCAGCCATGAGTAAAGAAATCCTAGCACACATACATACATGCAAACCTCCCACACACACGCATTAGCGCATCAAAAACGGGAATATCTATAGATTGTGTTGCCTTATTATTCCACTAGTAACAGAGAATTAGTGAACACAAATCCATCCTATGCACCGGTACACACAAATGTTTGGTGGTGCCTTAAAACACAGGTGGGCATTTTCTTTGATAAATCATGTTCACAACTGATTTCACAGAATATTTGATCGTGGTCCATCAACCTTTTAACCGAATTGTTCTTTTTCATAAAGTCTTTATTAGTCACAGCCATCTGTCATAGTCCAAAAAACAAAATATTAATTAAAAGGCCTTCAACAAAAACAGCAACCCAGCACTGAAGCGTAATGGGCCGTGTTTGCTCAATTTCTGAAAGTGGGATTGCAGACTGATGTTTACTCTGTAGCCGGGGCACAATGAGCTTCCGTATGCAGTAAATGCTTGAATGCTTTATTTTCTTTATGTTTTATTTAAGATGTTAATGGAGTATATCTGAAGCCCTGCTAATTTACTTTTGAATCTCGCCTTCCCCCGTCCGAGTGATGCATTGTGAGTACAACGACGCACAGAGACGTCCACAGACGGAACGTGCCTCGGTTAAGCTCCTTTGGAAGCAGGCTGCGAATGCCCTCTAACAGGGCACGACAACGTTCCATAAATCATTGTATATGAAAAATTAACATGACATAAATTATGTATAAATATTAATGTGTATGTTAATATAACCAAAGCTGCAACAAACAATCATAGGCTTGCCAAGTATCCTGGTGCAGGCGTCTGCTATAACGATATTCATTATCTCTGGAGAAATGCGCAATTTGAAAAGAATTTACTTGATTTTAATTCCTAATCTTTGCTGATCAATTAAACACGCCAATATTCCATGTCATTACCGACATTTTAAACTGTTCTGGGCTTTTATGTCACGACCGAATGCATTCTGGGTTTTGAGGTCTTAATTTGCGTCCTTGAAACCGATTAGGCTAGTACACCTAGCACACAATATAGCCATGATTTGAAGGTTCAAACCCAGGGCACAAACCAATATCTTGCAATGGCATAGAGTGAGGTATACCCCTGAATGAGTCTCTTTTCTTTTCATTGGCCTTTTTGTCCTGCAGCATTCACTCCCCTTCTTTCTCTTGCTGACATATATACATCTCACTTATACAGAACTACGCAGTGCGCCCATGCCATGTGTTTCACACAGTCTGTACTGTATTCATCTCACGCTGAGATGTTTGCCCACAGTACTCCTATCTTTCTCTTTTATGTCTGCTCTGGTGTCCACTGACCAAGTTGCTAGTAAAGCCACGGTTTGTATTTATTTCCAGTGCCTTTTAGAATAAACGGGTGCTCTAGGCACAGCACCACTGGTGTCCCCTCCTTACACAAGCCACACCTGTTGAATGTGTTCTCGAGTGGTGCCCCGGCAGAGGCCTTTGTGTAGCCTATACATATTGTAGGAAACGCCTGTAATATATTCATAGAAAACTGTGAGCAAGCTATATGAAGATTGAATCATCCTGGTATCTAATTTACACCTGTGTTAGGATTCCTTGTATAAACAAGCATTTTCTTTCTCTCAGTCTCTGACACTCAAGGCACAGTCAGCCTGATATACAGCATGGGTGGGCAGTTAAGTTGAAAGGATGCATTAAGTTCATCCTCCCACAATGCATATTACCATATTTGTATTGGTAGGACTAAGCAGTTGCTGAAAATACACGTGAAGGCAGGAAATCCTCACTCTACCCATAGAAAGTTACAGCAGATACGGCGTCACGAGTTACCTGGCTTTTCCTGAGCAGGTAGGATGGGGATATAGGTGCCTGGACAATTGACTGATGGAAGGCTATAGAGTTCCCCCAGGAATTTTCAAACAGTGAGGTTTTGTTTGGGTTAGTACGATTAGGGTATGAGTAATAGAGAAGTGTGAATACAAGGAGAGTGTTGGAGAATCAGATACACCAATTGAGCCAGAAACAATATTTCTGGTGAAATAGGAACGTTATATGGCAAATTATGTGGCAAATGAGGTAAAGCCATAGTTGTGCGATAAATGCTTCAGTCACAAAATCTCATATTTTCACTATCCTTCACAGTAGCCCAAAGTTTTATTAACAATTTATTCAAGAAAGGTAAACAAAACCTAAACATTGCAATGCCGGGCCCCGGGGGAAGCACAGTCGCAGACTAGTCTTCCCCCGGGGTCTTTCGCGCAGGATAGGACAGGCAGGGGAAGGGGAGGAGTTAGGGGGTGGGTATATAGGCGCAGGGGAGGAAGGGAACTTCCTCTTCCTGCGCCTGGCACCATCGGGAGGGAGAAAGAAAGGCCACCCACCCACCCGGCAGTTGGAGGTGTGGTTTTTGGTCAGTCTATAGCGTGCCAGTTTAGGCCAGAGCTGCTTTAGGCGGTACTTTGAAGGGACAGGGGGGTCAAGAGCGGGCACACCCATCCCTTGGGGGGGGGAGTTCGAATGGCGGATAGAGGCATGACTGGAAGGACGCAAGGAGTGGGCTGGATGACAAGTGATTGAGGGGCAGGAATAAAGTATGGTATGGAGCTTCTAGGGGTTTGTGATGAGATGGAACGAGTGAAACGAATGAGAGGGGAGTGTGAGTGGGGGTTTGATGTTATTACCTGTTTATGTTTATTGTTATGTACAGATTACGCAGCCTGGTCTAATAAAATGGCCTTTTACGCTGACACTGCGTGGTCTGTTTATTGCGCGAAAAAAGGGGAGCAGGGAACTCTGGGTAGTTCCCAAGTTTAGGTGGAGGACATTTCCTGTATGGAGCACTCCACAACACCACTGACACTTTGAATCTGCTCCCCTTAAATGTCTATTTATCTAGCAGAGTTTAGAATTACCACAGTGCTATCCAGGCTTAGCTAGAGAGTGACAAAGTATTTTGGCCTTTTTACAGCAACGTCTTTAAGCGTAGCACTAGCAAGTGCCATCCACGCCGACCTGGTGTTCTGGTGACATTAGCAACCCACTCAGCCATAGACTTTGTAGATTATGATGCCACCAGAATCTCTTCGTGGCATTATTGAACCATAATACATAGTTACTGGTTATGTATCCCCCCTCTATCTTTCTCAAAAGTTGATCAATCCTAGATCCTTCATAGAATGTTTTGCGCCGATCTATCAAGCGGGGTCAAAGAAAAAGGGGGGTCCCAAAACACTGATTTCCTATGTTAATTCCCCTAATATTATTGGCTGTACGCAACTTAGAAGAAAATGTTGCAGCCACCATTACAGGGCTTGGGGACTCAGTTTCCATGCCCTGAAAAAGTTTAAAAAATAGTATAAGAGGGAAATTTAGGAAAACCCTGAAATTTATTTTTATTTGTGTCGAAGGTATCACTGTGCTTTCGCAGTACCAAGCATGACCCTCTCATGAGTTACTACTGTAATCTCATGGGAGCCACAGCTCAAGCTTCACCCTAGTGGTGCCACAATACTTTGCAAACCGGAGGCCATACCCTGCAGCCAACCTCCCGCTGCACACAGCTGAGGGCCACTCGCAGCTAAGTGTTTGCTGCCCGTGACAGGGTTGGATCCATGGTTGCACAGAGGCCAGACCCTGAGGCCAACTCTCCCTGAGGACGCAAAAGGTTGTGTGCAGCAAGGGAGCTGGCTGAATATGAATAAATAAATGAGAACACCCCTTGAAAATTCAAAGGTTAAAGTGATGTTATTGTAAATTATGGTAAAAAGATCTTACCTAACATAAAAAACAAATACATTCACTGAGAAAACAAAGGTTAAATTGACGTTATAGGTATCTTAGCTTATAATTAAAAAAATCTTAGAAATTCACAGAAAAAAACCCCCAAAAGTTAGAGTGGCATTACAGTTAGATGTTGAAATACGATAAAACTAGTGTTTAGGAACCAAAACAACCAATGAAAATCAATAGTTATAGTTCACTGAGGTAATTATAACTTGCACCCCTGCCATGTACTGCTTATGACTTGATATATTACTGCATTCATGACATGTTTGATGACATCACTAATGACATCTCAAATGACATAATTTATGTCATCACAGATGATATCATACAATAGTTGTGATATAATCCTATAGGATCTATGCACTTGAAGTAATTCAACATATTACACCTGTGGATAATTTTCTATTCACCTTAATGGGATTACTGTCTTAAAGACTTCACATGACCTACAATTTTAACTCCGGAGCTTGTCGAGTACAGCACAGGATTTGCATATCCTGAAAAAATAAGTATTCAGTGCACTGCAACTGCACTTAGTCAAAGGCTGCAGGACAGGTTTGATCAAACATGGTGGGTTAGAAGCAGGGCGGGACAGCAGTCCAGTTTCTGTCAGCAACCCTTGCTGCACACAGCTGAACACCATGCACAGAATTGGTTGGTCACCTATGGCAGGGTGGGGACTTACTGTTAATGCATGCAAAGGAGTATGATCACTGCTGAAGGTTGCATACAGTTCCTACCCACCTTCGGCCATTCCCTGCCAAAGACAGTGAGCAGAGTGGAATGGCCTGCAGCAGGGCTTGTGTGCCAGGCCTGGCTGAAGGCCAAGCATTACCATGCATAGTGGGGTTTGACAGCACACTGAGGACTGGGCAATAGCACCTGTCTCCTGACTTGTCCATTTGCTCAATCCCCATTGTGCACGGCCAAAGAGCTGAGAACAGTGGAATTGGCTTTCCAAGGCTGTTTGGGCGCAGGGAACCTTTGTATGCGGTATATGATCAGAATCCTCTCCCCAAGTTAAAGGTTAATGTGAAGCTATGGTTAGTTTTCTTTATATTATGTTATCATATGTTAAAAAGCTTAAGAAATTCACTGAAAAAACAGTTAAAGTGGAGCTCTGGATGAGAATTAAAACTAAACATAACAGAAATTAGAATGTTATGGTTGGCACCGCAATAAGTAACTAGCACTAAAGACATTGAAACCATAACTCACAAACCATTACAGTGATTTTCACCTCACAATATTTATCCCAAGTACGAACATCTAAAAGCAAAATTCTGCAAACAAAATACTCTAAACCAAATTTCTTGACTATGAAACTTTTACTTTGCAGACTCTGAAAAAACTTTGTGAACAATGAAACTTGTGGACCCATGTTGAGACCTATGCAGTGTTTGAATACTATGCACATAGTTTGAGGACTACATTTACCATTTCAGTGTGTCCGCCTGCTCAATTTAGAGTCTGCAAACTGTAGACAGATAATGGTAGTGTTTACATTTTTTTTTAAAGAATTCTCATCAATTATGTATTTTAGGAGTGGGTTGTGGCCAAATTGTGATTTATGGGGACTCAAACTTTTTAAAAGTACTGTGAGTCCACAGTCCCAAACTATAGTCCATCGACCTAGCATGCCTAGCAACAAAAGCAGAACCTTCTTTGATGATGGCCGACTTGTATCAGAGTCTGCAAAGTTTTTTACAAGTAGAAGTGCATTCTGAGGTTTTCACTGGTTGACATTTTATCTATCCTTCATCCAGATCACAAATGGCTGTTTCATAGCAAGGGGAGCCATTTTGTGAAGAGCAGATTCTAATTGAACTGAGTAATGTATTCTTTAGCTGACCCTTGGCTAACAAAGCTATCAAAAGAGATTCAAGGTCCAACGTCTGTTTTTCTATCAATCAATCAATCAATCATAACACTTGTATAGCGCACTACTCACCCGGCAGGGTCTCAAGGCGCTTGGGGAAGGGGTCCGCTATTGCTCGAACAGCCAGGTCTTGAGTTGTCTCCTGAAGGCGAGGTGGTCCTGGGTCAGCCGAAGATGGATGGGGAGGGAGTTCCATGTCTTGGCCGCCAGGTAGGAAAAGGATCTGCCACCGGCGGTGGCTCTTCGGATGCGTGGCACGGCGGCGAGGGCGAGGCTTGTAGAACGTAGCTGGTGGGTGGGCGTGTAGAAGGTCAGGCGGCCGTTGAGGTACATGAGGCCCAGGTCATGGAGAGATTTGTGTGCGTGGGTGAGGAGGCTGAACGTGATCCTCTTGTTGACGGGGAGCCAGTGCAGGTCCTTCAGGTGGCCGGAGATGTGGCTGCGTCGGGGGATGTCCAGGATGAGTCGGGCGGAGGCGTTCAGGATGCGTTGGAGTCTTTTCTGTAGCTTGGCTGTGGTTCCGGCATAGAGGGCGTTTCCGTAGTCCAGTCGGCTGGTGACGAGTGCCTGGGTGACAGTCTTCCTGGTTTCGGTTGGGATCCATCGGAAGAACTTGCGGAGCATGCGTAGGGTGTTGAAGCATGATGAGGAGACGGCGTTGACTTGTCTGGTCATCGAGAGGGAGGAGTCCAGGATGAAGCCCAGGCTGCGTGCGTGGTCTGTTGGCTTGGGAGGGGTGCCTAGGGCGGGGGGCCACCAGGAGTCGTCCCAGGCGGAGGGCGATGGTCCCAGGACGAGGACTTCAGACGGCTGTTCTTCATCCACTCGGCGACGTCTTTCATCCCTTCGTGTAGGCTCATGTTGAGGTTGTGCTGGTGTGCGATGGCTGCAAGAGGTCTCATGTAGATGTTGAAGAGGGTGGGGCTGAGTGATGATCCCTGCGGTACGCCGCAGATGACTTCGGTGGCCTCGGAGCGAAACGGGGGGAGGCGGACTCTCTGTGTTCTTCCGGTGAGGAACGAGATGATCCACTCCAGCGCCTTCTCTTGGATACCGATGTTGCTGAGGCGTTGAACTAGGGTGCGGTGGCAGACAGTGTCGAACACTGCAGAGAGGTCCAGGAGGATGAGGGCCGCTGTTTCCCCATTGTCGAGCAAGGTTCTGATGTCGTCGGTGGCTGCGATGAGGGCTGTCTCGGTGCTGTGGTTGGCTCGGAAGCCAGACTGCGAGGGGTCGAGGGATATGTTTGTCTCGAGGAAGGCTGCAAGCTGTCTGTTGACCGTCTTCTCGATGACTTTGGCAGGGAAAGGGCGGAAGTTCTTGAGGTCGGTGGGGTCAGCTGTTGGTTTCTTCAGTAGGGCGTTGAGCTCGGCGTGCTTCCAGCTCTCCGGGAAGGTGGCAGTGTCGAAGGAGGCGTTGATGATGCCCCGGAGTTGGGGTGCGATGATGGAGTCGGCCTTGTTGAAGACGTGGTGGGGGCAGGGGTTGGTCGGAGATCCGGAGTGGATGGTGTTCATCGTGTGGGCTGTGTCTTCGGTGGTCACCGCGGTCCAGGTGCGGAGGATGGCGGTGGGTGGCGTTGGCTCGACGGTTGGGTGCGTGGATGGTGCGCCGAAGCTGTTGTGGATGTCGGCGATCTTGCGGTGGAAGAACGAGGCGAGAGAGTCGCAGAGATCTTGTGAAGGAGTAATGTCGTTGTTGCCGGTGCTGGGGTTGGAGAACTCCTTGACGATGCTGTAGAGTTCCTTGCTGTCGTGGGCGTTGTTGTCCAGTCGTTCCTTCAGGGATTTCTTCTTGGTAGTTCGGATAAGCTGGTGGTGCTTGCGGGTGGCGTGTTTGAGGGCGGTCATGTTGTCTGTGGTCTGGTGGAGGAGCCAGGCTTTCTCGAGGGTGCGGCAGTTTTTCTTGGAGTCCTTGAGTTCGTTGGTGAACCAGGAGGCTTTCTTGCTTCTGGGTCTGCTGGTAGGGTTCTTATGTGGCGCAAGGTTGTCGGCGCAGTCGGTCAGCCACTTCGTGAGGTTGCGTGCTGCTTCGTTGGGGTCCGTTGTGCTGGCGGGTGGGTTCTGACTGAGGAGGTGGTGAGCTGCTCGGTGGTGATCTTGCTCCAGCTCCTACGAGGTACCTGTTGCGGGTGGTGGTGGGTTGTGGTTCTTCTGAAGCTGAAGTGGACGCAGCTGTGGTCGGTCCAGTGAAATCCGGTGGTGTGGCTGAACGTGATGTGCTTGCTGGATGAGAAGACTGGATCAAGCGTATGGCCGGAGTAGTGGGTGGGGGTGTTGACCAGTTGCTTGAGTCCGAGGTTCACGAGGTTGTCCAGCAGGGCGGAGGTGTTGTGGTCCTTGTTGTTCTCCATGTGGAAGTTGAGGTCCCCTAGGAGGATGTAGTCAGCGGAGCGGAGGGCGTGAGGGCTGATGTAGTCCGTGATGTTTTCGCTGAATTGTGTATGTGGTCCCGGGGGTCTGTAGACGAGGGTGCCTCTGAGGGTCGACTTTGGGTCGGTGTGTATCTGGAAGTGGAGGTGCTCGGCGGCGGCGAAGGTGTCATTGGAGTCGGTTGTGATGCGGATGGTGTTCTTGTGTACGATGGCGATGCCTCCTCCAATCTGGTTGGCGCGGTCTCTCCGGGTGATCTTGTATCCGTCTGGGATGGCGATGGCGATGTCGGGTGCGGAGGAGGCGATCATCCAGGTTTCTGTGAGGAAGGCGACGCCTGGTGAGGTAGTGTCGAGCAGGTTCCAAAGTTCGATGGCGTGTCTGTGTATGGAGCGGGTGTTGAGCAGGATGCACTTGAGGTGGCTGTTGTTGGTGCTCGGCTTGGTGGCTGTGATGCAGGTCCGGATGCAGGTGAACTTGCGGGCTTGGCAGGTGAAGGGTAGGTGGGTGCGTCTCGGGGTGGCACGGTGGCAGGCTCTTGTTCAGTCGGGTTTGAGTGCGATGAGGGTGGCGGCGTCGTAGGTCCGTCTGTGGGCAGGCATAGTCGGGGGCCAGGGGTCCTGGTGCTGGGCGCAGTCCAGGCGCGGACGGGCGCAAACGGGCTTACCGGCGCGCCCGCTGCGAGTCAACGCTGCGCGTACGCATGCACTCTGCCATAAATGGAGAGTGGGGGGGCGAGGCGAGGGAGGAGCAGCTGGTAGGCGGGAGCGGGGTGGCAAGTGGGGGGAACGATGCGGTGAAGCTAGAGGGAGCGGGGGTGGGGCCGCGGGGAGCAGCGGCAGGGAGCGGGGTGGGGCAGGGGAGAACTGGGCAACAAGGTGCAGCCAAATACCAACACGAGGAGGAGTGCAAAAATAAAACGGCAAAGAGACAATACAGATTACACTATACAAAATGGAGCAGGCACAGAGGGAAAGTCAGGGGCAGGGGGCCAGAGAAAAAACGGAGATGAAACAGTACAGAATACAAGCGAAGCAGCCACAGAGGGAAGTCAGGGGCAGGGGGCCAGACCTCACAGGGGCACAAGAGTACTCCTGGCAGTGGCGGCGGCGGCGGGAGGAGAACGGCCACACTCGGGGTGGTCCACGCGGCAGGAGGAGCGACCGGACTGACCAGGTCTAGCGGAAGAAGACATAGTTTGCACAATGAGAATATGAAAATAAACAAAAACACCAAGGATTCCATTATTATGGAATTTTTAACAAATCCCAAGCAGAGAAAAATCTCAAGTTGAGATCTGGAGCCTGTAAACTCTATTAACAGAAGTTAAGTAGAGGGCAGGCAGACCTATACCCCTTTCAAACTTCAATGATCATCAAACAGCTCAAGTTTTATCAAGACAAGGATTATTTGAAATTCCGAAAGAAACAGGTACAAAATACTAAACTCTAATTGGCCAGGATGCAGAAACACCTCAAAATATGCCTGCACAGGCTTAGAAGAAGAGTACAATCCACACTTGAAAATCTTTGTGTTGTACGAACATGGTGGAAAATGATTGTGTGGTGGCAAGATCAGACCCTAGGATGGGAAGAAAAAGTTGGAAAACCACTAATAAATATCACAAAATAATTGATTAAAGTTGTAAGTGGCCATTTACCACCAAAGTTCAATACAAACATTAAAAAATAAACAGTCGCGGCCAGTGTAGGTAAGCACGATGGGGTCGGGGCAGCGGAGGGGGGGGGGGGGGAGTTGGCGATGATAGGTTTATTTATTTTATTTTCCCTATTCCGTCATCTGTCGACTTCCCCCCTGTCACCCTGTCTCCACCCCGACCCACTGCCCCAACTTGCTTACCTGCCTTGTCCGCAACTGAAAATACAAATTAAAAAATAACTCCAACCAGCTAGAAAAAATGGTTTTGTTGAGAACCACCCACAAAAAGACATCTCAATTAATTCCTAGCCCTCGAAGGCCACAGCAGCTGGTTGGGTGCAGGCCTTGGCTAAAGGATTTGTGTAGAAGGGGTTGGCCATCCTTGGCAGGATGGGTGCAGGGTTTGATTCACATAAATCAGCAATATAAGCCATAATTCACACACCAATTCATATTTATCCATATCCAGAGAAGTACTTTAGCTGTGGTATTTAAGAATACAAATATTCTTTGAATAAACAAAGGTTAAAGTATGTCATTGTTAGGTATGGTAATAAGATCTTTGTGTACGTTAATTAAAAACTGAGATAATCACTGACAAAAACAAAGTTTAAAGTAATGTTTAAATACCAAAAGACACTGAAATTCACCAGTTATAGTTTACTAAGTTAACTGTAACTTGCACCTCACCATGCTCTGATTATGACCTAACTTATTACATCACTCATGACATGTTAAATGGCATCAGTGATGACATCACACATGACATCATTAATGATATTACTGATCTCACCATAGTCATATACAACATAACATTACTGAGTGTACACCTTTGAGCCCTTACCATGGCAATTGTGTAAGCCTTGCAGGCAAGTGTAACTGTGCATGCTGACAATTATTTGGTGCATGGTTTACAAACCACTATCATTTGGGGTGCAAATTTGACTCCATGTTAAACAAGACAAAGTTTGGGTGCATCTGATTTGGGTTGCAGAGGAAGGTTTCAAAACAGGTTGAGGCCTAAAGCCAAAGTCTGCTCCAAAGAAATCAATGAGAAAGATCCAATCTTCTGATGATAATAGATTTTCCACCAGTGGACAACTGGACATATGCCCATGTAAAATAGTTATAATGCAGTGCTATAGACAAATTATATGTAGCAAGTAGGGGTAGACGTAATCTTGCTGAATTCTGTATGATTTTGCATAATTACATGAGAAGAGTAATTCTGCATTAAGCATGATTTCTTAGTTCATAAACACCCTTTAGCATCCAAAATGGTTGCAAGAATACATTTTGAGTTAAGAAACAGTCCTGAATGCAACAGACAGGAATAGTAGTATGCTCTCTGGTAGGATTTTCACCCAACTTACCCCCCATATTTAGCACTATTTCCTTAAAGCAAAATCCAAAATGGGTGCGAGAAGGCATATTGTGCTAAGAAATAGCACTAAATGTGCTGTTGGGGTTCAATAATAATAACAATTTATAAAATAATAATATATAGATTGAGACATTGCTGATTGTTGAATAATGTTAGAAATGGGGTTCTCTAGTTCGCAGCGGCTTAATCCCTGCTCAAGTAGGGACCCTTCCTTCTATTCAGTGTAAGGGAGTTGCACAACCAAGATAATCCCTGCTCCCCCCTCGGTAGCTTGGCACAAGCAGTCAGGCTATTATCAGAGGCAATGTGTAAAGCATGTGTATGTACGTACACAGTAATACAGTGAAAACACTACAAATGGACACCATGCCAGTTTAGATAAATGGCCAAACTTTATCTAAACCAAACAATACCAAAACAACAAAAACCCAGCTTACACTGATCAAGATATCACTTTAAAAAGGTTTAAAACAGTTCAGTCTGTATAAAACTATGGATGCTCACTTTTTGTGTAAAGTACCAGGAATGCATTGATGTCACAAGACGAAAACAGGCATAGGAGAGGTGCCAGAAAGCAAAGCGATGCATCAGTTCTTTACAGGCAGGGATGGTGATGAATTGGATCCTTACTCACAGGGAAGGCAATGTGTCTGTTCCTTGCTCCAGGGGAGGTGATGCGTCGGTTCCTTACTGAGAGAGGAGGTAATGTGTTGGTTTCTTAATGCGAGGGGAGGAGATACGTCGGTTTCCTTCTGTGAGGGGTTAATGAGCCGATTCTCTGGACATGCAGCCACAGTTCCTTACTGAAGCCCAGTGTCAATTTAGACTTGGCTCGCAGGTTCGATGCGTGAACTATCGGGACACAATGGAGTTGATGCAGCGGCGGTGGCGAAACAGGCATTACATTTATTCTTCCAGCCTTTAGCAGGTGATGTGTTGATTCCTTAAGCCTCACAGCAAGGCCTGTGTTGAAGTCATAGTGGGGGTGTCGGACATCAGAGACACAGTGCTCTGGACTTGGGCTGCAGTGGTTCTTCCGGTCGCGAACAGGTGCTGCACCAATCTTTTTTGCTGCAAAGCAGTGATGTGTTGGCTTTTCAACCACATTTCAAGCTTGCGGGGGGAAATGGCAATGAATGGCGAAGCATGGATTTTCAGCCCTTCTTGCAGCAGAAGCCACCTCCAGGGGCCCAAAACTGGAATAGGCACCACTTGGCAAGTCATATTTCCCAGCAGAGGAGTTCAGGGGCTGCAGATGAAGTCTTTCATGGCCCTGAGAATTCTTAACTGGAGGCAAGAACGCACCAGCCCTTGGAGAATATGCTCAAGCAGGATACCAAAGCAAAAGTCTAGTCCTTAGTCTCTCCAAGGCAGAAGCAGCAACTGTGGGCCGACCCAGCAAAGCAAACACAGCAAAAGGGCAGTGCTCCTCCTGACGGCTCTCCAGCTCTTCCTTTTGGCAGAATTTTTTCTTGATACAGAAGTGTTCTAAAAGTCTGGGGTTACAAGTACAATACTTAGACTCCTTTTGGCCTTTGAAGTATATATACTTAAAAGGATTGTCTTTACAGTCTTTCCTGCCGTGCCCTATCCTGGCTTCTGACACACTACAGGGGGGTGGGGACAGCACTGTGAGAGGCCAGGCACAACTCTATTCAAGTGTCATTGACAACTCAACCACAGTCTAGCTCAGGAAGGCCCATCAGCCTGGTGATGGGCAATCAGGATATGCAGGGCACACCTCAGCTTCCTTTATGTGATATAACAACCCAGCTGTCAGTCTAAACCATATGTTGATTGCACAGGCTGGCAGTGTCCCAGGATGGCAAAGAAAGAAAATGCCCACTTTCAAAAAATGTCATTTTCAAAGACACAGCTCAAAAAACAACTTCACTAAAATGTTTAAATTCTGAGTACAGAGAACCCAAACTCCAAATCTCTGTCGCTTCTCAATTGAAAGTTACACGTGTAAGACATTACAGGCAGATCCAATGCTAACCTATGGGAGAGATAGACCTTGCAAAAGTGAAACACAAAATTGGCAGTATGTCACTATCCGGACTTGTAAAACACACCAGTACTTGGCTTAGCTTTTAAATACACTGCACACTGTCAATGGGGCTACCTAGGGTCTACCTTGGGGATGCCTTACATGTAGTAAAAGGGAAGGTTATGGTGTGCCAAGTGGGTGCACTTGCCAGGTCGACATGGCAGTTTAAAACTGCACTTGCACATACTGAAGTGGCAGGCCTGAGACATGCTTTCAGTGCTTTCAATGTGCTACAAATGTGGTGGTTACTTAAACTTTAGCACTGATCAGCACTGGTAAAGTGCCCAGCGTAAAAAACCCAGCAAAAACAAAGTCTAGCATACAGTCAAACAGGAGGTCAGAAGCAAAAATAGACAGAAGAAAACCACGCCAAAGATGCCAGGTCTAACAGTGAGGGTGCTCAAGTGAGAGGTGGTTTATCTCACACTGCTGTTGTAAGCACATCTCTAAGGTTGTATGCCATTGTGTTCATCCAAGGAATGTATGTAGTGTATTTGACCAAACTACGGAGTGTTGGCCATAGGAACTGGTATTTAGTGCATCATGTTAGAAAATGGTTGCAGCAAAAGAAAGTTCAGCTGAGACTGGCAGTCAATCAGATCTTGGTGAATTTGTGAAAACTGCTAGGGAGAACAGGAGAAAAACTTACTAGTTCCATGCTGTGTCTTCATTTTTTGCTTGGATTCCAAAATCCTCTGTAGATTTGTGAATTCATGCTGGATCAGTGAATTAATGGTGCAGATATCTTTAAAATGTAGCCTCTTTATGCACAGACTGTAACACTTTTTAACACGAATTTCCCAAAAAATGTTCAACAGCTTTACACTAAATTAAGAAAGGATATTTCATTAAGTAAAGGTCTGTTTACAGGCCTAGTTTGGTTTAATTCCATTCGGCAATTCTTTGTATCAAGGAGTAACAAATGCTATGGGAGTTTAAATGGGAAATGTCACTTTGAGACCCCTTAATTTTAGGCTCCCACCCGACAAATATGTGTGAGATTTGCCTTGAAGAAACAAAAGTGGTTGCTTTTTTAATATGAAAAGTACCATGCAGATGCGTCAAATTGAGCTAATTAGGAAGAAAACAAAAAACTTGGGAATTTTTGTTCATGGTGAAAAATTGTTGAAATCCCAAATCATTGAGGCCATTATTTTATCAGCTTAGTCAGCTGAAAGATTAGTTTTTAGGTCGAGCCTGTGTCAGCGCGCATACACTGCTCAGCGAGACTTCTATAGTGGAGTATGGAAGAGATGCCCTGCCCACTCTCCGCCCATATTTGTCATTGGCTTCTGTCATTGTCCTTCATAAATGTTGGCTTCTGATTCGTAAATAAGCTTGTTAGTCCCTCCTTAGTACTGCCTTGTCTTCATCTGTAACCTACCATGGCAACTGACCCCTTTACTTCGGTTGTTACATGGTACGTGTTCTTAGGTCTGTGGGCACTATTTTCTTTAAAGAGTTTTTTAATACTGCAGATGCAACATGCTTTCCTATTCAGTGCACCACATGCGCTTTCACTTTCTAAGCAGCCCGGGACAAAGGAGCCGCTTCTTTGAATATGTCTCGTTTTTTATACCAATCAGGCGCAGATGTTACGACTCAAACTCTCCTTCTCGTGGATGGGACAGGGAGGTGGTCACGTCGGGAAGAACATCACGTCTCATTCTAAACACAACTTACTTGAGGAACCCAAGGAAAAAGACATACTATTTGGTACATGCAATACTTTTACACCTGGAATGTGCTTCTTCTTTTACAAGCAGGTTATGGTGAAAAGTCATTATTTTCAGCATGGAAATACAGAATTTTGTTGTGCCAGCGCACATGGCGGGTGCAACTAATGCTGTGATTGGCAGGCACCGTAAACGGTAAATACACTGAAAATGGTATCTCCCGGTGACTGTGGAATGCAGTTAAGATGTTTGGAATAAGGTAGGAAAACAGGCCTGTCCATTGCATGTGTTGCCTAGCAACCAACCACGGCAACAAGGAAACAAAGGCGTTTTACAGTCCGTTTCAGCTTCTGCTCACTTGAGCCGAGAGGTAATGCATCACTGAAGGAGTGCTGGCGGGCGGACCTCCGCAAACTTGAGTAAATTACAGCAACCAAGGGGTGTCTTGTGAGTAGTGTTTACTCTGAGGGCAGGGGCATGGCTCCAGATCCAGCTTTCTAGTGTGTGCACAAGAGAACCCTATAGTGAGTGCTGGATACTGAGGGATTGACTGTCCATGGTACTATTTCTGCAAACTGGTGTAAATCATGGCCTCCAAATGGTGTTCTTTATTGAGTCAACTTTCTTGTGTGTGCACAAGAAAACCCTCTTGTGATAGCGGATACTGAGGGATGGACTGTGCATATTCCTATTTCTGCAAACTAGAGTAAATTACAGCCACCAAGGAGCATGCTTATTGTGATTGCGCAGACACGTCTCTGGAGCCAGCTCACTCGTGTCTGCACAAGAGAACACTTTCGTGAGTGCCAGATACTGAGGGTAGACTGTGCAGAGTCATCTTTCTACAAACTGGTTTAAATTAAAACAGGCAAGTAGCGTCTTGTGAGCGAGGTTGATTCCAAGGACATGGGTATGGCTCCAGAGCCGATTCACTAGTGTGTGCACAGAAGAGAACCTTTTTGTGAGTGCCGGATACTGAGGGGTGGACTATTTGCTGACTTTTCTTACAAACTAGAGTAAATTCCAACAGTCCCTGTAAACCAAGCTTATTCAGATGGCCTAACTCCAGACCAGCTCACTAATGTGTGCACAAGCACAAGAGATCCCTCTTCTGAGTGGAGCATAATGAGGGGTATACAGCACACAGTCCTATTTCTACAAACAATAGTAAATAACAGAAGCCAAGAGTCGGGTATGTAATCACACTTATTGAGAGAGCACGAGCATGCTTCCAGGGCAGGTTCACTACTGTGTGCACAAGAGAATCTTTTTGTGAGGGTGGACTGTGTGAAGTACTTTTTTTACAAACTGGAGTAAATTACCACAGCCATGGGGCACCTTGCACACCAGGATTATTCAGAAGGCACGGTTAAAGGGACAGTTAACTAGGGTGAGCAGAAGGGACCCTCTTGTGAGTTCTGGATAATAGGGAGTGAATTTTATGCACCTATACTTACTAACTGGATGAAATTAAAGCAACTAAGCCACGTTGAGCACAGCTCTACTTTTGCGGAAGAGGGGTGTCCTGTGTGTGTTCAAGGTTATGCTTTCACAAAGTTAACACTGCTTCACTGTTGCACACCCTTAGTGAGCAGTTGCACTTTAATTTTTGCAAAATTAACCATACATCTGCAATTAAATTGTGCACAAAGTTGTTATCCTCTTTGATTAAATTCAAATAGCACATTTTCTTTACTCCGCGTTTGGCTCACAGTTAAAATGTCACTTTCACTGAATCAGTTAAAGTGCACCGTTAGGGGTGCTAACAAGGTAACCTATGGTTCCTTTAGGCATTCTTTACTTTGAGTCATTTCAAAGCTCATTTATCACCAGCTTTGTCATTTACAATAGCTGAACATGGCACATACACTTACCTTGCAAATTTCTCAGTGTAGTAATGTTCAATATATGCCTTGCTTTTTCATAGTGCTCAGATTCTTAGCAACTACCCCATACCGCGCTTTCACTTTAATTAGGATCGCGCACCTTTCTTTAGGCCTGGGTCATCTAAAGAAGGGGTGTGGCTGCCACTAAAGGGAGATCATGTTATGGGGTGCTTTTACAAACAAGCATTTGGAATGCAAAAGGTCTCACATTAGCCATAGTTGAGGCTATTGCATTTTAAATGACAATGCCTTTTATTTATCTGTTTTAAAAACCAAAACATAAATATAAGGCATTGTCATTTACATTGCCAATAGCTCAAACTCACGTAAATGCGAGACCTATAGCTTTGCAAATGCTTGTTTATTAATAATTTCAGCACCATGTTTCCATTGACACCACATTTATGTCTTCACTTTTGGCCTGTAGAAAGAGTATAAAACTGGTTACTCTACCAAAAACAAGCTAGTCGTTCAGTGCCTGCATAATTTTGCTGCTCATATCCTGGGGAGTGACGTGCGTGGGGAGTGACCTCTGGTCTGGACCACATCCTTCCTCTCCGGCAGGACCCAGAGCGTCCACCTCCCTCCCTTCCGCTCAAGAACCACCGAGATCATCTGCGGCGTCCCAGTCAACAAAAGGATCACCTTCAAACTCCTCATCCACGCACACAAAGCGATACACAACACCGGACCACCATACCTCAACAACCGACTCAGCTTCCACACCCCCACCCGCAACCTCCGCTCTGCCACCCTCGCCCTCACCACAGTTCCCCGTATCCGGAAAACCACAGCCGGCGGCAGATCCTTCTCCTACCTCGCCGCCAAGACCTGGAACGATCTCCCTGCCAGCCTACGACAGACCCAGGACCTGATGGCCTTCAGAAGACTTTTCAAGACCTGGCTCTTTGATCAGTAGCAGCCCCCAGCCCCTCCAGCGCCTTGAGACCCTCACAGGTATGTAGCGCGCTTTATAAATGCATGATTGATTGACTGATTTGACTTACAGGAGTACAATCACATTAAACCAGACTCCTGATATATTGATTTGCTCACAGTCCAAAACAAAATGCTTTTCAAGTCCTTTGAAAAAGAGAGCCTGCTTTCCTGTTCTTCCAATTATAGATATATCAGTCAATGCCCTCTTTTTGCTCATCAAAAGACTTGAAACTCAAAATACATCTCTTAAAAAAGGTGAAAAGTGGAGTATGTGCTGTTCCTGTCCAGACTATTTGCTTTAGAATAACCCATCCACCCTAGATATTATCTAGAGTCAGGAACACTATTTAAATCCAATAATTTTCCTTGACAGACTAAAAACCGGCAAGTGCCATACATGCTAACTTCTGCACCATCTGAAGTACCAAGAGACCCATTTGCACAATATCACGTGCTCTATAAATAAAGTTAACGTAATATAATATTGCAAGAACTCTTTCAACTACTTGGGGCCAGGAACTGGAAAAAGGGCTACTATCATCCATGCACCCTGGCCCATGGGTAAGGCATTGGATCATTCTTCACTGGTTACAAGTGCAACCTCAGTCATGTGGAACTCTTGGAATTCCCTGAGACTAAATACACATGGAGCATGTAACAAACAAATGATTGTCAGGAAAATTACCAGTGTTTATCATGCTCAAAACAAATATACCCAAGGAAGACAATCCATAGGTTACCCCATGTTGCCAGTGTCTGTGTAAATTCATGTAGGACAGCACAGGAACTATTCCCCAGCCTAAAGATTCACCATTCATGACTGTGGTTGATTGTCATGTCTATGTTCTGCTGGGCAGCTCAACAGAGCCTCCAACCAATCGCAGTATATTACAATGGTAGGAGCTCCACTGCCAAACTGATGTTGATAATTACCCCATCATGGCATACCTACCTCCCCAATAAGGAGGCAAATCTTCCAGTGATCCCTGCAAGGTAGTGAAGGAGTGTAGTGATGGCAGGGCAGCTACACAAGTATAAATTGGGTTTTAACTCATTTTCTGTGCTTCATGTTTTCTGTGATTGAGTCTTTCATAGGGGCACCACTCAGTTTGAGATTGGAATTAAATGGGCAATGTTGTCATGGTTTTCATATTTTTGGAGAAACCCTATAAGTCTTTTTCACTCCTGTTTCTGGTCCATGGGTGAATTAATAAAATAAGGGGTGCCTCAGGTTCTTCATTATAGACCATCTAGTTTATAGCATGTGCTCAATCCTGGTCTCGCCTGCTTAGCTCTTTTGGCTATCTCATATCTGCCTCATTCAGCACTATGATTGAAGCAGGGCATGCTGCCCCAGGGAGGTTACATACTCTCCACCTCATTAACCGCACATACCCCGACCCGCACAGGTACCCCAGCAGATATATGCCACCTGCTTGAAGCAGGTGTTAAATATTTTCAATAAAATCTCCAGAATTGTGTGCAATATGGTTCCTTGGAAGAGCACATTATAACTATCTAGCATGTGTGATCCCCATGCTCCTACAACCAAGACTAAATATCTGGGCAGAATTTTAGATTTGGACCGTCATTTATTCTGCAAATCAATGTAGTTTCTAGGATCAACTTCCTTTTGCTGGACCCTCTTAGGAAAGTGTTTCCTTTTATCTCATCTGAATCCAATGCTGGGAGTCTTGTATTTTGTCAACATAGGACTATTGCCTTTCTCTTTCTATCTGTGTCTTCGAGCTTGTCAACTGCGCTAGGTTAAGAAAGTTTTTTCATGTTGTTGCTGCTAGTAAAATGTCTTCAGTAAATTGCTATTGAGCACAGCGCAGAGTGTAGGACATGAACCATTTTGTGCATGCTCATTATTTACAGCAGGATTATTCTAAGAAGTCTAGATCTGGACACTTCTGGCTTCTTCATTAGCCGATGATGAAACCGAAAAACTGTGATCAATTGTCTGGGCCCTAAACTGTGGAACAAGGTTCAATTGGCAGTATGACAACTTTGAAGTCACTTGAACTTTATGAACATCCTCAAGACCTTTGTGCTTTGATCACTTCAAAGGACTGACCAAAGAGCAAAAATATTCTTGGATCTGCAATAGCGAATGTTGACACTAACTACTTTTGGTGGAATCATGGTCCATACTTGCACTTTCTTTGTTGTTTTTTTAGAAATTGTGTAGAGAACGCTCTTTGCCAGTAAGAATGTGCTACATTAGAGTGTGCCCTATGCAGAGATGAAAACACATCACTCATGGCTGGCGGTGAACATACCACAGACCATCTAACACAAGAGAGATTCTGCTCACTCAATGTACATTCAATTTTTAGGTAATGTCCTTCAATGTGGTTTTTCTGATGAAGGCGACATGCTCGCCGAAACTCGAGTCAATACATTGAAGAACTAACATTATATTGTTTTATAAACTTGTTGTTTTTCCCGTTCACTATAGTCTTTTTTGGCTCATCATGTGTTCTATTATGTGTATTGTCTCTATATACAAAGGTTGGGCAGCAGGAGAATGCCATCCACGCTGTCGCATTTGATCACATGTTAGCAGGGACATTGGGTATACTCCTGAAATGGCCTAGGGAGTAACAATCGTTTTGCGACACCATATTGTTGTGGCTATCATACCACATGTTCTACACATCCTGCTGCAAATTATTAAGCAATTTTAGGAACTTAAAAAGATATTCAACCATCCTTCACCTTTCGCTCTGAATGGATTACGCATTGGCGCAAATAGAGGAGTGGAACACACGGGTCTAAATACCACCCCTGATGCAACATATCATTTGGCCAGGTTTATTACTTCTAATTCTCTGCATAGTTTCTACATTGCCCTGAAGAAGTCCTGTTTTTTAGGACAAAACGCGTTAGCAGTCTGTTTTGTAAATAAAGAACTAATAAAGGAAAAGAAAAAATTCGACCAGTGTATAACGACTTGGTGGCTTCAATGAGAATTACTATTTAAAGGATTCTTTGAATATTGTTGGAAAGTGGTGCATCTCTGATTTCGTTTTTCATTTTGTGGCTCCTGGTAATAGGGGAGTGCTCTTGGACAGGGGGCACATTTGGAGATTTGCACACAAGGACTCAAATTTGCATTTCTACATTTTCAATTGGTGGTTGTATTTTTATTGGTGCCTTACTGGTTGCTCCTTTGGTCCACTTTCCATTTTTGTGTATTTTGTCTCTATATACAGTGATGTTGTATTTATTTTTGTGATTATCCATGTGCACACCGTGTGAAAACAAGATCAAGTATTTACAGTTGTATCAATGTTAAGATGACATAGTCTTGGTTGTCATTGTGTTACATGTTTCTGTCATTGTATGTGTGTGTCTTACCAGTTGATCGATGATCTTTTTTTGAGTCATCTTTTTAACATTTTGCATGAATAAAATTTCACTTTTTTAAATAAATAACAATGGTACATTGAGTCTAGTTTTATCATTGTGAATTTAAGGTCTGCTATTTTTTTAGTGACCTATATGTTGCCTAGAGATGTCCCATATTGTCAGCAGTGGAGGACATAAGACAAGGAACAGAATCATCTGTAAGAACAGTAAACTGAGGCCCATATTTATCATGTTTTAATGCAGTGCACTGCAGCAAGCCACCTCGCGGTGCTGCGTGAAAGGGCAGAAATGTACTGGATTTAACATTATACAGCGCATTCTTGTCCTTTCCTAGTGCTGGTGCACTTTTGGCTGCCTAGCGCCAACACAGGCACATTTGCCTGGTGCAAGGGGCACCTTCCTGCACAAAAATAATCCTGATAGGCAGTTTTCTCTTTCTAAGCGAATGCAGCACACATAGAAAGAAGGAAAAACAAGGGGAAATAAAAATGGTTCTCCTTGTCACGCCTCGCCTGGAGAAGTGCAGCATGTTGACGCATTCCCAGGTCTACCACTTATGGTAACTCCGGGAATGCACCAAAATCCATGGGTGGATGCGTGGGAACACCAATGCTCCACCCATGGATGCCTCCCTGGGGCAGAGTACCTTGCATTACTCTAGATTTCGCAAGCCATGCAGGGCCATGCAAGGGAGCCTTCATGGCTTGAAAAATCTCACTTAGGTTTTGAGTTGTACTTGCGCCGCTTTGGGTGTCACAACAACGACGCAAAACCTTGATAAATCTGGATCTGCAGGTGCACAATGGAATTGGCGCTCAGGTTCTTCAAGCAGCTGTAATGCGGATAAACCAAAGCAGCTCTATTGAGTCAACGAATTTCACCATTCGAGTAAATTAATAATGGTTAACACAAGAACACAGTTGTATATATTTTTCAAAACTATAAATACAGAATTGTAACCACTATTACAGATTTAACATGAAATTCTGGTCTCATCAGCTTTTACATAAAAAATATGAAAGCAAATCCCTAACTTCAAATTAGGAGTGAGTTTAATAAATTGAAAAATGCATGTGTTAAAAAAAGCATCTTAGGCACTGAAAATGTGGGACTATTTGTCATCGTTTCACATGATTAATAACATGAATATGGAGTCCTGGATGTAATACTTTTTGTGTTTCGTTTGGAGCAAAGGGAATAGCATCCCCAAGGAGCAGACGTGCAGAGCTCTTTCAGTAAATCCGAGTCCTTTAAGCAGAGTCATTAATATTTTGCATAAATGTTTGAAAAAATAGACTGTGTTATCCCTCGAAAAACATTGCTCTAGTCTAAATGTTTCATTTCCCTCACATGTGTAAGTTATTAACCTGTTCTGATCCTATACACGTGTATGTTCTTCTTGCAGCAGCTCCCTGGAGAATCCGCCCATTAGATCTTTAAATGCTCAGACCTAAATTGGTGTGGCTCACGATTTATGGAGAAGGGCCGGCTCTTGAGGATTCCTTCTTTGCACACAGAGTACCTGCGCAAGGCTTCTGAGTAATGCACACTTTGCAGATTATCCTAAAGGTTACATTTTCTGAAGGGGGGGGGGGGGGGTTCTGTAATAATGTTATATTTAGGTTAACAGAGAATTTAAATTTAATGTTGAGGAATTGGAGACATTATTATGACTCAATTCTGCATATTGGAGAAGGCGTGAGTGGCCTTGATTCGCCTTCACATCCTTCCATTGACACCTCACTTACTTCAAGCCAATTAAATACTGACCCTTTTTTTTACATAAACCACAGACTAGTAGTAACAGGGTCTGTACAACAGGAGAGAGTAAGGGCGAGATGGACCCGCAGCTCCACTGTTCTTCCCTCATGCAGGGACGTGACTATTCATTTATCACAGGCATGTGAACGGCCACAATGCATCGGACAGCCTTCGCAGAGTGGGTTGTTGTACATTTTAGTCCAGGGAGGTAAGTTCTTCCCCAATGAGAGGTAAAAGTGCTCACCTGACTATCCACATTCTCTTTTTTGTGCCTCGCGGATGTCGGTTGAAGGTCTGCTTCAAAGCTCAAATTCTGAGATTCTCCTAAAATGTACATGGTCCGGGGCTGACACCTGACGCTGTTCTCTGTCTTCCCAGGAGCGAGTGAAATAACTCCTTTTCGCTGGCTGACATGACAAGCGTCAAGACCTCACCCTAGTGCCATCTGATCCGTAAGTACTCTGCAAGTTATGTGCATTCGCAGCAAGTCAATACTTCTGATGCCGTCTGTGGGCAGTATGAAGGAAAACCCTGGCTTCAGGTTTGATTCATCCATCTCCCCAAAGTCACTTAACACCTTCCATGCTCATGACGGAGCCGCTCCGTCATGAGCCTCGGTTGAGCTGTGCTCATGACGAAGCGGTTCCGTCATGGCCCGCTCGGCGCGCCTGCGCGGTGCGAATTCCGCGCCTGCGCCTGACGTTCCATTGAGCGGGCGGGCCCATGACGGATCCGCTCCGTAATGAGCACAGCTCAACCGCGGCTCGTGACAGAGCGGCTCCGTCACGAGCATGCGAGCTCTGCTCGGCCCCCCCTCCCCCCTAGCGCTGCGGCGGAATTGCCGCCGCAGCGAAGGGGTTAATGTACTATCTAACTGTTGCTTCACAACCTCTCGCGTACCAGAAGCCACTACAAGACCCCATAGAGGACACCCAGACTAGGCCATCAACCTACAAAGGATAAAGACAATGCATTGTTAGAGCTGACCACACTCTGTGCCTGATGAAGCCTTGCTTTTGTTTGATATTATCAACTCAATGGAATGTAACTCATATCTATACTGTCCTCTTTCTAAAAAATGGAGACTTTACTGTTCTTTGTTCTACGCAGTTTGTATGCCAATACAATTTTCCATTTTTATTTCTAATTACATCCATTTTGCCTACTCAAAGATAATGATCTCTAACAACACTGTCATAAACCCACACACCACAAAGGAGCCACTCTGGACCTGATAATCTCCAAGTTCCCTAACATACAGACATATAACCCCATTACAAATGACTTTTCTGACCATGTGCAGATCCTGTTCTCCTTATCCAGCTCTTACACTAAAACATCTGGGCAAGCCAAAAAAGAGAAAATATGGTTCAGGGTATATCCCACCTTGACACAGAAGCCATGCCCTTCATGGCCCTTCCTACTCCAATTTCGATTACACCTCATAATCTTAATGAGGCCACCGACAAGTACCGCTCCTGCATGGAATCCCTTATTGACAAATGTGGATCCCTAAAGTGCAAATGATCCAGACCAAAACCCTCTAGTCCTTAGTTTTCAAAAGAAGTTTATGAAGAAATAAAGATAATCTGAAAATGTGACAATGAATGGAGACCTGCACCCTTCCCCCCGAGTTTGATTAAGCTTTGCAAAGCGAATAAACAATAATAAGTCTGAATCCTCAGAGCCAAATCCTTCTGTATAAGAGCCCTTGTGAATTCTGCAAAGAACAGACCATAGCGACTGTTTAAGATCATAGCGCATACTACAAATCCCTCCCCATATAGACCACCATGGACAACTTCTCTCTCAAACAGGGCCTATTTCCAGAACAATTAAAAGTGGGTCAAGTCTCTCCTCTCCCCATTGAAAAGTGTGTAGCATCCCAACTTGCTTCACATATCCAAACAAACCACTTCCTACACACTCTCCAATCACATTTCCACCAGGGTCAGAGTACAGACACTGGAATCCATTACATAGTCGATGACTCTCTTAGAATACTCGGCTCTGGTAACTCCTGCCTCCTGGTCTTGGATTTATCCACTGCATTTGACCTTCTCAACTATCTGCACCTCCTTTGCACTCCAGATTAATGCATTGGATGTGGAAGCACAGTCCTCATCAGTTTTTGCTCATACCTATCCAACCTTTCCCAAATTGTGAAAATGGATAACTTGTTCTCAAGACCAATCAGCGTACATCAATGGGTCCCTCAAGGCTCAATCCTCTCTGCTACCCTCTTTAAGCTCTACCCAGAGCCGCTATGTTTGATTCTCAGAAACTCTGGGATTTTCTTCCACCTTTATGCAGATGACACAAAAATATACATGAAAATCTCAGTTTTCACAGCCATGGCCAAAAGTGCACAACATCAACTTAGACAGGTTTGGGGCATTAGACAATTGTTTCCAGAACAAGGCCTCAAAACAGTGGGGCAGTCTCTCTTTCTCTCCAGACAAGATTGTGAAATTGCCCTTCTCTCAGGCATCCCCAAATGTCACCTAGGCCCACTGAGAGCAACACTAAATGCAGTAGTATGCTTTGTTTTGGGTCTCAAGAAATTTGACCAAATTTTACCTGCCCTGCTAACCCTTCACTGGCTCCCCATTGAAGCACTGGCCCAATTCGAAACCACCTGCATTACCCACACAGCGCTGCACTCATCTTCACCCTCCTATCTAAATGAGAAACTGAAAATCTCTAGAGCAAATAGGGGTTCAAGAAATGTCCAATCCCTGCTCCTGGAACATCTCACCTTCAGTCGAAAACGATACATGAGCCAGTCATTCTCTGGTGGTGCCACAAGAATCTGGAACTCCCTTCCTCCCTACCTCGGTCTAACCACCCGCCCAGTCACCTTCAAAAAGGACCTCAATCTCCTTCTTTTTGACAGAGACCTTGGTTAATCACCCTCGACCAGACTTAAGTATTCTCTCCACCAGGATCTGAACTACCTTGGTTCTGTGACCTCACTATACAAATCAATGCTTTACATGTGCATGACTCTTGGCCAACTTGAGTAACTGTCTCATGTGGTAACTCCTGCACACGTCTAACGATTTAAACGTCTGAGTGTAAGTACTGTAACTGTAACCTGCTGTAACCCATGTATCCTGCTACTCTTTTAAAGTGCTCTGATGCCTTCGGGCCATGTCCACGATATATAAAATACAAATAAATACTTCTGTTTCTTTCTAATAGTTCTAATACTGTGAAGTATTATTTTTGAACGGGAAGGCACCTCAGTGAATTAAACTCTCCTTGTTGATGCCTGGACTGTATTCAGGTCAGAAGTTTGAATGCCATCTTAGGCTTTCATCCTTCAGATGTCTATACGAAGTGTACCAGTGTACTAGATAACAGTAACACCTGTTACCTGTAGTGCTTGGCAACGACCAAACTGTGACACTAAGCTCTATCTACAATGCAAGTCAATATTATTGCATGTTAACTTTTATATTGATTGGTTACTATTATTATTATTTTTGCTGCATCCTAATACATACGATGTGCTTTTCGAGTTTCATTCTTCACATTGACGCCTTCTTTCGGCGTCCTTTAAGTCGTGTAACATGAAGGGACTGCACCCAGCCCTTACACTGCATTCTTGTTTTTCTCTTCCCTGACACTGCCTGCATGCTGGGAAAGATTGCTACATATTTGACCTTTCCTTCTTGTGATGGCGGTAATCAGTGCCTTCAGGTGGCGGCCAGTTGAGTTGGCTTCAGTTTATTGGGTGCAGTCATTACAATTACGCAAGTTAGAGAGCCGACGGGGCATAATTTTTACAGCAGAGGCCCCGGACAACAAAGAGGATTGTTGAGGAGATGGCAAGAGAAAAGACAAAAAGTACTGCCCACGGGATGGGACAAAAGGTTTTCTGTGCCCCGTACATTGGAGTACTTGTCCAAGAACAGTTAATCACTTTGAAAATATGACCTCGGTGTTATTGGCGAGGTCCCCGGACCCCAGAGGGAGCTGCCACAGAAGCCCCTTTCACAGACCATGGACAACTGCTCAATTGAACCCTTGAAGTGTTTCAGAAGAAAGAAATCCTTCAGATGGTTGTATTTTGCAACTTCCGTCCCGCCCCGCTCCCTGCTTTCGTGGCCCTATAACGTAATCTGTCAAATATTACAGCCCCGTCGCGGTTTCACACTAGTTAAGGCGAAAGCTGCATCGCGGAATGTGACCCACGCCACTTATCTGGCGCAAGATTACATCTCCTCGAGTGATTGCAGAAAGTGTTAATAAAAAGCACAGTTAGCAAATCCAAAGATATCACATGAAAAGCGCCCCATTTCCAGCAGTTTCACACCGGCTGCAGGCTTTAATGATTCGAGCGCAGGTGTACGGCTGCAAAGGCGCCGCGGCGGCGCGAGGCTGGGAAGGAACACTGAATAACTCCCCTTCAGAGGAATGCACGCTTTTTGTTCATCATTCTGACAAGTTTTTTTGCAAACAATGGCAGTCGCGTATTTTGTGCCATCAGGGGTCTCTTTTGAAGCCGGTTCTGTGCGCACTCGTACACAATAGCATTTATCGCAGCAGCTCCTTTCTACCGGGGGGAAATCAGGCGAAATAAGCGAAGGGAGTTTAACAGACGAAGAGTCGGGGCGGCCCTCTCAAGTTCTTCTGCTCATGCTTGGCTCGGTTCAACAAAATATTTATCTCGTTGCGAACTTGTTACATGCTACTACTAGACAGAAGTAGGTAAAAGCAACATCCTGGCAGGAACACTAGAGAAGCATGCTTACCCGAAGTAAAGTGGAGATGCATTTCATCAGATGCCCGTGATAGTTTGTACTGCGCTGCTATCTAACACACAATGTCCCGGATTGAATCATAGCCGGACTGGGAAGTCAAAGCAGCCCTGGCAATTCTGTCGGACGCCCCCCCCCCCCCCCCCACGCCGAAGGGAGGGTGGGGGGGGGGGGGGCACTGCTGCTTTTGTTTCTAGGGGCCGATATTGCTGCACCACTGCAAAACGGGCCCCACAAACAAAACCAGCCCCCACCACTCCAAAACGGGCCCTCACCCTTCCATCCTCCCAGGGAATCACCCGGTGCCTGATAGGGCCAGTCCGCCCCGGATTTAATAAAAATCATACACTGCAAAGCCGTGCAATGTTGCCCGCATAGGAAAAATTGCTTATCATCGTGCCTGCAAAGTGTTGCACGCTTTTGACATCATCAGCGGCGCACATAACGCGCTACTTTTGAAACTGTAAACCCCACGTAGCCCTGTTGCAGGGCACCTCGTTTTGGGCTCCTGGCACAAGGATAAATCAGGCTTACAGTTGCAGGGTATCATACCTGATTTTGCGATGAAGGGAAAGAAGTACTAACATCAGGGATACTGATGTCCTAATTGCGATTCTCTCAGAATTGCAATTCGGAAATTGGTACCCCAATGTGTGAACTCTTTTGAGTATCGTTAGCGATTCCTAGTTGGCCACAAATATCATGCATATTAATGAGGAAGGTCTAAAAACATCCATTCCAAATACTGAATCTAGGTGGGGCTCAACACGCCTCTCCTAAATACCGAATTGCAAATGCAAAATGAGATTCGGTAACACGTTTTTCACCGAGGGGTTCTGAGTGACATTATATAGACAACAAGAGTGAATCTTGAGTTGTCTATGATGCCACTCAGAACACTGAAGCGAAAAACATCTCCATTATTAGCATCAATAATTTTATTTTATTGATGCCCCTGAAATCACTTCCCTGCTTTCAACTACTATGCAGAGGTGAAGGAGTTATTTGGGAGCCATAAATAAAGTGGCCTCTCCTCCCTATCCCAAATGTAAAAAACAAAAAATCCTGGTCTCCACCACACCGTCTATGCCTCCTGACCTCCCTTCCTGATGCTGTTCTCTTTGCTCTTCATTGGAGCAGAGAGCCCCGGCTGCACTGACAGGCTGAAAAAGCCCTGTCAGCACACCCTTAAATTCCTTTATGACGTATGGTGCGCAATGAAAGATACACATAACATATGTATTTCTACAGCGCACGTTCACTACTACAGGAGTCTTGGCGCTGAATTACAGATGTTTGTTGTTACCAAACGGTACTCATTTTATCGACCTCAGATGGATGACAGGCTGAGTGAACCCGCTGGGATGTGAACCTGTGATCATGAGGTTGAACTCAGGCCCACCGCCGTGGATGCATTAGTCCACTGAGCCACCAGACCCGACATAACAGTATATGCAACTTTTTCAAAAGGTACACATATTACCTGTGGGCGAATGATATACCGTAGGCCATCTTAACTCATACCCATCTTTTGTGCTTTTTCATTATGTTAGAATTCTGCTAATTTATGTGACTTTAGCTGGTGTGGTGCTCTTTCTGTACTCTTACACATCTTTTACATAACCTAGCAGGGATAGTCTTAATGTGATGCCATCACATCTCCCACTGTGCTTGCATTCACAATCAGTGCAAAAAACCTTTTGCAAGCAAATATTGATCAGAGTAAGGCGTGTAACGCCTATTGGGATTAAAAGTGTTTCAGTCCCTCTGTTGTGTGTCTTAGTTGCAGCTGCTGCAGCTTCCAGGACATGCACAGTTCTTTAGCTGATGTGTGCTGGACTGGACTGGAGATGGGGCCTCAATGATAGACTCATATAAAGTCTTTCACAGGTGATCCAGAGACTAAAGTGCATAAAAAAACTATTCAAACTGTTATTAGGGGTACAATCAGGACGGGTGAGAGATGTGGCTAAAAAAGGAAAAAAGTATTCTACAACTATGTTGTTGGCCTTCAACCTTTGGGTAAACATACATAAAATATAACACACATATCTTCAATTAAAAAAAATGCAGGGTAACGTAATAAGTGGAATAGACATTCTCTTATTTTATGAAAGCTCAGTTGGTTAATCCAATCACTGCAGATATCTGTGCAACCAGACAGTTAAAGAATTGAACTCTGGTTAGTGCACCGGGGATATACTGCACCAAAAAATAAAAGAGATTTAGTATTTGAGATGAAACAAGTGTGTTAATGTGTATATATATATATATATATATATATATATATATATATATAAATATATATATATATATATATATATATATATATATATATGTATATATATATATATATATATATATATATATATATATATATCTCGATTCGGTAAATCCCATTCATTCCTATGGGCCTCCAGGCCCATAGGAATGAATGGGAATTACCGAATCGGTACGATTCTATATTTACCGAATCGGTATTTACCGATTCGGTAATTCCCATTCATTCCTATGGGCCTGGAGGCCCATGGGAATGAATGGGATTTACCGAATCGGTAAATACCAATTCGGTAATGGGGGAACACATTCAAGGGTGGCAGGGTGTCACATTGACACCCTGTTGCACCACTGAATCGTGCACATGTGGTACACATACATGCCCTAAGGGCATGTATGTCTGCCACATGGTACTTTTGGAAATGCACAAAAATGCTTTTCCAAAGGTTTTCGATATTTACCACCAACTTTTAGTTGATGGTAAATACCGAATCCTTAACTATGCAATTCACTCATTTGAGTGCTCCCTACATTGCCGATTCGTTAATTTACCGTTTCTGTATTTTAAGGAATCAGTAATTTACTGATTCCTTAAAATACCGATTCGGTAAATTACCGAATCTGTAAATTGGCCACCTACATCTCAAAAGCCTAATACCGGTCGGTAACGGACGAAATTAGGTAATTTCGGCCGTTACCGACCGGTATTAGGCTACCTACATCTGGCCCATAGTCTTTTCAAAATTAAAAAGAGTGTGTTTTTTTAACATTTTTGAATCTTTAACATTAATCAGCACTTTATAGCACTGCACTGAGAAGTACTTGATAAAAGTGATATTTTTAGACATGAACGATTAGTGAACAAATAGACAAGCTAGTTGTCATGTAAATCTTTCACGTGGCCCAGATTATTATAGACAAACATTATAGTTTATTAAATCAAACACAATAGGTTTTTGTGCAACTGGTATTCCAAACTCACATTTGAAAGTGCTTTCAGATGTGATAAATAAGACAAAGGAGTTTTGGTGAAATAAAATATTTGCTAAGATCACACAGTTTAAGGGGGGAAGATTTGATTTATCCAGATTTTCTAGTCTCATTTTGTACAAATCAGCCACTACGTGGGCATGTATTTGCTTTCGTTTTTTATCTGAACACTTTGTTTATATCTCTTTGTGCATTTTCTGACGATTTTATATAGTTCAAACTTTTCCCAAAGGTATTGATGTACTTTACATGAGCATTGATTACATCACACATGGTCACATTAATTTTTTATGGGCACATAGAGATTGTATAATTTGCCCAGATTCACAGGATTTTGAGCCAACGGCAAGACTCGGACCTAGTTCCCCAGTGCCAAAGTCAGCAGCTCTGGCTGTAATGCCACATCCTGGGTAGATGGAAGATGGAACGCAGAAGCCACATGAAAGCTCTGCTCATTAAGAGCTCAAGGCTCCAATAGGATTGCAAGCTGAGCCAGGCTTCAGCCTCGTGCCTGGCTTGAGCTTTCAGTGACTTGCCCACCTCTAGCCTAACCAGCCCACTTACAAGGTGCCCATAAAAGATATGAGCCCACATTTGAAACTATATGGAGTGGAACTTCAAGTGGAAATATGTTTTTGGGAATTACAAGAGGTCCAATGTTACCAGTGGTAGCTCCTCCGCTATGTTTCACAGCAGTGCCAACTTTAGTCAAATAAAATGATAATAACTTAGTTATTATTATTTCATGGTTCGTGTTCGTTGGCGAGTGGGCTGGTGTATACTGCTGCTCTGCTCTGGAAACAGAGGAGGATTGGTTTGCCTACTCCTAAGTGCACAGTGACTGTTTGGTCAGCTCAAAACAGTCATGCACACTTCCCTGTTCTCCATGCAGACTGCATTACAGCCTGCAGGAAGAATATTCCAACCCTTCCAGCCCCTGGCTGAGCGTTCAAACCAATCACAGTGCTGCATTTATCGGCTTAGGGGAAGGAAGCCTGGCTGCCTGCTTCCTGTTCCTGGATTTGGAGACAGGAGAGCAGGAGCAGAGATGTGAGACTCAGCCTAAAGGTAAATTCAAGATTTTTTTATCCAACCCACGCTACACCTCCTGCAGCTCCTGCATCCCCCCCTGCAGCTCCTGCTTTATCCCCTCTGCAGCCACCGTGCCCTCCCCCCACCTGCGAGCCATGTCAGGCACCCCTGAATGTTACAGCACCTGAATTCACTGGGTGTGTGAACAACTTCCTCTCTCTATTACATCAGAATGTAATAAAGAGAGGCACTGGTATTATATAGTGTTGTTATTTCCATAAAACTTTCCTAACCATTGAGAGCCCCAAATTTGCAAATCTGGCAGAAACAATGCATTGTTTTATTTTCTCAATGCTTTGATCTCATTCGAAACCTTAGGTACTATTTAAACGGTAATTGAAAAAAAGGTATGCTCCGTCATCAGGTTTTAGCAACAATGCTGATAAATGCTGCCCACAGCCCTCCAAAGCTTTCCAGAACCCAGATTATTGGTGACCGAAATAAAGTTTATTGACACACAACTATACCTAAAGATCCATTCTCTAGAAGGCTTCAAATCGCTCAACCCAACTCGCTGAAAAACGAGACATGGCTGGCGAAAAACCATCTAAAACTGAATACCCTCAAAACCGAATTCCTACTAATCACTCCTCCCGCCCAAGTACCCTTAATGCAAGACTGGATCAAACACCTAACAGCACTCAACTGCCAACCTCTTATCGTAGACTCAGCAAATTCGCTGGGAGTAATTCTGGACAGAAATCTCAATATGCAGAAACACATCAGCAACGAAGCAACAAAGGAGCAAACTTTCAGATAAATACTTTGAGAAAACTGAAACCTTTCCTGCCTGAAAAGGACTTCAACCTGGCAGTACAAGCTCTAGTCATCCCAAGAGTGGAATATGGGAGTGTCTCTCTCAGCTGCCTTCCCAGATCTGCAATGGCCCCTCCAAGAGCATCAACCAATGCCGCAGCTAGACTTATTACTGGCTCCAAAAGAAGCTCCCACATATCCCCAGTCCTAAAATACCTTCATTGGCTACCTTTTGAAGCCAGAATTCAACTAAAAATAGCATGCATGACGCACAAAGCCATTCATCACAATGCACCCAGCTATCTGGCACAGAAACTGTAGTCCTCATGTGGGAACAGATCTGCCTCGCTTCACTACGACGTCTTGGCACCACAGAGGGCACTGCCGCAACCCTGCACCATGACCCTGGTTTTACCGACGATGCCATCTGATGCCGCCATTGAGCTGTTACTCACATCGCGACCTGTGGGCACCTCACTCCGCACCGCCTTGCTTCACGAAGATGCCTTGGTATCCCCGACGACGACGCTCCATTACAGAATCAAAACCATTGCTTGCAGCGTGGTTCGAGGGCACCGCTCGTAAATTTACACGACACACCGTCCTCCTCCCACACCACAGCCTTGGCCTACTGATGCTGGTGCCATCAACTCCAGTTCGTCAACTGACAACAGCGTTTCAGCAACGACAACACCGCTGCATGCATCGTGACTTCATCTCACACCGCGACCCTGGTCTCAACGACGATGTCATCTGACGCCGTCACTGAGCCACTGCTTGCACCGCAACCTGAGAGCACAGCACGCCACACCACTGCAATGCGCACCGCAGCACATGACGCCGGTCGACGTCAGCACTCCTGACTCCAACAGAGAGGAGATCGACGTACAACGCGTGTGACTTCGAGGGTCCCGACAACTCCTGCACCGACCTCCGGAACTGACGCCAGCGGACGCCGTGTTTTCGGAAGCTTAATGAGAGGTCGCCGAGGCCCTACATTTCTAAAAGGTACTGTTTGCGGGTCTTCCCGACATCGTAGCTGGCCTGTGACGCCACGGTGAGCCAGAACTGTTTGGATTTGTTTGTTCACGATGCCGTGATAGCCCCGGACGGAGCTATCGACATCAAGGAACTGTTTTTAAAGCGTATTTTGATAACTGTGGACTTTTAAGCACTGCGTTATGAAATTTTATCATTTCTGGTCTTGTCATAACTATTTAAAAATATTGGATATTTTTCTAAACTAGTATGATGTCCTTTTGTTGTGCTTATGCTGTATTACTGTTGGTTACTTGCAAATGCTTTACCCACTGCCTCTAAGATAAGCCTGACTGCTCGTGCCAAGCTACCAAGGGGTTGAGCAGGGGTTATTTTACCTTATCCTGACTAGAGTGGTGGTTTCTGCCTGGCTTTGACACATGCCCTAGCCTGCCAAAAATCCAATTTCTAACATTGGTTGTCAGCAGTGAGGATAGGACTTGCGTTTGCACTCGACTTACAGTGATTGGTGTGCACTACTACCATGTCGCAGACCAGTATGTGCCACATACTGGTTCTTTTTCTTTTTGGCCTATTTTGTGATCTTACCAATCTGAACTTGCTGCGTCATCATGCCTGAATCAATTGCATCATCTGTTGCATCCTTAGAAGTGGCCTTTGAGGAGGAGAGGTTAGAAACCTACAATGTGAAGGAATTGAAGGCGATCTGCAAACCCCTCAATATCCAAATCAGGGGTCTCACCAGAAAAGAGGAGCTACAAAAGGCGCTGAGGGCCTGGGTAGCAGCCAGACATGCTAGTGAGCTGTCTGGAGATCTTGGCATGGAGGCAGAGGAGCCTATTCCAAGGGTGGGTGTGCTTTTGGGAGGGGGGCACCCTCTAAACCAGGCAGCAGCAGTCTGTCCCTAGAGGAGCTGGAGGACAGGCGGGAAGCGAGAAAGTTCAAATTGGAGAAACTCAGGATGCAAAGTGAGAGGGAAGACAAAAGAATAGCCATGGAGGAAAGGAGGATGATGTTAGATCATGAGTTTAAAATGAGAGAGCTGGACTGGGAAGCCAGTGGGGCTAGGCCCAGCCCAGATGGTGATAGCAAAAGTGCTAGGTCCAGTACTGAGCTGAGGATGAGGTACACACACACACATATGTATTTATTTATTTATTAATGACATTTGTAGAGCGCGTACAATTACCCGTGGGCGTCTCGGCGCTAAAATGCATTGATGTCTCACCATGATCAGGAAGTACGGAGATGTGAATTACTGATTGAATAACCACGTTTTCAGTTTTTTTCTGAACTGAAGAAGTGAGGGGCATGTTTTTATGTGGTTTGGTAGGGTGTTCCAAAGTCTAGGGGCCGCAATTGAGAAACGGCGATCACCCCAAGAAGCTGTTCGACTACGTTGAACCACTAGTTGGTTAAGTGAGGTGGATCGGAGGGTTCTCGGCGGGTTGTAGGGAATCAATTGATTTTTGAGGAAACGAGGTCCTTGATCCTGTAGTGTCTTGTAGACTGTACACAAAGATTTGAATTTTACCCTGTTGTGGATGGACAGTCAGTGGTAGTTTTTCAAAGTGTCTGAGATAGGTGCAAATTTGGGTTTTTTTGACAGTACGCGCGCGGCAGCATTCTGCACGGTCTGTATTTTTTTGGTAACTCTGCTCTGAGCATTGAGCAGCAGACCGTTGCAATAATCTAGCGATGTCAGAACTAGGGTGGTGACTAACGTTTTGGCTGCTGAATCTGGTAGATAAGGGATGATTTTTCTTACCGTTCTGAGCTTGAAATGGGCGTTAGCTGCCACCTTATTTGCATGGGCCATGAAGTTAAGCTGGTCATCAAAAGTAACACCTAGGTTTCTAACTTTGACCGTGGGGGAGGGAGGTGTACCTAAGGCCGATGGCCACAAGGCTGCAGACCAGACTGGTGAGAGATTACCAAAGATAACCACCTCCGTTTTATCGGAGTTAAGCTTCAGGCAGTTCCTTGCCATCCACTCGCCGATAGTGATCATCCCAGTTTGGAATCTCTCTGCCACCCTCTGTCCATCACCCTTTATTGCCAGCACCAGCTGAGTGTCGTCAGCGTATGAGGTTAGGCTCATCCCATGTGCTTTGATGACACTAGCAAGGTCCGACACGTATATATTAAATAGTGTCGGACTTAGGGATGAGCCTTGGGGAACCCCACACGGTAACGACAGGTCAGCTGACTGGAAGGGGCCCAGTGTAACCGCCTGGGTTCTGTTGGCCAGAAAGGAAGCAAGTAGGTCCCTGGCAGTGAGCTGAATGCCCGTCCTCTCGACACGGTCGACCAAGATCTTGTGGTCAACCGTGTCGAAATCTGCTGAAAGATCCAAGAGAACTAACAGAGCAGTTCCTCCTTGATCGCGGATGACTCTTATGTCATCAGCTGCTTTGATGAGAGCGGTTTCTGTGCCATGATTTTTGCGGAAACCGAACTGCGTATCATCCAGCAAATTGTGGTTTTCTATGTAGGCTGATAGCTGCTGATTCATAGCCTTTTCTATAACCTTGGCTAGAAAAGGGAGGCTCGCTATAGGGCGGTAGTTTTTTAATTCGGCTTTATCTAAACCCGGATTTTTGAGCAGGGGTTTGATCAACGTGTTTTTTAATGAGTCAGGGTAAATTCCAGATGTCAATATTGTGTTACAGACAGCGGTGATGATGGGGGTAACTGTGTCTGGTACAGTAGCGAGCACGGAAGTCGGGCATGGATCCAAAGCTGGTTCGGGACCCAGTTTCAAGGAGGGGGTTGATATACACCAGGGGGTTCAGGATTGTGAGGTAACTCCAGAGGTGCTCAGTGTCCCTGAGGTGGATTGGGGAACTGGGACAGGGGATACTTTTCCTGGTAGTGGGAGGGACACTCTACTGACTCTAGATGACAGGTACAGGGAGAGGGCTTCGCCCATGATAGAAGCCCTGGTTCGTGAGTATGGAGACCAGCTAGAAGAGTATGGGTTGAGGGAAAGCAACAGTCAGACACTGTCTCACCAGTCTTGTGAGAATGATGTGGGTTACTTTTCTGAGACACTAGATGTTTGGGTGAAGGGTAATTTGGTTAACACCTGTGTGGGGCTGTACAATTCAATTGTTGGAGAGCATTTTTTAAGTCTTTGTTTTCTAGTCTAGGCCAACACCCAGGGTGAGTTCTCTGACCACAGGGAGCTTGTACTGGAGGCAGACCTTTTGGTGGATTCCAGATGGTCTGGAGAAGCATCTGGGGGTGATCTGGAAGGAATGTGCTTAGGGTGGTGGGAAAGGTTCGTGTTAGCCCAGATATGTTCCGGTGTTGTGGGAAGCGGGTAGGGACTCACGTCCTGTCTCTGCAGAGAAGGAGTGGGAATGGGCCGTGGCCCAAGGTGGCCAACACCCGGTCCTAGAACTTGGGTGGTTTCAGGAGGGAACACCAGGTGGGGAGCCTAGGCTGTTCTGGTAGGCCGTCCGTTGAGGGGGATCTCCTAGTGTCAGAAGAACGTGGAGTGTCTGTAAACATAGCTCCAGTGGTTCTGGTGTCTGGGGGTGCCGCTCCTAGGTGGAGGGTGTAGAAGTCCAGATGGAGGGGTGAGAGGGGGATGCGTTTCCCAGTGGGAGAACCAGTGAGTCCCGGGCCAGCCAGAAGGGCTGAGCCTCCTAGGAGTGATCATGGTGACACCACTTCTGTCCTGGGGGATCTTCGCGCACAATCAGATGGAAAGGGGTCAGGAGATCTGTACCAGGCAGACTGTCACACAACACATGAATCATGTGTAACCCTCAGGGGGGCATGAATGCTCCCAAGGAAGTCCTGGTGTGCCAGGCAGGTGCTCAGCCGCAGGGGTTAGTCCCTGAGATGGGAGGCTAGGTTCAGTTTCTGCCTGACCTGGGGGGAAGGATGACTTCAAACAGTGTCCTGACCGGTTTATCTTCTAGAGGTACCACTCCAGGTGGGACGGTGCAGAACTCTGGAAGGGGATGCAGAGGGAGGAAGTCCTTGCCTCTGACCCCAGTTCAATACAAGGGTTTAGATCCTAAAGTGGTGGATCAGTTGCAGGGTCAAGGCCCTGAACTGGTGGAAGAACTGTGTAGGAGGTCTGATTCCAGCGTCCTGACAGTTTTTGGTTCTGAGGATGCTTCTCCCGGGAGGAGAGTGCGGAACCAAGGAAGAAGAGGTTAGGAGAGTAGAGCCTCGCCCGAGACCTCTGGTCAGCCTGAGGGTACAGACCCTGGGTTGGAGGAGCAAGTTCAGGGTGTCCCCCCTGACCTGGGGGAAGGGGTGATTGCTATCGGTGCCCCTACCAGTTTGTCTTCTGGGGGTGCCGCTCCAGGTGGGAGGGTACATTTCCCCAGGGAGGAGGACTGGGTGTAGGAGAGCCCACAACAGTAAATTGTAAATTGTTGTGTCTTGTAAAGCGCACTGCTACCCGCAGGCCTCGTAGCGCTATAGACCGCTGGGGAACCCGTCCTGGCTTTCCCTGTGAGATAGTCCCTCCTGGGGGTCTCCAAGGTGAAACCAGGCATCCCCGGCGTTTGTGTGGGGCCGTTGTGGAGATGAGGCAAGCTAATGCCCAGAGTTGCCGAGTGTGATCCCTGGTCGGAGTAGGCACCGATGCGAGAATTATCAGTCCGCTGATCCTGGTCCAAGACCCTGCCGCGTCGGGAATCGAACCCTGGTCCCGGGCCGTTCTCTGCACTCGGGTCTGCCGCCTCTAACCAGTGAGCCACACCTCTCCACATCCCTCCTCCGTCCCTTCCTCATCATCAGGGTACAGACTCTGGACAGGGGTAGCAGTTGTAAGATAGCACCCCTGAAATAGTAGGCAAATTGTACAGGACACCTGCCACAGGTGCCCTGACAATTGTAGAAGGGGGTACAGCTCCAGGTCGGAGGGTACAGAGATACAGGGAGAAGGAGAGGGTGTCGGGGAGCCCACCTCTGCCTCCTGTCCAGCTGCAGGGTACAGACCCTGGGCTGGTGGGCCAGTGTCAGGATGCCATACCTGACTTGGCAGGGGGGAGAGTCGAGAAAGGGTGCCAGGCACCTGGGGCTACCGCCCCCAACTCTATGACGCCACAACTGTTGGAGTGGCCTGAAAGGCATAAGGCCAGGCTCTCAGCACTGACAGTTGTCAGTGGTCACTGTGGCTGGCTGTCCGGAGGGACAGAGGTGCCTCTGGGAGGGGGAAAGTAGTCACCCCTCTGGAGTGGACTGGGCCACACCCTTGTGTTGGCCATGTGGGTACTGTCTACCTGTTGGGATGCATCTGTGAGCAAAGTAAGTTTAGGTGCTAAACGGTTGGGGTCCACAGGTGAGGAGAAGGGTTCCACATGGGTCAGCTTAGTGGGCCCTGAGAGTATGATAGAGGGATCCAAGTAGGTTTAGGAAGGCGTAGAATGGGAAGAAAACCCTGCTGTTCCAGGCCAGGTCCCATGTTCTATCACCCCAAGCAGGGAAGTCCATCGAGGTATGGATTGGTCTACCCTGGATTTAGGCTGGAAGGGGGTTGTGTTGGAAATGGCCCTTTTTGGAGGGTTATCCCTAAACTTGTGCTTCTTCCTCCTATTTTTCTTACTTCTTTGTGTAGGTTTTAGGACTCTGGGCACTTTACCACTGCTAATCAATGCTGAAGGGCATATGCTCTCTGTGCAAAGTGTGTTATGGATTGGTGTTTCCATGATTGGATATTTGATTTACTTGTTAGTCTCTAGTAAAGTGCACTAAGTGTGCCAGAGCCTGTAAATCAAATGCTACTAGTGGGCCGTCAGCACTGATTGTGCCACTCACGTGAGTAGCCCTATAAAGGTACCTCAGACCTGCCACTTCAGAGTCTGCGCCCAGTTTGTAACTGTCATGTCGACTTGGCCCGTGCACACACTGGCCAGTCCCCAACCTTCCCTTTTCTTACATGTCAGGCACCGCTAAGGTAGGCCCAAAGTACCCCTGTGGGCAGAATGCAGTGTATATGAAAGTTAGGACATGCCCTGGTGTGTGTGGCATGTCCTGATAGTGAATTACAGCCCATTTCGTTTTTCACTATTGCAAGGCTATCTGTTCCCCATAGGACAGAATGGGAAGTTTGTTTATAACATCTTAATACATGACTGGCCCTGTCAGTGGTCACTGGGTGGGAAAATAAAATGTTGTATGTCTGAATTCAGAATCTAACGATGCATCTTTTAGTAACGGTGATTTTTACATTCTGTGTTTGAAAATACCACTTTTAAGAAGTAGGTATTTTCTTGCTCAGTCATCCCCTGGGCCTCTGCTGGAATGTGGATTGCATGTCTGTTTTAAAAAAGATATATTTTTATTAGTTACAACAAACCGCGTGCATTAGAGGACAGTACTTTATAGCATATACAGATGTGAGCTCTGGAAAGTTATTAAACAACAGTTATATATTACATAGTATCCACACCTTCTGTGCTCCTACGCATTTCCAATTCCACCGTCGAGGACACCACTATATCACCCCGATATTTATTCCAGCTTGACCATTCCCGGTCCCATTTCTTGGGGCACCCCTTTGCTACAAAGACCTCCGTTTTCACGAGCATGCATCTGTCAAATTCTTTCGCCCACATATTGACACTCGGAATAGCTGCTCCCCCCCACCCTTTCATTATTTCTCGTTTAACCAACGTATAGCAGAGCGTAGTAAACTGTTGTTCCACTTCCATCAGGTCAGTCGTCTCCCATATATTCAACAAACACAGTCAAAGACAATCTCCTTACGTAAGGCCTTATGCATGTGTTCTGAGGCCCCCTCCCACAAGACACGTAGCCCCGGGCAGCCCCACATAGTGTGATAAAATGTCGCCTGTTGGCCACATCCCCTCAAAGATCATCCGATCTAGAACCTATTTGCACCAGAGTCTGCCCCGTCATATACGAGCGGTGCAGTATCCAAAGTTGGATTAGCCTAAATGTTTGTGTGATGGCAGCCTGCCGAGGAGATATCAGGGCCTCCTGCCACTCCCCATCTCTAATCACTCCCAAATAATCCTGCATTCTCTCCCTAAGTCTCGGGAAAGCATCAGGAAGGTTGTTGCATAGTTTCCTATACGTGAGAGAAATGGCCTTTGAGGTCACTGGCCCATCCAACAATCTGTCCTCAAGCAGGGAGGAAACTGGTATGTCTGTGAAAGACGGGTAAGCTGCCTCAAGGGCGTGGCGGAATTGCAAGTATCTATACGCTTCTCCTTGGGCTAGTTGATATTGTTTCTGGAGTTCCTCAAATGAAAGTATCTCCCCTTTTTGACCAAGTCTTTTACTACAGAGATACCAATAAGGTCCCACTAGTTGAACCCGGGCTGGTGACACAGCACGCCCAGGTTCTGCATATACCAGAGTGGGGCCACCTTAGTAGGAATGCCAGCCCACCCCAGTCGGGAGTTCACTGCTCGCTAGATCTCCAATGTATGTGATGTAGGCCCAAAGAAGCGCCCCTTGTTTTCCCTCTCATTAACGTACAGGGCCCCCAAATATCTGGACCGGTCAGTTTGGTAGCGGTCGAGTGCATATGCTGGGTGTTCCAGAGGGCAATATATCCAGCGATTGACAGTCACTAGTTGTGTTGCCCAATAGTAGAGTTGTAGGTCAGGGAGCGCAATGCCTCCATCATACCAACTCTTCGTCAATTTCTTTAGCGCCACCCTTGGGGCCCTCCCATCCCACAATAGCATATGGACCTCCCCTTCCACCGTTTTGAAATAAGAATCTGGGGCTTTATACGGGCAGTTTTGAAGGATATATAAGAAGCAAGGAAGGGCCAGCATCTTAAACAGTGCCGCCCTGCCAATCAGTGAGAGCGGGAGGGACCGTCAATGTTTCACATCCGCTCGGAGTCGAGCCAGGGGTGGGGCCAAATTAGAGCTTTAGAACAAATTTGGATCTGGCGTAACATAAACCCCTAAGTATCTAAACCCATCTGTCACCACTACTATGGAGCAGTCCGCCGGAAGCCTGGGGGCTTGCCCCCACAACATATACAACACAGATTTATGCAAGTTAATTGCATACCCGGAATACTTGCCAAAATTTGTAAAGATATCGAGCACCACCAATATTGATTTATATGGAGAAGCCAAGTATAAGAGTATATCATCCGCATATAAAAATATGCGGTCTTCTACATCATCTGCCCACCTCATCCCACTTACCATAACATCTTGGCATATCCATGCCGCAATAGGTTCTAACAAAAGGGCAAATATCAACGGGGACAGAGGGCATCCCTGCCTAGTACCCCTCCGCAAGTTAAATGTCCTGGAGGTGTATCCATTTAACCACACCTGACCCATAATATCCGTGTAAAGCAGTCAAATCCATGCTATAAATTTGGGACCTAATTCTACCCTCTCCAAAACTTCAAACATATATGGCCATTCGGTGGAATCAAAGGCCATAGCGGCATCAAGAGACAACAAAGCGGTATCTTCCTTGATATACTGTCTCCGGGCCATCACATTATGCAAGCGCCTCAGACTGAGGGTTGTGTTCCTCCAAGGCATGAACCCAGACTGGTCTGGGTGGACCAGTGTCATGATAACCGCCCCCAGCCGATTGGCGAGAACCTTTGCTAAAAATTTCGCCTCAACGTTGATCAACAAAATAGGCCGGTAGGAACCACATACGTCTGCCGGTTTACCCGGCTTGTGAATCACCACTATTGTGGCCAGCCTCTGATCCACTGGTAACCACCCTTTTTCCAAACTCTCCTCAAACATGGCCTTTAAATGTGCTATCATCCGAGATGCAGTGGCTTTGAGGAATTCAACCGGGATACCGTTCGGTCCCATCGCCTTCCCCGATTTAATCTGCCCTATAGCCTTCCCAAGTTCTTCGCCCGAAAGATCTTACTCTAGGGATTTCCTGTCTGCCTCCGATAGGGTGGGAACATCACTATCCCGGAGGAGCTGACGTGAGTCCTCCGCCGTATAGAGAGTGGATGGAGAATAAACCTGCTCTAAGTGAGAGGCAGATTCCTCTGATATTTCCCTCGGATGTGTCACAATACAGCCTCCTAACTTTATCAACCTGTGCACCCATCTCGATCCCTATTCTCGCCTTTCTAACCAAGCCAGCGTCCTACCCACCATATCCCCCATTTCATACACTCTGTGCTGGATATTTCGATACTTAGCCAGCATGTGTTCTCTAGTTTTTATCCGATATTCATCTTGCTTTAACTTAAGCCTATGAACGGTTTCAGGCGAGGGATTCTGTGCATGATCCCTCTCGAGATCGAGAGGTCTCTTTCCGCTTGCACCAAAAGTTTGCGCTTTTTTGCGATGTAACCCATCTTCAAAGAATGGGCCAGTCTCTTCATGCCTCTCATATTGTCTGAGCGGACGAGACCGACCCCACATTTTCTGCAAAGTATTTCTCCGTTTGTGTGCAAAGTTCCTCTCTGATGTCTGGTATATATAATAGCCATGGGTTGAGAATAATAGTAGTACGTGCTTGTCTTTCCCAGTGTGTGTACTGGGGAATGGTCAGATATACCCCTCGGTAAAACTCGGGAGTTGACGAAGTTCCCTACCGCCGACAGGTGTGTAAGGAAATAGTCTATTTGTGATAGGCTGTGATGCATGTTAGAGAAAAAGGTAAACAGCTTATCCGTGGGTTGAAGCACCCGACCCAAATCTATTAGTCCCAGCGCATCCGTGAAATCTGTCATTTGGGTGGTGGATTTTGCCTTTGGCCTCGGTGGATAGCAATCAATCGTGTCATCTAGTGTCATATTATAGCCGCCCCCTATTATCAGCGTGCCGTCTTGTAGTCCTGTCAGCCTCCCACCTAGAACCTCCAGAGCCTGTTTACCCTGAGCAGGCGGCAGATAGACAGAAATTATATTGAGGCCTCTGCCATCCCATTGGGCCTCTACACCTGCAAACCTCCCTGCCGAGTCCGTCTCTATGAGTCCGCCTCTATACTCTATGAACCACAAGGGTCACAGACCTCTTTACCAGGATTGCCGTTCCCCTCGATCCGGAAGTGTAATCAGCATGAACCAAGGGTTTGTATCCCCACCTAGTGAGGTTCTTCGTCTTCTGTCCTAGTAAATGTGTTTCCTGTAGCAGTACAACATCAGGAGAGTGTCGTTTCAAGTACTGTTGCACTATCCCCCTCTTAATCTTGTCCCCATCCCATTGACATTTCACATCAACACAGAAAGTGTCCTATCTCTATCCCCCATCCCAAGTAACCAAAGGAGCATCAATTAGACAGATCAGTGAGGTCAGCAAGAGAAACATAAACATCCTTTCCAGTAGTAAAAGTCCCAGCTGCACATACATACATCGTAACTCCAACACCCCTCAGCCCCCAACCCCAACACCCCACCCCCCTCCCTGCCCCCCTGCCTGTGGATTCAAAACTACCCACGCTCCAACATGGCAGGGTGCCTCTCTCCCCCTGAAATGCTGAAAATGCCTGGAGTGATCCAGCCTCCCTCCCCACAATTACACCTCACAATGAACTCGAAATATAGCCATTCACTTGCAAATATTTCCTACTCTCATTCAGGTCACAGCAATAAACCCCATTGATCTACTGTAATGCAATGAGTCCCCTTATGATCAGAAGACTCTCCCTGACTGGCATGTCCATCCCTCCCCCGCTCCCCTAACTTGCGCTGACTTGTGTGCTCGAATGCTTCCTTCAGGCCGCCTCAGTCGGTCAGTCTTTCTTCCGCAGCTGGTTGTCCTCCTCGGCCGATTTGTTGTCAGCCATTTCCTTCTGAAGTCCTCCGTTTCAATCCTGTCTATCCGATCTGTCTCGTCGCTGGCTTCCCACCGTGCTCCAGCCCTACATCCATTCCCATATGGCCTCTGGACAGTCAAAAAACCACGACTTGCCGTCTGACTCCACTCTCAACCTCGCTGGAAAGAGCATTGCGTATTTCACCTCCCGATCGCGTAGTTCTCTTTTCACCACCTGAAAACTGCAACGCTGAGCCTGAACCTTGGCCGTGAAGTCCGGGAAGAAAGCCACCTCATAGTTATCTGTCTTCAGGGGTGGAGTGGAACGTGCAGTCTGCAAAATAGCATCTCTCCCATCCAAGTACTAACCAGGCCCGACCCTGCTTAGCTTCCGAGATCGGACGAGATCGGGCGCATTCAGGGTGGTATGGCCGTAGACATCTACAAAATAGCATCTCTATCCCGGTAATTGAACACCCTAGCAATAAGAGGTCTCGGGGGGTGCTCACAGTTTTGGTCTTCCCCCGGTACACTGTGGGCCCTTTCAATGGAGAAATAGCTGTACAGGGTCTTAGGTTTTAGGTGCTTCGTGATGAGATCTTCTACATACAGGTCTGCCGCCGGCCCATCCGTCCTCTCCGGGACCCCCAAAATGCAAATGTTATTACGGCAGGCGTGACCTTCGTAGTCATTGAGTTGTTGCAACATCCTTTACTGCTTCTTTTACATTTCGAGCATTTGCTTTTGGAGTTCCGACGTATCTGACTGTAGGGCACCAGTGACTATTTTGAGCTCTTATACCTTTTCGTCCATTTTCCGAAAGTCCGCCCTAACTAGCGAATCCTCCACAGTGACTGAGTCCATCGAGGCATGCACCTCATTAATGGCCACCATGACGTCGCGTAGGGTGGGCTCCGGGCCCTGCTTGGCGGCGGCTGCTCCACCATCCTTGCCCGATTGCGGCGAGTCTCCTCTTTCTCTGGCCTTGGACCACGCAAATTTAGCACGCTGCTTTTGGGCATTGGCCTTAGGACCTCTCCCTCCCATCGCCATTTTGCCGCTCCACAAGCCGTTCTCCTAAGCGAGGGCTTCAGGTACCCCCTACCCCGGCAGTCATGGGGCGTCTGCAGGAGCGACCACCAGTGTGTTTTGTCCCCCTGGAGCCGTCACTCCAGTACCACCACTGTCAGTTGTTAGCTGTATAGGCTGGAGCCCTCCACGTGTAGCAGGGCCTTTCAATGTGGTTTAGTCCTCCGCCAACGTTTCCTTGTAAGGGGCAACCACCCACAGTTCAGGCCACGCAGGCACAGCAGTCTCTCGGGGGTCAGAAGACTCCTCACGCTTCTCCAAACTCCAGCTACCGCAGCCTCAAACCAGCCATAAGTTGGGTGAGGGACAATCTGTCACATCTCTGCCTGTCCAATGTAGACCAGCCCTACCCTTTACGCCACTGCATTGCCACAGAAGAAGTCCGCTACGCTCCTGAGTACCTGGTCCACCAAAGGATGCAAATTCTGCAGGGCACCAACGTGGGTAAACCAACGCACCACCCACCGTCTTCACTTGTTGTCCAGCCTGGGAGATATGCTCACCCCTCAGGCCCCAGCACCACACCTCTCAGGCTACATCCGCCCAACCTTTCCACTATTGCGCCTCCGCCGGACCTCTTGCGCTTCTTCACCGCCCAAGGATCCAGCCAGGCATCACCGCAGTCGCCTAGAACTCGACACACCAGAGAAAGCAAAACTGGTTCTGGCTTGGCACAGACACCCTCTGCCTAGAGGATCAAAGGATTTTTGGATACAAAAACTGGGGTCCCGGGCCCCTGAACTTTAAAACTCTTTTGGATCAAGAAGACTGACAAGAAGAAGAGCTAGAGAAGCTGTGATGAGGATCAACCACTTTGCTGTGTGCTTTGCTGTGTTGGCCTGCAGTGGCTGCTTCTGTCTTGGGCAGTGAAAGCACTAGACTGAACTTTCTGCAATCTGCTTTGTGAGTTTCTTCAAGGGATTGAGGTAGAGCTTGCCCCCTGTTCAAGAAGTCTCAGGAACAACAAAGACTTCAAGCTCTTCTCCCCGCAGCACTGGGAACTGTGTGTTTTGTGCTGTAACAGCCGAAAAGCAACTCGACGACGTCTACTACTCTGCTTCCGACTCTGTGTCCTGACAGCACCATAGAGGGCACCACCACAACACGCCACCGCGATCCTGGTTTCACCGACGATGCCTGCTGATGCCGCCACTGAGCCGCTGCTCGCACCGTGACCTGTGGACACCACACTCCGCACCGCCTCGCTTCACGACGACGCCTTGGCACCCAGAGGGCACCGCCGCAACGCAGCACCACGACCCAGGTCTCACCGATGACGCCATCTGATGCCGCCACCAAGCTGTTGCTCGCACCGCCACCTGTGGGCACCACACTCTGCACCGCCTCACTTCACGACGACGCCTTGGTATCCCCAACAACGCCACTCCATGCCAGAATCGACGATGCTGCTTGCACCATGGTTCGAGGGCACCACTCGTAAAGTTACACAAAGCACCACCCTCATCCCCCACTTCAGCCTTGGCCAACCGACGCCGGTGCCATCGACTCCAGTTCGTCAGCCTATGACAGTGCTTCAGGAATGACGACGCCACTGCTTGCACCGTGACCTGCTTGCACCGTGACCTGCTAGCACCGCGACGAGCACGCGCGTGACTTTGAAGGCCCGACGACTCCTGTACTTACCTCCGGAACCAACGTGTTTTCGGAAGCTCAATAAGAGGTTGCCGACGCCCTACTGTTTGGAATTGTTTCCTCACAACGCCGTGATAGCCCCCGACGGAGCTATCGACTTCAAGGAACTGTATTTTAAAGCGTATTTTGATAACTGCGGATTTGTATCAATTTTGGTCTTGTCTTAAGTTTATAAAAATATTGGATATTTTTCTAAACTGCTGTGGTGTCGATTTGTGGTGCTTACGCTGTATTACTGTTGGTATGTGCAAATGTTTTACACACTGCCTCTAAGATAAGCCTGACCGCTCGTGCCAAGCTACCGAGGGGGTGAGCAGGGGTTATTTTAGGAGTGTAACTCTCTTATCCTGACTAGAGTGGTGGTTTCTGCCTGGCTTTGACACATGCCCTAGCCTGCCAAAAATCCAATTTGTAACAGTCTGAATAATTATAAACAAAACCGCAAGAAAGGGAAATACTCTATGCGACATCGTGGATGGCAACCAATGCCTGCTGTAATTAGTGTTCGCCCAGAAACAAGGCGCAGTTCAGTCAATAATGACCAAATGAACATTAGAACGTATTAAAAAGTAGAATTTTTTCTGCAGATTAATAAACCCTAATTTTTCATTATGTTTAAGTGGAATGAAATAGGTGTGGTGCTCTTAAAGGGCTGTGGTCAAAGAATAGTATCAACGAATCCTTTCCCCCAGGCATGGAATCTATAATTCAGGGTGTGGCTTTTCACATGTGAACTGAAATTCTGTCCTTCAAACTACATGACACCTGACCAGTGTGTGGGTTCATCTCTGTGAGATTCTTTTAATGCTTTGAGGTGTACTTACATAATTTACAAGTCACCTCCTTTCTCTTCATCACTGTCTTTCCATTCTGTGCTTCTGCACTTTACCTTCCCCATGCCTGCACACACTTACACGAGCAATTCTCAATACAACCGACCCACAACCTGGTCATCCAGGCACTTAAAAGCAACTCCATTTCCAATAAGCACTATACTAGAGACGTACATCACCTGAAAAAATACAGAACCATGTCATTTATAAAAAGCAAATACACTTAGAAAATGCAAAATGAAACAAAACATGTTAAATGGAAACAGGGACAGCATTACGGACAAGAGCTATCTATTTTTGCCTGTAAAGCAATGGACCGGGTTTAAAGTTTGTTTTTAATGACTTCCCGGTCTGAGTGCCATCAGGAAGGAACCACCCTACTTAACGCTGTGCTGTTTCCAGAATGACAACAGCAGATAACCACGTTTAGATTTTCTTTATATTTTGTAGCCTTGATAAACAGAAATACGGTTCTGCTTTGTAAGGAATTTGCTTTAAACCGAGACCAGAATGTGTGTCTAAGGATTCGAGTGTTTAAAAAATGCCTTGCCTTGCTGGCAGAAGGCTGCAGTAACTGGAGAGCCCCAGTTAAAGGTGCAATCTTTTTAGAAGGGGATATTTACACTACAGAGCTGGCTGAAGGTTCTCGGTGGGCGGCTTAGAGGCTCAAGACTTCGGATACTGGGGGTCCCCTGCTCTAAAGGATCTCTGTCCTCTTGTTTATTCATGCTGACCCATCTACACTAATGGATTCATCCTGAAGTGTTGAGTGTTGTAGGAAAGAGACAGACTAAATCCAAGTCTTCTTGGCTTTTTCATTATTAATGCTGTCTTCAGCAGCAGATTGGAGCAGCATGAGAGCTTCATAAAGTACAAAGAGCGGCTGTGTTTACGTGACAAGCTATTATGCTCATTACTTTGGGCTTCACAAAATATATCTAGTTACAGCAGGTTATTGTGCTTGCTCTACAACATTTCCAGTGGTTACAATGTTTTCAAAACACACAGGAGAAGGAGCCATCTGATCTAGTTTACAGCAAATGGTGAGGTTACTGCCTCCTTATGGATGATGAAAAAGATATTTTCTAGATGGGAGGAGAGGAGGGGGTTTGATGGTGGAGTGAGTTTTGGCGGATCAGATTTGGCAGAAGTGGTGATGCAATGTCACCATCATTTATTTGTACTTAATGAAAAGTTGATCAATAATCTGCATAACCATTGCTCCCGTGTTTTACACATGCTCTACACGAGTTATTTCCTATTTAACATAATATTTCATACATTATTCTATGTTTTACTTTAAGTTTAGGCTTATAAACTAAATGAATCATATACTTTGATGAACCTTAGTTAGCATTTGTGTATATGAGCATTGTCCTCAGTAGGCCAAGGTGCGATAATCTATCCTGGAAGGAACGTTGGGGCAGATTTACAAGAAAGTGACGCATCTGTAGAGATCCGTCACTTTCCCTGCGCCACTTTGAGAAACCCTTGCTCCACCATGGACGCGCCGTATTTACAATACGGCGTACCATGGCACAAGGATTGACAGATGCGTCAGAAATTCTGACGCATCTGTTGGGGCAAAAGTCTTGAATTGCTGGAGTCGTGTCGTAAGCACGACGCAACTCAAGCAATGCATTTTTAAGGCCTATTCCCACAACACTGCGTCACTCCTTACGTCTTCTTCAAGCAGGCGTTAAGTTTTGATGGACTGGCGTCCTAGAATGACGCAGTGAAATCTTGTAGATTTCACGGCTACACTTCTACAAGGCTTTTTTGCGTGGGAACGCCCACCCTGCATACATTTTTCCTGACGCAGGTATAATGTGACGCAGGGCTTTACAACGTGACGCATCTCCCTAGATGCGTCACATTGTAAATGGGCCGCATTTTTATGTCGCGGAAAGTGACGCAACAGTGGTGCAAAAATGACGAAAGGGGCTTGTAAATCTGCCCTGTTGTATTTCTGCTTGTTGCGCCTAACACTTTTTCTGTTTCAGGTACAAGAGTCATCGTGTTCTCATCTAGAAATATTATTCTTTGTTAGCTTACAGCCAGCCGCGCCCTGTGCAGGTCAGAGCAGAGGGGCCGGGTTGAGGGTGAAGGGGTATTCGGCAGACGACCACAAAGGGAAAATTAAATAATTAATTTTCCCTAGTCTTCGTCTGTCGAAATCCCCCCTCCCTCAACCTGGCCTCACCGCTCTTCCGTCAGGGGCCGCGGCTGCTTACCGCTTGAAGGTCTTAGAGTAACGATTGACTAGCACTTCTCAGCACTTGACGATGAATAGTGATTTAGCAAAAGAAGGGCAGATTTTGTTTTGTGAACAAACTCAGTCATGATGGCCTAAATGAGCCAACATCTGATGCTTTGCCACCTGGCTTAGGGCACTGTTTTCCTGTTTTTACTACAATAATAATAACTCATACACGATTAATGGAATACATCAGTGTCCTATGTTATCAAAATATCAGCAACAATTATTTGCTTATAAAAGCATTGCCTGATGGGTTTGTATGAATTGTAACATTTAGTCTAGCTAAACTGTTCAGATTTGCATTTCCCTCCCCCAGACTTACTGTTACCGGCCAGCTAGGTAATTATGGCGGAGGGACATGTTTTTGCATGGTGTTCCTCCCACATACCTCAGCTGCTTGAATCAGGTGAAAACCACTGAGAAGCGGTGTTCCCGCAAAATCTATAATAACGGTGGGCCCGGTAACTGCTATTACTGGGTCCATCTGAAGTTAGGGACTCTTGAGGCTCTTGAGGCTCCTTGAGTCTTCCTTTTTACTCCTACACCCGCTAGTAGCTGCCTGACTCCATCGGTGCAGGCCAGCAGGCCTTATAGAACACAGCACGCTCAAGTTTCGCTTCAGCAGAGCAGTGCTATCTCAATAAACTGTTAATCGGCACAACTTAAAAACAGAATCCATAAATCAATCAAGTACACTATCTAGCAATGCAACCATTCTTCTGTAAAATGGAAGTGCTGGAGTATAATTTGGCAATAAAATAAGTTGAGTGTTAGGAAAAAGGGGGGGCATAGGATGAGAAAGGAGAAAGTTGAAACTGTTCCTGAAGGAATATTATTAAAAAGTTATTTTAACCCGTTGCATGCTCATGACGGAGCCGCTCCGTCATGAGCCGCGGGTGCGCTGTGCTCATGACGGAGCGGTTCTGTCATGGCCCTGCCGCCGCGCCTGCGTGGCGCTGATTTCACGCCTGCGCGGCGCGTTCTATTGAGCGGGCGGGGCCATGACGGAACCGCTCCGTCATGAGCACAGCGCAACCGCGGCTCGTGACGGAGCCGCTCTGTCACGAGCATGCGAGCGCCGCTCGGCCCCCCCCCAGCGCTGCGGCGGAATTGCCGCCGCAGCGAAGGGGTTAAAAAGACTATATTAGCATATTGTTAGCTTACAACAGACACATGTTTCAACATATGATTTACTAGTATCATGTGCAGTGCATCAGCTTCAGTATCGATAATACCACACAATGCAGCAAAATCACGTTAAAATCAGCTTGAAATTAACATAAATAAAATGTCAGAAATATGCCTTTTTCAATTAATGTCTGAAGGCAGCACAGAGCAGCCCAGAAGGCCAAAGGTAGGGCGAGGGCTTAGAAGATGTTTGAATGTACTGATAGCAAATAAAAGGCACCAGTCGTTGATGAAGTAAGGGATAACGTCTAGTGCGTATCTTTTCATTGGTGGTGCAGTAAATGTCCTTTGATGAAAGAGCACAGATGCTGTCTGCCAACTGAGCGGCAGACCGGCCATTGCTGAGCAGTCACAGCCGGCATGACAGACGGCTGGGGTCACGCGGGGGGTAATTAAAAAAATGTAAATTAACTTACCTCCCCGGGACCTGCACTGTGTCAACTCCTGGCCGGTCCCGCGTTTTCCTGGAACAGGAAGCAGGCAGCCTCTTTCTGCTCCCCTAAGCCAATCACAACTCTGCAATGACAGCGTTGTGATTGGTCTGGATGCTGACAAGCCAGGCGTCTATGGGGAGGCCATTTTCTCCATGTAGGCTGCAAGATAGAGTGCGCATGACTGGTTTGATCTGCCCCAGAGGGCAGACTAAACAGTCAGGGCCCACAGCAATGGGCAAGCCACTCCTCCCCTGCCCCTGAGCAGATCTGCCCACCCGCCCACCCCCAACCAAACCCTTCTGCTTTTTCACAGTGCGAAAAGCAGAAACATAAAATGGTTGTTTTACCATTTTATGTTTCTGCTTCTTGCACTGCGAGAAAGCAATGGGGCGATGCTCCTTCTCCCTAATGGAGGAGCCACCCCTGTTGCTCAAAGGTGTAGGGTACAGGATAGCTCTCTAGCGTGTCAATGGCTGTCATCCATCCATTCTCAACAGTTCTACAAAACTCCTCTGCCCTGCAGGTCCCAGCCAGCATTTAGATACTAGATTGTGCATGTCTATGATGGTCATCTGACAAAGTATTTACAAGTCCCACCAGCCAGCCCATTTGCTAGTGCCTCAAGCGTATTTGTCTCGGGAGCTCCTGCTTTACACTCTGACTGGTTGCATCTGCAGGATCCTATGGCTAAGCTCTGTGGATGCACAGTGAATGATGTCATTAGCCTCTTCATCCTCCTCTCAAGGAGTTGCTGCAGTCAACCACACACGGATGGGCAAATGGACGAAGCATCACAGAGCGTGGCAACTCTTCCGCTATGGTGGAGGAGTGTCACCCCCCCTGCTCGAATGCCAGGCAGCAGACAAAAATGGGAAAAATAAAATTATAATAAAACCATTTAATTTACATTGTATTTTTCTTTCTGCTGCAGGCAGCCAAGTCTTTGTGGGGCGGGCCATGAGGAGTTCAGGCCGAGGAGAAGGGCACACTTCAAAGGGACATGCGAGTTTGGCCGTCTGTTTAATGCCGTCCAAACCATCATACGCACTTTGATCTCTCTACACCCGAGCTGTGTTATACATCTGGGTGGAGAACAGGCATGGGCTCCTAGGCCCTGAGCGTGCCTTAAACAAGCCCTCTCAGGCCAATCACAGTGCTGCTCTCATTAGAGAAGCATCTTTATTGGCGTCTAGGAGCCTAAGCAGTGTGCAGGGTCCCCAAGGAGAAGAATGCCTAGACGGCAGGCAGCAGTGCGGCAGCAGGTGAGTATTTTTTTATTCATTTATTATATTCTCCCTACCCCCTACTCCTAACCCTCTTCCCCGCCTCACCACTTGTTAAGAAATCAAGCCGCTACTGATCACAGAGAACCCTTTGTGATAATAAGCAACGCCCAACTGCTCACTCTGTGCTTTCATCCAGATTGACAGGTTATCTATTTTATGATTGGCTTGGGTGTATTCAGCCTGCATGGGTGACTCCAAAGAAAGACTGGCAGAAGCAAGAAGTGTAAGCCGGGATTCCCATTCTGAAAGCAAACCCTTTCTATAAAAGGCAAGTCCCTTTTAGTTGTGGCTGTGAGTGCGACTGTATTTCTGCAAGGGAGTGGTTCTTGTAATGAGGGCCTTTGTGTCTGCTTTTGTGCCTGGCGCTATCAGTGCAGGCCAGAATTCCTTATAGAGTGCTCATATTAGTGGTGGCTGGTGGGATTTTACCTCTGAGGTAAAATCCCGCCAGCCACAACCTGTTTAAATCATTTGTATCTTGCTCCTTCATCTCAAAGTAATTGTAGAGTAGCAGACATGAACTACTTAAGCACAATCGATTTTTGGTGGGTCGCAAAAGGCCAAGCAATAAATAAAGATGCCTTTAACTTCTGTATTTATCTTAGCACATTTGCTGCCTATCTAGAGGCAGAGGTCAAATGTCAGGCTATGTCTTCTGACAAACTGCTGCTTTTCAAAAATGGAGATTGGTGTTCACAAACTCTTCTTACTTTGCAGTAAGATAAACTAAAGTAAAATGAATTATGAAATAATGTTGCTGGGGTACGGGTGAATGAAAGGAAAGTCTGTAGGATTTCATGTTTTTGTAATACCCAACAAAATGTAAATATCTGTAAATGAACTCTTCACTCTCAGCAGTTTTGAAAGCAAAAATGTAGTTCTGAAGTGTGATGGAAACAAAGATTTTAGGGAAACAAATCAAGACACTTGGCGGTGCACAAATGATAATATTCACTGAAACCCAATTCTCACACCTTATCATTTGTATGTAGTATAATATTATCAGTAAAATTGTATCTGTGTAAATTCAGTGGCCAGTTCAGTGCAAAATGTGCTGCCTGTAAAAATCAGAGTGCTCCTACATGATGCTTTAAGTACATAAAAAAATCGCCTGCCTCAGTCCATTAAAACTAGGTGAATCGCAAACGTTTGTTATTCTAGAAATTAGGTTAAGAGTCTAAAATGTGACTAGAGACATCAAAAGTCACATGTAGTTAGTAAAGTAGAGACAGACTTTTTTACAAGGACAGTACGATACAAGCATATAGCCTCAACAAAACGGCTTCATAGATCAATGAATATGTATTCAGGATTTCCATAAAGTTTTATATAGAGCGAACTAGACCTGAGGCATCGGGTATCAGAGTGCTTTACATGAGCACCAGTTTCGTTACAGAAAGACACATTCATGTTTGTTAGGCAAGGGGAGATAACGTGATTTGCCCAGAATCACAGGATGTTTTGCGTTGTTGCCGAGACTCGAACCCGATTCCCCAGCTCCGAGGACGACTGCTCTGGCCGTAAGGCAACTTCCTCTCCACAAATTCTCCATTAATTCTCACTATAATTTGCAAATCATGCTTTGGGAGACCCCAAGAAGCAAACTTAGCATTTGGACATACTGGGAACAGCAAAAAACCCTATGCGTCACACAGTCTATGCTAATCATTCAGAATTAAGAAAGATCAAGAGGGATTTCCAGAGCTGTAAATTATGTTGATTTTAAAGCTAAATTGGCAACACCTGGGATCAGAAAGTGAGAGACATGGACGTTTTGGTTACATTTGTCAAATATTGCTGCTATAACTAAAAGATTACAAACACTGACACTCTGCTGTCTACTTCCCATCTTATACAATTGAGTACCATGACAAGGAGGGTATTTCCAAACACTCTGGTCGAAAAGTCCTCTTGATAAGAGCAGAGCTAAAGAAGCACCTCCGCCTCCATAATAGAGTTCTGCATCAACTAGGTCCAAATGGGACGTCTTAATGAGAGTACTTACAAATCCAAATATTATTGTCTAATGAGCCTCTCTTGAAACTGGTGGAATTGTAATGGAAAATAGGCACTGATACCCTGCCTAATCAATCTAGCTAGACATACCTCTTTCTAAAAAGTCAATGCCATATATTCCAGAAAGGCAGGAGGGCATTTCATTATTAGAAACAACTTTGAGGTCTGATAAACACATTGTCTGTATATAACCCAACATTTGCCATCTCATAATGGGAAGACTATATGTCAGACCAAATGTTAGCAAACTTGTAATCGGAAAACTATATTAGGTTCTTACATAGGTAGTTTAATGATATAGGTACTAGAAATAAAGCGTGCCAAGTCAGTAGGAATGTGAAAAAAGTTTGAAACATTCTCTACAAGAGTGGGGTTTCTGAATAATTTTATTTGAGGAGAAATCTTTATTTTCTGTGATTATGCCATTATAAATTTTCCTTCCACACTTAAGTGGCTCATGTCAATGTATTATTGATTATCTACCAGAGTACAAGTTGCAGTCTTTAACTCACTTTAGTTATGAAGGAGCACTAAGCACAAGAGATTTTGGTTTTCCCTAAAGAGTTTTCTACTATTGTAGTCCTTTATAAAGAAGAATATTCTTGACTGGAACTCAGTATTTCTATTACCATTGGAGTGCTGCCATACAAATCAAAGAGATTTTTACAGCTCACAATTCAGTGTTTAGCATAGATCTAGTGTTTTTTCAAGCGATGACTGGAGTTGAATGCACACTTTAATGCTTTACTTCTTTCATTCAAATTAAAAAGTTCAGATAAAATACTAAATTCCCCCTTCCAGTTTCCTCAGATTATTTTATGGTGATTTGCAGCATTTAAAATGTTTAAAACTCACATCATTGATCCATTCCCACTCAATCAATCAATCAAAGACATTTATAGAGCGCACTACTTACCCGGAGGGTCTCAAGGCGCTTGGGGGGGGGGGGTTGCTGCTACTGCTCGAACAGCCAGGTCTTGAGCTTCTTCCTGAAGGAGAGGTGGTCTTGGGTCAGGCGCAGGTCGGACGGGAGGGAGTTCCAGGTCTTGGCGGCCAGGTAGGAGAAGGACCTTCCTCCTGTTGTCGCTCTTCGGATGCGGGGGACGGCGGCGAGGGCGTGGTTAGTCGATCGGAGGTGGCGTTTGGGAGCATAGAAGTTGAGGCGGTTGTTGAGGTAGCTCGGGCCTTGGTCGTTCAGGGCTTTGTGTGCGTGGGTGAGGAGACGGAAGGTGATTCTCTTGTTGACGGGGAGCCAGTGCAGGTCTCTTAGATGTCCGGAGATGTGGCTGCGTCGGGGGATGTCGAGGATGAGTCTGGCTGAGGCGTTCTGGATTCGCTGGAGTCTCTTCTGGAGCTTGGCGGTGGTTCCGGCGTAGAGGGCGTTGCCGTAGTCCAGTCGGCTGGTGACGAGGGCCTGGGTGACCGTCTTCCTGGTCTCAGTGGGGAACCATCGGAAGATCTTCCGTAGCATGCGCAGGATGTTAAAACAGGACGCGGAGACGGCGTTGACTTGCCTGGTCATGGAGAGGGAGGAGTCCAGGGTGAAGCCCAGGTTGCGTGCGTGGTCTGTCGGTTTGGGTGCGGTGCCCAGGGCGGGGGGCCACCAGGAGTCATCCCAGGCGGAGGGCGAGGAGCCCAGGATGAGGACTTCCGTCTTGTCTGAGTTCAGTTTCAGGCGGCTGGTTGTCATCCACTCGGCTATTTCTTTCATCCCTTCATGAAGGTTGGCTCTGGCGGTGGCGGGGTCGTTGGTGAGGGAGAGAATCAGCTGGGTGTCGTCAGCGTACAAGATGATGTTGAGGTTGTGTTGGCATGCGATGGCCGCGAGGGGGCTCATGTAGACGTTGAAGAGGGTGGGGCTCAGCGAGGATCCTTGAGGGACGCCGCAGATGACTTCGGTGGCCTCTGACTTGTACGATGGTAGACGGACTCTCTGTGTTCTTCCGTCGAGGAAGGAGATGATCCATTCCAGTGCCTTCTCCTGGATTCCGACGTTGCTGAGGCGCTGCACTAGGGTGCGGTGGCAGACAGTGTCGAATGCCACTAATAAACTTGCCCAATTCCGCGCAGTAGTCTTGGATTCCAATCTAAAATTACCCCACAGAGGCATCTACAGTCTAACTAAAAATACATCTCTTTAAGAATAAGTCTCCTGCAGATATGCCATCAAAATTAATTAGTAATCCAACTTCATATATTTATCCATCCCTCCAGATGCAATCAAAACCATAATTAAAGCTGTATCATCAGCAAACATCTCTTCAACTCAAAAGAACCAAACAAAACATCTCAATGACCTAACAACACTTGCATAACTCGTTTCTTGACAAATACACTTAGGTAAAATCTGAAATCTGGTAAAACAATTTCTCAAAAAATCCATAGTTTGTAATGATTTGAAATTATGTTTTAACTAAATTGGTATTAATATCATACAAGAGCTGTAGCAAATTATCTAAATTAAATTTGTGAGAGAGATACTCTAGCTGGAGATGTAAATATGTAACAAAGATCTTCATCATTTATTGGTGGAGTGTTTGATGGTGACAATTTTCTGGTTGGATTATGTGTTTCTGGATTGATAGCTATGTACTACAGTACTGGGAGTCACGTTGTTGGTGTTTAGGAAATGGTGGAAAAAGTCCAAATCAATTCAGATTTGTGGATAAAGGTTCCACAAATAAGGAGAAGCTTCCTTATCCGCTTAACCGCGGCAGCTATTCCGCCGCGGTGTGGCGGTTTTACTGAGTGGGCGGGGCCGCGTCGGCCAACGGACGTGCGCAGCACTATTGAGGTAGTTCTCCTGACGGCCAATGGCCGACAGGCGAACGGAAGGGGTTATGGGAATAATGGTGAAATAAAGTTTTTTGAGGAAAACTTTTGCATATTCAAGTGCCTGTGTGAAAGTGTAGGAGTTCAATAAAATTCCTTTTTATGTGTACATTTTTAATGTTTGTGATTTATGAGTCCAAACCTTTAATTAGTATTTCTTCATTTCTTGTGTTCTTGTAAAATATAAGTATTTTCTTCTACTACATTTTGAGCTGGAAATATTAGAAGTTCTGCATGAATATCACCAAAAAACATGTACTTATGTTTAAATGATACAACAATAATCTATCTTAATTCTATACTCAACTACACTAGAGTACTCTTGGAAGTCTCAAAAGTTCGATATTATGTATCATTGCATATATTTGAAGAATGAAGAAAAAATGTAAAACTAAAAATGACATATTGTTAAACAGAGTCTCAATTGGAGGAGTGGAGGTCACATCTATCCAGATAATAAAGTATCAGGCATAGGGAAAATTTAAGATTGAAATGTCAATTTGTGATGAGGTTAAAGAGCGAGTTGGCTAAGTTCTTTAGGAGGAAGTAGACTACTAATTCAATTTTTTATAGTTCAGAATAATTACAAGCTGGTACACCCACTGATTTAAAATACTGTGAACTCAGAAGAAAGTTATTATTAAGCAATTCTGAATGACAGACGTCTGCGCCTGCAGTCAAGATAGAAGTGTTTCTTTTTGTTCTCTTAACTCCTACAATTCCCATATCCTTCTATATAAACTCAGCTCTACCAACATTGGCTATGGTACGTCTTTTGGCAACATTACAATGCTCTGACTAAGGGCAAATGGCAGGCATTTTCTATCTTGGATCTTACAAAATAGTGTTCTCTGTGCACCAGTCAACAACCATGTGGTTGTTGACAGGTGCACAAAGTAGTTGAAAGCTAATGGAGATCCAATTTCATTGGTTCCACAAATTCTAAGAATGAAGGTAAGGTGCGAGATGCGTCAGTGTGTATGGTGTCATCAGCAGAGAAACGTAACTGCTAAAGTAATAGCACTGCGTCCTGTCTGAGCCTCCTTGATAAGGACCGGGTTTTTAAACCTGGAGAAAAGTCAGTCGAGAATACTCCTTCCCCGATCCAAGTTTATCTCGATTAGCTTTCAACTACTTTCTGGACTCCACAGATTCTACCAGGAATGTACATGGGCTACGGTGCAATACACTGTTCCTCTTGAAATAATTTCATAATTTTTTGATATCCTTGGACTCGTTTGGGTTAGTGTTTTGGGACATCAAGATAACATTGAGGCGCTCCACATCACTTTCCCTGGTGAATTTTCATATACACTGATTTATCAAATTCTGTGGAGTGTCTTGCTCAGTCTCCACAGTCCATTCGTGATATGGATTGGGGCTACCTTACTCCAAAGTATGCATGTCTCAGACATCTGGCCGAAGTCTTTGTATGCTAAATACAGACATACAAAGGAACACACCAATGAAGTTATTAGCTGCCATATACCTGCGGTTATGAAACGTTGAAGGCATCTCTTGCAGAGTATTCCTTACTAGTGATACATTTTTTTGCCCTGAGGAAGTTCCCTATATGGGAATGAATCGAGTTGGCTGGATTGCTTAAACCTGATGCTTTTTTAAGAAAAGAGATTTATTGGAATAAAGAAGTTATTTTACCCCACTGAAGTTATTTTTTCTAACTATTTTGGTCTATTGGACTTCTTGGGCTGCGCAGCCCCACTCATCACAAAACATGCGGGTCTAATATAATGAGTAGGTACTCTATTGCCATTTTGAAATCCAGGAATGAATAAACTTGAGCTTTCATGTTACATAGTTATACATCTAGACTTTCAGTCCAAATAATATTGTCATGTTTACTTCTAAACTAATGTCAGGATTGCCAGGACACATTGCAATACATGAATGCTGACTATCCTTGTGAAGCTGTGTCCATAACCTTTTTTTATTATTGTTAGACTAGAATGTCAGAATAACTTGTAACAAAAGATGGTCCGTTCATTGACAACATATTGACACCCAAAATATCCCCTTACAAAAATACAGTGGCTTAAATATCCATGTCAAAACTATTGTCATCCTATACTTATAATGGCAAGTACAAAAATATCAAACATCAAATATTGATGTCAATAATATCTTTTTATTAAATATAAATATCGTTTTAAAAATATATAACATTTAAAAATAAATAATAAATATTAACATTAATTAAAAACAATTAATAGATTGTAATATATATATGTTAACAAATATAACAAATACACTTAATTAAAAAAAGGTAAACACATATATGATGATTAATATTTATTGACATATGTCTACTTATTAACAATTCTTAAACAAATATTCTAAATTTATTTGATATTTTCAAAGTTTTTAAATAATATAAATATATAACAAATGCATATATATATTTATACATATACAGAGAAATATTAATAGCAATACCCCAAATTCTTTAAAAAATCAAACTGTAGTTTGACAAAGTAAACAACTTACACATTTCTTACTTTTGTACACATTATTTTACACATTAAAAACATTAATAAATACAAATATTATAATTTAAATAAAAAACAAAAACATAATAATATACATTATACCAATATAAAATAAATGATGAAATATAGCATTTTACACATATACTATTTCCACTACAATTTATTCAGAACTATGCAAACTATTAAAGTAAATATATAAAAAACTTACGACTCCCATTACATACAAAGCAAACATAATAAAACAAGGTAAAATTTACAAATTGCCCTCCAGTAAATGCAGTAAAAGTGTTTGATTGTGGATAGGTAATATTTACTGTAACAATTTCAGCCAGTACAACAGTAGGGAAACTGTTGAAATGCGAAGGGGTAAAATTTACCATTCCCATAACAGTCAGTACAACAGTAGGGAAAGTGTTGGATAGTGAAGTGGTAACAATTACTATTCCGACTCCTGTCAAAACAACAGTAGGGAAAGTATTGGATTGTGGAGGGGTAAAATCTACTATTCCCACTCCAATCAGTAGAGCAGTAACTAAAGTGTTGGATACGGAGGGGTAAAATGTTGTATTCCCACTCCAATCAATACAACAGTAGGGAAACTGTTGGACAGCGGAGGAATTTACTATTCCAACTTCAATAAGTGCATCAGTAAGTAAAGTGTTGGATTGCGGCGGGGTAACATGTACTATTCCCACTCTACTCAGTACAACAGTAGGGAAAGTAAGTATTGGACAGCAAAGGGCTAAAATTTACTATTCCCACTCCACTTTGTACAACAGGAGGAAAAGTGTTGGGCACTGGAGGAGTACAATCTTCTGTTCCCACTCCAGTTAGTACAACTGTAGGGAAAGTGTTGGATTGCGGAGGGGTAAAATTTACGATTCACAGTCCAATAAATTCAACAGTGGGGAAAGTGTTGGATTGCGGAGTGGTAAAATGTACTATTCCCACTCCAGTTAGTAGATCAGCAGGGTAAGTGTTGGATTGCGCAGGGGTAATATTTACAATTCCCCCTCGCCACTGTTACAGTGGGGAAAGTGTTGGATTGCAGAGGGGCAACATTTACTATTTCTACTCCAATAAGTACAACAGAAGAGAAATTGTTGAATAGGGGAGGGATACAATTTACTATTCCCGCTCCAGTCAGTACAACAGTAAGGAAAGTGTTGGTTAGTGAAGGTGTAAAATTTACTATCCCCAATCTAGTCAGTTCAACAGTAGGGAAAGTGTTGGATTGCGGAGGGGTAACACTTTATATTCCCACTCCAGTCAAGTCAACATTAAAAACAAACAAAATATCTTGAACAAACTTAAAATTCTTAAGTAAAACATTTTTAATGCATTAAAAACATTAATAAATAAAGATATTATGATTTGAAAAAACACAAAACATAATAAAAACTATACCAATATAAAATAAATGATAAAATATCAAATGTAGTACATATACTATTTTCGTAACAATTTATTTAAACTACACAAACTATTATATTAAATATGTAAATAAACACACTACTCCCAGTAAACACAAAGAAAAAATAATAAAACTTACAAATCTCCCGTAGTCATTTGCAACAGTAATGTAAATGTAAATGTAAATGTACATGTATTTATATAGCGCAAATCACTGACCGAGGTCGGTATCTAAGCGCTTGCTTAGGGAACCCGTCCTGGTATTCCCCTGTGAGATAACCCCGGCAGGGTATCCACAAGGTGAAAGCCAGGCATCCCGCCGCGAGGGGCCGTTGTGGAGACTAAGCAAGCTATTGCCCAGAGTCGCAGAGTGTGAAACTGTGAGTCGAGAAGGCACCGGAGCGAGAATTATCGAGTCCGTGGAATTTTTTTTTTAGCCCAAGACCCGCCGAGGCGGGGAATTGAACCCTGGTCCAGGGCCGATCTCAGCTTCTGGGTCTGCCGCCTCTAACCCCTGAGCCACACGTCTCCACTATTTGATTGTTATCCATACTAATATAATAAAGAGAGAACCCAAACCTTTGAGGCGGGTAATCTCAGGAACCACAGCACCAATCACAACACCCAATACAGCATTGGAAAGGGCAGTTGCAGCAGAATGACATAGGCTATGCAGACGCCCACCATATACATTTAAAAGGTAAAAGAACTGTGCCAGGAAAGTAGTCCCTTGTGGGCGTGTCTGCCTTGTGCTCTTGGGGTGTGCTGGGGGGCGTGACAAACGCTGGGGGCGTGTGGTACATTCCACCCTTCATGCCATGTCTCATATTGTGTGCTCATCCCACCCTGCTCTCTTTAAATACCCCTGAACCCCATAATCATAACCCACCCGTACTCCTTAAAATACCACAACACCCTTAAACACTAACCCATCTTAACCCTATAAGTATACCCTGTACTCCAAAATCCAAACCTATCCCTAAACCTAAAAATACCCCTGTATCCCAAAACCCAAACCTACCCCTGAACCCTATAAATACCCCTGTACCTCAAAACCCAAACCTACCCCTGAACCCTAAAAATACCCCTGTACCCCAAAACCCAAACCTACCCCTGAACCCTAAAATACTCCTATACCCCAAAACCCAAACCTACCCATTAAACCCTAAAAACTACACCTGTACCCCAAAACCCAAACGTAGCCCTGAACCCTAAAATACCCCTGTACCCCAAAACCCAAACCTAGCCCTGAACCATAAAAATACCCCTGTACCCCAAAACCCAAACCTAGCCCTGAACCCTTAAAATACCCCTGTTCCCCAAAACCCAAACCTACCCCTGAACCCTAAAAATACCCCTATACCCCAAAACCCTAACCTAGCCCTGAACCCAAAAAATACCCCTGTACCCCAAAAACCCATACCTATCCCTAAACCCTAAAACTACCCCTGTACCCCATAACCCAAAACTATATCTGAACCCTTAAAATACCCAAACACCCCAAAACATATACCTCAGTACCCCAAAACATATACCCCTATACCCATGCTTACCTTATCCAAACATTAAAAAAAACATGCTTTTACCATTCATGCATTTACAACAAATTTCGTTATAAATGTGTGCGTGGTAAAAGCATATAAAATGTAATGCCATGCATTATAATGGCATTGCAGAGTCATGGTTCTTTCGTAATGAAAGTATGCGGAGTGATGGTATGGGGGAAGAACGTTGCGGAATAATGGGTGTTTACCCTCCCCTGGTAAGTACATTGGTGGCACGGCGGCCCACATCTCCAGCAACATACTCATATTTTTTCACCACCCATTTGAAAAATGCACAGGTCTCTCTAATTGATGGCCAGCACCGACGTACACTTTTAGACACACTTCCCGCCACAAGTTCTAGAATTGCGAACTTTAGAGCTGGGGAGCTATGTTCGAATCTCGGAATCAGCTCAACATCCTCTGATTCCAGGCAAATCGTTTTGTCTCCCCGTGCCTACCACAAATGAATGTGTTCTTCTGTAATGTGAATTGTGCTCATGCCATGTTGTCGAGTTCGCGCTATGTAATATTGCAAGAAAAAATAAAGTAGGGAAACTCGAGTTCACACACTACTGAACGCGCACTCTTAAGTATATCAGCAGTGCACTGTGAATCGAAGCGTTTCACAGGCCTGTCACAGATAAGAAATGCTATCAAAATGAAATCCTACAAAACAATATACTCCTGGCCGGCAGCAATTCATACCCGGACAACGTCGGGACGGGCTGCTAGTTAGGTAATATTTACTATAACTATTCCAGTCAGTACAGCAGTAGGGGAACTGTTTAAATGCAGTGGGGTAAAATTAACTGTTCCCACTCCAGTCAGTACAACAATAGAGAAAGTGTTGGATTGCGGAGGGGTAACATTTGCTATCCCCACTCCATTAAGTGCAACAGCACGGAAATTGTTGGATAACAAAGAGGTACAGTTTACTATTCCCACTCCAATAAATACAACAGTAGGGAAAGTGTTATATTGCGGAGGGGTAAAATGTACTATTTCCACTCCAGTCAGTACAACAGTACGAAAAGTGTTGGCTGGCAGAAAGGTACAATTTACTATTCTCACTCTATTAAATACAACAGTAGGGGACGTGTTGGATAGCGGAGGGGTAAAATGTACTATTTCCACTCCAGTCAGTACAAGAGTAAGAAAAGTGTTGGTTAGCAGTTGGGTAAAATTTACTATTATTACTCCAGTCCGTACAACAGTAGGGAAAGTGTTGGATTGCTGAGGGGTGAAATTTACCATTCCCACTCCAGTTAGTGCAAGAGTAAAAACAAACAAAATAGAACAATTTCAAACACAAAGTAAATAAATAAAAATAAAAATATGTTGCATAAAAAATACAAACATATTTAATATTAAAAGAGTAAAAACATATTACAATGTTAAATACATATCAGAAATACCTACACATATTATTTTAGATAAGACAAATATTTTTCATACAAATAAACATTTTTATTGAGAAATTATTTATTAACAAAAAAATGTATTATATATATTTAATTTAGTTACTTCCCAATCCATAACCAGAGAAAACTCACAATCTGCACCTAAAACTTAACAAAAAATAATTATATACACTATTAAGATAAATATTTATCAGCAGACCAATTATCATTAGTTAAATATTAGTTATTAATGCATTTTAATTAATCAATTTTCCACAATATACCCCCACAAACCACAAAACACACTCATAAAATTGAATCAACCATTATTTACGCAATTAAAATAAATAATTATCAAATTAATAATAATATTAATTAGAAAATACTTATTATTACATAAAATTAATTTACTTCCCACTGCATGCCTCTACAAAAACCACAACCCACATCTAAGAGCAATTTTTTAAAATTATAATATTAACTGAATTATCAATTAAACAAATATTATTTATCAAAAACTAAATATACATTCATTAAAATGTATTTAATCCCTACCCGTTATCCCTATAAACCCCACAAAACACACCTAAAATTAAACTTTAAAAAAATAATTACACAATCAAAATAATTAATTGACAATTAAACAGTTAATAGTATTTAACAACTAATTATTATTTAATTGAAATTAATTTAGTCCACTTCCTTTACCCCTATAAAAAACACAGCCACACTTAAAAATGTTTATTAAATAATTAACATAATTAATTATCAATAAATTAAATAATATTAAAAGCGAATTAATAATTATTCACAAATAAATTACTTTCCACCCTTTACCCTTATAAACCCCACAACCCAAACCTAAAACAATTAATTGCAAAATTAACTTAATGATTTAGCTAATATTAATTAACAACTAATTAATTAATCAAACATAAATACGTCTCACCCTTTACCCCTATTTCCCCACAACCTGCACCTAAGAAATATAAAATACACAATTAACATGATTATCAATTATTAATATTAATTAACAACAAATTACTATCCCATCCTTGACATTCTATAACCTCATAAACCGCACATAAAATCGACATAAAAAAATCAAATGCACAATTGACATAAGTAAATATCAATTAAATAAATAATATTAAATTAAAAATAATGATTAATTCAGTATAATTAAATTACTTCCCACCCTCTACCCCTAATAGTACCTAATAACCCACAACCAGCTCAGGAACAAAAAATACTACATTTGATTAAAATAAATTTCATACCTAATAAAATTTTTGCTAATCTATTATGAAACATAAACAATAATTTAACAAAAAAAATTACATCATATACATTTAAAATATATACTAAAATACATAACAATAAATAAAAAAATATATTTTAAACAACTATGGCCCCCATTAGGATGGCCCGCCATCCTCACGGTACTAGGGACTGCCCGCCATATAGGCGGGGGTCCCGTGCATGGCATTAGGATGCGCCCGCCACAGTGGCAGGCGCATCCCAGCATTCCTACCATTGTGGCGGGCGGTGCACTCAGCACCGCCCACCACAATGGTAGGAAGGCATGCAGTGCACTTCCATGCACAACATGGCAGGCACAGCGCGTTGCCTGCCATGTTGTGCATGGAACTGTACCCCCATGTGCACCCCCACCCCTCGGAGTCCTTGGGCGCCCGCAACGGGCCCCCAGAGCGGACTCTGCATGCCTTTCCGTGGCGGCAGGCATAGAAAATTGCTCATCCTAATATGGATGGCGGTGTCTGATAGACGAGAAATGAAAGGAGGACCCCACGCAAGTTAATTGGGGACTGGGGGGATAGTAACTATAAAACAGACTTGGGCGTCCCCTCAACAAAGAAACCACACAGGTTGAGTATTTTACCCAAGAACTAGCATGCCGTTATTTCGGCGGGAAAGGTAAAGTTACAAGATTCTGGTTAATAATCTCTAAGAGCAAACTTCAACTGGGGAGGCAAAGTCTATAGATCAATAATCTTATATTTCGGCAGTGACCAAGTTTTCAGTGAATTGCGTATATAGGAGAGTATTTCTTAAAAACATTTTTAAACATAAGCATTTTAAATTCAAACATAAGCATTAATTTTTACGAGAATGAATAACACAGACAGAACAATTTGTAGTGATTTAAAAAGATATTTTCCACACCATGAATTTCGTTAACCTCTGTTATACATTTATTACATATTCAAAATTAATCTTCATACAATATACAAATTTTTAAAAAACATCATTATACATTTCATTAAAAAAATTTTAAAAACAAGAATCACAAGTCGACGCGGCGTTTCGGTATTCTGTATTTGAACCTTCTTCAGGACTGATTCTAGACAGATTTAAAAAGATTTAAAAAAAACAGGGTTACATTTTTTACATTGATGTGGATATCTACTCAATCAATTCCCTATGTGGTCACAATTCATGGTCACTGTAGTATGCTCTTTTCTCATAGATATTTTTATATTTTACATCTATTCAACTCGTTCTTGGCTTCAACTCCTGCCCTTAACCCTAGAACACATTTAGCTCTATTGGTATACATTCCTATGCTTGGACAAAACTAATGGTGTTTACCTTTCCCTTGGACCCAAAAGTCCAATGCTCACGAGGCCAATTTTAGGACCTCAGTATCAAAACAAATTATTTATATGGGTTTATTATTCTTACGCATACCTTTCAATTAGATAGGGCAAGACGCCCACTGGACACAGTTTAATTCAATTCTGCACCTTGTAGTCTTCGGATTATTTATATCTCCGGAATAATAGTTCTCAGTGTTTGATGTCACTGGTTGAGATAAATAGATAATGATGATGTTTTCAATACAACACATCACTTTTATTACAACCTTGTTTTAGCTTAAGGATCAGCAAAAAGTGTGTTTATTCAGTACCTGGTATTTGAGGTAAATTGGCTTGGTCTTGGACTGCCAGGGGGAGCCACCGTCTTCCTAATTGTGGGTTTCATCAATGACCCTGGGGGATTTTTTTAACACGCATTAGTCTCATTCTATTTTGATATAACTAGATCCTAATGGTTCTTAAAAGATTTACCGGATCACTCACCATTCAACATTGGGTGACTGGCGCAATATTCAGGATAAGTTGCTACCAAGTTCCTTCTTTTTCGATTCGAAGTTCTTTCTAATATTAAACAATAAAAAATATACAAAATGTAGCGTCATGTGTGCTCTCCTCTTAGTTTAATTTTATAATCTTTTAGTTCTATTTCCCATTGATCATATTTATATACCCTCTGTTGTCATGTATTAAACGAGGGAAAGGAGTGCTTCTATAGTCTCTCTACATTGTATTTAGATTATAAGTACTTTTTTAAGTAATGGGTAATTAAATGGATATTTACAGTCAATTTGGTGGAGGGCTGTTTAAATCTCACCCTGTGCTTCCTTATGTCCTAGTTTTCATTTGCCATTACCTTAAATAACAAGTTCGGCCTCCCTGCTCCTGGTCTCTGGCAGTCAGTCCAAACGTCCTTCCACAGGTCTGGTATGGGCCGTCACGAACGCTGAGGGTTTCCTCATTCCTCGGCGCTTTTATGTGCAAGCCTAGTAATTGGCTACTGTTCTCTGTGTCCTAATAGGTTCACTGTCGGCAAATAGCCGTGCAGTTACCATAGGAACCGAACGCTTTTCTTCCTACCGCTAAGCTTGCTGTCTTATTGGCGAGTGTCTTCCATTTTCTAGTCCTTTGATTCGTTTATATCGGGACCAACAACGTGCGGTTGTCATGGCAACCGAACGGGTTTTCGTTCGTTTTCTCCCTTGCGTTACTGTCGGCTTGATTAGAACCCAATTTTTATAAAAACAGAAAATTTTTTAGTGCACCTTACTTGACGTGCAAATTTACACTACGTGAAACTAACTATATATTTAGCAACTCGTGTATGTTGATAGCGCGTCTGATATATTTCTCTCCCAAGCTGATTGGTCTATATTGAACCAATCACTGCGCGGTTCCCTTGGTAACCGCAAAGCTTCTTGCCCCGTCACTGAGCCAACTGTGCTACTCGCGCATTCAAGCTCATAATTTACTCAATTAGGCCCTCATCTTTGTTTTATATAAAGAAATTTTGGGTTACATCTGGCTCCACGTGCGTTTATACACTCTGCGTACGTTTATAAAAATATAGCAAAAGCGTGAGTGTTATTAGCGCGTCTGGGATATTTATCTCGCTACTGATTGGTCTATAATGGACCAATCCGTGCGCGGTTCCCTTAGTGACCGAAAAGCTTCTTCCCACGTCACTGAGCTAACTATGCTTATGGCACATTCCTGCTCGTTTTTTACTCCGGATTTCTGTATAGGCCGCTTATTAGCATACTGCATATACCTGTATCCGAGGACTGTTCCTTTCTTCCTTATTCTATTACAGACGCTTATATATGAAAGAATGACGCCTCAAATTAGTCTTTAATGGACCGGGTTTACTATAATGTGCCTCCTTGGTTTAAGCTAAGTGGCTGAATTGTCTACTCTTGTGCATATTCAATATTGCATTGATGTGATTCATACTATTATTAAAATATTTACTAAGTTTTTATTTAAGTCTTATCGGGCCATATACCAATAACCCTCGATTTAAGTATGTTGTGGATAGTATTAAGTCTAAGAAAGTTTCAATGTCAGAAATCAGATTTATTATTTGTTAACTCTCTGGTGAGGAATCCGATTTATTATTTATTAACTCTCTGGTAAGGGGTGTTATACACCAGAAACCCAAGTTTTGCTCAGATCTTGGGTATGCTTATTTAACAATGGTTTTATGGTTGGACTATCGTCTACTATTAAAAGGCAGTCTTCACTGAATTATTTTCTCCCAATCTTCTCTTGAATTTAGGCCGCACCTCACACTGTTGAGGGTTGACATGTAGAATTGCTCCCTCCTTTTCCTTTTACTGTTTAGGTTTCCACCTCTAATGTTGTCAGATATTTTTTCTACGCCACACCATTTAAGATCTTCAATTTTGTGGTTAGCTTCCCTCCAGTGTTCAGTCAGGGGCGCTCCTGTTTTATTTATTCTAAGTGCTGAACGATGCTCATTGAGTCGCAATCTGAGTTCTCTAGAGGTTTCACCTATGTATGGCTTGTTACAAGGGCATAGGATTAAATAGACAGCGTTCTTGGTTCTACAATTAATGAAGTTTTTTATGTGTATTGTTTTACCATTTACAGTGATCTGGCTGCCTTTGAGGATGCTGGTACAGTTTACGCAACCCATACATGGATGGGTTCCCGTGGGTAAGGGATTGTTATCAATGGTGGTTTGTTGAATTCTAGGGTTCTCCTTGTAAGTGTGTACCAGGGAGTTCCTGATCGTTCTGTTTCTCCGGTACGAGAACATGGGCTTAGGAATAGGGTCCTGAGCCTTGTCTGCAATGAGATGCCAGTTTCTATTTATTATGTTTTTAACTTTGAAACTAACTTGCGAGAAGTTGGTCACAAATGTAATTGGCTGTACTCTATCCTGGCTCTGTATTTTTGGGCTAAAAAGGTTTTCTCTGTTAAAATATTTAGCTCGTTTGTAAGCATGTCTAATCATTCTTCTAGGATATCCTCTTTCGAGGAATTTTTCTTTTAGATTTGTGGCATGGATTTCATAGTCTGCCATGGTGGTACAGTTGCGTCTAAGGCGAAGAAACTGACCGAAGGAGATATTGTTTTTTTGTGATCCTGGGTGGTTACTTCCGTAGTGTAGCATACTATTTCTGTCAGTTTGTTTGGTATATAATTCCACTGCTAGCTGGCCTTCTTTATGTTTAATAATTATATCTAAAAATTCTGCTAATATGAGATGTGAATCTCAGATTTGCATCTCCCAGGTTCAACCATGCTAGGAACTCGTTGAGGTCTTCCATTCCGCCTGTCCATATAAAGAAAATGTCATCAATATAGCGCCCCCATTCTGAGACGTTTTCATAAAAAGGGGCGGCTATATTGTAGACATGTTTGTCCTCGAATTTTGACACATATAGACATGCCAGGCTGGGGGCACATGTGGTCCCCATGCTGGTCCCCTTGATCTGTCTAAACAGGTTGTCTTTGTATAGGAAAATGTTATTTTTGAGGATTAGGGTTATACAGTCAATTATGAAAGTCTGATGGTTCGTTAAGTCCTGTTGGTTATCACTCAGGATCTCCTCCATGATTTCAATAGTATTGTTCTGGGGGATGTTTGTGTATAACGCTTCAATATCCAGAGTCACCAATACCTGTGACTCTGGATCGAAGCTTAGGTTCTCAACTCTTTTGATCATAGAAGTGGTGTCCTTCACATATGATCTTTGTTGCTGTACGAGAGGTTGCAAAAAGACTTCCACATACTTACTAAGGGGCTCTGTTAGTGATCCTATGCATGATACTATGGGTCTCATAGGAGGGTCACAGATATCTTTATGTACCTTTGGAAGGCCATAAAGTGCCGGGATTAATGGATCTTTATTCAGCATAAACGTGAATTCTTCCTCACATATGATTTCATCCTCTCTAGCTAGTCTCAACATCCTTTCGATTTCCCCCTTTAAGGTTTGCCATTCCTCTCTATTTGATTTTTTGTAATGGTTTTTGTTATTCAATAGTTTGAACATTCTGTTATCATAATCTTGACTGTTTATGATTACAATACTCCCACCCTTGTCAGCCTGCTTTACTGTTAGGGTACTGTCCTGTTCTAAAGATTTTAGGGCTTCCTTCTCTTCACTAGTCAGGTTGTAAGATGTCCAGTTTTTCTGTTTCAAAAGATTATCAATGCTCTTATCCACAGACCTTTCGAAGGCCTCTACATCTTTGTGTACGGCATTGAGAGGGGGGACCCATGTGGACTTGTTTTTTAATCCAGATTTATTATGTCTCTCTGGTCTTTCTTTCCCCTCAAAAAAGATTTGGAGTCTTACTTTTCTAAAAAATTGCTGCAGATCTCGTTCTAGGGCATATCTATCGACAGGTGAACAAATTGCATATCCAAGTCCCTTCTCTAACAGTTTGGTTTCTATTGTGGTTAGTTCGTGATCTGACAGATTAATCACTGCATGCTTTTTATTATTTTGTGCTAATCCCACTGTTTCTGGCTCCTCGTTCGAGGACGTTGAGGGTTCTGGGCTTGGGTATATTGTGCCTGATTGTAATTGTTTTTGCCCCTCCCTCTCCCTCTCTGTTGTCCAAACATCTGGTTGCGCCTGTCTAAAAAAGCTAGACCTTCCTTCGTAGTGGTTTGCTGTTGTCTATTTGTCTCTCCGTCTTGTTGATGTTTTTCATTTCCTACTTCCCCCTCCGAGTCTGTACTGCTGAATGAGGAGTCAAAAAATCTCACACGTTTTTTAGTTTGGTTTCTAGGTTGATTTTGCCACTGTCTACGGGGTTGGAAATTCTCCTTGGGACGGTCATAAAAGTCTTTTTGGAGATATGGATATACAATTTCCGGGTTGTAATTTTCTATATCCTTTTTTAATTTGTTACTTTTCTTTTTGATCAGATACTCGCTGTAACTATCTACATCATTTTGAATTTCTTTTAGTTTAGCTTTAGCGTCGTCCAGTGCTGTACTTTCCCTCAATTGTATCTCCATATCTTCTATTTCCTTCTTCTCAATGATTATAAATTCTTCCGCTGTTTCTACAATGAGCAAAATCCAATCTCTACTACACCTGTTGGCCACAAGTGTCCACTTGTCTATGAATTTCTTGTCTGTAATGAAGATCCCTGGTTCATTGGTTACTTGTAAACCTTTTGGGATAATTCCATTCTTACAGTATTCCACCAAGAATTCTGCGTGTAGTTCTGCTCTAACTACTTTCTTTTTTAGGTTCCATAGCTTTTCCCATTGTTCCTCATCATTTTTGTCCAATCGTATTGTGGTGGTAATACGTGATCTTTTGTTTATCAATCTATCAAATTGATCCTCTGAAAAGCTGTATGTTTTTATACCTTCCATCTTAAGGATTTTCCAGGGATACTTGTAAAGATAAGTATGCTGGTATTTTGTGATTATACCAATGTGCTAATATGCACTTTAACAAACGACCTCCTCAGCTTACAAGCCGAGTATATAGTTGAGAAATGAAAGGAGGACCCCACGCAAGTTAATTGGGGACTGGGGGGATAGTAACTATAAAACAGACTTGGGCGTCCCCTCAACAAAGAAACCACACAGGTTGAGTATTTTACCCAAGAACTAGCATGCCGTTATTTCGGCGGGAAAGGTAAAGTTACAAGATTCTGGTTAATAATCTCTAAGAGCAAACTTCAACTGGGGAGGCAAAGTCTATAGATCAATAATCTTATATTTCGGCAGTGACCAAGTTTTCAGTGATTTGCGTATATAGGAGAGTATTTCTTAAAAACATTTTTAAACATAAGCATTTTAAATTCAAACATAAGCATTAATTTTTACGAGAATGAATAACACAGACAGAACAATTTGTAGTGATTTAAAAAGATATTTTCCACACCATGAATTTCGTTAACCTCTGTTATACATTTATTACATATTCAAAATTAATCTTCATACAATATACAAATTTTTAAAAAACATCATTATACATTTCATAAAAATTTTTTTAAAAACAAGAATCACAAGTCGACGCGGCGTTTCGGTATTCTGTATTTGAACCTTCTTCAGGACTGATTCTAGACAGATTTAAAAAGATTTAAAAAAAACAGGGTTACATTTTTTACATTGATGTGGATATCTACTCAATCAATTCCCTATGTGGTCACAATTCATGGTCACTGTAGTATGCTCTTTTCTCATACATATTTTTATATTTTACATCTATTCAACTCGTTCTTGGCTTCAACTCCTGCCCTCAACCCTAGAACACATTTAGCTCTATTGGTATACATTCCTATGCTTGGACAAAACTAATGGTGTTTACCTTTCCCTTGGACCCAAAAGTCCAATGCTCACGAGGCCAATTTTAGGACCTCAGTATCAAAACAAATTATTTATATGGGTTTATTATTCTTACGCATACCTTTCAATTAGATAGGGCAAGACGCCCACTGGACACAGTTTAATTCAATTCTGCACCTTGTAGTCTTCGGATTATTTATATCTCCGGAATAATAGTTCTCAGTGTTTGATGTCACTGGTTGAGATAAATAGATAATGATGATGTTTTCAATACAACACATCACTTTTATTACAACCTTGTTTTAGCTTAAGGATCAGCAAAAAGTGTGTTTATTCAGTACCTGGTATTTGAGGTAAATTGGCTTGGTCTTGGACTGCCAAGGGAACCGCGCAGTGATTGGTTCAATATAGACCAATCAGCTTGGGAGAGAAATATATCAGACGCGCTATCAACATACACGAGTTGCTAAATATAGAGTTAGTTTCTCGTAGTGTAAATTTGCACGTCAAGTAAGGTGCACTAAAAATTTTTCTGTTTTTATAAAAATTGGGTTCTAATCAAGCCGACAGTAACGCGAGGGAGAAAACGAACGAAAACCCGTTCGGTTGCCATGACAACCGCACGTTGTTGGTCCCGATATAAACAAATCAAAGGACTAGAAAATGGAAGACACTCGCCAATAAGACAGCAAGCTTAGCGGTAGGAAGAAAAGCGTTCGGTTCCTATGGTAACTGCACGGCTATTTGCCGACAGTGAACCTATTAGGACACAGAGAACAGTAGCCAATTACTAGGCTTGCACATAAAAGCGCAGAGGAATGAGGAAACCCTCAGCGTTCGTGACGGCCCATACCAGACCTGTGGAAGGACGTGTGGACTGACTGCCAGAGACCAGGAGCAGGGAGGCCGAACTTGTTATTTAAGGTAATGGCAAATGAAAACTAGGACATAAGGAAGCACAGGGTGAGATTTAAACAGCCCTCCACCAAATTGACTGTAAATATCCATTTAATTACCCATTACTTAAAAAAGTACTTATAATCTAAATACAATGTAGAGAGACTATAGAAGCACTCCTTTCCCTCGTTTAATACATGACAACAGAGGGTATATAAATATGATCAATGGGAAATAGAACTAAAAGATTATAAAATTAAACTAAGAGGAGAGCACACATGACGCTACATTTTGTATATTTTTTATTGTTTAATATTAGAAAGAACTTCGAATCGAAAAAGAAGGAACTTGGTAGCAACTTATCCTGAATATTGCGCCAGTCACCCAATGTTGAATGGTGAGTGATCCGGTAAATCTTTTAAGAACCATTAGGATCTAGTTATATCAAAATAGAATGAGACTAATGCGTGTTAAAAAAATCCCCCAGGGTCATTGATGAAACCCACAATTAGGAAGACGGTGGCTCCCCCTGGCAGTCCAAGACCAAGCCAATTTACCTCAAATACCAGGTACTGAATAAACACACTTTTTGCTGATCCTTAAGCTAAAACAAGGTTGTAATAAAAGTGATGTGTTGTATTGAAAACATCATCATTATCTATTTATCTCAACCAGTGACATCAAACACTGAGAACTATTATTCCGGAGATATAAATAATCCGAAGACTACAAGGTGCAGAATTGAATTAAACTGTGTCCAGTGGGCGTCTTGCCCTATCTAATTGAAAGGTATGCGTAAGAATAATAAACCCATATAAATAATTTGTTTTGATACTGAGGTCCTAAAATTGGCCTCGTGAGCATTGGACTTTTGGGTCCAAGGGAAAGGTAAACACCATTAGTTTTGTCCAAGCATAGGAATGTATACCAATAGAGCTAAATGTGTTCTAGGGTTAAGGGCAGGAGTTGAAGCCAAGAACGAGTTGAATAGATGTAAAATATAAAAATATGTATGAGAAAAGAGCATACTACAGTGACCATGAATTGTGACCACATAGGGAATTGATTGAGTAGATATCCACATCAATGTAAAAAATGTAACCCTGTTTTTTTTAAATCTTTTTAAATCTGTCTAGAATCAGTCCTGAAGAAGGTTCAAATACAGAATACCGAAACGCCGCGTCGACTTGTGATTATTGTTTTTAAAATTTTTTTATGAAATGTATAATGATGTTTTTTAAAAATTTGTATATTGTATGAAGATTAATTTTGAATATGTAATAAATGTATAACAGAGGTTAACGAAATTCATGGTGTGGAAAATATCTTTTTAAATCACTACAAATTGTTCTGTCTGTGTTATTCATTCTCGTAAAAATTAATGCTTATGTTTGAATTTAAAATGCTTATGTTTAAAAATGTTTTTAAGAAATACTCTCCTATATACGCAATTCACTGAAAACTTGGTCACTGCCGAAATATAAGATGATTGATCTATAGACTTTGCCTCCCCAGTTGAAGTTTGCTCCTAGAGATTATTAACCAGAATCTTGTAACTTTACCTTTCCCGCCGAAATAACGGCATGCTAGTTCTTGGGTAAAATACTCAACCTGTGTGGTTTCTTTGTTGAGGGGACGCCCAAGTCTGTTTTATGGTGTCTGATAGACACCGCCACCATATAAACCCTTTTCCGCCCCGGTCGCAAGGCGACTGGGGAGTAAAAGCGGCGGACGGTCTTTCCATCCGCCGCGGACCCCCCCCCAGCCATGTTAATATGGCGGGGGGTCTTTGCAGCAAGGATGGCAGGTGGATTGCCCCCGCCAGGCCGGCAGTGGCTTCCGCCAGCCTGGCGGGTGCATTCCGCCCGCCATCCTAATGGGGGCCCTATATTTTTGCAAACGATATTAATGACTTTGATACTTAAAAATTGATATTACTTACCTTACCATAGATATTCTTGACATCGACATTCTTGCTGACAATATTTCCATTTCACAATATTTTATACTCAATATTTAGGTAGGACGATAAATTAAACTCAATAGTTTCTCTGAAAACCAAGATAGTCAATAGTCATCTTTTTACATGTCATTTTCCAGAGGCCTGTTCTTACTTGATGGCATATCATACGGATAAATGTCCACTGACAAATGAACAGTCTGGATTGGCAGTTCCACTCTCCTCCATCTAATCTCGACACAGCAACACCGGCAGAAGTGGCTGGCACAGACAGGGGAAATATTTCATTCCGAGTCGCAAGCAGATGTTAAAAGACATCACTGCTATATACAGCTGAAAGCCTACAAGCAACAGAGACAGACACAGGAGTCTGGAAGGTATTATTTTCTTCCATTACTTCTTTATTATTGGTGTGCTCTGTTATTGCCTCAACAACAACAGTGGACTTCCTAGAGCTTGCCGTTCTCGTGAGACAATTTTCGTCATGGCGTACAATGGTTTGTGGCCATTTTGATCACTATGATTAACGTGCTTGCCTCATCATGTACAAAGCAGAGTGGCCATTTTGGATAAGGTTGTACATTGAAGCATAGCTCATCAGGACAGCAACCATTGTAGAACAGCATGCATTGGAGCAATGCGCTAAAGTGCAGGAGCTGTTTGAACACAATAGTGCAATTGGCCCCTAGGTTTTTTTTAAATTAGTGACACCTTTTACATCATACATTTGGCTTTTATTGTTCTGCAAACTACCTAGTACAATACATTATGTCTGCCAGTAATATGTCTCAGTTCACAGCTTTGCTTTCTGAGAAAAGAGATCCCCTGCTTTTGTGTAAACGATGGACAAAACGTTTTGACTCTGTCATGGTGACAATTGATGGTGACAAAGTCTCTGCCACCAGGAAAAATTACATTTTCTGCATAAAATGGGAATAGAGGGTTGCAACGTATACGAAAGTATAGATGAAATTCCAGTTGGGAATGAAGATGAAGAACTTTCTGATGTTTTTGAGATGTCAGTGGTAATATTGGAGCATTGTTTTGGGCCATGCACTAGCGTTGTAACATAATAAATTGTTTACTAGGACTCAAGAACCAATAGAAAGAATGGGAAACTATATTTCATCTTTCAAAACTCTGGCTCGTACCTGTGAGTTTGGGGAGTTTATTGATTAACTGATCAGGGATCAGTTAGTAAAATGCACCAGTAGCAATTCAGTGCAAAACAAATTGTTATCCAGAAATCCCTCACTCAAGGAAGCTATAGCTATTATTGAATGGATGGAGAACACTACTAGTTTGGTAAAAGAGATGAGAAATCCTTCCATATCATCTGATGCTGCCTTGGTGCAAAGCAGCATACATGTTCACGTCACAAAGAGTGACGTGAAGCTGGAAGCAGAACCTAATGTTCTTAAAATCGCCTCAGGAACAAAGCCTAAATCCTCTATGTATCCCCACAAAACCCAGGGCAATTGTCATGGCAAAGTAACGCAACACAGTGCAGCAGTTCACCGTGCTGCGCTGCATTGCAGGGGAAGGGCAGGAAGGCACCGTATTTCAAAGAATAGAGTGCATTTCTACTTTTGTCCATGCACTGATGCCATTTAGACTACCTAGCACCAACACAAGCACCCTTGCACCATGATGCAAGGGTGCCTGTGTTGCATGCAGCATTGTTTTTGTGCAGGAATAACCCTGAGAGGCATATTTCTCTTTCTATGTATGCTGCAGAATGCAGCACACAGAGAAAGAGAAAATGATGAGGAAACAAAAGATATTTCTCCTCAATATGCCTACCCTGGGAAGGCGTATATTTTTGGTGCAACACCAGGTCTACCACTTTTGGTAAACCTGGGAATGCATCAACAACCATGGAAACACCCACGCAATGTCCAAGGAACTAATTATTTGGGCAGAGCACCACAGCAATTGTGTTGCACTGCATTACGTTATTCCTGATTCACAAAGTCATTCAGGGTCACACAAGGTGGACTTGCATGGCTTCATAAATTACATATTAGACTTGCGTGGCACTTGCACTTCATTGCGTGGTGCAAGAGCTATGCAACTCCTTTTATAAGTATGCACCTAAGTGTTATAGATGTGGCAGTTATAGACATACTTCCAGTAGTTCTAATTGTTATGCAAAGGACTCAATTGTTGCATATATGGTGTAAAAGGGCATTATGATAGAATTTGGAAGTCTGATGAGAGAGTGTGAGCTGTTGACTGTCTAAGAGATGAGTTGCTAACTGTTTCCCCAATGTAAAAGACAACACTGCTGAGGTCAATACTGGAGCTGTGATCATGCCTGAATGTGAAATTGAGATTGGTGGAAAGAAATTTCTGCTGCTGGCAGATTCCAGATCTTCTTAGTCAATGATTGGTGACAAGATTTGGGAAGAGAAACTTGGAAATTAGGAAAAGAGTTACTTCCTTCAGACATGAACCCTGTTAGTTAACATGAACCCTGTTAGTTATGGTTGTACGCGAATTGATGTTTTTGGGTATGTGGTTAAAAGAACTGGGTTCAAAGACAAAAAAATATGACAACTTGTTGGAATGTATATACCAAAGAGATTTGGGAATAACACCCAACCCAAATGCTTACAATCAGGAATTGTCGATTGACAGTCATGGTGTAGGCGAACATTTTTATAAGCAGTTTCATGAGGTGTTCAAGGATGATTTTGGCCTTCTTATGATATTTTTAACACGTTATTGTTCTAAAAAACTGAGGCAAATCCATGTGTCTATAAGTTGTCCATGGTTCCTAATTTGATGCTCGAGCCACTGTAGAGAAAATTGAACAAGTTACGTGAGTTAAATTTAACTGAAGAAATAGTCATCAAAGTGGCTTTCGCCTGTGGTCCTTGCATTAAAAGATGGTGGAAAATCCATCAGAATGTGTATAGATCTGTGTGATCTCAATAAGTGGTTTGGGTATATTGCCAAACGTTTCCCATTATCTCAGAAACCATCACAATTCTTAATGATGCCAACCTTTTTAGTATTTTGTATCTTTCATCTGCATATCAATCAGTGAAATTGTATCAAGATTTGAAACACCTTACCATGTTTGTAATGTCTCTGGGGGTTACAGAATGGTAATTATGATATTTGGTTTAGCTTCTGCGGATGCTTGCTTCCAAATGATTATAAAAATGGCATTGGGGATGTTCTAATGTCTTGTTTTTTCAAGATGACATCCTTATTTATGGGAAGAATGCTTTGTAGCTTGAGCATACAGTGAGAAGAATGTTGATGAAACTAGCAGAGAGTGGTTCGACCATAAAGAAAGAGAAATTAAAGGTGGGGGTAACATCTGTGACTTATTTAGGTCATGTGATAGCAGGAAAATCATTCATCTTAAGTTGGAGTTGACTGACAGCATAATGAAGGCCACCACAAAGGTTTTACAAGGAGCATGTGATATATTTCTTAGACCTCTCTGAGTTTTATTCTAAATGTCTCAAAGGTTCTTATAAAAGGGAGTGCCTTTTGTTTGGTTGGATGAATAAGACATTTTGTTTAAGACAATAAAAACTGAGATTAGCAAAATGCCAGCATTGGGGCATTTTCATGTGAAAAATATAGCCATCTTAACCACAGACACCAGTATTAAGGGATTGGGGGTCCTTACCCAAATTGCGGAGGGTGATGAGAACGTGGATTCATTTTCCTCTTGGGCATTTAAGGATGCAGAGGGACATTAGTCCTGGAATGAAAGAGAAGCTTAAGTCATATGTGGTGAATGTTTGGCCAGACTACACGGTTTTGGGGCCAGACTTGAATCTATTTTGGTGTGTGAGAAATAAACTCACTATTTGCCAAGACGGTCTTATGAGAGGGGAGAGAGTTGTACCCTCGATGAGTTTAAAATCCAAAGTGATCAACCTGGCACATGAGGGACATCTTCGGAGGCATCTTGATAAGGCCAGGGTACGGGAGAGGTAAAGGTGGCCTATGGCTTGTCAGGTGGAGGGTGCTGTTAAGGATTGCTTCATGTGTGACTCTAATGACAAAACCCATATCACCAAAAAGGCTCCCTTGTCACCTATCGTAGTACCTGAAGAACCCTGAACCAAATTGGATTTAAATACAATGGGTCCATTTGAATTATTACCATAACCAGACAAATGGGTGCTGTTGTTGGGGGACTATGCATTGAAATGGGCATCAGCTAGAAGAGTTAGAATGGTATGTACCAGAACAGTTTAGAATTTCCTCAGGGATGAATTTGCTTGCCCAAGTATCTGGTAATGAAAAATGGGGTGCTGTTTGCGTCTCTGCAGATGCAATGATACTAATGATTTTTATGTTGTTCATCAAAAGTCAGCTCTATATGTACCACATGCCAATGGCCCTTCAGAATGCCTGAATTAGGGTAGTGAAATCCTGTGTGTAGAGAGCTGTGGAGTCTAGGGCCCCACTTAAGGATATACTCAGACAAAAGTTGTGGGCACATTGTACTGCTTCAAACTCTGTAACTCAGAATTTGTTGTTTGAATAATTAAAGGGAAGACCAGCAGTTCCCAAACTGAACCTGTGTTGGTTACCTCTTAAGTGGACAAATTGTGAAGACAAGGAACACACTAGGCCAAGATATAGGAGTTACCAGCAAAAGTACAAGCAGAGATATGACATAAAACATTGAATCAAGTGCCAGAAGTTGAATGTGAGCGATTAAGTTTTGATAAAGAAACCACATTGGGAAAGGAAAGGTGTGACTCAGTTTATGGGTCCCTTCAAAATTGTGTCTATCAATAAAACTGATGTTACTATTCACGCAGGTGGGATGTGGAGTAAATCCAGGTTGGTGAAGTATTGTGATGATAGACTCAAACTGCAGAAAAGGCTTGAAGTTGTAGAGAAGAGTGTGCACTGCCAAATGCTCATGATTTTGTGGAAAGTGCTCATGGTGATGGTGTGTTGGTTGGAGTAGACCAGAATGGTGAAGTTTAATCAAAGTGTCCTACTGGGAATGGTTCCCAGCCTAAAGTGTTCACTCATCTAGGAAGTTACCTCTTCAGTTCAAAGATGATGTCATGTATTAATGTATTCCTTTTCTAGTTAGTAGTGTTATGTTGGTATTTGTTTTAAGTTTTTAGGGTATCCATGTTGTGATTTTTTTGTATTTATCACACTGGTATGTTATTATCTGAGATAGATGAAAGTAAAAAGCCACAGACTATGGATGTTAGTTCCAGGGCCCTCTTGTGTACTCCCAAGTCATGAAGACTGTGCAATCAATGTGTAAAAATATGGGAGAGACCCCTTGCAAACCAAGAGATTGGGGTACTAGTAACTAGTAGACAAGGAGAAGATCCCTTGGAGAATCTATAGATATCCTAGAATTTATACATATACGTCATTTGTAGCCCAAATATAAGAAATAGATGTTATCACATCAAACATTTTTCTTTCGGTTATCTTTTTATTTAAAAAAAAATATTTTTTTGTATACAAAGTTAAAAACAAGACATCATCAAATGCATCAAAAGACAGTTATAATATCATTACTTCATGTTAAAATCAATCCTTTTATAAAACAGGATTTCCTAATTAAAAAAGGGGAAATTATTGAAAGAAGGCAAGATGGATCAAGAGAAAGGGTTAGGAGAGAGCAAAACAGACAGTATTCTTTGTCATTTAGATACACATCAGGGAACCAGATTTTTAGAAACCACTCTAGGATACATAATTATTTTGTAATCTATGGAGTAAGCTCAATCCCTTGATTGTGTGAGCATTCAGCGTCGACGCGTTTCGATGGTTTATTTTTAATTGACCATCTTTTTCAAGACCAAAAGTGATAGGCCTCTCCTGTTATTAGGCACTGGGTGGTTGCCGTTTTTCAAGAAAACCTGTAAATAGATGTACTTTAGATAAGTATATTGTTAGCGATAAAGTAAGCCTATTTTATACAGTCATATGGCTATAATCACATTCGATTATCAATAATGCTGCCTTGCGTTGTATCTATTCTGTCGATAATTCTATACATATCTACTAATAAGCTCATAGCAAAAGATTTTCTTGGCACTTTTAGAAACATAGGGGAAAAAAAAAAGAAAACAACCATTGTGATCATTCATTGTAATATGTTGTTTACTTATAGCATTTTCATATATTTCTCTTTTCTTATATGTGGGCTCTTTATGTTTCTCATCGTGGGCCCTTGTTAACCCTCCCCTAAGTTGTGTTCTAGTAACCCACTGTATTATTCCCATCCTTTTGGGCCGGTCTATAACAATTGTTATGTTAATCACCTTATATCATCTTTAACTCATCTCTTCCGTTTGTCCTAATTTTCTTCTGGTTATGTTTTATTTTGAACCCCGAGCTGTGGATGAAGGAAAGAGGGTTTTTATATTTATTATTATAATTCCTTTCTTTGTCAAGATCTTATATCTCTTTATACTAGATTTGGCTACCTTTATTATATTGCACTGTTTTTACCTTATTATTTTAAAAAACACGGTGGTCTTTTTTTCTGTTCGGGCTTCAGTTAATATCCTGATGTCTCTGGGAGATATAATGTTCCCTTTCTGATTCTGAAAACAGAGTGTGATATCAGGTTTATTCTATCTAGTTATAGCTTCTACTGTGCTGGCAGATAGTTCTCAACCCATACACATACCTTTTGGGGTTTTGGTTATTACTTCCCAGATGGATCCTCCCGGTTTTATATTCCTCTGGTAATTTATGTTGTGCACTATTTAGTTTCTTCTGAACTGAAAATCAAAAGAAGAAAAACTCTAAATATCCGAGTCAAAAAGTTGTCTAGTGCGTCAGTCCCTACATCTAATGGGTATAGCATCTTTTTAACTTACATTAGTGGAAGGGGTAGGTTGGATCTTCTTTTATTAATCCTGCGGCTAAGGTGGTTCCTCTTTATAAAGTCTTGCTCTGCTCGAGTCGTTCTATTCAGAATAAAAGGATATTATTTAAAACTGGAACTCCTTTTGTGATAAATTGAAACCATTAAATACGGAAGAAGTTGTCACTTACAAAAAGCGGCGGGGGGTTGAGTACTCCCAGCTTTCCGTACAGCCGATCTCATTTGTCTTGGGGCCCCTCGCTCTGGTAAAATCGTTTCTGGTTAACAATAGAAACGGGAATTTATTTATTTATATCTACCCTCCCATTATACAGTCCGCTCACTGTCGGCGCCTATCTCTCAAATTTGGGGAAATGGTCTCGAATACCTTAAAAAACAATAGCGCTAGGTCCTGCGGCAATTTCTGTTTTCTCCTTCCGCGGTCTCCAAATGCCTCGCCGGTAGCTATCTGTGGTCCGGCCGCATTTGTGTTTTTATACGGTCGGAGCTCCTAGCTGATTGGTTTACGTGGCATTAGTTCAGCTGATTTCCATTAAATCTCCCGCTATCTAGATCTTACCCGAAAATCCTCTCCCATTTTTCTATTCACTCCGGAAGTGAAAAGTTTCCTTGTACCCTATTGGCCAGGAATACCAAGCCTCTCTTTCGTGTTGCCCTATCCGGCGGAAACGTTTTCTATGCCGTGTTTGTACGCAAAATGCATTATACATATGGTTTTAAATTCCGACTTCTTATTTATTATTGCCCGTTTAGAATTATCATTAGCGATCGTCTGACATTCCTTGCCGTTAGCTTAATTAGGGTTATTGATATTTTTTTCTTTTTTTACTCTAAATAAAGATAAAGTTTCCTTGTACCCTATTGGCCAGAATACCAAGCCTCTCTTTCGTGTTGCCCTATCCGGCGTGAACGTTTTCTATGCCGTGTTTGTACGCAAAATGCGTTATACATATGGTTTTAAATTCCGACTTCTTATTTATTATTGCCCGTTGAGAATTATCATTAGCGATCGTCTGACATTCCTTGCCGTTAGCGTAATTAGGGTTATTGATCTTTTTTCTTTTTTTTACTCTAAATAAAGATACTATTTGCTCTGGCGCGTTGTTATTTCGGTATTTATTTATGTGTTTATTTATGTACAGTTTATTTCTGGACTATCAATCTCATCGATTCTTCTCTATTATTGAGGCCTGTGTCCACTGTATTCAAGTAACACATGAACCATTGTTCACGAGTTTCTCACTGCTTCTAGGTTACCCCCTCTCCGACTGATGCTTACCTTCTCTAAAATATACCATGAAAAGTCGTTATATCCATGGTTATGCTTTAGAAAATGGTCGGTCAGGGGTGCATTTTCTTTTTTGTTTTTTATAGATGATCTGTGTTCTAAGAGTCTAATCCTGAGCTCCCTTCCTGTTTCTCCCACGTACCCTAGTCCGCAAGGGCAGATGAGTAGATAAATAACACTCTTGCTCCTGCAGTTGTTAAGTGCTTTTGAGGATAGATTTTTTCCATTGAAGTTCAGGGATTTAGTCTCTATGCAATTGGGACAAATTGAGCAGGAACCACACTTGTAATTCCCTGTCGCTTTGGTATTGTTAAGGGTACTCTGGAAGCTGTTTTCTGTTCTCTTATATGTATGTACTAGGGCGTTTTTAATGGTTTGGTTCCGTCTGAACGAAAACATTGGTTTCGGTATCGGAACTGTTAGACCATCGTTCAAGATCTTCCAGTTACGATTTACTATGTTTTTTATTTGGTTACTTGCTCCTGAGAATTGGCTTACAAATATTATTCTATCTTGGACTGTATTCTTTTTTCTTTATTGCTATTAAGTAGGTGGTCTCTGTCATAGAAGCTTGCTCGTTTTAATGATTGTTTCACCAGCTTTTTTGGATAACCTCGTTCCTTTAGCTTTTTCTCCATTCTTTCAGCATGGTGATAGAAATTGTTTAGGTTACTACAATTTCGTCGTAACCTTAAAAATTCTCCGAAGGGAATATTATCCTTCTGTGAGCGAGGATGATTACTCTGGTACTGTAATAGAGTATTTTTGTCGGTTGGTTTTGAAAATAATTCTACTTCCAACTTTCCATCAGAGTCTTTTATTTTTATATCAAGGAAGTCTACACTGGTGTTGCTGTATTGTACTGTGAATCTGAGATTCTCATCTCCCATGTTCAGCCATTCTAGAAAAGTTAATAGGTTTTCACTGGCACCGTTCCAGACAAAGATGATATCGTCTATGTAACGGTACCAGTGAGAGACATTTTCAAAGTATGGTGCCATCTCATTATAGATATGCTTGAGTTCAAAGTACCCTACATATAAACAGGCCAGACTAGGGGCACATGTGGCCCCCATGCTGGTCCCCTTGACCTGTTTGAATAGTTCCTCCTAATATAGGAAAATGTTATTCTTTAATACCAATTCTATGCAACCCAGAATGAAGTCTTTATGACCCCCATTTAGGTCTACCTCATTTAGAATTGAAGCCATCACCTCGATCGTGTCGTCTTGAGGGATGTTCGTGTACAGAGCTTCAATGTCCAAGGTGACCAGCAACTGGGTCACCTTGTTTAAGCTCTGTCCCTCGAATATACTGATGGTATGGGCAGTGTCTTTGAGATATGATTTCTGGGTCTGCACAATCGGTCTTAGGAAGAAATCTGCGTATTTGCTAAGGGGTTCTAATATGGAACCCAAACTGCTAACGATTGGTCGCATTGGTGGTCTAGTACATTTTTATGAATCTTTGGCAAACCATATATTGCCGGTATTATGGGGTTGGTATTAAACATGAATTTATACTCATCCTCACTAATCAAGTTATTCTCTCTTCCCTGATTTAAAAACCTGGCCACATCTCTTTTTAGGATGTCTATTGAGTTCCATGGGACTGGTTTGTAGTGTTCTGCAACGTCCAACAGGGATTTCATCCTCTTGTCGTAATCATTGCTGCTCATTACCACCACTCCTCCGCCTTTATCTGCTGGCTTTATTATTATTTGGTCACATTCTTGTAATTGTTTAAGGGCTGTTCTATGGTTCTTTGACAGGTTGTTGGTATGCCCCTGATGGCAACCAAGACTATTTTTAATCTCAATTTCTACCACTCTCTCGAATAGTTCAACATTTTTTTCTACTTGGCTTAGACTAGGGGTGAAGGTTGATTGGGGCTTGAAACCTGTTACACTTTGGGTTGGTTGATATTCCTTATCAGCAAAAAATCTATTTAATCTGATTTTTCTGAAAAAATTCCTCATATCTTTTTCCAACTCGAATCTATTGGGGGGGGGGGGCTGTAGGTGCGAAACTAAACCCAAATCTTAGGACTTCTATCTCATCTCTAGATAGTTCCCTCTCTGAGAGGTTTATTATTGGAAAGTCATTCACCTCCGATAGCGTGCATTCCTTGTCTTCAGGTAGTTCGGGGTTCCACAGATAGCTACCGGCGAGGCATTTGGAGACCGCGGAAGGAGAAAACTGAGATTACCGCAGGACCCAGCGCTAGCGTTTTTTAAGGTATTCAAGACCATTTCCCCAAATTTGAGAGATAGGCGCCGACAGTGAGCGGACTGTATAATGGGAGCGTAGATATAAATAAATAAATTCCCGTTTCTATTGTTAACCAGAAACGATTTTACCAGAGCGAGGGGCCCCAAGACAAATGAGATCGGCTGTACGGAAAGCTGGGAGTCCTCAACCCCCTGCCGCTTTTTGTAAGTGACAACTTCTTCCGTATTTAATGGTTTCAATTTACCACAAAAGGAGTTCCAGTTTTAAATAATATCCTTTTATTCTGAATAGAACGACTCGAGCAGAGCAAGACTTTATAAAGAGGAACCACCTTAGCCGCAGGATTAATAAAAGAAGATCCAACCTACCCCTTCCACTAATGTAAGTTAAAAAGATGCTATACCCATTAGATGTAGGGACTGACGCACTAGACATTTTTTTGACTCAGATATTTAGAGTTTTTCTTCTTTTGATTTCCAGTTCAGAAGAAACTAAATAGTGCACAACATAAATTACCAGAGGAATATAAAACCGGGAGGATCCATCTGGGAAGTAATAACCAAAACCCCAAAAGATATGTGTATGGGTTGAGAACTATCTGCCAGCACAATAGAAGCTATAATTAGATAGAATAAACCTGATATCACACTCTGTTTTCAGAATCAGAAAGGGAACATTATATCTCCCAGAGACATCAGGATATTAACTGAAGGCCGAACAGAAAAAAAGACCACCGTGTTTTTTAAAATAATAAGGTAAAAACAGTGCAATATAATAAAGGTAGCCAAATCTAGTATAAAGAGATATAAGATCTTGACAAAGAAAGGAATTATAATAATAAATAAAAAAAGAAACCTCTTTCCTTCATCCACAGCTCTGGGTTCAAAATAAAACATAACCAGAAGAAAATTGGGACAAACGGAAGAGATGAGTTAAAGATGATATAAGGTGATTAACATAACAATTGTTATAGACCGGCCCAAAAGGATGGGAATAATACAGTGGGTTACTAGAACACAACCTAGGAGAGGGTTAACAAGGGCCCACGATGAGAAACATAAAGAGCCCACATATAAGAAAAGAGAAATATATGAAAATGCTATAAGTAAACAACGTATTACAATGAATGATCACAATGGTTTTTTTCTTTTTTTTTCCCCTATGTTTCTAAAAGTGCCAAGAAAATCTTTTGCTATGAGCTTATTAGTAGATATGTATGGAATTATCGACAGAATAGATACAACGCAAGGCAGCATTATTGATAATCAAATGTGATTATAGCCATATGACTGTATAAAATAGGCTTACTTTATCGCTAAAAATATACTTATCTAAAGTACATCTATTTACAGGTTTTCTTGAAAAACGGCAACCACCCAGTGCCTGATAACAGGAGAGGCCTATCACTTTTGGTCTTGAAAAAGATGGTCAATTAAAAATAAACCATCGAAACGCGTCGACGCTGAATGCTCACACAATCAAGGGATTGAGCTTACTCCATAGATTACAAAATAATTATGTATCCTGGAGTGGTTTCTAAAAATCAGGTTCCCTGATGTGTATCTAAATGACAAAGAATACTGTCTGTTTTGCTCTCTCCTAACCCTTTCTCTTGATCCATCTTGCCTTCTTTCAATAATTTCCCCTTTTTTAATTAGGAAATCCTGTTTTATAAAAGGATTGATTTTAACATGAAGTAATGATATTATAACTGTCTTTTGATGCATTTGATGATGTCTTGTTTTTAACTTTGTATACAAAAAAATAAATTTTTTTAAATAAAAAGATAACCGAAAGAAAAATGTTTGATGTGATAACATCTATTTCTTATATTTGGGCTACAAATGACGTATATGTATACATTCTAGGATATCTATAGATTCTCCAAGGGATCTTCTCCTTGTCTACTGGTATTTGTTTTAAGCTATACTCTTTAATTTATACTTTGTGGATTATTTTTGTGTTCTCATTGTTTTTTCGTTTAGTGCTGGAGGTGTGTTGTGGGCTTAGACACAATGTTTAGTCTACTTTTCCTTTCTGCTATGGGTATGCAGCGCTTGCATGGAATGTTAGCATGCTTCGGATGGGAGAGTTCTATTTGTGTTAATTGGAAGCAGGGAGCTGGGAGCTGTACCTGTCTGCAGACAATGTTGATGGTGCTGTATATATGGAATACACTTCTTTGAGACCTCAACAGGTGTTTAGTATCGTAGCAGTCTGCCAACATAAAACATGGAAGGAGAAGCGTAGGACTAGTCTCACTCATTCTGAGCAGGGCAACAGCCCGTGCTTTACGATAGAAGATACAAGCAACATAGAGCCTGTAGGAGAATGTATCAATGTAAATAAGCATGAAGGTGAGCTGCTATGGAGAAAGGAAGTCTCTTAGATGGGTCATGTTGGCTTTTACTTAAGCAAATGTCATATAAGTGTCCCCGCTTCTGTTTTCCTTCACAAGAAGCAAAAACAAACATATGTAAAAGGGAATGAGTTAACAGTATATTTGAGCTTGGGTAAAATAATTGCACACAACAGTGGAGTGAGATGGGACAGAAGGAAAATCAAAACCAAAAAACACCGCCTATTGTGGGGACGCGCTTGCCATCTTTTGCCATTCACCATCATACACCCCCTACTGGAAGGGGCCACCTGCTGCCTACATCGCTCGCCGTGAAGGAAACGGCTGTTGGGGGCTGCTAACGCTGCTGGTGTGAGGGGAACGGCGTGATTAAAACTTGGGGAATACAATTCCCAGCTGCCCCGGCCACATCGCTTCTTCCCTGGCGCCATTGCTTGGCATCAGGCAACTTCAAAAGGGACCCTCGCTTCCCGCTGCGCGGGACGCGCTTGCCATCTTTTGCCATTCACCTTCATTCACCATCTGCTGGAAGGGGCCACCTGCTGCCTACATCGTTTGCCGTGAGGGAAACGGCTGTTGGGGGCTGCTAACGCTGCTGCCGTGAGGGGAACAGCGTGATTAAAACTTAGGGAATACAAGGGCATATTACCAACAACTAGCGATAATTTTTGTCTCTAACTTGTTTAGAGACAAAAATTATCGCCGCACATCGGCGATTTTTATCGCAGATAAACCTTGCTATTAGCAAGGTTTATCGCAAATGCGATAAAAAAGGCCGCAATGCATGAATATCGCTGAAAAGTCAGCGATATTCATGCATTATCGAGCAAATGCTCTTAGCCATGTTATCCACCTCCCATCGGATAACATGGCTAAGAACTGCTCAGGGCAGGTGTTAGCTTTTGGAGATATTCGCGCTTAGCGCGAATATCTCCAAAAGTTGGTAATAGGAGATAGCGATGTTAGGGACTGTTTCCAGTCGCTAACATCTTGGCACGCCCACTTTGCATGTCATTAGTGATAAATATCACTGACATGCAAAGCGGGGCCCAAGATGGTCGCTATCTCCTTTTAGCTGTCACTAACTGGTGTTAGCGACAGCTTGGTAATAGGGAGATAATTTTATCTCCGCTTTCTTGGCTTTTAAAGCCAAAAAAGCGGAGATAAACCCCCTTGATAATATGCCCCACAATTCCCAGCTGCCCCGGCCACCCCTCTGTCACTCGGAGAAAAAAGACACCCAAAGAACTAACGCAATAAATGAAGGGTACTGTTCTGAGCAGGGATTCTTTCCAGCCCTTGGGCAAATGGTATTTCTGTATAAAAGTTATTAATCCCTTAGTGTGCCTCTGCAAGAATATCATTGTTCTAGATTAGCCTACATTCTGTAACTCGCTTTATTTTCCAATTATTTAGTCGAGTCCTCTGAACATGGGGAAACGGAAACAACCTTGTAGTGGGGGAGTAGATAGTCTGAAAGAGAAGATCCCAAGAAATTCAGCATCTATTATCTCCTATTTAACGTCAGCAGTGGGAGTAAATGTACCCCATTAGTGAAGAAGAAGGCAAAAAAAGTTAATCTTTAACCAAAATGTCAAGAATGATTGTACCATATGCCAAGAGTAGTAATAATAATAATCGCCAACCTTGGACTCAAGCAACTGGTGAACACCCCCACCCACTACGCCGGCCACACGCTTGACCCCATCTTCTCCTCCAGCAAGCACATCTCCTTCAGCCACTCCACCGGACTACACTGGACAGATCACAGCTGCGTTCACTTCAACTTCAAGAGAACCACGACCCACCACCACCCGCAACAGGTTCCCCGCAGAAGCTGGAGCAAGATCACCGCCAACCAGCTCACCACCTCCCTTAGCCAGAACCCTCCCACCAACACGACGGACCCCAACGAAGCAGCCCGCAACCTCACACAGTGGCTCACCAACTGTGCCGATGACCTCGCACCACTGAAGAACCCTCCCAGCAGACCCGGCAGGAAGAAAGCCTCGTGGTTCACCAACGACCTCAAAAACTCCAAGAAAACCTGCCGCACCCTCCAGAAAGTCTGGCGCCACGACCAGACAACAGAAAACATGACAGCCCTCAAGAACGCCACCCGCAAACACCACCAGCTGATCCGCACCACCAAAAGGACAACATTCAAAAAACGACTGGACAACAACACCCACAATAGCAAGGAACTCTTCAGCATCGTTAAAGAGCTCTCCAACCCCAGCGCCTGCAACAACGACATCACACCCTCGCAAGATCTCTGCGACTCACTCGCCTCGTTCTTTCACCACAAGATTGCCGACATACACAACAGCTTTGGCGCACAGACCAGGCACCCAACCACTGAACCAGCGCCCCCAACCACCACCCTCTGCACTTGGACCTCGGTCAGCACCGAAGACACCACCCACACGATGAACACCATCCACTCCGGCTCCCCAACCGACCCCTGTCCACACCACATCTTCAACAAAGCCGACTCCATCATCGCACCCCAACTCCGGGACATCATTAACAGCTCCTTCGCATCCGCCACCTTCCTGGAGAGCTGGAAACATGCCGAGCTCAGCGCCCTCCTGAAGAAACCCACCGCGGACCCCACAGACCTCAAGAACATCCGTCCCATCTCGCTCCTCCCTTTTCCTCCCAAAGTCATCGAGAAAACTGTCAACAAACAACTCTCCGCCTTCCTCGAGACAAACGGATCCCTCGACCCCTCGCAGTCCGGTTTCTGAGCAAACTACAGCACCGAGACGGCCCTCATCGCAGCAACCGACAACATCAAGTCCCTGCTCGACAACGGGGAAACAGCTGCCCTCATCCTCCTGGACCTCTCAGCAGCCTTCGACACCGTATGCCACCGCAACCTGATACAGGGCCTCAGCAACACCGGAATCCAAGGAACGGCCTTGGAGTGGATCATCTCGTTCCTCGCCGGAAGAACCCAGAGAGTCCGCCTCCCCCTGTTCCGATCCGCGGCCACCGAAGTCATCTGCGGCGTTCCGCAAGGATCCTCGCTCTGCCCCACCCTCTTCAACGTCTACATGAGCCCCCTTGCAGCCATCGCACGCCAACACAACCTAAACATCATCTCCTACGCTGACGACACCCAGCTGATCGTCTCCCTCACCAATGACCCCGCCACCGCCAGAGCCAGCCTCCAGGAAGGAAAGAAAGACGTCGCGGAATGGATGAAGCTCAGCATCTGAAACTGAACTCAGACAAGACAGAAGTCCTCATCTTGGAACCATCCCCCTCTGCCTGGGATGACTCCTGGTGCCCCCCTGCCCTGGGCACCGCCCCCAAGCCAACAGAACAATGCACGCAACCTGGGCTTCATCCTGGACTCCTCCCTCACGATGACCAAGCAAGTCAACGCCGTCTCGTCATCCTGTTTCAACACCCTGCGCATGCTCCGAAAGATCTTCCGGTGGATCCCCACCGAAACCAGAAAGCCGGTCACCCAGGCCCTTGTCACCAGCTGACTGGACTACGGGAACACCCTCAACGCTGGAACCACAGCCAAACTCCAGAAAAACCTCCAGCGCATACAGAACGCTTCTGCACGACTCATCCTGAATATCCCCCGTCACAGCCACATCTCTGCCCATCTGAAAGACCTGCACTAGCTCCCCATCAGCAAGAGTATCACGTTCAGACTCCTCACCCACGCACACAAAGCTCTGCATGACATGGGCCCTAAATACCTCAACAGCCGCCTCACATTCTACACACCCACCCGCCAGCCCTGATCTGCCAGCCTCACCCTCGCCACCGTCCCACGAATTCGCAAAGCCACGGCCGGAGGAAGATCCTTCTCCTACCGGGTGGCCAAGACATGGAACTCCCTCCCCACCCACCTACGGCTGACCCAGGACTATCTCTCCTTCAGGAAACAATTCAAGACCTGGCTGTTCGAGCAGTAGCGACTCCCCCTCCTCCCAGCGCCTTGAGACCCTAGCGGGTGAGTAGTGCGCTATACAAATCTGTTTGATTGATTGATTGATTGATACATGATGATTTACAGAAAGCCTTGTCTGATATGTTTAGCTCTCAATTAGAACCATTGCTCCGAGAAGTGAAAGAGGGCATTGCTAGCTTATCTATTTCTGTCAACGTTATTAATCAGAAACTGGGTGATTTGGAGTCCCGGTTGGGGCAAAATGACAGGATGACTGTTGTTGTGCCCTGCAGTTGTGGGAAAAATGATAAAACACAATTGGTGTGCAGTGTTGGGGCAGGGGGGTCAGCAGCTACTCACAATTCTAAATTATGTGGCAGTGGGACCAATCCGATTACATCTACAATAGCACAAGGTGCCTCTCGAGTAGGAGGTCAGGGCAAAAAGGTTGTGCAGAGCCCTGTGTTGCCAGAGAATTAATAACGGTAAAAAACTCTGACCTGAAAAGCAGGCAGCTGAAGACAATAGGGTCTAATACTGGGATATTGCCCAGCAGATTACATCTACCACCAGAAGCAAACAATCTAGTGGTTGTCTTAGCGGGTGTGCCGTCTTTGAAAGAGCATACCAGTGAATCCACTATGGACCTATTAAGGAAGACAAAATACTGGCTTGATTACAATCAGCAGGCTATAAGTTTTCAGATCTCCCCCCCATATAATCATGTCCAGACGTATTGGATGGGTAGGGCCAAATTCCAAAACAATTTTTGGCGACTGTGTTGTCGTCAACTTTGATAGAGCAGATATGGCAGAGAGGTTATGTACGGCCAGTTACGCAACTGTGCAGGGAGGCATCAGGATTTTGCCCCTAGGCTTTTTCTATCCAGCTACGGCAAGGAGGCATTTAAGAGCAGGACCCCATAGAGGTACGAAGGCTGTTTTGGAACCATCTACCGGTCTCCCTCAAAAAGCAAATGATAGTGTCAAATCCCAGCCTGCTCTACCCGAACAGGGTCAAGCAAACATTGAGGGGGGTCTGAGCACATATTGAGAGATATTACGACATCAAGTCCCTCTTCTCATAATCGGTTTCTTCCTCTAACTACACTAGACGAGAATGATTGACTTAAAGTACCCACCCCACACGAGAACCATTTGGCAGAAAGAACATGTCTGTTTGGGTTAGATGAGCCTAATATTGTGAATTGTAACATCTTAAGCTGGAATAAAGCAGGTTTGCGATCCAAAAAGGCGGATCCCAGATGGTTGGATATGATAAAACGTTGTAATCAAAAAGAGAGAGAGGAGAACTAGAGAGGCTAGTCCAATACCCCAGTTTATATGTTAGTAATCAATGAGAACTAGCTCTGGTTTAACTTGTATGTATGTCTGCGGGTGGAGGAAAACCATTAGGTTTTATGAAGGGCCTCACCCACCAACCTAGTTGGTGGCATGCTTCATCATCGGGCCCCACCCGAGGTACCGAGTGTACCTCAGGTGTGCTTCGACGCCAGATTACTGCGGAGCGGGATTTTTTGGTTTGTGAGGGTGCTGTGAGTGTGTTCTGAGTGAGGTTTATAATACTGTCCTGGGTGTCCCAAAGACTGTTTTAATGGTGGTCCCCAGACAGTCAATAAAAACAAAGGCTATCGGATGTGCACAGTAGGCTTATGGCCTCCGACGTCCTGTGCGTTCAACTAGTTCCAGCCAGGACTTTTCTTCTACTGGCTTTCGTCAGGACCTTATATGTGTAGGGTGTTACAGGGGTTAGTATGAGTTTGTCAGTGCCCTGTGTGTAAAGCACACACTACGGTGCTTATATGTGCAAGAGGTGTTGCCTCTCTAGTTGTACCTGTAGGGGGTAAAAAAGGACAGACATAACATTTAAGTAAAGGCTCTTTGTAGCGGGCTAAAAGCATTTAGTGAGGCCGCGCCAGGTGCCTAGAGGTGACCACGGACAAGGCGGCAGTGTTGGCATCAGTAGCGGGTAGTGAAAGTGTGGCCGGTCTCACAATATGCGTTATTATATGTGAAATTAGGCCTAAGTACTGTAATCGCAGTGGGTGTAAACAGTCGTGAAGAAATAAAAAACATTAAAATGGAGTTGCTTACACCTGATTTTAGCGAACAACTCAGCATGGAGCTCAGCCGGGGGCCAGGACCATATGCACTCTAAATTGGGGGAAAAAAGGAAAAAGGCTGTTAGGGGAGAGGGGTAGTCTGCACCCAACAATGTAACGGTAAAAGGATGCACACACAAACACGGCCGGGGGCAGCATGAATTGTGGCTGTACCGTTAGCAGAGTCGAGTTCAGGTACTTACTGCGCGATGTCGCTGGGCCCGCAATGAACCTGTTGTCTGGGCAGAGGCTCTGTGGGAAGTGAGCTTCAGTGTGGAGAGCGCTTAAATACCTGTAGAAAGCGCCAGGTGTTGCTTGTTAGCTGTGTCAGGCGTTCTGGCCTGGGCACGTGTCACGGGGCGTGTTCTGCTTCCTGTTGTCTCGAGGAGATGCCTGTAGTAGAGGAAATAGAAGAAAGACTCGCATGCTGGTGTATGTAGCGCTCTCTCTATTTATTTTCATGGTGCAATTAAAAGTCTAAATTGCTAACATGCGCGTGCAGATGTGCGGTTGTCTAGGGGAGTGCTAGCTCATTTAGGGGAGTCGCGCTCCATCTGTGCACTATAAAGGAGAGGCGCCCTCTCTATTTAAATGTAAAGCGGCAACTAGGTGGGCTGAGGAGGTAACGCACGCTAATGTGCAGTGAAGTTGCTGCATATTGGTCCTGCCATAAATGGAGGTGATGAACCCACTGTGTGGGGGCTCATGGGAATGTGCAGGGGGATTACACATGGGGGGTACACGTGTTCTTCAGGGAAGGGACATCGTGGGGTGTGTTTACCCTGGCAACGTGTAGTGGGTCCAGGCGGGCCGTGGAGTTTAAGTGCCCTGCTGGGTGCAGTAAGGTTCTCAGGGCATCAGTGGGCGGGATTTGATGTCATCCCACAGAGTGATGGTTTAGCGCATTTAGAGAAGGACCTATGAGTGAGTAGGTCACCACCTAGGTGTTTAGAGCCAGTACGTCGCACTGAGGACGTTTGGTGTTGGGACATGTAACAGGGCATGGTCATCCCTGGCCCTGCGCGGGCCCTGTTGGCGAGATGGCACTGCGAGAGTGGAAATGATGTGTCAGGTGTTGACAGAAGGGAGGCCTCCTCTGCTGAGGCTGTTCCACGGAATATTATCATTCAATCCCTCCGTGTGGGTAGAGAATCTGTAGATCCAGCGTTGTGCTTTGGACAATAGCTGCTTCTCATTGTCTGTGAGGTGGACAGGGATCTGTTCGATGACTGTCCATCTGAGGTCATTGGTGGTATGTCCAAGTCTAAGGAAGTGGTCTGTGAGTTTGCTGATAGTCTTCTTGCACCGAATCGTACTTCTGTGTTCAGTGATTCTGGTGCGTACTTTTCTCGTGGTCATCCCCACGTATCGGAGCTGGCATGGGCACTCAATCATGTACACTAGGTTGGTTGAATTGCAGTTCGTGTGCTTGCATTGGTGCCATGTTTTTCCGGTTTCCAGATGGAGGGTTTTGGTATGTGTCGTGAGATTGCAGATGCTGCAGTCGCCACAGGGGTAGTGACCTGTGACTTTAGGGAGGTTCCACACTTGATGTAGTGTGGGTTTGATGGTGGTTTCTGTGGTTCTCGGCCATGTGGAAATGAGTTGATCCCGTAGGCTGTTTGATTTTTTATAGACGAAGAGGGGCAGGTCCCAGTCTCGTTTGCCCGTGTTGATGATTCTCAAATTTTTCTTAATGATTTTAGCCACTGTATTGGAGATAGGGTTGTACGTGGTGACACAGGTCAATGGTGTTGTTGTTTCTTGACGGGTCGGTGTTTGTAGGAGTGCGTCTCTATTTTGGTTCTTTGCCTGTTTCTTGGTCCTGTTGTTGATCCTTGTTGGATAGCCTTGTTGTTGTGGTCTGTGTGGAAAGGTCTGTGGCCTGTGTGTTGTAGTCCTCCTCATTGCTACAATTGCGCCTTATGTGTAGAAATTGGCCATAGGGCAGGTTCTCCCTTAGTGGTCGTGGGTGTAAACTTTCAAAGGCCAGTAGTGAATTTCTTGCAGTGGGTTTATAATACGTGGTGGTTGACAGTTTACCATTGGCGGCCTTGATCAGTAGGTCCAGGAAAGGTAACTGGTCTTTGCTGCAGGAGTACGTGAAGCGTAGGTAGGGATCACGTGTGTTGAGCCAGGTCAGGAAGTTCTTCAAGGACTCCTCCGAGCCTTCCCATTTCATGAGGACGTCATCAATGTATCAACGCTAGAAAAGTATTGATTCATTGAAAGGGTTGTTGGGCTTGAGGATGTGTGACTTTTCCAGGTGGTAGACGTATAGTCCTGCCACGCTGGGGGCAAAAATGCTGCCCAGGGACGTTCCGGTTTGTCTGGAGATAGTATGTTCCCTCAAATTCAAAAAAGTTTTCTTTAATGCCAATCTTGCGCAGTCTAGGACAAATTCTCTTGGTGTGGTGTGTTCCCACTGGGAGTTGGTCAGAGTTTCTTCTAAGACCTTGAGGGTGTGGACCTTGGGGCAGGCTTGTGTACAGGCTTTCAATGTCCAGTCCCACAAGTAAATGGGTTGTGGGGTTAAAATCCAGGTCTTGATGGAGGAACAGGAGATGTTTGGTGTCCTTGATGTAAGTGGTTGCAGCCTGTACTAGAGTGTTAAGAAAAAAGTCACAGAACCTTGAGAGGGGCTCTAGGAGTGAGTTGGAGCCTAAGACAATCGGTCGTCCCGGGGTTGGTCTTGTTTCCTTGTGTACCTTTGGTACTGTGTAAAATTACAGTATCCGGGCTTGAGTGTTGCAGAGGAAGGTAGCCTCCTGTTTGGAGATGTGGTTGTTGTTTGCTGCTGTGGTCACTAGGTTGGTGATTGCCAGCTTGAGTTGATTGGAAGGGTCGCCGTCGAGGTGTCTGTAATTGCGGTTGTCATCGAGGAGTCTCTGGCACTCCACTCGGCAAGCCTGGGTGTCCTGTATCACAATCCCTCCGCCTTTGTCGGCGGGTTTGATGGTAATGCTGTCATTCTCTCGCAGGGTTTTCAGTGCTGCCCGTTCTTCTTTAGATAGGTTGTTGTAAGTCTCTGTTTGATAGGTTTTCTCTACTTCATTGTAGAGGGCCTGCTCGAAGGCAATGATTTCTACAGGTATACTGGAAGGTGGAGGCATGAACGTTGATTTGGGTCGTAGACCAGTCTCATTGGTTTCCCTTGTGTCATTGTTGGTGTCTTGTCTTTCAAAAAAGGTGCAGAGCTTCAGCTTCCGGAAGAACTCGTCTAAAATGAATTAGAGAAAACCAATCAAACAGAGACTTACAACAACCTATCTAAAGAAGAACAGGCAGCACTGAAAACCCTGCGAGAGAATGACAGCATTACCATCAAACCCGCCGACAAAGCCGGAGGGATTGTGATACAGGACACCCAGGCTTACCGAGCGGAGTGCCAGAGACTCCTCAATGACAACCGCAATTACAGACGCCTCGACGGCGACCCTTCCAATCAACTCAAGCTGGCAGTCACCAACCTAGTGACCACAGCGGCAAACAACAACCACATCTCCAAACAGGAGGCTACCTTCCTCTGCAACACACAAACCCGGATACCGTACTTTTACACAGTACCAAAGGTACACAAGGAAACAAGACCACCCCCGGGACGACCGATTGTCTCAGGTTGCAACTCACTCCTAGAGCCCCTCTCAAGGTTCTGTGACTTTTTTCTTAACCCTCTAGTACAGGCTGCAACCACTTACATCGAGGACACCAAACATATCCTGTCCCTCCTTCAAGACCTGGATTTTAACCCCACAACCCAGTTACTTGTGGGACTGGACATTGAAAGCCTGTACACAAGCCTGCCCCAAGACGACACCCTCATGGTCTTAGAAGAAACTCTGACCAACTCACAGTGGGAACACACCACACCAAGAGAATTTGTCCTAGACTACGCAAGATTGGCATTAAAAGAAAACTTTTTTGAATTTGAGGGAACATACTATCTCCAGACAAACGGAACGTCCATGGGCAGCATTTTTGCCGCCAGCGTGGTGGGACTATACATCTACCACCTGGAACAGTCACACATCCTCGAGCCCAACAACCCTTTCACAGAATCAACACTTTTCTGGCGTTGATGCATTGATGACATCCTCATGATATGGGAAGGCTCGGAGGAGTCCTTGAAGAACTTCCTGACCTGGCTCAACACACGTGATCCCTACCTACGCTTCACGTACTCCTGCAGCAAAGACCAGTTACCTTTCCTGGACCTACTGATCAATGGTAAACTGTCAACCACCACTTATTATAAACCCACAGCAAGAAATTCACTACTGGCCTTTGAAAGTTTCCACCCACGACCACTAAGGGAGAACCTGCCCTATGGCCAATTTCTACGCATAAGGCGCAATTGCAGCAATAAGGAGGACTACAACACACAGGCCACAGACCTTTCCCACAGACCATAACAACGGGGCTATCCAACAAGGATCATCAACAGGACCAAGAAACGAGCAAAGAACCAAAATAGAGATGCCCTCCTGGAAACACCGACCCGTCAAGAAACAACAACACCATTGACCTGTGTCACCACGTACAACCCTATCTCCAATACAGTGGCTAAAATCATTAAGAAAAATTGGAGAATCATCAACACGGGCAAACGAGACTGAGACCTGCCCCTCTTCACCTATAAAAAATCGAACAGCCTACGGGATCAACTCATCTCCACACGGCCGAGAACCATGGAAACCACCATCAACCCCACACTACATCAAGTGTGGAACCTCCCTAAAGTCACAGGTCACTACCCCTGTGGCGACTGCAGCATCTGCCATCTCACAACACATACCAAAACCCTCAATCTGGAAACTGGAAAAACATGGCACCAACACAAGCACACGAACTGCAATTCAACCAACCTAGTGTACTTGATTGAGTTCCCATGCCAGCTCCGATACGTGGGGATGACCAACAGAAAAGTACGCACTAGAATCACTGAACACAGAAGTATGATTCGGTGCAAGAAGACTATCAGCAAACTCACAGACCACTTTCTTAGACTTGGACATACCACCAATGACCTCAGATGGACAGTCATCGAACAGATCTCTGTCCACCCCACAGACAATGAGAAGCAGCTATTGTCCAAAGAACAATGCTGGATCTACAGATTGTCTACCACACGGAGGGACTGAATGATAATATTCAGTGGAACAGCCTCAGCAGATGAGGCCCCCCTTCTGTCAACACCTGACACATCATTTCCACTCTCGCAGTGGCATCTCGCCAACAGGGCCCGCTCAGGGCCAGGGATGACCATGCCCTGTTACATGTCCCAACACCAAACGTCCTCAGTGCCACGTACTGGCTCTAAACACCTAGGTGGTGAACTACTCACTCATAGGTCCTTCTCTAAATGCGCTAAACCATCACTCTGTGGGATGACATCTAATCCCGCCCACTGATGCCCTGAGAACCTACTGCATCCGGCAGGGCACTTAAACTCCACGGCCCGCCTGGACCCACTACACTGTGCCAGGGTAAACATAACCCGCGATGTCCCTTCCCTGAAGAACATGTGTACCCCCCATGTGTAATCCCCCTGCACATTCCCATGAGCCCCCACACAGTGGGTTCATCACCTCTATTTATGGCAGGACCAAAAATGCAGCAACCCCACTGCACATTAGCGTACGTTACCTCCTCAGCCCCACCTAGTTGCCGTTTTACATCTAAATAGAGAGGGTGCCCCTCCTTTATAGTGCACTGATGGAGCGTAACTCCTCTAAATGAGTTAGCACTCCCCTAGACAACTGCACATCTGCACGCGCATGTTAGCAATTTAGGTTTAAATCTTTTTATTATTACGGAAGGACAGTGCAAAGCGGTACAATGTGTATTGCAATCATACAAAGCGTACACACCGCCCCGCGACCGACGCATGAGGCTCAGAAAGTCCTTTGCAGTAACTGCAATGTCCAACCTGTGATGAAGGAAAGGGCATAGAACCAAGGAAAACAGCACAACAAGAACAGCCCCAAACCCCCAGGAAACCACCCCCCCATGCCAGCCCCTCCCTCCCTCCAAACTTCCCCCTCCCTCCCGCCCCGTCCAGTGTTCCTAACAATCCCTTTATAGTTATGTCGTCTCGATATCTCGTGAGCCCTTCGCCTCAAATACCTCAAGAGTCCCCGGTTACTGGCACTGTAAGGCGTAATAGTCGGAGATAGCGGGGACATGTAATCTCCGTGAATTCCGTCAGCAATAGGGCCCTAAAGGGCTGCCAGAGTTCCTCAAATTGGTCACCCTTCCCTGCTGCGGAGAGGGACAGTTTTTCCATACCCAAAACGTGCCAAATCCTGTGGAGCCAGCCTGTGGTAGAGGGGATGGTGGTGGTGCGCCAGTGCATGAGGATGTTTTGTGATGCGGACCCTAAGGCTAAGGCCATTAGGCAGCCCCTACGAGAGCGCAGAGGATAAGTCAACGCGTTGGGAAGGCCCAACAAGACATATGCAGGAAAAGCGGGGTATGGCCGTCTGAAAGTGTTTGCCTACCTCATCTAGTATGTGTGTCCAATATAAGCTGAGGAGCGGACACTCACACAAAATGTGCACCAAGGTTCCAATTTGCCCGCAACCTCTCCAGCAGAGCTTATCCTTTAAGGTGTCCATCTCGGAAAGTCTCTCAGGAGTGTAATACCAGTAGGAGGATATTTTTGTGAGTGTCTCAGTGAACCCATATGGTATGCTGAATGTCGTGCCCTATATGCAATGTCCCCCATTCCTTATGGCTTAGGGATCTGCCTAGCTCTTTCTCCCAACGTATCCTCCCTGGATTGTAGATGTGCGCGGATGGTGTCTGAAGCAGCTTGTAGAGATCCGAGATGAGCTCGGAGTTGGACATGCATGAGAGGAGCCAGCGCTCATACGGGGTGAACCGCCTGTTAGCCGTCTCTCGGACCTGCGGCTGCAATGCCCAATGTCGTGCCTGCATATATCTCATACGTTCTGTCTCAGTGAAGTTATATTCCAGTTTCAAGAGGTGGAAAGGAATCACACCCTCCGGGTCATACATATGATACAGGAAGCGGCAACCTGACGGTCTCCAGTGTGCGAAGGCCCCTTTAGCCATGCCAGGGGTGAAGTCTGGGTTGTCCACCAGAGGCGTGAGCGGGGAGGGGAAAGTGGTCAAGTCGTATTGTGTATTAGTCGCATCCCAGACCTCCAGAGGAACCCGGGTTACATAGGAGGCATAGAGGTTCGCCGGTCTATGAGCCCGCGGCAGGAATGGGATCTCCTGCAATGGACGCCCCGCCACCGCCTGGTCCTGAGCCAGTGTTTATCGGACTCCCATTTGCTCCACTCCACCAAGTACCGCAATTGCGACGCTTGGTAATATTTAAGCAGATCGGGTATGCCCAATCCCCCCTCCTCCGCGGCCAAGGTAGCGATGGCCCTCTTCCGTCTGGGTCTCCGGCCCTGCCAGATAAAATTAGCCAAGTCCGACTGAGTTTGTCGTATCCAGCCGGCGGGAGGCCGAAGCGGGAGGCAGTACGGTCATCTTAACCGCTGCGATGCGGCCCAACCAGGATAGGGGAAGGTGCCCCCACCGATCCACCTCTCCCCGAATTCAGGTTTGCAAATTAGTGTAGTTGGCTGTGGCCATTCTGGCGAGGGTTGGAGCGAGCTGGATCCCCAGATAAGGGACCGTATCCGTAGCCCACTGAACAGGAAGAAGGGTCTGCAGATAGGCCTGGGTCGGAGCTTTGAGGGATAAGTCCAGCGCAATAGATTTGTCCGTGTTCATCTTGAATCCGGACTCCGCAGCAAACGCCTCAAGTTCATCAATACAGGCCGGTAGTGCCGAATGCGGATGGTCCAGGGTAAGTAGGATGTCGTCCGCGTAGAGACTAATGGTATGAATGTCACCCCGAATTTGATGCCAAGAGCATCTTGACGGCGTCGAATACTTTTAGCGAGAGGCTCCATGTACAGGGCGAAGAGGAGCGGGGACAACGGGCAGCCTTGCCTCATCCCTCTCTCGATTGGAAACGCGGACGAGGTGTATCCATTAACCCGCACCTCTGCGGACGGTGCCGTGTAGCAGTTGAAAATCAGGGTCCGAAACTTCTCCCCAATCCCAATCCTGGCCAACACCATATCCAGGTAGGGCCAGTGAACTCGGTCGAACGCTTTCTCAGCGTCGACAGCTAATATCATATTTTCCCCCGGTATGCGGGAGGCTTTTTCGATCAGGTGAACCATTCTTTTCGTGTTGTCCGTCGTCTGTCGGTCGGGGACAAACCCCGCCTGGTCGGGGTCAATTAAACCGGGCAGATGAGAAGCGAGGCGTGCCGCCAGTATACTGGTGTACAGTTTAAGGTCGACATTAAGGAGTGAAATCGGCCGATAAGCCCCGCATTCAGCCCTGTCCTTCCCAGGTTTTGGGATAACCTATATGGAGGGTCTCAGGAGATCCAATGGGATAGCTCCCGGCGTAGCAAACAAGTTAAAGAGGCGGGTGAGCAACGGTGATAGGGTGGTACAGAAGGTCTTTTAGAAGGAGGCGGAGTAGCCGTCCGGTCCAGGTGCCTTCCCCATCTTGAGACGTGCAATAGCTGCAATAACCTCCTCTATGCGGATGTCCCTCTGTAGCCATTCCGATTGTTCCAGTGCCAGTGATGGGAGTGGAACCGAGTCTAAATATCACGTTTTTACGCATCCTCGAACACAGTAGACCCGTCAGCGCGAGTTATTTCTTTCACTTTCTGGTGTTGACGCGCTACCCGGAGTCAGTGCCGCGTATTCCGCACAGTCTATGTCTAGAGCCGCAAGATGGCCTCGCGCCACCTTAAGTTGCTTCCATATTCTCGGGGCCCCCGTCCGCTGATGCATGCGTTCGAGTTCCTGCACCTTCAAGGTGAGTTCCTCCCTTTTTTCTTGTCTCAGTCGGTTATCGGCCGAGGAGATAGCGATGAAGTCCCCTCGCAGAACGGTCTTCAAGGCAGCCCATTGGGTCGCAAGTGTGGTGTCTGAGTTGGCATTGTGACACACGAAATCCTGTATGGAGGCCTGAATCTGTTTCACCACGTCCGGCCTGTGTAAAAGCGTGTCGCGGAGCCGCCATACTCTGGGGGACGGGCCAGGCGGTGGAGCGGTAACAGTCATGGTGACTGGCGCGTGGTTGGACAACGAAATGACACCTATGTCTACCGAGGTGGTGAGAGAGCTCACCGGACTCGTCACTAAGAAGTGATCGATGTGGGCATATGATTTGTGGGTCGCGGAGTATTAAGAGTACTCTCATTCCTCGGGGTGGCGCTCTCGCCAGAGATAGTGTAAGTCTAGGTCATGCAATCTCTCGAGGCAGGAGGCGGAGAGGATGCTAGCATGTAAGGTGTGTTGATGAGACTTGTCAAGGGCGGTGTCAAACACAACGTTCAGGTCGCCCCCTATTATGATGCGTCTGTCCGAAGTTACTACAATGTCAGTGAGGGCGGCATGCAGGAACTTTTCCTGCCCGTCATTAGGGCAGTACAAGGAACCTATGGTGAAGGTCAGTCCCCCCAGGACGACGCGATATGCCAGGAGTCTGCCTTTCAGCTCTGCTATTTTGTGGAGAACCTCCCCTTTGAAGTGTCATGCCACTAGGAGTGCCACCCCAGCAGTTTTGGTGGTCCCGGAAGAGAAGTACTGTCCCGGGAATGCACGGGAGCGAAGTCTGTGGTGGTCTTGTGCCAGCAGATGCGTCTCCTGGAGGAGGCATATATCCGCGTGTGTGTTCTCTAGATAAGAGAGGACCGCCCGCCTCTTTACTGGGTTGTTGAGACCCCTTACGTTTAGTGTTAATTTCTTAAAAGTGGTAGGCATCGTGGTGGGTGTGGAGTTTGAGTGAGGCTATGTCATCTGGTGAGGAACTCATGGTAAAAGGGGGGTGAACTCCCCCAGCTGGCAAGAGCACTGGACAATCCCCTCCCTCCTCCCCGCCACCCTCCCTCCTTTCCCCCCTACCCCAACCCCCTCAAACAGTCCCATTCCCCCTCCCCATCCCAGGTCCTTCCCGGGTCCCCCCTAACCCCAACTGGTAAGTCCCTGAGGATCAGAATTGTCCTGGGCCGGCCACTGTCCTGTTCAGGCCCATGGGAAAAATCAGTAGTGGGAAACGTGGCACTGGCAACTTCGCAGCCCCCCGTCCGCCCCCCGTTGGCCCGCTGAGAGAAGGGCTATAGAAAAAAGGAAAACCCTCCCCCTTACATTCATTTCAAGGAGAGGTCCTGGTCTGCGGCTGCTGTATCCCTGGATACCTCCTGTATGGCGGCTTCTCGCTCATGTGCCACCAGGGCTGGATCCGGTTTGGGGACAACCAACCCTAGGCGGTTTCCGCCGCGGTACCTGCTGCCAGCCGTCACCCGTTGATCGGGGGTTTTCCCCTGTGATGAGTCGCCTCCACCTGGGCTGCATGTGGGGTCATCTGCCAGGTCGATGCCCTGTAGTGTGCAAGTGTCTTTTAAGGAGCGGAGCTGATGTAGAACACCATTCCACTTGAAGATGAGGCGGAAGGGGTGGCCCCAAGTGTACTGAATTCCTTTGTCCTGCAGGAAGGCAGTGGCCACTCTGAAAGTCCTTCTCTTTTGTAGCGTGATCGCCGGCAGGTCCTGAAACAGTGCTACCGTGTGCCCTTGGTAGCAGAGCGGCTGCTGCCTGCGTGCTTCGGTCATGATGCGTTCCTTCAGCAGGAAATCGGGAAAAAACGCCAGGATATCCAGGGGCGGGGTGGCCTTTCTGCGAGCAGGGCCCACCCGGTGCACCCTGTCGATGCGGATGGTCTCCACTTTCCCCCAGAATGTCTCTAAATTGACCTTGCAGGTAGGTGGTAATATCCTCTCCCTCCGCCTGAGATGGCACGCCGCGATTTCTGATGTTGTTCCGCCGAGCGCGGTTTCGAGGTCCTCGGCGTGGGCCTGCAAGTCAAGTTGCTGTTCCTGCAGGTGCAGCACTTCCTGCTGCAGTTGCTCGACCTCTGCACTGCGCGTCTGGTCCGCGGTTTCGACCGCTGCCACTCTTTCTCCCAGGCCGTCCACATCACGCCGCAGTTCCCGGTGTTCACTCGCCATGTCTTGCCGGAGGGTCTGGATATCATCTCGCAGTGACTGAAAGAGAGATTCCATGAAGGCCTTAGTAATCGGAGCACAGTCTTCCCCTGGTTCCAAAGAGGATCTTGCCGCCGCTGCCCCTGATGGACTCTTCTCGCCTTTGGTGGACCCCTTCGCCAGCATCTCCGGGATGGTGCGGCCTCCCCGCCTCTGGCTCCCCGACATTATAGAAGGGAATGATAGCGGTTAGGCGGGAGGCCGTGTGTGGCACCCGGCCACCAAGGCGTCTCGCGTTACCTGCCTTCTCCGGGGCTCTGCTGCTCTGCTGCAGCGTCTGTTGGGGTATCGCCCTCGCCTCTCCTCGCCTCGCCTCCACCTTTCTGTCCTGGGGGCCCGCGTCTCTCTGCGTCCCCGCTTCGTGGGGGGAACGTGCCAGCCTTCCCCGAACCGCACCTCCTGGGTTTAGTGTTTTGGGCCGCGTCTTCAGGTCTGGCCCGCCTCCGCTACTCCTGCTTCTCGCTGCCTCCGTCGAGCCTCTATGCGCAGGGTCCTGTGTCCGGGAGTGGAGCCCAACTCCTCAATGTCTCAGCACCCGGGGACTGGTCAGCTACATGTGTCCGCAAGCTGCGGCCTCCCCAAGAGCACTGCCGCGGACCCCCGCTGTTCTGTCGGCCCCTCCGGGGGCAGCAGTCCCTCCTTGCAAGTCTAGGCCGGGTCTGGTAGGCGGTCCCCAGGGCCAGTTCCCGCCTGATGTGAGGGTTCCCCGGGCTGTGACTGGCACTCTACCGGCCAGGAGGGCCGCAGGCCCAGGCCGCCACCCCTGCACAGGCTCTCCTCTCTCCCTCGGGGTTCCCCCACTAAGGTTTTCCCACCACCTGCGAGTCAGGGCTGCTTTCCGCTCCAGCACTCACCTCAGCTTCCCCACCAGTCCGATATGGGCTCTCTCTGAACTCCTGCCGCCCTCCTGGCGTCTCCCCGGGCTTAGGCCTACAAGCTGGGGCCTCGAATTTGGCGTTTCCGCCGAGCGTCGCAAAGGCAGCCAGGTGTGCTTTGGCTCGTGTTCTCTGGCAAAGCAGGCCGCCAATCAGGGCAACGTCCACCACCAGGGCTCTCCTCAGCTTCCCGGCCTTCCGCTGCAGGGTTTCCCCACCGCCCGTGGTTCCGGTCACCTGCCCGTCTCAGCGTTATTCGGGGCCCCCTCACCTGCCTCACAGGGGCTCCCACTGCTCCGTGGCTGTTCTTGCTGTGCCGCCCCGACCACAGATCCACAATCCGGGGTCCCGAGTCCGGCTAGCTCGACAGCTGCTGATATGGCGGCCGAATGCACCGCGGCTGGTGCTTCGCCGATAGGGAGGGCGTCCGGTCGAAGCCGCGACCCCCACGAGGGCCCCCGCCTCTCCGCAGAACTCCGCTGCAGGGGTCCCCCTCTGCTTGAACCTGGACGATCGCTTGCCCCAGCACTCCGCACCGCCTCCTCACCGACCTTGGAGGCAATCTCACTCCTCCGCCGCCGGTACCGCGGCAATGCTCCAGGGGCAGCCCCTCAAGCCGGGGCCTCTAGTTGGGTGCCTCCGGCGGCCGTCGCCGAGGTCGCTGGGGTTGCCAGCCGCCTCACTCTGCCGCCCATGTAGTCACCGACCAGGACCTCCCCTAAATCTGCTGCAGTCCTGCCACCGGACCTCAGAACCCGGAGGGCAGGGTATCCGCCGCCGAGGGGCGCGGAGTGTCGCAGCTATCAGCACGGCCGCGTGGAGGGTGCTACAGTGGGGTCTTCGGTTCTTCGGTTCCGGACGCCGTCACTGGTCCTTTAGCGCCACCGAGGGTGTCCCCCCCGGACGCACGGCCGAGGCAGTATCGTTCAGCAGTCGGGGAAGGGTTTGTAGCGCTAAATCTGGGCCATTAACGGGGCTTGGGTCGGGAGCCTCACAGACTCACGTCTACTCCGGTCGCCATCTTGGCCATGCCCCCATGTTAGCAATTTAGACTTTAAATTGCACTATGAAAATAAATAGAGAGAGCGCTACATACACCTGCATGCAAGTCTTTCTTCTATTTCCTCTACTACAGGCATTTCCTCGAGACAACAGGAAGCTGAACACGCCCCGTGACACGTGCCCAGGCCAGAACACCTGACACAGCTAACAAGCAACACCTGGGGCTTTCCACAGGTATTTAAGCGCTCTCCACACTGAAGCTCACTTCCCACGGAACCTCTGCCCGGACAACAAGTTCATTGCGGGCCCAGCGACATCACGCAGTAAGTACCTGAACTCGACTTTGCTAACTGTACAGCCACCATTCATGCTGCCCCCAGCCATGTTTGTGTGTGCATCCTTTTACTGTTACCTTGTTGTGTGCAGACTACCTCCTTCCCCCAACAGCCTTTTTCCTTTTTTCCCCCAATTTAGAGTGCATATGGTCCTGGCCCTCGGCTGAGCTCCATGCCGAGTTGTTCGCTAAAATCAGGTGTAAGCAACTCCATTTTAATGTTTTTTATTCCTTCACCACTGTTTACACCCACTGTGGTTACAGTACTTAGGCTCAATTTCACATATAATAACACATATTGTGAGACCGGCCACACTTTCACTACCTGCCACTGACGCCAACACTGCCGCCTTGCCCGTGGTCACCTCTAGGCACCTGGCGCGGCCTCACTAAATGGAGGCAACACCTCTTGCACATATAAGCACCGTAGCGTGTGCTTTACACACAGGGCACTGACAAACTCATACTAACCCCTGTAACACCCTACACATATAAGGTCCTGACAAAAGCCAGTAGAAGAAAAGGCCTGGCTGAAACTAGTTGACCGCACAGGACGTCGGTGGCCATAAGCCTACCGTGCACGTCCGATAGCCTTTTCTTTTATTGACTGCCTGGGGCCCACCATTAAAATAGTCTTTGGGACACCCAGGACAGTATTATAAACCTCACTCAGAACACACTCACAGCACCCTCACGAACCAAAAAATCCCGCTCCGCAGTAATCTAGCTTCGAAGCACACCTGAGGTACACTCGGTACCTCGGGTGGGGCCCGATGATGAAGCATGCCACCAACTAGGTTGGTGGATGAGGGCCTTCATAAAACCTAATGGTTTTCCTCCTCCCGCAGACATACATACAATTTAAACCAGAGCTAGTTTTCATTGATTACTAACATGGATTTGATAAAAACCTATGACATATTGGGTTTTCAAGAAACTTGGGATACGGAGGGCGATTTCTGTGTAGATGGGTACAAATCTTATTGTGTGCTAGCCCAGCATTCTCCCTAGGGTAGAGCTAAAGGGGGACTTTTACTGTTGTTTTCCCTTGCCTTGACTGGAACCCACAAAGAGGTTAAGGTGGGCACCCCTAACTGTTAGCAATTGAATATGCTGTCCATAATTCACTCAAATTGCTGGTGGTTAATTTTTTATAACTGAGCTGATTGTTGTATGGAAAATGAACATTTGTTAATATTGAGACAGTTTTTAGAAACTTATCGTGAGAGTCAAACCACTTATCACCCGATTATTATTATGGGTGATTTTTATATTCACCTTTGTAATCAGAGCTGCCAGGGGTGAACTGATCCTATTGGTTTAGTAAGTTATGCCTCATTACACTTTGAGCATACACGCTCCGGGGAATGTTTGGATGATCTCCTGGCAGAAATGGATCTTCATGAACCAAGTGACACTGATTTATCTGAAAGGACAAATAAACAAAAGGAATCCACTACTGGGTAGGCGTGGTCCCTACAGTGGTGGGGAGCACGAGGTGTTTCTTAAAATACCCCTCACACACCAAGAGGCCCCTTGGTGTCATGCTTCATCATCGGGGTCTTCGCACCCCTCTACGGGATGCGGCGTGCTACGACCTACGTCTGCGCGGGAGCACTTTATTCGACTATGTGGTATACGAATAGGGGTGTGTGCAAAATTAGAAGTGAGTGGTGAGGTTTGTAGTGATAGGTTAAAAAGTGCCTGGCTTGTGAGGTTCACTAAGAAATCTTTATTAATTCTCCAAGCTGGCACTATTAAAAAGGTGTGTTGGCGAGGTTCCTATGTATTACAATGTACATCACCTCATGTGTGCGTCAACATGTTTCGGAGTCATAACTCCTTCTTCAGGACTGGGTGCACAAATCCCCACCTTACTCACGTTTTTTAAACAAAATTTGTAATTTACAGAAAAGTGAATGAAAATAAATAAAGGCTATTGTGTACTTAAATCCTTTTCAAGAAAGTATCGGCGTATTTCGCAAACATAATGTTAAAAGCTGTTGAGCTTCATGAGCCTTAGAACGTGGAGGGTTATATCGAGCCAATTGGCATCAATTCCAGAGCGAGTCTCCAACCTGCTTCCCCCACGCAGCTCCGCAGTGTGCCAGAGGGTGCAATACTGTTATTGATTTTATATTTATGTCTATATCCCTTCTACCGAAGGTTATTTTTTATAGTGCCAGATGGTCATATTATAGCGACCACAACCCAGTTATCCTTGAGCTAGACAGAAGCTGCGGGTTTAAACGAAATATATGCAAACCTAGAGAGGAATTTAGTTTGAAACCCACAGATCAAGGCAGGCGGCTAAAATGGGCGAAAGTTCTACCAGATTCTTTTTTTCAAGAATTACCCACAAAGGTAGAAGATAAGATGGCTATATGCCTGGATGGGGCGACCGAGGGATTAGTAGTTCTGGGGGCCTTTGAAGGCATTTGTGCTCAGGTAGCTAAGGACCTGACCTATTCTGTTAGACTCAGTCAATTATGGGGAGAGAGATGGTTCGATAGAAACTGTTCCAGCGCACATCATAATTTGATGACCGCTTTAAAAAAGTCCCCTCAAGATAGAAGCCACCTAGCGATACTCAGTAGGGAGTTTAAGTCAGCACTTTCTACTCCGAAAAACAAAATCAAAAGAGAAGCCTGGAATGCCCTAACATCGGTGGAAGTTTTAAAAGACAGTAGCAGTTTCTGGGCCATTGTGAACAAACTTTTTTTTCTGATGTAGGTAATACCCAGATTGAATGCAATATCACTGAGGATCAATGGCTTGCCCATTTTGAGGCCATTTATAAGACAACTAAATGTCCGGATCGTGCGATTGTTCCTGTTACAAGAGGGTCCACCACGGTTTTGACATTCTGTGAGGAGAATGTAGAACTGGCCATTAGGAACATGACGAGTAATAAGGCTCCTGGCCCGGACGGAGTCCCGGCAGATTTGAATACGTTGTATCCCTAATTTTGGGCCAAAATGTTGACCAATGTTTTTAATGTTTGTGCTAGACAAGGTTTCCCTCCCTCTTGGTCATCATCTATAATTTTGCCCATTTTTAAAAAGGGTCAGAGAGGGGATGTCAGATGTTATAGACCTATCTCCCTAATTGATTCAGCAGTAAAAGTTTTAGGGAGAGTGATTTTGGGCAAATTAACTGGTTGGCTGGATGAAAATCAGGTTGTGTCCAACATTCAGTATGGTTTCAGAAGTTGGAAGAGGACCCAAGACCAGTGTCTCAATTTATCTTTACTATCCAGGAAATACACCTTAGCTAAAGAGGGGACAATACAGCTGGCATTTATGGACCTGTCGTCAGCCTTTGACTTGGTTAACAGGTCAAAACTGTGGTTAATTCTGAACGAAATGTGGTTAGAAATCAGCTTAGACTCCTTCCTAGCTGACTTGCACCAGGATATCACTGCTAGGGTAAGGATTGACCAAGAGGGTAATTGTACCAGGCACTTTAGGTCAGGTCGGGGTGTAAGTCAAGATTGTATTTTAGCTCCATTGCTTTTTACTCTTTATATTAATAATTTAGGCAAGGTTTTAAACTTAGCTAGTCTGGATGTTCTGTTAATGGGTCATGATCGTTGCCCAGAACTACTGTACGCAGACGATGCTGTTTTATTAGCGCGTACATCAGTCGGCTTACAGAAGCTTTTCGATGCCTTTGGGCTTTTTATGAATTCTCTGGATCTTAGGGTAAATACTGCTAAATCCCATGTAATGACACTAGGCCGGAAAAAAAGAGTAATTCGAGAACCTTCTTTTGTGAAGGTATAGAATTAACCAGAGTGCCCTCGTTTACCTATTTGGGGGTTTTGTTTGATGAAAGAGGGTCCTAAGCAGCACAACATAAAGTTAAGGCCAATGCCATGGCTAGGGCAATTGCGGCAGTGAATTGTTTTGCACAGCGGTTGGGGGCAAAACCAGTAGAGGCCATTATAAATATTTATAAATCTAAATGTATAGCGATAGCTACTTATGGCTCATCTATCTGGGGCCACAGGCCTATGGAGAGATTGGAGATAGTAGAGAACAAGTTTCTCCGCAATCTTTTGCTGGTCCCCCAATCTACTTCCACCTATGCTGTACATCAAGAACTAGGAATGAGCTACATAACTGATAAACTGAAGTTAGCCCCAGTTATCTGCTGGTTAAAAACATGGCTTAACCCACAACTTGACTTAAACCACAGAATTATAAGGGGCTGTGTTTCTCTGGATCGAGTGCATAAGATCATGTAGTTATTTTATATTAAGAATTTATTAGCTGGTGTGGGCCTCCAAGACCTTTTTGACCATCCAGATAAAATCGAAGAAGTAGATCTCGTGTGGGTCAAAACACATCACCTGAATTTGTGCTCAAGTGAGCGAGAAGAGTTGGAGTTAAGAAAACAGTCTGTCAGAGCACATTATTTATTAAAAACCGCACCCATGATGGAACCATATTTGAAAATTGTTAATAGGCCATTCCATTGCTTGCTTTTAACTAGGTTTCGTTTTAATCTTATTCACTTCTTCCTAGGTAAATCACAGGGGTGGTGCAAACAAAACGAGCTAGGGTCTTGTTCCTGTGATAATTTTACAGCTCAAGATACTATGCACTTCACCATGTTCTGTGAACATTATAGTGATATCCGAAAGTAGTTCTTATTTCCTGTTTTAAAGAGAAAGGGATTTACCCAGGTTACCCCAGCCCTAATGTATCCCCAACTTTTAAATGAGCCGAGTGAAATTTTTTACATAGCAAGTTTTTTCATGCAGCAGTGAGACTCAGGAACTTACGAAACTAATTGTCATTTCAGTAGACTTTTTTTATATATATATCCATGCCTTTTTAAAATTTGAGAGTATATTCTGTATTATAATATGAATTTGATGAATTGCTCTGGTTAAATGTATTGTGCAATGGTTCGTACATGCATGTTTTGTACTTTTATGGTTTTGATTTAACCGAATAAAGTGATTTGACTGACTGTGTGTAAGCATGTAATTTATCGTCCAGTACTTAGCATCCCTGAAGCCCTGTCCCTTCTATGTTCTCCACCTCCCATATGATATACATTATGCTGAATACAAAACCCCACAGTGAAATACCCAATATTGCTAGTCACCAATGAGCATTGAGTCATGAGAAAATTATATTGTGCAGTCCATTATTGAGATAAAGCATTCCCAGTATACATCTTGTGATAAAAGGCAAACTTTTGCAACTTCATAGTAGGCATATGTTGATTTTAATGAAATTAATTGTGGCTGCACACTATGGGGCTCATTACGATGGTGAAACGATCGAGAAATACCTCCGCCATATTATGATGGTGGGGGTTATCACGGCAGTCTCAAAGTCCGTCCACCTCTTTTCGCTGATCGGCAATCATTCCGATTGCCAGCCAGGCGGTGCTAGGCCAGTAATATGGTGACAGTGCCTAGCAGGCACCGCCAGCCATATTACGATGTGGGTGGTATACACTCCCTTCGCCATGGAAGGGCTGACAGGGATTTGCTTTGGGGGCCTGCTGCGCACCCCGGGGCGGTGGGGAGGTGCTCATGGAGGGTACCCATGGTACCCCCCTGCAGTTCCCTACACCACGTGGCAGGCACCGCATGGTGCCTGCCACGTGGTGCAGGGAAATGCCAGGCATGCGATTTTGAAATTGCGGCAGGTGCTACTGTAAGCAGCACCCGCAGCAATGTTAAAATGCAGAATGCCACCGCCAGGGTGACGGTCACATCCTGATTCGCAGTGCGGGACCACTGCATGTCTGGCGGCCAGTCCCAACACCGCAAGGTTGGCGGGCAGACTCAGGTTCGCCCGCCATCCTAAAAGCCCCCAGGTCTTCAGATAAAGTGTAATGAATACGTTTGAGTGTTGAGTTAGCCATCTGAACTCCATTACCAGATAGTGATTACTCCTATGATGTATAGTCACTGATGTAGGCATAAACTCGATTTTTGTTGAGCATATTTGCACCAATGAAGATATTAAAAAAAAATCCTACCATCTTCATAGACTGAAGAGTTCCCATACACACTTCACACTTAGATGCCACTAATTTCAACACTTCTGATATTAATCATTAATGCCATAAGAAACACAATGGGCAATACCTCTTTATTAAGGACTGGCAACGATGTTTAAGTCAGCGTTCCTCACAGTATAGCATTTTACAATTTTGCCTGTAGGTACAGTTTGTGAAAAAGTCTGAAATCAGTTTAGAAATTCGGGGTTACGGGCCATAACTGCAAAACTTTTTTGTGGTCACAAACAGGATGAATTCCAGAATCGGGTCGTTTGTGATCACAAAAAGCATTTTGTAATATACAAAAGCCAAATTGAGATCCAGTAACCTGTTATCAGTAGCTTGTTACCGAATCACAGTTTGGCTTTACAAATTGGTATTTGGAAGAGGCGTGTTCATGGCGTCCCTTCCAAATACTAATTCTCAGTGGTATGCATTAATGTTTTGGGACTGAATTCGAGTTGCAAAACATAAATAATTTACCGACACATTGAAGGAGGTGGTAACCCATTTGCAAATGGGAAGGGACCCCGGGGAAACCCTTGTCCTTTCAGAATGTAAATAAAAATATTTTTACATGCAATGGTCCCATGGACCAATGAAACCTTTACGTTTCATTTTCGGTTTTCAAATGCATTAAATTTTCCTTAAAAGAAAACTTGCTGCATTTTGAAAGAAAAGCAATCACATACGTGGTGGACTGCTGACCCCAACAAACCACCATCCCTGTGATGGTTATCATTCCTAACTGGTTGCAAACTGTGACCTACTTCATTCATATACATGAGGTAGGTCAACCCACTAGGAGTTGTTAATTACTGGTTGTATGTTTTCTTATAATACAAATTGTGATTTCCTAAATTTTGTACATCTGACCCTAGATGTACAAATAGTTTTATCATTCACAAACCCTCTGAACTCTGTAAATCAGAGGGTTTATGAACACTAGAACCGTTTTTCATTTGTAGTATTTTCATTGAATGATTTGGAAAAGCTTTTCAGAAACTTTAAATAGGTTTAAGAATTCAATACCTAAATGGTATTTGAAAAGAGTGTGTTTAGGGAGTTCCTTCCAAATTCCAATTCCTCATGGCATGAATTAATGTTTTGCGACCAACATCTGGTCGCAAAAGATTAATATTTTACCAACATCTCAAAGCAGGTGGTAACCCATTTGCAAAGGAGAAGGGGTCACCAAAGGACCCATTCCCCTATTTAAAATGTGAACAAAAAATTGTAGTATGTAGTGGTCCATGGGACCACTGCGTTTTATTTATTTAAACGTATCCTGTTTTATTTTAAAGCCATCATGGACATAGTTCCCTTTTGACCTAAAAGTTCACCATCCCTGTGATGGTATTGAATCATAGTGGAGACCCTATTTGTATCTACCTTGTTATTATTCATGAAGTTAGCTGAAATGTGACCCACTACTATTTGGTATTTTTTAAACCAAACTATTAGTACATAGGTCACTTTGTAAAATACAAATGCATCCTGTAACTGTTGGTGCACAAATTACAACCCCTTTCACTAAATGTATTCCTAGTACATCTGGCCTACAAATCACTATCACATTTTATTACAAAGTTCTTGCTCAGTGGAATGGACTGACTGAGCCCTAAGCAGAGGCAGGAAAGACATGCATCTTAGTCAAAACCAAAAACCTTTATGGGCGACATGTACAAACCTTTTGCCTGATGCAAACGGGCCGATTCGAAGATGTCATCCCGACATCGTAATGAGGCCCTTTGTGATTTGCCCACAATCACAGAATGCTCAGCTGATGCTGGGACCCAACTTGGTTCCCAAGTTCCAGAAGCAGCAGCTCTTATCGTTAGGCCATATCGCGTCCAATATAACCTATATATAACAAGATGGCATTTGCAACCTATTGAATATTAATCAATCCACTGATGTTCATTCAAAACAGTTTTATTGTTTGTAAAGGCTTCTGCTGGTTTTGAGATTATTACATTGTTGGCACCAAAAAAGGAAGGAGTGAGGGCACCCCTGCATTCTTACGTTCTATGGATATTTTTAAGACTTCCCACTCTGATTTATAAGGTACTAGTCAGAGATGTTCTGGTCATGTGACTTCACGTCTGCAGTAAGGCCCACCAATCTGTGGTACAGTTACTACTGGTTGGACAGGTACAGGAAACAAGAAGCTGACCAAACTATTTCCAAAGTGTGAGGAGACGGGAATGGACCTACTAAGCAGATTTGAAAGTAGAAAGATTGAAAAATTGCCTAAGTGCTGTCTGTTTTTCTAGCCAGCAACTTTGTTCAGGAAAGAAATCCACGTTTGCTGAGAATGTGTGACTGTTTACACCTTCCGATTTGCCTTCTGCTCTCAGACTTTCTGAATGATGACTTGTTTTGAATACAAGCTGGAGGGTGACACTCATATACAGAGATGTCCATGACATGAAAATCTACTAGCATGCAAACTTCTTTTTCCAGCTGTGTCAGCTGTGTCATGTCTCCACAACATTGCTCTGACCACAGTATGTTGACAGTCCTGCTTCATGGCCTGAGAATGCATTGTACAGAGAGTTGTATGATGCAGGAACCCTTTGTTCCCAGCTGGATTGCAGTCACGGCACTGAACAGTTTGATTTGACATAATCTGTTGACTTAGAGGCCTACAAATGAAGCACCAAGGCACACAATGGAGAGCAACAGCCTATCCTGACTGCTTTGGGCCTACTTTGGCTGGGCATAGGGTAATTATGAACATACACCTCCTCATCTCTAAATTAACCTACAACTGATTTTGCACACCCCTGCCCTTATGTGGGGGATGACTATGGATGTAGCAGCGAGCAAATATCTTCTAATTTCTGCCTGCTATTGTTCATAGATAGATTTACTTGGCACCAAATGCTTCTGAATGCTGCATACAACGTGTAGCACCAGGGCACCCACAACAAGAATAAGTATCTGGCTACCAGCTGGGGAGCTGGCAAGGACTGTGCTCTGGCCTCCGCCAACATATTACAAAGATGTGGCTACCTCAGTTGGGCACCATGGCACCCACAACAACAAAAAGTGGTCAACTCCTGCCAGGGGAGCTAGTAGAGGCCACAAGGACCCTGGGGCTCCCCACTCGTCCCCCAACATATTGAAAAGAATTGTGTACCTCGGGTGGGCACTAGGACACTCACTGTAATAGCAAAAATGCCAGCATAGGTGCTGGTTAGAAAGTCAGCAGGGGCATCTGGGGCCCTTGGGTTCCCTCCTGTGGCCACCACCTTTAGCATGTTGTGGTTGCCCCCACTGGGCACACATTAAAAAACAAGAACATATAAATGAGTGAGAGGAGCTGTTCATTTATTATTCACTGCTCTGTGCAAGAAGCACCCCATTATGCCCTAAGGCTTTTTTAGGATTAAATATTTTTATTGAGCATGTCAAGACAGGATGGATACAAAACAGCCATATAGATCCCTCAATGTGCCGCGGAGCGACATGCAAAGCAAAGCATTGGCTGGAGGGTACTCTTCTCAGTTACCTGGAACAGTTATACACAGCAAGCCGCCTACAACCCAAATTGGGCCGGCCGCGTTGAAAAACAGTGTGATTTGCAGACTCGTCTAGGCATTGCAACCCGCTCCCCGGGTGGAAAAACAAGGGTAAGAACCTGCGATTCAAAGCATTCCATGCCCCAAACCGAGTCGCCACCTCCCTCTTCTAAAGGCTACTTAGTCCGCCAGGTGTCTGCGCATCCATGTCTATGACATACAATTGAACCACCCACCCCGCCCGGGACCCTAACAGCCACTCCTACGTAAAAACCCAACCTCCCCACCCCCCGCTCTCCAACCCCGGAACAGCCCCAACAAATCCCCTACCTCCCCCTCCCTCCCACCCATCCCATAGGTGGTCCATGGTCCGTTCATCCATCCTTCTCCTGCACCTCTGCTACTTTCAGGTGGGTCTTCCCTGTTCCCCTGCCTGGTCTGTGTCAGTTAACCGTAACAGTCTCAAATACCTCGGGCATGTGACTTCCACAAATTCGGACGACAGGAGAGACAAGAATGGTTTCCAAAGCTCCGTGTACCTAGCTCCTTCACCCGCCTTAACTAAGGAGAGCCTCTCCATGCCCAGCACTGTCCAGAGGCGGTGGAGCCAACCTAGGCGCGTGGGGATCTGTGCCGACCGCCAATGTGCTAAGATATTCTGTATCGCTGACCCCAGTGCGATGGCTATCAAGCGGCCCCTTCTAGACTTCAGTGGATAAGTCAAGGCGTTAGGCAGCCCCAGAATGACATACGCCGGGAAGCGGGGAATGTCCATCTCAAAGTGGGCATCTACATGGCTCAAGACCTGACGCCAGTAGTCCTGCAACAACTCACAATCCCAACGAATGTGCGTTAGTGTCCCCAGCTGACCACAGCTCCGCCAGCATAGTGGATCCTTACCGCTATCCATCTCATAGAGGCGCTCCGGGGTGTAGTACCAATAGGTCGCCACTTTCGTGAGCGTGTCCGTGAGCCCCATATGGTAGGCCGAGTGACGCGCTCTGTGATATATCCCCTCCCATTCCTTGTGTGAGAGAGTTCTCCCCAATTCTCACTCCCAACATGCCCTATTCGCGCTGTATGTGTACTTGTGTTTGTGCATGAGTGTTTTATATAGGTCTGAAATCAGTTGCTTGTCAGACTTCCGGGAAATCAGCCAGCGCTCAAAGTCCGTCATCTTTCTGTCCGCTCTGGATCTGATCGCGGGGTTTAGGGCCCAGTGTCTGACCTGGAGGTATCTGAGCCTTTCCGACTCTGGGAGACCATACTCCTGACGAAGTTGTAGGAATGGGACAATCCCCTCCGGTCCGTACATATGGCAGAGCGCCCTGCAGTCCGCCGGCTTCCAACGCTCGAAGGCCTTCTTATCCATCCCCGGTTGGAAGTCAGGGTTGTCAATGATGGGTGTAAGTGGTGAGGGCAAAGTGGTAAGACAAAGAGCGGCTCCCACCCGGTCCCATATCTCAAGCGGGACACGCGTGATGAATGATGCGTAGAGATTGGGGGGCCTGTGTGTACGGTGCATGAACGGCATCTCTTGTAGTGTCCTCCCGGCCACCGCCTGATCCTGAAAGAACCAGTGCTTCCCGGACTCCCAGCGGACCGATTCCGCCAAAAAGCGTAACTGTGATGCCTGGAAGTATGTCGCCAGGTCCGGGATGCCTATCCCGCCCTGTTCCGGGGCAAGCATCGCTATCTGAGCCTTCATGCGGGGTTTCCTCCCGTTCCAAATAAATTGTGAAAGCTCTGACTGTGTTTGCTTGATCCATCCTTTGGGGGGGGGGGTGAGGGATATGATGCGGAACGTATACAGAATTTGGGGGAGCACCGTCATCTTGATCGCCGCCACTCGGCCGAACCACGACAGCGGATAGTGTTTCCACTGCCTGAGTTCCCATCTTATCGTCTGCCTCAAGTGGGAGTAGTTTATGTCTACCGCGGTCTGGAGAGATGGAGCCAAACGAATCCCGAGGTACGGGACCGCCTCTCCGGCCCATTGTAAGGGGAACCTGTCCTGCAATGCTGCGCGGGTGCCCGGGTCCAAGGAAATGTCCAACGCTTCCGACTTCACCATGTTGACCTTGAAGCCTGATACTTGACCAAACTTGCGCAGGACCTCAAGACAAGCCGGCAGGGAGCTACGGGGTTCTGCGAGTGATAGGAGAACATCATCAGCATACAGACTGATCTTGTGCAGATCTCCTCCGAATTTGATCCCCTTAACCTCCGGATCCAAGCGGATCATCTGCGCCAATGGCTCCATATAGAGCGCGAACAACAGGGGGGATAATGGGTACCCCTGCCGAGTGCCCCGTTCGATCTTAAAACGCGGCGAGGCGCAGCCGTTCACTCTTACCGTGGCCGAGGGAAGTTTATAACAGTTCAATACCCTAGTCCTAAATTTTGGGCCCATACCTGCCCCAGCCAGGACCTTCTCTAAATAGGGCCAATGCACATGGTCGAATGCCTTCTCGGCGTCTATGGCCAGCATCATGTATTCCCCCTGTGTTCTGGATGCCTTTTCCAGTAAGTGGAGGGCCCTCTTGGTGTTGTCAGAAGTTTGGCGCTCCGGTATAAATCCGGACTGGTCCGGGTCAATCAGTCCCCCCATGTACGGGCCAACCTAGCCGCAAGTATTCCTGTGTAGAGCTTGAGGTCCACATTTAAAAGGGAAATGGGTCGGTATGCTCCACAGTCCCTGTGGTTTTTACCTGGCTTAGGTATAACCGCGATGGAGGCTTCAAGAAGATCTCCTGAGATCGACCCCTCCTCCGCAAAGGAGGTAAAGAGCCTAGCAAGCAGTGGAGCAAGCTGTGCGCAGAAGGTCTTATAGAAACTCGCCGGGAACCCATCCGGGTCAGGCGCCTTGCCAAACTTGAGCCGAGAGGTAGCCGAAATAACCTCCTCCGTTCGGATGTCCGTCTCCAGATTGTCAATTTGGTCCTGAGTCAGCGCCGGTAGAGGGATCGACGCCAGGAAGTCCAGCTCCGCCTCTGAATCAGTCGGATCGGCACCATAGAGCTCCGTGTAGTAGTCACTAAAGGCCTTGGCTATCGCTCGATCTTCCGTGACCAGTACACCGTCCCTTCCCCGCAGCTCCCTGACCTCCCGCTTCTGCGTGACGGTGCGCAGCTTATGTCCCAGAAGACGCCCACACCTGTCGCCACCGGTATAGTAGAGATGTTTGAGTCTCAGCGCCGCATACTCTGCCCTGTCTAAGTCTAAAGCTGCCAGTTGTTGACAAGCAGTCTTCAACTGTCGCCATATCCGAGGCGCCCCTGTCCGTGTGTGGATCAGTTCTAACTCCCTAGTTTTCTGGGTGAGCTCGTCCCTTTTAAGTTGGCGTTCCTTATTCTCTGCTGCTGAGAGGGAAATAAATTCTCCCCGCAACACCGCCTTCATTGCCGCCCACTCCCTGGCCAAAGTCGTGTCCCCAGCATTATTGTGCGAGAGATAGTCTTGAATCGCCTTTTGGATCGCGGCAACCGTATCTGCCCTGTGAAGCAACGAGTCTTGGAGCCTCCACACTCTATCAGTCTGCTGTGTCGGCGGTCCAGTAAGAGTGATGGTGACTGGTGCGTGGTCAGAGAGGGATGCCATGCCAATGTCAACATCCGTGACAAGATACTGTGTGGGCAGTGAGACAAGCAAGTAATCCAGGCGGGCGTATGTTTTGTGTGCTGCCGAAAAGTGTGTGTAGTCCCGTGTCCCTGGGTGGAGCGCGCGCCAAGCATCCACTAGCCCTAGCTCCTTCAGACGGAGTATCCCTGCCGGCGAAAGCGCCCCTACCTGACTAGTGCGCTGGCAAGATCTATCTAGCTGGTTATCAAAGACTAGATTGAGATCACCCCCAGCAGGAAATGACGATCTGTCGAATCAGTGGCTTCGGCCACGGCCTTATGTAAGAATTTCTCTTGCCCCTCGTTGGGACCATAAATAGAGCCAATCGTGTAGTGCGTGCTGCCAAGTGCAAATCTGTAGACTAACAATCTGCCTTTGAGTTCCGCTATCTTGCCCAAAACCTTGCCCTTGAACTTGCGCGCAACTAGAATAGCCACTCCTGCTCTCTTGTCCGGGCAAGAGGAGTAAAACTGGTGAGGAAATTTATTAGATTGAAGGCGGTGGCAATCTCTTGCCAGCAGATGCGTTTCCTGGAGGAGGAATATGTCCACCCGTGACTGTTCAAGACATATTAGGACTGTTTTTTGCTTTACCGGATTGTTCAGCCCCCTCACGTTTAACGTGAGTACCGTCAAGTCACCCATCCCCATCTACCGGACAGGGAGCCCCCTATTGCCATAGTATTGGACCCAGCCCGCCCACCCGTAGTACTCAGCAACAGAACCTCCACCTGTGCAGCATGCCCACCATAACCACAGACCTTTCCATTCCTGTCTACCATGGACTAACAACAGACCCCTCAACTCCCCCCCTCCTCCCAGCCCCTCTGTCTCCCCCAACCCCAACTCACCCCCCCTACCTCTCCACCAACTACAGAACTTAGAAATTGTACTTGTCCACAATCACCCAAGGGAGCCTCCGCCAGTGGACGACCTTTGGAGCCCTGTCCCTCGCCAGCCCCAACTCCCCCCCCCCCCTCCCCAACAACTGCCAAAAGTCATTGTCTCTCATCCAAGAAGGAAAAGTAGAAGAAATAGAGGAAAATGTAAGGTAGTCTTACTAGTCTGGTCGGGAGTGCCTTCCCGCCAACGGCCATGCGGCCAGAACGAACCTTCAAGACATGAGCCTGCGGCACTTCTTTCATCCTGTGGGACCGGCATTGCTGTCCGTGGCCACTGCATCTACCGCAGCGCGCTGACCTGCTTCGATTTCCGTCGTTGGAGGCTTCTTGATTCGTCTCCGCCTTCTCTGGTGGCTCCACTGCGACTTTCGTCCGTCCATAGCCGGTGCTGATCCCTGAGCTTCGGCCTCGTCTTCCGGCCTCTCAATTCCCAGCAGTGTGCAGGCCTCCGTTACCGAACGCAGTTGGTATTGTTTATTCTCTAATTTGAAAACTAGACGGAATGTGTGGCCCCAGCTGTATGGAATGCTGTTCTGTTGTAGGTAGGTCGTGACGGGCTTGAAGAGTCGTCGCTTGTGGAGCGTGAGTCCAGATAAGTCTTGAAACAACTGCGGGGATGTGCCTTGGAAAGTTATTGGGTGATTCTGGCGCGCTTTCTGTAGAATTTCTTCTTTGGTGCGGTAGTCCTGAACACACACTAAGATGTCTGGGGGAGGCGCAGTCCCCGCACGCGGCGGACCGGTCCGGTGTGCTCTGTCCAGCCGCAAAGGAGACTCCAGCGGTCGCCCCAGCACGTGGTTGAACAGTTCCCTTGCGTAGCGAAACACATCGCTGGTGGCGTCGGACGCGGCAACATTGCAAATGCGGATATTATGGCGCCTAGAACGGTTTTCAAGGTCTTCCAGGTGGAGTTGTAAGTCCACGTGCTGGTCGTGTAGCCTGATAATCTCCTGCTGTTGGGCCGCCAGCTCCGTGTCCCTGTCGTCGCTCTTGGTCTCCAGGTCCGCCACCCGCTCCCCTATGCCATCCATCTCGCGTCTCACCTCCCGGATTTCACTTGTAAATTCTGATTTGAAGGTCTGTATGTCGTCCCGTAGGGATGCAAAGAGAGACTCTAGAAAGGCCTTCGTGATGGGTTCCGTCCCACTGTCGGCGGTTTGGTCCATCTTCTTCGGCGCCGGAGGTCCTACGTCCTTATGCGGGGGGGTCAGTGTCTTCGCGAATAGGTCTTTCACAGTTTTACCCCTGGGAGGCCTGTTTGACGAAATCTCGCCGTTCCAGAGTCGTTGCCGCTGATGTGGGGGTCTCCACTGCGTCCCCTCTGTGCGCGGAGCTGCCCTGCGACGGCAGATGGGCTCTGGGTCGTTGCCGTCCGGCGTGGTCCCGCCCGCAACCCTCGTCAGGACGTCCTTGGTGCAAATGGGCCTGTGCTGGCCCGTCCCGGGCTCGTGGTTAAGAGTCAGTCACCACCTCCTGTGACCCCAGGGCCTCCGCTTGTGCTACGGCACCCCACTCCTCACGTCTGGGGACCCTCCTGCCGCGGTGCCGAGATGGGCGCCTTACCGTGCTCGGAAGCCTGTCTGACCCGGCAGAGCCCGAGTCCGTAGCCCCACCCGTCGCCGCCCGTCAAGGCCCTTTAATGGTGGCATCTGTCAGGAGGAACGCAATCCGCCAGGCCCATCTCATAGGTGTTCCGGGGAGCACGCCGCTGCCGGGCCGATATGCCCGTCAATGGGGTCCTCCTCTGCAGACCTCTACTCACCCCCCCACTCAGGACCCACCGCTCAATCGTCTGATGGTCTCTGGGCCAGGACCCCCTGCCGCGCCCCGCACGCTGACCGGGCTGCGGGAGTCGGAGCTTCCAGGTACGGATACGTCTGAATCAGTGAGGGCCCACTCACCGTGCACCGCCCATCACCGATTACCTGCTCCGGACAGGCGCGCTCCGGGTGTGCGCGTCGCCGGGTGATTGCGTGGGCCACTCGGCGGGGACCGCGTAGCGCGGCTGGACTCTGCAGCCCCCTCGACAGCCCTCTTCAGCCTTCGAGGGCCGGAGGAGGCACGGTGGCCTCAGATGTGGTCACTGTGTGTCCGGGCGGCTCCCACTGTTGTCCCCCAGCAGATGCCAATTAATGTGCAGGGAGGGAGGCAAGCCTGGGCCTCCCCAGTGCAGCGGCCACTCGAGCCACTATCTGGCAGGTTTCTCCAGTCACAGTCACAGTCTCAGTTAGGGGGGGGCAGCCCCTCCCTCCGGTTCTCTGGCTCGGGCCAGGCAACCAAGAGAAGTGAACATGCAGGTCTCCTACTGACAGACACCGGGCCGACACGCCCACCAGGAAGTCAGCCGCCGCAGTCCCCCAAACGCTGCCCAGGACCAGTCACAGCACCGCCCGTGGAGCCCGGGGTCTGCTCTCACCTCCTTGTTCCCGCTGTTGTCGGGCTCCGTCGACGTCTGCGCCTCGCGGCGTTGTCACTTTGCTCTTCCGCCTGTCGGGTCAACTATCGGCCCCCGCCACACTCAAGTCGTCCGCTGCTGATGTCGTGGGTCCGGGGGCAGCCTCCTAATGATCGCTTCGCCCGGCCGCGTCCCCTGCACCATGCCGGCCTCGCTCTCAGGCTGGAGGGGGGAGGGGACCTTCACGCTTCCGGCCCACGGTAGTCCGCAACTGCCTTTTGCGGTGCCGTCCGCCGCTATCACTGGGTCCGCTCTGGTGCTTGGACGGTTCCGACAGCACTGGGCACCAAGTGCAGATAGGAAAGGTGTCGGAACCGGTGCTAAAATCGGGCCGTTGGCAGGAGCTGTGGCGAGACACGTCCGCTCACTCTGCCATCTTGGCCACGCCCCCCTAAGGCTTTTTTAAAAACTATTTTGTTCTTCCTGGTGGTATCCCAAGAAGGGGCAGTGGCACTGCCAGCCATTTTGTAACGTTGTTGGGCTCTGCAGGGAGCGCAGCAGCCCCCCAGTAACTTTGAACAACAGAGTAAGTCTCCTGGGTCATTAAATCCATGACCCCAGGAGAGCTTACCGTTGTTTTTAAAGCACTCAGAGCTGTAGCTGTATGCCCTTCAGCTGTAGAGCAGAGGCCCACTGTGGTGGGTTCTATGGCTATACTTTGTGGCCTGAAAAATGTTATAAGAAAGAATCAAAAACATGCTAATGTTTTTTTAATAAAGCTTTATTCATTTTCTTATGATAACCACTTTTATCAAACATTGTAATGTGTGAATTTATAGAATGAACAATTGATTATAACTATATGTGATTTTTTGAAAAAATCAATAGATATGCTTTATATATATTGTTGTGCTGATCCTTTCATAAAGCAAATAGACCCACTTTTTATATTTTGGTATTTTGACCCTTTGACAACGTCAGTAAGGCTGCCTTACTTAAACTGACAACTTTCATATTGTTATATCACGTAGTCAGTCATGCACGATGTCATGTGCGTTGCGGAGGATGGTGCCCCACAGATGTTTGGATGATTGCAGAGGCTTGCTCTCAACCCCAAACCACACATGGCCAAAGGCTGCATGCCGCAGGAGATGGGCACCCAAACTCTCGCCATAAACGGTGACGGACATCTTACTTTACATTAAAAAAAGATAGGAATTCACTGAAAAAAAGCAAAGGTTAAAGTGACCTTATTTTTAAAAATTGTAATTATATCTTACTTTAAGCAAAAAGAACCTAGAAATTCACTGATCAAACAAAGGTTAAAGGGACATCATATTTAGGTGAAAATGGCAATTAAAACATACCATTTCAAATTAACAAAACCACTGGCATTCACCAGTTATAGGTATTTCAATTAACTGTACCTCGTGTCCTAAACAAAGTACAACTTGGCATATATATATATAAACATATATATATATATATATATATATACAAGCTCCAAGTTTACCCATCCGGATAAGAATCACTCTAACCAAGGCGTGCAGAAAGCATTTTATTGGTATGGCCACAGGTCCGCTTTTCAGTATCCTTATGTGACAGCCGCTCCGTTCTTGCCTGACGCGTTTCATCTTACGACTTCTTCAGAGGCTGGCGGAGATGGTGCGTGCTCCGAGCTGCCTCCCTTTTGAATGCATCTGCTGGCCCTTAGATTTGGGCGGTTCCATCAAGGCAGAGCATTGTGGGAGATGCAGTCCCGGTGTTTAGTCCTCCTGTATGGATGCACCGGAATTCTGTCAAAGTTCATTTAAAACCCTGGATGGGCCTTAATCAGCGGACTGTGCCCTAAATCCTTCACCTTGGCTCCGCAATAAGGCTCCGTAGTTGCCGAGTCTCGCGGCCCCTCTCCGTCTTAGGGTCGGGTGGTGCATTCTGAACAGCAGGGCTGCTGCCGAAATATACAAGCTCCAAGTTAACCCATCCGGATAAGAATCACTCTAACCAAAGCGTGCAGAAAGCATTTTCTTGGTATGGCCACAGGTCCGCTTTTCAGTATCCTTATGTGACAGCCGCTCCGTTATTGCCTGACGCGTTTCATCTTACGACTTCTTCAGAGGCTGGCGGAGATGGTGCGTGCTCCGAGCTGCCTCCCTTTTGAATGCATCTGCTGGCCCTTAGATTTGGGCGGTTCCATCAAGGCAGAGCATTGTGGGAGATGCAGTCCCGGTGTTTAGTCCTCCTGTATGGATGCACCGGAATTCTGTCAAAGTTCATTTAAAACCCTGGATGGGCCTTAATCAGCGGACTGTGCCCTAAATCCTTCACCTTGGCTCCGCAATAAGGCTCCGTAGTTGCCGAGTCTCGCGGCCCCTCTCCGTCTTAGGGTCGGGTGGTGCATTCTGAACAGCAGGGCTGCTGCCGAAATATACAAGCTCCAAGTTTACCCATCCGGATAAGAATCACTCAAACCAAGGCGTGCAGAAAGCATTTTATTGGTATGGCCACAGGTCCGCTTTTCAGTATCCTTATGTGACAGCCGCTCCGTTATTGCCTGACGCGTTTCATCTTACGACTTCTTCAGAGGCTGGCGGAGATGGTGCGTGCTCCGAGCTGCCTCCCTTTTGAATGCATCTGCTGGCCCTTAGATTTGGGCGGTTCCATCAAGGCAGAGCATTGTGGGAGATGCAGTCCCGGTGTTTAGTCCTCCTGTATGGATGCACCGGAATTCTGTCAAAGTTCATTTAAAACCCTGGATGGGCCTTAATCAGCGGACTGTGCCCTAAATCCTTCACCTTGGCTCCGCAATAAGGCTCCGTAGTTGCCGAGTCTCGCGGCCCCTCTCCGTCTTAGGGTCGGGTGGTGCATTCTGAACAGCAGGGCTGCTGCCGAAATATACAAGCTCCACATAAGGATACTGAAAAGCGGACCTGTGGCCATACCAATAAAATGCTTTCTGCACGCCTTGGTTAGAGTGATTCTTATCCGGATGGGTAAACTTGGAGCTTGTATATATATATATATATATATATATATATATATATGATCAAGGCCGGGGAAACTCGGCTGAAACGCGTCATGTTGTGGAATGGCTAAAATAAACTGCACTGAATAATCTTTAAACCTTTCGTGGTGGTCCGTTCCTGGTGTGTGGCAGTGTGCAGTTCACTGAATAGAACTGTGCTTTCTTTCCAGGATTTGGTTTTATACACATTGTTGTAAACTTCGATCAACACAGGTATTCACCATTGATTCATTTTAAAATGTATCATACAGTTATGGCGCTTTAAATCAGGATTGTGATATAGATCATTTTTGTCCTCCCTTCCATGCCACATTTCTTTCCACCAACGACAACAACTTGTGGGTTTTTAAATCAAGCATGTGACCTAGATGGGGTTGTTTCCATTTTGGGGATCGGTATTCATAAAGGCAGTGTTGCTGAAATGCGTTTACTGAATAAATGCAAAATAAACAAGGATGATTTGATATTGCGAGTGATCCATGCCTCTTTGTTCTTCGATATTTCCGTGAGTCCCACCCTCACATATGAAAGCACCCACCCTTGGGTTCGAAAAGCATGGTGGAACTTGTCCCCCCCGCAGTGTACTGCTGGTGATGTCACATATTACATCACTCATGACATGGTCAGTGACATCACTGATGACATCACTGTTGACATCTCAAATTACATTACTTATGACATCTGTGATGACATCATCCAGTGACTGTTTGTTTCTGTAAAGTTTAAATATGTTTAATATATAGGTAAAGGCGTATTGAAGAATAAGTGGTGGTATAAGTGCCTGAATGGATGATTTAGTAGGTGCATGACTGACTATAAGTGAGTGATTAAAGTTATCTTACTGAATGCACGAGTTAGTGAGAAAACTGTGTGAATGTCTGTATCTGTTTGTCTGTTGGTGTGTAAGCGGCGGCATGGGTTTGCGAATAGCTACTTGAGTGTCTATATGGGTTATTGATTGGTTGTCTGAGTATCTGTATGGGTGCCTGAGTGTTTGTGTGGGTGGGGTGTGTGAGACGCTGTACATAGATGTGTGAGTGGGTGATTCACTGGGTGCATGGTTTCAAGAGTGCATCTGTGATGGACTGTATGGGTGGATGAGTGTGTGTATGGGTGTGTTAGTGGGTAAATGTATATATCAAGTGTAGATGTGTGAGTAACTACATATGTGAAAGGCAGTATATATGTGGGTTGGAGTATATAAATGACTATAAGTGAGAGTGTGTGATTGTGAGAGTGGCTGTACGGATGACTCTGTGCTTGTATCAGTGATTGTATAAGAGCATGAGTATGTGCTAGTATTTGTATGAGCAAGTGAGCTGGTGTGTGTATAACTGTATAGGTGAGTAAATGGTAGTGTGATTAATTATTTGCATGACTTACTAGTTGTTTGAGTAACTCTATGGATGAGTGGCGGTGTGTGAGTTTCTATATAGGTGTATGAGTGCATATGATAGTCCTGTACTGAGTGACCATAAGTATGAGTGACTGTACTGATAAGTGAATGGATGTGTGTGTGTAAACCTAAGGATCAGTGAGTGGGTATGTAGTTATTGGTGTTGGAGTGTCTATGGTTTTGAGACTGGCAGTCTGTAATTTAGAGTGGGTGTATGAAAGGTTATATTAGGGTGTGAGAAGATGCATCAATTTATCACATGGATGATGCCATCAGTGATGTCATTTGAGATGTCACCAGTGATGCCATCAGTGATGTCACTGACCATGTCATGAGTGATGGAATATGTGATGTCATCAGCAGTGCATTGCGGGGGCGCAAGTTATAGTTAGCTGAACTAACTGTAACAGGGGAATTTCTATGCTTTTGTACGAGTGAAATGTCCAACTAACTATAAATTTACCTACAACCTATGTTTTTTTCAGTGAATTTTTAAGGTTTTTTAAATGCTAATTTCTAACTATAACGTGCCTGAAAGCTATGGTTTTTTCAGTGAATTTCAAAGGTTTTTTAAATGCTAATTTCTAACTATAACGTGCATGAAACCTATGATATTTTAAGTGAATTTCAAAGGTTTTTTAAGTGCTAGTTTCTAAGTACGCCTACAGAGGTTGGACATGTGAAGAAAGAAGACAAAATGTACAGAAAGAAGCAAAAGAAATGCAAAAAGAGGAAACAGAAGCCCACAAAGACGAAGAAAAGTGCAGGAAGAAGCAAGACATGTTGCAAAATCATCCTGTACCCACAACTTTTTCAGACGGGTACTGGTGGTAACTGACGCTGACTAACCAGGCCTAGAGCCAGTGCTATGCTAAAAGACACTTAGAATACAGTGAAAACGTCTACATACACAAGGGAACACTATGTGTTGGGGTACCCCTGTGATGAGCATGACCTTCTCTGTAAGGCCCTAGTATATAATAGGGCAGAGGGATTAAAACTACCTCTTAAAAAGCGCCACAGGGCGTGTTTGCACAGTGGTGAAGGGAGGGGGGCCTGAGGTGACATGTGTGCAAACACGCCCTGTGGCCATTTTAAGTTGAGAGATTAGGTCCCCTTGACTCTTGAGGGTCCCTGGGGTCCAACTAGCCCACCAGGTACCTCCAGTAAGCGCCACAGAGCTGCATTGCAGAGAGGTGTAAAAAGGGGCATGGCCTTGACCTCTCTGCAACGCAGCCCTGTGGAGATTACTGGAGGTACCTGGTGGGCTAGTTGGTCCCCAGGGATACCCCAGTATTGAAGAAGAATTAATTCCCTAATTTAAAATGGGCCAAAGGGCGCGTTTGCAGAGTGTTTCTGGGAGGGGGCGGATCTCTGGCACCATCACAGTCTTTTTTTTTGTTAGAAGGAGGGCTTTGTGGCCCCCGTTCTTTCCCCTTTTTTTAGGCCCTGGGGCCCCCATTCCCCAGGGCTTGATCCCTTTTTAAAAAATAAAAACAAAATGAACAGGAAGGGGGCTGCGTGGGCCACCTCCCGTGGCCAATTCCTTCCCCGGGGACCCCAACTCCGGTGCATGGCCAACCATTGTTTTTTTATAGGAAGGGGGGCTGTCTCTATTGGCCCTGGAGACCCCATCCCCCAGGGCCCACCTTTATTGTGTATTATTTTGAGGGGGAGGGTGGCCACATAGCCCCCCTCCCAGGCCAGTTCTGGCTCCGGGCACCCCATTCCCTGGGGCTTGGCCATCCTTTTTTTTATTTGGAGAGGGGCTTTGTGGCCCACCTCCTCGGGCTATTTATGGACCGGGGGTTGGTGGGTCCCATGGACATCACAGGCTCCAGGAGGGGGGCTGCATGCCCCCCCTCCCATTGTGTACACAGCCCCGGGAGGTGGTGGTCCCCGGGGCTCAGGGGTCCTTAATGGACACCCAAATATACATATTAGTGCCCCGGCAAGGTGGCGGTCCACAGGGTGTGTGGGGGGGCTCAAAACACCCCACAAAGGTATTTTCTTTTAAAGAAGCCCTGGGGGTGGTGGTCCCGGGGCAGCGGGGGGGGGGAGGGGCTTGTGCCAGCGCATAATGTTTAATAAAAGCCCCAGGAGGAGGCGGTCCCCGGGGCTGCAGGGGGCTGTGTGTGCCCCGCAAATGTTTATAGAAAGCCCCCAGGGGTGGTGGCCCCATGGCTGTGGGGGTCCCCCTGGACCCCCACAGATATTTTGTGACATGCCCCCGGGACTTCGCCCACCCGGGGGCTATTTAATAATGAAGCACGGGAGCCTGCGCTTTGTTTTTTAAATTTTCGTGGCCAGATCCGTGGATCCTCCGCGCATCTCGCCAATTTTTTCTTTTTAAAAAAAAAATGCTTTTTGGGCCCTGGGGGACCTTGTGGGACCCCTAAGCAGGTCTAGGGGTCAGGGTGTTTCTACTATGCCCCCTTATCTTGTTTTACGTGTTTGTTTCCCTGGTTTCTTGTGCCTCGGTTCTCCATTACTCCAAGAAAAACAACTGTGACAGGGACATTATAGTTATGTGCAGATTTTACACACACAATACCATAGAATTTCAGCAGTTATAGTTACAATTATTTCAAATAACTATAACTTGTGCCGTAAGGTAAATTTAACTATCTCACCGACCATGCCCAGTTTTTCATCAATAATTTTACTTTAAATGTTGCAGTGATATTATAAATGATGTCATAGAAGCTGTCATGAGTGATGTAATCTGTGGGGGAATTAGCAGTGCATGGTGATGGTGTGAGTTAGTTACCTTAGGGCACAAGGTATAGTTATTTGAGATATCTATAACTCTGATTTTCTATGGTTTTGTGTGTATAAAATCTGAACCTAACTATAACCTCATTGTAACCTTTGTTTTTTAAAGTAAATTTCTATGCTTGTTTAATGGTATTTCCTAACTATGACGTCCCTGCAACCTGGGTGTGTGAGGGGATGTGTGAGTGGGTGGGTGCGTGGTTATGTGGTTATGTTAGTGCATGTTTGACTGGCTGTGTGGATCTTTGAATGGGTGTGGGAGTCGCTATGTGAGTAGGTGCGTGAATGACTGTGTAGGTGTGTAAGTGGTTTTGAGGATCTGTGAAAGGGTGTTTGATTGACTGCATGGATGTGTGAGTGGGTGAATGAAAGCTCTTTGGGTCTGTGAGTGGGTATTTGAGTGGTTTTAAGGATCTGAGTGAGTGTGTGAGTGGCTACATGGATGTGTAAGTGGGTGTGTGAGCGTGTGAGTAGGTGTGTGGATCTGTGAGTGCAGGTATGCTTTTTTAATTTTTTTATTGGGCCTGGGTACACAGATCAACCTGATTTCAACAAAATGTAAAAGGATCCAGGGCGGATCCATTGTTCCTCACGTTGGTTAAAAAAAGGTTTTGGGACAATTTGTTGCTCGTTGAGGGGCCCTCTCAGACCCCTCCAATAGTTCAATGAGGTCAGGGTATCTTGACCCTGACCCCTTCTATCACTTTTTACCTTTATTTTCCCCACTGGGATTAAACTCCTGATAGACAATGTGGTGGAAGTAACATTCCTCTCAGGTAGCAGCCAATCATTCGCAGCATTGCTGTTGGTGTGTGTATTCATGAATCCAAGGAAGATCCGAGGACACTCAGTGTCCTTAGATATACAATTCTGAATTTCAGTTAACATCTAAAAAACTACAGAGACGGATTTACACCAGATCACAAAAAAGGTGCTTTCTGGACCAAGCTCTTGCTTTCTACAAAACTAGGTTTAATTCCGTGCAGCGGTTTGGGTTGCAGTGGTGGCTAAAATCCCTATAGGAATTTAAATGGGGAAAAATGTTTTGAAACCCCCTTTTTTCTTGGCCCCCGCTTAAAGAATCACCCCGAAACTTTCAAGACAGCAGCTTTAGTGAGTATCCTACTAATTTTTGGGAAGATTCGTCAAACTGTGCCAAAGTTATAGACAAAACAATAAATGCTTTTCCTGTGAAAACTAGGTGTTAACTATAACTACCTACTTGTGATCACCAGTAGCTAATGTATATATACACATATTAATATATAAATATATATATATATATATAAATATATATATATGTACACACATATTTATATATATATATACACATATATATGTACACACACATGTATAAATGTGTGCGTGTTTGTGTGTGTTTTGTAAGATGCATTTTCCCTGGCTTTCTTAATTTTCAAAAGATCATTTCCATTCAGCTAATGAAGGCTTTCAAAATAAATCTTTATTGATATATATTTATACTGGAACTGGAAATGGTTATTTAACATAGAACAAATATTTCTTACAAATATGACTCTAAAGGCAAAATATTAATAGTCAGATTCATTTTAATGTAAGCCATTACCAGAATGCTCTAATGAGAAAGCTGACATGCTATTTCCTATTGCTTTAATATAAAAGATAATAAAATGAAAAATGTAATATGGAGTATACTTTCTACACCATGTGCTTTTCAATGAGCAGTAGCTATTTAATTGCATAACGTAGTGAAAGTCTAATGCTGGTCTACACCAGTATCTCATTCTATATGCTTTGCATACACAGTCAGGGTATCCCCCTTTTATCAATGCCCTAGGGCACCTTTCATCTTAAGAAGGATGTGGAGTGCTCTGGAAAGGGGAGCAACTGCTTGCATTTTAAGATAAAATGTAATAGTTGAAAAAAAATTAAGCATAGTTTCTATGTGTGTAGGAAAACAACCTTGTGAACTGTTTCCTTAACTGCTAGTAACTTTGATGCACTTTCCAATTTCCAAGGCTATTTAGGTAGCATGGCGTACAACACAGTTAGCATATGAGCCATAGCCAAAATACCTACTTTCAGAAACATTAATTCGTGTTGTTAGACCTGGCATCCTTTGTGTGGTTTCCCCTGACTTTTTGCATTCTGACCTCCTGTTTTTGCTGACTTTGTTTTTGCTGGCCTTAGGATTTTGAGGACTTTTCCACTGTTAATGAGTGCTAAAGTGCATGTGCTCGTTTCTTTAAACATGGCAACATTGATTTTAACCATAATTGCATAGGCAAATTTGACTAACGTATAAGTCCCAAGTAAAGTGCCCTACAGGTGCCTAGGGCCTCAAAATCATATGCCACTAGTGAGCTTGCAGCACTGACTGTGCCACTCATTTCAGTAACCCTTTAAACCTGACTCAGGTCTGCTAAAGAAAAGCCTGTGTTTGCAGCTTTAAAGTGCCATTTCGACCTGGCAAGTTAACCTACTTGCCAGACCCAAACCTTCCTTTTTATATATGTTGACGCATAGATTAACCCATTGCATCACATTCAGAACTGCAGCATTCGGAAGCAGCACTTCCCTCTCGGAACCCGCTACATCGCTGCAGTTGTGTGGAGAAATCCAGCACAACACCCCCTGCTTGGGAATTATCGATGCATCTCGTACTGCGACAAGAATTGAGGTACTTTTGCTCAGCAGGCCCTGCGTGGTTCCTGTAGCCAGCCGGCACTCCATTACCGGTGACCTGAACGCTTGACCTTGTCCTGTTTAACTCTTTGAGCACTAATTGCTTCTAAGCGCTATTATTGCATTTCATCTTTAAAAATGCATAACTTGACTGCTACTGATTTGATTTTTGACATTTTGGTATTGTTTTATTTGAAAAAATTATTTCTGTTTTTTCAAATTGGTGTTGTATTTTTTGGTGTTTTCATTTTTCTACTGTGTGTTGTGTGCACACATGCTTTACACATTGCCTCTTAACTTAAGCCTGACTGCTGTATTCCAAGCTACCAGAGGGTGAGCACATGCTAATTTAAAGTGTGTTTCTAACTTATCAAGACTAGGATTGTGGTTCCTGCTTGGACAGGGTGCATACTTCTCCCAATCGGAGACCCAACTTCTAACATTGGTGATCAGTGGTGAGGATAGGATTTTCATTTGTGCAGTACATACTGTAATTGGTGTGCACTACTATCCTTATCTCAGACCAAATCAAAGCCTTTTCACTTCTCCCTGATTGGCATTTTTAATTCTTTTTTCAAAAACATGTCTCTGTAGGGAGAAGCAGCATCTGCACCTGCAAAAATTGATTTTGAGAAGGCCAAGCTGTAGACCTACACTTTGCCCCAGCCCAAGGGTTTCTACCAAGGGATTGAGCTTGCTACCAAAGGCTTAACCAAGAAGGTGGAGCTGCAAAAGGCGCTGAGGGCTTGGATGGAAACTCCTGATGCAGTACCTGTGACCCCAGAGGAGGAGGATGAGGAACTGGATAATGATGAGGAGCTGGACCAGGATTCACTGAAGAATCTAGGACTGCTTATTGGGCAGGGGCCAACATCCTAGCAGGAACAGGGGTTCTCCCAGGACAGGGAACAGGATATTATCCAGAGGCCTGTCCCTAGAGGATCTGAAGGATGGGAGACAGGATAGGGAATTAAATTTGGAGCTAGCTATGCTGAAACTGAGATTACTGTGGAGTGTTTGGCTCACGAGAGGAGCATGAGAGAGATGAACATAGAGCCCAGGGCAGCTGAGGCCAGCCACAAGGGTAGCGGCATTTTATCTGTGTCCTCCAACAAGAGAGTACATATACTCAAGGGTCTGGTGCCTGATTATGGAGTGGGAGATGACATAGATGGATGATTTGAGGCTTATCAGATTGCCTTGCAGATGCACACAATCTCTGAGGGTGATTGGGAGGATTAGTCTGTGGAAGCATCTCCCTACTGAGGGGAGGGACACCCTACTGGAACTAGTGGGGAGTGGCAGGATGTGTTATCCCTCCATGATGGAAGTCCTAATCAGGAAATATGGTGTAAAACTAGAGACGTACAGGTAGAAGATTAGGGATAGTGTGAAACTATGCCCACAGACCTGGGTGGATTGTGTTAATCTGGACTGGATGGCTGTGGAAAGGGCAGTGATGTTAAAGATTATCAGGGGCTGTATAACTTGATTGCAAAAGAGCACATGTTTAGTCTCTATTTTACAGATCTGCACCAGCACTTGATTTAGAATAAGCTCTATGACCCCAGGGAGATTGCTAAGGAGGCGGACCTGGGTCAGCACCAGGGTCCATAAGAAGGTGTCTGGGGGATCACCACAAGGGTGGGCAGAGTACTCCCAAGAAGAAGGGAGGGCGACACAATAAAAGCAAGGAAGGCTCCAAGCTAGCTTCATGGGTCAGGATTCCCATCCTCCTGCTGAGAAGAAAAAGAAGTGGTTACCTGACAGTAAGTCTGCAGGGAAGGCACCCCCTTAATGTTATGAGTGTCAACAGAAAGGACACCACATGGGGGATGCCAAGTGTCCAAAACTGGCACAGCTCCCTATCCATGGGCAGTCCCTGAGGCTGGCTAGTGTAACGCTTTGGGAGGACTTTGTCCCAGCTAGTGGTGGGGACCGAGTAGAGGTTACCCTAGTGTCCCTGGGTGATGGAAAGATGGTACAGAGAACCCACATGCCTGACAATACTAAGAAGTAGAGTCAGTGAGTCACCATCAATGGGCAGAGGGTGGAGGCTTTGGGAGACACAGGACTACCATCCAATGTCATCTGGTGTATTGAGAACAGGTAGTTCCTAATGTGTTCCATTAGGGACTACATGCTGCTGACAATCATGAGAACCACTCTCCCAGAGGCTACTGTTCCCTTTGAGTGGGGGAGGTTGACGTTCCTTGAGGGTAGCTGTGAGTCCATTCATGCCTGGGGATTGTCTGCTTGGTAATGACCTAAAACATACCACCTGGAATGAGGATGAGCTCCGGTCACACTTTGAGATGTTGGTGTTGCCTGAATGGGTGTGATTGACATTTGCATAATCGACGTTTGAGAGGATGAGCGAAGTTGTTTCTTAATCACCATAAAGCACTTCCATACATCGTCTGGGGAACTAAGTATTATATAAACGCATATATAAACATGTGGAAAATCCAGATTTAGCAAACAAGATATGTGTTTCTCTTTGATTGGTTGACCAACCACTGGGTCTAAAACTGCACTATCTTCAATTGGGTGCAGCAACAAGGTACACAGAGCTGAGAGAAACTGGGCATGATTTCTCCTTAATTCTGGAGAAAGTGCATAATCTGTTGGTCCAGGTCAGCTTTTTGCAGCTGTGTACTGTAGTTCGTTGCAGCCCTTTACCATGGCTGTGGTCTCCCTTCAGTGAGCAGTAGACACATAAGGATTGAAAACCACAGGTACACCCGAGTGCCTCTGAAACTAATCCTGCCAGCAAACAAATAAGCCATATTAATGAAGCTGCGCTGGGGCTCATGAAAATACATTTGAGGTTTTTTAATGTTTCCAGCTGGTGAGGGATTCTTGGGGATACCGAGATGTTATTTGGAGAAGGGTAGTAGGAGAGGGATAAGAGAAAGTGTAACTACTGAATAACTTCATGGCCACTAATCTCCAGCTACTTGGCTGTATCCTCCAAGCATGGAGTGCAAATAACAATTCAAAACAATGAGACACAATGGAAAATAAAAGTACTCTTCTACTTAGCTAAACAATTAAATTGGTTAAATCTGACAAATCATTCAGACTTTTTGCTACTCTGTTGCTGACCCTTCTGTTTTCACAGGCCCTCATTGTTTAAACAATTGAAAATCACACACATCTTAACACACACTATGATCAGTAGCACAATTGCTAATGCAATGTCCATGGATAAGGGTGAAAAGTGACTTTGTTCATCTCCACCATCCCTGTAACTTCGACTTTTGAATGAAGGCTTGCGGGGCCCAAAACACAGTGACAGAGTACTATCTCATGAATGCTGGTTGCCAAACCATCAACAGTGAGTGTTACTTGGCATACTACCCTGTTTGAGAAACCCAAGGGTAAATAGACTCCACACACCAGTCCTAACAATCTGAGATAAATAATAAAAAGTAGACATCTGGTCAAAAGCTAAGAAGTGGGGAAACAAAAGGGTCTGCCAGAAGAAGAATCTGAAATGGATCAGAGGGGAGAGGAAAGAAAAAGTGGCAGCAGGAAACCCCTAGTCCAGGAACCAGACATGTTTGCACATACCTGTGAATAAAAGAAAAAGTAAACAGAGTTGTTTTTAGATCAAAGTAAGACGATGGGCGAGGAGAGAAAGGTATGAAGAGGTTGAAGTCCTCTATTCCCAGGCACCCCAGTCATCCTAATGCTTTGGTATGCTCATCCTGCTCAACAAATACCCCTTGATGTGCTTCACTGTTTTCTTTCTATGAAGTTAGGAAATTACTTGAAAGATCAACTGTCAGCTTTCCTGAGTGATAGGAAGGCAAGGTCATGCATACGTCTTTCCCATTCCACAAGACATCAACAAACTGATTTCTGGAGGATGATCCCAAATATGCTTACATTCCTGACATGTTTTAAAATCACTTGCCTTTAAAAAATCTTATCTAAAGAAGAAAATCAGAATCAAGGGAGCACAACAAAAGCATCCAGTGTAATAAGTCAACCCGAGAGCCATACCTTGTAGGCCATTCTACTCAAACCAACCTGATGTGTTCAATGACATCAAAGGAACCAACGTCAAGTTAGGCAACGAATACAAAGTCTCACCCAAACGCCTTGGCAGAGAATTACGTCACAATGCCTGCAACCTTGACAATTAAATCAAACTTTATCAATACATCCCCAATAGACAAAGTCTCTCAGCTCTCAAGCACTGACCCTGAAAACAATCATGCGATTGAAAGACCCTTAAATGGAGCATCTCCTGTATTCTATACAACCTCTGTCACAAACACTATCAAGACTTGAAAGAAATGCCAGCAGAGAGTGAAGAATGTTTGCAGCTTAAAAAAAAGATAACTGAACTATTATGTTAACCCTGCTTTCTGAAACTACCGACAAAAATATATACAGGATAATGCAAAGTAAGACATTGTCCTTGAATTAGAAAAAAGAATGACCCAATCATCATCTGTCCCTCCTATATGAAAAGATTTAGACCCTACTTAGGAGTTCAGAGGAAATGTGCATACCGTTTTTGCACCCTATTCTAATATATTCATCTGAGATCTTTCCTAGTGCAAATTTCAGTAGTTGATATCTGGCATACATTGCTCTGCTTTGCTCTATTTTCCATGAGGTTGGCATTCCATAGGTGGTGCATGTGTGTTCTCTTGCACCCATCCATAGATTTTGACACCAACCTGTATCCACAAAGATTTGTGCAGAAATCCTGTTCCTCCCTGAGCTGTCATAAAGAGTAGAAATATCTTTATTTCTCCTCATTATATCTTCTTTGTATGTGTGCTGCTCCTGTAGCACACATGCAAAACAGAAATAGCCTTGTGGGAGAAAAACCGTACCCCAAAATGGAAACACCCCAAAAAGGTACATCATTCGCTTCCCCCACAATTTACTGGATCAGACATGGTGTTAAACCTCAATTTAATAAAGCAACGTGTCTTCTTGTTAAGGCATCTCCTATCACATCAATTAGCAGAGTAAAATAGTTCTAGATCAATGGAAAAGTTAAAGGATGTTATTACACAATTTCAAAATAAGTGGTACAAAGTCAATGCGAGAAGGCTTTCAGATGCAAAGATATACAGAGTACATTAAAGTTAGAAAAACTTTTTTAAGTGTTAATGGGCAGCAAAATCACAAGAAACTGGGCAGCATCCCTAGTAGAATAGGAATCAAATGATTCTTCTACACAATTACTGCATACAAAATTAGAGACATTGTCAAATATTTATGGTCTGAGCAAAAGTATCATTTTACAGTAAATTTGAACACAAAAATAGTACATGTCATAACAAAAACACTTATCTGAATATAAACCACTGTGCAATGCAAACATTGAGTGTATGACTAGACTAGTGATCATTGCAAAAAGCAGAGGAAGAGACCCTGACAAACGTTACAAGTCATAGAGAACAGGGAAAAGTTAATCAAAGCAATATAATCATAACAATGAAAATAAACAAGTACACAGTAGCTAGACTGTGCTCTGTGGAGCCTTTGAGGAGAAGATGTGGCGGGGCATGGGTGGGGGAAGCTGGAGCGTGTGACAGAGATGACATCCCTCATGTTTAAAATGTAGATCAATACAGACATGTGGTCTGACTAAAACACACTAATAACTAAACTTGCATAGCACACATTATTATTAGAGCACACAAATAAAAAACTCAAAAATAATCCCTCTGCCTTTCAGGATGGTTCTTCTGCAGGCAAAGATGCCTTCCTGATCAAAGGCACAACACAGGCACCCGTGCATTATGGCACAAGCGGGCCTGTGTTGGTGTTTGGCAGCACACAGTCTGCCAGTGCAGAGTGGACCTGTGTAATTTCGTTGAGGTTATGAAGCACTTCCACTCTCTCCAGGTGATGTGCAACACAGTGCATCAACTTTGCTTGCTGTGCTGCAGTGCTCCACTTGTTAGTAAATCTGGCCTGGGTGAGCAAACTCCGCTTCCTGAGGTTTATCCTCCAAATCTCGTAAACCTAAATTCAGGTGCGCATGTTACCCCTAGTAATACCATAAAGGAAGGAATTGTTTTTCTTGGCACCATTATTGCACAATAAACCCTCAGACCCAAAGGAAATCAGAATTGTTGAATGGATCTTGAAAATGTGTAAACAGGGTTGTGAAAAAGGCAATCTGCCAGAAACACTGGTGTGCATTGCGGAGTCGAAATGGAAATTCGGTAGCATTAAAAATAAATCAGACCTCTGATGTTTTAAGCTCCTATAACCAAGTAGCAAACTGATATAATGTCCTAATGCCTTAAGACATACATCCTTTTAAACTGGGTAACCCAAATCTCATGAAGTTTAAACTAAATTACCAGCAACTCTACTTTTGCCCTTCCCACATGAATCTCATGATTCTAATATCATTCGTTTTCACGCTTTGACTCCCAACTCTATCACTCATTTTTCCAGGGAACTATTCCACAAAAACTGTAAATGGATTTCTTGTGGCTTATGCTTTTTTACTGTCATTTCTTTTATTCTCTTTCATATTGACGGCTTTTTGACATTGCTTGACAAAACAAAGGCCAAACAGCAGCCAAAGCATGCTAAAAAGGTAAATTATGAAGTCGTGCCTCAGGAAATTACTTCAAATCCATTAAATTGACATAACATTTTGCACCATCACAAATAGGGCAGAAGCTTTCAGTCCACTGTCGACCAATATGTTGTTTATGCGGAGATTCTTGATTGTGGCATTGATTGGCATTTTTACTGTTTTGTTACATTAGTTGCTATATTCGTGTATTAGCTGTTTAGTCCTGTACATCTATTTTGCTATAGGAAACGTTTTACCGATATCAACGTTTTCCCTACAGTTGCTATAATCAACATCCTTGTACTCTGAGATATCAGATTCGTAATGCAATGGGGTATATCACTTTACTAACTTTTTCAAATGAATGTAAACACTACCATGTTGTGTTATTTTTGGAGTAAATTACCTCCATGTAAAAGTTGTTGGCAGCAGTGGTATAAAAAATATAATTAGAAGCAGTGAAGATCGTCAGCAATTGCTGGTAAAAATCACCAAACGTAGAAGAGTTCGAGGCATTTTCAGTAATTGTTGCTGTAAGTGGAGAAATGCGGATCCTTTCCAGTAATAAAACCTGATTTAAAAAATGCTGATGAACTTGACAGGACTAGAAAACACACTATACTAAGCCGACACCTCCCCACAACACTCACTCAGAACAGATTGGATATGTTATGCTGTGTTGTGTTGTATTCTGCTTTGTTCTTAACAGTGGAACAAAGACAGACAAGGAAGACATAGCACAATTTGTTTAAAACAAAATTGAGTGCTACAAAATAGTGAAATATGTATATATATATATATATATATTTTTAGAACAAAGAGGGCGGCACAACTGGATACTTTTTACGAAGCTTTATTCACACAAACACTCCACCGACGCGTTTCAGCCTCACGGCTTTTTTCACGGTCAGCAAGTCCCTTTTTGCTTTCTGTTTATATACTGTCCCATCTTAGCCATTAAGTGGCATTATGGGATATGTAGTTTATAAAGCAAAACATTTGAAAATATTGTTAAAATTAAAACAAAGGACTGATGTGCTCTGAGTGTGAAAGTCTAGTACTTAGGCGCCCTTGGTTATTAATACTTGGGGCATGTATGCAACCATAGTATTAATTATTTTAATTTTGCAGTGTTGGGTATAGTACCCTATTACTTTCAATTACAGTCTGTGCTGAGTTCAATATCACTCCAGATGTATGTGGAGATCTTCTCCAAAGTTCATGCCTCTGGGGTGTTTTGTTCGGAATTGAATTATGAGACGTGATTCCATCTGTCGTAGGAGACGCACTGTGTCTCCCCCTCTGTCGAGTTTGGTCAGCATTCTCAATCCGTAGAAGTTCATGGCACGCCAGTCCCCATTTTGACATGTTTTTAGGTGTTTCGCTGTAGCATATAGCATATTTGAGTTATTTACAGCCCGGATATGCTCCAGAATTCTTTTCTTCAGCATACACGTTGTAGATCCTATGTATTTCATACCACATTTGCATTCAATCGCATACACTACGTTTTTGGATGTGCATGTGATGTATTGTTTGATTGGCATGTATTTTCCATTTGGTTCCATTACATTCTTCATTTTCTTGCCTATTTTACAGGCTTTGCATGTGGCGCATGGTTTGAAGCCCACATTTTGTTCTGTCCACCATTTCTGTTTTTGATCAATCTGAAAATGGATTTTAACTAGTAAGTCTTTTAAAGATGTGTTCTTTTTGTATGTAATGGAGGGGTGTTTACCCGCTAATTGTCCAATGTCTGGATCGCTGGTTATTAAATGCCAATACTTTTTCATTTTCTTTGCAATCAACCCACTCTCTTTGTTGTAAGTGGTTATGAATCTTGGAGGATCCTTGTCTTGTGGGGGTTTCTTTTTTTCAATCAAGGTTTCTGCTCTGCTGATTTTATCAACTTTCTTTTTACAATCCTTCAATACATAGTCTTTGTATCCCCTGGATTGGAATCTAGTTTTACTTTCAAGTATCATTTTCTCCGCATCTTCAGATTTTGAGCAATTTCTCTTGAGTCGAACATATTCTCCGTACGGAATGCTTTTTAGCAGTGATTTCGGATGAAAGCTGGTGCCATGGAGAACACTATTAGTGGCAGTTTTCTTACGGAACAACGTTGTTTCAAGATTTCCTTCTGAGATATAGACTTTAGTGTCTAAGAAGTCTATCTCCTTCTTGCTGGTTGAACATGTGAATTGGAGTCCAATCTCATTCTGGTTGAGTTTGATGAAAAATTTCTGGAACTGATCGTTGGTCCCATTCCAGATCAGGAAAAGGTCATCAATATATCTGACCCAAAGTATAATCCGATCAAGTTCTTCCTGTTCGTTGTTGTTCCATACTATCATTTTTTCCCAATAGCCCATGGTGATATTAGCATAATTGGGAGAAAAAGACATCCCCATGGCCGTGCCACACTCTTGTTTGTACAGATCACTGTTGAATAAAAAAACATTGTTCGTCAAGCATAACTCTATCATTTTGAGAAGCATTGCTGTGTGTTGCAATTCTTTGATGCTGCGCTGATGTAGGAAGTATTTGCATGCTTTCAGACCTACTTCGTGCCTGATTGAAGTGTAGAGTGACACAATGTCTATTGTCACTAAGAGATAACTTGGATTCCATGGTGTATCCATTAGGATTCTCAGAAAGTCTCCGGTGTCCTTTAGATACGATGGCATACTTTGAGCAATCGGAGCCAGAAAGTTGTCAACATACCTTGAGACCTTTTCATATAGCGAGTTACAAGAGGACACAATGGGTCTCCCTGGTGGTTGGATGAGTGTCTTGTGGATTTTTGGTAAAAAATAGACACACGGGGTGATTTGATGTTCCGTGGTCATATATTTTCTCTCGTCTTCATTTATCAGTCCTTTTGACTGCCAGGCTAGTAGTTGTTCCTTTAAGTCAGACGTCATTTTGCCTATGGGGTTCGTTTTCAACTTGCTATAATGTTGTGGGACCTTTAGTTGGCGTTCCGCTTCTTGGATGTAATCCTTAGTGTCCAGGATAACGATATTTCCCCCTTTGTCGGCGGGTTTTATCGTTATAGTTGCATTGTTCATTAGATTTTGAATTGCCTTTCTTTCTTTGGTTGATAGATTTTGCCTCTTGTTATCTTTGACTTTGATGAGATTATCTATCTCTTCCATCATGGCATCCGAGAACAAGTCAATTTTATTTCCTGGCGATAGGACTGGACAGTATCGAGATTTGTTTTTTAATCCAGTGTTTCTGCTCAGGTTGGTTTGAATGTCCATTTTTTCCAACATTTGTGAGTCTGTTATAATGTTGCCATCAGGGTTGAACATTGTCTCAAATGTCTCTCTCAGGTCCGATATTTGTTCAATGGTAGTGGTGGTATTATCCACCGTAGCTTCTACTGTGGTTTCATTGTCACAATTTGATGTCACTTTATTGGCATGGATTTTAGCCAATTTTAATTTCCTCACAAATTTGTACAGGTCAATTTTTGTTTGTGGATAATCGAAATGGGCTTCTGGGCAGAATGATAGACCTTTATTCAATACGTTTTGTTCTTCCTGTGTTGGTTGGTATTGTGATAGGTTTACGATTAGATTGGTCACTTCCGGTTGCGTAGAGGGTATTGCCTTCTTTCGTTGCTTGGACCTGCGGGTTTTTCGGGTGCTGGTGAGGGATTTGGCTGGTTTTGTGCACTTTTTCCTCTCCCTCTGTTCTGAAAGTACGCTCTTCCTCTTCCTCCTCCTCTGGTGATATTCTTTTCTAGGTTCACCATTTTTACTTCTTCTAAAATATTGAAGTTTTTTGACTGCTCGCCTGTCACTTCAATTAGACTTGCATCTGATTCACTGCCACTAGATGCCTGTGTGTTGGGAGGAAAGTTCTTTTTTAAATTGTCGTAGCGTCTCGCAAAGGTCAGGATGCGGCCATGTAGATAATCAAGTTCATCTCTTTTGAACTTGCGCTCTTTGCGCTCCTGTATTTCTACTTCGTATGCATCCAGTCTTGTTTCCATTTCAGATCTTAATTTGATTATTTCTTCCTGTTTTGTTTCTTTGGAAATAAGTTCTTCCATCTCTTTTATTTTTATTGTGATGTCATCAATGTCCATTTTAGCGTGTTTGATCAAGATGCGCATCATATTTAAAGAACACGTCGTGTTATTTTCTAACCATTCCAGAATCAATTCCTCCTTGGTGTCTGGATGAGTTGGCATAGTAAATATCCTTAACCCTCGCGGAATTCGTTTGACTTCCACATAGTTTTCAAGAGTTATAATTTCCCAGCTTTTATTCACTTCTTTTTTATACAAGCGTTCCAATGTATTCATTTGTTGTTTTAACGTGACATTTTCAGTGTCAGGTGCCTTTGTTTTGCGGGTCACGTCTGCCGCTGGACTTGATTATCTACATGGCCGCATCCTGACCTTTGCGAGACTCTACGACAATTTAAAAAAGAACTTTCCTCCCAACACACAGGCATCTAGTGGCAGTGAATCAGATGCAAGTCTAATTGCAGTGACAGGCGAGCAGTCAAAAAACTTCAATATTTTAGAAGAAGTAAAAATGGTGAACCTAGAAAAGAATATCACTAGAGGAGGAGGAAGAGGAAGAGCGTACTTTCAGAACAGAGGGAGAGGAAAAAGTGCACAAAACCAGCCAAATCCCTCACCAGCACCCGAAAAACCCGCAGGTCCAAGCAACGAAAGAAGGCAATACCCTCTACGCAACAGGAAGTGACCAATCTAATCGTAAACCTATCACAATACCAACCAACACAGGAAGAACAAAACGTATTGAATAAAGGTCTATCATTCTGCCCAGAAGCCCATTTCGATTATCCACAAACAAAAATTGACCTGTACAAAATTGTGAGGAAATTAAAATTGGCTAAAATCCATGCCAATAAAGTGACATCAAATTGTGACAATGAAACCACAGTAGAAGCTACGGTGGATAATACCACCACTACCATTGAACAAATATCGGACCTGAGAGAGACATTTGAGACAATGTTCAACCCTGATGGCAACATTATAACAGACTCACAAATGTTGGATAAAATGGACATTCAAACCAACCTGAGCAGAAACAGTGGATTAAAAAACAAATCTCGATACTGTCCAGTCCTATCGCCAGGAAATAAAATTGACTTGTTCTCGGATGCCATGATGGAAGAGATAGATAATCTCATCAAAGTCAAAGATAACAAGAGGCAAAATCTATCAACCAAAGAAAGAAAGGCAATTCAAAATCTAATGAACAATGCAACTATAACGATAAAACCCGCCGACAAAGGGGGAAATATCGTTATCCTGGACACTAAGGATTACATCCAAGAAGCGGAACGTCAACTAAAGGTCCCACAACATTATAGCAAGTTGAAAACGAACCCCATAGGCAAAATGACGTCTGACTTAAAGGAACAACTACTAGCCTGGCAGTCAAAAGGACTGATAAATGAAGACGAGAGAAAATATATGACCACGGAACATCCAATCACCCTGTGTGTCTATTTTTTACCAAAAATCCACAAGACACTCATCCAACCACCAGGGAGACCCATTGTGTCCTCTTGTAACTCGCTATATGAAAAGGTCTCAAGGTATGTTGACAACTTTCTGGCTCCGATTGCTCAAAGTATGCCATTGTATCTAAAGGACACCGGAGACTTTCTGAGAATCCTAATGGATACACCATGGAATCCAAGTTATCTCTTAGTGACAATAGACGCTGTGTCACTCTACACTTCAATCAGGCACGAAGTAGGTCTGAAAGCATGCAAATACTTCCTACATCAGCGCAGCATCAAAGAATTGCAACACACAGCAATGCTTCTCAAAATGATAGAGTTATGCTTGACGAACAATGTTTTTTTATTCAACAGTGATCTGTACAAACAAGAGTGTGGCACGGCCATGGGGATATCTTTTTCTCCCAATTATGCTAATATCACCATGGGCTATTGGGAAAAAATGATAGTATGGAACAACAACGAACAGGAAGAACTTGATCGGATTATACTTTGGGTCAGATATATTGATGACCTTTTCCTGATCTGGAATGGGACCAACGATCAGTTCCAGAAATTTTTCATCAAACTCAACCAGAATGAGATTGGACTCCAATTCACATGTTCAACCAGCAAGAAGGAGATAGACTTCTTAGACACTAAAGTCTATATCTCAGAAGGAAAACTTGAAACAACGTTGTTCCGTAAGAAAACTGCCACTAATAGTGTTCTCCATGGCACCAGCTTTCATCCGAAATCACTGCTAAAAAGCCTTCCGTATGGAGAATATGTTCGACTCAAGAGAAATTGCTCAAAATCTGAAGATGCGGAGAAAATGATACTTGAAAGTAAAACTAGATTCCAATCCAAGGGATACAAAGACTATGTATTGAAGGATTGTAAAAAGAAAGTTGATAAAATCAGCAGAGCAGAAACCTTGATTGAAAAAAAGAAACCCCCACAAGACAAGGATCCTCCAAGATTCATAACCACTTACAACAAAGAGAGTGGGTTGATTGCAAAGAAAATGAAAAAGTATTGGCATTTAATAACCAGCGATCCAGACATTGGACAATTAGCGGGTAAACACCCCTCCATTACATACAAAAAGAACACATCTTTAAAAGACTTACTAGTTAAAAGCCATTTTCAGATTGATCAAAAACAGAAATGGTGGACAGAACAAAATGTGGGCTTCAAACCATGCCGAACATGCAAAGCCTGTAAAATAGGCAAGAAAATGAAGAATGTAATGGAACCAAATGGAAAATACATGCCAATCAAACAATACATCACATGCACATCCAAAAACGTAGTGTATGCGATTGAATGCAAATGTGGTATGAAATACATGGGATCTACAATGTGTATGCTGAAGAAAAGAATTCTGGAGCATATCCGGGCTGTAAAGAACTCAAATATGCTATATGCTACAGCGAAACACCTACAAACATGTCAAAATGGGGATTGGCGTGCCATGAACTTCTACGGATTGAGAATGCTGACCAAACTCGACAGAGGGGGAGACACAGTGCGTCTCCTACGACAGATGGAATCACGTCTCATAATTCAATTCCGAACAAAACACCCCGGAGGCATGAACTTTGGAGAAGATCTCCACATACATCTGGAGTGATATTGAACTCAGCACAGACTGTAATTGAAAGTAATAGGGTACTATACCCAACACTGCAAAATTAAAATAATTAATACTATGGTTGCATACATGCCCCAAGAATTAATAACCAAGGGCGCCTAAGTACTAGACTTTCACACTCAGAGCACATCAGTCCTTTGTTTTAATTTTAACAATAATTTAAAATGTTTTGCTTTATAAACTACATATCCCATAATGCCACTTAATGGCTAAGATGGGACAGTATATAAACAGAAAGCAAAAAGGGACTTGCTGACCGTGAGAAAAGCCGTGAGGCTGAAACGCGTCGGTGGAGTGTTTGTGTGAATAAAGCTTCGTAAAAAGTATCCAGTTGTGCCGCCCTCTTTGTTCTAAAATTAATTCGAGGTTAGGATCCAGCCCTTGGGCCGAGCACACACTGTCGAGCGCACTCAAGCTTGAAGGATCGTTTTGGATTTATATATATATATATATATATATATATATATATATATATATATATATATATATATATATATATATATATCAAACACACAGTTGCCTGGAATGAGAGAGCCCACACAAGGAGTACATTTTCTGCCATTTAATGAATGAAGGATGCAGCGTGAAACACAGGTCAGTGCTTCGCAAAATTCCAGTCCAGCCCAACGCGTTTCGTGCCAACGCACTTCCTCATGGGCTCAGGGCAAAAGTGAATGCAGGCTGTGGTTGTTAAATCCAGCACCGGTGTAACAAACATCTCAATACTCCGCCCCAATGGGCGTGGCCACCCCGTGGCCTTCTGGTATTTGTGGTGCCTTCGATTTTTACTCATGTGAGTCGTCATGCCAAATTCACTCAATTGATGTGTGAAAGCAGTTACAGTGATCTCAGCAACCCACTGGGGATTTTATTTTTTAATTGCAGTGAATTTGGTCACCTTTAAGCACAATTTAGTATTATGTATTTTTACAAGTTTATAAATACATTGTATTCACAAGTTTACTCTTTTTGGCCATTTAAAAAATAAAAATTAATGAATAAAGGTAAGGTAAGTTTTGTAGCCTTTCTCTAAATGCAATACACCAAGTATTTATCTTTTTCCACCTATCCACCGCAATGCCACCACAAATCTGCTGCAATTCCAAGCACATATCTAAACCTCAACTTCTAAATCGATACAGTAAGTCTCCATCCATGCACATTGCAAAACAAACCCTAACTCATTTGAGTTTCACATCTCCCTGAAGGAAATCTGAAAACCACAGCTTCATCCGGTTTTTTAGCTTTGGTCAAAAGTACATAGTTTTAAAGTCAGGGTTTCTGTAGCAGAAGACAAAAGAGAAAGAGAAGAACAAGAGGGAGAAAATGAAGACTTGTCACCTCCAAAGAAGTTCTCCAATATTTGCAAAGATTTCTAAATCCCTTCAGGAGAAAAGAAAGTAGTTAAAAAAATTGTCCAATGCAACATATGCAGCAAATAACTGTCGAGAGGTACGGGCTGAAGTAGTCACATGGCACATCCTCTATTTGGAAATGCCTGCAAAACATACATACAAGGACATATCACAGGATGATGAGAGAGAGAGAGAGGAAAGGTGGTGATTCTTCATCAGCAGCTGGACCATCTTTGGGACCCTTACCACCTGACCAGATGGTTAGCGTCCCAGCTGCTTCACCAAAACTGCAAGACGTGGTGAGTCATTGTGGCAAATGCCACATGCCAATAGAACTAAAAATGTAATCTGTTGCCCAGTTTATGCAGGCTGTCACACATAATTGCAACATTGTTTTCACCTCGCCGTTCCACATTCCATTCCTTTTTAAACACAGTAGCTATCTGAGAAACAAATATAGAATACGTTTAACTTTACATTACATACTATTAGATTACATCCAAAAAACAGATGTGTAGCTATATAGGATGGCTGTTTAAGAGTCTGAGTATGGGTGTATAAATGGGCATTTAGGTGGCTGTAAGGGTGGGTGCCTGGGTGTGTGCGAGATTGAGTCCTCTCGCACACAATCCAATAAGCCAGATCTGGTGGCTTATTGGACTAATGAGTCCATTGTAGGGGTCTGTGTTTGCCCTCATAGTCACAGGCTCAAATCCTGGGGTCAATAAAATGAGTACCATTGAGTTGGGTAACAATAAAATCTGTTATTGAGTGTCAAGATACTCTTCTGGGTTAAGGTTTGCTTTGTAAATACACATGTTATGTATGTGAGTGTATGAGGGCCTCTGTGGGTGTGCCACTGAATATGAAAGGGGGATGGTAGTAACTGTATGGGTATCTAAATACATATGTTAGTTGCTATATGGATTGGTCACCGGTTAGTGCTCTGTTAGTGGTGGATACACAACTAGTGTGGGAGTGGCTGTATGGTTTTATAAATAGGTATGTGAGTGGCTATATAGGTGGGTGACTGTCGTATTACTGGATGCATGAGTATGTAAGTTCATGTGTAACTGACTGTCTGAGTGATGGGTACATGAATTGCTGTATAGGTTTGTGAGTGGATGTGACAGTGCCGGCATGGGTGTGTGAATGACTATTCAAGTGAATGTATAGGTGAGTAAATGCATGTGTGTGTGGTTTTAAGGTTCTGTGTTTAAGTTTGTAAGCCACTTCTGGCTATATGAGTGGTGGGTATTTAAGTGCTTTTGTGGGAGTGTAACTGGGTGTGCAAGTGCCTACCTGACTCTGTGAATAGTGAAAATTGCATATTATTAAAATACAAACTATAAGCAAGCACCCATATGTAATTTCAAAGCATTCATTCTTACTGGCTTAATAAAATAACTATATTTTCAGTATATCAATTATATCTTCCTCCTTTACTGCTCACTATATTTTTAGGTAATGTTCTCATTCAACCTTCCTTCTATTTTGCCTTTTATTGTAGTGTCTAGAAGCTACATATTTTCTTTCAGTTTACATACCCTCATAGGTTTTCTTTTTAAAATAGTTATTTTTATAGAACAGCCTAATTAACCTACCTGTAAAATCTCTTGGCTGTTGTCCAGATTTTATTTTAATATCTGTTAATATCTGTTTTCTGCTAAAAATCTCAAGTCATAAATATGGAAATTCTCCTCTCTCAGTCCAAAAGTACTAATAATGGCTACCCTTCCCACTGTGCTCTCACTCATACTCCTACACTTAGCAAATCACAGACTCCCTTTTATTATTTATTTTTGTTAAACCACTTCTAAATGGCCACTATTTTCGTAACCCTTTCTATGTTTCCTGTATAGAAGCCCAATTTGGTAGGTTATTCATGGATCCACGGATCCACCATGGGGCTCCTCAGGGCCCCCCATGTGAATCTGTTGCAGATCCACAGATCCACACAAAATCCCTTATAAGCATTAAACAATCTAATGCTTTTCATTGTATTTAATTCTGTAAAATATTGTCAATTACAAGGCATATATTTCCTGCTGTGCAATTTGTGTACACTAGTCTTCTTTTTAGTTTTACACTGCAGTCTCTTTTGTTCCATTCCCCCAAACTCTTTTAGCTCTGTTTCCACAGTAACCATGTTTCCAATAATCTCTGCCTACTAGTACGTCAACCGTTCACAAGACTTTCTCTCAACAGCATACTAGCTTCACATTACCTGTAGAAGGTGTGGTTGACTGTTTGCAATTCCAAGTATTTCCAAACAACATAACATTTTTTTCCAAAGCTAAACACAGAATGTTTTTTCTTAAAGTCACTAACTAATTTTAGTTCCCTGCACATCTCCCCCATCGAATCAAATATGTCAGTTTATATTTGACGTTCTGTCCTCCATTGTAACTGCCTTTCATCTTCAAAATCACCTCATTCTGCTGCAGCCTTTTCCTGTATGCTACTCCTGCTTGTCTGCAAAATGGTCAGAGTCTGGATTGCAGACCATAGTTTTGTGTTTTGGGACAGAGAGCATGCTATAAAGAGTGGCGTTGATAGGGACCTAGGTTTATCTAATGTAGATATTACTTGGGTTGGCTGGGGGAAGTTAAAGTGGCATCAATTGTGGCCTTTGGTTAAAAGCATTTATTTATTTTATTTTGAAAGTTTTATATAGCGCGAACAAGATCTTTGCAGATATCAGAGCGCTTTACAAGACAACGGGGGTGATAGAGTAATACAATGTACTAGTTGAGGTAGCTGATTCCTAACATCCAGACCTCACCATTGTGCACTGTGGTGACAATGACCCAGTCATAACTCCTGGGGTAGGACTGGAATCCTAATTAAGGATACCGTTGCTAAATTAATGTCACTTTCCCCACATACTGCCTTGGTGTTCGCCAACATTTTACAAAGACAGAAGTGGCAGTGGTCAACCCAATTTTGTCTGCAGATGGAGAAAACTAGGAAACATGTCAATAAGGCTGTTCCAGCATTTCTCTGAGGCCACAACATGGTCTCTATATACATTAAAACGTATGCTTCAGTATGGAGAAAATATATCAAAAAGATGGTGTCCATTTCACAGACACAGGCAACAAAGTGTTACTCAACAACTAAAAAGACGGCATCCTGTTCTATGGGTAATTATCATCTACACACCATAAACACAAAGGCTCTTTTCAGAGCCAACCTTTTTCCCAAACACTGGTTCTTTTTGTTTTCAAACCCTTTTTTCTAATTTCTCATTCAGATCCCCCATGGATCCTCAGCCAAATAAGGGTTATGGGGCAATGTTACAGGTAGAATCGCAACAGATCTGCAGATCCGTTCCCAACCAAGGGCTCACATTCAATACAAAACAACAACAATTGAATACAAATATATCCTATTACAATTTATATAACTGTATCACTGCCTATTTTTGAGAGTGAGAGTAGCTCTATGGATGTGTGAGGGGATATATGGGTTTGTGAGTGGCTATGTTAGTGGTGGTATAGGTATGTAACTGGGTGTGAGAGTAACTGTGTCGGTGTGTGAGTAGCTTTCTGGTGCCTGTGTGGGAGTTTGATTGGTTTTCTGAATCTGTGAGTGGGTGTGTAAGTGGCTGTAGGGGTATGTAAGCAGGTGTTAAGTGGTTGTGTGGGTGTGTGAGTGGCTGTATGGGTGTGCTAATGGTTGTGTGGGTGTTTAAGTGGATGTGTGCATGTGTGGTGGGTGGGCATATTAGTGGGTTTGTAAGTGGCTCTGTGGGTGTCTGAGTGGTGTGTGAGTGGCTGCATGGGTGTGTGAGTGGCTATATGGGTATGTGAGTGGGAGTGTAAGTGGTTTTGCTGTATGCGTGTGTGAGTAGGTGTGTAAGTGGCTGCATGGAGGTGTGTGCGGAAGTGTAAGTTGGTGTTTGAGTCTGTGGGTGGGTGTATGAGTAGTTCTCTGGGTCTCTGAATATAGGTGAGTGACTGTATGGGTATGTGAGTGGGTGCATGAGTAGTTAAATGGATGTGTGAGTGGTTGTTTGGGGGTGTTAGAGAGTGTATGAGTGGGTCTATAAGTGGGTGTATGTATTTTTTCATTGAGGTCTGGATCTACTGCAGATTTGCACCAGGGTCAATGCTGAGCACTGCAGTGGGCCTGCAGATACTGGCACATGCAAAAGAAATTGTGTCCCCATATTTTCTTGCCCTTGAAGGGTCCCTCACAGACGCCTTCATCTGTCCCATGTGGTCAGAATACCTCTATACTAACCCCTTATATCCTATTTTCACGTTATTTCCCTTCCCACCGGGAGCCATGACAAAATAGCAAGCACAACCTTTCTCTCATGTTGCAGGCAGCCAATCATGGCATTAATGTAAGCGCATGTATCGACAATGTCACTGACCATCTCATGAGTGATGAAATTTGTGAGGTCATAAGCAGTGCATTGCAGGAGGTATGTATTATAGTTAGCTTGGCTAACTAAAGCTGCTGAATTTCACTGGTTTTGTATGAGTGAAACCTGAGCCTAACTATAACTTCTCTGTAATCTTTGCTTTTTTCAATGAATTTTTTTCCAGTAAATCTCAAAGGTGTTTTAAATAGGAATTCTCAACTATAGCATCCCTGTAACCATTGTTTTTTTCAGTGAAAAAAAAACATATATATATACACACACACATGTATATATATATTCACTGAAAAAACCATAGGTTATAGACCATATATAGATAGGAATTAGCATTTACAAAACCTTAAAAATTCACTGAAAAAACCATAGGTTATAGACCATATATAGTTAGGGATTAGCATTTACAAAACCTTATTTTACTCGCACAAAACCATTGAAATTTGCATATATAGTTAGTTGCACTAACTATATATCTCGCACCCGCAATCCACTGCTGATGATGTCACATATTACATCATTCATGACATGGTCAGTGACATCACTGATGACATCACTGATGACATCACTGATGACATCTCAAATGACATCACTGATGACATCACTGATGACATCACTGATGACATCTCAAATGACATCACTGATGACATTTCATTTGACATTACTGATCACATCACTGATGATATCATTTATGTGATAATACAATGAACCTCTTCAGACTCTAATATAACCTTAGATACAATCAGTGTAAACAGACACTTACAGACTGTCACTCATCCATGGAGTTTCTCACACACCTAGTCAGTCATGCCAAGAATCAATCACACCTCCATTTCCTCAACTATACAGTTATACACACCTTACTTATTCAAACATATACTAACACATATTTACTCTCTTATACAATCCCTGATACAAGTTCACAATGATCCATACAGCCACTCACACATTCACAGTTATTAATATATGTCAACTCTCACATGTACTGTGTTTTACATATGTACTTACTTTGACATGTAGCACTGAGATATCAATTCACTCACCAATACACTCATGCACATAGTCATCCGCCCATACAGTTAATTCCACATGCACTTTTGAACCCTTACATCTAGTGAATCAACTGTTCACACATCTATGCACAGAGTCACACACCTCCCAGCCACCCATACACACACACTCAGTCTCCCATACAAATACTTGGGCAACCAATCAATAACCCATATAGTTACTCATATAGCTACTGATCAACACATGCAACAGTTTACAGAACAACAGACATAATGATGTACAAATTAAGACAGTTTAGTCACTAACCCATGCACTCAGTGAGACACATCTAATCACTCACTCATACAATCAGTCATGCACCTACTAAATCCTTCATCCAGACACTTATACATCCACTCATTCTTCAATATGTAAGACATATTTTAACTCTACAGAAACATACAGTCACTGGATGTTGTCATCAGTGATGTCATCAGTGATGTCACTGACCATGTCATGAATAGTGTAATATGTGACATCATCAGCAGTGGATTGCGGGTGCCCGATATATAGTTAGTGCAACTAACTATATATGCAAATTTCAATGGTTTTGTGCGAGTAAAATAAGGTTTTGTAAATGCTAATCCCTAACTATATATGGTCTATAACCTATGGTTTTTTCAGTGAATTTTTAAGGTTTTGTAAATGCTAATTCCTAACTATATATGGTCTGTAACCTATTGTTTTTTCAGTGAATTTCAATGGTTTTTTAATATCAAATTTCAAAAGCTGTAAAATGTATTCTTATTCTAATGCAAAAATATATTTTATATTTTTGTAATATAATTTTTTTATTTATATATTTTTTTTTTGTTTCGCTGCCGGTCCGCGAACCGGGCAGCTTTCCGTTAGCTCCATTTTGTTCCGCGACCCGGTCCGCGAACTGGTAAACGTTCCATTAGCGCAACTACTGCGTTAGAAAGCAACATCGTGACACGTCGCGTAAGCGCGACGTAACGCGTTACCGCGTAATGCGTCTTATGACGCGCCGCGTTAGCGCACCCGGAAGCGCTCCGGAACGCGAAGCGCAGCGCCCCGGAAGCGCTCCGGGTGCGTAGCGGGACGCGTAACGTAAGCATAACAGGTCATGTGACTTGTTCATAAAACTTTTCATTGGTTCATTTTACTTTTGGTTTCCTAATGATGTAAGGGTTGGTCATATGACCTAAAAATAACACTTTTCATTGGTTTAGAACATTTTTTTTCCCAAATGATGAAAGCCCCACCTTTTTTTCCTCACTCTGACTTTCATTTTTATGAGAGAAAGACCTACTTTGAATACCTTAGAAATGGCTTCATTAATAGCTGCAGCTGGTGCACCCCCACCACCACCACCACCTCCTTGGAAGAGAGGACCACCTCCTCAGGTTATTCTAAACCAAGAGGAGGAAGAAGAGGAAGAGGAGCAAGGGACAAGGAGGTTTTTACCTGAACAGCCAAGGAGGTCCCATGTCAAAGAAAATTATATATGGCAATTTTTTACATTTCCCCAGGGACAAAAAAAGGTAAATGCCCGGTACGTTACCTGTCTGATCTGTAAAAATGAACTGTCCAGAGGGACAGAAAAGAAATACAGTTATGGCAATTATACCATGCATCGGCACATGGAAAGGTGGCACCCTATAAATTACAGTGCTGCACAAGTACGTGATCTGCTGGATAACCCCCGACCTGTGGCCAGTACATCCAATGAAGAGGCAGTGATGGGACCAGAGGTGAGGGAGATGGTCCCAAATATCCAAATGAAATTTGGCAATGTGAAGCACTTATGCATTTTTTGTGGCCAACTGATTTGCTTCAGGGAGAGTAGCATACATTTAATCAATAAAGCAATTGACAATCACAAATGTCCAAAACACCCCAGAAAATAAATTATCCTTTTTTTTTTGTTGCTGCTGTTGAGCCCTTCATAATGAATCATTATCGTTTCTCCCCCCATCAAAAAAACAAAAAAAATATAAAACCGTTCAAAAAATACAAAAAAAATGTTCAGAAAAATAATAAAAAAAATATAAAACAACAAAAATAATAAAAAAAAGTTCTTTTCAGAACTACCTCCCCTTTATAAGAAATTGCTAGAATGTTTAGCACTCTGACAACCTCTATTTCTTTTGGTTCGCTTCCAGGTTCGCGCGCCGGTACGCGAACCGGAAGCGAACTCAAATTTCTTTTTTTTTTTTTTTTAAAAGAAGAGTAATTAAACTGAGAGTAATGTTAAAAGAAAGACAGTTAGAGGGAGTAACACAGAGATACTGTTTAAAGAGGGACTGAGAACAGGAGTGGAAAGAGTAGAGTAAAAAAGTAATAGAAAAAGGAATGAGGGAAGTAGCAAAGGCAGCAAACTGAGGGTTAAAGAAATGAAGCAGTGGAACTAATAAAAGTTAAATGTAAAAGAGATGTAACAGAATGAGTACTAAACACTTACCTTTTAATTATCGTTAACTTAGTCACGTGTTATTTTTATACTTTCAATCTGTGAATGAGAGAACAAAAATTAAAAAATTGATAGAAAGTAGTAAAAGATGAGTGAGCATGAGACAAGATGAGTACATATTAAAAATCACAATTCAAAGTACAGAATTAATTATATATATTAAATGGTTTATTTTTGCTGTTCTCAGAATATATCAAATTTCACTGAAAACAGTGAGTTGAAGGTATTCATCATATTACAGCGGGGAAAAAAAAACACAATCAAAATGATTGTGTTTAAAAAACCCATATAATATAATCAATCAGAAATAAGAACTCCTCAAAAGTAACTTACTTTCCATGACGTCAAAGGATGTCCTATGAACAACTTATACTCTGTTGTGCTGTTATTATTTTCTGCCCGCCACTTTCTGAAAGATAAGCTCTATCGTTTTAAGAAAAATGAGACATACAAAGCAATTTAAAACAGCACACTAAATTACAGCAACACCTAGAATCATTATAATTCAGTTACCTACCCTAAATTCTCACTTCTGAAAACAAGTCAAAAGGCAACATTGCTTCATAGTCAAATTCTAATCATTGCCGAAAGACTATCCTTTTTTACATTTCGAATAAGCTGTGTAATATCTTGAAGTTGTTAAAGGACCATCATGTCATATAATAGCTGCAGTTACAAATGTTCTTCCTGAAATCGACGACTGTGCAGCCAAAAAATCTCTCTTTCTATTTCTGTAATTTTTTATTGAGTAAAAAAAATATATATATTTACATGGAGCATGGGATGTACCTGAGTGGAAAAAACTGAGAATGAAGAAGGAAGAAAGGAGGGAAAGAAAGGAGCGCCGGGGGGGGGGAGAGTGGGGGGTGTAATAATTAGACTTGACAACTTATTTACATCCGGTTTATAAAGTTGGAATTGTAAAATGACATTTCACCGATAAGTTTCTATAAATAATGTAGACAGCATTACAGACTTACATCACCTCTACTCCTTCTTTTGATCTGCTGCTTGAATTAGCTTATTAAAAAAAACAATTTTCGCTCTATGCTACACTTATCCACAAGGCTATATAGTGTAGGAGCTATTAGAACCTCTTGAAATTCCTCAGAACAAATCCCCAGATTCCTTTCCTAAAATTTTGGTTGTAAGAACACCAGGTAAGAATTTTGAAGGTGAAAAGGCAATCTTTTTTTGAAAGTTAAAACAGAATCATTGCAGAATGACCAGCCATTTCCAGACTTCAAATAAGTTGTGTAATGTCCTGATGTTGTTGAAGGACCCTCACGATATATAATTGCTGCAGTTAGAAAAGTCCTTCCTGATATTGACAACTGAGAAGCCACAAAATTTTTAATTAAAGTTGTCAATTTTGTTCCATCAGGCCTACATCGTTGGAACATTAAAATGACATACTGGCCATATCTTCGTATAAATAATGTGGACAGCATTGCAGACTTACATTGGCTACACTCCATGTTTTGATCGGCTGCTTTTACTAGCTTATTAAAGGATACTAATTTAGTGTCTGGCAAAGTTAAATATATAAATCTTTCTGAGTCTACACTAGTAATACTTGATAACGTACAATTCTCGCAGTCATGCTGCCATTGATAAGAAAGGCCAAACAGATGATCTACATCTACACCTTCATCTTGCAATACATTAAGCATATACATTAAAAACTCCTGACAATCTTGCTGAATATTTTGAGAGAATTGTGTTTGACCTGAACATTTGTCTAACAGATTTCGAATTTCAGACACACTTTCTACTCTTGTTCTATCAGCACTACATTTCTCGAACACAGAATTCAACAAACAGCAAAAACTTTGATCCGAATTGATCACAATCTGTTCTTTTAAAGTTTCTAGAGAAAAGACAACAGTAACCACTACATTAGCATAGCAGTTCACACCAGAACTATTTTTAAATTGAAAACCAACAACATCTTCAACAGAATTCATTTTGTTTCTGCTTACAATTTTGGGTTCATCGACTTTTGGTCTTTTTGCTACAACCTCCCTACTATTAGTGACATTTCTTCGTTTCCGGCCTACCACACGTTTCTCAAACAAAGGATATTGAGGCAAATGTGGCGCATACTCTCTTCTTAACCTATTGTATTCCATAACACAATCTAGATCCGCACAAATGTTTGTGACATCACACTCAATCAAGTACAAACCCGATAAAGTTCTGACTCGTGACAATACTACATAAGCCATACCATCCTTGAACACAGAACTGCCAATATTCACCAAAGCACTGTCTACACTTAAACCTTGTGATTTATGGATTGTCACCGCATATGCCAAGCAAACAGGAAATTGCTTACGGCGAACATATATGTCTTTTACAAGCAAAAACCTAGCTGTGCAACGACCAATTAGCTGTACTTCCTCAATGCCATCAAATTTAATTTTTAAAAATTCAATTCCATCCCTATTTCTGTATTTCTCAAAATCAACAACATTACCCATTGATCCATTTACCAGACCTCTTTCAACATGTAAATTCCTTCTCAAAATGATACGGCAATTTAAGCACACATTCAGAGTCTTTTCAAAACCAGCAGTTTTAGATATAGTCTTCTCTAATGAATCCAATTTAGATTTCAAATTCTCAGACAAAACAATTGTTGCACCCATATGCTCTATTCTGTCAATAGCTTCCAGTTTCACAATCTCTTGGTTCTCTAAATTCAACATTTTGTTGTTGAAGATGGAACATTCTGCAAGAGTTGGCATCAAACATATTCCAGATTTCTTCTCAGTAATTTTATGAAAAATATTCTCTGGCAGAACGTCTTCTTCTGGAAACAAATTTGACAGTGATCGTGCATGTAAAGCTTTTTTCCCACGCTCAGTCACTTTCCCGATTCTAACATCTTGTAGAATATTCTTGTAATCTTCATCCTTCGCCTGACGCATATTTTCACGAAGCTCAGCATAACTGAAGTTTAACCATATGTTAACGTTGCCAATGCTCCCTAGGCACTTCCTGGTATCTTCATGCGTAAGCAGTTTAAACACTGGTTGTCCTTTCACTGGTGTCAGCTGCAGAAGATCACCGAAAACAATGATGTGTTTGCCACCAAATGACATATCATACTCTGTTTTAAGAACTTCCTGCATTCTCAAATGCACAAAGGCAAGCATGACATTGGAAACCATGCTTACTTTGTCAATGATAAGAAGTTTCATCTTCTTCAGGACTCTAGATACTTCACAACAAGCATCTCCCGATAACTTGTGATATTGTAATTTGTTATCATGCTCCACTGGCAGCATCAGTAGCCGATGCAAAGTAATACCTTTAATGTTATGTGCTGCCAGACCAGTTAGAGCGGTGACAACACAAGACAGCGATGACTCAGTCCTTTTCTGCAAATAACATGAAATTGCTTTAATGAGGAAACTTTTTCCAGTCCTGCTTCTCCACTCACGTACAATCGGATAGGCTTCAACGACGTACATGAGTACTGTTTCTTCTCATGACTTAATCCATGATCAATTTGATTGGTAACTTCGTCATATATTTTCTTCTGCTTAACGTTAAGTTGTCTTTCTAAATCTTCTAAGTTAACCACATCCTCCTGAGCATGTGCCATGCCTCTTTCCACTTCAATCATGGCAGTGGCAGCTTCATTTTCAATAACTGGCCCTCCTAGTGGATCCTGACTCAGTGAAACAGAACTCTGACTGTCCTGAGAACTGTCTCTAGCAATCTCGGCTGCTATTGTTGCTTCCTGCTCGATTTCTGCATTCAACATTTCTAGGTATTTTGGGAAAACAGGACATTCTATAGACTCCTTGGCTGCATTGAAAGAGTCTTCGTAACGGAGGAAATCTCCAAGCAGTTCCTCTTCTGCACGCCAAGGCTTGAAAAGTTGCAAAAGAGCTAAATAGAAAAACTCTTTTCTTTCTGGAGATTCGCAATCCAATTTTCGATGATTTACCAATAGACATTTTTTTTGCTTGACCAGACATCCCTCACTTCCAATTACAGCATACACTCCTTTATCAATATCTTCTGTGATGTTCCTCTTGAAAATGTAATTTTGTAGAACCTCATACAGACAAACATGATCCAAGTGACTGCTTCTATTTGGATAATATGTATCCAACATGTCGGTCTTCAAAATATCAGCACTGCTTGGCTCCTTCTCCGCCAAATACTCAATTTCCCGTACAGGTTTGAGAACTCGATTACGCGTTGCAGCAAGACCAAGACTTGCCCAAATGATACTCCTAGATTTGGCATAGAGACTTGCTGAAGATAACCGGTCAGAACATTCATAAGCTCTGATTTCTCGATGCGACAACATCTTCAGACTGAAACTGTACATCTTCTTACTGAGGCTCTTTTCATGGGAAATGTCCTCCCGCATATCCTTGAGTTCTGTCTTTTCTTTTTTTTGATGTAAGACGTCACATACCGAGCCACAGCCATACAGTTGTCAGCCACAAACTGTATATCCATGTTAGCATTCCACATGGACAAAATCACTGGGTTGTAGTCATTGATGTTCTTGGACTCTTCGTTTCTCTTCAAATTGTATGTATTTTTGGGTGATTTCCTTGTCACATTATGTCGCAGCGAAGACATCAAATTGTTCACTCTTCCTTTAGATATCACCAATCGTGGAAATCCAAAACGACATTTTGTATAGTACTTGTTCTTGTTTCTGAATTTACGACGACAGTACTTTCCACAACGATGGCTTTGAAACCGTAAAACTTGTTCTCTTAGACTTTTGTCTTCCTTTGTCTTTGGAACAGCACATGTAGAATACTGTTCTATGAAATTCATCACTAAGTCATCCGGATCTGTTCCAAATTTGGGTGCATCTTTGATCCATAGCAGCATATGTATATGAGGAGCACCTCGTGCTTGATACTCCTTTCTCCAGAAGAAATCCAACACCTCTCCAAGAGGTGGATTTTTCTTGTTCGTGATGAAAGACATCATAGCTTCAAATCTATGATTGAAGTACCTGCATACATTCACTGGATCCAAAGAGCACAGTTCTCCGGGTGTCTTGAATTCAATATTTTCAATGTTTCCATTTGCCTCTCGTAGAAATTCAAGTAAGTCTTCCCAGCCATACTGAGCACAGCTGAGAGTGAGGAACCATGTGGGAGTTCCTAAGTTCCTCAGCATACATTTTAAGTCACCATGACGACGGTACCAATACTCATTAGTACCACGCTGACATGCCATCAGATTAATCAGGTGAGAATCCAAAATACTGTCTTGCACATTGACTTTATCCATAAAGTCCCTTGCTGAGATATTTCGCAGTTGTAAACCACTTTTCAGGATGTGGTTCACTGCACAAGACAGTCCCGACAGATCACTTTCAAACAGTAGATGAAACAAATAGGGAATGCATTGACGAAACCTAGGATCTTCTGCATACAATCGTAAAGTCCGATATTCAGAAGCAGGAATTTGATCTGGTCGCTCATCATATCGTCCTCCTCGACCTGTGGGAAATAACTGTGGAAAACACCGAGCTTCCAAACTTTCCTCCCAAACACTAATGGGACTCCCTTTGGCTTGTTTCATTTGAAACAACTCAATAGCATTCCCCATTACTTCCTTGGAATGCAAAGGATGAACACTATAATGTTCATATATTTCTTCATTTTTAGAGGCTTCTACTTTCTCAATTTGTCCAGCACACAATTCGCTGTCTTCTTCTTCACTTACTTCCTCTTCTGCTACACATACATTCTTGTAGTACTCATTGTTTTTTATCAAATACAATGTTGCCTTTTTGACTTTCCTAACATCCACTAAATCTTGCCAGATTTTCTTACTCTTTGTCGGAACACCATTAACTAGGATAACCAGAGGTTCCTCTTCCATTTTCTCTACTCCAATTGTATTAATGTTTTTCTTCAAATCTAAAGGCAAATAAACAACTCTTCCCTTTAATCCTCTCTGTAAATCTGATGGAGGCAATTTCCCTGTCTTTGGCTCCATTCGTACAATAGCCTGAAAGGGATGCACACTTTGAATCAAAATAGATTCATAAGTATTTAAATCCTTCAATTCAGAAGGAATGTCAACCAATTCCAGATTATTATGAACCGCTCTAGCAGGCATCCGGTTTTGGTTTAATTTGTTAAAACAATAAGTACACATACGTTGGTCTGATCCCAAATCAAAACAATTTTCTACCATCAAGTATGTAGCAAAATCCTTCCATTCACTATTGTTTTCCATTTCACTTTTTGCATATAAATCCATTAACTTAGTCTGATTCTTATAATAAATCCGTCGACAACACACACAAGTGAAATTAGGCCTCTCACTTGATTTCACCTGAAAGATGGAAATTTCTTTGTGAAACTTATCTATATTAGAAATCTGTGCACTGTCTTCCACATTACCTTCTTCTACTCGGCCAATTTCAACATTGTTCTCTTTACTAGCAAAGTAACAGAACTCAATTTCTTCACAAAAATTTTTCACATGTTGTTCTGAACCATGCAAAAGAGCACTGCTCAATTGTTTAAGCATAATTGCTGGACTCTTAGCATAATACAACATTCTCACTAATTTCCTCACTTTATTATGATGCACTGCTAGCATCCTGAAATGATGAAAAACACTCTGGCATACTCTTCTGGAAAGACAAGCCAGGGAATGACCATGCAAACCTGTTACTTCTCTCACTCTGCAAGGATCTAATTCTTGCAACAACTTCATTTTCTTTTTTAAACTTTTCTTATTAAATGTACGTACAAAATCACAAAACAAATTGATGGAATCCTGTCGCACACTACAAATGCTACTACATTTCCAGGTGTAGACTGGTCCCTTAGGACGTCTTCCTAAAATCTCATCACCTAACACCTCTTCTGCATCTGCAGACACAAGTTTTTCTTTTTCAACCGGACAACCATCTTTTACCTCATATGCTCGACCACTGGTGTCAACTGCATGTACCAAATCATTGTCCTGAAAGTAACTCTCCTCATTGAAAAATGCCTCACAACTTGAACTATGCATCCATTCTCCTGAGAATACTTCACAAAAATTACTATGATTAACTACTCTCTTCCATCTACTATTTGATTTGAAATCAGAAATTACCTTGTTTAGTTTCCTAATTCTATTGATTACCAAAATAAATAACTTTCGCTTAATTTCGAAAGCCTGATCAATAATTTTCACTACATTTTTCTTTTTCTTATGAAATGTCGCTTTCTGTTGGCCTTTCTTAAAATGTTTTAACAAATTGACAATTATCCTGTTGCGGAACATTCGCCTACGAATGTCCCTGAATTGATTTTCCCTTCTACTGCCATGCACAGACTTATCTCCTGCTCTAGCAGAAACTTTTTTTACGGGCCTTTCCTTTTCCTTTAAATTGTCTCTCTTCTTATGCACTAAAACATGTTCAATACTGGTTTTTTTTTGTCTGCAAATTGTTTTTAAAAATGATTTTATTTTCTTACCCGGAGCTTTTTTGGCAACTTGATACGATTTCATATTACAGGACTGTTCCAAATCTTTACCAAGATGGAGTGTAAGTCGCTTTGCTTCTTTTAGTTTTCGCTGCCTTGAGGGCATTTTTAAAGTTTTCTAAAGATCTTCAGTTAAATCTGTGGAAAAATATTTAAAAAATTGATATTAACCACTATTACCAAACAGTAAACCAATAACAGTAGGCAAACAATTAACACACTAGATGTCAATTCCATCTACAGTAATTTAACAACATAGACAAAGGGGGCATATTTACAAGGCACTTGCACCATGGGGGAAATGAGTTAAAATTCCAAGAACACATAGGGTCGTATTTACAAGGACCTTGCACCAGGGGAAAGTGACTTAAAATTGCCAAGCAGACATTAGGGCGTATTTACCACACCCATGCACCAGAGGGAAGTTAATTAAAATTGCCAAGCACACATGAGAGCGTATTTACAAGTCCATTGCACCAGAAAGAAGTGACTTGAAATGGCCAAGCACACATGAGGGTGTATTTACAACACCCTTGCACCAGGGGGAAATGACTTAAAATTACCAAGCAGACATGAGGGCATATTTACCACACCCATGCACCAGGAGGAAGTGAGTTAAAATTGCCAAGCACACATGAGGGCATATTTAAAAGGCCCTTGCACTAGCAGGAAGTGACTTGAAATGGCCAAGCACACATGAGGGCGTATTTACCACACCCATGCACCAGAGGGAAGTTAATTAAAATTGCCAAGCACACATGAGAGCGTATTTACAAGTTCATTGCACCAGAAAGAAGTGACTTGAAATGGCCAAGCAGACATGACGGCCTATTTACCACACCCATGCACCAGGGAGAAGTGACTCAAAATTGCAAAGCAGACATGAGGGCGTATTTACCACACCCATGCACCAGGGGGAAGTGAGTTAAAATTGCCAAGCACACAAGAGGACGTATTTACAAGGCCCTTGCACCAGAAAGAAGTGACTTGAAATGGCCAAGCACACATGAGGGTGTATTTACAAGACCGTTGCATCAGGGGGAAGTGACTTAAAATTACCAAGCACACATGAGGGCGTATTTACAAGGCCCTTGCACCACCATAAGGTGTGGCCTATGCAGAAGTATGCTGGATTGTCTGTCTGCCATGGTAAAACCATGAAATATCTAGGAGCAAAAAGGCAGGTCTGGCAGTCACAAAAGTTTGTTTGAGGTGAGGCCTACTCAGCGTTGCAGATGAAATTTTGGCTTATTGAAGAGTACAGAAGACATAATACATGTGCAGGCCTACAGATGAAGTGAGTCATGTCCACTGCACACTTCAACAAAGACCAGACCTCCTCTGTCTCCCTGGGCAGGCCTAAACCTCATCAGCACAATGTGATTAGTAATGTTAGGAAACACAGGTGATGTAATTGAAAAACGTGCAAATATTTTTGCTCATTTCACAATCACATCACCTGTGTTTCCTCAGCTTAGGTATCTCATTGAGCAGATATAGTCTAGCATATCCAAGAGTACGCAGAAGGTGAGGACTGTATGCAGCAGTGCAATGTACATAATTCTCCTCCAATGACAATTACAGAAGCCTCAACATATCCATGCCCCCTAAACAGTCCTAAATGTATATCATAATTATCATAGTGACTATGAAACTCTACCAGTACATATTGTGAAACCTAAATGACTTCAAGAAACGACTTTTTAAACCATCAAACAAGCAAATTATTCTCCCATATTCATGTTGAGAAATAAAATATTTATTTAAAAAAGCAAACCCCTTGTTGTCCTTCTCATAAATGTGAAAAGTATTTCTTTTTTTTAAAAAACGATTTTCTGGTCATAATTTCGAAACACAAAACAGCTCCTATGTACAAGCACACCCTAGCTGGCTTCCTTATTTTCTCCAATAAGCATACTAATCTCCTTCTAAATTAAAGGAATCTTTTCTCACCTTAGCACGATTTTTAAACACATCATGTAAGGAAATTAGTCTCCCAGATTCCTGGGAGAAGTACCTTAAAATTATCTAGCACACATAGGGGCGTATTTACAAGGCACATGCACCAGGGGAAAATGACTTAAATTTGCAAAGCACTCATGAGGGTGTATTTACAAGAACCTTGCACCACCTTTAAAGTCACTTTTAAAATGGGGAAAATGACTTGAATGTGTCTCATAAGCCTTGTAAATATGCCCCCATGTTGACTATGTAACTCTTGCAAAACATATTGTGAAACCTAAATGACTTCAAGAAACGAGTTTTTAAACCAAGAAACAAGCAAATAATTCTCCCATATTATCGTTCTCATAAATGTAAAAAGCATGTCTTTTTCTTAAAAAACGATTTTCTGGTCATAATTTGAAAACACAGCACACCTCCTATTCACAAGCCCACCCTGTCAGTACTAATACTTCACATGATCTATAATTATAATTTGTCAAAGAAGCAAAATCTTTTTGGAAAAAAAGAATGAAAACACTTGACACAAAACAACATTTTAAATGTACAGCTAACTTCCTTATTTTCTCAATAAACTATACTACTCTCTATCTAAATTAAATGATTTTTTTCTTACCTTAGCAAATGCTTTTTGAATTTCAAAACAGTCTCAGAAACACACCAATTTTTCTTTAGCAGAGCAAAGGTATGCACTCCAGAGGCTGCAACCAACAAAGGCACTGAAATGCTGAAATTCATCACACATATCTCTCATGTGACCCAATCAAAACTCTTCCCTCACTTTTTTCAAATCAACACCCTTCCCCCCTCTGCCCTTTCTGGCCTTTTTCCATAGCAACTACCTCCTGCCAGACCTCTCATGTTTACAAGTTCACACAACAATGTTTCAAATGAACTCTGAACTCTCAATACACCTGCTAATCCACTGCAATGTTTCTTAAAATCATGTTTTCTTAACCATTCAAATTACATGTTTCAAAGAACACATCCATGCACCCTAACTTTCTGTTTTCGGCAATGGAAATCCACCAATCACTGCTACTGAATCATTAGCACACAAACTCCACATTTTTTTTTCTTTACAAACTCCTACTGTTTCAACTGCCATTTCATTCCCACACTTCATCTGACTGCAGCAGAACCTCCTCTCACCATGTTTTCTGTCTGGATTGTTTGACATAGTTACATTCACTGGGCTTACAGGTATGCTGAAAACAGAAATGTACACAACCTCAATTTACAAAATGTGGAAATCAAATGGATTGGCCAAAGAGGATTGAGATGTCACCAATTGATACCATTGGTGAAAGCCTATTTACATTTGCCAAACCCTGACCTCATAATAGTGCACTGTGGAGGAAATGATTAGGGCACTTTGACTGGGGTAGGTCTGGAAATGCTCTTAAAGGACACCTTTGAGCAATTAATGGCACTTTTCCCACAAACTGCCTTGGTATATTCCAATATATGCCAAAGACAGAAATGGAGGTGGTCCAATCAAATTTGTCCACAAATTGAGAAAGCGAGGAAGCATGTAAATAAGTCTGTTTCAGCTTATATGAGAGACCATGGAATGGGTGCCATCTACAACAATAACTTGCGTTATTACATGCAATATATCTACAGAGGAGATGGTGTGCACTTCTCAGATGAGGGAAACAGAGTTTTCATACAAAATTTAAGACTGTGTATTGGTACCTACTTATAAGTACCTAGAACTTACATAGAACCCAAAAGCTCTATTCAGAGCTACCTTAACTATAATTACTTTTTAAAAATTTCAAATGTACCTTTTTACACTAATTTTCACTGATGTTCGCTTCCCGGTTCGCTACCCGGTTCGCGTACCGGCAGCTAACCGCGCGAAAAAATCATTTTTTTTCGACATATATGAGCCTTCTCAGCTACCCTCAGAAAACCTAGGGGGTCAAGATACGTCTCCCGTGCCCTCTTACACCCATTTCCCACATTGTTATTCCTCCATCTTGTGATCAAATGTGTCCAAAACACAAAATGGCGAGCTCCCGTTACGCTACCGCTAAGCTACCCGGTTCGCGTACCGGGACGCGCCTCTACGGCGAAAAATTGCAAAAAATTGTTTTTTGTTTTTTTTTTGCCCCGCGGGGCACTTTAATATCCCCCTCATCAATCCTAGGGGGTCAGGAGGGGTCTACCTTGAAACCTTTCATTAAATTCCCCCTTCGTTTTTCTCCACCTCTTGTCTCTCGATCCTTCCGAGAGACAAGATGGCGGCCGTTCCGGACTGTTTAGACTGTTGACAGACACCGGAGAGCCAATCAGCTTCGCTTCGCGAAGTTCTGTTACGCGTCAGGTACGCGAACCGGAGCGCTAACCGGAGCGCTGTCACAGATATATCTGTTTTTTAAAACGTTAATTTCTCAAAATTCACTGGAGCACATATATTGAGACATAGCAAAGGCTCTTCGGGCCAACCATATCTACAATTTTGCAAGTTTCGTGTAAATCCATTCAGCTGTTCGAGCTAAAAGTGATTCCAACCGCCCTATGGAAAAATGAATGGGAAAAACGTGTTTTGGGACCCCCCTTTTTTCTTGGCCCCCCCTTGACAAAACCCCCCCAAATTTTCAGGGGCTGATCAGTAACAAAATGTGCCATTTTCCTGAAAACTTCAGCCAATTCCGTTCACAAACGCCAAAGTTATTCGACATTTTCAGAAATCCCATAGGAAACAAATCCTAACTATATATACCTACTGGCGACCGCCAGTAGGTAATATATACACACACACACATAGATATATTCATATATATATATTCACTTAAAAAACCATAGGTTTCAGGCCTTATATAGTAAAGAATTCGCATTTTAAAAACCTTGCAAATTTGCAAATTCACTTAAAAAACCATAGGTTTCAGGCCTTATATAGTTAGGAATTAGCATTTAAAAAACCATTGAAATTGCTCCTATATAGTTAGTTGTACTAACTATATTTCGCGCACTCGCAATCCACTGCTGATGATGTCACATATTACATCATTCATGACATGGTCAGTGACATCACTGATGACATCACTGATGACATCTCAAATGACATCACTGATCACATCACTAATGATATCATTCATGTGATAATATGATGCACCTCCTCACACTCCAATATACCCTTTGATACACCCAGTGTTAAATACAAACTACCATTCTTGAAACCATTGACACACCAATACCAGTTACTACAGGCCTGAAACCTATGGTTTTTTAAGTGAATTTGCAAAGTTTTTTAAATGCTAATTCCTAACTATATAAGGCCTGAAACCTATGGTTTTTTCAGTGAATTTGCAAGGTTTTTTAAATGCTAATTCCTAACTATATCAGGCGTGAAACCTATATTTTTTTTCAATAAATTTCAAAGGTTTTGTAAATGCTAATTCTATTAGCGGATAACGTTTATATATGTTGTTATCCTTCTGGGACCACCTGAGCAGCCATCTCGTTTCTCAGGAGAAGTGAGGCACAAGAGAGCACAAAACAAGAGTGGAAAACGTGAAAAGGGGGCAGGGTAGAGACCCCCTGACCCACTAGCCCTTCTCAGGGGTCCCAGCAGGACCACCAAGTGCACATTTTTTTTTAAATCGCGGGGTACGCGCACGGTACGCGTACCCTACGCGTACGGTGCGCGTACCCCGCGATTTTTTGAAAATTATTTTTTTTTTTTTGCCCTTGGGGGTCCTTTTGGGGCCCCCTGAGAAGGGCTAGAGGGTTGGGGGGTCTCTGCCCTGCTTCCTTTTCGTAGTTTCCACTCTTGTTTTGGGCTCTCTTGTGCCTCAGTTCTCCTGAAAAACAAGATGGTGGCCAACACTTCCTGGTTTGGACAGTTTGGAATGTTGACAGTCCACTGCCAGCCAATCAGAAACTCACTCGCGCACGTAAGGGTACGCGCACGTACGCGTACGGTACGCGTAACGTACGCCTACGGTGCGCGTACAGTGAGCGCATATAGATATATCATTTGATCAAATTCAATTTTCTCAACATTTACTGGAGGAATTTTCACCAAATATAGAAACCGCACTACTGCATACCTGTCCCTGCCATTTTGCCAAGTTTGGTGTAATTCTGTTCAGCCGTTCGGGCTGTAGCCGTGTCTAAAGGTCCCATAGAAAATGCCATTTGAAAAATTTCAAATTCAATTTTCTCAAGAACTACTGGAGGGACTTTCACCAAACATAGCAAAGGCACATCTGCATACCAGGGCCTACCATTTTGCCAAGTTTGGTGTAATTCCATTCAGCCGTTCGGGCTGTAGCCGTGTTTAAAGGTCCCTATGGAAATTAACATGGGGAAAACACGTTTTGGGATCCCCCTTTCGGCCCCACCTTGACGAATCCCCCCAAAACTTTCAGGGACGGAGCGGAACGGAGCTGGCCAAAATTCTGGAAAATTACACGCAGATTCCTCAATCAGCGTCAAAGTTATTCCCAATAGAATGTTGAGCGCATATAGATATATAATTTGCTCAAATTCATTTTCTCAACAACTACTGGAGGGATTTTCACCAAATATTGAAAAGGCACTACTGCATACCTGTCCCTACCATTTTGCCAAGTTTGGTGTAATTCCGTTCAGCCGTTCGGGCTGTAGCCGTGTCTAAAGGTCCCATAGAAAATGCCATTTGAAAAATTTCAATTTCAATTTTCTCAAAAACTACTGGAGGGATTTACACCAAACATACAAAAGGCACTGCTGCATACCAGTCCCTACCATTTTGCCAAATCTGGTGTAATTCCGTTCCGCCGTTCGAGCTGTAGCCTTGTCAGAATGTCCCTATGGAAATTAACATGGGGAAAACACGTTTTGGGACCCCCTTTTTCTCGACCCCTGCTTGACGAATCCCCCCGAAACTTTCAGGGAAGGAGCGGAGCACAGCGAGGCAAATTTACGGAAAATTACAGGCAGATCCCTCAATCGGCGCCAAAGTTATTCCCAATAGAATGTTTGGAATTTACTATGGTAACTAGGTCCTAACTATATATACCTACTGGCGACCGCCAGTAGGTAATATATATATATATATATATATATATATATATATATATAAATACATATAACATAGGCATGTATGCCTGAGACAGTTTATTCTTTCTTCCCGCATCGTTTAGAGCTACACCACTGCAGCGGACACAGGATACACTGCATAGACCATCCGGCCACCGAACAGATTGCCAACCTTGGTATTCTGTTATTAGAGTTCCCCTATGTAATATTCCAATTGACTAGAGTTACTGGACCGCCTGAGTGGACCTCCATTGAGCATGCGCTACCATGCTTGCCTCTATAGTTCTTCTTTGTCCCCTGATGGATCATAACTGGTGTTGTGTAAGATCAACAGGCATTAGTCTCAGGCATTTATGCCTATGTCCTGATAATGAACCCGCTACTTTGCTTGCGATCAAAGCGTTGTCGACTTTTGACACCTTGACACTGTCATATAAATTATCTAACTAATTGTACTGTGGTGTTTGTTTTTATATTTTCTTTGCTTACTCCTTTGAAGGGTTCGGAAATGCCTGAGCCTCTTTTTTTCTTCTTTTTAATTGTCACAATGTTTGTGTTCCTCTTGATTGTTTTTGTCTTTTGCAATATGAATATATTAAAGAATTTTTGTCCGGACAGACAATGTAATATAGATCTCATCGTATCTCTATATTGACCCTTTCTTATAATCCTTTTTGCGTGGGACCACTGTTTGTATAAAAAACCTCCAATCTATGACCCTCGATTCTCTCCACTCTATGATACTCCAAGGTGCATCACTGTACTCCATTCTATATCAAAGTACAATGCTGTAGTACACTCTACTCCACTTGAGGTACTCTATGCAACTCCCTCTTTGCCACTCCCCCACAATGTACTCCACTATACTCTATAACACGATACTCCACTCTACTCCACGATTCCACTCTAAACAACTCCACTCATCCACACTGTGTGCCACTTGACTGTACAACAATCTACGCCACTCCATTGCCCCACACTCTACTGCCTTCTACTCTACATTACTTCACTCTACAACACTGTACTCCACTGTATGCACCTCCACCCTGCTCTACTCTATGACAGTTACCCACACTCTATGACACAATATACCACTCCACTGTCACCACTCCACTCAATAACACTCTAACTGAGTCTTTGCTATACCACTACAACTCCAGACTTCCCATGATTTACTGGATCAGAGACTGTGTTAAACCTCACTTTCATGAGGCAATGTGTCCCGCATTAAGACACCTCCCAGAAAACCAGAATAGATAAAATACGATTTAATTAAATAATTTTAATTTAAGTATAATTTGGGTCCACTCAAATAACTGAGTTTTAGATCAATGAAAAGGTAAAGGGTTTTATTACAAAATTCCAAAATAACCAAAACAGAGTTAGTGCCATGAAGACATTTAAAAGCAAAGTTATACAGAGTATGTAAAATCAGAGAATAGTCCAAGTACCAAGGGGAAGCAAAATCAGAAAGTAAAAGGCAGCATTCCTAGCAGCATCAAGGAATTCCCTTCAGAATCTGACAAATCCCCAAAATCAAAGGGTTTATATACACAATTTTTGCTTAGGGATCTCGTGGTGTGAGCAAATGTTTAATTTCTGAAGCAAATTAGAACACACACGCAAAGAAATCTCATTACCTAAACACCTAAGTCCTCTCCTATTTTCCTGAATTATTATTCAGCACTCTCTATGCGGTCATCCGGAGATGTTCGAACAAACAAATTACAATTATAGTGTCACACTGTTTGAATAAATAGATTTCATTGAAACAGCGAATGATGTGGCTACATGTTACAATTTTTCATCTGAACTGTAGAAGATTTATCATGAGCAGAACACCAATGAAAAATAAACTATGATGACTTCTGCTTAACTGTATGATGCGGAGCCCATGGGGAGACAATGTGCACAGGGGCGAAGCATGAGTGAGTGACAGAGACAACTTCCATCCAAATTAAAATGGTGATTTGCACAGAAATGTGACCTGACTAAAACACATTGGAGTAAACATCATAGGAAATTTGTTTCAAACGCAATTGTATTAAATCAGTCTGAAGATGTGAAATCATGTTTATAAATGCAGAATGCACATTGTTAATGATGCATACAATATAAATCTACAAAACACTTCTACGTAGAGCAGACCTAGCTACAAGGGCGTAGGGCAAGGGTGAATGGACAAAGAATCCATAAATATGAAACCTACAACAATACATTCTGCATCCCACTGCTCTCTGAGGCACCCGTCCTGGCAGATCTCAACCCAGTTCACCCTCACCAGTAATACTCAGATCCATCGGCCTCTCTCAAGGCCAGCAATCTCCTGGAACCAAAAGAGCACTTATCATGACCTCATCAGTATTGATTTGGACCAGAAACATATCCTAGAGTCTAGACACTAATAATATAAAAATCAACAATGATTGTCACGAAAATAAAATGAATCGAAACATGTGGTCAGCAGCCTCAAAAAGTGTAACCTACTGCAATTCAGAATCTGTACATATACAAAGTTAAATGCACAATAGATTTGCTTTACACCAGATTCATCCTTCTTCAATGCTCAATAATTGTTCATTTAAACTAAACAGCTTATTCATCACAGCTTCACTATATCACCCCTGGGATACAAACCCCACATCATTGGTGAATTTCATGAACTGGTCCTAACCCGCTCATAAGAGCAAAGAGGGTACTGTTTTGAAGAATCTGTATCCTGCATGCTTGCAAATCCTACTCAATGTCAGCCACTGGCACTTTCATGATATATGTGGGCACTGTGATTAACCCAGGTTGTAAGATATGTATGCATTCAGTTGAACACTAGCTCAATTTGCTGTGCACATATTACAAAGCCACCTAAATTGTCTTACAACAGCAAATGATATTTTTTAAGTCTTTTGACGACCTCTGAAGTTTGTTTCGTCTAAGATCTTGCACATGAATGGACCCACAACCCATCTTAGTCCAGTACTTCAAAGAAGAAAACTTAGGAGATCTCTATATATCCAGACTCTTGAATTCCTAAATAGGTGAAACCACGTCAGTATGAGTAAACCAAAGCAAAATCATCAACAAGTCATACAACCTGAAGCTAGATGAACTAAAAAGATTAAGCTGAATGTTGGTTGTCAGTGCTGTAATTTACTGGCTAAAGGGGCCAAAACACCTATCTGGCATATATAAGCTGGTACACAAAGCTGTCAAAAAATGGCCTAAATGCAAAGGCTATGTCCCAACAAAAATGAGTGAGATTTTAGCATATACCAGGAGCTCACTAACTGGATATGCTAAGCAAAACCTCCTTTTGTGATCACTCTGAACTGTAGAGACCCCCTGAGCTCAAAAGTAGTAACAATTAGCATCCTTGCTCTGACCTAGATCTGCCTATCTATTTCTTCTACGTGTAGATATATATTTCATCAAGGAACGTGTGTAGCGTTAAGACTGGAATGGTAAATCTATACTTTCAGCTACACCTACACACACACATGCAAACACACATACATATTTTCACTGAAAAAACAACGTTTAAAGGGTCATTATAGTTAGGTGAAAATGTTTAGTTAAAACTTACTGTTTTAAACTAACAGAACCATTGAAATTCACCAGTTATAGTTATCTCAAATGATTATAAGTTATGCACTAAACTAACAATAAGTACTGACCGCCGTGTACAGTTTTCATCTGTGATATAATTTCAAATGTTGCAGTCATCCTGTCAATGATGTCATAGATGGCTTCATGAATGCTGTATTATGTTGGATAATTAGTCTGTAGCCAGACCCGGCACCCAACCCCCAGTGGGCACCCTACACTTCGCTGCTCACAGCCATGCGCAGCCTGGGGTTGGGTGCAGGGTCTTACCTGCTGCCAGGTCTGTTGCCCAGCCATATGCAAGGGCCCTTCCTTCTGCAGCGCATGGTCTAATAGCACGCAAAGCCAGTGGTTGGTCTCACAGTGACTGGCAGCACTCAGGCATACTTACTCACTTTGTCAATGAGTTACAACACCAAAATATAAAAAGTGGGCCTATTGGCTTTATAAATGCGTGAGTATATAAAGCAGATCCAACATCTTTCCTCAAAAATCCCCCAAAATTGTAATCAAATATATATTTCAGTTATTCACACAATGCAATGTTCAATAAAACAGTGATTATTATAAAATGTTTAATTAAGTTTTTTATGAAAAAATAAAAACATGTCTTTTAACATACTTTTCTAGATGCATTTTGTGTGCTGAAAAATATTAAAAGAAAGACTCAGAGATACGTTTAAAAAAAAAATATGTATATAAAATCAAGATGTCTCTGAGTCCTTATTTTTACATTTTTCAGCCCACATACTGCAATCATAAAAACAACCATGAGAGGGCCTTGCATTCCTGATGAAGTGCATAGCGCTTCAGCTATCAGTGCATCAGAAAAATATGGTAAGTTCTCCTGAAGTCATGGTTTTGATGACTCAGGAGACTTACTGTTTCTTTTGAATATGGCTTTGATCTCTGGGACACCGTTATTTATTGGGCATTGGGTGACGGGGTCCTTGGGTCTGATATTGACTCAGGCTGGGAGGCACGCAGTCCCCCTCACATTTATTAATAAATTCAGCACTGGGGAATGGGGTTTCCAGAAATTCAACAGCCTTAGGAAGGGAGACCGCGTGCCTCCCTCACCTTAAAAAGAAATGCAGCCCCAGAGAATGGGGTCCCTGGGGCCTGCATAGGCATATGGGGGAGCAGTGTGCTGCCTTCCCCTTAAAAATGATAACAACCTTGGGGGACATAGTCCCTGGGATCTGTAGAGGCTCAGGAGTGGGGCCTCATACCCCTCTCCTTCTATACTAACACGGTTCCACAAGGTGGCGGGTGGGGTCCCTGGGACCTAAATAGGCTCAGGGAGGGGTACACATACCTCCCCACTTCAAAATCAGTTGCTCGGGCCACACCGTGGTGGTCCTCCCAGGGGGGTAACTTTTGAAATGCACTTTTTAAATATTTTTGATGCAGATTCTCTGATCTAGAGATACCCTGTGGCAAAATGCAAAACAAGATAAATGCTTTTGGCCCCCACCAGATCTGAGGGACAGGGTATCCTTACCGTACCCCTTTTATCTTTTTATGGGGGTTCTTTCAACTTTTTGAATGAACATTTTTCAACTCTGTGAAAGACAACATTCAGTGTTCAGTGTTTGCAAACGGTTTAAGAATGTTAAATAATGAGATTGAAAAGGAAGACATTTTTGCTGCTAAGATTGCTAAGGAGAGTTAAAACAGCCGCCAAAGTTCGAGACCAGTGAGGAAAGATCCTCTTGGACAACTAATGAATGAAAATGAAGCTGCAAAAGCCATAAATGAGGTGGAAAAGGCAATGCATCAAGCAAAACAGGAAAGTGTTAATTTGGAGCAGTTAATTGGCCACTGAATAACAAGCAAAAATATATATATATATATATATATTACCTACTGGCGATAGCCAGTAGGTATATATAGTTAGGATTTTTTCCCTATGGGATTTCTGAAAATTCTATGTCTAATAACTTTGGCGTTTGTGGACGGAATTGGCTGAAATTTTCAGGAAAATGGCACATTTTGTTTCTGAGCAGCCCCTGAAAATTTGGGGGGGGTTCTTCAAGGGGGGGCCGAGAAAAAAGGGGGGTCCCAAAACACGTTTTTCCCATTCATTTTTCCATAGGGCGGTTGGACTCACTTTTAGCCCGAACGGCTGAATGGATTTGCACGAAACTTGGCAAAATTGTAGGGACTGTTAGCCCGATGTGCCTTTGCTAGGTCTCAATATATGTGCTTCAGTGAATTTTGAGAAATTAACGTTTTAAACAAGATATATATCTGTAACAGCGCTCCGGGCAGCGCTCCGGTTCGCGTACTTTTCGCGTATCGGAACTTTGCGATGCGAAGCTGATTGGCTCTCTGGTGTCTGTCAACATTCTAAACAGTCCGGAGCGGCCGCCATCTTGTCTCTCGGTAGGATCGAGAGACAAGAGGAGGCCAAAACAAAGGGGGAAATAAAGGAAAGGGGGCAAGGTAGACCCCTTCTGACCCCCTAGGATTGATGAGGGGGATATTATAGAGCCACGCGGGGCAAAAAAATTTTTTTAAAAAAATTCTGATTTTTTCGCCGTAGAGACGCGTCCCGGTACGCGAACCGGGCAGCTAACCGGGCAGCTAACCGGGCAGCTAACCGGCAGCGTAACGGGAGTCTGAGGAGTAGCTGATTGGCTGTCAACATTGTAAACAGTCCGGAGCGGCCGCCATCTTGTCTCTCGGTAGGATCGAGAGACAAGAGGAGGCCAAAACAAAGGGGGAAATGAAGGAAAGGGGGCAAGGTAGACCCCTTCTGACCCCCTAGGATTGATGAGGGGGATATTATAGAGCCACGCGGGGCAAAAAAAATTTTTTAAAAAAATTCAGATTTTTTCGCCGTAGAGACGCGTCCCGGTACGCGAACCGGGCAGCTAACCGGGCAGCTAACCGGGCAGCTAACCGGCAGCGTAACGGGAGTCTGAGGAGTAGCTGATTGGCTGTTAACATTGTAAACAGTCTGGAGATCGAGAGACAAGAGGTGGAAAAAAAAAAGGTGTAAATGAAGGAAAGGGGTAAGGTGAACCCCTAGGATTGATGAGGGGGCTATTAAAGTTGCCCGCGGGGCAAAAGAAAAAAATATTGCGATTTTTCGCGGTAGAGGTGCTTTCCGGTACGTTAACCGGGCAGCTAACTGGCAGCGTAATGGGAGTCCGACATATTGTGTTTTTGGAACGTTTGTGATATGTGCACGTGTGGATTTTGTCTAATTAAGGTAAAAAAAATATATATATATCTTTAAGCGTGCTCTGGCGCGCTTACGTTACGGGTTTGGTTTGCGCTGCAGAGACGATACGTCACGGTTATGCGATGCATCATGAGGCGTCTCACGGGCTACGTGATACGTCACGTAATAAAGAATATATTTTACAGCTATAGATATTAGCTTTTAAAAAACCAATGAAATTCACTGAAAAAACCATAGGTTATAGACCATATATAGTTAGGAATTTGCATTTACAAAACCTTGAAAATTCACTGAAAAAACCATAGGTTATAGACCATATATAGTTAGGGATTAGCATTTACAAAACCTTATTTTACTCGCACAAAACCATTGAAATTCCATATATAGTTAGTTGCACTAACTATATATCGCGCACCCGCAATCCATTGCTAATGATGTCACATATTACATCATTCATGACATGGTCAGTGACAACACTGATGACATCACTGATGACATCTCAAATGACATCACTGATGACATCACTGATGACATCTCAAATGACTTCACTGATGACATCACTGATGACAACACCCAGTGACTGTATGTTTCTGTAAAGTTAAAATATGTCTTACATATTGAAGAATGAGTGGATGTATAAGTGTCTGGATGAAGGATTTAGTAGGTGCATGACTGACTGTATGAGTGAGTGATTAAATGTGTCTCACTGAGTGCATGGGTTAGTGACTAAACTGTCTTAATTTGGCAATCATTATATATGTTGTTCTGTAAACTGCTGCATGTTTAAATCAGTAGCTATATGAGTAACTATATGGGTTATTGAATGGTTGCCCAAGTATTTGTATGGGAGACTGAGTATGTGTGTGGGTGGCTGGGAGGTGTATGACTCTGTGCATAGATGTGTGAGCAGTTGATTAACTAAATGTATGGGTTCAAAAGTGCATGTGGAAACAGCTGTATGGGCGGTCGACTGACTGCATGAGTGTATTGGTGAGTGAATGGATATCTCAGTGCTACATGTCAAAGTAAGTACATATGTAAAACACAGTCCATGTGAGAGTTGACATATATAAATAACTGAACATAAGAGCTAGTGAATGTGAGAGTGGCTGTATCGATCATTGTGAACTTGTATCAGGGATTGTATAAGAGAGTAAATATGTGTTAGTATATGTTTGAATAAGTAAGGTGTGTATAACTGTATAGTTGAGGAAATGGAGGTGTGATTAATCTTTTGCATGACTGAGTAGGTGTGTGAGTAACTCCATGGATAAGTGACAGTCTGTGAGTGTCTGTTTATACTGATTGTATCTAAGGTTATATTAGAGTCTGAAGATGTTCATTGTATTATCACATAAATGATATCATCAGTGATGTGATCAGTAATGTCAAATGAGATGTCAGTGATGTCATCAGTGATGTCATTTGAGATGTCATCAGTGATGTCATCAGTGATGTCACTGACCATGTCATGAATGATGTAATATGTGACATCATTAGCAATGGATTGCGGGTGCGCGATATATAGTTAGTGCAACTAACTATATATGGAATTTCAATGGTTTTGTGCGAGTAAAATAAGGTTTTGTAAATGCTAATCCCTAACTATATATGGTCTATAACCTATGGTTTTTTCAGTGAATTTTCAAGGTTTTGTAAATGCAAATTCCTAACTATATATGGTCTATAACCTATGGTTTTTTCAGTGAATATATATATATATATGAAAGTAAAAGTGGCAATAGTGCATTATTTCCTTCATGAAAAGAAACAGTATACATGCACAACATTTAAGCCAATATTATTGTATGACAGTGGTTATGCTGGCACCAGGAAAAGCTTTTTATTTGAAGTTCTCACTGCTTTCCTACAGATGACTACAGCCTCTAAGTTGTGGTGTGTAGTAACAGCACCCACTGGATTAGCTGCACACAACATCAAAGAAATCACTTTACATTGATAACTTATGCTGCCAGTGGAACATGACAACAAACTGGAGTACCAAAAGTTTTCCGGTGAAGCTTGTCATGAAGTCTCAAGAGTATTGAAGAAAATAAAACTTGTATTTATTGATGAAGCAAGCATGTTCTCAAACTTAATGCTTGTCTCTTTACACTTGAGAAAGCAACAGATTTCAAAGACAGACTATGACATGCTGTTTGGAGGAAAGCACTTCATTGTATTTGGCGTTCTACTACAACATACCCCGTGAAAGGACAGCCTGTGTTCAAGACACTTCTCTATGATGAAACTCAACATTCACTGGGAAGTATTGGAAAGTAAACACTTGGTTAAGCTTCCGATACAAAGAACTACTTAGGAATATGCAGCAAGCATGTGACGCTGAATATGGAAATATTTGCAAGGATATTAGAGTATGAGTTTTCAGCAAAAGGGGGAAACAACAGTTAGAAAAACCTTTTAAGAAATGTTTCTCTACAACCAAGACAGCAGCAGAGCTAATGTTTAGTTTCATATAAGAAGAAGAATTGATTGTCTGCCTAATGTCTAGAAATCGAGAGTGATCCTTTTTAGTGAACACTTACAAATATTAGAGAAAGAAGACATTTTGCAACTTACAGCAATAGACAAAATGGAACACCAGGGTGTGACAGTACTCCTAAATGAAAAACTACAAGTGAAACTGGGTTAATTGGAAAAGTCTGTATACAGGACTGTGGGATTAGAGAAATGTTTAAGTGTGTGCACGAATTGTTGAGCAATTATGAGTAGAAACTTAAATGAAAACTACAAGTGAAACTGGGTTCATTGGAAAATACTGTATCCAGGACTGTGGGATTAGAGAAATGTTTAAGTGTGTGCACGAATTGTTGAGTAATTATGAGTAGAAATTTAAATGAAGAGGAAGGATTAGTAAATGGTGCTATGGGTAAAGTAATTGATTTCATTAATTTTCCAAACAGCAATGAGGTTGACTATTTAGTAATAACATCTGATCAGAGTGATGGCATTTAGTAGATTGGAAGGTGCACTGTGCATTTTTTTCTTGTAGAAGATTTGTATATTGGGTGGCAACAGTTTCCAGTTTCTCTAACATTAGGAAATCTCAGGGTTTAAGTGTAGATCGGTACAATGTTCTCACAACACTCAACAAGATGCACAGGAGTTTATAATGGTCAACCTTAGAGTTTTAAAAGAAGAAGAAGAAAAAAGTATTGAGGACTCATTTGGATTGAGCTACTCAAGGACCCATGAGTGTGAAGATTGCACTTTCATTTGAAGTGCAGAACCAGATTCAGAGTGATTTCTTTATTAACCCTACAGGATTGTAAATCTTTGTCTTTTGACAGACTGTTAGAAAAATCTAACTAAAACAATACCTGCCAAAATTGTTAACCAGATGTTATGTTAACATTACACACATTAAGAAGTGGAAAGTATCTTATATTAATGCTACAACAATGTAGAGCAGATGGCAGTACATTGGAAACAGAGATAACAAACTTCAAGACTGGCCAAATATCTATTTATATAAGAACTTATACTACGATGGCTATCATCTTTCACGGAAGACATCAACTTTAAATCAAACAAAAATTGCCCTTTAAGCTATCAAATTCTTACCTTATGTTTCTTCAACCAAAGTTCTAAGGACGATTACTGTTTAAAACATAGTATAGTGTATTTGTTCTACATGCGTCGTCAGTGTTTATGACAGCATTCAGCCTACCAGAGTTGATATCTTCATGAGAGTTCTCATATTCCACTGTCCTTCATATATATTAGTAGTGTTATACCATTTTAATAATAAAGAACATATGTTTCTTTAGATTAGCTATTTTCCTATAGGTAAAACAGTTGCTTAAATAATTGAAGTGAGAGCAATGCATAGCATTACTTATTTGTAGTGATATACTGTGCAGTTGTGGGGGGGGTTCTACAATCTATATGATTGTTTTTTCCCAACTGTTCAAGAATGAATCATTACAAAGTACATTATTTATGGTGTACAAATATTGAAGCTGATAACAGTCAAAGCGGGAAAATGAAATGTAATGAAGGATACTATTACAGCATGAGAAATGTGTAATATTCTGTTTATAATATGAACGTATGCACTGCAAAAATTAAATGTTTTTGGTGTAATTTTGTAAAATGTAATACTAACTCATATTTTTATTTTTTTATTTGTATACAGATGAATGGCACCACCTCCTGGAGCAATATACCTTACTAAATATTTCGTACTATGTTGCTGGACAAACTTACATTTTCATGGTACACACTGAGGCAGTTAGTGATACCTCTACTGAGACATATACACACACACTGATACAGTCACTAACACACCGAGTCACCCACCGGTATATGTGCTCACACAACCATTCACTCACACATATAGCTACTGACACATCTACTCACTCACTTATACAGCTACTCAAACATCCAGACAGATACTCATAAACCCAGCCACTCACCCTGTCACTGACACACCCAGTCACTCACCCATACAGCCATTGAGATATCTACTCACCCATGTAGCCACTCACTCACAAAGCCACTCAGTCACCCATAGAGCCACTGACACACCCACTCAATCCCTCATATGGCTACCAACACATGCTCTCATTCACTCATAAAGCTACTAATAAACATACACACTCACTCACCCATACAGTTTCTAACACACTCACTCACTCACTCACTCACCCACCCATAAAGTCACTCACACATGCACTCACTCACCCATAAATTTACTGACACACCCACTCACTCACCCATACAACTACTAATACATGCACTCACTCACCCATACATCCACTCACACACCCACTCTCTCATCCATACAGCTACTCACACACACAGTCACTCACTCATATAGCTACTAGCACATTCCCTCACTCACCCATACAGTCACTTACATACCCACTCACTCATCCATACAGTCACTGACTCATCTAGTGACTCACCTATACAGCTACCTACTCACACACCCACTAACATACCATACAGCCATTCAGACACCCAATCACTCGCTCATACAGCTACTCACACACAGTCACTCACCCATAAAGTCACTCATATATGTACTTATGCATAAAGTCACTCACACATCCACTCACTAAGACACGCACTCACTCACCTGTGTAGTCACTTACTTAGTCCCTCACTCACACATACAGTCATTGACATGCCCAGTCACTCAGCCATACAACCATCAAGATAACCACTCACCCACACAGCCACTCACACAGCCACTCAGTTACCTATAGAACTACTCACCCACTCATTCACTAATAAACCTACTCCCACAGCTACTCACTCACCCACCCATACAGGCACTCACACACCCACTCACTCACTCACTCACTCACTCACTCACTCATATAGCTACTAAAACACACACTCACTCACCCACCCACCCATACAGCTACTAGCACATGCTCTCGCTCACCCATATAGCTAGTAACATACAAACTCACACACCCATATAGCCACTCGCACTTGCATATATGCACCCATAAAGTGACTGACATGCCCACTCACTCACCTGTACAGCTACTAACACATGCACTCACTCACAAATACAGCCACTCAGATATGTACTCACTCACCCATACAGCTACTCACACACACAGTCACTCACTCATGCAGGCAATCAAACATGTACTCACTCACCAATACAATTACTCCCACTCCCACTCACTCATCCATACAGTCACTGACACATCCACTCACTCACCAGTACTGCTACTGACACATCTACTCACTTTCTCATAGAGGCACTCACACACCCACTTGCTCGCCCATACAGCTACTCACTCACCCACTTGCATACCCACATAACAATGGAGTCACCTAGTCAGCAACTTACACAGGAACTCACTCACTTATACAATCACTTATACATCCACACACATACCATTTTTCATTTTTTAAACCAAGAAAGGTGGTTCTAGCAAGAACCTTTGTTTTTTTTACTTTTCTGAACTTTTTAGTGCTTTTAAAAAAATGCATTTGTGGTTTCACACTGCTTCCAGAACTGAAGCAACAGATTGTTCGCCAACAGTCAAAACTTTCTTACAAATCGTAGAAAATGTCACCATTTTCCAATTCTGATGCTCTTTCAAGTAGTTGTTGCTGGACCTCAGGTAGAACGGCATCCCCGGGAGCAGTTGGTGTCATAGATGATTTTGACAGACCAGACGCAGAACGCTATCTCTCTGCACTTACCCAATGCTTTGAATGCCTGGTCTTCAAGTGTTTGAGCATACTTGTGATCCCACAAGAATATATTTTTGATGTACCTCTAGAGAAAATCTTGTCATAGAGGTTGCACTTGACGTGCTTTAATACTTCCTTGATAAACAAAGAACTGGCATCTCTCTGCTCTAGCTTCTGTCTTAATTTCCCTCTGATGCCATTTTAATGAAAAAACTGAAAAAGGCAAATAGAGCATTTTTAATACCAAAACTGGAGCTGTAGAAAAGATAGGCTCTAATTTCTGCAATCAGGTATAAAAGAAATGAAAACTGGGCTAGGGACTTCCTTTCTAGCAGCATGAAAAGTGTCCAATCCTATGAAATCCCTTTATTGCATATTCATGTGAGAATCACAAACATCGATGTAATTACGATTTCAGGAAATGTAATAAAAGTCTTGTAACATAAATTTACTTATTAAAAAGTATGTTTTTATGTCATATTAGTAAAGCACTGACCTCAAACAATAATTTCATAATATGCATATATGTTTTTTTATGTTTCTAAAAATCGCTCCGATTTCACAAATGTTCATGGTGCTGGAAAGAACATATTGTGACTGTTTGCAATGGATTCGCAAACATTAAAAACATTAAAAAAATAGAAAACAAAATCCTCTGGGCACATCTATTCCTACAAAGAAAGAATTTACCTAACAATTTACACAGCTGTAGAGTAGAATATGTACTAAAACAAACACCCTTTGGAGGTTACCTCCGGTCACAGGCCATTTCCCCCGCGGGCAGTGCGTGGCATGCCCCCTAACAAAAGCCACAAAAACAATTGCATTGACTGACACATGGGTATGGACACAAACAAAACCTACCAACTGCAACACCAATACCTGCGTGTATCTACTCACATGCCCCTGCAACCACCGGTATGTCGGTATGACGACACGCACCATCAAAACCAGAATTGCAGAACACAGGAGTAATATACGCTGTGGAAAAACCACTACAAAACTGTATACACACTTTGCGGAAGCAGCACACTCCCCCAATGACCTCCAATGGACCATCTTAGAACACTACAAAAATATCCCCAAAGAATCCCTGTTCAAAAAGGAACAACGCTGGGTTTTTAAATTGTCCACCCACACACATGGACTTAATGATGACATCCCTTGGGCAGCCCTGAACCACTAATCCCTTGGCCCCCTCACTACCTGAATGCCACCACCAGGAGTCCCCCCGGGCCTAGCTCCCGTCTTCCCCAATTAGCAACCAACCTCACCACCCTCCTTTATCTAACTCATGGGTAACCACTTGACAACCAGTCACCCATCCATGATGGGTCAGTCTCAACCATGCAGGCCTTCGACTACCCTGATAGGGGGTGTTCTCTACAGGGGTGGGGCCAGTTGACCCTCGACCTCCATTCACCCACCCTGCCACCCTGGGAGCTTCAGCTCTGGCCAACCTTGGCTTAGACCTATGATCCTTAACAAATACACTTTTTTAGCCAACCACATGATCACCCTTCATAACAAAGGGAACTGGTTCCTATCTCGAACCGTTAACACCCCCACCACTATAGCCTGTAATCAACCCTACCCGTCCACCCTTGACATTTCTCTGTATATGGTGCTACACATGCAGGCTTAGCCATAATACCCTTCGAGGATCCCTTTATGAATTTTTGAATCTGTATTGACAACCGGCCCATTGTGGAGTCCCATCATGTAACTGTCTCAAACATAAACCGAAAACATCCCCACCACTACCTTGTCTCCCTATAAGCAACATAGGGCATTGTCCTAATAAAGTTTTTTAAACCTTACACACACACCCAAGATGGCGGCACAGGTTGATGTTCTAGTGGCTGCAAGGCTCCGTTCCTAAATACACTGCTTCCGGGACCAAAGTTCACGGGGAATCAGAGCGAGGGTAGGCTTACAAGCAAGTTGCCGTCACCCTTCTGTGAGTATTACGGGAATCCGAGATGCCATGGTAAGCCTTGCAAGCGTCTTTACACTACCTTAACCTATCTCTCCCTTTTTATTTAAGGAGTGGAGCAACACCATACTCCCTTACACCCCCTCGGGCTGAATCTCCTGTTTACCGGGTGAGTGTATACACAGGATTACTTATCTCCTTTTTCACCGCATTACTGTCTGATTTTACTAGGGATAACAGATGTTGTGTATGGGTCCGTTAACATTCCTGCCGAGTGGATTGGTTTACAAGCGGGATTCACAACGGCTCTTCTGAGATACAATGGTTTGTCACACATTGGGGCTCCTGTTGAGTGGTAATTTTCCAGTGTCAATACTACTACATGATGCAATATTCGTTCTCACAGTCAACAAAGAATCTAAGCTTGTCTTCATTGCGACACATTGGGGCTACTGTTGTGCAGTAATTTTCCAGTGTCACTACTACCACATGAAGAGATTTTTGTTCTCACAGTCAACAAGGAATCTAAGCTTGTCTTCATTGCTACGTGTCACAAATTGCCACTATTTTAACAACCAGCACTTGGGGTATCATTCACCAACTATTGGGTACATAACGCTCATATTGTGGCATTCCCAGTTTTTCAGGCTCACCTATGGGGCCAAATCATATCAAACTAAAGGCGTACAAATAGCCCCCTTCACATACGGGCACAAGGGAACAGTACGTCTTTAACGCAACATTCCACTATGCGGTCTCAACCACAGGCCGTACTTTAAGGTGTGTATATGCAGAGCTATGACGACTCGAACTGCTGCATTATTGCCACTAGGGGGGCTTCCTAAAACTGCCCCTTTGAACTACCCCCATCGGCCACTACCACACTGGGTACTATCCACCTTTAGCCACTAATCGTCTGCAAGTATGAGTCTTAGACTGTATATTTTTCATTCTAATCTACTGTTTGCGAATACATGGCGGGCAACCTTACGTCAACGCTCAGGGTTACTCAGGCCCCACGAGATGCACATATTTCTCAGCTTTCACTATCAGCTGAAGATGTTATGCCACTCACTGAGGTGCCCACAGCTCCTCCGACACTTAATGTAGTTTTTACTATGTCTCCTTCTTTTTTCAAGTGTTCTTCCCCCCCCCCCAGCCCCTAACAATCCCTTTATTTTTTGGTGATATCCACAGGTTTCCATTACGCCCAGTACAGGACTACTAGGGCCCCACGCCAGGCTTCCTTCAACAATCGTAGAGCCTGTTGATAGCTGTGCACTATACTCACATAGGTCCTGAAGAAGTGCCAACCGATTCCTTCGCAACGACTAGGCACGAAACATGTCGACCCCACCTTAGAGACTGCCTACCAGGAACATTACATTCCCATAGCGTGTCCACCCTTATTTTAATTAGACAGGAACTATCTTAACCATTAAAGTTTTTGATTATAGGACTTACCCTGACCTATTTTAATTCACCATTCACATGCACAGAACCTCCCACTGCCCCCACACCCGCCCGCACCCAACAGCTTCTTTAAAAGATCTCTGACAAAGAGCCCCAGAAAAGGTGAGCCCGTCGAGCATTGCAGCACCGGCCCAACGAGGAACACGGCCCAATGATGAAGCATGACACCTTTCAGGGTGTGTGAAGGCAACATGACAAAAGATTTGTCTTTTCCACCTTCCCTTTCATCCCCACTCTAGGAACTGCACTCCCCTTGTTTAACACGTTCTCCTTGAAGCCACGTGTGCAGGACCTGTTTAAACAACTGTCTCCCGGTCCCAACCCCCCTTTTTTCCAATAGAGTATGTACTAGACATTTAGAGAGTTAGCACTTACCAATTAACCAGTACAAAGTTCTCCAGTTGGCTGGGCATTTTCAGCAAAACTGTGGACTCTTTTTGGAAAAAATGAGGTTCCATTGTGGCCCTGATGCTCATTTCACAGAAATTAAACCTCAATGGGAAGCACTTACAAATATAACCACAGCAGATGCCCCAGTTGAAGCTCCACTTCTGTAAAGCACAAGTGATTCTAACTTTTTGGACTTAGTGAAGGTAAATCAAGTGTGTTTCCTCTTGTATTCCACGTGGAAAATGATACGAAATCCTTACAGAATGTGAATGCATATTTGATCTATAGGAGCGCAAGCTGATCTGTAGTGACTGTGACAAGTATTGTGGCAAGTATTTTTTTTCTTGACATCTCCTGGTGAGCACAGAGCCCATGGTTCTCTCTTTTAATTACCCTGGGTATGGCAATGCCCCAAATCAGCTGCAAGCTCCGCCCGTTTGGCCCCACCCCAGTATCCTAAGCAGTAGGCAAAGTGCTTCCTCCTTTTCTACGTTGATCGACAGCTTACCAAAGGGCCCCAGAGGGCATTTCCTGCTGATTTTGGTGATGCAGTCTTGATGCAGGGGAATACGAGGACATCTCCATCAATCAAAGAAGCACTAAGGGCCACATGTACGACCATATAATTTTGTGACTCACATTTTTTTTGTGACTCGTGATTAGTGAGTCACAAAATGAAATGTACAACAGTGTCTCAGACACTGTTTGCGATTCCCAAATGGGTCAAAAAGGACCTGCCTCATTATTATTTCTGAGGCAGGTCGCAATTTGCGAACCATTGCAAATGGCCAGCACTCACAAGAATGGGGGCCTGCTGGGGTCTGCAGACCATCATGTCTATGACTGCTTTTTCAATAAAGTAGTTTTTATCAACAATTATAGCCCATTTTCCTTAAAGGAAAATGGAATGCATTTAAAAAATAAAAATAAAATGTTTCTGTTTCATTTATTAAGAGTAGACAGTGGCACATTGGACCACTACCTGCTCTTAAAAACTGTTCTTGCAGCCAATCACAAAGGGACCCCTGCCCATTTACGACTGGCTTACCACCTACTTGAAGTAGACCTAAAGTGCAATTGTTTTGCAACCACATTCTCGCAAGGATTCTTGATATCACAGATTTGTAGACCAAGACCTTGAGGAACAATCACATTTCTGAAATTACATGCACACTAGGGCACTGGAGACATTTCCTTGTGGTACATTATGCCGCTGCAGTGTAGATAATGCACTAGACATTTACCAAACGAGGTAGCACTGACAAATTAGCTAATACAAAGTGCTCCAGTTGGGTAGACATTTTGTGCAAAACTGTGGCAGGTGAGGTTCTGTTCAGGCTAAGTCACTCACACAGCTACTGATACAGCCACACAGACAGTCAGACACCCCCTCACACACTCATTCAGCCACTCTCACTCACATATGCTCACAGATCTCCTCAGGCACTCACACACCCACTCACTCATCCATAGAGCCACTGACACTCCTACTCACTCACCCGTATAGCCACTGACACAGTCACTCACTCCCCCGTACACTTACACAGCCAATCAGTCACCCATACAGTCACACACACACCCATAAAACCACTCACGAAAACACACTCACCAACCTTTATGTCCACTCATAGAACCACTCTGAAAGTTTACAGATTAATGTTAGGAAATAAAATGTAAAAAACCTTAGAGAATCACTGAAAAAACAAAGGTTACAGCAACATTATAGTTCAGAAATAATGTTTAAAAATCATTGAAAATCAACAAAAAAAACATCGGTTGGAAGGATGTTATGTTGAGGAAATAGTTTATATAGACCTTATAGTTAGGAAATAGCATTAACACCTTGGTTGCTAAAGGTATTTTCCTCCTGTGCTGCATTCCCAGATTTATCATTGCTCATGACGAGCTCAGCTCGTCATCAGCACAGCTCCACTGTGCCTCATGACGAGCTGATCTCGTCATGAGCATGGAAGGGGTTAAAGAACCATAGAAATTCACTGAAAAAAATTGATTGCAGTAACAGTATAGTTAGGCTCAGATTCTATTCATACAATACTAGTGAAATTCAACAGCTATAACTACCTTAGCTAACTATAATTTATACCCCTCCCAAATGCCCTGCTTATGACCTTACATATTACGTCTCTCATGACATGGACACAGACAACAATGATGATATCACTGATGCAATTCTTGGCTCCAGGAACCCATCGCCAAGGGCAACTTATTTAAATAAAAGAGAAGGAGAACATGGGGACCCCCTTTCTGAGTCTAGTTAGGCCCTGGGGACCCCATCCTCCACAGCCACTCTTTTAAATAAAGTGGAGCGGCATGTGTGACACCCCCCACTGGATCGATTTCGGCCGCAAGAACCCCATCGTATGGGGCCTGGCATTCTTTTGAGTGGTGAACATGCAGCCCCCTCCTGGGCTGATTTTGCCCACTGGGACCATCCTCAAGGGACCAGTGTAGTTTTCATGTGGAAGGAAGCAATTTCCCCCACTTCCTGGGCTGACTTCAGCCCTGAAGACCCCCAGGGCCCGGTGACATTTAGTAGGGGAAGGAGGTGACCCCACTCCTGGGCAGATTTTGGCTTTGTGGACCCCATCCCTTTGGGTCAGGCAACATTTTACAGGTGGAGGAGAATGTGGCCATCCTCCCCAGGCCGATTTCAGCCCCGGGGACCCCATTCCCTGGACCATGCTAAGGTAAATGGGGTGCCCTGGAGCCCACTCGGGTACCCTCCATAGTGTAGTTGGGGGCTGCAGGAGGAGCATAAAGCAAGAGCCGGCATTGCTCCTGCCCACAAGAAGCAGTTAATGATGGTGCACAGTGTGTGTGGGATCAAATCTTTTTATCTGCTTTCCTACCTGCTTCACGCCAGGCAGGGAAGGAAATCAAATGTTTACTCCCAATAGGTGGGAGCATTTTTGAAGCTCCACGAGCTGGGAGTGAACTTGGTGCTTGGTGCTTGAAAATGACCCACCAAGAGAAGCAAGGCACAAGTTTCCCTGCATGCAGTGCTGGGGGCAGGGAAACTGCTAGGTCCCAGGGGTTGGCTCCCCAGGACATAGGCACTGAGACAGCCCTGGGGCATGGGGTACCCAGGGCCATTATTGTCCTCCACCCTTAAAGTAATCTGCCCCAGAGGAGGCTTCCTTGGGCCTTTTCAGGCTCAGGGAGGGGGGCATTACCCTCCCTCCCCATTTTACAAAATGTCTGCCAGAGGGTAGGCTTCTTGGGCCTCTAGAGGCTAAGAAAAAGTGCCTTTTTGTCCCTCCTCCGTAAATAAACAATGTTCAACCCTGGGGGTGAGCTCCCAAGGGCTTCTGAAGGTTCAGGAGGGGGGCCAGACAGCTCCTCTCCCCTTTATGAAATTACCCTCAGAGTAGGCTCCCCAGTGCATAAGTTGTTTAATGCAGCTCGGCCAACATTTTTATTTCCAAACCCACAAGAGTCTCGCGGGATTGCTGCCTTGTTTGCCATTTCTTCATTTGTTGGCCTGATGCGGTCCCTATGTCCTGGGATGTCAGGGTACCCCTACCCTGCCTTCATATGTCTTTATTTCTTAGAACTTCAGGACAGGGGACTAGGGGGCATAATGATCGCCACCTCCGGGCTGGCAGTGGCAATCATTATGCCATCCTCATATGAAATACCCCCACCATATTATAATGGCGGTGGGTATTGCGACGGACACAAAGTCCATCCACCGCTTTTCCACCGGGCGGAGCTGGGCCACTAATATGGGGGCAGTGCCTAGTAGGCACCACTAGCCATATTTTGATGTGGGTGTTTTTAAGGCCGTTCCATGGTGGCGATGCCATCATGGAAAGGCTGGTAGGGATTGGCTTTGGGGGCCCGTTGCAGGCTCCTAGGGGGGAGGAGGGATGGTGGGTGCACTTGGGGTGACTCATGGTACCCCCCTGCAGTTCCCTTCACCAAGTGGCATGCACCGCGTGGTGCCTGACGCATGTTGCAGGGAAATGCTGTGCATGCCCTTTTACCACTGCAGATGGTGCTGCAGCCAGCAGCACCATCCGTAATGGTAAAAGTCCAGGATGCACCCACCAGTATGGCGGGAGCATCCTAATTTTTCCGGTGGGACTGCCGCACGTATGGCGTTCAGTCCCATCACCGTTATGGTGGCGGGCGGACTGATGTCCGTCCGCCATCATAATGAGTCCCTAAGTCCCTGAATCCTGTCATGACTGCTAACAACATTTTTCTAATGTTGCTGGCAATCAATCAGAGCACTCGCTGTCATGGGAGTTTGAATCCCATGAAAGTGAGATGGCCCAAGAGAAATAAAGCTCCCTGGGTGAATCAGATGCTCTATTTTTAAACTGGTACTCCTACAGGTCTCTCAAGACTCTCATAGACCCATATGCCAAAATATGCAATGATGTTTTACCCTTAATTTTGCAAAACCTACTGATTGAACATACATCAAATCGCGAAAAGAACGTTCTGTGTACCAAGATCTAGCTTCCTGCCAAATTTGTTGTAAATCGGTTCAGCAGGTTTTGCTTTAGGCCATCTTAAGGAAGTCAATAGAAAATGCATGGGTATTTTGTGTTTTAGGACCCCCTTTTTTATTGGCCTCTGTTAGACGGATCACCCCAAAACTTTCTAGGAGGAGCTGAGCTGAATGACCTTTTTTTTCAAGGTTTTGTGAGATTTTCCATCTGACGCCAAAGTTATTAGCCAACCAAAAAACACTCTTTCTAAGGAAAAGCAGACCTTACTACTACCTAGATGCGACTGCTACTAGGTAATATATATATGTATATAACTGAAGTAACTATAACTCACGCCCCTGATATGCACAGTGTTTTATGTAATTTCAGATATCATCAATGATGTTATCAATGATGTCATAGAACATGTCATGAGTGATGTTCTATGTGTGGTCTTCAGCAGTGCATGGGGAGGGCGTCAGTTATAGTTACTTCATTTAACAATAACTGGTGAATTTCAGTGTATTTAAGAGTTTAAATTATTACATTTAACTGACATTTTCACCTAACTATACCATCTCTTTATCCTTTGTTTTTTTCATTGAATTTCTGAGTTTTATTTTAATGTACAGAGAAATATATCATACCTATCTATTTACCATACCTATCTAGAATGTCACTTTAACCTTTGTTTTTCCTGTGCATTTCTGAGGCTTTTTTAAAATAAAGTAGCAATATTATGAGATTTCACTTAAAGTAAGGCAGATCTACTGAACACCATTCAGATTGTGAGTTTCGGCATTGGGTAATTACCATAGGATTGTTCTGGCTTACCTGTGGAAGTCCATATCTGGTGCTTGGCTTACTTTGAGGAGGAGCTAGAGTACATTTTCGACTGTCTTGCAACCTTTTTGGCTGTAATAAATTTAGAGGTGTAGTTTGTGAATAGCAGAGGGCTTACTCCTTTGTGGAAAGATGATTGTAATTTCATATTTTTGTCTAAACCACTCATTCCAGCTCCCTAAACCATTCATGAGTGAGTTTTCCTCTTTTAACTACCACTCCTCCAGTCCCGCCCACATTTTTTACCAAAATGTAGGTTTATATATTCAGAGATCTTTGCACATGTGGAAGAGATTTCTGCAGAGAAAGCTAGAAGTGGCTGAGATGGATGTAGGTTTGTGGATTGCAATTTGTAGTATGTGAGTAGTAATACTGTAGTTCTACTAAACGTACCACAAAAGGTAGTTTGTTAATCATACCCACTGTGTTTATAAAAGTGTTGTTAAACTTGAAGGAGAGTGAGATATCCAGCAGTGAGTGTTTTTTGCACTTTTTCAACTTTAGTAAAATAGATGGAAAATTAGAGCCCCTGTGAAGTAGCCATGGGTAAGGGTATGGTATGTAGTATTTTGGAAAAACTGATACAGTAGGATATTTGTGGGTATTTACAAATATTGCTAAGATAGCACCACCATCCTTCACACTAATTATACATTTAGTTCCAAAATTTTAAATTATATGGACCTGATCACTTTCTTTACACTTTGCTTTAAATGTACTATTTTTCAATATTGTCAAACTACAATTTAATATTAACTTTACAACTATGGAAACTCCGCTGTCAAGGCGGAGAACTCCACACATAAATAGATAGGACAGGTCTTTCTTTTAATATGTGTAGTTTTTCACCCTGACTCTCTGTAGAAGTAAGGTTACTATTAAGTTGTCTTTTGTGAATTCTGAAAAAGAGTTTACCTACCCAACTGTGTAAGTTTACCTTTGTGAAGCAGGCTCTGTTAGAAATGGGGCTCTCTAGTTGGCAGAGGTAGGTACCTTTGTCCAGGTAGGGACCCTTCTTCCTAGGGTAAGGGGGATAACCTTCTAAAGTAATGCCTGCTCACCCCGTTGGTAGCTTGGCACAAGCAGACAGGCTTATCTCAGAGGCAGTGTGTAAAGCATTTGTACACACATACAGTAACACAGTGAAAACACTACAAATGGACACCACACCAGTTTAGAAAAATAAGCAAAACTTTATCTAAACCAACAAAACCAAATCCGACAAAAATCCAAGATACAATACTGTAAAAATAATTACTTTGCAAAATAACCTTGAAGTTGCAGAATAGCTGGAAAACACAGTTCTTCCAAGCCAGCAGCTCCATCCGGGGCTACAGAGATGCTGAAAACAACTGAATGTAACAGTTTCAGCCGACCGTGTTGGTACAGGCCAGCTAAAGCCTTGACAGACTTGTGAACTGTACCTTTGTTCTTGCAGCCGGCATATTGCTGCGGGTTGGTTGAGGACGACCGTTATGGTTGCGTTGCAAACAAATGGAAGTGTTGCAGGGTTCCGTGCCCTCACGATGCCGTGCAGACAGCAACTCAGTGACGATCATCCAGATGGTGTTGGTGAGCTCAAGGCTTATGGTGCAAGGTCAGGCAGTGCTCGATGCGGTGCTGGCAATTGCTGTGTTGGTGTCGTCCAGGCAGGATGAGGCGAGGTGGTGCACAGTGCCCACAGGACAGGGCGCAAGGAACGGCTCGGTGACGATCATCCAGACAGCATTGGGATGTCCAAGCATGTAGTGCGAAGTACGGCAGGGCCTTCTGTGGTGCCTTCATGACACGGAACCCTGCGACGGACTCAGTAACAGAGTTGTTCCTTTCTTCGGCAGTGACTGAAACCAGTGGTTCAGAGATGGTGCCCAGAAAGATGGTGAGGTCTTTGCTGGTCTTGAGACCTCTTTAACAGTGGAGCAAGCTCCACTTCCAAGCCCTCGGATATACCTTCTCAAGCAGGATACACACACAGTTCTTCTCCTTGGAAGAAATAGCTACTGTATCCCAACCCCAGTCAGCACACAGCAAAGGAGCAGTACTCCTCCTCCAGTCTTTTCCAGCACCCTTCCTTGGCAGAGTTTCCTCTTGAAGTCCAAAACCGATCTTTAAAGTCTTTTCTTTCCCTGAGACTATCAATAGGAGGGAAGCTCTCCTTCAAGCCCTTGGAGAAAACTCTAAAAGCAGGATGATGAAAGCACAGTCCAGTCCTTTCCCGGCCCAAGAAAGAAGCAATTATTGCAGGCCAACCCCAACAGCACATAGCACAGGGGCAGTACTTCTCCTCCAGCTTTCCCGGTTCTTCTTCCTGACAGGTTCCTTAGTTCAGCAGTAATCTAAAGTTGAGGGGTCTGGGCCCGACTTTTTATAGCACAAATTTCTTTGGTCTCTGGTGGCAGAGAAGCTCTTTGCCCTGACAAAAACTGTTATTTCCTCTCTGGTGCAGCTGCCCGGCAGGATGTGAAGACAGCATTGTGTAAGGCAGACCAGACCATCTCAGGTACAAGGACATCCCCCCTACTCTAAATGCAACCCAGGTCGATTCAGCACCAGCTCTGACTCATTCAGCAAAGGCAGGACAAACATCAACCCCCCAGTGGCTGTCTGAGAGATTGCACATCCCCAGTCCCTGTCACTCCAAAACCAGACAGTCAATCCACAAACCAGCAGAGGCACGCAGGATGGCTAAGCAAGAAAAAGTCAACTTTCTAAAAGTGGTATTTTCAAACACACAATATAAAGATCATCTTTACTAAAAGATGCATTTTTATATTCAGTCTCAAGGCATACTAAACTAAAACTTCCCATCTTGTCCCAATGGGAAGTTATGTTTGTAAGATGTTATAAATAAACTACCGTGCCATCCCATGGGACAGATAGCCCTTCAATAGTGAAAAACAAAATACACTGTATTTCACTCTCAGGACATGTCACATACCTTAGTAAATCCTACATTTCACATACACTGCACCCTGCCCTTGGGGCTACTGTGGGCCTACCTTACATGTAAGAAAACGGAAGGTTAGGGCCTGGCAAGTGGGTGCACTTGTCAGGTCGACAGGGAGTAACAATCTGCACACAGACACTGCAGTTGCAGGTCTGAGTTACATTTACAGGCTGCTAATGAGAGTGGCACCATCAGTGCAGTGCTGCAGGCCCACTAGCAGTATTTGATTTCATGGAACTGGGCACACACAGTGCACTTTTACTAGGGACTTACCAGTAAATCAAATATGCCAATCATGGAATCACCTATCAATAAACACAATTTACAAGGAGAGCATATGCACTTTAGCACTGATCAGTAGTGGTACATTGCCCAGAGTCATAAAACCATCAAAAATAGGTCAGAAACAGGAGGCCAAAGAGCAAAAAGTCTGGGGATAAACCCGCTTGACAAGCCAGGTCTAACAGGCCCTAAGAGCTTATAGCGTGGGAAACTGATCCTAAAACGCAGTTGCTCAGGAGTTAAATAAAAATGTATTTCAAACCCTGTGTCCTGTCAAGCTTATCACCACATGGAAAATGTGTTTCCATATAATGATAACAACTTAATAATGGTATTAACGATTTAAATCTAGTCCTTAAAAAAGTTTTGTTTAAAAATGAGCAAAATGTTGTTATACCCTCCTGCTGCTTACACAATAAGAATTTAAACAAATTTCTCCAAATAAGCTATCCAGAATAGGAAGAGAAATAAGTTGCTGTCCAAAATGCGGGCTGCCAAAAGCAGATGATGTGCATATGTTCTGCCAATGTCCTGTCATGAACGCTTACTGGCTAGAAGTGGGTAAGATATTGACAGAAATATTGAAAACGAACATAGAGGTAAGCCTATCTTTGATTATTTTTGGGATTTTAGATAAATGTATTTTTAGTGGGTAGAACAAGAAAGCGCTTGAACAGCTGTTATTTCATTTTCATTTCAAAAAAACTTTATTTCGGTCAAAATGACCTCAAAAGTACATTCACAGTGCAAACAAATACATTTAAAATTGCAACATAAGTCAATCACATTTAGATTTAAAAAAATAGAAAGGACAATAATAGACGCAATTGACAAATATATCATGGTGAATGAGCTCTATACGACATTTTAAAAAGCCTACACATCAAACTAATTTTACTGTGGAAGAATATAAGGAGCAAAACTCACAGAGGGTAGTTCATAGCTGGCTATAATGCTCCATACACGGAAAGTGCAAAATGCAGATAAAAAAATAATTTACATAAAAACATTTACCTAACAAGATTTCTAAAAAGGATGACCTATATTCTACCATTCTGCATCGATAAGACCTGGCACTGGAGCCTCCCTAGGCTACAGGCTGCATGTACAGAGAATATTTGAATTGGTTAGGGTGGTAAACTAGTAGATTACCATTTCTCTATAGCATAACTAGGTGGCCAACAAGCAAGCTTATTTGTTCTAATAAAAACAAGGCCTGATTTTAAAACTGGCAGGGATAGCCACGGTAGATATTTTCCCGAATATTAATTAATGAGTGAAGTTATTACATATCCACCAAGAAAACCCTTTAACTCCTTTCATGATGCTTTTATGTATGTCCTGCAGGTACACCACATGGAAAATAGAAAACCTGCAACTGAGTAGACTATCAGGATACTAGTATCGTACTTAAGTATCCTGAAGGCCTCAGAGCAAGGTCTAGGTCCAAGGTTCCTACAAATCTGCACCAACCATCGTTTTCTTGCCTTATGATAGCCACGGCAGCTAAACAACACGTGAAGTACTGACTCTTCAGGGCAATCACATGCCGGGCAATTTAAAACTTACATATCCCCCCACTTGTGTGTAAAACAGCGAAGAGGTAGGGCCCCATGCCTGAACTGGAGGTAAAGCTTTTTAGCAGCTGCCGGTTTAGTTTCATCTAGGACCGGCTCAAAGCTAAACCTGTCTTTAATTTCTAAAAAGGCTGTGGTTAGTCTGCCAGTTCGAGAGCAGCTATGAAGCTGTGCCAATTTAGACTCCTCATAGTGGGCCTTCAGTAATTTCCTGGGTAGAGAGGAACAGGCGGTCTCAGGATCATCCCAAAGCTCACCCAGCCCCATACTAACTAGCCAATGTTTGATATAAGCAAGCCACGGCAGTTTGACAGCCCCTCGCAGATTTATTATTTCTGATAGTTCCTCCCTGTATGATAAAAGTTCGGGGGTAACCCACAGGTGACGCCGGTACAGTAAAGGTTTCATATTTGATACATCCACGATTGCCATAAGGCCCAAATCTAATCGGAGCGGAATTAGTGGAGTGCTCCATGGGAGTTTTAACAACTGTCTGAGGAAATTATTCTCTACTTGAGTAAGGTTCTCGTGGCTTACATGCCCCCAAAGTTTAGCACCATATAACAACCCTTCCCGGGCTTGAACCTTGTAGATTTCGATAGCCAGACTCAATGGTTTCTGACTAGACTTGCAGAAGACCTTCATGATACCACCTGATGATCGCGCTATTTTAGTGATGATTTTTTAATCTGGGCCCCCCAATCCATGGTTTCTGCGATTGTTATCCTGAGATAATCGAAAGAGATAACTCTTTTGAGGGGTTTACCATTTAATGAAGGGTTAGCTCTTGTACTTTTAGGGCTATTAAACGCCATAAATTTGGTTTTCTGTAGATTAATTTCAAGACCTCTTTGACTATAGAATACTTAAAATTTATTGAGTACCCTCTGGATCCCCATGGGTGATCTGGATACTTATAAAGTTTCATCGGCAAACATCATTGCCGGGATGAGTCGGGAGGCTAGTTTAGGGGCGTCAATGTCCTTTTCTGCTAATAAAAAATCTATCAAGCCATTGATATAGAGGCTGAAAAGAGTGGGGGCAAGCACGCAACCCTGGAAAACACTGTGCTTAATCGGGATGGGTGCAGTAAGCTTTCCATCCTTGCCAAACCTGATTTGCGCAAAGTTATCCTCATGCAGCAGCTTGATGAGATGGATTAAGTATACATGAACCCCCATCTCGTAGAGGACTGTCCACAATTTTTCCCTTGGAATCAAATCAAAGGCTGACCAGAGGTCAACGAATATTAAATAGAGGCTGCCACCCTCCAAGCACACGGTCTTCCAATGTAACATTTGGAGCCTAAGTATTTGGTCCACAGTGGACAGTTTTTCCCTAAACCCTGCCTGTAGAGGTGTTAATATCTTCTGTTCTTCCATACAAGATTGTAGCCTAAGCAGCACTAGACGCGCAAAAATCTTTTGTGAGATGTCTATCAGGCTAATTGGCCTATAATTATTTGGCAGGAGTGGAGAGCCTTTTTTGTAGATCAGAAATATTTCCGCTCCAGCCCAGCTAGGGGGGATCTTCATACCCTGCAGTATTGCATTAAATAGGACCCAGAGATATGGAGCCCAGACAGATGGTTGACAGCGAAAAAGATCCCCCAGGATTTTATCTAGACCGGGTGCTTTGCCGGCAGCTATTTTCGCTAACGCCCCCTTGATTTCATTTAAGTTTATACTTATATTGTATTTAACTTCCGGGGCTTCTTTGCATTCACCGGAGCTTGGGGAGTAATCAATCCCCATGGGACAGCCATCGGCTGGCTCAACGATCGATATTTCTTCCTTATAATAAAGGGATTCAAAATGTTCCTGCCAAACCTCTTCTCCCAGATTCGGGTCTACCGGTGGTCTAAGGCCAGAGCTGTCCAAGTTGACGACTCTCCAGAATGTCCTCATATCCCTAGCCCCCAAAGCGCTTCTCAAGGCATCCCATTTGTCCATTTCCCACCCTTTCTTGGCTTCTAAAATCCCCGTTTTATATGTCATCCTGGCAGATTTGATTGACGGACGATCATTAGCCTTGATGGACAATACCAGCGATCTTTTAGACATACGGCAATGGTCATTATACCATGGGTGGGGGGGCTTCCTGTTCGGCCTGCTTGTTTTTTTTTATATAAGAAAACCAATGTGGCTTCTTCTAATCAAGCATGGTTCTTCTTCACCCACTCAAGGTCTATACCATCCCCATTTTGAATTATTGAGCGGGATGCTATCTGAAGCACCGGGAGCAGGGCTTCATATAGAGAGCTCATTTTGGCTTGAGATTGACTAAAATCAGACCTTCACGCTCTTCGCCTACAATTGGAGAGTGTCAACCTGGGATCAATAGGGTTGTCCAAATTTAAAGCACTCCCTAGATCGAATGCTTTTAATTCCAGTGCTAGCGAATGGTGATCACTGTCTAGCCGTGGGACAAGCCTGAAATCGATTAGCCTATCCCAGGATTTAGCGTCAATTAAGATGTAGTCTAGTAAAGAACCCCGTTCATTTTGGTGGGAGGTGTAGCTGCTAGAGGTTTCAGAAGAGGTTCTACCATTGCAAGCTTTAAGGGAGTGTTTCAATACGAGGCAATTCATTTGAATCACCAGAGGGAACCTTTTTTTAACTGGTGGACATCTGGTCTCCGGGATTGCCCAGAAATTATCCTCATCATGTAAGCTATCCTTGAGCAATCCCTCCAGTGGCTCGAACTGACAATTGAAATCCCCTCCCAAAATCACTGTAGGTTTATCAGCAATGATACCTAAAAAAGTAGTTAATTCTTCCAACGAGTTAATTCTTTGGAATGTTATTAATTCTGATTTTCACTGCTCGTAGGGAAATTTGTATTAACTGGATTTCCAGCAGCTCACCGTCTTGCGCAGCTTGGTTAAAGAATGCTAGACGATATAGTAGATTAGACTGCATAAATGCTTCCGCGAAGGGGGTCAGTATATGGGAAACACTTGCTAGTTACGCTTTAAATTCACATAGTCAATAGAGGATCAAAACGGTCCAAGGATTAAGACATTCTAATCCAATGGGAGGTATGAGGGGGAACCCCCATTACCTCAAAATAAAGGTTTATAGTTGGTGCATCGGGGCAAGGGAACATCTGGCAGGAATCGATGTATACTATGTTCTCTAAACCCAACACTCACTATAACGAACACCTTTGGATTGTCGCATATGAGGACCAAAAAAAAGAATTTAAACAAATTGATGTTATACCATGTTCAATCCTTATTTTTTTAATAGTAAATAAAGTTTTTAGAGAAAAAAAACCTCAAAACGCGTGAAGTCATTATTTGTCATCATTAATAAGCAGTCAGAATAGCCTAAAAACACCAGTCCAGAGACAACATGGGACTTTAATACGTTCAAATATAGCCGTCTTTGTTACGTGGAGATAACGGGTGTGCTTGATAGACAAACCCAAATACAGGCAATTGTAATGTTTGTTGTTGAATTAGATAACTCAAGAATGTAATTTGAGCTGAACTATGAAATGGAGGATGTGGTATTTGGCTTGTTGAAATAGAAGCTGATCGACAACAAGAATACCCTCTACGGACTCATATCCACCACAGTTCCCAAGCTTTTTTTAGGGGTTTGCATTGAAAGGAATAGTTTAATTGTGTGTTCACCCTGGGTTCTGTTAGAACCCTGCCTTCACCCAGGATTTGCTGCAGCACCTGATCAGACCCTCTGGGGTGCACAATTTATTCTGAACACCTTGTACAGCAATAGCAACTCGTAATAATAATTGCCCATAAAACGTTTCTGACACGTGATATCTGTTGTTCTGTTGCATCCCAGTATTTGCTTTGAATGCTTTTTTCTCTCGATGATGCTTTGTCACGTGAAAAGCTACGAAATGTATATGTAAAATGGAAAGCCGGATTAAATGACATTTTAGGTCAAATCTTTATGTGACATATCCACTGGATTGTGAACACTGGGACGCATTGCTTTTTAGGGATATCTTCTTTTTTTTTACAATGACAGCACATCTATATTTTCTTCCTCAGCACAATAAATGAAAGTTGCTATTTTCACAAAGCATCCCTTTGACACGACTGAATTCAGTAGTAACCCAGCAACAGAAATCTTGATTTATTTTGAGTGGCTATTAAAGCAAGTGCGACTGTCTGGTGAAGAGTCATGTTAATAATGCCCAATCAAGCGCCAAGGTTTGCCTTATGAAGTCAAGTACGATGAGTGCAAGTGCAGAAGGACCGAACCGGAAGTTCTCATGCAATCACATGCCACCTTCAGAATGGGACATCCATCTTTATCTGTTTTGCTTTCTTTCTTTGCTGGAAGCAGATAGAAGCGAGCCTGTAGGGGGCTCCTTATTTCTAATACATTTCTTCTTCCCCGGACAGCTGCTAGCCACAAAAACGAGCTCCTAAAATGCACCTTCACATAGTATGACAACCAATTTTGAACACTGTCAAAAAGGTGTGCTGCTCTTTGTTTACACATTCACACTTCCGTCTATTGTCTGGAGATAAAGAAAGTCCCTGTTGTGAACTTGCAGCCAAGGTATCTATTCTCATTGCTGTTTTCTGACAGGGGCACCATTTTACTATTATGATTTGCAGAGCACACTGGGGAAGCAGGTACCGGGGTGTCATGTTGTCACAATCCAAAATATCCCGTGGTTTTAGCTTGCATATGCATGGAGCCCCCTGAGACGTTCCTATTTAAAATCAACCGAATGTGTCGCAGTGCAAAAAGAAACTGAATGTTACATGTGTTTGATACCTTATTCAGAATTCATTATTTTTCAAACCACAACTTCTTGACAGAATTTAACAATATGTCTCACATAGGCACATCTGGAGCATTCGTGCCATTGTGTCTAGCATCAGCGGGATTGGAAAGAATATATTTTGCTTCAACTTCAGTCACATATTGTCCCCGTAAAAACAAAATCCAGGAACATCTATTTAAAATTTTTTTCAGTAAGTTTTGCAGTGTGCAACAATGGTGTGTAGACCGATATATTTATTTTGAATCCATTACGAAATATTGTATCACTCACTTTTCATATAGAGCAGAGCCATAAAATAACCGATTTCTTATTTACGAAAAAAAAGCATTGTTGCTTTCTGAAAAGCCTATAAATTCTTCATCCTCGATACACAACCAACACACGTTAATTTTTTGTGCATATACAGTGATGCCAAGGGCACAAGTTCTAAAAAACCGAAGTGGGGGACTGACCAGGTTAGGTAGTTTGCAAGTGACATCAAGGCGCATTACATCACACATAGCCTCACGGGAAACGACATCATAGGAAGTTGCATCACAACCCATGACCTCACAGGAAGTCACATCACAGGAAGTAACATCAGCTCTTAACACCTCATACATTTTTTTAGCAGTTCTATCATCAATACATTTGAGAGATTTCGGAGATTAAATGAGTGAGATTTTGCATCTGTGCTGTGCCAAAACAGTGACCCACCCGACCCAAAATTTGGACCTTAATGTATACATTTATTTTTTCAAAACTTTGCCACAAAGAAACTGGCAGAAAGAAGGAATGTGGCAGTAAATCTGTTCTGCTTAGTTGGTTGCAACGTCTACATGTTAAAATATCTTATGGGGTTAAGGCTCCTACTACAGAGATCTCTGTGTGCTCAGTAAATCTCAGGGAATACTTATGGTACGATAACTCTGGAGGTTAAAATATTTGCTGGAGGGATCTATGTTTTGTCTTGTCCTCGTTTTTAATCAAAGTAGCACAGAGGTTTAATGTGGCGCCTGCAAAGGCACCGTTTAATGTGCAAATGAAAAATGTGTATTTTGTGGAGGTAGGTAAGTGAGTTACTGCTTTGACCACAAAAGATCCTTTTGTTACTTGCAGTTCATAAATCGCTATCTCTTTAACACAGCACAGTGAGCTATGAAGAACATGTGACATTGTAACCCTCACTGTTTTATGTAGCACATCCTGTACACTGATTTCTGTACATTTGATTTATTGTCAATGTATAATGTTTACGTGTGATATAAAGCGCTCTGACACCCTGCCTTAGGATGAGTTTTGCTACAAAAGAAAGAAAACAAAATAGTGGTATTTAATTGTTATTTGTGGAAATACTGGGACAGACCAGCACATCTGACATTCTTACAGTGAAAGCATATGTTTTATAAGGAGGGACTAAACAAAGTCAAAAGCATGCCTCTGTTATGTACCTGTAAAGTGATAAGCTGTGTGGCTTTGTTTCCACTCCCTTGCATTGAGGTGTGAGGCTCCCAAAAGCTCCCAGCTGAGATACTAAAATAAAAGAGGGCCTAATGGCCCCTTAACTTCAACCTTTGTTGTGGGCGAGCTGGAATTGAAAATAAGAAAGCTCCTTTCCTATCTGCGCGTTGCTGCTCAAAATGAAAACAGACAATGTGGCGACACTGCTGAAAGTGTCCTGGTGTCTGAAACCTACCCCGGGATGAATTCAGCATATTTTTTCTGTGCCCAACTTCTTTCCAGGGTGGGCAGCATCCACCCTGTGAAAATAGTGAATGGACGCTGTCTACTCACGTGTACACACAACTTCTGCCCTTGTGATGCTTGCTGTGTTTATTGGTCTTTTGGAGTTTTGTCTAGGGTGACTACTTGTCCAAACATAACAGAAAGTGAGGGCTGTGTCAATAATATGTAATCTTTAGCCATAAAGCTTACAGTGACTATAAAGTCGCCATGTCCATGAACACAAATTCAATGAGTTTGTCAGGCAGTGTTAGATTTGACATCTTTTGGCGTGTTTCCCCTGAGTTTTTGCTTTCTGACCTCCCGGTTTTAACTCTGTTTTTGCTGGTGTAAGGTTTCTGCGCACTTTTCTGACTGCTGTCCAGTGGTAAAGTGCAAGTGCTCCTGTGGTATAATGTGTTAAGGATTGCTGTTTCCATGATTGGCCTGTTTGATTTATGTGTCAGTCCCTAGTAACGTGCACTGAGTGTGCCAGGGCCTGTGAATCAAACGCTGTTAGTGGGCTGCAGTACTAGATTGTGCCACCCACACAAACAGCCCCTAAAGCGTAACTCTGGCCTGCCATTGCAGAGCCTGTGTGCAGTCTGGGACTGCCATGTCGACTTGGCAAGTACACCCACTTGCCAGTCCCTAAACCTTCCCTTTTCTACATGTTAGTCACCCCTAAGGTAGGCCCAAAGTACCCCTGTGGGGAGGGTGCATTGTATGTGAAAGGTAAGGCATGCCCTGGTGTGTATGGCATGTCCTGATTACAGTCAATTTCTTTTTTCACTATTGCAAGCTATCTGTTCCCATAGGCCAGAATGGGCAGTTTGATTATAACATCTTATAATCCTAACTGAAGCAGGGAACAAGGTAGAAAAACAAGTTTAGTACACTTGAACTCAGAATGTTAAAATACATCTTTTAGTGAGGGTGATTTTTACATTCTATGTTTGAAAATACCACTTTTAGAAAGTAGGTATTTTCTTGCCTGACCATCCAGTATGCCTCTGCTAGGTTGTGTATTCCATGTCTGGTTTGTGAGTGACAGGGGGCTGGAGAGGGCATTGGCTCCAGCAGTCTGATGGACCAGGGCTGGGTTGAATAGGGCCGCATTGAATAGAATGGGGAGTAGTTTTCCTTTCAGCTACCTGGGCCTGGTCTGCTCTCAGACAATGCTGTCTCAACCTCCTGCCTGGACGCTGCCCCCAGGAGGACAGAACTGGTTTAACTAGTTACAGACACTCTGCCTTCAGGGAACAAAGGATTTGGTGGTATAAATATTGGGGCCAAACCCCCAGAACAGTAGAACTCTTTGACGCTGCCCCCAGGAGGACAGAACTGGTTTAACTAGTTACAGACAGTCTGCCTTCAGGGAACAAAGGATTTGGTGGTATAAATATTGGGGCCCAAACCCCAGAACAGTAGAACTCTTTGACGCTGCCCCCAGGAGGACAGAACTGGTTTAACTAGTTACAGACACTCTGCCTTCAGGGAACAAAGGTTTTGGTGGTATAAATATTGGGGCCCAAACCCCAGAACAGTAGAACTCTTTTGGACTAAGAAGACTGCCAAGAAGAAGAGCTGGAGAAGCTGTGAGGAGGAACTACCACTTTGCTGTGTGCTTTGCTGTGTTGGCCTGCAGTGGCTGCTTCTGTCTTGGGAAGTGAAAGAACTGGACTGAACTTTATGCAATCTACTTTTGTGAGTTTCTCCAAGGGCTTGAGGTAGAGCTTGCCCCCTGTTCAAGAAGTCTCAGGAACAGCAAAGACTTCAAGCTTTTCTGCCCTCAGTACTGGGAACTGTGTGTTTTGTTCTGCAACAGAAGAAAAAGCAACCCGATGATGTCGAAGCCGCTGCCGACTCTGTGTCCTGATGGCCCCTCAGAGGGCACTGCTGCAACAGTGCACCGCGGCCCAGGTCTCACCGATGACGCCTACCACCACCGAGCCGCTGCATGCACCCCGTCCTGTGGGCACCGCACTCTGCACTGTCTCACTTCACGACGACGCCTTGGTATCCCTGCCGCCGCTCCACGCCAGAATCGACATCGCTGCTTGCGCCCTGGGTCGAAGGCACTGCTCGTAAAGTTACATGAACACCACCATTATCCCGCACCACAGCCTTGGCCCACCGATGCCGGTGCCATCGGCTCCAGTTCGTCAGCCGACGACAGCTACGGGTTACGAGTTCCCGATACGACGGGTCGCATGTTCGCATCAAGGTCAAATGGCAACATGACTGATGGGCCGCTCTGATGCACATACTTTTTGACATTATGAAATACTCTAGCTCTGGATGAAGACGTGGCTCTGTACCATTGGACTTTCACAGTTATTATTTCCTTGAGGTTTTATCATTACCCTTGGAGAATTGTTGGGACCAGGGGTCGAACCAAACATTTCGGGCCCTTTTTGACTCATCCTTTTTTAATTTGATCTCAACAGTCCATAGGTGATGTCAGGAGGTACATGTGCCAGGACTTGGGGCTCCTCTGAGATTTATTGATGTAACAGATGCAATCTTCCTTGTCGATTTATATAAAGACTGTGTGAAGGCTCATGTGCCAGAACTCGGGGCACCGCTGGTTCTCTCTGATGAAATAGATGCAACCTTCATCGTTTATCTATATAAAGATTGTGTGAAGCCCTGACAAAGTTTCATTGGAACGAAACGCGTTGGCTGAGGCTTTTAAAAAAAAAAAAAAGATTGGAATAATAAAGAACTTAATAACTGGAGATGTTGGAAGTTCTTAGAATTTTGCTTCTTTTTGCACCGTCCCTTTTCGAAAACAGCGCTTCATCAATGTTTGCACCGCGACCTGCCAGCACCGCAACAAGCACCATATTCACTTAGAACCGCAACCCTGGTCTCACCGCTGACTCCATCTGACACTGCCCCCGAGCCGCTGCTCGCACTGCGACCTGAGGGCACCGCACGCCCCGCTGCTACACTTTGCACCACAGCACCTGACGCTTACTGACGCCAGCGCTCCTGACTTCAACAGAGAGGAGTTGGATCTGCAACGCGTGTGACTTGGAGGGCCCCAACGACTCCTGCACCGACCTCCAGAACCGACGCCTGCGGACGCAGTGCTTTCGGAAGCTCAACGAGAGGTCGCCGGCGACCTACATTTCTGAAAGGTATTGTTTGCAGGTCTTCCCGACACCGTAGCTGGCCCGCGACGCCACAGTCAGCCAGAACTGTTTGGATTTGTTTGCTCACAATGCCGTGATAACCCCGGACGGAGCTATCGACATCAAGGAACTGTTTTTCAAGGTTATTTTGATACCTGAATATTTTTAAGTACTGTAATGTAGATTTTTATCGTTTTTGGTCTTGACTTAAGTATATAAAATGTTGGGATATTTTTCTAAACTGGTGTGGTGTCCTGTTGTAGTGCTTACACTGCATTACAGTTGTTTATGTGCGAATGCTTTACACACTGCCTCTAAGATAAGCCTGACTGCTCGTGCCAAGCTACCAAGGGGGTGAGCAGGGGTTATTTTAAGAGTGTAACTCCCTTATCCTGACTAGAGTGGTGGTTTCTGCCTGGCTTTGGCACATGTCCTAACCTACCAAGAATCCTATTTCTAACAGGCAGACATTTCCATTATGCTCAAGAGTGCCTTAGTTGACTACTGGACTATGAACTGAAGTTGAGGCTTATTAACAAACAAATACTTTAAAACATTTGATGAACGATCCTACCATGCAGACAGAGTGGCAGGATGTGTGGAAATAGACTGCATGAACTTCTGCTTTGCAACCTAAATCCAAGCATGCAAAAAAGGGTTGCACAACCCTAAACCAGGTCTGAATTTAAGGATCTGGAATGAAAATTGTGGTGACCTACGGTACTGAGTACTCTATTTGCTCCAAAAATACGAGTAGTGGAAATTCTACTATAGTAATTGTGTTAAATGTATACCAGGGTTCTGGTGGGCCAAATCCATGTTAGATTTTTAGCAAATCTCCATTTAGATAAATGTAGTTATCTTAAAAGTTTGGCATGGATCCGGCTCTCCAGGACTGACTTTGGAGAACCCTGATGTATACATAGTTTATGTACATTTATGGCATATTGAAACCTTTAGGTCCATGCAATGTTCTCATGTATTTGTTTTTTGTGAAGCTGACTATGTTGTTGTAGGTTGGATATAATGGACTGCTTATGTTGCTTTCTCTGCCGCAGCTCAATTTGGTATAACAGAAAAGACTGGAAGGTCATTCCTGGAAGGTCCAGAATCAAGAGCAATTGATTTGGAGGTTATTTAATACCTTGAATCAACAGGATCCCTACAGACATGCACAAATGCCCCTTTTCCAGTCGGCATTTAATTCAGTCAAGTGTCAATCCTGCCTTTAGGCACTTACCTTTCAAAACATTTGTACTCAGCACACTGCAGCTTTTCCTACTTTTTTTGATTGAAGTTTTCATTGTATGTGGCATTTGTGCAGCACACGTATTTGGAGAGATGGCTGGATCTGAGCGTAGACATAGATTGTTACCTTGTTCTTGTTTTAAAACAGATTGTACTGGTTTATGAGCTCTCTAGAAATAACAGTTGAAATATTGTCGACACATTAAATAAGCAGTACATAACTGAGTGCGACTGGGACCATCTTTCACTCACAACTTTCCCAAGTTCCCTCCTCCCCCCTAAGTCACACTCTCTCTACGGAAGGCCAATTCTACCCATCCCAGTGATGGATGTGTAACAAAACAAACAATGTACAATGTATAGCAAAAGAAAATGCCAGGGAGTTATTTGTGTAGGGCAATGTTCATGAAGCAGGGCTGCAGTTTAGGCAATCAATTCAGCTAAGTTGTTGAGGTTGTCGAGCTACTGGAGGATGCGTCCTGGAAGGTGGGATCTGGGTCCTTCAAACAATCCACCAGTGCTTCCCATGCCCTGGCCACATCCAATGAGCCTCGTCCTCACCTGGCCTCTCTAAGCAAGACCAGGCCTTCATATCCTGCCTATCTTTCCAGCTCTCTATGCCATACTGTGACCCGTGGGCCCGCAGCTGACTTCCATTTCCTAGCAATTTCTCTTTTAGCCAGGATGAAGACCAAGTCCTGGAATCTACTAGTAACTTTGGTCTTAGCCATATGGGGGAACCAGCTTAGTAAGCAATGTGCAGAGCATCTGAGGGACCTCCATATCAGTAATGTCAGCCACAGTGGTCATGTTTTCTTCCCAAGAGGGCACCAACTGCAGGCAGTCCCAGATTATATGTAAAAATTCAGCCCCAACTACTCCACACCTCCGCTGTGTAAAATACTGTGTCACTCTTCCTTGCGTGAGGTATACTCTGCAGAGAATATTGTAATTAATGAACTAAAATGGGTGTTTCTCTAAACTTTGGGCGCCAGTTCCTAGAATGTTCACCTAATCACCCTCAGGTACATAAATCCGCAAATCCTCCTCCCAGTGGGCTCCTGATGCATCCAATGGTAGTAACAGGTCATTCTTGATCTCCCTATATAAGTAGATAAAAGCTTTAAAGGTGCCCTAGGACGTAACTAGGTATTGACAGGCCCTATGGCGTGGTGCTTCCGATAATAGCCCTGATCAACGCAGTCACTGCCTTATGAAGTAGGGAATGTCCTAGGGGAAAGTTAATATCTGTGCGAAAACCTGCCAAGGAGAGTAGTACCTCATCTCGGAACATATCACCCACTCTTGTTGCTCCTGATGCTACCCTGTCAGCTAGGCCTCGCCACCACCTCCTATTTGGTAATACTGGCAGCCAGCCTAAGAACATATCTGAAAAGTATGGGAGACGTGTGCAGATTTCCTGTAAGCTTCTTTTCCAACAGCGCCTTCATACACATAATTCGGTAGAGTCCTCAGCAGGGGGATCACCAATCTGTAGGATCACACAGAACAGTTGTGGGAGCTCCGGGATAGATTTCCCCACCGCAGATTCTGGTAACGCCCTGCGTGCTATCCACTGGGTGAGCCACTGAAGTTGTGCTGCAAGATAATAAGTCTCGAATTCAGGGGCTGCCAGACCTCCATCATCTACAGGACACTGCAATGCCGTCAGTCCTATTCATTTACAACCTCTATCCCATAGGAAGGTCACCATAAGTGCATCTAGCTCTTGAAATATGGCACGAGAGATCTACGATGACAGGGTCACAAGGAAATATAGTAATCAATGGGAGCACCACTATGTTAAGCATGACAACCCGTCCGGTCCAGGGGAGCAATGCCCAGAAATCGATAAACTTCTTAAGCACATAGCCTGCTCCTACAACCTTCCCGTCTAGCAAGTCAGCTGGCCAATGCAAGATCTTGACCCCTAAGTATTTTAAGCACCAGGGTTCCCATTGGAGCAGCATCTGGCCGTCAGGTAGTGGCCTGTCCACTAGCATTGGAAATAGCCTTGATTTACGCATGTTTGACCTTGTATCCCAAAAATAATCCAAATTCTCCAGCAGTCATCTGGCCTCTGTAATCTGTGAAGCAGTATCACAGAGGAATAGTAGGACGTAATCAGCATTCAAGTTGATACGTTGCAGTTGGCCCACGACCATCAAACCCTAATAGTGGACCTAAAACCTGGTGCAGCTAGTGAAAGGCTCCAATCTATAATTTGAAGAGCAGAGGTGAGTTGACAAGGGACAACCCTGTTTAGTTTCTCTTCCCACAATGTATCTCTCAGATATGATGCAGTTTTGACTCTGTCTGTAGGTTTTGTATAATGTAGGCGGGTCTAGACAAAGAAACCTCATTATAAGCCCAGGCGTTCTATTACCCCGTTCAGAAAATCCCACTCTTGGCTATCAAAGACTTTCTCTATGTTCACAGCAAAGATAGCCCCCTCTTCCCTTGCATAGGTGTCCACCTCCAATAGGGCCAGCAGTGTCCTGATGTTGAGTGCCGTATTTTGGTAAGATATAAATCATTGGTATGCAAAAGAGCAAGCTAGATGACTTGCACTTAACTGTGTGCACTACTAACAAAACAAACTATTCAATCCTGATCCATTTTCACACTACACAATACTCCAGTCTTAGAAAACATCTTCATTGATCGAAATAAACTCCTGATGATGAATTACTTGGTTACAAACCATTACATTACAACTTCAAATGCAATATATACATGATACATCATATATATAAAGACACAGAGGGGGAGTGAAGGGGGAGATTAAAATCATTGAAAAACAAGTGAAAACGGAGGAGAGACAGAGAGGGGGAGTGAAAGGGGAGATTGGAATCAGTAAAAAATAAGAGAAAATGGAAGAAAGACAAGGAAGGAGAGTAAATGGGGGAGATTCAAATCAGTGAGAAACAAGTGAAATTGAGAGAGAGAGCGGAGCGAGAGAAAGGAGACAGAGGTCCACTGGACCACAAGGGATTAGGCGCAGGTAAAACCTGTGAGTGGAGGAGGCCCTCGGACACCAGCACTCGAGAGTGAAGGGGCTCAGGGGAAGGCCTCACTTGATGGTGAAGCTGCGAGGGGGGAGAGCAATTCCACTGACAATGAGTCAGTAGTCTTGATCCTGATGCATCAGGAGGTTGGGTTGGCTGCTGTCCTTTGGACAAAAAAGACTCTGCTGCATTTGAGGCACGTTTCTCAGAGTGTTCAATGCTGGTGTGGCTGCCTGAAGCAATTTGTCCTCTAGATTCCTTGAGATTCAATGGTGGTCTGGATGGTAACATCTTCCTGTCAGAAACCACACTTTCCTCAGATGAAGAATGCAGATGTTTGGTAGGTTTACATTGTGAGTACATGTCGGCCCAAGTATAAACCTCGTTTAAACGGTAGTCAATGGTGTTTCTCTTGAATTTTCTTAATTTACGTTCTTGTAAATCATTGCTGTTGCTGTCCAATTTCTTATTGATCTGTTCCAATGTTTTACTCCATTCTTCGTCTTCAAGGTCTCGAATGGTTTTGGAAAGTTCCTCCACAACTGACAAAATTAGTTACAGAGAGCCCTTATTGAGCACAGCATACCATTTATCCATAAATGGTTTATTAAATTGAAAATGAAAAAGCAGGAGGAGAAGTCCTCCTGAGGCTCAGCTGGGAGAGACCCACGTTGCTTTATTTTGCACAACTTTTATGCTGCTATTTTGAATGATTAGAGGTACATTGTTTTTAATCTTCTATTGTAATTGCCTATTTTGCACACTTCCTGCTCTCAGTTAAAAGACCTCCGCAAGGTGTTTTAGCGGGACTTGTGACACCGAAGCAGCCATAATATGGGTAGCAGGTCAGCGGGCTAGGTCTCTTGCCCCTGACACTATTTAGGCATACACTGCGGCTAGTGCGCACCGAGAAGTCCTCCTGAGGCTCAGCCGGGAGAGACCTACGTTGCTTTATTTTGCACAACTTTCATGCTGCTATTTTGAATGATTAGAAGTACATTGTTTTTTGATCTTCTATTGTAATTGCCTATTTTGCACACTTCCGGCTCGCGGTTAGAAGTCATCCGCAAGGTGTTTTAGCGGGACTTCCGACACCAAAGCAGCCATCTGAGGGGTAGCAGGTCACATGCCCCTGACACTATTTAGGCACATGCTGCAGCAAGCGCAGAGGACGCAGGCAGCGGACGCACGCAGCGGGCGTGCTGAAAACGTGCTCAGCGCCAGCCCCCCATGACCAATACCTCCAGGTATGAACCCATGAATAAGATATACAGGGGAGGATATGAGAAAGTTTATTCTAATTTCCACTAATCATACTTGTACCATTTTACATCCTGAGGTCGCACGACATAGGAGGCACTTCAACTGTTTGGGATGTAATGCTAACATACCTAAGTTCTTCGTCCAGTCCATCATAGATAGAAGACTCATTCAACCCTCTACCAAGAGGGACGCCTCCACCTACCCTTGGAAATTTGCACTGTTTAATGCCAGTTCTCTAGTTAAACATAGTTTAGAAATTGCCTCCCTCATTAGTGAAGAGAGAATACACACATCATTTATTACCAAGACTTGGACAGACATGGCGTCCGGGCCTGATCTTGTAAAAGCCACACCCCAGACTATTTCTGTCACACTCACAATAGACAACAGAGATGCAGAGGGGGTCTTGCGGTCATTTACCATAATTCCATCAATGCATCATTTAATCCTTTAGTCATCGAAGATTGCGAAGCACTTGAGTTTAGTCTCAACCTCTCTCATCATTACACGTTCAGTGGCACCCTCCTATATAGAGCACCAGGTCGGAGAGGCCACTTTCCAGCACAACTAGGTAGCATGCTTGAAAGGGGGATCTGTACTAACTCCTATACCATTCTAGGCGATTTTAATTATCACCTTGAATTGCCCCTTCGACCAGACACCTCTAATCTACTTGACTTGATGAAAGGTGGACATTTGGAGCAATTGGTTAGGGGTGCCACTCATCAAGCCAGCCACACATTAGACGGCATCTTCTCAAATATTTTGCGGCTCTCTGTAACTATAATCTTGCCGCTAGTTTGGTCTGACCATTCGGCATTCTTCTTTGAGCTCACGATTCCGGACCGCAAAGTACAGAATTAATCAATAAGTCATTCTAAAAATAGAACATGGAACAAGATAACAGCAGAAGATCTACATCGAATACTAACTGACACTATCACTCCTACTCCTAGCAATATGGACGAGGCAACCAGATCATATACTAAATGGCTAGAAACTGCAGGGGACAAGCTAGCCCCTCTAAAACGCCTTAGCCATACTAGACAACATTCCTCCTCACCATGGTATTCGAAGGAGTAGAAGGACCAAAAGCTAGCCTGCAAACGCCTGGAAAGAATATGGAGGGGTGTTACAAGGAAAATGATAAAAAGGAATACCAAGCTGGCCTAGTACTATATGAACAACTACTTAAAAACACAAACATGAGTTTTTTAGCAACAAAATTAAATCAGTCAAAAACTCCCCTAAAGAGCTTTTTAAAATAGTAAACTCTTTAGCTCATCCTCGCACTCCTCCCATTGCAGCCAGGCAAGAGCTTTCTAATAAAATTGCTCAATTTTTCTTCGAAAAAGTTAATAGTATATTTTTAAAATTTTCAGACTCTTCCCCCATAATATCGCTTCGACTGAATGTCGGCAGGTAACTAACCCTGATACGCCGACCTTCAATCTTTTTGCCGGCTCAAATGTATCTGATACCCACAATCCATTGTAAAGAGTTAAATCAGGCTCTCCCACTGACCCCTGTCCGTGCCCAATTTATAACTGGCAGCTGAGACTGTCGCAAAACAACTGACCTATAATATTAACAACATGTACCTAGAAGGATACCTCCCCAAAGAATGAAAACATACCTCCATGTTGCCTCTTTTCAAAAAACCTAACCTAGATGCTAGTGATCCCAATAACGTTAGACCTATTTCCAGGCTACCCCTTCCTGCCAAGCTTATAGAAAGTAATTTCAACTCCCAACTCAACAAATTTTTGCAGGACTCACAGGCCCCTGATCCTACTCAGTATGGGTTTACAGAGGCCCATAGCACAGAAACAGCGCTCCTAAAGTCCACAGAAGAAATTAGGACCATTCTGGATCAAGGGGGAAAGGCCATACTGATTATGTTAGACCTATCTGCGGCCATAACGCGGTCCGTCACGCTTTGTTGATGGACCGACTGGACGAGTTAGGGGTCAAAGACACTGCGTGGAAGCTTCTCAAATCATTTCTCACTGATAGAAGTCAAACAGCGACATTATATGAATTTGAAGCCAAATCTTTCTCCCTGCACTGTGGGGTACCGCATGGTTCGTCGTTGAGCCCAACATCGTTTAATGTTTGTGTGTCATCATTAGCTCCCCTAATTCAGAGCTTTGGGCTCACCCTAATGTCCTACACTGACGACACCCAAATTGTGGTGACATTATTACCAGCGGACATACAGTAAACTGCAATAAGGCTGCAGGATTGTATGAAAGCTGTGGGAGTCTGGATGTCCCAAAACTGCTTAAAGCTTAATTCCAGTAAAACAGAGGTAGTACTTTTCAGATACAACCCCACTTTCTGGACCCCTAGTTGCTGGCCAGAAGAGATGGGATCTTTACACACGCTAATTAAGAAGGTCAAGAACCTAGGAGTCTTGATTGAGGACAAATTGAGTTTTAGGGACCAAGTTATTCATGTTGCCTCCACTACCTCTTACACCCTTAAATCCTGCAAAAAAATGATGCCCTTTCTGCTGAAGGAAGCACTACAAACCATAGTCTCGGCCCTTATAATGTCTAGACTAGACTATTGTAATAGTCTATATCTTACGATCCACAAAGGGTCGATGAACAAACTATAAATGTAGTAGAATGCTGCAGCCAGACTTATAACAGCTACACCTAAATACAAGTCTATCTCAGCTAAAATAAAACAACTTCACTGGCTCACTGTCAGTAAACGTACTCAATTTAGGGCCCTATGTCTTGTATTTAAAGCCCATCATGGTATTGGACCTAAAAGGTCGTTTTAACTGGTACCTGCCGATGAGAGCATTGTGGTCAGCCGACCAAAAACTCATTAACATCCCTTGGGTAAAAAAAAGCTAACTGGGGTGGCAGGAGTTTTGCCTTCTCTGGTCCGGCAGCTATGTGTCCCCGGTGACCCGAGATCGGAGATCGGAGCAGAGTGCCGCGGATGAGCTGCCGTACCGTGGAGGCCGCGGGCCTAGGATGAACTCTTTGTTCGCGGCGCAGCTTGACCTCCATGCCGGCCGCTGATTGATTCTTGTTTACCTCTGCAAACCCCGATCATGATGACTGGAGGGGCCCTGGGGAGTGAGATCCCCCCTCCGCAGTGGGGGTGCCTTAACGACTGGAGCCCTCGGTTGACTGGGGACTCCGAGACCGGGGAATGTGCGACGACCCTGGGAAGAAACGGGAATGGGCTCTCCACGCGGCCCGCCCCTTCGGGAGTATTTGTGCACAAAAGCTTTGATTCTACATTCAATTCTCACATCGGAACTAGTGATGCAAAGGATTATACATGCAGCGCCCAGTTTCTGAAGCAGCACTTCCCTCTACGTCCCTCTACTTCCAATGGGTCACACAATGTAACCTGCAACTTTGGCTTTATTTGTTTCAACCAACTCCAGAGACGGCATGGCACTCTGCACAAAGGTACTTTTGGATTTATTTACTACCTCTCTTTGTCTTGAACGTCTCCTTTTCATTTAACTAAGCATTTTCCACATTGGCAGTGGCACAAAATGGCTGGGGTCATAAACTACAATGGCAAATTGCCTCCCCCAACCACTGACCGTTTATAAGCATGAGTAATAGCTTTGTTGTTGACCTGTGTTCACCAAAACTGAAATAGGACTTGACTCCTCTTCATGACCTAATCATCCAAACTGAAACAGCACTTATCTCCTCAGCCCCAGGATAGAAAGCGAAACAGGACAACACTCTATCTCATAACTCATGGAAACAAACAGAGGACTACATAGCCATTCTTTAGCTCTCCTAAAGAGTCGGCCATTTTAAACTAGTCCCTAAATCATAGTTTCTTCAGCTTCTTCGGCTACCGACCTCCCCTCCGACACACATTTGATCAGAACCTCAGTGCATTCCCCCCCTATTTTGGCTCGACCTATCCCTGCTGCTATTTAAGAATGCCCGTATTTTAGATTGACTCAACCACTTCCCTATTACATTAGCCTAACTCAACACTGACCCCACCCCCCCCAATTTTGACTTGACCTATCCCTGCTGGTATTTAAGAATGCCCGTATTTTAGACTGACTCAACCACTTCCACATCCCTATTACATTAGCCCCGACTCAACACTGACCCCAGACAGCTTTGACTGTCTAGCCTACACCACATTACCCACCACAACACACTCCCCTCACCTACGCCACAGCTCACAGCATTGAACTCTCAGGCACTCACACCTACAAAATCATTTACCCCTCTAAACTCACTAAAAAATCTGCCAAACGCTTCAAATACAACTTTTTAAAATCTCACCCATAAATTCCCTTTGCTGACCCTTATTTCTCACTACACAATGGGATCACGACCACCGATATCATTTTCTACACTAAACGTAGAGCTCAATGGAGGAAAGCCTTCTTTACCTTATTCGCAATATCCTTCACTAGGAAATCCGCACATGGTCTAATGATCTTCACTGCACCATAACAACTCTTCCAAGCGACAGCAACCATCACCATTTACAACAACTGAACTATTCTCATTCACTCCATGGACCGTAGTCTAAACCTATTTGACAACATCTTCCTGAGCATGTATCTAATCCACCTACTTCCACCCAACTGACCCTCACACCGAGCACCACAGATACCACAACTCCTACCCCCTATGCCACCCTCTGCCCCTACCCCCGCCACAAAGGAGCTCTGAGCCTTTCACCTCCCTCAACCATTCTAACCTAACCCTCCAACACACGTCTCCTCTCTTCACCTAACCCTCACATACTTCCAACTTGCACAACTGTAACAACAAACTCACCCCTCGCCCAATCTGTTAGGTCCCCTGCAATGACCATAGCCGCCCCCACCTCTAGTCCCTCCTCCTCCGTCACCATCCTTCCCCCTACCTCCACCCTGCCTCACAACAACTCCTTCTTCTTCTCCCAACCCAGTACTGAATCCATTATTCACCCACTATAGAAGTTGTTCACGCCTGGTTCCAATCAGAGATCACTCCCCCTCTAACAACTCTCCCACCTTAACTCTCTCTTCCCCTACACCTTCCTTATTCCACTTGGTCACCCCGGACTCTGAACCCTCCCATCCCAATCAACACCCCTATGTTCACCAGGTGGTGTATAAAAGGTCTCCCCACCACGACCACTCAATGATCGTCCCACCACCCTCTAACCCACCTTTAGAACATATCCTACCCCCCATTACTCCTCCCACTTCCCTCCCCCTACCAAACGAAACCACTACCCAGTTAGCTGCAACTACAACTCTCTTAATTACACATGCAACGATATGCCCAACCCTCTACTTATCACCACCCCTTCTCCTCCCTCGCCTTCATCAGATTTCACACCGAACTGAGCCAAACCTCCTCAACTCATACCTCGGTCCACCACCACTACCGTTCCAAACACACCGTTGGAAAAGATTATGTACCCTCTTCTCCAAATTAACCCCTCTCATGCTGTTGACGAGCTCAGCTCGTAATCAGCCACGGTGCTCGTGTGCTGATGACGAGTCGAGCTCGTCATGGCCATTAGAACGCTCGCACGCTGGGATAATTCCCCTGCTGTGCTGAGCGTTCTATTGAAACGGGTGTGGCCGTGACAAGCTCAGCTCGTCATGAGCACAGGAACACTGTAGCTCATAGCGAGCTGAGCTCGTCATGAGCACCGGGCCACTGTGCACGCACCCCCGCACCCCAGCACAGCAGGAAAATTACCCCAGCGGCCAAGGGGTTAAAGACGAACTTCATACTTTCAACGAGTTGATCTCGAATCAACCCAGGCACGCCACACCCCCAGAACCCTTTTACCCAACAAGCCCACCACTCATCCTCTTCTTTCATACAATTATAATCCTCCTTACTGGACCTCAATTCCCTCCCGTTATTCTGCCACTCGTCCTCTGCGAAACATCAATCCACTTTTGACGTACGATATACGCTCCCTCCTGCACTCTTATGATCCCACTCTCATGACCCACGTAGCCCCCACATACCTTCCCATCCCTACTATCCAACCCAACCCTCACAGCTCCTCCACACAAAACAACAGAGGTATTGTTGCCAATAATCTTAAAAAAGTCTCACTCACTCTTGTCCCCTCCTCCTCCCTTGTCACTCCCCGTCTTAAATGCACACTCCTGAACTGTAGATCGGCCTTTAGACACACATCAGACATTGCCGACCTCATTATCACACATGACCTAGACCTGACCATACTCACCGAAAACTGGTTAACCGAATCTTCCTCGCCACTCATTGACATTCTAGTACCCCCTAATTACCACATCATCAGACTGGATAGGAGTGGCAAGACAGGGGGTGGAATCGCATGTATTCACCGGAACAACCTCTCAGTAACTAGAGCCATGTCCCCTATATTCCCCTCCTGTGAACACTTCTGCCTCGACATCAACAGCGAAGGCAAACCTGTATGCTCCCTAAACATTATCTACCACCCACCAGGGGACAACCTCACCTTTACTGAACACCTCATGGACATGATCACAACGAACTCTGAACAGCAACACACACAAATATTCCTTGGCGATCTCAACCTCCACTGGAATGATCACGACGACTCTGTGGTCATTAGTCTCAAAAACTTCCTCAGCGCTATAGACCTCACCCAAATTTGCAACAGCCCTACTCACAATAAAGGATCTATCCTGGATCTTATCATCTCCAAAGACAACTCCATTCAACTTGAGTCAATCCAATCCTGTGACTGGTCTGACCACCAGATTATCACATTCTTCATCAATGAAAACGTAAAATCTAACCCGGTTCAGGCCACCAAACCAAAGATCTGGAAGAGAGACCTGAAGAAACTCAATCCCAACTCATTACCTTCTCCCAGCTACAATCTTCTCCTACCCCCTACCGGCGCCTCTGATGTACAGGTTCTCACCGACCACTACCTCTAGTCGATGACCTCTATTATCAACGAGGTTGCCCCCTTCAATTAAAGAGAGTTTCCTCTAAAAACTCTAAACCATGGTACGACGGGCTGCTTAACGAAGACAGACGAGCTATGAGACTGAGGGAACGCAATTGGAGATCAGTCCCTTCGGCTATGCACCTCAAAACACTAAAGAAAAAAAGAAAAGCTTACTTTGGAAAAATCAAACGCTTTAAAACAGATTTCTTTAGCCACCAGCTTGACCAAGCAAGAAACCGGCCAAAAAACTGTTCGAGTTAATCAAAACTCAATCCAAGGATGAACCTCAACGACTACAAAACACTTCTAGCACACTATTGACCTGTGAAGAATTCTCTACTTTCTTTAAGCTAAAGGCTGTCAACATCAAGAAAGATCTCCTCACTGATCTAAGCCTGTACTCTAGCCCCCACAGCAAAACACCCCTCGATCTAAAAAACAATGCTACCTGGTCTTCCTTTGAAACTTACTCGGAAGAAACTATAGGCAAGATTCTCAGCACATTGAAGCCCTCTAATCACCTCACTGATCCTCTACCCGCAAACGCTGTAACGGACTTTATCCCATTTCTCCTCCCACTCTGTACCAAAATCATTAATAGCTCACTCCAACAGGGGTGCATCCCGGACTCCCTCAAAGTGGGACAAGTATCGCCCATACTAAAGAAACCCACCGCAGACCCCACCGATCTGAACAACTATCGCCCTATCTCCAATATCCCTACCTTGGCCAAACTTTTAGAAAAATGTGTACACATCCAACTGACAAAACACATCGAGCACTTTGACCTCCTCAACCCACACCAATCAGGTTTCCGAGCAGGCCACAGTACGGAATCAGCCATGACACACATAATTGATGACGCGCTTCAAATTCTTGATCAGAACGGTACTTGCCTCCTCATCCTACCCGACCTCTCTCAGCCTTTGATACGGTCAAACACGAGAACTTACTCCATCTGCTGTGTCTCAGAATGGGTCTATCAGGGACAGTACTCAAGTGGTTTACCTCCTTTCTGCATAACCGGACTCTACTATGTCCACACCCGTTCCTGTAACTCTAGGTGTCCCACAAGGATCCTCCCTATCCCCAACATTGTTCAACCTAGCCATGGAACCACTCACCACACTACTTCAAGCATCTAATGTGCAATTTCACATGTACGCAGACGATACCCAACTCTACCTTAAATTATACAACCCTGAAGACATCAAACTATTCAACACAATGCTTAGGAACACACAGACTTGGCTGGCAGAGAATCATCTCAAACTTAACGCTCTAAAAACGGAATTCCTCCTAATAGCACCTCCCACCAAAGTCCCCATCACTCAGGTTTGGCTGAATCATCTCACTGCACTCAACGTGCAACCTACCATAGTGAACTCAGCGAAATCTTTAGGCATAACCCTCGACTGCAATCTCAATATGCAGCACCATATCAGCAATGCAAAAAGGGAGCTAATTTCCAAATCAACAAATTGAGGAAGCTGAAACCCTTCCTCCCAGCCAATGACTTCAGGACTGCAGTCCAAGTCCTAGTTATCCCTCGAGTAGAATATGGAAGTGTCACCCTCTGTGGCCCTCCCCATATCGACAACCGCACCCCTAAGAGACTCTATTAACGCTGCAGCGAGACTCATCAGCGGCTCAAAAAAACTCTCTCACATCTCCCCCAACCTAAAATCCTTGAACTGGCTGCCATACAAAGCTAGAATACACCTGACAATCGCATGCATGACACACAAGGCTATACACCACAACTCGCCAAGTTACCTCGCTCTGAAACTGACAATTTCGGGTGGCTCAAGAACCACAAGAAGCGAAGCACCGCTCTATCCGTCGGTACTTCGTGGCCTCCGTCTGAGCCGGTTGGGGAGGTGGCTCAGACGGAGGCCACGAAGTACCGACGGATAGAGCGGTGCTTCCCTCGTGTCGTGAGCCGTTGCCAGGCGGGGTGGAGCTTTTAGCTTCAACCATAAGGTGACATTAAAAACTTCTGCGAATAAGGACACACCTAGAAAATCAGGTGATCTTTTTTCATGTTGCAGCAATGTTAATACTATGTCACTTTTTATACCCTTCACTTCACTTTTTGCAGTAGCATCTTAGTTACATTCCGGTCCTGATGAAAGCAATGGACTCTATAGTCCTTATATATTGCTGAAACATGTCGACCATCTTTACATCCAGGTAGATATTTTGCAAATCTACTAATGCTGCTCTTTTTAGTATTGGTGGAGCGAGCATAGAACAGAATAAAGTTAGTCTTATTTCTGCTCCCTCACCCAATTTTATGTTTTTTCACTCACTTATCACATTTTTTCACAGCACTGCAAATCAGTTACCCTCATCTTTTCCATTGATGGGTAGTTTGTGACACTCTACCACCTTTGGCCGCCATGAGGTTCTTAAGAGGTTATACCACCTGACCTTCCATCTGAACCAGTGGTGTACCAACTTTGTGGTTAACAGGAATGCCAAATGATGAAGGACGGTTCCGAGTCATGACTGATGGGGATCCTGCTAGTGATCGCTGATATCCACCAATGTTTCTTTAAAACTGTTAGATGAGTTGACACAGATCCATGTTAGTCTAATGCACCACACATAGACTTTTTAGACCCTTAGACATTTTTGTATTTTATGTCATTATTTGCATTTACCAGAAGCCAAAATCTCAAGGAAATACTTGCAGCAAAATATAGCATCAGCACTCAAAATTATGAGGGCATGAAAAAATGCTACAACTGTACCCACTGCAATAACACACTTTAACAGAATTTCATCACACACCCCAGAACTGGTGAGAAACAAATTCTTAAATACACATCGGACTGTAATACCATTGATATTATCTGTGGTATCAAATGCCCCTGTGGTCTTTTATACACAGGTAAAACTACAAGAGCTATTAAAATCAGAATCAGTGAAAATAAAAGTTTCTCATTGTGAGTGGTTGTGCATGCTCGCGACCGCTCTCAATGAGAAACTACCAGTTCGCGTTGAGAAAGCTGCAGCTCGAGTAATAATCTACTTGAGCAGCAGAAAACTACAGCTCGCACTGTGCAAGATGCCGTTTTCAATGATTGCAGAGTGCCGGATGCTTGTCCGCACTGTGCAATCATTAAAAACGCATTTTGCACAGTGCGAAATTGCTACGACGCAGCTCGCGTAGTGCTACGGGAAGTTCGCGTTGTGCGAAGTGCACTTCGCGTAGCTTCGCGTAGCTTCGCGTAGCGCTACTACGCGAACTACGCCCACCCTTATAAGTACACAAACTCTAATGTGGTGGTACATTGGCTAGAATATTGTCATAATATTTCACAAGTACGGTTTTTATTAGTGGAAAAAGTACAACCCAGAGAGAGCATAGAACCCAGTCAAATTCTATCTCAGAAAGAAGTTTTTTGGATAGCAAAATTCACCACAATGATGCCATATGGACTTAATGATAAATTAGCTTTAAATTGTTTTTTATAAACATTTTCATTGGACATAGTTCAGGTTCTCATCTCACCACTAACACGTTAGAACTCAAGTGGTTTTTTACCCATGCTATCATTCATGCACTATAATGGTTTTTCCATGCTATCATTCATTCACAGTAATTGCTCTACACGTTTAGTGTCAAGTGATTGCATTATATGCCAGCATTGTCCCAGGATTATGTGCCCAACATTATGTCTAAGTTACCATTTTTGCATTTTGATTTTTTTTTCCGAACAAGTTGTGTTCAGGGCTTGAATCTATATTTGGCTGTGCACTCCGGCATGTCACTATTTTTCAGCTTAGAATTTACATTCAATGTATACAGAATTGCTTTGTATGGCATGTAGAATCACTGTAAGTTTACATAACATGGTTTGTATTGTGTTCTATCTAGAAGTGTTAGCACCTCTGTTTCCTTTTTTCCCCTTTTTCCCCTTGCAATGCTATGTAGTCATGAGCTACCAGCCCACATCGATTCAGTATAGAGTATTTTGCACAAGGGTTCATTCCATCCTTTTTGTATGTGCCCCCCTTCTGTATTCAGTTACTGCTGGTTTAGCATTTGTGCTTCATTGACAGCACCTTTTAGTGTTGTTTTGTTGGTATTTTTATTTCCTTAGCTCGATCAGTCCTTGGTTCTCTTTTTCTTGACTCTGGTTTACGTTTGGCAGTTATGTTACTAAAGCGTTTTTTTATTGTCTTAGACTGTAATTTGATTTGTTCGAATGTTCACGCACTTTTCAATATGGCCGCACTTTTATTATATTTCACCCAGTACTTTCAGTTACTCGAGTCATATTTGACCCACGTGACCCGCTACTGGTTTGGCGCATCTGGTGACATTTGTTTGGGTTGTCATACTGTTGTTGTAATTTACAGGTCTTTGTCAAGCACTGTTACCGTCGATTCAGGTATTGTTTTTTTTGGAGGTGGGTGGTTTCACTTTGGTTAGACCCGTGGTTTCAGCTTTGGTTCACAATCTTTTATTTTTTCTTTTGGTAGAGTTTACTTGTAGCGTGGGTGCACACATCAAGTAATTGCCATTTTTGTGCTTGTCAGTAAGTGCCAGTCCACTCATGATCAGGTTTACATGTATTCACTCAAGATTACTTTTTACCAGCGCATTTGGGGTCCGTAGTATCTTTCTTCTTTCTGTCATTTTTTTTCATTTACTTCTTTGTTTGATAGCGGCATTCTTCAGCACGTGATTCTACGTTCATCACACTCAAACTTCTAATGGCGAACGGTTTTGCACAATTTCCAGCTCGTGCGACCTTTTCTGATATTGGTCTACAGCATTGGTTAACCCCCCCCAGGTGTTGGGTTATTAGGTGTCTTTCAAGTCAGCAAGCTTTCAGCAGCAGTAACCAAATAATATTTATTGTTTTTTATTACAGTGGTCCCTGAGGAACGGACCTTTGCATCCTGAAATGCATAGGGCATTACGTCATCAAGTGGAATTGCCTAGAAGATTATTTAACTTTTCTGTATATGATGTATCATGTATATATTGCATTTGAAGTTGTAATGCAATGGTTTGTAACCATGTAATTCATCATGAAGAGTTTATTTCAATCAATAAATATTATTGTGGATACATTCACCAGGACTATATTCTTTGTTGCATGTTTTCTAAGACTTTAGTATCGTGTAGTGTGAAAACGGATCTGGATTAAATACTTTTTTTTGTTAGTACTTTTGCATACAAATGTTCTTCAACGGACAGGCAGCCCTTAGATACCACATAGCACACACAGAGTAGTTGAACTGGAGAACTGTTCTGGTGAAATATAGTTTTACTTTTTGTTTCTTTTATTTAAAAAAGTTGTACAGTACTGCCTTTTCTTCTTAACCAAGATATAAATCCTGCCTAATTGTGGTGTACTGTTTTTGTCATATATGGGAGTAGTCTGGTGTCCAGGACCCTACTAAGGAACTTATAGTTTAGGTTAATCATCAACAGTGGCCTGTACGCTGTGAAATCATGTGCTGGTATGCTAGGTTTCAATAGAGGGATTATCATTGCCTCACAGGTAGAGGGCAGGAGTCGGCCTGCTTCCCGAACCACCACGTATAGGTCCACTAGCTTAAGAGTCAATAGATTCGGGTATGTGGAATAGAACTTGACGGGAAACCCTTCTGTTCCTTGTGTTTTATTTTGGGCCACTCTCCTGAGGGCTCCATTATCTCTTGAGGTGTAATATCTACCCCTAATCCCTTAGCCTCCTCAGGGTTCAGAGACTAGAGAAACAAGTGGTCCAACCCCCATGTGTTCACAAAGAGGTCAATGTGGTATTCTCTGGAGTGTTGGTTGATGTCTGCCTGTCTATATAGCCTGTCCCCCCTGATCAGTCTTGAGGTCCACTATAACTAAGTCGCGCTTGGCAGGGTTAGCCAACCAAGCCAACAGCGTAAAAGTGTGGCCCCACTCTGCATGAGTTCTGACCATGTATTCCTTATAATTGTAGCACCTAAATTTCTCAACCTGTCCCACCAACCTCTCCTTAGTATCAAAGAGCGTTTGCTGTAGGTCCGGTCAACCCAACTGACATTTTTTAAATTCACTTCTGTGGCTACCACTGCAGCCACCACCATATGCCTAACCTCCACAGTCTCTGAAATGCATTTCCCCCTGATCTCTGCTTTAAAAGGATTCCACTCCACCAGTGGAGAGGACGCAGTGCACTATTAGCCTCCAAATACTGTTGTATCTAGTCGCACTTCCAAAGACACAGACTTTAGCCCCCAAGTAGGAATAGAGGGCTACATTTGTTCCAGCCCAGGTGGAGGAGGACTGGGGTATTGTCTGATATGGTTGTGGCCAAGTAGTCAACATCTTGTACTCATCCATGAACATCTGAGGTACAATGAAAGGTATCTAGCCATACATGCAGTTCATGAGACTTGAAAAGAAAGAGTAGTCCCTGATCAAGGGGTGTATAAGGTGCAAAGAGTCAACCAACCCCCACATGTCCTGCCACTTGTCCTGCCAGTTCACAAATGAACATGCTAATCTTATTACTTGGGACTATCAAAATGGGTGGTTGGAGTGATTCAGTGAGGGACATGCCATGCAGTTGAAGTTTCCTTCCATAATGACAAGTCCACTAGGAACACTTCTTGATCCGCATTTGTGACACATTCGGAACATAGATATAAATTATTGACAGATGCCTCGTTACCACCACATATCAATCAATCAATCAATCAATCAATCAATCAATCAATAAGGGGTTTTATATAGAGCGCTGCTCACCCGTGAGAGTCTCAAGGCGCTGAGGGGTGCAGCTCCGGGTCAGTTGAAGAGCGAGGTCTTGAGGCTCTTCCTGAAGGTATGCAGAGTAGGGGAGCATCTCATGTTGACTGGGAGTTCGTTCCTTGTCTTTGCTGCAATGTAGGAGAAGGTTCTTCCGCCTGCTCTGGTTTGGTGGATGAGTGGGGTCTCTGCCAGGGTGAGGTCGGCGAAGTGAAGGTTCCTTTTGGATACCTGGAAGGAGACTCGCTTATTGAGGTATTTGGTTCTGATGTCGCGGAGAGATTTGTAGACGTGGGTGAGTAGCTTGAAGGGGAGCCAGTGGAGGTCTCATAGGTGCTGGGTCATGTGCTCGTGTCGTGGGGTTCCGAGGACGAGTCCGGATGCGGTGTTCTGGATGGTTTGGAGCTTGTGTAGGAGGGTTAAGTTGATTTTGGCACAGAGGGTTGTGCCGTAGTCCGGTCTGCTGGTTATGAGTGCATGGGTGACGGTCTTTCTCCATTCAGGGGTGGATCCACTTGAAGGTCTTATGGAGGATGCGGAAGGAGTTGAAGCAGGTGGAGGTGACGGTGTTGATCTGGTGGGTCATATTGAGGGAAGAGTCTAGGATGATGCCGAGGTTTCGGGCATGGTCTGATGGAGTGGGTGGGTTTCCGAGGGCAGAAGGCCACCAGGTGTTGTCCCAGGCAGTGGAAGAGGGTCAAGGACGAGGACCTCTGTCTTCTCTTAGTTGAACATCAGGCAGCTGTTGGTCATACAGGCTGCAATGTCCTTCATTCCTTCCTGGAAGCAGTCTGGTGTCTTCAGCATTCTTTGTGAGGGAGAGGATGAGCTGAGTGTCGTCACCGTAGGATACTATGCTGCGCCCATGCTGTCTGATGATGGCGGCGAGGGGTGCCATGTAGATGTTGAGGAGCGTGGGGCTGAGTGAGGATCCTTGTGGTACTCCACAGTTTATCTCTGTGGGTTCAGAGAGGAAGGGTGGGAGTCTGATGCTTTGGGTTCTGTCAGAAAGAAAGGAGCTGATCCAGTCGAGGGCAGTTCCATGTATACTGGTGTCATGGAGTCTAGCTGTGAGAGTGCAGTGGGAGATGGTGTTGAAGGGTGCGGAGAGGCCCTGGTCGAGTAGCATGCGGATGTCATCGGTGGCGGCAAGGAGGGCAGTCTCGGTGCTGTGGATGCTGCGGAATCTGGACTGGGTGGAGTCGAGGATAGCATTCTCTTCAATGAAGGTGGTCTGCTGGGCGTTGACGAATCTCTCTGTGACTGGCTGCGAAGGGAAGGAGAGAGATGGGCTGGTAGTTTTTTCAGGTCTGTCGGATCGGCAAAGGGTTTCTTGAGGAGGGGCTTGACCTCTGCCCGCTTCCAGTCATCGGGGTAGATGCCGGATTCGAGGGAGGCTGTTAATGGTCTGGCCTAGTTCAGGTGCTATGGCGGTGGCGGCTCTGTGGTAGAAGTGTGGTGGGCAGGGGTCTGTGGAGGCTCCTGAGTGGGTGTTCTTCATGGTTGTGTCTTCGGTGGTAGCAGGTTTCCAGGTGGTGATGGTAGGCTGGTTGTTGGTGGTGGAGAGGGTGGTGGTGTCTGGAGTCTGTTTGCTGAAGTTGTCATAAAGCGCCTTGATTTTCAGGTGGAAGTAGGAGCTGAGCATGTTGCAGCGGTCCTGGGATGGTGTGATGTCTGTGGCTTCGCTGGGGGGTTTGGTGAACTGCTGTGTGGCTCACTGGTTAGAGGCGGCAGACCCGAGAGCAGAGGACAGCCCGGGACCAGGGTTCGATTCCCGGCGCGGCAGGTTTCTGGACCAGGGTCAGCGGACTCGATAATTCTCTCGCCTCGGTGCCCACTCTGATCAGCGATCACACTCGGCAACTCTGGGCATTAGCTTGCCTCATCTTCACTAACGGCCCCACCAGACCGCCGGGGATGCCTGGTCTCACCCTGGAGATACCCATTAAGGGACCATCTCTCAGGGAAGCCAGGAAGGGTTTTGCAGCGGTCGAAGCGCCTTGGGACCCTCCGGGTAAGTAGTGCGCTATATAAATGCCTATACATGCATACATGTATGACATTGAAGAGTTCTTTTGCGTTACTGGCATTGGTCTGGATTTCTTTCTTGATAAAGGTCTGCTTGGTGGCTCTATCTACCTGAAGGATCAACTAATGTTCCAGCGTGTTGGAATGGACCTCCTGGACGTATCCAGATGAGTATGTTCCTTCCATAAGCAGCTGAATATGTAGTGTAGTAAGCTTCTTCATGCCACCTCCTCTGTAATGCTGTCCCTTGTCGTATTTGTATTCGGTAAGGTGGGTGTCCTGAAATAGTGCTATATAGACCCCTTGCCTATTGAGATACGAAAAGACTTTATATCACTCAGTCATCGTCTGCATCCCCCTCATATTCCAGGTCATAAATTCATACGTTATGGAGTTCACCAGCGAATGCATTCAAGAAGACCTTGCAGCACCCACCAGTGAGCCGCTGCTATATCATTAGATTCCTCTAGCCAGGGATGGAACCAACAAACTACAAACAATCCAACTCCCATACCCCAGGATGAGGAGACAGAGAAGGGGGTGCAGCATTTCAGAAGCCCTGTGTCTGGCTCCCCTCCATCCAGCAGTGTACATGGGTAAAATAGGGAATGCACCTGTTACAACGCATTTTTTACTCCGCACTACCATTACAACGCGACTTTTACAACGCATACCATTACAACGCATTGCGCTGGGGGGCGCTCTAGGATAGGGAATAAGTATAATTTACTATCCAACACCTTCCCTAGGGTCCACGGGGACTGGAGTTAGAATAGTAAATTATACTTACCACTATCCAGCACCCCAAAGCGCTATGCGTTGTAATGGTATGCGTTGTAATGGTCGCGTTGTAATGGTAGGTAGTTGTAACAGTATGCGGAGTAACGTCATACATCTGTAAAATAGCCTTCTGTGGCCATAAGGAAGGAAAGTACAGTTACAATAAACTACTGACAATCCCGGGCACCACATCCCCTCAATAAAAGGAAATCTTTTATGATACCAACAACACAGGTGCACTAGATAAGTTCTTCAGCAGTTCCTGAAGTTATTTTGGGCAGGCTCATGGGTGCCATAGCCCTCTGCCATAGATGATGGGCTCATGCCACTGCTGCTCATTGTCATCACCACATCCACCACCCATTGTCATTTCTGTTATGTTATGTTATGTTAGTATGTATTTATTAAGCGCTCGTACGCCCTGGGGCTTCATGGCGCTATAGAAGAGAACACAACACAGCAGTTAAAAGATGGTAATAATAAAACTCAGCAGTAAGCCTGTGAGAATAGCCAGGTTTTAAGGGAGTGACGGAAGCTAAGAAGGTTACCGCTCAGTTTCATTTGAAGGGGAAGGGAATTTCTGCTGCCTCTACCCTGTCGGGGACCGCTCTGCTCCTGCTTCAGGCCCTTTCTTTTATCTGACAGTGCAGCCCTCCCTCTGAACGGTCCCCGGGGTGAGCCATGTTGTGAAAGTTGGTAAATCAACTCACAGACGTCCTTTGGGGTCTGGAAAAATTGCAATCCACTCTGGGTCATCAACCCTAGTCTGGCAGGGAACATCCTGGCATAGGTGATCCCCAATTGGTGCAGGCAACGTTTTACCTCCGAGAAGGTGGAACACTGCTTTTTGTCCTCATTAGTAAAGTATGGGAAGACCATAACTATACTATTGTCTACTTTAAGGTTCCCTTTCAATCTGGCTTGGTTCAGGATATGATCTCTGTTCTTGTAATGCAACAGCCTGGCAATCAACAGGTCCAGCAGTGGCCCAGGAAGTGAGGATATTGCTGGCACCTGATGGGCTCTTTCCAGTGCCTAAAAGGGGGGTTAGCTTCTCTGGTGCCATTTCTTCCTGATATTTAAAGCCCTCGGTAGGCGCGTCTGTTACCCTCGGCAAATCCGCAATATCTACGCGCACGTCGGAACTGTGGAAACTTTGTTCATATGTTGTCCAGCCGTCAGGAGTGAAATCTCCAAAGAATTCAACTCGTTACTGCCCTATACCCTGCCGAAAACGGAGGAAGTGCCTCGTAATGAATCAGACCCTGATGTGAGATCAATCAATTTTCTGAGGCCGTTTATTTTGCTATCATTACGTGACCTTGCGGCTTGGATGTATCCCCTCCACCTTTTGTGAATTTGGCGATACCGCGAGGAAAAATATATGGGACCCAGACGCCCGTGATTTGCGAAATCACTCGACCCTGCACTCTGGTCCTTGTTTTGGTTGAATCTCCACGCACCCTGAATCGAGAAGTTAACCTTAGCATCGAGATTGTTGGAAAACCGTCACTTTCGTATAGCTTATTGTATGCGGGTTCTTCCTGTCCCCCCTCCTTTTTCTGATCGCCCTGATGAAGGTGTGGCCTTAAAATCTGGCATCGCACCGAAATGCGCGTTGGCGTGTTGTAACCTGTCCGGATATATTTTTGCCATCTGATCTCCCATTTTGTCAGCCGGAGAGTCATCTGGACATAAGAATTGGGTTACATCTGATCTTGGAAAAATGATGGACCTGGATGAATGAGGAATGTTTGGAGTATGCTTAACTACTGAGTGTGTATGACGATATGAAATGTGTATGTTTGTCGGATGTTTGATGTTGAGGCCTGTTGGAGTGGTTGTGGGATATGTATCAAAAAAATGTATTGTGATGTTCTCTCTGATTTTGATTGATCTTGTATTGTTATGAAATGACTCACTGAAATGTATAGAGAAAAAGGAAAATAATGAATCAAAGATAAATAAAATAAAATGATTTTTGTTACTTTTATAAAATTGTGGTCCAGTCTCTGGTGTCAGTGAGCTCTCCTCTGCATGGTTTAGATCAGGGACTCTAATTGAGCCAATGTATTAAACAGGTGGTGCAGTCTCTTTCTTGTGCTTTGAATATTAGCCATTTCTTCCTGAAGCCAGCGCTCCCGGAAATTCAGAATATGGTCCCCTTGTACTCATTCAGGGAGGCCAATCACCCTGATGTTGTTGCAATGTGACCTGTTTTCTGCATCTTCTATCCTGACTTCTAGTGTCCTGATTCTACTTTCCATATCTGTTATTTTTCTTGTCAACTATGTCAAAACTGGGGGAACCTCTGCCAGATCCCATTTTGCTGTTGTGACATGGTCAGTGAGCTGCCTAGGATCATCTTTCATTATCCCCATGACAGCTACAAAGGAGTCAATTTTCATTTCAACGACATCCTGAGAGGCTGTGATAGATTGGAGGATGTCTTGAAGAGTAGGGGTCCCAAGGCTCCCAGCTGGGAAGGAATCGCTCTGACATCCTGGGTGTATTTTGTGGATTTACTCTGGGCTGGCTCCCTGTAGAAATCAATAAAGTCTGGTAGACAGCTCTTGTAGTTGTAGTTTATTCTTCAAGTTACAGCTTAGTAAGTTCCAATGTAAGTCTTAATATAAGCCCCACCTCAGCCCATCTTCTCCAACAGCACCACCTTCAAGTACAAACATCCATAACATTCCAAATGACATCATATAGCTAGAGCATCAGGCAGAGAACCAGGGCCAGGGAGATGCATTAAATAAGAAGCAGATTACTACACTCCCCAGTTTGTCTGTATCGTTTTTCTGGGAGGCTATCCCCAAAGTTCCTGAGAGTAGTAATTGTGGGTTCCACTAGACCGGTTGTATGATGTCAGGTGCTCAGGAGAGCGGAGGTCTGGAGGTAGACAACTTCACTACTCCAGTGGCTCAGCAGGCTCAGCAGGGCCCTAGTGGCATGCCACAGTCAATCTCCCTGGCACTTTCCAGGCTCCTCTGGATCCAAGCACTCCCAGCGCATTACCACACAGACAGTACCCAGTCCATCTCTAGAGCCCAGCAAATTTCACTGTGGGGTATTGTCAGGGGTCTGGTTATGTGTGTCAACCGTCATCCTGTCTCAGGGTCCACTGGCACCGATTTCTTAGGGTGGGAGCTCTCTCTCACCTGAAAACATTATGGAGGGGCCCAGGGCCCACTTGAGATCAGGGTCAGAGAGCTTTAACTAGAAGAGACCAATGACATCCACCCCTCCCACAATCAGCTAACTTCACAGCTTTGGAGATGGGCTTAACCTCTCCTGGCTCCAGTTAGTGTTCCAAAAGAAACTCACATGGGACTGAGCAAGGCCTCTCCATTGCACTGCAGGTCTTGGCAGCGAGAGCCCCAGATCCCCCAATGGGGGCTCACCCTGCAGGATATGCCTAATCCGTATGTTCCCCAGGGTGCAGTGCTTAGTTCTTATGTCACCCTGTCGAATTTGTATTGGTGGGCCTAGTTGCATTTATTTGTGGGGTGCTGTGGGTTGTGTAAGTGCAGCCCATTTGCTGCAGTGCTTCAAAAATAGTACAGGGCATCTGCTCCTGGAATTTCAGTCCCAAGCACTGAGGAGAGGAGGGCACCAGTGTCCACCCACAATAATCGCACCATTGGCCCCTCCTCCTGCTGAACAAGCAGGTTTCCTCACCTCTCTGGTAATGTAGGCATGGCTAACTTCATCTCCCTAAAGAGCATCTCAGGGCCCAAGGTGGATGGCCTCATAGTTGGCTGTACCTCCTCCGAGATCAGCATAGTGGGTGGGTGAAGGGCCCCAGGAGACATGCTGCAGTGCATCATGGATCACCACGCACCAGCGGCTCAGCAGTCCCAGGGAGTACGGGCCTTGATGTATGGCCCTGTAGTTGTAGGCCTGCAGTGCCATTCTCTGACTCCCTTAAGAAGGAGGTAACCTAGGCAGACACTCTAGGGCATACTGAGGGTTTCCTACCTGCCCATGGCAGCTGCCATTTTGAAAGCGGGTTCTTGTGGTCCGATCTGGCTTCCCAGCAAATTGCTCCTCTGGGTCACCAGCTGGCACCCCAATCCACCAGGTAGCTCTAGGTGTCAGGGGTGTACAGGGTACACTTCGGGTGCTCCCTCAGTCCAGGATAGGGTCAGGATATGCTGGATGGGGTATGCTAGTTGGAACTCCAGTGTTTTCTCCCTATAGCAACGAGGCCTGGCCACACCCCAGATTGTTACTTTGTTCTAATGTAATTCTTCAAATAGGTGTGTCTTTAAATTTTTCCTATTTTTTTAGTAGGTTAGGGGTGGCACTGATGGATACAGGAATGTTGCTCCAGATTCTGTTTGAATTGATGGAGACGGTCTGTTCCCTTGTTTTTTTTCCCTTTTCTTAATAAATTGAATTGAATTGTGACCTTTATTCGAATGCATAAAACATCCATAAAAGCATAACATACATTATATCAGCTTTGTGGAATACCTATCCCAAAAAATAAATTGCCTAATAAAACAAAATAAAATACAGAACCGATATTAAAACTTTTTTTAAAAACATGTATGTTAACATTTTATAGTTATGTGCAAATCCAATTCCAAGTCCCACTTTAATAGCAAGCATACCTGGCCACATTTTTTTAAAGTGCCATTAAACTGATGTTAATTAAAAAAGTTATAAATATGGCTATAAGACAGTTATATTACAAGTCCCTGTACACAGCTGAGTGATCATTTTAATAGAAACAATTAAAAAATGTAACACAACATGATCTACTCCAAACAAGGCATTACACCCAGATTCTTTCTAGTATTAAAAAAGACTGACCATAAAAATGACACCATTTCTGTATTTAAGTATAAAACTTGCAAAAGAAAAGCACTTGCATTGTATCCTGGGGCGACAAATCATCACAAGGGCAGTGGGTCAAACTTGCTGCCCAGTCTTTCATCTTTGGGAAGCTAACCAATCAGTGGAAAATATCTAATCTTAAGCAAGTTAAAACAAATCTATGTCTGCCATGCAAAACTGATTTAAGATAGGGTTGCAAATTAAAAGTAGATACAATTAGTTGATTCCTTAGTACACTTGGTTTAGGTGCTTCACGTGTCCATCCTAGGGTCTCTAAATACATCAAGCCTTTCTCTTTCAGGTTTTTTTGCTAATAGAGCATAGGGTATGTGGTCTTTCATAATGATCAGAGCAACCCATGTCTTGAAAAAAGCCTTGAACATATACTAACCACATAATTCTTTTATCAAAACTTAATTTTAAACAGTCCCTAATAATAGCTTGGTGCATTTGGTGCCATCTACTGATGCCTACTGCAACACCTATTCAGTCAGTCATTGTGACCAAGTACCACCTAATTTAAAGACTTCTGGCCACCACTGCCTACAACCTAAGGTACATTATTTAATATTTCATTAATGTGAAGCTAAAACGACTTTTGATCATTTGTTAACTGGGGAAGAACATTCACATGAACAATTTCAGAAGGGAATTTAAGAAGTGAAATCACATACATTCTAGAAAAAATTGTAAAAATTGGAAAATAAATAAAAAACCTTTTTGGTTTGTTTACGAGGCAGAATTTAATCAAATAAAAATGCCCATGTCTTTAATTTTGCTTTGTGCATAATTAAGAGAACATTTAGCCACGCTGAAGACCTCTAATTGGTGGCTCTATTTAGCGGATGGCTAAGTACTCATTTATATTCAGATTCTGATTGAAATTATGTCAAACACGAACTGGTTAGTATTTGTAGTAGTTTTAGGAACACCACCAGTCTTTTAAAGAAGATAACTTTGAACCTGAAAAGAATAAATTAACAATATTAAAATTTGAGTCTGGCTCCGAAAGGAATTCGTTTGCCATGTTTTTTTAAAGAAGAAATTAATTTCTAACGGTGCCTTGTAGCTTTTAATAACTGTACATGTTGCACTCTTGGAATTGTATGCCGAAGACAGCATCTGCATCGCCAGGTGTCAGGTGGTGATAGTCCATTGGCAATATAAAGCAAGTGAAGGAGGGCTGGTAGTACATTCTGAATCGGCGCATGCCTATTATTAGTGCAAGTTCAGTGGCCCTGAAGTCTACTAGCCTGAGGGGCCTAATTTACCCTAAATATGGGTGTCTATCCTAACCCAACTAGGGCATTGGGGCATGGAGAGGGACCATCCTTCTGGCTTTAATTAGAGCCTGTACTACGTGTTTTAAAAAACTATTCTCAGGTTGTCAGAGTAAAACATTTAATTTTAAAGGAATAGAATACCAACACTCCAACATACATTGTGAAACCACAATTTTCAGTGCCTCTGTGCACTTGGTGAGTTTCTTTGCACAATCAGTAAATGCGTTTGCGTAAGAACAGGTGCAAAATTGTGTATAAACATGAAGTTTTGCCTAAACCTAATATTGAACTGTAATGCCCTCATACTGATATCTCTAATGCTGAGGATTTGATAGGGAACCTCGAGAATCAGAAAATGAGTTTTACATAAACAGCTTAAAACAATGAAAACGCACAAAATGTGCAGCTGCCCTTAACTAAGATTGTCAATAGATAGGTGATGGAGGATTTCTCTCAATTCTTGAGGATAGTTGTTTACTATGTCAGACAAATATTTAAATAAATATACCCTACTTAAAATGTTTCCATGTGACTCTGCCACGGCAAACATCCATTACAGCACAGGCATTACAATGCAGCCAACACAACTCAAGTTCCATTACAACGCAATCTATTACCATGCATGCAATTACAACACATATGCCTCACTGACTAGCACCTGTCCAGTGGTGTTAGAACAGTAAATTAAGTTGTAATGGTGCATGTATTGTAATGGCTTGTCTTGCAATGGAGGTTGTGTTGTAAAAACCACATTGTAAAAGTATGTGTTGTAATAGTTTGCGTTATAATGTCATACATTCCTCTGCCACTGGTGGGGAATTTCTGCTATCAAATCTAAGTTTCTGTTTTTCAAAAGGCTGGTTGGAAGTGAAGGACTCACATTAAGTTGTTCTCCCTTTATTCAAAATGCAATGATTTAAGAAAAACTCTATATAATTGGACTTCAAGTTCTTCTGCCGTTAAGACTGGGTTAGTGTCTTTTTAATATTGCTCATGGGATGATGAAAAGCAAGAACGACAAAAGAGCTAAAAGACCTGTGGTAAGTGTGGCCAAAGACTAAGGGGAATAGATCTATATATGAAGTTTCAGCATTGCCTATCATTTAAAAGCCACAAACTCAAGCAACACTTTGTGATAGAAGTGTAAAGCATTATGGGGTTCGCAAACAGCCCGATTAGCAGAATCAGGACATTTGCAACCTCAAAAATGCCGTTTCTGCTGTACAATGCCCAAATTGCTTTTCATTAACTTGTTACCAAATTCCAATTTGGGTTTTGTGATTTGGTAATTGGAAGGGACGTGTTGAGGGCATCCCTACCTAATACTGATTCGCAGTGTTATGTCCAAATGTTTTGCAACCAAAATGGCCTTGCAAAACAAATGCAATTTACCACTGGTAGCTCATTCACAAATAGGAAGGGGTCCATAAGGGACCCGACCCCTTTGAGAATGATTGGGAAAATATTTATTAAGAGTAGGCAGTTGTCCAGGAAACTGCTGCCTACTGTTAAAAAAATGAAACTTCAAATATCCATTCTTTTCCTTTTTAAGGCATCCAGTTTTCCTTCAATGAAAACGAGCTGTGTTTTTTAAAGATTACTTTATTTAAAAGCAATCACAGACATATGGTGTTCTGCTGACCCCAGCAAGCCAACATCCCTGTGATGGCAGTGAATCCCAGTTTGTCACAAATTGCAACCTACCTCCTTAATATTCAGGAGGTAAGTCTATTTTCGACCTACTACATACTAGTAATGTAAAGAGTTTCATACATTAGGAATAGTGATTTCCTAATAACAAGTCGCAAATAATCACAACTAGGTAATCACTATTTCTATTTTTGTACATCTGGCCTTTTATGTTCTTTATCTATATATATACTTTGGAAATTATGAACTGGGTAAAAGTGAAGTCAAGCACTCTTTTACAGTTTGTAGACCAAGAGATTGGGGCTTCACTCTTAACACTGGACATGGATTGTTAGTTAGAACACTAAATAGAAACTTGGTGCAATCATCATAAAACCTGGCCTAGACTTTAGTCATAGTTTGGCTACATATGAATATAGTTGCCACTGGCTTATTGGCCTTTTAAATCCAGTTTTGCCTCATAGTGTTACAGGGACATGGGTAATTAAGGGTGCACAATGGGAAGGGTGGTTTCAGAATACTACTTTAAAAGGCTTTATGCCCCTCAGGAGAACATTGAAAGCAAAATATGTTTTTATGATTACATTCATTGTGACTGAGAAGCCTACCTAACTTTCTGTAACTTTTCTCTTGTCGCTGGAGAGTGTTGATTGCCTTGTGGGCAGAGGAAGTGCTGGCCTGCTGGGTAGAAATCTAGTAGATAGGGCTCTGACTGGAAAGTGCTGAAAATCCTATAGATAGAGAAAACTGTTGTTGCTTTCAATTGAACTACTGAGGCCAGTTAGAATGGACCATTTTTTTAGACCTGTGCAGAAGTCCCCTCTAATAAACATAAAGGACAGATGTATGTGAAATGAGCCATATGCCATGAGCAGGAAGACACTAAGCTGAATTATTTCAGGATTCTGCAGGAGCAAAGTCATTACCACGAGTCCCCCTGAACACTGGCACCATGCACACTGCAACGACAACTGCGTACAGGGATCAGCCATCAAGGGAAAGGGGGTTGGGAAAGGGAAAATGAAAAGAATCATTTGACGTCTTCTACGAACTGGTGTGGGTGTTGTAGGAAGGGGGAGGCTCTAGTTGGCGCAGTGCAACACTAGCGACAAGCAGGGACTCTCTCTTCCTCGTCAGGGCTGAGGGTTACCTTCCAGACAACCTCTGCTTACCCTCTAGGTAGTGTGGCTTAAGCAGTCGTAGGCTAATCTTTGGGGCACATAGGGTTAAACACTTGCAATATTACACCGTCACAACCAACCCACCACACAATGAGACCAAACTGTATTCTGTAAAAATATATATCTTTATATAACTTTCAAGCAGGATTGTGAATACAGTTATCAAACTTTCAAATGGCGGTTCCAAGTTACTTAGTTCAAGTTGCCACAGTTCTTTCTAGCAATAAGCGTTCTTTAGGGCCTTCTGCCCGATTCAACAAAGTTCTTGTGGAGCAGGCGGCTTCCAGGGGAACTGTCCCACGTCGCGTTGCCTTCCCGGGGTCGCTGTTCGTTGCGGCTCTCAGCCGAGCAGTTCACGGGTCATCCGGGGCAGCGGTGCTCTGTGGCGGCAGGGTCCTTTCCTCGTCGTCCGCTCCGACCCTGGAGGCGGCGGCTGTGTGGTGGCGGCAAGTGGCAGTACGGTCCTCAAGTGCAGGACGTACCCAGCCAAGTGCCGGTGGCAGCTGTGCGCTCACAGCGGAGCTGTCGGGCAGGATACCGACCAGGAGGGACTGTCCGTCTTTGCAAGTGGATTGGCTGCTCGTGGCGCAGTCAACTCGGGAGCTCGGACCGGACAGGTCCTCCTTCACTTTGTTCTCGGGCTCCCGGTGCAGTTGCGGTCACGGTGTTCGGGCCAGCGGCGGCTGGACCTCACGTTGCTCTCGCTGTTGCTTTGGGCCCCGGTCACGGTGGTCAGGGGGATGTCGTTGCCTTGGAGGAGATTCCTCCGTCGGTACTGCAGCGATAAGCAGCACACACAGTCGCTTTCTTCAGGATGTAGCGCCCACTGGTCCTGGGGCGCTGGTCAGGGGGCAATTTCAGAGCAAGCCCTTGGAGATCGTTTCAGCAGAGTTTGGCACAAAGTCTTGTAAAGCAAAAGTCTTCTCGTAGTCTTTCCTTTTTCCTCTCCTTCGGCAGCAAGGCACCAGACACAGGCAAGAGACAGCACTCTTCCTTGTCCTTCACGGTCCTTCTCGTCGGGCAGAGTTCCTTCTGTAGCCCAAACCGGATCTAACTTTCAAGGAGCAGGGCTCCTTCTTTTATACGGTATTTCTTTTGTTCTCGCAGGCCAGGGGGGCCTTTGCATAGCCACTTTCAGTCCTTGAGTACCCCGGTGGGTGTACTCCGGCCTCTGCTTTCAGTGTGAGGGGCAGGCGCATCAGACGCCCCACAGGAGGTGGAGCCAGCATTGTGCGGACAGGGGCAGCCAGAGTACCTTGTTGATGGGGCTTCGCCTTTCCTGGGCCAGGTGTCGGCTGAGTCATCAGTCGCTCCCCAGGAGGGTGGAGCCAGCATTGTGGTGGCAGAGCACAGCAAGATCCAGAGTCAAGAGCCACTCCTACCTCCCACTAAGGTGTAATCTGCGCATTCACCACCTGTCATCCCCCCAGCCCTGTCACTCACACATCCCAGACAGTCAGATACACATACCAGCAGAGGCGGCTGAAATGGTTAGGCAAGCAAATGCTAACTTTCTAAAAGTAGCATTTGCAAACACAGGATACTAAAATAAACTTGACTACAAGAAATATTTTATCATCCTGAGTTCAGGCATACTAAACACGACGCGCTACCATGCTCCTTGAGCCTGCTGGGATTATAGGGTGTAATAATTCCAGCAGCTCAGTCTGGCCTAACGGAAGCAGGTAGCCTTCAATAGTGAAATACGAATTTAGGGGTAAGTCACTACTAGGACATGCCACACACATCAGGGCTTGTCCTACCTTACACCTACAATGCACCCTGCCCGCAGGCCTACCATAGGGGTGACTAACATGCAGTCAAGGGAAGGTTCAGGGGCTGGCAAGTGGGTGCACTTGCCCAGCTAGCGTGACAGTACGAGACCGCACGCGGGTTCTGCGGTCGCAGTCCCCAGACACATCTTTACGGCTGCTTCGGTGGGTGGCGCAACTAGCGCTGCAGGCCCACCAGCAGTATTGGCATCTACAAGCCCTGGCACTCCTAGTGCGCTTTACTAGGGACTAACAGTAAATCCAATGGACCAATCATGGATACCAATCGCATGTACAATTTACAGTAGGGAGCACTTGCACTGCGGCACGGGTCAGCCGTGGCGCAGTGCCCTGAGTATCGGAAAACCAGCAAAACATCGGAGGCACATCAGCAAAAAGTGGAAGGGAAACTCACGCCAAGGTGCCAGGTCTAACATGTGTGATCTGACTTCCTTGATCACCGATCTCCAAGGTCGCACCTTCAGTGGAGCTAAGGATCCCTTCTGCTAAAAGGGGGTAGAGGAAAGGTTATACTCCCTACCTAATATACTGTCCCACCAGGTTCCACCCAGTCTCCACTTCCTAATTGTGTTCCTTTGTTCTATGAGCGATGAAGTGTTGGGCCTCCTAACAACTTCTTCTGTAGTGGCGTATCAGTAAGAAGTGTGGTTGATAACCAAGTATCTCCCTCCCAAATGAGGGTCTGTGGTTTGGTTATTCCCTGAAGACAAAAGGAGTGAGTTAGCCTGAGGGTTTAAACACACAAACCCATAGAGGTGTGTGTTCCCTTTTAATCAGTGTTGGACTTGGCGCTTTTGGCAGGTTCACCCCTAAACTTTTTGCTTTTTAAATGTGACCTGATGTTAGTTGTATTGGGCTTCTGCGCACTTTAGCACTGTGTCCCAGTGTAAAGTGCGTGCAGTGAGATTGGCCTGCCCTCCCATAGGAATTTATGGGGGTTATGTGTGTCCATGGTAATTTCTGGTGTGAGAGAAGTGCAGGGGCGAGTTTGGTATGTGCGAACTCATGAGAATAAATGCTGCTCAGATTGAATGTGTCTAGTGGAGATGTACCACTTTTAGAAGTTGGCATTTCTGTGTGCAGCAAATGTGAATATCCTGTCTGGCTTGTGAGTGACAGGGGATGGCTGGTGTGCTTGGCTCCAGGAGCCAGGATGGGTCTGCCCGGTGGTGAATAGGGAGATCTGCATGTAGATCGGAGGGAGGAACCGCCGCAGGACCCAGCTGATTATTCCTGGGGGCCCCTGCGTGCTGGCCTGCCTGGCTGTGCTTTGCTTTGCTGGGTCCTCCCCAGCACCAAAGAGACTTTAATTTTGCCTTTCCCAGGACTTTATGGGCACCCAGCGCATGGAAGCGCTCGATTTCAATTCCTGATGAGTGCCTTTGATTTGGAAGGGCTGGCGTCTGGCAGTGCGCTGCAGAGGAGGCTGCAGAGGGAATTCTGAGCTTAGGGATTCCCCCCCTGTGCTGCTGACCTCACGGGTGTCTATCCGCCTTTTTGCTGGTTCGCAGGTGCCCACCCCGCATTTTCGCCACTTGAATCATGGGAGCCCACCCTGTGTACTTGTGTAACTTTGGTGGTGCAAGCGGAGCGGGTGCCCACCCCGCATTGCCTGCCTTTTGGAGGAGCGGGTGCCCACCCCGCCATTATATTTAATTTAACTGAAGGCAGGAGCCCCCCGCGCTTCAGTGAAGGAACGAGGTGCTGCCATAGTATTTGATTTGACCCAAGGCAGGAGCCCACCCCACGCTGCGGTGAAGAGGAACAGCCATTGAACTACCGGGATCACCCCGGAGGAAGTCAGGCGGCCGTACCTGTTAGAGGCGTGGCCTGCTTCCCCCGATCCGGAAGAAGAATCCAGGCGGGAGCCCACCCCGCGCTGGATGTGGCCAGGACAGGGAACTGAGAGGCATCAGGAAGGCAGGGCTCCCGCAGCTGTGGTGCGAGCCCTGTGTGTGGCGTCTGCTGAAGCGGGGCTCCCAGAAATGCAAGAGAGCCGCCACAGCTGACCGGGAGACATCAAGGAGGAGCTGAGTCCCCAAAGCGAAGCCCTGGTGAGTGGAGCCTGCTGGGGAGCACTAGCGAGTGGAGTCCTGGGACGGAGGGGCTCCCTAAAGGCTTCGGGTGGCACCGAAGGGTTGTGGGCCTTATTGCTGCACAGTGAGACATCCGGGTGAGAGGGACCTGAGCGGCATTGTGGATGCCAGTGCTTGTTCTTCCCAGCTGCGCCGAGGGGGTAATTTTGTTTGTATAGTCCTCCCTCAGGCACAGTAAGTGCTGGTACCATTTTCGCCACAGCTGCACCGCACGAGAGAGCGGGCAGCTGCAATGTGGGGCATTCATTTTGGGATTGCGTGAGAACAGAGTGAGATACACTCCCCCGCCCCTCCCCCCCCTGCGCTTGGGGCACATTGCTTTCCGCTGTATTAGCAGCCCCAGAGGCCAGTAGGAGGCCCACCGTTTATCCCCTGTCATTTTTTGGGACTTGGGGGGCAGATTGGGTTGAGAAGCCCCAGTGGGGGCCCAAGCGGCACCAGGAGTGCCAGACTTCATTAGCGCAGTTTTCCAGCTGCCCTGCAAGAGCGCAGGCAGTTACAACGTTTGGGGCACATTTATTTTGTTAGAGTCCCAGTGGGGAATAGAGGTTGCCAGTGCCCATCTTGGTGATTACACAGCTGCCCAGCAAGTAGTGGGCAGCTGCTACGTTTAGGCCAAGTGCCCGTGCTCACTTTTTGGATGCTGGTGCATTGGCAGCTTGTGCCCTGACTGTTAGACATAGGGCATTGGAGCCCCAGGGCATGGCCAGATGGCCTGGGGTCAGGTTTGGTACCAGTGTGTACCACGAGGGCGCAAGGCCCTAGGGAAGGTGCTGCATGCCCCTTTCGCAGTATTACTGTGGTGCATTATTTATGGATAATGTGATTTATGTGACATGGTTTATACCTCTACTGTGGTATATGATTATGACGTTTTGCGTACTATGCTTTATGTTGCAAGATAATGCTGAATACAGTGGTTGCCAGTAATTACTGGTTGTGATCTATCTTTATTAATTGTACTACATTTACAATTGGTGATTTGTGATTGTTCCGACAGTGGCCCAATTGACCCTGTCATGTGTAAATAATTCCCTGTAGATACTGCCCAGTGCCAGTTGGCACAGTGTATATGTGTGATTATGATCTAATGTGTTTATGGTAATACAAAGGCTATTTTTATATATAACCTTGTGTGGAGTCCCTTTTTGTGGTGTGCCTAGTGTGTTGCTGCTGTGTGTGTGTGTGTTGCGCAAACGCTTTACACATTGCCTCCGGGATAAGCCTGATTGCTCGTGCCAAGCTACCAAGGGGGTGAGCAGGGCTTATCTTGGAGTGTAACTCCCTTGCCCTGACTAGAGTGGTGGTCTCTGCCTGGCTTTGGCTCAAGCCTTAGCCAACCAGAGATCCAATTTCTAACAATCAGTTGCCTAATTTGTGGGCTCTTCAATATGTCTTACCAGTTCTTAAAGTTCAGAGGGGCGCCTAGTCTTCAGGGTCCTCTTAGTTCTTCTCTTCTGGCTGAATTGCTGTGGCCTTTTCGTTGTGAATGCCTTTGGCTGCTGCTCTAACCTAAATACCTAAAAATGAACTCAGCATTCCATCGTCCAACACGCCTTTTTTAAGTTGCTGCACTCTTTTTCCTGGCTAGCACAAGCGTTCAGTAATTTGCTTTACAGTGCAAATAATAACTGTCTCCTTTGTTTTCCCTGCAAGTGATCAGCTTGAGCGGAAAAACTTAACTCCAGATGTCAGGACGGAAGGTAGATTCCACAAGAGACCAGTTCGCAGGATCAGGTAAGTGGTGACAAGTCTTGAAAAAACAAATAGGGATTCAGGACAAACAGACTATTTTCTTGGGAAGAGCCAAGCAGTTGGCACATGTAGAGGCACTGCGTTTATATAAAATCACACCCTTAATAGTAGCCACTCCCCAACGCCATGTGAGTAGGCAGGGTTTCAAGGGGCTGTAAGAAGGAGGCTAAAATTAAAAGGGCAATGACAGTGTGTGGCCATGAAGCACTGTATATCAGGAAAAGGCGTATGAGAAGCCGGGAGCATCAAGATAATGGGAGCAAGAGGGTGGGCTGAATCTGGGTTGACAGAGGACGTAACCATACAGCACAAACAGCACAGGCGGAGTGAGATACAACACCATGAATATCTTGACATTTTTTACCAAGATACTTTTTTTTCAGTGAAGATATCCTGCAAATTGAATAATTTACTTGCCAAGAGTAGAACACCTGTGTTTCTAAGGCATGTTCTTTCACCAGTCTCTGTGGGACATTGCCAAACAATAACTGTATTGTTGCTCCTGTGGCCATTATGAGACGTGTGATCACTTCTGAATAGTTCCTATATCATCTTGGTATCTTAGTCATTGGATTATTATCTTACTAACTTGAAGCTGACATTTTAGGTTGTTAACCGTATTGCTGTTGTGTCTAGTTGTTACATATGTGCCGCAGGCATTTCTATGAAGGATATGCCCATCATTGAAGCTGCAATGGAAGCAGAACATTTCAAAATCATCAAGCCCTGTATCAGCCCCCTCTGGTCTGATCATTCTATAGCACAGTCAATGGACAAGAGCAATGCCGTCAACCACACCATCAATGAAAAATACATAAAATGCAACATCTCTGACACCTACTCTTCTGTGCTGCATCCCACAATGGTCAGCCTTTAAACCAGTGCCTCTCAAAGGTCTTACAGACATCCCCAACTCCCCAACAATAAAGACAATGTCTTACTCTTACCCTTCATTAAAATCCTTTCTAGAGACCCTTTCTCAAATCTACTTACTGTTGTCAATGCCTGCCTCACTCAAGGTGTATTCCCAGAAGTTCTCCAGACAGGTCAGGCCCTTCCACTCCTGAAGAAGCCTTGATGACCACGCCAACGAACTGCCCAACAGCCCAAAGATCATTTACCCTTCATCAAAGATCAATAAAAAACAGTATATACAGAACTTCAAGATCATATCGACACCAACCATCTGCTGCATGCCTTACAGTCCAGCGCCAAAGTGCCCAGCAGTACAACACCCTCCTGACCCTAGATAAAGATGAGCCCTGCCTCCTGATATCACTGGACTTCATAGCTGCCTTTAACACTGTTTGCCACCTTACCACCTTATCCTCATACACACCTCAAAGTCTTGAAGGGATTCACTGAAATTGTCCTTAACTGGTTCTTCTGCCATCTACCCAATGTAAGCCAGTTCATTTACCTGGGTACTTCTAGTTCCAGTAGATCCTGATTGCATGTGTTCTTCAGTGTTTCATCTTGCCCGCATCATCTTCAACCTTTACATGGAGCCCCTGTGTGTTTTCCACATATACAGCATCAAAATTGACCAATACCACAGACGACCCACAACTATATTTGAAAGTCTCCTCTGCTTCATACACCAAATGCCTCAACACTGCCTGGACCTAATCCAGACCTTGGTGTCCATCACTTACCTGACTGAAGTTTAACCCCAGAAAAATGGATCCTGCTGTTTGTCCAGATCAACAAGCAGCAATTAGCGCAAACCGGGCCCAACAGCAAAAAACCTTAATGGATTAAAACCTTAACTCTCACCAATGCTATGTCACTCATATCCACCCAGAGCACTAATCTCACACTCAAGGAGCACATCACAGACAAAACCAAGATGATCTCTTTTTAAGAAAGTGAAAGAACTTCAACTAGAAACCAACTTCACAACTGCTGTTCTATCCCTCATTCTCTTGCATCTGGAGGATGCCAATGTCCTTCTCCATGGCCTCTCAGACTCCACATCGGCCTCCTTTATGGCATTCCATATGTAGCAGCACTCCTCATTAATGGCCTGAAGAAATACAACTACAAAAGGATTGCTAGAGATTCCTAAAAGAAACAAGTCTACATTGTAGGAGTCCGATTGTTTCTCTATTAGGTCGATTGTTAGAGTGCTGTACATAGCATTTAGTTACTTTAGATTGAGGTGGATATGATAGAGAAAATATTTTGTGAGTTATAATACGCTAGAGTTCGGTCGGAATGGGAGGGTCCTTCTCTGGCAATCATCAATCAAAATGGCATTGCGTTGACAAGTGCATTCACAGCTCTTGCCCTCCCTTTCCAATTTACAACATTTTAAATTTATGCAGCCGGAATCACGTTTTCTTTTCAGCTAAAGTTGCGATGATTACAATTAGGCGGCCTAGACACAACGGCATTAGGAAGACCTTTAAGTAGTATTCCTGTAGTACTCTTTACCTGAACATGCTTATGTGAATTTGCCCTAGAACACATAAAAGGGAAATAAAAAGGGAATATTTAGAAATAATTCATATGGAATTAGTACAAATAGAAAAGACTGTGCCCTCCTTTACTACTACTAGGAAGTTGAAAACTTCAGGGGTGATTCACAAAGGCATGTAAGAGTACAGAATAATACTCTTGTAGTACTACTTCTTACATTTATAAATGTTTTGTGAATTGGTCCCCACATATTTTTGCGTTACTTTATCTAATGGTGGTCACATTAGACCACTCCCTGCCTAATAATATTCACCTTGAGTCCCTAGGTCCTTTGTTGCTCACCGTCAATGATCTGCCAGTGAAGGCTCAATTAAATCAGTCTAATGACGGTCACTCATGGGCATATTTTACATGAAGATGAATGCTTGTTCTGGACTAGTCTGCACATTATTGACCACCCTATTCTCCTATTCTTAATATGACCATTCAGGGCCAGTCTATCTGATGATAGCCACCTAGGACTGCTCTGCTCTTCTCAATGAGAATTTCAAAGACATCACTCCATACTAATGATGGCCCCTTAAGTTTAGTGTACTTACTAAATTACTGATAACCTCAGCTGATAATACAGGGCCAGAAGAGGCTTCAATGAAAATGTTGGGCATCGTGCTGTGTGTAGGAGAATGAAAGTCACGATATTGGGCACTTGACTATGTAGTGATAATGCACTGAAGTCGTTTCTGTCACTCTGGTCGAATGAGCATTGGAACTGGTGTGCAGGAAATGGTTTTTTATGAGGTGGAAAACACTGGACACCAGATTTAAGGCTGTATTATCATGGCAGGTAATGGCTACTTATAAACAAACTCTTCCTTCCCAAGATTAGCACAATATACATCAATTGTAACTGCTTGCATAACATATCAGCATATAAAAATATAACCTCCAAAAGTATTGTAATTGCATGTATATAGATCTTACTATGTGCCAAAGCACTTTTTCAGTGAGTAGCACGCTACTCTGGGACCAATAGAGGATTGGTGTTAAATTAGTACAGAGAAATATGAAAGCAATTTTAAGTGGTAGATAGATTTTTCAGTTATTTGGATTCGGAAGGATAGAAGTGGAAAAAAGGTTTGTATTTATATGGCTCTTGTTGCCCCTGATGGGGTGTTTAAAGACCTTTTTTTTGGCGAGTAGCACGCTACTCTGGAAACCCATAAAGGATTAGTGGTGAATTAGTATGGTGAAATATGAAAGTAATTTGAGTGGTGGATATTAGTCAGTTATTTGGAGTGAAAAGGATAATGGAGGGATAGAAGGGGTTGCATTCATATAGCACCTGTTACTCCTGATGGGTGTTGAAACGCTTTTCTGGCTAGTAACACACTACTCAGGAACTCATAAAGGATTAGTGTTGAAAATTAGTATAGTGAAATATAAAGTAATTTGAGTGGTGGATATTTTATTCAGTTATTTGGATAGAGAAGGGTAGGCGGCGGGATAGAAGAGGGAAAGAGGTTTGTATTTATATAGTGCTTGCTACCCCTGATGGGGTTTGAAGCACATTTTGGGCAAGGAGCTCGCTACTCTGGAACCCATAAGGATTAGTGTTGAATTAGTATGGTGAAACATCAAAGTTTTTTGAGTGGTGGATATGTTAGTCAATTATTTGGAATGAAAAGGGGTAGAAAAGGGAATAAGGTTTGCATTTGCATGGCGCTTGTAACGCTTTACTGGCGAGTAGCACGCTACTCTGGCACCCATAAAGGATTAGTGGTGAATTAGTATAGTGGGATTTGGAATTTGAGAAGTGAACATGTTAGTCTGTTATTTTGATTGAAAGGGATAGTGGAGGGATAGAAGAGTAAAGTATTTGGAATACTTTTTTGGGGAGGTCATAGCAGTTGGAGGAGGCTTTTGGATGAGTAAAAAGGGGTTTTGGATGGGAAGAGTTTAGAAAGGTTTGTTTTGGGGGATCGGTAAAGGAAAAAGAGGTGTCAGATAATTCAAGGAGGGGTAGAGTAGGGGAAAGTCTAGAAAGGGTTATTTTGGGTATCCTAGTAGTGGTATTGGGTTTTGGATATATAAGAGTGGATGTAGAGGATATATTCATAGATGTATAGTGTGAGAAATAGGGTAGTGCATTGGAAACAGTAGTAGAAAGAAGTTTGAGGTGAGTCAGAAAGTTGGGCTAGAAGATATATTGAGAGAAGTATAGGCTGAGAAATAGGGTAGTGCATTGGAATTGCTAAATTAGAAGAAAGTGATAAATATATAGATCCATAAGTACATTGAAAGTATATAGATGCATAAAAGAAGTAAGTATATGTAGATTTGAGATATATTGATAGAGATACTGGACGAGAAATAGGGTAGAGCATTGGATATCCTTTTTCAGGAGAAAAGTAACAAACACACAGATCCAAGTACATGTAAGGCACATAGATGCACAATGGAAGCAAGTACATAGTAGCGGAATACCGCTTGCAGTGAGCCCATAACCTAATCTCCACAATCAGCATTAACTGATTAGTTGCATCAAATAAACAGATGTACTTAGAATGCTGTGCAATAATAATCACAGATGACCCGCTTTAGATTTCATTCAAATACTATGAATTAAATACTGATGTGTGAACGAAATCAAATAATTTGCAAATCAAACTCCAATTTAAAAAATCTCCTGTTTTGTAGTGTGGCAATTTGGTAGGTTTCGAAATTCTAACCTGATTAATTATTCATCTCAGTGAAAAAACATAAAAATGTCATGTGTCTTTTTTGTTGACTTCACAGTGAGGGTGAATTTTGACTCCCTATATTACACACATTTCTGGTCCAGAAGTGCTGTTGTGTGCACATATGTGTAATTTTAACCACATAACATGGAGGCAGCACCTCAGAAAATGATCCATGTATTGTAATTTATGAACACTCTTTTCAGCCCAGTTCTTCCATTTTAGGTATTTTCATACTGGTAAAAGACAAAACGTCTGCACGGATTCTGTGCACTGTCACTGCAAAAAAAGTGTCGAATTCGATAATGTAATTAAATTGTAGGTCCTGCAATGTAATTCAATAAGTACGTGAACTTTTAACTTGTGTTAACTCAATTTCCGTATACTTTCATTTGCCATTCGTTGGGGACATTAAAGTGATTAGCCAAAGTCCTTCCAGCTTCTAATGTTCGCCATAAATTCTGATTTAAATTGACTGTCATTCCCTGCCGTCATAAAGTAAGTATTTGACATCCCCAGTAGAATCAGTCACCAACAGTCCCTCGCTCTCTTGCTCTTCGAGAGCGAGTCACTGTCATACAAAATCAACCCACACATGCCGGCACACAGGGATGTGGGTAGTCGACATAACAGATACAACAATGGAACAGGTGCATTCACGAAAAGCCAATTTCACACCCTGGCATCTGAGGGGAAATACATTTGGGCCTGTGTGTCACCAGTGTCACAAGGTAAATGGCTCTATTTACCCATCTAATTGTTCTGATAGGGGACGAGCTCGTTTTAGGAGACATGTGCATGCACCCAGTGACTGGTTCTTCTGCGCGCCAGTGGTCGAAAACTGGCTTTGTGGAGAAATGATGCTCTGCTCTGTTATGCTGCGGCAGACGTGGGAGGTCAGAATGCTCACGATCACACAGTGAATCGGATTTAATGAGGTGTATATTTTAAATCAGGTTGTTCGACTGACCATAACAGTGACTAGGCATCATATTACAAAACCATTTCGAAGAGTGGTGAAAACTTTGTTATTGCTCTGGAGAGCAACAGTGAACAATGCAGCAGTACTTCTTGAAACATAACTCTAGCTTGGGCTGCAGGTAGAAATGGCCTGCACCTTAGTGGGTGGTCTAACTGTGCCCCACTTCCTAGACGTTGCACATTTAATCCACCCACAGAGAGTCTCCTTGCTCCTAGACCTTTGGTATGGAGAAGCATTTAAAAAATATTGACAAAAATGTTAATAATGTGCAAGTCTAATGAGACAAAATACAAATTTAATGCAAAAATTGCACTAGGCAATCGTACTTACGTGCTAGACCTAATACCTTGAGACAATGCCACATTAAAGGTAACAGAGCTAATAAATCATAAGTTCAGCATTAAAACTTGATCTTGACCTTTTTAACATACTTGTTTTTTCCAATGAATGGATCTTGTGCAAAAATGTTTTCTTTCTGCTCACGTAGATGCATCAACTTCTACATAAACCACTATTAGCTAATAAACAGACTTGTTATTTAGAAAGTTAGAAATATCGTTTTATACATGGGAAAATAGACATGAATGGGAGAATGACTTATCAGAAACTTAGAAATTATAAAACTTAGTTGCAGTCTTAGAAGTTGCTGTCTGAAGAATGCTGTGTTCCTGTGAGAAGAGAAGGAGTTAACACGCTCCCATGCACGCATCGGAAGCTGATTGGTTGACAGAAGAGAGAAGAAGCTACATGAAGATTAAAACAATATTTTGTTTGTCTGTAATGGGGTGTGATCCTAGAGTAGAGCACTCTTACCCAGAATCTCTTACAGCATATTCCTCACCTGCTGTGAGACTCTACTGAGGTTCAAAAACCTCTCGTTATGGGAAGTTCTGCTTTGGTTGATAAATGATTATTGAGCTGACTTTAATGCAGAAGCTTTATGCTTAAGATTCCTCTCAATAGCAGAACTCTTTATGGGTTGCTGAGATCCACACTTTTTTCTTCTCACTTTTAGAACAGGGACTTTCTTTCCTCTATGGAACACACTTTATGCATTTTATTAGGGTGTGTTGATTTCTTATTGATTAATTGACTTCTAATGAGATTCTAATGATTGAAATTGCTGAATTTAAATTGTGACCTAATAAAAATTAATTCCTAAAGATTTTTGAAAATAAAGCCCTTTAACTCATAACAAACTCTCATTATTTCCTCATATAGATAGTGAATGTAAGCATTTATGAGATGTGCACATTTGATCTTCTCTAAAACAATGGCAAAGATCTATCAATCTGAGTAGAAAGAAAAGAGTAGTGGGGAAAATTTAGCATCCCTGCTCTAGCAGGTATGATGTTGGGTTGGAAAGGAAAAGGATTTTCCTAATTTTTTTGTAATGTCTTTAATTGGGGTCTCAGTGTATGGCGATATACATGAAACTCCACACACTATGGTTACTTTATGGAAGTAACTCCAACCTGCCATCTTCCGATTATCTCCTCAGCCACGGCTAACCATCACAGTGCGTGCTCCGTGCCCCACCCATATGCAATGATTGGGTGACTTCTTAGAGTTTTCATGGGCCCACACATACATCCAAGCTGAGGAAGACCATGCAGCACTTTGCTGGCACATGTGAACTCACACACAGAAAGGGGCAAATGACCATCTACTGCTTATTCTGTAAGATAGAAGCCCCTGCATTTATATTACATGAATTTGAGCTGCTCACCCATTTGTAGATTTAATCTGCTGAGCCAGTTACAACCAAATCTTCCTTAATTTGAAGCAGTGACCAAGAAGAGTATGTCAACTGGCTCCGGTGTTTTGCCTGGTTACTATTATCTGTCATAATGTGATTAGCAGTGCTGCATCACAGATGTACCTTGTTTTGAAGAATTATTTTATTAGTATAGCCACGTTAAATTAAAGGATTACACAACCACCCCTTGCAAAAAGTACAACAACCAAAATATAAATACGTTTTAGCAAGTGGACAAAAATGTTGAGGGATAAAACTTCATGGGAGTGCACCTTCTCATAACCGTGCACAATTGTAAGTCTATGTTCATAATAGCTTCTGTTTTTACTTCAACATTTTTAGTCAATATAAATCCATAGCAATTTAGCAACTAGCAAAGCATTGTAAACAAAATGGAATTTTAAGTAGATCTTCCTATAGCAAGCAGCCACATATATTACATCATTTCAAGTTTTACATTGTAAGAGCGAGACAGGTGTTATGCAATCACTGAATAGAGTAGAGAAGACCAGGTCGACCAGTGGGGTGATCTCTGTTAAATAGATTTATAATAAATGCCACAATCACATGTCTAAGTCAGTAGATGGGCAGTAGGTAAGCAGTAATTAGACATATTTCGATTATAAGTGATGTTTGGGGATTGGACACTTTATAGGTTGTTGTTGACACTGGTCCAAAGAGGTCTGTTTCTGTTAATCAAGAGATTTTCCCTGCTTGTTCCCAGTGTGTTAAGATGTTTTTCCATTACTAATGCACATAAGAATTCGAGCTTCAAGAAGTCGTTTTGGGGCACCAAAGACATATGAAGGAAGATGGCTACTTAATTAAGTGGCTCTTCGCCCGTGGTACAGACAAAAGAACTACAATTTTACCTACTTTTTTGTGGAATGTTTATGCAATTTAACTAAAAATGTGCAATGCACATCTTCCCCCCTCGCATTCCTTTCTTAACACTTTGGAACAGTTCAGCCTCCTCAGAGAGCGAATTGCAACACCAATCAGTTAATTGATCGGTGGACCGAGAACAAAGTCTTTAACAAGTTGTCATTTTTTGAGGTTTATCATAGATTCCTTTACATGAGCAATTTGCTTTCTTGGTGTCAGTTAGTGGTGATGCCATGGTAGGCAAGAGTAGAGCGAAGAGGAGGTTTCTTTCCTCTTCCTTGTCAGAGGAGAGTCAGATACCAGCAAAGAGGATTAGATCTCCTGCATTGCCACATCCATCAGCAGATGAACCTGCTTTATTCAGTGTGAAAGAAGTGCAAAAAATAATTGATGTTATGGTGACTCAGGCTCTTAAAGAGGCAGAGAAAGAGAAAGAGCATAAGTGGGTCAACAGAAAGTGGTGCAGGACTCATCTTCTTCATCCAATGATGAAAGGCCTTCTACTTCATCTGGAAAGTATATATGGAGGGTGGAGTCAAGCTATCCTGGCTGAAGACGGCTGATAGCCAGAAACCGTTCGTAGGATGCTTGATTCGGCTGATAGCCAGAAACCGGTCCTAGGAGGCTTGATTCCGGCACAGGGAAGACATGGCTTGGCAGTTCGGGTTGTACTGTTCCCATGAGGCACAGGGTCAAGACTGATTTGCATATGGCCATGTCTGAACTGGGGTGGCTTGGTGAGCAAAATAACGATGGATTAAACCCAGATCTGTGACTGGGGGGGAATGTTTTGCCATTGTGCAACATTCCGTCCATCATCTTGTGTGTGGTGTTGAAGATCCCAGGGCACTTCAGAAACAACCAGGGGTTTCAGCTTTGACCAGGGCAAGATAATGAGTATGTGCTATTTACACAATATGCTCAACCTCTATTGATCTCTATGTCACTCCATTCTAAAATCAAGAACTCATTTTTAGTGGATGGATGGAGCCTGATCGAGTTTCAATCCCTTGTCTTCTTCAGAATCTCTACACTCTTGAAGATTCCAATGATACTTTGCTTTCTACTCTTCAGAATAGCACAATTCTGGCTACTCTCATTGGTAGAACTTGAATTTGAATTTGAATTTAAAATATTTATATAGCGCAGCGTACACCATGCGGTTTCTTGGCGCTTTGGAGGCTCAATTAGCAGTAAAAATCCAGGACTAAAGAGTAAAAAAGATCAATTTACATTAAGAAAGGTCTGGGTAAAAAGGAGGGTCTTAAGATCTTTACGAAAGGAGGAGTAATGTGTGGCCAGGCGCAAGTGATCGGGAAGGGAATTCCAAAAGGAGGGTGCCAAAAAAGAAAAGTTGGCTCCACCCCATTTCTTGCGTCTGTACCGGGGAACCTGAAGGAGTGATTGTGTGGATGAACGAAGCTCGCGGACAGGGATGTACTCTTTAAGTAAGGAGCAGATGAAGGCCGGGGCAGTCCCTTGGCGCGCCTGAAAGACCATACATCCGGTTTTAAAGAGGGAACGCTCCCTCACAGGTAGCCAATGTAGTGCTTTCAGCAGGGGAGTAGAGTGACAGGATCGGGGGAGGCCATACACCAATCTGGCCGCCTGGTTTTGAACCAGCTGGAGCTTCCGCAGGCTATACGCTGGGATGCCGTTGTAGAGGGCATTGGCGTAGTCCAGCCGGGAAATAACCAGAGCGGACATGATTAGCTTAAGTGCGAGAGGAGAAAAAAAGCGAGAGACAGAGCGGATAGTTCGGAGAATAAAAAAGCAAGAAGAAACCACAGAAGTAATTTGAGAATGAAGATTGAGGTGGTTATTAAGTTTAATGCCCAGAGTTTTCACTGAGGAAGAAGGTGCAGGAGGGGAACCCAAAGAAGAAGGCCAGAAGGAAGAGTTCCAGGGACTGGAGGAACCACCCGTAAGGACCAATTCTGTTTTATCTGGATTCAACTTCAGATGGTTGTGGTTCATCCAGTCTCTGATGAAAATCATAATTGACTGAAAATTAGAGATAGAATGAGGGGAAGAAGACAGATTAAAGATAAGCTGGAGGTCATCTGCGTAATTAAACACAGTGACCTCCAGTTGTTGAAGTGCAGCAATCAAAGGATAGATGTAGAGATTAAACAAGAGGGGGGAAAGAGAAGAGCCCTGAGGGACACCACAAGTGACTTTGAGTTGGGTGGCCGAGAAATCCCCCAACCGGACCGCCTGGGTGCGGTCCCTCAGGAAGGACGATAACCAGACCAGGGCTGAGCCCTCGATCCCCGCCGCACCGACACGGGAGAGTAAGATGGAATGGTCCACCGTGTCGAATGCGGCGGACTTCTTGAATTCAGAAGACTATTCTCCTTCAGATTTTATAAATAAAAAGATTGAAAGCACCTTGAAGAAGGTCTTCACACCCCAAAATCTTTTGTTAAGTTCTTCAGCTTATGCAGTATACTTGACACAGTCATTGGTGAAGGAAGGTGGACGCTGCTGGGAAGAAAATCAATTTTGAAATCTCTGACCTCAAAGAAAGGTTGAAAGCTAGTCGTGAAACTATTAACAGTTTGAAAAATGAAATTAAGAAACTTGATGAAGATGATCTTTAGAAACCAATAACAGTAGCAGACTGGTCCAAATAGAAAATGTGCTGCAAGGTGGCACACTCATGTAGATGTTGATGCCATCAAGCAGATTGTGAGAACTGCAATTTTTATATGTGAACGATTTTACATGTGCTAACTGGACATTGTTACTCAACTCAGCTGGCTCAAAGACATAGGTAAAGTTTACTAATATAAACATATTGGACAATGTGTTGCCAAATGCAACTGCATTTTAAATGGAGAGGAGACTGACATGTTCCTGTTTATTGTTTACACTTGAACCTAACATTGTGTTGGTTTTAACCTTTATGTTTGGCATTTAGGTCTGTTGACCTGCTAACTGCACAAATTGGTCCAATAGATAATATTCTACAACTATTTTGTGCTATTTATTTGCCTGCAGGTAACGTAAATAAAAAGTAGTTTCAAGATAATACTTATGAATCCTCAAGTGGTTAATGCAATCACTGCAGATGTTTGTGTATGAGGCCAAACAGTTACAGAAATGAATTTTGGTGGGTGCAGTTAGGAAAGGGGGCTTGTGTTTAAATAGATCTACGAGGTCCAAGGCTGTAACAGAAATTACTGTGAATGTCAATATGTTAATCATTCATTCAAACTGCATTACACCCAATATAAGATAGGCTGCTGCAGAATGGTTTAGTCAGAGTGTAGGAAGGGGGAGGCTCTAGTTGGCGCAGTGCAACACTAGCGACAAGCAGGGACTCTCTCTTCCTCGTCAGGGCTGAGGGTTACCTTCCAGACAACCTCTGCTTACCCTCTAGGTAGTGTGGCTTAAGCAGTCGTAGGCTAATCTTTGGGGCACATAGGGTTAAACACTTGCAATATTACACCGTCACAACCAACCCACCACACAATGAGACCAGACTGTATTCTGTAAAAATATATCTCTTTATATAGATTTTAAGCAGGCTTGTGAATACAGTTATCAGACTTTCAAATATAGCGGTTCCAAGTTACTTAGTTCAAGTTGCCACAGTTCTTTCTAGCAATAAGAGTTCTTTAGGGCCTTCTGCCCAGTTCAACAAAGTTCTTGTGGAGCAGGCGGCTTCCAGGGGAGCTGTCCCACGTCGCGTTGCCTTCCCGGGGTCGCTGTTCGTTGCGGCTCTCAGCCGAGCAGTTCACGGGTCATCCGGGGCAGCGGTGTTCTGTGGCAGGGTCCTTCCTTCGGCGTTCTCTCCAACCCTGGAGGTGGCGACTGTGGTGGTGGCGGCCAGTGGCAGTACGGTCCCCAAGTGCAGGACGTACCCAGCCAAGGGCCGGTTGCAGCTGTGCGCTCACAGCTGGGCTGTCGGGCAGGATACCGACCAGAGGGGGGTTCTCACAGGGCGGCTGTCCGTCTTTGCAGGTGGGCTGACGGCTCGAAGCACAGTCAGCTCGGGAGCTTGGACCGGACGGGTCCTCCTTTGCTTTGCTCTCGGTTCCCGGTGCAGGTGCGGTTACGGTGTTCAGGCCAGCGGCGGCTGGACCTCACTTTGCTCTCGCGGTTGCCTTGGGTCCCGGTCACGGTGTTCGGGAGGATATCGATACCTTGGATTACGGGGAGCGTGGCAGGCTTGCCCAGCGCTCCCAGACCCCTCTGTCAGTACTGCAGCGATAAGCAGCACACACAGTCGCTTTCTTCAGGGTGTAGCGCCCACTGGTCCTGGGGCGCTGGTCAGGGGGCAAGTTCAGCTGCAAGCCCTTGGAGATCTCTTAGCAGAGTTTGGCACAAAGTCTTGTAAAGCAAAAGTCTTCTCGTAGTCTTTCCTTTCCTCTCCTTCGGCAGCAAGGCACCAGACACAGGCAAGAGACAGCACTCTTCCTTGTCCTTCACGGTCCTTCTCGTCGGGCAGAGTTCCTTCTGTAGCCCAAACAGGATCTAATTTTCAAGGAGCAGGGCTCCTTCTCTTATACTACATTTCTTTTGTTCTCGCAGGCCAGGGGGGCCTTTGCATAGCCACTTTCAGTCCTTGAGTACCCCGGTGGGTGTACTCCGGCTTCTGCTTTCAGTGTGAGGGGCAGGCGCATCAGACGCCCCACAGGAGGTGGAGCCAGCATTGTGCGGACAGGGGCAGCCAGAGTACCTTGTTGATGGGGGCTTCGCCCTTCCTGGGCCAGGTGTCGGCTGAGTCATCAGTCGCTCCCCAGGAGGGTGGAGCCAGCATTGTGGTGGCAGAGCACAGCAAGATCCAGAGTCAAGAGCCACTCCTACCTCCCACTAAGGTGTAATCTGCGCATTCACCACCTGTCGTCCCCCCAGCCCTGTCACTCACACATCCCAGACAGTCAGATACACATACCAGCAGAGGCGGGCTGAAATGGTTAGGCACGCAAATGCTAACTTTCTAAAAGTAGCATTTGCAAACACAGGATACTAAAATAAACTTGACTACAAGAAATATTCTATCATCCTGAGTTCAGGCATACTAAACACGACTCGCTACCATGCTCCTTGAGCCTGCTGGGATTATAGGGTGTAATAATTCCAGCAGCCCAGTCTGGCGTAATAGAAGCAGGTATCCTTCAATAGTGAAATACGATTTTGGTTGTAAGTCACTACTAGGACATGCCACACACATCAGGGCCTGTCCTACCTTGCACCTACAACGCACCCTGCCCGCAGGCCTACCATAGGGGTGACTAATATGTAGTCAAGGGAAGGTTCAGGGGCTGGCAAGTGGGTGCACTTGCCCAGCTAGCGTGACAGTACGAGACCGCACGCGGGGTCTGCGGTCGCAGTTCCCAGACACATCTTTACGGCTGCTTCGGTGGGTGGCGCAACCAGCGCTGCAGGCCCACCAGCAGTATTGGCATCTACAAGCCCCGGCACTCCTAGTGCACTTTACTAGGGACTAACAGTAAATCCAATGAACCAATCATGGATACCAATCGCATGTGCAATTTACAGTAGGGAGCACTTGCACTGCGGCACGGGTCAGCCGTGGCGCAGTGCCCTGAGTATCGGAAAACCAGCAAAACATCGGAGGCACATCAGCAAAAAGTGGAAGGGAAACTCACGCCAAGGTGCCAGGTCTAACATGTGTCCCCTCCAGCTGAAATGTGGGGGGAACTACCCTTCCCCAGGGAGTTCCACATCACTAAGGCGGAAAAATCTGGACAGACCATCAGCGTTGGCGTGATCGGTGCCAGGGCGGTGTTCCACCGTAAAGTCCATACTCTGTAGAGAAATGGACCACCTCAACAGTTTCGGGTTCTCACCCCTCATTTGCATCAACCATCTGAGGGGCCTGTGGTCCGTCTGAACTCGGAAGTGAGACCCAAACAAGTAGGGTCTTAGCTTCTTCAGCGCCCAGACCACAGCAAATGCTTCACGCTCTATTGCACTCCACCTACTTTCCCGTGGAAGTAACCTCCTACTTATGAAGGCTACGGGTTGGTCAAAGCCCTCCTCAGTCATCTGTGAAAGAACAGCCCCTACACCATGCTCTGAAGCGTCTGTTTGCACTATGAATTCCTTGGAGAAATCAGGAGCCAGGAGCACGGGCGCCGTGCACATGGCAGTCTTCAGGGTGTCAAAAGCCTTTTGACAGGTGTCAGTCCAAATCACATTCCTGGGCTGCTTTTTCGAAGTCAGCTCTGTCAAGGGGGTCACAATCGTGCCATAGCCCTTGACAAACCTCCTGTAATACCAAGTGAGCCCCAGGAAGGCTCTCACTGCAGTCTGGGTCTTGGGGGGTTCCCAAGCCAGGATGGTCTCAATTTTGGGTTGCAAGGGTGCTACCTTGCCACTCCCCACTTGGTGTCCCAAGTACACCACTGAACCCTGCCCAATCTGGCACTTGCTTGCCTTGATTGTGAGGCCTGCTCTGCGCAGGGCCATCAACACTTCCCAGAGGTGTCGCAGGTGTTCTGGCCAGGTGCCACTGAACACCGCGATGTCATCCAGGTAGGCGGCACTGAACTCGTCCAGCCCAGCCAACACCTGGTTGACCAATCTCTGAAAGGTGGCAGGGGCATTCTTCATCCCAAATGGCATAACCCGGAACTGGAAATGCCCATCTGGTGTCGAGAATGCCGACCTCTCTTTTGCCCCATCGGTCAAGGCGATCTGCCAGTACCCAGACGTCAAATCAAACGTACTGAGGAACCGAGCAGCCCCTAGCCGATCAATGAGCTCATCAGCTCTGGGGATGGGGTGCGCGTCAGTCTTCGTGACTGAATTGAGTCCTCTGTAGTCCACACAGAACCGTAGTTCAGGTGTGGCTCCCGGCGCAGCAGCCTTTGGGACCAAGACCACGGGGCTGGACCAAGGACTGCTGGAAGACTCAACCACCCCAAGGGCAAGCATCTTGGAGACCTCCTCCTTGATGCAGGCCCGGACCCTGTCAGTCACCCTGTAAGCCTTATGCTTCACAGGTAAGCTGTCTCCAGTGTCCACATCATGGACGCACCAATCTGTGACACTCGGAACCAGGGAGAACAGATCTGGAAACTGCCCCAGCAACTGGCGGCAGTCTTCCTGTTGTTCGGCGGTCAGGGTGGGTGAGAGGTTAACTCCATCCACTGACCCATCTTTCTCACAGGCCACCAAGAGGTCAGGAAGAGGCTCCGACTCCTCCTCCATTCCATCATCAGTTGCCAACAACATGCCCACTTCGGACCTTCGCAAGTGGGGCTTGAGGCGGTTGACATGTAGGACCCTCAAAGGGTTCCTGGGCGTCTTCATGTCCACCAAGTATGTCACTGGGCTCTTGCGCTCCACAACCTCAAATGGACCTGTCCACTTATCTTGAAGGGCACAGGGCTCCACTGGGGCCAGGACATACACCTCTTGTCCAGGCTGAAGCTCGACCAGAGTGGCGTTCTGGTCGTACCACCGCTTCATTTCCTCCTGGCTCGCTTCCAGATTTGCCTCGGCAAGTTGTCTGAAGCGTCTGGTTTGGTTTCTGAAGGCCAGCATGTAGCTATATACATTCTGGGGAGGTTTCCTGGGAGATTGCTCCCAGCCTTCCTTTACCAAACTCAGCGGTCCTCTCACGGGGTGACCGTACAGCAGCTCAAAGGGGCTGAACCCTAGGGACTTCTGTGGTACCTCGCGATATGCAAAGAGCAGGCATGGTAAGAGGACGTCCCACTTACGCCTCATTGGACCTTCTAGGCCCATGATCATGCCTTTCAGGGTTCGGTTGAATCTTTCAACCAACCCGTTACCTTGGGGATGGTAAGGTGTGGTGAATTTGTACGTTACGCCACACTCTTGCCAAAGGGACTTCATATACTTGGATATGAAGTTGGTCCCCCTGTCGCTCACCACCTCTAGAGGGAATCCTACTCGTGAGAAAATTCCCATCAGTGCACGTCCCACCACGGGGGCCGTCACTGTCCTCAGAGGGATGGCTTCAGGGCACCGGGTGGCGTGATCCACCAAGACCAGGATGAACCTGTTGCCCATGGCTGTCTTGGGGTCCAGAGGCCCAACGATGTCAATACCCACTCGCTGGAATGGCGTACCGACCACAGGGAAGGGTTGGAGGGGAGCCTTGTTCTTCCCTCCGGTCTTCCCACTTGCCTGGCAAGTCGGACAGGTTCTACAATGAGCGTCTGAGCTCTTGTGCATTTGGGGCCAGTAAAAGTGGGTGACAAGCCTGTCATAGGTCTTGTCCATCCCCAAATGTCCTGCTAAAGGCACATCATGAGCCAGACCCAGTAGGAAGGCTCTGAACTTCTGGGGTACCACCAGCACACGGGCTGACCCAGGTTCAGCAGCCCTAGGCTCTGAATACAGGAGGTCGTTCTCCCAGTACACGTAATGTGTTTTGGCCTGAACACCATTGGCCTGGTCTGCAGCCTGCTGCCGCATACCCACGAGAGAAGGGCATTCTTTCTGCTCCTTGCAGAATTCCTCCCTGGAGGGTCCTCCTTCTTGCTGCCAATGGGTCAGCTCAGGCAGGTCCCCCAGTTCGGCGATCTGTTCCCCTGTAGGCTCCAGGGCATCCCCCTCAAGGTCTGCTTCCTCCTGGACCGTTAGAACTTCAGGGGCCGGTTTCCCGCACCCCCTGCGCCTTCTCCCTAAGGCCTCTCCTTCAGGCCCCAGGACCTCTTGATCACCCCTACTGGCTGCCATCGACCGGGTGGTCACGCACACCCAGTCAGGCAGACCCACCATCCGCAGGTGAGTCGTTTTCTCCACCTTTTCCCAAGGGGAGTGCTCCAAGTCATTCCCTAGCAAACAGTCAACAGGCATGGTTTTTCTTACACAGACCTGCAGAGTACCAGAGACCCCCCCCCACTCGAAAGGAACTTGAGCCATCGGACACTGACTCTCAGAATTATCAGCGTTGATAACCCTACAGTAGGCATGGGGTACAACCTGCTCTTGAGACACCAGGTGCTGCCTCACTGCAGTCACACTGGCTCCTGTGTCTCGAAGAGCCTCAGCTTCCTTGCCATTGATGATCACCACCTGCCCATATTTCTTAGTGTTAGAGGGCAGGTAGTTCATAGGGATCATCTCACTGTCTCCTAGCGAGACCAGGGTAATGTGAACGGGATCTCCACCCCCCGGGACCATCACTTCTTCTCCTAAGTGAACACTAGTCACTTGACGGGGCGGAGCACCAGTGGGTGCGGGTTTTCCAAACAGGCGACACTTGGGGTCACTGGATATGTGTCCAGGCTCGCCACATTTGTAACAATTGAAGGGCCCCTTTGGAACAGGCTTACCTGTCGGGGCCCCATTCTGCTTTGGGGGTGGGGGAGGCTGAGAACCTTGCTGCTGGTTCCCCTGGGAACTACTTTGGGGGCCTTTTTGGAACCCTTTCTGTTTTCCCCCCTTGTCCCCCCCACTCTTCTGCTGGGGACCCTGCCCACTCTTGGCGGAGTCTCCCACGGGACCCTTGTGGACCCTGGTGCTGAGCCAGCGGTCCGCCTCCTCAGCAAGCTTCCTCGGGTTGGACAGCTTGCTATCGATCAGGTGTTGGCGTAACTCAGGAAAACAGTGATCAGACAAGTGCTCCCATGCAATTAAATCAAAGAGACCTTGAAAATCATTCACTTTGCTACCCTTCACCCAACCATCCAGTGCTCTGCAAAAATAAGTCACATACTCCACATACGTATTCCCAGGCCGCTTAGTACATCCCCTAAACTTCTGTCTATACATTTCAGGGGTAAGCCCGTACCTGTTCATTAAAGCTTCTTTCATGTGGGAATAGGATCTCTGATTTTCAACGGGCAAATCTAGGAAGGTATCTCGCCCTTCGCTAAGGAACCTTCCCCACAACCCCGCTCCCCAATCCTTGTCAGGGACCCGGTGGGAGGAAATGGCTACCTCGTATGCCCTAAACCACTGTCCTATGTCATCCCCCTTAAAGAACTCTTTAACTACGTCCTTAGGGATGTGCACTCTTGACTCTACCTGCACTGGCGATGTGCTGCCACCAGAGGGAGGACGATCCAAGCCTCTTTCTTTCAGACTTATCTCCCTCATTTTCACTTCGTAATCCATTTGGTGCTTTCGCTCTTCCAGCGCCATTCTTTTGGTTTCAAGCTCCAGTTGGATTTTCAATTCTGTCAGCTTTCTTTCGTGATTCCTTGTTTCTTTCCTGTCTGCCAGCTCCTCTGGCGACAGGCCTTTACCAAAGCTGTGCACGCTGTCTTGCCTCTCGAGGTCCACCAGATCCCCAAGTGCATTCTGCTCCTCCGTTGCATCTTGCTCCGCGAGGGCGTCTTGGTCCTCCGGGGCCTTTCTGGACTCTACCCAGGCTTTCAGGGCCTTGTAGAATTCTGGCTTATTCTTGCAACCAGCGTGCGGAACCTTGAGTTTCTTACAGAAAAACTTCAGCTCAGTCTTTGAGTATTTGTCCAGCTTTGCGGCGTCCCACTCCACCTCCAACACCTCAGAGGTCGTGGACTCCGCTCCATCCAGGCTCTTCGTGCCCGGCATGGTTCTCACACTCGGAATCTTCTTTCGGCAAAAAGCAAAGTCTGTGGCTAAGTAACTGGACTGTAATCACTGTGCAATGGTCAGAAGTTAAGGTATAGATACTGCAAGTGTAAATTCGAAAATCCTCACCGCTGCGTCCAATGTAGGAAGGGGGAGGCTCTAGTTGGCGCAGTACAACACTAGCGACAAGCAGGGACTCTCTCTTCCTCGTCAGGGCTGAGGGTTACCTTCCAGACAACCTCTGCTTACCCTCTAGGTAGTGTGGCTTAAGCAGTTGTAGGCTAATCTTTGGGGCACATAGGGTTAAACACTTGCAATATTACACCGTCACAACCAACCCACCACACAATGAGACCAGACTGTATTCTGTAAAAAATATATCTCTTTATATAGATTTTAAGCAGGCTTGTGAATACAGTTATCAGACTTTCAAATATAGCGGTTCCAAGTTACTTAGTTCGAGTTGCCACAGTTCTTTCTAGCAATAAGAGTTCTTTAGGGCCTTCTGCCCAGTTCAACAAAGTTCTTGTGGAGCAGGCGGCTTCCAGGGGAGCTGTCCCGCGTCGCGTTGCCTTCCCGGGGTCGCTGTTCGTTGCGGCTCTCAGCCGAGCAGTTCACGGGTCATCCGGGGCAGCGGTGTTCTGTGGCAGGGTCCTTCCTTCGGCGTTCTCTCCAACCCTGGAGGTGGCGACTGTGGTGGTGGCGGCCAGTGGCAGTACGGTCCCCAAGTGCAGGACGTACCCAGCCAAGGGCCGGTTGCAGCTGTGCGCTCACAGCTGGGCTGTCGGGCAGGATACCGACCAGAGGGGGGTTCTCACAGGGCGGCTGTCCGTCTTTGCAGGTGGGCTGACGGCTCGAAGCACAGTCAGCTCGGGAGCTTGGACCGGACGGGTCCTCCTTTGCTTTGCTCTCGGTTCCCGGTGCAGGTGCGGTTACGGTGTTCAGGCCAGCGGCGGCTGGACCTCACTTTGCTCTCGCGGTTGCCTTGGGTCCCGGTCACGGTGTTCGGGAGGATATCGATGCCTTGGATTACGGGGAGCGTGGCAGGCTTGCCCAGCGCTCCCAGACCCCTCTGTCAGTACTGCAGCGATAAGCAGCACACACAGTCGCTTTCTTCAGGGTGTAGCGCCCACTGGTCCTGGGGCGCTGGTCAGGGGGCAAGTTCAGCTGCAAGCCCTTGGAGATCTCTAAGCAGAGTTTGGCACAAAGTCTTGTAAAGCAAAAGTCTTCTCGTAGTCTTTCCTTTCCTCTCCTTTGGCAGCAAGGCACCAGACACAGGCAAGAGACAGCACTCTTCCTTGTCCTTCACGGTCCTTCTCGTCGGGCAGAGTTCCTTCTGTAGCCCAAACAGGATCTAATTTTCAAGGAGCAGGGCTCCTTCTCTTATACTACATTTCTTTTGTTCTCGCAGGCCAGGGGGGCCTTTGCATAGCCACTTTCAGTCCTTGAGTACCCCGGTGGGTGTACTCCGGCTTCTGCTTTCAGTGTGAGGGGCAGGCGCATCAGACGCCCCACAGGAGGTGGAGCCAGCATTGTGCGGACAGGGGCAGCCAGAGTACCTTGTTGATGGGGGCTTCGCCCTTCCTGGGCCAGGTGTCGGCTGAGTCATCAGTCGCTCCCCAGGAGGGTGGAGCCAGCATTGTGGTGGCAGAGCACAGCAAGATCCAGAGTCAAGAGCCACTCCTACCTCCCACTAAGGTGTAATCTGCGCATTCACCACCTGTCGTCCCCCCAGCCCTGTCACTCACACATCCCAGACAGTCAGATACACATACCAGCAGAGGCGGGCTGAAATGGTTAGGCAAGCAAATGCTAACTTTCTAAAAGTAGCATTTGCAAACACAGGATACTAAAATAAACTTGACTACAAGAAATATTCTATCATCCTGAGTTCAGGCATACTAAACACGACTCGCTACCATGCTCCTTGAGCCTGCTGGGATTATAGGGTGTAATAATTCCAGCAGCCCAGTCTGGCCTAATAGAAGCAGGTATCCTTCAATAGTGAAATACGATTTTGGTTGTAAGTCACTACTAGGACATGCCACACACATCAGGGCCTGTCCTACCTTGCACCTACAACGCACCCTGCCCGCAGGCCTACCATAGGGGTGACTAATATGTAGTCAAGGGAAGGTTCAGGGGCTGGCAAGTGGGTGCACTTGCCCAGCTAGCGTGACAGTACGAGACCGCACGCGGGTTCTGCGGTCGCAGTTCCCAGACACATCTTTACGGCTGCTTCGGTGGGTGGCGCAACCAGCGCTGCAGGCCCACCAGCAGTATTGGCATCTACAAGCCCCGGCACTCCTAGTGCACTTTACTAGGGACTAACAGTAAATCCAATGAACCAATCATGGATACCAATCGCATGTGCAATTTACAGTAGGGAGCACTTGCACTGCGGCACGGGTCAGCCGTGGCGCAGTGCCCTGAGTATCGGAAAACCAGCAAAACATCGGAGGCACATCAGCAAAAAGTGGAAGGGAAACTCACGCCAAGGTGCCAGGTCTAACACAGAGCCACTGGAATTAGGGTTGACAAAATTATGTAAGAAGAAAAGGCAAATTGTGTGGAATAATGTGGCATATTTTTTACTGTGTTGCTTCATCATTTTGTACTTTTTTCTCATGGGAATAATGTTTGGGAAAATATTTTACCTCATTAGTACCAGTTTAATATCCAAATACAGAAATAAGCAGATTAAAGGTGACAAATTAACCTCTGTCAAGGGCCTTCCATTTTGTGGGACCACATGTCACCACATTTTAGTAACTTTTGATCAGTTTGAGATAGAAACAATTGTTTTCTAAAATCTGCAGTTTATGCACCAGATGATGGATTATGTGGCAAATGTGGCAGATCCATAATTATGTGAAAAAAGACACAAAATCGCTTAATTCCAGTGGCACTGGGACCAAGAGTGTGAGGACGCCACTGCACTGTAATTATGACCGCAGCAAAGACTGGAGTGGAGACCCATTTTCCTTGCAAGTATTAGGTCCCAGTCCACCCCCTTTGCACAGGGAACAGGGCCCCAGCACTGGGAGGGGAGATGTGGGACTTAGTCCCTTTTTTTTAAATTGCCCTAAGGGGCAGACAGTCTACTCTGAGCCTCAGGCCTAGCAGTAATATCTCTGCGTAGTGGGCTGAGGACGAAGTGTAGTGTAGTTCCTATTTTCCCTATAGGCCCTGCGCATTGGAATAACATAAACAGCAGTGTAGGCGTAGGACTGCGGTCTTCTAGGTCTCTACTGACTATGTTAGACTTAATTTAGGTTTGCGCCAGGTAGCTCAGAGGTCACTGGAAACTTTCTTGACTGAATAGGAAGTGATCAGCTTCCCTGGCTCAGACAAGAAGGGATTCAGCTTCCGACAACCGCATAAACATGACAACTTTGCTCCTCAGAATAGGAGTCAATCTCTAGAGTCGTGTGAAACAATAGACAGCTATTTCACTCAGTCAGTTGTGCAGATTTACTTTCACCAGAGTGCAGAGAATAGGGAGACGGGCGTTTTTCAATAAAATATATTATTTATTGAGCAGTCTTCCTTCTCATGCAAGAGAAATGAATTGCCACAATTGCAAGACTTGTTATTATGAAAAGTTTGTACAGTAAAAGGAGTATTACGAAATAATACTGTAAAAGCATTGATATGATTTCTTAGCCATAAGATAGTTAAAATGAATAAAATATATACATTCATATATACATTGGCTAACGACCTCAACTGGTGCTTCTAGCTACGCCTACCCCAGTGTACCTGACCTAAGCCTAACACATGGGAGGGAGTAAGTAAGTAGCAATTTAAGTTAAGTTGGTTTTGCCAAGAGTTTGTTTCAAGAATTCTCTCTAAGGGTTTAGTCAGCACCATACCTCTGGAATAGAATGCAGGAGGTCTGGTATCTCCTCTCAGGACCCGATATCCCAGTCACCCGCAAGGGTAGGCTGGAAACGCCGGAGCTGAATTTTCTCGGCAGGAGAAAAGACAGCGTCTTTCTCAGCGCGTCAAGGAGGAGGGGCAGCGTCCGTGGACTTCTCGCATCTGCTGGGCTCTCTGCAAGGGGACAGCTGTTCTGCTCCAGTATTCACCACCACTGTGTGTTTGCTTAAGGCAACGTTGGTATATTTCTACCTGAAAGGTGCCGAGTTTGACGTAAGTTTTTGGACATAAGACGTCAATAAAGATGTCACTAAGAACTGGTCGTTCTTACAGTGCTCGCAGGAGTTCTATTACTAATCAAAACAAAGCAAGCGGGGCTTTCCCAGGTTGCTGGGGGTTTGAGATGTCGAAAGAACTCGGTGTGCTATCTAGGAATCTAAGGAAGTGGCTTCTACTGTGTCATGGACTGTCATGGACTGCAGAGGCGAGTTACTGAAATATGGCTCTGATTGTTATGCCATTATAGGGATATGTATTGATTATAGCCGTATAGGGGCATGAGGTCACAATATTGATCGGGGTCCTAGATAACACACATCACCCACTCCACGAATTTATGTCCATCAAATTACTAAAAACTAAAGCAATAAGAAGCACGTGTATTCCTACCCACCCCAAAATACATTTTGCATTTGAAATGGTGTACATGAAATACATGAAAATGAATAGGTACTGTACGTCATTAAGCATAGTAATCATTAAAAAAAAAATATTGCATATGCTTTCAGTTGAATGATTCTGCGAAGAATTACACATGAAAAGTCTCTAAATACAGAAAAGAAGGGCGAGACTATTTCATCACATAGTAAATACAATTGCTGTAAAAATGTGCTAGAGGCTGAGGTAATATTTCGTCTCTAGATTTACTAAAAATAGAAGCTCTGTTCTTTATGAATAGTTCTACTTTAAGCAAAGTACGTGTGCCAGAAAAAAGGTAAATATTTTGGAGAAAAAAAATGTTCATGATGAGCGGGGGAAAAAAAATAGTTCAAAACGCTTTTCAGTAGCTTTTGTTTATCAAAGCTGAAGGCCGAATTCAGAGTTCATGGGAACGCTGTGTGCCGGATTCTTTTCCAAAAAGTTATTGTTTCTGTTGCGGAGAGAACATCATTTCAGACAGGCTCGCAAAGAATTGGTCTACATATTCAGGTGACAGTTCGACCAAGTTCGATAATGCTGTAACTTGGCAGTTGTGAGAATGATTGCTATCATCGATTTCAGGATCAGCAATGCTCACAGAGGGTCGTACCTGGATGATGCTGCTTCCATTTCTTCGATCACTGCCACCACCTAGATGTAGCGCAGGAGTCTCAACGAATGCCGTCATCAGGATTGGTAACCGCTGGGGACAACACGATGCGTGAGCCGTTACTGGACTTAGCAAAGTATCGACATCCATTGGTATTGCTGATGGTAGTGCAAGACAGGTGTCTAACACGCATTCATACATCGAAGCACAGGTAAGATGCAGGTCTGCCATATAGGTCTGAATGAAAGAAACCAGGTCATATTCAGATCTCTTAGCCGGGCTAATCCAAGGACTTTAGTTATGCGGTCCCGGTAGTGTATTGCTAGGATCGTTTCTTCCATCTGTGCCGGAGTCATGTCTGCATTTTGGTTTGCCATATCGGAGCAGGAGGGTCAAAAATAAAACACCTGCTACGAGTCCCAAATGTAGTAGTATACCGCCAAAGATCGAATGGACACAATTTGGAACGATACCTAGGACTGCTTCAAATGGTGTTAACAGTCCCTGAAAAATCGTCTTAAATACATTCGAGATACCACTGGCATTCGACATATTTAGGATTTAGCTGAGCATTTCTGTGAAATGCACCTGGCAATTTGTTGCTAAAAGTTTATGTATCTCTGCCGCCGTCCTTGCAACTTGGAGATCATACGTCTCTTTTGATGACGAGATGGGCACTTCTGCTTAAAGTATCAATTCGTATAGAAGAAGCTAGGCAAAATCGGAGCCACTGAGTCTCCAGGGCCGTTCGGATACAATTCTTGCATACAGCAAGTGACGATTGAACTCACGCTTAAGAGATATGCTTTCCCTGGCACCAAGCCACAACAGCTGTGATCCGTAATTAGAACGTAACTCCCGTTAGAAAGTTGCCTAAAGAAATGGCTCTATTTGTGCGGCAGGTGTGCCATGCTGGTGGCATGAAAGGTTGTTTGAAGTACCCTCACAGGCCCCATGTAAGTTAATACCTTGGCACAAAAGTATACGGCTTAGTGAATGTTTACACTCATTACCACTAAGAAATACATTTTTGTTGTTGTCACTATAACATGTGTTTGTATAAGGTAATTTCCATGATGACTTAATGTATCCTTTACCCAACTTTTCATACTGGCCTGCCGGTATATACTCAAGGCAATTTTTAAATTGGAAAGTTGTTATCCGAATTGTGATAATCCAGTGTATTATCCATTCAATGACAGGTCTTTCTGACATTGTCAATGGTAATCTCTCAAGTTTTTCGATGCTCAGGATTGTATAGTCTGCTCCTTTCTGTGCCAAACTGATTTGTTTATCAGTACGGTTAAAGATGGAAAACAATGACGTTGTGTTGATTAAATGCCATGGCACATAGCCCGAACGGACATTTTGCAACGTCCAGCCTAGCTGTACAATAGAACGCAATTGGGACTGGCCATGTTGTAACATTAGCAGGTCCTGGTCTATTATATCAATAGCAGATGATACAATACTGTCCAGTGAATATATTCTGGAAGACAGTGTCATTAACCCATTGTCTACAACAGAAAGTGATTTTTCCAAATTAGCACAATCAATTTCTCGTATTTTCTCGGCTGTTTCAATTTGAGTTTCTTTCCATGCCTCGTTGTATGCCGCATATATGCTGGCCTCTATGAAACGTTTTTGACGCTGTTTGTGTGGTCCTTTAATGAAATCGCGCAAGTCAGCACTATCTTTAAGTAAAGACAAGTGTTGCTTAATTTGTGCCAGTGTGGATGTCTGTAGCCATTCAAGACAAAGTTTCCCTACACTGTACGGTGTTTCTATCCCTGGATGTTGTCTCTGGGAGTATCTAGGATCTGGTCTGGTCATTTTTAACCCCTGTACTTTGTTCAGGAATCTATCTTGACAGTTATTCGTGTCTGTAGGCCAGATTAACCACTTTTTCCAATCAGGGTGTGTTCTGTTTTCATTTAAAATTTGGGATACGTCTATTTCAATATCTGTGGTTGCATTATCAGGTATTGGCTTTGGAATAGACGGTTTGTTAAGGTCTTTAATCTTGGCTAGTCCAAGACAGGTTGTTTGTTGAATTGTGTCATTCAAGAACATTATTTGTTCAGGGATCATGCAGGCCGATATAATGCTTCTAGGCCTTGTACCTGCCAATCTTTTGTACCCCAGATGGTTTTTGTTTCAATGTGATTTTTCCAGAAATCAAAACCAAATGTAATCATTTTTTCATAAAATGCTTCTGAATATATCAATTTAGTATTTGTCAGCATGGTTTTCGTCCCTGTTTTATCCAACAGTTTATAATAAAATGTTTCTGCATTACTTGTGTTAAACCCTGAGAAGTATTGGAATTTCTCATAGAATGTTTTTGAACTGCTTTTAGGTGGAGTAGCACAATGTTCCCATTAGTTATATTTAAAAACATTTATAGGTTGAGCAGATTTATGTAAATAGTGGTCTGCGTAATGTGAAAAACAGTACATCTGTTCATAATTAGATGAACCTTGTAAATAATCATGTTCTGTAAATTTGCTGACAACACTAAATCTGACATCATATTATTTATACTTTCAAAATCCCAATCATCAGAGAATGTACTTGGTTTTACAAAGTCACTTAATGAAACCTTAAACTGGTGAGGATATTTCAAGATCTCGACAGGTCCATATATTTCATAGTCTGTCTTGTCCCAAACTACCCCGCCGGGTATTGGAATGGCTGTGACATTTACTGATGAGAGTCCTCTTTTCTCGATGTGAGATGATTTGTGAGGCTTCAGAACTAAGTTGATGTTCTGACTTGCTGTGTCCATTGAACTGTATTTTCCCTCAATGAATTTTCCCAAACAAAGTACCATGATGAGCCAAAGCAGGAGAAAAATACACCTAGCCCAATCCAAAATTCTAACCATGGAGAAATAAGATAGGTTTCTTTGAGTTGATGAAAGAGTTCTGTTGCTTTTTCTTTAAAAGTCTTTGTTTCTGGCGTCACTTCAGGGTCGCTTTGATCTTCAGAAAAGTTGTCGAAATTGATGAAGTAGCCAGATGCAGTTCTGTCGATTGTTGGAATTGTTTTCTCAATTTGCCTTTCATTAGCACATTCTGATGCTACATCATTGTAGACTGGTGTTTCATGATGTACTATTTCAATTTGTGTTTCAAGAGGCACAAGTTCCATGGCATTTCTGCATTGACCTTTTTTATTCACTGCAGGTTTATCAAATGTGATTAGTCTTTCAGTTTGAACCTCTTGGATACTTGCAAATTTGGGTATTCTGTTACGTCTTGGGAGTCCACTGGGCGTGCTATTGATTATAGGCCACATGATTGTGGTTTTACCAGGTCGATTGATACAACTCTGTTCTCCTTTTTACCAGCAAAGGGGCGGTAGTACTACTGATCTTGTTCCGTTGATTGCTAAGAAAGGTACTGCTTTTCTGTAAGAAGACCCAAATTCCTTCTTCACCACTATTTTCTCTCTGACCAGATCCCCAATCTTTGGAAACCAGACAGGTCTTCCCGGGACAGGTGGTGTGTCTTCAGTGGTGGTTGGCTGTTGTTTTAACTTTATGTTGCTCAGGGCTTTTCTTGTTTCGTTTAAGTCCTGTAAAACAGCCAAACGATCTTTGATGTCAAAGTCTTTATTCTTATCTTCTACCACTGAAGCAAGACTATCTAAGTCCTGAACATGCATTCTAGTTCCGAACAATAGTTCGTACGGGCTGAAACCTTTTAGAGAATGTCTTGGCAAGTTGTTAAGACTACGTTGGACATTTATTAAATGCTTGACCCACCCATCACCCGAACCTAATACCTTTGCCGTTATAGATTGCTTTATGTCTTGTTTTTTTCTTTCCACTACCCCGTTTCCCTCAGGATGGAAGGGACAAGAGAACCGCAATCCAATGCCCATGCTGGTCATGGCCTCCTTATAAGCTCGAGAGCTAAAAGCAGGACCCTGGTCAGAATGAAGCATGGCAATTGCGTATGTGCCGATAAAGACTCGCAAATCTTTTATAACAGTTCTGGCGTCAGCCGAGCGCTGGGGCCACATTTTTAAGTGAATGTAGTCTTAAATAATTAATAGGACGCTGGGTTTCATGTGTAGATAGCTCTATGCTACCTTCATAAATGGCCATGGCATTACTCCGCTTGACTCGTTACTGCGGTCTCTGTCGCAGTCTGGGCAGTTCTTTACAAATTTATAATGGTGCAGGCTCATCCCCGGCCACCAGTATGCTGATTGTAATTCTGTCAGAGATTCCTTCATCTGTTTGTGCCTTGGACCTTCACCCATGTGTGCGTCTGCTATTAATAACTTTCTCCGATTCGTGTTTGGAATTACCCTATCCCCCACTCCAGGGATACGAGCAAAAGGAACAGAGTTTGCATCAATTACGTATGCATAATTGAGTGGATAGTTCATAGGTAATGCTGCACAGTTGCCTTTTGAGGACATTTTTACCGCCAGCATGGTTTCCCCGTCTATGTATTTTTCTGATCGTTTTTTTGTGGCTTTGGAAGCCTGTTTAGTTGCTTCCGCCGTGGCTGTATTAGTCAATGAATTCCCTGCAACGTGAACGCCATCACGTTGATGACTCAGAGTGTGTATCACGTGAGTCTTTTGTAGTTCCTTCTGTAAAAGAACTACTTGTTTCCAAAGCATTTTATGCTTGATTGTGGCACCTGTGTTATCCTTGTAATCATTTTGAACCCAGCCCTGCAAATCATTATTGTAAGAATTGACGCAAAAATGCTAATCACACACGATTAGTGTTGGGAATTCACGTTCGGCATTTTCAAGCGCCATCTTTAAAGATCTGATTTCAGCGCGCTGAGCCAAACAGTTTCTCAGTGATTCAGTTTTTGTTATTTTCGGTCTGAATTTACCGCAGTACCAGCGACCTTTAACAATCGCGCAGGCTGCATCGTAGGATTTATCTTCTACATTGTAATGCTGTACAAATCTGTCTGTATAGATTATACAGGAGTACTGTTCTAAAGGGAGAATTTCGATTGGCAGAGGATATTCTTTTTCATATTTTAAATCATTCAGTTTTTTCATGTGCAGGGCGAAATAGTATTTCACGTCTTCTGCAGCAAGAGAGTTTCCCCACTGTATCCATTTCGGATCTAGTGACACTGTAGGCAGGTTTACTGGGCTGAATAGTGCCTCGAAGGCGGATTCTGCTGTGAGAACAGTGATCCTTTTGCCTTGTGCTAGTGCTCGTTCTTTCGCTATAGCAGTTTGCACTGCCTTTACAGTATTTTCTGTGAGACTGAATGTTTTTTCTGCTTGTGTGTACAAATGTGATTTGTAAGCTATTGGTACCGTTTCTCCCTCATTAGAGGTCAGGTACGTGAATCCGCATCTTCCTGGGATGACCCGGATTACAAGGTTGCGTGTATTGTCACGTGTTTCTAATTTTGTTTTAGCTAACATGTCTGTTTGCAGTGATCTCAAAATTTCTGTGTGTTTTAGAGTCCAGTTGATTAGTTTAAAATCAGGTTTTATTAATTCGTAAAGAGGTTTAATCCTTTCTGCATAGTTTAAAATGTAAGTTCTACCAAAATTCAGGAAGCATAGAATTGATTGTAAGTTCTTCAGCGTTTTCGGTGCTTGGAGTACAGCGCACTTCTCTAAGAAGTTGTCCGCTAGGCTTTTTCCTTCACTTGATAATTCGTATCCTAAGAATAAGACTGTTAGATGGGCAATTCTTGACTTTTTAAAGTTGAATTTGTAACCCTCTGCTGCAAACCCAAGTATTATGGTGTTCACTCTTTTCAAGTGAGTATCCAAGTCGTCATCAGTGAGATAGATGTCATCGACATAAGATAATGCCTCATCATCATATATTTGTAGTAACTCTGTTACTCTGGCTGAGAATAGTCCTGGGCTGTTCTTGAATCCCTGTGGGAGCCTACAGAAATTTTTCTGTGACCCCATTATTGAGAAAGCGGTCAAGTACCTGCTTTCTGGTGCAATATTTTGGCAAAAGAACCCATTAGATATGTCTAATGTCGTTTTGTACTTTTTGCAAACTATGTTGTTCATTAGTGCAGCACTATGCAAATTTTGTACTGCAAATGTTTTGCAACATGAGTTAAGGTGTCTGTAGTCCAAGACTAGACAATACGATTCGTCCGGTTTGGAGACAGGAAACAAAGGATTGTTCATTTAAGAGGTGCATGTTTCAATTACCCCTTGGTATTCAAGTTGATCTAAAATCTCCCTGACCTGTTTTTTAGCTTCTTGCTTAATTGGGTACTGCCTTTGTGCAGTCGGTTGACTTTTTAACTGGATTTTGTGAGGAGGAGAGTCCTCATCCCATCCTACATGATTCTTATATAATGCTGGTGCCTGGGCTACTGCCCATTTCCTTGCATATATATATTTAGTGTGAATTGGAATGTGATTTGAGAAGGCAGGCATAATCATTTCTTCGCCATGAGGGTACTCCCTGACAAACTCTGGGGGCCAATCTTTCTCGGCTAACAGGATGTCATAGCCTTTTGAGAGGTTATCCCAAAATAGACCCCTTATTTTTCTAGTCTTATCTCCCTCTATACGTAGTGTTATTTCGTATATCTTATGAGGTTCGCTAACTCTGGTGTCTGCAGTTTCTACCTGAATGTATTCATTCGTGTCCACTGTCTCCAGATGACTCATCAGGATCTTGCGAGCTATGATGATTTCTGCTGCACTGTCTAGCATTGTCTGTGCCCACTCTCCGTTTTTCAGCTGTGTCCTCAGTATTCTCGGCATGTTTGATTACTGTAATACTGGCTACCTTCTTCCTTGGGAATTGTAATTTTTTACTTTGAGCAGGTTCCTTGTCTTTGGACTTGGTGTGCTCTTCCCTTGGGTCTGATCATCCTCTTCTTTCCGATTTCTGCTAAAAAGATCGAGAGGGACGTGTATCAATACTTTGATATATATCAGGCTTTTTCAAGTTATCCCTATTTCTAAGGTTATATCTTTTCTCAGAGTGTTCCTTCTGGGGAGACTGGTGTTCTCGAGTCGGAGTTCTTTCCCTCCACCGAGGAGACCTTCCTCTGGACTGGAAAACTTTTTCTTTGGGAGTGGATTGTTTATTTCCATCCCAGCTCTTTTTATCAGTGTTTAGATTATTTTTAATGAATAATTTTTCTGGATTTTTGAGTAGTTGGGGTTTTACAGGTTTCCCACCCAAACTATCTCTACCTAATTCTTCAGAGCATTTTTCTATAATTCTGGCAAGCTCAATTGGTTGATCTGTTATATCTGTTTCTTTCAATTTCTGGCAGATGGCCACAGATGCTGCTTCTCCTTTTATGTTGGCTAGTAATATAGCCGAGACCTGCTTGAAGTATTTCAGTAATTTCATACCAAGAGTTAAAGCAGGTTCTGGACCGTATTCATTCTGAATTTGTTTTAGCACATCTGGTATTACCGCCATGGACGGAACACCATGTGTTTTTGTGTAAATGGAAGCAAAGACTGTACCCCAAGTGTCACAGTCCTCCACATGTGGTGGGACCCCCATTGGAAGGCAGATAGTCAGAATTCTGTGTTTCTCAACAGGGGTAGTATTCGGGAATACTGCCTCTATTTGAGTAATTTTCTGTGCTAACCAGAAAGGAATTTGTTCCCGTTTTGCAGGAGTTTTTCCAAGACATGATTGTATGTTCTGTGGTGTAATTTTATTTGTGTTCCCCAGATGAGGGGTCAGGTGTGGAACATTAACAGCTGTTTGGACTGTTGCAGTCCGCATTACATATTGGACTAACTGTCTATGTATTTTAATTAGTAATTTTAGCTGTGCTAAAAGTTCTTCTCTTGACATTTTTTCAATGTCTGGATGTGGTGTGTAGCTGGCTAGAACCGGCCACGTTGCTCCTGGTCTACCTAGTGGACCGAGCCTGGTAATGTGATCATTATGTTTTAGGGCGCCTTTAAACCAGAGCAGGGACTCTTGGTATTTTAATGGGATTTCAATCTCCTCAAAAGGAGCGTATTCATCCGGTGGTTCCTCTATCTTGTAATAGTGGAACTCGTGTGTTGTAGCGTTTGCCGCTGGAAAGTTTATCCAAGAATAGAATACCTCTGTCTGCCGATATTCGTGTGCCTCTATCACGAAAATGACTGTACCAACTCGGGATGTCAGTCCGTTTTCTATAAGTTTTGAAGTTATAGATTTTTTTATGTTTGCCGGGATGATAATCGCACCCGGTTCATTAATCCCTGTAACATCGGGACCCAGTTGATTCGCGTCTACTGCGACTTAATTAGTTCCGTTGTTATTGTCATTTTCTGACATTGTATTAATGAAGGTTTGCAGAGCAGGTTTCCAAGGAAACAAAGATTAGGTGCACAATATTTTGGAACACTGTATCCTTCAACGTTGACTAAACCATAAACTCTACATAGGAATCTCTTCCTACTAAGTTCCAGCGAATTTTAACCTTTCACCCACTCCAGACGTCTATTGGAGTATTTACGGGAGAAAGGGTCTGTGTGAAAAAGCACAACTGAGTTACTCTAACGTCTTGCGTTAGTTTTATCACCTTACCAAATGTTGGGCGCCATGTAGTGTAGTTCCTATTTTCCCTATAGGCCCTGCACATTGGAATAACATAAACAGCAGTGTAGACGTAGGACTGCGGTCTTCTAGGTCTCTACTGACTATGTTAGATTTAATTTAGGTTTGCGCCAGCTAGCTCAGAGGTCACTGGAAACTTTCTTGACTGAATAGAAAGTGATCAGCTTCCCTGTCTCAGACAAGAAGGGATTCAGCTTCCGACAACCGCATAAACATGACAACTTTGCTCCTCAGAATAAGAGTCAATCTCGAGAGTTGTGTGAAACAATAGACAGCTATTTCACTCAGTCAGTTGTGCAGATTTACTTTCACCAGAGTGCAGAGAATAGGGAGACGGGCGTTTTTCAATAAAAGATATTATTTACTGAGCAGTCTTCCTTCTCATGCAAGAGAAATGAATTGCCAAAATTGCAAGACTTGTTATTATGAAAAGTGCGTACAGTAAAAAGAGTATTACGAAATAATACTGTAAAAGCATTGATATGGTTTCTTAGCCATAAGATAGTTAAAATGAATAAAATATATACATTCATATATACATTGGCTAACGACCTCAACTGGTGCTTCTAGCTACGCCTACCCCAGTGCACCTGACCTAAGCCTAACACATGGGAGGGAGTAAGTAAGTAGCAATTTAAGTTAAGTTGGTTTTGCCAAGAGTCTGTTTCAAGAGTTCTCTCTAAGGGTTTAGTTGGCACCGTACCTCTGGAATAAAATGCAGGAGGTCTGGTATCTCCTCTCAGAACCTGATATCCCAGTCACCCGCAAGGGTAGGCTGGAAACGCCGGAGCTGGATTTTCTCGGCAGGAGAAAAGACACCGTCTTTCTTAGCGCGTCAAGGAGGAGGGGCAGCGTCCGTGGGCTTCTCGCATCGGCTGGGCTCTCTGCAAGGGGACAGCTGTTCTGCTCCAGTATTCACCACCACCGTGTGTTTGCTTAAGGCAACGTTGGTATATTTATACCTGAAAGGTGCCGAGTTTGACGTAAGTCTTTGGACATAAGACGTCAATAAAGATGTCACTAAGAACTGGTCATTCTTACAGTGCTCGCAGGAGTTCTATTACTAATCAAAACAAAGCAAGCAGGGCTTTCCCAGGTTGCTGGGGGTTTGAGATGTCGAAAGAACTCGGTGTGCTATCTAGGAATCGAAGGAAGTGGCTTCTACTGTGTCATGGACTGTCATGGACTGCAGAGGTGAGTTACTGAAATATGGCTCTGATTGTTATGCCATTATAGGGATATGTATTTATTATAGCCGTATAGGGACATGAGGTCACAATATTAATCGGGGTCCTAGATAAAACACATTAGAAGCCTGTTTCCTAGGGCAGTAATTATCACTGCTGCTGCAGGTGCAATGGCACTGAGGTCCAGTAGTGAGGGAGGCCAATGAAACCCAAATTATAGCTATTTTACCATCCTTCCTTGTTTGCATTAAGTCCCAGTGCACCCTTGCTGTGCCAGTATTTTTGGCCTCATACCAGTGGCCCAAAGGAGGTGAATGTCAAAGCAGTGGTGGCAGCTTAGCTTGGGCCTCAGAAATGATGAGAGAAGGTGTATGAGGCAATATCGGGCCCATGTTTTTAACAAAGAGCCGATGAGACTGTCTATTTTGCAAGGCCGTACCTATCACTAGTGAAGCAGGTAACATGACATTGGATCCCCTGGGTTGAGGGGCCTACTGCATCAGAATCACGACTGTCTTACTCCGCAAAAGAGACATGGGCCTTGCTAGCATTAGAGCAGGGGTAACCGTTGATGCAAAGTGTGGAAACATGTGGGGGCTCATTTTTGTCTGAAAGGATCAGAGAGTCTGTGTCAGGGCTGGAAGGATGACAGGCATTGTAGGGAAAGGCAGAGGAAGAGAGGCAGCCTGGTACTTAGGGCTGCAGCTATTATAAGTCCTGCAGGTACATGTGCATTGGGGCCTGGAGAAGGGTTCACACCACCCTAATTAAGTGAGGCAGAGTTGTTTGGTCAATTTTTGTTTTGTGTGGCATATTTGTTCTTTTATACTGCTCATATTTAGTGCAGAATTTGAGCTACAGAAAATTTCCCTTGAAATAATCTCATACTCCTAGCCCCCTGCGCTCAGCAGTACCACTTCCGCTCCCCCAAGTCTTACCATAAAGTTTTGGAGGGGGGCCCGACTTCAAAACATTTTTCTTAGGGGGCTCAGAGCAAAAATGTTTGAAGGCCTCTGACTTAGAGTGTGCCCAATACTTCTCCCCCTGTGACCCCAGCTCCGCCCTACCCTAACCTAGACACAAACATACGAAAAATACAATGATGACAACATTGATAAATTCATTTTATTTTTCCTTTTTCCGCTGCTCTGAGAGCAGTAGGGTGCCGCCCCTGATTGTGAATAATGGAACTCACTTTTGGGGATCGGGGCTTATTTTTCCTCGGAAGCCTTTGACAAAGAGCAAAATAAACAAAGGAAGAAAAGGGAGCAATAGGGCATAAAGATAGGGAAATAGAGGCAAATTGAGAAAATGGGGTGAAAAAGAACCTGGAAGAATGTGAAAAAGAAACAGAAAGTGTAGGGTGGTGGAATCCGCACGCATAAGGTAGATTCAAGACCAGGGGGCTCATTAGGATCCCAGAGTAGGAGGGAACGTCCGCATGGGCAGCGGCGTTCCCTCCGTGCAGATTAGGATGTGACCGCCAGGGTGGCGGTCACATCCTCTATCTTTAACATTGCAGCGGGTGCAGCTTCAAGCTGCACCCGCCACAATGTTAAAAATGCATACATTGCATTTGTATGCAGAAAGCGGCCGGCACCGCGCGGTGCCTGCCGATTTCTGCATACAAATGCAGGGGGTACACTGGATACCCCCCATGTGCACCCCCTACCCCCCCTTCACCCAGGGGGCCCGCAAGGGGCCCCCGAAGTCAAAGTCTGTATTCTTTTCCACGGCAGAAAAGCCGCCGTGGAAAAGCATCTCTTCTACACTATCCTAATATGGTTGGCGGTGTCTGATAGACACCGCCGGCCATGTTACAGCTTTTCCACTGCGGTTGTAAGTCAACCGCGGCGGAAAAGCGGCGGACTGAAACCAGGACCCACCAGCCATCCTAATGTGGCGGTGGGTCTTTGGTGGGTCCACAGAGGATTTTCCGCATCCTCCGGGCCGACGGTGGCTTCCGCCGGCCCGGAGAATGCAGAAAATCCTCCATCATAATCAGCCCCTAAGTACAGTTTGTATTTGGGACCCTCGACCCTCAGCAGTGCGATTGGTGGGCTTCTAAGAAAAACATCGAGCCTGTACACCTATTATTATTATTATTATTATTGTTTACAAATCAAATATTGCTAGGCAACAGGATGTTACTGATATTATACATGAATAATATTTCTTAAGTCTTTGGAATGCTGTAGTTAGAGGTGGGTAATTAATTCAGCTTAGCTCAAAGTCCCCAGGCCAGGGAATGCCCGATGGCGCAATAACCAGTCTGTTGCCTTTCTTCTAACTGTGCCCACATTCTCTGTTTGTTTTACGACTTTCCCTTCTCCCTCTTACATGCTAAACCCATCTCTGTTTCTTGCTCACTTCCCCACGCACATCATCATATCTATTTTGACTGGGTTTGTGTTTGACATTGAACTTTCTCTCCTACTCTTTGTCCCATTTTATCTGAATCCTGTCTCGGCACCTACATTTTTCTTTTAAACTGTGCGCACAAGTGAAACATTTTCTCTCCGCATGCCTGCTGCTGGAAACTGGACCACTACAAAGAGTTTTCCTTTCAATTATATAGTGAAATAAGTAAAGCCTGGAAACAAAGGCCGTTCTCTTTATAAACTTTATGGAGCTTAACACTATTTCTGCTGTAATTGACCGGATCTTACTTGGAAACAAATTGTATACAAGCGGATTAGCGACAGTTTACTTGTTCTTCTCAGCGCAGTACACATTGGTTCTTATTGCGTTATAAGATATCCTCCGAAAAGAAATACCACTCAACACTTTTTTTGTAGTACGAGTGGGAACGGAGCATGTGGCAAACACTGGAGGAACACTATGTACAGGATGGCCAGTTAAATGTCCTTTCTGGTCTCCATCTCTCTTACAAACAGCTACAAGGTACAGACACATTTTAGATGTCTAAGGCAGTTTAAAAAGCCACAGTTCATGTAAACATCACTCATTGGCAAGTCACAGAAGATGAAATACCTCAGTTATGTAGTGGAGGAGTCATTTTACGAGGTATGGTGGAAACATTTTTGGCTCTCCAGGTAACAAAGCATTTTGTCTTTAGAGCATGCTCTATCCCTTAAGACAAAAACTATTTTTATACCTTTATTTGTGATCTGATGCCACCTAGTATAGAATCATAATGCAGCAGATCCGAATAAACCTTTCAAAAATGTGGTCCAAATTATGAAATGCTCACCACAATTTTCAGATAGGTTGTGTAAATATATATAGAAAAATATATTACTTTTACAAACAGTTCTCAGGGAACACATTCTCAGGCTTACCTGTACCCACAAACTAGCAGGCACATATACAATCTGCCACATGCAACAAACTAAGCAATTGCGATTCCTTAATAACAATTATTAAGGAATTGCTATTAAGGAATCACAATTGCCTAGGCATGTAGATTTCGCAAAAAAAACAGGGATTTCTAAATATTTCCAAATAGCGAATCACAAGTTGCGTTTCGCTATTAGGGAATGCTTTGCCATTCATTCCTATGGGTCTAGAGGCCTATAGGAGTGAATGGGAAACCATTCGCAATTTGTGATTACCAAATAGGTAATCCCAATGGCACTTAGAAAAATGCGATTTTGTGCATTTTTCCAAGGAATTGAAGTTGACGGTAATTTGCAATTCGTAAATGAAAAGACGCATTCTGAGAATGCTTCTAGCATCGCATTTAGGGAACCGCAAATTGCGATTCCCTAACTACATTTTCTAAATAGGTAATCACAAATTTTGCGATTTCCTATTTTGCAAATGCTATTTGGGTCCAAAATGCTAATTACTGGTCGCAAAGGGGCAGATTCTGCAAACCGGCCCGGTAATTAGCTCGATACATGTGCTCCAATGTAAATCCAACTTTTCCTATACCTGTGCCTTCGCTCAAATGCAGTGGCGGAGCTAGACCTAAGGACACCAGGGGTCCCTGTGTTTCTTGCCCCACCGCTGCATTGAAGAGTTGGGAGGGGTGTTGGTGGTTTCCTCGTACTGAAGAGCAAGGGGGGAAGATGTTGCCGATTGCCACCCTAAGATGGCAGGTGAGAGCTCAGGGGTGGCTGCTGGCCCCAAAACCTGTGCCACCCAGGTCAGAACTACAGCCTCCCCTTGCTACAACACTGCTCAAATGGTAAGCCCCGGGCAGACCCATTTAGAAAAGGAAGGAGAATAAAATAGGAAGATAAGTGACCCTGTCATATCTTTTGCTCTAGATGAGGAGTGCTGGAGTTGGCCAACAGTTTTCACAGGGATTGAGCACACCCTGTCTAAATATTAAAGATCAGTGCTAGTCCATTTCATACACATCTTAAGAGTCGCAGATGTTTCCCATTGACTCATATAAGACTTGTGCCAGGTCATTGAAGGGCTCCAGCCAAAGAGAGAAGGACCTGACTGGCATTCGGAGGAACATAGACTTCAAGATAGCCTTTTCCGGCTTCAAATGCGATGTCTCCCTGGCCTATTTTTGAGGTAGTAATCATATTTTTTGTACGGACGCTGCTCTCTTCCATTTGTCTGGACTTAAAACAATCCTGATGTTCAAGAAGCCATCCTATTTGACTGACTTAACATAGTTCTAGGACTACAAAATCTCAGATGTGGTCTGAGACTATGACAACAAAGTGAGCCAGAGCCTGTACTAGTTGTACAGAACCTGGCATACTAAGGGACTCCTAGATGCATTCAGGCAACACTCATTTGCAGTTGCTCTCTCAACAAAGAGGAGGCTGTAATGTGACAGCCCTAAAGTACTAGTGAGAGAGCCACTATAATATACACTATTTTTTCCAGCACTTCATAAATTGCCCTCTAGAATTCAATCAATGTAAAGGGGTTTAGGTGTGTCAGTTCCATAAAGATGGTTGAATCTTAGGCATGATTGACTATTATATGATTTTATATTTGTCACTATCAATCCAAGTTGTACACTCTAATATACAGTGTTTTCTAGATTAATTTATGCCACTCCTGAATTCTCACCTTTTTTGCTTGACTTCATGACCTTTTTGTCCGCAATGCATTTCCCATCTAAAAGGCTTTCACTCCTTTACTCTCACAAATCCAGCCAACAAAGGGAAAATAAAAATGTATCTTCTATTCTTTAAACATGATATCTCTGTGTACAATAATGTAAAAACCATGATCCAAGCAGCAGGGATCAACCCGTAATTATATGAATCTCACATCAATTCAACATTAGAAAAAAACTAGCAACTTGAAACAAGCACCAAATCTCAGAATCCTCGCCTGACACAAACAACGATCACAACCGGGGAAATATCATTCCATTCTCCTCTATAGGACCACACTAACTAAAAATGCATTCCAGGACAACTTCATACCCCGGGTAAATGTAATTGGACTTACAAAACCAGTTGCCAAATGCTTCGTTTGCCATCTAAATAATCCTTCCCTCCTAATCCCCATTAATACTGAGAGAGACCCTTCTGACCAGATTTCATTATCCTGGGCCTCACAACCTAACCCTGCTTCATTTCATTCAGATGAGCCATGAATGACACCCCCAGTCTCCTCCCCAGGCACTGAATGGATACCTTATGCAGCAGAAAGCAAACATCACTCCTTTGAACTCCCCCAAAACACCCATGAACCTTCCACAATATCAATCCAAATCCAGAAGACATGCTCTCACCCAAACAATAAAAAAACGCTGATCAAACCATCTATAATGACATAATTTACACCTTATCATACACACTCAATTACCTAATAAAAGAAATGAAAGCCTTCTCATCAACCATGGATGCATCTGTGACAAAGTTCCCTTTCTTAACAACACTGTGAGTCTCATACTGGCACCCACTCCACATAGAGCCTCTTAGTAATTAGAAAGAGTGGTCCCAACAACAAAATAATAAACCGTCTTTCATTCACAGAACCATTAACAACCTAACCAAACTAGAGTTTAAGAACCTCCTCCTGGATTAGCTCTCAGAATATGCAAAAGTGACCATATTCATAACAAATGACAGTGCAAACCTACCATAGGACTTTGTCCAAGAATTTGGATTTGCTATGATGCAAGGGCTTTCCATCATCACGATCATTAAGATAATTTGTAAAAAAAAGACCAACCAACATAGGGCCCGATTCACAAAGGTAAACTGAGATGAAAGTTTGACTTTACGACTTTCGATATTCACAAAGGGCATTTAGGAATAGTAACTTTGGTCTCAGTTAAACTTAAGGCCAAAACTTAACTTTAACTGAGACAAATGTCTAGCTTTACTACTAGGAAATGCGCTTTGTGAATACCAAAAGTCATAAAGTTAGACTTTTGGCTCAGTTTACCTTTGTGAATCGTGCCCTTAGTTTCTGACTTCATTGCCCAAGGCACGTGTGACTCTTCCCAGTAGCCACCATTTCACCTTGCATAATATTATACTTTTGAAAGATGTCAGGTGTCTCCATTCAAGTGTCCTAGTTATGAGGACTAGCCACAAAAGACTTCTTGTGACAATTTTGGCAGTTCTTGATTACAGTTGATAGTTGATGACAAGGCTGAAAAGAAAGGCATCAAAACTGGCCTGAACTCATGGTTGAGAAAGAGCCTGTCACTGAAAAAGTAACTGACTGAACGACTAACATGGCAAAAAGGGCAAGAAGAAATAGGCTGCAATGCATCCTTATTAAGCCTAAGCCTCCTTACATATGATCTACACAGAAAATAATAACACAGTAAAGGAGAGGCTGACACCATATTGGATTGGCAACTTCAGCTAGCAAACAATGGAGACTTCATCAGCTGGGATAGAAATAGACATAAGGCTGGTCACTACTACCTCTTGGGAATTGATGTTTATACGCAATAACAGATGAATGAACACAAAACCCTTGTTTGACATTCCTTGTGCATTTGCATTCTGCCAGTTGCCTCCTCCACTTTTTGCAATACCTGCATATTTCAAGCTAAGTGGCCGTGACCATGAAAACACTGGCCAAACAGAGCAAGGTGAAGCCTCCTACCAAAATGCTGGGTGCCAGAATCAACGTTGCAGGCCGTCTTTTTCTTGCACTACCCTAGACCAGAGGAACATGCCACTGCTAGTAAGTCCTGTTCTCAGGTCTAGCACACACCAAAAGTGCAATTCTTGAAAAACTAATTGAAATTAATTACCATCATGAGTAGTCGTAATCAGTACTCCTTTAACTGTATGATATATAACTGTACGTTTGCTGTGAAACACAGCATTATGATTAAGGACTTGAGGAAACAGCAATGATACATAACATTTTTATAAAGTGCAGGGGTCTAAAAGTTACTCTTGTGATCCAGCTACTACTGAGATTCACATCATCTATTACCTTCTCAAGCCTCATGGCACAACTTAATTAAACCATCACTAAAAATCTGAGGTAAGAGCTACTTCCTGGGAACTTTAACTTATGTTGGGTTTAGGAAAGGACCATCTTTAGTGCAATGCCCCACCTCCCCCTACCCCACCACAGATTTGACAATATCCGATTTGCTGGTTTTAGAACTTTATGTGCTTTGCCCACTAACCAGTGCCACATTTCCGGTGCTCTCCCTTTAAACATGACTCAATTGGCTTATTACTACTTGGCACATTTGAATTGCTTAGAGCTCCAATGTATATGGTATACACAGTGCACCTAGGGCCTGGAGGTTACACGTCACTTGTGGACTGCAGCACCTATTGATCCATTCACTACAGTGGTAGGTCAAACCTGACTTCAGACCTTCCCTGTCTTGCCTGGCTACTGTACTGTAAAGCCTATAATGCAACCTGTCAAAATAACCCTTCTTTTTTTTTAAAAAAAACTAAACCCTCTATAAGCTTTGCAGCCCTCAAGGCAGTACCTGGTATTTAGAAGTAGGACATGTAGAAATTTAACATTGACCTGTCCTTCACATGTCTTTGATAGTGAGTTGCACGAAAAAGCTATTTTGATTGCTAGAAGACTCTGGCTGGCCCATAGAAAACAATAGGAAGCAGGGTTGTATGTTAATTCTGCTAATACTGAACCAGCTAGAATATTGATTAAATCACTCCTTTTATTATTCACTAAAAAGCTATATTTCTAAATATTAAGGAAAAGTAACATTTAGAAAATTGCCTTTTGCCAGCCTGAAGCTCCAGGAGACTAACTTGCATTAGCTCTCCAGTACAACCATGGTTGGTGATTAGCCCTGATGAAATGTAAAAACGGCTCCCAGAGCAGTGGGAATGGTTTTGGTGTGGGGTGGTGTTTTGTCTTCCACTGACAGAATACCAGTTGGGGTGTACCCAGGAACTTGATTTACTCAAGGGGCCTTCCCTGTCACAATCAAATGTTAGGTGACACCTGGATAAGTCCCAGATTTTGTCAGGCATGCACCAAACCCTGTGGGGGGAAAGCTGCCCTCAAAACTGGTTTGAAGTAACCAGAGCAAGGGGACAACTCATAGCCCTAGCCACACCTCCAGGTGGGCACACAGGCTCTGCACAAGGGGAGATGGGTTTCCCAGCTTGGATTTTAGGAGTGAGGGGCACTGTCAGATTGTTTACAGTAGGGAAAACAGGAACTGCTTCAAAAGTGGGTAGTATAGCGCAAGGAAACATTTAGCCCATTAGTGAGGGAGGGACGAGGAGTTACCCCACCCACTTGCTGGTGCCAGGCATAAATGTGGCAACCCAAGGCACCCTCTTCAGAACACTTTCTCGACCTGTGTAAGAACAGCCCCCTTGTACCTACGATGAAGTAGTGGACTCAAGAGTCAGTTGACTGACCTTCTGTGTGGCTACAGGGATACAAAAAGCTGCAAAGTCTTCTTTTTTAAAGCACCTAGCTGACTAATATTGAATGGGCATGATCTGAACCCTGCCTGTGGCCTGTACTGGAGCGAGCCTTGACCCTTAAGTGCTGTTCCTAGGGTACTGGAACACTTGGCTATGACTATGTGTAATGGAACTTCTCCTACCACCCCTGAAAAGCTGGGATTTAGAACATTTTTGACCTTCAAACCTTCCAGAGGACAAGGACAAACCACCCCAGCATATCCGACTAAGACATGACATTGCTGGTCTACAAAAATAGGATTTGCCTGCTCAGATCTTTTCAACAGCAGCAAATCTGATTCAGCGGATAGTGAGTGACAAGGTATGTGGTGGCCTCTTGAAACCCATCATTGACTATAGCTGCATCCTTGCCTTGCTGGAGTATTCCATACTCCAAAATATGACTAAGTCAGAAAGTAAAAAGCTTGACTGGGCTAAGGCACCAAATGTTTCCGACTGGTGAGAGGACTTCCCTGGGTGCAAAATATTAATTTCTCCCACTCTATGCTTTTTCTGCCAAAACCAATGAGTTCAGTATTACTTCATTTTATCTGACTATGTGAATGCTGCCCTCCCGTGTTAAAGGATTTTGACTTCCAGAAAAAATAGACTAAGCCCCAAGATATAACCTGCAGCTGGGTCAAACCTGGTAGGTGTGTTCGACCCGGGCTCTATCTTGGTTAGCCTCAAATCGAGCTTAGTTCCCAGTCTACGACCGTTGCCCCTTTTTGCTTTTTAACGCTATTTTCCCTTACAACTTTAAATATTAATATTTGCTGTTCCCCTTTTTGAATTTTTTTCATGTTGTTGTAATTTTTCTCATTCATTCTTAATCTAGTAATCTAATTCAGTTTGGGACTCTTATTGTTTGTTGTTTTGACTTTATTATAAGCATGGGTGAATTTTGCGAATTCGCGATCCGCGAATTTGCGGATTTGCGAATTCGCAATCTGCAAAATTCGCGAATTCGTGCGAATTTGCGGATTTTTTTATTTTTTAGTGTTAGCGGGTGTTCGCGGGGCGCTTTGCGTGTTCGCGGGTGTTCGCGGGGCGCTTTGCGTGTTCGCTGTTTTTTTTTTGCCTGGTTAATCACTGCCACCCTCTCGTTTATTATGCCCTTCTGCCCTCTGTACCACTCGTTTCTGTGCCCTTCTGCCCTCTGCCCCACTCATTTTTTGTCCCCTTCTGCCCTCTGTTCCACTTTTGTGCCCTTCTGTCCTCAGCCCCACTTAGAATGGCGCCGGCAAGCTGCCAGCGCCATTCTAAATAGCTACAAAGAGCTTCAACAGGAAGCACTAATAGATAAAGTAAAGCAGGTGCTCGTGTTGAAGGTCAAATTAAGTTACACAATCATTAATCACCCCAAGTTTGGGGTGAATAATGATTGTGTAACTGAATTTGAGCTTCAACTCGAGCACCTGCTTTACTTTATCTATTAGAGCTTCCTGTTGAAGCTGACTTTTGTAACTATTTTAGAATGGCTCTGGCAGCTTGCCGGCGCCATTCTAAAAGAGTTACAAAAGTCAGCTTGAACTTTTGACCCAATCCGTTCCGCTCGCGGATTTTGCGGGAAATTCGCGAATTTCGCGTATTGCGAATTTACCGAAAATCCACAAAATCCGCGAGCGGAACGGATTTTCCGCCCATGCTTACTTTATTACCATTTTGGTTCTGCATAATTACTTTATATATTTCCTTACGTTAAAACTGTTTGCTCTGTGCCATAGCTACCAGGGGGTAAAGCCCAGGTTAATTTGGGGACTTTGAGGGTTCACACTGTCAAGATATTGATCTCAACTCTCCACATCTTATGAATTAAATGCAACATTCAAATATACACTTCAGTAGTTCACTTAAAAGGATCCACCCTGGAACTAATCATAGAAGAAGAAGTAATTCTTAAAGTAAAAACTCCAGTCCTAATATACTTCCATCCTCATACCATTCTTTCTCCTCTTCACTAAGGTGATAACATTTGGACAAACAATATGACCCAAACAATGGGTCAGAGACCTCGAAAATTTAGATTAGAACACACAAGTTTAAGAAATTGCATTATTGGTTGAGGGGGGGGTTAAACCGTACTCAAGCAGCAAACTCAATCTTTGTTAGGGTGAAGTCAAAAACAATCCCTAAATTAACCTGGGCTCAACCCTCTGATGGCTAAGAGGCAATGTGCAAGTATTTAAGCATCACTTCAAACAGTAATAACGTGAAACACAACACAAAAAACTCACATCACTTTAAACATAATAGAGTAAACTTGAAATAACAATTTAAGACTAAAATGACAAAAAGTCAATCAGTCGGACCAGGACAAAGTCACAAGTACCAATAGACTACAATGGAGTGCAGGCTGGCTACAGGGACCCAGTTAGGATGAAAAAAGTACCTTAAAGTCTGGTTGTGGAGCACAGGGAGATCCGTCATCGAGGATGTGTCGTGCAGCCAAGGAGATGCGAGATCCTGGCGTGGAGATGCATTGCATAGCAATTTTTCCAAGGAGATACAAGGCTGCGATGAGAGGTCCCACATCATTGTCAAGGATGCCGTCAATGAGGGGCTTGTGATGTGGAGTACTGCATCGAAGATTCGTTTTGCATGGCTATTTCCAAACAACTTGCGGGGCTTGCGCTGCAGAGACCTGAGTCTTCATTGAGGAAGCCATAAACAAGGGGCTTGCGATGAAGAGTCCTGCATCGTCATTGAGGATGTGAAGGTGATGCATCATGTTGTGGCAGTTCTGAGGAGACTGTGATGCAAAGTCCTGCTTCAAGGGATGAGTCATAGAGCAGTTACGGTGCAGAGTTTTCTTAGGTGATACATTGCATTGTGGTTCTGATGTGGACTTCTGGAAGGTGATCTGGTACACTGAGTCACTTCTGCTGGGAGGGCAGGAATCACAGCTGACAGAGTCCTGGTGCTGGGTACAAGGTTGTTAGACCCTGTTCTGTCCCAGAGGCTCTGATCAGGAGGTCAGTCAACTAGCCCTTGAAGTCACGTTGGTGGTCCTGGGTTCAAGGTGTAGATCCAGTCCTTCTCATTCAAGTCAGAGGCAGCAGGGAGTCAGTGCAGCACCAGCAGGGCAGCAGTGTCAGTCATTCTTGCAGCAATCAGTACAGCAGTCCTTCTTATGAGTCTTCTACTTGTCCAGAGGTGAACTGAAGAATTTGGTCTAACGGTCCAATATTTATACCTGGTGCCCACTTTGAAGTTAGAGAGGTTCTCACGGTTTCCACCCCAGAGGTGCTTGGAATTTCCTGTCTCAATGCCCTGGATCCAGATTGTCTGGAGTCACAATTGACTAGTATCAAACCCTATGTGAGTATGCTCAGGCAGAGACTTTTTGATGTGCATTTGTGGTAGGTGACAGCTCTTTCTCATCAAGTCACAGATAGCCCATCCTGTCAACACCTATAACCCTTTATCTCCCCCATCTGGGAGTAATACACGTAGACCAACTGCCAGTTATACCTAGTCCTATGACCCAGGCTCAGGCTACAGGCACCAAAACATTAGGACAGGAAAACGCCAGCTTTCTAAAAGTGGCATTTTCAGAATTGTGACTTAAAAAATGACTTTACCATTAAAGAGGGCTTTTAATTACAATTCTTTAGACACCAAACTCGACATTACCGCCTGCTCCCAATTGAAAGTTATCACCTATTAAATGTAATAAGTTATCCCAATGTTATCCCATGGGAGAGGTAGCCTTGCAGTAGTAAAAAATGAATTGAAGAGTTTTTCACTACCAGGAAATGTAAAACTTAAAAATACATGTCTCACCTTTTAAATGCAGAGAGGATCAAGTCCAACATGATCCCCTTCCAGCTAAAAGCCAGGGTAGAATAATCAATACCTTAATTGGTTTCCCTGCTTAAGCAATAGAATATGGATGAAGGACCTGTTATGCAGGGGCACTTGTCAGTTCTTTGCCTCTCTAAGCTTAGTTGGACTCCTCTGTCTAGACTCTCCTGAGCCACAGGACTGACTCATGGTCCTCATTTTTGGACCCCCAGCTGTGCAACTCCTAAACTTAGCTCGCTCACGGATGCATCCCAGTAGGCAGACAGTACCACCATGGTCAACAAATTGATGTGGTCCAGCCCACAATTTGGTTCATGCCTCTGTCCCCAAACCAAAAATAACTCTTCCCATAAGGACAGCAACCAACAGAGGCCACTGACAGTTGTCAGTTTCAAGAACCAGGTCCAGGCCATCCAGGGATCTCTGAGGTTTCTCATAGTGGGGGCCAACTGCCTGGGGTGTTAGGAACCCTTCTTCTACTCTCCTCCCCACCAGGGTGATATCCTTTCAGCTCAGAGTCGGTACCCTGGTGCTGTACAGGGGTCAGTGGTGAGTCCTTTCCCTCCATCTGGGCCCCTGCTCCCTCTGTTTGGGAGTGATACCCGAAGAAATCTGGGCTTTTAGAGTTCCATGGGCAAACAAAGAAAAACCAAAGGTGGTGATGGACGGAGCGTTGATAATACAAACACTCACCCCCAGTCAACTGATCTGGGTTTAATCCATTACCGTTCTTTAGCTCACTCCGCCACCCCAGTTCAGACATGGCCATATGCAAATCAGTCTGACCCTGTGCCTCATGGGAACAGTCCAGCCCGAACTGCCAAGCCATGTCTTCCCTGGACCGGAATCAAGCTTCCAAGGACCGGTTTCTGGCATTCCAGCCGTCTTCAGCCGGGATTGCTTGATTCCAGTGGCAAAGTGAGCAAGGGACTTACGTCTGAGCATACCCTGCCAACTTAGGGTGAACAAAGAAAAACCAAAGGGGGTGATGGACGGAGCGTTGACAATACAAACACTCACCCCCAGTCAACTGATCTGGGTTTAATTCATCACCGTTTTTTAGCTCACTCCGCCACCCCAGTTCAGACATGGCCATATGCAAATCAGTCTGACCCTGTGCCTCATGGGAACAGTCCAGCCCGAACTGCCAAGCCATGTCTTCCCTGGACCAGAATCAAGCTTCCCAGGACCGGTTTCTGGCATTCCAGCAGTCTTCAGCCAGGCTTGCTTGATTCCAGTGGCAAAGTGAGCAAGGGACTCACGTCTGAGCATACCCTGCCAACTTAGGGCAAACAAAGAAAAACAAAAGGGGGTGATGGACGGAGCGTTGACAATACAAACACTCACCCCCAGTCAACTGATCTGGGTTTAATCCATCACCGTTCTTTAGCTCACTTCGCCACCCCAGTTCAGACATGGCCATATGCAAATCAGTCTGACCATGTGCCTCATGGGAAAAGTCCAGCCCGAACTGCCAAGCCATGTCTTCCCTGGACCGGAATCAAGCTTCCCAGGACCGGTTTCTGGCATTCCAGCCGTCTTCAGCCGGGCTTGCTTGATTCCAGTGGCAAAGTGAGCAAGGGACTCACGTCTGAGCATACCCTGCCAACTTAGGGCGAACAAAGAAAAACCAAAGGGGGTGATGGACGGAGCGTTGACAATACAAACACTCACCCCCAGTCAACTGATCTGGGTTTAATCCATCACCGTTCTTTAGCTCACTCCGCCACCCCAGTTCAGACATGGCCATATGCAAATCAGTCTGACCCTGTGCCTCATGGGAACAGTCCAGCCCGAACTGCCAAGCCATGTCTTCCCTGCACCGGAATCAAGCTTTCCAGGACCGGTTTCTGGCATTCCAGCCGTCTTTAGCCGGGCTTGCTTGATTCCAGTGGCAAAGTGAGCAAGGGACTCACATCTGAGCATACCCTGCCAACTTAGGGCGAACAAAGAAAAACCAAAGGGGGTGATGGACGGAGCGTTGACAATACAAACACTCACCCCCAGTCAACTGATCTGGGTTTAATCCATCACCGTTCTTTAGCTCACTCCGCCACCCCAGTTCAGACATGGCCATATGCAAATCAGTCTGACCGTGTGCCTCATGGGAACAGTCCAGCCCGAACTGCCAAGCCATGTCTTCCCTGGACCGGAAGCAAGCTACCGAGGACCGGTTTCTGGCATTTAAGCCTTCTTCAGCGCGGCTTGCTTGAATCCAGTGGCAAAGTGAGCAAGGGACTCACGTCTGAGCATAGAATCTCCCTCATCATATAATTGGGTACCAGATCTTTAGGGATTTGAACTTTCTTGTCTCCCTCAGACAGTGCAACTATGCTACCGCCATTGCTGATGGGCTTAGTTTTTCTTGGCTCCGATATCCAGCTCTCTCAGGCTCCTCTCTTGAGACAATCGATTTTCTTCTAGAACCAGCTTCACCTCATTTTAAGCATGCCATTTGTAGCCGTAACTCTGTCTCTGCCTTCCTGTCTGCTGGCTCCTCAAGGGACATGTTCCTTGAAAACACACTGCCCCCTGCCCTCACACTGGGCTTTCCTTCAAAGGATAGATGTTTAAAAAATCAGGATTTATAATGCGCAGCTAATCACCCAATAGGGTATCCAGGTGCTTAATGGTCTCCATCCCCTGGGAGTTTCTGCTCAGTGCCCACAGCCAGGTCCTCCTCCACTCCCAAATCAAGCTGTCCCTCATCAGGATCATCCTCATTAACATTATCCTCATACTTCTCAGAATCAGTTTGTATCTTTGTGACCTCATCGTAGGCATGCAGGGGTATCTGATGGTCCGGCTTTGTGCCTTTCTTTCCTGCATGCAGCTTCCTCTCCTTACAGAGATTCTGCAGCTCAGTCCCTCTGAGGCTATAAACATTGAGCATCTCCATCTCCATGGTATAAGACAAAGAGGTAGGGAACTTAAATTCAGGAAATGAATCTAATAAGGCTTAGTTTAAGATCATTTATCTGGGACTTTTATTAAAACACTAAATCACTGAATGACACTGCACACACACAAGTCTTAATATAACCTCTGAACACCAATGAAAGAAATTGGGTTACTGGTTGAGGGGGTCGAAACCCAAAACAAGCAATCCTTTTTAGGGTGAAGTTACAAGTAATCCCTAAATTAATCTGTGCTCAGCCTTCTGGTAGCTTGGTACTGCGTAATTAGGCTCATTTAGCGGCAATATGTAAAGTATTTATGCACCACTTCAAACAGTGATAAATTGAAACACAAGTAAAACCCCATACCAATTTACAAAAATAGAGTAAAATGTAATAAATAATTTTAGGCCAAAATGACAGAAATCCAATTGGTTGAACGGGAGGTATGCAATTTAAAAAGTTTAATAGACAATATTAAACAAGAAGTGCTAACTGGTTATCTGGTTATGCTGGACTGGGACAAAGTCACAAGTTCAGGCTAACTGCGATGGAGCACCCAGTTAAGCCACATGAACAGGAGTACCTTAAATCCTGGTTGCAGAGCATTGAGAGATCCTGTGTTGAGGATGAGTTGAGCAGCCGAGGAGATGTGAGGTCCTGGTGTGGAGATGCGTCACACAGCCTTGGTAACGAGGAGCTGTGATGTTGTGATTCAAAGTCCTGTGTTGTCGACGAGGAAGCAGCCAACTAGGAGCTTGTCAGGCAAAGCCCTGCATCGAAGATGCATTGCGCACCGGCTGGTTCCAATGGAGTAGCTAGTTTGTAATGCGGAGTCCTGCATCATTGTCGAGGATGCCATCAATGAGGGGCTTGCAATGCAAAGACCTGCCTCAAGGAAGCAATGCATATAGGGGGCCAGAGGAGTCTGTGGGCTGTGGTGAGAAGTCCTGCATCAGGGATGCGTTGCACAACGGTTGGAATGTGACATTTTGTAAGGTGATGCATCATGCTGTGGTTTAAATGTGGAGTTATGGGAGGCAATGCTTCATGCAGCAATGCAATGCATTGATTCTGGTGGGACAATAGCTGGGCTGGCAGGGCACCTTCAGGGCCACTTCCAAGCATCCAGGACAAGGGTGGCACCACTTGGGAGGGCAGGACTCCCAGCTGGCAGAGACCTGCTGCTGGGGGCAAGGTTGCTGGAGCCTGTTCTGTTCCTGAAGCTCTGCTAGGAGGCCAGCCAATTAGTGTTTGAAATCAACCTGGTGGTTCTAGGTTCGAGATTTAGGTCCAGCCCTTTTCAGACAGGCCAGACACAGCTGGACAGCCCACCAGGGCAGCAGTGTAGCAGTCCTTCTTGATGCAAAGCAGCACAGCAGCTCTTCTTCTTAGTATTCCACAGGTCCAGAGATGAACTGAAGATTTTGGTCTAGAGGTCCAGTATTTATACCTGGTGCCCACTTTGAAGTGAGAGAAAGTTTTCAAGGTTTCCTCCCCAGAGGTGCTTGGAATTCCCTGCCCCTGCTGCCCTGGCTGAAGTCACAATAGACTAGTGTCAAACCCTTTGTGAGTGTGCTCAGGCAGAGCCTTTTTGATGTGCAGATGTGGTAGGTGACAGCTCTTCCCCCTCATCAAGTCACAGAAGGCTCATCCTGCCAACTTTGATGTCCTTTGCCTTGCTGTCTGGGAGAAATTAAAAAAGTCAAGTGTCAGCAACACCTGATCATGTGACCCAGGGATTGACTGAAGGCACCAAATGGTTAGGATGAAAAACTGACAACATTCTAAAAGTGACATTTTCAGAATTGTGACTTAAAATCTGACTTTACCATTAAAGATGGGTTTTAAATAAAATCCTATAGACTCCAAACGTGAAATCCCTACCTGCCACCAATTGGAAAACAATGCTAATTAAATGTAATAAGTTATCTCCAATGTTATCCTATGGTAGGGATAAGCCTTGCAGTATTGAAAACAAATGTAGGAGTTTTTTTTACTACCAGGACACGCAAAAATTACAAGTACATGTCCCACTTTTTCAATACACTGCACCCTGCCTTATGGGCTAATTAGGGCATTCAATAGAGGTGGTTTATATGTATTAAAAAGGAAGGTTTCTTTTGCCAGGTCGAAATGGCAGTTTAAAACTACACACATAGGCTGCACTGCCAGACCTGAGATATGTTTTCCAAGTGGGTGGCACAATCAGTGCTGCAGGCCCACTGGTTGATTTGCCATTGCCAAGGCTCTATTTGCTCCATACAATCTTACTTCACAACAGAAGAAAATTGCTGGAGAAGGCCCAATGTATAATCTTCGCCCTGTTGACCAAAGAGAGGAAGCACCTTCTTGACCTGGTGATCCTAGATTAATGCGGTTAATACATGGAACTATTCCCTTGCTTCTCAGTTTTACACATTTCTATGATAAATATTTGTGGAATTATGTGAACCTATTTCTGATACCTAGCATATACACCAATGAAACCCTTCACTTGCAGTGTTTGTAGAATTGAGTAGAGATGGGAAAAGAGTTGCCATGGTACTTTCCTGCCCTCAGAAAACAGGCTGAGAGCATCCTTTTCCTTCAGCCTCCACAAAGTTTACTCAGCCCAACACAACTTGAATGAGTGAAAGAGCCCACCTACAACCAGGTGTGGCCAGTGAGGGTGTCACAAAGTCCGATGGGGAACTAGAGTTGGCTACTTATGCATGCTCACCAAGACCCCCAGGACGTGGCTATGACTGAGTTCGGGTGCAAGGGAGGATGGACAATAAGACCAATGCTCATAGCCAGTGTGGCATTGCTTTCCTGACCCCATCACAGTTGGTTTCAGGTCACGCTATGCCCACAAAAACTGGGATAGAGCAGCCCTCAATTTGAGTTATGCTAATGCTTGGCCACACCTGTGAGGTACCTCTGTTCAGGATTCCAGATCAAAGGACAGGCCCATGGTCCACATGGAAAGGCAGCTGATGGGTGCACTGGTGAACAGGGACAGCATTGGCCTCATCACAGGTCTGTGTGAAATACTTATTCCCCAATGTCCCACAAGGTACTTGTAGTGATAGTTCAAGTCCTTTCTGCACAGCTGCTTCTTTTTCCAGGCAGCTGAGCTGTGGATTGCTTTTTTAGAAAGCTCTTTGATGCGAGGATGTCTAATTACCACTTTCTTCCTTGTGATAACTCTTTCCTTGAAGGTCTTTCAAAGTCTCGAGCTGTATTTAGCACATCATTGTGTTTTGCTCCTAACATGGCAGTGGAATGTGAGGTCAAAGAAACCAACCCAGGAATTCAGAAATCTTCCTCATACTGCTTTTAGGGACCTAGACACTGGTCAGTGAAAAATCCCTGAAGCACTGACATGAGATTTCTGCCACGTATTTATGCCTCACTGGCAAATACAGATGTGAATTCCAGAGTCCTTATCTTTTAGGGTGATACCTTGCTTCACAGAAGTGGACATTATTGACACAGGCTGCAGAACAAGATGCATTTTGATCTCCAGATTTTTGAGGAAGGGAGGTCCAGCTGGGTGTTCTCTGTAAGGTGATATGAAACAAAGGAACTAAAGGTTCACAGTTAGAATAGATTGCTATCCCAATTAAAATTTTAAAATGTGCCACTGATGCTTTAGGAGAGAATGCTTAATGGCTCACCGAGGACAGGTTCATTCTTGAACCCCCAATGTCAATTTCCGCCACTTATTTAGTATGTCATATGAGAGTGCAGTAATGTACTCCACCAATAATTCGCTATAATATTTTGGGTTGCGCAGTAAAGATTGGCTAGCCACCAAAATATGCACTAAAGTGTATACAAATACAGAACATACTCCTATCAGTAAACAGGCAAATGGCTGACACAATATTCCACAATAATAAATAAAATGTTTTTTTCAAATATTGCTTATTCACCAAAGTTTCAAAGCTCTGATGATAAGACACTTTATCATTGGCCCGTTTGTGGTTAATTTTTTATTGATTTTAGAAGGAAGAATGGCATGGTTTGCACTTTTAATCTGCATTTTTACAAAATCAGTTACAAAAGAATTAAAATGTAATGTATTTACGTATGAAATATTTCTGAAATACCTGTATCCAATGGACACTTTAATTGAATTGATCAATCGTTCAATCTACCTAATTCTAAGAGTCTTTAATTCAGAGGCTTCTCTTTCACTTTGAATAATTTAATACATTTCCAGTTTATTTAGATACTAGCATGATTTTTTAGTTATTTTTCCATCTTATAAGACTTTTTGGCACAAATAAGTTTTGTGCCCTTGTATACATGGAATGAGGGAAGATGCTTTCCTTATAAACGTATTTTGTTAGTAATTTTGTGAGAATATGTATCTCCTTTTTCTTCCGTTTGAAATTGTAGTAAAACTATACATGCCTATTTTTACATGAATACTTGTAGCAGGACCCTTTGCTTATAGTTTAGTGAAAATATAATACCAGATATTTTTCTTTATGCACACATACACACACACACACCCGCACTCACTCACACACCCACCCGCACACACATATATAAAAATATATATGTGTATATATATATATATATATATATATATATATATATATTACCTACTGGCGGTCGCCAGTAGGTAGTTATAGTTAGGATTTTTTTCAATGTTAAATCTCAAAATTCTATTTGGAATAACTTTGGTGCCGGTTGACGAATCTGCCTGAAAATTTCCTCAACATGGCCTCGTCGAGCTCCGGTCCTTCCCTGAAAGTTTGGGGGGGATGCGTCAAGCAGGGGCCGAGATAAAAGGGGGGTCCCAAAATGCGTTTTCCCTATGTTAATTTCCATAGGGCGGTCGACCTCACTTTTAGCCCGAACGGCTGAATCGATTTCCACCAGATTTGGCAAAATTGTAGGGACTGGTAGCCCGATGTGCCTTTGCTATGTCTCAAGATATGTGCTCCAGTGGATTTTGAGTAATTTAGGTTCAAAAAAATATATATATCTATAGGCGCGCTTCGGTGCGCGCACCGGGGAGCGCACCGGGCGCGACACGCGACTTGCGCGCGGAAAGCTGATTGGCTCACGGGTGTCTGTAAACATTCGAAACAGTCCGCAGCGGCCGCCATCTTGTGTCTCGGTAGGATTGAGACACAAGAGGTGGCAAAAATCAAAGGGGGAAATGAGCAAAAAGGGGCAGGGTACACCCCCCGACCCCCTAGGTTTGATGTGGGGGCCATAAAAGGGTCCCGTAGGACAAATAATGTTTTTTTTTTTTCCGATTTTCGTGGAGGGAGCGCCCGGTACGCGTACCGGGGAGCGTACCATGGAGAAAAAAGAATTACACTTTTTTACAAAAAAATAGCATTTTTTTATAAATTGGAGGTAGTTCTGAAAGGAACTTTTTTTTTGTTTTTGTTGTTTTATATTTTTTTATACTTTTTAAAACGATTTTATATTTTTGGGGGATTTTTTTCAGGGGAAAAACAAAAACAGGGATTCAAAAACTGCTCAACAGGAGCAAAAAAATGTAAAAGTTTAGGGACTGGGAGAGCAGCGGTGTTCCTGTCTTTTTATAGCAATGAGTTCAACGCTCTGCTCCCCATAACAGAGCAGTTCTTCACAGTCCACGCATAGAAATTTAATGCCTGCAAAGACCGGCTGCACGTTAGGGACCATTCTTCCACGTGTTGTTCCTGAAGGTGTTGCTCCACCAGTGGAGGTGCTGCCGCCATCTCTTGGTAAATTCCGTGCCAGCTCCCTGACACTCTCCCTGGAATAATTTTGTGGGTGTCTTCTTTTGACATGCCTAATTAAATTGGCATTTCCAAAGCTATATTTTTTTTGAGGATTGCCTCTGGATAAAATGCTGCCACATATTTTGCAGGTTACTTTACCAGCATTAACTTTTTTTGTCCTTCAGGGATGTCATAAAATTTCCAGATGAAGTGGGTCTTTTTTTTCTGGAGAGAAGGGTCCTCAGGCAAAAAAAATCTGAATCACTGCTGGATGACTCCCTTGCAGCCATTGCTGTAGATCAGGAAAATTATGAGAAGATAATACACAGAACACCTCTTGCTCTCTCCAAGTGCAAATCAATAATGAGAGAAAAGGGTGGGTTTCTCAAAATTTTGAAAAAAAAAAGTTCTGAACCAATGAAAAGTGTTATTTTAAAGTCACATGGCTTGACGCGCTTACGCTACGCGCCCTTGGGCGCGTCCCGTGTCGCGTAGCGTAAGCGCGTCGGGGCGCTTACGTTGCGCGATCATATACGCTCGGGTGCTTACGCGGTGCGTCATAAGATGCATCTCGCGGGTACGCGATACGTGTCTTATGACGCAAGGCGTGGCGTGGCGACTACGCGATACGTCACGATGTGGTTTTCGTTCGCGGCAATAGCGCTATCGGGACGCTTACCGGTAGGCGCCCCGGGGCACGCCGTAACATTGCGCTTACCGGTGCGTTCACCGGTACGCGCCCCGGGAGCGCCTCGGGGTCAAAAATTAAAAATAAAAAAATAAAAATTAACATATTCATACAATATAAAATTCGTTTTAAAATTTTACACTTTTTATACCTATAAATATTTGCTATTAAAAAACCACTGAAATTCACTGAAAAAACCATAAGTTTCACACCAGTTATAGTTAGGAATTAGCATTAAAAAAACCTATTAAATATACTGAAAAAACCATAGGTTTCACACCAGTTATAGTTAGCTGGAAATTTTACTCGCATAAAACCATTGAAAGTCCCACGTTATAGTTAGTTGGACTCACTATAACTTGCGCGTGCAATGCAATGCTGATGACGTCACATATTACATCACTCATGACATGGTCAATGACATCACTCAAATTGTTGTACCTTTTCAATGTGCAAATGTTGGGGCATGACCTTAACAACTGTGTGTTGTTTATGTGACACTAAATACAAAACATTTCCTAAAAACATTCCCTAAAAACATTGATTAAATGCAATTATCATTACTTTCTGACATTGTAATCTGGATCAGTCAGTCTCGTACGCTTCCTACTCAAGATTGACAATCATATCTACTTCTGAAATCAGGCCGCGAGGTGTCTTGGTGTCAAAAATTAATATGTATTGAGATTTGAGTTGCCTGATTATGATCTCACAGTTCCCACCTCGTCTACCACTGGGGACTGATTCAATTACATAAAAGGACAGCTCATTCACATTGCTTCCATGGATCTCATTGATATGTTGGGCTACTGCATATGTCTTATCACTGTTTTTTACTGCCTTGAGGTGCTGGAGGATCCTAACGTGTGCCATGTGAATTGTACTACCCATGTACATCTTAGGAGAAGTGCACCGAAGAAAATTCACTACATGGTCACTCCTAGAATTAAAGATAGCTTTGGAAATTATAATTAGATCAAATAATGATGACAGCGGCGGCCATATGATTAATGGCGGGGGATAATTTAAAGTTCATAAGCTGGAATGTGAATGGGCTTAGAGAGGATAAAAAGCTGAAAAGAATTTGTGAGTTTCTGAGAAAATCAGATGCTCATATCTAGACCAGAAGGAATGTAAAATTGCCTTCAAAAATCAAAGATGGATACAAGATCTCCTCTGCTCTAATCAAAGCAGCAAAATAAGGGGTGTGGCAATCATTGTTAGAGTGAATAGTGGGGTAAGGGTGGAAAAATACGATACTGATGACACGGGAAGATGGTTGACTGCCTTCATAACTATAAATAATATAAGGCTGACTTGTGGAGTATATTATGGTCCGAACCAGGACTGTCCAGATGCATTGATTAGCTTAAAAACTAGTCTGTTGGTGCAAGATACATCTATTATCTTAGGAGGGGATTTCAATTTAGTTTTCGACTCAAAACTTGATCGTACTTCTAGGGCCGTTTCTTCTTCTCTACCTAAATCAAAGAGAGAGCTTAAAACTATTATGAAAGAATTTAGTCTGTTAGATGTATGGAGAATCAAAAACCAGAAAAATAGAGATTACTCATTTTACAGCCACAGGCATAAACACCATTCACGTATAGATTTTTTCTTAATCGATCAAGAGCTTTTATCCAAAGTCGTGACCACTTCTTATGTTCCAGCAATATTATCTGACCACTCAGTAGTAACCCTGTCTATAAAGATTCCACAGGGAGGGCAGGCCAGAAGGTGGACTTTAGATAGATCGCTATTACAACAAGAGGAAATAAGGGGAGATCTGAGGAGACAAATGGAGGAATATTTTATGTTTAACAAGGCAACTGCTTCAGAACAAATAGTGTGGGAAGCTTTTAAGACCTATTTAAGGGGTTTTTTCACAACCATAATGATTAAGAGAAGTAAGAATAGGAAGGAAACAGAGAGGAATTCACTACAGGAGATTAAGCAAAAGGAGCAACAATTGCAGAAGGCCTCACTCGAACAACATGCCAATATACACACCTTACAACAAGAATTAGAAAATCTGAAATCGAAATATCAGGCGAATCTTGATAAGATCATTAAAGAGAAATGGGATTCAAGTAAACTTAGTAACTTCTCTTATGGGGAAAAATGTGGCCGCCTCCTTGCATGGAAGGCTAGGGCTGATAGAGCAAGAAACCAAATCAACGGCCTTAAAGTGCAAAGCTCTGGTGATGTCGCCTATGCCAATGAAGTAATATCGGAAGAGGCAAGAAGATACATGCAGACCCTATATTCTGAAACCAAGGATAAATCTAATCTGGTTGGTGATGGATGGTTGGAGGGGGTCAGACTTCCGCAGTGTCAGGAGGACGACTTTGATTTTGTAAAATCTGAGATAAAAGAGGGGGAAGTTCATAATCAGATGAAGAAGATGGCAAAAGGGAAAGCTGCGGGCCCGGATGGACTCCCTGTGGAGGTATATCAAATTGGTGCGGAGATAATCGTCCCAGTTCTCACTTCTTTGTTTAATAAAATATATTTGGCTGGTGAACCAATTCCAAAGACCTGGTTGGAGGCCTCAGTTGCTTTAATCTTGAAGCCGAATAAGGACCCCCTGACTATTGAATCATATAGGCCGATCTCCCTGCTGAACACTGATTACAAAATTTTTGCAGGAGTATTGGCGGCGAGGTTAGCCAAAGTGATTAAAACGATTATACATGAGGATCAGAGGGGTTTTATGCCAGGTAGGCAGATTAATGAGCTGACTTTTCAGGCCATCACAGCAATAGACTATGCTACTGATAAGAATCTTCCACTGACTATTGTAGCAATAGATGCCGCAAAGGCATTCGATCAGGTAAATTGGGATTACCTCTGGGATGTATTGTCTGCATTCGGTTTACCCAACAACTTCATCACCTCTGTAAAAGCACTGTACTTGAACCCAAAGGCAAGGATTTTTGTAAATGGGACGCTCTCAGATTGGGTGCAAATATCAAGGGGCACTAGGCAGGGGTGCCCCCTTTCCCCCCTATTGTTTAATTTATATATCGAGCCATTAGTGAATAAATTAAGGGCAGATCATTTAATAAAACCCTTTTCAATAAATGATCTGGATCTAAAATTCGCCCTATATGCAGATGACCTCTTAATGTTCACTTCCAATCCTGAGGTAGCAATACCTAGACTCTTTGAACATGCAGAAGCTTTTGGAAAGACCTCTGGTTATAGAATAAATAAGGATAAAACGGAAATCATGCAATGGAACCAGGAGGCAGTGTTGCCTGAAACAAAAATAAGGATGAGGTACCTTGGGATTCAATTAGTCCAGGATATTACTCAGTTATCGATAGTTAATCTGGATAAGGTGTATAAGGAAATCTGTGGACAATTACAGCGTTGGTCTGGGCTCCCATTAAACATCTTCGGGAGGGTTAATCTTATAAAGATGATTATACTACCAAAAGTAACTTTCTTGTTTAATTCAATACCCTTATCTTTCGACACAAAGGCGTTGGGAAAACTACAAGGAAAAATAGGCTCTTTCATCTGGAATTCCAAAATGCCCAGAATTTCTGCTAAAAAGTTAAGAAGACAATTAAAAATGGGAGGTCTGGCGCTACCTGACATCTTGCATTATGCCCATTCCTTCCACTTTAAAAATTTTAGAGTTATGGCAGGTAAGGCAGATACATCTTTTTTGGGACGTTTGTTTCAAGCAATATTGCATGGTATCCCTCAAGGTCACGAATACTTTTTATTTAAGTTTGGAGACCCCAGATTCTACAAAAAGGTCAAGCTGAAGGTTTTAGTCACGGCCCTGAAGAATTGGGTTTTTTTTAGGAGAAAATTACAAATTCCATACTACGCCTCTCAGGCCCCAATATGGGACTCTCCAGGGACCCCAGAATGCCTTAGAGACCAACTGTCAATCCCTCTCAAATTAGCAGGGTTAATCCAGTGGAGAGATTTACAAAAGGATCAACAGTTATTGGGGTGGGACTCCCTCTCTCTGTTGATGGGAGGAACCCTTACAAGATTTAAATATTACCAGTTGTCAAGCTGGTGGTCTACGGAAATATGGGATTGTACATCTAACCCGAAATTCGATTTTGTAGATAGAAAGGGGCGTTGGGATAAAGAACTCGCTTTCTGGTATGAGACCTTGATGGAAAAAGAGGGAGTTACTGATTTGGAACTTCAGAGTCTTTGGGGAAATGTTGTGGGGCTGGATAGCAGCAAATTGGTAGATATGTGGGGGGACTCTTTTAGCCTGGTGAACGGAATAGTAAAATCCGCTCCTCTTAAACGAAATCATCTGTTCACAATGTACAGGGTGTATTTCTCCCCAAAAAAATTGACAAAGATCACAAACATACAATATAGCTGCCCAAGGTGTAAATCTTTAGAGGCTGATGATTTGCATATGTTTGTAGAATGCCCTAGCCTTAACCTGTTTTGGAAAAAAATTGAGGGTTTTTTGATGGATGTAATAGGAACTCGGATCGTGGTTTCACCGGCAATGATTCTGTTCGGTCTGGAGACGGATTACCAGCTTGCGAACCAGCAGACTAAATTTATTTTCTATGTGATGTTATTGGCTAGACGAGAAATATGTAAAGTATGGAAATCTGAAGATGCCCCCACCTTTTCTGAGTGTTTAAGATATATTATATATATTAGTGAATCTGATATAGCATGTGATAATTCTTCAGAGTCTAAGATCTGGGAGCTCCTTGTGGCATGGCGGAACAGATGAGAGCATTCCGATGATTTCACCTGGGTACTGTTGGTGCTTAGTCCTCAACCAATCCGAGGGTCGTCAAGTCACAGAGGCTGAGGTGGATAAAGCAAACAGTAATCACTAGAGGGGAGTATCTTCTTTCCGGCTCTCTCTGGCATCGAATTCTGTGGGCGTAACATCGTGTTGCCAGGGGGAGGGGAGAGGATCTCCGTCTAGAGCACCCAAATTGGTATATGAGGAAATTTCTTTAAAAACTTTTTTTAATAAAAAAAAAAAAAAAAACTCCTAGAATTAAAGAAGCATGGGATTTTCCATGGTTTGATCATTAGTGGCAGCTCGATTTCCCTTTTATTTGCTACATGCTTGCATGGCTTGCACTTTAGACACTTATTAAAGCTTTGATTCGCTTTCAACCAACTGTCAGTTTCAATCACCTCTGGGCTATTTTTCACCAGCTGTTGGCTTATGGATTTAGATCTTCTAAAAGAAGTGAGGGGCCTACACGGGAATAAGCTGTTCATTGTTGAATCCTCTTTAACTAGGTGCCAATGCCTATTCATACAGTCTCTCACCCGTGCATGATAGGCTTTGTATTCCGTTATCATTCAAGCTTCCTCCTTCTTGCCTCCTATGTGTTGTTTTCCCCTCCTTTCCTTGAAGAGAATAGCCTCTCTTGGTAGTCCATCCACTTTACTTAATGCTTGGTTTAGGATCTGCTGGCTATATCCCATCACTCTAAATCTTTGTGTTAGATCAGCTTGTGCTTATTTGAGACAGGTTGCCTCACTACAATTCCTTTTCATACGGAGATGTTCTGCAAAGGGAATGCTTAGTTTCAATTTTTGTGGGTGGAAACTACTCGAGTGTAGAATAGAATTCCCTGCGGTTGGTTTTCTGAAAAGTGCGTGTGTGCACTCTGCCCTCTTTGATAAAAACTTCCAAGTCTAAAAAGTGCACTTGTGATTCACTGATAGTACTTGTAAAGGTCAGGTTTAGCCTACTGGTGTTCAGAGCCTCTATAAAGGTATTGGCCCTATCTATGGACCCCCTCCAAATAAGGAAAAGATCGTCAATAAGACGACACCAGACCTTAATATTTTCCTTCCACTCTTTCTCATATTCAACCCTGAGTTCCTTTTCCTCCCACCATGTGATGATTCGCATAGCTGGGGGCAAAGCAAGTGCCCATGGCCATGCCCCTCAATTGCCTATAGGTGTTCTTTCCAAATAGGCAAAAATTATTTTCCATGCATAGGACGCCAGGACTTCCTATTCACTCACCGCAGGCGCTGACGAAGGCCAATCCGGCCGAAATGCATTCGCCATTTTACAGGAATAAAGGGTGTTGTCTTGCAAATCCCCTTCGTGGCTTCTGCTTCTTTCGACGAGAGGAGGTGGTTTTTTCATCAATTTCACGCGTGTGCCAGAAGCGCGTTCAGAAGCTCACTCACCACCTGTGGCCTGGAGATTCTGGTCCTTGCCTCGGCACTGCCTGTTTCTTCATTTTTTTTAATTCTCCAGGCTCGCCGGCAGTCCAAGCAATCTGAAGCGGCTAATTGTGACATTTGCCTCTGCCAGGACGGGCTGCATTGTTCTCCCGCCCCTGTGAATTTGCCACTTGGACTTTCGGCTTGTGAGGCATGGGGACTCGAGGCAGCACCACCAGTTTCTTTTGCGGCTCACGTCCTGCATTAAACCCAACCCCTGCTATTTGCTTGTATTTTTTCAAGAACGTCCCTCAGCCATACTCACCTGGGAGCTATCAGTGCATCCTGGGTAATGGAGTCCGCTGACTTTCTCAGACCGGCTGGAACATCACCTGAGTGAGGGGCGGAGCTAACACTAGGCACCTATCAGAGTGCAGATGGGTGTATTTGTTTAGCAGGACGCCAGAACTTCCTATTCACTCACCGCAGGCGCTGACGAAGGCCAATCCGGCCGAAATGCATTCGCCATTTTACAGGAATAAAGGGTGTTGTCTTGCAAATCCCCTTCGTGGCTTCTGCTTCTTTCGACGAGAGGAGGTGCTTTTTTCATATATATATATATATATATATATATATATATATATATATATATATATATATATATATATATATATATATATATATACATATATAAAAAATTCACTGAAAAAACCATAGGTTTCACACATGTTATAGTTAGCTGGACATTTCACTCATACAAAACCATTGAAATTCCCCGTTATAGTTAGTTCATCTAACTATAACTCGCATGCCCGTATTGCACTGCTCATGACGTCACATATAACATCACTCATGACATGGTCTGTGACATCACTCATGACATCACTGATGAGATCTCAAATGACATCACTGAAGACATCAATCAGTGGATGTGTGTCTTTCTGAAAAATAAATATTTTTTATATATGTATATCTAAAGGTGGATGGAAGAATAAATGGGTAAATAAGTATCTAAAGGACGTTTTTGTGTAAAATTGATTGTATAACTGACTTATTATGTGTATCTTAGTGAATACATGTATTAACGAGTAATGTTTAAATATTTAAATATCTGTATCAGTGTCTCACTTTGTGTAATACTATGATCTATATTTATAATCACTTTATTCGTAATAAGCCTCAAACTCCGCATATAGGTACGGACATCGTTATGGCACTAATTAATGCACGTTCTGCTTGTAAACATCGTCAAGAAATAGCAGACCTAATCACTGATAACAATCTAGATGTTCTGTTCATTAGAGAGACTTGGATGGACGATGCATCTGCCCCCGATCTGGTCATCGCCGTGCCGCAGGGCTATAAGGCTTATCAACAGGATAGACAGCGGAAAAAAGGTGGAGGATTAGCAATTATAGCTAGAGAAAGGTTCTCAGTTAAAACACTCCCCATTCCTATTATCACATGTGAAGCCTTACAGTTTGCCATCAAGCTCACTCCCCTTATTAGTTTCAATGGAATACTGGTATATCGATCACCGGGAGCAAGGGCGGCGTTTTTAGCCGACATGGGTACCTTAATGGAATCTTTAATCATGGAAGAGTCTTTCACCATAATGGGGGACATGAACTTCCATCTGGAGAAAAAAGACGATAGGGATACTAGAGCACTCATTACTGATATGGCCACATGGGGACTAAGACAAATGATTACAGATGCGACACATCAAGCCGGTCATACCTTAGATTGTATTTTTTCCAATATGAAGAACCTACATATATCTAACATTCAACCAATGCCCTGGACCGACCACTATGTTGTATTTAGTAGACTCAACATTGGAGAAAAATTGAAGAATGCGAGCAATAAACAGACCCCACGATTGGTCAAAATATGGAAAAATATTAACCAGATTGAACTGAAAAAATCTTCTGGATAGTACTTGCCCGTTGCCGTTCATAGACCCAAAAACTGCTACCCAACAATACCATGATTGGATTGCCCACGCCACAAATATGCTGGTACCAACCAAGACTTTATCAAGCAACAGAAATACCCCAACCGTGCCATGGTACACAGAAGAATTAAGGAGACAAAAACAGCAGAATAGAAACAGGGAAAGGCAGTGGCGAAAAAATTACAACCTGGAGGACAAGGCAAAGTATAAAGAGTCTTTGAGTATCTATAAAACCATGATAAAAGAAGCTAAGAAAACTTTTTTCGCAGCTCAAATTGAAAATGCCAAAAATTCATCTAGGCAGCTGTATGACATTACTAGATCATTGTCAGGCAATGCCCCCGATCTAATCCCGCCCCCCTCCCAATTTCTCTGCGATGAATTGGCAAAATTCTTCTTTTCGAAAGTGACCGATATTTATCAGGCCTTTTCCTCGCGGCCGATAATACCCGCCTCATTGGCTCCTCCTATGGGTAATGCCTTGACAAAGTTTAACCCACTCAATACAGACCAAATAAAGGCTCTGGTCTCCACCATCAAATCAGGATCGTCATTAGACCCTTGCCCTCTATCAGCACTCTCTCCGGTGATGGACGCCCTCATCCCGGTCATCACCGTAGTTTGCAACTCGATACTTACCTCTGGAATTTACCCAGATTCCTTAAAGAATACTCTGGTGAAGCCCCTGCTGAAAAAAGAAAACCTCGATAAATCTGATTTAAAGAACTATAGGCCTATTGCAAGCCTCCCATTCCTAGCCAAGGTGATAGAAAAGGCCATGAATCACCAGTTAGTTGAACATCTAGAGAAATACTCCCTCCTGGATGATTCGCAATTCGGCTTTCGGAAATATCACGGCACGGAAACTGCTTTAATTAAAGCTGCCGATGATATAAGGGCCATCAGAGACCAGGGAGCAACGGCAATCTTAGTAATGCTGAATTTATCCGCGGCTTTCGACACGGTCGACCATAAGATCTTACTCGACCGTGTCGGAAAGAGTGCCATCCTCCTTACGGCAAAGGACCTAATTGCATCCTTCCTGGCTGACAGAACCCAGAAAGTCACCCTGGGCCCATATCAATCAGTTGAGATGTCGCTCCCATGCGGGGTCCCACAGGGCTCATCCCTAAGTCCGACCCTATTTAATATATACATGTTGGACCTTGCCAATGTCATCAGAGCATATGGTATGAGCATAACCTCATACGCCGATGACACTCAACTGGTCCTAGCTATTAAAAACAATGGACCAGAGGTGGCAGAGCGCTTTCAATGTGGAATGCTAGCCATCGAAGAATGGATGGCAGCGAACTGCCTTAAGTTGAACGCCGGAAAAACGGAGGTGCTCATTTTTGGACCGCTCTCTCCTGACTGGTCAGCAACCTGGTGGCCTGCAGCGATGGGCGACCCCCCCTCGCCGGCTGCTAAAGTTAGGAATTTGGGCATAATCTTTGATGGGGACCTCAACTTTTTAGCTCATGCAAACAAGGTAGCAGCAACAGCCCACCAGAAGCTAAGGCTGATCAGGAAAATTCTCCCATTTCTACGGGACTCTGCTGCTAAAACCCTGGCCACCACTCTAGTGCTATCGTCCCTAGATTACTGCAATGGTTTGTTTCTAAATGCTCAGGTAAGGGTTATCACCAAGCTTCAAACTATTCAGAATGCAGCCGCACGTCTGCTCTCTGGGACTCCTAAGTTCACCTCCATAGCAAACACCATCAGGAAATTTCATTGGTTGACCATCTCCAATCGAATAAAATTTAAATCCCTGTGTATTGTATATAAATCACTGAACGAGTCAGGGCCTCGGTACTTTAAGGATCAGTTTAGTTTTTATAAACCAACCAGACAGCTTCGATCGGCTAACCTAAACTTACTAGCCACCCCACGATCAAAAACTGTTTCCTGGGGTGACCGTCGCTTTTCGGTTGCAGCTTCTAAGCTGTGGAATTCTCTACCCCAGCACATTAGGATGTGCCCTTCCTTGCTACTGTTCCGTAAGGGCCTTAAGACGTGGTTGTTTGACCAATAACTTGGTCAGCACTCGGTGAGCTTTCAGGATGATTAAGGGTATATAGGCTGTCCTGTTTTCAGTTTCTATTTTTGGTAAATTCTGGTGGGGTTTTTTCAGTGTTTTCAATATCTTAAAAAACAGTTGTTATCAGTGGTTACACATTTTCACGCCACTAAAAACAACAGAAAAAGTGTTTTTCCGGTGTTTATGGAACGTTTTGCTTTTATCATTGCTTGCTTTCTGCACTGAAAAAACATGGTATATAGACAGTGTACGTATAGCGTATATGAGGTCCAAAGAGATTTTTGCAAATGAATCTTATTGTAGTACACCATACAATACTTCTTTAGTGAGTCTTTGGTCATGTGCGCTCGTGCTTTCCTTCCCATGTAAACTTCTGTGAAAAGGCCCTCTCAGCATTCATAGCCCCTTGGGCTGAGAACCGTCAGCTATGGGACACAGTTAGGAGGATGACTCTTTCTTTGAGGCCACATAAAGCACAAATTGATAAATATTTGCGTTTTAGTTCCTGGGCCTAAGAAAACTGTGCACCAGAATGGACTAAAAAGTCAATAGCATCCCTCATTAACTCTGAAGATTGTAAAGATGCTTTCAGCATACCATCTAACAAGTGGCAAGGATCTCCTACAGGGAATCACTTCAGCTCGGGTATCAATTTTGACAGGTCATCACACAAATTTTTTATATACGTAGCTGAATTACTACAAATACAAACTATATTACTCCAGCGCCAAGAAGCTCTCGGGCGTAAGTGCGCTTTATAAATTTTTAATACCATAACATAACATAACTCCAATCTTTGTTGAACTTGGAAAGAACCTTTTTTGCAGAGCATAACAAGTGACACTGCGTCCCATGTTTTCAAAAAGTCTGGTGTCACGTTTTTGCCACTATCCCATATGCTTGGTGATATATATACTTGTCACTATACCTTGCATTTAATGTTTAAAGCCTGAGGTGTTGGCAATTCACTTACTATCAATACTGTCCCACTAGAAACTATGGTCTGATGTATTAAGGGTTTTTACCCATTCTCTGTGCGTAAATGTGATGACACATATTAGGAAAGATTTTTATGAAACAAGCCGTTTTACCTATCAATGAAAGAATCAAATGCAGCCAAAATATCAAATGTGAGTTTGATATGTCCTGATTCTCTACAGTTTATAAAATAATTAAACTAAACCTAAAACGTGAAATTTAACCCTGCATCTTTAGACCAAAGGCCATAAAACTGAAAAAAGTAAAAGGAAGAAGAAACAATATTTTAGTGGCATCCCTAAAGAACAAAACTCAAGCAGAATAATGTTAGCCAGTCTTTCTTACTACTAGCTTGTATAACAAAGTTACATTTTATTGAACAAAATTACTTTTTCACTTTCTTTTTCCTTTCTTTGAATGGCATTTAGTTTGTGGTTGTGCAGGTGTTTTTTCAGTGTTTATATGTTTTCACCGGTGAGGGCTATTTTTCTTTCAGAGGGGTTTTATCAGTTATTATAGGTTTAAACCTAAAACCCCACAGCCTAAGGGTATATTTAGCGCCAAGACGCCTACGGGTAATCGTGCGCTTAACAAATGGCAAAAATAAATAAATAAATAAAAATATAAGTGGCTGCATGGGTTGGTGAGTAGCTACATGAGTGTGTACATGGGTTATTACTTTGTTTTTTGAGTATCAGTATAAGTGTCTGTATAGTTCGGTGGGGGATATTACTTAGCGTATAGATGCATGAATGAGTGACTCACTGTTTGTATGTGTTTTGAAGACAGCATGTGTGCAGGACTGTATGGGTGGATGAGTGTGTGTATGGGTGTGTTAGTGAGTACATGACTGTCTCAATAGTGTCTCTATGAGTAACTACATATGTTTTAAACTAGTATATGTGAGTATTGATGTATATAAGTGAGTATATGTGAGAGTGAGAGTTTTGAAGAGTTCCTGTATAAATAAGTGTGTGCTTCAATAAGTGATTGTTTAAGAGAGTAAGTATGTGTACGTTTCTGTAGAAGTAAGTGTAGTGGTGTGGATGTATAGGTGTATGAGTACATATGATGAGCGAGTACATGTATGAGTGACTAAATAGAACTGTTGGTGAATGAGTGGATGTGTATGTAGATGTTGGAATAACTGAATAGGTTGTTGTAACTGGTATTGGTATCTCCATTTTTTTGAAAATGTTAGTTTCTATTTTTGAATGTGTGTATCAAAGGTTATATTAGGGCAGAGGTCCTCAAACTTTTGGATGCCGAGACCCCCCTGTCAACATTTTCAAGCGTAAGGACCCCCTCCTGACAAAAATTTCGAAACCTCTAGGTTATGAGGAAGGTGAGGACCAAATTATGTGACAGGCTTGACTAAATTGTATGAGTAGAAAATGTAAATAATGTTCTGTGATGCTGCGTATTTTCGGGTAGTATTGCTTTATTATTTAGAATTTTTTTAAACACAGTAATACTGAGGAAAGATTTCACCCCATCAGTACCAGTTTATAACCAAAATACAGCAATTAACATCAGAAAGGTGTCTAGTCAACCTCTATGAAGGGCCTCCCAATCCGCAGGAATACGCGCTGCCACATTAGAAGCTCACCTGGCCATGGCATTCAAACCGTGGCGGTCTTGTGCAGAGTTAAGCAGTTTACCCATGCCCCTTTCCTCTCACCCCCTTCCTTCCATCCCTCTCTTCTCTCCTCTCCCAACCCCGGATCCCTCTCTCACATTGCAGGCAGATGGTTATTAGCCCCAGCACACCTTTTGGTAACAGTAGCGCACTACAAATGTAAATAATAGGCAGCAGCAGGGGATCCACTCGACCCGAACTTCGGGGCGGGGGGGTTAACACTCCCTGCCAGGGCTTGTCCAAGCACTGGTCACACACGGTGCAACAGTCTTTCCACCTTCTCCATGAATTCCCTCACTACCACTCACAAACAATACACCTCATCTCTCTATAGCACCTGTCTGACAAACATTTCATTTTTTTATAGCGCTACTCATAGTTTACTCACACTCAGCTCTGTGATGTGCATGGTACATCTTCTTTGTACCAGGCACTTTAACCTTCTGCACTGTGTGGGTGACAAGAGTGCCCATGTGACTGCACGGTGAGCAATGCAACAGTGTGAGAGTAGGGTAAAAGGAGTGACTGCAGGGTGAGTGAGGTGACCATATGAATTTAGGTTCGGCTGTAAGTGCAAAGTGGGACGAATTAGTGCATGGTTAGTGATGGCTTTTTTTGAGTGAGCTACAGATTGAGCAGTAAGGGGGGGACAGGTGAGTGAAGTGTCACTTGAGTGCAGGGTGAGAAGTGTGCTCGTGTGACTGCAGGGTGGGGTACAGAGTAACCAATGCAAGCAAAGTTTTAGTGCAGAGTGAACACTGTGAGAGCAGGGTGAGCGGTTGAATGTTGTGAGTGCATGGTGATCAGTGTGAGTGCATTGTAATCACTGTGAGTACATTATGATCACTGTGAGTGCAGGGTGAGTGGGTGAATGTTATGAGTGCATGGTGATCAGTGTGAGTGCATTGTAATCAGTGTGAGTGCATTGTGATCAGTGTGAGTGCATTATGATCACTGTGAGAGCAGGGTGAGCGGGTGAATGTTGTGAGTGCATGGTGATCAGTGTGAGTGCATTGTGATCACTTTGAGTACATTATGATCACTGTGAGTGCAGGATGAGTGGGTGAATGTTGTGAGTGCATTGTGATCAGTGTGAGTGCATTGTGATCAGTGTGAATGCATTGTGATCAGTGTGAGTGCATTATGATCACTGTGAGTGCAGGGTGAGCGGGCGAATGGTGTGAGTGCATGGTGATTGGTGTGAGTGCAGGGTGAGTGGGTGAATGATGTGAGTGCATTGGGATCAGTGAGTGTACATTGTGATCACTGTGAGTGCAGGGTGAGTGGGTGAATGTTGTGAGTGCATGGCGATCAGTGTGAGTGCACTGTGATCAGTGTGAGTGCATTGTGATCACTGAGTGCAGGGAGAGCGGGCAAATGGTGTGAGTGCATGGTGATTGGTGTGAGTGCATGGTGAATGGTGTGAGTGCATGGTGAATGGTGTGAGTGCATGGTGATCGGTGTGAGTGCATGGTGATCAGTGTGCGTGCATGGTGATCAGTGTGAGTGCATGGTGATCAGTGTGAGTGCATTGTGATTGCTGTGAGTGCATGGTGATCAGTGTGAATGCATTGTGATCGCTATGAGGCATGGTGATCGCTATGAGTGCATGGCGATCAGTGTGAGTGCATTGTGATTGCTGTGAGTGCATGGTGATCAGTGTGAGTGCATTGTGATTGCTGTGAGTGCGTGGTGATCAGTGTGAGTGCATTGTGATCGCAATGAGTGCCTGGTGATCGCTATGAGTGCATGGTGATCAGTGTGAGTGTATTGTGATTGCTGTGAGTGCATGGTGAACAGTGTGAGTGCATTGTGATTGCTGTGAGTGCATGGTGATCAGTGTGAGTGCATTGTGATCGCTATGAGTGCATGGTGATCAGTAAACATGCATGGTGATCGCTATGAGTGCATGGTGATCAGTGTGAGTGCATTGTGATTGCTGTGAGTGCATGGTGATCAGTGTGAGTGCATTGTGATTGCTGTGAGTGCGTGGTGATCAGTGTGAGTGCATTGTGATCGCAATGAGTGCATGGTGATCGCTATGAGTGCATGGTGAACAGTGTGAGTGCATTGTGATTGCTGTGAGTGCATGGTGATCAGTGTGAGTGCATTGTGATCGCTATGAGTGCATGGTGATCAGTATGCGTGCATGGTGATCACTATGAGTGCATGGTGATCAGTGTGAGTGCATTGTGATCGCTATGAGTGCATGGTGATCGCTATGAGTGCATGGTGATCAGTGTGAGTGCATTGCGATCGCTGGGAGTGCAGGGTGAACGTGAAAGTGAAGGCGAGAATGAGAAGTGAGTAGTCTGAAAACAGGGTGCATTCCCAGAAACTTGAAGCGTAGGGTTTCAGATATAAGTTAAACTATTGCTATAATGGCATTAATCACGGTTCGAGGGTGGTGGAAATAAATAATGTGCTGTTCCTGCAACAAACTTCCAGTCTAATGATTAGGGTTGCCAGCTCATTATTTTGATGGCCCAAAAATAAGCAGTCACCTACAGCTGTATTTTTTGCACTTATGTGTGAATATTTATAACAGCAAATATAAATAGAAAGCACTTTTAATTGTGTTTCTAGGGATGCCTCGATGATCCATGACTAATATTTAAAGAGAATAAAGACAGAAAAGTCACATAACTAATTGATACATACTTTTTTATTTATAACTCAATTTAGTGTCAAGAGCAGGTCTCTGCAGGATTTTTAAACACATAGCAGGCATGTTTCTTTTGGCAACCCAACTTTATATTTCTTTTCATTAAATGCATTCTCACACTACAGCAGTAAGTGTAAACATACAAATGTAAGGAATAGGCAGGGTGGGGGCCCAGGGGGTACTGGAACCACAAAAAAACTAAGCTTTGGTAATCAGTTAACAAAGGCATGTAAATATGCTAATGGTCTTTAAAGACCTGTGAAAAACTCGGGCCGGAGATAAGACTGCAGACACTGCCCAGCCGAGGCCCCAGGAGCGCGAGCTGCACTGCAGCAGCCCGGGCTGAGACACAGGCTGGGGTAGGAGGGGGCTGAAGCCCTGGAGGCCAGGGCAGAAGTGACACTGTGAAGGCGCAACCCACTTTGCATCGCTCCACGGCCCCCCTGGGGGTCGCGCCCCACAGTTTGAATACCCCTGTATTAGGGTGAGAGGAGGTCTGCCACTCTTTCACAAGGATGATGTCATCAGTGATGTCATTTGAGATGTCATCAGTGATGTCATCAGTGATGTCACTGACCATGTAATGAGTGATGTAATATGTGACGTCATCAGCAGTGCATTCCGGGCGCGCGAGTTATAGTTAGCTGAACTAACTATAATGGGGGAATTTCAATGGGTTTGTATGAGTGAAAGTCCAGCTAACTATAACATGTGTGAAACCTATGGTTTTTTCAGTGAATTTCTAAGGTTTTTTAAATGTTAATTCCTAACTATAACGTGGCTGAAACCTATGGTTTTTTCAGAGAATTTCTAAGGATTTTTAAAATGATAATTCCTAACTATATAGTGGCTGAAACCTATGGTTTTTTCCAGTGAATTTCAAAGGTTTTGTAAATGATCATTTTTAAATGTATTATTTGTTATATTTTTTTATACTGTTTTACTACATTGTTTTAAAGTATTTATTTTTAGATATTTTATTTTTTAAATTACATTACATATTTTAATATAAATTGAAAAAAATGTTTTTAAAAATATTGAAATTGTAATATTTTTGTATTTTATTTTATATATTTTTTAATTTATATATATTTTATTTAGCAGGCAATGATATCCTATGGATGGAAATTCAAGTTACTGGTAAGTACGGTTAAAATTGCTTTTCAGGAACAGTAGTGAGCTCAAAGATGCAGCACTGAGGTCTCTCCTGATAACAGGTGAGTAAGTCGGAATTCGTAGTTCAGCTGATTTCAAAAGGAATTTTTTTAAGTTCCAAAACTCCACACTTAGAAGAATTTCTAAGTGAAACCAGTCAATGTTAGCCTATGGAAGGAAATTCAAGTTACTGTAAGTATGGTTAGAATTACTTTTCAGGATCAGTAGTGGGCTGAAAGATGCAGCACTAAGGTCTCTCCTGATAACAGGTGAGTAAATCAGAATTCGTAGTTCGACTGATTTTAGAGGAATTTTTTTAAGTTCCAAAACTCCACCCTTAGATGAATTTCCAAGTGAAACCAGTCAATGTTAGCCTACAGAAGGAAATTCAAGTTACTGGTAAGTATGGTTAGAGTAACTTTTGAGGATCAGTACTGGGCTCAAAGATGCAGCACTGAGGTCTCTCCTGATAACAGGTGAGTAAATTGGAATTTGTATTACATCCAGTAAGCGCCACAGAGCTGCGTAGCAGAGAGATGTAAAAAGGGGCACGGCATGCACCACCTCTCTCCAATGCAGCGGAGTGGCGCTTCCTGGAAGCACCTGGGGGACTACTTGGCCCCCATGGTCCCTCAGGTTTGAAGTTGAATTTTTTCCCCAACTTAAAACGCACCACAGTGCGTGTTTGCACACATCACGTCAGGCCCCGTCCCCTCCCTTCACCACTTTGTAAACGCGCCCTGTCACTGTTCTAAGTTGAGAGATTAAGTCCCCTTCAATCCTAAGGATCCCTAGGGTCAAACTAGCCCACCAGGTACCTCCAGTAAGCATCACAGAGCTGCGTGGCAGAGAGGTGTAAAAAGGGGCATGGCCTCTGAACACCTGTCTGCAACACAGCTCCCTGGCGCATACTGGAGATACCGGTTGGGCTATTTGGCCCTCAGGGAACCTCAGTATTGAAAGAGAATTAATTCCCCAACTTAAAACACACCACGGGGCACGTTTGCACACTGATGAAGGAAGGGGGCATGGCCTGAGGTGACATGTCTGCAAACACGCCCTGTGGAGCATTTTAAGTTAGAGAATTAATTCCTCTCCATTCCTGATGTCCCCTGTGGACCAACTAGCCCACCAGATACCTCCAGTATGCGCCAGGGAGCTGCGCTGCAGAGAGGTGTTCAGAGGCCACGCCCCTTTTTACAACACTCTGCAACGAAGCTCCGTGGTGCTTACTAAGCATGGGCGAATTTTGCGAATTGGTAATTTGCGAATTTGCGAATTGGCAATCCGCAAAATTCACGAATTCGCGTGAATTTGCGGATTTTTTTATTTTTGCGTGTTCGCGGGTGTTCGCGAGGCGCTTTGCGTGTTCGCGGGTGTTCACGAGGCGCTTTGCAATTTTGCGGGTTTTTTTGCCTGCTTAATCACTGCCACCCTCTTGTTTTTTATGTCCATCTGCCCTCTGTACCACTTGTTTCTGTGCCCTTCTGCCCTCTGCCCCACTCATTTTTTGTCCCCTTCTGCCCTCTGTCCCACTTTTGTGCCCTTCTGCCTTCAGCCCCACTTAGAATGGCGCTGGCAAGCTGCCAGCGCCATTCTAAAATAGCTAGAAATAGCTTCAACAGGAAGCACTAATAGATAAAGTAAAGCAGGTGCTCCAGTTGAAGGTCAAATTAACTTACACAATCATTAATCACCCCAAGTTTTTCGGATTGCGAATTTACAGAAAATTCGCGAAATCCGAGAGCGGAATGGATTTTCCACCTATGCTTAGTGCTTACTGGAGGTACCTGGTGGGCTAGTTTGACCCGAGGGATCCTTAGGATTGAAGGGGACTTAATCTCTCAACTTTTTATTTATGTCTTTTAATGGGAAGTGGGCCGTGTGGCCCCCCTCCTGTGGCTAATCCAGGCCCTGGAGACCCCATCCCCCGGGGCATAGCCACATTTTTCTTCATATTTTTAAGGAGGGGGGCTGCATAGCCCCCCTCCTCAGGCCACTTGAGGCCCCGGGACCCCATCCCCCGGGGACGGCCTGCCTTCTTTTTTTTTTATTATTTCAGGAGGGGGCCTGCGTGGCCCCCCTCCCAGACCTCTTCTGGCCCCGGGGACCCCATCCTCCTGGGCCTGGCCCTCCTTGTTGAGAGCCGTGGGGGGGTCCCCAAGCCGGAATTGCTTTTCTGCATGGTGAGCAGCTAACATGCTGCTCCCCATGCAGAAAAACAATAGGCTTTGGTTTTTTAAAGAGAGAGCAGGTTTCCTGCTCTTTCAAAAACCAAAGCAGTTTGCTATGGTAGGGCGGGAGCCGCGAGGCTCCGTCCTACCATAGCAAACTAGCAGTGTCCCGGGGATAGGCACACCTGGACACTGCAGGAGCCGGCCCTGGGGGTGACGGTCCCCAGGGCCATCACCGGCTCCTGGAGGGGGGCCCGCGGCCCCCCTCCCATCATTTGTAAAGCCCCAGGGGTGGTGGCCCCCGGGACTGGGGGGGTCTGTCACGGACCCCCCCAATTTAAATATGTAGTGCCCCGGGAAGGTGGCTGTCCCCAGGGCGTGTAGGAGGGCTTGAGCTCCCTACACAGGTTTAAAAAAAAATTATTTAAAAGGAAGCCCCGGGGGTGGCGGTCCCCGGGGCTGAAAGGGGGCCGTGAGCCCCCGCATACTTCATAATAAAGTCCTGGGGGTGGCGTTCCCCGGGGCTGGGGGGGCCGTAGAGGCCCCCCATCATTCATATCCAAGCCCCAGGGGGTGGCGCGTCCTGGGCCAGTAGGAGGGGGGATTGGCCCCCCCCACACTTTTTTTTATAATGCCCCCGGGACTAGGTCCCCAGAGGGCTAATTAGAAAAAAAAGCAGGCCGTTTTTTGTTTTTTTTAAAGATATAGCAGGATTCCTGCTTTCTCTTTCAAAATCCAAAGCAGTTTGCTATGGTAGGGCGGGAGACACAAGGCTCCCGCCCTACCATAGCAAACAGCAGTGTTCCAGGGGTAGGCACCCCGGGACACTGCAGGAGCCGGCCCTGGGGGTGGCAGTTCCCAGGGCCATCACAGGCTCCAGGAGGGGGGCCGCGCGGCCCCCTCCCATCATTTGTAAAGCCCAAGGGGTGGTGGTCCCCGGGGCGGGGGGGTCCGTCACGGACCCCCAATTTAAATTTGTAGTGCCCCGGGGAGGTGGCTTTCCCCAGGGTATGTGGGGGGGCTTGAGCCCCCTACACAGGTTTTTAAAAAAAATTTTTTTAAAGGGATGCCACAGGGTGGCGGTCCCCGGGGTTGCGGGGGGCCGTGAGCCCTCCGCATACTTCATAATAAATCGCCGGGGGCTCGGGGGGCCTTAGAGGCCCCCCTTCATTCATATCCAAGCCCCAGGCGGTGGCGGTCCCCGGGCCAGTGTGGGGGGATTGGGGCCCCCCACACTTTTTTTATAAAGCTCCCGGGATTTGGTCCCCCCGGGGGCTAATTAGAATAAAAAGCAGACCCGTTTTTCTTTTACGGGGTACGTGGCCATGGGGGTCCTTGTGGGACCCCCTGAGCAAGCCTAGGGGGTCGGGGTGTTTCTACCCTAACCCCTTTGTGTGTTTTCAGCATTTCTTTTGCTGCTTTCTTGTGCCTCGGTTCTACCGAGGCACAAGATGGCTGCCATCACTTCCTGGTTTGGAGTGTTGGCAGCCAATTAGCATAAAGTTCGTTCTCGGGAAGGTACGCGTACTGTACGCGTACGGTACTTCGTCTATAGGTATATCTATGATTTTACTTTTGATTTTCGAAGAAACTACTGAACGGATTTACACCATTTAACAAAAAGCGTAATCTGCTAACCGAACTCTACCTTTTTGCCAAATTTGGTGTAATTCTGTTCAGCAGTTCGAGCTGTAGCCTCACTTAAAGGTCCCTATGGAAAATTGCATAGGGAAAACACGTTTTGGTACCCTATATTTATCTAGGCCCCTGCTTGACGAATCACCCCCAAACTTTCAGGGAAGGAGCGGAGCAGAGCAGGCCATTTTCTTGGAGAATTCCGCAAAGATTCGTTGAGAGGCGCCAAAGTTATTCCAAATAGAATGTTGCGGATTTCCTATGGAAACTAGGTCCTAACTATAACTAACTAGGTAATATATATATATACATATATATATATATTGTTTCCACACACCTCCGTGATACCCCCAGAGGTCAAAAAAAAAAAAAAAAGAATATATATATGTGATCAAGGCTTTTCAGCCGAAACGTTATGGCGACAGCTGAATAAACGAAACTAACCAGCATCCAAGTGTGGTCCGTGTCTGTTTCCAGCGCGATCAGGGCAGAGGTGATTGTGGCAGGAGAACGGAGGTTTTTCCATATATATTTATATATATATATATATATTTATGTATATATATATATATATATATGTATATATATATATATATATTACCGACTGGCAGTTGCCAGTAGGTAGTTATAGTTAGGACCTAATTTCCATAGGAATTCCGCAACATTCTATTTGGAATATATATATATATATATATATATATATATATATATATATTTATATATATATATATATATATATATATATATATATATATATATATATATATATATATATATATATATATATATATATATATATATATTACCTACCGGCGGTCGCCAGTAGGTATATATAGTTAGGACCTAGTTACCATAGGAAATTCCGAACATTCTATTGGGAATAACTTTGGCGCCAATTGATGGATCTGCCTGTAATTTTTTTTAAATTTGGCTCGCTGTGCTCCGCTCCTTCCCTGAAGGTTTCAGGGGGATTCGTCAAGCGGGGGCCGATAAAAAAGGGGGGTCCCAAAATGTGTTTTCCCCATGTTAATTTCCATAGGGACATTCTGACAAGGCTACAGCTTGAACGGCTGAACGGAATTACACCAGATTTGGCAAAATGGTAGGGACTGGTATGCAGCAGTGCCTTTTGTATGTTTGGTGTAAATCCCTCCAGTAGTTCTTGAGAAAATTGAATTGGACATTTTTTCAAATGGCATTTTCTATGGGACCTTTAGACACGGCTACAGCCCGTATGGCTGAACGGAATTACACCAAACTTGGCAAAATGGTAGGGACAGGTATGCAGTACTGCCTTTTCTATATTTGGTGAAAATCCCTCCAGAAGTTGTTGAGAAAATTGAATTTGGGCAAATTATATATCTATATGTGCTCAACATTCTATTGGGAATAACTTTGGAGCCGATTGAGGAATCTGTGTGTAATTTTCCAGAATTTTGGCCAGCTCCGCTCCGCTCCTTCCCTGGAAGTTTCGGGGGGATTCGTCAAGTGGGGGGGCGAAAGGGGGGTCCCAAAACGTGTTTTCCCCATGTTAATTTCCATAGGGACCTTTAAACACGGCTACAGCCGGAACCGCTGAATGGAATTACACCAAACTTAGCAAAATGGTAGGGCCTGGTATGCAGATTTGCCTTTGCTATGTTTGGTGAAAAGCTCTCCAGTTGTTCTTGAGAAAATTGAATTTGAAATTCTTCAAATGGCATTTTCTATGGGACCTTTAGACACGGCTACAGCCCGAACGGCTGAACGGAATTACACCACACTTGGCAAAATGGTAGGGACAGGTATGCAGTAGTGCCTTTTCTATATTTGGTGAAAATCCCTCCAGTAGTTGTTGAGAAAATTGAATTTGAGCAAATTATATATCTATATGCGCTCACCATACACGCACCGTACGCGTACGGTACACGTACCGTACGCATACGTGCGTGTACCCTTACATGCGCGAGCGAGTTTCTGATTGGCTGGCTGTCGACTGTCAACATTCCAAACTGTCCAAACCAGGAAGTGTTGGTCACCATCTTGTTTTTCAGGAGAACTGAGGCACAAGAGAGCCCAAAACAAGAGTGGAAAACACGAAAAGGGGGCAGGGTAGAGACCACCCAACCCTCTAGCCCTTCTCAGGGGGTCCCAAAAGGACCCCAAGGGCAAAAAAAAAAAATTGCGGGGTACGCTCTTCAAACGCGTAGGGTACGCGTACAATGCGCGTACCCCGCGATTTAAAAACTAACTATATCCAGGAAACAAAATAGATTTATTCTCAGAAGCCGTGATGACAGAACTTGAAAAATTAGAAAAACAACGAAATAAAAAAGCGGAAAACATCACAAAAAAGGAGAATGAAGCTATACAAGCATTGGCGAAAAACGGAAATAATAATAAAGCCTGCGGATAAGGGCCGAAACATCGTCATTCAAAATACCATTGATTATATGAAAGAAGCTCACCATCAGCTAGATGATGTGTCCAAATATAAAAAACTAACGTCCAACCCAATTAAGACCATGCAGAAAGAATTGAAAAACATGTTGGACGAATGGCATGAACACAAAATATTGAACATCGAGGAAATGAAATACCTTTGGAAAGAGAATCCCACTATACCAACAATTTACTTCTTACCGAAGGTGCACAAGAATCTGATTGACCCGCCAGGGTGGCCGATAGTATCCTCATGTGATTCCATCTATGAGAATATTTCATTCTATGTTGACCAATATCTAGCTCCGATGGTCAAAAACCTAGCCTCATCTGTTCAAGACACTGGGGACTTCTTACGCATACTATCTGGCATTACCTGGGATCCTGCCTTCCTACTGTTTACAATAGATGTTGTATCTTTATACACATCAATCGAACATACAATAGGATTAAATGCATGTGCCCACTTTCTCAAACAAAGGAACATATCTCAGTTGGAACATTCAGCTATGTTGCTAACCTTGATCAATACATGCTTGAATAATAACATTTTCCTCTTCAATCATAACATTTACCAACAATTATGCAGATGTGCAATGGGCGTCTCCTTCTCCCCAAAATATGCAAACCTAACAATGGGTTGGTGGGAGAAGGAGATAGCATGGGGATCGGAAAATCAAGAAGAATTGGAAAAAATAATGCTACGGTCGAGATATATCGACGATCTCTTCCTCATATGAAATGGAACAAAAACAGAATTCATGCAATACTTCTCCAAACTATATGATAATTAAGTGGGACTATCATTTACATGCAACACAAGCAAAAGCAGAATTGACTACCTGGATATCACAGTTTACATTGAAAATGATCAAATTAACACCACACTCTACAGAAAAAGTACGGCAACTAACAGCATTCTACATGCTGAAAGTTTCCATCCGAAGTCTGTAAAAAACAATATTCCATTTGGAGAATTTGTAAGAATGAAAAGAAACTGTTCCAAGGAGGAGGAAGCTAATACACAAATCGCCAAATGTGCATCCAGATTGGAAGCGAGAGGATACAGAAAAAGAGAACTAAAGAAAAATATGGAAAAGATCAAGCTAAAAACAAGATCAGAAATTCTAATACAAAAATCTAAAGCCATCACAATTACTAATGAAACACCAAGACTGATCTTAAATTACAGCAAAGAGGCACACCAAATACGAGGATGTGTACAAAAATACTGGTCATTACTACACCAAGATGCAGATCTCAAGAAAACCTTAGGAAATGAGCAAAAATTATCTTTTAGGAAAGTACCCTCTCTGAAAGACATGCTCGTAAGGAGCCACTTTGAAAGTGTAAGTAAAAAATCAACAAATTGGCTTGAAGAACAACAAAATGGCTTTAACAAATGTGGACATTGCAAAGCATGCAAAATTGGTAAAAATACAAAATCCTTCAGGGATCCAGAAGGACGAGAAATTGCAATAAAGACAAAAATTACGTGCACTACTCAATATGTAGTATACATAATTCAATGTGACTGTGCACAAATGTACATAGGGAGCATAATCTGTGCCCTAAAGAAGAGAATGCTTGAACATATAAGAGCTGTGAAGAATAGAGACATGACATATGCCACAGCTAAACACATGCTCGAATGCCAGGGTGGAGATTGGAAGAAAATGTATTTCTTTGGAATAGACAACGTGGAACAAAATGAAAGACTGGGTGATCGGAAACTGAAACTGTGTCAACTGGAATCGAAATACATAATCCGTATGAAGACTAAGGTCCCGAGAGGGATGAACCTGGATGAGGAACTCTTTGTGCATTTGTCACAAGAACTTTAAATAAGAATTAGAAAAATGAATAATGTGATTTTTTAGAACCAAAAGGACCACTACTGCATAAAAAAGCTAGTGTTGAGCATAAGGGTTGACATAGATACGAGAACTAGCCATGTGTCAAAACAATTTTGTAAATTTTAGGTACTACACCTTAAGAAATCTAGAGATTTTGACTTGAGAAGAGATGGCCAATCGGTTCCAATACAACTGCATGCACGATTTTGCAAATGTAAGATTTATTGAACAATGTACTATTCCTGAAATGAGAATGTAGACGCTAGTGCAGTTGCATTACTAAATTGTGTCATACAAAACAGTTGAAAGAAAATACTGATTACTGTCACTTAAGGTGTTTTCCTGTGATAATGATGTATAGAAACTACCGATCCCAGATTTCCATGGGACGGGTTCGAAGTGCATAGCCTTTATAACTGAGGAAAAAAGTAGTGCCACCTACCGTGAGAAAGGGCGTGTGCCCGAAACGCATCGGTGTGACAGACTGACTGTGGAGTTTGTCAAATAAAAGAGTTATTTACAATTCCTGAGTGCGGCGTCTTAAACCTTGTGGAAAAAAAATAATATATATATATATATATATATATATATATATATATATATATATATATATATATATTCAACACACTCCTGGTTACAGCACTTCATCAATCGAAAGAACCAGAGTCGGAGCCCAAATCAGATGCGGTGTTGTCAAGTTTATTCGGCATAGGAAACACCCAACGCGTTTCGTGATCCGCTGATCACTTTCTCACGGGTGGAGTTTACCTGGATCAACATTCATTTAAAGCGACATACTGTTTTGGGATTTTGCACACGTGATCATAGACATAGAAAAAATAAATAAACAAATTATAGCTATATCGGCAAAATTAGAAACATTGTTTCAAGTGAAAGTTTGTGTCACATCACAGGAATAACGGATACATGCAAAGGCCATAATGATAATTTGCAGTTCCCCTGGGTATTAAACAGTTTTAGCCTATTTTGCGAACTGAAACCAGGTCATTTCGATATACGCCAAAGTTAGCCAGCCCCATTGTGCAGTACCATGTTACAAAATCACATCGGTACTTGTGATGGGTTAGTCAGAGGTCGTTTTGCCCCAGTGGGCAAATTCAGTCCATTACACAACAGCCAGGGTTTTCAAAGAGCTCCAAGTGGGCAATAGTTAAGGCCATATTCCTGAAAAAAATGAGAAAAGGATATAGCTATAGGTGATAGTGATTACATTTGGATCAGTGCATAGTTAAAACCAATTAAAAAACTTTAGAAATTGTTACCAAAGAAGCAGCAGCATTACAGTTTCACATAATTTAGTCACAGTCTTTTAAGTATGAAGATGGATTGCAAGTTCCTCCCCCAAGTTATGACCTGTGGGTTGTAAGGTGTTATACATAATGATGTATTTAGATTCCAGTTTCCTTAAATCTAACCACCTGTTGCCTCCCCTTTCATTGCTTTCAATGCTGTCCAGAACACAAAATTTCATGACATTTGGGTTTTTATTGTGTACATCAGAAAAATGCCTCGCTACAGGGTATTGTTGATTTTCATTTCTTATTGCCCTTTGGTGTTCTAAGATTCTGAGTTTAGCCTGTTTCGTAGTGCACCCTATATAAAACTTATTACAGGGGCATTCAAGGGCATAAACAACATACTCCGTAGTACAAGTAAGGTGTTTTGTAATTTTGTGGGCCTCTCTCTCCATTGACAATTTTATTGACTTGCGGTTGTTGCTGTATTTACAGGCTTTGCATTTATGACAAGGGTAGAAACCTTGGATTGGATTGATTTTCTTTTTGTCTTTTATGAGTGTACTACTCAATATATCTTTTATTGATCTCGCCTTTCTGAAGGTCAGTGAAGGATTTTCATGGATCACATCCTTCACATCATGATCAAGTTTCAAAGTTTCCCAATATTTAGTCAAAGATTTGCGTAGTTTCCATGATTGATTGCTGTAGGTGGTGATGAAGCGTACCTTCTCATCAACCGTATGTTGTTTAGGGACCAATAATTCTTCCCTATCCATGGCATTGACTTTGGTAAGGGCCTGCTGTATTACCTTTTTGCTATATCCCCTCTCAGAGAATCGTTGTGCCATAACATGGCTCTCTTTGGCAAATCCCTCTACCGAGCTGCAATTTCTCTTGGCCCTGATAAGTTCACCCATCGGGATACTACGTATAAGACTTGGGGGATGTCCACTCCCTGCATGTAGCAGGCTATTTCCGGCTGTGGATTTGCGGAATAGAGTACTTGTTAGTTTCCCCTCATCAACCTCAAGCTTAATGTCAAGGAACTCTAGTTCTTTTTGGCTGATTACACTAGTAAATTTCAAATTCAGTGAATTGGTGTTAAGGATAGTTTCAAATTCGTGTATCTGGTCGAGGGTGCCGTGCCAAACACAGAAAATGTCGTCAATGTACCTCTTCCAGAGGATGACGTGGGCACTGTAGTGGGAGATCTCCTTCACCACTAACTCCTCCCACCAGCCTAGGTATAAACAAGCCAGGCTGGGGGCAAAGCAAGTACCCATCGCCACCCCCTGGGTTTGTCTAAACAATAGTTTATTGAAAATGAAGTAATTGTTGCTCATACATTCCCATATCATATCCAGCAGCATGTTAGTATGTGACAAAAATGAGACCGATCGGTTTCTAAGATAAAATTTACATGCTTCTACCCCCAATTCCTGAGGAATTCTTATTTAAAGTTCTTGTGACAAATGCACAGAGAGTTCCTCATCCAGGTTCATCCCTCTCGGGACCTTAGTCTTCATACGGATTATGTATTTCGATTCCAGTTGACACAGTTTCAGTTTCCGATCACCCAGTCTTTCATTTTGTTCCACGTTGTCTATTCCAAAGAAATAAATTTTCTTCCAGCCTGGCTTGTTTATACCTAGGCTGGTGGGAGGAGTTAGTGGTGAAGGAGATCTCCCACTACAGTGCCCACGTCATCCTCTGGAAGAGGTACATTGACGACATTTTCTGTGTTTGGCACGGCACCCTCGACCAGATATACGAATTTGAAACTATCCTTAACACCAATTCACTGAATTTGAAATTTACTAGTGTAATCAGCCAAAAAGAACTAGAGTTCCTTGACATTAAGCTTGAGGTTGATGAGGGGAAACTAACAAGTACTCTATTCCACAAATCCACAGCCGGAAATAGCCTGCTACATGCAGGGAGTGGACATCCCCTAAGTCTTATACGTAGTATCCCGATGGGTGAACTTATCAGGGCCAAGAGAAATTGCAGCTCGGTAGAGGGATTTGCCAAAGAGAGCCATGTTATGGCACAACGATTCTCTGAGAGGGGATATAGCAAAAAGGTAATACAGCAGGCCCTTACCAAAGTCAATGCCATGGATAGGGAAGAATTATTGGTCCCTAAACAACATACGGTTGATGAGAAGGTACGCTTCATCACCACCTACAGCAATCAATCATGGAAACTACGCAAATCTTTGACTAAATATTGGGAAACTTTGAAACTTGATCATGATGTGAAGGATGTGATCCATGAAAATCCTTCACTGACCTTCAGAAAGGCGAGATCAATAAAAGATATATTGAGTAGTACACTCATAAAAGACAAAAAGAAAATCAATCCAATCCAAGGTTTCTACCCTTGTCATAAATGCAAAGCCTGTAAATACAGCAACAACCGCAAGTCAATAAAATTGTCAATGGAGAGAGAGGCCCACAAAATTACAAAACACCTTACTTGTACTACGGAGTATGTTGTTTATGCCCTTGAATGCCCCTGTAATAAGTTTTATATAGGGTGCACTACGAAACAGGCTAAACTCAGAATCTTGGAACACCAAAGGGCAATAAGAAATGAAAATCAACAATACCCTGTAGCGAGGCATTTTTCTGATGTACACAATAAAAACCCAAATGTCATGAAATTTTGTGTTCTGGACAGCATTGAAAGCAATGAAAGGGGAGGCAACAGGTGGTTAGATTTAAGGAAACTGGAATCTAAATACATCATTATGTATAACACCTTACAACCCACAGGTCATAACTTGGGGGAGGAACTTGCAATCCATCTTCATACTTAAAAGACTGTGACTAAATTATGTGAAACTGTAATGCTGCTGCTTCTTTGGTAACAATTTCTAAAGTTTTTTAATTGGTTTTAACTATGCACTGATCCAAATGTAATCACTATCACCTATAGCTATATCCTTTTCTCATTTTTTTCAGGAATATGGCCTTAACTATTGCCCACTTGGAGCTCTTTGAAAACCCTGGCTGTTGTGTAATGGACTGAATTTGCCCACTGGGGCAAAACGACCTCTGACTAACCCATCACAAGTACCGATGTGATTTTGTAACATGGTACTGCACAATGGGGCTGGCTAACTTTGGCGTATATCGAAATGACCTGGTTTCAGTTCGCAAAATAGGCTAAAACTGTTTAATACCCAGGGGAACTGCAAATTATCATTATGGCCTTTGCATGTATCCGTTATTCCTGTGATGTGACACAAACTTTCACTTGAAACAATGTTTCTAATTTTGCCGATATAGCTATAATTTGTTTATTTATTTTTTCTATGTCTATGATCACGTGTGCAAAATCCCAAAACAGTATGTCGCTTTAAATGAATGTTGATCCAGGTAAACTCCACCCGTGAGAAAGTGATCAGCGGATCACGAAACGCGTTGGGTGTTTCCTATGCCGAATAAACTTGACAACACCGCATCTGATTTGGGCTCCGACTCTGGTTCTTTCGATTGATGAAGTGCTGTAACCAGGAGTGTGTTGAATTATAGGGGTTGGCGTTCCCCGTCGAGAGCCCGCCGTGGAAGACGGCTTAAGCACGCCAAACCTGTGTGTGTTTATATATATATATATATATATATATATATATATATATATATATATATATATATATATATATATATATATTCACTAAAAAAAACATAGGTTTCACACCAGTTATAGTTAGCTGGAAATTTTACTGACATAAAACCATTGATATTCCGACGTTATAGTTAGTTGGACTCACTATAACTTGCGCGCCTGCAATGCACTGCTGATGACGTCACATATTACATCACTCATGACATGGTCAGTGACATCACTCATGACATCACTGATGATGGGTATTTTTTCTTTCTTATATGTGCAGTATCTATAGCACTGCACATATAATAAAGAAAAAATACCCGCTCCTCTGTAATCAGTGTCGAAGCACACCCTGTTGGCACTCGGCATCCAGGGTGGGACCCCGATGATGAAGCATGTCACCAACTAGGTTGGTGAGTGAGGGGTCTTCTTCTAAATAGAAGGATTTTCCCTATCCTCTAACGGGTTGGGCACAATGTGCACCATTGAACCTCTTTGTTGTTGCAGAGCATCTCTCTGCATTTCTCTAGGGGGAACTCCTCCAATTTGTTGTTAAAAATGCTTTAAGTAAATCTTAACCTCTGAAGTCTCACGGACAGGGGAACTGGCCCTAAGCCCGGACCGAGCGTGGACAGGCGCTGTCAGGCTTGCCTTTGGCGCGCCTTTCGGCGTGCTGGCGGAGCGCAGGCTGCGCCCGTCCGCTGTGCGTCCACGGCATCATGCCTCTTAAATAGGCAGCGTGGAAAGACTGGACTGCTACCCTACCAACCACCTAATATGGCCGTGCCGAACAGCCGAGTGGAGTGCAAATGAGCAAGGATACCCCCAAAGATACCCCAGGTACAAACACAGAAAGTTAAAAAGTATAAAAGTAAATCAGTGCTAAGTTAGCAGCAATTTTAAAGCGTCATTCAGAATCTATGAAACGTTTCGGGCGTTGAACGCAGCTCCGTCACCAATTGTGACGAAAAGACAACCAATCAGCACTGGTTGTGTTGTTTTTAATCCATCGAGCTACGAAGCTAGAGTCTATGGTCCATTTATAGAATAAGAAGGAGAAACCCGACAACATAAGGAAGATCCAACATTTAGAAAACAATAGGTTGTTATTCAATAGTTCAAAACCCGACCTGTGTTTGTCGGTGTTAAAGTGCTACCCCACTGAGCCATCCTGTCGGCGAGACTACCAGTGATTTCACAGAAAACTGCAGCACATTAGATTATAATTCAGACAAATGATTTCAAGGAGCTGGCTTTGACTTGACAGGCATTATTTTTAGCTGTACTTGCTTTCCAGCAGGATACACTGCGCCGCTTACACTAACATTCACTGCGTGGTGCTCCGAGATACAGGTCTTTTTGTGACACAAATTACCCTATTTCTCAAGGCCTGGGAAGCTTGATGGAATAAAGCTAGGTGTTGGACTACCATGTACAGTCATCTAACCCCCTTATGGCTTCGCTTTTTTTTTTGATCTCTGAGTTAATATCAATTTTGCTCTATTCTTTTAGTTTACTGCTTCATACCGGCAATATGTCTTCCCATTTCTTTTCTATCGCTTGCTCTTCTTCCACTCCCTGTTCATGAAACCTGTTTTTGACCAATCACCCTTGTAACTAAACAACTTCAAGGCACCTTCATTCTGCTTTCGGCATGCTTTCTTGAATGCTTAATGAAGCAAATTATACTCAACTGTCCAGATGTTTCTCCTTCTAAAACTTTTGGTTAGCTTTGTGGACATGGACCAAATTAAAGATTTGAGTTTCTCGTTTTACTTAGCGGGAGGTAACATTTAGAACTGACCATCTCTCTTTTTAGAGCTTGAACCTATTTCTGTGGAAGAACAGTGATTTATTTACTCTTCTTATTGGACTACACGCAAGCAGGGGCAGAATGGATCGTTGAGTATAACACTCATGACGGATATAGATGATAATCTAGAGAGCACACGTTCATGACCTACCAATTTAGCCTGTCAGTCTTAACATTTAGTACCATTAAATTAGTTAATAGTAACACATAATCATTTACGGCACTAATAAACTAGATGAGGGGAGTATGAAGCAGAGCTCAATTTAAGCTGGTGGTTTCCAGTGCTCGGCACCAGCACTTAATTGTCAACACCAGTACTTATGACAGTGTGCCACATGCGGGTGCTGTGTGTCTAAATTAGAGGTCAGCACAACAACAGTTCTACATTAATTCCAATTCATTCCAACAAACTTTATTTCGGTCAATATAGACCATAAAAAGTGCATGTGTGAAAACAGTTTATACAGGTAAAAACACATAACATAGAATCGTTTACCCATGAATAGGTATACAGATTACAAATTTAGCAATATTAGACTACAGCAGAGTGATCACAGGGTGGTAGATTCGGGGAGTTCATGCCTTCAGCCCATCCTCAACCAGCTACCATGTCTGTTTCCCTGTGTAAGCCTACTATGGCCATAAACGGGTGCACATACAATTTTGTCCAGATAAAAACTCAATTCATCAGTAAACTTAATAATTAAAACATTAGATAGGGTTAAAATGAGGTAAAAGATTTTTTTTAAAAGAATGCATAGAGTATGGGCTTTTATGGCCGCGGTGGCGAGTTTACCAACATCCTACGACTAGGAGTAAATTGCTTCATAGTATCACAAGGATTTTGTGTCTCGTTTCAATCATCCAAATACATGTTTATCCTCAGTAATACTCAACAGGTAGTACGAATTTAGCCATTGTTTCAAAATAACGAGGTCTATTGAATTTAACGTCGGAATATGGCTTTCACTGTTTCGAGTCTTGCACCTCCAAAATAATATACCACGTTATTTTAAAACAGTGGCTAATTTCGTAATACCTGATGGGTATCACCGAGGATAAACAGACCCCTGATGAAGGGTCTCTGACCCGAAATGCATTGGGATGATTGAAACAAGACATAAAATCCTTGTGATACTATGAAGCAATTTACTCCCATTACAATTTGTACATTCACAAGTGAAAATTAACATAGTGATGTCGAAACATCCAATAAAAAGAAATGTTTCTGTATAAAGAAAAAGTGAACAATTGTGGAACTTATTGGAATTTTAAAAAGGTTACACTAAAAGAACAGGAGTGCAACAGGGGGACACTAAGGAAGACAAACTTAGTGCTTTATTTTGAGTTTAGCTGGGTTGAAGACCATTTTGGTCTTCTGTCTGTTGATCTCCAGCCCCATGTTTTTGCAAAAAATAGCAAAGCTATCAAAACCCCTCTGGAAGCCCAAGGGCGACCTTGATAATAACAGTGTGTCATGCGCAAACATCATTGCTGGCACCTTACTGCGTGCCAGCTTTGGGGTATCATTTTTCGTTACCTCAATAAGTTGGACAACCTGAGCATTGATAAATAGGCTGAACAGAGTAGGGACGAGCACGCACCCCTGCCTTACTCCTCTATTGACTGGGAAATGGGAAGTTAGTTCACCACATTTCCCATACCTCACTTGGGCAAAGTTGCCCTCGTGCAGTCTCATGAGCAGGCTCAAGAGGTAAAGGGGGATCCCCAGGTCTCTCAGTACCTCCCACAATTTAGCTCTGGGGACCAAATCAAAGGCCCTCTTCAGATCTACAAATATTAAATAGAAACTGCCACCCTTTATTGACACTGTTTTCCAATATAGGAGTTGGAGTCTAAATATTTGGTTGATGGTGGAAATGTTTTTTCTGAATCCGGCTTGGCATGGGTTTAGGATTTCATGTTCCTCCATCCAGACATGAAAGCAATCGAGGAGTAACCGTGCAAACAGTTTCTGGGTAACATTGATCAAGTGGATCGGCCTATTATTTGTGGGCAAGAGGGGTGTGCCCTTTTTAAAAAGTGGTAACATTTCTGCCCTGACCCAAGTTTCAGGGATCGCCATACCTCTCATAATAGCATTAAATATTTTCCATTGGTAGGGTCCCCATATTTTTGGTTCTGCCTGAAAGAGGTCCCCCAGTACCTTGTCCAGTCCCGGAGCTTTGCAGAGAGGAAGCTTTCTTTTAGCATTAAAAACTTCTGTCAGATTGATTCCGGGGGCCTCTTCGTGGATGGTCCCTAGAAGTGTAGTGGATTTATCACCATTTGGGCCATCACCTTACTCCGTGTTGTAAAGAGCCTGGAAGTGTGTCTTCCATGCAACCGCTGCAATATTTGGCTCTATGGCTGACTTCCCTTCACTACTGCTAGTACAGACTATTGACCAGAACGCCTTCATGTCCCTGTTAGATAGGGCGATTTTGAGGGCATCCCATCTTTCTAATTTTCAGCTCTTCTATGCTTGTTGATGTTGTCTTTGTAAAGCACCCTAATCTGTTTAGTTAAGTGCCTGTCCTTGGTTATGATGGCATCTAGCAGAGCTCGCTTGGCCTTTCGGTAAGTGTCATTGAATCCTTTTCTCGCCTTGGAGGAAACCCTAGGATAAAATATATTGGCCAAATTGTATGTCAGTCCTGCATGCAATGCCTCTATTCTAGAAGTGTTTGGAAAAGAGCCCATTGTGGTGGAAGCCTCCCCCATTTCTGATAAGGACAGAATGATTAAAGAATATAGTGTGGCCAGCTTCTTGGATGACTGCTCGATTGCCCCAACCTTATTCTTCTTCTATTGTTTGAAAGTATTAATCTGCTATCTAAGGAGGTACCACTAACCATGGCATTTACAAAGTCCCGCAGCTCCAACTCCATGGTCAATGCATTGTGATTGCTGTCCTGTCGCAGCAGGACAGCCAAATAAACAACGCTTTGTCATAACCTGGTCGTCACTAAAATTTAGTCCAGCAGGGAGGATTGGCCTGTTCTATTAAAAGTTAACTTCCCAATTGTGTCTGATTTGGTACGGCCATTACAGTCTATCAGGGATTGGGGCAGTGTGACTGAGTTGATCTTGAGTGCCAGCGGGGTCCAAGCCTTAATCGGTGGAATTTGAGAGTCAGGAATTAGCCACTGCAGATCCTCCTTCCTGGGGATTGTATCAGTAGGATCAGCAAGGGGCTCAAATTGACAGGTAAAATCACCCCCAATAATCAACCACATATTTGTGGGGACTGTAGCATTGAAGGTGTTCAATTGATCGAAGGTCGGTGATTCTTGGTTGAGGCTTATGGGTCGAGAATAGAGATTGATAATGGCTACTTTCAATTTGGGAGAGAAAGTAAGTACAACGCAGTGGATATCGTTAGAAATTAGATTCAACTGTTCCACTGTGCAGCCCAGGTGCGTAGCGACCCAAATACATAAGCCCCCAGATGGTCTGCCTCTTCCCCCCGAAATGACGGGTAAATTGAATGTTACAACCCCCGGCCTTACAATGTCTTCCCTTGCCCAAGTTTCCTGCAGCATGCACACTTCATGTTGCTCCACAAAAAGCCCCCAATCTGGGCAGTGCAATTTACTTTTAAGACCATCAGTGTTCCAGGATAGAATCCTCAGCTTGTTGTCTGGGTTAAAAGGGGTATCGAGCATACTAGTGTTAGGAATTTGGGTATCTTCTAGCTGGGCCGAGGGGAAAACGTTATTAATTCAATATACATTAAAAATGACTATTACACCTGCCAAGACGTTTTTGATAGCTTTAGGGGTTGGAAATAGTCTAAAATGTTACACTTATAGGTGTATGATGGTTAGTAGAAGTGTTGGTAGCGCTAGTAGGTGCAATGGGTGGTGCAAGGTGCAGTGGCCTCTTGGTATTTACAAATTAGGAACTGGCATGAAGCATTATACATTTACATCCTAATATCAGTTATCTTTTCAAATCATATACTTATCAAACTTTTCACCAGCATCTTTAACACAAGTGCTAGTGACAGTGTCACATGCATTCTAGGCCACATTACCACATGAACTGCAAGTCTTTTATGGCGGCCAGGATCCTACTCCCGCAGCCACCACAGATTAATTTTGTTACCACTGAGCCTATACTATCAGCTAAATTTATGATGCAGATATGTTATCAGATCCTATATATATTTCACACCTTACCCCTCCAACCTCCAGTTGGTTGGATTAAACAGATCCAATCTGACCTTACACGTTAGTTGAAACAACCGCAAACCACTGATGAAACAAGCCATGATGATAAGCATGAGCGAATTTTGCGGATCTCGCGTTCGGGAATTTTGCGGATTTGCGGATTCGCAATCCGCAAAATCCGCGAATTCCCGCGAATTTGCGGATTTTTTTTTTTTGTGTTCGCCCGTGTTTCTGCCAGTTCGCGAGGGTTTTGTACACTTTCGCAAATTGCGAACTTACCTGTCGGGTCGCAAGTTTCGCGAACTTGTTGTTTCTACGTGTCCAGCCTGTTTGGGACACTCTTCTTCATCACTGCCACTCTCTGTCACCACTGCCACTCTCTGACTACTCATGCCACCCTCTGGCCCACCCATGCCACCCTCTGTTTCATCACCACACCCTCTGGTTGTCCAGTGTACATTATTTTCGGCAAAGCAAAGCACACCTTCCCTGCCTCAAGTGACCTGAATTAATTTGGGGCTGATTAATGTGTCACAGAATATTTTTTTAGCTGGCACCTGCTTCCTTAGTGCGCCCTGATTAGTGATCTTTTGCACTTGCTAAGTGCTTTCATTGTTGCAAAATTAGTTACAACACCTGCCCTGCCCCAACTGACAATAATGAATTAGGGGCTGATTAATGGATTTTAACTTCCAGCCTGGCTCCTGCTTGTCTCCCTTAGCTGTAATTCAGGACCTTTGTGGCATATGTGTAACTATTCTGAGGTTCAGAGCAGGGTCACATAATAGTTTCAACTGGCAACTGAACTCTGGAGGGGCCCCTCAGGAAGCACTACAGGAAATGGCTACTAATGATGAGCCTGAACTTTTGAACCTGGTAAGTAGTTACTTTCAGTTTTGCTAAGATCGTATTTCTGCAATTTTGCACTTATTCGCGGGGCGCGAACTCACGCGAACTCACGCGAACAGTGCGAGCAGTGCGAGCAAAATCCGCTGCTCGCGGATTTGCGGATTTTGCGGGAGATTCGCAAATCTCGCGGATTGCGGATTTCCCGAAAATCCGCAAAATCCGCGAGCGGAACGGATTTTCCGCCCATGCCTACATGATGATGCTTCCCCCCGAGGCGGGGGGACTTGGTGTCCCTGACCTCCTCCTTTATTACTAGGTGGCCCAGCTGCGCCACTTGGTGGAATGGAGCCGACTAGAGTCGGAGAAACACTGGCTTTTGCAGGACCAGGCGATAGCCGCTAAACCACTACAGGGCATCCCCTTTCTCAATAAGAATTGCAGACCGCCATCCCTATATGTGTCCCACATCACCCGGGCTACCCTAGACACATGGGACCACACTAATCTAAATCATAATCTCACCACCTTCCCCTCACCTCTTACCCCGCTGTTCGAAAACCCTGATTTCCAGCCGTGGATGGACTTGTCGTCCATCAGATGGAGGGCCTCGGGATGCCGGTCGGCAGGCCACCTCTTTGATCTGAACGGAATTATACAGTTTAATTAGATTAAACTAGAATATGGTCTCTCTGAGTCTGAGAGATTTCGCTATGGTCAGATTTGTCATTGGGTCCTTCATCCCCAGATGCAGCCGGGGGTTAACAGGTTCCTAACTACAGATGAAAAGTGGCTGGTCACCCGCACGTCCAACAAGAAACTCACATCCGACCTCTATAAAATGCTCCTCACCCGGAATACACATACAAACAGCACCAGCCACGCGAGGTGGGAGAGAGACTTGGGCAGGACACTTACTCATAAGGAATGGGAGGGGATGCATTACAGGGCCTGTCACTCGGAATACCACATGGGTTTGACAGAAACTCTCACCAAAACTTGTCTCTTACTGGTATTATACCCCTCGAACGACTCCACTCCATAGACCCCTCTCAGGAGGTCACCTGCTGGCGGGGATGCGGGGAGGTGGCACACTGGTACACCTGCTCTGCGACTGCATGCACATTCAGGGGCACTGAACCCAGGCCTTAGACAAAATAGACATGCACCTAGCTATGCATATACCGTGCTTCCCGGCCTATGCTCTTTTCGATCTCCCCAAACCAGTGACCTTCCCACTACGATCCCGTTGAGGCCGGCTGATGGCGATAGCACTGGGCTCGACGGTACAAAACGCTTTAGCACATTGGCGCACTACCCGGATCCCCACTCTTACAAGCTGGCTGCACTGGCTGTGGCACGTTTTGGGGATGGAGAAATTGACATTGACGACGGCAGGTAGGAGTTAAGAGTTTGTAAAGTTGTGGCAACCTTTTCTGTCCCTTCTGGCATCCTAATTTAGGGAGGTCACCTGCCCAAGGTACCTTCACCTGTTGAGGATCTCTGATTCCCCAGGAGATAACGGGTAGAGCCCTAACCTAAGGTGCAGGATCCCAGCGCTGACTATAGTTTCTTTCGTTTGGTGGACAAGGAACGGGGGTGGGAGGGAGGAGGGGAAGGGGAGTTCAGTTTCCTACAGAAAGTGGATTTTGTTCTGTTTGTATATGCTCCCTATTTTCTGCAGCACCTCGCTATGAAGCAGTACAATGCTTGAGGGCTGTCTTCAGCCCGATCTGATGGAACATATTGCGTATTTAGAAAAACCTAATAAAAGATGTAAACCATAAAGTCTTGGGAGAAGTGGTTGCCTGCACCTGACTGGACTGTGTCTGTCTTCCACAATGCTAGCTCCACCCCCTGGAGGGAGCCTGGCCTGAGCAAAGCAGAACTGATTATGTATCCCACTTGGACTTTGTTTTGTGCCAACTTCAAATTGAAATGTGGTATAAGCATTGGGGCCCTGACCCCAGAACTTTGTATTACTGCTGGACTAAGGAACCTGCCAGGAAGAAGAGCTTGAAGACTGTGAGGAGAAAGTATGCGTTGCTGAGTTGGCCTGCAGTTGCTGCTTCTGTCTTGGTCAGGGAATGGACTGGACTGTTCTTTCTGCATTCTAAATATCCACCAAGGTTTGATATAGAGCTTGCCTTCTGTTGGAAGAGTCAGGGAAATCAAAGACATGAACATCTTCTGGGTATTGGCTTCTAGAACTGGATGTTTCAGCTGCCACAGAGGAAAAAGGTAACCCAACGCCATCAACAACACGGTTGCTGGCCCTGTGACCTAAAGACATTCACCATTCACCAATGACGACATCCGATGCCACCACTGAGCCTCTGATTGCAACTTGACCTGTGGGTAATGCACTCCGAACCGCTTCACTTCACACTGCTGCCCTGGTATCCCCAATGATGATGCCACAATGCTGTCACTGGTGCCTCTGCCTGCACCGTGACGTGTGGACACCACTTGTGGAGAACACAAAGGACCACCCTTCTTCACACTGCAGCCCTGGTCTCCCCAACGCCACAGCTCCAAGCTGACATCAACGCTGCTGCTTGCACCTTGGTTTGGGGGCACCGCTCGAAAGTTACACAATTTACTACCTGTTCCATACCCCTCAGGCTTGGCCCACCGACGTCAGCGCCATTGACTCCAGATTGCCAACCGGCACTGCTGCCTGCACTGTGACCTGTGGGCCCCGCACACTGCATTGCCCTGTCTCACACCACAGCCTTGGGTCTCCCGACGACAGTGCTTGCACCGTGACCTGTCAGCATGTGTTAGCACTGCAACGAGCATCACTCCACTTTGCACCACAGCCCTAGTCTCACTGATGCCATTGAGCTGCTGCCTGCACCACGACCTTAGGGCACCACATGTTGCACCACTCCGCTTCACACCGCAGCCCTGACACCTGCCGATGCCTGTGCTCCTGACCTCAAACTCAAGGAGTTAGACTTGCAACCTGTGTGACTTCAAAGGCCCGACGACTCCTACAACTACTTTCGGAACCTACGACTGTCGACATTGCTCCTCTGGAGCTCACCATAATGTCCTACGCCCTGCATCTCCAAAGGAACTGTTTTATGGGTCTCCCCGACACTGTAGCTGGCCCATGATGACGCGGTCGGCCAGAACTGTTTAGGCCCGGCCAGAGCTGTGGATTACTGTATGGTAATTTTTTTTGTAGTTTTAGTCTGCCTGTACACAGATAAATATTGGAAATTTTTCTACAACTGTTGCGGTGTCCTTTTGTAGTGTTTTCATTGTATTACTTTTTGGTATGTACAAATGCTCTACACACTGCCTCTGGGATAAGCCTGACTTCTCATGCCAAGCTACCAAGGGGGTAAGCAAGGTTCATTTTCCTGACTAGAGTGGTGGATTGTACCTGGCTTAGGTGTAAACTCTAGCCGACTGGTAAACCCATTTGTAACAAGAGTCATGTATCCTTTTGATACACATATCACTGAGGCTGAGACTCTGGTGTGATCCTCTAGTCCAGGGGTCTCCAAACCGGTCCTGGAGGGCCGGATCCATGCCAGATTTTTGGGATATCCCCATTGAGATTCATGTAGTTATTTTAAAAGTCTGGCATGGATCCGGCCCTCCAGTACCGGTTTGTAGACCCCTGCTCTAGTCACTCACATAGCTAGTGTTTGGGGCTATCATGTATAGAGATACTTTTGCTGTGATAGACGGATCTCTAGAAGAAGAATGCAGAACAAGAGTAGGCTCTTCATAGTGGGCAACACAGAACACAAATTTAGAAGACAGAGGCACTAAATCACATTTGTATCTGGAAATGAATTATACAAAGGGAAGCTTGAGACTCACAAATTGTTAAACTGAAGCTGTACATCTGTATGAGTTATGCCTGTTGTGACCAGGACTGGGGACTAAGGTCTGCCAGTCTCCCATTTTGGGTAAGGGGACCCACCCAGGACATTCAGAAACACTTGTTTGGAGCCCTAGCTTCTGTCTGATCCAAGACCAGAGAACCCTGTGAGCAGAAGATCACCTGGAGGTAGTGAGGTCCAGTGGGGATCCTGCAAGTGGATCCTGAAAGCAGAGTTTGAGATTTAGGTCTGTCAGGACTGCTGCACCAATTGGGCTGTTAGCCCATGAACACTGTCACATCAATTAGGCTATCTGCTTGTGAGCATAGTCTGTGACCCTCATATGCCAGGTGGGAGCCATGGTAAAAAATAGGAGTCATTACCCTTTTTTGCCATCTGAAGGAAGAAAAGGCCAGCTGTCCCGTGCTACATTGTTACCTGAAGAGGTCACACATCTTCTTCATGTTGTCTGTGACCTATGTCTGTCAGGTGGGGGCTAGGGTGAAGATTTTAGGCCAAGAAAAGGGATTTTACCCTGTGTGCTGCTGTAACCTGAAGGTGTGTCCACAGGGGGACATAGTGAACTGATAGAGCCATTGTCCTGAAGCAGCATGCAGCTGTAAAGAAGGAGTGGGCCGTGACCCACAGAGGGGGAGCAACAATGCAACTATTTGAACTCATGAGCACCCAAAACCTACCATCAGACTCAAAGAGAGATTTACCGCTGACCGAAGGAACACCATGGATGCATGCAGTCTCAACCGCAGAATACAGCTTTCTGCTCACTGCTGGGATGTAGACGTGCACTCGCCAAAGGGACACACCAGCGAGAGTGCTGGGCCTGTGGGGGACATTGTTGCGACTGATGCACTAATACACAGGCACACTTTGACTTCCTCAACGCCATTGTAGAACTTCTAAGATTTGAACTCACAGGCTGGGCCTACTTCATATAAATGGAAATAACCATAGTCCTTAATGGGACTTGAGAGCTGACCCACGTAACACTAGCATTCATGCCTTTTGATACTGTATATGTATTATTTGCAGTATACCTTATTAATACTTTGTGTTCTTATATAAATATTAACGTTTACATTAGAGTATTTTACTGGACAATCATTTATTGGGATTGATGGATATGTTAGGGTTGTGAAACTGTATTCCTCCTACACCTACTTTCTCTTTGAGAAGCCTTGGACTGTTCGACCTGCGCTACCACTGACAGTCAAGTGCTTAAGGGGCAGTAGGTCCAGCACTCAGAGGCCATACTAATCCAGGCCCCAGGACATCAGGAGTGAAAGGACTTCCCTATTTGGGCCCAATAATGCCTGCTTGCACTGTGGCTCTCGGAAAGACGTTCTGACATCCTAAAACCAAGAATCTGTGCTAACTAGCTATATATGCAAGTGCCCTTAGAATACTGAACAATTTGATTTATGCCTAATTTTCTCCCCATGAAGAGCACCATAACCCAGAAGGGCCATTTATATTAAACTTCTAATCTTGCTTTACCTTATAGTCCGCTAGTAGTGTCCTCTAGCAACTAAAACATACATTCCATAGGTGAGGAATTTCTTTTTCTTGGGTTATCAGTGTGCTTTGGATGACTCTGCATATGTCTGGCTCCTGGCTATCGCTACAAGTAAAAATATGGATGAGCACAAATATCTTTATTATAATTGTATTAACAATAGAGTTTATCATTTTCATAACACTTTCAATACTACATGATTAACTCCCTTCTTGATCAAAATGTAATGGCACAACCAAGGTCCGGTGCCTAAGTGGCAATCATAAAAACTATTTCTCAAGAGATACACTCTTAAACCAAGTGGGCTCATTAAGTTATTTATCCTCCTTCTCTCACCAAACTTTTGTAATTATAGATAGTTGCACCACAGGAAAGCACTCAGTATTATAAAGTAAATATAGTTTGCTAGTAAGTTTGCTGAGACCCTTCTGACATTGGGTAGAAGAAAGTATAACACTAGCTACTGAAGTGCCTTGGTTTCCTGAAAAGTGACAGAAATATGGACATTACCAAGAAAACCATTCAGTTACACTGCATTTGTTGGGAGTAAACATGACTTACCCTAGTTAGAGCTGAAAGATAGAGCACCCAGAAGTCCCAGTGATAAAAAGGACAGTTAACTAGAGCTATAATATTTGTAGAGGTTATTATGTGTGACTGCGCTGTATAGGCTACACTACATGTTAACAGAATATTCTTAGGGTAACCGTATACTTCCAACTTTCTTTGCACTGATTCTGGGGAACTCCATCCTATGTGAATCGTAGAAATAAAAATGCAAACATAGCTTATAGGTGGTAGTATTTAAGAATACTTGCAGTGAATCAAGTCATGGACAATCATTCTAGTACACCTAAAATCGAATTATAATGTCTCTGCTACATGTAGTCGTCAGGTGACCTTCGTAGAACTGCCAACTCAGAGTGTCATAGAATGAAACACCTCATACAAGAAATTGGGCTACTCATTTGGGAAGAGATAACCCTTACTAGTTTAATAAGTCCAAACTGAATAGGTGCAAAACTGAACTCTTAGGGAATCCCTATTAAGTGGCGTTTGGCTGTGGTCCAAGCTGCAAGCAATTCCCAGAAAAGTGCATATGAAATTTAAGCATCAGTAAAAAACATGTTAGAGTCAAGAAAACAATAAAATAACATCTACAAATAAATTAGGAAATATAGAAACTTTTAATGAGCAAAATGGCACCAAAACATATCACAATTGGATAAGAAGAATTGTATAGTAAATTCTATGAAAAATATAAGGCAAACAGCATCTAGAAAAAGTGAATCTCCATTGAAAAATAACAGCTCTTGGATTGTCTGAGATCTTAGTGCAATTTCAGGATGACCACAATGGTGTGGTGGTCAGATAAAACAAGTGGATTATCGTGGTCAAAGTTTTAACCTTTTGACTTATTTTTTTAGGAAGTCATAGCCCTTCATTAGGGAAAGATCCAAGGCTGAAGTCGTCAAGGGTCCCTTCAACTCAGGTATGCCATTGTTGAGCTCCTGCTGAACCTGTTGGTTTTTATGCCAAAAGCGCTGAGCAGAACTAAGGAAGATAGCAACCAAGGTCACTCCATTGTTAGGATAGATGTGCTGCTTTGCTCCTGTCCAAGGATTTACCTTCACACTTAGTCACTTGATTGGTTCTCAATATCCACCAATAGAACAAGGCTGGAACCTTTAACTAAGCAGAGATCCAAGAGTCTGGGTACCTTTACTGCAAAGCCAACCCAAACCCACATTCAGCACAGTAAAAACCTAAAAGTGGGAAAAGCTGGTTTTCGTGGACGCAAAGTGAGCGCCTTCCCTAGATAAGCCTCAGCACCATGCTCGGACAGGCCTTTTATTCAACCTGTTAGGCTCCAGCTCGGTTGAGCTGGAGACTCTGGAAGCTATTTTTTTGTAGGACAGGGGACCGCTCCTAGTGCCTCTTCACTTTCTTCAGCTCCTGAGGTTAACTGCAGCAGGTATGGGAAGGCTTCAAGAGAGCTAGAATGAAAGGGAAGGGGGAAATAGAAAGAAAAGAATCAGAGGTAGAGAAGAGAGAGAGGAGAGAATGAGAAAGAGAATGGATAGATAGGAAGAAGAGCAGTTGGGTGAGGATGTGCAGAGAGTGGGGCTGTTATGAGCATTTTTGCCAGGATTGCTTTTGTTTCCCCTGTCCAACCCTGCTCAGCACCTTCTCCCTGTCATCCAGAGGTGGAAACAATTACTCTATGCTGTTTTTCTCCAACTGCTAGGAAAGTTCCTTCTGGTCGCTCCTGCAGCCCCAAGTCCTTGGTGCATTCTTCTAGGAACTCAGTCTCTATCCAGCCAAAGTTCCTACAAGATCTAGTCCTTAGTGGTCAGCTGGGCCTTGGAGTCAGGAGTTCTTCTGCTATTTGTGTCACGAAGCAGACAAACAGTAGGTCAGCCATGTGACACTTAGAGAGTATTTCCGTCCATGGGTCGCAGCAGGAGTCCTTGAGTCCTCTTTCATCCAGCAGAGCCTTCTTTTTACGGTTTTACAATCCTTAGTCCATGAACTTTCTGAGGAGGTGGCGGAGACAATCCAGTCTTTCCACCCAATCTTATCTACCGCCAGACTGCACTAAACTTTAGGCCCTGAACCCAATAGAAGTGATGCAGTTTTCCACCTCTCATCACCCCACCAGTAACCACATGCATAGATATATGATGGCCAGTTGTATACGTGGAGGGAAGTGGAAGAAAGAAAACATACTTTATCACTCTAACTTGTCACTTTTATTGGTCAAGGATACCTGGAGGATGTAGTGGATATCTACAAAACAATAAATATTTTAAGTAAGTTGCCCGAAAGAGTTCTGTAACTATAATAGTGAACAAATGTATCTTAGTAATATCTATATGTAACCAGTTCTCTGTACTTGTAAAACCAGCAAATTCCTGAACACTAACAGCCTGATTCATGAAGTAAAATTGCGCCCGCAATCGCTGCGAAAATGCAAATGCGGACGCAATTTCCGTAATCGGCATTCAACAACAAAATAGCGAATTCGCAAACACATATTTGCGAATTCGCTAATATATTCGCAGAATCCCGGCAGGTGAGCATTAGCGATTCGGAAATAGCGACACACCACGGATTCTGCGAAAATAATTGCGAAATCGCAATACAATCGCAATCGGTATTCAAGAAAAATCGCTATTAGCGAAAAACCCAAAAATCGCAATTTGCACCGCGCAAAATAATGACAACTCAAAGCAGGTGGTAACCATGAAAGCCATGGAAAAAAAACTCTCAAAAAACCGTTGTCCTATCACCTACAGGTACTGGCCTGACCAATCACACATAAGGACCATCATCATCAGCAGCATTAGGAGTCCCACAATGCCAGGAATGTACATGGTGGTGAGGCGTCGCAGGCTAGAGCGATTAGCACGGAGGAGACGCAGGATCCAGGACAGGATATTCCGCCAGCGGGTCACCTTGCTGGGCCAAACCAGAGAGCAGATATATGCTAAATACAGGCTGAATGGGGAAATGATAATGCAGCTAATACAGGACCTTGACCCCCTGATGCAGCACCCAACAAGCCGTACCAATGCTGTGCCTACACATGTGCAGGTATTGTGTAGCCTGCACCTCCTGGCCTCCGGGAGTTTCCAGGGGATAGTAGCGGCTGCTGGGGGGATATCCCAGCCCACCATGTCACGCTGCCTCCACACTTTTGTTGACGCCATGCTCACCCAGCTACACCGTCACATCAAATTCCCCGCCAGCCAACAGGAATTGGACATGACCAAGCTATAATTCTACAATGTAGCCCATTTTCCACATGTGCTCGGATGTATAGACTATACCCACGTCGCCATCTGCCCACCAGCTGGCATGGAGTATATGTTCCGCAATAGAAAGTCCTACCACTCCCTCAACATCCAGATGGTCTGCAATGCTAAGACATACATCACTGACATTGTCGCACAGTACCCAGGGAGTACCCATGACTCCTTCATTTTCCGGCACAGCGGACTCCACACACGACTGGTCAGGGGAGAGTTTGGGGAAGGACACCTACTTGGTAAGTACACTTTGATTGAAATGTCACATTGCAAAGATGTAACAGCGCAGCACAGGCAATCACCATCTGCTCCTCTCATTCAGGTGACAGTGGCTACGCCCTCCGTGAATACCTCCTGACCCCATACCTCAACCCTGCTACACCCCAGCAACGGCGCTACAATATTGCACACATACGGAAAAGGAATTGCATAGAAAGGACATTTGGCCTGCTCAAGAGCAGGTTCCGCATACTGCACAAGACAGGTGGGGCCATGTATTACAGTCCTGAAAAGTGCTGCCGCATTGTGGCTGTCTGCGCAATACTACATAACATTGCAACCAAGCGCCGGATACCTGTTGACATCTCTGGCAGTGAATCTGAGGGGGACAACCGGCCACCTGCACATGCGCGCCATGCACATGGGGAGAACCCAGCAGAAGGGCACAGACGTCGCAACCACATCACAGTGAACAGTTTCTAGTACAACCACTTCCATCACCCCACAAATCAACAATGCATGCAAAATGTAATGATGACACAACGCTAATGTGTGTAGCAAAATAAATATCTTTATTAAATTCACAAAAATAAAAATAAGGTTCCTGTCCAAATAAGTCCAACAAACAGTATTACGCCATACTGCTGTGCATCACTGCATGGCAGGCTTAACCTCAGCCTGTGCCATTGATTAACTGCAGTTCTCTAGGAGCGCCCAGTGCACGTTCCGCCACAGCGCCTCTGAGGGGCATCCTCCTCCGGGGCTTCAGGCAATGGGGGGGGCATGGTGCTGCGGGATTGTGGTGGGGCCTGTGAGGCAGATTGGGAGCTGACGCTGGACGCCCCCTCACTCGCATCATCACCCCCCACAACAGATGGAATAGCTGGAGGGTGAAGAGCAATGACGGCCGTGGTGAGGGTCTCCAGCACCCTTGTCATGTCCTCGCTGCACTGTATGATTTGGTGCTGCTGGGTCAGGGAGCGCCGCGCCAACAGAGATGTAGCATTCGCTGACACGTAACTTGCCCTGCTGTTAGTGGCAAGCTGGGTCATTAGTTGGCGGTGGCGCCGGCGCGTTCCACTGCGCTCTCTCGACATGGCCGCGGTGTTGGCCTCCAAGGCTGCAGCCATGCGGGCCAGTCCTTCTCCCACACCTGCCATGTCTGCCCTCATGCCTTCCATGTGGCCTGCAACAGAGGCCACATTGCGCCCTATCATGTGCAGTTGCAGCTGTATAGCTCCCTGCTGCTGAGCCTGGCGCTGGTGAATGCGGAGCATGCGTCTCTCGACGCTGAGCCGCGCCAGTCCATGAGCATTGGCCCGCCTGCTAGCTGCTGTGGAGTGCCGGCGTGACCTGCCACGCCTGCCCTGCTGGCCTGAGTGTGAGGCTGCCCGCTGTGTGGACACTGGCGCAGCCCCGGATGTAGAGGCGACAGCTGCTGGGGGTATGACCGCCGGTGTTGCAGGTGCGCCAGACGCAGGGGGTGTGACTGCTGGTGTGGCTGTTGTAGTAGATGCAGGGGGCACAGGAGTGACTGCCCTGGCTGCGGCTCTGGGAGGAGCAGCGGTGGCAGGAGGCACAATGGGGGCTGGCCTGCCAGCGGATGTGGGTGCTGCACCAGTTGCAGGGGGGACGCTGCAGGTGGTACTTGCTGCTGGTGTAGATGCAGCGGCAGGGGCTGGTGCCTGGGTTGGTGTTGGCACCTCCACCTCCGGGACGCCCTCATCGATCTCCAGCCTATCGCTGTCGCTGGTATCGCCACCTGTGGGGGTAAGTGGTGGATCATTAGTTGCATGTATCTGGCAGACGTGCAGTTGCTACATGCATGCTGGGTGACATTCCCTGAATGGCAGTGGCTTTGTGTGCTTTGGGACCTGTCTGGCTGCATTGTGGTACTACAACATTGTGGCCAGACTACATCTCCCACAATGCTTCAGGACATTCCTTGATGTGCAACTATGGCATGCCTATGGGACATTGGGGGAGCCTATTTGGTCATGGACATCCATAGGGGGCAGGGTCGCAGTCGCATGCCACTTACCTTGGGTGTCTTGGGTGGCAGCTCTCCTAAATGCTCCCTCTCTCTCTGCCTCAATGTGGAAAATGGTGGTGGGAACCGGCAGCTTCCTGGTTGTGATGTCATCACTGGGCTCGAAATGCGACTTCCCGTTTTCCCGATCTCGCGAGTTTGCGATCTCGCAAATAGCGATATCGCTATTTGCGAGCTCGCAGTCCAGGCGCGGGTAGCCGGAAATAGCGATTATTCTGCGATTATCGGTCATCGCAAACGGAATTTGCGATCGCGTGCGAATCGCTTTTTTTTATCGCAATTATTCATGAATTCGGATTTGCGATTTCTGAATAGCGATTCGCTTTTTTTCGCTATTTCAGAATCGCAAATGCCGATTTTCATGAATATGGCGGTAAACACCCAAAAAATGAGTGCGTCAAAAATAAATACACGGGCAATTCTTTCTATGATTTTAAAAACGACCTTAAGCTTTGGCACTATGCACTCCCTTGCAGAAGATCAGTTACAGTTTCTAATTAACGCATGCAGAACTACAAAATAACCAACAAAGTTAATGTTTTGTTGTTCCATATTCTTAGCAATTCATATATGCCCACTAGAGCTTTAATACATGGTGCAATATGTTCTAGTTTAAGAATCCTTCCTGTTACATCACATGATGATATCCCTAAGTACAAAATGACAACCACAGTCTTAGAAGACTTAAGATAACTATATGTTTTCATCAACAACACAACTTTTCTCTGTATTCCCAATGCTTTGCAATACAAGACACTAGAAAGCAAAAGTCTTGGCAAGTAAATTTGAGATCCATGTAGCAAGGTACTGGCTGCAGCAACATAGAGGCATGATTGCCTACTTAACGCCTCCTGGACCACAAGGGAAGATATACTTAGATATCCAAGATGGCTGCTGACTTTCCAGAAAACACAAGAGTTCATTGTCTGCTGGGAATGGTAGTTCTTTGTCGGCATGCTGCTGAGTAGAGTGCTCTCAACATATCCAGCCTTAATCCAGACAAGGGCTACTCTCTATAAGGACTGACAGCCTTTCCTTGCAGAAAGGAGCTTACTGCAAAGTTTAATGTACCACTTCCCCGCACTTGAGCTATAAATATTATGAGTGTCTTCCGTCCTGCTTCCTAATATCTACTCCCATTCCCTATGTCCACCTTTATGTGCACTTGCGCTTTCTTTCCTGTAATGATTTCAAGAAGCCATAAATTAAATATGGCTAAACCATTCTTCCTAACAACAGTGATGGGTCTTGGCTCTAACTCGGCAAGGCTGAGCCGTTGAGATTATAGAACAAAACAATTGCCAATGCTGAGACTGACTACTCCTTAGTTTGTTAAATGGTATTCATGATCCAGATCATTGGATCACCAAAGACCATAAAGAAGATGAGTTAAGATGGACTGTCCTGTCAAAAATCGACAAAGACCCTCGTGGGGGTGATCTGGAGGCACGCCTGAGCCAAAGAGAAGCTCTCCTCATTATGAAATTTAACACTGCCACCAATGGCTTAAATGAATTCTCGGAAATATTTAAACCTTTGTAATTATTTTTTAACCATGATCTGAGCCTCCACCCTGCATCTGTGGTTGATGCTTATTTAGGGTGTCCGTTTGTGGTTACTGTTCTGACATACACAGTTTTTTGCATTTGACGTACCATTTGCAACCTGAAACAATCATAGGTAGTGGTATCCTGCTAAGCTCCTCCAAATAGAGAGCATCGAGATACTCCACATACTCGTGAACTCTCTTCTATCACAAAACTACAGTATCCACAATCCCGTGCGAGTAGCACGTGACCAAACAGGAAGTAATAGCTTTGTCTGACTCAACACTGTCATTCGAACGCCAACATTGGAACAACAGGATTGCAATCGTCGCGATATAGAAGAAGAAATTATTGACCACTAGGTAAGACTATTAGTGCAATTTGCTAGAACGAGCGAGGCAATTATAAGCAACACAGACAATTAATGCCCGGTACGCCTTGGGCTGTCTTTTAGGTAAACAGAGGACCCGCGAGTGAAGCAGCGGACGCTGCGTTCGATTTTGCACTCCAGACTCTGGAGCACGGGGTAAGCATCCTTGAGACAGCAATTGAACTGGCCAAATGAATTACGAGTTTGAGAGTAAACGTGACATACTTTTAACTTATAGGAGTCGAGGACAGTTTCGAGTCTACATAGGCAGTAGACTGGAAGACAGCACATTGATTACATACAGCGAGCGTTACAAGTCCACAGGTTTAACCGTACACTACACGGTAAGCATTTCGAACTACTCGAGAAGCAGATTGGACTAGCGCGGTACATTTGTTTGTCTATATCTGAATGTTACTTACTTTCCTTCTGCAGTTATTTGGTATATGTGACGTATGGATCATGGTAGACAAGGATCCCAAATAGATGGTGGATAACTGAAGGTAGGGAAGCGTCGTGAGGGGTGTTGTGCTAGACCATAGGCCAAAGGTCTTGTTGAAGTTGAGATAGTCTAAAACATGTTGTTTTGTTTTTTTAGAAAGTTTTTGGGTCCTGAGGAGAACCAGTAAAACAATAGTGGTTCGAAACGCGTCGACCGACCTGGTCCCTTATCATCTAGAAGTCAACATTAGATATAAGAAAATAACTTTCTTTTCATTGATTGAACCCTTAAAGTATTTTGTTGCTTCAAACGCCAAAATATACATCTAAATGTGGCAAGGAACCTTTTTGTTTTGTTTTGTAGGATGGATGTTTGTCTGAATGTGATATGAATGTGAAATGTGAATAAGTAGCAATCTTTAAAGCTGAATTTCATGTTTAGTTTCATGAATACCATTTAACAAACTAAGGAGTAGTCAGTCTCATCATTGGCAATTGTTTTAAACCATTCTTCCAGCAGGAGAATTTCAGGCTCTCCCTAAATCCCTTCCCTCTTTTGAAGAAGTAGCCTCTCTGACAGGTCAAAACTAGTTCCCCCTCCTGTTTGGAGTTGGAGTGGTTGTCTGATAGAATTTCGATGACAATGTTATTGTGTGGACAGAATGACATGTAAAAAATTACAGAGGACCAAAATATTGGTATAGTAAGTGCAAGTAGGTAAGTATAGATCTACTATTCTTAACTCCACATCTACGTACCTTAATGATATATATGCCATCAAAGTAGATATATGTGGAGTTAAGTATTGTGAAACTTTGCTTTGCCATTGAAACTTACATTAACAATATTTTTGTCCTTGATATTCTTGACACAATATTTTGTCAGCACAATTTTTTTCCTCTATATTTTGTCCAAACACCGTTGGAGTCTGAAGGTCATGGAAGGCCATTGGAATGAATCGAGCCAGATCATGTCAGCCCCGTTTGAGATCCCCAAGTCAAAAGGGGAAGTTCAAAGGCTGCCCTTTGTACTGACAACTTCTTCCGCCCCCATCCCTGTTGTCTAAACCCTGCTGAGTGGCCAGTTGTGGACAAAACCCTTACCTTACTGGGCTTTCAGGCCAATCCATTTTACTTGAGTAGAGAACATCCATGATTAATTTTGTTAATATTTTCCAAGACGACAGTGCAACTTGAGGGTTTTCATTTTACCTAAGCAGGATCCTGGAGAATTTAATCCAATCCTATGCAGTAACAACAGCTTTTAGGCTTTATTCACTGGGAGCGTACACTACTTCGGATATGTAGTGTGCCACTTTCTTATATATTAGGAATCCTGCTATGTGAGCTTAAAAACAGAATTTAAGTATGATTTTTGATATATAAAAGATTTTTCTACTCGACAAAGCTTTTTTTGTTTCAATGTGTCACTAGAGTGCATTTATAATGCAGTCCAGCCAGAAAAAAGTGACACTCCTAGCAGCCACTTCGTTTTGTCGTACATACACAATGTGATTCACATATGACATTTAACCTCCATGCCCTTGATGTATTCTCCACTATGGCCTTATAGGAAAGATAAACAGCACCATTTTAGTGGCAGAACACATGCAATGAGGCCCAGAGTTCTAATATTTTCAAAATAGAGTCCAGGAAATTGGTGACCCATCCAGGGTGATCATGCACAATAGGCAGATTGCCTTACACTTGGCAGAAGCAATTCACCCGTAAATTGGCTTATGGCAATGTTGCACGGCTGGACCATAATGCACATCTGTTAAGATTAGTTCATGACCTATGACCAAAAGTATGAATAGACTAGGAACAGTCCCAAACAGCACTTCCAAATATCTCACTGCTTCATACATGGATGTTCATTCACAAAGCCGGAACCCTATTTCTCTCCGGTGTTTAAATCATGTTTACGGTCTGTAGTAATAGGACTGGAGCAGGAGTAGATATGTCCTTCACAATGTCACTCCATCTGCCCTCTGTCACAGTAATAGCCTTATCCTCGGCACGGGTCCCAAGTATTATTTGCTTCTCTAATACACAATTTAACTGCACAAATTTACCTCACATGATGTGCATGCAATAGCTCTGTGCAAATCAGGAGAAAATTGACACAATACTGCACCTTTCTACGATTTTGCAACCGTCCCACTTGTTTTGGATAGTAAATGTGTCTTGTTTTAAATCTTCACCATTTTCCATAGAAACTCGTGGCAGGGGATTTGGAAAGACATCATCCCTCCTCTAATCTCCCCCTCAAACAGAATTTCGGATTGAAAGCTACCATGGATAATGCCACATGAAAGTGAGCAGCCGAAAAAAACTAATAAGTGAGCGTGGATCAAGCTCATTGTCATTGCATAGTTACAGATGCCACAACATCAGAGAGGGGTCCCTTGATTGACACATGGTATGCATAGCAACTACAGGCCAGACAGAGGGCCACAGAACTGAGAAGACGACCCCTCCTTTTGCTCTAACTTCCAACACACCATAAACATTTGAGATTTCGACTGGTGTGGAAGCTGTTCTTTAACAAGGTATTTGGGACATATTTGCGTGGCCCCTCTACTCTGCGGAGACAGTCCGGCCTCTTTGGGAAAAGATTCACATGATTACCAGGGACATTTATTCACTGGCAACTTGCCTTCAGTTTAAAATTAGCATGCATTTAATTTTTGTCGGTTTTGGTATGTTGGTATTTTCTCGACTTAATTAATGTTCTCTAGAACTTTAAGTAAATGCCATGTATTGAACTGTGTATTCCTAAGAGTGTAGCAAAATATTTACACAGCAGGTGAAATTGCATTCGAGGTATATTGGGGGCAGGGAGGAGGGGTATATTCTGAGAGATCTGTTTGTGAAACAAAATGGAGGCGCAGCCTTCCCGACAGGGGAGCAACGTTATTATTGTGCGGGATCGGTCATTGGAACAGGAGACAGACTCAACGTTCTTACAGTGCACGCGGTACACTCCTTTACTACAATACTGTAAATATATTCCCTTTCCGTTTTTTTTAAAGACAGACAGAGCACTTGTTCGAGTTTATTTTTCCGTAGACAGAGCCATTGAGGTTCGGACGTGTTATATACAATGGCACGGATATATTCAGCCATTTTTATCTTATCGTTAGTAGGTGCCTACATGTATGTTCCATGTCAAAAATATCCAATAACCATTTTTAGCTACAAGTTAACGACGCCTAAAGTAGATGAATAGAAGTCAGCGATTATGAACTGTAATTTAACTAGCATCTTGCACATGTATTTAAATCGCGGCTTTACAGGATGCATAATTTACGAATTAATGAAAACCACCATGCCATGGACGGTCTAATGGTAGTTTTATGAACACCGCTGTCCCTTTCTTTGTAAAATGGGTGATCGTAAACGTGATTGTAGAAATCATAGAAGATAAAAAAGGCTTTATTCTTCGCCATGTTACTGTGACTACATGGGAAGACATACAACGAATCAATTGGGCTCTCCATTGTTGCAATCAAGGTCGATGCGCCTTTGTGCTTTTTTGAAATCGTCATCCCTTGGT